>NC_142880.1:47217500-49717500 GCF_051225735.1 Oryctolagus cuniculus
ACCACTTTCTAGGGAGGAACCGGCAGGGAAAATGGCCAGAGCTAATGTCCTTAGGCACGGCTGAACCAGGGGGCTCAGTGAGCAGTAGGGAAACCACTGTGGGTGGAATGCAAAGAAGGGGAGAGTTGTAGGAGATGAGTTCCAAGACAGAGAGATGCAGCTGCAAACGGAGATGGAGATAGAGCCAGAGATATAGGTAGAAGTAAAGGTAGAAATGGAGATGGAGACAGAGATTAGATCTTCTGAGTTCTGTATAAACCACTGTAAAGACTTGGAACTTCACTTTCAATGAAACAGGCTTCCATTTAATTAATTTACTAATGAATTAATTCGGAAGAGGAGTGAGAAAGAGAGAGAGTCAGAGAGAGAAAAAGATATTCCATCTACTAGCCCACTTTTCCAAATACCCACAATAGCAAGGAATAAGCCAGGCCAAATCTAGGAATCAGGAATTCAATTCCGGCCTCCCATGAGGGCAGTAGGGAACCCCACCACTTGAGTTATCCCCATTGACTCTCAGGGTGTAACATATTAGGTAGGAGACAGATTCAGTCTCAAAGCTAGGCACTGAAAGATTGAATGCTACTCTCTTAAGCAGTATCCCAATTCCTATAGCAAACACCACCTCTCAATGCATTTCAGTGTAATATCATTATTATTTCAAAATAACCAGATTGTCACAACTGCAGCCATTGAGGAGTCTCTTCAAACTAGCTCACACCTGTGTCCTACTGATAAACCCGTAGAATTTTAGTCGTAATTAGTGGTCATAGTTTGAGTAACCAGAATGTATATTCATTTTGCTTCTATTTCATGGGTGATTTCTCAGCTTCCATTTTCAGGGTTTAAAGCTTCATATCAGCTTCACATTTTTTTTAAATTTTTTGACAGGTAGAGTTAGCGAAAGAGAGAGAGAGACAGAGAGAGACAGAGAGAAAGGTCTTCCTTTTTCCCTTGGTTCATCCCCCAAGTGGCCGCTATGGCTAGATCCCTGCAATCTGAAGCCAGGAGCCAGGTGCTTCCTCCTGGTCTCCCATGTGGGTGCAGGGCCCAAGGACCTGGGCCATCCTCCACTGCACTCCTGCGCCACAGCAGAGAGCTGGATTGGAAGAGGAGCAACTGGGACAGAACCGGTGCCTCAACCAGGACTAGAACCTGGGGTGCCAGTGCTACAGGTGGAGGATTAGCCTAGTGAGCCAGGGTGCCAGCCTCACATTTTTAATTTAAGAAATCCAAGTAGAAAATTTTCCTGGGAAATAAGGGATTTTGAGACCAATATCTTTTTTTTAAAACTTTTATTTAATGAATATAAATTTCCAAAGTACAGCTTATGGATTACAATGGCTTCCCCCCAAAACGTCCCTCCCACTAGCAACCCTCCCCTTTCCCACTCGCTCTCCCCTTCCATTCACATCAAGATTCTCTTTATATACAGAAGATCAGTTTAGCATACATTAAGTAAAGATTTCAACAGTTTGCACCCACATAGAAACACAAAGTGAAAAATACTGTTTGAGTACTAGTTATAGCATTAAATCTCAATGTACAGCACACTAAGGACAAAGATCCTACATGAGGAGTAAGTGCACAGTGACTCCTGTTGTTGACTTAACAAATTGACACTCTTGTTTATGGCCTCAGTAATCACCCTAGGCTCTTGTCATGAGCTGCCAAGGCTATGGAAGCCCCCTGAGTTCACTGACTCTGATAATTTTTAGACAAGGCCATGGTCAAAGTGGAAGTTCTCTTCTCCCTTCAGAGAAAGGTACCTCCTTCTTTGATGACCCGTTCTTTCCACTGGGATCTCACTCATGGAGATCTTTCATTTAGGTTTTTTTTTTTTTTTCCCCCAGAGTGTCTTGGCTTTCCATGCCAGTAATACTCTCATGGGCTTTTCAGCCAGATCCGAATGCCTTAAGGGCTGATTCTGAGGCCAGAGTGCTGTTTAGGACATCTGCCATTCTATGGGTCTGCTGTGTATCTCACTTCCCATGTTGGATGGTTCTCTCCCTTTTTTATTCTATCAGCTAGTATTTGCAGACACTATTCTTGTTTATGTGATCCCTTTGGTTCTTAGTCCTATCATTATGATCAATTGTGAACTGAAATTGATCACTTGGAATAGTGAGATGGCATTGGTACATGCCACCTTGATGGGATTGAATTGGAATCCCCTGGTATGTTTCTAACTCTACCGTTTGAGGTAAGTCAGCTTGAGCATGTCCCGGATTGCACATCTCTTCCCTCTCTTCCCTCTCTTATTCCCACTCTTATATTTAACAGCGATCACTTTTCAGCTAAGTTTCAGCACTTAAGAAGAATTGTGTATTGATTACAGTATTCAACCAAAAGTATTAAGTAGAACAAACAAAAAAAATGCTAAGAGGGATAACATTTAAAGTTGCTCATCAACAGTCAGGGTGAGGGCCGATCAAGTCACCGTTTCTCATAGTGTTCATTTCATTTTAACAGGTTTCCTTTTTTGGTGCTCAGTTAGTTGTCACCTATCAAGGAGAACAAGTGGTATTTGTCCCTTTGGGATTGGCTTATTTCACTCAGCATAATGTTTTCCAAATTCCTAACAGGGATCACTTTTCAGTTAAAATATAAACACCTAAGAATAATTGTGTGTTAATTACAGAGTTCAACCAACAGTACTAGAACAAAAAAATACTAAAATGGATAAAGTATTACATTGTGCATCAACCGTCAGGACAAGAGCTGATCAAGTCACTGTTTCTCATAATGTCCATTTCATTTCAACAAGTTTCCCCTTTGGTGCTCAGTTAGTTGTTGCCAATCAGGGAGAACATATGATATTTGTCCCTTTGGGACTGGCTTAATTCACTCAGCATAATGTTTTCCTAATTATTCCTCCATCTTGTTGCAAATGACCGGGTTTCGTTGTTTTTGATTGCTGTATAGTATACTATATTGTACATGTCCCATAATTTCTTTATCCAGTTTACTGTTGATGGGCATTTGGGTTGGTTCCAGGTCTTAGCTATTGTGAATTGAGCTGCAATAAACATTAATGTGCAGATAGCTTGTTTATTTGCCAATTTAATTTCCTTTGGGCAAATTCCAAGGAGTGGGATGGCTGGGTTGAATGGTAGGGTTATATTCAGGTTTCTGAGGAATCTCCAAACTGACTTCCATAGTGGCTTAACTAATTTGCATTCCCACCAACAGTGAGTTAGTGTCCCTTTTCCCCCACATCCTCTCCAGCATCTATTGTTGGTAGATTTCTGCATGTGAGCCATTCTAACCGGGGTGAGTTGGAATCTCATTTTGGTTTTGATTTGCATTTCCTTGATTGCTAGTGATCTTGAACATTTTTTCATGTGTCTGTTGGCCATTTGGATTTCATCTTTTGTAAAATGTCTATTGAGGTCCTTGGCCCATCTCTTATGGGTTGTTTGTTTTGATGTTGTGGAGTTTCTTGATTTCTTTGTAGATTCTGGTTATCAACCCTTTATCTGTTGCATAGTTTGCAAATATATTTTCCCATTCTGTCGGTTGTCTCTTCACTTTCCTGTTTCTTTTGCAGTACAGAAACTTCTCAATTTGAAGCAATCCCAAATGTTAATTTTGGCTTTGACTGCCTGTGCTTCTGGGGTGTTTTCCAAGAAGTCATTGCCGGTACCTATATCCTGCAGGGTTTTTCCAATGCTCTCTAATAATTTGATGGTGTCAGGTCGTAGGTTTAAGTCTTTAATCCATGTTGAGTGAATTTTTGTGTAAGGTGAAAGGTAGGGGTCTTGCTTCATGGTTCTGACAAATATCTTTAGACTCTAAAAGACAATAAAGTAATGGGAGGGATTTGTCTTGTTGTGGAATCCGGGAGCAGAACAGGAAAAGGAGACTCCAGGGCACTATGATGGGACACATTTGTGGTTTTGAAGGGAGAGGCAGAAAAACCAGAGTGTAGATCAAGGATGAAGCAGCAGAATCTGGGGTTAAAACACAGATTTCTTTTTAAAACTTAGTGGAAAGACCACCCCTGCAGAAACAGGTTGAAAGTTTTGTTTCTTTGATGTTCTCCTCTGCCTCTCAAGCCTTTTCCTTTACATTATTTTATGTGCCTGACTGTGCCCTTACTGGAAAGTGCAATTTCCCATAAAACAGAAACATTTCCTAATTGCAGCTGTACTGTTGAAAAGGTCCAGAAATAGGCCCTGGGAGCAATTCTGAGTGACTGCAGAACAGTTCTTAATAACTTCCTAACATTTCAGGGTGATTTGATGGCCACTCTAGGGGAGGACATTAGAGAGGCTGGACATTTTTATCTGGCTCTTGCAATGAAGGGTTTTACTGCAAAGTATGGGATTTTTAGAGATTTAGACTACAAATGCTCCAAGTATAAATAGTGTAACTCAAAAAGCCCACTAATTTAGAATTTCTTGCCCTTCATGTTTTTTTTCTAGCTTGAGAAATTATCTCCCTGTACTAAAGTCTCTAAAACAAAATCAGCACCTCTACTTTACTGGCTCTAAAGATTTCTAAAACAGATTGTTACTTCCTGATGTGGCTTGAAAAAATCAGTGCTTTTTTAAAGATTATGTCTCGGGATGTGCACAAAATCTTGAAGGTTTGAGAGGTTGTCTTCCTTTTAGGCACCTGCACACAACTGCATAGTATAACTATGACTTTTAGAAGAACTCCTGGTGTCTCTGAAATTCAGATTCTAACTCAGTTATTGATTTGGTAATTACAAGGAGATATAGAATCAAGGTAAGCAGAAGGTGTAAGTTTAGAAGAAAGAATTTCCTTTCTAACTATCTTTCTATTTCTAACTATCTATTCATGTGAAGCATACACACACACACACACACACACACAAACACAGAGAGAGAGAGAAAAAAAAAGAGAAAGAAAGAGAGAGAGAGAGAGAGAGAGAGAGAGAGAGAGAGAATCTTCCATCTGCTGGTTCATTCCCCATTTGGCCACAATGGCCAAAGCTGGGCTGATCCAAAACCAGGAGCCAGGAGTTTCTTCCAGATCTTTCAAATGGGTGCAGGAGCGCAAGCATTTGGGCCATCTTCCACTGCTTTCCCAGGCCACCAGCATTTAGGAGATAAAGCAGTAGGTGGAAAGTTAGTCTCTCTCTCTCTCTCTCAGTAGCTTATCAAATACCAAGTACTTCTTCTAAGTATTTTATTCTTGAATTAAATTCATCATAAACATTCATTTGCATTAACATTACTTAAGTGTCACCTGATGCCTAAATCATTCCAAAAAGCACCAAATCAGTCTAACTCATTGCAGCGTAACTTCTGGAAGAATAGTTTAGAACATAGCATGCTTGTCCATTCATGAATTCACTCTGTCCAAAAGTTGTAATTAAAAATGTAAACTCTGATAGGCTGTTTGAGCTATTTTATAATTTTTGAATTTAATCTGAAGTTTAGAAAACACTCTGCTCTAAAAACCGTTGCATGTGCTGCTTTCTGTCCATTTTCCATTGGCCTCTTAGATCTTTCTTTCCTGTTTATCCTCCCCTGACCCTGCTTCCTCTCACCTTCACACAGGCAGCTTGAAGACATTTCTCTGCTCCATGTCAAGCTCCTTCCCAAGTCCTCCATCTCTGGTTTTATGTTTGAGTGCCTTGTCTTCAGGGAGGGAGGCTTCCCTAGCTCCACTCTACCTCGTACTCCAGGCCAGATGAAGATGCCTTTCCATGAGCACTCATCTCGCTTCCTGTTTCTTTCTGCTTCTTGTCTTTGATTTCTGCTAAAGGAAACCTGACTCATGCTACTTGTTAAGGAACCATAAGGCAGATTTTGCCTGGGACCATTATGATAGGTGCAAGGACCATTACAATAGAGTTTTCCTAGGGGAGAGATTTTGGATTCAACTCCAAATACATGCACAAGTGGGAATTTAAAAACAAGAGATTGAGTGGAGAGGGAGTGGTGGTAGATGTAAAATGATTCAGAAGAAATCAGGAATAAGAAAGTGTTCTAATTAATCACAACTAAAAGGATTCTGTCTGAAGGCAGGCCAGGGTAAGACATCATCTGGGCAGTGATGGAAGATGAACCTGTTCAAGTACCAAGGGTACTCAGATATGGAAGGCGATAGACTCCAGGAAAACTCAGTGAGGTCCCTGATAGAATTGGACAATGCAGAGACAAACACAAGGCCTACTGAGAAAAGTTCAAAGGAGCCTGACTGGAGTTTGGCCAACGAGAGACGTTTTCTCACCTCATGTCCAGTGCTTTGAGGATACAATACATTGCTTTATTCTGGCTCAAGTTGCATCACAAGGAATTTTGAATACACAGCAATTCCTTCATGAAATTTCACCAAATGAGTGACTTGATTGATTGCTTAATAACTCAGATTCGGGGTCAGCACTGTGGCTTAGCAGGTAAAGCTGCCACCTGCAGTGCTGGCATCCCATATGGGCACCGGCTTGAGTCCTGGCTGTTCTACTTCCAATCCAGCTCTCTGCTATGGCCTGGGAAAGTAGTAGAAGATGGCCCATGTCCTTGGGCCCCTGCACTTGTGTGGGAGACCTGGAAGAAGCTCCTGGCTCCTGGCTTCGGATCAGTGCAGCTCTGACTGCTGCAGCCATCTGAGGAGTGAACCAGCAGATGGAAGACCACTCTCTCTCTCTCTGCCTCTCCTCTCTCTCTGTGTAACTCTGACTTTCAAATAAATAAATAAATCTTAAAAAAATTCAGATGATAGAGGATGGTAATACAAAACACAGATATTAAATGAGTGACATTGATATTCATTTATCAATACAAATATACTAAGTGTGCTGTATATGTTAGTGGCAATGGAGATACAATGATGAGGACTATATGACAGAGTCTAGATTCAGGGATCTGAGCCCCAACCAAGGGCATTTAGTCTGAGCATTTCCACTTCTTCCACCTGCTTTTTTCCCCATGTTGGCTTCTTTCCCAGGCAGCCCTAGTTTTTGTGTGTAGTTGTCATAGTTCTGAGTCCTAGAAACTCTCATGAAATCTCTGTAAATCAATCTTTTTGGACTAGCTTGTGCCAGGCTGCACCACCTGCAGCCTCCTCCATGGACTGAGGGCAGGCAGGGATCATGATACGTCATCAGTTCTGGGACTCACACTGCTTCCCTGGTGTGGGGTACAGCCCCACTTAAATTACCCAGAGTGAGACTAGGAAGACAGATGATTCCTGGCAGAATTCTGGGATAATGTGCCCAAGCAACTTGGAATGAAGAATTGCGAACACAGTAACTTTTCTGCTGAAATTTAACTAGACAAACAAGGGCAGGGGAGTTTCCTGCAGAGGACACAGCATATGCTAATACCCTTGTAACTTGAACAAACATGCTAAAAATAAGATTTGGATGAGGGCCAGTAAAACTGATGAAGTGATACTGATAGCATATAAAGATATGCAAAGTAGCATGGATACTCAAAGAAAGGTCAAGTTGTGGAAGGATTAGAGACTTTGGAGGTAATGGAAGATATTAAGAAGTTTTTGTGGCATGTTTATAATATATTGGCTATTTTAATTGTTACATTTAATAAATCAAGTTATGTGGCTAAATTTTTAAAATATATTCAATTTTAGAAATAAACTAGTTCCATTTTCTGAAAACAATTATTACTACTAGCAGTAGTTCTAAATTAATATGCAGTCAATTTTAAATATAGTTATCATACAATGATCTTACATAGTTGGAGCTAATAAAATGGGATTACACATTTATTATTTTGAGGGCGTTAATTTTTCCTCCAGATTTATAAGGAAAGTTATAGATGCATTCTTAAGAAAAATAGTATGTTTTGCCAGACTGTTAAATGTATGGAAAGAATTTACACTCTTACATTGTGCCATTTCTAGAAACTTGTTTTGATATTGGTGAGCCATGTAATTCATAAGCCACTCAGAAGAAGTAAGCAAAAACTTCCCTGGAAAAAGCTAGAAATAATATTGAAAAGAAAAGAATAAAAATTTCAAATATAATTAAGATACTTGATTTGTTTCATGAGGAAATTCACAATGTGCTACAAATACAAATGCGTCAGGTGCTTATTGGACCTGGTGTGGGTTGAGACTTGGGACATTATTTAATTATGGCACTGGATTTCCTCTCCAGTGTCCACAATGTTTGCTTTAATGCAAGTTTCCTTGAGAAGGTTAATTATTTAAGCCTTAATATAGATAGCGCATAATATCATTTTCTAATTAGAATGATATTAACTTGCTCATTTTAATTGTTTATGCTCTTAAATCTTAATAATGTAGTTTATAACTTGTGTGAAAATTTTCAAACGATCCAGTGGGTAGGTGGGACTGTAAACAACAGCTGTTGCACAGCATCCAGCCGCATCATTAGCAGAAATTACACAAATTAAAAAAAAAAACCTTGGTTCTTAAGCAAAATTATTTATGAATAAAATCTGTTATGTAATAATTTAAAATGAGGGTGATGATTTATCATGTTAACTGTACTGTACTTTATGTGAATTATTTAGTAATATCTTTCACACTGTTTGTGTTTTAGATAGCATAAAATCAAAAGTAATTATGCTGACTGTGTATATCTTCAAATTCACACTTACTTATGTGGAATTCATAAGCAAAAGCCATTTCTCATCAACTCTATAACTTCTAGAATCAAAGACATAATTGGCTTACCCTCTGAAACAGTCATTACTGGTTTTCATCTACTATTGCTGCTTACTTTTCTAGGCAGATATTACACTGCTTTTTTCCACTCCCTTGGGCTTGGGGGGCATGAGGTGAATTGAGGCCAATACACTTACCATAGTTTACTTACCCCTCAGGTAAGAGTCCCTTCAGAGTTCCTTGTTCCCTGGCATTGGCAATGTTTCAGAAGATGGCTAACCCCTTAGCTCGAGGGTGTGCGTAGCCAACATGAGCTAAAGGCAGCTGTGAAGGAAACATTGTATGAATGAGGATGACACACACCCATGCCTCTTTATACGGATCCTAGACTTAATACTGGAGGAAGAACGGGGAAGAACGGGACCATGAATGGAAATCTAACACCATGAGCCATTGGTGTTGGTGATAGAATGGAAGTGAGGAGGGCAGCTATCAGAGGCTTTAAGGGAGGAAGTTCTTGCCAATGTCCAAGTAGGAATAGAACTGAACGAAGAAGTCCATGCATTAAAGGATATCAATGGCTTGAAAAGGGAACCGTTTCTGATTTTTTTTTTTTTTATAATGATCTAGAAAAGGAAAATGGGGCAAGGGGCACTGTCACAAAGCTCCAACGAGTGTATCAATCAGTCCATTCCACTTGTCTGTGTGAGATAAGATCTGCAGGACCCAGAATGACGGCTGGATGGAGTTATATGGACTCGATTTGCTTCATGACCTTTTCCAGAGCCTTTCTGTCCAGTTGTCGCTGTCGAATGATGACGAGGCAAGCGAAGACCAAGGCCACACCCAAGACAGCCCCTTTGGATTTCCAGAACAAACGCTGTTCCATCAGAGCTGAATGGCAGCTTTTGAACTCATTCCTTTTTGATGAGCTGCACATGATTTTCTCCACGTACCCTGTGGAGCCACACTCAGGGGTGGTTTTAGTCTAGAAATTAGAACAGGCAGTGCACTCCTCTGCCACCACAAACTCTTCCACCAGCCAGCATGGAAAATTCCAGGTGCTCGCTGACAGTTTCTCCTCCGGCACGGAAGCCTCTGCCTGGCAGAGCTTTAAGGTGAAAGCCCAGAGCAACCAGCAAAGGCGGTGGCCCTGGGGGAGGCCACGCCTCCTCGCGCCGGCAGGCATGGAGCGCTCAGGGTCGGACCTGTGGGAACACATGGACCTGCTCAACTGGCCTCGCCCCTCGGGCAGCAGCCCTCCCGGGGCAGACACGCTATCCGGGCGTCCCCACAGCCTGAGAAAAGCCCAGAGGTATTTGTTGACAGGCCCGCGGGGGTCCTAAAAGGAGCCCCGGCGCTGAGCTGAGCGTACCGGCCTAGCCCCTGGTCACCTCGGCCTCCGGCCCCGGCGCGGCCATCTTGCCGTGCGGAGGATCCTGCGGCGCCCGGCCCAGTTCTTCCAGTTTCTGAATTCTTAACCAGCAAAAGAAAAATTAAAAATGAACATTGTGAGTAAGAAAGGTCAATTAGAAGTCAGTGTTGCTGCAAGGAGAGCTGAACTTTCCAGTCGAGGGTGGCTGAGGTGAGGTGATAGCAGAGAGGCAAATGCCACAAAGAACTCTGGAATTTGATGAGATTCAAGTGCAACACACAACACTGAATAGAGTTGGATCTCTGAAAATTTCAGAAATGATCAGATGCTAGGAAACGATGCAGTTCCAATCATCGTATTGCACAAAGCCACGGAGGGAGGCTGAGATGTTATTCCGCCATCCAATGCCTGCACCGGTCTGCTCTGAGAACGACGTGTGCTCGCAAGAGTCAGGTTGTGCTGCTGGAGATTCTCCGTTTTCCTGGCCTATGGGTAAGAGATGAATCATACAGTCTCCAGGCAAAGCAGTGGCGACGTCGTGGAAGCTGTGCCTGGAAAGCTTGATATTTCAGGAAGCTCAGGCAGGCACACACTAACAAACTGAGAACTTGACCTCTTAGAACACAGTTTGTGCCTGAATCAAGGATCAGCAAAAGGGAGGCCTGAAGTGAGGATTATCATTCCAGGGTTCCCATAGAGTAGTTGACTCCCGCTGTGAGAAAACAAAACAAAACATAACAAAAACGCAGCACCTTCCTATGGACTGTAGCGTGCTCTTGGGCAATCTTGTTGTCTTTGAATCTCTTGAAATACCATGGACAGAATTGTTCATATTATCTGATAGCAGGAGTGATCTCAGGAAAAAAAAAGAGAGGAGATCAGAGTCAGGATTCCTTACAGAGCTCAAAATGTGTACCCACAGAGGCAAACTGGACCAACCCTATCCCCAGAATGAGGACTTTTAACACACAAGAACTTCAGATCCCCAGTGGAATATAAGACTTTGAAATAAGCACCCAGAGTGGGCTGAAATAAGAACAGGTTAAGTCCTATCTCAACATGAGAAAATCCATTAACCAGGAAGAGGGAAATAAAACACAGTGATGAGGATAGGAAGATACAAGTTTAGTAGAAATTCCTGAACAGACAAATGACAACTGATAATCAATGTATAAGCCTAGTCAATCAGGAGAGAGTGAAAGGAAATTCACTTAGAGCATCAATACACACTCTGCAACTACAGTCATTATTTTCTAATTTTAAAGTAAATCAATAAATATACTGGGAACATAATCACTAATATATTGGCACCAGTGCTGTAGCCTAGCAGGTAAAGCTGCTACCTGCAGCTCAGGCATCCCATATAGGCACTGGTTTGAGTTCTGGCTGTTCCACTTCTCACCCAGCTCTTTGTTATGACTGGGAAACAGTAGAGGATGGCCCAAGTGCTTGAACCCCTGCACCCATGTGGGAGATTCGGAAGAAACTCCTGGCTCCTGGCTTCGGATTGGCCAAGCTCTGGCTATCGCATCCATTTGGGGAGTGAATCAACTGATGGAAAACCTCTCTCACTCTCTCTTGTGCCTTTCTATAACTCTGCTTTTCAAATAAATACATAAATCTTTAAAAAAACAAATATAACAATTTGATAAAATGTGAACAAGGTAGATGGGATTAATGGAAGTTGAGTTATGTTATGCAAGGTGAAAAGGAAGCAGATGGTATAGTGGCAATAATGCAGTAAATAAGAGGTAAAAATCTGTGATTGAAGTCAACTGTTGTAATTTAAGTTACAAATTACATTCTCCTTCTAAATAAGGTTGGAGTTTGTGAACACAAGAGGCTTCCCTAGCCTTTGCAGCTCATGACAAGTGCCTCGGGTGATTACTGACATCATAAATAAGAGTGTCAATTTGTTAAATCAACAACAGGAGTCACTGTGCACTTACTCCCCATGTGGCATCTCTGTCCTTAATGTGTTGTACTATGTGAATTAACGGTAAAACTAGTCTTCAAACCATCCTTTATACTTTGTGTGTCTGTATGGGTGCAACCTGTTGAAATTTTTACTTAGTATATACTAAGTTGATCTTCTGCATATAAAGAAAATTAAAAATGAATCTTAATGAAGAATGGGATGGGAGAGGGAGTGGGAGATGGGATGGTTGTGGGTGGGAGGGTGGTTATGGGGAGAAAAAGTCACTATAATCCATAAGTTGTACTTTTGAAATCTATATTTATTTATTTATTTTTTTACAGGCAGAGTTAGACAGTAAGAGAGAGATAGAGAGAAAGATCTTCCTTCTGTTGGTTCACCCCCCCCCCCCAAATGGCTGCTACGGCAGGCGTGCTGTGCCGATCTGAAGCCAGGAGCCAGGTGCTTCTCCAGGTCTCCCATGCAGGTGCAGGGCCCAAGCACTTGGTCTATCCTCCACTGCACTCCCGGGCCACAGCAGAGAGCTGGACTGGAAGAGGAGCAACTGGGACAGAACCGGTGCCCCAACCGGACTAGAACCCAGGGTACTGGTGCCGCATGTGGAAGATTAGCCTAGTGAGCCGCAGCGCTGGCTGAAATTTATATTTATTAAATAAAAGTTTTAAAAAATTACATTCTCTTTTATTTATATAATCATGTTAGACACTAACATGCACACTAACTTTGCTAATGAGTGAAGCAACATGGAATGCATTACACACATACTGAAAAGTTTACATAAAATATTTAATTATAATTTTTATTTTATTTGAATGAAAAAGGTAGGAGGAGATCTTCTAACCACCTCTTCATTCCCCAAACACCTGTGATATCTGGCACTGGGCCAAGTTGAAGCTAGGAGTCCAGCTGGGTATCTTTTGGTGCCAGCATTCTGCAACACTGTTTAAGATCAATGATGCTTGGCCTAGCAGGTGAGTGATTACGATGCTGGGTATTATGCCCACGTCTCAGATCCAGGTTTGAGCCTTGGCTTCTGGCTTCCTGCTATTGTAGACCTGGGAGGCAGTCATGATGACTCACATGATGGGGATCCTGTCTCCCGTGAGGGGAATTTGGTTTCTGTTCACAGTTCCTGGCTTCAGTCAGCCTAGTTACAACCTTGGTGGATATCTGGTAGTGAAGCAGCAGATGAGAAGATGCTCTCTCTGATTCACAAACACATAAATAAATAAATAAATAAATAAGTAAAACAAAACAGATTAGTAACATTGTGTTATTTTGAAAAGTAGTGTAACCTCACAAAGACAATGAAAGTGGACCGTAAGAAGTCCACAGAGGGCCGGCGAGGGGCTCACTAGGCTAATCCTCCGCGTTGCAGCGCCGGCACACTGGATTCTAGTACTGGTGGGGGTACCAGATTCTGTCCCGGTTGCCCCTCTTCCAGGCCAGCTCTCTTCTGTGGCCCGGGAGTGCAGTGGAGGATGGCCCAGGTGCTTGGGCCCTGCACCTGCATGGGAGACCAGGAGAAGCACCTGGCTCCTGGCTCCTGCCTTCGGATAGGCGCGGTGCGCTGGCCGCAGAGCGCCAGCCGCGGCGGCCATTGGAGGGTGAACCAATAGCAAAGGAAGACCTTTCTCTCTGTCTCTCACTGTCCACTCTTCCTGTAAAAAAAAAAAAAAAAAAAAAAAAAAGAAGAAGAAGAAGAAGTCCACAGAGGAACAGAGGACGCTTTAAAAATGCCTGGGAGGAAGCCATTCCACTTCTATACTACACAGCAAAGCAGAGAAGTGAAATAACATAGAAGGTTAATCCTTTGGTTTTCTGCTTATTTGCTTGTTTGATTGATTGATTGTTATTCTTCTCAAACAGGCCAGCATGACTCAGGTAACTTGTCACAGGAGTTTACACCATGAGTTCAGGCATAAGGGTTTCTGGCATGCTGTAGTTAACACCATCCTCCTGGACGCTGTCCTTGTTGGTTTGGCTGCCATTCTCAGGTTCCAGCTTGTGGGGAGAGGAAAGGGAAGAAAAAAATCACATGTGAACGTTTCCTTTGTGCCCTGTAAGATAGGCTGTAGGCCAAACTTTTCAAGCACATCCACTGATAGAAACTTGGTGCAGCCTCATTACTAGAAGAGCCAGGAGAGTAGATTGTGGTTGAGCAGCTATACATCTAGGAAAAAAGAGGATGGATTTTGAGTTTGTGTGTGTGTGTGTGTGTCTTTCTGGACGTGGGAGTGGCCTGGCAAGCTTCATGACTTTTGAATTTCAAGCATTAAACAGGAAGCATCCAGATAGATGGAACAATTTACTTATAGTTCAATAGTTTGAAAATATGTGTAAAACTATTGGAAGAAAAGGATCACGGACTCTTATGGCCAGATAAATTATCATTGACCCGTTGGGTTGAATGACAACCTCCAGGCATCCAGTTTTAATTTCTTAATTTTATTCAGACAACTACTTCAGAAAATGCTCTAATCAACAACAATTGTCTCAAAACTTGGAGTGAGTTAAAAAGGAAATAAAATGAAAGAGGAAGAAAAAACTAATGACAAGTGAAATTTTATATAAAGTTAACATAATTATACTGTGCTTGTGATTTTGTACTATCAAACCAAGCAAAATGTAATATTCACATAGCAAAGGGTAAAAGAACATAGGTTGTATAGAATACAAAATCATTTCAAAAACTGTGTGACAGGTGAGCTGGAGCAAGGAGAAAGGAAAATTTTCCCTTCAGGTCTAAAGCTCTTAGATAAGATAAAAGTTTATTTTATGTAATGATAAGAGACCATGTGCTTGAAATACAAATTTCTCATGAAAGTGTAAGCAAAAGCAACTTAGCATTCCAAGCATAATTCCTGATCTATTAGAAATGCAAAGAGAACTTGATAGAATAGAGTTATACTTTCGGAATGCAATATATCTTTTTCAAAATTAGAAAGGCTTACTAGAAATAAATAAATCGGAACATATATGGAATGGATACTGTAATAAACTATACTCAGACATAAATATCTGATTTTGCATTCTATGAATATTGAGAATATATAATTTATTGGTCTATGAGGAATATTTCCAAAATTAATCATGTACCTGTTATAAGGAATGCATTAAATGTTTTTTAAAAAGTTTATATTTTAGAGTCTACATCCATTGCCATAAATTCAGTAAACTCAGAAGTAAATTGTAAAACTGTGGTATAAAAATTTGAACTACTTTAAAACAAGAAATATTCCCATAAACAATGGTTAACTCCTGACACTAAACGAAAATACTCCTGTAATCATCAACTTTAGGAAAGTTGTTGGAAGAGAGCACACATAATTAAAAAGAATAAAAACCAAAAGGACGACTAACTTGAACGTGTTTTAAATACCTTTATATTCAAAACTGAGTGAGAATAATTGTAGTAAGTCATCATGTTTTTGCTACCATAACAAGTGTGCCAGATCTCACTGCTGCATTGGCCATGGTTCTGCCCCAGGGGAAGCGGGCTGAGGTCCAGGACTCAGGTTGAGAAATAGTAGCTCTGGAGAGAGGCCAGAAGAGAAGCAAAAATCACATAATTGCATTTAACCATTTTCTTGCTCTTTTTTACTAAGATGTCTTTGTGCAAGCAAATCAGATTTCAGTTCTGGTAGTACAACCAGTGACATATATGTGGCTTAACAAGAGGCACTGAAATCACAGGACAAGGACAGGGTTACATAATCCTCTTCCAGGGACAGGTTGGAGGAGAATGATTCTCAAAAATAAAATAAGCTTCCACATGTAAGCTGTCATTACCTGGGGGAAAGCTCGTTAACAGTAAAAGCTGTAATTAACATAACATTAGAAATGAAAAACAGCACATAAGCACAGGTACAAAAATGATTGCTTAAAGTATATTAATAATTTTATAATTGAATCTATGAGAATAAAAAACCTTATGAACTAATGAAATGGGTGAGGCATTAGCCAAGCAAAAGCTTACCAACTCTTTAAAGAAATACAAAGGCTCTAATGAGCTAATTGCTAGATGAATTAATGCTAATTTATAAAGGATGGTTTCACCACTAGTTCTATATAAACTTTGAAAAATAAGTGTTAATTAAGTATCCACAGAAACCTTTATTTTATGTATATATTAAAAGACTTTATAACAAAACTTGAAACACTTCTAAAAAATGGGAAATCGGGGCCGGTGCTGTGGCGTATTGGGTAAAGCCGCCACCTGCAGTGCTGGCATCCCATGTGGGTGCCAGTTCAAGTCCTGGCTACTCCCAATCCAGCTCTCTGCTATGGCCTGGGAAAGCAGTAGAAGATGGCCCAAGTGCTTGGGGCCCTGCACCCATGTGGGAGAACTGGAAGAATCTCCTGGCTCCTGGCTTTGGACTGGCTCAGCTCTGGCCATTGTGGCCATCTGGGGAGTGAACCATAGGATGGAAGATCTCTCTCTCTCTCTCATTCTCTTTGTCTCTCTCTCTGCCTCTCATTCTCTCTCTGTGTAACTCTGGCTCCTGGCTTTGGATTGGCTCAGTTCTGGCCATTGTGGCCATCTGGGGAGTGAACCATAGGATGGAAGATCTCTCTCTCATTCTCTCTCTCTCTCTCTGCCTCTCCTTCTCTCTCTGTGTAACTCTTTTAAATAAATAATAAATCTTAAAAAATTGGAAAATCATAGAGCATTTTCCTTACAGATACATGTAAAAATTTGAAATAAAGTATGACCAGATAGAGTCAGGCAGAGTGTTAGAAGACTTACAATCTAATTTGTTTAATGGAGGGAATAGAGTCATACCAGAAAAATTTTCAAAATATAATCAAAATAAGGGTTTATAAAAATTGTGATCCATTAAGAGCTGCCAAAGGAGAGCTTGCCAAAGCCCAGCAACCAATCTTAACAACCATTCTTAACCAGTAAATAGAACAGAAAACTATATTCCATATTATCATCCTAATCATTTGAATTAGGTTTCTACTACAACAACGCTTCATTTAAACTGACTCCATAACCCAGTGGCTTCCAACACCTGTATGCATTTTCTACTGCAATAGTTATTGTATTGACTTGAGTAACCTATGTTATTTGGTCACTGGTAATCCAGGTTTCTGTGAAGCTATTTGTAGATGTGCTTAATATCTTTTTTAAAGATTTTATTTATTTGAGAGGTAGAGTTATAGACAGTGAGAGGGAGAGACAGAGAGAAAGGTCTCCCATCTGCTGGTTCACTCCTTAAACTGCTGCAACGGCCGGAGCTGCGTCGATCCGAAGCCAGAAGCCAGGAGCTTCTTCTGGGCAATCTTCCACTGCTTTCTGAGGCCATAGCAGAGTGCTGAATCAGAAGTGGAACAGCTAAGACTAGAACTGGTGCCCATATGGGATGGCAGCACTGCAGGCAGAGGATTAACCTACTGTGCCACAGCACTGGACCTGATGTGATTAATACTTATAAAATTAGTTGACTAAGTAAAGGATTTTACACTCCAAAATGTGTGTGAGCCTTGGCCAATTACTCACAGACTGAAAGAGAAAAGATGAATTTTCCTAAAAAAGGAACACTACCTCCAAATTGTAGTAGAAATTCTGATGTTTCAGCCTGCTGGCCTGATCTACAAATATTGGACATCCAGGCCTCATAGTCTTGTAAGCTAGTTGCAAAAAAATAAACAACAGTCTCTGTTTCTGCTTTCTCTCTTTCTCTCTCTGTCTCTCTCCCTCTCTCTCTCCCTCTCCCTCTCTCTCTTTCACATACACATATATGTTTGATCTCATGGATCTAAGTACTTACCACTGTTGAGTACCTTGGCTAGTGTCAACCAGGTTGCTTTGCTTCAGTCTGTGGACTGGGTTCAGATCTACATGGATTCACCCCAGGCTGAGCTTGAATGGGGAGTTGATCCTTGCTCACATGGCTACGAGACTGCGAGGCAAACCTCTGTGCAATCTCATTCAAAACCTTTGCTTGACTTGCATGTAATCATATACTGTTGTCCAAAGCATGCATCTTAGCCAAAACAAAATAGAGGCAGGAAAGTAAATGCCACCCTGAGGAAGAAGGAAGGGGATATTTATTGAAAAAGTCTGTATATCACAATACCAAAATTCAAATAGCAATTTTGTGAAAATCATGGATAATAGGAATTTCCTATATTATCATAATACTTTTTGATTACTTTGGAAATTCATTTGAATAAAATAAGATGAAAATAAGATATGCATTAAAAACTTTCTTTTTTTTAACAGATTCATGTAACAAGAGTTACAGAGAGAGGTAGAGACAGAGAGAGTGGTCTTCCTTCCGCTGGTTCACACCCTAGATGGCCGCAATGGCCGGAGCTGTGGTAATCCAAAGCCAGAAGCCAGGAGCTTCTTCTGGGTCTCCCACGTGGGTTGCAGGGGCTCAAGGACTTGGGCCATCTTCTACTGCTTTCCCAGGCCATAGCAGAGTGCTGGATCGGAAGTGGAGCAGCCAGGACTAGAATCGGTGTCCATATGGGATGCCAGTGCTTCAGTCCAGGGCGTTAACCCCCTGTGCCACAGCACTGACCCCTGTATTAAGAACTTTCAAAAATACTACAGTTATTATTGATATATTGTGGAATGACAGAAAACTACAGATAAATGTACATATATTACTATTTTTGTGTTGACAGTGAACAAGTCATATGGAATGGAAAAATGATCTCATTTCAAAATTAAGAAGAATTTTAAAAATATTTAGACTTAAATTTAATAGTATTGGTTGGACTATTTTTAATTTTGAATCTTATGGAAAATAAAACAAGTAGATATTAACGCTATATTTTTGGAAGGAAAGACTTAATGTAAATAAATAATCAAGTATACAATTTAGTAATAGTAAATAACAGTTTTTGTCATTCTACTTAGCATATTGTATTTTAAATTCATCATTTCAAATTTCCTGTGCACAATACATATATTGGAAAATTGTCAAAAGATATAAAGTTTGACATTGACCAAAAAGTAATCAGAATAGAATAGCTTCCATAGATTAGTGTGAAATATTTATAGGGAAAATAAATCTTAAAAAATGTTTATAGGGAAATATATTTATTAATATTCATTGCCTCTCCTATTGCCTTGTACCTTTAGAAAGAAGGTAAGGCTTGGAATATTAGTATAAAAGTGTGTTAATATACTTATATATAATTATAGTATATAATATGATATATAATATAGTATAATATTAGAATAAAATATTAATTATTATTGACTTTCTTTTCCAAAGTCTTCAAGAAAACTGAGCACAGTAAAGAAATGACCAGTTTACAAGAATGAAAAGAGACAGTTCGCTAATGCAGTACATTTTTTTCAAGATTTATTTTATTTATTTGAATGACAAAGTTACAGAGAGAGGTGGAGACAGAGAGAGAGGTCTTCCATCCACTGGGTCACTCCTCAGATGTCCACAACGGTAGTAGGTGAGCTGATCTGAAGCCGGGAGCCAGGGGCTTCCCTGGGGTCTCGCATGCAGGTACAGGGGCCAAAGGACCACATCCTCCACATGCAGTACATATATAAATGAGAAAAACAAGGTAAGGAGATGTTCCTTCAATTATTTACTATTATTTTATAAAACAGAGAAGTCAAAATGTAGGCATTCATAAATCAGCTGTATCAATATGTATAACTTCTGTGGAAAGATGCAAGTTATGGAAGAATTAGAGTTTTGTTGATTACTTTCATGGAGGAAAAGAGAGAAAGTTAGGTAATAAGGCCAACAACGAAGAGATCACTCCCTATGTTCTGTAACTCAACACTGGTATATGTGAAGAAAGAATTAAGCTGGGGACAATCAAAAAGGCATATAAGAACATATGTGTGGGTGTTTATTTCAATCTTTCTGTGCAAAGCCAGGTTAAACAGAGATTCTGAGTGCAGCTTGATCTTCAATTCAGCACCCTTACAAAACACACAGGAGAAAATGAACAGAAATCTAATTGCTCTGCTCAAATTCATCGTATTGTAAGACTCTGCTCAGTCTTAGCTGCTACATCAACCAGATCTCAGTGAATTCAAGTCAGTTCCATTCATTTTAACAATGTAGATTCAGGGATGCCCTTTTGGTACAGCTGGTTAAGCTGCTGCCTTGCTACCCCATGAGTGCCCTGTTGAATCCCGGCTGCTTGACTTCTGATACAGTTCCCTGTTAATGTGCCTGAGAAAACATCAGAAAATGGCCCCAAGGGCTTGGGTCTTTCCACCCGTGTGGGAGACCTTGATGGAGTTCCAGGCGCCTGGCTTCTGTATAGCCCAGCCTAGGCCATTGCAACTATTTGGGGGAGTAAACCAGCAAAGAATCTCCCCCTGTGTGTCCCTCTCCCTGTGTAACTCTACCATTCGAATAAATCTTTAAACAAACAGCAAAACAATGTAGACCGAAGGCTCAAAACAACCTAGCCAAAATATTAGGCAAAAAAGGACAAAAATGTTGCAAATAAAATTCCTGTTATCCCAGCATCCCAACATTCTTAAAAATGATATGAATCAAACAATTATGGGAAAACTTCAGGAAGGCTCTGATAATGTAATGGTAAATGTTGCAGAAGCCCACATTAGGGACGCATATCTCAATCGGATGGGCCAGAGAGGCTCTCTCGAAAAGAGTGGGTCAGAGCTGAAGTCTAAACAATAAATGTAAGTACTCTGGGGTTGTAAAATATTAAATCCGCAAATGCCATACTTGAAATGTTTCCTCTTCATTTTAGGATGAGAAACACAAATGATTTCAGATCATGAAAAAATATATTACAACAAAGTAGATTAAAGTGAAACCAAGATTGCTACAGTAGAGAAAGACCCAGCTTTTAAAGAATGAGGGATAAAAATCTTAATGCCATTGTACATTCCTTATTGTCAAAATATGTGTTATAAAATCAAGATACTCGGAAGTATGAATTCATTTGCTGAGATGATAGATACACAAATGGAAATAATTTTGAACATGAGGTAGAAATATAAATATATTAATAATTATAATTATAGAAGCTAACATTAAAATACATTGATATTATCAAAAACTATAAGGAATAAAGAGAGAATTCTATAAGCATCTAAGTAGTAATAACACACACATTTGCAGGTATACTTACATATTAAAAATACAGGAAGAACAATTTTGTTGCCTTAAATTCTCAGTAGTGAGGAGCACACAGAGGCTGGGAGGTGCTTGTCTCCCAGTGAACTTAATTAAGGTGGCTGCCAACACATCCTTACCACACCCCTTTATTTACCCACTTGTCCTCACTCAACTATTTTGTGTCCCAGGGTACCAGTAGGTCTTACTTCAGACAATTATAATCTGACACCAGTCTATTCATCTTGATCCATGGAAGGGAGTTAAGATGCTGGCCTTTGGCATATTTAACATAATAGAAGAGATGAAAGATGGGCCCATAAACAACCCCCACCCACACAGGCAACAGTTTGTAGTTTATCAGCAAACCTGTAACTCAGAGAGAGGAACAGGTCTCTCCAGTTTGGTGTTTGTCAAGAAAATTGATTGGAATCAGTAATAGCTTTGGTGGTCTTGTTAAGTCATTTGGGCAGGGTTACAGATTAGCTATACCGTTGAACATCAGGCTTGGCGTAGCCCAAGGCCAGAGGGCTCCAGGAGAACCAGGTGACTTTGACGCTGATGCATTGATGGGTCAGTCCATGTCTTTATAAAAGTGTGGGGCAGCTGCCTCTGAGCTGGCATAAGGTACAGCAGGGCAGTGTTGACTTGTCCACAAGTGCTTCTGCATTTAAATAGTACAGGGATGCGAACAGAACTTCCAACAGTTCTGGCTGCTAGCTGCAGCTGCTGCTGTACTCAGGTGGATCACACAAATACATCACTGTGATGCGGTGCTGACTTGGCACAGAGAATGTGCGGAGCACTCTTTCTCATCTATCTCCTGACAACTCCCATGATCCTTTTCCAGATGCGGGGGTGGTTTCTCTCTGGAGTTCTGAAAATGGTGTGTCTCACCTTTTTTTTATCCCCCTCAGCCCGAGATCTTTTGTCTTAAAAGTCAGATATAATGGGTCCAACAACTTTTACAAAATTTACCAAAAACTATTTTATCCATACAGCTTTGTAGGATTTACAAATAATTGTACATTCAACCAGGTTGTCATTAATTTTTTGCTATGTCAACTCAGCCAGAGATTCCAGAATTCAAATCTTCTGAGAGCTCCTTTATCCGATATGACACCTGGAGAGTGCTCCTACCAGGGTGACTGGAGACTGAGGTTATGGGAAAGCATGAATGGTCATGATAAAGCACTACATTTATAAAAATATTTTGGATAACTCTTCAATGATTATTCACTGATCATTATTTACATAGTAGCCAAGAAGAGAGGCACCTTTATTGGGACAGTAACATATAGTAAGTGCCCTATTATAAAGTGTGTAGCCCACAGCCATGTCAGATAGGGAGAGTCAGATGTCATTTTGAGACAATTTTTGAGGAGTTTCCTCTATTGTTCAATGAGACCAACTGTACACAGTTAGCAGAGCATATGACATGCCCATCAAATACATTGCTCCATTGTTGGAGTGAAAGTTTGACAAACTAAACGTATAGCGTGCAACCTATATAAAAGAGTATAATTTCAAAGACAATGATGTGGCAAGAGTTGAATAGTAATACTAGAACAGCAGACCCATAAGTTGAAGCAAGTCCACGCCAATAATTCACTCACAGTAGATTCCAATAAGCAGTCAACGATTCAGTGTAGTCAACTTGCCTGAAGCAGAAGCCTTTGCCTCATGTGACGTGGCTTTTCTTATCCTAACACAAGCTGTCCAACTTTTTTGCAGAAGACACAGTCTGCGATAGTCATGATTTTGGCATCAGAAACCAAGTAATTTACTGTGCATGTCCATTCTATGAGGAGGGTGTTTCCATGTCCAGTGTGATAATATATTCAGGACACGATTATAGCTGAATGGCCACTTCAGGCTTGACGAGTAGATTGGTCCCAGTGGTTTTCCTTGAAGAAAGGTTTCATCTGAGCTTACTGTATCTACATCAGAGGCTCACATGGCCATGGTTCATGATCCTTAAAAGGATACTTTAAAATATCAGTCCGTAGACTAGTAAGTAGCAGACCAGATGGCTGTGCTGTTGAATATGATCCAAGTGTTAGCAAGGTAACCTGCCAGGTTCTGGGGTGTATTGCTCAAGTCAAAGGCAATGATGCCGAACGCCCCCCACTGTGGTGATTGGCCTAGCATTTGTCTTCCAGTGTTACTGTTACAGCGGACTGCTGCTACAACTCCACTGACATCAATAGCTTTTTTTCTTAACCCAGTAATTGGTAGACAAGGTCCAGACATTCAGAACAATTGCTGCAAACTGAAAGCCTCATAGAGCTAATTGATTTCTTCCTGAGAGGGGAGTGAGAGATAAAGTTTCCCCAAAGATGTAAATAGCACTTTTTCAATAAAACTGAGATGATGAAGCCAGGTTGGCTGCACTCTTTAGTACAGAATATCCATTTCCCATAAAGGACTATTGGGCCTTTCCCTTGTTTGTTGTTGAATCTGAATTGGATTACCTCTAAATGGGCTCCCACAGTTTCAATAAAGCTGGACGACGTGCTTAAAAAGAGGTGCACTGAGGGCTGCAGCAGGCAGGTGGCGCTATTCTACTGGGAAATGGTTTCTCTGAATTTTGGTAGCAATTAATTCTTTAAGTCCAGCTGGGATTCTTCTTTCTCCTGCTGAGATTCTGTGTTTTTCCTGCTGACAAGCTTGGAGGGGCAGGGAACATCCATATGAATGACAAAGTGTGGGAGTCCTTGTATTGGGAGAATTTTCCATTACATATAATAGTTGAGAAGGGCTAACTTGTAAATAACAGTAACAATTACACCTCTAGCCATAAAGCCCACAAAACCACTGTCAAAATGCCTCGGTTCCCACAATACAGCCAGTTTGAGTCCTCTTCACCACTGAAAATGACCATTAGTTGAATTCGGACATGTTTTCTCCCAAAGCTCAATACTGATCAAATTCTTTAACAAATGTGTGTGCAATGTTATTTTTGCCTGGCTGGGAATTTGAGGAGTGCGGCATCAGGAGAAGAATCTGAAAGGGATAGGGAAAATGATAGGACAGAAACTTCCTTTTCTCCATTGATTGTATTAGTAGACACGGGGTCCCTTCTCTTGAGGTGTCACCAAATAATCAGCATCAAGGTGGAGCTGCTCAGAGAAAAGCTTTGTTTATTTGGGAGAAGTAAAAGAGACCCTGGGGAGATTTAGTTCCCTAAGGAAATTGCCTCCCTGTGAAGCATGTTGTCAGTAGTCTTATGGAAATGCTGAGGGGCGTGTCCAGGATATAAAAAAGGAATGTGTTTTCATCATTTCTGTCCCCAAACCTCTCTTTCCTCCTGAGACCTAGTAGGACAGTGAGGAAACCAAGATGCAGGCTGTTGAGGAAATGGATGTGGGAAGATGGTATTTATCAAAGTCCCACTCCTTATGCCCTTACCCCCCTTATTTCTGTTCTCCCATATCTGTGCCTCTATGGTAACCAAAAGGCCCACTGGCTTGTCTAGCTGTCCGCAACCTGTTATGTAATGGTTTGACTCCATGCCACTTTCGTCTGTAAATTCACATAAGAAGATGGTGGGATAGCACTGTGGTGCAGTGGATGAAGCCACCATCTGCAGTGCTGGCATCCCATATGGGCTCTGGTTTGAGTCCTGGCTGCTCCACCTGCGATCTGGCTCTCTGAAAATGTACCTGGGACAACAGTGGAAGATGGCCCAAATCTTTGGGCCACTGTACCCACATAGGAGACAGGGATGAAGCTCCTGGCTCCTGGGTTTGGTCTGGCACAGCCCTGGCCATTGTGGCTGCTTGGAGAGTGAACTAGTGGATAGAAGGTCTGTCTCTCTCCGTCTCTCCCTCTCTCTCTCTAATTCTGACTTGCAAATAATATAAATAAATCTTAAAAAAAAAAAGATGGGGGGTGTAGTTCAGTGCAGATGTTTCATTGCAGTCCAGTCCACTGCCATGGACAAGCAGTGCTATTCTTGTGTACATTTTTGTCCACCTCTGCAAATAAACAGGTGAGAATTTGCACAAGTCTCCTAAGTTATTTCATG
The DNA here is from genome assembly GCF_051225735.1 of Oryctolagus cuniculus. NCBI lineage: Eukaryota > Metazoa > Chordata > Mammalia > Lagomorpha > Leporidae > Oryctolagus > Oryctolagus cuniculus. Next base: position 47,242,496 of record NC_142880.1, read on the forward strand.
GCCTGTCTGGACAATTTCTCAAGACCCAAACTCCTGAATCACAGTGGCCCTATCTTTGCCAAGTCCACTTGCTTGACTGGAGACTGTATATGGCTCTTGACATTCAGTTGGAATGGGGAGATCACAACTATTGCTTCATCATCTTTAATTTTAAAGCAACTGAGATAAGTGACAAGGAGGGGGAGGTTAGTGGCCACAGGGGTAGACAGAGATTCCTGCTATAGCAACTAGTTTTTTTGTGGTACTTCTTGTATGGGATGGCAGCCCACTTGGTCTCTGTTAAGAGAAAAGGACCTCACCATCCTGTTCAACTCAAGATAAAATATATTCAGGTATTTTTTTTTCCTGAGGCCTCTTTGGCAGGATCTCTTCACACCTGTTATTGTGGAGAATGTCAGAACAAGCGCTTGTGCCCCTACCTAGAGAGTTTCCCGCCTGGCTTATACATACATATATAATCACAAGACCTGCAGGATACCACTTTGCTAGCTTGTACTCATGCAACCGTTGACACACTCTGTCTGAGCCTGCTGTGGCTGCCACTTCCTGAGACACAGCCCCTGGGACTCTTGATTCCTGATGTACAGCCCCTCCTCTGGGAAATAAAGCTGCCTCCTCTCTCCTCTTCTCACCCTCAAGATGGCAAACCATAATTTATCTCTTCCGGATATCTTCCCTTGGTTCACATTATGTGCCACAAGCTAATAAAGTTTGCCAAATTTCTATTTCTTTTTATAGACAATGAAATAGGTTGCAAGATTAGAGCTACTTAAGAAAAGCAAACCAATAAGCCTGTATATATGAATTTGTATTGTACCATTAATTTATTTATTCACTGAGTGTTGAAAAAGAATATACAGAAGTAATTGTAACATATAACATTACCTTTTCTTTAACATTGTAATTAAAAATAAGCACACTGGGGCCTCAATAGTGGCATAGTTCATTAAACTGTCACCTATAATACTGGCATCCCCTATGGGGGTGGTTCTGGTTCTTGTTGATGCTCTTTCTTTCTTTTTTTAAAAAAAAGATTTTATTTATTTATTTGAGAGGTAGAGTTACAGACAGTGAGAGGGAGAGACAGAGAGAAAGGTCTTCCATCTGCTGCTTCACTCCCCAAATGGCCGCAATGGCCCGAGCTGGGCCAATCTGAAGCCAGGAGCCAGGAGCTTCTTCTGGGTCTCCCACATGGGTGCAGAAGCCTTAGTACTTGGGCCATCTTCTAATGCTTTCCCAGGCTGTAGCAGAAAGCTGGATCAGAAGAGAAGCAGCCGGCACTAGAACCAGTACCCCTAGTGCATGCCAGTGCCACAGGCAGAGGATTAACCTACTGCACCACAGCATTGGCCCGCTGATTCACTTTCAATCCAGCTCCCTGCTAATGCGCCTGGGAAAGCAGCAGAAGATGGCTCAAATTGTATGGGAGAACTAGATGGAGCTCTGGGCTCCTGGCTTTGGCCTGGTCCAAAACTGGCCATTGCAGTTTTGGAGAGTGAACCAGCGGATGGAAAATCTCTCTCTTTCTAGTGAAAAATTTTTCCTAAATTTTATAAAATTAGGTAAAATGAGATTCTACTTTTAATTAGTAACTTAAACGGCATGCACTTTTTATAATTATACAGTAGGTTGTATTGGGATAAGAGCATAAATAAAGATGTAATTTTCTGTCTTGAAATCATAGACTGCATTGTATTTTGTATAACATAAGATGCTTGATTAAGCTATACCCTTGATGAAATTTACACCTGATATGGCTGCTGTATTTTGAAAGGAAACAGCTGTTTTTCTAATATTCCTGTGGTTTTATGAACACAGTGTTTTCTTTATGAGACACAGTAGATTCAAATGAGCTCTCCCAGCTCCCTCCAGGAAGAAATTTCTCAAATGTTTTGTAAGTTACTATTGCTTGATAAATGTTAGATGGCAGATTATCCTAGGTGTAGTGCCTGGGGCTCCTTAAATGTTACCATTTGCTTGTTTATTTTCTTCTCAGGCTAGGGAATTGCTTTATGAACTCTGAGTCATAAAAGAGAGCAACAGAACGGGAAGAAACACATTTGGTATAATACTTCGTTGACTGTAAAGGAAATTGGATTTTACCTATGGCAAAGAAGGTCACAAATATTACTGCTAAATGGACTAACCTGAACTTATTTAAAAAAAAAAAAAAGGGCGTCTAACGTGGGAGAATTCTTTAATCCTAGACCTTCAGTAGATGTGTGATAATTTATATTTTTCATAGAATTTTCACATTTGGTAACCTTAAACTTTTTGTTCTAGCATTGATTGATTGTTTGCCGTATTTGTTTTTGACCTTGCTATATGGATAAAGTATACTTGTTTAAACACAGAGATTCTTATATGGGAAGTTGAGTTATTTATATTTGGCATAAGCTTCTAGAAGTGACTTATAAGGCAGCTGAAATGTATTAAGCCAATATTGAAAGGAAAAAGTAGTTAAATGTGAGTATACATGCACAGTACTCATGCTGGCAAGAATTCCACTTTAGATAGGTATAAAGTATTTTCAGAATCATTGTTTATTTTTTAAAGGAGCTGCGTGTAAAGTAGAAAAAAGGAAATGAATCAAATTTATACTTATATAATAGGCTGTACATATTTTAATCTATGTTCTTAAAGAAATGGTATTATCTGGACATTACCTATTTCTTTTAATAACTACAGAGGCCTTCTTACATTTAAATTACCTATATATTACAGTGAACATATATTATATTCCTTATAGTTTACTCTTAATTTTCTAAGATTATATTGAAAGAAACAGGAACAATAATGATTTAACAGGAATGATGACATAAATTTTAATAAATGAAATGCATATTCATGCAAAGATGAAAAATACAAGTGCTTAATAAGTAACAAGTCTAATTTTTCATATTTTTTAAGATTTATTTATTTTATTTGAAAGGCAGGGTTACAGAGAGGCAGAGGCAGAGAGATAGAGAGAGCAAGAGAGGTCTTCCATTCGTTGGTTCACTTTCCAATTGGCCACAACAGCCGGAGCTGCACCAATCTTAAGCCTGGAGCCAGAAGCTTCTTCTGAGTCTCCCACGAGGGGGTAGTGGCCCAAGGACTTGGGCCATTTTCTACTGCTTTCCCAGGCCTTAGTAGAGAACTGGATTGGAGCAGCCAGGACTCGAATCAGGACCCACAGCACCGGCCCCCTCATATTTTCTTGATAATGTTAAATATTACCTATGTTCTCTCTTTGAAGAAAATGAGAGCAAAAGGTTTGGAGCTATAAGCTGCCAAAATGAACAACAGCAAATGCCTTGGTGCTTTTCTCTAGGAGGCTTACATGTGGATCACTTTACACTATGTGGCCCCTGAAGGTTGCATACACTGTACTTCTCAAGTTCTCCTTTGAACCCATTATGGGGGTTATCTTTATTTCTGTGACCACAAGTACATTTCGGGAGACTCATGAGCCTTGGGATTCAGACTCATCATCTCTCCTTGCATCCTGATTCAACTTGTGAATGTCCTAACCAGTCTGGGAATTCTGAAAGTTCTTTTGCCTAACACCTGCTTCTGTCAAATCAGCCCACATCTTGGTTTTCCACTGTCTTGTGGATTCTCACTGTTCTTTCCAGCACTCATGCTGTGCCATTCTCCTGGTAAAGTGACTGTCTTTCATCCTCCAATCCCTAAAGCATCCTATCCTGAACCCACGGCTGCTGTGTGTAACAGGCTCTAGTGAAGGTCCTGTCGCTGTAGCAGGACTGTGGAGTTGCAAAGGCCAGAATCTAAACAGGGTGTCACTATCACGTGGGATACGGTAGTATTTACTTCCTGCCACGACTTTGATTTGTTCTTCTCCTTCTACCTAATCTAAATCCCTCTTCTTTCCCATTCAATACCCTACAACCATGTTCATTGTTAAAATTAATTTATACTTTATTTGAAAGAGACAGACAGTACAGAGAGACATATAGAGATATCTCCCATTTGTTGATTCACCTCCCAAATGCCTGTAACTACTAAGGCTGGGCCAGGTTGAAGCCCAGAACAGTCTAACATGTAGGTTGCAGGGACCCTGTTACTTGGGCCATTGCATGCTACCTACAATAGTGTACGTTAGCAGGATGCAGGAATTGGAGTTGGGGGCAGAGCCAGGACTCAAATCCATGTCCTCTAACGTGAGATGCAGGCACCCCAAGTGGTATTTAACTACCAGTTCAAATGCCCACCCTTGAAATACTAGTCACTGAAGCACACTTTTGGGAAATTGCAAATTCCATTGCTTTTGATAAAATTTTTCCTAACTATAAAAACACATGAGACAAGTCTTTTTTTTTTTTGTTATAAAGGACTTGTCTAAGGGTAATGTCTTCCTCCAGATATCAAGCACAGTATTATTTTTATTCTATGTATGCACAAGTTCATGATTTATTTTTAGAAGTCAATCTTTGGAACTGAATTCATAAAACACTTGGTTACAAATGAAACATAAAGTATTAAAAATCCCTTTATGAAAGCATTCGTAAAAACATCAACATTAGCACCTCTTAGCTGACAGTCACAACTATAAATTCAGATAAAAATAGTTTGGATACTAACTTTGCTAGCTATATCTTTTGTCAGTATTAGTCATAGTGGTTTTTTTTGAGTAAACAAAATTGTCAGGTTCACAGTTTGGATGTTGTATTTTCCATGAATCTAGATGTCAACATTAATTGCAGGGTGTTTTTTAGCCTCTAAATAGGCAAACTATTTTCATTTACAGAAATGACAGTTAAAGAGCATAGCAACATTTTGTGGGTGAGGTAGAATATTCACCTTTTTCTCTTCTGTCCCAAGATAAATTCTCTTAGAGCACACTATCACTTTTCCAAATTTATTTAAATTCTCTCCATATCCGGTGGCTGGCACTGTGGCGTAGCAGGTAAATTCTCTCCATATCCCAGACAATGTTTATCTCCGTGGTTTGAAAGGACTCATAATAGGCTAGATCTTGCATGTATGTTATGTATATTGCATTTTATTATTTATTATTATATTTATTACTTTATTATATTTGTTGACTTTGATGGGCTTCCACATGCAATGATTTCTTATTAGTCTTTATGGTAGTCCAGACAATAGAAAAGACAGTAGAGAGATTTCCCACATACCACAAACTGAGTTTACCCTCTGCACAAATGCATTTGAACTTTTCAGCTTCCAGAAATATGAAAAATAAATTCCTCTGTTTATAAGCTACCAAGTTTGTGGTATTTTGATGTAGCAAACACAACATGCTAAGACAGTAACAATCTTAACTGACTACACTGAGTTTGGAAATAGCACATACGAAGAAGATTTTATCCAATAATTTTTATATTGCATACATATCAATTTTCACCAAGATTATTTAAAATAATGATAAAATAAGCTACTAGTTTAGGGAGATGGGAATTACAGTTTTTAACAATTTATATGTAGAAGAGGAAATCAATTTTATTAGTCAGTTATCTTTCTTAAAAATGATTTATTTATTTATTTGAAAGGCAGAGTTATAGAGTTAGAGAAGGAGAGGCAGAGAGATCTTCCATGCAATACTTGGCTACACAGATGGCCATGGCAAAAGTCAGGGCTCTGTCACACTGAAGCCAGGAGACAGAAGCTTCTCATGGGTCTTCCACATGAGTGCAGGGGTCCAAGCGCTTGGGCCAACTTCTGGTACTTTCCCAGGAACATCAGCAGCGAGCTGGATCAGAAATGGAGCAGCTTGGAGTCGAACTGGCACCCATATGGGATGCTGGCACTGCGAGCCATGACTTTAACCTGCTAAGCCACAGTGCTGGCCCCTTAATCTGTTATCTTAAACCACCAAAAAAATTCTTTTATGACAGTTCTTAGTACTTTACGCTTGTAACGTTATTACTATGAAATCTTTTTGAGACTTAATAGTGCATTGATACACATTGCATCAATGGTTCTTTATTAGACTACAATGTTTTACAGGTGCTGTAGTTTAATTGTGACAATGTTTCAACTTAAGAACTATAATTAATATGACCCTTTGATTTCCTGAGGGCAAAGATGATCCTGAATATATAAATGAAATTGTGTGACTAGTTTAATAAATGAGAAGCAAACTTTATAATAAAGAAATGCTCAGAAACTCTGAGTAAAATAACAGTTACTGTGTACAAAGTATAATTTTTAATATAGCAGGAGAGTGAATGAGAATACTGTTCAAGAGATTATTGCATCTAATACATGATACAGATCACATTTGAATTGAATTTAGGTGAAATAAAATAAAGATTCTTTTTTTTTTTTTTTTTTTTTTGACAGGCAGAGTTAGACAGTGAGAGAGAGAGACAGAGAGAAAGGTCTTCCTTCCATTGGTTCACCCCCCAGATGGCTGCTATGGCCGATGCACTGGGCCTATCTGAAGCCAGGAGACAGGTACTTCCTCCTGGTCTCCCATGCGGGTGCAGGGCCCAAGGGCCTGGGCCATCCTCCACTGCCTTCCCGGGCCACAGCAGAAAGCTGGACTGGAAGAGGAGCAACCGGGACAGAATCTGGCGCCCCAACCAGGACTAGAACCCGGGGTACCGGTGCCCAATGCAGAGGATTAGCCAAGTGATCTGCGGTGCTGGCCAAAATAAAGATTCTTAAGAGACATATTTTAAAACTTTTATTTTACAGAATATGAAAAAATCAAATTAGCTTCACTTTGTTGGTATACCATTTAATATTTTAAAAATAAAATGAAGAGATTGTATCAATTTTGCAAATTATAAATGCACTTTAAATATTACTTTTCTTCATTTGAGAAAGAGAGAGAGAGAGAGAGAGAGAGAGAGATAAGAGAGAGACCACACACATATCCACTGGTTCCCTATCTAAATGTCTGCCATGCTGGGTTGGGTCAGACTAAATCCAGGAGCCAACATTCAGTTCAGTTCTCCTGTGTGGGTGGCAGGGATTCAAGCAATTAAGCTGTTTTCTGTTGTCGCAGGGTGCACATATGCAGGAAGGTGGAATCAGGAACAGAGCTGGTGCCTGAACCCAGGCACTCTAAAGTGTGATGCTAATACCCCAACTGGTGCCTAGAGTGCCATGCCAAATCCCTACCCCAGAAACTGCATTTTCACTTGGGTGTGAGTGATTGTTTATTGCTTCCCCCAACATTTATCAGAGGAAACTTCAAACATTTCTGTTCACACACCTCAAAAATTCAACAACTAAAGGGCTTCCTGAAGAATAAATGTGATTCCAATGAATACATGGAATAACGCCTCCACTAACGGTCATTTCTATGTATCAAAAGAACTAGAAAATGTTTCTAAATAATTTCTGCTGTTTTGTTGTTTGGACTGGTGAGGCAGAGCTTTATTTCTGCTTCTGATTGTCTTCTTCATCTATTCATTTGCAATTAGAAAAATCTACCACAAATATTTAGGGCTTCCAAGTAAATGCTTAATTGCAATGATAAAATAAGCTACACATTAACAACCTTACTTAGAAAATTGATCATATCAAAGATTTGCTGCTTTGTTACTAAGTTCCATAGGCCAAAAATAATGTGGTATTGCTTTTTACTGACAGAGGGAGCTGATTGGGAGACAATGTAAATTCTTTGAAACTGACAGGAAACTCCCCCCTTCTGTATCCTGTAGCTGATAATTGAAGAGCTTCAGGGTTCTGCACCTTCACCAAGATCTGTAAAGGTGTAACACAGATTTCAGCATCCTTCCTTGACTGAATAATAGGTCCCTGTATTTGGAAGCTATATTTCAGATTGTAGCGCAGATTTGTGGCATTTTTAATCAAAGACAATTTATTTGCGAGGGGCAGGGGGAGAGAGGGAGGTATCTTCCATTCTTCTGCTTGCTCATTCCACAAATGATGCTTACAACAACTGTGGCTGGGTCAGGATGAAGTCAGGAGCCCGGAACTCCTCTGGGTCTCTGGGGAGACCCAGAACTCTGTTGCCTGGGTCTCCCACGTGATTGGAGGGACACAACCACTTAAGACATCACCTTCATCCTCCCAAGTTGTGCTTTAGCAAGATGAAATCAGAAGCAGTCAGGACTTGAACCAAGGCAAGGAGCCAAAAAAATTTAAGGAATTAAAGTTTCCACCCTCAGCTTCCCTTGCGCTGCTCCCTGCTTCCTGTCCTCTCCTCTCATGCCCCTTCCTTCTTTCCCGGCCCTACTTCTCCATCCCCATCCCCAACCCCCTGCCCAAACTCCTGGTCTCTCTTGTGATAAAAAGGACACTCTTATTTTATTTTATTTTTTTCCCTTTGATTCTCCTGAGTCTGCCAGGTCTATTGAGAAAGCATGGGTTAGAAACAAGACAATTGCTGAGTTCTGATCTGGGGATTTTACCTGTATCTGCAGTAAGATATCTTTCAAGAGACTGCTGGTGTTTTGCTACTGCTGGGTACAATGCATAGTATTTTTAGGAGCATGTGTTACAATGTCCTTGCATGGCCCTGCTTCTCTTAGGGAGCCTTGAGACTCCATAATGATGAAATAGGATTACAGCAGACAAATTTGATTTACGTAGGTTACCAGATACTACAGAATATTTTATGGCAAAACTGAATGTGCATACCACTAATATTATCACTGAGTATGCTTTTGGTAAAAGAGTCTGCTTCCAGATCTATGATTGTAATCTGCAAGGAATTTTTGTAATCTGCAAGAAAAGAATAGCATCTTTATGAAAAAAATTTAAATGCTGTCTCTTGCATTTGGAAAGGAAGACAGGAGTTGGGGGCCATTTGTGATCTTAATAATATAAAGGATTAGAAAATGCAAATTCTAGTATACAGAGTACAAAAAAAGTAACGTATGTGAGTGAAATGGACATTTTGAGATTTGATTATTATTTATAGCCCTTGTCTATACTCTTGAAGGGCAGTGGTTTACTACTTGTTACTTGTTAAATTCTAATCTAGTGGAGGTTTAAGCTTGTGATAATAAAGTAAACTGAAAGTATATCATTACAAAAATTAAAAGAATGTAAACTTCTGCTTTAGGCATATCATTTGTATGTGGTATTGAACTGGATTTACTATGTTTCCTGCTATGACAAATTTTTGTCTTTCAAGATTGAGCAATTTAGTGTTTTATCTCTATAATTACTGTTATAGTTAGTTTGTATGTATAGTAGAAATAAATGTGCCTGCTTGAAAACTTAAAAAAAAGAAAATGCAAATTCTTTTTGCTTGGTATGGAGTGTGATAGTCATAGATTTAGCTACACAAAAATATTTGGATCTGCCAAAAAAACTCTCTTGAAAGTAGAAATAAAATTGTTGCTGTTTGTAAAAAGGATTGTTTAATAAAATAGTTCTCTAACAAAGTTTTAAACTTGCTTTTTTCTTATTTCTTATTTTTTAATGATTTTAACTGATCAATGTAGTTTGTAGATACAATTCTACAAATATAATGGTATTCCACTCCTTCCTTCCTCCTTTGCTGCTGACAATGAAAATCACAGCTAAATTTGTTCACAAGCTGTTGTATATTTCTATTAAATATAATGATCACAGGATGCAAACCAAATGAAAATTTTGTATTGTTTTGTAATGATGTTGAGGAGAAAGAAATGCTAAGTCAAAGGATGGAGTTATTAAGACTAAAATATAGATATCAGAAATTTCTTCTGCTTACATGATAAAATAATAAATGTTTCCTGGCACAAAGATTCACATAAACAATATTTCACTCTTAGCTGAGGATGTCTGAACTATCAACAGAGAATACCTATGAGAATCTATGAGACGTCAGCAAAAACCACAATGAACACATTTTATCTTAACTGAAAATATGCAACAGCATCTGCTCTGATTTAAAGATGGGGTGTTGGGGCAAAGTTGAGCAGCATGTTAAGGTACCAGCTGGGCTCCCCCATCCCATATTCAGGCCCCAGCTACAATGCTTCCATTCCAGCTTCTTGCTAGTGCAGCTGAGAGGCAGTGATTGATGGCTTCAGGCTGACCCAGCCTGGGCTGTTGTGGGCATTTGGAGAATGAACCAGTGAATGGAGAGTCTCTTCCCTCCAGTCTCTCCCTCTCTTTTATTCTGTTTGCAAATAAATAGGTAAATTAAAAAAGAGAGAGATGCAAACTTCACAACAAGGATATTGACTTTATTTCTAAAGTTTTTATGCATCTATTTTTATACATGGGAGACCCAGAAGAAGCTCCTGGCTCCTGCCTTAGGATCTGCCAAGCCCTGGCCCTTGTGGCCATTTGGGGAGTGGACCAGAGGATTGAAAACCTCTCTCTCTGCCTCTGCCTTTCTGTAACTCTGCCTTCACATAAATGAAAAAAAAAAAAAAAGGAAAGACAAATACTAAAAATATGTCATTATTTTGACTATTTAAGGGTGCCAGACAATATTATTAGTGGGTTCAAATTAATGATTTAATTCTCATAACTGTCATGGGCAAACATAGGCATATAGAGGCTCAGGATCTTTGTTAGGAGTACTTATGTGCTGGACAAAATTTCCTGTTTTGCCTGACCCCAGATGTCACATAGTAAAGCAAGCATTTTTTTTTTTAAGATCTATTTATTTATTTGAAAGGCAGAGTTACAGAGAGGCAGATTATAAATTATAAAATTTATAAGGCTGAGAGAGAGAGAGTGAGAGAGAGAGAGAAAGAGAAAGTCTTCCATCCACTGGTTCACTCTCCAAATGTTCACAACGGTCAGAGCTGTGTCAGTCCGAAGCCAGAAACCAGGAGCTTCTTCATGTCTCCACAGGGGTGTAGGGGCCCAAGAAATTGAGCCATCTTCTGCTGCTTTCCCAGGTCATAGCAGAGAGCTGGATAGGAAGTGGAGCAGCCAGGACTTGAACCGGTACCCATATGGGATGTCGGCACTGCTGGTGGTGGCTTTACCAGCTACACCACAATGCCGGCCTCCAAAACAAGCATATTTTAAACAATCAAAAAGCGTTAATCATTTAAATAAAGTGTCTTGGGATTTTTTTAAATAAATGACTAAGAATCTTAGAAATAGCAAAAAGGTCACTGTATTACTATAAATGTCATATAAAATATAATTCAGTTCAACTGATGTAAAAGCTATAAAGGGTGATATATCTTATTGGTAAAGTTTATAGGCCTCCAACAAGAAACAATAGTTGTGAAATTTATATACTTGAAAACACAGGCCCATGGTCCATAAAACCAAGTTTGATTAATACATACAAATCGATATTAATAAATACAGTACTATAAAAGGTGAATTGGAGGGAGCTCAGGACTAAAAGCAGTCCAGACTAACACCATCCCACAGCTCCTTGTCAATACATACAAACTGCAGCTCTGGGGCTATGCTGTGGTGTAGTAGGTTAAGCTTCTGCTTGCAATGCCAACATACCATATAGGAACCAGCTGCTCCTCTTCTGATCCAGCTTTCTGCTTATGGCCTGGGAAAGCAGCAAAAGATGACCCAAGTGCTTGGGCCCCTGCACTCACGTGGGAGAAATGGAGGAAGCTCCTGGCTCTTGGTTCGATCGGCCGAGCTCCAACTGTTGTGACCATTTGGGAAATAATCCAGCGGATAGAACTCTCTCTGTCTCTCCCTCTTTCTGTTTGTAACTGTGCCTCTCAAATAAATAATCTTAAAAAAACAAAACAAACAAACAAACAAAAAGCCAGAAAGCTGCAGCACCTTCCCAGCATGTACACACTAAACAGAACAGAATGGAAGTTCTTTAACAAGAACTTATCAATGATGACAAGATCTCGGTTTCAATGACAAGATCTAGGTTTAGATAAAAATAAGCTAGAAAGTGCTCCATTAAGACTCTCCCCTGGGGCCATATATTATATGAGCTTTATTATATATATGAGCTTTATTAAAATAATCGCATAATGATAAATTAAAAAAGTAAAGTTAGTGTTAAATAAGAAAACATAAAAATAAGTTCAGAAATTGAAAACAAAACATATATTACTTAAATGACAGATAAACTACAATTTTCAAAAGCAGAATATTTATCTTTGGTCTTGTGATCTTCCATATTTTTATTTATTTATATATTATTTTCACATTCCAATAATTATAATTATTTTTTATAAGCTTAGTAGCTTCAATAATACACATGGACTAGGTCTGCAGAGTTGCTTTCCTGACTCCTGTGAAGGATTTATTCCTTGCCTTTTCCACCAAAGTGTGCATTAGCAGGAAGCTGGGATTGGAAATACAATAAAGACTTGAACACAGGCATTCCAGTATGGGACATGGTCCTCCAACGCAGCATTCCAACTGATAGGCCAAATGTCACCTGTGTTTTTAGCATTTTAAATGAACAATTTTTGATCTTCACCTTTTTAAGTGCTCTGGTTTATATTTCCAGTTTCTGTTTACAGGGTAGGGATTTAGCCTCGATACTGAGAGGAACACATCTACATTGGACAACTTGGTTCTCCAGCTTCCTGCTCCATACAGATCCTGGGAGGCAGGAATGATGGCTCCAGTGTTTGGATTTCTGTCAGCCATGTTGAAGACTGGGATCACGTTCCTGGCTCTGGCTTCAGCCTGGCCCAGAACTGGCCATTGCTGACATTTGGAGAGTGAATCTATGAATCTCTCTCTTTCTCTCTCCCTTCCCCTCCCCCTTCTCCTCTCTCTCTTCCTCTTCTCCCTCTTTCTCCCTTTTCCTTATAAAATTTATGATTCTATTAACTTTGAGGTTAATATAAATCTGTAACATAACAGTTTTAAAATATGATTTATTTGTCTTATTATTGAGCTCTCCCTTTGAAAGTGATGTTATACTTTGGCTTTTCTTTTGTATGAAAATTTTGGCCTCAAGTATATGATCTTAGTCTTTATATTTTAAGCATGAATAGGCATTGTGAGCCTAGTCCAAATAATTTATACAAACTCTAAAAATAGCAGTGCTGTAGAATCTAGAAAATGAATTACCATACACATTTTTATGTACTAAGAATTTCATTTCTTATTTTCTTGCACTGTTGCAAATTTATTCTTAAAATAAAAGTCTGTCTTTTCTTTAATGTCTTGGGATCTTGTACCTGAAAGGAGCCTGGACGGTACCTTGTTTCCCTGCTATGCAGGCGTTGAGTCCTTACTTTAACAAATGGTTTGAGTACTCACTATGTACTACCTTAGGTGGGATGGTACCTGTGGCTTTGCATCTTTATTCCAAGTAAATCATCCAAAGGCACAAAGGCTTTTACTCACTGCCTTCAATTATAGCTCCACGAGGTAAACACTTAAGAGTTTGGTATGTATTTTTTTAAAAGCTATACTTCTATAAACATGCCATTGAGAAATACAGCCACAGAGTGCTTTTAAAATATTAGCAGAGACTGGAGAAAATGCTGGTGAAGGAGATACAGGGAGAGATTGGTCAGTGGATATGTGGTTACAGTTCCACAGGATAACTAAGTCTAGTGCTAGAGTTCAGAGTAGGGCCAATACTAACAATAATGCATTACACACCTCAAATTTCTAGAAGCATGGCTTTTGAATATTCTGATAGTAAAGATCTAATAAATGAGTAAGATGATATATATTTTTGTGACTGTGATACCTATTATACAATGTAGACAAGTATAGAAATATCAATGTCCCCCATAAATATGTACAATTATCATATTAAAATAAATTTATTATTAAAGGGAGACTTTGAAGATAGGGTATATTTTTCTAATTTTTTTCTGAAAAATATTAAATTCTTCCAAGTCCAAATTCCCTTACTGAGAATCATCATGTTCTTTTAACATTTTTAATGATTGTAAAGTATTTAATAACATTTTAAACTTATATTTCTGAGATTTTGTATTGACTTACTTTTTTTTTTTCTTTTTTGAAAGGCAGAGTGGACCGTGAGAGAGAGAGAGAGAGACGGAGAGAAAGGTCTTCCTTTTCCGTTGGTTCACCCCCCAATGGCCACTGCAGCCAGTGCACTGCAGGCGGCGCACCGCGCTGATCCGAAGCCAGAACACAGGTGCTTCTCCTGGTCTCCTATGTGGGTGCAGGGCCCACTGCACTCCCTGGCCACAGCAGAGAGCTGGACTGGAAGAGGAGCAACCGGGACAGACAGAATCCCGCGTCCGGATCGGGACTAGAACCCCAGTGTGCCAGCGCTGAAGGTGGAGGATTAGCCTATTGAGCCGTAGTGCAGGCTCAATTTTTATAGTGACAACAATAGTCCTTTAATGAATGCATATGTAGATTTACATTTCTATATGATAGAGTCTTCAAAATGTAATTAGGAACATAAAGATGGATATGCTCATTAACAGAATATTTTTAAACGTAGTTTGACAATTTATGTTCCCCATGAAAATAATAAAGTTCTCTTTGAAAACTCTTTCAAGCACGGGATGTATTGAGATTCTGTAAAAAATCCAATGTCTTAGACAACGTTACTTATGGAACTAGTGAGTCATGCTATTTAAAGGTCACAAATCCGTTTTTCAATGATTTTTACATCATCAATCAACTCTGAAAGATATTTATCAAAGTCACCCATTATGTTGTGGTTTTACAACCTTGTCCTTATAGTTAAAGTTTTGCTTATGTATTGCACTACTATCATATACTTTGGTTTAGAAAGATTTATGAATGATCTGTCTTTTATTAGGTTGTGGAAATTTGGTTAGTAGAAACTCCCAGACTATTCTACAAAGATCGCTGTACATTAGCACTAGTTTATGGAATATTTGTTTTACCCATGTCACAAATGTTTTGCACTCATTTGATATATTTATAATCATATCATATCTTTTCAACCTTATTTTACCTTCATGTTGATGTGATTTTATTATATACAACTGCTTTTTTTTTCCCTTTAACTCAACTATAAGGACTGCCATTGGATACAACTCTAAGTCAACTTCTGTGCTGGACATTTTTCCTTTCGTCTTATGTTATGACTGATTCAGTTCCTATTTTTCCTCACTTCATTGTGTAGGACAGGAACTATTCAATATCTGAAACTATATTCCCATCAAATGTGACATTTGTCTAAACAGAACCTAAACTGTTTTGAGCAGCTCCTATTAGGTAAAGATTTACAACTAACTATGTAACATCTACTACCATAGTTATTTCCCAAAGATCAAACCGCATTATTTTTTATCATTTAGGTCTTCTTTCTGCTATGTCCAATCTTTCATTTTTTCAGGTATGTTTCCATACCCTTTCCCAACTGTCTGCTATTCACCCTGAAT
Organism: Oryctolagus cuniculus; assembly: GCF_051225735.1. Lineage (NCBI taxonomy): Eukaryota > Metazoa > Chordata > Mammalia > Lagomorpha > Leporidae > Oryctolagus > Oryctolagus cuniculus. The sequence goes on from NC_142880.1 coordinate 47,257,687, forward strand.
TTCTTCTATGCTTGCACCAAATATATTTTAATTTTTTAAAAAATATCATTTCCAGCAACTTTCTTCACATGAATTCTCAACATTCCATAAAATATCTCAAATAAACTTGCTGATGCTATCTAAAGAGCACACAACTTTTTCATAGTCTATTTACTTAAAATGTGAGTGTAATACTTCCAGCCCACTTGCAGTTCCATTTTCTATGAACTTTTTGAAGCATGCTTTTATATATATATATATATATATATATATATATATTGTCTTGAAAATGTATACATTGGAAGATGTCTAAATCAAGCTAATTAGCATATGTATCAAATCACATAATTTTTATTAGTTACCTGACAATGCAATACACTATTTCTTCTTCTTCTTTTTTAATATTTATTTATTTGAGAGGTAGAGTTACAGACAATGAGAGAGAGAGAAAGAGAAAAGTCTTCTATCCACTGGTTCACTCTCCTAATGGCCAAAAGCAAAGCCAAATGGCCAGCAGCTTCTTCTGGGTCTCCCACAGAACTGCAGGATCCCAAGGACTTGAGCCATCTTCTACTGCTTTCCCAGGCTATAACAGAGAGCTGGATTGGAAGAGGAGCAGCTGGGACTAGAACCAGTGCCCATATGGGATGCTGGCGCTGCAGACTGAGACTTAACCCACTGAGCCACAGCATTGCCCCTCATATACTTTTTATGATTAGAACTCCTTCCACCTATTTTAACAGTTTTGGAGATCACAATGTATTGTTGTTATCTACAGTTTTTCTTGATTCCTTATTTTGAAATTGAAAAACTATACTTTCACACGTAAAAACCTGGGAGAAGATGGGTAACTTTAATTCAAAGTAAGCAGAATAAAAGAAATAATAACAACACAAATCAATGAATTTGAAAATAGGGCATTAATAGGGAAAATTAATGAAACCAAAAACTAGTTCATCCTAAAAATCAATAATATAGATAAATCTCTAGCAATACTAAGAAAAAAGAGAAGCCAAGTTGACATGATTCAACTAATGAACAGTGAGATTCGATTTGTGTATACCTAATCCTGATTGTAACTGTGTTCTTGAATACTGTAGAATCCAAAAGGAATTGCCTCAAAATATCAAACCTGTAAGAGGTAGGAGAAAAGATGTGTGTTCCCTCCAATTTAGAAGGTCTGACTGCTCTAGTGACTGACCATACACATTAGGTTTATCTACATGCACAGGAAATTTAGAACTTTAGAGAGAGGGAGAGAGAATTTGTGACTTACAGATACATCATTTGAGAATAGCATCTTATTGATTGTCAGAAAAGTTTTGAAGACAGTACCTGGTTGGTTCCCACTGTCGCTCCCCCATTCGCGGAGGAACGACACAGGACCCTGCGCTGTTCTTTTTGTCTGCTCGGCCCTTCCCGGGTTTGCTGCTGGTCCTTCCCGGGTTGGCTGCCGACCCCTCCACCTCCGTGGAGGGGCGGCTCCCCCTGCCGCTTTCCCCACTTCCGTGGAGCAGCGGCACACCGCCGGCTGGCTCTCTTGGGGGCTGCTCAGGTGTTCCTTCAGATGTTCCCTGGTGCATGTTGTCTCTCTCCTCCTTTATAGTCCTCTTCCACCAATCCCAACTCTGCTGCCCACATGCCGAGAACGCTGCTCTCCTCCAATCAGGAGCAGGATCAGCTCCTGCAGCTTATCAGTCAAATTGGCGAGAGGCAGCTGTGTAGAAGTTTACTCCTCCCTAGCGCCATATTGTGGGAGAGCAGATGCATAGAATAAGTCTTAATTCCAGTAACTTAGTCTAGTCTCAGTTGCTCCCCACATCCCACATCTGAAAAATCAGTATTCTAGGTGAAGGATTCACTTTCTACTTTGGATAAATGGAATTTCATAATTTTACAACATTATCCTCTGGACATCCAAGAAGGAATACAGAGAAAATTTTCTTCTCTTTTGAAGCTTAGTATAAATTGCACATATACTCATAGATTCTGGATAGTACAGATAACATTTATATAAACTTTTGAAAATGTATCAGCTGTATCCAGTAGTAATACAGGGTTCATGACCAATCCCAATGGTAATAGTGAGTTTTCTAGCACGGATTTAGTCTCCAAGTCTCCATGTATGGATACGTTTGGTTTGTGCAAAAACTTTCTCATTATGTTGGTGACTGTGACAATTTAGTTGCAAAATACAGGAATATTTTGAATTTTAGAATTAAATAAAGAATTAGTAAAAATATAATAGAAAGTTTATTTTGCCTTGCTTCTTAAAAATTGTATAGATTTGTCATGCACAAATTCCTTGAAATATGTTTGTACTGTGGAATGGCTAACTCATTAAAATATGTATGAACTCACACACCATTTTTTGTAGTGCAAATACATAAAACACTTAAAATTTATAACTGTACACTATGAATAGCATAATCAATGCATTTATGCTATATACCTCTGCATATTCATTATATTCCATATTAAAATATAATAATATTAAGCATATAAAATGAAAAAATGTTCTGGATCTATTTTCCTTCTTCCTTGTATTCTGCCTTTCTTTCTGACAAAATGAATGCACATATAGAGTTACTAAGGTAAAATAAATTCCATATAGTTTGCTAAGAGTTCAAGTATGGCATAGCAGGCAAACTTCAGGAATCAAAGGATTGGTCAAGTGTGCAAAAGCAAGGTTATTTCCACTTTAGGACATTAAGCTGTGCCAGAAAATGATGCACTAAACTAACAGAATAATAAATAGATTAAATTATGTGACACCATAATTATCACATAAATAACAATTAGAAAGTTAATATTCTTATAAAGCAAGAAGACTAACATTCAAATGGAAAAGGGCCAAAACTAGGAAAGATAAATCAGCAAATACCAATTGCAAGTTGATAAAATACATATCCTCACCAACAAAGATGCTAGTTAATGAAACCAGCAAATGAAAATAGTGGTGGTTACCTAAACAATTGCTGCCTACCAATTGGCTGAGCAAGTCTGTGCTGGTGAAGTTATTGATAAAGAGAAAACAATCTATTATTGATAATGGTGTGCAGATTAATTAATATTTTGTAAAGGTAATTTGTCAATATGTATGATATATTTCTAAAAATTATATTGTGTAAAGTATGGGTTTTAGAAATTATTTTAAAATATGTACATACTCTGAAAGATTTTTATGTTCTTTTAGCAGGCGTTTTGTAATTTATAGCATATCCTGGAGGTTGTTCAAGATGTTAAGAAATATCTTAAGAGAGATGTATTTAGAAATTTGTTAGATTTGTTATATAATTGGTGAAAAAGATTTTATGTAAAATGAGGTGTATAACACTGTTCACTTAATTAAAAAATTAGTGAAGTTGCTTTTTATATCAGACAATTTTCAACAGTATCAGATTTTTAAGTGTAAAGTTAGAACTATAAAGGTTAACAGAAGATTTTTTTTGACAAATTAAGATGCTTTTCTAATGAAACCATAAATCTGTTTTTTCTACTTACTGCTTGCTGAATTATTTATTTAGCAGAGGGTTAAGCTTGTGATTATAAATTAAATTGAAAATGATCCTGCTATGTCCTGATTCTCTTCCCTGTTGATCTTTACATGGGTTTATAATACTTTATATTATGTATTTCCCCTTAGCATATTAGACATGCATTGAAAAACTGTTGTCTTTTTCTACTGATTAGAGTGGCAGCTCCAGTAGAGGATGAATAGAGCTTACTTGTAGTAGTATTCTCAGCACGAAATCAGGGTCCGGTCCTGGTTGACTGCACAGTAAATAATTGTGGAAAATAACAATTCGCATGTCTGAACTGTTCAATTCAATGAATTTAAAGATTATTTACATGTTTCTGTTCAACAATGTAAAAAGAATGATTTTATAGCTAAATAAACATTATAGAAAACACTGTGAATGTTGATCCTGCTCTCACAGCAAGGAGAAGGTCCCAGGGATATATTTATGTGTAGTGATATACCAAATCATCAAATCTTGAAATATAAAATATTTTTAACACTTCAACTATGTTCATACCATTCTCTTTATTGTGTTGCAATATGCATAACATAAAGTTTGCCATTTTAACAATTTCTAAGTATATAACTTGCTGTATTAAATGCATGCAACTGCCTCTACCGTCTATGTTTATAACCCTAGCCATCTTGTGAAATTGGAACTCTATATACATCAAATAGCTCCCCAATCCCTGCTCCACCCCATTCCTTACAACCACTGTTGTACTATATGTTTCTATTCTGACAGTTGGGTTCTATCCCATAAACACATGACAAGCTGATAATATCAAAGTCAAACATACATTTATGTTTTGTTTAATTTCTTTCACTGTTGTGCTATAGTTTTCACTGTGCATGTCAGTCATCTCCTTACTTATTTTTAAGTATTTATTCATTTTGATGATATTGTAAATTAATTGTTCTTGTAATTTTCCTTTTATATGGCTCATTGTTATCATAAAGAGATGCAATTATTTTGTGTATTGACTTTGTATCATGCTGTTTGTCAAATTTATTTTACTTAGAATAACTTTTTTGTGAAATCTTTAGCTTTCTACATATGAGGGTACTTCACATAGTTGATGGAAATGAAACTAAAAGTGACATTGGTGTTTGAAAAAATTTGAAATCTATGCATAGATTTTTCATGATACTCAATTTCCTTGTATTTAAAATTATTTTGTACTAAAATAAAAGCATTTTTTAGTTCTATTTACATGAACTTTTTGAAGCACCATCATATAAAACTCTATCTGAGGAAGGAGATAATTTTACTTACTTTTTAAAATTTTAATGCCTTTTATTTAATTTTCTTGTCTAATTGATTTTGATAGGATCTTCAGTATTATGGTTGCCAGCAATTGTAAAAGCAAATATACTTGCTGTATTCCTGATCTTGGAGAAGATTTTTGGTATTACAACATTTATTATAAGATTCACTGAGGGCTTTTTCATATATAGCTTTTATTGCATTGAGATAATTTCTATCATCAATTTATTTAGTGTTTTTTTCATGAAAGGGTGTTGCAGCTTGTCAAGTGTCCTTTCTGGACCCATTTAGATGACTATGCATTCATTTTCCCCCTTCATTTTATTAATATAGATATAACATTGATTGGCTTATTCATATGTTCAGGTATTCTTGCATTCTTGGAGTAAATTATGCTAGGTCATGTTACATAATCCCTTCCATATGCTGCTGAATTTAGTTTGGTATTATTTTGTTGAAGATTTTTCTGTTAATGTTTGTAAGGGATATTGATCTGCTATGTAGTTTGTTTTTCTTTGTGTTGTCTTTGTCTGCTTTTAATATCAGGGTAATCCTAATATCATTAAATTAGGATGTGTGCCATCCTCTTCAATGTTGGGGAAGAATTTGAGAAGAATTGACATCAATTTTTATTTAAATGCTTTATAGCATTTACCTGTGAAGCCACTATTCCATGACTGACTTTTGTTAGGAGACTTTAAAAATATATTTATTTAGTTAGTTACTTGACAGGCAGTTAGAGAGAGAGAAAGAGAGAGAGAGAGAGAAAGAGAGAGAGATTTTCTATCACTGGTTTTTTCAGCAAGTTCCCACAACAAGGACCAGCATTATGGCATAGTGGGTAGAGATTCCCCCTGAGATGCTGACAACCTTTACTGGTGCTGGTTCAAGTCCTGGGTGTTCCACTTCTCATCCAGCTCCCTGATAATGTCATTGGAAAAGCAGCATAAAATGACTCAAGCGTTTGGGTCTCTGCCACCCATGTGAGAGACCCAGAGAAAGCTCCTGGCTCCTTGCTTCGGCCTGGTCCAGCCCTTGCCATTGTGGCCATATGGGGAGCAAACCTGCAGATGGAAGCTCTCTCTCTCTATCTCTCTCTTTGTATGACTCTGACTTTAAATAAATAAACAAATAAATAAAAATAAAAATCCCACAACAGCTGGGATATGGCTGGGCTGAAACCAGGAGCTGGGAGCTCAATCCAGGTATGCCTATGGTAGCAGGGAACATTTCCCTGGGCACACATTGTCTCTTTTTAGTTGTCTCCATATATGCTTTTGTCTTTGAATATCCTCGTCTTTAATATCTGACCCCGAAAATGGTAAAATGACAGAAATGAAGGGAGTGTGCTATCCTTTTCAGTAAACTACAAGTCATTTCACCTGGAAGGGGAGAGTCTTGCCAACACAGAGGGAAGTGTACCAATAACGACCTCCCATCTCTTTGTTGATACCTCTGTGATCAGAAGCAGAGAAAAGTAATCAGATAAGTCCCAGTATTTGGAGGAAAGCATCATGGCATATAGTAAAATACCTTTAAATAATCAGTTTTTGAAGAATATTTATAAAAGCGAAAGAAAAATATCAAAGAAATTTCACATGTCCTCTAGCTTATTTGAACTACAAATAGCTAAGAAATGCAAAACAAGAAGAAAGAAGATTCCATGTGAACAAAAATTTCTTTGAAGGACTGGAAGTGTGATATTGTAGCCACGAGTGTAATTAGCATCATATTCACAGATGCTTTATTCAAGAAATGCTTTAGATGTAGTGGTGAAACCCCAGGTTTTGTTATTTTCCTGCAGGAAGAAGTCATTTTGATATGATTCTTACAAGAAAACTGAAATCAATTTTAACATAATTCAAACCATCTTTCCAGTATAGCCTTTTTTGTATTTAATAGAATTCCTATTAATGAGTATGTAAAAAGAAAAATGAAAGAATAACAACTAGGTTAAGGAGTTTCCTATCCCCCATAGATCTGAAACAGAGATTAAACACCTAACTAAATGTTAAATATAAGAAAATAAAATTGAGCAAATAGCTCAATCCCTGCCTGCACAGACTTCAACTAGTTCTCCTTTTGATCCGTTGCGTGGGACTGTGCTTCTGTTATTGTTATTTTCTGCAAGTCAGTGCATATTTCTAAGACTCCATCAGAAATATCTGTCTATCTATCATCTCTATCTATATATCTATCATCTATACCATGTAGATGGTGATATAATATATTCACTTCCAGTAGAAGACACGTATCAGATTCTTTTAAAAATTATTTATTTATTTGAGAAAAACAGAGCAGAGCTTCCACACATTGGTTCACTCTTTGAACACCTGCAATGACTGGGGTTGATCCAGGCTGAAGCCTGGGACAGAGAGTGCAACCCCGCTTGCCTATGTGGGTAACAGGATCCCAATTACTTCAGTCATTGCCTGCTGCCTCCCAGGATGTGCATTAGCAGCAAGTTGGAGTCAGGAGTGGAGCCAGAATTGAATCCTGAACACTCTGATGTGCATATATGGATTACTAGGCAAAATGCCTGGGCCAGATAAGCTTTATTCTTCTATTCTCATTGTTCTGCTGACTCCTCAGTTGCAGGCATCATGGCCAATACCTATGTGTGGGGAGCAACCCGGACTAGAGTAAGTTACTGGAATTAAGACTTATTCTGTGCATCTGCTCTCCCACAATATGGCGCTGGGAGAGAAGAAAACAGCTTCTACGCAGCTGCCTCCAGTTCAACCAATAAACTGTAGGACTTGCTCCTGATTGGAGGAGAGCAGCGTACTCGGCGTGTGGGCAGCCGAGTTGGGATTGGTGGAAGAGGACTATAAAGGAGGAGAGAGACGGCATGCACCAGGAACATCTAAGGGGAACATCTAGCTGAAGGAGCACCTGTGCAGCCCCCGAGAGAGCCGGCCGGCGGTGTGCCGCTCCCCTGCGGAAGTGGGGAATGTGGCCAGGGGGAACTGCCCTTCCACGGAGGTGGAAGGGACAGTAGCCAACCCGGGAAGAACCAGCAGCAAACCCGGGGAGGGCCGAGCAGACGAAAGAACAGCGCAGGGTTTAGTGTCGTTCCTCCACGAAGAGGGGGAGCGACACTATGCAGCTACCTATGTAGCTCCATCTGCAGGATGACTCTCCAGGTAGCTCTAACACATGCTGATCACATGCATTTCCATCTGGGGACTGGAGAGGTCCCATAGTGTTCCAGACTCTTCACCCACTGTCTACTTCAGTGTCATGTCCATCCTCTGGAATGCCAAGGGGACATCTCCTGTGGTCACTGCTTCATGAGTGCACTTCTTAAAGTCTCAGGTACTATCACCAAAGATAATGATAGACATTATTATATTTTCTATAAGCTTAATATAGAGGGAAATGAAACAGAAACAATGCTAATAACTAAAACAGCAACAAAATAGCATAATTTCATTTTTTGATATGTCTAAATGTTCTTCTTTTGCTTAAGGGAAGATTACTTTTTTCTGAATCAGTGTTGCCCTTCAGAGTTTTATGTACAGTCTGCCCTTAGTTATTTCAGAAACATAGTTCAACCACACTCCCTCCCCTATATTAATGTTACTGTTGTGCTATGTCCTACAGTCAGGTTAGTGCATAAACCCTTCCTGCCTTAACTTTCTATCCAGAAAAACAAAAATTCCACAATGCTAACTCTCAAAATTACAATGTTTTTCTAATTTGTGAAATTTAATATTTTGAAAATACTTGTTGCAAAATGACCATAGATGATTTGTTTCAGTTGAGGAAAATAGACAAGGGAAATTTATCAGAGAAAAATATAGAGACGTGTAACTGAATGGGAAAAGAATCAGAAAGTGAGATTGAGGTGTGTGGTTACAACATAAAAATACACAAGCCAGAATACTTGCACAGGGAAGTTTACAGCTCCAGAACTGACAAAGATCTTAAGAAATACAATATTGCTCATTAGTAGAGAAACTGAGAAGAATAATGAGTGAGGTTTGAAGAGTAGGTCATAAAAGAACATATCTGACACCAAGGCACAATGAAATGCAATTAAAATGTTCTCAAGACAATTCGTAAAAGGATGAAATGTATTGCACCAAGTTTTATGGCCTAATAAAACTAAAATGTACCTTCACTGTGTTGGAAAGGTTTATGAAGAGGAAGGAAAGATGAGGTCATATAAACAGGCAGCTTCCGTGGCTTCTGCAGTGCTATCTGGATGAACGGAACTCTCCTTCCTTTAATTTCCTATAATGAAATAGAAAGATACTGGGATAGAAATGCTAGGTTTGGAATCTTTTAAAATCAGAACTGAATATTAAGTTTATCAAAAATAGAAATTAAAAGTATACAATTCCGTATGGTAAGCTACCCGGATGTTTTCATCTGCAATTACCCTAAGATATTTGTTCTTTTCTAATACAGAATAGAGTACAATTAATATGTATATTCATATATTGGCATGCAAACAGTATAAAAAATTACTACCATGGTGCCATACCATTTTTGATTGAATGGGCCAGTTCCTTAACTTCATTTATTCTCAGGATAAATAGCAATATAAAATATTGTATCTATATACATATATACATATAATAGGTATATATTAGCAGAACATAAAAGATTTGGCATGCTGTAATAGAAGTTTTATTTACTGTTTACTTATAATATAACAACACCTGCTTACTTACAAAAGCATTTCTATAATAGAAATATGCTTATTAATAAAACTGAACTGTTATCTATCCTGCTCATCTGCTTATAGGGTTTCAGTGTTGATTATCTGATATTCCTCAAAATATTTTTGAATCCTTTGATTAGAAGTTTATACTATGAGTCATGTTGAATTGGGGAGGGGATGTACCCACCAAGAACAAAACATTTCAATTCAGATATAAAATCACATTTTCTGAGACACTTTTTAATAATGACTATGAATAGCAATACTCCTGAAGTTTTCCATAGGTAAATGCTAACCCCCATTTTTAATACATAATGTAGGATCATGCAAAATAACAATGTAAGTTCATTTTTGAAAGCCATTTTAGCTACTGTAGATGATAAACCTTCAAATTTCCATGCATTAATACAATAGTTTCTAGGAAACCCAAGTGGCTATTGCGTGATTGTGAAGATGCTGCTGCTTCTCTTGTTTATTTGGAAATCCAGGTTCTGTTGCCTAAAGAGTGTGTTTCCTAAAGTCACTCGGGAATATGAAATCATCAGATGACCTTTAGCGATGACTACCCTTGGGAAGTCTCCTTGCACTATCAAGGGCATGTCCTGATAACTCCTGGTACAGTTTGATTAGAGAATTTGTTAAAAACAAACAAAAAAAAATAAAGGAGAGATAAAGGGAGAGAAAGAGTTCTACAACATGTTGTAGCATAGGATTCTTCAAACAAGCTATGTTTTCCTGAAATCTGATGAGAACTGGAATAAAAAGTCAAAAACTCACACATTACTGTTACAAACTGTGGAGCAAAACTGAGTATGTGTAATTAAAATGACCCTAAAAAGAAAATACAACTGAGCACCTTAGTAAGATTTCTTTTTCCAATAGGGAAAGTTCTTGATTAGACCTTGGTTTTGCACCCTAGGTGGCTCTTCTACATCCTTTGCTCTCCCTGGATACATGTACAGTGCTTGGGAGCATTCCTTTTTGCTGTGTTACAATTTTTTCTGCAGGTATGCAATTGTACAGTCTACTTCTTGTTTGTGCAAATGTGAGTGTCCAACTGTTGTTTTCATGCTTGAATTGCCTGAGGTTATTTTAGCGCTAGCTTTGTGATTTATTTGGCAATAAAATTTTCTTGAATGTTAGTTTCTCAAGTCAGTCTGCTTCCAGAAATTCCACAAGCTGGTTTCTGTATCCAAAGTGCCTTCCCAGACCCTAGTCACAAGTCACCATCACCACCTCACCTATTAACGTTCTTGAAGCTCTTGTTTCACTTTCACCCACAGTTGAAATGTGTTGTTCAGCTGAGTTTTTACAATGCTTTGTTACTCAAAATTGTTACAGTCTAACTGCTTGTTATTGAGGTCTTGTAGCTCCATTTCTTTCCAGTTTCCAGGCCTTTGAGCATTGAAGAGTTAACATATCCCATGTGATCACTGTTTAGAATCTAGCCAATTGCTTATGCTCATTTCTTATCCATAATACCTTGATAAAGATAAAAAATGCATACATATTATGGTTCCTCCCAATCATTTCACTCTATGATACATTTTACTCAATGTTTAAGTGCATTTGGTCTTACTTCTAAGCAATATCATTTCACAGTGTAGACATTCAGATTGTCAGCCTGACCATTAAGAAATCATCAAATATTTGTATTTTTCTAAATGTGGCAAACCATCACAAGGCAACAATGCTTGCTATTGGTTAAGATGACATTCCGTAAATACCAAATGAAAACTCCCCTGAATCTCACATTCTGGTTTTCAAAACCAATTACTTCAGTATGCCAATTACAGAAGCAGCCAGAGAATTAGTCCATTCATATGACCAAGAAGAGAGAGAGAAGACAAATTATTGTTGAACTTTGGGAATATCTTCCACAAAATCAGTATCAAGCTGCTATGGCCCTAAACCATTCTAATTTGTTGTATTCAAAATATCTCCCTTATCCTCCCTGATGCATGATCCTAGGAACATGCTAGAGTAATGCATCTAATGAGTACATTATCATTTGCTTAAGTGTTCCAAATGGCCTTATAGCTCACACGGAATAAAACAAAGAGAGCTTATCAAAACTTATAAAGCCAGATATACATGGCCGGCGCGCAGCTCGATAAGCTAATCCTCTGCCTATGGCGCCGGCACACCGGGTTCTAATCCCGGTCGGGGCGCCAGATTCTGTCCCGGTTGCCCCTCTTCCAGGCCAGCTTTCTGCTATGGCCCGGGAGTGCAGTGGAGGATGGCCCAAGTCCTTGGGCCCTGCACCCCATGGGAGACCAGGAGTAGCACCTGGCTCCGGGCTTAGGATCAGCTCAATGCACCGGCTGCGGCGGTCATTCATTGGAGGGTGAACCAACGGCAAAGGAAGACCTTTCTCTCTGTCTCTCTCTCTCACTGTCCACTCTGCCTGTCAAAAAATTAAAAAAAAAAGCCAGATACACAGTTCCTTTTCTAAGCAAATATCTTCCTTTCCCTGTCCCTTACTCAACTGTGACTGAGAATCTGCTTATCCAACAACCAGGGCCAATGTGGTTCTACAAGAGAATTTTATGTAATTATATTAATTCAGTCTGGGATGCTCTTCCTAAATATATTTTAGTGGTTCACAGCTCAGGACCTTCTGAATTTCTGATGTTGCTCAAAATCAGCAATCACTAATGCATTTCCTGACAATCCTATTGAACTAAGATTTTGTTCCTTGTTTGAGTACTGTCTTCCCAGATTCTGGAAGCACACAGACTTCTCCAGCTTTGGAGGCCAGTAACACACACTAGGTTCAAATTGCTCTTGATAACAGGGGATTTGAAGTCCAATGACACCAGTGAGAAAGCTCCCATTGAATAGCTTTCCCTAGTACCCTGGTGATAGATTTGCAGCAAGTGCCTCCAGGGTGATATCCCAACCTCTTCTGTGCCAGTGTGGTGTATACCCTTGGCTGCTTCTCATCAGGCACTGCATCAGCCCTAGAATTAGTTGTCTTTCCTTATTCAACTATTCCAACAATGTTCCCTATTACAACTCTTCCCTTAAACATCCCCTGTCAAAATTCTGTGGGGCTTCTGACTTTTCATTGAAAACTGTGATAAATGCTCAATAAATATGTACTTGATTGTTTAATAGATTCTTTGTTTCCACTTACTCTTTGAAGAATATTGTTAGACATGCTTTAGTCTTCTACCACAAACAAAATAATTAAATTTTATAAAGTGCTTTAGGAATATAAGTTGATGTTTTCATTGTTATTCAAAGCAATAACAATGCTTTGTTGGTTTCTATAAACCTGAACAAAATTTTAAAAATATTAACTGTAAAAATTATGGAAATTTTTGGTTATCTAGTAAATAGTGTAGGAATTCTGGGCTGTAAGTTGTTGAGATATATGTTTTCCTATGGTGTTGCTCATGTTGACAGTTTTATGAGTTAGCATTCTGTAGACATTCTGATATCTGACAAGTTACATTTATTCATGCCTAATCCTGTTTCATACCAGAAAAAATTCCTTCTGTTGATGAATGTGTGTGCCATGGACCCATTTCTTAGAAAGGGTGACAATTCAAAAGCTATGGAAAACACAAATCCGTATTTTTTGTTGTCATATTTTTTCATGATCAACTTCAAGTTTTGCTGTTTTCTACAGAATCAAATAGAAGATCTGTGTGTAAATGCATATGATCCAAATGCAGATTTTTTTCCTAATAGATGTAAATATAGGTCCAGTTTAAATGATATTTTATTTCTCCTCATTGTGCAAATGCTGTCAGATTTTTTCTTAGCTGTTTTTCTATATTTTCGTAAGGTAAACTAATAAAAACTTTCCTGTGAAGTCCATTTTAATGTCAATAATCTTGTATAAAACCTGGTCAAATTCATAATTCTCAAATTGTTTGGTCAATTTACTTCTTTCATATCATTATACATATTTCAAAATGAAGAATCACCCAACACAGGCATAAAATATATATGATTTGGGTATATATGAAATATGCTTTTAAAAAAAGTCTCAAAAATGTATATGGGACAATTGGTTGTAGCAAAGATGGTACAAGCCCACCCCTACTGTCACATTCACTAATTGCAAATTGAAATCCTAGGTTTAAAAAACAAACAGCAGCAGGTAGATTGGTACAGGAAGTTAAAACTAAAGAAATGACAGATTTGTACTTGTGAATTTACTGTTTGTTCCCTTCATTCGTCTCCCAAGTCCATTCAAACTTGAGAAATTGCAATGTACATGGAAACAACAGAAAGACCAATTGAAGCTATAACCTGGAGAGTTTAAGGTAATACAAATTTTTTCTCCTTACTCTGCTTCAAGCATAGCATCATTCATTAAACTGAATGGCTGCAGATGGGGAGCCAACCACTGTTGTCTAACAGAACACCTGCATCTACGGTCAGAGGTGCTAGGAAGAAATCTTCACATAGTTCAGGAAGCGTGGGGAGGGACCTGCTGTCTCTCTCCCACTTTTCCTGTGAGGCTTTGTTCTGAGTGTGGCTATGTTTTTGGGGAAATGTGCTGCAGAGTTGTTGGTGGGTGGCAAGGTGGCAGGAAGGAAGACACAGAAAAATCTTTCCTTTTTTGGCTACAGAAACCAGGACAAATTTCCCTAGGGGTACGGAGTGTGAAAGATGTCCTGGTGAGAGAAGCCCTTGATTCTCCAATCCTGTATTTCTGTTTGTGAACCAATGGGACTCTTAGACTTACTTCTGATCTTGCCATTCACAGAACAGATTCAAAGAAGCACTGTGGAGGCTTTGGGAATGGAGTTTTCTATGAACCAGGTTTAAAATACTGCATCCCACAGATGATCCTGTTCCTGGGCGACCTTTGTAGAACACATGAGCTAAGCATGACTTTTACATTTTTCAAACTAATGTAATACAAGGAAGCACAGATGTTCCTCAACTTGAAATGGGGCTTTATTCTGACAAACTCTTCATAACTTGAAAATATGGAGTCAAAAATGACTGAATGTTCCTATCCCACCTAACAGCCAAGCTTAGCAGCACCTTACAGTCTAGAATATCTATTGTTTCTCCTCTTGATAATGGGGCTGCTTGGGAGCTGAGGGTCACTGCTGCTACCTAGCATTCATACTATCACCAGTCCAGAAAAATATCCAAATTCAAAATGTGAGTAATGCTTTGTCAATGTGTATCCTTTTGAATCCCTGCAAAGTTGAAAAATTAAAGGTAGAACTATCATAATTTTGGAATGACCTGTATACAAAAAATATGTAACAGAGACTTTGAGTGATCCTCTAAACCTAAAGTGGCATTTTTTAAAAATTTTTGTTTTAATTTGATAGGTAGAGTTATAGATAGTGAGAGAGAGAGACAGAGAGAAAGGTCTTCCCTCTGTTGCTTCACCCTCCAAATGGCTGCAACTGCCAGCATTGCGCTGATCCAAAGCCAGGAGCCAGGTACTTCTTCCTGGTTTCCCATGGGGGTGCAGGACCCCAAGCACTTGGGCCATCCTCCACTGCTCTCCCAGGCCACAGCAGAGAGCTGGACTGGAAGAGAAGCAACCGAGACTAGAACCCAGTGTCCATATGGGATGCCGGCACCGCAGGGAGAGGATTAACCAAGTGAGCCATGGCACTGGCCCCCAAATGGCATGTAGTCCTTCACCGGAAAGATCGCTTATTCTTGATAGCAGCTGTTTGAATCCCAAACAAATCAGTACAGGTATGGGTACAGGGTGGCACAGGCAGCATAGCAAAGAGTCTGGAAACAAAACCAACACCGAAGTCAGCAGATGAATTTTGTGAAATTATCCTAACTGGAATGCTTCTCTGTAAAAATAAGTGAAAAGTCAAAATTTCAATACTCTGGGACTATGTATTTGAAAATAACACATCTGAAAATGAGTTGATAACCAGAATATGTAAGGAAGTAAAAAACTCAATATCTAAAAAAAATTCCAGGTTTTTTTTAAATAGCAAAACATCTAAATAGATATTTTTCAAAGGAATTCATACAATCGAACAACAGGAATAGGAAAAAAAATCACAAAACCACTAATCATCAGGGAAATGCGAACCAAAATTATAATGAGATATTGCTTTACACGTGTTGGAATGGTTACTACCAAAAGCAAAGTACAGAAAGTGCTGCTAAGAATGCAGAGAAGAGGAAATCCTTGCACATGGTTGGTGGGAAGGTAAATTAGTATGGCCATTGTGGAAAACAGTAAGGAGATTCTTCAAAAAATTACAAAAACAACTACTCTGTAGTCCAGCAATACCAACCCTGGGTATAAATCCAATGAAAATAACATTAGTCTATCAAATAGACATCTACACGCGCATGTTTATCGCAGCACCATTCTCCACAGCCAAGAAATGGAAATAACATCAGTGTCTATGAACAGATGAATGGATAAAGACAGTGTGGTGTGTATACACAATGGAATATTACCAAATCATAAAAAGGATGAAAGCTTATAATATGTGACAACATAGAGGGAACAGAAAGACATTATGTTAAGTGAAATAAACCAGGCACAGAAAAACAAATGCCATCGGTTCTCTTTTGGAGGTGGAGTCTGACAACAGTCATTTCATAGAAAGTAAGAGTATAATAGTAGTTGCCAGAGACTGGGAAGTGACAATTATTTTGTATCTTGCTTCTGATGGTAGCTATACAACTCTTAATACATGTTTCATAATTCTTTAAACTACTATTTTAAAAGTGATCATTTTTGTATGTGGTTATGAAAATAATGGCATAATGCCACCCACCAACATTAATAACCAAAAGAAAGGCACTCAGAGGCCCTTCCAATATCTGTGTGGCTTTGGATGTATTATTCCTATTTTCACATTGAAGAGCCTGATCTGTCTCTCATTCGTGTCATAATTAGCACCTGGCAGAGTCATTATCTATCATTTGGACTTCACATGGGTTTCAATTAATCCATTAAATAGTAAGTTTAAAACATTTTGTTAAAGAATTATGTCCTCCTCTAATTATAAGTGTAATCCTGTTTGCTGCAGAGAATTTAGAAAATTCAGGTAAAACAGTTAGAAAAATATCAGATACCACTGCACAGAGTATGTAGAAAGAAGACTGCACGAAAGTGAACTAGGTGACCAGCAAAAGAGAAATGCTACTGCTTCTATTAGTGTGAGAGAAATGTCCATTGCAGTTTGCAGGGTGTGTTTCAGAAACCTGTCAATTTGCTTGGCAGAGCAGAAAATAAGTGGCAAAGCAAGGTTCCTTCGATCAGCCAGAGAGGAAACACACTATCTTATAGAACCACAGGCTACACTTTTTTTTTTTATAAGAATGTTTATAGACTGTTGTGCAATATCTACTAGGATAACTGAGTTCAGAGTATTGCGATAAAAATTCAGCCTTCAGAATAAGATTTTCTTGGACTATCTTTGTTTTTAGCATGTTGTTCATAAACTATGGAATGAATAGCTATAGAATAAGCAAAAATGAAAGGCTATAAACCATTCATTCTCTCATATAAAAATTTTGTTTATGTAGTTATTTGAGACACACACACAGTGAGAGAGGGAGGGAGGGAGAAAGAGACGCACTCCCATTTGCTGGTTCACTCCCTAGCTTGGGGGCTGGGCCACATTAAAGGCAAGAGCCAGAACTGAATCCAGTTCTCCCATGTGGGAAGGAGAGACTCAAGCACTTTGTCACCGCTCCTTCCCAGGATCTGCTTTGACAAGAAGTTTCTTCTGGGAGTCCAAGTAGGGGCTCAAATCCAGGCACTGTAGGGTGCAATGTGGTGTCCTAACCAGTCAGTTTCTGGGCAAAATGTCTGACTCCATCCAGTCTTTTAATGGCATTGCTTTCAGTGATATGAATATTTTCATATATGTAATTTTACTCTAAGTAGGTACAGGACACATCCATCCAAAAGGAAGAGAGCATTATAGCATAGATATCTCTTATGATGTATACAACACCTTCTTTGCTAATCAAAAACAGAATTTTCCCTGTGGTCACTGGGTGACTGTTATCTCCTTATTTTGTTTTGGTGTCTTTCTCCTGATACCATGTCCTGAGATACCGCTGGAATCTGAAGAGCTAGTTTCACGGTATTTGAGGCCAGCAGAGGGCAGCCAAAGGCTTCTGCAGGCTGACTTGAGGAAAAAGACTGCGAGGAGGCCAGCAACCTTGTAAGAGGGTCGAGGAAGCAAATAAAAACCTCATCTGGACCAGGGACCCTGACATTTGAGGGGATAGAAGTTACTGCGATAAGAATTATTTGACATATGCAAGCACGAGCTAATAGTCACAGAGGGGTTGTTCAGTCACATAAAGGACTTGATAGATTTATTCGCTCATTCTCCCACCAAATGATGGATTTAGCACCTTCCATCTTGGCTTTAGGTTCCTCATTTACTAAGCGGTTACAGTGCTAATAACAATCTCATAAGATATATGCAGACAGTTTAGTGCTGTTTGTGAAATATCTTAGAGTTTTAAAATATAAAAACTATAATATCTTAAAATATGATACAAATCCTCAAAGTTAGCATTTTAGAAAAACATTCATTGCTATCACAACAAAGCCAACTGCCTCTATAAATGTACATTTTTGTTGTAAATAGTAGTCTAATTCCATGTATCGTAAATACAAAAAATAACTTTTTCTTAGAGTTAGAGAGAAGTGTTGAGACATTCATGAGGGCTAGAAACATACCCAAGAGGTTAAATAAAGGGGTGGGGGGATCAGTAATGAAACAGAATATAGACTGGTGAGGATATAACCTGGTCCGGGGACTAAACGTACTTCCTGACAGGTTTCACTGGAGACCTGGAAGATGGATTAGCCTAAGGTAAGAGTTTAAGAGGCTAGGGTAGGACTGAAGATCCTGCTGAGAGATGGAAAATTCTCAAACAAAGGCACTGAATGTGCAAAGATTCTGACACAGCCAAAAAGTGAAACATTAAAAAAATATAAAAAAAAAAACCCAGAATTCAACAGAGTAGCTGTGCAGATTAGGGTCATATGTCCAGAAAGAAACATATGGGACCTTGTTAACCATTTTGATATTATTTTAATGTCCTCTCAATTATTGCTGGATTAGGTAGACGGAAAATAAACAAAATAAAATTAGAATAACACAATGCATTACTGAACAAAGAGCAGATATGAGAATCATTACGCTGGGTGTGAATCCTGACTGTCACATAAAAATGGCTGAGACTGAGTAATAAATGCCCTATTCAAGTTTAACATTTAATAATTTGAGTTGCAAGTAGAGGTCGAAGTTCATACCCAGGCATATATATATATTTTTTTTCACAAAATTATAAAATCCATGGTCTTGTCTTTGACAGCGATTGTGCTATGAGCTGTGTCATTGTAAGAGCAGACTTTATCATTTTAACAAGAAAAGTGTCAGATGTCAGAGACAAGACTTGGGATTTTTGTCCACATCTGCTTACATTTAAAACTGTAAAAATATTTATCAGCTATAATTTACTTGTAGCTTTCTTGTTTTCCTTTTCTTTTTTTTTTTTAACCACAACATCAACAATTTGTGACTGGGGAAAAATTCTGTGGAATAACTTCTCTTAATCTATTTAGGGATTATGACAGAGTAAATTTGTATATTACAGAGCAGGAGACCTTGAGTAAATTTCTATCTCTAGAACTAAGACTTATATAGTAAAACCTCTATACATCAGTGTTAATGTGTTTGTGTCAATATCAGTAAAGTGGGCAGATCTATATGATCCACCCTGATGTCTGTGGAAAGAACCCAGGTGACTAGACAGGTGTAAAATCAAAAACAGAAATATTAATTAGCCTCTCCTAAGTTTTAACATGTCTAGAACTTAGGAATTAATACTAGAAAGTGCTATTAATTACTCTGCCCCCAAATATAGACAAAAGTTGCAGTGATTACATTGAAATTGACTCCTTGTATAAATTTATATATGCACACACAAAAGCACACAAAAAAGCTTTGGAAATTGGTTTTATTATTTCATTTATTTCCAAATACTTTATGGAAGAGTTTTACTGCCAGGGTTTTATGATTATAAGGCATTAAAAACATAATAAAGTAGAAATGATAACTTAAGTGAATTGAGGTAAGTAGCAAAATATGATTTTATAATGCTTACCGTAAAAAATAAGGAATATTAACATATGAAGTCAATGATACCCCAATTAACTGCAGGTCAGAAGTATTATGTGTGTGCGTGTGTGTTTGTGTTGGGATAATTGTACTCATCGCAAATTAGGGCTGTTATCTAAGAAACACAGGTTGTGGCAATAGTAGCAGAGTTACAGCTGTATCATTTACAGAGGATTGAGAGTTAAATCAGTTACTGGTCCAGAGACAAAGGCTAGAGTTCAAATTGCACATGTTCAAGTTTACCCACACCAGACTGCAAGTAAATACCCCACTTCTAAGTCCAATACAAGCAATTTTTCCAACAGTAAGTTTCAGAAGACATTTTCCTAAATTCAGTTGTATTGGGAGCAAGTACCAGTGCTCAGGCTCAGAATCATATCCAAAGTTAAGAGGAAAAATGGCTCATTTCCATTATACATCCCATCTTTAGACTTCTGAAATGCTTCACAAACCTGTTTGAACCTTGCTATGGAGTGGGAGATGATAGCAAACAGAATAGGGATCCTTATCAGCAAAAACATGTAACCTCTTTCTTTCTTCCCATGGATTGACTTGAAGCTTATCCAAAAAATATAGGTTAGTCCCCAAAAGGTCAGAAAAGGTTATGTGCTTGTCCATACACTCTTGGGACATAAATGTCTTTGTGTGGGTCTGGTGTGTGAATATACTGAAATCAGAGGATTAGCCTTAACTTTTGATTATAGAGAAACAGAAGCAATTAGTTATATATGTACCAATAAGTAAACTACTGATGCTTATGATAGTAAATCTAACAGGCCACATTAGGTAATTTCATAGTTGAATGAAGGAATAATCAGTGAAGACAAGATAAAGAAGAAATTGGCATAAAGCAAAGGTATTCTACTACATGTTTGTCACAAGTCTGAATGCAGAATAATAGCTATTGGAGGCTGGGAGGGATAGGAGGTATAGACGGAGGCTGAATAGCAGGTACCCAAAGTTAGATAGGAGTAAGTTCCTAATGTGTCAAGCACAGTGGGCTGACTACAGTTCATAATGACTTATCATACATTTTATGAGAAAATAGAAGAGGAGAATCCAAGGACTCAGTCAATAAGGACAAAAAGGTGAGAAAGTTGGTCATCTTCATTTAATTTTTGGAAATTGTAGACATATATTAAAATGTAGCAATGCATCACATCAAAATGTACAATTATTAATAAAAAAATAAAGACAACATTACCATATACACACTATACTCCAGTATAAGAAAGGTAAGTTACAGATGTAGATGTCCATGATGCATACTTAATACAACTAAAAAATTATAGAAAACTCAACTTCTAATTTTTGTTCAATATTTATGCAAACAATGGATTGAACATATGACAATAAAATATAAAAACTTTATGTAATCTGTCAATAACTAGAGAAAAACGAAGCAGAAATCCATCACCAACCCAAAAGTACAACCAATATTAATTATAAACAAATTATCTGTTAACAACAAAAATTTGAAAGACCAAAAATGTACAGATTTGTATTCAAAGGCTAAAACACATTTTGTTATTAAGCTAGACATGAAAAATAATTATCTAAGAAATTAGCATAAGATGTAAGTTATGGTAATAGTAAATAATACTACAAATAAAGCAGGAGTCGATAAAGATGAAAGTGGTAATTAATCTACTAGAAAGCAGTCTGTAAAAATAAATAACAATTAAAATTTATAAAGCAAGCCACAGACCAATTCTTTGAATGAAATAATCAGTAGTTTGTAAAGAAGAAAGGAGAATAATTAATATGTATTAGTGAAATCAAGAGCTACAGGGCAGAAGTAGAATAATTTCAACAGTGATTACTCTAAGGAAATGTTGAATGTTTTCCAGTTTATTGAAGGACTGTGGGAGTTGGAAATGAGATTGTTCCACTTTGTATTGTCCTGGGCACTGATGTACAAGTAAGTACAACAAATATATTCTTTTTTTTTTTAAATCCTTTAATCTAGCTGTTTAGTGTAGACTATGTTTTAAAAATCTGTGTTATGTGTGCTCTGCATTTGTTGCTAGTAAATATGGTTGGTGAGAAAGAAAGACAATATGAAGACACAAACTCTTTCTGAACATTGATGCAGTCCAGACTTATATGTTTACATGAGAGGCTTCTAAATGTTCACTGAAAGTGCGTGTGATAAAAATCCTGCATGGATTTGGAGAATTTCTACACCAAAATAAACACATTTTAAATTCTGTTTCCCCCAACTTTTTTGAAGGACCATTGTCATCTATGTTTTTTTGTCTGCATTATACTTGATTTATCATGTACTGAATTAGAATAATCTACTTCCTTAGCGAAGTATAATGTTGATTTATTTTGGGTGAATCATTTTTAAAATATCTATGTTTTTCACCAATTTATATGTTAGTTGATATAAATATGAATTATAATGAATACATATCACAGTGCTAAGAATTTTCTTGGAGATGCAGTTCTTTTGATTTATTTTTAAAATTTCTCAGTACTGCCTCAAACACCTTGAAATATAGGACTCTTTCCTACCTCTCTAATTGCATTTTGCTCTTTCTCACCCTTATTTTGTTTTTTTTTTTCTAACCTTTCAGTAACCCAAATATTCTGTGTTGCTTTTCATATTTAGCTGTAATTTGGACATATTTACTTGGTTTGAAATGATCCTCTTGGAATATTTTATGTTGGGTCCATTTTCAATCGTTCTTTTTCTAAACAAATTATATATGCATTTAATATAAACAGAATAGATTTAATGAGATGTCCCAAACCCACAGCCACTAGTGACATCCAGGCGCACATTGATTTTAAGTCATTTTCATGGTGAGAATTCAGCCTAATAGTTAAGAATCCTGCAACCCATATCAGAATGCCTTGGTTTGAGTTTTGGCTCCACTCTCAGTTCCAAGCTGCTACTAATGCAGACCCTGAGAGATAGCAGGTGATGACTAAAGTGATTGGGTTTGTGCCACCCACATGAGAAACTTGAATTGAAGTCTGGCTCCCAGGATTTGTGAGAATGATAGCAAATAGTAGACCTCGTTATGCCTGGTTCTCTGTCTCTTATATAAATACATGCATACATACTGATTTTAAAATAAATAAAAAATAGTTTGAATTAGCTGCTAGCATATGACATTTACGACCTACATACACATTCATAAATCCAATTTGTTTCAAAATATCCATATTTGCTAAAATAGTGTCCTAATGTCAAAGATGGCATAAGAGCCCAAAACAGAGACAGGCCCCCTTATATCATAGACCTTAGTTCCCTGTACTCTTCTACAAGCATCAGTGGCTCATTTGCCCATTTATAGAACCAGGCTGACCTCTGCAAGATTCGCTGTTTATGATAATATACGTTTATTTTTTAATGTCTCTTCTCAGTGAAACTTTGCTTGAGCTTCATATTGGCTGGGAGGACCCATAAAAGTTTTCTAGTGGGATTATGTGTTATTAATTATGCTAAAATTTAGCAAGAAATTGAGTATTTTATCTGCTTCAGAGTATTGGGGAAACATTTGAAAGAATAATTGAAATATTCATAGTTATGTTATTGTTAATGCTGTAGGGATTTACATAACAGAAACATTCTTTTTACTTCTTTTACTCATTCAATATTCTGATTAAAAATATTCTTCACTGTGCATCACTGAAGTAATGGGATTATAAATAAGCAATAGTTTCAGTCTATCTTGTGCTGATATAACAAAAATCCCAGACTGAGTAAATTATAATGAAATAAATTCATTTTATCATCTTTTGGAGGCTGGAAAGTATAACACTAAGCATCTGACATTTGGTAAGAGCTTTCTTCCCATATCAAAACATGCTGGGAGGCATTCTCTGAAAATTACATTTTAATATAATTATATATAATTACTTTAGATGAATTACCAAGATAAGAATCACATATTCTTTTTTTTTTTTTTTTTTTTTTGACAGGTGGAGTAGACAGTGAGAGAGAGAGACAGAGAGAAAGGTCTTCCTTTGGCCGTTGGTTCACCCTCCAGTGGCCGTTGCGGCCAGCGCGCTGCAGCCAGTGCACCGCGCTGATCTGATGGCAGGAGCCAGGTGCTTCTCCTGGTCTCCCATGGGGTGCAGGGCCCAACTACTTGGGCCATCCTCCACTACACTTCCTGGACACAGCAGAGAGCTGGCCTGGAAGAGGGGCAACTGGGACAGAATCCGACACCCCAACCGGGACTAGAACCCGGTGTGTGGAGGATTAGCCTAGTGAACCATGGCACCGAAGAATCACATATTCTTTTCTTAAGATTTATTTATTTATTTGAAATTCAGTTACAGAAAGAGAGAGAGGGGGAGAGAGAGAGAAAGAGAGAGAGAGAGAGAGAGAGAGAGAGATTGAGATTTCCCACCTATTTTGTTCACTCCCCAAATAGCTGCAACAACTGGATGGGGCCAGGCCAAAGCCAGGAGCTAGGAGTTTGGCCAGGAGCCAGGAGTTTCAACTTGGGTCCCCTTGGGTATAGTGGCCTTCCTCTGTTGCCTTACCGGGTGCATTAGCAGGGATCTGGATTGAAAGTAGAGCACATGTGATGCTGGTGCTGCAGGCCTTGGCTTTAACAAGCTATGCCTTGGTGCTAGCCCCACATAGCATATCTAAGAACTTTTCTAGATGTACAGTTCACTTCTAATTTAGTAGATGAGATGATGACTAGAAAATGATTGAAAGAAGTAGGTAACTTTGGAGATTTTATAGCCCCATAATGTAAGGTAGTTGGAAAAATAGTGCTGACAAGGTTTTGTAGGTGAAAACAGGAATTCTTAGATACTCCACAATATTGTTGTATCTCTGTGTTGTACTTCCTGACAATCTCTGAATACCTGAAGCAAGATTTGCCCTGAAATTGTTGGGATATATTGAATGTAAGTAACACTTTCAGGTTACCTACACAATTTCATGGAAATATTAGAACCCATTTGTATCAAATTAAGTATAAATTATCATTTTCTTTCTTTCCCCATCTTTTTCATTTAATAGACTCACAACAATTATCAAACTATGAATTTTATAAATTTATTTAAGATAAATATTTCTTTTTAATGTGCTGTTGTTATCATTTTAAAGGAATTAAAATATGATTTTGGTAATATTACAATATAACATAATATAGACTTGAAAGAAACTCTCCACAAATCATGAACATTTATTCTTACTGAATTTCAAACTTTCAGTTAAATGGTATTAACACATTATTGTTTTTCTAAAATGTCCCTTCTTAGCTGTACTCATAATGCTATGTACACCTTAATGCTATTAATATCTACTAAGCCACGTGTTACTTGTGCCTTTTTAAAAAATCATCCTTCCTGGTTCCTTACTTATTAAAGTCCAGTTGAAGAACTAGGAAAAAAAGTTCAATATTCTAATCATCTTTACTCTCATTTTATTTGTTTTAGGGCTTCAACTGCTGTAAAGTTTTATAGTATTTTTTATAGTACTTATCTCTGTGCTCATTACCCTCATTCTAGTGGATTGTGAAGTATGTAAGAACAATGCTCACAGACATTTGGAGGCACCACATCCCTCTCTACTTCTCAGTTCCAGGAAACATGGTGGTCCCATATTCGTAAGGGATTGTTGGCAGAAGTATATTTGTGTCTATATATTACTTTATCTAAGTTGTAGTGCTAGTTAATAACTTCATAGTAATAGTATCTTACTTCTTAAGGGAGTCTAGCTAAATTTCTAAAATAATTGAAATAGATAAAGTCAATAAAACAAGAAATATCATCTCAATTTATGTGAATATAGAAAGCTTTCCTACTAATTTATTTCTAGGATGCTTCTAATTGTGCAAGCTACCAGATAAAAATACTCAAATCACTATTAACCTGCAATAATAGCTTTTATACAAAGGCAATGGGCAACAAAATATCAAATGAAAAAATTCTGGAAAGTGGAATGAGTGAATATAGTAATAGACACAAAAGCCACACCCTGGCTCTTTTTCAGAAATCATTCATCCATTTCAATGTTTGCAAGCAGTAGGAGAAGCCACATATTCTCACTGAGTGCTTCAATTCCACTGATGCCTGAAATTCCCAAATTATTCAATCTATAAGGCTTTCAAAATGAATGAAAAAAGGCCAAAATATAATTAAACCTGTGTTGACACAAATGTCATTTAATGTTAGTAGTGATAATTTACTATAAGTAATGGAGAACTTTGAGAAAATGCAAAATAAGAATGAGAGGGAAAGAGGTGGGGGAGGGATGGAGGGGGGCAAGAGAGAGAGAGAGAGAGAGAGAGAGAGAGAGAGAATATATTTGTTGACCGTTGCACTTAATCCTGAAAAATAAGGAGTAGTAAATTCTACTAGAAAGGACACAGAGACGCAATAAACAAAGGAGAAGACTGGAGGTAATGCATTTTTTTACATGGTGCGTGAATTAAAATGAATGGACATAGTTGCCAGGTTATCAGACATTTTCAACCCAATAGCCTTTCCTGAGTTTAATTGTAAAAGACACGCTGTTAATGATTTCTTATTAAACAAATGTTGCTCTCTTTGCTGTGACATTTTATTTTTTTTCTGATTAGATAACACATGTAGCAACAGAGAAGAACAATTATTCCTTTATTTTTTGATTAGCTTTATGCTGAAAGAGATATCTAAAATCTCCTGTTATTTCACCTCATCTTAGGTTATGAAATAAAAAAGTAATTTCTTATTTGGAAATGCAAATAAGATTTAGACTATGCAAGAAGTGTTTTGCTATTTGTTAAAATATGTTTAAGTTAAATATGTTTAGTTAAAATATGTTCAAGAAAGTCATTCTGCACATTACTTGAAGTAATTCAAGTATTCCTTGCCCTCAAGAAAGTGCTTGAAGGTTGATTACTCATGGGGGGATTGATAGGATAAAATCTGAAGTTGTGCTTATTATACATACATTATATGTGGATTATTTATATAATTGCATACATTCCATGTTTGTGATTCTGTGTGGTGGAACTCAACAATTAGTAAGCATGCATACATGTACAATAAATGGGTAAGAGTAAGAGACCACCCTTCAACACATTTCTCTTGCCTCCTAAAAGAGTGCAAGAACGTGCTAAAAATGACATACAATGTTTTTATTTTTCCTTAGGATTTCCCTTTTCAAATGACACTTGACAAGTTTTGCCTGATATAGAATCTCTGATTTACTACTAAAATAGCTAGGGAAAAGCAAGGATATGAAATATATTACGAAAATTCACCACCTGAGAACTAATTGGTAACTGACATAACTTCAGAGGCGTTTCCTCTAACCATCAAATCTGTCAAAGAAGGACACTGATGGCCAATGAGTGACATAACTTTCAAATGTGTTGACAGAGAAGTGAGGTCCCTAAATCTACTTTGGAGAACATAATCCTCATTAAGAGTAGTAGATGAAACAGAAAGGAAACAGGTTTAGCAGTGGTGAATAATAAAATTTAATCATTTTTAAAATCATGATCACTTATTCTCATTGTCTGAGAAAAGAAAATGGAGTAAGAGGGAGATACAAGTCTGTCTAGTGAAACATCATGGGTCATGCTCTCCTCGGGGAAAAAAAGGAAAGTGTTCAGAGAACAGTTGTAAGGACAAGCTGTGTTCATGCTTTGGTTCACTCTGGATGTTTTTCTTTTCTTTTTTTTTTTTTTTGGACAGGCAGAGTGGACAGTGAGAGAGACAGAGAGAAAGGTCTTCCTTTTTGCCGTTGGTTCACCCTGCAATGGCCGCTGCGGCCGGCACGCTGTGGCCGGCGCACCACGCTGATCCAATGGCAGGAGCCAGGTACTTATCCTGGTCTCCCATGGGGTGCAGGGCCCAAGCACTTGGGCCATCCTCCACTGCACTCCCTGGCCACAGCAGAGAGCTGGCCTGGAAGAGGGGCAACCGGGACAGAGTCCGGCACCCCAACCGGGACTAGAACCCAGGATGCCGGCGCCGCAAGGTGGAGGATTAGCCTAGTGAGCCGTGGAGCCGGCCTAACTCTGGATGTTTTTCTAAAGACCCCCCTCATTTGAAAATATAAATATATTACGACTTTTGAGAATACTCTTTTTTTTTTTTTTGACAGCCAGAATTACACAGTGAGAGAGAGAGACAGAGAGAAAGGTCTTCCTTTTTCCATCGGTTTACCCTCCAAATGGCCGCTATGGCCAGTGCACTATGCCAATCCGAAGCCAGGAGCGAGGTGCTTCCTCCTAGTCTCCCATGCGGGTTCAGGGCCCAAGCACTTGGGCCATCCTCCACTGCCCTCCCGGGCCATAGCAGAGAGCTGGACTGGAAGAGGAGCAACCGGGACTAGAACCCGGCGCCCATATGGGATTCTATCACCGCAGGCGGAAGGTTAACCAAGTGAGCCACGGCGCTGGCCCCGAGAATACTCTTGAAACATATCCTATGGGGACATCTATTTGAAGTTTCATGGGAGAGGGGGAGAGAATGTAAGGAACTGGAAATGATTCACTCAAGCATCTAATTTTTCAAAATATATAGGGAAAGATAAGATATGAGATGAGATTATATCAAGTAAATACAACAGCCAAATCACAGAAATCAAAGCAATGGGTCCATTGTAGAGAGAGGATGTGAGTGTGGAAACAAAGGATTACGATTATTGGGGCTCCAGGACATTTGATATATTCAACACCTGCATTTTTTATTGCTTCACAGGTGCATCCATATGTCAAAATTTATCACAAGGTACACATTAAGCAGATAAATTCTTTCCCTGCCAAGTATATCCTAATAAGGTTGGGGAAAGGAAAAATATTAAATAAATCAAACAGCTACCCCTGTGAAGTCCACATAGGAGGCAGGGTCTCGGGATGATGAAGGCTTCTCTTAGAGCAAGGACAAGAAGGGATGTCCAGAGAAGACACAGGATTATTGTGG
This sequence comes from Oryctolagus cuniculus, assembly GCF_051225735.1. Lineage (NCBI taxonomy): Eukaryota > Metazoa > Chordata > Mammalia > Lagomorpha > Leporidae > Oryctolagus > Oryctolagus cuniculus. The sequence continues at coordinate 47,286,141 of NC_142880.1, forward strand.
AAGGCATGCATGCTGGAACTGTCTGGGATTTGAGATACAGGACAGAGATGGGGATGGCTTAGGCCGTAACCGCAGCTGACATAAAAGTTCACTCCTCATATCAAAATTTCCACCTTTTTTCATAATTGAGTTTTAAATTTGGTCTTGTTCTTGAACAAACATTTTTTGTTCTTCTCAAGGAGATAAATGAGGAGAGAAAGTGCTTCAGCTTTCATTTGAGACGGCAGTTATCTGAACCCTGACTTTAAGATAACTTAATTAGGGACAAGCATTGTGGGACAGAGGGGCACATCTTGTATTGGGACACTTAAATCTTACATTAGAGTGCCAGGTACTGAATTCCACCTCGGCCTGCCAGGCAACTTCGTGCCAGATGTGCACCCCGGGAGGCAGCAAGTGATAAACCCATATAGGATACCCACATAGAGTTGCTGGCTACTGGCTTGGGCCTGGCCAGCCCTGCCTGTTCTGGGAATTGGAGGGGTGAACCATCAGATAGAATCAATGTCTCTCTCTCTTCCTTATTTTCTCTGTGTCTCTCTCTACTTATCTCCCTTTCAAATATATTAAAATAAATAATGAACAAATTTAAAATATAGTTTAGTTAAATCGCTAAAGTGTAGTGTAAAGTCAAAGATGGAGATTTCTGCTTTCCACTCTTCATTTTTCCATTTGCAGGTGTCTGGATTTGGGTAAATTATCCTTTTAGCATTTTATAATTACAGGATATATCTTAGTTCCTTTGCACTGCTACAACAACGTACCATAACTGTGTAGCTTGTAAATCTAGAGATTGACTTCTCACAGCTCTGAAGGCTTAAAAATCTGAGATCAAGGAGCTGGCAGTTTTGATGTCCCTATAAAAGATGCTTTCTGCCTTATCCTGTGGAAGGTCCAAAGAGCTCACTGGGGCTTAATTGCCAAAGACACTGATTCTCCCATAAGCTTAGCACCTTCCAGAGATTCTGCATCTTGACATTCTACATCTTAACATCATTTCCTTAAGAAGTAGGGTTCTAACATAAGATTTGAGGGAGACACAGACAAGCACACACAGAAATACCCTTGTACCTGGAAAAGATTATTGTAAGGATGGAATATTGAGAGGTAGTTTAAACATGGAGCATGATTGGTGTGCTCAATCCACATTTGCCCCTTTCCCATCCAGCATTTGTTTTGAAATGAAAATTTCACAATGTCAAGCCAAACATACAGAAAAAATACATGTTAAGATCGTCTATCTTCTGTTTATAATGAAAGTTATTTATTATATAATGTTGAGGATGGTAACAACTGTAAAGACTGAAAAAAAAGCATAGAGGTATAAAGTCCCTCTCGTGTAAGAATTTATTTGAATTAGGAATTTAAGTCAAGCAGTCACCTCAGTACAAATGAATAACCTTTATAGCAGGGTTTATCCATATACATTCTTGATGTGAAAGTATATCTTCTAGTGCATCAAGAATTCAGTGTTTCAGGTTGATTAATTAGCAATTTAAATTTTAAAGTAAGTTAAAACTGTGTAATTGAAAACTCTACAATTTTAACTTAAAAAGACAAAGGAATGTTCATCATGAAGTCTGATGAGTTTGAGCCCAGAGGACCGTGGGGATTCATTTCATGTAATGGATATTTTATAGACAGTTTTATTTTCTTTCAGTGGCTTTATGGGAGATATTTCATTTTTCATTTCCCTTCATGTTGGTTAGTCAGAAAGTCTTTAAATGAATGTGTAATGATTCTTGATTAATATTTCAAAGCCCTAAATATTTTAACAATTCTGACAGAGCTATAAAACAACTTCTAATTATGTTAATAGGTAAAGGAAGGGGAAAAGGTGATAGAGGAAGGAACCTAATATTTTATACATTGTAGGCCTATAAAGTCATATCACAATAATAACCCACTTAAATAACATTACATTATGCTCTGAAAAAACCATCACTGGTAGTATATTACTAAAAAAGCACCATGTGATAAATGTTATCCTATATTTCCATCCACTAGGTAAAAGTATCCAAAAGTATTATTAATATAGTAATAAATAACTACCTTAGGTTCAAGCGGCATTCAAAGAATAGAAATTTTCTCAGTATATTTATTAAGTAAAATACCATAAATTGTATAGAAAGCAATGAATAAAATAGCTTATCATTTAAACAAAGGGTAAATTAATTATTCATTATTTTAATAAATAATAACTGATTAGTTGTTAATAATTATAAAATATCCATTGAAATTTGAGATAATAAGTAAAAGTGGAAAGACATACTAAATAATAATTATGTTAGCATGAATCAATGGTGGCATATTTATCAAAATCATTGGGGTTTGGGCAAACTGGCAATGTTCAAATGCTACTTCCATGAATTCTGACTTTCACACAAGAAGGGAAATATTAAAATGCCATGTGCCTTAGTTTCTTTTACATAAAGTGCTTACCTGATAGAAATTTTGTGAGGGTCATATTAATAATTCTGCAAAAGAAAAATGTGCACACCAAGCTCAGATAAACTTTCACTACTTTGTTATAGCAGGGATATTATCTCTGGGGTTTGGACTAGATAAGATTTCCAGATCAGTAGGAGTTGTTAGAAAATAATAAATGGCTTCTGAAGTCTTCCAGTGCCAGACGTAAATTGGAAGGGGAGACAGGATGCAGTGAATCTTGATCCTCTACCTGAACCTAGCATTGTGGTCGCTGTTTCTTGAAAACTGTTGCAACATGTCTAGCTATGTTATCAAGATTATGTAGGGCCAGCTCCACAGCTCACTAGGCTAATCCTCCACCTTGCAGCGCCGGCACACCCGGTTCTAGTCCCGGTTGGGGTGCCGGACTCTGTCCCGGTTGCCCCTCTTCCAGGCCAGCTCTCTGCTGTGGCCAGGGAGTGCAGTGGAGGATGGCCCAGGTACTTGGGCCCTGCACCCCATGGGAGACCAGGATAAGTACCTGGCTCCTGCCTTCGGATCAGCACGGTGCGCCGGCCACAGCGCGCCCGGCTGCGGCGGCCATTGGAGGGTGAACCAATGGCAAGGGAAGACCTTTCTCTCTCTCTCTCTCTCACTGTCCACTCTGCCTGTCAAAAAATTAAAAAAAAAATAAAAAATAAATAAAAATAAGATTATGTAGCAGTTTATTGATAGCAAATGGATTGATTAATCAATGCTAATTACCAAATAGTTATTAATTTTATTATAGATTTTATTTTTATTGAGTGTATTATTTATTAATTTTATTAACTAAGAAATGTTATCATTAGACTACATTCATTATAAATGAAGCATGAATAAAATTCATAACCAAAATCATTCAGAGCAGTATTCAGATATTATGGTGCCAGGGGTTAAGCTGTTGCTTGGAACGGCTACATCGTAAATGATAGTGCCAGTTTCAGTCCCATCTAGACTTCAAATCTAGCTTCTAGATACTGTACACTGTGGGAGGCAGCAGATGATGGCTCAAGTATATAAGTCTCTGCCATACTCAGGTAGGGTTCCTGACTCCTGGCTTTGGCCAGATGGAGACCTAGTTGTTGTAGGTATTTGAGGAATGAACCAGAGGATTGAACATCTTTATTTGTCTCATTCTCTCTCTCACTCACACTTTGACTTTCAAATAAATAAACTTTAAGAAACTCCAGATTAAAATTAAAGGGACCTGAGGGATAATCTCTTCTTGAATTTTTAAAGGAATAACTTAAGGAACATAAAGAGGAAATGCAGTGCCCTAGGTCATCTTGTAGAAAGTAGTAGAAACAATGAAAATAAAACAGTATGAGTGCCAGTTGAGTGGAGTGGTCATATCAGTACATAATCACACCACACCACTGTTCATTAATAACAATCCACTTTGTGTTTTCCTGATTGCCTCTAGTATAATCATTTTTCTCTTTAATGCAAATTGAAGCTGCATTTGAAGTTATCCTAACACCTGCCATAGTGATTAAATCTGACAGCTACTCAAAAACAATCTTCATCTAGACTCCATAAGATTCATGGTATTTGAAACAAACATTTATAGTCTATATATTTATGAGTTGAGCTTGTGTTGATTGCTTTTTATCTAATTTTATTCAGCTAGATTTATTGAACTTCTAACTGTTATTAAAATGCCATATTTGGTACCATGATAAATATATGAATGAGTAAAAAAGAATGAAGAATCTGCTATAATATAATTAAGGGAGGGTAAAAATTTAGCATCTAATTAATAATATTTTCTGACAAATACAATATTAGGAGGAACTAGCTTAATGTAGATCATGTGAAATAGAGTTGTCAGAATTTTTAACACAAAATTATTTATTTTCAATTTTATTTGAAAGGCAGAGAAACACATACACACTTCTATAGAGAGGGAGAGGGAGAGGGGAAATGAGAGAGGGGAGAGGGGAGAGGGAGAGAGAGGAGAGATAGACGATCACTGCTTCTTAGGGTGTGCATTAACAGTAAGCTGGATCAGAAGCAGAGCCAAGACTTGAATTAGTCTCTCTGATATGGGATACAAGAGTCCAAGTAGAATCTTAAACACTGACAAATACCCACCCAGGGTTATCAGCTTTAAGAAATAAAAATATAGGGGCCTCAGCTGTGACACAACTGGTAAAGCTACAAACTGTGGCACCCACATCCCATATGGATGCTGATGTGAGTCCCAGGTGCTCCACTTCCCATCCAGCTCCCTGCTACTGTGTCTTGGAAAGTAAAGGGAAGACGGGCCAAGTCCTTGGGACCCTGCACTCATGTGAGAGACCTGGAAGAAACTCCTGACTCCAGACTTCCGATTGGCGTGGTTCTGGCCATTGTGGCTATTTGGGAAGTGAACCAGGGGATGGAATAGTCTCTCTCTCTGTAACTGCCTTTCAAAAAAAATCTTTGAAAAAAAAAAAAAAAAAGAAAAAGAAATCAGGGGCTGGCGCCCTGGGAAAGTAGGTTAAACCTCTGCCTGTGGTGCCAGCATGACATATGGGTGCCGATTCTAGTCCTGGCTGTTCCTCTTCCCATCCAGCTCTCTGCTGTGGCCTGGGAAAGCATTATAAGATGACCTAAGTCCTTGGGCCCCTGCACCCACTTGGGAGAAGCACCTGGCTCTGACTGGGGATTGGCGCAGCTCTGGCTATTGTGGCTATTGTGGGGAGTGAACCAACGGACAGAAGACCTTTGTCTCTCCCTCTCACTGTCTGTAACTCTACCTCTAAAATAAAAAAAAAAAAATTAAAAAATACCCCCAAATTTCAGATAACCAGTAAGTAATATTTTTAGGACAAATATGCCCCATGTACTCTGGGACATTGTCATATAAAGTTTATTTTTCTAAAATTGCAACTGAACTGATTACTCTGTATGTTATTCAGCAACAATATGTGAAAGACACTCTGCTGCTTGAATTGACTGTAATTTCTAATGATTTTATGGCTGTTGAAAGTCATGCAACATAATGTCCAATGATGATGCCCATTTGTCAAACTCATACAAGGTATTTTGCAGTTCTTATTTTGATGTGTTATCAGGATTATCAATATAGTTACTACGATGATAGTGATTTGAAAATAATTTTTGTACCAGTTATGTTAATGAGTTTGGAATGATAATGAGAGTATTTCAGGCATGGAAAGCCAAGACACTCTGGGGAAAAAAAAAAAAAAAAACCTAAATGAAAGATCTCCACGAGTGAGATCCCAGTGGAAAGAACGGGTCATCAAAGAAGGAGGTACCGTTCTCTGAAGGGAGGAGAGAACTTCCACTTTGACCATGGCCTTGTCTAAATATGATCAGAGACAGTGAACTCAGGGGGCTTCCATAGCCTTGGCAGCTCATGACAAGAGCCTAGGGTGATTGCTGATGCCATAAACAAGAGTGTCAATTTGTTAAGTCAACAACAGGAGTCACTGTGCTTTTACTCCTCATGTAGGATCTTTGTCCTTAGTGTGCTGTACATTGAGATTTAATGCTATAACTAGTGTTCAAACAGTATTTTTCACTTTATGTTTCTGTGTGGGAGCAAACTGTTGAAATCTTTACTTAATGTATGCTAAACTGATCTTCTGTATATAAAGAGAATCAAAAATGAATCTTGATGTGAATGGAAGGGGAGAGGGAGTGGGAAAGGGGAGGGCTGTGGGTGGGAGGGATGTTATGGGGGGGGGGAAGCCATTGTAATCCATAAGCTGTACTTTGGAAATTTATATTCATTAAATAAAAGTTAAAAAAAAATGAGAATTCTTCCAACATTTTAAAAGCTCTAGTGCTGGGAAAAGTTGGGTCTTTAAAAAAATATGCAACATAATACAAAATAAAATAATAGAGGTTTATGTGTAGTTTTTGTATTTTTTAAAAATACTGGTAAGCATGATTTATCTCAATTCATATATTGATTACTTTCTTCTTCATTTTATTAGCTTCTCCTGTATTCTTTTCAATGTACTTAAGATTTATACCTCAGTGTAGAAATTAAATTCAGAATGTAAATTTTCCAGGTAGTATATGAATTTCACAGAAATATATAAATTTCATAGAAATTATTCTGCCATTAAGTTGGAAAGACATCGGGCATTTGTTACAATTTAATGAATTTAAAATATATTTATTTAAAGATCAGAATTGTATAACAAAAATAACAATAAATTTCAAGAGCCACTCTGAATTCCACCTGCAAATAAAAACCCAAGTTAGATCCACCTGAAATCAGAAGATATTTTGGCACATCAGATAGCTTTTAGATAAATATAAATGAAAGTAATGTGATGGATATACTGCAAGTATATAAGTTCACTTTATTATTAATTGAAAACCACAAAAAGAAATAACTTTTTTTGAATAACACTTTTAAAGCAATTATACCATCTTTTGTTGACAACCTTAATACAAAATTTAGGAAATTTCTCTGAGAAGACGCCAGATCATTTACTGAACCTGCCTTTCCAAGAAGAGGTTTTCCCCTCCAGAATATATTGTCTGTTGACCGGATAAGTAACACCACTCTAAGAAATTATGAGAATTTGTCATTCTTTCTAAAACAGGAAAAATGTGGCTTGAAACACCTTTTTGTTGAAATTAAACAGAGAAGCATGTTCCATACTAGTGCACTATAAGAACAATTAATGTGAGTCAATTACTACAAAATTTCATCAATTTTAACTAAAATATGTGGTTTCCACAATGATACAGGTTGCTCTTTCTGAAATATAAGCTTGATACCATGCTAATGGACCAAGAAATTAAATGAATACAATATTTAGTATAAAATCAACGTTACAGTATTACTCATCTAATCCCAATACACTCTTGTCTGCTCTGGTCACCGCCCCCCCCATGACTTTATTCACATATAATACACACTGAATAGTATCTTGTATGTACTTATATAAAGATATTTGTATCCTTGCCAGGGATTTCCCCTTTCCTTCTTTCATTCCTTCCTTCTTTCCTTCTTCTGTTCCTATCTCCCTCCCTCCCTTCCTTCATTTTTTTTTTTTACCAAATTCTGATTCCAGCTTCAGATCATTTTGCAGCATTTACATTCATTCATCCACTTATTCGCTAGTCATTCTACAAATGTTAAGAATACTCTACGTGAAACCTACCATTAAAAAAAAAAAAAGCCAAGGTAAAAATCCCTGCTTCCATAAACTTTAAGTGCTAGTGGAGACAGATAAATGAACAAAAATAAAATGGGTAAAAAATATCTAAACAGGTCAAATTCTATGGAGAAGAATGTTGAGGGATTAGGGATTGAGTTAGTGAAATCTCATGCAACTTCAAATGGGGTGGTCTTTCTGATGGGATGACTTGAAACATTGTATTTCACAATATTTTTAAATTTACAAAATAAAAATTAGGAGATAGTAAAACAGAGATTTCCCATATACCCCTCACTTCATTTCCCCATTAACATTTCATATTAGTACCCTTGTCACAATTAATTGTACCAAGCTTCCCCTATTTTTTAATCCCAAAAACTTTTTATCCCTACCATCATTCCCAGCCTCTATTAAACAACATTCTGTATTCAGATCACAATTTTTAAATTTTAGCTCCTACATGTATTTTTTCCCTTTGTATCTATCTCACTTTACCCAACATGAAGTCCTCCAGTTTCACTCATTTTCTTCATTAGCAGAATAACATTTCATTGTGAATTCGTGATGCAAACTGAGTGAGGCGAGAGACGATATGTGCATTTCTTTAAAAAAAAAAAAAAGATTTATAAAGATAGAGTTACAGAGAGAGGTAGAGACAGAGAAAGAGAGGTCTTCCATCCACGAGTTCCCCCCCCCCAGATGGCCGCAGCAGCTGGAGCTGAGCTAATCCAAATCAGGAGCCAGGAGCTTCTTCTGGGTCTCCCACGTGGGTGGGTGGACCCAAGGACTTGGACCATCTTCTACTGCTTTTCTAGGCACAGCAGAGAGCTGGCTCAGAGGAGAAGCAGCTGGGACTAGAACTAGCACCCATATAGGATGCTGGCACTTCAAGCCAGGGCTTTAACCCACTGTGCCACAGCAAAGGCCCTAAGTGCATTTCTGTGTGAGAGTGTCATACAACAGGCAGTTCAAAAGCCAAGGAATGCTTGACAAAATTAAGGAACAGGAAAGAAACCAAAGTGGCTAGGGTAGAGGGAACCATAGTAGGGGAGAGGGAGAGGAAATAAAAGCTTACGTGGGATAGCTGTAGATAAACATTCTCTAGCATCCATCACACTAGCCTTCTCCAGCTGCTCGTATGTCTTCACACTTAATCATGATCCATCAAATAATGAAATGAGTTTTGCTTTTTTCCTCCAAGATGGTCATTGCTGCAGGTCATGTGCTCTGTTTCTTACAATACTCTCGACTGTTAGTTGCCATTTCAGCTCTAATTACAATTCTTGCTACTAGAATCATATACTTTGTTTATTGAACACTAATTTGTAAAGAATCTGCCAGACATCAATGCAAATTTTGTGGAGAAACACAAGTGATTCAAGTATTTCTGTCAGAACACTTACAGTTAATGTTTTAAAAAGCAAGGTTTAATTTTTTAAAAGATTTATTGTTATTTATTTGAAAAAGTTACAGAGAGAGGTAAAGACACAGAGAAATGTCTTCCATCCTCTGGTTCACTCCCCAGATGGCCACAACGGCAGGAACTGTGCTAATCCAAACCCAGGAGCTAGGAGCTTCCTCCGGGTCTCCCACATGGGTGCAGGGGCCCAAGGACCTGTTCTATCCTCCACTGCTATCCCAGGCTGTAGCAGAGAGCTGGATAGGAAGAGGAGCAGCCAGGGCTAGAAATGACACCCATATAGGATGCCGGCGCTTCAGGCCAGGGCTTTAACCCACTATGGTACGGCGCCGGCCCCAAATCAAGAGAGGGAAATGTTGCTGACTTTCATGTGGATGGTGAATGCAGAATACTGTGACAGTGTAAGACAGAAGGTTGTTTCCTTCAGGTGACATCAAAAACAGATGCAGCAGTGGCACTTTGGGGAGGTAGTGTGCCCAGGAAAACACGGGAGGAATGGAAAGTGCCATTTTAAATTAATAAAGTTTACATGTGCATTTATTTAAAGGAATAGTCAAATACTATGAATAGAGTTCAAAATCCTGTAAATCATGGAACATGTTTCGTATATTACTCCCAACTATGAATATTCAAAATCTCTTCCAAATTATTCATTTACACTCTGCTTGCCTACATAGCTTCCTTGCTATATAAATCATCTCATGCAAAGGTGAAATGTCAATAAAGTAGAAAACATGACATGTATGTATTTAAATTAGTGCCCAGTTGAGATGGTCTAGCAGTTGAGATGCCTGATTCATTGGCTAGCAAAATGCTGTGTAAAATCCATGTCACTCTTCCTTATGGTTAAAATATTTTATTCATTCCGCTTTATTCTGGAATGCACTCCAAAATACTTCATCTAGCTATCATATCCTCCATGAAGCTGCCCATATTTTCCAACTACAGAGCCCTTTGCATCACAATCTTCTTCATTTCATCTGATATTTCAACTATACTGCCCTTCTTTATTTCCATGAACTTATCAAGCTTTGAAGAAATATATAGCAAGCTTTTTTCTCTTTTTTAAGAACATGGTTTCTGTTAGTATATGCAGATCAAATTTTTTTTGTCTTTCATATTTCTACTAAATGCTATACCTTAAGGGAGTTCTTATTTACAACAATAAAAATGAGCCACCTTGCCATGTCTAGTCTACACTCTATTTCAGTTTTCTACATAGTAGCTTTACTATTTGGATTTTTAAAAATTTGCACCCTGTATTGGGCACTACAGAAGAGAAAGAGGTAATGTTACTGTTCGTCATTATTTTCTATTTGATTGGAGGAGTAATAATAAGCATTCAACAATATATACAGAATAAATGGATCAGTGTTGAATTACATCAATGAATTGCATGGAATGTTGTAATTGAATGATATCTGTCAGATGATTGTTGGTATGAATTTGATTACTAACATACAAACTACATACAGAATGAATAAAATTAAGGATAATTGACAGAAAAACTGAAAATAGGGAAAGATACGTTAATGTGGGCTCATGAATTTTAACAGACTCATGGAATGAATATTTGCTTCATGTTTTTATTTCTTGCTGAGTTGATGCAGTCTGCTAAATCATGTAGGCTAAGAAATAAAACAAAACAAAGCAAAACAAAATGAAAAAAAAAAAAAACTCAAAAGAAAACAATAAAAAATTTGTGAAGGACTCTGATAGCAATTCCAGGGCAGTGACTCTGACATCATCCTTGATACTCTGAATAGGGAAATATCCTCAGGTATGACCAAGAGCAACTTGAGGGGCTCAATGAAAAAAGGACTGAGAAAAGTTTGGACAACTATTTTCGTGGTAAATTAATTTTCACAAGTTTCTTACAATATTATGTTTCAAAATCCATTGCACATGTCTAATTGTAGAGTAATATTTTCCAGCTGTGCAAATTTTACTTACCAGTATCTATCATCTGTGAAGTTTTAGTCCTCTGATGGTACTAAAGACAGCAGGGGAAAAAGTAGTAAAATTATTATCTACTAACCCAAGAACCATTCCAACTCTGAAGATTGCCATCTTCTTCTCCTTTAATTCCAGAATCAGTTTTAAATATGATGGTTTTATCTGAATATCTGAGTAATTTGTTAAACATGAAATATTCATGAATTTCATAAGTTATCTAAGATGTCCTTTTATTTGCCTACAGGAGAAAGCACATCTTCTACTAACTAAGGGATAATACAATGTAGGAAATATGCATTGGGGAAGTTTCATTTACTAAGATTTGAGATACGTCTTGGAAAGGAGAAATTATCTCCTTGACAAAGGTTGGCCATGGGGCAGTTGGGGATTTGGTGAAGTCACAGCACGAAGAAAACCAAAAGCTCACATGTAGTTTAAGAGATAGAGCTCAAGAACGTTTCTACCTTCAATGTAAGGGTGTCTACTGTTTGGATTCCGATGTCTTTTCATGACATGGAGCCATTCTAATTGGTGTAAATGTGGAGGGTACATCTAGTGTAGGTGTGGGGAAATTGCAGATATGAGAAATAATAAAACTAAGTCTGTGGTTTAGTTCAGTATCAGAGCTGCCAACACTGAGATTAATCAAGGGTTGGGGTTAACAGACAAGGATATTAAAACACCCATCATTAAAACAGCTCTGTAAGAAGTTAAATATTTCTTTGAAATAACAGAGAAAACTTCAGAATGAAATAGCTCTTATTAAAAAAATAAATTATATAATTGAAAAATATATTGACATAAATACACATAAGCTCAGGAACTTTACAAATCTGTGGGACAATAATAGATTTCCAATGTTTATATTATTGGTGTTCCAGAAGTGGAGAACAAAAGGTGTAGGTTGGAAAGATTATTCGAAGAAATAATCATTGAAAACATTGCAAGTTTGGCAAAATGCATAACCTCACAGTTTCAAGAAGTTGTGCAGAACAAATATAGAATAATCTCTCCACAAAATCCATATCAACAAACATCATAATTAAACTTCTGAACCTTAGAGACAAGTAAAAAATTGTGAAAGCAACCTAAAAGAAACAATAGGACAATTGCAGCTTAGATAGTTCTTGGATGACAGCACATTTCTCTTCTGACACCATGGAAGTCAACCCACGGTGGCACTGCATTTTCTAAATGCTGAAAGTAAAGAAACTGTCAGCCACACATTCTACATCTGTTGAAATTATACTTCAGGCTTGACAAATAATTAAAGAAATGAAATAAAATGCTGATAAAAGCTGATGCTATTAAATCCACCCTTAAAGAAGGGGAGAAGAAGGTCTTCAAACAGAAAGGAAACTATTTTATAAAAATAAGTATTTCAGTATCAGGAGGAAAGAATGCTAGAATAAGCAGAAATGGGGCACACAGAGTGAGATATACTTTTTCTCATAAGCTTTCTAAACAGTGTGTGATGATCTAAATACAAATCATATCATTGACTGATACTGAAGGTAATTGTACTTAAAAATGTTGAGGGTGAAGAAAACTAAATGGAAGTCAGGTTTCTATATTTCCCTTCAAATGGCAAATCTTGATACCAGTAAATAGTAATAAGTCCAATATGTACTTTTTATCACCAAAACTAATAGAATTCTACATAGATTCATTCAAAAGCACTACAAATAAATCAAGAAAGACATGTTTAAATTAAAATTATTTATTTGAGAGCCAGAGAGACAGAGGAGAAGAGGCTGAGTTTTCTTTCCTCAGATGTCTGCAGCAGCCTGAACTGGGCGGTGTTGAATCCAGAGCCCAGGAACTCAATGCAGATCTTTCACAAAGGAGTCAGGAATCCAGTTACTTGAGCCATCGCTACTGTCCCCCAGGGTCTGCATTATCAGGAAGCTGGAGTCAGAAAGTAGAATCAGATGTGGCATCTGAATACTCCCATGTGGGATGTAGAAATCTTAATTAGTATCTTAACTTATAGGCTAAATGCTCACCCCAAGAAGGAATCTTTAAAACTGTCCATGAAACCTACAGGAAAGTAAGAATAGGAGAACAGAGAAATTGGAAAGGAGAAAGCAAACAGAAAACATTTGGTAAAATAGTAAACTTAATAACTAACTTTGTAATAATTATCATAAATAGTGAGCTAAGATTATAAGAAAGTATTGAAAAATTTGCTCAAGTGTATGCTATTTGTTAATAAATTCCCTTTTAATTCAATGATATGTATAGGTGGAAAATAAATACTAATTTCACAAAAGAGCAATGGAGGTTGTATGGGAGTACTGCATTAATTTTGTGGAAAACACAATTTAAAAATGTTTATTTTACTGAAGTTCTTTTTGAAATCCATCCAAAATTACTTCAAATCCATCCAAAATTACTTCAAGATATACATTTTCCATGAACTTTTGGATGACTTTGTATTAAACAAAATGCCAAAGCAAATGAAAGTAATTTACTTTTTATCTATTATTAATTTTCATATATTCATTTATTTTTATTTGAAAGAAGATAGAGACATAAAGATGGATGGAGAGAGAGAGAGAGAGAGAGAGAGAGAGAAAGAATGAGATCTTCCACTCTCTGGTTCATATCTCAAATGCTCACAACAGCCAGGTCTGGATATGGCCAAAGTCAGGAGCCAAGAACTCAATTCAGTTATCCCATGTGGGTTGCAGAGACCTAACTACTTTAGCTATTACCTGCTGCTTTCCAAGTTCAATTCTAGGCTCTCTGATACAAGATACAAGCATACCAATGTTTACAAAACATGAGTCTATCTTCTTTCTTTTGTTTTGTTTTAACCTAAAGGATGCTATTTAGCAAAAGTAATTTGCCTTTACTGCATCATGATTCTAATCCAGTGTGCTATATAATTTAGGTATTCCAAAGCTTGTATTCATTTTATGATTCACCAAACAAAGCACCAATAGAAAAGACTCAATTAATGAAGGAACGAACACATGGAGTGACAACTGAGAATACATATGCACATGCATGCAGTAACCAAAACATTGTTCTAGCATGTGATTACCAAATGATAAAGAGAAACTGATGCTCTCCATAGTTTACATTTTTCAAGATACAAGAGAAGGGTCTTGTATTTTATAAGATACAAGAGAAGAATGTTGTGGCATAATAGATTACATGGCCGCCTGCAAAATCAGCATTCCTTATGAACGCTGGTTTGAGTCCTGGCTTCTCCACTTCCAATCAGGTTGCTACTAACATGCCTGGAAAAGGAGAATATGGTCCAAGCATTTGGGGCCCTGACATCCATTCCTTGCTCCTGCCTTCAGCCTGGCCCAGTACTGACTGTTGCAGCCATTTTGGAAGAGAACTAATGTATGGAAGATACCTCTCTCTCTGTCTCTCTCTCTCTCTGTCTCTCTCCTCCCCTCTTAACTCTGTCTTCCAAATAAATAAATAAATAACTCTTTAAGAAAGATACATGAGAAATCTAGATTTTACTAAAACATCTATTCATGCATAAAAGGAATGCAATCTGTCATTTGAAGCCAAATGGATGGACCTGGAGGACATAAAGTTAAATGAAATAAACCAGACACAGAAAGACAAGTACCACATGTTCTCCTGCATATGTAGGGGGAAAATACCCTCAGTCTGAATACAAATGCTTACTATTAGAGTGTCACAGTTGTGGGAGGGTAGGAGTTTGAATAAAAAAAAGTAGGGGAAGCTGGATATGGTTCATTAACTGTGACAAATGTACTAACATGAAATGTTAATAATACAGTAGGTAGGTTCAGTGATATATGGGAACTGTTTGAATTATTATGTCACAATTTTGTTTTGCACATTTATTTTAAAGGCAGAGTGATGGAGAGAGAGTGAGAGACAGAGAGAGAGAGAGGGTGGGGGAGAGAAAGTGGCTCATCTATTGTTTTACTTCTCCAAATGCTTGCATTAACTTGGGCTGAGCTAGGCTTAAGCTGGGTGGCTAGAATTCCAACTGAGTCTACAAAGTAGGCAGCAGTGGCAGGGATACAAACACCTTGACCCTCTACCACTGCCTTCTCAGATGTACCACAAGGAAGCTGGATCAGAAGTGTATACCCAGGATGCTAACACTAGGACATGGCATGTGGTCATTGCAAGTGGCAGCTTAATCCACTGTACCACAATGTCTTCATCCCTTGATTTATAAATTCGAAACTATTCTGACATGAAATGTTACAAAATAGAGTTATCTTTTCAAAAATTGAGCTATGCACACACATATTCTTACTTCTACATGTAGACAACTAGCTATTTCTCCTTATTGTAGGCCTGTGTAGGTCAAGTTAAACATTGGGTGAAAGTTACAGCCTGTGGGCTACAGACTTGCCAGTTTTGCTGCACACAGTGGAGCTGGGCCAATCCGAAGCCAGGAGCCAGGAGCTTCTCCTGGATCTCCCATATGGGAACAGGGACTCAAACACTTGAGCCATCTTCTGCTGCTTTTCCAGGCACATTAAGAGAGCTGGATCAGAAGAGGAGCAGCCATACTGAAATCGGGTCCTATACTAGGTGCTGGTACAGGCACAAGTTGGCAGCTTGAGCTGCTATGCCACTGCACTGGCCCCTGGTGTTGAGTTTTCTCAGTTGCTTATATATTGAACTCACAGAAAGAGAAATCGAGACAGGGAACCCATTCTCAATAGCCACAAAAAAAAAAAAAAAATCAAATACTTAGGAATAAATTTAAAGAACTGAAAGATCTCTACAATGAAAATTATCAAATATTGGTGAAAGAAATCAATCATCAAAGACACAAAAAATGGAAAGATGTTCTTTGGTCATAGATTGGAAGAATCAGTATCATTAAAATGTCTATACTACCTAAAGCAACCTACAGATTGAATGCAATCCTTATCAAAATAACAATGGCATTATTTACAGAACGAGAAAAAGAAATCTTAAAATTCACATGGGAATCACATAAGACCTAGAATAGCCAAAGAGATCCTGAGTTAGAAAAAAATTAATCTGGAGGCTTTACAAACCTGACTTCAAAGCATACTACAAAGCTACAGTAAGTAAAACAGCATAGTACTGCCTTAAAAAACAATATACCAATCAATGAAACACAGTAGAGACCAGAAATTAATCCACATACACATAGACAAATGATTTTTGATCAAAGTGCTCAGACCATACAGCATAATAAGTGCTTCAACAAATAGTGCTGGAAAAATGGATTTTTATATTACAAGAATGAAATTAGATACATACCTGTCACTATGTACAAAAATAAACTCAAGATGGATCAAAGACCTAAATTTAAGACATGAGACTATGAGGTTCCTGGAAGAAAACATAGGGAAAACATGCCACGACATTGGTGGAGAGGATAACTTCTTGGATAGGACCCCCAAAGCGAAGGCAACAAAAGCAAAAGTAAATAAATGGGACTGTTTCAAACTCAGAAGCTTTTGCACAGCAGAGGATAAGGTCGATAGAATGAAGTGACATCCAACAGAATGGTAAAACACGTTTGCAAAGCACCTCTCTGACAGTGGATTAATATCCCAAATATATCAGCATCTTGAAAAATAAAACAGTTTTAAACAGAAAAGGGCAACTGTTTAAGAAACTGATGACTGTGATCAAAGCTAGGTTTCAATTATGATTCCATAATCTATTACTTGTGTTAACATGTTTTACAACTATGTTCTTTAAAATAAAGCTATTTTATGTGCAAAATAGAAATAGTGAGAAGCCATTATTCCTGTTATCTGAAAGTAGAAGTTAATAAAAAATGGTATATTTATTCTATTTTTATCTTACATTCTCAAATTCATATACTTGAATTAAATTCTGCGTTCATATTTTAAAATAATACACTTGAACATTAAATATTCTTTTTACACACATATTTTCAAATTTTGGATTATCATTATTTTCATTTTTATTTCATATTCCACATGTTCCATTAGCTTGTCTTTTACTTTATTTTTTTCTTCAATAAAACAGATCAATGTTATACAATTGTTGATTACTTTTATTTTCTTCTTGTTATTTATGGCACATTAATTTTAAATTTAATTTACTTATGGTTAAATGGTGTTTTTTTTTTTTTATAATGCTAAGAAGATTTTTAACTTTCTTGATTAAAAATTAAGAAAATATATACAAGTACTTGGCAGTGCGTAAGCTGTGATAAATATTGAAAATGATAACTCATTAAAATGTGTTTCACATCAACAGAACAAGAAATACATGTTAAATATTTTTCCTAGCGAAGTCAATATAACTTGACCTTGACATGAACTCAAAATATTTTCAAATACTTTTCTTGGGACCATGAAAAGTGTCACAAAAGCATAATGTAGAAATGATTTTGTAATAGGATATTGTGTATATTAATGAAATGTGGAAAATGAAACAATTTAAAATATGAATTTATTGGAGCCATGGAAACATTGAAATTAATTTTACTTTAATACTTTAATTAGAAAACAGTATTTTACTCAAGGAATGAATTTTCCTTTGGAATGTATAAATGGTGGTTTAAGAATATTATTATTCATCTATGCATACAAAATAAACATTATCATCTTTATTTTAATATTTGCTTTCCTGAAGTAGCGATGTATTTAATTTTGTCATGCATTCATTAAGGATACTGGTCAAGTTATTCTAAGAATAAATTCTTTTGTGGGAATTGCACTCTTATTAGTAGAAATGTACATTTATGTGTATTCCAAGAACAATTACCTTGCTTTTAAAACTGTTTTATAGTATTTATTTTTTATTCAGATGAAACAAATTCTCAAAGACTTGTGACATGAAAGAGCATAACAACTTAAAGAAAAGGAACCATATGATCAAATAGGCAGCAATAAGGGAAACTTTTACAATTAAAATTTACATATATTCAGTATACAGATATTAAAAGTGTCAATACTTAGTTTTGAAATTTAAAAGATTTAATAAAGTTCCACTGTTTTGATTTTTCCTTGCAATATATTTTAAGCAGCACAATTTTCAGATAGCATATATTAGTTTTGAGATTTCAGCAATCAACATCAAGTACTAAAATTTATTTAAAACCTACATTAGCATTTTCTTAAATTAATATACAAAATAATTATGTTGAATATATATTAATCAATGTTACTTACTTTTTATTTTTAGAATATCATTGCATTATCCTACAAATCCAAGTAATAAAAGAATAGCAAAACAAGTGCAATGTAATATGTATGTTCATTATTATGTTTTTGTTTTATTCCGTATTCTATTAAACCTCAAGTTATTTATTTACATGTGATGGCATATCTTAAGTAACCCATGATCTGTAATTTAAAATGCCTGATAATTTGCTGTCAAATTCTAGTCATCTTAGTCTTATTTAGAAATCAAGATGCACAGCCAGAACTATTCAAATATACACCAGGAAGTACAAAGTTTAAATATATACATATATATAATATATATATGTCAAAAGGTATGAATTATGTGAATCAAAAATATAGACACAGGATTATTTATCTTTCCCTACTTTTTAAAAATGTTTTCCTGAGAAATAAACTTTAAATAAGCTGTGACAACAGATCAACCATCCTTGACAAAGGTGTCACTGTCACTCTGTGCCTTTTAGTGATCTATATACAACCAGAACATAGAGTTTGATTGGGGATAACACCTTCAATGTTGACTTTGTATACACCATATTGTTTTGCAAGATGATTGACTTAAATTTCAATAGTAACTTGAATAGATAGATAAGTGAGTTAGGATTAAGTCAAGAGAAGTAAGGATTGTGAGTTTAGATTTGATCATAGTTAATTAAGCCTGAAACTTTAGGAAAGATTACACAACACAATGCTGATACTCAGTTTTTCTCTGGGTGCCCCTAGTTGTCCAGCCAGGACTTTTTCAGTTGCCTGATAATGCTCAACACTGCCAATCTCATCTTCCATATCTCTCTCCTGTACAGGTTTCAGATCTTCTTTCTAGGCTGAAGCCACCTTTGCCTGTCTCCATCTCCCCTCTTTTGTCCATAAGCATTTCCTCCAATAAATATCCTGCACATCAGAGTACTTTACGGCCTCCATCTATCATAGTAACAGAACTCATACAGAGAATTATGCAATAAAACATTATTAATGAAAATATGAATGAATGAACAAAGTACTTTGATGTTACTTTGAAATTCTTTGGGGTATCTGAAATTTCTACCTCAAGGTTACTATTGTGGTGAGAATGTCTATTGTCTCTTATCTGGATTAGTTTAGTAGCTTTCTGACTGGATTCTCTGCTGCTGTGTTCCCTATCCCCTGGCCCACAGCCTAGTCTTGTTTTAATTCAAGCAGAAAGCTCTTTATTATTAAATTTATTATAACTCCAAAATTTACCCAAAAAATAAGCCAAGGACAATAAAAAGATTAAAAATTCTATATGATATTTGTATGTTCACCTCTAAATATTCTATTCTGCTGCTTGCAATGTTTTTCATACCACTCCAGTTATCTAGGTCCATTTGTTTTACCCAGGACCTTAGGTGTCTTTTACTACTGCTTTTTCTGATTGCCTTCCCCTAAATATCCACATTGAAATATACTTAATTTAAATTTTTTACTCAAAATCATTTTATCAAAAAGGCCAATCCAAAGATAGCTAATGGAATTCTACATAACCCTCACATATTAATGCCTTTTCTAGCATTGATTTAGATGCACTTTACTCCATGGCATTTCAAAATGTGTGTACTTGGGATTTTGATTTTATTCAGGGATGGTGAAGTCAACAGATTAGGAAGCAACTATCATGGAGAGTAACTATAATGCCCATTAGAAGATGGACAACTCACTGCACCAACCATGTGCACTTGGGAGCAAAAGGGTTTATAAGGAGGTTACAGGAATAGGGGGAAATCATGGATTGGAGATATCATTGTGGTTTCCATGAGAGAGGCATGGTAAGGCTGTGTACATAGGTTTTAGACTGACTGATCTGAATGATTCCCATGGGCACTGAGATGTAAAAGGCTGTACCTAATTGTCTATTCCTTGGCTTCAGGATGATTAAAGCAAGAATTGCCTTCTGGAATGTTAGACCAGATAAAGTGAATCAGAATTCAGGCTCTGGATTGATGAATCTGCTTGTGAAAATGCCACTACTGGGCTACTTCTTTGCCGGCTTTCAGAATTTGACAACTCTATGAGGAGCAGTCGTCTCATGGTCTCCAAGACCCCATCATGTCCATATAGAATATATAAAACACGTTTCTTAAACACGGCGCTTATGTCCCTCTAAAATTCCATACAATTTGTTCTTTTTCTTTTTTTCTTTTTTCATGTTTTTTAAGTTTCTTTCAGAGGCAGAGACATAGACAAATAGACACAAATACACACAAACACACACACACACACACACAGATACAGAGAGAGGCGAGGCGAGGCGAGGAGAGGGATAGTGAGAGAGAGAGGAAGAAACTCATCCACTGGTTCATTTCCTGAATGCCTGCAATGACTGGAGCTGGGCTGCAGCCAAAGCTATGAGCCAGAAACTGAATCCAGGTTTCCCATGTGAGTGGCAAGGAGTCAATTACTTGAGTCATTCCTATTCTGTTTCAACATCTGCATTAATGGGAACCTGGAAAAAAGAGGCACTGTTGGGAATCAAATGCAGACACTCCAGTAGGCGACAAGGGCATCTGACTGACATCTTAACTGACAGACTACATATCTAACCCAATTTTTAAATAATTCTTTCTTTCCATTTCTTCGAATAAATATAATTTTTATGAAATCAGAAATATTTACTTGATTTGTAATATATTTCAATACCTGAAATAGTTTTGGCATGTAATAATTTCTGAAAAATAGCTGTTGACTTGTTTCTCAATTTATAACTTTAAATTTCTTTGATATTCATGTTATTATAAAATCATTCATTCATTCCTCTGCCATGGATCATTTTATTTATTCAAGCATTGCATTCTTGTCTTTTTTTGATTCAAAGTGGGGAACCAAATTCCATTACATTTGAATGGTTACTTCTATAAACATAATTATATGGAGACTAGTTAAATTGGGTGAAAAACAATTCATGAGCAAATTACAGTACTAAAAGGATTCTTCCCATTACTACAAATATATAATCATTATTCCACTTTTCTTTCAAGTTGATTGACTCTCCTGGGGTTAGTGAAAGAAATTTACATATTTGTCTTTTATGTTAATTTCTTGAGGTGAACTCTACAAAGGCTATTAGAAAGAGAAAAAATCCTCTGATTAATTGTTTCTGATTTTGAACAATTAGCAGAAACCAATCATTTGCATTTTAATAACATTGTAACCATCTGTTAAATGAATGCATTAATCTTGATTAGCTTGGTTCCAGACACTTGCAGTTGGGGTTTACTGATGTGTACACTGATACAGAGATTTTTAAAGTCATGTACACTTCTAATTTGTGCAGTGAAAAGTAAATGAAGAGAGTGATGCATGTTTAATGAATCTGTTCTAGAGAGTAGATGGCAAAACAGAAAATATTGTTCAGGTAACAAAAATGTATATAAATCAGTTAATAAAAATAGAAAAGGCAGTGATTTTGTCCTGTTTATTTTATATTATACAAACCTTGCTATCAATCAGTGTATGGATAGGGCTGATGCTCTGGTGTAGTAGGCTAAGCCTCTGCCTGCGGCACTGGAATCCCATATAAGTGCCACTTCATGCTCTGCTGCTCTTCTTTCAATCCAGCTCTTTGCTATGGCCTAGGAAAGCAGTGGAAGATGGCCCAAGTGATTGGGCCCCTGCATCCATGTAACCTGGAAGAATCTCCTGGTTCCTGGCTTTGTATCAACCCAGCTCTGACCATTATGGCCATTTTGGGGACGAAAAGAGGATGTGGAACTTTTGCTGTATCTCTCCCTTTCTGTACCTGTAACTCTACCTCTCAAATAAATAAATGAAATTAAAAAAAATCAGTATAGGATTTGCATTGTTCAACAAATTTAAATAGAAAACACATAATTATAGATAACATGCTGCACACAGTTGCCCTCTGAGACAAAAGGTAAAATCATAAATTAATGGAAATTACTCTACAGTGGCACAGTGAGTTAACGCCCTGGCCTGGAGTGCTAGAATCCCACAATACGCCTGTTAGAGTCCCGGCAGCTCCACTTCCGATCCAGCTCTCTGCTATGGCCTAGGAAAGCAGTAGAAAATGGCCCAAGTCCTTGGGCCCTGCACCCACGTGGGAGACCCAGAAGAAGCTCCTGGCTCCTTGCTTCAGATCTGCACAGCTCCAGTCGCTGCAGTGCACTGGGGAGTGAACCATCGGATGGAAGACCTCTCTCCCTCTCTCTGCCTCTCCGCTCTCCATGTAACTCTGATTTTCAAATAAATAAATAAATCTTCTTTTAAAAAGAAATTACTCCATGCTCATGGATCGGAAAAATCAATATCATCAAAATGTCCATTCTCCCAAAAGCAATTTACAGATTCAATGCAATACCAATCAAAATACCGAAAACATTCTTCTCAGACCTGGAAAAAATGATGCTGAAATTCATATGGAGACACAGGAGACCTCGAATAGCTAAAGCAATCTTGTACAACAAAAACAAAGCTGGAGGCATCACAATACCAGATTTCAGGACATACTACAGGGCAGTTGTAATCAAAACAGCATGGTACTGGTACAGAAACAGATGGATGGACAATGGAACATAATTGAAACACCAGAAATCAATCCAAACATCTACAGCCAACTTGTATTTGATCAAGGATCCAAAACCAATCCCTGGAGTAAGGACAGTCTATTCAATAAATGGTGATGGGAAAATTGGATTTCCACGTGCAGAATCATGAAGCAAGACCCCTACCTTTCACCTTAAACAAAAATTCACTCAACATGGATTAAAGACTTAAATCTATGACCCAACACCATCAAATTATTAGAGAGCATTGGAAAAACCCTGCAAGATATAGGAATAGGCAATGACTTCTTGGAAAATACCCTAGAAGCACAGGCAGTCAAAGCCAAAATTAACATTTGGGATTGCATAAAACTGAAAAGTTTCTGTACTTCAAAAGAAACAGTCAGGAAAGTGAAGAGGCAACCAACAGAATGGGAAAAAAATATTTGCAAACTATGCAACAGATAAAGGGTTGATAATAAGAATCTACAAAGAAATCAAGAAACTCCACAACATCAAAACAAACAACCCATAAGAGATGGGCCAAGGACCTCAATAGACATTTTTCAAAAGAGGAAATCCAAATGGCTAACAGACACATGAAAAAATGTTCAAGATCACTAGCAATCAGGGAAATGCAAATCAAAACCACAATGAGGTTCCACCTCACCCCAGTTAGAATGGCTCACATTCAGAAATCTACCAACAATAGATGCTGGAGAGGATGTGGGGAAAAAGGGACACTAACCCACTGTTGGTGGGAATACAAACTGGTCAAGCCACTATGGAAGTCAGTCTGGAGATTCCTCAGAAACCTGAATATAACCCTACCATTCAAGCCAGCCATACCACTCCTTGGAATTTACCCAAATGAAATTAAATTGGCAAACAAAAAAGAAGTCTGCACCTTAATGTTTATTGCAGCTCAATTCACATATAGGTAAGACCTGGAACCAACCCAAATGCCCATCAACAGTAGGCTGGATAAAGAAATTATGGGACATGTACTCTATAGAATACTATACAGCAGTCAAAAACAATGAAACCCGGTCATTTGCAACAAGATGGAGGAATAATTAGGAAAACATTATGCTGAGTGAATTAAGCCAGTCCCAAAGGGGCAAATATCATATGTTCTCCCTGATCGGCATAAACTAACTGAGCACCAAAGGGGAAACCTGTTGAAGTGAAATGGCCACTATGAGAAACAGTGACTTGATCAGCTCATGTCCTGACTGTTGATGTACAATGTAATACTTCATCCATTTTAGTATTTTTTGTTCTTGTACTATTGGTTGAACTCTGTAATTAACACACAATTATTCTTATGTGTTTAAATTTTAACTGAAAAGTGATCCCTGTTAGGAATTTGGAAAACATTAAGCTGAGTGAAATAAGCCAGTCCCAAAGGGACAATTATCATATGTTCTCCCTGATCAGTGACAACTAACTGAGCACCAAAAAGGAAACCTGTTAAAGTGAAATGAACACTATGAGAAACGGTGACTTGATCAGCCCTTGCCCTGACTGTTGATGAACAACTTAATACGTTATCCCTCTTAGTATTTTTTTTTGTTTGTTCTACTTAATACTTTTGGGTGAATACTGTAATCAATACACAATTCTTCTTAAGTGCTGAAGCTTAACTGAAAAGTGATCACTGTTAAATATAAGAGTGAGAATAAGAGAGAGAAGAGATGTGCAATTTGGGACATGCTCAAGCTGACTTGCCCCAAATGGTAGAGTTAGAAATATACCTGGGGATTCCAACTCAATCCCATCAAGGTGGCATGTACCAATGCCATCTCACTGGTACCAGTGATCAATTTCTGTTTACAGTTCATCATAATGATAGGACTAAGAACCAAAGGGATCACATAAACAAGACTAGTATCTGCAAATACTAACTGATAGAATCAAAAAGGGAGAGAATGATCCAACATGGGAAGCGAGATACACAGCAGACCCATAGAATGGCAGATGTCCTAAACAGCACTCTGGCCTCAGAATCAGCCCTTAAGGCATGCGGATCCGGCTGAAAAGCCCATGAGAGTATTTCAGGCATGGAAACTCAAGACACTCTGGCAAAAAAAAAAAAAAAAAAAAAAAATGACCTAAATGAAAGATTTCCATTAGTGAGATCCCAGTGGAAAGAACAGGTCATCTAAGAAGGAGGTACCTTTCTCTGAAGGGAGGAGAGAACTTCCACTTTGACTATGACCTTGTCTAAATATATCAGAGTCAGTGAACTCCAAAGGCTTCCATAGCCTTGGCAACTCACGACAAGATCCTAGCCTACTGATGCCATAAACAAGAGTGTCAATTTGTTAAGTCAACAACAGGAGTCACTGTGCACTTACTCCTCATGTAGGATCTCTGTCCTTAGTGTGCTGTACATTGTGATTTAATGCTATAACTAGTACTCAAACAGTATTTTTCACTTTGTGTTTCCATGTGGGTGCAAACTGTTGAAATCTTTACCTAATGTATGCTAAACTGATCTTCTGTATATAAAGAAAATTGTAAATGAATCTTGATGTGAATGGAAGGGGGGAGCGAGAGGGAAAGGTTAGTGTTGCAGGTGGGAGGGAAGTTATGGGGGAGGGAGCCATTGTAATCCATAAGCTGTACTTTGGAAATTTATATTCATTAAATAAAAGTTAAAAAAAGTATACCGTTCAATATTCTGGAACAGATTATAAGGTTAGGAATAACTTATATCTTATATTGATAACATTTTACCAGTGAACCCATCTGGGCTTGATGCCTACTCTCTCAGAAGTTCATATTTCTTTATACTTTTATAAATAACATTTATATTTTCAAGCTACAATGACCATTAAAATGCCACTTTTCTAAAGGCACTCGTCAATACAAAAATATTTTAATAGAGTTTTTAAATCAATATGACTGGCATTTTTCTAGTAAAAATTTATACATTTGCAATACAAAAATACACAAAAGAATAATCTGTTCCTGTCAATAAACCAGAACAAAAATACTATCTAGAGAGAAGCTGAGTAGGTAAGAATTTATGATATTCAAATTCCAAGTATTGACAAACCTATCTCAGCACACATACTAAAATGTATTTAACAACAGTTTTGGAAAAAAAAATGGGGTAATCTAAATTTTGAACTTTATTTCTTGAAAGACTGAATGCTGCTTTAAAGAGAAATCTTTACTCATAACTACAATACTCATGAAGAAAGATCTGAAAGTATTCTATTGTATGGTAATTTTTTAACTAGATCAATGAAAATCACTATAAAAATATATTACCTATAGATAAAAATGTACAGGCTAAAAAACAACAAAATACTATTTGAAAGTTCTGAACTTATCTTCAATCACTAACATTGGGTTAAGAATAAGAATCATACTTGTTAAATATGTAAACTCTGGAATCAAGTTTTCTATATTCAAATCCAGGTCCCAGTACTTACTAACTCTGTGTCCTGATAGGTCTATATAATGGAAAATATTTTATATGGTTTTGTGAAGATTACAAAATGTAATAACTGTAAAAACTTAGACTAATGTGATATACTAAAGGCGTAATAAATATTGGTTTAAAAAAAAACAAAAAAAAGAAATTACTCTACTAAATCATTAAAATGAAGATTAAGGGGCCATTATATATCTAATCTTACAAATTTCATACCTTTTTTTCCTATTCTTTTAGAAAAATTCATTTCCTTTTTGTGATTTTAGTAATATGAACTACCATTAAACTCAAAATCATTCTCACTAAGTATTTTCATGTTTAGTAACTAGTGTATAATTTCTCTTTTAAATAAAAATTAAAAATCTCACTGACTCAAAACCATAACAACAAATAAACTCGTAGGAAGTGTCTGGCTAAATGGTAAGTAAATTGAGAACTCTCTGAAGAGTAATAAAGTATATACTCCCAATGTCTTAATTTCTGCTGAAAAGTTTACCCAATGTCCTGATGGGCATATTCAGAAACAATGAAATGGTTTGAAGATCAGATCAAAGAAGTAAAACAATAACTGTTCACATAATATTACTCCTTTTTGAAAAAAATATTTATTTAATTTATTTGAAAGTCAGAGTTACACAGAAAGTGGAGAAGCAGAGAGAGAGAGCTGTCTTCCATCCGATGGTTCACTCCCCAGTGGACTGCAGTGGCCAGAGCAGTGCGGTTCCTAAGCCAGGAGCCGAGAGCTTCTGGGTCTCCCACATGGGTGCAGGGGCCCAAGAACTTGGGCCATCTTCTACTACATTCTCAGGCCATGGCAGAGAGCTGGATCAGAAGAAGAGCAGCTGGGTCTTGAAACAGCACCCATATGGGATGCCACTGCTTCAGGCCAGGGTGTTAACCCGCTACACCACAGCACCGGCCCCATAACATTACTCTTTATGTGAGAAATGTGAGAAATCTTAAGAACCTTACAAAATAAGCACTAAAAATAAAATCTGAAATTATCAATGTCATTGGCTACCAGTTAGTCTCTGAGAATTTGTGGATTCATTTTTATGTAGTCAAATTACATTGCCACCATAGCATCCATTTTACAGTCTGACAAAAATTGCTTGTAACTGAGTCCTACCCTGTCACCACTGGTCTGGTGAAAACAGGCTCTCTCTTTGTGGTTATTTGTGTAATAGCTCCCCAAAAGAAACAGACAATGGCAACAACAAATCCTATAGAAGTGATAATGTTCTTTAAGTGTACCATCATGATCATAATGATAGAATAATTCCAATATAAAATAACGCTTACATGTTAAAGTGAAAGAAGTAAATATAATGAAATAGCATTTTTATATGATGTCTTCCTCACCTGTATGAAATGATTTATAAAAATATTGTCTCCATTTTGAACGCTTTATTCTGAAAATATATAGAATAATATATAATATATATATATATATTATAATTATATATATAATTATTATATATAATATATATAATATATAATATATACACACATTGTTTAGACTACTAAAATTTCATGAACTATTGTTCTTTAGAGAAACAAAATGGTTATATAAGAAATGATGGCAGAATAGGGAGGGAGCTTACTGCTCTAGGCTAAGGAAATATTAAAAATGGGGAGAGAGTGCATTCTCAGGGAAGAGTTAGGGAGAAAACTGCAGTGGAAATTCTATGGAAAGAAGGGAGACATGGTAGATTTATGTGGTGGGTGTGGACATGCAACATGAGCATGAACAAAACATAGGACCTGGCAGCTGAGAGCCCAGGAGAGCTCCAGCTTTGGAGAGTGAGGTGAAGTCAGAGTGCAGCAGCCTCTGCTGGTGATATAGCTGAGGGGACAGCCTGGCAGGAGTCTGGCCTGGAGCCCTGTGGAGGACAGAGTACTTGCTAAACTACAGGGGAAAATAAGGCGTATTTCTTTCTCCCCATTGTCGCTCCCCCTCTTCATGGAGGAACGACACAAGACCCTGCGCTGTTCTTTTGTCTGCTCGGCCCTTCCCGGGTTTGCTGCTGGTTCTTCCCGGGTTGGCTACTGTCCCTTCCACCTCCGTGGAACATATGTCCGTTTTGGGCATATGTAACAGCTGTGCCAACATGTGTCCATGTGCCCAGCAACCACCTGAGTCTGCCAGGGAAGGTGCAGTGGGTTGAACACCTATATAGGACTTTGAGGTGCCAACAGTCTCTCAACCTATCACAAGCTCTGGGAGTCAAACTGCCTTGTAGGAACACCCACAGCACCTGGCTCTGGTAGCATCTGTGCCTGTTTGTGTATGGAATAGACTAGGGGGGCAGAGTGGATCCTCTACACCCTGTGAATGTTGGGGGCTTTGCATGTTGAGACTGT
Source organism: Oryctolagus cuniculus (assembly GCF_051225735.1). Taxonomy (NCBI): domain Eukaryota; kingdom Metazoa; phylum Chordata; class Mammalia; order Lagomorpha; family Leporidae; genus Oryctolagus; species Oryctolagus cuniculus. Next base: position 47,314,583 of record NC_142880.1, read on the forward strand.
GGGAACACTGCAATTGCCTGAGAAGGTGCAGGGTGTAGCTGGGTCTCCTGGCAATCACTGTGAGTGGCTCCACATGCTCAGAGCTACCTGATTGCCTGGGGTGGGTAATGGCAAAGGATCCTTGCTCACACTGAAGAGTGCACAGACCCTTTGTGCAGTACTTATGGCAGTGGATGAATATTGCACCCACTGTGGGCTAACATCTAGGCATTGATCACATTGGAAGAAAGGATTAAAAGAAAAAGGCAATCTACCAAGCCCAATTTGTTTTTCACTCTGGATACTCACCCCACTCAGAAGCTCTGGTCAGAGCTCCCTGGCAACACCCAGCACACACCTCTGGCCATTCACTGAAAGAATAGACACTCCACTAAGCCTCAGAGCATAGTCCAAAGACAAAAGCCATCAAAGGAAAAAATATCTTCACAAATGCCTAAAAATAAATGCAGAAATTCAGGAAATAAGAATAAAGAGGACAAATGAGCAACCAAAGAAACACAACACTTCAATATTAGAAATCAAAGTTGAAGAAATTGGTGAAATGTCTGAACCAGAATTCTGTAGTCAAATTTCAAGAGAAAAATATAAGGAAAAGATTCTCACATGTGCATGAGGGAAATGTCAGATTACTTTCAGATGATCTCCAGCTAGACTCATAGCTGATTTCTCATCAGAAATTCTACTGGCTAGGAGAGAATGGCAAGACGTACTCCAAGTCTTAAGAGAGAGAGAAAAAAACTGTAAACCCAGAATACTGTACCCTGCAAAGCTCTCATTTATGAATGAAGGTGAAATAAAACTATACATAACAAACATAAATTGACAGAATTTGTTGTCATTGATCCAGCCTTACAAAAGATGCTTAAGTATGTGCTATACACAGAAACACAGAAATATAATCATCACTATGAAAGAATGAGAAGTCAGAAAATCTCCTATTAAAAGTAAAAAAGGAAATCCAAAGTAAACAGTAGGGATATTTGTGGGAAAATGGCAGGGCCAAAAAATTACCTAGCAATAGTAACCTTGAATTTAAATGGCTAAATTCTCCTGTTAAAAGATATGGACTGGCTGAATGTATTATAAAAACAAGACCAACCTATTTGCTGCCTACAAGAAACACACTTCCCCAACAAAGATACCCATAGACTGAAAGTGAATGGGTGTAAAAAGATATTCCTTGCTTATGGAAAGCAATAAAAACAGAGTAACCATCCTAATATTAGCCATAAAAGACTTTAACACAAAAACTGTTAAAAGAGATAAGAAGGGCACTATTTAATGATTAAGGTATCAATTCAACAGGAAAGTATGACTATAATAAATGTACATGTACCCAATTACTGGGGGTTTGGCTATTTAAAACAAACATTATTGGATCTAAAGGAAAACAGGGGCCAGCTCTGTGGCGTAGCTTGTAAAACCACCGCTTGTAGTGTCCGCATCCCACATGGGTGCTGGTCCAAGGCATGGCTGCTCCACTTCCAATCTAGCTCTCTGCTATGGCCTGGGAAAATAGTAGAAGATGGTCCAAGTCCTTGGGCCCCTACACCCACGTGGTAGACCTGAAACATGCTCCTGGCTCCTGAATTCAGATCGGCTCAGCTCTAGCTGTTGCAACCACCTGGGGAATGAAACAGTGGATAGAAGAGCTCTCCTTCTCTCTGCCTCTGCCACTCTGTAACTCCACCTTTCAAGTAAAGAAATAAATCTTTTCAAAAAGGGAGACATAGATTCCAATACCATAGTAATGGAGGAAGCTCAACACTCCATTTTCATCAATGGACAGAATAACCAGACAGAAAATCAACAAAGAAACAACAAGCTAATAGACACTGTGGACCAAATGGACTTAACTGATATCTACATTATTTTTCATTCCACAGTTGCTGAATACACATTCTTCTCAACATGCATGGAAATTTCTCTAGGATGGACCACATAGTAGGCCATAAAGCAAAGCAGAAAATTCAAGAAAATTTATATCATACCATTAATCTTCTCTGACCATATGGAAGAAAGGTGTAAATCAACAACTCAAGAGTCTTGAAATCATGCAAACACATGGAGACTGAACAATATGCTCCTGAGTGAATAGTGCATCAGAGAAAGAAAATCAGAAGTAAAATCAAAAACTTTCTGGAAACGAATGAAGATGGCAGTACAACATATCAAATCTTATGGGATACACCCAAAGTAGTGTTAAGAGGAAAGTTTATAGCAATTGATGCCTACATCGAGTAATTGGAAAGGTACCCACTAAATGAGCTAAAGGTGAATCTCAAGGACCTAGAAAAACAACAAAAAACCAAACCCCAAACTAATAGGAGAAAAGAAATAATTAAAATTAGAGAAGAAATAAATAGAATTGAAAAACAATAAATACAAAAGATCAGTGAAGAGGTATTTTTTGAAAAAGTCAACAAAATTAATACACCCTTAACCCACCTAATGACAAAAAAATGGAGAAGACTCAAATCAATAAAAACAGAGATGAAAAAGGAAATGTACAACAGATATTACAGAAATAAAGAAAAAACCATCAGGAATTACTGCAAAGAGCTGTATGCCAACAAATCAGGAAATCTAGAAGAAATGTATAAATTCCTAGACACATATAATCTACCAAAATTGAGCCATAAAGATATAGAAAGCCTAAAGAGACCAATTAACAAGATATGGATTGAATCAGTAATGAAGACCTTCCTAATGAAAAAAATTTCGGACTGTATGCCTTCACTGCTGAATTCTACCAGGCATGTAAAGATGAAATAATTCCAATTGTACTCAAGCTATTCAAAAAATAATTGAATAACTATTTCTATAAAGCCAGCATCACCTTAATTTCCTAAACCTGAAAAAGATACAGCACAGAAAGAGAGCTAATTTTTATGCCAATTTAGGCCAATTTTTATGATGAACATAGATGTAAAAATCGTCAATGAAATTATAGCCAATAGAATGCAAGAAAATATAAGAAAAATCATTCACCAGTACCATGTGGGATTTATCCATGGTATGTAAGGATGTTTCATTATTCACAAGTCACTAAATGTGATGTATCATATTAACAAACTGCAGAACAAACACCATATGATTATCTCAATAGATGTAGAAAAAGCATTCCATAAAATACAACATAATTTCATGATGAAAATATTCAGCAAATTAGGTAAAAAGGAACATTCCCCGAGAAAATCAAGGAAATCTGTGAAAAACCCACAGTCAGTATCTTATTAAATGAAGAAAAACTGGGAACTTTCCCACTAAAAACCAGAACAAAAGAGGGCCACATTCACCATTGTTATTCAATATAGTCTTGGATTTTAAACAAGAGCCATTAGGCAAGAGAGAAAAAAATAAAAGGGATACAAATTGGGAAGGAAAAAGTAAAAATATCCCAATTTGCAGATGACATGATTCTGTATAAAGTAGATAGAAAAGGCTCCACTCGGAGTCTATTGGAACTCACAAAAGACTTTGGTAAAGTGATAGACAATAAAATTAACACTCAAAAATCAATAGCCTTTGTATACACAGACAATGCCATCGCTGAGAAAGAACTTCTACGATCCATCACATTCACAATAGCTACAAAAATTAAATACCTTGGAATAAATTTAACCAAGGATGTCAAAATCTCTATGATGAGTAAAACCAAAAATTAAATAAAGAAATAGAAGACACAAAAAATGGAAAAAATCTTCCATATTCATGATTTGGAAGAATCAATATCAAAAAATGTCCATATTACTGAAAGCAGTTTCCAAATTCAATATGATACCAATCAAAATACTTATGGCATTCTTGGAAAACGGATGTTAAAATTCATATGGAAACAGAATTGATCCTGAGTAGCTAAAGCAAACAAAGCCAGGGACATCACAATACTGGATTTCAAGACACACTACAGGAGTTATTATCAGAGGAGATCGGGCGCATTCAGGATGGTATGGCCTTAGATAGGGAAGTTATTATCAAAAAGCCTGGTACTAGTCAAAAAAGAGACACATAGACCAATGGAATAGAATTATCACATGCACACACACAAATATATACAGTTAATTAAGCATGTTTGAAACTGATGAATAAGACCAAAAGAAGAGAGAAAGTGCAATGTCCATATGAATGTGCCTGTTTCCTGAAGCTCTTCCAGAAGAACACATTCTATAGAAAATGAGAGAAAAAGGAATGAAAAGGTTCCTCTACTCTTTAGCAAGGTTTACTTAGTTCTGTCCAAAAACTTTAATTTTGTCTCTGTAGAGTTGCTAAAATATTCACAGACTAATAAAAGAGACAGTCCCTTTTGTTATTATTTATATCTTGAATTTCATTTTATGCTTATTTTTAACTTATACATAGAAATTGTACACATTTAAATTGTATTATGTGATATTTTAATGCGTGCATACATTTTGCAATGTTCAAATCAGGGTTAAGTTCTCATTTCTTTATAATAAAAACATTCAAAGAACTTTCTTCTAGTTTTCTTTTTAGAAAAATATATGGTGCAGTATCATTATGAACTGTGAAAAAGAACACCAGAGTTTCCTACTCCTGCTTAAATGTGATCTAGTTCCAACTTTCCAGCTTTTTCCTATCCCCCCTTTTACCCTCTCCACACAGCCTCTGGGAAGCACCAGTTTACTCCCTACTTCTTACCAGATCAATTTTTTTGAGAATACACATATGAGTGAAATTGTGTGGTAGTTGTCTTTTTATGTCTGACTTATTTCACTTGACATAGTGACAATTCCATCCATTTGTTGCAGTTTTCAACACCACCAATTATCATGGAAATGGAATTCAGATCACAATGATATAACCCCCAAATCCAGTTAGACTGGCTATTATCAACCAGACAAAAAATAAATGCTAGCGAAGATGTGGAGAAAATGGAGCTCTGGCACACTGTTGAGGAGAATATAAATTAGTACGACCCTGGTGAAAAAATAACATGGAGGCTCCTAAAAAATTAAAACACAGCTTTCATATTATCCAGCAATCTCACTACTGGGTATATATCCAAAGGAAATGAAATAAGCCTGCTAAATGGACATCTATGCTACCATGTTTATTACAGCAGTATCCACAATAGGCAAGAAATAGACACAATCTAAGAGTCCATTGATGAATGGATAAAGAAAATGAAGTGTGTATACACATAAAAAGTGTTACTCACAAGCTACTGGCAGTACTTTCATTGAAATGTAGATAGAAAATCTTTTAAATTTTTTAATAAAACATAACAGTGGCTACTATCAGATAAAGAAATCAAAGATCCTGGGCTTAAGGAAGAGGGCACAAATAAACACGTTGTTTGAGAGAGGCTACTACAAATGCCCTTTGATTTACTCATCCTGGAAGAATTAAACTATACCCCCAAAGGATTGTAATTGTACTAATTAATTAATTTGTTGCTTTTTGTTTTCATTAATGAACTGATTTTTCTAAACTGATGAATGTTGCCAAATGAGGCATAAAAACAACATGATGTTTGTAAGTTACAATCTGATAGTCTCTTCTCAATAGATAGCAACTAAAGATATTTTCTTACTACAATTTCATACTTTTTAGGTACAATAATTGTAGGCACCACTACTGCTTTTATATATGAAAAATTGGAATTTTGCTTTCAATGTCATACAGCAAGTATATCATCAAAATTCTCATTAATAGTCTAAAGAAAGTTTTTATTTTTTGAGTATCACCAAGAAGATCTTCTAAGGACAGATATATTTTGGCAGTTGAGTGCCATTGGTCTTTATCAAAAAAGGGAGAAATAAATACTACAAAGTTCATCAAAATAAAGGATTTTAGTGAGAATCCAGTATCTTATAAAAAAGGTATGTTTCATCAAATTTATCCATATAAATATGTCATCTGAGTCATCAAAATGTTTATTATATTTAAAATCATTTTAATGTATTTTGATGCATTGAAAACGTTTTTAATATAGATGTTTTCCTATCATATACTAGGATTTTTTAAGAAAATAACAGTTTTTATTGAACAATAGTCACCTTCAGACTGATTTCAAATAAAATGTTATAGAAGTTCTATTTAGAACCAGATGCTATCCAACTATTGCTTTTTTGTTAAATTTTTATTGAATTAAAGAGGACAGCTTTCATGTATTTCATAGATACAATTCTCAGAAGATAACCATATCTTCATCTGTTTCTGTAGTTTTGCTATTACAGCAATCAGGTGGCACACAGCCTTCTTTGAAAAATATTTTAAACACACTACTATCACCTCAATAGCATTATCTCCCTCTATTAAAATCTGGATTCTAGTAAAAAGGACCACAAACTGAGGATGATTTGGTAAGAGTACACAGACATATTTGTGATATTTCATTTAGAATTGTGTAACATTTTGTTTATTTCTGGATTCCATTGAAGAGACATCACCATTGCAACTCAGGGAAGTTTAATTTTTGTTGTCCAAATGCTGAAGTGAAGCCACCTGGCACTTATATGATGATAACATAATGTTATATAAAGTTCTGATTGTGATTGCAATAGGAAGGAAAAATGTCATGCAGGTGACTAACTCTGTATGCAAATTCCTTGAGAATCTTTTTTTTTTTTTTCTTTTCAGAAAGAGAAAATTTGTGTTATCTAGGTCAAAGTGAGACATTGTGTATACATTGCATGCTAATTATTAATCTTTCAAGGAATCCAGAGTGACAGAAGTTTTGACAATCATGACAAATCAGATGAGCTATAAAGCCATTAACTCTCAGGAGAAAAGCATACTTAGAGAATGGGGAAGAAAAGAGAGAGGGCTAAGCTAACCTTCCCTTCTCCTTTCTATGGCAGCCACACATACCAACCTTTTGCTTTAAAACTTTGGAGAAGAGTGGTTAGTTTGTCCACCTCAGACATTTTATAAGGGTCAGGAACGGCATGATGAAAAGCTTTCCACCATATTTACGCACTAATTCTTGGCTGCTGCTGCTGCTGCTGCCACCATGTGTTAGGACGAATTCTTAGAAATAAACCCGCTAAAACTACACCGCGATTAAGTTGAGTGGGAGCTCTTAGAAAGATATATTGTCTAGCAGGAGGAGCAGTGAACTTCCAGGCAGCCGTGGCGTATTAGAGATGGGCGGGACCCTGCGAGTCTGTAGGCCACTCTGTCCCAGGGCAGACGGGAGGCTGCGGTCACAGCGTTGTGTCTCCTCCGGGCGCAGAACAGCCACTTTTCTGACTTCATGGACAAACAAACGGGGTACGTCCCCAGGAACCTGCTGGCAACCTCAATCATCATGGAAGATGATGTTCTTGCTGTGGTTATTGCGGTGAACAAAGTAAATGCACCTGAGTTTTCCAAACAGGACGAAGAGGTCTTTTCCAAGTACATCAACCTTGTTTCTGTCATCCTAAAGCTTCATCTACCTGTACAGCAGTGAATCCAGGAGAAGCCAGATCCTTATGTGGTCAGCCAATAAAGTATTTGAAGAGCTCACAGATGTTGAACGGCAGTTTCACAAAGCACTCTACACAGTTAGGACGCACCAGAACTGTGAACGGTACTCCACCGGCCTGCTGGACGCGACAAAGGAGAATTCTCGATCTCGCAGTGCCATATGTTTTGTCTCCCCTAAAACCCCTGTCAATTACACATCACCCGGGACGTGATTCAGTGAGAAATGGATGCGCTACGTAAGTAAGCAGTCGTGCTAGGTTCCAGGAGCCAGGGCCAAGAAAGTGTAGAACAGAGGTAAAGGTGTGTCGGTAGGCTTACACCTTAGCTTTTCTACTTCCTGCCTGGCTGTGTCTTAATCAAGTCTTTTTTCAGTTTTTAGAGTAGTTTTAGGCTTACAGAAAAACTGAGCACTTATGTACAGAGTTCTCCCACATGCCCTCTTCCCTCCCACCCCAAACGCCACCGGTGTGCCCTGTTGCTAGCGTTGTGCGTTGATGTGGTCAGAGTGGCTAAAACAATATGGATGCATTCTTATGAACTACAGCCCACTGTGCACATTCCTTTGTGTTGTAAATTTCTGGGTTTTGACAGATGCATGATGTCCTAGATCTGCCGTTACCTCTGACGGGTGGAAGGCACATGAAGGAGATCTATGACTTTGTCCCTGAGGGCCAATGGGAGCTAGTGGGTCCCCAGTGCCAGTCTATCCAGGATAGTTGCAGTGCCCTAAAAATCCTGTGCTCAGCTCTGCAGCACCCCCGCCCAGCTCTAAACTCCTGGTGACCACTGACTGTTTTACTGCCTCTACTTTGGCCTTTTCCCTGATAGTGTTGGGATCATATAGAGTGTAGCCTTTTCAGACTGGTTTCTTTGACTTAGCAGTATGCACTGAAGTTTCTTCCAGATCTATTGATAGCTTGATAACTAAATAAACATGTTTTAAAAATGAGCTAACTTAAATTTTTAATTGACAAGTATTATATAAGGGGTATAATGCAATACCGATACAGATGCACTGTGCAATGATTAAATCAAGATAGTGAATATCTCTAATATCCTGCATATTTTTTAGTAGTGAAAACATTTAAAATCTATTCTTTTAGCAAATTTGGAATGTATAGCACATGATTATTAGCAATAATAATAACCTTATGCAATAAATGTTGAAAATCTATTCTTTTTGTCTACTTGGAACTTTGGGCTCTGTGGACAACTTCTCCCTCTCCCACCCCTTCTCTAGTAACCATTGTTTTTTTCCCTACTACTATAAATTTGATTTTTCCACATAAAAGTGAAGTCCCACAGTTTTTGTCTTAATGTTCCTGGCATATTTCACTTGGCATAGTATCCTCTAGTTTTGTTCATTTTGTAGCAAATGACAGGATTTGCTCCTTTTAGGCTGTGTAGTATTCCATTGTGTATATAGTCCATAATTTTCATTCATTCATCTATCAAAGGACACAGGTTTATTTCATGTCTTGACTGGAACTTATTTTAAATTGCTGAATAATACTTCATTGTAATGGCAGTTTGTTTATCCATTCACTTATTGAAGGATTTGCGGTAACTCTTAATTTCTGGCAATGTGGAATAAAACTGCTGTAAACATGGAAAAAAAAAGATGCATTTTCTAGAAGTTATTACCTTCATGTCAGTCAACTCCTTCATAGAAAACAAGGACCTGTTCCATTCACAGTGGTGTTCTACAAGATGTGGCTATTGAGAATGTGCGACTTTGGTAGTACTCATTTTGATTGATAATTCTGATGAATAGATGATATTTTATCTTTGGAAATATTTATGAATTAATTAATGTGAAACACCAATAGAAACAAAATTGACAAATTTAGAGCATATAATTTTTCTAGAAAATATTAAATATTTAATATTAAAATATATACATCTACCATCATCAGAGTCAAGAAGGAAGTGAGCATTTTTAACAGCCGGATTTCCTCATGCCAATTTATGGTCCTTCTTCCTTAAGTCCCTGTCTCCCTCAACATTAAACAACAACTGATCTGATTTCTTTCTAGAATTTTACATAAATAGAGCTATAGAAAATGTTTTTTTGGTCTTATTTGTTTTGACTCAGATTAATGATGCTAAATTTCCACTGTTAACTAATTATTATTATTCCACTGTGTGCACATCTGATCTATTCTTTTGACTGATTTGAATAGTCCATCATCATCCTTTTTTTACTATTGAAAATAAAGTAAGTAAATATTTATGCTAAAGTCTTTTTTTTTTTTTTATTGACAGGCAGAGTGGACAGTGAGCGAGAGAGAGACAGATAGAAAGGTCTTCTTTTTGCCGTTGATTCACCCTCCAATGGCCGCCATGGCTGGTGCACCGTGCTGATCCGAAGGCAGGAGCCAGGTGCTTCTCCTGGTCTCCCATGGGGTGTAGGGCCCAAGGACTTGGGCCATCCTCCACTGCCTTCCCTGGCCACAGCAGAGAGCTGGCCTGAAAGAGGGGCAACCGGGACAGAATCCGGCACCCTGACCAGGACTAGAACCCGTGTGCCGACACTGCAAGGTGGAGGATTAGCCTAGTAAGCCGCGGCGCCGGCCTATGCTAAGGTCTTTTTATGGACATGTAAACTCCTCCAAGGCAGTAAGCTTTGAAAACTGTAGGGGTAAAATTTTGCTATTCTTTCAGAGGTCAGTTGCTTTATTATTGACTTACCTCAAACGGTAGAGTTAGAAACATACCAGGGGATTCCAATTCAATCCCATCAAGGTGGCATGTACCAATGCCATCTCACTAGTCCCAGTAATCAATTTCTGTTCACAATTGATCATAGTGATAGGACTAAGAACGAAACGGATCACATAAACAAGAATAGTGTCTGCAAATACTAGCTGATAGAATCAAAAAGGGAGAGAATGATCCAACATGGGAAGTGAGATACACAGCAGACCCATAGAATGGCAGATGTCCTAAATAGCACTCTGGCCTCAGAATCAGCCCTTAAGGCATGCGGATCTTGCTGAAAAGCCCATGAGAGTATTTCAGGCATGGAAAGCCAAGACACTCTGGCAAAAAAAAAAAAAAAAAAAAAAAAAAAAAAAAAAAAAAAAAAAAAAAAAACAACAACAACAACGACTAAATGAAAGATCTCCGCGAGTGAGATCCCAGTGGAAAGAACGGGTCATCAAAGAAGGAGGTACCTTTCTCTGAAGGGAGGAGAGAAATTCCACTTTGACCATGGCCTTGTCTAAAAATTATCATTGTCAGTGAACTCAGGGGGCTTCCATAGCCTTGGCAGCTCATGACAAGAGCCTAGGGTGATTACTGATGCCATAAACAAGAGTGTCAATTTGTTAAGTCAACAACAGGAGTCACTGTGCACTTACTCCTCATGTAGGATCTCTGTCCTTAGTGTGCTGTACATTGAGATTTAAAGCTATAACTAGTACTCAAACTGTATTTTTCACTTTATGTTTCTGTGTGGGAGCAAACTGTTGAAATCTTTACTTAATGTATGCTAAACTGATCTTCTGTATATAAAGAGAATCGAAAATGAATCTTGATGTGAATGGAAGGGGAGAGGGAGTGGGAAAGGGGAGGGTTGTGGGTGGGAGGGACGTTATGGGGGGGAAGCCATTGTAATCCATATTCTGTACTTTGGAAATTTATATTCATTAAATAAAAGTTTAAAAAAATTATGTTCATTTATTTATTTACCATTTCATTGAGATACAGTATATTTACCAGGAAATGCACATAAGTGCATAAAGCAATGAGTTTTGGTCTTCTGATCACACTCATATCTAAAACTCACATTAGGAAGAACGCTCCACTGGTACCCCAGAGTCCTCACTATTCCCTCTCAACATTTCCATATCTTCTAACATAGGAATGAAGATTATGTTGTGATTTACATGGTATGATTCAGTGAAGGATTTGTATTTAATTTGTAATTATATACCAAATGATAGGGCAACCACAATATTTATATACTCTATACTAACTACCAAAAATGTTAGAAAACATGTAGTGTTTGTCTTTTGGGGTCTGGTTGATTTCAGTTAGCCTAATGACTTCAGTTGCTTTCCTTTTCTTGTAAACATCAGGATTTCATTCTTTTTAATGTCTAAGTAACTTTATACTGTGTATATATGCCTCATTTTCATTTTCTAATCATTGTTCTATGGATATTTAGGTTGATTCCATAACAGCTATTATAAATTGAGCTGCTATAAAAATAGGTGTGCAGGTAACTCTTTCATATGTTTATTTTATTTCTTTTATATATGTTCCCGGGAGTGGGATAGCTGGGTCATATGATAGATCTATTTTTAGTTTTCTGAGAAATCTTTATACTGTTTTACATATTGATTGTACCAATTTACCTTCCCACCAAGAGTGTAACAGCATACATTTTTTCCACATCCTCATGAACACTTGTTATTTTTTGATTTTTTAAAAATAACAACCATTCTCAATGGGGGTGAAGTGATACAGCATTGTGACTTTTGTTTTTTCTTTATGACTAATGATGCTGAGCCTTTTTTTCATGTGTGTGTTGACCATTTGTATTTCATCATTTGAAAAATGTCTATGTATAGTCCTTGCTCACTACTTAACTGGATTGTATGTTTTGTTGTTAGTGAGTTTCTTTAGCTTCATATTAATTAATAGGACTGCATATTAATCCTTTATTGGATACATAGTTTGTAAATACCCCCCCCCTTTTTTTTTACTTTGTTAATGGTTTGCTTTTCTGTGCAGAATCTTCTTAGTTGTTATAATTCCATTTCTCTAGTTTTGCTTTGTTACTTGTGCTTCTGGGGTCTTAGCCATGAAGTCATTGCCTAGGCCAATATTTTTAAAGAATTTCCATATGTTTTTCTCTAGTAATTTGATGGTTTCAGGTCTTAAGTTTATATGCTTTATCTCTTTTGAGTTTATTATTTTATAAAGTGTGTTTTAAGGATTCTTAAAAGTAGACAAAAGGCATAGACTGGGTAACTTATAAAGAATTATGTAGACAGGCAGTGCCAAAAATCATGTATTGAAATATTATGGAACCAAGGTCATTGTCATTTAGTGTAAAACTAAGCCATGTGTTTCTGACTTTAAAGATAGAAAAATAGATTCATGAATCATGGATTGTGATGATCTCTATAAGAAATAATGGCTGATAGAAGGGTCCTTCCCTAATGACTTCAGCAAAGAAAATAGCCCAGTGGACCTATTTTAGACATCCAAACTTGAAACTCAAAAGATATTGCATATGTTTTCTTTTAGACCATCAAATTTGTCCTTATTTTTACAGTATCCATAGGAAGCTAGTACTCCTCCACTGGGGCCATGACACTATTTCATTTCCTGTGTAATAATGCCAACATGAGCACTGCATCCAATGGTCCTCAAAATGTCTGACCACACCATCTCAGACTAAAATTCTATTGTAAAGGCCACTTTTTCCTTTGTGAAGGAATTCAGCAGATTATTGCCATATTCACCGTTTTGGCATTATAAGATTCCTTCCATTATCTATTGCATTCTGAGTTGGAAAAACTTCTCAAAGTTAGAATTTTGGACAAGTTATTGTGAATATTTTTAATTGCGAGCATTACAGTCAAACTCCTGACCACACAACCATGATTGTTGCTATAAATAAAACACTATTTTTGTTGAATGTCCATCATTCTTGCCCTAAGATTCCTGTATTTTTAAAGTATCCTTACAATACTTTGTAGGTCAGGTACCCCTAGATGCCAATCAGATGCTTTTATTCATTATAATATTCATTTTCATCTTATTTTTGATGATTAAGCACCATCTTTAGACCTCTATGATTTTATAAATGTACTTTCTCCATGCACTCAGAAAATCTAAGTCAGCAACAGAACCTTCTACTTTTAACCCTCACCAGCAAAGAAAAGCCATTAATGAGCTTGTCAGTAATGCTGGTGGCTCCTCTCAATCATGTTTTACTATTTTGGTAAATGTGTTGTTCTGCAGGTTCTCTGATGGAAAATAGTTTGGTTATACATTGTCTGATCTTATTTAGCATTTCTCCTGTTGAATTTTCTGATTACTTCTTCCTGTCTCCACCATGGTGATTTCTACATATCTATACCACGGCCTGGGGATCAATGTTCCCATCAATCTTTAAAGCCATTGGCAGCATTTTTTCCCTGGCTGCTGAGACTCTGGCACCAAGTCAAAACCTGTGCCATGAGAGAGTGCTCTCCTTTTGTTAAACTCTGTCTTGCTCAGTTACTTTAACAAGGTGACACTGAAGTGCACTGCTCACAATTCCTGAGGCTGGAAGTCTGAGATGAGGATGAAAGCATAGTTGGGTTCTTGAGATACTCTCTTCCAGACTGCAGCTTGCCAAGTGATGGCCTCACAACTGGGAAAAGTGTGAGCTACTTCTCTGGCTGCTTCTTACAAAGGCACTAATCAGAGACATGAAGGTTTTATCTTCATGACTTAAGCAACTGCTCAAGTCTTCACCTCCAAATATTATTACAAGTGGTATTTCAACATTCCGAACATCAGCTTGTCATACTCTCCTTTTCCCAGCTTCATGTTCAGGTCTCTACCCTTGTTCTAGAGTTATATTGTGATTGAACTGTGGTTAATGGTTTGGTGGCTAAGAGGAAAAATGAGGCTTGGGAGTGGGGCAATATTTGGCCTTGTGATACAGAAATTTCTTTATTGTATTCCAGCACTAACATAATCCTCCATTTTTCACAAGGAGTGAATGGCACCATGCTCTAGGGCCCAGATACCATAGCCATGGTTGGAGTAAGACTCCTCAAAAATATTTGGGGCACTGGGCAGTTGTTTCAGTCCTCGGCAAGCTATAAGGAGCCCTTAAGTGGGCTGGAAGAGGAAATCCCACCATGGAGTAAAAAAAAGGAGACTATGAGATGTTAGATTTCTTTTTCTTTTTTTTTTTTTTTTTTTTACAGGCAGAGTGGACAGTGAGAGAGAGAGACAGAGAGAAAGGTCTTCCTTTGCCGTTGGTTCACCCTCCAATGGCCGCCAAGGCCGGCGCGCTGCGGCCGGCGCACCGTGCTGATCCGATGGCAGGAGCCAGGAGCCAGGTGCTTTTCCTGGTCTCCCATGCAGGTGCAGAGCCGAAGCACTTGGGCCATCCTCCACTGCACTTCCTGGCCACAGCAGAGAGCTGGCCTGGAAGAGGGGCAACCGGGACAGAATCCGGTGTGCCGGCGCTGCTAGGTGGAGGATTAGCCTAGTGAGCCACGGCGCCGGCTCAGATTTCTTTTTTAAAAAACATTTTATTTATTTATTTTATAAGTAGAGTTACAGAGAGTGAGAAGGAGAGATGGAGAGAAATGTCTTCCATCTGCTGGTTCACTCCCCATGTGTCCACAATGACTGGACCTGAACCCACCTGAAGCCAGGAGCCAGGAGCTTCTTCTGGGTCTTCCATGTGGGTATAGGGGCCCAAGCACTTGGACCATCCTTCGCTGCTTTCCAAGGCCATAGCAGAAAGCTGGATCAGAAGAGCAGTTGGGACTAGATCTAGGGCCCTTAGGGGATGCTGGTGCTGCAGGTTGAGGATTAACCTACTGCACCACAGTGCCGGCCCTGTCAGATTTCTTTTAAAACAGAGGATTCAAGTCACATGCTTAAGCATAACTTGCTGGGTCTTTTCTAATTTTTGTCTTCTAGGCTATGGATAGACTTCTAGCTATAGGTAACTCAGCATCCATTCCATGGACATACAAGTAGGAAGTTCTTAAGTAATTGTAATTACTTAAGTAATTGGGAAGTTCTTAAGCTAAATTGTCTAAGTAAAAAAAAAAAAAAAAACAAAAACAAAAAACTATGCATTCCTCTGTAACACTGTCAAAAATACAATGGGAAATGGAGAGATCTGCCGATAAGTGGTTCTTTCAATACTAATTCAAGCAAAACTTGACCTCTTATGTAGGGAGCAAAAAATGGTCAGAAGTTTCTTACCTACAGATATTTATAAAATTACATGAACATTTATCCATGAATGGAGTAGCCAACTATATTATACCCCTGCTCTCTAAAAAGGGAGTATCTGATAGATATAGTGGATGATATACAGCCAGTTGGTCCTTGCACATCTCAAGCTCAACAGGTCTCAACATTAGGACCATTTTCAAAAGGTACAAGGCCATCACCTATACCCTATACAGTTAGAACCTCACTATAATTTAACTCCTGTCACCCCATGACCGCCTAGTTTCAAACCTTCCTGTTGTCCTTTAACAGAGAACAGACTAACTAGAATAACAAAGTGAGGGTGTACTGGCACTGTCCTTTGAGAGAGGTGGCAAATGAAGATGCTGGGAAAATTAGAATACATGTCCCTTTCACTATATCTTACTTAAGTCGATGTAAGTAAAGGTTGGGAAGGTTTTCAGAGCACCCTAACAGTTTCACTGAAGAGTTCCAGACCTTAACTGTTGTCTATAGTTTGACTTGGGCTGACTTACGTGTTATTTTATCTACTTGATGAACCACTGAAGCAAAACAGCACATCTGGGCTGAGGCTCAGACATATGCTGATTCTCTGGTGGTTCAGTATCCTGGGCACTACATTATAGGAGCTTCAGCAGTCCCAAAAGTTGCACCTGTTTGAAATTGCTAGAATAAACATGAGGATTTGCAGCAATGATACCATGTGGTTTCATGCCTACTAGCAGGGATGAAGAAATGTATTATCAATCCTGAAAATTCTCATAGAATCAGAGAGGTACCACAGAGGAATTAAGAAAATCTGGCCATCCCAGGAATGGCTGGTAGAAGCACTAAATAAGCATACTAATTCAGACTCTGATGCTACTGAAGGGCATGTCTTACCTGATAATAATTTCATCTGAAGGTCAGCAAAAAATATTAGCAGAAAACTTTAAAAAACTGACCATGATACCCCAGATCAACATATGTTAATTGTTAGAAATAGAATTTCAAGTGTTTGACAGTAAGACAGGCACGAGAGGAAAAGGTATTCCAATGTGGGAAACAGTACATGCAGAAAATGCATGAGATGACAGTGGCTGTAATAAACTCAGAGTCACCCCAAGGGATATTCTGTTTTTGTAGAAGGCTATTTTAGATGTGAAAATATATGACATTGGCACATGGAGTGTTCCTCTGTGAGGGAAACCCTGGCCCGTGTCCCCCGTACAAGAAGAGTGCTCATTGTCAACTCCTCCAAAGTGAGAGACTTCCACTTTTCTCATGGCCTTATCTGAGGACCGTGGGGCTTCAGGATTTAGGCAGCTCCTCAAGAAATAAGTATCTCATGTCAAGAACCCTGGATAATTACTGAGTTTGCATATAAATGTGACAACTTCCTAAATGACTCTGGAGATTCTTAATCTGTGCTAACTTCCCACACAGGACTTCTGTCTTCAAAAGCTTTGGTTTCACCCCTGAGTGCCTCTGTCAAGTTAATTGTTCCCACATTTAAGGCATCTGTTGTAATGTTAACAAAGACTGAGGCAGACACAAGCCTGGAAGAGGTTACTCCTGGAGTAAAAGATAGAGTAGAAACTCAGGTTGAGATCAGGGAATACCTGGATAGGCTATACATGCTGTGGCTATCAGAGTCCTATAAAACAAAGCAACATTTCCTCATCAAACATTGTTACTCTATAAAACTAGAAGGTAGATGGAGACTTCAACCTCTTATTGAAAAGTTTATCAGACGTAGAGACCTGGTTCCATGTCAGACTCCCTGTAATACTCAGTTCTGCCTGTTTTAAAGCCAAGTGAGGAATATACAATGTATGGGACCTCTGGGTTATTAATGAGGCTGTGACTCCACTTCATGATGCTGTACAAAATTCTTACATTATATTAGCACATATACTTGAAAGTACACTATGGTTCATAGTCGTAGACCTAAAGGGTGCTTTTTTGCATCCCGTCAAATCAAGATTACCAGTATTTGTTTACCTTTTAATGGATTAATCCATCCTCAAATACAACTCAACACTATACTTGAGCAGACCTTCCTCAAGGCTTCAGTGATAGTCTTCATTTATTTGGTGATACTCTTGCAAAGGAACCCAGAGAGCTCCAGTTAAAAACTGGAGTAATTCTGCAATATGTAGATGATATATTCTTATTTTTTTTTGCAATATCTCCAAGTAGGGCTTATGAAAACACCACTATTATATTAACAAGGGTACAAAGTTTCCCCATAGTTCTGATTTCTAAACTAGAGATAAACTACTTAAGGTATATTCTGACCCCCAAAGAGCATGCTCTTTCATTTAAGAGAAAAAAAAAAAAAAAGCTACAAAACTACATTATGTATGGGAATACCACAGAGGAAGATACAGCTGACATTCCTGGGAATTGCATTTGGGTTGATATCCAATCCTTTAAATGAGGCTTTATGTGGTCTTTACACTGACCCATTTCACTGGGAGGGAAATGTCAGGAGGCCTTCCAAAAGAGTAAAGAGCTATTAACAGAATCTCTAGCACTAGGAATCCCTAATTGGGACAAGCCATTCACCCTATTTGTAGCACAAAAACAAGGAATTGTGCTAGGTGCATTGACTCAGAAATTGGGTCCACTTTCTCACTTTCTACTTTTATTAATAACTAGATTCAGTGTATGTATAATGGCCTGTGTACTTATGGGCTGTTGTTTCTATAGCACTTTTAGTAGAGAAAACCACCAAGTTGACTTTAGGCCACTAGCTTAAATGTCAAATACTTTATCATGTGTAAGGAGTTCTAGAAATTAAAGGACATCAATAATAAACAAAAGGATGCTCTATAAAATACCAAGCTCTTTTGTTAGAGTAATCTGAGGTACCTTTCAAAGTATGCTCAGCCCTCAATCTGGCTAACCTGTTGATATCTGCTGGTACTGAACAGTAAATTCAATCTCATTTAGAGACACTAGATTAGGTTTACTCTAGTAGGTTTGTTCTATGAAATGAACCTTTGGAAAATCCAGATGTTGACTGGTTTACTAGTCAAAATAGTTTAGTGGAGCAAATAGTTAGAAAAGTAGATTATTCCCTAAAGAATCACACTCAGGTAACAGAAGGTCAGGCATTTCCATATAATGCTGCAACTCAAAAGGGCGAACTTACTGCTTTGTCTAGGGCCTTACAATCAGGAAAAGGCCAAAGAGTCAATATTTACATAAATTCCAAATATACCTTTCTTGTGTTTTATGCACATTCAGAAATTTGGAGAGAAGGAAGCCTGCTGACTGCAGAGGCATCTCACATTAAACATGAGAAAGCGATACTAGTGCTCCTTCAAGCAGTGATGGAACCTCTGGAAGTGACTGTCAGTTACTGCAGTGGACACTAGAAGGAAGAAATCAGCAAAGGACATGCACTGTCAGAAAAGAAAGCAAAAAGAGCTGCTGCACAGGAAACTCTAGAAATGATTTTAATACCTTGGTCTGTAGACATAAACAAAAATCCTTACTATACGGAGCATTAAATAGAATGGGCTCAGTAATGGGGTTACACTAAAGATGTCAATGACTGGTGGAATTTAAATGGCCTCTCAGTGGAAAATTATGAAGGAAACACATGACCTTACAAATTTGTGAAGACAAGCTCTAATGCGAATAGTTTCTTGGGTACTTGGAGGCAAAGGACGGCATACTATTTGCTATAAGGAAAGCATTCATTTCTCTAGCCTCTGTTTACACAATAGTCCTAGTGGTAATATCAGACCACTCCCTTTATTCCCTCCTATACAAAGGAGAGAAAAACACCTAGGTAAAGTTTGGCAAATAAAGCTGACATGCCTTAAGCAAATCATTACAAATGTCTACTAGTCTTTTTATACTTTCAAAGGTGGACATAAGCTTTTCCAAACCAAACATAAAAAGCACAAGAGGTGTCTAAAACCCTGCTGAAAGAAGTAATTCTACACTTTGGACCCTGCATTCACTCCAAAATGACAATGGATCCTCTCTTGTGTCTAACGTGCCTTGGCAGATAACCACTTCCCTAGAGACCACTTATAACCTCCATGTCTGTCAGTGGCCTCATCCATCAAGTAAGGTTGAAAAAGCTGATTACAGTCTTAAAAGAATTCTGAACAAACCTTACCAAGGTCCCTCAGAATCACGTCTTAAGCTACTGCCTATTGTCCTCTTCAGGACAAGAATGACTCCTAAGTCTGTTTTAAAACATAGTCCATTGGAAATGCAACAAGAAAGACCCTCCCTTACTTCTGAATGCTCTAATTCAGAAACTCAAAATCAGACAAAGCATATTATCATTACTGGTCAAGTACAAAAGGCTCTGATGGGATATGGTAACACATTTCTCCCAATACCAGACCCTAAAACTTATGAACAGCCTGTCACCCCAGGAGACTTCATTTTAATGAAGACTTAGGAAGAATGCTTTCTTGCTGAAAAATAGCAGCCTACATGGAAGGAACCCTATAAGGTGCTATTTGGCACTGTTACTGCAGTTGAATTACAGAGCATCCAAGTTGAGAAAATTTGTCCAGAATTAAACTTTTATTTGTTGCAACTTCACATGTGCATGCAGAGTATATGTCTCTCTGCCTTTGAGAGCCAGTTAAAGACTCTGAATACTTCTTCAAAAAGCAAAAAGATAAGTAAAGTCTTGGCTTTTGTCAAATCAAGGTATTGCACTTTATGAAAGATAGCTTTTTTTGTACCTCTTTTCCTGATTCTCTCAGGAAGTTGCTACTAGCAAGAAAGCTCCCTAGTGAATTTCTCCATTGTAATAGGAGGAAATCCTTCCATGCATCTTTATTCCACTATTAAAAATGTATCTATTGCCTGGGGCAACCTAGACCACCTTTCTGGCCAGTTTTATACCAAGTACTAAAGTCTATAGATGGTCTTGCTAAGCTAATCATGGATCAACTAGCTAGCCCTAGAATACATACTGATAGAATGTGGAGGAGCAGGCACTGTGATTAATAGAATGTGTCACATTTTCTCTAGCAATGATATGTTCACTGAAAAAGATATTACCCAGGCTAAATAGCTTTATACTATTGGCAGGGAAAGTCATTCAGCTCCCACTGTTTGTGTATAACTATATATTGCTCCTTTCCCAAGAGGGATCCCTCCTACAATTTGACTTTTTCCAATGATGTTCATCCTGATTGACAAATTCGTTTTGTTCACAGTTCAACAGCTTCTCAATGTACTAATGACAATGCAGGGAACACAACCATTGACAGTACTGATAGAAAACTTCATACCCATCAGAAGGATTCTTTACATGAGATAGGTAGCGATTTTCATACCCAGGATCATGCCTATGATCCTGATCAGCAGGAAGTAGATAAAGAAGATGAATCATCATCTCTCAGCCCCCTTTAAGATAAAGGGATAAAAATCTCTGAAGAGGGGGAATGCTATGGGATAAATTGGCACATAATGTAGTTTAGGCCTGCTGACCTGCAGGTTGCAGGACCACACATGTAATTCTGTATTCCTACTTGTAAGTACTCTCTCTCCTGGAATGCATTTGCTTTATCTGGAAACTAAGAGGAGGATGGACCATGAAAATATGGATATATGGATTTTGTAAAGATCTATTTCTTTATTTGAAAGTCAGAATTACATAGAAAGAAGGAGAGGCAGAGAGAGAGAAAGGGAGAGAGAGAGAGAGAGAGGTCTTCCATCAGCTGCTTCAGTTCCCAACTGGCCACAATGGCCGGAATTGTGCCGATCTGAAGCCTGGAGCCAGGAGCCAGGAGCCTCCTCTGGGTCTTCCTGCATGGGTGCAGGGGCCCAAGAACTTAGGCCATATTCCACTGCTTTCCCAGGCCATAGCAGAGAGCTGGATCGGAAGTAGAGCAGCCGGGACTTAAACTGGCGCCCATATGGGATGCTGGCACTGCAGCGGCAGCTTTACCCGCTACACCACAGTGCTGGCCCTCTGGATATATGGCTATTAAGATACAGGTGGAACTTGTGGGGATGCTATATAATTCACAGCTGGCTTCATGCCTGTAGAGACCCCACCCCCCACCCCCTACTTCTTGAAATAGACCAAAAAACTCAAAGGAGGTCTCTCACTTGCCATCAATCATGGCTGGAAGTGTTATACAGGTGTAATCTTCCTCTCTGTCCTCCACCACCCTCCCCTTCCCATCCCTCATACAGTCTTCAACCAACTGCCCATTTATAATGGGTATTTTTCTTAGTGTGAGGTGGTTCACACTTCAGAAATATGTGTGTGTTCATTTTCAAACCTTTTGAATAAATTTTATCACTTTGTGCATCTTACACATGTCTGCACTTAGAACACTTATCTATGTAAGAGACAAGAAGCTGCAGCAGATATTTGAACACAATAGATTGTTCCCATGATACTCACTGTGGGTGTGAACTTCACCCTTCCCTTGTTTCCACCACAGATCAAACCCTATTTTAATTATTTATGTACTGTACTCAGTTTCCAAGAGTGATGGTCCACAAGTTTGTGCTTTTCTGCTATTCCATAACACGTTTTTATTAAAAAATATTTATTTTATTTGAAAGGCAGAGTGACAGAGAAATAGGTAGAGAGAGATGGGTGGAAGGAGACAGAAAGAGAGAGAGGGGAGAGGGAGAGAAAGAAAGAGATTCCATCAGCTGATTCACTTGCCAGATGGCTATTAGCAACTGAAGCCAGGAGCCAGGAACTCCGTCTTTGTCTCTGACCTGAATGGCAGGGGCCCAAGTACTTAGATTTCTTGTGTTGCCTTTCCAGATATTAGCAGGATGAAGGATTGGAACCAGAGCTGGGACTGGAACAGGCACTCCCATATGGGATGTCAGTGTGCCTAGTGGCTGCCTAACCTACTGTGCCAACACACCATTTCTTAATGCTATTTTCCATGTTTGCTAACTCAATTTGTTAAATTTAAATTAATCATCGAAGATTCTCTACAGTTTGACCCCTGTACTCATAGCCCATCCTTCAGTGTAATTCTTATAGCAAGCATTCTTACTTGGCCAAACAGCAGCATCATGTTTTCCAATGCTGTTCCCATGCTTTTACTTCCTTTCCAGTTATTTCCTTGAAGTAACCATATTTCTTACAATATTAAATGTTCATAATCTAACTACACATGTATATAATCATAAACTGTAGCTATGACATCTAACTGTAGTTTACAGCTGAGGCATGGAAAGAGATATTTTCTAAGTAATACAAACTTAAATTATTAAATCACTAAGTTCATCAATTAAAAGAAGTGAGATAAACCAATTGAGCACTATATTTTTAAATGAAAATAATGGATCATAATTAATTGGGAGATGCTAGGCATTGCAGTGATTAATTCTGTCTCATAGGAAAGAGGATAATAGATTAAATCACACAGAACACATTTGGGCAGCTACTTTGTCTACCAAGGTGTATAAATGATAGTAGTTGTATGGACTTAGGATGTTGGGATATTTAATTGAATTTCTAAGAGACCATTAGTCACCAGATAATCTATATCAGTATCATTAGGACACTATAAACCTCACTGGATATTTTAATGGAATGAATTCAATATGGGGTTTGTAGTAGTGATATTGGAAAGCAGAAAATACAAATATAACATTGAGCTAACTCAAAAATAGTAACTGTACAAATCAGCCTCTATTTCTAGGACTACTGATTAAAGGGAATATTTGGAATCATCAGAATCCAAAGGCTCAACAAGGGTCCCTCACGGAACTTGAAGTCATGCCTCTTAGAGAACATGAAAGTTCAATTGCTGTTAGCACCTCTTACTTGACGGAATGAGGCTGATTTGGGGAGTATTCTTGTAGTGAAGTCTGTCAGAAACTTCATGTATACAGTAAGGCAGAAATCATTCCCTGTTTCTTGCCTTCCAGTTTCCCACTGTGCCATCTTAGTGAAGACTAGCCACAGTCAGCTGGTAAGAGAGATGCAATTTGCAGAGTCCGGACTCCAGTGTCACAAGGCAAAATATAAAGCAATGGATTTGGAGTGGTGGAAAACAAACTAGTAATTGGATCAGTATTATATGAAGTCCAAAATGATAAAGCATATCCAGTGTTATGTAGTATTCAAGGTATAATTCAAATGAACATTGTCATTTGTTTTGTTAAAAGATTTCTCAGCTGCAAATGTCTTAAACTCTTTGAGCTCATATTCATTTGTTAGGGTTATTCTCTTACGTTTCACTTCACGTCAGGCTCTTCTAGTCATTTTCAGGAGAGATCATTTGGCTTCATTGATATAAAATAAAGTACTACTTCATGATACCTAAGGGGATAATTTACGTTAAGATACATACTTACTTTTCAATATACACCTGCCTAACATGCATACTATGTGTGCTTGACATCAAATCAGTTCTTTAGCTAATATACTATTTTGTAAAACCAAATTTTGAAAATTGAGCATTATTAACAGGAATAAATAATACGAATCATATACATCAAAGTATATAAATGTGCTATTTGCACTGATACTTATAACTTTATCTTATTAAGATACATATGTATCTATGGAGAGGCATTTAGAATATACTACATGTTTATGGCGAAAATAGTTTCATCTACACATTTCTAAACTACACCTCTCAAAATACAGGGAGACTAAAGCTACATTTTTATAGAAGTAGCATTTTGGTAATGAAAAGTTTTCAACCACATCAAAATACTACAAAAATGGCTATATTGACAGAGATCATGATATTTAAAAAATTCTCTCATAGAGTCAATCAAAATAACAAATGTTCATTGATAGGGCTGATACTGTGGTGTAACAGGTGAAACCACTGCCCTCAGTACTTACATCCTATATGGGCACAGGTTTGAGTCCCGGCTACTCCACTTCTGATCCAGCTCTCTGCTATGTCCTGGGAAAGCAATGGCAGATGGTCCAAGTCCTTGGGCCCCTGTGCCCCATGGGAGACCCAGAAGAAGCTCCTGCCTCCTGGTTTCGGATCCGTGCAGCTCCGGCCCTTGGAGCCATTGAGGAGTGAATGAGCGGATGGAAAACCTCTCTCTTTCTCTCTCTCTCTCTGCCTCTCCTTATCTTCCTGTGTAACTCTGACTTTAAATAAATAAATAAATAAATATTTTATAAAAAAGAACTGTTTATCACATTTTCTAGTAAAATGTTAGCATCTTAAATAATATAAACTAAAAAAATAATGATACTTAAAAACTTGGAAATAAAAATGGGTACCCAATGTGAGGAAATCCCAGTGGTTTTATCACCATTAGTCGTATAGGAATAACCATTGCCAAAAGATGGTTAAACAAGAAATGTAATAATATAATCAAAGATGTCAAAAGAGAGAGAAATGGAACTTGAAATCTCCTATATAATGTGCTAGTCATGATATTACTTCTGAAAATACAGTGAAAAGGAAGTGCGGTCTTAATATGCATAAATTAATGGTTTAGTGAAGGTTACAGAAAACTAAATACCTATGATGATAACCGAAAAGAGGAAAACAATGATGAGCTACTAGAAGGCTAAACAAATGTACATATTTTATTCAAAAATATATTAAAACAACTTTCCTGCAGATGTTTGTGTGGAGGATCCGTAGTGCTTACTTCTGCTATAAGAGAGGAATTCATACTCTAAGGCACACCTTGTTGGACGTTTCAACCTAGGTGGGAATGAATCCATTCACTAAAGAGAATTGGTATCTGCTATTTACCACAACAATAAAATAGGTAAAAATCAATGTAAGAAAGCAAGGGTTAAAAAATAAGTGTTGGTTAACACCACAAGAAAGAAATCGAAATCATGTATTTCTTTTTTTTAAAATATTTATTTATTATTATTTATTTGACAGGTAGAATTACAGGCAGTGAGAGAGAGACAGAGAGAGAAAGGTCTTCCTTCTGTTGGTTCACTCCCCAGATGGCCGCTATGACCGGTGCTGCGCCAGGAGCTTCTTCCTGGTCTCCCACAAGGATGCAGGGTCCCAAGCACCTGGGCCATTCTCCACTCCACTGCTTTTCCAGGCCACAGCAGAGAGCTGGACAGGAAAAAGAGCAACTGGGACTAGAACTGGTGCCCATATGGGATGCCAGTGCCACAGGCGGAGGATTTACGTAGTGCACCACGGATCCGGCCCCAATCATGTATTTCTTTTATTTATTTATTTAATTTTTTGATAGGCAGAGTTAGACAGTAAGAGAGAGAAACAGAGAGAAAGGTCTTCCTTTTCCGTTGGTTCACCCCCCAGATAGCCTCTATGGCCAGCGTGCTGCGCCAATCCGAAGCCAGGAGCCAGGTGCTTCCTCCTGCTCTCCCATGCCGGTGCAGGGCCCAGGCACTTGGGCCATCCTCCATTGCACTCCCAGGCCACAGCAGAGATCTGGACTGGAAGAGGGGCAACCGGGACAGAATCCGGCACCCCAACCGGGACTAGAACCCGGGATGCTGGCGCCACAGGCGGATGATTAGCCAAGTGAGCCGCGGCGCCGGCCTCATGTATTTCTTAAAGAGAGTAAGAGGCTGGGGATATGTTTAATAGCAGCAGCATCATTCAGTATAAGAAGTGACTGTGCAAGAGCCTTCTGAGGAGAAGTAATGCAGGGGAGGAAGCAATGCCTTGGGGCATGTGATTAGTGGCTCCAAGAAAGTCCTTTGACCATAAATAAATAAATATTAAAAAATAGAAAATTATAAATGCCATACCAATGTACTCAATTAGTAATTAGAGAACTCTATTCGTTACCACAGATCAGAGAGACCATATGGTATTTGTCCTTTTGTAACTGGCTTATTTCACCAAGAATAATGGTTTCCAGGTGCATCCATTTTGTTGTAAATAACAAGATGTCTTTTCTGTTACTGCTGTGTAGTATTCCATAGTGTATATATATCATAATTTATTTATTCAGTCTTCAGTTGATGGACATCTGGGCTGATTCCATATCTTAGCTATTGTAAATTGAGCTGAAATGAACATGTGCCTACGGATCACTTTCATATACTGATTTCATTTCCTTTGGATAAATTCCCAGCAGTGGAAATGCTGGGTCCTAGGGCAGAGGGAGGAGGAAGAAAGGCGGGAGTATGGGTTGGAAGGAAGTGGTGGGAGAGAAGCATCACGTTCCCAAATCTGTATATATTAAATGCATGAAGTTGTATTCCTTAAACAAAATAAATTATAAAAAATAGTTAGAGAGGAGGTAGGGTAAACTAGAAATGATAAAAATAAAATATAGTAAAATTTTTCAAGTTGACTGTTAAGACAGTGAGTAAAACTTTTACTTTCTTCTTTGGTTAGCTTTTCAAATGTCTTAGAGAAAAATGTAGTGCAGGTATTTGGTTTAGTAGTTAATATGCATCCCCTATAAGAGGACCTGAGTTCAATTCCTGGCTATGGCTCCTGAATCCAGCTTCCTGGACTCTTGGAGCCAGCAATAGTGACAAAAATAGTTGGATTCCTCCCACCAGTCAGGGAGACTGGATAGCATTCCTGGCTCACACTTGAGTCTCCACCCAGCCCTGGTTGTTGTAGGCTTTGGGGGAGTCCTTTGTCTCACTTTCTCTCTGCCTGTCAAATGACTAAATATTTAAAACTTCTAAAGTTTTTTTTTTTTTTAGTTTTTAACTCAAGTAAGCTGTTTAATAATTAATGTTGAATAAAGACATCAATTGGTAGACATTTTGAAGTATTCCAAAAGATTATTGAATTTCTTCAATGAAAAACAAGGCATGTGTACCGTGTCCTTTGAGACTATTCTGATTCTATGGGAGCTGTGAATTCTTGTATTTGAAGTCTTTAAAAATCTTTAAAGCTCATGGCACTGCAAATCAGTATAACAGAACAGAGTCCACAAGATATGGCAGTTATGAGCTATCAATACATTATGGAGATTAACAGTTTTCCCACGTTTTCATTTATTGTATATTCACCCCAGCATTCCTTAATGCTTATAGGTACTTACGGATCTTCTGTGACATTTTGTTTCCTCATTATTTGATGATATTAATAATACCCTTGAGATGTTTATATTTTTGTGAGACATGATTTTACCTTTTAAAAAATATATATTAGTAGAATAAATCCCTTATAAAATACTTTCAGTTTGGAAATTTCACTTGAGAAGTAAATATTTTACACATACACACACATAAACATACACCACTCACACATACACATACAAATACACATACGATACACAATAATATCATCTCTGCACGCATGTATGAAAAAAACCTGTCATATACTTCAAGGAGATTGAAGACATACAATCTGAACAGTCTAGAGACAACATGTCATGTCTTTGTAATAAAAAAAAAAACTTCAAGTTAACTTTTAGTTGAGCACTGGAATGTTGCTTTGTAATTGTCTTTGTAAGAAAATTCAACAGCTGTTTTCCATTGTTACTTGCTTTGACACTTATTTTTGACCATAAACCTAATAAGTTCCATCCAAAAGTAGTAAAAAGCCACTAGTCTACTTCAGTTTCCCATCATGTATCTGTTATGCAAACATTGGGATCAAGCACATCCTGGTTCTTTATTGGTCATATAAGTGCTGATTTTGTTTAGGCTAAATCAGTGCTCATACTTTTGCAACCGAAATTTATCATCTGAATATACCACAAAATTACTAAATTCAGTGTAAGCTATAACTAAGGATATGTGTGTATATATATATGAGCATATGTATGTATATATACACATATCACTGACTCAATTGTGATAACACATTCAAGTTATATGTCACCATTTTTATAAATAAAATGATTGAGAATAAATTTTTGACAATTTATGACCTAAGATAAAATAGTATAAAATTTTCTAAGGCACTTTTTGGAAAGTAAATATAATTAAGAGTAAAGTATTCCTGATTATATAATATTTTATTTGGAGTTATTGTGAAATAACAGCCTCAAATTTAATATCTTACATTTTGTATTTGAGAAAAATTCTCTTATAATTGATAAGGTGTCTCCAAGTTAAGGTGGTTCTATGTGGATATCGATATAGTTCCTCAATTATAATAGTTTTTTCCCAAATGCAAATTTTACTGTATTGAAGTAATCTGTAAGTATAATGTATGATATGAATCTGCACATAGGTATTAAAAGCATAAAAGATTAATCACCTTTAGGACTGTATATATTTCTATGTTCCTCTAGTGGATTTTCCATCATAAATTTTATGGAGGTTGGATTTTATTAAGATTTGTAGTAGTAAATTGGAAATCGATAAATCAGCATCAATTTTGAAAGTTTAGACTTTTATACATAAGTATATATGAAAACATACATGCACATACACACATGTGTTTTTATTAAATTAAATCATTTTTTATTAAACTGACTTGTCTTTAAGAATATAATATTTTCCCAAACTTCAGTCTGCTATGAACAGCTTTCTGCTGCAATTTGTTAGGTATAAGGCACATCACAGGTTATGAGATGAGAATACAGATAGAAGATAATATTTCATTTTTGCAAGGAAGATACATGTATTTACTTTGAAATTAATAGTAATTTATTTGAATGGGACACTAGGGTCTTGCTTGCAATAATTAAAATGGAAAAAATTATGTCTTCATAATGCTTTCTTGTATTATTTTTAGGATATTTGAAGACTTCTTATGAATCTTTGAAATATTTACAAAATATGCCATTAATTAAAATAAGACTGGAACACTTGGAACACTTACATACTAATTTATTTTACCAGTGAAGAAAAGGCACCTAAAGAAGTAGTCTGTATGCCTATCTATCTATCTATCTACCTATCTATCATCTATCTATCTCAGCAATATATACATGTATCAATATTATTTAGCTATTATTATTATTGAAACCAAATATGGAAACACATTAATTTTGAAAGTCTTATAATATCCCTTACTTAAGCATCTTTTCAGTAAATGAAAATGATCAAACTATATATCAAAATATGGAATGGATGTTTGGTATGGTGGTCAAGACACTGCATGGTGCACCTCCATCTCATATTGTGGTGCCTGGTTTTGACTCCCTGGGTCCGATCCCAGCTTTCTGCTAATGTGCACTCTTGGGGATGGCAGGTGGTGGTTCAAATGGTTGTGTCTCTGCCACCCATATGGAGAGCCCAGAGTAAGTTTCCAACTTCCTCTTCAGCCTGGTCCAACAGTGGCTGTTGCAAGCATCTGGAGAATGAACTAGTGGATGAGAGATCACTACATTTCTATTTCCATCTCTTTGTCTCTCAGATGTTCAAATAAATAAAATAAATAAAAATATATCGAAACATGACTTTCAACATTAAATATACTTTTTTGAAGCGTAAATTGCAAACTATTAAGAGATATCCTACTCAATGATTATATAACAAATTCTTTAATTAGTAGACTTACGGTAAATAGCTGCTCATTGGTTTATTTACATTAACTGTAAATGTTAGCATTGAATCATTGCAATGTATTCTAGGATTGAGATAGAAAACACAACTTTTTTTATATTGTATTTTAGTTAATGAACATAAATTTCCAAAGTACAGCTTATGGATTACAATAGCTCCCCCCACCCATAACTTCCCTACCACCCACAACACTCCCCACTCCAACTCCCTCTCCCCTTCCATTCACATCAAGATTAATTTTCAATTTAGCATATATTAAGTAAAGATTTCAACAGGAAAACACAACATATTAATACCATGACTTGGCCGGCGCCGTGGCTCAATAGGCTAATCCTCCGCCTGTGGCACCGGCACACTGGGTTCTAGTCCTGGTTGGGGTGCCAGATTCTGTCCTGGTTGCTCCTCTTCCAGTCCAGCTCTCTGCTGTGGCCCGGGAGTGCAGTGGAGGATGGCCCAAGTGCTTGGGCCCTGCACCTGCATAGGAGACCAGGAGAAGCACCTGGCTCCTGGCTTCGGATCAGCGCGGTGTGCCAGCCACAGCAGCCATTGGGGGTGAACCAATGGTAAAAGGAAGACCTTTCTCTGTCTCTCTCACTGTCCACTGTGCCTGTCAAAAAAAAATACCATGACTTGAGAAATAAAATATACTTATTCATGAATGAACAAAATCCAATTTTATTGAATTATTTATATATTTAATTTATTGAATTATTTTATTGAATTATTATTGATTATTAAACTATTGTTTCATTCATATGTATCTAATTATGAAAGTATTTCCATGAGTATATTTTATAACTTCAAAGGAAATTTATTTCAATTGATTCTTTTTATGATATATAATTTATGTTCTTTTTTTATATTTCTAAGCATAGCAAGAACATATCATACTCATATTTCAGAATAATTTATTAGTATTTTTCATTCAGGTAAATAATAAATTTAGTAAACCAAATGTTTATTGTGGAGCTGTTTATTTGCCAGGGTGTATTATTAAAAATCTAAGCTCTTAAGAAAAGAAAGGGGAGAATAGAAATTATGGGCAAGGGGTCGGCACTGTGGCTTGGTGGGTAAAGCTGCCGCCTGCAGTACCAGCTTCCCGTATGGGTGCCAGATTGAGTCCTGGCTGCTCCACTTCTGATCCAGCTTTCTGCTATGGCCTGGGAAAGCAGTAGAAGGTAGTCCAAGTGCTTGGGCCCCTGAACTGGTGTAGGAGACCCAGAAGAAGCTTCTGGTTCCTGGTTTGGGATTGGCTCCGCTCCAACCATTGTGACCATTTGGGAAGTAAATCAGTAGATGGAAGACTTCTCTCTCTCTGCCTCTGCCTCTCTGTAACTCTGCCTTTCAAATAAATGAATAAACCATAAAAAAGAATGTTATGGGCAAAAATAAGCATATAATTAATTAACTTGTGGTATATAGAAATTTTTATTAGGAAATGGAATGTCAAAGCTAATAGGATAAACCATGCCAAACATGAAAAAAATCTAAAATGCATTACTCAACGCAGCTAGTAAAAACATGTTTTCCTGTCTAATAGATACCCTGCATTTTTACATTGGGTTGATTGATTAATTTTCAAGTGATTTATAAATTTTAAACAACGGACTACTAATTGACAAGTCTTTATTTTCTTTTAAATTTCCTATATTTATCCAATTATATTTATAAAGTAGTGTATACCTTTAAACAAGACTAATTAGAAAATATGAATCAGGGCCAGCACTGTGACGCAGTGGGTTAAAGCCCTGGTCTGAGGCGCTGGCATCTCATATGAGCACTGTGGCATAACAGGTAAAGCTGCTGCCTTCAGTGCTGGCATCCCATATGAACGACGGCTGTTCCACTTCTGATGCAGCTCTCTGCTATGGCCTGGGAAAGCAGAGGATGATGACTCAGGTCCTTGGGCCCCTGTGCCCACATGGGAGACCAGGAAGAAGCTCCTGGTTCCTGGCTTCGGATCGGTGCAGCGCTGGCCATTGCGGCCATCTGGGGAGTGAACCAGTGGCTGGAAGACCTCTCTCTCTCTCTGCTTCCCCTCTCTCTGTGTAACTCTGACTTTCATATAAATAAATAAATCTTTTAAAAAAAAAGAAAATGTGAATCAATCTAATAAGCATCATGATTTATATTGATTTTTATTTCTTGTAATGTTTTTAGGATGTAACTGATGTCATTGTTATAATTTCAGTTAAATAATAAATTCCATGTCTAATCAGATATATCTAAAAGGTATGATAGGTTTTAATAGATAGTATATTTGTTAATAATTCTATGAGTTAATGTTTTCTGTTTTCCTAAGTACAGAAATTATTTGAAAGTCTGAATTGAAGCTTATACGTGTTGATGTTACCATTATATATTTCACCAAAATGATACTTCATGCTTAAAAATCATATCTAACATTTATGTGGTTTCAAGAACTTTCTCTAGTGAGTGATAACATGTGAATCCACAGAGAGATTAGTACATGTAATCCTAAATTCTATCTAAAAGGAAGCCCTGGTTTAGCCTCAGGGAGACTTAATAGGTAGTATTTGATAGACGCCCTCACAATCACACTTTGATTGCCTGCCCAGGGCTCCTGTCAGCCAAGTAGCTTCTTGTAGTCACCACGAAACAGGCCCTAAGAGTAAAAATCAGGCTTTGTTCAGACTTACAAAAAGAGTGACCAGGACTTCACTTCTCTGGAGTAGTGATCATTGGTGACAAATAGACAAGCACCCTGGGATGAAGATCCGCATGTCCATGTGTGATGTAAGACTGATATTATGCATTGCCTTACATCTGGAAAAAATACAGGGGGCAGTGAGGGAGCTAAGTACAAGCTCTTCTCTCTGTTCCTCCCACAAATGAGGTCCTGAAACAAAATGAACCACCTTGTCGGGGGTGCACAGGATCTGCTTATGTCTGAATCGTGTACTCAACCTGCACAGGAGTTATTCAATGAGCCATCGCATCTCCCAGTGGGCACCAGGGGACACCCTATCCCCCTGCTTCCCACAGCCTCTGGTTGATCACTCCCTGTGTGATCACTCCCTGTGTGACCCTAGTGAAGCAGTGTCTTCCCTCCATAGGCTATAAGTCTATACCACTAATAAAGTGCCATGAACCTCATCTGTTAGGAATGGCACGTTCAGTTACATGCATAATCCATTTGCAAGAATCCTTCCCTCACCAAGGTGTATTTAGAAGATGATTAAAACCCATTGATCCTACAGAACATACATCATGTGTATATCTAAATATATTTGGAGTGGAAACCTAGCACTATCAGTGAGAGAAGTCGGTGGAAAACTAGGAGAACCAGATGATCTCCTCGACTTCTGAATAAGTCTGGAGAAAGGAGTAAGCTCTGATTCTGGGGCTGAGGGAGCTCTCACATCTGCAACTGCGTCTATGGAGGTGCACATGTACTTTCACTGTGTACTTTTGCCGCCAACTTGCTGAGAGGTAAACCCACAGGCACAGAAACCACTGCACAACAATTACCTGGGGTAAGTACAACTGCTTTCTTAGGCTACATAGACAACTGGATTTGAGCACCGATGAATAGTTTAGACCAATGGGGCTGGCACTGTGGTGTAGAGGGAAAAGCTGATCCCTGCAGTGCTAGCATCCCATATGGATGCTGGTTCAAGACCCTACTCCACTTCCAATCCAGCTCTCTGCTGTGGCCTGGGAAAGCAGTAGAAGATGGCTCAAAGCCTTGGGCCCCTGCACCCACATGGGAGACTCAGAAGCTCCTGGCTCCTGGCTTCGGATCAGCGCAACTCTGGTCGTTGCAGCCAATTGGAGAGTGAACCAGCAAATGGAAGACCTCTCTCTCTCTGTCTCCCCGTCTCTGTATAACTCTTTCAAATAACTAAATGAATCTGAAAAAAATAGTTTAGAGCAATGAACACATAATGCCAGGTACAATGCACCTAGTATGGAGAAGGAAAAACAGAAGTGCAGAAACTGATGGTTCTTAGACAAATAAAAATGCACAGGAGTAGATACCAACTGCGGGACAAATAACAAAATCAAAAACACTGCCTGAAAGTCTGCTTTAACACACGACACAAAAATTGCATGCAACTAAACACAATAATGTTTAAAGCTTTTAACAGATGAATAGAAATAAAGAATGTTCAAAGTTAAGAACTGAATTGAAGGGGCCTGCACTGTGGCGCAGCAGGTTAATGCTCTGGCCTGAAGCGCCGGCATCCCATATGGGTGCCAGTTCTAGTCCTGGCTGCTCCACTTCTGATACAGCTCTCTGCTATGGCCTGGGATAGCAGTAGAAGATGGTCCAAGTCCTTGGGCCCCTGCACCCATGTGGGAGACCGGAAGAAGCTCCTGGCCCTGGCTTTGGATCGGTGCAGTTCTGGCCAATGAGGCCAATTGGGGAGTGAACCATGGGTTGGAAGACCTCTCTCTCTCTTTCCCCCTGCCTCTCCTCTCTCTGCGTAACTCTCTCAAGTAAAAAAATAAATAAATCTTTAAAAAAAAAGAACTGAATTGGAGACCATGAAATCAAGTGAAAATTCAAAATTCAAAGCAAAAACATAGACATAGAAATCAAATAGGAAATTTTAGGAACCAAAAAGCTCCAAGAAGTAGGGCCCCTGCTCAGCAAAGCTACAAAAGGCATTCACATAGTACACAATCCCCAAACTTGTCTCATGTGGTATTCCTAGATCCAGGAAAACGCTCTTCTGAATAGAAATCAGAAAAGAAAAAAGAGCTGAGGAACAGAGGAGGTGAGATAATATGAAAAACATGACAGCAAAAACATTCCCTGCATTGACTAAGAAACAGTAAACTGAAAATACTTACAGAGTTCCAGGCAGCTTGTTAAGAAAGGACAGATCTAGTCATTCCCCGCCATAGTCACAGAATGCCAAGGACAAAGAGAAAATGTTATGAGCTCCCATTCAGAACAATAAAAATAACATGTATTTTACAGAAATTGGAGAGCTGACCCTCACTCAGCTGGACTTATCCAACAGGTTAGTGGCCAGGGACTATTTTGAATAACGGCCTTTTAGTGAAAAAGCATAAAGCCGACCAAAATCACAGTACTTACTGCTTGGGTCAGGGACAATATGACAGCTGGCCATCAGAGGCTGCAACCTTTAATTTCCCAATTGGGGTTGCTAGAACTAAGGCCAGCACTGCACGGAGAACAGACCCTGAATATATCCATTTTTTTTCTACCTACACATAAGCCCATATGTATTCATTTTAAAAATATTTTTCTCATATAGTGATTGTTAATTTTTTTATCTGGGGACAATACAATTGAGTCAAAGTAAAATAAACTGCATTTCTTACTTAAATATGGTGGTGTAATGAGATTTAACCTTATTTGCCATCAATGGCAATGGACCCTCCATGTTCATTTTGTGTTGATCAAAGTCTGTCTGGCATTTGAGATTATTCTAATGAGATGCAGTCATTTAGCCCAGTGACTACTGTAAAACAGATGTTCTACAGCAAAGTAGGGTAAGGAGGGGCTTAGAAATGTGAATTATCTTCTCCTCATTTTAAGGTACTTTAAGATACTTTAAAGTATAAAATATTTTATAGTTAGTAATGTTCTCTTTTTATATTTTCCTATATTACTGCAATTCATCAAAATAATAACAGGCTTCTATTTAAGGTTTAAACTCCAAATCAAAGATACAATTTAGCTTTTAGTTTATACTGAATTCTAATTAATAGCCAAAGTGTACCCAGTGTATAGGTTTGATCCAGTGAGATATATATTTTTTCCACTGAGGATATCACAGGGATATCAAATTTGAATTGCTATTTTCCTGTGAACATGCTTAACTTTTTTTTAATGTAAAAGTTTTAGAAGTCAGCTAAATTCAAATATCCAGAACAACAAAAATATTAAGAAATAGAACCATTGATTGGGGCAGATGGTATAATGTTAACAAAAGACTCAGAACACAACTATCTATAACTTTTTCTCCCAATAAACAAAATGAACCTCAAGAGTAGGTGAATTACATTTAAATATGTGGAATAAAGCTAGTACATTTAAATTTATGGATAAAAGGAGGAGATGATGAAAGGAAATTTTGTGGCTTTAAATGGACTTCTTTTCAGCCTCAATGATTAGTAAACCAGAACTTAAAGCAAACCAAAACTGTGAAGACAAATAGAAATGCAATCGTTATTTAGAAATGTCTGCCGGTATTCCATCATGATTCATTACAATTTGTTTCATACAAATGATGTCATAGTATCAACATCACAGTCTTCCAAAATTAGTATATTTCACTGCAAATTTCTGGTACAATGACAAGGCAACATAATGCATCAGAAAGGATCACTTAGATATATCAATTCACTTTCTGTTATTAATAAGCTGCTTATATTTGGACAAATCACCATGCATAGTTTTATTATCAATACCTGCAAATGTGAAATTAAAATTTCCTTAAAATTAATGTGATGTGGAAATTATATAAAAACAACTCAACAAAGCCCAAAATAGGATGGACTGGAATAGACTGAATGATATGGGATGAAATAGGACAAGGAGGTAAGATTCTGCGTTTTAAACTGCTTTCATACTTCTTCAATCATTTATAAAATGAATGATTGCTGAGTGAGTGATCTAAATTATTGAGGCTTTTTTAATCTACTGATCATGATGTAGAAATTAAAGGCAATAACCAAAGTAGAACTTCTTACTAGGTACTTGGCATAGTTTCTTTCAGTAGTGCTCCAAGGACATGTTCTAGGTTCACTCCATCCTTTGTCCCAACTGTTAAGCTTTTTATCATTTAAAAAACAAAACGAAAAAGACATAATTTAGTCAGTTCATAAATTAAGCACTTCCAATATTAGAATATTAGTTGCTAGAATCAAAATAAAATTATTGGAGAAACAAGAGAATAGTCTCCATTAATTACACTGAAAATGAAAAATGTAAGCTATCATTTTATATTTAAAGACTAAATTGCACAATACTTATCCTAATTAATAGTCTTAATTTGCTAGTCTTAATTTACTAGTGAATTTTGTGAAGGTTTCTTTTGGAATTAATTGACTTCATGCTCAGCATTAACTGCTTTTTAAAAAAAAATTATTTAAGGTATATAAATTTCATGCATGTCATATATACAGATTTAAGAACATAGTAATTTGTGCTCACTTCAGCAGCACATATACTAAAATTGGAACATAGTAATTCTTCCCACCCTACCCTCTTTCTTGCCCATGCAACTAACCTTCTTCCTCCTCTCTTTAACATTTCCACTATTATTTTTTACAAAGATATATTTTCAGTATAATTTATGCTCATAAGAATAACCCTATGCTAAGTAAAGAGTTCAACACATAGTATGAGGGAAAAAAAAATCACTGCTCCTCAACAGTAGAGAAAAGCGCTATAAACAATCATTGAATCTCAACATTTCAATTTCACTCCAATATATTACATTTTAGATACTCTGTTAGTTACCACAGGTCAGGAAAAACATATAGTATTTGTCTTTTTGGGACTGACTGATTTCAATAAGTATAATAGTTTCCAGCTGTATCCATTTTGTTGCAAATGACAGGGTTTCATATTCTTTTTTACTGCTGAGTAGTATTCCATTGGTACATATGCCATAATTTCTTTATCCAGTCATTAGCTAATGGAAATCTGGATAGATTTCATAACCTAGCTACTGTGAGTTGAGCTTCACTGAATTTGGGGGGGTACACATATCTCTTTCATATGCTGATTTCTTTCTCTTGGCTGAATTACCAGGAGTGGGATCGCTATATATACTTGTCAACAATCAAGAATCAGCTTTGGCTTCATCAATACGACTGTGATATCCAATTATTAGGAATCTAAACTCTTTCCTTTGTACTAATCAAAGCTCACCTGATGGGTTGAGTGATAAAATTAACTTTTTGTAGTGTATATGAACTGGTAAAAGAAATCATTTAAGACTCACTTGCCTCTGGTCTGTTCCTCTGCTTTTCTCCAGCCCGGGAACACTCACTCTGATCTAACAACTTGAAAAGATGGCATTCAGCTTTCCTTCAAATGTTTCAGGGAGGGAATTCCTCAAGCTCTCGCTTCTGAACCCAGTTCCACATTAGTCCTCCCTTTAGCACTTGGTATGGCTAACCCTAAGGCTTCCTCTTGCATGTATGAAAGCTGGTAGAAGAGCTTATTTCTGTGAATGAACATTGTGTTGAAGAGCTTAGCACTCAGATTGACATTTCCAGGATAGATGGTTAAAAATGGAATGCACTATGTTGTGACATGACTATCACTGTGAAGTCACGCAGAGGTTATGTAACTTTCATGCAGGCATCTTTTGTGGAGCTGTGTGTGTGACTTCTGATGTCTTTTTCCACTAAATAAATCTATTGAGAGCTCACCAAATAAAACTAAACAAATGCATGTAAGAGCATTCATTGTGGAAATGGGTAACAGTTGTAATGGCTATCCAAATTCAAGTAGCATTCATTGAGCCCATGGTAGTTTCTAAGTTTATTCCATAAGTATGTATCTATCAAAATTTACATGCCAGATGTGGGAAATATTAGGGAGAAAAATGCACAAAATATTTATTGTCATATAATTTGCATTTTACTGGGAGAAGAGGAGTAAACATAATAAATATTTAAATTACATATTAGTTTAAACTATAAAGTAAATGGGTATCACCGTGTAAGAATAAACACAGGGGCTGGGAATCGAATGGGATAAGAGAAAGAAGCAAATTCTAAGAAGTTTAATATATTTGATTTTATACGTAAGTCAAATGAGATCTTGGCTTTCAAATAGAACAAGCAGAGCAGGCTGACACATCACAGGTAAAAGATTTCAAATAATCATCATGTCTACCTTACAGGGCAGACTCTCTCTATATATTAATATGTGTCAAGCACAAAACTGATTTGCCTTTTTCAGATTTGCTACCTTTATCTTAACTTTAAAATTCAGTATCTTGGAAAGGGATGCAGGAAAGAAACTGGGCAACTGCTGCATATTCCATCCCACACGTTCCAGCTTGTGACTCCTGAGACACTCTCTAAAATAAAAGCTAACTGAATCATCTAGGGAAGTCCCTCTCCGTGAAGTACACATGGAAATTTGAAACCAGTCTCTAGATCTTTGGAATAGGGTAGTCCTGGAACTGACAGTATCAGGGTGTTGGGTTAGGGTAATAAAAGCCATTTTAGGGATGGGAGAGGGAGTGGGAAATGGGATGGTTGCAGGTTGGAGGGAGGATATGGGGGAAAAAAAAACACTGTAATCCTAAAGCTGTACTTTGGAAATTTATATTTATTAAATAAAAGTTTAAAAAAGCCATTTTAAATTATTTTACATAGATTGTGATCTATTGGGGACTAAACATTTTACATACATGAGCTTACATGCAGTTAACGAAAACAATGCTTCTAAGAATAAATGCCCAGGTACTACATATCTCCACACAATGGAGACAATTGTGAGTGTTTTTATATTACATGCTTTCAATATGCAACATAAAATTTTGTATTAAATGAAGGCTAAGCTGGTGTTACGGTGCAGTGGATTGAAGCCCTGGCTTGCGGGGTTGGCATCCCTCATGGGTGCTGGTGGGAGTCCCAGTTGCTCCACTTCCAATCCAGCTCTCTGCTAAGATGCCTGGGAAAGCAGCAGAAGATGGCTCATGTCCTTGAGCCCTGAGCCCACGTCGGAGACCTGGAAGAAGCTCTCGCTGTTGCGGCCATTTAGGAAGTGAACCAGTGAGTGGAAGACCTTTCTCTCTGTCTCTACTTATCTCTGTAACTCTTTCAAATAAATAAAAATAAATCTACAAAAAAAAGAGATGACTTTCAGTTTTCTAAAAGCTGCAATTTCCTGTTTAAGAAAAAAAATAGTTTAAATGTATATAGTCCCTATTACTTTAAGATCTCCACAAGAGAAAAGCTTTTAAGTATAAATCTATGTAGACTATTGTTGGGGAAATATAATTAAAAGCAAAAGCTCCTGCCAACACAGAAAAGTACTCTACAAAGGTAGAAGAGAAATAAAACAGCCTCATTATTGAATATGCCTTAAATCAGAATGTGAGAAGCATCACAGGCTCTCCATTAGGGAGACTGCAATAATAGAAAAACAAATCTCACTCGTTTATAAAGTCAAACAGGTGCAATCTATTCTACACAACTTCTTAACACAAGCAAGAGCTAGTCTTCAATTAAGGAGACATGACTGTACCATTTGTCAAACATAGTTCATTTCAAATTCACCTGGTAATTATAAGTGTTAATGAATTGACTTTTTCAAAAGGAAAAATAAGTTCCTCATGTCTTTATGACTTCGGGTAGCTATGCAACTTGCAGCAAGTCATTCATTTAATTAATCTCTTACCTTCCTACAGAAAATGGGAGATAGGACTATTTTTGTTCATGATGAGAGAAATCCTAAAATACAGTTTCTTGTCCAGACCAAACATTGCTGGATTGTGAAACTAGCCAGAGGCTCACCATATTTTAAAAGAGATTTACATGCATTTTAAAGATTCAGAGGGTGATTTTGCAAGTTTGCTCAAGTAAAATATCCAAAGAAACGGATGATTCCTTCCTTTGTTTCTACCAGGGGGAATTGTTTTTTCATGGCTTACTATTTATTATTTTTCTTTTACTTCATAATTCTTCCTTATTTACTGCTTTTATTTTTTCTTGGTTTCTTCTTATTATTCTGTACACTCATTTTACTTTTATGATTGTGAGATGTAAAATAGTGACTGCTTGTAATAATCAAGTATATTTCTTACTAATTACTATTTTTTAAGATCTGTTTATTTTTTTGAAAGCCAGAGTTATGGGGAGGGAGGGAGGGAGACGGGAGAGAGAGAGAGAGAGAGAGAGAGAGAGAGAACCTTCCATCTACTGGTTCACTTCCCAAATAGGCATAATGGACAATGGCCAGGCTGGCACTCATATGAGATGCTGATATCAGAGGTGACAGTTTAATCCCACTGTGACACAGCACTAGCCACACTAGCCACTATTAAAGAGAGAAAATGATCAAGAATAACTTGATTCTGATAAAAAAGTAGAAACACAGACATGAAATTATCATTTATGTTGTTAGGGTTGAGAAACGTCCACCGCCCCATGAACGACTCCAAGAGACCTGTCATGCAATTAGCAAGGTGTTTATTGAACCTGCATGCTGGGGTTCTCTGAACAAGAAGGAACAGAGCCGCGCTGAGAAGTTGAAGGTCAGGGTTTTTATAGGGTTTTCAGAGACATTCCACCTGGTACCATTTAGCAGATCACCTCGCATCGCGGGGAAATCATTAGCAAATTAACTCACATCACCGGAAACTCAAAACACGCGCGGGGAATTCAAAAGATATCTCAGTAGCAGGAACGACAGGTGAGGCAAGGGTTACACAGCTTTGGCCCCTCATCCTCACACAGGTGAAAGATAAGGTACTGAAACTATACAAACCCCGCCCCACGGGGTTTCAGCTTTGAAAGGAGGTTTAGGCCTGCAATTTTAATTCTTTCATTGTCAATAATAGAACTTTTTTGCTGGGGTGGTAAACCTTTTTCTGCTATGTGCTATTTTGATATTTTAACATCATTTGGAAGGCTATACTAAATTACCAACTTACAAATTATTCTACTATAGATTTATTCAATTTTTAGTTCTGCCTGCATTTGCCTTGAGAGGCCCGGATCAAATGATCTTGTGGACCTAACACCACCTGTGAGCTGGGTGCTGCTTTCCTCCTATTTTGCAGGATTGGAGCTGAAATCAGTATTCAGGTAAGTAG
Source organism: Oryctolagus cuniculus (assembly GCF_051225735.1). Taxonomy (NCBI): domain Eukaryota; kingdom Metazoa; phylum Chordata; class Mammalia; order Lagomorpha; family Leporidae; genus Oryctolagus; species Oryctolagus cuniculus. The sequence continues at coordinate 47,356,106 of NC_142880.1, forward strand.
AGGAAATATTTATTTTTATTGTCACATATATTTGTATATATTTATGGTGTAAAATAGGATGTTTCAATACAGGAATGGATTATGCAATGTTCAAATCGAGGTAATTGGTCTATCACTTAAACTCTTATTATTTCTTGTTATGAGGACATTAAAAACCCTCTCTTGGTATTTAAAATAGATGATGGACTATAGACAATGTACTGTGCCATACTAGTGCTAAATGTATTGTTCCTAAGAGTAAGGTTGAATCTGGTGAACAACATTTCCCATCCACTCTTTCCCTCACTACCCCAGCATCTAGCGGTCACTATTCTGCTCTCAGTTTCTAAAAGATTAGCTTTCTTAGATTCCAGATACTAGTGAGGTCGTGCAGTATTTATCTTCTGTGCCTGGTTGCCTTCACTTCACTATGTACTTCAGGATCTCTTTCACGTTGCTGCAAATGGCAGAATTCATCCGCTCATCAGCTGATGAGCTTTGGATTGATTCCATATCCTGGCTGTCATAAATAGTGACACAATAAACATGGGATTTCAGATGTCTCTGCAATGTACTGATTTATTTTTTCAGGTGTACAGATCCTGTCAGTGTACAATGAGCTTATGTCCTGATAAATTCGCCATAGTTGAAAATGACATAAATCTAAAATGCACATAACACACCTGATTCATCAACATTATTGTTATCAACACAATACACTGCTGTATTTTGTGATCATGGGAAGGACTGGGCGCTGCAGTGCATTGCCTCCCAGCATCGCAAGGCTATGTCATCTCCATACTCCTGGAAAAACTCAAAATGTAAAATTTAAATTATGCTTTCTGTTAAATGTGCACAACTTGAACACTATCAAAAGTAAACAATTTCATAAGTTAAATCATGATGAGTGAGATACCATCTCATAGCAGTAGGATTATTGAATTGTGTAGTAGTTCTACTGTTAAGTTTTTGTACAACCTCCATATTATTTTCTATAACAGCTGTACTAATTTACATTCTAATGAACCATCTATAAGAGTTGCCTTTCTCCACATCCGATTCAGCGTTTTTTATTTTTTCTTTGTGATAATAACCATTCTACTCAGCATAAGATTGTATTTTACTGTGAGTTTGATTTGTATTTTCTTAATTGTCAGTAATGTGATGAAGTTTCCTTTTGAAATGTTCTCTTTATTTGGATTAATAATATTTGTTTATATGTTTAGGTACTTTAAACTGGGGCATGGTATTTATGGTTATTATATCCTTTTGTTGTATTGGCCTAGTTATCATTATATAACAGCCTTATTTGTCCCTTTTTTATGTGGAATTCATGTATGTATTATTTTCTTCCTCTCTTTTGCCACTTTCAGTATCCTCTCTCTTTTTTTAAAGATTTATTTATTTATTTGAAAGCTGGAATTACAGAGAGGCAGAGGCACTGGCAGAGAGAGAGAGAGAGAGAGAGAGAGAGAGAGAGAGAGATCTTCCATCTGCTGGTTCATTCCACAAATGGTTGCTTCGACCGGTGCTGGGCAGATCTGAAGCCAGGAGCCTGGAACTTCTTCCAGGTCTCCACCCAGGTACAGGGGCCCAAAAACTTAGGCTATCCTCTACTGCTTTCCCAGGCCATAGCACAGAACTGGATTAGAAGTGGAGCAGCTGAGTCTTGAACCTGCGCCTATATGGGAAGCCAGCACTGCAAGTGCTTTACCCACTGCACCACAGTATGCTCTCTTTGTCTTTGATTGTCTTATTTGAGATGTGTCTGATTGGCAACTTTGGCCTTCCTATTCTTGGTTATTTGTTATTTCCTCCAAGTTTGGAAAGTTTTCTGTTACTAAATTTTTGAGTAACATCTGCACCCTTTGTTATTCTTTACTCCTTATTGAACAGCAATGAAATAAGAATTTATGTTTTGAAGTTGTCCCATAGACATGACTCTCACAATAGTTCTTCTGATGATGCAATACCTGATCTAGATGGGCCTGTGGGAGAGTCACAGTGACCACTTAGGTTGGTTGGGAGAGCCAGCCAGGCATTAAGTTTGGTTGATCAGTGTACCATTACTCTTGCATGTTTCGTTGCATCTGTAAACTGTGTCATGAGGTTTGTTGCTAGCCCTAACCCATCTCTTTGACCCTCACTGGTTTCAGTGGTTTCATTCCCACCACTTCTCCCCGTTGCTCCCCGTGCTGTGATGCAGAAATAAGTCTCCTTCAGAAATATCAAGATATAGGGGAAGCCAAACTGCTACTGAGCCTTCACTTTTTGTACCGTAGACAGTGTCAATCTTATAGAATTATCTGCTTTTGATATTTTCCACTTGGGTGGTTGAGATGTTATGGTCACAGAGAACCATCTCTGTTCTTGTCCAACAGCAGTTTTATTCATCTTTGTGGTCCAAGACGCCTCATTACTTTGATATCAGAAATGACCCCCTAAAATATATACGAAAATGTGTCCCATTAGAGTTCCCCAGAAGTCCCATCTGGGGTGCCACATATGCTATGGAAATTCAGGGTGCCAGACAGTATCTCCATGCTTGTTAATAAATCCCTGATATTAATAAGCCCAAGAGGGTTCTTGCCTAATATTTAGAGAAGAATTCTAAATACTGGCATAAATAAAAGAGGCAACATGGTACATCTTAGGCTTTTATTTAGTGCAAAATATGCATAGGAGACTGAGAGCTTTATTTAAGAGAGGTGTCCGGTGCCATGGCTCACTTGGCTAATCCTCCGCCTGTGGCACCGGCACCCCAGGTTCTAGTTCAGGTTGGGATGCCGGATTCTGTCCCGGTTGCTCCTTTCCAGTCCAGCTCTCTTCTGTGGCCCAGGAGTGCAGTGGAGGATGGCCCAGGCCCTTGGGCCCTGCACCTGCATGGGAGACCAGAAGGAAGCACCTGGCTCCTGGCTTAAGATCGGTACCAGCCGTAGCAGCCACCTGGGGGATGAACCAATGGAAAAAGGAATACCTTTCTCTCTGTCTCTCTCTCACTGTCTAACTCTTACTGTCCAAAAAACAAAAAACAAAAAAACAAACAAACAAACAAAAAAACAAAAAAAAAAAAAAAGAAGAAGAAGAAGAACGAGAGAGAGGTAAATATGGGTTCATACCGAGCACTAGGAACCAGCCACATGGAGGAGCATGTAGGCCAGGGAGCCTTGGGTGGGTGGCCCGAAGGCCATGTGCCCTGGAGGTGCAGGGCTACAGCCAGCCCCCTCCTGGCTAGAGGCCAGGGCAAAGAAAAAAAGGGCAGACACACCATGTCCAAGTCTTTTAACCCACTTCCAAAGGGGAGTGGTTAATTAACCTGATTGGCTGGTTGGCACCCAGGTGTGGCTAGGCAGAGGCATGAGGTCACACAGGGGCGTGGCAAAGGTATCACTGATGGTGTGAGGTCACACAGGGGCATGGCGAAGGCATGGTCTCTCAGCTCACAAACCTAATCGGTTTTAACCTGTATGCCTGCCTACTTCAACGTCACTCATATATTATGCTTCACATGTATCAGTAGTTGTTCAAATTGGTTTCCTGCAGGGGGATTCTTGTGGGAAATTCCCCCTGAACACCTTGCTCAACCTCTTCCTCTCTAATAAATATTTAAATAACTAATATATTAATTCAAAAGGCTACCACATTTTTATATTTTTTAAATGCTATGATTTCCTGACCTATGATCATAATGCAAGTTTATTTCCTATTTGGATCAAAGGGCAAGATATTATGATGATTTTAAAAAGAGGAGGAGCCAGCATTATGGTGCATTCAGCAGCTGCTTGCAACAATGGCATCCCATGTCAGAGTGCTGATTCAAGTGCTGCTGCTTTGCCACTGATCCAGCTTCCTGCTAATGCACCTGGGAAGACAGTACATGATGGTACAAGTGCATGGACCCCTGCCGCTCATGTGGGAGACCCAGATGGAGTTCCTGGTTCCTGGCTCCTGGCTTTTGCTTTGACCAGTTCTGACTTTGTGGCCTTTGGGGGAGTAAACTAGCAGATTTTCATCCTCTCTCTCTCTCTCTCTCTCTCTCTCTCTCTCTCTCTCCCCTGATGTTCTGCTGTTTAAATAATTCTTTTAAAATATTATTAATAAAACAAAATAACAATTTAACTTAACTGGGAACCTGAATTGCATTGCCAAGAAACATGAGCACTGGGAATACTGTTTGTGATCATAATTGTTAGAATTGTGCTTCACACAAAAATAACTAGGAAGTAGTCAAGGGACAAGTTTAAACAGCTATGATTTAACTTTATACTAAGTAATAATTGTTTCCAATGATCTCATAAAGACTGATAAAGACACTCCTTAATGAAATTGAACTCCATATCTTCACATACACAAGACAAACTGAACTCAAATTGAAAACACCAAACAAACAAGGTACATTTTTTTTTTTTTATTTTTGACTTTAATGTGGAAGTTGTTCCTTTTTCTTAGATCTTCACGTGGTGCACATTTTGTTGTAAGCAATCTAATAAATTACTTTGTTTGGTTCATCCTTTTCTTTGCTATTTGAAAAGAAGTGACATTTAGGAAGCAGTATTTCATGAACTAACTGAGATGAGTTTAGAACAAGCATGAAACAGTTTAATTAAAAAGGGCAACTGCATCAGTGAAGCAGCAAGAGAATAGGCAGGAAAGCATAAACCTTGATATGAACCTGGCCTTTATCAATTTGATCTCTCAAATAGACTTGATAAGATTTGAAGCATTAAGCAAAACTTTCCTTGTATGCAGCACACTTTCATTATTTTCCACTGATATAATTGCAATCCAGGTAAAGGATGAAAACATAATCTTTTTAAAATTATCAAAACTTTTTCTTATGATTCTGATGTGGGAATCTATCAGTGAGCAATTAAAGGTTAATAATTTTAAATAATCTTGCTAAATACATTTACCACAATTACACGCTAATTTGAAGTTCAGATATCAAATGAGTATAAAAAATGATAAATTTATACATTTATGGCTGTGCTTCCAGTTAAATACTCCTTCAAATGTAAGTGAGCAGCGTTTATATGTTCAGAAATTCAGTTGTTGTTAAACTTTGGAGGCTGTAATCACTCTTGGTTTATAGTAAGTGCCTAAGTAATTGTGTATGTTCTACCTGTGTTTGAGCTTCCATACCATATTCCAGCTCAAAATCACTTAGAGGTTGTGACCACCCCAGTAATTTACTGAAGGAATGTTACATAGTTAAAAGTATAGAGTTGCAAGGACAAAGAAAATCAAATGCAACCAATACATTTTTGAAAAATCTTCAACTATTCAATATTTCTTTAACCTACATAATGTAGTATTTAAAAAAACAAGAAAAATAAAATCTATTCCACACAAGAACTAACAAGAAAAATTTGAACATGATAAATATAACAATATACACACACACACACATATATATATATAACAGTAGAAAAATTAGATGAACTGAATTAGTGTAAAATTGTTAGTAAAAGTAACATATTTGGCCTTGAATTTCCCTGTTAAAAATGCAAAGGAAAAAGTTAGTTTGAAATGTACTAATTTCCTTAAAATAGCAACATGACAAGCCAATGGTTTCTTCTTTTCCTACTAATGAAATCTGAAAGAAACCTCTTTTTTTTTAAAAAAAGATTTATTTATCTTATTTGAAAGGCAGAATTACAGAGAAGCAGATACAGAGAGAAAAACAGAGAGAGAGAGAGACACAGAGAGAGGTCTTCCATCCGCTGGTTCACACCCCAGTTGGCTGCAAAAGCCAGAGCTACATGAATCTGAAGCTAGGAGCCAGGAGCTTCCTCCAGGTCTCCCATGAGGGTACAGGTATCCAAGGACTTGGTCCATCTACTGCTTCCCCAGGCCATACCAGAGAGCTGGATAGGAAGTGGAGCAGCTGGGACTTGAACCAGTGGCCCTATGGGATGCCAGCACTGCAGGTGGAGGCTTTACCTGCTATGCCACAGCAATGGCCCCTGAAAGAAACTTATTATGCAGTGGTTTTTTTTTTTTTTTTTTTTTTTTTTTTTTTTCAGTGAGAGAGAGAGAGACAGAGAGAAAGGTCTTCCTTTTTGCCGTTGGTTCACCCTCCAATTGCCGCCGCGGCCGGCCCACTACGGCTGGCGCATTGTGCTGATCTGAAGCCAGGAGCCAGGTGCTTCTCCTGGTTTCCCATGCGGGTGCAGGACCCAAGGACTTGGGCCATCCTCCACTGCACTCCCGGGCCACAGCAGAGAGCTGGCCTGGAAGAGGGGCAACCGGGACAGAACCCGGTGTGCCCCGACTGGGACTAGAACCCTGGGTGCCGCCGCCGCAAGGCGGAGGATTAGCCTAGTGAGCTGTGGCGCTGGCCCTTACGTAGGTTTTTGTAATGATAGTTATTTAAAATAAAATATTTTAGTGCCAATTTTATCAATAAACTACTATATTAAGCTAAAGAATAGTTACCTAAGTTATGCATAATAACATTGCAAGAAAAAAAAGTGCAAGTGGAAAAATATTTAATTATATGTCGCTCCCCCTCTTCATGGAGGAACAACACAGGACCCTGCGCTGTTCTTTTGTCTGCTCGGCCCTTCCCGGGTTTGCTGCTGGTTCTTCCCGGGTTGGCTGCCGTCCCTTCCACCTCCGTGGAAGGGCGGTTCCCCCTGCCACTTTCCCCATTTCTGCGGGGGAGCGGCACACCACCGGCCGGCTCTCTCGGGGGCTGCTCAGATGTTCCTCAGGTGTTCCTCTTAGATGTTCCTGGTGCATGTTGTCTCTCTCCTCCTTTATAGTCCTCTTCCACCAATCCCAACTCTGCTACCCACACGCCAAGCACGCTGCTCTCCTCCAATCAGGAGCAGGATCAGCTCCTGCAGGCCATCACTCAAGTTGGCGAGAGACAGCTGTGTAGAAGCTGTTTCCTCCTCTCCCAGCGCCATATTGTGGGAGAGCAGATGCATAGAATAAGTCTTAATTCCAGTAACTTAGTCTAGTCAGAGTTGCTCCCCACAATTATATAATTGCAAGAAGTATTTATCAAGACTAGATGCCCATCTATATCTAAGTGATTGAAATAATAGATAGAATTTATGATAATTATTGGGCAAAAGGAAGATTGCACAGTTAACTCTAGAGAGAATAACAGCAATTAAGGATAGTAACTCATAAATGTATAGACATACAAACAAAAATAAACCATATACAGACACTTAAAATTGCATTTATTTTAAGAATTATTCCATTCCTGGAATATACTAAGGTAATGAAATATTTCCCTACTTTTCCCCTCCGAATCCTGCGATGTTATTTTTATTCACTACTAAAAATTAAAATTGTTAATTTCAGTGTGAATGCTAGGTTAAATTATCTTTCAGTTTCCCAGCTGCAGTCTTTTAATTTTCAATATCTATTTTTCCCTCCTATTTTTCCTTCTGTGGAGGAAAAATGTTCACAGCATATTTTATTTGAGTCCTATTAATTATTTCTTGAGATGAACACTATCTTCCACAAAACATCATCATTCATTTCATTCATAGGAACAATTTATTCATCTAAAGTATTTAATAATAAAATCAGGTACTGTGAGTCACTGATCCTCTGACATGGACTGAATTTCATGAACACATCATATTACTTCTATTTGCAAGCTGACAAGGTCACAATTTATTCACACTTTGCTGCTTTTTGTATATGCATGTTAAGGATTAACTTGGCAAGTTCTTAGAATAAATAGAAGATAATATTCAAATAATTTGTAGATACCTTGAAATACTTTTGTGACTTTTTATCACAAAAATTTATCAAACTCTTTCATGAAAATGATAGTGAAATGTGAGTATCTTGCAATGTTTGGAATATAAATGGACATCATAACTTTTGAAAGATATGGTGTTTTAAATATAGGAGATTAAGAACTTGAGAAAGAGATTAAAATGATCCCGGCCTTGGGCGGCTCATTAATTCTACACAAATCTAGTCTCATATGTCTTTCAAGAGCATATTTAAAATCTCCTAGCTTAAAGTATTTCTTTAGTTTTTTAGTAATATGTCACTTGAGGAACGTTAGTCTTACCTTGTCAAAATTGTTACCCAATATGTACTCAACTGAATGTTTGAACAAAAAAGGGGGTGTAAGGGAGCATGCATTAAAAAGTATGTCATTTGTTTAGCTTATTGTGTAGAAAAGAGGAAATTAGTATACTTGAAAAGTAATTTTACATCAACATATTATTTCTCCAGTAATTACACATCACTAGCTTCAAGGTCATTATAGTATTACTATATAAAACACACACAGTTGTCCAATATTTAAATGTCACAGTTCTTTATAAGATTTGTTGGAAAAAATTTATGTTTCTAAATAACAAAAAGGTTTACTAAAACAATTGATTTCAAGAAACATAATAGCCTTTGAATCTATGCAAAAATAATAAAAATAATATATTTGTTTATGTTTAGCTTAGAAACGTTGGTCTGAATCAACAATTTCCCTCTAAAATTTCAGATTTTCTGCACAATATGTAGAAATTATATATAACTAATATTTTCAAACTGCCACTTACTGTGGCTTCTGTAACAGAACAACGGGTTTATTCAATCTGTTTTGTTCTTATAATCAGCTCCTCTGCTTTCTCTCTTATCCAAAGTTCCTTTGATATTTCATCTTTTTTTTTTTTTTTTTTTTTTGACAGGCAGAGTGGACAGTGAGAGAGAGACAGAGAGAGAAAGGTCTTCCTTTGCCGTTGGTTCACCCTCCAATGGCCGCCGCTGCAGCCGGCGCACCGCGCTGATCCTGGCAGGAGCCAGGAGCCAGGTGCTTTTCCTGGTCTCCCATGGGGTGCAGGGCCCAAGCACCTGGGCCATCCTCCACTGCACTCCCTGGCCATAGCAGAGAGCTGGCCTGGAAGAGGGGCAACCGGGACAGAATCCGGCGCCCCAACCGGGACTAGAACCCGGTGTGCCGGCGCCGCAAGGTGGAGGATTAGCCTATTGAGCCACGGCGCCGGCTATATTTCATCTTGATTATTAAATTTCTCTGTCAAAAGGCTTCCTGTTTCTACTTTTAACCTCTAATACATTATTTTCTAGCCAGACACAATAATGCCCATATTAAATAAGAAATCATATCACATCCCATCCTGCTAAAATTTCTTCAGTGACTTGCTTTTCCTTATCACCGTCCTCAGAACATTAAAGTATTCTATCCTATTATTAATATTTTAATTTTATCTTATAACACTTTCTTCCTCGTTCACTATATGAATTTTGCAGTTTTCTGTTGGTTCCTTGGCCATATTTGCATATTCCTACCCCAGAGCAATTGTACATGATAGCTCAGTGGCTGGAATCTTTATACAGGTCTTTGCATGGTTTGATATTTCCCTATAGCCTGGTTACAGCTAACTGAATCTGACAGGGATGCCTCCTTCGGTATATTTTACCTTCTATCAAATGATAAACCACTTCTAGCTCACTTTGGTCCATTCATTAGTCAATCTAATTTATCAAATTTGAACTAAAGTCTTCATATTTATATGTTAATTTGTTCCTCACCCCTGGGGTTAGGAGATGAGAGGCAGTTACTCCTCCACTAGCATAGAAAGCAAGTGAATGAAGATATCTTATTGTTTTGCCATCATAGTATATTCAGTGTTCAGAATAACACACGTGAATGAATGAATGTCTTGAAGGAGTCAATGAAAACCAAGTATCATTACATAGGAAAGCAAATGTACATTAAAAATTCTGTATTGGGAATGGATCTCAGTAGAAAATAAGAGTGGGAATAATAAAGGGAGACGGAAGGTTGTAACTGTAAAACTGTGTAGTTCTGCTTACATTCCTACAGACTTACTGCTAAGGGTACAGTTTAAAATCTTGTCATGGGACTCCAAATTCCATTAAGCTGGGTGGTAAAAATGCCATCCATTAAAGTTTAACACATGAAATGTTAAAATGATAATATAAATAGAATCAAGTGTCTGGTAATAATAATAGATATAATTAAGAAGGAGTGAATACTCCAACATAGGAAACAACCCACCCAGCAGACTCATAGAATGACAATCACTTTAAGTAACACTCTGACCTCATAATCAGCCCTTAAGGCTTCCTGGTCTGGCTGAAAAGCCCATGAGAGCATCTGAGGCATGGAAAGCCAGGACACTGTGGCAAAAAATGTTCTACATGAAGGATCTCTGTGAGTGAGAACCCAGTGGAAATAAGTGACCACCAAAGAAGGATGTACTTTCCTTTAAAGGGAGGAGAGAACCTCCACTTTGCTTATAGCCTTGTCTAAATACTGACAGTTTATGGATTCAAAAGCTTTCCATAGCCTAGGCAGCTCATGTATTGAGCCTTGAGTGGTCACTGATGCCATACATAAGAGTGTTACTTTTTAAATGAACAGCAGGAGTCATTGAGCACTAAGTCCCCATGCAGGACCTCTATCCTTAATGAGGTTTATTATGAGAGTTAATTGTAAAACTTGTTCTCAGTTTTGTGTACGTGTGTGTGTGTGTGTGTGCAAATTGTTGAAATCTTTACTTAGCATAAATTTGGTCTTCTATGTACAAAGTTAATTGAAAATGAATCTTAATGTAGAATGGGAGTGGGAAGGGGAGAGGGAGGAGGAGGAGGGGTGGCAGTGTGGGTGGGTAGGAGATTATGGTGGGAAGAATTATATTATTTTATATTATAGAATTATATTATTTTATATTAATTAAATTATATTATAGAATTATATTATTTTATATTAATTAAATTATCATATTATATATTATTCTACATTAATTATATTATTCTATTATATATTATATTGATTCTATTATTCTATATTAATTATACATATATTATATTATATGTATATAATATATATGTAATATATATTATGTATATATAGAAAGAGAGAGAGAGAATCTTCCATCTACTCATCTACTGGTTCGCTCCCCAGATGGCCACAATATACAATGATGAGGGTCAGGCCAATCCTGGAGCCTGGAACTTCTTCGAGATCATCCACATTAGCAGGGAGAGCTGTTTGGGAAGTGGAGCAGCCCCTCATGGAATGCCAAAGTTGCAAGATGCAGCTTTGTTTATTTATTTATTTTTTAGGATTTATAGATAAGGAGGGAGAGACGAGAGAAAGAGAGAGACAGAAAGAAAAAGAGAGAGGTCTTCCATCCGCTGGTTCACTCCCCAAATGGCTGCAACAGTTGCAGTTCCACAAATTTGAAGCCAGGAGCCAGGAGCTCCTTCCAGGTCTCCCACATGGGTGCAGGGGCCCAAGTACGTGGGCCATCTTCTACTGCTTTCCCAGGCCATAGCAGAGAGCTGGATCAGAAAAGGAGCAGCCAGGGCTGGAACTGGCGCCCATATGGGATGCCGACACTGCAGATGGCTTTACCCACTACACCACAGTGCTGGCCCCAACGCTGCAGCTTTAAATGCCATGCCACAACACCAGCCCTGACGAAAATTATTTTGAGCTTGTACATTTAACTACTTTATTATGCACTGAGAGAGCATTTATATTTCTGAAAGCAGTGTAAAACCAATGTTACTATCAATGCCTTTTATCTTTTATCTGAGCTTTTTTATTTTACCTGTATAAATTTTCACATAGAGTAATATATGGAGCTGAAAACTTTCAAATATATATATATTCTGGGATTAATGAGTTAAAAGAAAAAAATTGGATTTCCATGCTCAGCTACAATGGTGTACAGAATACAACATTAACATTCAGAATAAAAAAGGAAACCAAAAGTAAAAGAGCAGTGGAGAGAAAAAAGGGAGTGGAGGAAAGAAATTATTGTGGTGAATCAATAACAAAATGGTGAGCACTCAGAAATAAATGTCTGAATTCTACTTCTAGATCAACACGAGAACATGGTCACTTTTATCAAGTCTTCTTATCATTGAAATATGCTGAATAATTATATCTAAGTAATAGAATTTTTCTAAATTTTGGCAAAATCATTTGTAAAATATGTTGGCAAAAATTCTCATTAAATATCTATATGTATTACAAATATTATTGCTGTTAGTTGAAGTTATTATAATTATTCTTCCTAAATATGAAATTATATAGGTTTTCCTTTTATTTTTCTGTTATGGTGCAAATATTTGAAGTGTTTAGGCAATTCAAAATGAAAAAGCAAATGATTACTTTTTTAATAGGAGGTTTGGAAACAGCATCTGCTTTACCTGGACTAGGTAATTTTAAAAAAAGGATTATACAAGCTGCAATAATATTAATGAGTTAAGTTGTATGTTTTTTAGAGTGCAATTGTTTTTGTTCATTCCAGTGATAAATGTAGGGTTTAGTGCTAAACATCATGATCAGTCAATTCCTCTGGGTATGCTCTCTATGAACTCTTAATTTTCCAATGCCAGAAATCTTAATTAAAACGAGCCTATTAGCACTTTGCAATGTACTTAATGAGTTGGGCTACTGACATCTTAATATAAAATGTGGCAAATGCATTTAAACAAAGAAAAGATGTTTGTGAGAACTTCTCAGAGTTCACTAAAAATTCTTATAATATACAGATCTCTTTCTATTAAGCTTGAATTTATGATGTCACAGTTCTCTTAATGGTCTACTTGAATATCAATGGTAGCTCTCAGTTTATCATTTGAAAAACTCCAAATTGGAAGAATTGTGTCTGACAGCAATATATATATTCCTCTCTCTCTGTAACTCCACCTTCAAATAAACAAATAAATTTTAAAATAAATAAATGTATAAATAAATAAATAAATAATATATTTTTCTTGGGACAGCCATTTGATACAGAGGTTAAGCTACTAGTTTAGACAACTGCATTCCAAATTACAGTGCTTGGATTCAAATCCCTGCTCTGATACACACACTGGGAAGCAGCAGATGTTGATTACATTCTTGAGTTCCTGCTACTCATGTAGCAGATCTCACCTAGGTTCCGGGCTCCTGTGTATTGCCCAGTCCCAGCTACTGCAGCCAACTCAGCAGTGAATCATTAGATTAAGATCTTCCTCTGTACCTCTCTCTCTCCCTCCCTCTCTTTCCCTCTCTTTCTCTCCTTTTCTTTCTCTCTGCCTTTCTTTCACATAAATAAGAATGCATAAAATTTTTAAAAATAAAATATTTCCTTCATTTAATTTAAAGTAAGACTCCAAGGGAAAAGGAGAATGGAAATGACGTAGTTGAATATAATAATAACAGTAGTCTGTTGAAAGCTCAGGAGTTAGCTACACGCGACGACATTCAGGGCCATCCATCACTTTATATGATCAGAAGGCATAGGTGGTGGTGTCTGAGTGGGGTTTTTAATTGAATATTTACAGAGAGTTGTAGCAGGTCTTGAACACAGTCCATTTCCTTACTGCATTTTTGGAAATTTCAGAAGTGTTGTGCTCGCTTCAGCAGCACATATACTAAAATTTAGAAGTGTCACAGCATCAGGTACACGGTGGGAGTAGTAATAATACCAGTCATGGTGATTTTGTGACAATGCGACTGTAAATAGCTGCAGGTAGGGAGGCAGTCAGCAGTTAGGCTCGTTATTTTTGATCACCACTGTTTCTGACCAGAAGTTCCACAAAAACTGCAATTTTCCTAGGTGTAAAAAGGGGAGAGGGCAGGTTGGGTGGAATAGGTGGGGCTTGTGGGAAGGGAGAGATTCTTAATCCAGGCATTCTAGAATAGGCTGCAGGAGTGCCAAGTGGTGTTTTCACCACCAGGCCAAAGGCCTGCCCCTGCTTTAAATTTTGAATAATTTTATAAATACTTAACTCATCAATATTATTAAAACAATTACTAGAAATGAAGCATAGTGCTAAAAGCAGGATTTCTGAACTCAGACTATGTGAGTTTGGCATTTGTTTTATTTTTTTCTCTTATTAAGTACAGTCTTGGAAGAGTTATTCAGACTTTCCATGGGAGCATTTTGTATCCACTATATAAAAAATATTATAAATATAATGAAATTTATAAATTTAAATACTTAATGTCGTTTATCTTATTAAGAGCTTTCAAAATTAACACTTTTGAAGAGTTTTCTGTTAATGAGTCATTAGGGGAATTTTTTTTTTTTAAGGATAAAATGATAGAATTCCTATGAAGTAGACACTGTGGAGAAAGGATTTTGTTTCATGGGAAATACACCAGAAATTTGAGTAGGAAACTTTTACTTCCCCCAAAAGGAAGAGTTATCCAGGTAGCTAAAGGGGATATATCAGTATCTGTCTTCATAATTGTAGCCTCCTGCATCCTCTCAAGTTCTGTGGTCAACCATTGACTTTGGAACTTTGATAACATAACCACAGGCTGAATTCAGTTTATTTTTCTAGGTCAAGAAAATAGTTTGTTACTAGGTTTTACAGCTAAGACTGCCTATTATTATATGGAAAATACTGCTGGCAGACTGAAAGTTATTTTCCTAATGACTCTATAAACCTTTTCCTGCTATTTTCCCCTATGACTACCTAAAAATATATGAAAATCATTTATTCCTAATCATACAGAGTTGCCTTCAAAAATACAACTCAACAATTCTTACACTCAAAGTCATGAACTGTGAAGATTATCTTCATTTAAGAATCATGGAGGTATAATAAGCCCTGGAGCCTCTGGAACTGTGTTTGTAGAAATCTTTTGCTATAAATTCCTCATATCATTGACAATGTGTGAAATTTAGGTGTCTGACTGTACTCTCTGTAGGGGACTACTTTGATCTTGTGCTTGTCCTCACAGTTAACTACAGCCATCATAGTAGTCCCTGGTTTGATTGTCATAACAAAACACAGAGAATTATTGTTCTTTTAGGGGGCTTTTGCAAGGTTATTTTTTGTTTGTTTGTTCCACAAGTATCTACCACAACTTTACCATACATGTCCCAAAACTATACCATACAAATATTTTTTTATCCTCATCATGCACCTCTGTGGGTTGTAGTTCTGTGTCGGTTGAGGTAAACTAAAACTTCATTCCTGAAATGCCTGTGCCATTACTTTCCTACAGATAGGATAATTGTAGCTCTATAAGGACTTCAATCACAGAGCATTATAGAACTAAGAGATGTCTATGTTCTAAACATATTCTTCCTTGCTTCTATTGTAGCCAAATGGCCTTCTTAACTTCCAGCTTAATAGAATCAGTTATCTCTTCTACTGGAAGCATAAATTTGTGAGGAATATGTAGGGGCAGTAGTGACTCATTTTGTCCCATTCCAGCTCTTGACTCCATCACTATGGATTGTGGCTGTTAGGAAAACAAAACATATATCTGTACTGATTAAGGGCATATACAACATCTTGGAGGACACTGTTCCAGCACTGGAATGTACAGTCAAACTCTAATGTGATGTTTGAGCTTTTCCACTTCTCTATCAATCTGAATGCTTCAGAATATTGTGGGAAATGGTAAGATGAGTGAATTACATAAGCAAGAACTCACTGATACACTTCATTTGAACAGAAGCAATGCTATACAGAATAATATGACAGGAGATAAGGTATTTGACCAATCCATGTAGAATAGTGTAGGCTCAGACATTCAGTTCTGGAACAAAAACACACATGGGAATACTTATTTCACTAAGAACAAAGAACTGTCTTTTACTTGATGGCAATGATAAAATAATGAACATGCTACAAGGCCATTCAATCCAAAGAATGGTGCAATATCAAGGACTTCATGTTAGTCTATGCTGATGGCAGAATGGACACAAAAAATGGCTAAAGAAGTGTCATTGCTTTGCCCATATATAATCACTGGCATTGCCAACATGGTCATTTTGCTCAGGATCCCACTGGGTGATGAGGGGGGAGTCATTGAGGAACAGAGGTGTACTGGTATAATGAGGCCATGTATACACTTGATTATTAAAATAATTATCTGATGAGATCACTTTTGATGAGCATTAAAACACAGGACATTTGTGTCTTCACATTCTTTGCCTATTCAGAGAAGATTATTCATGTACCTCTGCCTCAGATTTCATTGTATACAATTGTGCCCCTTTTAAGTCCCTGACCATCCTGTAAAACCATTCACTAAAGCCTGAAAATCATTATATATTCTTACTTCTTTACATTGCTCCTTACAGACAAAAGGGAGAACTCAGTGTACTGCTCAGTGTTCTTCCCCTGAGAGGATTTTTCTTCCTTACTGTCCTTCAGGGTTAGCTTAGAAGGGAACAATTGTTCTGCAATTGCTTACACAAGTTTTCATGGTTCCTGTATATCATGCAGAACCCTTTGTGAATTAGGCTCTAGTTTTATTTTCTTTTGTCAGCTAGTCACAGTGGGATCTGCATGAGACCGTGAGTATGATACAGGAGAGAAAGTATAACATGGAAGAAGCAAGGAGCCATGATTATTTGGGATATGTCATATGACTTATTTATACATTTATTGCAAATTTGATCATAATGCTGTAAAAGCTAGTTCCATTTAATTGTAAAGTAGTGTTGTGTACGCCTGCCTTTCTTGTTTAATGGATCACACAATACATAGTTCATTATGGGAAAATGAGGTTGTATGATAACTTGGTGGTCCAAAGTAAAGTATTTAGCCTATGCTGAATTTCAGCAGCAAGCAAGAGAAAGCTACTTGCCTTCAGAGGCTGGCCAGGGTTTCTTCCAAAATCTTAATGTTTCACACTGTGAGTCACCTCCAAAGGCCTGCTTGAACAATCCATACAGCTTCCGAGTCTGTTACTGCAGTGTCAATAACATTGGATCCAAATGATCATATTGCCCAAGTGGCAGAGCAGCTTTCTAGACACACTTGTAGATCCTTCTCTTGTCCTAGCAACATCAAAACTGACAGCCTTTCTTGTCACTGACCTAAGAAGAAGGAGTAATACATCCAAATGTAGATTCTGATAGGACCAGTAGGCATTACCCCTGTGGTGGGAGTGGACAGATGTAAAAATTAAGAGCATTTGGTGATGCCACGCAACACTGAATAATCATTACCATTTTTATGAGACCTATTTTCTAACTACTGAGAAACATATAAGTAACACATAAGTTTAGAGTAGCTTCTATTTTCTGCTCACCATATCTAATCTGTATAGTGTCATCAGTGTAATAGACCAGTATTATACCTTGTCGAATTGAATGAAGATCATGGTCATTATATGTTAATGATGACACAGGAATGGAGAATTTATATAACTGAGAACAATAATGAAGGTAGATTGCTGTCTTAGATAAATGAAAAACTGCTTTTGATAGTCTTTATTAACAGGTATATAAAAAAGCATTTGCCAGAACAATAGCTTCAGAGAAAGTAGCAGAGAGTATTTCCCAATCAATCAAAATTTAAGGAAGAGCTGCAAGGGAAGTTGCAACTTCAGATAATTATCTGATAATTCACTGCCATTCCGATATTCATCAATTTTCTAAATAGACAACAAATGTAAGTTAATTGATAGTGGGTGGAAATCAAGACATCTTCATATGGCAAGTCCTTGAGTGTGGAACTAATCACTGCAATACTTCCAGGAATGTGGTACTACTTTTGAATTACTGTTTTTTACAGGTAAATGCAAGTTTAGTGATTTTGACTTGGTCTTTCCTACCATAGAATTTCTCATCTCATAGGCTATATAGAACCAATGTAAAAATTTTGCAAGTTGATGAAAATTTATATTTCAATTATGCATCCTAAAATTTGAAAATAACAATAATATAGATTTGGGAACCTACTTGACTAAATCTGAGATAGATCTAAACTAAACAACCCATTGTTCAACTGACACTCATTGATCACTTGGCATTCATCAGACTTTCTATTCTGATGAGTGAAACACATTGACATTCTTGATCTCCATGTATTAGTGTCCATTCCAGGAGAGCATCCTGTAATGACAGAAATGTCTGATGCTTTTACTCAGTTCCTGGTCATCATCAAGGAGATCTGGCCAACTCTACATTTAGGAGGTTCTTTGTTCATAAATCTTCTCCAGTGTGAGAACTTTATTGAGGGTCTGTCACTCTATCTCTTTATAATTCAAATTAAATATTTTCCCCCCTTGGCCTAGAGCTTTTCCACTCAATATAGATGAAATAATAATTCAATATACTACCTATATGGTTCAGGTTCACTTCTAGGGAAACTGTACCCAACTAGCCAAAACCAAAGTTCTCTGCCTGTGAGACTATTCAGGTTACTGTTTGGCCCCATTATATATTATGGAAACCACATGTGTCATGTCTTTGGTGGCTAAGTTACACCTTTTGGGACCTTTGCAACCTTGGATTCACATTATCTCAGTTATATTCAGAATCCAATGGAGGAATTTCCCTTATAATGTGTAACATATTGAGAACAGGACTTATAGACCTCTTATAAGATTATGCGCTAATTTTCAGATTTTTTTTATCTTATAGTATTCAAATCATGTTTTGTCCTCTGTGATTTCCAAGGTTGCATAGGAAGAACTTACAAACTAAATGCTCTCTAACATTCTGACTTCTCTAAGCCTTTGGGTATTTTTCTGAATAGTCTACCAAGGCTATTTTAGCCTTTAAGTTTTATTTAGTTTTACAGCACTTGGATTTATGCTTCTATCAACAAATGGAGTATCCAGAATCTCTGCTCAGTAACCTACAATTGTTATTTTGGCCTGCTTCAACTTCACATTCCTATCACCATAATCCCACATTGTTAATATCCATTCCAACATGTGCTCCCTGAATCTGTATCTGCATAAGTTGAGAAAAGCAGATATTTGACCTGTGGTAACCTCCTCATTGGTTACCTTTTCTTTTCTTTTTTAATATTAATTTATTTATTTGAAAATCAGAATAAGAGAGAGGGAGGGAACTAAAGAAGAAAAACCAGAGTAAGTTCAGTTTCCCTGCCATTTTCCCATAAATGTTCCTATTGTTTACTTTGGAATTCCTTTGTCCTTTTACTGGGAGATTTTCTCCGTTCATCTTTTTTCATAGGGACGACCATGTTTCTGTGTGTAGCACAGCCTTAAGCATCTTGTGTAAGGCTGGACCACTGGTGACAGATTCTTTTAGTTACTGTTTATTATTTCACCTTCATTCTTAAATTTGAGCTTTTCAGGGTACAGTATTCTGGGTTGACAGTTTTTATTATTCTTAAGATTTGGAATATATCTCACCATTCTCTCTTAGCCTGTAGAGTTTCTGATAATTCAGCTGTGAGTCTAGTTAGAGAATCTCTGAATGTAATCTGGCTTTTCTCTTCTGCACATTTTAGAATCTTTGTTTTATGTGGAGAGGTTGACTACAATGTATTGTGGTGAAGATCTTTTCTGGTCATGTCTATTAGGAATTCTATATGCATCCTGTACTTGTATGTCCCTTTCTTTCTCCAAATTAGGGAAGTTTCTGTAATTATTTCACTAAAAAGGTCTTTAATCCATTCTCTAATTCTATGCCTTCAGGAACTCCAAAGACCCAAATGTTGGGTCATTTGATAGTATCTCATATATCTCCAACACTGTTTTCCAGTTTCTAATTTCTTTTTTTTTTTTATCTTACTGTAAAATTTTCAGAGATTTTTCTTCTAACTTAGTTTTCCTTCTGCCTCATTGAGTCTATTGTTAAGGCTTTCCATCACATTTTTGATTTGACATACCAAATTTTTCATTTCTAATATTTATTTTGATTTCTCTTTAAAATCACAATTTCATGGTGGAAATTTTCATTCATGTCATGTGTGGATTTTTTTTAATTAGTGGATTTGCTTCTCATTACTTCCAATTGACACTACAATCAATTTTTTGAATTCTGGTTCTGGAATTTCTTCAATCTCTTCATTTTCACATTTTAGCATTGAAGTGTTGTGTTGCTTTGGAGGTGTCATGTTGTCTTCCTTATTCTTATTTCTTGAATTTCTGTATTTATTTTTAGGCATTTGTGGAGATACTTCGTGGTTTTTTTTCCCTGTGATGGATTTTGTCTTTGGACTATGCCTCTGTGGATTAGTGGAGTGTCTGCTATTTTGTGAATATCCTGAGGGGTGTGCCGACTGTGGCCCGGAAGCTCTGTTCAGTGTTGCAGTGTGAGGGGAGTGTCCAAGGGAACACCCAGGTTGGGCATGGTAAATGTCTTTTTTTCTTTAAATCAAAAAGTCAAGTTTGTTCAGCTTTGTTGGCATGGTCTCATGCTCTACTCCTCTCCTCCAAGGAGACCAATGCCTGATTGCTAGCCCCAGTGGGTAAATTATTCATTCATGCTGCCCCAAGAATTACATAAAGGATCTGTGCAGTCCTCAGTGTGAGCACAGATCCCACAGCACTGATCCTCACCAGGGCATCAGGGAGCCCAGGATGTTTGCAGCCTCCCACAATGACTGCCCAACGAACCAGCCACACCCTGCACCCTCACAGGCAGCTAGCAGCTACAGTGTTTTCACATTCAGAAGCACTCAGACCCCTATCAATTCTCCCAGGCAGCCTCAGGGGTTCTCCTCATGGCTGGTTGCTGTGTGCATGGACATGAGCTGGCATATCTGTTGTATATGTCCAAAATGGTACACACTCTCTCTATGCTAGTTACAGGACACTGGTGCTGAGGGGTCGGGGAGAGAAACTTGCCCCCTTTTTATCCTTTAGGTAAGCAGGTATAAAGTCCCTCACAAGGCTCCAAGCCAGACTCACATCAAACTCTTCCCACAGCTTTATTGCCAGTGCATTGGGCTACTGCAGTCTGGTCTCACCTCACTCTCCAAAGCTGGTGCTGAGGCTCTCAGCTGCTGGGTTCCTGAGCTGTGTGCATCCACACCCTCCACATAGGTCCACAGTTCCCTCTAATTTGCATGGAATTTCCTCTGCCATTTTCTCCCTAACTCTTCCCTGAGGTTGCACTTTTTTCTTTCTTTTTTTTTTTTTTAACTATCTTTCCCTGGACTAGAGCAGTAAGCTCCCTCTTTACGCTGCTATCCTGGTCTCAGTGCAGGTGTCTTAAACACAAATGTATTATCTCATGGTTCTTGATGTTAGAAATTTGAAAGCAAAATGTCATCAATGCTCATTCGTACTGAAGGTGGCTGTCTTCTCCTCCATCTCTCACTGTTTTCCTTCTATGGACACCTGTGTAGAAATTTTCCCTTCTTATAAGGACATCAATCATATCAAATTAGAATCGATTACATTGATTTGATTTTAAGTAAATATTACATATCCCCTTATTTCCAAATAAGCTGCATTCTGAGCTCTAGAGCCTTAGGACTTCAACATGTGATTATTGGTGAAATGAAATACAGCTCATAACATCTTTTCATATTAGGAGGTATGGCCTTGTTTTCCAGCACCCTTGCATAAGTCATTTCCCCTATTTTATGATTTTTCATTGGAAATACTTCTTTCTTCTTGTCTTAGTCAAATATTCAATTAATGGAGTCCCTACATAGGGCTTTACAGAATATTGAGATACGTATCAGTTTCTTCTGTTGAATTGTGGAGAGGATAGAATTGGCTTTGAGATTCATAAAACTTGATATTGTTGAGATTTTTCCATCTCACCTTTTTGTGTCCATTTTGCTCTGCCTGTTGGCTTGATATCTACAGGCCAGCTGCTTAGGCAAGATTGAATCCATAGACGCAGACAGCTCTAGGCTGGTGTCCATGGTGCATCAGGCATCCAAGAAATGAATGCAGACATTTCGCTGCCAGTTCCTGAAAAAGTAAATCCAAGGAAGGTGTTTTGTTGTCCATGCTTTAGTGCTTTGTTCTTCTCTGGACCAATCTCTCTGGCTAAAGATGTATAGATTTCATAATGGCTTCTCTGTTCACAGCTAATGTCACGTAATTTGGGTTTCAAAGAAAAATACACAAAATATACTTATTGTATACTGCCAGCACATTTATAATTTCAATCATCTCATAAAATTATGAGTAAGCTCTTATTTTACTTAAATTTTAAGTATTTTTTCATTTACTGTATTCCCAATATCCTTCTCTACCATGTTTTATGTTTGTCTTTTATATTTCTGAATATCTTTTAAGATAAATGCTGTCATAGGTGTGTGTTTGTTTATTATGTGTGCATATGTGTAAATATTTGAGTGTGCTTTCAATTTTTTAAAAACTACAAAACAAACAATGGTTTAGCTCCTCTTTGTTCATTATTGTTCAAGGGGGTACTGATAAAAACAGATCCTATTCTTTTACGTGATATGAATTGTCTTGAGACAACTTAGTCATTTAATATTCCAAATATTTTATTAAATATTTGTATCTTTAAAAATTGGAGGCAAGTAGGGATGCTATATATTTATTTCCAATAATCACCTTACATCAAAGGCAACTGCATTATAATCTTAGTACCATACCAACTGATCAGCAGAGAGATGGCATAGAAACCAGTAGATCTTTGCATTTGAAGTGCAAATTCCAGAGTTTTAGCTACTGATCTTACTAGATAGCATTCTCTCTTTTATTCTTGGACTTTCTACTAAATTACATATTTTACATAATGCTTATTTCTCCAAATTTTCCCTACACTTCTCATGCTAATTAACAAACAGCATGATGCAAATTTCAGTAATGATATAAGAAGTAATTATGTGGTTGAGTCCAGAGCATGAATGGCTTGCTTCAAAGACAAAACCATCCTCTACAGCATTGTAGATTAGTCCACTGCTTACACAAAACTACTTACACTGGAGGATGTTCAAAATAAGTTACTCCACAAACTCTAAGACAATGTATTAGATGGTTGGATTAAGCAAGTATGTATTACTTGTACAAGGTTAAGACATTCTGGGTGAGTACCTGAAGGAATTAGATTACTCTATAAACATGTTGTCTGGGCTAGTTATAAACAAAACAAGTAAACAATAGCAAATAATGCTAACAATTAGCTTTTTGCATTTGCTTTTTGTAACCCTGCCCTCTTTCAGTGACATTATGGCTAGGCTTCACTTCTGCTTTGTTTTTGCCACTGGAGAAAGTGAAGTCAGCTATTCTATCAGAGAAATCTGCACAGACGTTTCACACTCCTACCTGGATTTTGTCTGTGTGATTATACCTGCTGTTGTTAGTGTTGTTAAAAATAAGATCATATAGTTTTAGAAAAATGAAGCCATCACGAGTTTTGAAGTGCCCTGATCACTGAGAATCTCAGTGGCATGAGTAGTAGTGAGTACTCAAGTTCTCTTCTTACCCATGCACCACAGATTGGCCTGCACAGGACAGAAAACTATCACACTGATATTCATTAGTTTCTTGAGACTGCCAAATGTATGGATTCCAGCATTCTGTCAGCTTAAGGCTCTAAGCAGTGTCCCCTCAGGTTACGAGTACATAGCTAGTGGCTATTTTTCTGTTCACAGTTATATTAATGATCACTCAAGTTCCTCTTTAATTAAGAAAATGGGAATTGTATATTTGGCCCTAAAACATGATATTTCTTAGAAATCTCAATAATCTTTTGTTTATTGTTCCTGACTTTTTGTTTCCATTCAGTGTATAGCATTTTCTCAGGCTTAATTTCTACATTTATTGATATTTACCTCAAGAGAATTGGCCTAGGGTTTTTCAATGATGCATAGACATAACATATATTTTAGAAATTCCAAATCATTTTGTTTAGAAACCTGTTACTGAATATAAAATACTGAATATGAGCAATAATAGCTTTTGCATTAAAAAGTAATACAGTTCTATTCTTATAGATATTCTTGTAGTTGCATACTTTGAGTAGTTATTCTGTAGATATTAAATTTATGCACATTTTCAGAATATAAATGCTTTTTGTATTTCAAATGAATTATCATCAAGTTTATTTGATCATTTATTTTTGTACAAGATATATATAGAGAGAGAGACAGAGAGGGAGGAGAGAGAGTTCTTCCATCTGGTTTACTCCCCAAATGGCCTCAACAAAGCCAGAAGCCTAGAACTCCATCCAGATCCTACACATGGTCACAAGGGCCCAAGCCCTGGAACTATCTTCTAAGGCTTTCCCAGGCAGATTTGCAGAGATCTGGATCAGAAGTGAAGCAGAGGGCTGGAGCTGTGGCTTAGCGGATAAAACTGCCACCTGCTGTGCCGGCATCCCATATGGGTGCCAGTTTAAGTCCCGGCTGCTCCACTTCTGATCCAGCTCTCTGCTATGGCCTAGGAAAGCAGTAGGAGATGACCCACTTACTTGGAACCCTGCACCCGTGTGGGAAGACCCAGAGAAAGCTCCTGGGTCCTGGCTCAGATCAGCACAGCTCCGGCCATTGCAGCCAATTGGGGAGTGAACCAGCAGATGGAAGACCTCTCTTTCTCTACCTCTCCTTCTCTCTCTATAACTCTGACTTTCAAATAAATAAAATAAATCTTAAAAAAAAGAAGTAGAGCATCCAGAACTTGAACCATTGCTCCAATATGAGATTCCAGCATTGCAAGTTGTAGCTTAACATGCTGTGACACAACATCAGTCAAGTTTGATCACTTCTTTATTCTTAGATTTATTCATCTCCATTTTATAACTTTAGGGATATTTCCTTATTCCCAGTGACATTAATTAAGCATAACTTTCAGTTATTCTGAATGTTAGCACATATAATATTAAAGAATCAGATATCAGTTTTAATGTGCTTTCTCTACTGACTGCATGAGGCATAATATCAAAGATTGGGCATATGTTAATAAGCAGCATATTTCATGTTTTAAAGCATGAGACAAGCTTCTATAGGAGGATAATTTATTTTTAACTCTTAAATGAGCTTATTTTAATTAGAAAATAATTTACATTATTTCTTATATTACAGCTCTGATATTCATCATAACCAGATGATAGTAACTTTTAAATTATATCTACGTATCAAATGTCAGAAATATATTTATATACAGTATAGCTTACCTTTATAAATTTCATAAATGTTTCTGAAAAATTACCATTTTATATACAATGCCATGCACAATCTAAATGAAAATTGGCAACATATCAATAATTTCACTAATGATATAATTTAGTAGATTTGAGTAGCAATTATTTTCTATTTCATTTTTTGATATTCCAAATCCTAATTGACTAATTTTTTTAAAAAAAATAATGTATTTATTTGGAAGACATGGTTACAGAGAGAGAGAGGAAGAGGGAGAGGGTGAGGTAGAAGGAGATGGAGACAGAGACAGAGAGATCTTCCATCTGCTGGTTCACCTGCAAATGGCCACAGTGGCTGGGTACTGGGCCAGGTCAAAGCCGGGAGCCTGGAAATCCAACTGTATCATGTGGGTGATAAGGCCCACACATTCAGGCCATTTTCTGCTGCTTTCCCAGGCACATGTGCAGGGTGTTGGATGGAAGTGGAGTAACAAAGACTCAAACCAGTGATTCTCCTCTCTGTAACTCTTCCATTCAATTTTAAAAAAATCTAAAAAATTAAATTTTCAACCAAAAGTTTTAACAACAGGTATTCTCATATTTTCCTTACTTCCTTAAGATTACTCTAAAATCATTACTTTTTAACTCAATAATAAACTTATTTAAAAATATGGTGGTAAATTTTGCATTGTCTCAATGTAAAATAAAGAATACTACTTTGCAGATGCCACTATGCCATAGGCCCACATTAAATACTATATCCAAGATGTCTTCTTGATTCTTTTTTAGTGTACCATGCTGCAATAAAAAGATTTTATATTCCATAAATAAATTAACTTATAAGAGATTATAAAGGTAGGAGCCGGTGCTGTGGCTCACTTGGTTAATCCTCCGCCTGTGGAGCTGGCATCCAATGTGGGCACAGGGTTCTAGTCCCAGTTGCTCCTGTTCCAGTCCAGCTCTCTGCTGTGGCCCGGGAAGGCAGTGGAGGATGGCCCAAGTGCTTGGGCCTTGCACCCGCATGGGAGACCAGGAAGAAGCACCTGGCTCCTGGCTTCGGATCAGTGTAGCTCCGGCTGTGGCGGCCATTTGGGGAGTGAACCAACAGAAGGAAGACCTTTCTCTCTGTCTCTCTCTCTCATTGTCTATAACTCTACTTGTCAAATAAAAAAAGAGAGATTATAAAGGTCAAATATTATAGAAAACGCACCAAGAATTTAAAATATTTGGACATAATAAAATAGATTATATCATAGACCACCAATCTCCATCTAAATGAAAAGTTCAATTGTCTATTATATATGAGAAGGATATGTCAAATAGAAATGACTCAGTGAATGGAAAATTGAGACCTTAATCTTCATTAAGACAAATTTAAACAAAATAAATCAGAACATTGCGATATTATTATCACCACAACTTTATCAAGGTTAAAAGATAACAGTCATCAAATAATCAGAGTTAACTATTGGCAATTATATTTCTAATGACAATGCAATCACAATAAAATGTATCAATATATCAAAATATTATTGGAGAATTGCTCTATTTTTCTGGTTGTTCTTTGGTACTGGTATATATACATGCCCCAATATGCATGTGTTTTTACTTCCCATAATTCCTCCTCTTCTACCATGTCTTATTTGTCAAACAAATTCAGCTGAGGCTGTTCATAGACAATAGCTTTTACATATTTCTTTTTATGACATATTTGTAATTCAGTTGAGTCTCCAGTAAATCAAACCAGGAGAGAATAAAAATGAATGAACATTTCAAGTGAAACAATACTGAGTTTGGAGAATTCATTTGAAATAGAACTGTTTGCACATATTAAATGATGTGGATCAATTCAATTCTTTGGGTTTCAGCACTTTAGACTAGCATATAGTATGATCTGTGGAGTGTAACTAGTACAAAAGGGAATTGTGAAAGGAAAAAGGAGAACAATGACGCATAGTGGACATGTCTACAATGCAGCCTTTAGAACGGTTACGCTGCATTTTCACGTATTTTTAGAACTAGTGTGACAAAGATCAAAGTGGAAGGTAGTGGAACTGGATCAGATGAGCTTGCTATGTTCCCAGTGCTCTAATTCAACACTCTCAGGGTGCCATTTAAAGTTCATAATCCTTATTATGGTAGGAATTTGAGAAATAGTTGCTGCCACATGAGGATTTATTTATTTGTTTATTTTACTGAGTGAAGTACATTAAATCAAGGTGAAAATTTCTATTTTCTTTTTAAAACAGCAACAACAACAATTTAGAATCTCTGGAATGGCAGTAAAACCTTGTAGGCAAAAATAACTGACAGTGTGGCTTTTTATTATTAAACTAAACTTAGGTTCTTATTTAACACTCATTTAAAAGGTCTATGCAAGGGAATATGACCAAGTATGTTATGACCTATGAAAGGCAATATAAAAGCTGAAGTCAGATATTATGATTAATAGGTCAGATTGAGTACTTAGAAATTTAAGCACGTATTTAAATTATAATTTTATGAGTTGCCAATATGGTTATTTTAAAATCATTTTAACATAATTAGATCAAACTTGTTTGCTAAAAGCCAAATTACAAATATTTATTTATTTTCTAAGTGCTTTTGGATTAATTAGGTCTCATTATTTCTGCTTCTCAAGTATAAAAAAAAATCACTCCTATTTTCTATGACATTCAAGAAGCAAATAATTTTCCTCTGAATAATAGGCAAATGACTTTGAAAGTCTGACACAAATTTGTTAAAATATTACAAGCTTTTAATGCAATAAATAGCTATAAAATTATGCTTGAGAATTATATATTTTCTCTTTGTAATAACCATGACATTGGAATTTGATGAAGAAAATAAAGCTGTGAGTTTTCTTTTTCTTAGTTTCACCTTTAAACCTTGAAAACACTTAGGGAATATGGCCTTTCTAAACCAACTTACACTTTCAACTCAACACTGAATGTTTAAATGTCAAGATATAGTTAATGGAATTTTACAAAAGCTATCAAGTTGGTTTAGTCATCCATGGTTAACAAAATAAGGAAGAATAATAGAAATTCCTGTGTTCAATTTTTATAGTATGTCACAGTTTTCAAAGTTGTTTCACAGTCATTATCCCATTTAATTCCGCCAAACTTGAGGAACTAGAATGAAAGCAGAAATAAATCTATCCTTGTTTTGCTCACTTGGTGCAGACACCAAATAATCACTGGAGATAGCACAAGGATGAGAACACAGATCAGAAAATGCAGTAATTGTAACATATAATTTATTATTTGACAATAATGATATTGAACATTCCTGTGGGATTTCAAAATAGATCTTAAGTGTATTACATTATCTGACTTTGTCTCTCATTTCTATATTTTTTCCAGCTGGTATATAGACTGGATAACCTATCTTTAAATCTTACCTCAATCATTTTCCTGTGAAACTCATCTGTTTTTATTCTTCTAGTGCTTGGCATTCCAATCATTAGTTCCTATACCTGCAGATTATTTGCAACTTGAGAGTATCTACTATACAATTTTATGTGTTAAAGGTGGAGCCTAGTGACTGGAAAACATGAGATATTTAGTAAGTAAATGAAATAAGTAAATGATAACAGTAATATTTAAATATTTTACAGAATACGTATTTTTCTGTTCAGTGATTTTTTTTTGACAGGCAGAGTTAGACAGTGAGAGAGAGAGACAGAGAGAAAGGTCTTCCTTTTGCCGTTGGTTCACCCTCCAATGGCCGCCACGGCTGGCGCGCTGCGGCTGGCGCACCACGCTGATCTGAAGGCAGGAGCCAGGTGCTTCCTCCTGGTCTCCCATGGGGTGCAGGGCCCAAACACTTGGGCCATCCTCCACTGCACTCCCGGGCCACAGCATACAGCTGGACTGGAAGAGGAGCAACCGGGACAGAATACGGCGTCCCAACTGGCACTAGAACCCAGGGTGCCGGTGTTGCAGGCGGAGGATTAGCCAAGTGAGCCGTGGGGCCCGCCTTTTTAGAGATTTTAACACCCATAAATTCCTTCCATATGTACATGCTTTATCAAATACTGACTTTCTAAGGAGTACTATAGCTATCTACACTAAAATGTCACTGAAGATGACATATTACAAATAATATGTTCATTACCACACAAATTTTAAAAAATAATTTCTTACATATACGTTAGGTGTTTGTATTACACAGAAGAGAAAATATACCTATGCTGGCATTCATAGCCATGTTTTCTAACAATAATTTAGAATCAATGTTTAGACAAAAATAGGTTGTGGCATTTTTCTTAAAGAGTACCTGCTATATTAAAGAACTGACATTTTAGTTTTCACCTTTCTAAAGATGACTGATAAATAACATCTCAATGCTTTTGAAAGGACATTACATTCTCTGTTGTTGCATAGCAGAGTATCATAAATTTTATGTCTTAAGACAAATGTATTCTTTCTCACAGTTCTGTAAAATTCCTTCCCGGCAGTTTTGGAATTGCCTGGAACCACCAGGTCTTACTTATGAATCCAAAATCAGTTGGCAGACCCATTTGTGGTTGAACATAGCCGGGGTAGCTGGAATAGCACAGGCCCTGTTTCCAACTTGATCTTTAACCACGGACTTCATCACAGCTCATAGATCCTACCAGAACTATGTTAGAGCCAAAAAATACATCACATTAGCCATTGTTCTGGATTCAGTGTGAAAGTGGCCTTCATGGGATAATGGATACTAAGAGGAGATTGTATTGGAGATCATTAGTGCAAATTTCAAACAGTGGTACAATATTGAGATATAACTATTCACACTTATGATGAATTAAACAAATTGAAATTATTTCATATTGTTATGATATTTGTGATTTGAGTTTAATATCATGTTCTTAACAGAATAAAAAGTTATAATTCCAGAAACAAGTTAACACATCCATTGCCTTCCATAGTTGTCATATTTTTATTGCATGTAAGTGTGGTGAGAACTAGATCTACTCACCTAGTAAATTTCAACTATACAGTACATTATTATTAAGAATAGCTATCATGATGTATGTGAGATTTCCAGAACTTACTCTCATAACTATGAATTTTAAAGTTTTAATGTCTCACCATCCACACCCTGAGTCCACAGCAGCAGCCATTCATATTTTTGCTACTATGAGTTTGACTTTTTAAGAATGCACATATAAGAGAGATATAGTATTTGTCTTTCCGAGTCTTCTTTATTTCATTTGGCATAATGTCCTTGAGTTTTGTCCATGTTTTAATAAAAGATGTGATTTGATTAATCTTTAACTTTTAATAAAATCTTACGTGCATGTATTTACATATTTCTCACATTTTTATCCACTCATTAATTTGTACATATTATGAAATTTACATTTTATGTTAAATATACTTGCAATAATGAATGAACTGTATGTTAAAGGCAGTCATTCCAATAAGATCAAAATATTTTATTGAGTTTCCAGAACTTATTCAAACTTCAGAAGCAGAATGCATTGATTACCTTGCCTGGAAAGTAAAAGTATTGCATAGTCCTGCAACAATTAAATAGGGAAAACATTACTGTAATCCTTCCCTAAAGGGACCTGAAGCTGTTTACTCAAATGATACATTAAGTAATGGGAAACCAAGGCATTTCAAAAACAATTGAAAAGAGACTAAGACTTAGTATTGAAACTTTAAGAAGCATCATCAAGTCTTCCTTAAAGTAAGATATGTAAGAAACAAATAACTATTGGAATAATGGACAAATTTTGGCACAAAATTGATCAGCTGATTTGCAGAAACACTTAGTGTTTACATCCCCCAGGCCATGAATGTGTAAATGAGGTTGACATTCTTGGTAGCTGGAATATACTCCAAATTTTGTCCTTGATCTGTAGATTTAAGGGCTGTTCCAAAGTGGGAGAGATCAATTTTCTAGAAACTGATGCAAGTTTTACTTTAATGGTGAACCAAGACCAGTACTATATTTGCAGAAGGATCAAAGGAGTGGCTTAATAATTAGTCACGCATAGTAGCAAATAATGTTTGTTGACCACACAAGAACTTGGAAGAAAAAGGACTGAAACATCAGATGCAAATACACATGTATGCCATAGAGTCACGTGTATGGGTATGCAGAGAATGCAAAGACTATAAATAGGATTTGTCATTCGTTGATCCCTACATAAAATCACCCATACTGAAACAGTTATTACACAATCAGTGAGACAAAATAACTGTCAAGTATTGTCCTGCCTTATTGTTATTAACTATAGAAATATCATAGCAGATGTGAACGGAATGCTAACTGTGGCAGCATAGAAGTTATATATGGGTTTAATATCATGTACTCCAAAGTTCAAGGTGAATTCACCTGTTGCATCTTCTGAATATCTGAATCTATCTGAATATATGAATATCTATCTGAATACCTGCTATCATTAATAGAGACTAATGTTGAGCTGACACTAAGGCACTATAGCCTGAGAAGTTCAGCCAGTCATAGAGGAGTTCTTCTCTTTTGTGGGGTCATTAAATTGTCCTCAAAGGTCTAAATAATTACTCTAAGTATAAATTTTCCTTTCTTTCCCATATGCCTTAGCCAGCACCAACATCCCAGAAAAATGAGGGGTTAAACCACAAATAAAATTCCCATATAAAATAGTATCCAATCAAAGAACACATTTTACAGCAAAGGACATACAGGGCTGGGCCATGAAACAAAACACACAAGTTTTATTCAGATTCACCTGATTTGATAGAGCATTGGTATCCCAGCCAGCAAGTGACCATGGTCTCAATCCTTCACACTGACTATTACTTTACATTTTATGATTTGTCCAAATGTTAACTTTCACACTGGAGCTCCTTATTGGGTTGACTTTGTCATCTCTACACAGGGGTACTTAGTTGCGACATCTTTCTTATATCACCCTGTCTCATGTGTTGTCTCTGTACCACAATCTGAAGGATTCCCCACCCTGATTCTCCTTCTTTTCTTATAGTATTTCATCTACATTAATCCACAATAAGCTATGGTAGATTTCTAATTCCACTTTAATACCTTATTCTCAGAAAACCTTGCTCATATGTAGCTCTGGCAAATTAACAAGTTATAGGAAATAATGATCCTCTTAATTTTTGAGTTAATAAATTATTAAAATGTTGGTATTATATATTATGCTTTAGAATTTTTAAATTTTCTTTAAAGAAATTTCATTTATTTCATATATACAAATTTAGGAACATAGTGATACTTCCCACTTTACCCTCCCTACACCCCATGCTCCCAGCCTTCCTCCCCTTCTTCATTCCCTCTCTTCGTATTTACAGTGGTCTAATTATTATATCTACAATAAATTATCTATTTTAATGGTAAGAAGATTTAGTTTCTCACAAATAATATGAATTATAGTTCTTCAGTTTAAATGAGCTTTTTTTTAAGTTAGTACAATATAAAAGAAGAATTAATTACACACAAAACTGGTATTAAATGACCTCAGATATTAAAATTTATTAAAGTTTTGATAATAGAAGTCAGATCATAGATGATAACTGTTGTATTAATGTGCATCTGAGAATATTTGATAGAGCTTTCTATAAAAGCAAGCTAGTGGAAGATTTACAAGAAAGTAATTGAAAAAGATAGCCTGATATTAAGCTATAGCCTGTCAAGCTTCCATATAAAATTATACTAATTATGAGTAAGTATCTTGCAAATAATTTTTTATTTTAAAATCAAATTGGTTTACCTTTCTCAAAATACCCAAACATTCTCAGGAAAATTAATTTGAAAAATGGCACTTTTCATTAAGGGCATAAATGATAGCCAGGAAACTTGTTATTTTGAGAAGAAAATATTTCAGCTTCTATTTATTTCTTTCCTTTTGTTTTAGGACTGGACAAAATTTGCAATGGGCAGATTTTCTGCACAAAACTTAAAGTGTATCCAAATGAGGTAGGACCATGTTCTTTGAAGCAAATCAATGTATCAAATACTTGTACATTCTTTCTCTATGTGGAAACTGCCCTCCTGCTATGACTTGAAGTTTTGGAATCTATGATGGGCAAACTCATAAAAAAATGTATTTATTTATAAAACTAGTTATATAGAAAATGCTAGAAGAAGAAACATTGTTTATTGTTTTAAGTATAGTGACATTTACTTGGGCAATAACCCACAAAATATCTATTTCAGAGGTCTGTGAAAAGCAAGATCTTTAAAATGGTTGTTTTAAAAACATAAACAGAAAAGCTTAGCAATATTTGCTTCTCTCCCATGGTAAAATAGATGAGCAAAATTTTAGGGTTATCCTTAAAAGGAGCTTTCCTAAGAAACTATCATAATCTGTGATATGGATCAATATCAGAGTCTTAACCAAAACAAATGAGGACTGTTTTGAGTTCAGTAGATGAAGTTATGCTGAGATGAAAAGTGAGTAATTCTACAGAGAAGAAAGCCAGCTGACTGCCCAGCTGAAAAACATTTAACTTTCTGGCACGTGACTTGTAGAAGCAAACTGAGAACAGCAGTTTCAGTAGAGCCAGATGTCATAACATGTTCAGGTGTTCAGATAATCCATTCTTGTTTTGAAGATCACCACCCAATACATTAACAATGTAAATTAAAACTCTGGTTTGGAAAATTTTTTTAGCTTGTTTGAAAATTTGACAAAGTTCATGAAAAAAGTGGTGACGTTTATTCTAGAATTGGTAACATCATACTGTAAAGAGAAAAGAAAGCAAAAAAGACCACAAATAACAAAAAGAGACTCTAGATTTTGAACATTGGTAAAAAATGGAATACTTGGACAAAATAATTTAATTCAGTCAAATTAGATACTAGTTTAATTTTCATTCATTAGATATGTAGATTTTATTAAGTTATGATATGTGTGCAATTTTTACATGTTAGTAGAAAAGGAAGTATAGAAATAGGCTTTTCAGGGTGGCACTGTGGCATAGCAGGTAAGCTGCTGCCTGAAGTACTGGCATCCCATATGATTCACCTCTCTTCTATGGCCTGGGAAAGCAGCAGTAGTTGACCCAAGTCCTTGGGCCCCTGTACCCAAGTGAGAGACCCAGAAGAAGCTTTTGGCTCCTGGTTTCGGATCAGCCCAGTTCTGGCCATTTCTTCCATTTGAGGAGTGAACCTGCAGATGGAAGACTTTTTCTCTCTCGTTTACCTCTCTGTAACTCTGCCTTTCAAATAAATTTAAAAAAAAATTAAAAAAGAGAAATAGACTTTTTTCGGTTAGGTACCTTTGGATAAGTAATAAAAATATTGTTTTAAGTAATATTAGTCATATATAATGCAATAGTGCTTGGAATATAAAAATAAAAAAGAAGTATTAGATAGGGAATGCTCCCTGAAAAATCTTATTTTGAGACTTATTCTGTAGTATCAAGGTTTGCTATAGAAATACAGCTTTCTAAGTATTGACAATAAAACAGAAAAGGGCCAAATTCTGTTATTGTATTCTTTACATTACAGTAGGGAAAGTTGCTAGGTTAGAAAAAAAATAATCAAATATCTGTCCATAAATCAACTGATAATTACTATACTAGAGAATGGGATAAGGTCAACAAAAATCCTTGAAATAGGAGATGATCATGTTCCAAGAGGAAACATGTACACATACACACTCACTCATACACACACACACACACACACACACACATGTAAAATGCATTTGGAAATTCTAAGTTAAATGAATGGTAGTTGATTCCTTTTTTACAGGCTCCCTAACAGCTACTGACATTCTAATATATGTTATGACTTCTTATAAGTGGATAAATATAGAGTATCGTACCTATTTGATAATGAGCAGATTTCTCAGAGCATCTTACAGTACTATTAGCAAAATGCAGCTTTGTTCTTAAAAAGTGCATCTTCCCAGTCACCATCAGGTACTAATAGCTCTGTCATCAGAAGATGTAAGTTTCGTATAGAAGCAAAAACAGCAGATTATAAAATGTAAGTAATATTAAATGGGGCTGATTTTGAAACAGACTGTACAGTAGCAATTGATTAACAAAAGCAAAAGTGACAGAAAAAATATTTAGTAATTCTGGTCTGTCACATACTGGATAAGGGGGTAGACAGACTAATAATTTCATATAGGCAATGAAACAAATTCAATAATAATAGAAAATGAAAAATTATAGCTTATTATATCATTGATCATAGGAGCTTTAGGTTGATTAAAAAAAAACATACTTGGTCTTCTCTCATGTGCACAAAACCAATTGAGGCATAAATCACATAAGTTGGAATGCTACAGAGAGAAGTGTCATCTCTTCTGTTGATGGAGTTTGGATTGGAACATCTGGCTTAGACAGCCACAGTGGGTTTCCTGTTACTTCACCCAGAATTAACGCACTTAACCAGTCTCAGAAAAAGCAGGGTCATATATCTGTACTAGAAGGGGGAATATTGCCCATGCAACCATATCCCAAGGCTGAGAGTAGATCAAAATCTCTTTCCCTCCAGACAGAAGAGTTAGAAAGAATGCAGTTCACTCAGCAAACCCATGCTTAGCTAGGACATTCGGAGCGAGAGAAATGCTCTCCTAGCTGCTTCCTTCTTCTACATTCCTGAGTCAAAGAATGCATCAATTTCCTCTACTCTCTTGGAAGTGATAATTTCCCCTTACCTTGACTACATGTGGGGATAGGCTATATGCTTGCCTTAAAACTATCTATAGAGATGGAAAAAATGACTTTGTAAAAGATTGGGTGTAGTAGGGCTCTTAAAAGCAGCAGAACCAATAGACAATCTTGATCTCTATGAATAACTCCAGGCTTAGACTAGCTGAGATCCACAACCACCTCTCTTGTATGTGAAGAGATAGAACTGATGAATTTCATTCACTAAATATTTATAGTCACTGATTTCTCTGCTTAGGACTTAGGATGAGGCTCTGTCAGAAATGTGTCCTTCAGAAAATTGGTGACAGGAGACAGCTTTTGTCCGTCTGTGTAAGAAATGATATCCTTGAATATGATTTATTTTCTGAGAAAATGAAATATGAAAGAGCTCAATCAGGATGGGACCTTTTGGAATGTCTCAATCAGAAACCTGTTGTAAGAGGTCTATGACGTATTTTCTATAAGACAGTTGATTTGAGTGAAACAGAACAAGAATGTGTGAGAATTAGAGAAATACACATGTGGCAAGTAATAACAGCCTCAACCTCTTGACTCAGTCCATTCACTTAGTATAATGCAGATGCTTTTGAGAATAATTCCTTGTACTCTAACCCCACTCAGCAAAAGACAGGGATCTATTACCACTGACATAATAGACAAGCAGAGGACATTCCAAATCAGAGTTGGGAACAGTTTTATGGAATTTTAGAATCTTTAGTTCTTTTTACATATTCTCCAAGTTGTAATCTTGGGAAGAATGTTTACTAGTCTCCTTTGGAGTGAGTTGAACAGAAAGGTTCAGAACTAACTGGCTAAAGAGGCTTGTCTGAAAGGCAAAATCCAGAATTATGATATTACTATATAAAAAAAGATAGATGTTTCAGAGAAATGTTTTCATAAAACATTTTTCTCTGGCCGGCGCCGTGGCTCAATAGGCTAATCCTCCACCTTGCGGCGCCGGCACACCGGGTTCTAGTCCCGGTTGGGGTGCCGGATTCTGTCCCGGTTGCCCCTCTTCCAGGCCAGCTCTCTGCTATGGCCAGGGAGTGCAGTGGAGGATGGCCCAGGTGCTTGGGCCCTGCACCCCATGGGAGACCAGGAAAAGCACCTGGATCCTGGCTCCTGCCATCGGATCAGCGCGGTGCGCCGGCTGCAGCGGCGGCCATTGGAGGGTGAACCAACGGCAAAGGAAGACCTTTCTCTCTGTCTCTCTCTCTCACTGTCCACTCTGCCTGTCAAAAAAAAAAAAAAAAAAAAAAAAAAAAAAAAAAAAATTTTCTCAAAGGTTTCTGATATTTTTCTAACTTTGGTAATAGAACATTTTGAGATGACTAACGTGTGATATTGCATCAAGTGGATAATCTACCTAAGTATTCCAATCACAATGTTTAAAGATTTGTAATTTTACAAGTTCTCCCTTTTTAGTGGAAGATCTTTACAAGAATTTTACAACTTCTTCCTTTTTAGTACTATCATTTCTAACCTCCAGGTAAAGGTTATAAGATGAATTATTCCTTCCCATTTAAAATAAGTAAAGGAATTTCCATTTGGAAAGGTATTTTAAAAATTCATAATATGCAAAAAATTCTTTTCCAATATGTATTTCTTTTTCTGTACTATTAGATTTACATGTAATGGGATGAACTTCACTATATTAAATATATTTGTATTCCACATTTATCTGATTCCATTTGGAATGATCACAAATGTGTCAAAATTTTATAGCTGTTTATTAAATTATGTCTTTCTCTAAAGTTAAACTTATATGGTATGCATGGTATTAGAATTTAGAATCGCACTTTGCCAGTCTACTTTGTGTTTAATTTAGAAAAAATACTAAATCTTGTCATTTATACTATTAGAACAAAAATCAAATTTATAGTTTAGATAACTTCATTTGATATGGCAGTGATGGAATGGTGAATTTTCAGTATAGAACATTAGTTAACTGATTAAAGAACTGAATAGGTGTCTACTAATTTTCCATTTTACAGGTTATGTGATTCCGTGGAAGATAAAGGTAACTTATGAATATATAAATAATAAAATATCTTTGCATTATCACATTTGAAAAGGTGACTAATGCAATCATTCCATTGCATCAGACTGTTTAATGTAATAATCTAATACTATTAGGAAATCATTATTCTTTAAATGATACAGAATTTTGATAGTAATTTGAAATTCATCATTTTTCTCTTGTCCAAGTCCACCATACAAACATGAAATGACATACAAATGCAAACAAATTAATTTAATTTAGCTGGTTGCAGTGGTTGAACATATTTTCACGTGCAAATATGTTATTGCTATCATAAAAATAAACTTTCTGATTTTATTTCTGTAGATTTTATGGCTTTTTTGTAAACTATATGTGTGTGTTTGTATGTGTGTGTATGGTGAAAGAAAATGAGATAGACAAAAGAGAGAGAAAGAATTCTTGTTTTCCTCAAATTAATTTCTTTCTTTCTTTTTTTTTTTTTTTTTTTTTTTTTTTTTTTTTTTGACAGGCAGAATGGACAGGGAGAGAGAGAGAGAGAGAGACAGGAGACAGAGAGAAAGGTCTTCCTTTTGCTGTTGGTTCACCCTCCAATGGCTGCTGCGGCCGGTGCACTGCGCCAATCCAAAGCCAGGAGCCCAGTGCTTCTCCTGGTCTCCCATGTGGGTACAGGGCCCAAGCACTTGAGCCATCCTCCACTGCACTGCCTGGCCACAGCAGAAAGCTGGCCTGGAAGAGGAGCAACTGGGACAGAATCTGGCGCCCCGACTGGGACTAGAACCCGGTGTGCCGGCGCCGCAGGCGGAGGATTAGCCTAGTGAGCCGTGGCACCGGCCTCAAATTAATTTCTTATTAACAAAATATTTGAAAGGCAGTGTGATAGAAAAAGAAAGCAAGAGGTCTTCTGTCCACAGTTCACTCTCTAAATACCTACAACAGCAGGCCAGTGCCAATTGGATGCCAGGAGCCAGGAATTCCATCTTGTTCGCCCACGTGGGTGGCAGGCTCCCAAGTACTTGAGCCATCACCTGGTGCCCAACAGCATGTACATTAGCAGGAAGGTGGATAGGAATAGAGGCCAGGCAACACCACTCTGGTACAGGATGTATGTATCTCTAGTGGCTTAACTCATTACACTACAATGACCAACCTTCAAATTGCATTTTTGAAAGCAATAACCTAGGAGAAACCCAAGTTTTATCTAAAGATTTTAAAACACTCTGTATTTGTATTGAAATGGTGATCTATTTAGAAATCTATTTTGTTTGGTTTGCAGTTTGAATCTAGATATCTACATATTTTCTCAAACATATTTGAAATATGTATGTAAGTATGTATAGATAGATAGATAGATAGATAGATAGATAGATAGATAGATAGATTTTAGCAGCAGATACTATCATCTTTTTTTAAGATTTATTTTTATTTATTTGAAAGAGTTACAGAGAGATGTAGAGACAGAGAGGTCGGTCTTCCATCTGCTGGTTCACTCTCCAGATGACTGCAATGGCCATAGCTGAGCCAATCCGAAGTCAGAAGCCAGGAGCTTCTTCCAGGTCTCCCACACGGGTGCAGGGGCCCAAGGACTTGGGCCATCTTCTACTTCCTTCCCAGGCCACAGCAGAAAGCTGGATAGAAAGAGGAGCAGCCAGTACTGGAACCAGCGTCCATATGGGATGCCAGCGCTTCAGGCCAGGGCTTTAACCCACTGTGCCACAGTGCCGGCCCCAGGTAATATCTTCTTATATGACTTAAACTTTGTTAAAATGTAACTTGAGGACATTAATATGTTGGTATCAAAGTTACACCTTGGAATAATTTCATCAGAATCACAGATGACAAGATGCAGATATCAATAATTTTTTTTTAAATAATACTAATTGATTTCAAGTTTTTTTTTTTTTTTTTCCTAGAGAAACAGAGAGAGAGTGAGAGAGAGAGAGAGAGAAATGGAGAGAGGCCTTCTTTCCACCAGTTCACCTTTCAAATGTCAACAACATCCAAAACTATGCTAGGCCAAAGTCAGGAGCCATGAATTCAGTCTGGATCGTGCACATACATGGCAGGAACCCAGAAGCATGAGCCATCATTCGTTGCATTCCCAGAGTGTGCGTTATCAGGAAATTGGATCAGAAGTGTAGCCAGAATTCAACCAGTCCCTCTGATCTAGGCTACAAACATCCCAAGTGACTTTTTTTTCTGTTTTTTTTTTTTTTTTTTTTTTTTAACTTTTATTTAGTGAATATAAATTTCCAAAGTACAGCTTATGGATTACAATGGCTCCCCCCCCCCCATAACGTCCCTCCCACCCGCAACCCTCCTCTTTTCCACTCCCTCTCCCCTTCCATTCACATCATGATACATTTTCGATTCTCTTTATATACAGAAGATCAGTTTAGCATACATTAAGTAAAGATTTCAACAGTTTGCTCCCACACAGAAACATAAAGTGAAAAATACTATTTGAGTACTAGTTATAGCATTAAATTTCAATGTACAGCACACTAAGGACAAAGATCCTACATGAGGAGTAAGTGCACAGTGACTCCTGTTGTTGACTTAACAAATTGACACTCTTGTTTATGGCATCAGTAATCACCCTAGGCTCTTGTCATGAGCTGCCAAGGCTATGGAAGCCTTTTGAGTTCACCGACTCTGATCATATTTAGACAAGGCCATGGTCAAAGTGGAAGTTCTCTCCTTCCTTCTTTGATGACCCATTCTTTCCACTGGGATCTCACTCACGGAGATCTTTCATTTAGGTTTTTTTTTTTTTCCCCAGAGTGTCTTGGCTTTCCATGCCTGAAATACTCTCATGGGCTTTTCAGCAAGATCCGCATGCCTTAAAGGCTAATTCTGAGGCCAGAGTGCTGTTTAGGACATCTGCCATTCTATGGGTCTGCTGTGTATCTCACTTCCCACGTTGGATCGTTCTCTCCCTTTTTTATTCTGTCAGCTAGTATTTGCAGACACTATTCTTGTTTAT
Source organism: Oryctolagus cuniculus (assembly GCF_051225735.1). Classification (NCBI taxonomy): domain Eukaryota; kingdom Metazoa; phylum Chordata; class Mammalia; order Lagomorpha; family Leporidae; genus Oryctolagus; species Oryctolagus cuniculus. Next base: position 47,396,447 of record NC_142880.1, read on the forward strand.
GTGATCCCTTTGGTTCTTAGTCCTATCATTATGATCAATTGTGAACAGAAATTGATCACTGGGACTAGTGAGATGGCATTGGTACATGCCACCTTGATGGGATTGAATTGGAATCCCCTGGTATGTTTCTAACTCTACCGTTTAAGGTAAGTCAGCTTGAGCATGTCCCGAATTGCACAACTCTTCCCTTTCTTATTCCCACTCTTATATTTAACAGTGATCACTTTTCAGTTAAGTTTCAGCACTTAAGAATAACTGTGTATTGATTACAGTATTCAACCAAAAGTATTAAGTAGAACAAACAAACAAAAATACTAAGAGGGGTATCATATTAATTTGCTCATCAACAGTCAGGGTGAGGGCTGATCAAGTCACCGTTTCTCATAGTGTTCATTTCACTTTAACAGGTTTCCTCTTTGGTGCTTAGTTAGTTGTCACCTATCAGGGAGAACAAGTGGTATTTGTCCCTTTGGGATTGGCTTATTTCACTCAGCATGATGTTTTCCAAGTGACTTTTAAGCACTGTATCAAATGCCTGCACCCAAGTACACATAATATTTAAAACCTATAATTCAATATATAAGTAAGTTTGACAGCTAAGACTGAAAACTGCCTATAAATACTGTGTGTTGGGGTGGCACTGTGGCACAGTAGGTTAAACCTCTGCCTTTGGAGGCGGCTTACTAAATGGGTGCTGGTTCTAGTCCTGGCTGCACCTCTTCCAATCCAGCATTCTGCTATGGCCTGGGAAAGCAGTAGAAGATGGCCCAAGTCCTTGGGCCCCTGCACCAGCATGGGAAGACCCAGAAGCAGCTCCTGGTTCTTGGATTCAGATTGGCTCAGCTCCAACTATTGCAGCCATTTGGGAGGTGAACCAGAGGATAGAAGACCTTTCTTTCTCTCTCACTGTCTGTAACTCTAGTTCTCAAATAAAAAAAATAAAAACATTATAACAAAATATTGTGTGTTCATTTTTGAAAACATAAGCTGAATATCCTCTAAGACAGATGATGATCACAGCATTTTCTTACAAATTCTATTTTTTTCCCTTCATTAAGTGATCTTTGTTGGCTAGACAGGTGCACCATTTCCTCTCTTTATCTTAAATCTTAAAAAAATTATTAATATGAATGAAGAATATTGAAGGATTTCTCTTCTGCAAGTTAGAAAAGAGCAAGACTTGTAGAGGAGATTCTCTTATTGGTAAAGTGAAGCCAGATCATACAGGATCAGGTGGGATAAGGTAAGATGTGAAATTACTGGAAAATTTAGGAGACAAAGTAGAGAAATAATATAATTTAAATGTTCAAAGGATTTCATTCTCTTAAGGGCTGAGAAAACATTAACAAGACAGTGATGGAAGATAGAAGGCCAGTTAGTAGGTTTTGGCAATAGCATAGGTGAAACATAGTGGCTGCTTGGATTAGTGTGGTAGGCTTGGACATACTGATTATAAATCTGTGTATATTTGCAATTTAGAGACATTGGGAATTTTTTGTGAAATAATTTGGCGCAAGAAGTGAAAGATGATTCAAAGGGATCAGATTCAAGTAGTGAAATGCCAGATGGCTACTATTGGTGTGCAACGAACTGAAGAGAGAGGATGGCTTCAACAAAGAAATCACACACCTAGTGTTTGAAATTTGACATTTGGGATGCCTATTTTAGGATACCAGTGGAGTTGTACAGTAAGAAACTAGCTACATGATTTTCTTAAGGGAAGAATTTGAATTCAGAAATGATTTTATTCTTTTAGAGAATTTAATAAAATCAACTCAGAGAACTGAAGACTCAACTTGAATCATTTGTTCTCTATTAATGCACATTCTGTTCAAGAGTTTTCTCAAACACGTATGGCTGAGGTTTATACCAGCATTTGTTAAATATGTAAAAGTTTGATAACCACTGGTTTGAACCAACTACTGCAAATATTCTATAGTTAAAATGGCCTCTTCAGAGTTTCATAACTTCTTGTGTTCTATTTTTATTTCTAGACTCTGTTTCTAACACTTCCAAAATATACTCACATCTTCCTATAGCAGAACTTTTCTTCTATTCCCAGCTTAATAAATATTAAAAATCATCATAAATATTTATATTATGTATATAAATATTAAGTAATTGCATATAAATAATCACTCTACAACAGTAATTTATCTTTTATTTACAGAATGTACCCACCTCAAATAATTAGATTTTTTTAACTTTTATTTAATGAATATAAATTTCCAAAGTACAGAATATTGATTACAATGACTTCCCCCCCATAACGTCCCTCCAACCCGCAACCCTCCCCTTTCCCACTCCATCTCCCCTTCCATTCACATCATGATACATTTTTGATTCTCCTTATATACAGAAGATCAGTTTAGCATACATTAAGTAAAGATTTCAACAATTTGCTCCCGCACAGAAACATAAAGTGAAAAATACTGTTTGAGTACTAGTTATAGCATTAAATCTCAATGTACAGCACACTAAGGACAAAGATCCTACATGAGGAGTAAGTGCACAGTGACTCCTGTTGTTGACTTAACAAATTGACACTCTTGTCATGAGCTGCCAAGGCTATGGAAGCCCCCTGGGTTCACTGACTCTGATCATTTTTAGACAAGGCCATGGTCAAAGTGGAAGTTCTCTCCTCCCTTCAGAGAAAGGTACCTCCTTCTTTGATGACCCATTCTTTCCACTGGGATCTCACTCGTGGAGATCTTTCATTTAGTTTTTTTTTTTTTTCCCCAGAGTGTCTTGGCTTTCCATGCCTGAAATACTCTCATGGGCATTTCAGCAAGATCCGCATGCCTTAAGGGCTGATTATGAGGCCAGAGTGCTGTTAGGACATTTGCCATTCTATGGGTCTGCTGTGTACCTCACTTCCCATGTTGGACCATTCTCTCCCTTTTTGATTCTATCAGCTAGTATTTGCAGACACTATTCTTGTTTATGTGATCCCTTTGGTTCTTAGTCCTATCATTACGATCAATTGTGAACATAAATTGATCACTGGGACTAGTGAGATGGCATTGGTACATGCCACCTTGATGGGATTGAATTGGAATCCCCTGGTATGTTTCTAACTCTACTGTTTGAGGTAAGGCAGCTTGAGCATTTCCCGAATTGCACATCTCTTCCCTCTCTTATTCCCACTCTTATATTTAACAGTGATCACTTTTCAGTTAAGTTTTAGCACTTAAGAACAATTGTGTATTGATTACAGTATTCAACCAAAAGTATTAAGTAGAACAAACAAACAAAAAAATACTAAGAGGGATAACATATTAAGCTACTCATCAACAGTCAGGGTGAGGGCTGATCAAGTCACCATTTCTCATAGTGTTCATTTCACTTTAACAGGTTTCCTTTTTGGTGCTCAATTAGTTGTCACCTATCAGGGAGAACAAGTGGTATTTTTCCCTTTGGGATTGGCTTATTTCACTCAACATAATGTTTTCCAAATTCCTAACAGGGATCACTTTTCAGTTAAAATTTAAACACATAAGAATAATTGTGTGTTAATTACAGAGTTCAATCAATGGTACTAGAACAAAAATAATACTAAAATGGATAAAGTATTACATTGTACATCAACTGTCAGGACAAGAGCTGATCAAGTCACTGTTTCTCACAGTGTCCATTTCACTTCAACAGGTTTCCCCTTTGGTGCTCAGTTAGTTGTCGCCAATCAGGGAGAACATATGATATTTGTCCCTTTGGGACTGGCTTAATTCACTCAGCATGATGTTTTCCAAATTCCTCCATCTTGCTGCAAATGACCAGGTTTCATTGTTTTTGACTGCTGTATAGTATTCTATAGAGTACATGTCCCATAATTTCTTTATCCAGTCTACTGTTGATGGGCATTTGGGTTGGTTCCAGGTCTTAGCTATTGTGAATTGAGCTGCAATAAACATTAATGTGCAGACTGCTTTTTTGTTTGCCAATTTAAATTCCTTTGGGTAAATTCCAAGGAGTGGGATGGTTGGGTTGAATGGTAGGGTTATCTTCAGGTTTCTGAGGAATCTCCAGACTGACTTCCATAGTGGCTTGACCAGTTTGCATTCCCACCAACAGTGGGTTAGTGTCCCTTTTCCCCCACATCCTCTCCAGCATCTATTGTTGGTAGATTTCTGAATGTGAGCCATTCTAACTGGGGTGAGGTGGAACCTCATTGTGGTTTTGATTTGCATTTCCCTGATTGCTAGTGACCTTGAACATTTTTTCATGTGTCTGTTGGCCATTTGGATTTCCTCTTTTGAAAAATGTCTGTTGAGGTCCTTGGCCCATCTCTTAAGTGGGTTGTTTGTTTTGATGTTGTGGAGTTTCTTGATTTCTTTGTAGAGTGTGGTGATCAACCCTTTATCAGTTGCATAGTTTGTAAATATATTTTCCCATTCTGTCGGTTGTCTCTTCACTTTCCTGACTGTTTCTTTTGCAGTACAGAAACTTCTCAATTTGATGCAATCCCAATAGTTGATTTTGGCTTTGACTGCCTGTGCTTCTGGGGTGTTTTCCAAGAAGTCATTGCCGGTACCTATATCTTGCAGGGTTTTTCCAATGCTCTCTAATAATTTGATGGTGTCAGGTCGTAGATTTAAGTCTTTAATCCATGTTGAGTGGATTTTTGTGTAAGGTGAAAGGTAGGGGTCTTGCTTCATGATTCTGCACGTGGAAATCCAATTTTCCCAGCACCATTTATTGAATAGACTGTCCTTACTCCAGGGATTGGTTTTGGACCCTTCATCAAATATGAGTTGGCTGTAGATGTTTGGATTGATTTCTGGTGTTTCAATTCTGTTCCATTGGTCTATCCATCTGTTTCTGTACCAGTACCATGCTGTTTTGATTACAACTGCCCTGTAGTATGTCCTGAAATCTGGTATTGTGATGCCTCCAGCTTTGTTTTTGTTGTACAAGATTGCTTTAGCTATTCGAGGTCTCCTGTGTCTCCATATAAATTTCAGCTTCATTTTTCCTAGTTCTGAGAAGAAGGTCTTCGGTATCTTGATTGGTATTGCATTGAATCTATAAATTCTTTTGGGAGAATGGACGTTTTGATGATATTGATTCTTCCAATCCATGAGCATGGAAGATTTTTCCATTTTTTGGTATCCTCTTCTATTTCTTTCTTTAAGGTTTTGTAATTTTCATCGTAGAGATCTTTAACGTCCTTGGTTAAGTTTATTCCAAGGTATTTGATTGTTTTTGTAGCTATTGTGAATGGGATTGATCTTAGAAGTTCTTCCTCAGCCATGGCATTGTCTGTGTATACAAAGGCTGTTGATTTTTGTGCATTGATTTTATATCCTGCTACTTTGCCAAACTCTTCTATGAGTTCCAATAGTCTCTTAGTAGAGTTCTTTGGGTCCCCTAAATAAAGAATCATATTATCTGCAGACGGATAGTTTGAGTTCTTCCTTCCCAATTTGTATCCCTTTAATTTCTTTTTCTTGCCTAACAGCTCTGGCTAGAACCTCCAGAACTATATTGAATAGCAGTGGAGAGAGTGGGCATCCCTGTCTGGTACCAGATCTCAGTGGAAATGCTTCCAACTTTTCCCCATTCAATAGGACGTTGGCTGTGGGTTTTTCATAGATTGCTTTGATTGTATTGAGGAATGTTCCTTCCAAACCCAGTTTGCTTAGAGTTTTCATCATGAACGGGTGTTGTATTTTATCAAATGCTTTCTCGGCATCTATTGAGATAATCATATGGTTTTTCTTCTGCAGTCTGTAAATGTGGTGTATCACATTGATTGTCTTGCGCACATTAAACCATCCCTGCATACCAGGGATAAATCCCACTTGGTCTGGGTGGATGATCATTCTGATGTGTTGTTGCATTCTATTGGCAAGAATTTTATTGAGGATTTTTGCATCTATGTTCATCAGGGATATTGGTCTGTAATTCTCTTTCAATGCTGCATCTTTTTCTGGCTTAGGAATTAAGGTGATGCTGGCTTCATAGAAAGAATTTGGGAGGATTCCCTCTTCTTCGATTGTTCTGAATAGTTTGAGAAGAATTGGAGTTAGTTCTTCTTTAAATGTCTGGTAGAATTCAGCAGTGAATCCATCTGGTCCTGGGCTTTTGTTTGTTGGGAGGGCCTTTATTACTGTTTCAATTTCTGTCTCAGTTATGGGTCTGTTTAGGTTTTCGATGTCTTCCTGGTTCAATTTAGGTAGGTTGCATGTGTCCAGGAATCTATCCATTTCTGATAGGTTTCCCTGTTTGCTGGCATACAAGTCCTTGTAGTAATTTCTGATGATTCTTTTTATTTCTGTGGTGTCTGTTGTTACATTTCCTTTTTCATCTCTGATTTTATTGATTTGGGTCTTTTCTCTTCTTTTTTTAGTTAGTTGGGCCAATGGGGTGTCAATTTTGTTTATTTTTTCAAAAAACCAGCTCCTCGTTTGGCTGATTTTTTGTAATGTTTTTTTTGATTCAATCCTGTTGATTTCTTCTCTGATTTTAATTATTTCTCTTCTCCTACTAGATTTGGGTCTGGTTTGCTGCAGTTTTTCTAGATCCTTGAGATGCGTTGAAAGCTCATCTATTTGGTGCCTTTCCAATTTCTTGATGTAGGCACCTATTGATATAAACTTTCCTCTTAACACTGCTTTTGCTGCGTCCCATAAGTTTTGTTATGATGTGCTGTTATCCTCATTTACTTCCAGAAAATTTTTGAGTTCTCTTTTAATTTCTTCTATGACCCATTGTTCATTCAGGAGCATGTTGTTCAATCTCCATGTGTTTGCATATGCTCTAGGGATTCCTGAGTTGCTAATTTCCAACTTCATTCCTTTATGATCTGAGAAGCTGCATGGTATGATTCTAATTGTTTCGAATTTGCTGAGACTTGCTTTATGGCCTAGTATGTGGTCAATCCTAGAGAAGGTTCCATGTACTGCTGAGAAGAATGTAAAATCTTTAGCTGTAGGATTGAAAGTTCTGTATATATCTGTTAGATCCATTTGGGCTATAGTGAAATTTAAATCTACTGTCTCCTTGTTGATCTTCTGTCCTGTTGATCTGTCTATTTCTGAGTGTGGAGTATTGAAGTCCCCCAGTACTATTGTATTGGGGTCTAAGTCTCCCTTTAAGTCCATTAACAAATCTTTTAGATAAACCGGTGCCCTGTAGTTAGGTGCATATACATTGATAATTGTTATATCTTTTTGTTGTATTGATCCCTTAATCATTATAAAGTCCCTCTTTGTCTCTCTTAACAGTTTTTGTGGTAAAGTTTATGTTGTCCGATGTTAAGATGGCTATGCCCGCTCTTTTTTCACTTCTGCTGGCATGGTATATCTTTTTCCAGCCTTTCACTTTCAGTCTGTATGGATCTTTGTTGGAAAGATGTGTTTCTTGTAAGCAGCAAATAGATGGGTTTTGTTCCTTAACCCAATCAGCCAATGTGTGTCTTTTAACTGGACAGTTCAGGCCATTAACATTCAATGTGATTAATGATAAGTGGTAACTTTGCCCTGCCATTTGCCAAAGATAAGTTCTAATATATGCTTTGAATTCCCTGTGATCTTTTGCTGTGAGGTTTCCTTCCTTTACCTTCTTTCATATTGATGACAGTGTTTCTGTGTTTCTGTGTGTAACACATCTTTAAGCATCTTTTGCAGGGCTGGACGAGTGGCAACAAATTCTTTCAATTTATGTTTGCTATGAAAAGTCTTTATTTCACCTTCATTCACAAATGATAGCTTTGCCGGATATAATATTCTGGGCTGGCAGTTTTTCTCTCTTAGTACCTGGGCTATATCTTGCCATTCCCTCCTAGCTTGTAGGGTTTCTGATGAGAAGTCAGCTGTGAGTCTGATTGGAGATCCTCTGAGAGTAATCTGACATTTCTCTCTTGCACATTTTAGGATCTTTTCTTTATGTTTCACTGTGGAGAGTTTAATTACAACGTGTCATGGTGAGGATCTCTTTTGGTCGTGATTATTAGGGGTTCTGTGAGCTTCCTGTACTAGGATTTCTCTGTCCCTCTCCAAACCTGGGAAATTTTCTGCTAATATCTCACTAAAAAGGCCTTCTAATCCTTTCTCCCTCTCCATGCCTTCAGGAACTCCTAGAACCCGAATGTTGTTTTTTTTAATAGTATCCTGAAGATTCCCGACAGTATGTTTTAGATTTCTAATTTCCTCTTCTTTTCTTTGGTCTGACTGTATCCTTTCCTGTTCTCTGTCTTCTAAGTCCGATATTCTCTCTTCTGCTTCACCCATTCTGTTTGTAAGGCTCTCTAATGTGTTTTTCATTTGATCTATTGAATTCTTCACTTCAGTCACTATCACAGTTTCCTGTTGTACTAGTTGTTTCATTTCGTTTTGATTCCTCCTTAATATTTCATTTTCACGAGAGAGATTTTCTATCTTGTCCATTAAGGATTTCTGTAGTTCAAGAATTTGTTTTTGAGAACTTCTTAATGTTCTTATCAATTTTTTGAGATCTGCTTCTTGCATTTCTTCTATGTCATCATCTTCATAATCTTGAATTGGGGTGTCTTTTTCATTTGAGGGCGTCATGGTGACTTCCTTGTTCTTGTTACCTCTGTTTTTGTGTTTGTTGTTTGGCATATTGGAGATATTCTTTGGTTTCTTCACTGTGGTGCTTTTTCTTGTTATACTATGACTCTAGATTAAGTGGACTATCTGTTTTTGATGGAGCCTTAGGGCTTGAGATGGGTGTGGCCTGAGAGCTCTGTTTGGTGTGCCAAAGGTGACACTCCCAGGTTAGGCGTGGTAAATCTCTCTCTCTCTCTTTCTTTTTTTGATTCAAAAGGGAAGTAATTCTGCACAGCTGAACGAAGTTGGAGGTAGTTAGCAGGCAAATGATATACCCACAGGAGCCAGAGATCAGAAGCTCTTTCCCAAGGACCACACAGGGAATCTGTTCGGCCCTCAGAGTGGGCTCAAATTCTCCTTCAGTCTCCCACTGGGTTGCCAAAGTTACGGAATTGTAGCGTCTCTGGAGAGTGCTCACGTGAATTCCGTGAGTTCTCTCCCCCACCGTCTCTTTTTTCACAGTCTCAGTTCAGTAGCACCACAAATTTACTAGGTCCTAATCTGTTAATTCACCCCGCCCAGAGTCAGGTTTTTCTGCTAGGCTCAGGGCCAGTGCAGACCTGAGGTCGCTCTGCTTATGACGTATGTCCAAGATGGCACCTGCTCTTTGTCTTGCTTGCCCTTGAGAGGTGAGCGGAGAGAGAGAAACCCGTGTCCATACCAGTCACCTTTTTTTCTCTCTCTCTCTCTCTCTTCCAGTTAGCCTGGTGAACTTTTCCCCCCCGGGGGTCGTTCCCTCTAGTCTCCTCTTTCTGCTTGCCTGCTGGTGTCTTGGGCTATTGAGGTTCGGCTCACCTCGCGTTCCAGCGCTGGTGTGTTGAGTCTGCCGCTGGTGTCCAGAACTGTGGGCTCCCACGCTCTCCATGCAGGTCCGCTGTGAATCATGCGTTCCGGAAGAATTTCTTCTGCTGTTTCCTCCCCTACTCTTCCTTGAACCTGCAGTATCTCCACTTTTATTAAACTATCTCTCCCTGGACTATCGGTGTGCTCCCTTCCTATTCCACCATCTTGCCTCCTCCCCAAATAATTAGTTTTAAAATTTTCATGTTAACATTATCAGAGATCATCCTCAATTCAAAGCACCAAACACAGAATTTTTCATTTAACATATAATTTATTCTGTTACAAAAAATTTAAATAATTGAAATTCACATTATTTTCAAGAATACAGATAAATAGTGCTAAATAATAGCTACAAATACTTATATTCTTAGCATTTGGATTGAAAGGCTGAGTTGGCAAATAATGAAACTGAGTAGTTAGTGATAAACCCATAATGAACATCTAGATATACTGATGAATGTTCTAGCTATTGATTCTTCTTCTTCTTTTTTTTTTTTTTTGACAGGCAGAGTGGACAGTGAGAGAGAGAGAGAGACAGAGAGAAAGGTCTTCCTTTTGCCGTTGGTTCACCCTCCAGTTGACGCCGCGGCTGGTGCGCTGTGGCCAACGCATCGTGCTGATCCGAAGCCAGGAGCCAGGTGCTTCTCCTGGTCTCCCATGCAGGTGCAGGTCCCAAGCACTTGGGCCATCCTCCACTGCACTCCCTGGCCACAGCACAGAGCTGGCCTGGAAGAGGGGCAACCGGGACAGAATCCAGCACCCCGATCAGGACTAGAACCCGGTGTGCCGGCGCCACAAGGCGGAGGATTAACCTATTGAGCCATGGTGAGTTATTGATTCTTAATTGAATTCACAACCTCTAAAATAAGTGTGACTGAAAATAACTGTTAACTTAATGGGAAAATCTTTCATTTTTGTTTAAAGGTACACCTATAGGAACTAGAAACACATTTACTAATAGTAGTTTCTCAACTACATATTAAATAGATAAATTAATAAGAAAAATCAAGAGTTGATCCACGTCTGGATACACTTATGTAAAATAATGTGTAAAATAAGATAATAGTATAAAATGAGATCTGTATCACACAATCCTCACTCATTCCTGCTCACCTCTTCCACACAGAGGAAGCTATTTTTATTTCAGTATTTAAATAAAATTTTCCTGGAGAGTTACAGCAGAAGCTTAATCAATAATAATGAGTAATAAAGAGTTGGAAATAAGTTTCTAACATGAGTAGAGGATTCTATATCACTCTATGAAGCTTTGAATATTGACTATTGCGTCCCAAATGACACTCATTAACCTACAGTTAAAAGGACTTAATTGCTTTTGTACAACTCCATAGGAAATATATCAGTACCTCAGCTGGGTATGATTGGAGACTGGCTAACTATTTGAATGCTGAGACCAAAGCAAAATTTTTTCTGGACTTAGAAATCCATTCTCACTCCTTTTGATTAATGCTATTAGAGAAGATACAAGTTCTTCAAAATGAGTGAATTGTCTGATGTTAGCCTACGTCTTATATTTTCTCTCAAACAATAAAATGCTGATGTATTAGAAGGATATTACTCTGACTTTATTTCTAAGGTGTAGAAATTCTCTTCTTAATAAAAATGAACACATTTGTTGCATAAAGTAAATCAATAACTTCAACAGGATTGTTATCATATTACTTGTGCTCCCTGGATATTTACAAGACCATAAAAAGAGTCTGAGTTGCAGTTAGCAGCCTGCCAGATCATCTTTCAAGACTTGCCGTGCCCATTGAAATACAAATGGAGTAAGGATAATTTTACAGCATTAGTGTTTCTAAAAATTTTAATTTTGTTAGGAAATGTGAAAACATCTGGCTTAGAGTAGAATGGATACAGACAGGACATTTTTGGCAATTTTGCCGAAGCTTTCTGATGTGGAACTTTAAGTGTGTGACTTCCTAGCAAAACAATTTCTGTGAATCTTTTGGAACACATTCAAATTATCCCTCCCCACAGGAAAGCGTATTTTGAGACTGTTGTCATGTTCTTTCTGGGCTGAAGGGAAAAAAAAAAGGTTAAGCCATCATTTTCCTCCTCTGTAAACTGAGATGAAAATATCTCCAGTACTGTCCTGTTTCTATTTATTGTTTAAAAAATAGATCAGAGGCAAAAATTGTGTTTGTATCTTTATATAGCAAATACTTAATATTTCTTAAGGGATCATTTGAACTTTCTTGCTTAGAAAATTACTACTTAGGTTTCTTCTAGGAAACTTCAGGCTGAGATTTATAACTCTCCTTTAAGTCTTAAACAGAAGTCGCATGATACTAACTGTGATTATTTTTTCCCTGCTGAAAACAAGCTCAGAACTTGAAAAATGAGTTGCCTATATGACCTTGACAGCAAAATACCCAAAATGCTGCATAAGCAGTAGGTATTTGGTGCATTCCTTAAGTTTTATACTCTATTTATTGGAATTTATTCTCTATGATTTAATATATGAAATTGAATACATTTCAGTAGATGAATAAAACTAAGGCTCCTAAAGGAGAAAATCTCTGAGTTTTAATTTGGCTGCACAACTAATAGCCATTGAATGTGCATCAGTTTTTTTCATTTTTTAAAAAAGGAGAATTATCTGTGTATCTATAACCAACTGGCCATTGACAACGGTGCTAAAATCGTTCCCTGGAGAAAAGGCAGTCTCTTCAGGAAATGGTGTGCAGAAAACTGAATTTCCACATACAGAGGTCTGCAACCACACCCTGGCGTTATGCCCCAAACCAAATTCAGCTCCAATTGGATCTAAAATAGACTTAAGACCCGAAGCTATCAAACTACTATAGGAAAATATAGATGATACTCTGCAAGTTATTGACCTCCACAATGACTTTTTTTTGGGAAAGTTGTCGTTCCCCCTCTTCGTGGAGGAACAACACAAGACCCTGCGCTGTTCTTTCGTCTGCTCGGCCCTCCCCGGGTTTGCTGCTGGTTCTTCCCGGGTTGGCTACTATCCCTTCCACCTCCGTGGAAGGGCAGTTCCCCCTGGCCACATTCCCCACTTCCGCAGGGGAGCGGCACACCGCCGGCCGGCTCTTCTCGGGGGCTGCACAGGTGTTCCCTTAGATGTTCCCCTTAGATGTTCCTGGTGCATGCCGTCTCTCTCCTCCTTTATAGTCCTCCTCCGCCAATCCTAACTCGGCTGCCCACACGCCGAGTATGCTGCTCTCCTCCAATCAATAGCAAGTCCTACAGTTTATTAGTTGAACTGGAGGCAGCTGTGCGGAAGCTGTTTACTTCTCTCCCAGCGCCATATTGTGGGAGAGCAGATGCATAGAATAAGTCTTAATTCCAGTAACTCAGTCTAGTCCGGTTGCTCCCCACAGATCCCCCTTTCTTTTTATTTTTTGGCGTTGATATGCGCCTGTCTTCGGTGTCCCGCGGCACACACTCTGCTCTACTTGCTAGAGTTGCCACAGGCTCTTACAAGTCCTATCAATCAGGCAAACCGAATCCGGGTCCTCTCTTCGCCATGTTGTGAGGAGGTTTTTAGGCGCTGATGCGTGCCTGTGTTCGGTGCCCTGCAGCGCATGCTCTGGTCGAGCCTGCAGGGGCTTACAAGCCCTATCAGGCAAACCGAATCCAAGCCTTCTCATTGCCTTTTTGTGGGGAGGCCTTACTGATGTTAATTCGTGCCTGTCTTCGGTGACCTGCGGCGCATAAGCTGCTAGCCGCCGCAGGTGCTCATCGTGCTCATCGCCTCACTTAATCAGGCAGACCGAATCCAAGCTCTCACATTGCAGTGTTGTAGGGAGGCCTTTCTATTTCTCTATTTCTCTATCTCCGGGCATTCCTATTTCTCCCATTTTACTTCTATCTTCCAGCATTCCTATTTCTCTCACTTTGCTTCTAAACTTCTATTTCTCTTATCCCTGCAGCTTCCCGGCTCTGCGCCGCTTCAGCCAGTGCCTCTCTCATCTGCGCGGCTCCGCTTTCCACGCCCTTCGCGTCTGCACCACGGCCTACGCCAGCCCCGTTCCCTATCTATTCACGCCCCGTGCTCTCTCTGCACGCGGCGGCTTCCGCGAGTCACACAGCGTAGCTTACGTGTCCGCCACTAGCATTCAATCTAAGTTCCCTGGGCTAGCCTGGCGAATTCAACCCAGCTTACGTCTCCGCCCCACGGTTTGGCTTCCCGTCCTTTGCTCCCCGGGCTAATCAGACGGATCCCAATCTGGCTTACGTTTCAGCTTCTGGTTTCAACTTTTCGCCCCCTATTCCCGGGCTAACTTGAGAATCCGAAAGTAGCTTTCGTATCCGCCTCGGCCTGCCCCCCGCGGCTTCAATTTCCCTAACACTTTTCTCTACCCGGTATGTTTCCCTAAGTTTTCTTCCAACAATATTCCTCCCTCATTTCTCCTGGCCTCTCCCCACAGTCCGCGTCCGAGTCTGTTTGTTCTAGCGTTCACTTTCGCTTTCGACCTTAGAGATTTCTCCCAGCTTCCCCCTGTAGTCCGTATCCGAGTCTATGCCTAGGCTTTCAATAGCTTCTTCCGGCACCCTTTTTGTCCGGCTTTTCCCTAGGCTGTTTGCTAGTCTCTCTCTCCGGTATTTTCCCTAGGCTGTTTGCTAGTCTCTCTCTCCGATATTTTCCCAGTTCTTCCCGTTTCTTCCCTCCTAAGTTTCATATCCGTCCTAGGTTTCCTATCCGAGTCACTTCTTCCCTCCTAAGTTTCCTATCCGTCCTAGGTTTTCTATCCGAGCTAGGTTTCCTATCCGAGTCACGGCACCATTATGTCGTTCCCCCTCTTCGTGGAGGAACGACACAAGACCCTGCGCTGTTCTTTCGTCTGCTCGGCCCTCCCCGGGTTTGCTGCTGGTTCTTCCCGGGTTGGCTACTATCCCTTCCACCTCCGTGGAAGGGCAGTTCCCCCTGGCCACATTCCCCACTTCCGCAGGGGAGCGGCACACCGCCGGCCGGCTCTTCTCGGGGGCTGCACAGGTGTTCCCTTAGATGTTCCCCTTAGATGTTCCTGGTGCATGCCGTCTCTCTCCTCCTTTATAGTCCTCCTCCGCCAATCCTAACTCGGCTGCCCACACGCCGAGTATGCTGCTCTCCTCCAATCAATAGCAAGTCCTACAGTTTATTAGTTGAACTGGAGGCAGCTGTGCGGAAGCTGTTTACTTCTCTCCCAGTGCCATATTGTGGGAGAGCAGATGCATAGAATAAGTCTTAATTCCAGTAACTCAGTCTAGTCCGGTTGCTCCCCACAAAAGTTTTCAAAAGCACAGTTAATAAAACAAAAATAGACAAATAGGATTATATCAAGCTAAGAAGCTTCTGCACCACAAAGGACACAATTAACCAGGTGAGGAGACAAGAACAAAAACAGGGAAATACTTTCAAACTGTGCATCTAACTAAGTATTAATATCTAGAATATATAAAGAGCTCCAGAAGCTTGACAATAGGAAAGAAACAATGAAAGAAAACAAACAAAATAATGATAAATAATACTGAGGTTGTGGAGAAAAGGGTACCTTAATATACTATTGGTAGGAATGCAGATTAGTACAATCATTAAGGAAAACAGAATGGAAATTCCTCAAAAAACTAACAATAGATTTACCATATGATCCAGTTATTCCTCTTCTGGGAATACATTAGAAGGAAATGAAATCAGCATATAAAAGAGATATCTGCATTCTCACTTTATTGCAGTGATTTTTCAAAATAGCATAAATAAAAACTAAATGTAGATGTCTATCAACTGCATAGATAAAATGTGATACATATGCATGCTGGAAAGTTACATCGTCAAAGCAATGAATAAAATCCTGACTACAACAAACTGGATAGAATTGGAGACTACTACTAAGCTAAATGAAATAAGCCAGACACAGAAAGACAAACATCACATATTGTCTCTCATATTTGAAGGTTTATATATATACATATTATCATATATATTATGTATATTCATTATAACATATGCACACTGGTAGGGTGTATGAAGTTGTATAGATGTCATATTATTTGGCATATAGACACTTATCATCACTGAATTATACTGCCTATATGACAACAGACACTCTTTCTTCAGTTAATGTTCATTGTCTTGAACCCCACATTATGTGAAAATAATATTTTTGTTTTCAAGTACAAAAACATATGTATGTGTGCATATAATATCTACAAATGGAGTGAAATGGAAAGATATTAAAATTGGTAAATGTTTAAATAAATTCTTAAAATGCTAACAATTTAAAAAGTGGAAAATATTAAAAACATATATATTATAAATGTTAGTTTTATCATTAAACAACAAAAAGCTGCCAATCATTAAAATAGTATATTTGATTGGCATTTATTATTGTAGTCAGAATAATTAATTGAATTTAATATATGTAATGTTTCAGCATGCTATGTTTTCAAAATAAATTTTAAAAGTTTGAAATAAATTGTCAGTTATTTCATTCGTTAGAAATTTAAATCAAATTCATATTATGTTAAGCCAAAAATAGGTACTGTATCTATTAATTTGTAGATTTGGTGAATTTGGTGGGAACTGAGGAGTTCAAATTATGCCACAATGATTCTACTCCCTGAGCGCTTCACTGGATCTCCCCATGTGTTGGCTTCATTTTCAGAAAAGGATCTTTGTGTTATAGAAAAGTTCTTGACAGTTTGCTTAGATTTATGTTTGTCACATATTCTGGAGCACAAATCTCTCCAATAGCTACAGAAAAACTCTGAGGTTTCAAGGCCCTGATTTGAGTCATGCCTCAAGTCTAAACCATCACAATGACCAGTAATTGAGTATTTTCTGATTTTATATGATAGCTATGTGCTTTACTTTATGGGAAGAATAAACATAGTAAGTCTATTCTAAAGGGTAGAATTTTCTCTTTTCAGGTGTATGATGAGTAAGTGTAGAAAATAAAAAAAAAACCTATCATTCTCTCTCTTTATTTACTCAGAATTATTTCTATTTATCTATCAATGCAACAATCACCTTCTTCTATTGCAGCTGTTGCCAATCACTTTGAAGTTTTTAATATTTTACAAGTTTAAAGGTGGATACTTAAGGGTTGGTATTGTGGGGCAGCCAGTAAAGCTGCCACCTGTGATGCCAGCATTCTATGTGGATGCCAGTTTGTGTCCCAGCTGCTCCACTTTTGATCCAACTCCCAGCCAATGGCCTGGGAAAAGCAGTGGAAGATGGCCCAAGCACCTGTGGGAGACTTGGATGAATTGCCTGGCTCATAGCTTTGGTCTGGCTCAGCCTCAACTGTTGCAGCCATCTGGGGAGTGAACCAGTGGATGAAAATTCTGTCTCTTTCTGTCTCTCCCTCTCTCTTTATAATTCTGATATTCAAATAAATAAATAAATCTATATCAGCATATGTAATGTAGTTTCTGTAAAACTTGACTGTTAATATGAGAGTAATAAGGACAGAGGTATTTTTGAATTAAATTTGACTACACATAGCTCCAGAAGAATACTTAACAGTCTGCAGACCACATTTTAAGAAACCACACTCGGCCGGCGCCGTGGCTCACTAGGCTAATCCTCCGCCTTGCGGCGCCGGCACACCGGGTTCTAGTCCCGGTCGGGGCGCCGGATTCTGTCGCGGTTGCCCCTCTTCCAGGCCAGCTCTCTGCTGTGGCCAGGGAGTGCAGTGGAGGATGTCCCAAGTGCTTGGGCCCTGCACCCCATGGGAGACCAGGAGAAGTACCTGGCTCCTGCCATCGGATCAGCACTGTGCGCTGGCCGCAGTGGCCAATGGAGGGTGAACCACCGGCATAAAGGAAGACCTTTCTCTCTGTCTCTCTCTCTCCCTGTCCACTCTGCCTGTCAAAAAAATAAATAAAAAAATTAAAAGAAACCACACTCTATCCCATGATTTCAAAATAAATGGGACACATGTAAGAGACCTACTTCGGTCTCCTTTCTATAATATAGCTGCTGACGGGTATATGTTGGAGCTGCTTCACTCTGTCTGATCATTGCACGTCCGTTATGTAATCACCATGATGATCTTTGCAGTGTTCATCTCTAAAAGACATAGACTTGTTCATCATATTTAGCCACTTTATATTTTGCAAATAAACTATAAAATCAACTTTCTGTGGTCTAGACATTCTTTACTATTTGGGCATTGCTTCTTTTTCCATCTTTTTTTATTGCATTCTGCACTTCTGCAATAATTCAAGCACCTTAGCAAAAATGCTCTCCAGGTCCTCTACTTTGAGTTGTATTCTAGCACTTCATAAAATTTATTTCACTATTCCTACTGTGGAGTTAATTCTAACAGCACTTTCGAGTTATGGTGCTTTATTTGCTTTTAGAAGATGTGCTTACTCACAATATCTTATAGGTCCTATTAAACCTTCAACATGGAATCGAACATCAGTTATTTTTGAAAAGACTTCCAGGGGACTTCAACTCAAAAGGTAGCTTATCTTAAAAGATGACCCTAGTGTTTAGCAAATGACTTTCCAGTTTGTAAAGTGGAATCATTATTTAAACATAAAGTATCCACATGGGTAGTTGGAGAGTCAAAGGGTATCTGTAGGATAACACTTGTTAATCATATTTAAATATTTTTTCCTTTTTCACATTAAGGGAAATTATTCTACATATTGATATCATAATAGTATAATATTCTTGTTATTAAGTTTTAGAAATTTTATGATTTTTTGAATCACAAAACAATCAATGAACTTATAAGTTGAATATATGATCTAAAATTTCATATGTCCTCCTAGATTTGCATGGTGTTTAAGTCCATGTGCTTGTGATAAATTGTACAAGTCTTAAAATATATTCAATTAAAGCTAGAGTATTTTTAGAAATATTTATTTGAATATTTTTCTATAAATGATGTCAATTTGAAGGAAAAGAAAATATTTACTTTGTCAGATTGTTATAAAAATTAGGAGTTGTGTATTGGGAAGGCACTGAGAATGTTGTCTCAAACAACAGTAGTACATGTATAAACTATTATTATCACCAATGTAACTATTTGAACAAATGTGGGATCATCAACTATTTGTAAAATCAAATATACTGCATTTTAGTTTCCAATTCTTAAGACTATAATTCACACTTTTGAATTGAATTAATACTTAAAATAGATAAATAAATTTTGGTATAGAAAAATTTAAAAATCATATATTTCCATCCAATGCAAAACTCCTCTGGAATGCTTAAAAATATTTGATTAAAGGATACAAATACCACATGTTCTTTACTGATATTGGAATAAAATTAGAATTGTCTTTTGTAAGCAATTTCCATTATATGGGGTAAAAGGTGTGCAACAAAAGTAGCTCACCTCCAGCATTCTTTGATATTTTCAGAAATAGAAGCAGATTATGGTAAACACATGGCTGGAAAAACTTACAGAAGATTTAAATATCTGTGCTAGAATGTAATTTGCAGAAAAAGCATAAGTACAGCCTTATTTCATGGCTAATCATTACATATGCCAGAAAGAATTTTTCATAAATTGGATTTCTTTTTTTTTAACTTTTATTTAATGAATATAAATTTCCAAAGTACAGCTTATGGATTACAATGGCTTCCCCCCCATAACGTCCCTCCCACCCGCATCCCTCCCCTTTCCCACTCCCTCTCCCCTTCCATTCACATGAGGATTCATTTTCGATTCTCTTTATATACAGAAGATCAATTTAGCATACATTAAGTAAAGATTTCAACAGTTTGCTCCCACACAAACATAAAGTGAAAAATAATAGATGATTTTTTAAATGAGGATGAAATCAGATCAGACCTATTGTCATGTTTAATCCCAGTGAGAGTCAAGTTGGGAATTGATAATTTCTTTTTTTTTTTACAGAAGATCAGTTTAGTATACATTAAGTAAAGATTTCAACAGTTTGCACCCCCATAGAAACACAAAGTGAAATATACTGTTTGAGTACTCGTTATAGCATTAAGTCTCAATGTACAGCACATTAAGGACAGAGATCCTACATGAGGAGTAAGTGCACAGTGACTCCTGTTGTTGACTTTACCAATTGACACTCCTGTTTATGGCATCAGTAATCTCCCTATGCACCATTCATGAGTTTCCAAGGCTATGGAAGCCCCTTGAGTTCTCCGACTCTTACCTTGTTCAGACAAGGTCATAGTCAAAGTGGAGGTTCTCTCCTCCCTTCAGAGAAAGGTACCTCCTTCTTTGAAGACCTGTTCTTTCCACTGGGATTCACTCACAGAGATCTTTCATTTAGGGTTTTTTTTTTTTTTTTAATACACAGTTATTCTTAAGTGTTGAAAATTAACTGAAATGTGATCCCTGTTAAACATAAGAGTAGGAATAAGAGAGGGAAGAGATGTACAATTTGGAACATGCTCAAGCTGACTTGCCCCAAACGGTAGACTTAGAAACATACCAGGGGACTCCAATTTAATCCCATCAAGGTGGCATGTACCAATGCCATCTCACTAGTCCAAGTGATCAATTTCAGTTCACAATTGATCATAATGAAAGGACTAAGAGTCAAAGGAAGCACATAAACAAGTCTAGTACCTGCTAATACTAACCGATAGAATAAATAAAGGGGAGAGTGATCCAACATGGGAAGTGAGATACTCAGCAGACTCATAGAATGGCGGATGTCCTAAACAGCACTCTGGCTTCAGAATCAGCCCTAAAGGCATTCCAATCTGGCTGAAAAGCCCATGAGAGTATTTCAGGCATGGAAAGCCAAGACACTCTGGCAAAAAAAAATAAATAAATAAATAAAAAATTAAAAAAAACCCATAAATTGTATTTCTAAAGAACAGGGAATAATTCACTTGGAGATGAAGACTAGTAGGTCCTCTAACTGATAAAACAAATCTATGATCATGGACAATTATCTCGGAAATGATAGGTTGCTCCTTGGGAAAAGATGCTTTTAACTCCACCAGACCTATGAAAAGCATGTCTGATGTTGGCTGACAGCATGGTAGGGTAAGCTCATGTGAAGAGTATCTAAGACATACTTGAGAACCATGAAGGGTCTGAAATCATCCTGCTTTACTGTTAGTGAGCCAGTCTGCTGTCATTGTATGGATGCCAGTATAAGACATGGGATCCCCAGTTGGAGACAAAAGAGCTTTCTACTCACAGCAATAGCAGTAGCTCTCAGCATTCTCTTGCAATTCCCAGAAAGTAAACAAAATTGTACATATGTTTGGCACACAAGTGAGTTGCTTTGGGAACAGGACACTTAAAATTTGTTCCAAAAATCTCTTGAACAGATAGCCCAGAACAAACATTGTGAGTGCGTCAACCTGCAAGACATGCCTCAAATATCCATGGAGAATTAGAATTGTCTTCCAACAGGCAATTGCTAACATGCTCACTAGCAATATTAAAAAGCAAAATGCTAGGCCACAATGGGATAGTATATTTAACATATTTCAACTAGGCATTCAACTCTGAAAAAAATCTGAAATTTAGTGTGAATATATAATAAAGAGAGTTTTTTTTTTAAGTCAAGGAAGAGACCAAACATTTACTTCTAATGTACTTAATTAAGAAATTGCATGAAAACTGGATCACCAATAGAAAAGATGAAATGTAATCCGAAAAACAATGTGTGCAAAGTATATACATTTACAAGTGTATATAAACTGTGAGCAGAATGAAAATTTATGAATTTTATTAACAACTTCCACATTAGTAAGGAGACAGTTGATTTTAAAACTGAGAAATCAAGAGCATCATTTTGGAAAATAGAGGTAGGTATCTGAAAAGGTTTCCGCATTAATTGGGATAATAAATGTCACCCAGAATCCCGTAAGTTGATGACTTTACCCCCAAAGTTTTATGTTAATGATATCAGGTCAAAAACTAACACAGTACCAAAGGAACAAATGAAAGTATGAGAACTGATTGCCTTTGAAAGCAAGAATCAGGGACTGGTTAGATGTACGTAGATATCAATATAATATCAGTGATATAGAGCAGATATAGATGTAAAATGCACATTCAGATGAACATGAGTGTGAACATAGATTTGTTAGTGTAACATTCATATATACATATGGTGTATGGCTGTGTCAGTAATTTTTTTGAAAATTCCAATTGATTTTTGTTGCTATAAATTTTGTTAAGCCGATCTCATTTATTTCAATATTTTATGTGATTTTCTTATATTTCTTGTTTCATGTTTCATTATAGAAGAATTTGTGCTCTCTGTACGCAGAGGTTTTTCTGAAATCCCCAAGCATATAGAACGTAGTAGGCATAAACAAACTTTGTGAAATAAAATAGTTCAGCCAAAAAGACAGATAGGATACCAGTCATATGATCGCATGGAAGTTTGTGAATCTCTGGGATTAAAAAAGGTCCTCAAACTCTTTTTAGCCACACCATCAAGAAAACAATGTGCATGTTTTAAGCCCTCCAGGTGACTCTGCTGCATATTATATTATCTGTAACACTATGACAATGTAGACATTAATTGATCATCACTAAAAAGTCATCAGTAATAGACACATAAAGTTTGAATAGCAAGACTAAGGGAAAAACCAAAAAAGACAAAGATTTTAAAAAATAAATGCTACTTCTTGTAAATTTAAAATGTTATTTAGCTAAAGAAAAAAATGTGATACTAAATGGCAGATTAAAATATCTTACCTTTCATCATATGTATTATGGAAGATCTTTTTTCAATAAAATATTTCATCAAACCTACAGAATACAAGATAATGATAAACCTACCTGAGATATAATGACAAAGACACTCATTAAGGAGCTTCAGAAAATTCTGCTAGCACAGGGCTCATGACCATGATCATAAATGAATGTCATCAAGTAGCATTTAATTAGTGTGATGAGCCAACTTTAGTACCCACTAGAGAACGCATCGATTCAATGTGTTCCCTTTTATACATAGAAAATGTTATACATTTGGGATCAATGTCTTGTTTTTAAAGCACCATGGAAAGCACTCGGTCTTGTTTTCACTTCCACATATCTGTTATCAGGCAGTGTGCCTTCGAGATAAGCACGATGACCTTGGAAATAATGAGGCTCACTGTAAAGAATTCGATAGGACTCTTCATACTGAATTTGATGAAACCAAGTAGCAAAAATCTAACAGTTTGAAACCCTTAACTACTTTCTTATAAGTAGTCTAAAACAAATTAAAGGAGCTTACTGATTTTAGAGTGAATAAATATTTTGCTTCATTAGGAAAATTTCTGTGTTAAGTCCATATGGCAAACAAAAAACTATCAGTTGTAAACAAATAATCATAATCAGGGACAAGAATAATTTGAACCCCATAATATAATTCTTTGTTGGCATTTGTAGATGCAAGTTTCCACAATGGACAGGAGTAATATATTGTATACCAACTCTAATAAAATTATATGCAGTATTCTGCAAATACTGAATAATTACATTCTCATATGTGTCACCAGAATTTTTCATAAATGTAATGTCCATTATATTTATGCAAAAATTTTGAGACATGCAAGTAAAGTTTTTAATCTTTTCATCTCTTTGTTACCAGAGTTATTATGAGATTCACTTTAGGTTCTGGATAAAAACATTTATTTTATTTCATGAAATATAATACATTTATCTTTTTAGATAAAAATAAAGTTGAATTATTTTACTATACTGAGTCTTACAGATAAAACTGAATTATATTTAATAAATACCTGTGAATAAAATTCTTATTTTGTGTTATATGAATTTAAATTTAATTTGTTCCAGGGATAATGCATGTTCTAGAAGACTTGAATTTTATGTTCTCAGATTTTGAAAATATCCCCCATTAGAAGTAGAAAGTTTATCTGCGTGGAAAGACCTGGAGGATTAAAATAAAGCAGCAATATCACTCCCAGCGTCCTTGCTCAATACAATATAACACTCAACTTAACCTGTAAATTAGGAAAAACACAAAGCCCACATCAAAAATTTTCATTTGTTAAAGATTAAACAAAAAAAGTATAAAGATTGTATTCCATAAAAGGAATTTTCCAAAAGTTTGTGGAAACACATCCAAAAAATCTGTGCCTAGATTTCCATAAAAATCTTTGTCCCCAAATAAACATCTTTTTATTCCATTTTCTACAACCATTTTTTTTAAATATTTTGAAGCATGCTCATATAATATACACCTGTCTTATAACTGAGCAATACATTTTAATGCATCCCTTGTATTAAATATATACACACATATAGCATATATACATTCCTTTGGTTATCTGTAACAGGAACATTTGACCTATCCTATTCAGATCGGATTTTACTTTCTATGTTAATACTTTTTTAATACATCTGTGAATACAACTACATTTTTTTAAAGATTTTACTTACTTATTTGAGAAGTAGAGTTACAGACAGAGAGAGGCCAAAGAGAAAGGTCCTCCATCCACTGGTTCAGTGCACCAATGGCCGCAATGGCCGGAGCTGGCCTGATCCAAAGCCAGGAGCCAGGAGCTTCTTCTGGGTCTCCCAGAAGGGTGCAGGGACCCAAGCACTTGAGTCATCTTCCACTGCTTTTGCAGGCCATAGCAGAGAGCTGAATCGGGAAGAAGGGTAACTGGAACACGACCTATCACCCATATTTGATGTCGGCACCACAGGCAGTGGCTTCATCAGGTACACCACAGTAGGGCTCCAACAGACTTTAATTGGCTGTTGCACATTAGTCAATTCTAGTAATCAAAAATCACATCTGGGGTCAGCATTGTGTTTTAATGCATTAAGCTGCTACTGACATGCCTTTGTCATGTATGGATGAATGTTCGTGTCTCAGCTGCTCCACTTCTAATCCAGTTCCCTGCTCATGTGCCTAGGAAAGCAGTGGAAGATGACCCAAATCCTTGGGCCCATGCACCCTTGTGGGAGACCTGGATGAAGCTCCTAGTTCCTGGCTTCAACTTGGTTCAGTACCAGCTGTGGTGACCATTTTGGGAATAAAACCATTTGATGTAAGATCGCTTTCTGTATCTCCCTCTCTCTCTGCAACTCAGCCTTTCAAATAAATAAATAAATGAATCTTTTCTTCAAAAGCCACATCTGGCTTCCATAGTTGTTACGTATTTCTGATGGTGAAATATCTGAAATTATTTGTATTTTATTGAAAGTGCATGGGAAAATGTGGTTACATGTCATGACCTCCTCTTCAGGAATTTTCGGGGGCTTGGGAATAGCTACAATTCATTATTAATAGTATCTTCAAGAATATGTAAACATTTTCATTTTAATATCCAATTAACCTCATTATTTTGTATTTCAGTGGATCTTAAATTATTGAATTTAACTGGAGTCAAAGAGGCATAAAAGGAATCATAAGATTCCCTGGAAAAGGTGTGGTTGTTTACACTTTTCCTCCAAAAACTATCACCACAGGGATCCTAGGACAAAACTGAGGAGATTGAGTATATCATTTCTCACAATCTTAGTTTTTAACATATACAAAGTTTCCATCATACAGTCATAGTTACCATGGTCTTGTAGCAACTTTGAGCAAATGTCATCTTATAAAAGCTATTATACTAGATACATTGGTTTTCTCTCATTTTCCTCCATCTTGCACATTTAACTTTATTGAGTTCACAACTGAATTGAAGGACACAATCTAGCACTTCCTTTCACTTCATATTTTTTTCTGAAAATCTTTGGCTTATAGTACACATTTTATTATCTACACATTTTATTATTGTCATACATGGTGTGGTGTTTTGGCAATGTCCTAGTTATTTACATTTCATAAATTGGAGATAAACATGTGTGGATTCTTCTCCAAGAATCATAAACCATGGTAGAGTAATTATGGCCATTACCCTTGCTACATTCCCTAAGCAGGGTTCTCTCCCTTCCTCTCCATGCACTATTTCAAACACATCTATGTTTCCCACACAACCAAGCCTTCTATCATTTCTCTTTTCTGTCATTGATGCTTTCTCACCATTCTCAAAGAAATTTGAAGTCACACTTCACAATATCTAAAATTCCTGTCATGCATCATGATGCCTAAAATTTCTTTGTGTTCATTTACTCCTATATTTCTCCATTTTTATGTCAGCTGAATGTAAAATACTCTACAAGAACTTTTCTACGTATATTCTGATCTAAAGGATGTTAACTTTGTCCCAAGTTGTCCTGTCAATCATCCCCTAATTTCTTTTCTCTAAGTAGTCCTTCACTTCCATTTTTAAAGTTTTCTCCAGTGTCAGATCCTATTATAAATGTATCTGATTTTATTTTCATCACATCTACCAACTTTACCTTCTAATATTCAGAAATATAATTTCAGAAAGAGTTTACTAAAAACCATGGTATTAACTTTTCAGTTTTTTAAATATCTTATTTAACATTCAATATATTAAAATAAATAATGCCTAAAGAAAACCCTTCATATAAAACTAATCAATTCATATCATTTTTATCCTTCTTGATTAACTGGAAATATGGACATATCTGACCACTTTGTTTTTTGTGAAGAACTATCCTTGGCTTCCATCATGGTTTGTTTATTTTTTTCTTGCATCTCTGGCATTTCTTCAGGATCTTGTATACATGTTCCTTTCTTCTGCTTTTAAATGTAAGTATGAACTTGACCCTATTTTTTTCCTATTTTAAACTAATTTAGGGCAATTTTACTGATTTTCAGACTTTGACAATACTATTATTATATTTCAACAATACTATTACTTACATTTCCAACTGCATTTCTTAAATAGATACTCATGTGTCCATATGAGCAATATAACGGAGCAAGGACAAAAGCCTTAGACCCACGTTGAGCTCTCACCTACTTAAAAGCAAGCAGGCCCCCATTTCCCTACCCTGTTAACATAGCCCCCAACCTTTCGTACACCAGCCTTGTCGTGTCAGAACTGTTGGACACACCACTATTGAAAGAGCCCAGCTATCAGCTTGAGCTCTCCCCACTCCTCCCAAACTCACCCCACTATCTTGGCAGCTCAGTCTCACAGCCCACCCTTACCCCAAACCTATCCCAGCTCACGCTGTTATCTCAAAGGACCTATAGATCAAGCCAAAACTCTCCCACTATCTCAACCCATCTATAGCTCAGAACCCCCAAACCCCTTCCTGCTGCTTTGTACTATATTAAGTCACTTTTCCATAAGGTGTCTGCTCTGTGTTCTCTGGCAACTCTGCCTTGCATTCACCCAGGAGTGAACCCTTCTCAAGCATATCTTTGGATAAACCTGGTCTTCATGCTCTGTCTCCTTTTCACTTATTTTTTTTTTTCATACTCCAATTTTTATTTAAAAATCTGATGCGCCAACTTAGCGTTTTCCACCAACTCGGGGAGCAGAAACCTTCACAGGTTTTACAATCTTTTGCTTAGGTGCTGCCTTTGTAGGAGCCTTAGGAGCAGCCATTGCTGTCTTTTTAGAAGCCTGCTTAGCCTTTTTGGCTTCCTTGGCAGCCCTGATAGCTTGTTATCGTTGAGCCTTTCTAACTTCAGGTTTCTGATTTCTCTTGGCCATTATATCAGCAAGAGATGCACCAGTGATGGCTCTCTGGAATTTGACTGCACGACGAGTTCTTTTCTTTTGAATTTCTTCCGACTGCCCCTTTTTATGTTTTCTTCTGTAGAGGACAGTCCAGTTTATCTGCCGAGGATTTCTCTTGGAAAGAAACGCAGACTCGCATTTTGCGTTAAGAAATTGGAAAACCTTCCCGTCGGTCCTGGCATAGCGCCTCCCGTGTCCGGGATAGATCTTATACCCGCTGAAACTGCACAGTTCGACCTCCATGGCGGCGGCTCCCCGGGAAGAAGAAAGATGGCGAAGGGGGACTTTTTTTTTTTTAATTTTTCTTTTGAAAGTCAGAGTCAGACAGTGAGAGAGAGAGAGAGAGAGAGAGACAGACAGAGAGAAAGGTCTTCCTTCCATTGGTTTACCCCCCAAATGGCCGCTATGGCTGGTGCGCTGTGCCAATCCAAAGCCAGGAGCCAGGTGTTTCCTCCTGGTCTCCCATGCAGGTGCAGGGCCCAAGCACTTGGGCCACAGCAGAGAGCTGGACTGGAAGAGGAGCAACCGGGACAGAATCTGGCGCTCCAACTGGGACTAGAACCTGGGGTGCCAGCACCGCAGGCGGAGGAATAGCCTAGTGAGCCGCGGCGCCGGCCTCCTTTTTACTTATATAATAGATATCTCTACTGAAATATTTTACAGGTTCCTTAATATGAATATGTTTAAAACCATCTCCAAATCAGTAGATGATCCTTTTTACAAATCCTCCATGCCAGAAGCCAGAAAATCTGTCTTTACTCTGTTCTTATATTCATGTGGTGGACTTTAAAAAGCAGTCACTGAGCTGCGTAACTATCAGATATGCACATCAGATTTTTCCACTCATCTTACTACATCTCATCTTCAGTGTTCCCTTCCTTTTCCCACATAGGCTGTTTCAAACACGTCTTATTGCTAGATCCTGCACTATGAGATTTCCTAAGTGATCGATTTGATTTTGATGCACTTCCATCTATTTAAAGAAGGTACAGTTAAATAACTAAATGCAAATGTGATTTTGACACTCCATTTTCCTGCAGAAGACTAAATAATTGGGGTTAAACTTCAATGTCACTCTTTAAATAACTGAAGGTCGCATTGCTAAAGCATTAATAGAAGTGTAAGCTGGTTGAGAGCTTTTGTCCACAGAAAACAGAGAAACTTCAAGTTTATTTCCCTGAGGATTTTCTTTGTCTGAGAATTAGGCTTCAATACCACTTTTCCAATTGTGGTGATATCGGAAGCTCTGCAATATTTTTCCCGCTCCTTTCCCCAGATTAGAGATTTGCAGTCTGCAAATCAGTGAATAATTCCCTTGTTCCATTCAGAGGTAAATGCCTGGCAGATGTGTTCACTCTCAAGTATCAGCTTCTAACCTGCAAGAGGAAGGGACTTAGGGAAATCTCTTCTTATTGAGTTGAAAATATTGAGTATATGGGGATAATATCATGTGGTAGAGAGAATTAGCTCATGCTCTATCCAAGCACAGAAACAATGCAATTGTGTCGAAGTCCGGGATGACACAGTTACTGAACAAGTCATCTTTCTACCAGAGTTGCAACTGGAAGGTGTAAACCTAAACCACTGAAAACACTTTCATATCCAGGTACAGCAGAAAAAAAATATTGTTTTTGATTTCTGACATGTGAGAAATGTACTATGTTTCCCTTTTTACTGGTAGTATATTTGTATATTCATACATCATGTTTTATGGTGATTCTGAATCCACTATCAAAGCAAAAGTAGCCATACTAAATCCAACAGTCAAAGGGTACTTAAACAGTGCTGTTATAATAGGGCTACTGAGAGGCAAGAACTCAGTCTGTGTTCAATTTCTGTGAAGCAAAGAATCAGAGCAATTTTAACAGTTGATATATATGTGTGTGTACATATATATATATATGTGTGTACATATATGTGTGTGTGTGCATGTGTGTATAACGGATAACTCTATAAAGAAGATAAATTCATTTGGCTCACAAAATTTCAGGACAAAAACACAAAAAACATATTGCCAACTCTGGCAAGGGTCCCATGCTATATGATGTGAATACCAGCACACTAATCAGATCAAGTTACTGATTCAGGAAGCTATACAGAGGCTGGGTAGCACCAGGTCGGACTTTTGTTAACAATCTTCTCACAAGAACTATCTGAGATCCCATGAGAATAACCTTAATCCTTTTTTTAGGGTAGGCCTCAATTGTCCTAAAGGTCTCCCACTAGGCCTTGTCTCTTAAAGGCCCTGCTGCATTCCATCTGGGGAGCAGGCTTCCAGTGCATGAAAACTAGGAGGTACGAACAACATCCGCACCATAGCAGGAGATCATAGACAGTGTTTGCCATATGGGTTTGCTAATTGGTCTTAACTCAGAGGAAAAGCAAACTTTGTTTTATCTCCATGGCAGTAGAGAGCTTTGCATTTTGGTACACGGTGTTCCAGAATTCAGACTCCTACCTGCCCAAAGCAACTGGGAAATGGAGGCACTTTGTACTTTGATGAGATTTCAAAACAATGGTCCCCAGTTATTGAGAAATATATTCCTGCATTGTGAAACAAGCAAGAAACTCTTTACCAAGATTTCAAAGGAGCCGAGTAAGAATTCAGGATGGTGGGTTTTCTGAAATAAATATTCTAAGGAAATGGTGGTCAGGACCCTAGTGTCAGGAAGAAACCTGTATACAGTTCATGACTTCTAAGGTGGGTCGGGGATGTTGAGGTTGCTTTTTCACCATCAGGCGTAACTTTCAATATATAAGGAAAGATGAGAAAATGGGAAAATCTGTCTCTGAACAAACTTTCTTTCAGATCTTGTAGAGAGAACTTAAAAATATCTTTCTATTATTTTTTGGTGAGTGTTTCTTTCCTACATTAACAAAGCCATTTCAAAGTGAATAGGCAGTTGAAGGGAGAGAGTTATTTGCAGAAAGAAATGCTATAAATAAAATTAATCAAAGGAATTGAGAGGTTTAAAAGAGTTATCTACATACACAGTTCAGGAAATAGTTTCTGCATCACTTACTGATTTATTGTAATTACTTATTCAATAACTTATCTTATAATCCTGATATTAAACACTATAACAGTCAGGCTTTTTTCATCCATCATTTTCCAACTAATCCAGGATATGCATTACAACAGGTGCCTCATAAATGTTAATGAATGAGTGAGTGAATGAATGAACTAGTACAGAACTACAGTGGTGAGTACAATGTTAGACATGCATTTTAAGTATATAAGAGGATTCAAAGTTTTAGCTCTGTCAACTTTTTTTTCAAATATATTTTTCAAGTGACCTAATGGATAAGGCACTGGCCTCCTAAGCCAGGGATTGTGGGTTCAAATATATTTTGCATACTAGGCTTTTTAATATTTTTCTCTGAAACAAACTTCTTCTGGGTTTACCCATTAGTTTCTAAGTAGCGATTTATTTTTAGTACCAATTTCCAGACCGACTTTTGATAATATCATTGGCAATGTAGAATAACATGATAATCTCATAGCTCCAAACATCTATACTTTTTACATAATTTTAAAGACTTATTTATTTATTTATTTGAAAGGCAGAGTTATAGAGAGGCAGAGGCAGAAAGAGAGAGATTGAGAGAGAGAGGTATAGAAGTCTTCCATCCGCTGGTTCACTCCCCAATTGGCCACAATGGCCGGAGCTGTGCCCATCCGAAGCCAGGAGCCAGGAGCTTCTTCTGGGTCACTCACACAGGTGCAGGGCCCCAAGGACTTGAGTCATCTTCTATTGTTTTCCCAGGCTATAGTAGAGAGCTGGATCGAAAGTGGAGCAGCTAGGACTCGAACCTCCGTCCATATGGGATGTCGGCACTGCAGGCAGTGGCTTTACCTGCTATGGCACAGTGCTGGCCCCACTTCATCTATACTTTTTGAGGAGAGTCTGACTTTCACATAACTGAATTCTAAGTTCCTTATAGCATATTTGTAGTCTTACAACATTGAGAAAATCTAATATCTTCCTCCTATAACAGATGAATCTGAGAAAGCAACTTGAAAAATAAATAACAATTTGGAATCTAGACTGTGGAGTGTTTTAATTAGGTATATGGTAGAGACTGTACTGTATCAACAGAAAAATTTTCACATAAATATCCATTGATGTTATTAATTCCCAACATTCAGATTGGAGATGTATCAAGTAAAGAATACAAGATAACTAAAGTTATTTTTAATGAAGTGCCATTAATAAGTCAATAGAAGTATGTTCAGTGCAGCATTTGTGATATCTATACTTTGAAATATTGTTTTTGTCTTATCTGAATTTCGTATTTCACTGTCCTATAATTTATCTAGCAATGTAACTTAGGTGAATATTCAGGTAACCTGGCTATTGTGAAGTGAGTCTTGGACAATTGTAAACTTTTGATAGCAGGATATATTGATCTCATATGAAAGAGAGTGAATTTACAGATCTAGAGATGGAAGATAAGTTGTACTTTTCAAAAAATCTTTTTCCAAGTACATCATTAACTGTATTTCAGATAGTAAATGTTTCAAGGAGTGCTGGTTATCCATCATTATTCTATTTGTACTGAATTCCACTTAAGAAGTTTCCAAAAGCTACTGGGTTATTCAGCATAGTATTGAAATTGTTGCTGTTTTATTCTGATTCATGTAACGTACAATTGATCATTCCTCTACAAGAAATAAATTTCTCAGTAGCCTGTTCTTAAGTCTTGTTTCCAGTGTATATGTTGAATATATTCTTAGAAATATGACATTTCCTGTCAAAGGAATTATTCACTTCACAGAAATATACATTTTTCATTATCCAATGAAGAACAAAGCACATGATAACTATTCATATAAATAAACATCTTGTAAGTTACTATGTTTTTTCTTCATCTCAATTTATTAATTCAACTATAATTTAAAAATTGAACATTTTGGGGATATAATACCATTTATTAAGAAAGACAATGGTTCCATTTATTAAAATAGTGAGATGTGTGTCTATGTGTATGTTTGTCTTAGAATTAAAAATTGATCTCCAAGGTAATGGTATTGGAAGTTTATAGATCTTTTGGAGGTAGGATTAATTGGTGGTAATTAGATCATTGGGACCCAACACACATAAAGGGTTAATACCCTGTCCTAAGAGTCAGTTAGGTCTCACAGGACTGGGTTAGTTACCACAATAATAGGTTATCATAGAACAAGGCCACACCGTGTGTTGGTCTCTTTAACAAATTCTGCACTCCATTCACGGTTCTCATTCCACACAAGATTCTACTATGTGTTTCCGTGCCTGTCACGCTGCAAGGTAGTCAGAAGGCTTTCAACAGAAACGAAAAAATCGGATATCTGATCCTACATATCAGCCTCCAGAACTGCACACTAAGTAAACCTTGCTCCTTTAAAGAAGTAATCATTGTCGAGTATTTTGTTAAAGCAACAGAAAATGAACCGAGGAAATCTATGTTTCATATGAATCATACACAGCAATTCAAATTCAAATGGCAAAATGGCTTAATGGTTTCAACTTGAATAGAATACAACCTGTATAAAATACAGGCTTTCGGAATACTTGTATTCAAGAAATACAGTGTGCTTTCCTATTGAATATCTTTATCAAGTCTTCTTTCTTTTTTAAAAAATAAGGTCTTCTGAATATTTTGGCTACTACAACTATATAAATTACCCTTAATGTGGACATGAAACATTGCTAATTAACCAACACTTTAAATATGATCATTTTACTTTACGCTCTTGAGACCACATAAACTTTAGATTTTCCTTTTTTTTTTTTTTTTTTTTTTGACAGACAGCGTGGACAGTGAGAGAGAGACAGAGAGAAAGGTCTTCCTTTTCCATTGGTTCACCCCCCTAGTGGCTGCTGCGGCCGGCGCGCTGCAGGTGGCGCACCGTGCTGATCTGAAGCCAGGAACCAGGTGCTTCTCCTGGTCTCCCATGCGGGTGCAGGGCCCAAGGACTTGGGCCATCCTCCACTGCACTCCCAGGCTACAGCAGAGAGCTGGGCTGGAAGAGGAGCACCCGGGACAGAATCCGGCGCCCGGACAGGGACTAGAACCCGGGGTGCCGGCGCCACAGGCAGAGGATTAGCCTATTGAGCCGCGGCACCGGCCTAGATTTTCCTTTAAACTCAGGAAAGTATAAGCTATGATGCCATCCAGGATCATAATGCAACACACTTCTCCCTTTAATTGTACTGATGGTGCTAAGTGGAATGTGCATTCATGGGGAAGGCTTGTGTTTTCAATTATTGACAGGTGAAGTAATCCACCAGGCATCGGGAGGTCCTAAGGGATAATGTGTGATTATAAATATTTAGTCATAAATCATTTCCTCAGGATGCTGAAGAAATATTCCTTCCACACTAAATAATTTAATTTTCTTTTTGGAACTTTTGATAAACATATAATTCTTGTACATTTTTAGGATAGAGTGAAATATTTCAATAGACACACACAGAATACACTAATCAAACCAGGCCATCTGACTGCATTTTCTTATCTTTCTTTCTGTTTGAAATCTCCCAGCTCTTGTCCTCCATCTCTTTGTATACTATATAATGCATTATTGGGAATTATATTGGTTCCACTGTGCTGTAGAGTACTATACATATTTGCTCTACAGCTTGCAACTTTAACCACTTTATTCTAACAATGATTTTGTTGTGGGCTGGGTTAGGCTCAAGCTTCACTACACTTGACCTTAGCCAAAAGGCCGAGAAGCAATAGGCTCAAACTTCTATATCTGGCTCTTGCATTTTACTTAGTGAAGAATTCTACGTAGAGGCACAAACACGACTTGCAACATGTAAAGGAATATTAACAGAGTCAGAAAAATACATAGGAACATGAGGGCTTTATTCAGGCAGATTGGACCAGGAAGGGTAAAGAGGGACTTCATTCTTGCTTTACCTGGGCCACCATAGGAGAGAGTGAGAGCGCCCTCTACTCACCAGCTTCTTACTAGCTTCCAAAAGGGGAGTGGTTACATAGTCTGATTGTCAGGGGATTGATAGGATTACATGGGGGTGGCTGAGGTGTGGCCTCCAGCTCATGAACTAGCTGTTTACCTTGAGTTTTCTCACATCAATTTTATAGTGAAAATTCTATTTCAAATGCAAATATCTTTAACAACAGTGTTCAATTTCCCTAGTGCTTTTCACAATCTATAACTATGTACATTTTTGAATGTTTGAAATAATTTATAGTCTCAAGACTTGCTAAACTATAAGAAGAAAAGTTTCAAGAGTGACACTAGGAATTATTGTTTAATAGAATACGCTGCATTGATGGCCTTTGGTGGTAAGAAGAATGGGAGAAATCATACTTAGAACAAATAGAATCAGGTATTATGTTTAGCCACATTACTCTTACACTATCTATTAAACATCTGGTAGGGCATATTCTTGCATTTTTGATTGGTCTCCTTTAAAAGCTTAGTTACCTTTTTTCCTTCCAACAGTGAACTTGTTTAAAATTTTCATCCACTCCTTGGCAAAAGATATATTTTATTATTATTTGTTATGCTCACTGAAAATTTGAGTTTTCCTGGATTAATCATTTGCAAAGTCTTCCTATGGAGAGTGAGATTCTAGAGCTTTTGTCAGACTGTTGGTTTCACAACACAAAACTCTTCTCAACTGTTTTAAACAATATGATTTTCATATTTTTATTAGTAAATCTAAATACAGGCTTGCCTTCTCTAATTTTTTTCAATTTCATCCAGAGTGAAGGATGATAAAATTTCTTCTTATTACTACTTTTGATGCTGGGTTCTCAACACAAACTTCTCTAATGATTTCCTCACTCTCTTCTGCATGACTTTTACTCAAATGCATTATATCTTTTGATATTTTGACAAATATTTTGTGATTTTTTCCCCACATTGGAGTTCTATCTGGATGATAAAGAAATATCCTTGGATATTTTCCTGGAGAAATTTTAAAATGCTGTGGTACTGTTCACAGTGAAAGCATCTACAATCATCTGTAACAGTATGATATTGTGAATGGAAAAATTAAGCCACATAAATCTTTTAATACTATATTTGCTTTCAATAAAATTTTATGTTTAAAGATATACTATGTGTTACTTTACAAAAAATAAAGTTAGTAATTATATGAGTATTGAAAATGACAATGAAACTGTATATTGATAAAACCAATAAAGGGTAGAAACAAATTAGAAATCTGGTACTTTTGGAGATAGTTAACAATTAACCCTGTAACTCCCTTGGGGGAGTAACCCCTCGGTGGTGACCAATTTATGTAATGAAGGTTTCACTGAACAGCAAGTAGACCGTTCATTGTTCTGTGCACTCATACAGTCAATTTGGTGATCTTGCTCAGGGTAATGGATATTGAAACATGTAAAATACAGAGATAATTCAAAATATTTATGGTAGACATGATGGCCTTTTGCTAGTATATATCCTTCAGTCTACTTCTCTTGGTGTTCCACTCTGAATAATTTTGATTAATGCTCTCTTTTTCCAAGTTGTAGTGGATTTCTCATGATAATAACCCTGGTCTCCATGTAATGTAAGCAGGGACCATGGCACAGGCAATGCTGTACTTCCAACTTGGAAGTTGTTAAGCACATCCACACATATGGGTGTATGTATGTGTGTGTGTGGGTAGGTGGGTGTATAGATACAATAAAAGTGATAAAAGTAAGATATTATGTCAGCAACAGGGTTTGTTTTAAAGCGTGTACTTTTGACAACTATTTGACATTAGGCAAATTAGTGTTGATTGAGTCATAAAAACAAATTATGAATAATAAAAATATACTTGAAGCTAAGTATTGTAATTTTTTATTTTACTTTTTTTGGAATGTTTATTTACTTTTATCTACTTGAAAGGTAGAGTGAATAAGAGACAGACAGACATTAAGGGAGACAGAGAGATCATCAATCTACTGTTTCACTTCCCAAATGCCATCAGCAGCCAGGCAGGGCTGGGCCAGGTTGAAGGCAGGAGCCAGGAACTCCATCCTGATCCCCACATGGGAAAAAGAGGCCCAAATACTTGGGTCAACTTCTACTGCCTTCCCAGGCACATTATCAGGAACCTGGATCAGAAGAGAAGCAGTTGGCTTAAGAACTAGTACTCAAACTTGGGATGCCAGTGTCACAGTGGGCAACATAGTCTTCTGGGTCACAAGGCCAACTAGCTACACTTTGCCTTTTCTTGAATTAAAAAAATCTTATTATATAGAATCATATTATTGCCTATACAATTAAAAATTAATTTTGAGAAGGAGAGCTGGAGCTGTGGCGCAGCAGGTTAAAGCCCTGTCCTTGAAGCGCTGGCGTCCCATATGGGCGCCAGTTCTAGCCCTGGCTGTTCCACTTCCTATCCAGCTCTCTGCTATGGCCTGGGAAAGCAGTATAAGATGGCCCAAGTCCTTGGACCCCTGCATCCATGTGGGAGACCTGGAAGAAGCTCCTGGCTCCTGGCTTTGGATTGGCGCAGCTCCAGCCATTGCGGCCATCTGGGGAGTGAACCAGTGGATGGAAGACCTCTCTCTCTCTCTCTACAACTCTCTGTAACTCTGTCTTTCAAATAAATAAAATAAATCTTTTAAAAAAATTTGAGAAGGAGGGAAAGGGAATTATTTGTAGATCATATTTTACTGAATACAGATGAATGGTGATGTTACCATTTTGAATGCAAATCAACATATGCACAGTTTAGTTATAAATATATCTGATCTCAAACTGAACTTTCTGGTGTCAAGTATCCTCTCTGTCTGTAATGTGTTCTCTTGACTTAATAGGAAACTAATTAATGTCTTTAAATTGCAAGATAAAGAAAAACAATCAATTGAATTGTGGAGGCGATTTGGAGGCAATAACAATACTTTAATGAAAAATATTTTATAGCAGTTGTATTCAGCCTTGATAATCAGAATTTTTGATTTTAAAGCTAAAGTAAATTTACTCATAAGATGGTGAGAAAAATTTATCCTAATATTCAACAGGCTTTATGAGAGTCAACTTTCTTCTATATATCAATATTTCATTTCCTCTGCAGGGAGGAAAATGGAACATAATTATTTTATTTCATTTTCCTTGTCTTCTGTGTTTTAAACCTCTATTTAAATGGTTCTTGATTTCAGATAAAATCATCTACAATACCATCAGCTCATTAGGCTTGCAAGAAAGAAGTGCCAATGGCATACTCTTCAGTACCCTGAGTCTAAAATCTTACAGTAGCCTGTGCTCATCAGCATTCTTGGAAGATACTGAGTGTACCTGCATTCTTCAGGTATTGTGTTCAATAGATTCTAGTTCATTAATGGTTTTTGTTGTTTATTCAAGACTTTCCAATTGTGTGATTTGATTAATCCCACTCTGCGTGCATATTTTAATGTTGTTAATAAAAACATTTTCAGTGTTATAGGAATTTTCTAGAGGAAGAACAGTGGAGCATCCTGAGAGTAGTTAGAGACATTAGTGGGTAAGATGCCACTATGCATTTGAACAGTCTCCAGAGCAACAGTTCTTTAAGTGTTGCTCTGGATGCATGTGGATCTCCAAGGTCCATTCAGGTAGTCTGTGTGTTTAAATAGTTATGATAAAACTTTTGTTGTTTTTCTGCTATATTGGCATTTGCACTAATGGTGTTAAACTGTTGTAAAACTCCCAGTACCTTAGCATGAATTAAAACACTCTCAGTGTACTAGCAATTACTGAATTCTTCACTACAACACAGTTGCATAAAAAGAAGAAAGAAGAAGAATTAGACAAAAAAGGCACCAATTTCAATTAGGTGTTTCTTTTATGTAATAAAAAACAGCTTAGCTTTTGAATAGACATGTTTTTAATATATTGATTGATGAAATGGGATGTGTTTATAAAGCACTTCTGCAGAACTCCAAAGAACAATTGTCTCTATGAAAACCCCAATTCTTCCATCACTTGGATTACAAAATGCAATAGCTGTACTTTTATCCCATGGAAAATCATTTTTGTTCAAAAGAATGACAGATAAACTACACTTATTTGTATTTATAAATTTGGTTATGGATCTTTTGACAATAAACTAGGTAGACATATCGTTTGAAGGAGCTGCTATGCAAGTCTCCCATGTGGTGGTAGGAACCCAATCCCTTGATCTATCACTGCTGCCTTCCAGGGTCTGCATCAGCAGGAAGCTGGAGTCAGGAGCTGGGTCCAGTACCTGAACCCAGGCATTGCAATTTGGGTTATGGGCATCTTAACTGCTAGAATAACCACCTGCCCCTAAACTTATCTTTGAATTCCATCATTTTCCACAAACTTTTTAGTGTAATGGTAGCAATGGGGCTCAACTGCATAGACCAGAGTTAAACAGAAAATACGAGAAACCGTGAGATAAATTGTCAAATAAGAAATCATGAAGGTCGCTATGGAAACAAATAGAATTTTGTATAAAAGTGTGAAGAGTATTTCCAGCTTAATCTTGCCTTCCTTTCTTCAAATTCAAATGCACCATGTCTTCCTATTGCCATAGGACAGGCTATCTAATCAGCTTGTGGATACATTTTCTCATGTGTATGCTGGAGAGTCATTCTATTTGGAGAAAGACTACTTGTGAGTTGATTATTTAGCATGTATTTAAAACTGCATGACACAGGGTAATTCTTAAATATACATTAATTTTCATTACAATATTTTAATATTAGGTGTAAGATGGTCTATTAGTGCTATTAAAGAATTTGAGCTAGCCTTTTAAACAAAGTTAACTAGATGTCATTATATGGTCATTATACAATTCAGTATTTTTTTTTGACAGGCAGAGTGGACAGTGAGAGAGAGAGAGAGAGACAGAGAGAAAGGTCTTCCTTTTCCGTTGGTTTACCCCACAATGGCTGCTGCGGCCATCACACTGCGGCCAGTGCACCGTGCTGATCCGAAACCAGGAGCCAGCTGCTTCTCCTGGTTGGTCTCCAATGCGGGTGCAGGGCCCAAGCACTTGGGCAATCCTCCACTGCACTCCCAGGCCACAGCAGAGAGCTGGGCTGGAAGAGGAGTAACTGGGATAGAATCTGGCGCCCCGACAGGGACTAGAACCTGGGGTGCCAGCGCTGCAGGTGGAGGATTAGCCTATCAAGCCACGCTGGCACAATTCAGTTTTTTTTTTTAACTTTTATTTAATGAATATAAATTTCCAAAGTACAGTTTATGGATTACAATGGTTTCCCCCCCATAATTTCCCTCCCACCCGCAACCCTAACCTTTCCCGTTCCCTCTCCCCTTCCATTCACATAAAGATTCATTTTCAATTCTCTTTATATACAGAATATCAGTTTAGTATATATTAAGTAAAGATTTCAACAGTTTGCACCCACATAGAAACACAAAGTGAAAAATACTGTTTGAGTACTCGTTATAGCATTAAGTCTCAATGTACAGCACATTAAGGACAGAGATCCTACATGAGGAGTAAGTGCACAGTGACTCCTTTTGTTGACTTAACAAATTGACACTCTTGTTTATGGCATCAGTAATCACCCTAGGCTCTTGTCATGAGTTGCTAAAGCTATGGAAGACTTTTGAGTTCACCAACTCTGATCAAGGTTGTAGTCAAAGTGGAAGTTCTCTCCTCCCTTCAGAGAAAGGTACCTCCTTCTTTGATGACCTGTTGTTTCCACTGGGATCTCACTTGTGGAGATCTTTCATTTAGGTCATTTTTTTTTTTTATTTGCCAGAGTGTCTTGGCTTTCCATCCCTGAAATACTCTCATGGACTTTTCAGCCAGATCCGCATGCCTTAAGGGCTGATTCTGAGGCCAGAGTACTGTTTAGGACATCTGCCATTCTATGGGTCTGCTGTGTATCTCGCTTCCCATGTTGGATCATTCTCTCCCTGTTTCATTCTATCGGTTAGTATTTGTAGACACTAGTCTTGTTTATGTGTTCCCTTTGACTCTTAGTCCTATCATTATGATCAATTGTGAACAGAAATTGATCACTGGGACTAGTGAGATGGCATTGGTACATGCCACCTTGGTGGGATTGAATTGGAATCCCCTGGTATGTTTCTAACTCTACCATTTGAGGTAAGTCAGCTTGAGCATGTCCCAAATTGTACATCTCTTCCTTTTTTTTTATAAAGGTTGTTTGATTCCCTTGGAGAGAAATGATGAGACCATGGAGTAAGAGAGAAAATGAAAAGAACACTTCAAAGGCCATTGGAGTAACCCATGCAGATGATGAAGACAGTCTGGCCAAACAGTAGTCATAAATGTAGCAAGTGATACAGAATCGAGGATACAAAAGCAAACAGTAATGTCTCGTGTAATCACATGTTTGTTTTTAGTTTCCCCCTTTTTTTAACTTGCTGACTTCCAGCTCTAGTTGATTGACCTAGTATTTTCTTAGAATTATTAACTTTAATAATTTTCTCTCAAAACTAAGTCCAAAGTAAGTATCTTATTAATTATAGTTAACTTTTATGATTATAAATTTTTGTTTTAAAATATTAGGACATAATAACCAATCATTTAGTTATCTAAATCACACAAGTCTCTTATTGCTGTCATTTGCATGTTTATTTCTCCTGTAATAAATTAAACTTTTGTTAGTGTATGCTCTGGGATTTATACTATAAAAGCTCATATTTTCTGCAGAAAACTATCCCAGACTCTCTGGAGTAACACTGATCTGGTTCATTCTCTTAATCTGTGTTTTTAAATTTTAATGTGCATGGGAAACACGTGGGTATCTTGTTCAATTGCAGCTCCTAATTCAGTAGTTCTGGAGAGTTGCCTGAGGTTTTACATTTCTAACAAGCTTCTGGCTCATGCCAATAATGTTCATCTGTGGAACACACTTTGGGTAGCAATGCTCTAAATGTCTGCTACATTTTTAATGACTTTCTACAAAATCAAAGGCTTCCAAGCTATTTTCCTTTACATAGGCTTTCACCTATGTGCTTAAAGTTACCCAATTAATCCACAAAGCATTCCTAGTGTAAATAAAGAAGCCAAGAGCAGTAAAGTTCAGTTCAATTAATACTTCCTCAGCATTTGTGCTTTTTAAGTGCACTTAAAGTATCTGTATACTTTGTTGATAAACAGTTTTACCATAAACATTGCAATATTTTAGGAAAGGGATCAATTATCTCTTTAAAAATTTATTCAAGTATACAAATTTTGTGTATTTCA
This sequence comes from Oryctolagus cuniculus, assembly GCF_051225735.1. Classification (NCBI taxonomy): domain Eukaryota; kingdom Metazoa; phylum Chordata; class Mammalia; order Lagomorpha; family Leporidae; genus Oryctolagus; species Oryctolagus cuniculus. Next base: position 47,437,522 of record NC_142880.1, read on the forward strand.
TATATACAGGTTTAGGAACATAGTGATAATTCCTACCCTACCCTCCCTCCTGCCAAATCTACCACTGTTGCTTCTTCTTCCTCTCCTATTCACTCTCTTAATTTTTATAATAATCTACTTTCAGCTTACTTTATACTCATAAAATTGCAATAAGAGTTCAACAATTAGTAAGAAAAATAAAAACACTGTCCCTCAACAGAAGAGACAAGAGCTCTAAACAAGCAATGAAACTCTAAAATTATTTTTGCCCCTGCTTTGAATTTATAGCAACTCACTGTCTCTCCTGAGACTCAGACAGACATGTGTCAATATAACAAGAAAATATTCTGACTCACATGAAAATACATAATAAAATAAACATCATATTTAAATGACATAATACATGATTTTTTTTTAGATTTTGTTTCTTCTAATATTAAAACACATTTATATAGTTCGTAATTCTTTAATATAATGAACCTGCACATTTGTTTTTAAAAATTTATTTATTTATTTGAAAGTTAGAGTTACACGGAGAGAGGAGAAGCAGAGAGAGAGAGAGAGAGAGAGAGAGAGAGAGGTCTTCCATCCGCTGGTCCACTCCCCAATTGGCCACAACGGCCAATTGGCTGTGCCAATCTGAAGCCAGGAGCCAGGAGCTTCTTACGGGCTCCCATGTGGGTGCAGGGGCCCAAGGACTTGGGCCATCTTCTACTGCTTTCCTAGGCCATATCAGAGAGCTGGATCGGAAGTGAAGCACCTGGGTCATGAACCAGCATCCATATGGGAACATTTTATATTGACTCATATCTGTAAAATGCATTAAAATGAAATAGGGTAATAGAATTCAATACACGTGCCCCTTGAGTCTATATCTGGATGAAAACAGTTTTTTCCTATGCAGTCGTTCCTCCTCTTTTCTTCTTTGCATGGTGCTCAAAGAATCTCTAGCCTGACTGTTTTTGTGAATTGTCAATGCTCATGCAGATTTTTCTATCATACTTCTGGCACTCTGCAGAGACTAGAGTATTACAGTAAGAATCATTGTCACTTTCACTATCACCAATATGATTAATAGAGGGAAGAATAACACCAAGAAAAACTAATAATAAGGGAAAATCTGAAGAGTGAACTTTGTACAATATTAACCATGTCAAAGTGACATAACTGCTTCATTAGGAGTGACTATGACATTACTTTGAGATGCATGCATGCTAAATGATATAAGTGATTTGTATAGTATGTTCAAAGTTAGCACTGGTTGTCATGAGACTGAATAGTATAGAATTAAATTAAACATACTTACATATATTTCAATCTCATGGTATATGGCAAAAGTTTTGTTTGTCTGATTTAATCCTATCATCATTATATAAACTGAAAAATCCAAAATGTTAAAAATTAATCAGATATGTGTTGCAAATATCTGACAATTTTATATTTATAGTGGGTGGCGTCAGGTAAACATTATTTAAAATAAAAAGTAATCTATTGTTTTAATAAACATTGATGTAATCAGAAATTGGAGAACTTGTGTAATGTAGGAAAACATGCTTGTGATATATGCATATTTATATGATATTTTACTTAATACGGTATTAGTATTATACAGTATTAGTATTATAGTATTTTGGAAATTTATGTAATTTTATCCTAATTCCAAAATGAGAGTTCAGAATGAATTATACAGGGAGTAATCCTTTTCTTTCTCATGGCTATTAAAGAAAAAGCATATGAGCAGAATATAAACCTGATTGAAAATATTCAGTGGCCAAAGAGTCAAAATAAAAAAGAAAAGAAATTGAACTCTGTTAAAAAAGTAAAACACAGTTGAAATAGAAAAAAAAAATAACCAGTATCAAGAAGGTGGAAAGTTTTGCAAAGCAAAAGATAATTTCACAAAAAGAGTTTTAGACTTCAACACATTTATATTAGACATACAACTGTATCAAGTACTAGACCAAAAATTAGCAATATATCATGATAGGTGTTGGTTGCAGCAGTTAAGACACCTGCTTCCCATGTTGTAGTGCCTGATTCAAGTTCTTGCTTCTACACTTACAGTCCAGCTTCCTGCTAATGTGCATGCATAGTAGTCAGCTCAAGTACGTGGGTCCCTGTCATCCACAAGGGAGATCCAAATTGAGTTCCCTCCTATTGGCTTCAGCCTGGCCCAGACTCTGGTTGCTGTAAGATTTAGGGAGTGAACCAGCAGGTGGGAACTCTCTCTCTCTCTCTTTTTCTGTAGGTGTATGTGTGTGTGTGTGTGTGTGTGTCTGCCTTCCAAGTAAATAAGTAAATACAACTAGCTATAAATAGTGCTTTCGTCAAGGATAAAGGACACAAGGACATAAGCCATAGGATACAATCAACAAAATCATCAGCTTTCTAAATACTAACAAATTAACATGTGGAAATGAAAATCTGATGGGATAATGTTTAGCTACAAGAAGCAAACAGCAGTTAAACAATATGGGTTACTCTCCAAAGAATTTTTCTGATTGGAAAAGACAATTTCTAAAATTCTCCATACTATGTGATTCCACTTATATAACTTTATTGCAAGGACAAAATGATAAGGAAATAATTTTAAATACATGCACAAAAATAAATATAACAATCTAAATCTGTCTCAATGTTGGTGTTTTATTCTGATGTTCTACTACAGTTTTGCAAGTTGTTGTTGTCCAGGAAGAATTTATAAAGCAGATATGGGATTCCTTTGTAATATTTCTCACTACTGCATGTGAATCAGCAATTATCTCACAATAAATAATTTAATTAAAGTATAAATTGAAAAAGGAAAATTTACATGCTGTAAAATACAAGGTAAATTGCTCAAAGTAAAATAAAATAGTAAAAAATATACAACTGAATGGACTTCATAAGTCAGTATAAAAGATTACCATGTATTATACTAAAAAAAAACTTCAAATGATATAAAAACCTTAATTCCTAGCATATGATAGAATTCTATATACAATTCCCTCAAAAATTACCCCATTGATTCTTATGTATGATACATGATTTGGTTATGTTGTGAAATAATGAGTTGAACATTCCATGTTTCATATATTTTGAGGGAAACTGGCAGCACCAGCCATATTTCAATGCATTACTGTCTATAACCCTCACTGATCTTAATATCAAGTTTTGAGTCATCTGTGTAAGAACTGTACTGTTATTCTAAGCATGCTCCTCACAATGAGGTATACTTTGGAACATGGGATCAATTATAAGTGTTCTTGATAGACTTACAAGAGGAAAACTTATCTTTTCATCCATCAGAATATGGGCAAAATGAAACTACACACACTGATTTGAAACTTGTATCCTAATACGCACTTCCCTTCTGAAATGTCCATTTATTTATCTTGATTTGATTTGGATTTTTCCTTCCAATTTGTTTTGTATTTCACATTTCCATATTTTCTTTGCCATTATATCTTCCTTTATAAAAGTAAATCTTTCTTCTATCTGCCTGCCTTTTCTCTACTGGGAAATCAATGAGTATTTTTAAAAATATGATACAAGCATTTCATTAATTAAATAATTCTTGCAAAATGATATTTCATAATAAATCACAATCTCAATATGAAGTAATATAGTCAGTGGGTTGAATAATAAATTTTAGGTTGTGTTTGAAGTCAATAATGATAACTTGGTCATAATTGTGTATTAACAGGTCAAAGTCAGAAGGAGAGATTTGCATTTCTATGAAAGTTATTCTTATAAGTATAATTATGTACACAACTGTGTTGCTTTCTAGAGGGGAAATAATTAAAAACCATATGGTCAGCATCAAATAAGAATGCAATTAAGATTTGTTTGTCAGTTTGAACAGTAATAAAATAATTCCTTATTTCATTTAGTATTTAATTTGTTCCAGATGGTGCCAATCTATCGGCATTAAAATAAAAAAAAATTTCTTTGAAGGTAACTATGTGTACATAATATAGGAGAGATTTAATATTTATTTCTACATTACTGAATGTGATTGATTTAAGATCAAGAGGAATGCACTTATCTCTTTAATTCTGCTTAGCCATATTAAAGAAAATGCTGTAGATTTGCCAGCCTGGCATAAATAATTAGAAAAATAGAAATGTTTATATACTAGAAATCAGGTAAACGATAATACTCTTTTCTGAGACAACAGAAACTGTGGGGAGCAACTCGGATTAGACTAAGTTACTGGAATTAAGACTTATTCTATGCATCTGCTCTCCCACAATATGGTGCTGGGAGAGGAGGAAACAGCTTCTACGCAGCTGCCTCTCCCCAACTTGAGTGATGACCTGCAGGAGCTGATCCTGCTCCTGATTGGAGGAGAGCAGTGTACTCGGTGTGTGGGTAGCAGAGTTGGGATTGGTGGAAGAGGACTATAAAGGAGGAGAGAGACAACATGCACCAGGAACATCTTAGGGGAACACCTGAGCAGCCCCCGAGAGAGCCGGCCGGCGGTGTGCCGCTTCCCCGCGGAAGTGGGGAAAGTGGCAGGGGGAACCGCCCTTCCACGGAGGTGGAAGGTCGGTAGCCAACCCGGGAAGAACCAGCAGCAAACCCAGGAAGAGCTGAGCAGACAAAAGAACAACGCAGGGTCCTGTGTCGTTCCTCCACAAAGAGGGGGAGCGACATAATGGTGCCGTGACTCGGATAGGAAACCTAGGCAGGGTTTAGTGTCGTTCCTCCACGAAGAGGGGGAGCGACAGAAACAAAATTAGATCTGTGATTTTCTGGTGAAATAATGGCTTACAAACACACACACATACACACACATGCACACACCCCTCAATACACCCCAAAGTCAAAACCAAAAAACAAGAAATGCACTCTAGCCTTCAATATTTGCCTTTTTCTCTTTTTACAATTAGGGTCTTTTACAATTCAGGGTTTAATATGACCTTTCAGTTGAGTTTCTTGAACAGAATGGCATACATACAGTCACATCTGGAGAAAGCTTGGGAATAGTATACAGTGCACCACCTTGTATTATTATAGTTTTTGGCTTGAAGATGCTTTGTAGACCACAGGTGAGGGATGGACAAAGCATAGGACACCATCCTCATAGAGCAAAGGAGAGTCTTCTACTGAGTGAATAATTAATATGAAAAGGGTAAAGCATCACTCAATGACAATTGGGATCTGCTAACTGAAAAACAGAGCTCACAAATGTTTAGGAGATTTTCAGATTCTGTTCAGAGTGGAGAGCTTGTGTAAAACAAAGTTGCAATCTTGGAAGTATTATGTTTAGGGAGGACAGCTGACCTGGATGCAGTGTGTAGGCTAGTCCCTTCTCTCAAAAGGGAAATCAGCAAGTTTCAGGAAATTTAACATACATTTGGCAACATTTTATTTTCAAAAGCTTAAACTACTTGGTCAAAACAAAATAATAATTTATTTTTTCTAAGAGCTTTAAACAAAGTTGGGAGCCAGATCTAATTTAAGTCCAAGTGATAATTCAAGCATTTTAAATTAAGCTGATAATAATACTGACTCAGTCTCAGCATGTGACATCGGCATATGCTCCTACTACTTAGCACAATAAAATATATAATATAACAAAGAGGTAGAGAATCATGCCATTTTGTATTCTGGACTTTTCAGAAACTGGAGCTAACTTTCAAATAATTTTGTTTTGCTCCCATCCATCCTAATCTTCCCCAGCATTTCCTCAAATCCTCCACAACATACTTTTCCCTCATTTCATGAATTTTCTTTCTTAAGCTTTTTCATCACAAATTTTCATGTTTACAGATTTGTCCTCACTTTTGTTGTTATTGTTTTTACCTACTGATTCTTTTAATTCATTTCTTGAAACAGTCCACTAACACCTCTGGATTAAAAGAAAAACATCTTTTATAGCTTTTTAACTCTCAGTTACAGTAGAGTGATTGTTTTTGATGCCCCAGTTACAGCTTAAGGCCTGGGTGAAATATCCAAGGACTTTCCTGAGATTCTCCTCACAGTTATGCTAAGGGTAGAGGGGAAGACTGAATTCGAATGAAGAACAGAAAAGGTAGCTCTTTATCCAGGAGGAAATCAACTTCCTTCCCTTAGACAGCTAGGACCGCCTGGGACTGCAGAGTGCTAAGAATCTGATCATAGGAGCTGGTAAGAGAAACCCTAGGTCCCTTCAGTCCTGTTAGGTCATCCAAGGAAAGAAGCCCAGCCACAGAGACCTTCAAAACCAGGGGCAGTCAGCCCTCTAATGATCCCCACTGAAAACAGGATAGGGCCATTTTTTAATATATTTTTTTTTTGCTTATTTATCCTGGCAATGGAAATGTGAATGAACAGTTTCCCATCTGACCATAACCATAGCACATAGAGGTCCCTCTAGGGACTCTTAGGTTGGTGTCAGAAGCCTGCTACCAGAAACATGGCCATTTTCTTATCCTTTCTCTCCCGCTGAGCAGGATGAGGTGTGGAGATCAGAGTAAGGTTCTCAGATCAGCGTGTTGGACAGATAAGAAGACATGTGCAAAGGAGTAGAGTGCAGATCTCTGTCTGACACCCTGATGAGAGGTCAGAGTCTGGAATTTGTTCAATGAGCCTTTAGGTGATGCCTTTGGGTGATCACCTCATAAAGAGACCTTCAGTTTCTCCAAAATTTTACACCAGTCTCATGCATCAGACAGATCTCTGTGAAAGGAATCTGAGGCAGGACAAACCCAGTATTCTGAGTACCTGGAAGGCAAAATGGATTTCTCAAGCCCCCACACCTGCAACACACAAGCCTAACTTAAGCGTCATTAAGAATGGCAGTTGCACTGAGCACATTTAACTGGTTTATAGAGGCCAGGTGTTTTTGCTGATACAAGACTATGATGGAGAGAAAGGATCTCCAAAAAAGAGAAACAGAAAACGTCCGTCTTTGATTACACTTCCTATGATCCCATGTGACCACAAGAAATGTTGTAGGTTTTTCTTTTTGCCAAATGCATAGCAATGTTACAGCACTTTTGAATTACAATCCTTTCTTTGTAGGTTCTTTGTTTTGGAAACATGGAAAATGAAACATACAGATAATTGGGTGTAAGCAGGAAGGAAAGAAAAAAAATTTTAACCAAAATGAGAATGCAAAAGATAAAGCTCCCAGCAGCTTCAACAGATGTCCCAGAAGATGTGACTCATTGATGGGAAGTTGTGTAGAGATTTATATCTTTTAGGCTATGCAGAATTTTGTACAGGGTTTTACAACCATGTCACTTAGGCACTAAGTGCCTTGATGGGGAATTGGTATCTGGAACTGGACAGGTCCAGCTGTAGTTGTGTCCCATTTGGTTTTCAGTTTCCCTAATTTATTTTGAGCAGTGTGGGTATTTTTTTTCTGGACATACACTGCTGCACATTGGGTTTTACTTATGAGACTTGAGTCTATTTCTATACATTAAGCTTGAGTTGATAATGTTTTGGGCCCTTTGTTTCTCTGACTATTTAACTCTGGCCTCAGCTGTCTCCTGTATCTGTCAATATCATAAAGAAATGATACAATATAGCTGGCACTGAGGGAGAAAGAAATCAGAAAGCATAGTGTCAGTGAACAGAAGGACAATATAAAAAATAATTCCATTGTTTAATTAGAGCTCCAGAAGTTAAGAGAGGCATTTTAAGATTTTTGTGAACCTACTTAAAATAGCTTTACTTTACTATTTTCAAAGAAATAGCAATCGACTTTGTTTCATTTGATTAAAGAACATCATTGTTATATCCTATTATAGTTATGATTGTTATTGTTTTGATAATCTTTGTAGTATCTACCTTTCCAAAGTTATTTGTTTTTCTTATTTCTATACATTTAAGTTTGCCTAATATTTTTAAAAGAATGACCTACTGGTTTTAATGATTTTTCTCAAAACATAACGTTTTAATGCTTTTTTCTCAATTAATATGTGATTTAGATGTTAGGAAAACTAACTCCCTATTTTTATAGGAAGTATATTTTTCTACATTTTTCATCCCATAATTGATGAATGTTTATATTCAATTCTTTTCTGAATCACTGAAAGGAAAAGAAACAGGGACAGTGGATAGAAAAGCGAAGAGTGCAGACTTTAGAGGAGCTTTGCACTTGATGTTCTGTCTTGAATTCCAAGTTCAAATTTTAACATGATTTTAATACTATGTGGAGAGCTTTAAAGAAAGAATCTGGAATAATCATAAGATAAGCAGAGGTAAACAGAAAGTAAATGTAGAATACAGAAAGGTCCTAAAGTAAACAGAAGATCAAACTTGTTACTCAGGAGAGCTGCTGAAGGAGATGAGGGAAACGGTACTCAGAGGCAGGCTAAGAAGGAACAGATGGATGAGAGAAATTCAGAGAGAAAGGATCTGCCAGGGAGCCAATGGAATTCTTAATTTCTTTGCAATTTATTTATTTATTTATTTATTCATTTATGATGCAGAGAGATGGAGAACTGTCCTGTCTGCTGGTTCACTCCCCAAATACCTTCAATCACCTCGGCTGGGACTGGGCCGACCCCGGAGCTGTGAGGGTAATCCATGTTTCCCACGTGAATGGTGAGGACCGCAGTACTTGAGCATCACCACTGCCTCCCTGAGGGTACCTGAGCAGGAATGTGGGATCACCAGGAAGGAGAGCCAGAGCTCCACCTGTTTGCTGCTGTTGTGGAACTTGTGATTCTTAACCATTAGGCTAATTGTCCAATCGCAACTCTTGATTAGGATAATTTATAGTGTTAAAAGACAACATCAAAAATGAATGTAGATATATAATTATCATTTCTCTCTTGAATTTTTTTTTGTTAAAACAGTGAGGCTAGAAGTCGAAATGAAAGGATTGAAAAAAAAATAGACACGTGAAGGGAAACTTTTTGTTTTAAGTTTTGATTTATTTTATTTATTTCAAAGGCAGGTTTACAGACAGAGAGATAGGGAGAGACAAAGAGATTGAGAGCTTCCATTTTCTGGTTCACTCTCCAAATGGTGGCAGTGGCCAGGGATGGGCCAGACTGAAGTCAGGAGCCAGGAGATTCTTCTGGGTCTCACACATGGGTGCAGCTGCCCAAAGACTTGAGTTATCTTCTGCTGATTTCTCAGACACTAGCAGGGAGCTGGATCAGAAGTGAAGCAGCTGGGACTCAAACCCATACTCATATGGGATGTTGGGGTCACAGATGTTGCCTTTACCCACTGCACCACAATGCCAATCCCAATGGGAAAGATTTTGAAATGGATTGAGATGAGAAGGAGAGAGTTTAATATTTTAGCTAGTGTTATATGAATAGTAGAGTTAAGGTGTTTCTGGTATTCTTGTGTGTATTTTAATAGGAAGCATTTAAATGCATTGATAAATATCTGAGAAAGAGTAGCTGTTGTGAGGGAGTGGAGAAAGTAGGTTAGGCCAACAGCTGAAATATAGAACTTGGAGTGTGGAGGCAGTACACATAATTTTGTACATAATTGAGTTAAAATGATAGTGTTAATATCAGGAAGGCACATTTCTGTTTAGCTGCATGTAATTATAGAAGGATTAAGTAACCCTGTTGGGAAATTGTTCTTACAGAGGAGCTCAGTTTTGAAATCTGTGGAGAGTGTGATAGATTATTTGTGTTGCTTTAATTAATAAAGTTAAAAAGATGAAAGTGAAAATAATTTAGTTTGTGACTATATTCAACATTATTATGATCAATAACTAATAATTAACCTCCTAATATGTGCCAGAAATACATATAGATAACATTGCTATAACGATGCAAACATAAACTTGTCTTCTAACAGAACTCACATTCTGATGAATGTACAGGCCTATTATTTTAGCCTGTAATAAATGGTCTAAAAGTAAAACGGTGCAGGAAATAATGGGTAGTTAGAATAATATTTCATAAGTGGTATTCCAGAAAGGCTTCTACAAGGTGACCCTGAACAGAGAAAGATGAAAGTGGCATTACATGTTCAAAAGAGAGGCAGAGAATGGTAAGGAGAGAAAGTGCAAAGCTGTTGATATCAGACTTGTGTGATGTGTTCTGTAAATTGTAAGGCAATTAGCATGACTCAAGAGAGTGCTATGGTTTGAATATTTGTTTCCTTGTCCACTAAAGACCACACGGTTAAAGGCTTGATCTACAAAGTTCTAAGTTAGTACTGAGTGGGTAGAAACTTAATCCTTGCATGATGTGTAGGGGTGGTGCTTTTAGGATGTAATTAAGTTGGAATCCATTGTTACAGTGGAGCTACCATAATGGAATCATGTTGGCTTTAAAGGAGAAATGGACAGACACATCTTCCCTCTTGCCATGGGATTATATACCAGGCTGGCTGAACCCTGTGCTCAGAAGGCCATATTTTTAGAGTACCTTCATCCAAATTCTAGGATACTTTAACCATTTGATTACCTAGCACCAGTAGTGGAGCTGTTTCTGAAATTAAAACCTCTAAGTCACATCAATGTTTCTTTTTTTTTTAACTTTTATTTAATGAATATAAATTTCCAAAGTACAGCTTATGGATTACAATGGCTTCCCCCCTACCATAACTTCCCTCCCACCTGCAACCCTCCCTTTTCCCGCTCCCTCTCCCCTTCCATGAACAACAAGATTCATTTTTGTCGCTCCCCCTCTTCGTGGAGGAACGACACAGGACCCTGCGCTGTTCTTTCGTCTGCTCGGCCCTCCCCGGGTTTGCTGCTGGTTCTTCCCGGGTTGGCTACTATCCCCTCCACCTCCGTGGAAGGGCAGTTCCCCCTGGCCACATTCCCCACTTCCGCAGGGGAGCGGCACACCGCCAGCCGGCTTTCTCGGGGGCTGCACAGGTGTTCCTTCAGCTAGATGTTCCCCTTAGATGTTCCCGGTGCATGCCGTCTCTCTCCTCCTTTATAGTTCTCCTCCGCCAATCCCAACTCGGCTGCCCACACGCCGAGTACGCTGCTCTCCTCCAATCAGTAGCAAGTCCTACAGTTTATTGGTTGAACTGGAGGCAGCTGTGCGGAAGCTGTTTACTTCTCTCCCAGCGCCATATTGTGGGAGAGCAGATGCATAGAATAAGTCTTAATTCCAGTAACTCAGTCTAGTCCGGTTTGCTCCCCACAATTTTTAATTCTCTTTATATAAAGAAGATCAGTTTAGCATATATTAAGTAAAGATTTCAACAGTTTGCACCCACATAGAAACACAAAGTGAAAAATACTGTTTGAGTAGAAGTTATAGCATTAAATCACAATGTACAGCACATTAAGGACAGAGATCCTACATGAGGAGTAAGTGCACAGTGACTCCTGTTGTTGACTTAACAAATTGACACTCTTGTTTATGGCATCAGTAATCACCCTAGGCACTTGTCATTTGCTGCCAAAGCTATGGAAGCCTTTTGAGTTCACCGACTCTGATCATATTTAGACAAGGTTGTAGTCAAAGTGGAAGTTCTCTCCTCCCTTCAGAGAAAGGTACCTCCTTCTTTGATGACCTGTTCTTTCCACTGGGATCTCACTCGTGGAGATCTTTCATTTAGGTCATTTTTTTTTTTTTTTCCAGAGTGTCTTGGCTTTCCATGCCTGAAGTTTCTCATGGGCTTTTCAGCCAGATCCGCATGCCTTAAGGGCTGATTCTGAGGCCAGAGTGCTGTTTAGGACATCTGCCATTCTATGAGTCTGTTGTGTATCCTGCTTCCCATGTTGGATCATTCGCTACCTTTTTGATTCTATCGGTTAGTAATTGCAGACACTAATCTTGTTTATGTGATCCCTTTGGCTCTTAGTCCTATCATTATGATCAATTGTGAACAGAAATTGATCACTGGAACTAGTGAGATGGCATTGGTACATGCCACCTTGATGGGATTGAATTGGAATCACCTGGTATGTTTCTAACTCTACCGTTTGGGGCAAGTCAGCTTGAGCATGTCCTAAATTGCACATATCTTCCCTCTCTTATTCCCACTCTTATTTTTAACAGCGATCACTTTTTAGTTAAGTTTCAATACTTAAGAATAACTGTGTATTGATTGCAGAATTCAACCAAAGTATTAAGTAGAACAAACCAAAAAAAATACTAAGAGGGATAACGTATTAAGTTGTTCATCAACAGTGAGGGCAAGGGCTGATCAAGTCACTGTTTCTCATAGTGTTCATTTCACTTTAACAGGTTTCCTTTTTGGTGCTCAGTTAGTTGTCACCGATCAGGGAGAACATATGATATTTGTCCCTTTGGTATTGGCTTATTTCACTCAGCATAATGCTTTCCAGATTCCTAACAGGGATCAATTTTCAGTTAAAATGTAAACACCTAAGAATAATTGTGTGTTAATTACAGAGTTCAACCAATAGTACAAGAACAAAAAAAAAATACTAAAATGGATAAAGTATTACATTGTACATCAACAGTCTGCACAAGACCTGATCGAGTCACTGTTTCATATAGTGTCCATTTCACTTCAACAGGTTAGTTGTCGCTGATCAGGGAGAACATATGATATTTGTCCCTTTGGGACTGGCTTAATTCACTCAGCATGATGTTTTCCAGATTCCTTCATCTTGTTGCAAATGACTGGGTTTCGTTGTTTTTGACTGCTGTATAGTATTCTATAGAGTACATGTCCCATAATTTCTTTATCCTGTCTACTGTTGATGGGCATTTGGGTTGGTTCCAGGTCTTAGCTATTGTGAATTGAGCTGCAATAAACATTAAGGTGAAGACAGCTTTTTTGTTTGTCAATTTCATTTCCTTTGGGTAAATTCCAAGGAGTGGGATGGCTGGGTTGAATGGTAGGGTTATCTTCAGGTTTCTGAGGAATCTCCAGACTGACTTCCATAGTGGCTTAACCAGTTTACATTCCCACCAACAGTGGGTTAGTGTCCCTTTTTCCCCACATCCTCTCCAGCATCTATTGTTGGTAGAATTCTGAATGTGAGCCATTCTAACTGGGGTGAGGTGGAACCTCATTGTGGTTTTGATTTGCATTTCCCTGATTGCTAGTGATCTTCAACATTTTTTCATGTGTCTGTTAGCCATTTGGATTTCCTCTTTTGAAAAATGTCTATTGAGGTCCTTGGCCCATCTCTTAAGTGGGTTGTTTGTTTTGATCTTGTGGAGTTTCTTGATTTCTTTGTAGATTCTGGTTATCAACCCTTTATCTGTTGCATAGTTTGAAAATATTTTTCCCATTCTGTCGGTTGCCTCTTCACTTTCCTGACTGTTCTTTTGAAGTACAGAAACTTCTTAATTTGATGCAATCCCAATAGTTGATTTTGGCTTTGACTGCCTGTGCTTCTGGGTGTTTTCCATGAAGTCTTTGCCAAAACCTATATCTTGCAGGGTTTTTCCAATGCTCTCTAATAATTTGATGGTGTCAGGTCGTAGATTTAAGTCTTTAATCCATGTTGAGTGAATTTTTGTGTAAGGTGAAAGGTAGGGGTCTTGCTTCATGATTCTGCACATGGAAATCCAATTTTCCCAGCACCATTTATTGAATGGACTGTCCTTACTCCAGGGATTGGTTTTGGATCCTTGATCAAATATAAGTTGGCTGTAGATGTTTGGATTGATTTCTGGTGTTTCTATTCTGTTCCATTGGTCTATCCATCTATTTCTGTACCAGTACCATGCTGTTTTGATAACAACTGCCCTATAGTATGTCCTGAAATCTGGTATTGTGATGCCTCTGGTTTGTTTTTGTTGTACAAGATTGCTTTAGCATCTATTTGGTGCCTTTCCAATTTCTTGATGTAGGCACCTATTGATATAACTTTCCTCTTAACACTGCTTTTGCTGTATCCCATAAATTTTGGTATGTTGTGCTGTTATACTCATTTACTTCCAGAAAATTTTTGATTTCTCTTTTAATTTCTTCTGTGACCTGTTGTTCATTCAAGAGCATGTTGTTCAATCTCCATGTGTTTGCATATGCTCTAGGGATTCCTGAGTTGCTAATTTCCAACTTCATTCCATTATGGTCTAAGAAGCTGCATGGTATGATTCTAATTCTTTTGAATTTGCTGAGACTTGCTTTATGGCCTAGTATGTGGTCAATCCTAGAGAAGGTTCCATGTACTGCTGAGAAGAATGTAAATGCTTTATGTGCAGGATGAAAAGTTCTGTAGATATCTGTTAGATGCATTTGAGCTATAGTGTCATTTGAATCTACTGTCTCCTTGTTGATCTTCTGTCCTGTTGATCTGTCTATTTCTGAGAATGGAGTATTGAAGTCCACCAGTACTATTGTATTGGGGTCTAAGTCTCCCTTTAAGTCCATTAACAAATCTTTTAAATAAACCGGTGCCCTGTAATTAGGTGCATATACATTGATAATTGTTATATCTTCCTGTTGAATTGATCCCTTAATCATTATATAGTGTCCCACTTTGTCTCTCCTAACAGTTTTTGTGGTAAAGTTTATGTTGTCCGATGTTAAGATGGCTACGCCCGCTCTTTTTTCACTTCTGTTGACATGGTATACCTTTTTCCAGCCTTTCACTTTCAGTCTGTATGCATCTTTGTTGGAAAGATGTGTTTCTTGTAAGCAGCAAATAGATGGGTTTTGTTCCTTAACCCAATCAGCCAATGTGTGTCTTTTAACTGGACAGTTCAGGCCATTCACGTTCAATGTGACTAATGATAAGTGGTAACTTTGCCCTGCCATTTGCCAAAGATATTTTCTAATATATGTTTTGAACTTCCTGTGATCTTTTGCTGTGAGGTTTCCTTCCTTTACCTTCTTTCATATTGATGACCGTGTTTCTGTGTTTCTGTGTGTAACACATCTTTAAGCATCTTTTGCAGGACTGGACAAGTGGCGACAAATTCTTTCAATTTCTGTTTGCTGTCAAAGGTCTTTATTTCACCTTCATTCACAAATGATAGCTTTGCAGGATATAATATTCTGGGCTGGCAGTTTTTCTCTCTTAGTACCTGGGCTATATCTTGCCATTCCCTCCTAGCTTGTAGGGTTTCTGATGAGAAGTCAGCTGTGAGTCTGATTGGAGATCCTCTGGGAGTAATCTGACATTTCTCTCTTGTACATTTTAGGATCTTTTCTTTATGTTTCACTGCGGTGAGTTTATTTACAACGTGACATTTGAGGATCTCTTTTGGTCATGTTTATTAGGGGTTCTATGAGCTTCCTGTACTAGGATGTCTCTGTCCTTCTCCAAACCTGGGAAATTTTCTGCTAATATCTCACTAAAAAGGCCTTCTAATCCTTTCTCCCTCTCCATGCCTTCAGGAACTCCTAGAACCTGAATGTTGGGTTTTTTAATAGTATCCTGAAGATTCCCGACAATATATTTTAGATTTCTAATTTCCTCTTCTTTTCTTTGGTTTGACTGTATATTTTCCTGTTCTCTGTCTTTGAAGTCTGATATTCTCTCTTCTGCTTCACCCATTCTGTTTTTAAGGCTCTCTAATGTGTTTGTCATTTGATCTATTGAATTCTTCATTTCATTATGATTTCTTGTCACTATCACAGTTTCATGTTCTACTAGTTGTTTCATTTCATTTTGATTCCTCCTTAATATTTCATTTTCGCGAGAGAGATTTTCTATCTTGTCCATTAAGGATTTCTGTAGTTCGAGAATTTGTTTTTGAGAACTTCTTAATGTTCTTATCAATTTTTTGAGATCCGCTTCTTGCATTTCTGCTATCTCATCATCTTCATAATCTTGAATTGGGGTGTCTATTTCATTTGTGGGCATCATAGTGTCTTCCTTGTTCTTGTTACCTCAGTTTTTGTGTTTGTTGTTTGGCATATTGGAGATATTCTTTGGTTTCTTCGTTGTGGTTTTTTTCTCGTTATACTGTGACTCTAGATTAAGTGGACTGTCTGCTTTTAATGGATCCTTAGAGGCTTGAGTTGGGTGTGGCCAGAGAGCTCTGTTTGGTTCTTCAGGGTTAGGGTGTGCCAAAGGTGACTCACCCAGATTGTTCTCTCGCTTGCTCTCTCTCTCTCTCTCTCTTTTTTTTTTTTTGACTCAGTTGGGAAGTAATTCCACACAGCTGAGTGGAATTGAGGGTAGCTGATGTATGAAATCTGGCCCCTGTGGGTATTTGTCTGCTTACCCCTGGGACCACACAAAGAGTTTATGCAGCCCTCAGTGTGGTCTCAAATTTCTCTGCAGTCTCTCACCAGGTTGCCCAGGTTACCGAGTTTGTGTACTCGGTGAGTTCTCTCGCCCCCCCCCCCCCTCAGATTTTCACAGTCTCAGTTGATTAGCTCCAGTTTCCTTAGGTGTTAACCTCCTGTTATTTCTCCCCACCAGTCAGGTTTTTCTGCTTGGCTAATGGCGGCACCACTTTACATACGTAAAATGGTGCCTGCTCTTTGTCTTGCTCGGCTTTGTAAGGTGAGTGGAGGGAGAGGCTAATGTCCGTGCCGGTACCCCTTATTTATTCATTTTTTCTCTCCTCCAGTCAGCCTGGTGAACTTTCCCCAGTTGGGCTTCAGGCCTAGTTCCCTGTAGGCTCTTTCTGCCGTTCCCCACCAATGTCTCAGGTTACCAAGGTTTTTGTCTCACCTCCCCTTCCAGTGCTGGCACACAGACTCTGCAGCTCAGCTTCTGTGGCCGGCTTCCATGCAGTGGGCGACCTTGCTCTCCCCATAGGTCCTCTGTGTCACATCCACTAGATCTGGAAGAGTTTCCTCTGCAATTTTTTCCTGATCCTTTTCCTGAGGCTACAGTAACTCCACTTTTATAAACTATCTTTTCCCGGACTATCGGTGCGCGCCCTCACTATTCCGCCATCTTGGCTCCTCAATGTTTCTTTATATAATTTCCTTTTGAAAATAAGTCCAGATACCTATTCTTTCTATCTTCCTGACTAGACTATTTCTGTTATAACTTGACTTGCTTTTTAAGCTCCTCTTTCTCTATTTGCTTAGAATACATGAAATAGGTTATTATGAACTACAGTAACCCCTCCTGCTGTTGAACACTAGGAAACTGCTCCTTCTGTCTGTCGCTATCTTTACATCCTCTACCCTTCCCAGTCTCTCATAATAGCTATTCTGTGTTCACATTATCTCACATTGATTTTACTAAGTTTAAATGTATTTTATCCTTCATATAGGAATGCACTTTAAAAAGATGAAAGCAGGGTTCTTTATGAAGTAGACTAAAAATTGATGGTTGAATCAAAGCCTTGATAACATGTACAATGTATAAATTTGAAAGGTGGCATAGTGGTAGTTAAGAAACTATGAGAAAAAAGATTTCAAGTTGTTAGGATATATTGCAATATTTGGAGCTGAAGTTCTGTAACTGCCCTTGGTAAAAATGTTCAGTAATTGAGCCTAGATATTTATAAGATAAAAAGGAAAGATGAGTGTCATAGGTTCATAATTGATATTCCATTATTAATGATAAAAATGCTGCTGTGAAAAATTATAATATAAACTTAAAATTATTTTTTAAAATCTGTGACTATATGTTCTTGAAAATGAAGACTCAATTACAACATATGTATTGGACATTAGATGTCCTGTTCAAATATTGTGAAACAACTTGTAAAATTAAAAAAAAAAACTCTACATATAAAATATAATAACTCGGCTGGCACTGTGGCTCACTTGGTTAATCTCTGCCTGTGGTGCTGGCATCCCATATGGGTGCCGGGTTCTAGTCCTAGTTGCTCCTCTTCCAGTCCAGCTCTCAGCTGTGGCCCGGGAAGGCAGTGGAGGATGGCCCAAGTGCTTGGGAGCCTGCACCTGCGTGGGAGACCAGGAGGAAGTACTTGGCTCCTGGCTTCGGATCGGTGCAGTGCCAGCTGTAGCGGCCATTTGGGGATTGAACCAATGAAAGGAAGACCTTTCTCATTGTCTAACTCTATCTGTCAAATAAATAAATATATATATATATATAATAACTCAAGAAACTATTATGTATGTGATATCTAATTATTGAACCAAGACTCTCATTCATTAATGATACATGTATGTATACATACATGTAAATAAATCTCCCACAAAAAAGTCAACAAATTCTGTGTTATAAGGTAGATATTATAATTTGTTTCTTCTTTTTCAGCAAATATTATCATGACTCTTTCATATATACATAAACTTTAAAATTACCCCTTCCTAAGGGTGGGTACTGGAACACAGCAGGTTAATCTACCACTTAGAATGCCTGCATTTCATATGGGAATGCTGATTGGAGTCCCTACTACCAGGTTTCCAAACCAGCTCTGTACTACTTTGCCTGCTAAGGCAACATATGATAACCAAAGTACATGGGTCCCCTTCACCCATGTGAAAATTTTGATGGAGTTTCTGGCTCCTGGTTTTGGCCTGGCCAAGTCCTACCTGCTATGGCTGTTTAGGGTGTGAACCAGCAGAAGGAAGAATCTCTCTCTCGCTTGCTCTCTCTCTCGTTACTTAGCCTTTCAAATAAGTATATCTCTTAACAATTACTACCATTCAAGTGCATCTGTTTATTTATTTGTGATTTTTGGTTTGCCTACTGTCCTTATTTTTATTCCTCTATCTTTGCATTTTGCAAGACCATGCTCTTTTGAGGTGTCTTTTCATCAATGTTCTTTACTGCAATACACTTTTTAATCTGCTAAATGACTTTTGTATTTCATCATGGAGAAACCTTGAGTAGTAAATCATTGTGCCTTAATTTTACTGGTCAAATCTCATCACATAAATACTTTAGTACCTTTCAAAACTATTAGCATATAGTTGAATGTTACATTTTACATCTTCATCAATTCTTTTCCACATTTGTTCATTAAGTCAGATAAAATATTTTGTTGATCATTAGAATTACATTTTCTACATTGTTTCAGGCACAAATCAATTCTTTTGTGAGATTGGAGGGATAATAGAGACGTGCTTGAAATTTAACAACCAGTTATCCTTGTTTAATATTAAGTTGGCTTTAAAATTTCTTCATTTGTTCTATGAAAATCCTGTAGAAGGATAATTGGCTTATGTTTGGATCATAACAGGGTATGCATTTATTTTTATTTTTACCTTCCTTTAATGTGGTAATCTGGAAGAATTCCTTATCCATTTTTTTTACATTTAATGTTAAAATGAATCAATATTTTCGCATTTTAATATTGTGTCTAATATTTTAAACTATTTTCCAATAATGTTCTATAGGTGATATTGTATATTTCATTTAACATTGCACTAAGAGACATGTAAAGTCTGATCATCTTATTTATTTGAAGTTATAGTTTATCACTGGGCTCAATTATTAGTCTGATCTATATTTATCAATTCCTCTCTAAGTTTTCATCTCTTCATTTTAGAGATATTCATGATCATTACTAAATGTAGTATTTCATTTGAGTGTGTAAAATGCTGACAATACTATTTTTATCATGTTGTATTTACTAGATGGAATTGTAGAGACAGAAACTTTTCCTCTTTACCTATTTGGTTACCCTGAAATACACATCTTAAAATAAGAGTAAGCAGCTTTCTTTATAGTCTCTCAGAAAATTAGGCTGGTACTAGAAACCTCCTGAAGTAAACCAAGAGATTTTGCTGTTGTTAGTTAGTTTTTAGTTTTAGTTTGAGTGTGTTTATAAGCTCCTAGAATATATACATATTTGATATGATTAAATATTTTCCAGACTTTTCTTTTATTCTTGGGTTTTTCATTTTTACCCAGAAGGGGTCCACTTCACGTTTTTCTAATTTTCCCATTTATTCTTACATCCCTTTTTAAAAGGTTTTTCTTCCACAAGTCTCTAAAGTGCATGCATTTTTCAATGACACTGTCTGAAATCCCATTTGTATTAACAACCTGTCCCCGGCTGATTTAATCAAACCCTGTACCTATATTATCATCTATAATGATATTGACTATGTATCTCTAATTATATCCATAACCTAGAACTTTACACATCAGTATTTACAGGAAATTTTGATTAATTAGACAGAAATTTTTGTGATTTTCTTGAAAGCTCCATTTTTTCTCTGTTCTAGCTCCCTGAAAAGCACTCTAAATGAGACATCTGCAATCCGAAAGCTGTTTCTGATTTTCCATCTTCTGGTGCTCTATTTGATAATCACCATGTGCTGCACATCTCATTCTCAATTGTTTACACTATTTGAATTCCTCTGTCTCATTCATGCTACTCTCTCTGCATACTGTTTTATTCTCTGGATTTTGATTCCAATCATATATCCAATGTATCTTCACTCCAAATTTCCTTTCCTCAATCCTTTAACAAAAGATTTCATTTTTCTCTGTGGTTTGTACCCTTCATTATGCTTCTTAACACAAATTAGTCTTTGTTTCTGTTTTGTTGCCACTGCTTTAGTGACTGATATTTGTCACATTCATGCTCACCAGAATTCTATACCTTGGACTTTGAATAGTGCCGGTACTTATAAATACTTGTAAAGTATTAGTTGAGCAAATAACTATATACCTCCATTGGTTTTTTCACCATAGATTATTCATTTAATTGGATGTGAATTCTGTACAAAATTAGGAAATCACTATTTGTCACAGTTTGAGTTGCCCTAACAGAATGCTATAAACTAAGTGGTTTAAACCTTTATGTCTTCCAGTTTTGGAAGCTGTGAAGTCCAAGATTATGGAGCCAACAGATCCAGTGTCTGGTGAGAACTCTTTTTGTGGTCTGAAGATAGCTTTCTTCTCATTCTGTGTTCGCATGGCCCAGAAAAAAATGTTATCTTTCTCATGTCTCTGATTAAGGCACTACTTCCGTTGGTGAGGGCTTTTTTCTCATGAGGTAATCATCTCCCTAAAAAGCCCTACTTTCTAAGACAATCACATTGGGGCTTAGTGTTTCAACACATGCAGGGCACACATAATACACTATTTTATTAATATATTACATGCTTTTATGTATTTTTAATATCCACAATTAATCAAGACAGGAATCATTTAATTTTTACAGGCTTTATTGCCCTGTTCCTTTTATTCCAGGTTTATTTTGCTCTCCAGTTACTGCAGGTGACTGTTATGTGTTAATATCACTTTAAAACATTCCCTTTCTCAGATATGTCATATATAATTTATGCTCTAAATGAATATGTTTTTACTAATCAGTCTTACATAAATGTTGCCCAAATAATACCATTAGATATTCTACATTAAAGTTCTTGACTCAGAGTAATAAAAGCCACAGCATTATCATGCAACATAAATGCTGAACATAGGGATTGATTAAAAAGAACCAACAAAATACAAGATGATTTAATAATTTTTCCCTATTCCATCTTGTATTTCTGAAAATAATTCAGAGTGGGAGTAGATAATCTATATATGTTTCTCCTTAGATATATCACACCAGAAAGCATATTGACGTGCTAAACTATGGTTAAGGCGTTTACTGGAGATTATTTGGGCCATTTCAAGAATCCTCACAGATATTTCACCATGTTGCTGTTGTTCATTTGTTTTATTTTCTTCCCCTTTAAGAAGTAAGCCTTATTTGAAGATAATTTGAAGAATAGCTTAGTCTCACCAGATCTTCCATTTTTGCTGTGTAGAATACAATGAGGCCTAAAAACTATTCCTTAAATTGTCCTGAGGTGAGAACAAAAGGAAAAACAAGAAAAATAAAGCTATACCTTGTTCCTCATTTTAACCATAGTTTTTCTTAGTTATGACCTCAAGCTTGAAAGCTTGCAAATTTAAATGTGCACCAAAAAGTAAATTCTATATATATTGAGAAACTTGGTATCTATCATTCTTCATTCAGTAATTCAAACCAAGCCAGAAGCCATTTTAGAAAGGAAATTGCATTTGAAAATTCTGTATTATTTGCTCTGTCTGTGTGTGCATAGATGCAGTTCTGATTGAATGAGACTTACTTTAAAAGTAGAATTTACAGTATTGCTTTTTAAACCATTAGTTGTGTTCCAGTGTTTTACAGGTAATGAAAAATTTGGGAATGGCAAATAGAGATATAAATACTATAAATTATTATTGTTTAAACTAAAGATATAGTACTAAATATACTGTTTTAAAAATGGATTATTTGTATGTATTTATTTGGCAGAGTGACAGAAAGTGCTAGAGAGAGACAGAGACAGAGAGAGATACCATCTGTTGGTTTACCACCAAATGGTTGTAATGCCAATGGCTGGGCTGGGCCAGGCTGAAGCCAGAAGCCTGGAACTGCATCTTGTTCTCCTATGTGGATTCGAGGCACATTAGCAGGGAACTGGAACAGAAGCAGAGCAGCTAGGACTCTAGTTGGCATTCTGATATGGGATTCTGGCATTGCGATGGAAGTTTAATCTGTTGCGCCATGGCTCTGGCCTCTCAAATATATTCTTAAATTCTGTCTTTAAAATAAAAACAAAAACAAAAACAAAACTGTTATGTGCTCTCATCATTCCATTTCAACATTTGTATGGTTGTTAGGAAGAACAAAACATACTTGAATTTTCCATATATAAATTGAGTGAATGGGTAGTATGGAATTACATGCTTATTTTTATTAGAGTTTCAATTCTAGCTCATTTCATAATCTATTAAGTATCTTGAAAAATGTTTTAAATGTACATATAAAGTTACACTATTTTTTATACATATCCTTGAGTTTAAAATAAAGACATTTGTATTAAATCACAATGTACAGCACATTAAGGACAGAGATCCTACATGAGGAGTAAGTGCACAGTGACTTGTGATTTAATGCTATAACTAGTACTCAAACAGTATTTTTCACTTTGTGTTTCTATGTGGGTGCAAACTGTTGAAATCTTTACTTAATATATGCTAAACTGGTCTTCTATATATAAAGAGAATTGAAAATGAATCTTGATGTGAATGGAAGGGGGGAGGGAGAGGGAAAAGGGAGGGTTGCGGGTAGGAGGGAAGTTATGGTGGGGGGGGAAGCCATTGTAATTCAAAAGCTGTACTTTGGAAATTTATATTCATTAAATAAAAGTTAAAAAAATGAAAAAAAAAGAAACTCAGGAGCGATGTAGACAGCAGTGCAGACAAATTTGGGAAAAATATAACTGTTTTAGGCTCCTGTGTGGCTAAGGACCATAGTTACAATCCAGGAAGGAATGAAAAGCAACAAGAGAGAAGCAGTGGCCAGTGGCGCGGAAGCCCCCTTCTTTGAGCTGATTAGCACTGAGATGAGGTTCCTCTGATGGGCCAGTTGGACACTTTGTGACGCCTACTGAAGAGTTTCTCCTGAGAAATGAAAGGGGTCAGATGCCTGCTCTCACAAGCCCTGCACGGCTCACACACAGGCATGTGACTCTGCCTGAACTTGGGACCTCGTCAGTGCCAGTCTGATTCCTCTGCCCGGGACTGCCCTGACTGACAGTTTACAAATCCTTCAGAACATTGTGGTGACAACAAAAATAGCCCGAGCTCAGGGAGCACAGTGGCAGCGGCATTGAATTCCAACAACTCAGCAGGCCGTGTCCAGGGGCCTGGCAAGAGGACCGACTTTCTGACCAGCCTGAGCACATGATGTGTTGTTGGCTGTGGGCTTGGCTGCCTGGCTTCCCTGACATCCTACTATTTTATTTTATTTTATTTTATTTTTATTTTATTTTATTTCAGCCAAGCTCTGCAGCTTTCCTGGTGCTTTTGGATGGTACTACATATCCTTCCAACAAGATGTGATTTTTTTTCTTTGAGACAAATAGCCTTTGCTTAATTAGATTGGTGATACTCGTGATGACTCTAATCCTCATTTATAAGCATGATGAATTTACAAAGGTATTCCAATGTATTCTCTAGTCTAAATTAGTCCAATAGTTTTATATAGAATTAACAGGTGAAAATTGCATTTGAAACTACAGAGCATTTTTGTAGTAATAGATCAGCTATTAAGAGCAAAGAAAGTGTATCCACTTTAAATAATTTGGAAAATTTCTATTGCAGAAGGTTTTGGAATGAGACCTTAAGATATTACTGCTAATAAAAGTTCCTTACTTGTTGCAAGGAAAAAAAAATAAAAAAATAAAATAAAATAAAATAAAATAAAGACATTTGTAAAATAAAGACAGCTTTAAAGAAATCACTTGAGCTTATTAAAACATAAGAATATTTTTGGGCCAGCATTGAGGAGTAGCTGGTAAAGCTGCCACCTGAGTTGCCAGCATCCCACATGGAACACCAATTTGTTTTCTGTATGTTCCACTTCTGTTCGAGCTCCACGCTAATGGCTTGGGAAAAAAAAAAAAAAAAAAAAAAAAACAGAAGATGTCCCAATTGTTTGGGCCCCTGCCACCCATGTGGGAGACCCAGATGAAGCTCCTGGTTTCTGCATGGCCCAGCGCTGACCATTACAGCCATCTGATAATGACCAGTGGATGGAAGAGCTCCTTCTCCTTCTCTTTCTCTTTCTCTTTCTCTTTCTCTTTCTCTTTCTCTTTCTCTTTCTCTTTCTCTTTCTCTTTCTCTTTCTCTTTCTCTTTCTCTTTCTCTCTCTCTCTCTCTCTCTCTCTCTCTCTCTCTCTCTCTCTCTTTCTCTTTCTCTTTCTCTCTTTCTTTCCCTCTCTCTCTCTCCCCCCTCTCTCCCTCTCCCTCTTTCTCTCCCTCTCATTCTCAATCTGTAACTCTGACTCTTTTTTTAAAGATTTATTTATTTATTTGAAAGGCAGAGTTACAGAGAGAGGTCCTCCATCCGCTGGTTCACTCCCCAGATGATTGCAAGGGCCGGAGCTGCACCAATGTGAACCCAGGAGCCAGGAGATTCCTCCAGGTCTCCCATGTGGGCACGGGGGTGAAAGGACCTGGGGCCATCCTCCACTGCTTTCCCAGGCCACAGCAGAGAGCTGGATTGGAAGTGGAGCAGCTGGGACTAGAACCGGCACCCATATGGGATGCCAGCACTTCAGTCAGGGTTTTAACCCGCTGAGCCACAACGCCGGCCCCTAAATATTTTTAAATAAAAATAAATATAATTATCTCACTAACACTTCAGTTGAAATGATTATTTAAGTAGTATTTTACTAATAATTTGAATCCATAATATTTTAAATTTTATTGAAATCATAAATTTAAATCATTTTAATGTCTGATTTGTTTTTTGTAGATGAATACAATTTATTTTTATAACTTTATTTTCATTTTCTTTGAAAGTCAGATACAGCCAGAGCTGAGTCAGTCCACAGCCAGGATCCAAGAACTTCATCCAGTCTCCCACGTTGCTGGTGAGTATCCACCTGCTTGAGACGTCAGCCAGTGCCTCTTGTGGTGTGCATTAGCAGGAAACTAGAATTGGGAATTCAGGCAGAACGCAAACTCATGCACTCCAGTATGACCTGTGAATGTTCCAAGTGGTGGTTTTTAACCAAGGAATCAACCCACATCTTCAAATTAATAAAAATCTATAGGTTATGTTGTGAATTTATAGAATCATTCCCATCATTACAGCAATCCTAGTTCAGAATCTTTCCGTAAGAGCCAAAAGTCCTATCATCAATGTTTGCAGTCGCTCCCTGTTCTAGGAAACTACTGATCTGTTCTGACTCTAAAAATGTGGTATTTCTTGAATTTAATATGGATCAAATCATGTAATATGGGTATTTTGCATTATTTTCATTTAGCATAGCGTTTTTGATGTTTTTCAATATTTTAGCAAAGATGCATTTTTTCTTCTAATTCTGAGTGATGTTACTCTAGGGATATTACTGTGTTTTGTTTCTTAATTCACAAGTTGAATGAAATATGGATTGTTTCTAGTTTGGGATATTATGAATAATACTGTTATAAATATTTGCTTACATGATTTTTGCTTTCAAATGTGTTTTAGTTTCTCTCGGATCAATCTCTAAGAGTGAAATTCTTGATTATATGGTAAGTTTATGTTGAAATTTTCAAGAAACACTAGGATATTTCCAGCTGGATGTATCATTCTTCCTACTCTCCAACAATATTTCATGAAGATATAAAGATATAAAGAACATGCTCAAATTTTGCTACTGCGTATGCAAAAAAAAGGAGTTTATTTTATCTTCCCATTTGAGGAAAAATTATTATTCTTGATTGGAAGTTTTTTTTGAATATGCCATACATTGTATTACTCTGACTCTATTTGTTGCTGTTTTCAATGAAATGTCAGCTGTAACATTGACAGTCCCTGCCCTCAACCTTCCAAGTATGTACAGTTGTTCTTCTATTGCTGCTTTCAACACTTTGTCTTTGGAACTCAACCATTTGACTCCGATGGCTATAGTTATCAATTTCCTTGTATATTTTTTGCTTGATGTTTCTGATTTTCCTGGATATACAAATTAATGTTTTACATCAACGTTAGAGGGTTTTTGATGAATACATCTTGTAAGTTTTCTTACCCCTTCTCCTCTCTTTCACCTATCCCTGTCTTTGTGTATTTGTAGCCATGATGGATAGGTGCTCATAGGTCTATGAGACTTTGTTATTTATTTGTCTGTGATTTTTTGTTGATTCTTCAAATTAGATATTTTATGTATACTCAAATTAAAAGATATTTATCTCATTACCTTGAATCCCCTGATTCATCTGTCTAGTAAACCTTTAATTTTTAAAATTTTCGAACTACATATTTTCCATTTAGATATTTCCCTAATCTGTATTCCTGATGAGAATCTATTTATGTAATCACAGTTTATTTACTTAAACATGGTTTCTTTTGTTTATTTAACATATTTATAATAGATTCTTTATAGTCTTGTCTACTTGTACACTAGATATAATACTTTCTTTAGTTTATCACTATGTTGGCATGAGATTTTATTTTATTAAATCATCTTTCTTCTTTCAATGTTTCTTTATAGAAACATTGTAATTAGATATTTTATCCTGAGTGTTTATTGGTCATCATATTAAAGACTGCAAGTGGACACCACAATTAAAAAGTTATTTTTAAAACAAGATAGAACCAATTTTCCCTAGCAATATAAACCGTAAAGAAATAAACAATAATGAAATGCTTCTAAAACATGCAATGAATTGACCTAGAAAGAAAATGTTTCTGCAAAGTAAAGTTTAATTCAATAAAGTAGCTATTGAAAACACTGTAAATATTTGTGATTCTCATATTCAAGTACATTTTTAAATGTTTTGCTTTCATAATGTGTCCATGAGGTGCTGCATGGGAACTACTGCTTGCTGAAATTTCAAACTTGATCTCAGCTTATATGCTTTTATTCAATATTTTATTTGCTCATGTATTCATTTACTCATTAATAATTTTTCTATAAATATTTATCAAGTACCTTATACCTGCCTCAAATTTTCCAATTTCTGATAAAATCAAAGCATTAATTTTTACAGAATAGCTTATTTTTAAGGCTTTCAAATGTAGCACAACATGTACTGATTTACTCACCTCTAAACCTATGATCTTGTAACTATTCAACTCTAAAGTTGAAAGATTCTGAGGATAAAGTGACTCTATAAAATGACAAGAAGGAAAAAGAACGATTTTGTCTGAGGAACCTTGTCTACAATCGATCTTCATCTAACAATTCTGCATAATCTTTTTCTTTCATTCTGGCTGAAAGTATTTATAAACTCAATAGTCAATTTCAATTTAACGGAAACAGCAATGTATCTTTGGGGTGGATTTCCACAGAAAGACCCTGCAGAATTCTCTAAAGAGTGATCTTCCGTCTTTCTGGACTTTAAGAAATGTATCTCCAAGATGAAATAGTAACTTTTTTCAGTTTACAAATGAATATGTAGTAAAAAATAAATAACTATAGATGAACAGGTTGTTATGTATAAATAATGGATACTCCCTCCCTCTCTTCATTGATCCCTCCCTTCCTCTTCATTCCTTTCTCTTCTTCTTTTAATTTTTACGATAACATACTTTCACATGACTTCATAGTCACAGGTTTAATCCTCTATTAAATAAATTATTCAACAAGTAGAAAGACCTTTGTTATGCATGAGTATAGACAAGGGTTATAAATAATAATCAAACCTCAAGTAGACAATTTCACTCATCTGCATTACATTTTTGTAGTGTATATTTTATGTACAAATCAAATCAAATATATCATATTTGTCTTTGGGGACTTGCTTATTTCACTAAGTGCAATGGTCTCTAGTTGCATGCATGTTGTTGCAAAACACAATTTCATTTTTAAAATGACGAAGTAGTAGTGCATATCATATATATACCATGCTTTTTAAATCCAGTAATAAATCGATGGATTAAATATGAGGATACATATAACTCTTCCATATGTGGATCTCATTTCCTTTGGGTAAATTCCCATGAGTACGATGGCTGCATAATATGGTAAATCAATTTGCAGATTTTGGAGGAATCTCCATGCTGTCTTAATATGACTGCCCTAGTTTATATTCCCAACAGCATGTTAAAGTGGCTTTTCTCCCACATTCTTATCAGCATTGATTATTTATTGATTTTTGATGATAGTCATTCTAAGTAGGGAGAGGTGAAACCTTATTTTTATTTTGATTTTATTTCTCTGATGACTAGTGATCCTGAGCATATTTTTCATGTGTCTATTGGCCATTTCTGTTTCATCTTTGATAAATGCCTGTTCATGTCCTTTCCCATTTCTTTTTTATTATATTTTTAAATTTATATAAATGGAATACATGTCATGCATCTCATATATACAGTTTTAAAAACACACAATGATACTTTCCATACTACTTTCCATCCCTCCTTCTCTCCTACCTTCACTCTATTTCATTTCTTAATTTATTTTTAATTGTTGCAATGACATATAGTTACAGTTTACTTTATAATCACAAGCTTAACTATCAACTAAATAAATAATTCAAAAAATAGTAAGAAAAAGAATACTGCTCCTCAGGAGAATAGACAAAGGCTATTAAACAATATTCAAATCTCAAAATACCGGGGCCAGTGCTGTGGCTCACTTGGTTAATACTCCGCCTGCGATGCCGGCAACCCATATAGGCACCAGGTTCTAGTCCCAGTTACTTCTCTTCCAGTCAGCTCTCTACTGTGGCCTGGGAAGGAAGTGGAGGATGGCCCCTGCACTGGCATGTGAGACCAGGAGGAGGCACCTGGATACTGGCTTCAGATCGGCACAGTAGCCAATGGAAAGAAGACCTTTCTCTCTGTCTCTCTCTCTCTCAATGTCTAACTCTGCCTGTGAAATTAAAAAAAAAAAAAATCTCAAAATATCAATTTCAGCCGGTGCCGCAGCTCACTAAGCTAATCCTCCACCAGCACTCCAGGTTCTAGTCCCGGTCAGGGTGCCAGATTCTTTCCTGGTTGCTCCTCTTCCAGTCTAGCTCTCTGCTGTGGCCCGTGAGTGCAGTGGAGGATGGCCCAAAGTGCTTGGGTCCTGCACCTGCATGGGAGACCAGGAGGAAGCACCTGGCTCCTGGCTTTGGATCAGCACAGAGCCAGCTGAAGCAGCCATTTGAGGGGTGAACCAACGGAAGGAAGACCTTTCTCTCTGTCTCTCTCACTGTTTAACTCTGCCTGTCCAAAAAAAAAAAAAAAAATCAATTTCAATACATGATGGAGTACTACTCAATCATAGAAAAGAATGAAATAATGCCTTTTGCAACAAAATGGATACACTTGGAGACTATTATGCTCAGTGAAATAAACCAACCCCCAAAATAAAAAAAAAAATCATCTTTTCTATGATTTGTGGTATCTTATACAAAGTCCAAAAATGCAATCAATATATTGCCCACTTGTTAACTGGATTGTTTGTTTTGTTGCTTTTGAGCTTCTTGAGCTCCTTATATATCCTGGATATTAATTCTTTTTCAGATGTACAGACTGCATATATTTTCTCCCATTCTGTCATTTGCCTCTTCACTTTGTTTAATGTTTCCTTTGCTTTGCAGAAGCTTCCTAGCTTGATGTAATCCCATTTGCCTATTTTTGCTTTGGTTTCCTCTGCTTCAAGAAGTCTGCCTATGCCGATGTCTTGCAGTTTCACCAATGTTTTTCCCTAGTAATTTGATGGTATCAGATTGTGGATGAAGAAACTTTGATTCATTGTGAGTTTATTTTTGAGTAAGCTGCAAGGTAGAGGTCTTATTTCATACATTTGCCTGCAGAGAACCAATGTTCCCAACACCATTTATTAAAAAGATTCTCCTTTTTCTAAGGAGCAATTTTTAGCTTCTTTGTCAAAAATTAGTTTGTTTTAATGCATGGATTAGTTTCTGGGATTTCTACTAGGTTCCATTGGTCAACATTTCTATTTTTTGGGGCCAGTACTAGGCTATTTCAATTATAACTTCCCTATAGTATATCTTTCAATCTGATATTGTGATGACTCTGGTTTTGTTTTTGCTGTTTAAGATTGGACAAGCTATTAATAATCTCTTGCAGTTCCATGTGAATTTTAGGATAATTTTTTCTAGATATAAGAATGTCATTGGTATTTTGATTGGGATCACATTGAATCTGTTAATTACTTTGGGTAATAAAGAAGTTTTAATATTAATACTGAGAGCATCTTACATGTCTTGCTGATTTTTAGAAATTATTCATATTTTATGTAAATATTTAGAAGCATGCATTATACATACACATATATTTCCCAGTCTCTGGTATAGCCTTTCACTTAATTAATGGTGGCATGCCACCCACTGGTGCATTATCAAGAAGCTTTAGTCAGAAGTGGAGTTTGAATTTGAGGCCAGGCACTCCAATACGGGATGTGGACATCCCTAACAACAATGCCGGATGCCTACTCTCAACTCATCTATTTTAGTCTTTGCCTGCCCCCATGACATGTAATTTAAATGCAGAATTCTAATAATTCACATCAATTTGTTGTGCTCTTAATGGCGTTGTAAATAATGCAGGTTTTAACATTTTTGTTTCTATTTGTTAGCTGCAGCCAAAAAATAATAAAACCAATTCTTGTATTTTATATACACACACATGCACACACACATGATTTGTTTAATTAGCTCATTATTTAAAAGACAAAAAGAGAAAGAGAGAAAGGGACACACACACACAGAAAAAGAGAGAGAGAGAGAGAGAGAGAGAGAGAGAGATCCTCCATTTTTTGGTTTGCTCTCCAAATGCCCACAACTGTCAGGGCTGGGCCAGGCCCAATTCAGCACTCCATCTGAGACTTCCATGTGGGTAACAAGAATCCAAACACATATGTCGTCATCTGTTGTCGCCAGGCACATTAGTAGGAAGCTGGATAAAAAGTCAGGACTTGAACAAAGCATTTTGCCATAGGATATGAACATTTGATGCAGCAGCTTAAGTAGCTGTCCACAGCCTACACCTCTGATTGAGTATGCTGATCTTAAACGCAAGAACCTTGCCAAAGCAAAGTAATCAAAAGAATTCTAGATATATTATTTTACCAGCAAGTGCTCATTATATTCTATACATTTTCAAGATCTTAAATTATTTTATTTTTATACTTGCCTTGATTTGTGTCCTATCCCAAGCTTTCATTAGAGAATGATGTTGATTATATTGGAATTGATTTATTTGCTTTTTCATTCATTTAATGTATGAAGGGGGTGTACTTGCTAATTTTTTTCAGATATTGGTGTTTTCTTTTATGTGATAAGCGTTTTGTACATCTAACAAAGTAAACATATGGTTGTTTTATGTATTCATCTAGATCAAGAGGCCCTCAGCATAAATGTTCTTTGAGATATTTCTATTATGCACATCTTCTACAGCCATGTGGTCTCATTTAGTATGGTCTCACTGTATTTGTAAATATGGTGAATTACTTTGATGGTTTCCTTAGCACTTACGAAATAAAATCCTCTTTTCCTTAAAGGCAGAGAGAGAAGAAGAGAGGCAGACTGAGAGAACTCTCATATGCTGCTCCACTCCTGAAATGCCAATAATGCCTGGGACTGGGCTGTGCCCGAAAAGTGGAGCTGGGAACACAGTGCAGTTATCCACATCATATTCATTATATGAGTCATTGCGTCTCCCTTCCACTGCTGTGATGGTAGGAAACTGGAGCCAAGTGCCAAAATCAAACTCAAACACTATGATGTGGGACAAGGGCGTATTAACCATTGGCCCATATATATGACCTAGATTAAAATTTTAATGGAAGAAAACTGAATAGATATCACATGACTATGACCATGTAATATTGGCAACTATATAACGATCTTATTCACATTTGAATATTCATAAAAAAGATTGGTTTGAAATTTTATATTTTTGAATTCACTTATAAAGGTTATTATTATCACATTAAAAATCAGCAGTTCTTTCTTTCTTGAATAAAAATACCATTGTTCCTGATATCTCTTTGTTAGAGGCATTGAGTTTAATTTGTTCAACAAACATTGAACTACTCATTAATGTTCTTTTATAAATTGGGTAGATTATTTTTAATTCAAAAATTTATTCAAAGTTTTAAATTATTTGTATAAAGTTTAACACATTTAGTTACATTTTTCATTTTTTTTTTGCTTCAGAAATACATGTTTTATTTTTTTTTAACTTTTATTTAATGAATATAAATTTCCAAAGTACAGCTTATGGATTACAATGGCTTCCCCCCCATACCATCCCTCCCACCCACAACCCTCCCCTTTCCCGCTCCCTCTCCCCTTCCATTCACATCAAGATTCATTTTCGATTCTCTTTATATACAGAAGATCAGCTTAGTATACATTAAGTAAGGATTTCAACAGTTTGCTCCCACACAGAAACATAAAGTGAAAAATAATAGATGATTTTTTAAAATGATGATGAAATCAGAGCAGACCTATTGTCATGTTTAATCCCAGTGAGAGTCAAGTTGGGAATTGATAATTTCTTTTTTTTACAGAGGATCAGTTTAGTATACATTAAGTAAAGATTTCAACAGTTTGCACCCCCATAGAAACACAAAGTGAAATATATTGTTTGAGTACTCGTTATAGCATTAAATCTCAATACGCAGCACATTAAGGACAGAGATCCTACATGAGGAGTAAGTGCACAGTGACTCCTGTTGTTGACTTTACCAATTGACACTCCTGTCTATGGCATCAGTAATCTCCCTATGCTCCAGTCATGAGTTTCCAAGGCTATGGAAGCCCTCTGAGTTCTCCAATTCTTATCTCGTTTAGACAAGGTCATAGTCAAAGTGGAGGTTCTCTCCTCCCTTCAGAGAAAGGTACCTCCTTCTTTGAAGACCTGTTCTTTCCACTGAGATCTCTCTCACAGAGATCTTTTGCCAGAGTGTCTTGGCTTTCCATGCCTGAAATACTCTCATGGGCTTTTCAGCCAGCTCAGAATGCCTTTAGGGCCGATTCTGAGGCCAGAGTGCTATTTAGGACATCTGCCATTCTATGAGTCTGCTGAGTATCTCACTTCCCATGTTGGATCACTCTCCCCTTTATTTATTCTATCGGTTAGTGTTAGCAGGTACTAGACTTGTTTATGTGCTCCCTTTGACTCTTAGTCCTTTCATTATGATCAATTGTGAACTGAAATTGATCACTTGGAATAGTGAGATGGCATTGGTGCATGCCACCTTGATGGGATTGAATTGGAATCCCCTGGTATGTTTCCAACTCTACCATTTGGGGCAAGTCAGCTTGAGCATGTCCCAAATTATACATCTCTTCCCTCTCTTATTCCCTCTCTTATGTTTAACAGGGATCACATTTCAGTTAATTTTCAACACTTAAGAATAACTGTGTATTAATTACAGAATTAAACCAGTCATATTAAGTAGAACAGACAAAAAAAACTACTAAGAGGGATAATGTATTAAGTTGTTCATTAACAGTCAGGGCTATGCTGATCAAGTCACCGTTTCCCATAGTGTCCATTTCACTTCAACAGGTTTCCTTTATGGTGTTCAGTCAGTTGTCACCGATCAGGGAGAACATATGGTATTTGTCCCTTTGGGACTGGCTTATTTCACTCAGCATGATGTGTTCCAGATTCCTCCATTTTGTTGCAAATGACTGGATTTCGTTTTCATTTTTAAAAATATATATTGTTAGTATTTGTGGGCTGCAGTGTGATGTTTCAATGCATGTATACAACATGCATGGGTCAAAAGAAGGCAACATTTCCCATTCTCTAAATTTACTTTATGATTGAAAGCTTGGAATTCCTTCTATTTACTCATTAAACATATGCCAGACCTTACTTGCATTTCATTGTATTTTGCCAGTATTCATATTTGTGTCTTTATATTTAAGATGATAACATTTTTTAAACATTCATTTATTGATTGAGTGGCAGTGTTACAGAGAGAGAGAGGGAGAGACAGAGAGGTCTTCCCTCCTTTGGTTCACTTCCAAAATGGCTGCAACAGCCAGAGCTTAGTGGATCCAAAGCCAGGATCCAGGAGCTTCTTCCAGGTCTCCCATGCAGGTGCAAGAGCCCAAGCACTTGGGCCATCTTCTCTGCTTTCTCAGGCCGTAAGCAGGGAGCTGGATCAGAAGTGGGACATCCAGAACTAGCACTGGTGCCCATATGGGATGATAGCACCCAGGTGGATGCTTAACCTATGATGCCACAGTGCCAGCCCCAAGAATATGACATTTTTTCACATGTTTAGACTTGTATACCCACCATTGTGTGTAACAGAAATGGTCTGTTACTACCAAGGAATTGCCTAAGTTTCCTTTATAGTTCTATTGCTCCTCCTCTTCCATAGTCCCTGGTAACCACTATTTTTCACCTCTGTAATTTTTGTTTCAAGAATGTTACATAAATGAGAATCATATACTTTATAAACTTTTGATATGTTTTTTTCAACTAAGCATAAATCTCTGAAGATACATCCAAGGCACTGCATATATCTATACTTTATTTTGTTGTTGAGCTGATTTCCATTACATGCTGTAGTACAGTTTAAAATGTTGCACATTTTGGAGAATATGAATCATTTTGGGTAGTTCTAAAAGTTATTGATCATTTTAAAAGATTTTATGTTATTGTGCTTTTTTGTGTAACTATACATTTCATTTCTCAAGTATAAGTGTCTAATACACTAGACTAGCATTGTGATATAATGGGCTAAGTTGCCACTTATAACACTGGCACTGAATATGCTAGTTGGAATCCCAGTTGCTCAAATTTTGATCCAGCCTACTGTTAATACCCCTGGGAATGTGGCAGGTGGTGACCCAAGTACTTGGGCCCCTGCATCCCACATTGGGGGACTTCAGTGGAATTCCTGGCTCCTGGCTTCTGTCTGCTTGTTGGGACTTTTAGAGAATGAAATGGCTGATGGAAAATAATATTCTCTCTCTCTCTCTCTCTCTCTCTCTCTCTCTCTCTGTGTGTGTGTGTGTGTGTCCATCTCTGTAGCTCTTTTGTACCACAGAGTTAAGTGATGTTTTTGAGAGGCACTCTTATTAATACACATATTCTCTGTAAAATTTTAAACACATTTAACAATGTCTGTCAGTTGCTTTTTCACTTGAAATAGAGATTGACTGCAAATAACATTCCAGAATCACATATTTTTCTTTCAATACCAGTTAATACCATTTTATTATTTTCAACCAATGGATAGTGTTGTAAAGAGACATAAGGCCTATCTTGTTTAGTTTACATAAATCATTGGTTGCTTCTCCTGAGTACGTAAAGAATTTTGCTTTATCTAATATAAAAATATCGCTGGAGGTTATGAATTTTTGTCACTGTTTTCTATCATTTTCTGAATAACTGAACTACTTTCATTTCAAACTTCCTTTCTTCACTCATTCTATGGATATTAGGGCACAAGTTCATGGAAAATGCATTAAGGTAAACATAGATAATTTTAATGTACTGTATTTTATTACAAATAGTAAGAGGATTTTGAATATTTTCAACGTTCAGAAATATTCAATATTTGAAGAGGCAGATGTATTTATACTGACTGGACATTACAGAGTGGATACATGCATTGAAACACCCCATAGTACCTCACATGCAACAAGTTAAGAAAGAAAAAAATAAGAGATAAGCTTATTTGGTTGTTAAATTTAAATTCATGCATATAAGTGGTTTTCACAAATTTCATGGAAAATGTGAATTATGAAAAAAGCTATGCATGAAATTCAAATATTTCTACACCAAAAGAAACATTTTAATCCCATTTCCCAAGAACATTTTGAAATCATCTTGTGATATTTCTTGAGCAATTGTTGATTTTTTAAATCACTTTTCTGCAGAAAACTAATCAGCACTTTGCTGCATGGTTTTGGGTTTCTTTGTAAAGAGTAGTATTGTGTAACTAGTTGTATCTTCCTTTCTTTCATCTTTACCTTATTATAAGCATTTAACGAATTAATACATTTTAAACTTTAATTTCTTTCTGGTTCTAATTTTACGTTTATGATATTTTAATATCTCTTTTTTACAACTCTACATTTCCCACTTTTATTCCTTTTTTAATTTTTAGCTTTATAGAAAGAGAATAAATTTCATGTATTTCATATAAGCAGCTTTAGGAATGTGATTTTCATATTGTATGAAGATTTCTCGCATGTCCTGCAGATATGTTTCATTTCAGGCTGGAGTTTCTGCTTCTTTATTTTATTCTATGCTGTTTATTCATTATTGTTACATAGTTGTTTGCTGTTTTTTCCCTTCCACTTTTCTTTAATGTGTGATATCTGCTCTGAGAATACTAAATTTTGCTATAAGTGAAGTTTTTTTTTTTATTTAGTAAATATAAATTTCCAAAGTACAGTTTATGGATTACAAAGGCTTCCCCCCAATAATTTCCCTCCCACTCACACCCCTCCCATCTCCCGCTGCCTCTCCCATTCCATTCACATCAAGATTCATTTTCAATTATCTTTATATACAGAAGATCGATTTAGTATATATAAAGTAAAGATTTCATCAGTTTGCACCCACACAGAAACACAAACTGTAAAATACTGTTTGAGTACTAGTTATAGCATTACTTCACATTGGACAACACACTAAGGACAGATCCCACATGAGAAGTAAGTACACAGTGACTCCTGTTGTTGACTTAACAATTTGACACTCTTGTTTATGGTGTCGGTAATCTCCCTAGGCTCTAGTCATGAGTTGCCAAGGCTATGGAAGCCTTTTGAGTTTGCTGACTTCGATCTTATTCTGACAGGGTCATAGTCAAAGTGGAAGTTCTCTCCTCCCTTCAGAGAAAGGTACCTCCTTCTCTGATGGCCCCGTTCTTTCCACTGGGATCTCACTCACAGAGATCTTTCATTTAGGGTTTTTTTTTTTTTTTTTTTTTTTTTTTTTTTTTTTTTTTTTTTTTTCTGCCAGAGTGTCCTGGCTTTCCATGCCTAAAATACTCTCATGGGCTATTCAGCCAGATCTGAAGGCCTTAAGGGCTGATTCTGAAGCTAGAGTGCTGTTTAGGACATCTGCCATTCTATGAGTCTGCTGTGTATCCTGCTTCCCATGATGGATCGTTCTCTCCCTTTTTGATTCTATCAGTTAGTATTAGCAGACACTAGTCTTGTTTATGTGATCCCTTTGACTCTTAGACCTATCAGTGTGATCAATTATGAACTGAAGTTGATCACTTGGACTAATGAGATGGCATTGGTACATGCCACCTTGATGGGATTCTATTGGAATCCCCTGGCACGTTTCTAACTCCACCATTTGGGGCAAGTCCGTTTGAGATGTCCCAAATTGTACATCGCATCCCTCTCTTATTCCCACTCTTATATTTAACAGGGATCACTTTTCAGTTAAAGTTTAAACACCTAAGAATAACTGTGTGTTAATTACAGAGTTCAACCAATAGTATTAGAACAAAAAAAATACTAAAAGTGATAAAATATTACATTGTACATCAACAGTCAGGACAAGGGCTGATCAAGTCACTGTTTCTCATAGTGTCCATTTCACTTCATCAGGTTTCCCCTTTGGGGCAAGATTTTTTTTTTTTTAAAGATTTATTTATTTTATTTGAAAGTCAGTTACATAGAGAAGGAGAGGCAGAGAGAGAGGTCTTCCATCTGCTGGTTCACTCCCCAGTTGGCCGCAAATGGCCGGAACTGCACTGATCCAAAACCAGAAGCCAGGACCTTCTTCCGGGTCTCCCATGAGGGTTCAGGGGCCCAAGGACTTGGGCCATCTCCTATTGCTTTCCTAGGCCATAACAGAGAGCTGGGTTAGAAGTGGAGCAGCCGGGTCTTGAACTGGCCCCCATATGGGATGCCGGCACTGCAGGAGGCGCCTTAACTTCCTATGCCACAGTGTAGGCCCCTTCTTTAAAAAAATATAGAAAATTAGTTAATAATAACCTCAGTCATTAGGCTGTTTAAGAAATACTTGTGATTATTTCCTTAAATTATATGTTTCTTATCACCTGTTCTTTCCTGGTGTTCCTCCTCATAAGTAGAGAATTTAATCGACTTGTTTCTCTCCTTAGAAATTAAAAATTCTCTAGGATGTGCTCACTATAATTTCTTAGTCATCCTGGAGTAAGAAACTGAAAAATTCTAGCTCACTGAGAACAGCAGTGCTGTAATAATTACTATCCCTCTGTTTCTTTATGGGCTGAGATTACAGAGTCATAGCTTATATGCTTGTTGCAATTCATATAGTGTTGTCTAATTACTTTACAACATGGCTACAGAGATTAAATCTGTTTTTTTTAATTTTACATATTTTATTTATTTATTTATTTAACAGGTAGAGTTACAAACAGTGAGAGGGAGAGACAGAGAGAAAAATCTTCCTTCCCTTGGTTCACTCCCCATATGGCCACAATGACTGGAGCTGCACTGATCCGAAGCTAGGAGCCACGTATTTCTTCCTGGTCTCCCTTGTGGGTGCAGGGGCCCAAGCACTTGGGCCGTCTCCTACTGCTTTCCCAGGCCATAGCAGAGAACTTGATTGGAAGAGGGGCAGCCGGACTAGAACCAGTGTCCATATGGGATGCCGGTGCCACAGATGGAGGATTAACCTACTGCGCCATTGTGCCGGCCCCCTACAGAGATTAAATCTTTCGGTTCATGAAGATCCCTCCTTTCATCCACGTCCTTCCAAATAGGAGCTACAGTTAGATTCTCAGATATTTACCAATTTGATATATACAAGATGGTGTGTATTGTTTGCTTTGACTTCACTTGTGCTGAGCAATAACGAGGGTGAGAATGTGTTTGTCAGGATGCTAAAGCAGATTAGGCCATGGTGATCACTAAATTGAAAAGAATCTATCAATCCTAAAATATGTGGTGTATTCTATACAGGTTGGGAGGTGGAATAGGAATGTCTCAAAATTGAAATTCCATTTAGTACCCAGATGTTTTCAGAAGACATGGACTGGAGCCTGAAACAGAAACCTAGAGGCTGAGACAGGAACCCAAACCCTGATTGTAAAGTTTTTTTTTTTTTTCTTTTTTTTAACTTTTATTTAATAAATATAAATTTCCAAAGTACAACTTTTGAATTATAGTGGCTTTTTCTCCCATAACCTACCTCCCACCCACAACCATTCCATATCCCACTCCTTCTCCCATCCCATTCTTCATCACAATTAATTTCCAATTATCTTTATATACAGAAGATCAACTTAGTGTATACTAAGTAAAGATTT
Organism: Oryctolagus cuniculus; assembly: GCF_051225735.1. Classification (NCBI taxonomy): domain Eukaryota; kingdom Metazoa; phylum Chordata; class Mammalia; order Lagomorpha; family Leporidae; genus Oryctolagus; species Oryctolagus cuniculus. The sequence goes on from NC_142880.1 coordinate 47,476,873, forward strand.
CAACAGACTGCACCCACAAAGACACACAAAGTATAGAGTACTGTTTGGGTAGTAGTTTTACCATTAACAACACATTAAGGACAGAGGGTCCTACATGGGGAACAGGTGCACAATGACTCCCATTGTTGATTTAACAGTTGACACTCTTATTTATGACGTCAGTAATCACCCAAGGCTCTTGTCATAAGCTGCCAAGGCTATGGAAGCCTCTTGAGTTCACCAACTCTGTTCTTATTTAGACAAGGCCATATTCAAAGTGGAAGTTCTATCCACCCTTCAGAGAAAGGTGCTACCTTCTTTGATGGCCCATTCTTCCCGCTGGGATCTCACTCACAGAGATCTTTCATTTAGGTCATTCTTTTTTTGCCACAGTGTTTTGGCTTTCCATGCCTGTGAAACTCTCATGGGCTTTTTAGCCAGATCTGAATGCCTTAAAGGCTGATTCTGAGGCCAGAGTGCTATTAGGGCACTTGCCATTCTTTGAGTCTGCTGTGTATCCCGCTTCCCATGTTGGATCATTCTCTCCTTTTTAATTCTATAAGTTATTATTTGCAGACACTAGTCTTATTTCTTACACTTAATTTATGACATTTATGACACTTAATACTATCTTGTTGATCAATTATGAACTTAAACTGATCACTTTAGCAAGTTTGATGGCATTGGTGCATGCTACTTTTATGGGATTGAATTAGAATCCCCCAGCACGTTTCTAATTCTACCATTAGGGATATGTCCGATTGAGCATGTGCCGAATTGTACATCTTCTCTCTCTTATTCCCACTCATATTTAACAGGGATCACTTTTCAGTTAAATTTAAACGACTAAGAATAATTGTGTGTTAATTAAAGAGTTCAACAAATGGTATTAAGTAGAACAAAAAAAAAACACTAAAAGGAATAAAATAGTAAGTTGTTGCTTGACAGGACAAGGGCTGATCAAAACATTGTTTCTCATTAGTGTCCATTTCACTTCAACAGGTTTCCTTTTAGGTGCTCAGTTAGTTGTCACCGATCAGGATCAGGATTAGGGAGAACATATGATATTTGGCCCTTTGGGAATGGCTTATTTCATTCAGCATGATGTTTTGCAAACCAATGGGGGAGTGATGAGGAAGAGTGGCAAAGCAGACATGTGGCATTGTGAAGATACACGAGACACCCCAGCAGCAAGGGAAATCCAGTAAATGATGGAGTTGTAGGGAGAAATGAGATATTCTGAAATCCATAACTACTTGCCAATTTATAGATCACATTTTTTTAAAGATTTGTTTATTTATTTGAAAGTCAGAGTTACACAGAGGAGAGGCAGAGAGAGGGAGAGAGGTCTTCCATCTATTGGTTCATTCCCCAATTGGCCGCAACGGCTGGCACTGCGCCATCTGCAGCCAGGAGCCAGGAGCTTCTTCCAGGTCTCCCATGTGGGTGCAGGGCCCCAAAGACTTGGGCCATCTTCTACTGCTTTCCCAGGCCATAGCAGAGAGCTGGATCGGAAGTGGAGCAGCAGAGACTAGAATCAACGCCTATATGGGATGCCAACACTTCAGGCCAGGGTGTCAACCCAGTATGCCACAGCACTGGCCCCTATATGTCACATTTTTAAAATATTTCAATTAAAAAATTGTAATAGGGGCCAACCTTGTGGTTTGGCTGGTAGAGCCACCAACTGGGATACTAACATTGCATGTGGACACCAGCTTGTGTCCTGACTGCTCCACTCTTTATCTAGTTCTCTGCTAATGAGCCTGTGAAGGCAGCAGAGGATGGCTCAAGTCCTTCAGCCCCTACACCCACATGGGAAGCCCGGAAGGAACTCCAGGCTTTGGCTTGGCCCAACCACAGTTTATAGCCACGTAAGATGTGAACCTGTGGATGCAAGATCTCTCTCTCTCCTTCACTGATTGTCTCTCCTTCCCTCTCTGTAACTCTGCATTTCAAATAAATCAATCTATTAAAAATTGTAGAGATGGGTCCAGCTCTGTGGTGTAGTGGGTAAAGCCACTGCCCTCAGTGCAGGCATCCCATATGGGTTCTGGTTCAAGTCCTAGCTGCTCCTTTTCCTATACAGTTCTGTGCTATGGTCTGGGAAAGCAGTAGAAGAAGGCCCAAATCCTTGGGTCCTTGCATCCACATGGGAGATCTGAAAGAAGCTACTGGCTCCTGGCTTTGGATAGACCCAGCTCTGGCCACTGCAGCCATCTGGGGAGTGAACCAGCAGATGTAAGACCCCCCTCCGCTCTGCTTCTACATCTCTGTAACTCAGCCTTTCAAATAAATAAACAAATCTTTAAAAAGAATTGTGAGAGACATAAGAATTGCATTTGGGCACTGTGATGACTTGGCACATGTGTACATAATGTATTGTGCAATCAGGTTAAATACATTTTTCTCTTTAAACATTGTACTTATGTTTGTATATAGGTTAAATATTATCACTACTAATATTTACTGTTTTCTCTGTGACAAGCATGGCTCTATGCCATCATTGGGGGGATTTAATAATTCAGTATCCCTAGACATATAATTTCTTTTATTTAATTCAAATATTCTATCATCTTGTTTTGATACCAAGTGCAAGATGTGTAAATTAAAATTGATGACAGAATTTTCACTCAATAAAACAAATGACCCTGAGCAATGGACTGTGGCCACCCTGCAGTCATGCAGGTACCTACCAAACCCTGGACGGGCTGATGCCATCAATTAGCCATAGGATGCTTGTAAGGTCTTAGTGACATCTGCTCACATACAGATCCTGATGCTGTTCTGAACCCTGGCAGGACAGCAATGAGGTGAAGAGACAGCCTTTCGTGTGACCTTTTGTAATTGAATGTACACATTTCATTCTTTATCACCATCAACTGAACGTTACCAGATTTGAGTAAGTCTCCAAAGGTTAAACCATGAAGGGACGTGCAGTGGAGGATGGCCCAAGTGCTTGGGCCCTGTACCCGCATGGGAGACCAGGAGAAGCACTTGGCTCCTGGCTTCAGATCAGCGCGATGTGTCCACAGCACGCTGGCCGCAGTGGCCATTGGAGGGTGAACCAATGGCAAAGGAAGACCTTTCTCTCTGTCTCTCTCTTTCACTGTCCACTCTGCCTGTCCAAAAAAAAAAAAAAAAAAAAAAAAAAAGACAAAAGAGCTGGAAAGCGTTAACACTACTCAGCTGCAAAGATTTTCAGGGGTAGGTATAGCATATTTTGTGAGTGTAAGGTAATTAGGAATTGCCTTCTTAAAAATGAAGAAGGGAGGATTCCTAGTTGTGGTTGAGGAAAAGAGAAGAGAAATTTAGAGGGGGGAGCCAGTGAGTGAAGGAGGGAGAAAGGGAGAGCAGTGTGTACCGATAGGCCACCTGAGGACCCTGGTCACTGAGAAGTGCAGATGACCCAGGCTTGCTTCTCTGTGTGGCTTAGGTCCTGTGCTGCCTACACGAAGCATCTCTGGGTTACACAGTGACAGACACAGTGACTTATATTATTGGACTATTTTTTCTAAAAAAGTTTTTCCTTTGCTTTCATTTTTTTCCGAAAGTATCAGATAAACAACGATTTTGAAACAAATGGCATGATTATGTTTTTCCACTAATGTGATCTCCTTGTTCATGAAGAAAGTGTTGCATCTAGAGACTTGGGAAATACAGAAACAAGTGAGCACGTAAGAGACTGCTGGGCAGGGATGAGTACAAAATCGTAGTTTATTTACTAAAGAATAAAAACCATTTTGTTTTGGACGGCGAAGATGTAAATGTAGGGATACACACAAAGCACACATTGCCAGTTAGCCATGAGCTGTTCAGTCGCACGTGAAAACAGACATGTACCCTCTCTAGTTCCTCACTTTCCTTTTAATTTATTTAGGATCCTCTCATTTGTCAAGCCCGTTGTTAGTTTTAAGATGGTTTATTTTATAAGCTACTCAAATTATGCCCATTATTTAGAGCATCCTACATAAAGTTCTCCGTATACTTGTTAACTTTACTTTGACTCTTTGCCTTGGGCAGTCAGCATTTTTGCTTGACTTGGTTTGGTTTCCTGTGAATAAATATGGCTCTCACTGCGCCTTCCTTGCTTGAAGTTTCTCTGTTGTTTTTATAGGCTTACACTTGTGGATTGCTGTTGTCTTCACTTTTGAACAACTCTAAAGCATTTTCCTTTTAAACATCATTCTTGCTTCAAAGATCCACTCTTTAGTCATTTCTGAGATTTCATCTATATATATTTCAGAACTTCTTAACATAGCTCACATGTTCTTAATTTTTGATTACGATTTTTTAAAATTTTATTTTCCTTATTCTCTCTCTATGCTTAATTTTGTTTATTTTCTACTAGCCTCTTAAAATTCCATCATTCTCTCTGTTCTAGGGTTCCAACCTGCTGTTATCCTAATTTCAGATTTTTACATATTTCGGTGCTCAGTACATTTTTAAGATATTGTAATTCTGTGTTGGAATTCTCTACCACTTTTTTTTTTGACAGGCAGAGTTAGACAGTGAGAGAGAGAGGGAGAGAGACAGAGAGAAAGGTCTTCCTTTTCCATTGGTTCACCCCCCAAATGGCCACTACAGCTGGCATGCAGCACCGATCCAAAGCCTGGAGCCAGGTGCTTCCTCCTGGTCTCCCATTCGGGTGCAGGGCCCAAGCACTTGGGCCATCATCCACTGCCTTCCCTGGCCACAGCAGAAAGCTGGACTGGAAGAGGAGCAACCGGAACTAGTACCTGGCGCTCCAACCGGGACTAGAACCCGAGGTGCCGGCACCCCAGGCTGAAGATTAGCCAAGTGAGCCATGGTGCCGGCCTCTACCACTTTTTCTTTAAAGCTGTAATCTTTATTTTCTTTAAAGCTGTCATCTTTATTTTCTGAAAAAAAAATTAAGTAACCTCACATTCATTGTCTTAAAACTTCATTATTATCTGTGAGTCATATTTTTGCTTTTTCTCCTTATATTGGCCATATTTTGTTTCTCTTTGCACATAAAATACTTACATGTGCCAGATACTGTGCATAAAACACAGATAGATGCTTCTGCGTGATTCAAGTTCTACTAGAAGCATTTTCCACTTTCTTTAGTAAGGAGGGGCTGGGTGAGTGCCTGCTTATTTCATTTCAAGCAGAAATTGAGCCTTAACAGTTGCCCTTGAACCTGTTCTAAAGTTATCTCTTACAATGTTCTAGGAGTAAGATTGTTACATTTCTAAGTTTTAGCCTTGAAAACACTAACAATTTGTTTGGCACTTTAAAGTTTCTAGCCCTGATTTGTAGCCTGGTGCTTCCAAACTTTGTAGCTGTGTCACTGTGGGGAAGGGATGCCTGCTTCCAGCACTGATTGTTCACTAAGGCCTTGAAGATTGCCAGCACTTTCACTTGAATCTGAGAGTTAGCTCTGGGTCTGCTATCTTAGTCTCCCATGCAGTACTGGAATAAAACAAATTTCCTGTAAGCAAAGCCAGTATTACATTTGGTTCTCAACTTTAAAGTTTGTAGTATAAAATTTTGAGATGCTTAACATGTTTGTAGAATCATGGCAATTGATTATCCGTTCCTAGAATAAACACAAAAACACTATATTATGCAACACATTTTATATTGAGATTATGTAATCTTCTTTGTAATCTTAATTTTCCTTTATTATGCTACCAAAGATTTCTGATGAAACTAAAATACATTATATTTTTGCCCACATACACTTATTTACAAATGGTTTTAATTGTTATGTCAGTTTTAACTTTAACACACACAGATACATATATATGAGGTATCTTCGTAAAGTTGGTGGGAAACAGAATTAAAAGGTAGAGTGACTTTTCCATGACCATTTTGTATTTATAATTAACTCTGCTTCCATTTCTATAAAATGTGAATAATGATCATATTGATGTAGTTACATTAATATAATTTATGTATGGTGTATATTCACCTATTTTCATGTCTTTCATATAAAAATACATTATATCCAATGTTGATTTACACATATAAATGTAGATCAATGTTAACCATATTCAACTTTGAGTTATATTTCACACATTAAGTAGTTACATGTCCAACAATTTATAAACATTCGGTGCTAAGAAATGTAGAACACACTTTAGAAGCCTACATATGGGAGAAACAACATCATGAGTTCTTGTTTTATGAATAAGCATCTGTGAGAGAAATCTCTAAAAAGTATCATTAATGTTGTGAATACTTTACACAAAGTGCATGTGCTGCTGATGTTTAATAAAATCTCTTTAGATAATCATGAGGAAAAATGGTTCAGGACAAAGAGAAACCCTGCTGGGATGAGATTGCTTTCAATTCAGAATGCTTAAGAATACTAGGAGCAAAGCTCAGGCTTCCTAGGGATGTAACAGGCAAAGTTTTGTCCTATATCTAATTATTTATTTACTTTAAAGTCAGAGTTACACAGAGAGAGATGGAGAGGCAGAGAGAATGAGAGGTCTTCCATCCGCTGGTTCACTCCCCAGTTGGTCGCAAGGATTGGAGCTGTGCTAATCTGAAGCCAAGAGCCAGGAGCTTCTACCAGGTCTCCCACCCATGTGCAGGGGCTCAAGGACTTGGGCCATCTTCTACTGCTTTCCCAGGACATAGCAGAGAGCTGGATCAGAAGTGGAACAGCTGTCATCAGAAGGCATCAGAAGGGATGCCAGCACTGAAGGCAGCAGCTTTACCTGTTATGCCACAGCGCCAGCCCCCTATATCTATTATTTTCTAAAGTGATTTCTCTTATTTTGTTAATTGTGTTTTAGTTTTAATTGAGTTCCCTGCAGTCTATCTACTTGGACTTTTCTGATACCAATCTTGTATTCATTTTTTCTCAAGGATTGGACTTCTTTTTATGCCAACCCAAAGTGAGGAACAAGGAAGTTCATTCACGTACTGATGAGGGATGCCACTATTTATTAAGTCCAGACCCAGAGTTAGCTTTGAGACTTCCTTGCAGGACGCACACTGATCTTTTCTTAAGGACAATCTTGTCTTAGCAGGCACTTGTCTGGCCCAATCTCTGGGGTTTCTTTCCAGTTTTTAAAGGTTACCGCCATAATCCTGGCCATCGTTTTTGTCTGGGTAGTAACATGATCATCTCTGTTATTGAGCCAGCTCTACCAATTCAGAAAGAAACTTTTCCTTGAACCCTTCCAATTTTTGCAACTTACATCTAATATCTGGGGCTGACTGGGATACAAATGCCACATTAATGGCATGGCTATTCTCAGGGGCTTCTGTATCTATGGGAGTATACACATGGAATGCTTTTTTTTTTTAACTTTTATTTAATGAATATAAATTTCCAAAGTACAATTTATGGATTACAATGGCTTCCCCCCCATACCGTCCCTCCCACCCACAACCCTCCCCTTTCCCACTCCCTCTCCCCTTCCATTCACATCAAGATTCATTTTCGATTCTCTTTATATACAGAAGATCAGCTTAGTATACATTAAGTAAGGATTTCAACAGTTTGCTCCCACACAGAAACATAAAGTGAAAAATAATAGATGATTTTTTTAAATGATGATGAAATCAGATCAGACCTATTGTCATGTTTAATCCCAGTGAGAGTCAAGTTGGGAATTGATAATTTCTTTTTTTTTTTTTTTTACAGAGGATCAGTTTAGTATACATTAAGTAAAGATTTCAACAGTTTGCACCCCCATAGAAACACAAAGTGAAATATATTGTTTGAGTACTCGTTATAGCATTAAATCTCAATACGCAGCACATTAAGGACAGAGATCCTACATGAGGAGTAAGTGCACAGTGACTCCTGTTGTTGACTTTACCAATTGACACTCCTGTCTATGGCATCAGTAATCTCCCTATGCTCCAGTCATGAGTTTCCAAGGCTATGGAAGCCCTCTGAGTTCTCCGATTCTTATCTCGTTTAGACAAGGTCATAGTCAAAGTGGAGGTTCTCTCCTCCCTTCAGAGAAAGGTACCTCCTTCTTTGAAGACCTGTTCTTTCCACTGGGATCTCACTCACAGAGATCTTTTGCCAGAGTGTCTTGGCTTTCCATGCCTGAAATACTCTCATGGGCTTTTCAGCCAGATTCGAATGCCTTTCGGGCTGATTCTGAGGCCAGAGTGCTATTTAGGACATCTGCCATTCTATGAGTCTGCTGAGTATCTCACTTCCCATGTTGGATCACTCTCCCCTTTATTTATTCTATCGGTTAGTGTTAGCAGGTACTAGACTTGTTTATGTGCTCCCTTTGACTCTTAGTCCTTTCATTATGATCAATTGTGAACTGAAATTGATCACTTGGAATAGTGAGATGGCATTGGTACATGGAATGCTTTTAAAAGGTGTTCAAAAAAAGCTGCTGGGACTCATCCATCTTTTGGACGGCCTCACTTACCTTAGATAAATTAGTTGGCTTCTTTGCTGCTGCACATAGCCCTCTTATGAGAATCTGGCGATACCTATTGAGAGCCTCAATAGCTCTATCATCATTTGGATCCCAATCAGGACAGCTCAGGGAAATACTCTCTCCAGTATGATGGGTTCAGAGAAAGGCTGCCCAAAGCCAGTTTTGGCCTTCTCACCAGTTGCGATCTCTCTCCTCTGAGGTGAAAAGGATTTGAAACAGTTGTTCCAAGGTCGGTTGTTGAATAAGGAAAGTTGACTCAAGGAGAGAGATCAATCCCTGCGGCCTCTCAGCAAAAGAGAGAGATTTTGTTGTTTTTAGTTACATGGATCACTAGTAGAAAAGGGGACACAGACCATAAAAGGGGGCTTGTATCCCCCCAAGGGAGAGGCATTTTGCTGCAATGAAGGACCGGGACAGGTGGCTGTGTAGAAGCTGATGTTCCCTGGGGCTGTGGGTGATATGTTTCCCTGTCTCCGCATATGTGGAGGGCTGAAAGGACTGGGCTTCCCCTGGTGATGGTCCTCCTCTGGGAAGAGTCAGGGGCCACTGGAGGTTCCTGGGGTGGGTCCCTGACACTAAGCACTTGATATGACCTACTGTACAGTCCAAAGAGCAGATCACATATATATTTAAATTATATTAATTAGAATGTGGTAGCATGCAAGTATGGAATGCAGAATGCAAGTCTATTTTTCCACACACAGAATCTGTTTCCCACATGTGTGGAAACATTCACTACAGGTGAGTGGAATCTATAGACTGAAAGAGAAACAGAATGCGCATAAGCAGTGGGTTCTATAGTGCTTTCTCACAAGGTCAAGAGTCATTTTGAGGGGCTGGCATTGTGGGGTCGCGGTTAAGCTGCTGCCCCACAATGCTGGCATCATGTTAGGGATGCTCCAATTCCAATCCAGCTCCCTGATAATATCCTGGGAAAGCAGCAGAAGATGTCTCAAGTCTTTGGCCTCTTGTTGTGAGGTCTATGGACTGGCTCCATAAGGAAGAAGATGAGTAGGACTGGATCCTCCTGAGGTGCCCCGAATAATAATAGGAGATGGTGGCTCCTTCCCCTTCTACTTGGCCAGGAGGACACACTGTCCCTCAACTTTTTTTTTTTTTTTTTTTTTTTTTTTTTTTTTTTTTTTTTTTTTACCAGCAGATTTCAATATATGGAATCCGGTCACTCTCATGCACAGAAGAGCTGGATATAAAAAGCATTCAAAGTAAAACCAAGACTTAGCAGTGCAATTTTTGAAATCACTAAAATTTTGCAAGAAATAGCTCAATAGTGGATCAGTAGGGAAGGGTGATCCTTGCCCCATCTCTATGACTATGATAACATCAACACAACCAAACAGAAGGAACAGAGAGACCCTTACACAGATTAGACTCAACCAAGACCAGAAGACCAGAAGTCTGAGACGACGTCTCAAACTCAGACCTGGTTGTGGAAGTCATGCTGTGTCCAGCCTTTCAACAACCCCAGACGAGTCTACCCACAGACCAGAAACCAGAAGAAATTGAAAACTGATTTCTACTCACCCGTGAGGTGCCAGAAGACTCTTGTGATTTAAATTTAGCGAGGACTCTGAGAAATTGTGCCGAAGTGCCAGAAGTCAGCCTGGGGCTGAGGAACGTCTCTCAGTGGCTCCCCTGATCTTCCTCCTTGGGCTACGCCACAATGTTGGAGCTAGCCTGCCCATCCCAAGAGGGACAGGGGGAGATCTCGCTGGGGCCTCCAAATGTTGTGGGGTGCACAGATTAAAAACACAGTGAGACTTTTGAGGTCAACTTAGGCGTCTTTATTAGCTAGCTGGCCACTGCCTTCTCACAGAGCAAGTCTGGAGAAGTTGCAGTGGTGGTGGTGGTGTGGGGGGGGGGCTTAAAGGCAAAACTTCTTTTCTTATCAGTCATTTAATAATGCATGTGGGCTTGTTGAAGTAGAAAAGCAAGAAATGATAGCCAATCAGCCAGTTTCTTTTTAACGTTTTTTCTTTGAAACATTTGATTCAATTGTTCCTGGTTCTGGTCAGGATCAGGCAAGACATAACTGACCTTGGCGCCACCTGTGTTATCCTGTGGCTGCAGCCTAGAGAAGACAGGTGTCTTCTGGTGACAAACAGAGGTTTAGAAGCCATAAATAGGCCAGCTACAAACCAACATTTATTTTTATGAAGAACATGCCCTGTTTTTAAAACAACCAAGCAAAATAACCTATAGTCTATAACCACCTGGGTGTGTTATACCATGTAGACAGTTTAAACTATTGAGTTACCTGTCACAGTATCCTATGTGGGTGCAGGGGATCAAGCATTTGGACCACCTTCCACTGCTTTCCCAGATGCATCAGCAGGGAGCTGAAACAGAAGTGGTGCAGCCTGGGCTCGAAGTGGTGCCCATATGGGATGTCGGCACCACAGACAGCGACTTTACCACAGTGCAAGGCCCAAGTAATATTGTGAGAGATGTATTCTCCTAGCTCATTTGTATCAGTTTGCTAATAAGTATATTTTATCCATTGTGCTGGTGTTATCTGTTGGTTTGAATTTCCTTTTTTTGAGAGTTCTGATATTTTTCCGCAAGAAAATTCAAAGTTCACACACACACACACACACACACACACGTGTCCTTTGATTTCTGTGGTACAATTTTTCCTTTAAACTATCTTAATTTATAAAACATTCCACCTGACTGATTGTGGGGGGAAATATTACATATCAGAATCTCTTTTTTTATCCTCTGTAATCAACCACTTTTGTCCAAAAACTTTTGTAAAATATATCTTATAATACCTTTAAAAGTTGAAGGCAGGAGATGCTGAAACTCAAAAATGATGGTGAGATATATAAAATTGCCTTTTTCTTCAATATGAGAAGATAGAGATCTTTGATTTTGTGTCTAATAAACTTGTTATTACTTCCCAAAATGCTTCTTTCTCTTAAGTAAGATTTAGATATTGATAGGGAAAAATGAAAATTAAATTTCATGAAACAAGAAAACACAAAATATAAAGCCATATTACTGTAGTCTTCATTATAATTACGACATATGAACTGCAAATAGAACACATATTCTTTCCTGTGACCATATTATTATGTACAGTTCAATGTTCTTATCAGAATATTCTTTCATTTTCAAATTGTGACGCAAGTCACTCAATATTCTGATCTTTTACCTATAAAATTAAATACATATAAATATATAATCATTCAAAACAACATATGTTGTTTCATATCTTCATAAAGTTTTTAGTTTCTAAAGATCCTTTAATGTTTATATTTGGTTTTCAATATTGTGAACCTAAGCAAAGTGCTACCCACATTAAATAATCAGTAAAACATATTGACTTAAATGTGACATAAAGAATATGTAAGCATGATGACTACTCTGCTTACTTTAGGTACAGTTCCCTAGTATGTGTTATGTTTAAAGTTTATTTTGGTAAAGAGAGGGCGAGAGAAAAAGAGAAGGATATATATATATATAGAGAGAGAGAGAGAGAGAGAGAGAGAGAATATTAAATGGCTAAATGAGAATCATAAAAAGCTCAAAACATTTCTCCAAAATTTTAATGATATGCACTACATTTTGTATTTCTTCTTCTTTGTATACTTAATTCAATTTAGAAAAAAAAAAAACTTGATTCCTAGATTACCTTTAATAATCTCCCACATAAAATTTAAAGTTGTTCAGATGATGCCATATACTTCATAAGGCTTACCAATTGGATTGCCTTTCTAAATTATGTTATCATCATTACCATTTTCTGTTATTATTTGAAGATTCATTTATACTTAAAAGGCAGAGTTACAGAGAGAGATTTAGAGACAGAGACCTTCCATCCCCTGGTCTACTTCCTACATGGTCTCAACAGCCAGAGTTGGACTGCTCTGAAGCTAGCAGCCAGGAGCTTCCTCTAAGTCTCCCACAGCAGTGCAGGGGCCTAAGCAATGGGGCCATCCTCCACTGCTTCTCCAGGAGCATCAACAGGGAGCTGTATACATAGTGGAGCAGCTAGGACTCAACCAGGGCCCCTATAGGATGTCAGCATCACAGGTGGTGGCTTTACCTGCTACGCCATAACACTGGCCCCTATGTTTTTGTGTTTTTTTTAAACATGTAATTAGAATAATTCTAAGTTTTAGCATTCAGTTCCCTATTATTTATTTTATTTTCCTTCAGTCTCCTTCATTACTTTCCTTTGTGGTAGGACAAAATCACATCAAAATAATTTCAGCACTAAATTGATTGGCATTTTTTTAACAAGGAAAATTAAAAAATAATGAACAGAGAGCTGGAAATTTTTAGTAGAAATTCTGACATGACCAGCATTCAATTCTGGAAATTTAAGCAACTGATGATACTAGTGACTGACTTTTATTTATGTGCTCATCATTGATGGTAGTAATGCCAATGAAAGGAGGGAATACTCTGAAGAATATCAATTGTTAAGAATGTGCACATTAATTAAAATACTCTTTAAAACTATATATTTTTGTTTTACTTTCCCCCACTTCACTAAATCCTGGTTACACAATCTTGCATGAAACTCCAGTATCAAGTTCCTAAAATGATTTTTGTCCAGGTTTTATGTGAATGTGTCAAACTACCTCAGTATTCTCAAAATGGAATGCAGTTTTAAAAGTGCAATCGGTGGACACTCATTGTGTAACATGCAGGCATCAGATTATCTGTGGATTTGTCTTTCACAATCTATTGTTTGGGCATCTTTAAGAATCCTGTCTGTTCTCCCTGATCGGTGACAACTGACTGAACACCAAAAAAGAAACCTCCTGAAGTGAAATGGACACTATGAGAAATGGTGACTTGATCAGCATAGACCTGACTGCTAATGGACAACTTAATACATTATCCCTCATAGTATTTTTTTTCTGTTCTACTTAATATGACTGGTTTAATTCTGTAATTATCACACAGTTATTCTTAAGTGTTGAAAATTAACTGAAATGTGATCCCTGTTAAACATAAGAGTGGGAATAAGAGAGGGAAGAGATGTATAATTTGGGGCATGCTCGGGCTGACTTGCCCCAATTGGTAGAGTTGGAAACATACCAGGGGATTCCAATTCAATCCCATCAAGGTGGCATGTGCCAATGCCATCTCGCTATTCCAAGTGATCAATTTCAGTTCACAATTGATCATAATGAAAGGACTAAGAGTCAAAGGGAGCACATAAACAAGTCTAGTACCTGCTAACACTAACCGATAGAATAAATAAAGGGGAGAGTGATCCAACATGGGAAGTGAGATCCTCAGCAGACTCATAGAATGGCAGATGTCCTAAATAGCACTCTGGCCTCAGAATCAGCCCTAAAGGCACTCGGATCTGGCTGAAAAGCCCATGAGAGTATTTCAGGCATGGAAAGCCAAGACACTCTGGCAAAAAGATCTCTGTGAGTGAGATCCCAGTGGAAAGAACAGGTCTTCAAAGAAGGAGGTGCCTTTCTCTGAAGGGAGGAGAGAACCTCCACTTTACTACAACCTTGTCTAAATAAGATAAGAGTCGGAGAACTCAAGGGGCTTCCATAGCCTTGGAAACTCATAACTGGTGCATAGGGAGATTACTGATGCCATAAACAAGAGTGTCAATTTGTAAAGTCAACAACAGGAGTCACTGTGCACTTACTCCTCATGTAGGATCTCTGTCCTTAACGTGCTGTACACTGAGGCTTAATGCTATAACGAGTACTCAAACAGTATATTTCACTTTGTGTTTCTATGGGGGTGCAAGCGATTGAAATCTTTACTTAATATACACTAAACTGATCTTCTGTAAAAAAAAAAAAAAAAAGAAAAGAAATTATCAATTCCCAACTTGACTCTCACTGGGATTAAACATGACAATAGGTCTGATCTGTTTTCATCATCATTTAAAAAAAATCATCTATTATTTTTCACTTTATGTTTCTGTGTGGGAGCAAACTGTTGAAATCCTTACTTAAGGTATACTAAGCTGATCTTCTGTATATTAAGATAATCGAAAATGAATCTTGATGTGAATGGAAGGGGAGAGGGAGTGGGAAAGGGGAGGGTTGTGGGTGGGAGGGACGGTATGGGGGGGGAAGCCATTGTAACACATGAGTCGTACTTTGGAAATTTATATTCATTAAATAAAAGATAAAAAAAAAAAAAAAGAATCCTGTCTGTGAGCCAAAAGATGTGAAAGTCACAATTACAACACACTTCAGTGCATAATCTTGGAACTAGAATCATGAAAATATAAAAATAAAGAAACAATTGTATTTGGAAAGATGTCTAATGATACAGCCTCATTCTAGGTCCATAAAACCCCTTAAGAAAAGAAATGGAATTATGCAGCATTAAGGATGCAAATCAGAGTGTAGAAAAACACAGATTTACAATTTGAAACAACAAAGGATTCAATTTGTAAAATTCAGCAACTGGAAGGACAAATCTATTATGTTAGAGAATGGACAACATTCACTAGGATATATAACAGCTAGAAAGAAGAATTGGAGATACACTTGACTGCTGTTAATCTTACTCATAATTATTCAGGCTGTAATCATGTGGGTGTGTTACACATCCTGAAAAGCTGTTATCTTTACTGTAATTTGCTCATTTTCAGAATGTATTATAATTCATGAAATTTTAACCCCAAATATGCCATATGGTTTCACAGTAGGAGAGACTTTCTTAATGAAAGAAAAAAGGGCAAAACTTCAGGAAAACTGATGGTTAAAGATATCAAAATTCAAATATTTACTATACAAATATACAATAAAGAAAACAAAATAAGTTGCTATCTGGGAAATAAGATTTTATAATCCATAAAATGGAATAAATAGGTTTAATATGTATATACATATCAGACTCAATGTGAAAAATGGAAAAAAATCACATATATGTATGCAAAATCTATAAAGAGGTGATTCACAAGAAGAAGCATGAAATGAAAAATAATAAAAGAGGAAAATGGAATAAATAGCAAATAAAAACCCCATAAATTAGGGAATAATGATCTGAGTATAACAAAAATGAATTTTCTATTGGCTATTATATTAAAATTCAATTTTTGGTATGGGTGGAAGAGAGATGGAGTGGCATGCCTTCTATCTTCTGGTTTACTTCCCAAATATCTGCACCTGCTGGGACTTGGTCCGTCTGAATCTAGGAGCTCAGAATTTAACCTGGTTTGTTCTCTCATATGAGTGGCAGGGTCCCAAGAGCTTGAGCAGTCAAAAGCTGCCTCCCAGAGTGCTCAGTTGCAAAAGACTGAAAATGGGAACAGAACGGATACTTTAACCCAGGCCCTCTGATAAGGGCTACACACATCCAAAGCAGAGTATAGGCACTGTGCAAAATGCCTACCTCTCTCCTATTTTGCATTTTTTTATATTTTATGACAAATTTCTACCAAAAATTTGACTCAAATACTTTAATATGCATTTTAGAATATTCTAGGTGGAAATATTTATATAAAAAGTTATTTCTTTTATGAATTATTTTATTTTGCATCCAAATCTCTCTCATACTTTAAAGCTCTTTTTCCAAGAGAAACCTTGTCTCTTTTAAGAGTTCCTGATGAGTTCATTTCCATCAAATATAATCTTCACTTTTTTAGGTCAACTGATTTGGGAACTCAAGTATCTCCATGAAACTTCTTAGAGCTCCTTCTGTTGATCGACAATATAATCAATGATATGGATGGAACTGTGTCCTGCTCTCAACATTTAAATGATGAAACCTAAGACTTAAGCCCCTGCCTGCAGTACTGGTATCCCATTCGAGTCCTGCCTGCTCCACTTCCGATCCAGCTTCCTGTTAAGGTACCTGAGAGTGCACCAAAGATGACCCTCATGGTTGGGCACCTGCACCCTTGTGGAAGACCAGAAGAAGGTCCTGGATCCTGGCTTCAGCCTGGCCCAGTATGGCCCTTGGGGCCATTTGGGGAGTGAAGCAGCAGATGGAAGATGGATCTCTCTCTCTCTCTCTCTCTCTCTCTGCCTACCTTTCCCTTTCTCTCTCCTTCCCTCTCACTCTTTATGTCATTGTGTTTTCAAATAAATACATACGTCCTTAAAAAAGAGCAATCTAGAGAAGTACTGATAATTTCAAAGCTCTGTATTTCCATATTTCATGACTTGATTGACTTCATTTGCATGTTCTGCACACTCATCCCTTAAGTTCTGTGAATCTCACTTCCAACAACTTAATCCTACATCTTTTTTTCCAGGGCTGCTCCTGGGCTACTGAACTGCTTCACCAAAATTTTATGGAGCAGGCTTGTGCAAAGGTAGCATCTTGTCAGAAAACTTAGAGGGGTGAGTATTTGGCCTATTGGTTAAGCCACCAGTTACCACATTGACACCCCAAATCAGAGTGCCTGTGTTTCAGACCCGACTCTGTGTTCTGACTCCGGCTTCATGCTAATGCTGACCTTGGGAGGCAACAGTGATGGCTCCAGTGTTTGCTTCCCACCACTAATGTTGGAGACCTGGATTACCTTGCTCTCTTGGCTTTGTTCTCCCCTCCTCCTGTCATTACAAGCACTTGAGGAATGAATTAGAGGAGATCAAAAATGGGTCCAACTTTGTGGAGCAGTGGGTAATAGCCGCCACTTGTAATGGTGGTATCCCATATGGCCTTCCAGACTGCTGCACTTCCCATCCAGCTCCCTGTCAATGACCTGCGACAAGCAGTGAAAGATGGCCCAAGTGTTTGGGCTCCTGCCACTCACATGGTAGACCCAGAAGAAGCTCCTGTCTCCTAGCCATTGGGGCCACCTCAGATGTGAACACAATGATGGAAACTCCATCTCTCTGTGTCCCTACCTCTCTCTGTAACTCTGACTTTCAAATAAATAATAAATCTTTTTTTAGAGGAAAGAAAAGACAAAGAAAATGAAAAGAAAGGAACAAAAAGAGAAAAGAAAACCTAGAGAGACTAATGATAAATTAGATGTGTAACTCCTTTTTTGAAGTCTCTCCTGAAGACACCAGTCCCAAGGGTTTTGTTTTTGTTGTTGTTTGAGATCTATTGCACAGTGTGGAGAACATTATTAACAACGGCACATTAGACATTTCAAAAATGCTGAGTAATTGCAAATATCCTCACCACAAAAAATAAGAATGTGAGGCAATGGATAAATTAATTAGGTTGATATAATTATTATACAATGTATTTGTATGTTATCACAACACTTTATGCTCTGTGAAATATATACAATTATAGTTTCCTAAATTACAATAAAAACAATAGTGTCATAAAGAAGTGATTGTCTATGATTTTTATGAATCTGAATCCTAGGAGGACTTGTTAATGCACAATGTTGGTCCTTGTCCTCATAGCTTTAGACGTATTACAAAATTGCTTTACATTTCAAATAAATTAAATTTCAAATATTATGATGAAAATACCTACCTTTACACATTTTTTTTTTTTTTTTGACAGGCAGAGTGGACAGTGAGAGAGAGAGACAGAGAGAAAGGTCTTCCTTTGCCGTTGGTTCACCCTCCAATGGCCGCCGCGGCCGGCGCGCTGCGGCCGGCGCACCGCGCTGATCCGATGGCAGGAGCCAGGAGCCAGGTGCTTTTTCCTGGTCTCCCATGGGGTGCAGGGCCCAAGCACCTGGGCCAACCTCCACTGCACTCCCTGGCCACAGCAGAGGGCTGGCCTGGAAGAGGGGCAACCGGGACAGAATCCGGCGCCCCGACCGGGACTAGAACCCGGTGTGCCGGCGCCGCTAGGCGGAGGATTAGCCTAGTGAGCCGCGGCGCCGGCCTACACATTTAATGATAGTAGAAAAATACTTTCTAAAGTTTAAATGCTTTATTAAATTAAGAGTACTTGTTTATATATTCCAATTTTAGTTAGCAATATCAAAGATGACAGCCTTATTTCTCACCTGGTTTTCTATATTACTGAATCCTAGGCGATGATGATCATTAGTCAGCATGTATTGTGTGTAGAAGAATTAGAAGACACAAACTGCTGAACTGAACCCATTTATGGCTCATATACATTTCAACATTTACCAGGAAACATTTAGCCATCTACAGAAAGATATTCTTGATCATAAAACTCATTTTGTTATTTTCATTCACATCCTTATGAAAATAGATATTGCCTTTTATTCACACATCACCAATTATACATTATTAGTTTCTTATTCTTGAAATAGTAGGCTTTCAGATGGATAGGGGGAAATTGTGTGCATGTGCACACATATACATCCACACTATACACATAACCATAACAATAATTAGAGACAGGTGTTTGACACAGCAGTTAAGAAGCCATGTGAGATGTCTGCATCCGATATTAGTGTACCTGGGCTCCAGTCCCAGTTCAACTCATCATCCAACTTCCTTCTAATGCACACCATGGGAGTCGGCAAATGATGACTCAAGTTATTGGTTGCACATTGCCCACGTAGTGTGCAACATTCAGATTGCTTTCTGGGCTCCAGGATGTTGCTGGCATGGCAGGAATGAATTGGTTGTTGGTACATATCATAAGAAACTGGACAAAGCATGAGAGCATATTCTACAGGAAACTCCAGGCAGAATGTGGCCTTGATTTCGACTTCCAGCCTCCAGAAGTGTGAGAAAATAAATTTCTTTTGTACTATAGTGATAGTTTATTCTGTGGTTACTGTAGGAATATATCCTAATAAATGTGTTATAAAAAGTAAAAGGAGAAAGGAGACAGAACTTTGCACGTTCAAAGTCAAAATGCACAATCGAATTTCTTGAAAAAAAAGTTATTCACTATTTTGATTAACTGCATACAGAAAATGCATTTGCATACAAAGCATCAAAGTCTCCTGCTTTTTTTATTTGCCTGAAAGTCATTTTTAATACACAACACATTTAATGGCAGCTTACATTCGACCTCTCTGTTGGCATGGAAGCACTGCAATGAAAAATATGCTGTGACAACATAAAAGCTTTTAAGAAGTAATAGGCCAGCGACACGGCTCACTAGGCTAATCCTCTGCCTTCGGCTCCAGCACCCCAGGTTCTAGTCCCAGTTGAGGCGCTGGATTCTGTCCCTGTTGCTCCTCTTCCAGTCCAGCTCTCTGCTGTGGCCCGGGAAGGCAGTAGAGGATGGCCCTAGTGCTTGGGTCCTGCACCTGCATGGGAGACCTGGAGGAGGCACCTGGCTCCTGGCTTCGGATCAGAGTGGCAACGGCTGATTTAGGGGGTGAAACAACGGAAGGAAGACCTTTCTCTCTGTCTCTCTCTCTCACTGTCTAACTCTGCCTATCAAAAAAAAAAAAAAAAAAAAAAGAATAGCGAATATGAAACTTCCACAAAGAAAAATAAGAGCTAAAGTATAGTCTATTGTAGCCAGTAATATTTATCTTATTGACTTGAAAACAAAAAGTTATGACCTAAGAACTGAAAATTTAACATTTTTTTGACTTGAAAATGTCAAAAGCAAGGATAATAGAAATGTTGTACATTTAGGTGAAGTAGAGTCAATTAATTTACTGGAATTATTTTTATCAATCTGCTGAATTATCTTAATATGTGACACATTGTTACCATTCAGTGCAAGGTTCCATATCATGTAAGGATCTTATAATTCAGAAAATGAAACAGATAGAAAAACAGTAGAAATTCACCCTAAAATTTCAATTTTTGTAGAATTTGTCCCTGATGATTCCTTTTTGGCTCTGTTTCCGCATTCAACTGTGACATTGACATTTTATATCATAAAAAGCAATATTTCACTTTTAGGACAGGTCAAGTATGTCAATGATAGATTTATGTCTGTGCCAAGATCATTATATGGATAAAAAGACAGCAGAATCTCAAGAAATCCTTAGTCAGCTGTTTGTACATCACACCTCTAGAGGTGACTTTGATTTTAATTCCTATCCTGGGCATTTCAACTCACAGCTACATTTATCATATTTCTTGTACAGTATTTCAGCACTGGGAAATTTTGAAAACCCTTTTTTGAAAAAAAAATGCTTTTAACCATTACACAGGGACAGGCAAATGAACCATTCTTTATTATGTCCCATTTAAAGTCAAAGAGCGTACTGAGTACATCAAATAAGATAGTAGAGGCCAAAACAACGTAAGTTGGGGGATATTATGAAATGAGTCAATGACTGAATAACATTTTCCCCTGCGATGATGCAGTATTAATCATCTTGCAATGATAAACCTGTTCGATGAAAATTATATTTTATTTGCAATAATATAATAAATTTCTAAATTATTCAAAATTATTATTTTAACAACTTCACTTTTTAAAATGTGTGCTGTGTGAATGATTATATTTTCTGGAGAAAAATATGTGTATATATATATATATATATACATATACATCAACCTGCTAGTATGAAGTTCAATGACCAATAATTCTTTTTATAAATTCCTACAAAATCACTGCAGAAAGCATTTTTACTTACTTGAACATGGCTTGTTATTTACCTTTTGCATTACTCTAAGCAATCAAAAATTGTGAAGTACATTGTTAAGTAATTATATGTATATCCATATATGGGTATGTGCATGCTTATGCATACAGTCTACTAATATAAGTATGTGGTACATAACAATGTGTTGGATATTATACTCAAGGAGTTCATGAGTTAACAAATACATGGCAAGGGGATTGGCACTGTGGCTCACTTGATTAATCCTCCGCCTGCGGCGCCAGCATCACGTATGGTGCTGGGTTCTTGTCCTGGTTGCTCCTCTTCCATTCCAGCTCTCTGCTGTGGCCTGGGAGGGCAGTGGAGGATGGCCCAAGTGCACTCGCATGGGAGACCAGGAAGAAGCACCTGGCTCCTGGCTTTGGATTGGCATAGTGCTGGACATGACAGCCATTTGGGGGTGAACTAATGGAGGGAAGACCTTTCTCTCTGTCTCTCTCTCTCACTGTCTAACTCTATCTGTCAAATAAAAACAAACAAGAAACAAAGCAAAACAAAACAAAAAAACAAATATATGACAAGTCAATAAATAGAATCACATGGACAAAATGGTTATTGTGCTAAGAATTTATTATTGTCCTAAGAATAATAGCTGCATAACATATTCTATGTTATCTTTCATGCCTATTTTTCTTTCTAATACACTAAGAAATAATGAGTATTTCACACCACTGGTAGTAAAAGTTAGTTGCATGGTTAATATATACTGGTTAGGATTCATTTGCTATTGGCAAATAACCAATATGGGAAATTGTATGGTTTATTGGGGTGGCACCGTATTTTCTGGGATTGTTATTTTTGTAATGAAAATTACCTTCTACATCTAATTCAAGGATTTTTAAAACTAAGTGTGTCTGTGTGTACATGCATAAAGGTACGTGTACATATTTGACTAAATAATGAGTGAATTAGGAGAATGCAAAACAAAGTTTACTGGATAGTTTACTGGATAGGTTTCTTGGTAACTGAATTACTTGTTCCTAATAGATACACTTTTGTGATTGGGAAAATGACCACCTGGATCTGAAGTTATTTTGTAATTACAAAAACTAATAATGAGAGAAATAGTAGGGGTCATAACAATAGGAAGAGATACTGAAAAATACAATATGCAGTTCCATGTGTTAAAAAGTCCTACTTATATCACTGCAGTACTTTTCATTCTTTGTGCTATGACTGAAAATTATTTTTTATTTTATTCTTCAATATTTTATATCTCTTCAATTATATTGTCAGTCTATTTTTCTCCTATCTTATACTTTAAATATTTGTGTTCATCTTTCTGGTCTAAGTTGCGGAAACAATTATAAATATAAAATAAACTACAAGATTAGTGACAATTTAATGTTCCAATATTTCGTGAGAATCAGTTTAACATGTTATTTATTCATTGCAGTGAGGAATGTATAGCTTCCCTCAGCTTTCACTTCTCCTCCAATGTCTTCTTGGAGAACTAGTTGGAAGCCATCATTGCCAGTGGTTGCAGTAATGTTAGTAATGTTAGGCCTTAGTCTCATATGTTTGCAAAGGAATCTCGGATTAATGAACTTAAAGTTATTTATTTCGCAGCCCCTACTTACCCTTAATCACTTCTATATAAGTCGCCCCACCCCAAATTCATAAACTCTATCTACTTTTACTTTATTGTATGTCTCTTCAATGAGCAACTTTTCTACAGAAAACACAAATAAGCAGTATTACTTTAATAATCAGCAGTAAGGAAATTTATACCAGCCATCTTATAGAAGCAGTAATAACTTGGAGGGTTAGTTTCTGAACAAGTATTAAAATTCAATTAGGATGACAATATATATTTATTCGGCAAAATTAATGGGTCTGTAATGTTAAGATTGTCTTTTTCAAAAAATGTTTTTTTTGCTTGTACACTGTTTAGAATTATAATTTAATTTTCCAGGACATAATTTATTTTCACAGACAACCTAAAATAAGGCTATTTTATTCACAGATCACATAAAGTAATCAGTAACACTAAACATTTCCAAAATGACATTGATTGTTATTCCTTCCCAAAATAACATCCTAAGAAAAGCTGATGTGTTGTCTGGTATGAGTAACATGAACGGGGGAGTTTTTGAAGAACAGGAATAACATTAAAAAGAATCTTTATTGAGATATTTCTCATGTACATTTATAACTTGGCATAAAATATAAATATCTGGAGATCAATAGCTGAAAATAATGAAAACTATATTTTTGTAATTTGTTTTATGTATTCACTAATGAAGTAACATTTCAGTCAGATAATAGGTGCTAGCGAATCAAAGCAGAATGTCATTCTTCATTTAGATGACATTTTCATAAAATTCCCTCTAGTGGATGACTATCTGCCAGATATAAACAGAAACAACAGCAATACATCGACTTGTATGTAATCATTCTTGCATTAACATCTTTTTTTTACTCTTAATTTTTTCTTCTGGTTATAGTAATTAAAAAGTTAACACATTTATTTAGTAAGGGTAAAATTTGGAGACATTAAATGTAATGTTTAATAAATTCTCTTAAATTAGGCTTATAATAATTCCTCTTACCATCACTTTATTTCATAAAATATGAATTGACAACTTGATGGCAAACAGAATAAGTGACACCTGGAATTTAGCTTTATGTCCTAATAAAACAGCAAATTGGAACCTGTCATTTTGGAGTAGAACATGTAAATAAATTACATTTCTGACAAGCATTCCTAAAGATGCAAATACATGAAGCACCCTCAAGAGAATAATGCATATTTGGAGTGTCTAACTACATTTTGAAAACGAGTGCAGGTTTTCCATTATAGTATATTTTATTTTTTTCAGGATTGACACTGACTCAAAGTTTTAAAATTTTAAATTAGGAAGCGACTAAATTTTCAGCATGAGTTTTACTGTGTCATGGCGAACATTATCCACAAAATTCACTGTAAAAGAACATTCAACATAATAAATTACCTCCTAGCATTTAATGAAATAAACAGATAAAACAAAGCTTTATAGAAAGAATTTAAAAATTAAAATCCTGAGAGTAAACCCAAACAAGAAAAGTAAAAGAACCTGTTTTTCAAACCATCCCATATGGGATACCAATGTCTCAGGAAGCAGCTTTACCCACAATGCCTGGCCTAAATCAAAAAACCTTAACTCAAACCATCACTAGAATATAGGCATCGATATAGGCAATGATTCCAAAATTTATCACAAGAACACTAGATTGACAATTTTTGCCATACTCACAAACCAAGAAGTGGAACCAATTCTGTGGCATAGAAGTTTAAGTAAGCTGCTGCCTGTGATGCCAGCATCCCATGGGGGGGCACTCATTTGAGTTGAGGCCTGTCAGTTAAAACCCTGAAGTCATCTGTGGTCAACCTGCAAGATCACACACAGGTGCACAGGTGCTTACCCAGGAGGTAGACTCTTGCTGACATTCAAAAAAAAAAAAAAAAAAAGTGATCAGAAGTAATAATGAGATAGGTCATTTTTGTATGTAACCCCATGAGAGCAAAGGATAGCTAATATCCCACTTTACAGATGAAGAAATGAAGCAAGAAATGCGTACTTTCCGAGAGTTACAAAACTATTAAAATGTTAAAGTGGTAAAGCACATACACAAAGTCTACGTTGAGCTAGTAGCAAAGCCTACGGTTTTCCATCCCTCTTCCTGAAGAGCTGATACATACTGTCTAGCAGATGAGGATGGTGGACAGCATTACCTAGGAGACTGAAGCAAATGCCCTTTCCAGGCTTTTTCCAAACTGAAGATCTTAATAGAACAGTTATGTGTCTGAACAAACTCTGTAAGGAGTTGTCATAGGAAGCCAAAGGACAGATAACTAATGGGAAGAAATAGTCATCAGCTGCAGAAATATTTGACATTCATAATATATGCAAATGAAGCTTATTATTGGTTTCTCTCTTCTTCACACTCTGGCTTTTGGGTTAGAGCTAATGGCCAGCTGTATAACTCCTCCCATGAGGATTTTGCTTCTGAAGGAAAACTAAGCAATGGCAAGTAGTCCCAGTTCCTTCATGCTGCATAGCTTAGCATTTTTAAATCCATTTTGCAAATTTTCTTCTTTCCATAATTAATAGTGGCCATCAACATCTGCACATTTAATTGTCTCTGTATCTATTATTCATGCTTCTCTTTGTCTATTAATGCATTTAATTTAACTTAGTGTGACTTGTGCAAGATGAACTTCCCTGGTCTCCTTTTGATGATTTTAAATACTGTGAGGGATTCTGTGGTGCCACTTCATTTAGGCAGCTCAACCCAACATGCAAACTTGAAATTGATTTTTAAGAAGCCTTTCTGGCAATCACTTCTAGGTCTTATATTTACGATGCATGCTAACTTTCTGCACATAATTTTAGTATTATATTTTCTTTAAATGCCTGTTTGTACATGAATCCAGAGTGCTCATATCAGGAGGGAGACTCAACTGTTGTACGATGATACAGGAAAAAGTAAGTAGAATATTATGAAACTATATACTTTGAGATAATTAATGTAATTTTATCTGATGGTCATTTCTTAATAACCAATTAGTTTTCTCTTACTTCAGTGTTGGGGGCAGATGATTTAATCGTGTATAATTCTTAAAAAAACAACGCTACCAATTGTTAAATTGTTTTACATAAAATGTGTGTAGATTACCAAATTTCATTCCTGTTTATTGTTCAGTTTAATGTACATTTTAGCTTCTTGTCCAATGCTGTAAACATCGAAATGTGCTCAAAATAAATATAATCTCACTATCTTCCCTGACTCAACACACCTCCTTTTATCATTAGTATACTATAAGATTATCTTGGATTTTATGTATTTCCTCAAATTCAAGGCTGCTATTTTGTTTTCATAAGTGTTTGTAAGAAAAAAAAGTTCTTTTTCTTTACATATGCCACCATGCTGTCCTTTGAATTAGTTTACAAAATCTTTGTTAAAAACTAGAGCATTCTGCTGCAGTGTAGCTGGATTGGTGCTTTCCTTGTCTCCACATTACCACAGAGGAGGAAACAGAAAGGAGACGGGGGTCATTGTGAAAATCAGGACAAATGCCTAAGTTCCCAAAGCTGAAATGAGTGATGAATTCATTGCCTCACATCATTTCCATTCTAATCTGCCTGGATACAAATAAAACACTGAAATAGAATATGTTCTAGGGAATGTGCATTTGGATATTTTACTTCTAGTCAGTTGAATTTAATGCTATTTGTGGTTTAAAAATCCAACTAAAATGTGAAGAGTGGTGATAATAGTAAAGTGGCTGCTAACTTGCTGATGAGGTACATTCTCACACTCTTCTGCTTCATTTGCAAACTCTGTAAAATGAGTTCTATTCTCTGACAGGTCCCTTGTCATTCTTTCCTATTTTATTAGAATGCAGAGCACTTCAACTCGGTACCAGGAGGAATGTAGCCATCCTTATTCTGTTATTTCTTTGGATTTGATATTTCATGTGATAAGGATCTGAACCACAATCAACTTCAATATGCCACTATTTTAATGAAAATGAGGCTACCTCAAGAGTATTAAAATACTCAAAGCTGGTAATCCCAGAACACTGCAGACATATGAGAGAGGCAGGAATGTAACATGAAGCCATTATATCATATAGCACTAAAGGTCGGAAATCACATATCCACACACTACTCAACCTCAGATTGGATTTGAATCTGCAAGAGTGGAGATTCACAAAGTCATACTTCAGAGATAGATTAGACTTAAAATAATGTAAAACTTGCCTTATTTATTAAATAGGATTATTAAATTCTATTAAAAAGTATTAAATTTTTACAAGATCATTCACATAGCCACCCATGTTAATAATGATGAACAACAGATTTATAAATTCTCCAATATAAATATTAACATAGCAACATGCTTAACAAGTCCATTTATGTGATGCATTCATTTTTCTCGGGTCTTTGTAAAACGCCCTTTGAGTGAGCTTCTGTTATTCTGAATGCATTTAGGTATTGGATCCAGAGCTCACGGCTGTTGCCTCATTTCCAGTCTGCTTGCTTCTTGCTTTACTAAGCTGAATCTCAATAGAGCAGCCACAGGCAACTTTTAAAATAGAAATCAAAATTCTGTTACCTTTCTGCTCAAAACCCTCAAGAATTCTTTGTTTCATACAGAGAGTAATGCACTATAAGACTTTGCATGATCTCCTTCCTCACACCCAACATGCAAGCCCTTTTATTTCTCTGATACTTGCTGCTACAACTTCCCTACTTAGTCATCTTGGCTGCATACACACTGATTTCTTTACTGCGTCTTGCACACGAGGTGCATGCCTAGCTGATTCCTCCACCTGAAATGTGGTTTCCCTGAGGTAGCCTTTGATAACTCACATTCTTCAAGCCTTTGCTCAGGCATCATCTTTTTGTCCCTGAGGGTTCACACTGACAACCCTAAAATGCTGCACGTTTCACCCAGACCCAGAACTCCATATTTTTCAATCACTCCAATCAATTTTTTTTTCATTTTTTCCAAACATTCATCACTTTCCAAAAAGTCATATAAACTATCTATTATTTTGGTAAGTAAAAATTGGCACAACTGCAGATATATATCAGCCACAAAATATTCAGGTAAATCCAGCCGGAAATTAAGTAGGAAAGAAATTTCCTTTAAGATGTGTGACCATAATATACTGCTAAAAACAACTTTTTTTTTTTTTTGAGTGACAATTTTCTATTCATTGAAAATCTGATGCTCCCTTTTTTTAAGTTCAAGATGGCAGGATAGATGGGAGCTTACTGCTCTAACAATGTGAAGATATTTTTACAAAAGTGGAGCGATTACAATCTCAAGCACAAATTAAGGAGAAAATGGCTACAGGAAGAGGGGTGTTGTGGAACTATGTGGAGGGTGTGGACATGCAGTAAGAGCATGGACACAGCACGAGACCCCAGTGGCTAAGAGTCTGAGCGTCAGTTTTGGAGAGTGAGGTGAGACCAGACTGCAGCAGCCCAAGCCACTGGCAATATAGATGCATCAAGAGCCTGGCATGAGTCCAGTCTGGGGCCCTGTGGAAGACAGGGTAACTGCCCACCTAGAGGGAAAGAAGGGGCATGTTTCTCCCTCCCTTCTGACATCCCAACAATGATGTTTGGCAACTGGCTGAGAGAGGGGTTGGGCACCATTTTGTACATACACAGCAGCTGTGCTTGCTCATGTCCATGTACCCAGCAACCATCTGAGAGGAGGTACCTGAGCCTTGCTGGGAGGACTGATAGGGGGCTGAGCACCCATGTAGGACTGTGAGATACCCTCAGCTTCCCAACACATCACAGGCTCTGGGGCTCAAATTGCCTAGGCAGAGGAGCCACGGGCAGCTGGCTCTGGGAGTACCTCTGCCAGGAAAGATTAGTGGGGCAGGGTAGATCTCCAGCACCTTATGACTGTGGTAGTCTTTTGGGCTGAGAAAGTGGGGACACTGTGACTGCATGAGAGGTTGCAAGGAACAGGGTCTCTGGGCAATCACTGTGAGCAGCCCCACACGCTCATGGCTCCCTCACTGCCTGGGGTAGGTCACT
This sequence comes from Oryctolagus cuniculus, assembly GCF_051225735.1. Lineage (NCBI taxonomy): Eukaryota > Metazoa > Chordata > Mammalia > Lagomorpha > Leporidae > Oryctolagus > Oryctolagus cuniculus. Next base: position 47,505,231 of record NC_142880.1, read on the forward strand.
GTAATGGGATCAATGCTCACACTAAGGACTGCACAGATCCTTTGTGTAATCATTATAGAGGCATGGGTGAGTACTGCACCCACTGTAGGCTAACACCCAGGCATTGATCAACCTGGATGAGATGATCTGAGGGTGGCACTATGCCAACAGAGCTGATCAAACCCTACCCTCTGATAAAAAAAAAAAGGAGATCTATCATACCCAACTTAGGTGTCACACTGGATACCCACCCCACCCTACAGGGCTACAGCAGACACTGCGCTAAGCCACAAAGACATTGTCTAAAGATAAAAGTCACCTGAGGCAAAAAAAAAAAAAAAAAAAAATCTACAGAAATTAAAGAAACAAGAATGAGCAAAACAACATAATGTACCCAAAAGAACAAAACAACATTTTAATATTAGAATGTGAAGATAAACAGATTGATGAAATTCCAGAAACAGAATTCAAAAGATTAATTATAAGATTACTCAAAAGCAATCTGAAGCAAATTGACAAATTAAAGAAATTGATGCATGATATGAGTGAAAATTTTTCCCATGGAATTGAGATTTTAAAGAGAAATCAAAATGAAATATAGAAAGAATTCAGTACATCAAAAACCTGTGGTGGAAAGTCTTAACAACAGACTTGGTGAGGCAGGAGAAAAATTATCCAAACTGAAGACAAAGTTTTGAAAGTTTTACAGTCAGGCCAATAAAAAGAAGAAATTGGAAAAACTTAAAAAACCATGTTGATTTATGGGATACTATCCAATGACCCAACATGTGTCTTAGGAGTTCCTGAAGGCGTGGAAGGAGAGAATGGATTAGAAAGCCTATTTAGTGAAATAATTACAGAAAACTTTTCCAACTTGCAGAAAGAAAAGGATGTCCAAGTACAGGAAGTGCATAGAACTCCTAAATGACATGACCAAAAAAGATCTTCACCATTACACATTGTAGTCAAATTTTCTACAGTAAAACATAAAGAAAAGGTTCTACAATATGCATGAGAGAAACACTCAATTAGTTTCAGAGGATCTCCAATTAGACTCATAGCTGACTTCTGTTCAGAAACCCTACAGGCTAGTAGAGAATGGAAAGATATAGTCCAAATCTTTTTTTTAAGATTTATTTATTTATTTGAAAGTCAGAGTTACACAGAGAGAAGAGAGGCAGAGAGAGAGAGAGAGGTCTTCCATCCAATGGTTCACTTGCCAATTGGCTGCAATGGCTGGAGCTGTGCTGACCTAAAGCCAGGAGCCAGCAGCCAGGAGCTTCTTCTGGGTCTCCCAAATGGATTCAGGGGCCCAAGGACTTGGGCTATCTTCTACTGCTTTCCCGGGTCATCGCAGAGAGTGGGATAGGAAGTGGAACAGCTGGATCTCAAACTGGCGCCCATATGGGACTCCAGCCCTTCAGGCCAGGGGGTTAACCTGCTGTGCCACAGTGCTGGCCCCTGGTCCAAGCTTTCAGAGAAAAAACTATCAATGCAGAATACTGTACCATGCAAAGATCTCATTTATAAATCAGTGTGAAATAAAGACATTTCATAACAAACAAAATTTGAAATAATTTGTCACCACTTGTCCAGCCTTACAAAATAAGCTTAAATATCAGCTACACACAGAAACATAGTCGTCATTATGAAATAATGTGAAGGCAGAAAATCTAGTAAAAGTACAAAGGATCTCCAAAGTAACAATAGGAATATTTATGAAAAAATGGCAGGATCAAGTTGTCACTTATTAAAAATAACTTTGAATGAAAATGGACTGGATAAAGAAACTCCAGTATATGTACACTATGGAATACTACACAGCACTAAAAAACAGTAATGAAATCCTATCATTTGCAACCAAATGGATAAAACTGGAAACCATTATACTTAGTGAAATAAGTTAGTCCCCCAAAAAGAAATATATTTTCCCTTTTATTTGTGGTAACTGATAGAGTACTTAAAGGTAATCTATAGAAGTGAAATTGATACTATGAGATGCAATGACTCTGAACAGCCTTTGTCTCAATGGTTGAGGACAGTGTTTTGTTTTTATTCATACAATTTTTGAACTTTTTCCTTAGGGTATGGTTAATTGTATGAGTATAAATTTAACTGAAAATAACTCTTTATAAAAATTAAGAATGGGAATAGTAGAGGGAGGAAGATGAAGTGTGGGAATGCAGATGGAAGGAGGGTAGAGTGGGAAGAAACAGTATGTTCCTAAATTCATATATAAGGAAGTTAATGAAGTTTGTGTACCTTAAATGTCAGGTTTCTTGGTTAAAAAAAAGAAGACCTGATACTTTGTTCTCTAATGGCATACACTGTCATAAACTTTGTCTTTTGAAATCATACCTGGAAGAAGAAAATAGCCCACTCTTGCCAGTAATATTTACATTATTCTGACATATAAAAGATGCTCCTTTAGCCAACTGTAATTCTATTCAGGTATGAATTTCTGAATAGAATATTGCACAGCTCTCTTAACTTTACTATTTCAAAGAAACAAACTCAGAGTCTACTTTGCAGTATAAACAAAACTAAATTTCATATGGAAAAAATCAAACAGTGAAGTGATTTAATATAAAAGAGTAGAATATTCTACTAAATCTGAAAGTTTAATTCAAGATATACATTTTAAAGAAACTATTCTATGTAATCTAAAGGGTCATAAATCATTATGCCCATAAGCATAGTGTTTATAATATTAGACAGTAAAAAACATATAAATTTCCATTAATGGGACTGGAATACATTCTCAAATAGATTTTAACTATACAATAGTTAAAGCAGATATACTACCTTTATATGTAAGAACACAAAGTCTTTGAAAAATAATATTTAGTAAAATTGAGAAGTTTCATTATGATTCATTTTGAAAACATAATTCTACAAATAATTTGAAAGTACAATGATACATAGCAAACATATAAAATGTGCATAAAGGATTCAGAAAAGTCCCTTTGGAGTGGTCTTTAAAGGGTTCCCCATATCCTTGTATTTAAAAAATAGTTCAAAGAGGCAGGAATTGTGGTACAGCAAGTTAAGTAGGTCCTTGGGCCACCCATATCCCATGTTGGCATGCCTGGGATTCAGTCCAGCTTCTTGGAAATGTGCTCCTTGAAAAGGTAGCACGTAAGAGCTCAATACTGGTACCTACATTGGAGACCCAATGAAATTCTTCCTTCCTGGAGGATACAGGCATTTGGGGAAGGAGCCAAGGGACAGAAGATTCTGTGTGCACATGTATGTTTGTGTGCATGTTTTGAATCCATCTATTAAATAAATAAAAATAAATGCACTTAAAAATAAAAATGTCTGAAGCATATATATGGCTTTGCACATCCATTGTCATTGTATTAGGAACATTTACCTTTGTTTTATTTTTATAATTATGGACTATATAATATGGTACAAATAAAAAATAATTTAGCTCCAAAATAAGAATAATAATATAAGGCCGGCATCGCTGCTCACTAGGCTAATCCTCTGCCTGCAGCGCCAGTACTGTGGGTTCTAATCCCGGTTGGGGCACCGGATTCTGTTCTGGTTGCTCCTCTTCCAGTCCAGCTCTCTGCTGTGGCCCTAGTGCTTGGGCCCTGCACCCGCATGGGAGACCAGGAGGAAGCACCTGGCTCCTGGCTTCGGATCAGTGCAGCATGCTGGTCTTAGCAGCCATTTGAGAGGTGAACCAATGGAAGGAAGACCTTTCTCTCTGTCTCTCTCACTCACTTTCTAACTCTGCCTGTCAAAATTTAAAAAGAGAGAATAATAATATAAAATATAGCTTACAAGACAGCAGCTAAGCTGATTGACAAGTGGACTTAGATATTCTATCACTAAGAAAAAAAGTCTTGCTATTCATGTTCAGCTTAATAGAAAAAGCACTGTGGATAGAGAGCATAGCACATTGTTAACATATTCTTTCCTTTTTCAATTAGGTTTCATTTCTATGGTTAGCCTCTTTTTTCTGCATGAAAGCATAAATAAGGGTTTCAGGGCCATTTGAAATATTTTGTTCTCAATCTTTAGACAAGATGAGCTAAAGTTAGGTTTTATATGGACTGTTATAAAGTCCTCAGAGATTCTATACTTCAGTTGAATGAAATAAAAGGCTAAAATTTAGGTGGCAGCCAGCAGTGTTCTAACTGACAAAGAAGTGGCTGCTTATCCATCTTACTAGTTATCAGTGCCAGCTTCTCTTCTTTCTTTGTTGCTAACTTTACTGTTGTCCATTTCACAGCTCATTATATGTTACTTTCCTTAACTGAAGGTAGAAGAAAAAAAAAAAAAAACAAAAAAAAACAACAAAAAAAAAAACCTCATGGTAACCGATTAAGCTTATCTCAAAATTTAAATGAGTTTACCCGGAATAATTTATTCCCTTCCACTCACACAAAAACGATTAAAAACAGAAAAGACAATACTTATTTTTTTCCTTTTCAATAAGACAAAGAAACTATAAAATACACATAACAAATAACTCTGGAATCTGAAAGAAAAAAATACCCTAGAGAATATAATGAGAGCTGCTGGATACCTCCCACGAACTGAAAGAGGTAGCAATTTTCCCTAAAGTTTTGTGTCACAGTCTTGAGAGTTCTTTCCGATTGTTCCTTCATTTGATTTTTGGAATTTTAGAAACCAGTGTCTGTTCAGTATAATTAGGAAAGATTCCTGTAGTCTTACCCATACACTCAGAGCTCTTCTGTGAGTGTTGCAAAAGGAGAAACCTAGTTTAGAGTCCTTTTTCAAGTTGTGATACCTACCACTTAAGCAAGTGATCCTGCCAGCAGTGACCAACAATGAAGGAAAGAGGAAAAGCAACGCCTTTCATGCAGAACCAAAGAGGCTTGTCAACTCTGCAAATGTTTGCAGGAAGCTGTAGTCAGGACCTGGGGTGAGGAATCAAACCCAGTTGCTCCAATGTGGGACCAGGCAAATCTTTCCCATGTCATAACCACTAAGCCAAAGTGTGACTGCAACCAAATAATTTGAACTGTGAATTGTGATGGTAAACAGATCAAATAAGCTATCAAGAAAGGCAAAGGTTTCCATCAAAGTGTGACTTCATGTAGTCAGTGAAAGAAATACTTCCCTCTGTTTTATAAACGTATTCAAATGTTCACAGTCTGAATAACCTGAGAGAAGTCAATAAATCAAAATGTTCAGGTCATTATGAACAGATCAGTTTAAATATTACTTTTTGTAGTTTGCTTTTTATGAAAAGTATGTATAATACATTTATGAGATTAAACTCAAAGTAGATTATGTTTTCAGTAATAAAGCTCATGGCTTTGCAGATTTGACAGAAGCTAAAATAGCAAACACTCAAAAGGGGTTGTGGGCTACAATTTGGGAAAGGAAAAAAGGCAAGGGACCAGACATGGGTCAACCTTCTGACAATGGGGGCTGATAGGAAAAACTTAAATGAGCAAGCTGATAAGATATTGCTAGAATTAGGGCAACAGTTAAAACCAGAATAAGAGTTCTAGCCATTAAAAACATCCAATTCTGTGGGGAGCAACTGGGAGCAACTCGGACTAGACTAAGTTACTGGAATTAAGACTTATTCTATGCATCTGCTCTCCCACAATCTGGCGCTGGGAGAGGAGAAAACAGCTTCTACGCAGCTGCCTCTTGCCAACTTGAGTGATGACCTCCAGGAGCTGATCCTGCTCCTGATTGGAGGAGAGCAGCGTACTCGGCGTGTGGGCAGCCGAGTTGGGATTGGCGGAAGAGGACTATAAAGGAGGAGAGAGACGACATGCACCGGGAACATCTATCTGAAGGAACACCTGTGCAGCCCCCAAGAGAGCCGGTGGGCGGTGTGCCGCTCCCCCGCGGCAGTGGGGAGAGTGGCTAGGGGGAACCGCCCTTCCACAGAGGTGGAAGGGTCGGTAGCCAAGCCGGGAAGAACCAGCAGCAAACCCGGGGAGGGCCGAGCAGACGAAAGAGCAACGCAGGGTCCTGTGTCGTTCCTCCACGAAGAGGGGGAGTGACAAATTCAAGTGAAACACCCAAGCTGGCAGCAGAGGACCAAGCAGTACAGTTGTAAGATTTTCTGAGACCCTGAGCCATCTGAAACATATGCACAATCCAAGCAGCTAACCTGGCTGCTGGCAGGTGGCGAAATGCTCAGGCACATTTCCCCCAACCCTGCCTTCTGCCATTTAGGTAAACTGCTCCTGGGTGTGACCCAGGCCCACCTGGAAAGCTACATTCAAGCTGATTGGAGAGGCATACTGGTGCCAGTGTCAGTTCTGTCCTACAGTTAGCATTCCCCTGAGTTAGTTACGCCCCTTGTCCCTGTCTTTTAAAAATAGACGTGGCTATGAGTAAAGTCAAACATATTCATGGAAACTTGTCTCCAGTGTTCCTTGTGGGAAGGACACTGTTACCCTGCTCTTGCTGACAGTGAGGCTTTGCAGGAAAAGCTGCAGAAACAGCCACTGGACATTGGGTATTTAAATTTGATTGGAGGGGAGCAATGTGCCACCTGGTGTGGATAGGTGGGGACCAGAAAAATGTAAGAAAACCAGATCAGACATGGTGGACAAAGGTAGATTATCAAGATCTTAATAATGCTGCCCTTCCTTATATGCAGTACTTCATTTGGTGAGTGATCCAATGGACTGCCTCAGCCATGAACTTGAAATTTATCATAATGTTTTAGATTTGGCCAATGTCTTCTCCATTTATATATCTTGCAAGAGTCAAGAGTTGTTCATTTTCATTTGGGATGGCTGGCAATGGACCTTGTCTGTTCTTCCACAAGGCTATCTACAAAGCACCACCTTGTATCATGGTTAGGAATCAATAGATTTATTTCTATGGCCAATACCTCTGACAGTGCCTATGTTCCATCATGTAGACAATGTGATGTTAACTTGTGACTGTTGCAGATTTGGGAACAACTGTACCCAATTTACTGAGCCATTTGAAGTCAGATTGCTGAGCAGTCAACAAGTTCACAGTTCAGGGACCAAGACTATGTCATATTACTGTGAGTTGTCTGGTCAGATAAGACAAAGTTCATTCCTTAGGCAGTTATAGACAAAATCCGTGCCTATTCTGCTCTGATGACTATAAAGCATTTACAGGAGCTCATAGAATTGTTGAACTGTTGATCCTTCATCAGGCACAAATTCTGAGGCTCTTTTATTATTTGGTAAAGAAGGGCATCAGGTGTGAATGGGGTGAGAAAGAGCACCTGGCCTTCACAACAGTAAGTGAAATGTACAGGCCACTCAGGAACTTAATGTGTTTGGTCCAGACTGCCAATGTGAACTTGACATACATGTTCCTTCAAAAGGGATTGTCTGGGGCCTTTGACAACAGCACAAAAGTCTAAGACAACCCATTTGGTTTCTGTTTCATTTGTGGACAGGAGCAGTGATTCAGTGCTCTTGCTTGAAAAACACCTCACTGTGATGTACAGCATGGTGATGGCTACCGAAAGCATAATGGGCACCGTCTCCATCACTGTGCACCCTTCTTACCCCATTGTTGACTGGATAAGAGATTGGGTAGTGGAATCACACAGTGGAACAGCAACAATGTCCACTCTGGCAATGTGGAGAATCTACCTGAAACAACAAGGAGTTCTAAATGTGAGCATATCAAGGGCTAAGTTAAAAGAGAACTGAGGGTCTGTGAGTTCTTGAACTGACAGTGTGCTCTCCAAGGCCACTTCACAGTGGACCAGTACTTAATCTATACCAGCATCGGTCCCCATCAGTCCCTGTGCTTTGCGCTATTGTCTGTCTGCATATATGATCCTGGTGGTATAAACGAGTGAGAATCCTCTGAGTATGCGTGCTTGGCACCCCAAGAATAAAGTGCAGATTTTTGTGTTCGCTCATCTAAGTGTAAACCTGCAATCAACTCCTCAGTTCTTTTCTCTGTCCAAATACGTACCTCATCTTCCAGGGGCTGAGTTCCTGTGTTACACAGGCCCTGTGTCCATCCTCTGCTATATCCCCATGTGTATTAACAGGAAGCTGGAAAGGAATCAGAAAGAAAGAACTGGAACAAACGCTCATATATGGACGCCAATATCACAGAGGCAGCTTAACCTGCTGTGCTGCAATGCGTTCCCTCAGAAGTCAATTTTTTTTTTCAGAAAATCCCACATAAATTGAAATATTTATCCAAGGTACACATTGTAGAAGGAGGTAGGAAATGTTCCATTATACAAGGTACTCCGTGTTATGGAACATGACTGAAGACACAAGCAAGGTGCTTTTTAAAAATATAGATTTATGCAGGCACCATGGCTCAACAGGCTAATTCTCTGCCTGTGGGGCCGGCACACCGGGTTCTAGTCCCGACTGCAGCACTGGATTCTGTCCCGGTTGCCCCTCTTCCAGTCCAGCTCTCTGCTGTGGCCTGGGAGTGCAGTGGAGGATGGCTCAGGTTCTTGGGCCCTGCACCCGCATGGGAGACCAGGAGAAGCACCTGGTTCCTGCCTTCAGATCAGTGTGGTGGGCCGGCCTCAGCGCACCAGCCACAGCAGCCACTGGGGGGTGAACCAAAGGAAATGGAAGACCTTTTTCTCTCTCTCTCCCTCTCTCTCTGTCCACTCTGCCTGTCCTATATATATATATATATATATATATATATATAGAGAGAGAGAGAGAGAGAGAGAGAGAGAGAGAGATATTTATGTCATTAAAGCAGGTAATACATGAAGTCACATTTTGGGGATAATCCCTCCATACACTGTAGTGTTGATCCCAGCAATGGCAATCAATAATGTATCCATCTAGCTTTGGGTGAGGAGGCATCTACTTTCCATAAAACTTTGTATATTATTACTTCAATTTGAGAAAGAAACAGAACCTATAAGACCAAAGAATAGTTGTTCAAACAACCATGTGCTAGAGTTCATCATGAGTGTTGGTAAAGCATGGTCATGTAACAGACTGTATAATATGTCTTTGAAAAAATAGTCACTTTAAAAATGCAGGGAAAATTCAGCTTCTGATGATTTCATGCACATGCCTCAAAATTTCTGTTGGTTGGTGATGTGCAGAACACCCGGGGGAAGTGGATTCTTCATGTCATTTTATAGTAACCAATACAGGTCAACTAACTCAGCAAAATCAGTCATAGAGGAAGAGAGGAGCTACTCTCGATATATCATGCAAGGTAGGGAATAGAGTTATTTTGTTTTCTTGAAAAATAAGAAATTAAGATATTCAATGTCAATGAGCAAACCTCATAGTAGCATAGTATGTAAATTTTTTTTTTTTTTTGGATTTTCTTTTTTTTTTTTTTTTTAAACTTTTATTTAATGCATATAAATTTCCAAAGTACGACTTATGGATTACAATGGCTTTCCCCCCATACCGTCCCTCCCACCCACAACCCTCCCCTTTCCCACTCCCTCTCCCCTTCCATTCACATCAAGATTCATTTTCGATTATCTTAATATACAGAAGATCAGCTTAGTATACATCAAGTATGGATTTCAACAGTTTGCTCCCACACAGAAACATAAAGTGAAAAATAATAGATGATTTTTTAAAATGATGATGAAATCAGAGCAGACCTATTGTCATGTTTAATCCCAGTGAGAGTCAAGTTGGGAATTGATAATTTCTTTTTTTTTTTTTAATAGAGGATCAGTTTAGTATGCATTAAGTAAGGATTTCAACAGTTTGCACCCCCATAGAAACACAAAGTGAAATATATTGTTTGAGTACTCGTTATAGCATTAAATCTCAATGTACAGCACATTAAGGATAGAGATCCTACATGAGGAGTAAGTGCACAGTGACTCCTGTTGTTGACTTTACCAATTGACACTCCTGTCTATGGCATCAGTAATCTCCCTATGCTCCAGTCATGAGTTTCCAAGGCTATGGAAGCCCTCTGAGTTCTCCGATTCTTATCTCGTTTAGACAAGGTCATAGTCAAAGTGGAGGTTCTCTCCTCCCTTCAGAGAAAGGTACCTCCTTCTTTGAAGACCTGTTCTTTCCACTGGGATCTCACTCGCAGAGATCTTTTGCCAGAGTGTCTTGGCTTTCCATGCCTGAAATACTCTCATGAGCTTTTCAGCCAGCTCCGAATGCCTTTAGGGCTGATTCTGAGGCCAGAGTGCTATTTAGGACATCTGCCATTCTATGAGTCTGCTGAGATTCTCACTTCCCATGTTGGATCACTCTCCCCTTTATTTACTCCATCAGTTAGCGTTAGCAGGTACTAGACTTGTCTATGTGCTCCCTTTGACTCCCAGTCCCTTCACCATGACCAACTGTGAACTGAAACTGATCACCTGGAACAGTGAGATGGCATTGGTACATGCCACCTCGATGGGATTGAATTGGAATCCCCTGGTATGCTTCCAACTCCACCACTTGGGGCAAGTCAGCCTGAGCATGTCCCAAATTATACATCTCTTCCCTCTCCCATTCCCACCACCATGTTCAACAGAGATCACATTTCAGTTAATTTTCAACACTTAAGAATAACTGTGCATCAATTACAGATCTAAACCAGTCATATTAAGTAGAACAGATAAAAAAAACTACTAAGAGGGATAATGTATTTAGTTGTTCATTAACAGTCAGGGCTATGCTGATCAAGCTACCATTTCCCATAGTGTCCACCTCACTCCAACAGGTTTCCCTCTTGGTGTTCAGTCAGTCGTCACCGATCAGGGAGAACATATGGTATTTGTCCCTTTGGGACTGGCTTATTTCACTCAGCATGATGTGTTCCAGAATCCTCCATTTTGTTGCAAATGACTGGATTTCGTTGTTTCTTACTGCGGTATAGTATTCTAAAGAGTACATATCCCATAATTTCTTTATCCAGTCTATCGTTGATGGGCATTTAGGTTGGTTCCAGGTCTTAGCTATTGTGAATTGAGCTGCAATAAACATTAGGGTGCAGACCTCTTTTTTGTTTGCCAATTTAAATTCCTTTGGGTAAATTCCAAGGAGTGGGATGGCTGGGTCGAACGGTAGGGTTATCTTCAGGTTTCTGAGGAATCTCCAGACTGACTTCCATAGTGGCTTGACCAGTTTGCATTCCCACCAACAGTGGGTTAGTGTCCCTTTTTCCCACATCCTCGCCAGCATCTGTTGTTGGTAGATTTCTGCATGTGAGCCATTCTAACCGGGGTGAGGTGAAACCTCATTGTGGTTTTGATTTGCATTTCCCTGATTGCTAATGACCTTGAACATTTTTTCATGTGCCTGTTGGCCATTTGGATTTCCTCTTTTGAAAAATGTCTATTGAGGTCCTTGGCCCATCTCTTAAGTGGGTTGTTGGTTTTGTTTTTGTGGAGTTTCTTGATCTCTTTGTAGATTCTGGTTATTAACCCTTTGTCTGTTGCATAGTTTGCAAATATTTTTTCCCATTCTGTCGGTTGTCTTTTCACTCTCCTCACTGTTTCTTTTGCAGTACAGAAACTTCTCAATTTGATGCAATCCCAATAGTTGATTTTGGCTTTGACTGTCTGTGCCTCCCGGGTCTTTTCCAGAAATTCTTTGCCTGTGCCAATATCTTGAAGGGTTTCTCCAATGCTCTCTAGTAACTTGATGGTGTCAGGTCGTAGATTTAGGTCTTTAATCCATGTGGAGTGGATTTTTGTGTAAGGTGTAAGGTAGGGGTCTTGCTTCATGATTCTGCACGTGGAAATCCAATTTTCCCAGCACCATTTATTGAATAGACTGTCCTTGCTCCAGGAATTAGTTTTAGATCCTTGATCAAATATAAGTTGGCTGTAGATGTTTGGGTTGATTTCTGGTGTTTCAATTCTGTTCCATTGGTCTATCCATCTGTTTCTGTACCAGTACCATGCTGTTTTAATTACAACTGCCCTGTAGTATGTCCTGAAATCTGGTATTGTGATGCCTCCGGCTTTGTTTTTGTTGTACAAGATTGCTTTAGCTATTCGAGGTCTCTTGTGCCTCCATATAAATTTCAGCACCATTTTTTCCAGATCTGAGAAGAAGGTCTTCGGTATCTTGATTGGTATTGCATTGAATCTGTAAATTGCTTTTGGGAGAATGGACATTTTGATGATATTGATTCTTCCAATCCATGAGCATGGAAGATTTTTCCATTTCTTGGTATCCTCTTCTATTTCTTTCTTTAAGGTTTTGTAATTTTCATCGTAGAGATCTTTAACGTCCTTGGTTAAGTTTATTCCAAGGTATTTGATTGTTTTTATAGCTATTGTGCATGGGATTGATCTTAGAAGTTCTTCCTCAGCCATGGCATTGTCTGTGTATACAAAGGCTGTTGATTTTTGTGCATTGATTTTATACCCTGCTACTTTGCCAAACTCTTCTATGAGTTCCAATAGTCTCTTAGTAGAGTTCTTTGGGTCCCCTAAATAAAGAATCATGTCATCTGCAAAGAGGGATAGTTTGAGTTCTTCCTTCCCAATTTGTATCCCTTTAATTTATTTTTCTTGCCTAATAGCTCTGGCTAGAACCTCCAGAACTATATTGAATAGCAGTGGTGAGAGTGGACATCCCTGTCTGGTCCCAGATCTCAGTGGAAATGCTTCCAACTTTTCCCCATTCAATAGGATGTTGGCTGTGGGTTTTTCATAGATTGCTTTGATTGTATTGAGGAATGTTCCTTCCAAACCCAGTTTGCTTAGAGTTTTCATCATGAACGGGTGTTGTATTTTATCAAATGCTTTCTCGGCATCTATTGAGATAATCGTATGGTTTTTCTTCTGCAGTCTGTTAATGTGGTGTATCACATTGATTGTCTTGCGCACATTAAACCATCCCTGCATACCAGGGATAAATCCCACTTGGTCTGGGTGGATGATCTTTCTGATGTGTTGTTGCATTCTATTGGCGAGAATTTTATTGAGGATTTTTGCATCTATGTTCATCAGGGATATTGGTCTGTAATTCTCTTTCAGTGCTGCATCTTTTTCCGGCTTAGGAATTAAGGTGATGCTGGCTTCATAGAAAGAATTTGGGAGGACTCCCTCTTCTTCGATTGTTCTGAATAGTTTGAGAAGAATTGGAGTTAGTTCTTCTTTAAACGTCTGGTAGAATTCAGCAGTGAATCCATCTGGTCCTGGGCTTTTCTTTGTTGGGAGGGCCTTTATTACTGTTTCAATTTCTGTCTCAGTTATGGGTCTGTTTAGGTTTTCGATGTCTTCCTGGTTCAATTTAGGTAGGTTGCATGTGTCCAGGAATCTATCCATTTCTGATAGGTTTCCCTGTTTGCTGGCATACAAGTCCTTGTAGTAATTTCTGATGATTCTTTTTATTTCTGTGGTGTCTGTTGTTACATTTCCTTTTTCATCTCTGATTTTATTGATTTGGGTCTTTTCTCTTCTTTTTTTAGTTAGTTGGGCCAATGGGGTGTCAATTTTGTTTATTTTTTCAAAAAACCAGCTCCTCGTTTGGCTGATTTTTTGTAATGTTTTTCTTGATTCAATCCTGTTGATTTCTTCTCTGATTTTAATTATTTCTCTTCTCCTACTAGATTTGGGTCTGATTTGCTGTAGGTTTTCTAGATCCTTGAGGTGAATTGAAAGCTCATCTATTTGGTGTCTTTCCAATTTCTTGATGTAGGCACCTATTGATATAAACTTTCCTCTTAACACTGCTTTTGCTGTGTCCCATAAGTTTTGGTATGTTGTGCTGTTATCCTCATTTACTTCCAGAAAGTTTTTGATTTCTCTTTTGATTTCTTCTATGACCCATTGTTCATTCAGGAGCATGTTGTTCAATCTCCATGTGTTTGCGTATGCTCTAGGGATTCCTGAGTTGGTAATTTCCAACTTCATTCCTTTATGGTCTGAGAAGCTGCATGGTATGATTCTAATTCTTTTGAATTTGCTGAGACTCGCTTTATGGCCTAGTATGTGGTCAATCCTAGAGAAGCTTCCATGTACTGCTGAGAAGAATGTAAAATCTTTAGCTGTAGGATTGAAAGTTCTGTATATATCTGTTAGATCCATTTGGGCCATAGTGTCGTTTAAATCTACTGTATCCTTGTTGATCTTCTGACCGGATGATCTGTCTATTTCTGAGAGTGGAGTATTGAAGTCCCCCAGTACTACTGTATTGGGGTCTAAGTCTCCCTTTAAGTCCGTTAATAAATCTTTTAGATAAACTGGTGCCCTGTAGTTAGGTGCATATACATTGATAATTGTTATATCTTCCTGTTGAATTGATCCCTTAATCATGATATAGTGTCCCTCTTTGTCTCTCTTAACAGTTTTTGTGGTAAAGTTTATGTTGTCCGATATTAAGATGGCTACGCCCGCTCTTTTTTCATTTCTGTTGGCATGGTATATCTTTTTCCAGCCTTTCACTTTCAGTCTGTATGGATCTTTGTTGGAAAGATGTGTTTCTTGTAAGCAGCAAATAGATGGGTTTTGTTCCTTAACCCAATCAGCCAATCGGTGTCTTTTAACTGGACAGTTCAGGCCATTCACGTTCAAAGTGACTAATGATAAGTGGTAACTTTGCCCTGCCATTTGCCAAAGACAAGTTCTAATATATGCTTTGAATTCCCTGTGATCTTTTGCTGTGAGGTTTCCTTCCTTGGTTTCCTTCCTTTACCTTCTTTCATATTGATGACCGTGTTTCTGTGTTTCTGTGTGTAACACATCTTTAAGCATCTTTTGCAGGGCTGGACGAGTGGCAACAAATTCTTTCAATTTCTGTTTGCAATGAAAAGTCTTTATTTCACCTTCATTCACAAATGATAGCTTTGCAGGATATAATATTCTGGGCTGGCAGTTGTTCTCTCTTAGTACCTGGGCTATATCTCGCCATTCCCTCCTAGCTTGTAGAGTTTCTGATGAGAAGTCAGCTGTGAGTCTGATTGGAGATCCTCTGAGAGTAATCTGACGTTTCTCTCTTGCACATTTTAGGATCTTTTCTTTATGTTTCACTGTGGAGAGTTTAATTACAACGTGTCGTGGTGAGGATCTCTTTTGGTCGTGTTTATTAGGGGTTCTGTGGGCTTCCTGTACTAGGATTTCTCTGTCCTTCTCCAAACCTGGGAAATTTTCTGCTAATATCTCACTAAAAAGGCCTTCTAATCCTTTCTCCCTCTCCATGCCTTCAGGAACTCCTAGAACCCGAATGTTGGGTTTTTTAATAGTATCCTGAAGATTCCCGACAATATGTTTCAGATTTCTAATTTCCTCTTCTTTTCTTTGGTCTGACTGTATCCTTTCCTGTTCTCTGTCTTCTAAGTCCGATATTCTCTCTTCTGCTTCACCCATTCTGTTTGTAAGGCTCTCTATTGTGTTTTTCATTTGATCTATTGAATTCTTCACTTCAGTCACTATCACAGTTTCCTGCTGTACTAGTTGTTTCGTTTCATTTTGATTCCTCCTTAATATTTCATTTTCACGAGAGAGATTTTCTATCTTGTCCATTAAGGATTTGTGTAGTTCCAGAATTTGTTTTTGAGAACTTCTTAATGTTCTTATCAATTTTTTGAGATCTGCTTCTTGCATTTCTTCTATGTCATCATCTTCATAATCTTGAATTGGGGTGTCTTTTTCATTTGAGGGTGTCATGGTGACTTCCTTGTTTTTATTACCTCGGTTTTTGCGTTTGTTATTTGGCATATTGGAGATATTTGGTTTCTTCACTGTGGTGCTTTTTCTTGTTATACTATGACTCTAGATTAAGTGGACTATCTGTTTTTGATGGAGCCTTAGGGCTTGAGATGGGTGTGGCCTGAGAGCTCTGTTTGGTGTGCCAAAGGTGACACTCCCATAGTATGTAAATTATATCTCAGTAAATGGATTATTTAAAAAGCATAAAACAGGGCAGCATTAACCTGCCAGTGGTGACCAGAGCAAGCTCAGCACCTCAGTTGGAGGGTAAGCCTTGTCGATACATCCTGGTTCATTAAATGTGGGCTGGAACCAAGGTGAGAACCTGCCCTGTTAGTTCATGCAATGTCATGCGACACCACATTCAAATTCCTGAAGACAAGCGATAGTATGGGGAGCCAATTTTAATTGGGTGTTAGAAAGCAGTGTAGACTAAATTTGGGATTGTCTAGTGTGGAGAAATGCAAGTGAGCCATCATTATCTCAGATTAACAACAAAATATTTTGAAACAGTCCAGCTAAATAATCTCTCTAAGGGTGCAATGAAACAAATCTCCACAAATGTGAACATAACAGAAATCTCCAGCTAATGAATTCAGCACAAAGGAGACGGCAAAGACAAAAAGGCATCCAAGATAGGAGGATTTATTATTTTATTTTATTTTGTTTATTTTTTATTTACAGGCAGAAGAATGAGAAAGAATTCCTATCAGCTGTTTCATTCTCCAAATGTCTTTAACAGCCAGGATTGTGTTAAGCTGAAACCAAGGGCTGGGAACTTAATCCAGGTCTCCTACATGAGTGTCAAGAATCCAATAACTTTAGTCATCAACACTACTTCCCAGGGTCCACATTAGCAGAAAGCTGATGTCAGGAGTCACAAACAAGAATTTAACTCAGTTACTCCAGTATGGGATATGGGCATGTTAACTATCGTAATAATCACCAGGCTAAACACTTGTTCCAAGAGAATGGATTTTAATCAAAGGAGTAACATCTCAGATATGTGTTGTCTTGGCTTTGAATTGGAAAAATCATGGTTACATAAAACAATAAACAGTGGAGTGTCTATGAAATACAACACATGGTTAGGAAATTATTGAGAATTACAAAGTGACTATGGTGGCTTCGCCAAAATTGAGATAGAGTTAAAAAGTAAAAGATCTGCAGAAAGTGATGAATTAAGGCCAAAGTAAGTCTGGGAAGCAGTGCACTTTGCCAGCAGCAAAGTGTGAACCCTGAAACTTGGGCAGCTTGTTGTCCCAGTCATTGTTGAAACCCCAGAGAGGGGCCTGAACAGCTTGACCTGCAGGCCTGCAGCTGTTGATAACTGCAAAGAGCAGGCTGGGTTATTAGTGTGGGACTAAGAAACAACAATGCTTCTGTTATCAGGCAGAAGCATTTCCCTGACCACAGTCAATAAAAATTTCCATAGGTAACTCTGCTCTCAGATGTTTTTATTCTGCTCGATATTTAGTGGTAACAAGAAATATTTTACTGTGGCAAAACAAACAGGCAGTTAGAATGCTAACTATAGTTCTCAAGTGAAAATATTTCATTTGCTGAAGGCTTACTACTTCAAATGAGTTTATCTCGCCAGTATAATAACAATTTTCGCAAGATCTGTAGAAAGTGAAACAGGCTTTGTCTGGGTTTATTGATGATTTCATTTTTTAAAAAATAAGATTTGGGGCGAATGGTTTTATTTCTGATATTTTCACACGATGAAAAAAACTACCTTTTTGATTAAATGTTATTGGTGGATTAAATTATTCTTAGTTGGTTGCATAAATTGAAATAGTGTATATTAGGTATATTTTAAAAGGATTTATAGAATTAGAGAAAAGGAACATAAACTAGAATTTTAAAAGAATGGAAATGCATTTTTACACCTTTGTTATCTCAAAGTATATGAATACTTTGGAACAGAACTTGAATAGTAGAATATACACCTTCCTTTTTCTTTCATAGCAACAAAGCTGTATCTTTAGTCTCCTTGTGTTAGCTAAATGCTACTTTATATAAAAGGATGATTAGGTAGGGAAAGAGGAGAAAGAAAGAAAGAAATGGCAAATAAGTGAAAGTCACTTTACTAGAGTATTAAAAGATACTCATCTACAAAGTCTGTGCCACTTTTCTACAATCCTGTCTCTCAGACAGTGATATTAAACAGTAGCTTTCTAACTGCTAATATATTTGAGCAGCCAATGTTGTAACTATGTAGAAAAGCTTATATGTCATTAACGATAAAGTCCTTGTGTTTTCTAAATATCATTGCAAGCACTTTAGAGCCAATTTAATCAGGTCACTGATGAATAGAGGGGCTATTCCATTTGTTCTCTTTGAATAGACAGGGAGTATATTCAAGAGCCTCCAATGACAGGGATCATATAACATTTTAAGGAGTTTGCTGAAATTAAACCACTCTAATAAACATTTATTAACATTGAATGTGAAATACTTCTATTCTCTTTAAACAACTTGCCATTTTATTTAATTTGGAACTGTAGTCAAAATTGGTTATAGTCTCTAAATGAGGGTTAGCTGTACTTTTGATGAGTCAGTAATTTATCACTATGATTCTCCAAGTCAGTACTATTTCATTGGTGTCCTGAGATACAAACTTCAAGAGGAAAATACCGTAAAATTTAAAGTAATGCTCCAAAGTAAACAACTTTTTTTTTCAGAAAAACACTTTATGAGGAATCCACTGAGTGAAGCATAATTGGGAGACATAAAAACTAAGAGAAGTTAAATTTGCTTCTTATTAGTAAAGGGATAAAATATGGGATTTCCAACTGGTACAGCTGATAAGAAGTAGGAGGAAGCATCTTTTTATTTATTTATTTATTTATTGACAGGCAGAGTGGACAGTGAGAGAGAGAGAGAGAGACAGAGAGAAAGGTCTTCTTTTTGCCATTAGTTCACCCTCCAATGGCTGCCGCGGCCAGCACGCTGCGGCCGGTGCACCGTGCTGATCAGATGGCAGGAGCCAGGTACTTCTCCTGGTCTCCCATGGGGTGCAGGGCCCAAGCACTTGGGCCATCCTCCACTGCACTCCCAGGCCACAGCAAAGAGCTGGCCTGGAAGAGAGGCAAGCAGGACAGAATCCGGTGCCGCGACCTGGACTAGAACCCGGAGTACCGGCACTGCAAGGCGGAGGATTAGCCTAGTGAGCCTCAGCGCTGGCCCAGGAGGAAGCATCTTGAGGGCAGAGATGCAGGGTATCAAGGGAGAGCTGGCATAGATCTTAGGGTAAATGTTTTTATCACACACACACTCATTAATAAGAGATCAGGAGGAAGAATAGCTTGGAATTGATGGGTTTTTGAACAAGTTTCATGTTACCATGAACTTTGTCAAGTTGTATACATCAATGTAGTATCACCTTTGTCAAAAGTTCTTTTAAAATGAAATAATGATAAGTGAAAGTGCACAACTTGGGAAACACTGATTCAGATAAGGCAGCCTATGTAACATACACACTCCATATGGAAGAGACAATCCTATCCTTCCACGTGATGACTGATCTGCACCAGTGGTAAATAGCAGTCTATGCACCATTTAGTGTCTGCAGAAAGTGTCCAAAATCATGAGACACGAAATTACTAGCAGAATCTCATTGCCAAAGGATTCATAACTGTCAGTGAGACTCTGGCCACTCCACAGAATCTGAAGGAGAAAGTAGTCTAAATGTAGGAAATGTTTTCTGGCTGCTTAAACTTCCTTGCTGCAATCTGATGTACCTTTTCAAATGTGTGGTAATTGTGTTTATATACTCAAATGTCTCCTCCCATGTCCAAAAAACCCTTCTTGGTAGACAGCGAGGATGAATCTAACTCATCTCTTACATGTCTTTGGTACTGCTAACTTGTAGCTACCAAGAAAACTGCTGAAATACCAGAAATCTTAATCTTGTCCTCATTCAACCTCATTTTAACCTTTAATGAGTTGAGATTGCTTGGGGTAAAAATAAATTTTAAATGAAAGTTTTCTAAAGCCACCACTAAAGAAATGGAATTTGATTGTATGGTTGCCTCTTCTTCATTATTTCCTTACTGTGAAGTTTATTGAGATAGTGGACCACAACAAGCTTTTACCTCCTCTTTTTATCCTTGGGAAGCTGAATGACTTATTCAATTAAAAAATGTTAGAAAAATAAACTAAGCAAATTATATTAAAAAATTTCAAGAAATAAAAAGGTTATTGGAAATTTTATACAGGAAATATTCCTGATTAGCTCACATATATTTTAAATAGTATGATAATTATCTCTAATTTATATATGCACAATTTAACTATAAAGGACATTAGAGAAAACCATATAGACATATTAAAATATATTTATAATTATGTCTACAGTAGTCAAAATTGTCAATCATCTATCCAACTATCCAACCCTTTATTCATTCATTCAGGAAATATTGGTGATTCTTCCATTGTATATCAAATGTTGTTCATAGCACTAGTTAAGCAGCTCCTTTGAGGTCATACAGTTTAACTTCCAGTAGTAAGGCAAAGGGAGGAATAGCTTGGAAACTGCTGTACCCAAAGGACAGGAATGGCAGAGGATGATACAAATTACGGCCTTGAGATGGATACAGCAACAATAAAATGGGGTTCTACAGACCCAAATCACTTTCATAAAATAGTTTTACTTTTGTCACGTATTTTGAGCAATGAATAAACAAGAATAACTCACTTTGAGTAAGTATTTTAACTTTGAAAAGTGTAGTTTCTTTTGTGATCGTTTCCATCTACTCAATTTATTTTGAAGTTCCAGAAGAAACATGGACAGAAACACTGTGGTGCAGGATTTTTAATAGAATAAGTGCTGAAATGGGTGTTTTGGCCTGGAATAATGCATTTTAATGAATTTAGTGAAAGCTTTTTTTTTCTTAAGCAATAGTATTGGCTAAGGCATCTCATTATCTCTTTGAAAAATACTCATAAATTCTCATGGCATAAGGGACACTTGAGGCTGATGTCCACATTCTGACATTATCTGTGTACTCTTCCTTGTGTATTAACCAAGTGTCAACTTGTTCTCACATTTATTCACTTCAATTGCATCTTTCCATAAAGGTACTTAATTTAATTATTTTATGGTATGATGCAGAGAGAAGGATTTGACTCAATGTCAAATGGATTGGTGAATGAATATAGCCTAATATGTTTAAAGCTTAACTAAAATGTTTCAAACATCTGGCATGTCTTTTTGAGTTAAGTTACCTGTTACTGGCTCCAAATAAGAGGACTCTATTATGTACAGTCATCCCCAGTTATTTTTTCTGGCTATTTACCCTTAGTGATTCCTTCTTCTGAGTCTTTGTAACCCTCACTAACTCCAGGGATTGCAGCAAATAGCTATACTCAGATATTCTCTCCTGCCTAGGCTATGAAGATTGGCAATAACAGTGAGTTACAGTCTGAAAATATTTTTGACCAGAAAAAAATATTTCCTCAGCTTTTCTCAAAAAGCAATTTCTAAATTAAATAATGTACTTCAGGCTTATATATTAGAGTTTGTAAAACTCTAAAATAAAACTTTCTTGAAGTCTAATTTATGTGTACAAATTTGTCATATCTTTGCCCCAAGAAATTAATTATAGGATCATCTGCATTTCATCTCATTTGAATATTACCACTAAGGATATCAGTTTTTAAGAGTCTTATTCACAATGCCAACAAACCAAGCATATAATAAATAACACATTTTTTGGAAATATATCATTTGAAAAACATATTGTTGTAAAAGTAAACCAAACTATGAAAATAAAATTATCATATAAATGATAAATGTAGTCAATTTGTATTGTCAAAATACTAAGGATAATTGTGCTATTTATTTGTGGAAAAGAATAACATTTAGAACCATTTTGAATTTATTAAGAATTTAATTCTGGAGTCTGAGTTGTGGTATAGCAGGTGGAGTCTCTGCCTGTCATGCTAGCATCTCAAATGGTCACAGTTTGTGTCCTGGCTGCTCCACTTTTATCCAGCTCTCCGCTAATGTGCTTGGGAAAGCAGTGGAAGAAGGCACAAGCTCAAGGGTCCCTGTCACCCAAGTGGGAAACCCAAATAAAACTCCTGACTCCTGGCTTCCAGCTGGTCAAGTCCCAGCCATTGTTAAAAAGAATTTAGGCTGGTGCCGCGGCTTAATAGGCTAATCCTCCGCCTGCGGCGCCAGCACACCGGGTTCTAGTCCCGGTCGGGGCACCAGATTCTGTCCCGGTTGGGGCACCAGATTCTGTCCCGGTTGCCCCCCTTCCAGGCCAGCTCTCTGCTATGGCCCAGGAGTGCAGTGGAGAATGGCCCAAGTGCTTGGGCCCTGCACCCGCATGGGAGACCAGGAGAAGCACCTGGCTCCTGCCATGGGATCAGTGCGGTGCGCCGGCCGCAACGTGCCGACAGCAGCGGCCATTGGAGGGTGAACCAACAGCAAAGGAAGACCTTTCTCTCTGTCTCTCTCTCTCTCACTGTCCACTCTGCCTGTCAAAAAAAAAAAAAAAAATGAATCTAACTCTACCCACTATTGCACACATAATGAGAAAAGGAATCTAAAGTGGTAAACTTTTCTTATTTTTTAAATAGTATTTATTTTTATTTATTTATTCGAAAGTCAGAGTTACACAGAAAGAGAAGGAGAGGCAGAGAGAGAGGTCATCCATCTGCTGATTCACTCTCCAATTGGCAGCAATGGCTGGAGCTGCACTGATAAAGCAAGGAGCCAGGAGCTTCTTTCAGGTCTCCCACTTAGGTGCCGGGACCCAAGGACTTGGGCCATCTTCCACTGCTTTCCCAGGCCATAGCAGAGAGCTGGATCAGAAGTGAAGCAGCCAGGACTAGAGATGGTGCCCATATGGGATGTCGGCACTGCAGACGGTGACTTTACTTGCTATGCCACAGCGCCAGCCGCAACTCTTCTTGCTTGTAAATATTCTGATGTGGCATTAGGAAGATAGAAAACACTTAAGCATAATTCTTGCATGTTGGCTTTGCACACACAATGGTCACTGTTGAAGAACTCTATGATTTTACTTTAAGACATCTGTTGTTAGCAAATTAAACAAGGGAGAAGCCAAACAACAATGAAACATCTTGTTGGAAAAAAGTATGTACTTCTTGAGCTTCTAAATTTTGAAGAAAGATGGAAAAACTAAAATTTATGTTCATGTATGTGTGACTATTGCATTTATAGCTTGTCTGGGGAAACTCTAAAAAGACTTATATTTTAGGCCAGCGCCGCAGCTCAGTAGGCTAATCCTCCGCCTTGTGGTGCCGGCACACCGGGTTCTAGTCCCGGTCGGGGAGCCGGATTCTGTCCCGGTTGCCCCCCTTCCAGGCCAGCTCTCTGCTGTGGCCCAGGAGTGCAGTGGAGGATGGCCCAAGTGCTTGGGCCCTGCACCCGCATAGGAGACCAGGAGAAGCACCTGGCTCCTGCCATCGGATCAGCGTGGTGCGCCGGCCGCAGCCACCGCACCAGCCGCGGCAGCCTTGGAGGGTGTACCAATGGCAAAGGAAGATCTTTCTCTCTGTCTCTCTCCCTCTCTCACTGTCCTCTCTGCCTGAAAAAAAAAGACTTATATTTTTACACTTTAATGCAGAAGATAAAATTCCTATGAAGAAGGAGAGCACGGATAATAAAATCAATACAGAGAAAGTGAGCAGACCAGCAGAGATCAGTATCACAGAAGCAGTAACAGTCATAGCTTCAGGCTGCGATTTCAGAAACCACCAAAAAACAGATCTCAGTTTGTAGAAAGCAGTGGTTTCTTTACAGAAAGACAAAACTTTGACTAAATTCAAAAATTTAGGTAAGACATATCTCATTTATCTCTTGTTCCAAGTCCATAAAATAAATGGTCTTGGGAGTTATTTACCACTGCAGTATGGGGAGGTGAGGGCAGGACTGAGTTTACAATCTGGGATTCTTGATTTTTTTTTTCCTGTAAATATTTGATGTATAAAATATACTTGATTCACTTGCAAATTCCACTTAAATATGAATTAAAGTATTTTTCTATAGTGCTTAATCCAATAGCAGGGAAATAAGATTTTCCATCTGAAGCCAACTTTCACTTTGTAGACAGAAATGCAAATATGTACACATGTATATTATACATACAAATCTTTACAAATAGGAGAAAAGTTCATGGCTGATTAAGTTAAAGATAAGTTTATTTTGAAATCCATGCACAGTTTTTTTCCATAAAGCACATTTCCTACGAACTTCCTGAAAACCCTTCATTTAAATGATTTAAAAATGTCTTGCAGCAAAGTAAGCTTATCTTCTAATTCCATGTTTCCACAAATTTCTTAAAAATTAGTTGTTTAGTCCATTTTATTTGAAAGGCAGAGACAAAGACAAAGAGAGGTCTTATATTCATCTACTGGTTACTTCCCAAATGCCTTTCACAGCCAGGAGTCGCGCATGCTATTACCAAGAATGCAAAACTCAATCTGAATCTCCCAGGTGAGTACTTGAACTATCACTGCTTCCTCCCAAGGAGTGCATTAGCAGAAAGCAGGACCAGAAGAGGAGGAAGTGAGACTTAACATTCAGAATCCAGTGTGGTGTTCAGGCATCCCAAGTGGTATCATAACTGTGCCAAACACCCTCCTTTACAACATTTTAAAAATATTACCTATAAAATACATAAATGTATTTATATATATATGTATATGCATACATGTACATATGTATGTAAGCTTAAATTGTAAAGTATATGTTCATGAACTATATATGAGATTGTATGGTTTTAGCATTTACGATGCCTATGTTGTGTGTGTGTTCATTACTTTTTTTTAAAGATTTATTTATTTGAAAGAGTTACACAGAGAGGAGAGGCAGAGAGAGAGAGAGAGAGAGAGAGAGACAGAGAGAGAGATGTCTTCCATCCGCTGGTTCACTCTCCAATTGGCAGCAAAGGCCAGAGCTGCGCCAATCTGAAACCATGAGCCAGGAGCTTTTTCCAGGTCTCTCATGTGGACGCTGGGGCCCAAGGACCTGGGCCATTTTCTATTGCTTTCCCAGGCCATACCAGAGAGCTGGATAGGAAGTGGAGCAACCGGTGCTTGAACCGGCGCCCATATGGGATGCCAACACTGCAGGCGGCAGCTTTACTCACTACACCACGGTGCCGGCCCTGCTCTTTATTTTTTAACCTGAAAAATGAGGAGTTTGTATTTGCAGTATTGCTAATCTTAAGTGCATGTAAAATATATGAAGAAGCCTTCCCTAATACAATTTCATATTATGGAAAAGCTATGCATGGATTTAAATATTTTTGCACCAAAATAAACTGATTGATTAATTCATGAACTTTTTGAAATATTCCCTTATGATAAAGATAATTGAAAATGAATCTTGATGTGAATGGAATGGGAGAGGGAGGGGGAGATGGGAGGGGTGAGAGTGGGAGGGAAATTATGGGGGGGGGGGGAGCCAATGTAATGCATAAACTGTACTTTGGAAATTTATATTTACTAAATAAAAAAAAAAGAAGAAAAAAAAAGCTGAACCAACTGTAAGGAGAAAGAGATGAACCCATTATTATAGTTGGAGAATTTAACATTCATCTGTCAAAATAGATAAATCCACTATGCAGAAAACCAGTATTTACATAGTTGAACACAACAGCACCATCAATCAACTAGATATAAGTGGCATAGGCTACTTTATCAACCAGCATCTGATTACATACTCTTCTCAAGTTCACATGAAATATTCTCTAAACAGACTACATTGTGGGATATCAAACATACCTTAACAAATTTTAAAGAATAAAAATTATACAATGTCTGTTCTCACAATGGGATGAAGCTGGAGATCAAGAATAGAAATCCTAATAAAACCCAAAATATTTAGAAATTAAACCCATATCTAAGTAACAAACACATCTACATAACATATAGGTCAAGAGGCAAATCTCAAACAACCTTTTAAGATATTTTTGAAAAAAAAATTCCCTTATGTAGAAATGGGTAGTATTTTATTTAACTATACCTGCAATAGTGTATTCCAATATATATTAGGCATAACATTTTCCTCATATTTTCATTTCTATGTAGTTTTTTTACTTTTTGTTTTTTTAGTCCTATATTCAATTGATTCTTTTCCTCTCAATATGTTCTCTAGAACTTCTAAACTCCCCTTGACTTCATTGAATGAACATATACTAAACTCACCTTCATATTCCATAGAAAATTTAGAGAAGTTTGACAAAAGAGAAGAAAGGTTATAAGCCCAATATCTTTTCACTGAAATATTCAATTGTTCTCCTTTGTACTCTCACATTTCTACATGCCTTGCAACGAGATGCACCTACTGTCTTCTCTTTTGCACTCTGCAGAATCAAATCATTGTATAAGGAACAACTTTGGTAGGAAGAGATTGTATCTCCTTTTGGAGCAATGACAGGCATTTTTTTTCTAGAAAAATAATGAAATATCTTCCTAGTGAGCAAAAGCAGAGACATTTACCATTGAACATAGAACATTTTCCTCCCCTAAGCTCAGTGCTTCTTCTCCATAGTTTAACACACCACAGGGGCAGGTGTCAGTTGTCTCTGTTCATATAGCTCAGTGGGAATCTGAGCTCAGGGAACCAGCACAGAAATATTGATTACACTATTTATTGTCATTTCTGTGACTATTAAACTGTCCTGTAGTCTGAAAAAAAAATGTGTTTTCTAACAGCGTCCACGAAACCATAGCAGATATAAAATGTGGCAGTTTGCAAATAGAGTAAAATCTGAGACAGCTCATAGTTCTTGATATTTCCTGTTGCTCAGGTCCATTGCTTATACAGTGCTCACACAGTTTTGCATGGTTTGTCACTGATTGTTCATCCAGTTTTAACCTTTGTCCTTGGAAACGTTTTCCAAATTCCCCAGCCAAAATAGGAGGTTTATACATCTATATTCCTGTCATTCTCATCCACTTTCCTATTTTATCTTCTTATATTCAATTTTTATCATAAATGCTTTTTCTTGAATTCTATTAATATTTGGTTGGCAATATCCTAAGAAAGATTCATCTTTAAGTTCTTACAAATGCTTATTATATTTTTCACACTATTGATTATGTAGCATGCTGCATGGACAGTGAACAATTTGGGATATTTTCCTGATATTTGGGAACTTTGTAAATTATGAGTGCATGGTTTTACAAGACTAGAAAATAAAAATTATTTTTCCAGCCTCTATCATGACTATTCCAGTTAGAGGTACAAAATTCAAAAATTAGTAAACCAGAAAAATTCGACTCTATAATGATTCTGTCATTATGGGACAGCAGAAAACACAGTCAATTTTCAGATTAAGCATTGGCAGCAATATTAGTGTCAATATTAACAGTATAGAGTCAATGATTGAGCTTTAATGTCCATACTCTCTGGCAGAAGAAATATGTCATCAGGAATAGCTCATGTTTTTATGAATGTGTTCTTTTAATTCTCTAGTTTCCAATTTTTATTCTCAAGATTACCCAGATATTTACAAAATGCAAACATTTTTTAAAATATCTGCTTGTTTTTAGAATCCTTTCTCATGTTGGTAATAAAGAACATATTTTAAAAAATAGCACAAAAGTATTTCAAGGAAAAGACTCCCCTACCTACACCCCCCCAAAAAAAAAGAAATCAGAAAACAATGAATTTTAGACTCACTTGGGTGTGGTCACATTGAAAGTCATGATTGTATCATAGAAAAAATATATTTTGGATTCATATTATGCAAAATTAAGCAGTTAAATTATCACATCCATTAGAATGGGGTGCAAAATAAGGACAAGACTTTAGGAGTAAGAGGTCAATTATTGAAGGATATTGCCAAGAAGATAAGGAATATAAAAAGAGAAGAGTTGGGTTGTTTTGCTACATACGGGAAGGTAAAGAGAGTCATAAAATAGGTCCTGAGATTTCAGCTTAGAATTCAAAGGCAAAGGAATTATTTCTCTATCAAAAGCCTCTTGTCTCTTTCAAATACAGCACGGCCACAATTAACACAAATGGTTTACTTCTATGGGCTGTCAAATTAACCCAGCTTCATTCATGGCCTATTGTGTTTCCTATATTAATGTGAAGTTATTTATCAATAAAGAAACTTGAAAGTTGTAAAGTGATTATGAAAAAAGATTTATAAGACTCAAACCCAGAAAACCTACTGACCATATATTGTCAACCAAAGCAATTTTGTGTGTTGATCCTTTGAATTATTTGATGGAACCATTTCTGCATAGCTTTAGAATGCTGAACCCATCTCACCTGAGGCAACCTATTCACCCCCAAAATGGCTTCAAAGGCTGGAGCTGGTCCATGATAGAATAAATAAGAAGCTTTGCAAAATCCTATATGGAATATCAGGAAAAATTGCCAAAGTCAAAGATTTCAGAGGCAGAGATTCATCTTAAATAGCATTCTGGTTCTGGCAAAAATCAGATTGTTAATTGAGTTTAACAGTAGGTTATTGAATATTTAAGAAAGTAGGTGCTGCACTGTCTGTTGTAATTTTAGGTATAGCATTTTACTTACTTAAACACATTACCACAGCACATGGTATATGGTGTGTGGTTTTTTAGCTGGCCTTCGCACTCCTGCCACTGCTGAAAAGAAAGATGAAAGAAAGCATTTTACAATCACTTGATTTGTATGGCATTATAGGTTTATACATTATCAATAGTTTGTGCTATGTCTCCAGCTCTCTGACACAATACAAAAATCTAAAATCTTAAGATTCTGCAAAAATGTCAGATTGCATATTCCGTATCTATATTTATTTCATTGTGCTAATCAGAATTTAAGGCCCTGGATACATCTGTGGGACATGCATTCTAGAAAGTTAGAAATAACACTTACCATGATTTACAAGCTTGCTATGTCAGTGAACATTGTAGGATTCCAGGACTCTTGGGCATGCCAGTATATCTCCTCTAAAGAAGTACTGCTTATTCAACTTCTTAACACCGAAGTACAAGCATGACATGTGATATATGCCTGCAATTTGGAGACAATATAGTCTCAGATTCTTTTATCCAGTAACTGGATGTCTGGTAGTTTTAAGGAGGATTCAATGCAGGTACAAGAGAAATAACAGTTTGGCAGTATAAACTATCTTCTCCCAAGTAGTAGAAGTAGCCACAGCAGGAAAGCATTACATTTTATGTGGCATCTCCAGCAAGGTACAAGGCACACAATTTAGTACAAATATACAGGGTTCTGTTGCCATTTGAAAAGGAAGTCTATGCCCTCAATATTCATGAATCCCATTCTCAACCACTTTTCAGATGGGACAGCAGATTGAGCATTAGAGTAGTGAGGTGGAAGAAATCAGTAGATGCTGATGCCTATAAGCATGGACGTCTTCCCACCAATGTCACTGCTCAATTCTAGAGCCAACAGCAGAAAATAAAGAAACAGTTACCTACCCACTGCAGAGAACTACAAGACAGACACTTGTTAACAAATTTATTACATCATAATAATTCTAAATTATATTTGAAACAACAATTTTATAGCTCCTCTTTTCTTACTCTACTTATCTCATTTCATGATTGATTTTTCCTAGAACATGCCTTTAATAAATCAAATAAACATAAGTCTCCATCTAGGCTCTGTTTCTAAGGCACCTGACCTAAAACAAGTGTACTTACCAGGGATTATGATTACAATCTGCTGGTTCAATACACAGACAGATGTTCTAATTGTTTGCTTGGCTGATTAACTGAAATCTCTACTCAACTATGACCTCCTGTAAATGAAACCAAAAGACGGAAATTACTTTCTGAAAGGAGAAGAAGGAATATAGAGACTTAAAAAAATAGTAATGCTACCTAATCCCTAAATATATCCTAACTGGATCCAACGTTAAGATTGACACGTTTATTGATAACAGGAGTGATGACATCTTTGAAATGTGCTGCTTTGTTCTTGTAGGTAAAACATGTTGTAGTTAAGACAGACTTTCTGCTTTCAGTAGAGAACTGAGACTGTAGAACTGTTGAGGCTAATGACAGAAGCTAACTTTCCAAAGCAGGTGCACATGATGTCCATACTTGCCTTGATCACTACTGGCATGAGTTGTGTGTAATAGATGATTAAATTTCTAGTTTAGATATGGTGATCATTAAAAAACAAAAATAACAACACATGGTCTGTTTAGCAAGTAAACATTGTACCACAGACTGAATTGCCCTGATAGTGTCAATGACTTATTCTCATTTCAACTCCCAGAGTTGCTTACATGAAGTGAGAACTAGGAATTTTTCAGGAACTACCCTCCATCTACATTTCACTTAGAAGATGATATGCATACAAGATATTCGTGGTGTGCAAAAATTCACTGAGGGAAGTAGAAAACACCAGGGTATTATGGCGATGGATGTTGAAAAAGCATGAGTGAAACCAATCCCTTAGTACACACTAATAAATAGTGTTGTTAAAAAGATTAGAATATGTTTATGGAGTTCAAGTCAAAAGTAGCTTTGATTTGAGCATATGACAACTTGAGTCCACTAGAAACCTAAATTTTTTTCAAGACTATTTCCTCATTTTCCAACTACCAGTTGAAGAACTGCAACATTCATTGACTAGAAGTCTCACTTTTACTCATTGAACAAAGGACAGAGAGGGGATTAAGAACACTACAAATATTTTCAAAGTAATTCTTACCACCATTTGTATTCACTCTGTAACATATGTCTGATAATTATTAGCTAGGATGTCAAGAATCAGTTTGTACTTGTTTGCTTCTTTAAAATTATCTTGGTGGTTTGGCATCATTGTTTGACATAAAGCAGTTGGTATCAATTACTTTTATGAACTGTTTTGATATTGGAAAAAAATCCACTCAAGAAAATTTCAAAAAGTCATAGATCACTCTGGCAGTAGCTATGCTTTTTTATAGCTTTTTTTTAGCTTGTTATAGAGTCATAGAAAGGCCAAATGTACCAATATAGAATAATCGATAGTGATTTGAAGTGAGTTGTCTATCATGAACCTTGCATTTTCTTATCCATCAGCCATAAAAGAATACATCAGTAGCTATATTTAGTAACTGATTAAAATGATATATTTGAGGCAGTGCCAGTACCCTGAGATACAATTAAGTAACATGAATACAGGTCTCATGTTTCTCATATAATCATGCCTGCTAAATTCTCCCTAATCCAAAGGCTTATCCCTTTAGCTACTTGGGCATTCTTCTCTGACCTTTCAACTAAGAAGAGTTTGTGAAAAGTGAGGTTACAAGTATAAAATACCTGCACACTATTCAATGACATATAAAAAGTTGATTGTTGGACAGAATTACTCTGTAGTTTAGTATGAAGACAGAGAGGGAGATAAACTTCATTTTCTAATGATAAAACTTAGTTGTCTTTACATAGAAGAAAAAGGAAGCTGAAGTAAAAATCCAATAGTTAACAGAAGGCAAGGGGTTTGTTCCATATTCACAGATTTTTAACAGATAGTAATAGGTGATTAGTCAAAAGGGCACTTTTTAAATGCAAAGTAAATGAAATTTGAAAATAATTCAGACTGAATTTCCCCAGATCTTTCCATTGCACACAAGACATTCAAAATCCAGTCAAGATAATCTATTGTTCTCAGTCTTTTCTCCATTTCTGATGTTTTGGAAAATGGATGTGGAAACAGAGTGGCCTTGGTGTGGCAAGTTCAACAGTATGGCTTTTCATTCAGTAAACAGGAGTTGGCTATTTTTATGAATATGTAGTATTACTGAATGCCAAGGAAACCTAACCTGTAGTATAATATCATGTATCAGTGTACCAGTAATAGCTAACAGAGGCTGGTTCATTTCATTTTATCTTGTCCTTCATAGTAGGTCAGACAGTGATTGGATTGTATTATAATTTATTTTGTCTTCATTGCTGACCACACAACTCTATAATTGCCTTCATTAATTTAATAAAATGTCTAATTCACTACACATTTTATGCAAACCATTGACTGTATCTAAATTAATTATTTTGTGATAGAGAATTATGGAAATAGGTAATTTCTTTCTTTTTTAAAGATTTAGTTTACTTATTTCCATTTCTTCTATTATAAAGTATTTTATAATAGATAATAATCTTATTCAATGCTCAATAGGAATGTAAATATAAATTCTTCCACTAGAAAGCATTCTATATGCTTCTGTAAATGTTGCATTTAGCATAATTCATGCTAAAAAGAATGAGGTTTATATTATAAATGCAGTTTATTGAAGAATCACTAACAAAAAATGTGAGTTTATAGCTAAATCACTGACAAACATAAACAATTCTAATAAAAGTATAAGTAAATAGCTTTAGAGTATATGTTAATTCCCTGATAAATAAGCACTATGACATATACAAACATTTTCCTGTATAGAACAGGTGAAACCCCTCAGATTGTTGAATTATGAGTAATAAAAGCACAAAATGCACAAGAATTACATAGACTCATGCAATGAACACTTTTGTTATAGAGCTCATGGATGAAGTGGGCATGATGGAAGGAACACAGACAACTGGATGCATGCAGCACCATACTCTAACGCTGCTTAATGTACTCTGCACTCTTTTGGTGCTACTCAATGGTGCAAAATATTAGTGAATTCAGGAAAAATAGCAAGTGGATTATTGAAAATTTCACATTATAATATCTTCTTCATATTTCCCAGAGATATTCACACTTCTTGATAAGTTTAACACAATGTCAACTAATCCTTGATATTACAAAATAATACATAAATTATGTGTCAATTGAATTGAATATCTAGAAAATCTTGAAATATTCCATGACATATGAATATTTTAATTTTAAAAATTACTTTAGGACCAGTGTTGTGCTGAATTTGGTACCATAAGGGTTCCAGTTTGTGTCCCAACTACTCCACTTCTGATCTAGCTCTCTGCTAAGGGCCTGGGAAAAGCAGCCAATAATGGCCCAAGTATTACGGCCCCTGCCACACACTTGGGAGACCTGAAAGAATTTCCTGGCTTGAAACTTCATCCTGGCCCAACCCCTGCCATAGTGGCCACCTGAGGAGTGAACCAACAGGATGGAATGCTATTCTATTCCAACTATTTTGGTAGATACCTTTTGTATATTATTTGGAATGTATAAATCAGGCACATGAATGTATTTAATGTTTTTGCCTATAGACACTGTCCCCTGACTTGAAGCCCTCTCCTCCTACTAATTACTCAGCATTCAGTTCTGAAGCATCAAAAACTAAAAGGTAGGGGATGCTGGGGAAGTCACTTTTGAATTTTTGCCCAGACTCAGGTAACTCCAGTATGCAATGTGCTATGCAGTCGTTATTCAGAGAGAGCAACCCTTAAGGATGTAATCATCTGGATACAGTAGAGAGATACATTTATTTCTAAGTACCAATCAGCTAGAGGCAGGAAAAAATACTTACATATAAAAATAATTACCACTTTTCCCTCCACACACATAGTGAGATTTCACTTTATTTTGCTGTGTAACATTTGGGCTTAACAATTCTGCAATATTTTCTCCTGGAACACACATATCAGCTTATTCATGGTTTTATAGTTAGTTTCATTTCTCCATTATTTGTTTTGAAATATAAAATGATATATTTCCTGAAACATAAAAGTAAATTTTTTTGAAAAATAAAATGCCACATAGTTGAAACATTAAAAAATTATCTCTTCTGCTTTCCATTCACAAACTCAGACTGTTTAAAATCCACACTATAGGCTGCGGCTCACTTGGCTAATCCTCCACCTGCGGTGCCGGCACCCCAGGTTCTAGTCCCGGTTGGGGCTCCAGATTCTGTCCCTGTTGCTCCTCTTCCAGGCCAGCTCTCTGCTGTGGCCAGGGAGTGCAGTGGAGGATGGCCCAAGTGCTTGGTCCCTGCACCTGCATGGGAGACCAGGAGGAAGCACCTGGCTCCTGGCTTCGGATCAGTGCAGCGCTCCGGCGGTAGCGGCTATTTTGGGGGTGAACCAACGGAAGGGAAGACCTTTCTCTCTGTCTTTCTCTCTCTCTCACTAACTCTGCCTGAAAAAAAAATCCACATTATAACACATTATTTCATTAATACTCTAACACCTGCAACAGAGGAATAAAATTTGTGGTTTTTCCCTATAAAATTACAACTAGTACCAGATAAAATGAATAAACTACAAATATTAAGAGTCATGGGAGTTCAGAAAATAATTTCCCACAACAGAGAGGGTTAAGGAAAATTTTTTTTTTTTTTTAGCACAGGCTTGCAACAACATAGTCCTGTTTGAAATCCCTCTATACTTCAATATTTGTGAAATCAGAAATGTTGAATCTCATAGAATTTTATTGTCCTCATCTGTTGAAGCTAGCAATTAAGTATTTAACTCTTTAAATTTTCTATTACCTTGGATGTGCTCAATATTGCAAGCACACCATTACAAACACATACATTTAAACAACTTTGCTCCCCTCTCTTGTTTTTCCTTCCATCTTCTATTCCTTCTATTCCATTCATTGGCTAGTATCACTTGCTCATACATGCCAGAAAATTATGGAATATTTATTTGCCGTTTTTCTAAAAACACATATTTCCTTCTTAAAGTATTCCAAGTATTGTGCCAATTTTCTACTAAAATGACTCACACTGCAAAATAAAGATCACAAATTTCACGTAGACTGAAATGCATGAGAAAATGTAAGCTATGATAAATCAGAACTTCATGTGCTTTTTCTGTTGAAAGAAATAATTTTACCCTTCTTGCATGTAAGAATCATCTGAGAAACCTTGAAAGTCTGGCCACAGTATCAGATATTTCAATTTAATTGACTAAAAAGGAGCCTAAGGTTTACTATATTCTGACACTTAAAGTTGGATTCAAATAGGCAACAGTTTGGTTCAACAATTACAATTATGAGGTAATTAATAGAGTACTAACTTAGCTCTTTACTGCTGAAATATTCTTTATATGTAGGGATATTTGTTGCATTGAGATAGGCAAATTTCCATGATGGCTGCCAAAAACCTGTACTTGGTACACACTAAGTATCCTTTGACCCTTAAGAGTTGGTAAAATCCTTGTGGATAATGAGATTTTTGCTCTCTTGATTATATGAGCCTCAGTTTCACATATTGGATGAAAATGTTGGCAGAAAATGAGATTCTCGAGCAAGTTTTGAAGAAGCAGGCAGCCACATTTTGAGGGATATTTGTCATTAGGATGTGAATTTAATTATTTAACTTCTAGGAGCAAACCCTGGTTGACATATCACAAGAAAACAGGGCATTAGTGGGCTGGCGCCGCGGCTCACTAGGTTAATCCTCCACCTAACGGCGCCGGCACACCAGGTTCTAGTCCCGCCGGATTCTGTCCAGGTTGCCCCACTTCCAGGCCAGCTCTCTGCTGTGGCCTGGGAAGGCAGTGGAGGATGGCCCAAGTGCTTGGGCCCTGCACCCCATGGGAGACCAGGAGAAGCACCTGGCTCCTGCCTTCGGATCAGCGTGGTGTGCCGGCCGCAGCATGACAGCCGTGGCGGCCATTGGAGGGTGAACCAAAGGCAAAAGGAAGACCTTTCTCTCTGTCTGTCTCTCTCTCACTATCCACTCTGCCTGTAAAAACAAAAACAAAAACAAAACAAACAAACAAACAAAAAAAAAAACAAAAAACAAAAAAACACACAGGGCATTAGTGCTGCATCTGTCGAGGAATGAAACTCAGCAAAATAATCTAACGAACTGGAGAAAAGACCTTAAGGCTCAGTTGAAACCACAGACCTCACTAATACATTGAGTTCTGACTCATGAACAGGAGACTCAAGTAATCACTGCCCTGACTTCTAACTCCTGGACATTCTTGATAACTAATTTGTGCAGTATATTTTGCTACATTTGCAAAGATTAGTTAATCAATAGTAGAAAACAAATCCAGAAATCAACAAATACCTGTTTTTGAACTGTGACAATAACCAAATGATTTCACTGTCATTATTTTTATTCTGAGATCATTGTACTCTGAATCCTTTATTTTGTTCAACTCCCAATCTACCATTAGTTACTAGTCAAGACATGGTGATGAAAGAAAGGGTGATGAGAGAAGTTATTATAATAGAGCTAGTGAGTAGTTTTCACTTCAATTACAATGAAAACAACCAGAAGGTTTAGACTTTTCTTCATCTGTTATAGGTAAAAAAAATAAAAAGACTTTGAATTTTAAAAGGGAGAATAAAAGTGCTTATTAAGAACTGTAGCCATACACAGACAATTTTCTTCCAAGGAATGTCTGTTTGCACTAGAATATTGTAATAAGTAAGATGATTACATGGAAATAAATCCAAGCAAGCATTGCTTAGCAACAGTATCATTAGACTGTGGATTTGATGGATGATTAACATGTATTGAAACAACAAGAAATATTTGAGGACAGAGCTCTGGATTCTTGTTTCCCAATAAGCTTTTCAAACTTGAACACATGTGAATCTGAATATTCCATTAACCATGAAATTACTGCATTTCATTCTGGATAAGCTATTGACCTTGGACTATTTTATGACTAATGAAGAACTGAGATGATTCACTTCAAGGCTTTTGTCTAAAGGCATTCCTGGAACATACCCAGTTTGTCATACTTTCTTTATAGCATTGATGTTAGAAATGTTTGTTTGGGGGCAGGTATTTACTATGCTGGTTGAAATGCCACTTGGGGCACCCACTTACATCCCATGTTGGAAAGCCTGGGTTGAATCTTCACTCTGCTTCTGTTCTACCTTTATGCTAATGCACAACCCAGGAGCCAGATGGTGATGACTTAAATGCTTGGGTCCTTGCCACTTGCATGGAAAAGTCAGAACTGAGTTCTGGACTCAGGTTTTGGCCTAGCTGAGCCCCAGTTATTGTGGGCATTTGAGGAGTGAATCAGTAATTGGAGGATCTCTCTCTCTCTCTCTCTCTCTCTCTTTCTCTCTTTCTGTGTGTGTGTATGTGTGTTTCTCTACCTTTCAGAAAAAAAAAAAAAAAGCTTTGTTTTTGTGTTGTTATTTTGCAGGTTTACAAATAATAGTTTCTGATATTCAAAAAGTCATAGTCACAGCTTAACATTACAAATAAGTTTTTTGAAAAAAAAAATATTTATTTGAGAGGCAGAGAGAGAGAGAGGTGGAAGAGATAGAGAGACAGAGACAGATCTTCTATCCACTGGTTCATTCCCCAGGTGGTCTCTATGGCTGGGACTGGGGTAGGCCAAAGCCAGGAGCCAGGAGCTTCATTTAAGTCTCTCAAGGGGTTCAGGAGCCCCAGGGTTTGGGCCATCTTCTGCTGCTTTCCCAGGAATACTAGCAGGGATCTGGATCTGAAGTAGAGTAGCCAGGGCTGTACCCAGCATTCCAGGCATCAAGTTAGCACATTATGCCACAATGCCAAACCCTACAAGTACTTTTAATTACCATCTTTTACTATGCAACTCCCAAAGTTTGGCTGTGTTATATCAATGTCTCTAAATAGTGTGAGTTAATGCAACATTGAAGCCTAAGGTAGATTATAGAGGTCATTCTGTTTTGACTGGTGAATTAGCGTGATATATCAGATTAACCATGTCATGAGAAAAATACAGTAGTGAAATACAATTATACCTTATTTTAGATGCACTCCTCTTTGGTGTTTAGTAGACTAATCACATCAAAGATATTAAAACGTTGCTAACAACCACTATGAAATCATGGATGCATGTGCAAATATATGACTGCATATACGTAGACATATATGCATACATATAAACATTTGAGTAGTATCATTAATATTTATTAAAGAGATGTAACAATAAAATGTTTAATAAGTAATTTAGAGAAAAATATTAATACAAACTGGAGGGATTTATCATCGATCATAATCAAAAAGGCCTAACCTTATACACATGTTGATACTTTTCCCCTTTATATGTTAAAACTATCTTCATGTAATTTGACTAGGGTTATGCAAATGATCATGGAAGACATCATTCTTTATAAATTACATATCTTCAATCACTTGAAAGAACCTTTTATTCTTTCAATCTGTGAACAATTAGCTCATAGTCCACATATTCTTTAGTTTCAGAATAATATCTAGGCTTGTTTTTTAAAGAATTATTTATTTGAAAGACAGTGACAGAGGGAGAGGAGTAGGAGGAGGGAGGGGAGAGAGAGAGAGAGAGAGAGAGAGAAAGAGACGGTAAGAGAGATAGAGAGAGATATCTTTCATCTACTTGTTCAGTCTTCAAATGGCTGCAACAGCTACAGCTGGGTCAGGCCAAAGCCAAGAGCCAAACACTCTATTCAGTTCTCATATGGGTAGCAGGCGGCTTCATCTGATGTCCTCCCAGGCACATTAGCAGGAAGCTGGATTGGAACTGGAACAACCAGGCCTTGAGTTTCAGCACTTAACCTGTGGCATCACAATGCCAGTCCCTAGACTTGTTTTGCTATAACAAATAATCGCATCACTCTATGGTAAATTATTGGAGAGGCCTTCTTCACATCTTCACATCAGGAGATTTGGTTTGAGGCCCTCACAAACTACTTCACAGGTATATCAGAATTCATGAATTCATAGTTAGTTGAGTTAAATATGTACCTTTTCACTTACTGATTCTATTTGCACAGTTTACATGTATGTTTTGCATTTATGCTGGTCTGTTTATACAAGGAGCACAGTTTACATGTGTGTTTTGCATTTATGCTGGTCTGTTTATAAAAATGCACTAGATTTCAACTAATTAATTGCAGAGTAATTTTGGTAGCAAATTCTGTGCCATTATAGTTTTAACTAGATTTTAGGTTTTAGGCTTCATCTTTTTTTTTTTTTTTTTTTTTTTTTTTTTTTACAGGCAGAGTGGACAGTGAGAGAGAGAGACAGAGAGAAAGGTCTTCCTTTGCCGTTGGTTCACCCTCCAATGGCTGCCGCGGCCGGCGTGCTGCGGCCGGGGCACCGTGCTGATCCGATGGCAGGAGCCAGGAGCCAGGTGCTTTTCCTGGTCTCCCATGGGGTGCAGGGCCCAAGCACCTGGGCCATCCTCCACTGCACTCCCTGGCCACAGCAGAGGGCTGGCCTGGAAGATGGGCAACCGGGACAGAATCCGGCGCCCCAACTGGGACTAGAACCCGGTGTGCCGGCGCCGCTAGGCGGAGGATTAGCCTAGTGAGCCGTGGCGCTGGCCTCATCTTTTAAATGTCATAAAAATCTGTAAAAATAAGTAATTTCATTTAATTTGTAAATCAATTTCAAAACATTGATGGTCACAGATACCTTTATTTCAATTCATTATTAGAATAGTTATTATCTACATTCAACCTACATAATGTTATTTGAAATACCATTAGTATTGTTTGTGTTAACCTAATCATTCTCCAATCTGACTTCCTGACATAAAAGACACAATTAATAAAGTTAAATTTAGTCTGACTCAATTTGATACTAGCTGAAAAAAATATAGTAATAATAATAGTACAATTATTATTTATCTGCTTTGTGACTCTAAAGTGTCTCAACATTATAGATTTGATACTGTCTTCTCCCCTTCCTGTTTAGCTGAAGGGAACTGGTATCCACTTTGCAGTACAAATGTGACTAGACTTGCAACTACAGGTAAAATCAGTTAGAGACTGTTTCAGTCATAGCACAAAAAAAGCAATCTAATGAGAGTATAAGGATAGAGAAGGAATGAAAATAAAAGGACACTTTTTAGAACCATTCTGCCCAAGATTTAAATGGATGGATAAGAAATCTGAGTTTAGTTAGGTTAGTGGTGAGAAATCAAAGAAATTAGCAGGCCAATAATAGGATTAGAACTGTGTTTTTAAAAGATAAAACTAAGAGCTGAGTAGGGGATGAATTTGGAGCACAAGAAGATTAGAAGAATTAACTCCTTGGGAAACTTTCAGAAGATCAAGCGGGAGCAAGAATGGTCTTGGGTAAAATGACATCTGATCATTGCATAACATTTCTTCATGTGATTTCTTTTTCACGATATCATTTGATTTGCACAGAAACCTCATTAAATAGGAACGGGATGATTCCAAGCAGCACATTTTATTACTTTGCTATCCTCTCTGAGAAGAAATGATTTGTTTGTACACAAAGAATTGGTAAGTGCAGACCTTTCTTTTATAATGTAAAGAAGTTTTTCTCAAAAGAAACAATGTGTAAGCAAATATTTAATAAATTGCAAATGATTGGTAATCAAGAAGATAAATGTTAATGTTAATCAAAAAGGAAGCATCTGAAGGAGGAGAAGGCTTGTCCTGTGACAGGAAGTCACAGTGAGCAGCAGGCTGCAACCAGGAGAGGCACCAGAGGTCATGCAGTTATTGTTTGCTTGGCGTTTTGTTTTGTTTTTAATTGACAACAAAACAAATAAATACATTAATTTATCAAAGTTATGTGTTAACCTCAAATATTTTGGTTCTGCATTACTAGATTAAACCTGAGGACCCATATACAACTGAACCATAAGCAAAACGATCAGCTATTCATTGGCAAAAAGCCAATTCTCACAGCAAGAATTTAAAACAACTTTGGACAAGTGGCATTTTCATAAGCTTATAAATGTTTCCTTCTCAATCTTTTTCTCTGTATACAGACATCTATTAGTATACACAGACATACAATCCCAATAAAGCCAATCAGAAAATTCTGAATTTATTTAGGATGCAGAATTTAAAAATAATTGAAATGAAATGTAACTGGCATATTATGTTCTGCTTAATTACGTTTATATGACACACCGAAAGGCAAAACTGTAAGAACTGTCACCACGTGAGTCATTACCAGCATACCAGTGGAGTTTCTGGAAAGGAGGAGATTAATTTACAAAGGGGCAAAAGGGATTGTGTTGCTTTTTGGGGTAAAAGACATATTGTATATCTTGATTGTAGTGATGGCTACACAGCTGTGCATATTTGTCAAAACTATACATTTAAAATAATATAATTCAATTGTTGTTTATTATATCAGTCATGGGTGTAATTTAAATGAAAAACATATGTGCCCCTATTCATATCTTCCTTTGGAGAAATAATTAATGTCAGGTAAAAAATAAACTTTTTTTAAAGAAATTCAACCAAAAACATTACCTGTAAATCGGATTTTTAACCTCAGAAAATGCAATAGGCATTGGTGACTATCCATCATTTCAGAAGAAAAAAAAGTTATAATCCCTAAGAGTTAGACAACCTGAAAAATTGTCAGAAATTACCACAGCAAGCAAATTCTTCTGGGTAGGACATTTATGGGGAGAAACTCCTTGTAAAAGGCTGACTTCAGTGTCAAGATCAGTTCACTTATTGATTCATTAATCTGAAACTATTGACTAGCAAATGAATGCCAGGCATTATTCTAGGAGCTGCTGTCAAAGATGAACACAACAGATACTAGTTAAATCAATGAAAAACATATTTTATTCACTGAATACTGACAGTAGGGAAAAGAACTGCAATGCATTCTCATTTGAGCAGAGGTCACAGAGTATTTTGGAGTGAGAATGAATGAGAGGGGCCGGGGTACTGAAGCAGTCAGGGAAGTGAAAAATGACCTGGGGTTGGTCAGTGGAAAGGCAGTTAGGCCAGCTGTGTCTGCTAGCTGCAATTAAGGAAGTTAGGATTCTATCTTCCCAGGGAGACGGGAGACCACAGCCCTTTCCTTCCTGATGATTAATTACATTTCGAAAGAATGGCTTTCAAGTTGCTGGGAAAGACTCTCCAGATATAAAAAATCTCAAAGACACAGAGGAAATACCCATAATTGTAGTTTTTAGTATTCACCATTGAAGTGTTTAAGGCTTTCTTCTAAAGAAGGCAGACCTAGGCCTAACTCAGAGTTTTCCTAGAATGAACAATAGATTCTAGCAGCATTGATGTTTCTCAGGGAGGCTTTTTTTTTTTTTTTTTTTTTTCAATTTAAGAGAGAGAGAAAGAAACGGGGGCAGGGGGAGAGTGAAAGCTCCCATCATCTGTATCATCTGTTTCACTCCCCCAAAGGCCTACAGCGGTAGAGGCTAGGAGGCTGGGTCAGGGCTGAAGCTGGGAGCTGGGACCTCAACACCCAGCACAGTTCTCCCACTCGGGCAGTGGCAGCAGCTCTACTGGAGCCATCCTGATGCCTCCTAGCATGTACATTACCAGGAAGTGGACTTAGGAGCTGGAGCTAAGTATCGAACCCAGGCACTCTGCTGTGGGAAGTATTTTCTAAGCAGTATCTTAATCTTTAGGCCAAACATTCCTAAGGAAGGTATTTTAGTGGGGGGTGAGGTGCTGAGGTCACCCTGTAAATACAAACTTGTGTTGAAGAAATCCAGCTAGAGTGTGGTCATTTCTTAGTGCAGAGGCCTGGATGGCATATTTTGTGTTGATATTGTACATGTCTTGTCGCTCCCCCTCTTCGTGGAGGAACGACACTAAGCCCTGCCTAGGCTTCATATCCGAGTCACGGCACCATTATGTCGCTCCCCCTCTTCGTGGAGGAACGACACGGGACCCTGCGCTGTTCTTTCGTCTGCTCGGCCCTCCCCGGGTTTTCTGCTGGTTCTTCCCGGGTTGGCTACTATCCCTTCCACCTCCGTGGAAGGGCAGTTCCCCCTGGCCACATTCCCCACTTCCGCAGGGGAGCGGCACACCGCCGGCCGGCTCTTCTCCGGGGCTGCACAGGTGTTCCTTCAGCTAGATGTTCCCCTTAGATGTTCCTGGTGCATGCCGTCTCTCTCCTCCTTTATAGTCCTCCTCCGCCAATCCTAACTCGGCTGCCCACACGCCGAGTACGCTGCTCTCCAATCAGGAGCAAGTCCTACAGTTTATTGGTTGAACTGGAGGCAGCTGTGCGGAAGCTGTTTACTTCTCTCCCAGCGCCATATTGTGGGAGAGCAGATGCATAGAATAAGTCTTAATTCCAGTAACTCAGTCTAGTCCGGATTGCTCCCCACAATGTCTCAGTGTCAGCACAGAAGAGAAGAAGACAAAGACAGTGTCTTCATGGGATTACGTTGCAGGAGCAAGACATATGATAAAGTAATAAACCAATACATAATGCAAAATCTGGCAGAAAAAATGTAAATCAGTCATCAAGTCATCTACTGAGGCTGAGCTAGTACCTGGTGTTCCTGCTCAAAATAAATTTTCAGTCTGATATTAAACTTTTTTTGAATTTTTGAATTTACATTGACTATTAACAGCAAATCATCACGAGTCCATTACCCCAAGTAGATTGTCCAAGGCCT
Source organism: Oryctolagus cuniculus (assembly GCF_051225735.1). Classification (NCBI taxonomy): domain Eukaryota; kingdom Metazoa; phylum Chordata; class Mammalia; order Lagomorpha; family Leporidae; genus Oryctolagus; species Oryctolagus cuniculus. The sequence continues at coordinate 47,547,988 of NC_142880.1, forward strand.
CTTACTTGACATATCCACCTGTTATCCCCAAATCACTCAGATAGATTTCATGTATTTTATTCACATCTACTAGATAATTGTTTTCTTCACAATGGATTTTGAAATAGTTAACCACTATCACTAGCAGGTTCCATGGCCAGTGGAGGAAACTGAAGCAGACATCAGAACAATGACTCAGCAAAGTTCACAAAGCTTTCAGCAGCTGTGTCAGCACTTGATCCCAGGTAGACTTAATGCCAGACCCTGATAGGCTCACACTGCATCGTTTCTCCATCATTAGCACAAAGTCTATACTATACATATTCCCTGCCTGGCATGGGGCTGTGGAAAAATCAAGGAACATGAAAGTTTTCAACAGTGCCATCCTTCACTCCCAAGAGAAAAACTCTAGGGAGTAGTTTGTGATGCTTTTCACATAACTCAGCAAGATAGACTTTTCCTTTTAATATCAAATAACCTACAGTAATAAATGGATATCAAATGTGGGAATCATGAAGATTCTATGTCTGTTTTATTCACTGTACTCTCCATATGACACTAGGACAATTTCTGGCGTATATTAATTTTTCCATAAACATTTTATAATGTGTCTCAGTTACACTGTCGGGTACTCATTTCTCAGATTGCTTTTTGTGCATCGTCTATAACCTGATACCTTGTCGCTATGTGTATATTCCTGGTCAGACTTCCCGACTGGTTTAGATGAAATTGGGAAAGATACTAGTGTTGCTCCCCAAAGGCATGAAGTTACTATCACTAGATTCTAATGGATCCCAGTGTGTTGGTTACACTTTAACATTTTCCTATTTTAACATTTAGAATTTGATTAGCGATAAATCAGACTCTAATTGAGAAGGTCCTATATTCACATTCTTGATAATACTCATGATTGCATAATTCAAATACCCTTGTTTTACTCTTGGAAACATAAAATTGTCCTCTCTGAATCTGTTTGAAATTAGGCATTGGTTAATAAAAAGGGTTGGGGATACGGACCTCTGTGTGGTGTTAAGATGGAAATTTTAAAGTGAGGGAATAGGTACTCATGCTCTTATAATGCTGCAATGCCTTGTGGGAAAAACTGAGTCTTCGCTTCCAACTAAGGCCTTCAAGGTCCGGAGCAATCTTGGGAGTGGTAACCCCATGATGCTCTGCCCTGGATTTTGTAGCAACGGAAAGAGATTACTTTCACTTTTCAATGCCCCTGAGATTTGGGAGTTTTACTGCAGCCCGTCAACTGGAGATAGAATATTCTGTCTCATAGTTAAGAAAATAAAAGCTGCTACTTAAAAAAAAAGTAAAATTTTCTCATGCTAGCCAGTTACTACGTTAGGGTATCAATATGCCTCAGCTGAGTAATATTAAATAACCAGCACTAACATTTATGTGGAAGAAGTCACCTTTATAACAGCTACGAGCATGGTCTGGGTAATTATAACAGTCTTACAGCTGTGGAAAAGGAGATGCCTGCCAGCTCTGTGCAATGCCCATGGGTGCCCAGCTAATGGTCTGCCTGACTTCAAAGCTTGTGCTCTTTCACACCACTGCGTTGCCCCCTGGCTCACCTCCCACTTTTAAAGCATCTTTCTGCCCTTTGCCTTCTTACTTGCGACAAGTTTTGGATTCCTTTAGATTGAGTATTTCAAAGGAAAATAAATTGTGCACACTGTGCCCCTGGAATGTAACAGAATGTTGCATAGAGAAGCTTCAGGTGGGGAGAAGATAGAGGTCGTTGATGTAGGCAGTAGCAATACCAAAGCAAGAAGAAGAGAATTACTGCTGGACGTGACAGAAATGATGGCCACAAGTATGTTCAGTTCCTTGAAGATTAGAGAAACTTTATTGATTTCATAATGACATGATAGTTGTCCAGATTGATAATAAAACATTAACATTGGCACAATGTCAACTAATCAAAATTCCAACCAAAAGGTATACTTTTGATGTTGAATTAATCTTTTTAAATGAGATAAAGAAAAAAGAAAAAGGGATTGTAGATTCATTTTTCAAAATTAATTCGTTAGTTGTCATTTACTTTTGTGTAAACATGTGCATATTATGATGAACTACATAGAGGCCCCCCAAAAAACAGCATAATGATACCCAGAGCTTCTAAATATTATCATATACAGGAAAAGAGTGAACATCATCTTCTGTGGGAAAAGATGAGATTAAGTTAAGGATTTTAAGAGGAGATATTTATCTTGGATTAAAGTGTGGATTCTAAACTCAATTGTATATACTCTAATACAAAAAATGTGGAGGAAGTTTCGATATAATTACTACATGGATGAAAGAGACTTGAAGATGCAGGCACACAGGGGAATGATATGATCCTAAACCCAGGTAGGCTGGGAGCCTCCAGGAGTTAGAAGCAGCACAGGGTGGGGACTTTGCCAGGTACTTCAGAAAAAGCACTACCATGCAACAACTTGAATTTCAGTCTGGCCTCCAGAAATGTGAGAGAATAAACTGTTGTTTTTAAGATAGGAAGTTAGTAATGATTTGTTACAGCAGCCACTGGAAATTCATACAGATTTTGGAAACACACAACAGAGTGCTGCTAGAACACATACTTAAAAATGTGGAGGTGGATTTAGAATTGGTACTGGATGGATACAGGCTGAAAGAACCCTGATGTAGAAGATTGTCACAGGAAATTAATACACACTATTATCCAAATGGTATAGATACGTTCACTATATTTACTGCTACCTTGTAAAATATTGTTCTGAGAATATTATAACTTTCAATGAAAACAGATGCAAACATTTAGCAAAAATTATGAAGCAAAATAATACACATGGAAGAAATGAATAAATGGCTCCTGGCTTTGGATGGGATCGGATCAGATAGCGGCGCAGCGTGCCGGCCGCAGCGGCCATTTGAGGGGTGAACTAACTTTTGGAAAAGGAAGACCTTTCTCTCTGTCTCTCTCTCACTGTCTAACTCTGCCTGGCAAAAAAAAAAAAAAAAAAAAAAGTAATATCACAGCTTTTTTCTCATACACAGTGTTACTCTTTTGCAGATGTATAAAGCAGTGAAAATATTTCTCTAAATCGAGTTGCTTCTATTTCTTTCATTTAACATTTTATACATAAGTATATGGTGTGTTTATTTCATAACAAATGTAACATTTTATGCTGTCAACTGTTAGATGTATTTTATGATTCCTATCCTTAAGAGTCATGTTTAGGATGTGCTTTTATTCAAATTAGGTAGCTATTTTAAATAGGTACTTTCAGCTAGCTTGTCCATGATTTGTTCTCTAGATTTAGATATTTAATTCACGTTGCATTTATATGGAATTGAATATAAACCAGGTTGGTATTTTTGAAATCATTCTCCAAGTTTCCCCAAACTTTATATCATACAGCCATTTCTTCTTGAAATGAAATACACAGCCATTTAACATGTAATCGTGTTTTGATCACCAGTGTACCACAAATATGACAGATTAGACCACATGGCATGGTTGTGTGGTGTGCTATATATTCTAGAATTGTGCAAATGAACTTTTTGATGTATACACAATGACAATGACAGAATTGTCTAACAATGCATTCCCAAGCACAAATCCTGATCATTAAACAGCCTTTAACTAAGTATAATGACTGGTGTCAAAGATTATATAGATCTTCAGCTTTGCCCTCATGGGTAAAATTAATGCAATTCTAAAAGGATGAGTGGGACTTCCATCTCTTTTTTTATTGTTCTGCCTTTTGATGCCACATACCATGTGATAACATAGCAAGCAGACACTTGCCAGACACTGGTGTCTAATCTTGGACTTCCCAATAACAATGAGGAAATAAAATCCTGGTAATCACAAATTATCTAATCTCAGCTATCTATTCTCCCAGTACATCATCTCAGGAAGTATGTGGCATCTACATCAACAGTCATTTAACTTTGATTAGTGTTTCATCATATCCTGGCTAAGTTTTTATATACATGGCTGTGATTTGTTTTTTGTTTCTGAGTTTGCATAATTAAGATCCCCTATCTGTTAAGTGTAAGTTTGTGTTTCTACAAATAAACACATTTATTTGCCATCCCAGATTCACAAAACAATTGCTTTCTCTTACATTCGCTTTCCAATTGTTATAGTCAAGTATTTCCCATCCTCAACCCTTAGAAACCACTAACCACTTTTCTATCAATTATTAGCTTGAGTCATCGAAAGAAATGAGCCAAACTGGTGAACTCATGGGCACAGAGTTGTCCGCAGCTTTCGGCAGTTATCCTATTTAATTTCTGTGGTATTAATATGGGTTCTGGTTTGTGTCCTGGTTGCTCCATTTCTGATCCAGCTCCCTATCAATGCACCTGAGAAATCAGTGGAAGATTGTCCTTGACACTCATGTTGGAGATCCAGATGAAGATCCTATCTCCTGGTTTCCACCTGACCTAGCCATGACTGATATGACCATTTGGGGAGTGAGCCAACAGCTAAAAGATCTCTCTCTCTCTCTCAATCTCTTTCTCTCTCTCTCTCTAACTCTGCCTTTCAAATAAATACAGTAAATCTTTTTTAAAAAGCTAGTCAAGTCACTGTTGCAGTTCTGCAATCACTATTTTAGGTTTGTCTCTTTATAATTTTGGTAATCTTGGGAGTTTCATCCATTTTGCTAATCTTCTAAGGAAAATATTTTTGTTTCACTTATTTTATTTTCTTGTTTTTAACTTCATTGATTTCTGCTCTGCTATTAATTCATTCCATTTGCTTGATTTAAGTTTACTTTGATCATAAAAATTAGCAAGGTGGAAATTATGTTATTAAATTTAGATTTTTCTTTTCTGATATATTCCTTCTGTATTATGAGCATCTAAATGCTAAACTTCATGTACAAATTTGATATGCTCTATTTTTATATTTATTTGACTAAGTAAAATTAATTTCTTTCCCTTGATTCTTCCTGTTTGACATAAGTGCTTCAGAAATGTATTGCTTAAATTTAATGTTTTCTCGTATATCACTCTCTCACTGGTTGATAATATAGTTTTGCTAATGTCTAAAAATGCATGTGGTTAGCTGGCACTGTGGCTCACTAGGCTATTCCTCTGCCTGTGGCGCCGGCACCCCTGGTTCTAGTCCTGGTTGGGGCGCCAGATTCTGTCGGGGTTGCTCCTCTTTCAGTCCAGCTCTCTGTTGTGTCCCGGGAGGGCAGTGGAGGATGGCCCAAGTCCTTGGGCCCTGCGCCCGCATGGGAGACCAGGAGGAAGCACCTGGCTCCTGGCTTTGGATCAGCGCAGCATGCCGGCCACAACACACCGGCCGTAGTGGCCACTTTGGGGGTGAACCAATGAAAAAAGGAAGACCTTTCTCTCTACCTCTCTCTCATTGTCTCACTCTGCCTGTCAAAGAAAAAAATGCATTTGGTTAGATTTCTATTAGTAAAATCTGTGATATTATTTTTAATTGCCTAAATTATTATCTATCCTAAATTCAGTGAGAACTCTGGCAACATCTTGGTAAGAGAAAATAATCTGACAGCCTAAGTGTATAGCAAAGGAAGAATAGTGATTTTTTTTACCTTTTGCAATGTAAAAAATAAAATTTTACTTTATATGTTCTCAAACGGGGGAAATTTGACCTTCAAGATATACATTTTTAAAGAAAATAAATAGAAGGCTTCTGTGTATGCGTGGTATACTCTTCATTAACATAACTGAAACTAATGTTTAAAAGTGATTTGATTTTCTTGGGGCAACCCTCTGATTGCCATTTGATTGACAATCAATAGTTGTGCTTGTATGTATTTTTTTCTTGAAGGCATGTGTATTTTTTTAAATGTGTTTATTCTTACTGTTAAGGCATTCCTATCACCTCAGGGAAAATGAAGTCAGTGATAGACTTGGAATTTACCCTTTCCATTTATAACTGTCACAGACATGCTATTAGCTGGTATAGAGTGGCAGACATAAGAAACATATAGAGGCCCATAAAAACTAAATAAAAATAAATTTATCTTTTTCTTCAAGTCTTATAATGTGACTCTGTTAGAAAAATATTGTATATATCTATAGAGAGATAGGTTAGTGATAGGTAACTGGTAGACCTGTCATTACCGTCTCACTGACTCTTGTGGGAAAAGTTAACGAGTATTCATATACCACTATGAGTATAGCCTTAAAGCGTATTGATGTGTCAGTGAAATCATCACATGTTTTCATGTTGAGTAATTGTTCCCTTCCTTCCTGATTTACCCTGGATAGAGTCCATCAACGTCTTTCTCATCACAATTAAAACGTAAGACTTAATAGTAAACCATTATTTTTAAAACTGTGGCCTCACATATTCATATCAGTCCAGGACCAAATTACTCCTTTCCTTCAAAACAACCCAAACTGATGGTGCACTAGTTTGCTAGAGCTTCTGTAGCAAACTTTCAGAGATTGGGTGGATCAAACAACAGAAATCCACTTGCTCGCAGTTCTGGAGGCTGGAAGGCCAGACCAAGATGTTAACAGTATTGATTTTTCCTAAGGCCTCTCTCCTTGACAAGCACATGGACTCCCTCTCTCTATGTCTTCATATGACCTTTTTCTCTGTGCCACTCCTTCCTGGTGTCTTTTTCTCTTCCTGGAAGGGCATCAGGCATATTGGATATGGATCCATCCATGTGCTCTCATTTATCCTTTTTTATTTTTTAATTTATTTTTTAATTTTTTTTAATTTTTTTATTTTTGACAGGCAGAGTGGACAGTGAGAGAGAGAGACAGAGAGAAAGGTCTTCCTTTTGCCATTAGTTCACCCTCCAATGGCCGCCGCGGCCGGCCCGCTGTGGCCGGTGTACCACACTGATCCGATGGCAGGAGCCAGGTACTTATCCTGGTCTCCATGGGGTGCAGGGCCCAAGCACTTGGGCCATCCTCCACTGCACTCCCTGGCCATAGCAGAGAGCTGGCCTGGAAGAGGGGCAACCGGGACAGAATCCGGCGCCCCGACCGGGACTAGAACCCGGTGTGTCGGCACCGCAAGGTGGAGGATTAGCCTAGTGAGCCGCGGTGCCGGCCTCATTTATCCTTAATGAACATCTCCAAGCACCCTCTCCCCAAATACAAGCACATTCTAAGGTGCTGGAAGTTAGCCTTCCACATATGATTGTTGAAGCAACAATTTAGTTCATAAACAGTTGGGTGTGCCCTTTAATTTTTTTTCAAAATGCATTGGTAAAATGTTGAATCAAACTTTCTCAGAGGCCAAGATCTACAGGAGATCAAGGACACAGGAAAACATGAACACTTAAGTCATTTTTCATCATAAGACAATTGTTTTTTGGTGGCTTTGCAGAAAGCAGGGGGCATGAAACAAACTGTAGGGTCCATAGAAATTCTGTAGATTAATAGAAACTACCTCCCACAGACATGGCTACCAAATTATATATCCTCAATGAAAAAGAAAGCTAAAATATAACTCTGCATCCACATTTGATTTATTTGAAGGTGTAACATGGGTAATTTTAAATAAGAGAGAGGTTATAAAGATATTATAAAGGGCATGTTTTGATAGCTTTTTAAAATATTCACATTCTGAGATATACATTTCCTGGCAACTTACTTCTTCAGATTTGGGAAATTCTCAGATGATCTAAATTGTAAAAGATGCTGCCAAGATTGTTAGGAAAGAGCTGTGAAGAGAAAGCTGCATATGAAGGTGGTTGCCCTTTTGTTAAGGTCTTGGAAAGATCAAAAGGTTAGAATTTCTGTCACAAAGTGTCTGAACCAATTAAACAAGTGAATGATGAACCCCCTCAGACACCCCAAAACAGAGGCCAGGAATGGGATTATCTGGAAATCAAGTACGGAAAAGCTGTGTCATCCAATGGAGTTAATTCTTTGTATATATAAAAGATCCAAGCAGTACTTGTATTACATCAGCAAAATAATTAGCAGCTTGGAATAAAAAGGACATAAATAACTCATAGTTTTAGAAAGCTGTAAGATTCCCAAAATTATGCAGGAAAGAGTCGGATGAATAAAAGTACTGAAAGAAATAACTGATAATCTGAAAACAGACAATGACACCTAGGGTTTAACAATTAGTCAGGAGATACAACAAAGAGCCTCAGAAAATTTTTATTGTAGTTTGAAACTCAGCGTGATTGAACTAACTTGATTTAAAACTTGTTTGAGGAGCTATTCCATTTTTCTGTTGATATGGCCCCTTTTGAAAGCAGAGTGTCTGTAACTCGCATCCCATGTTTATCTTATCATTGTGTTTTGGGGATGGATGACTTATTTTCTAATTTCACAGGCTACAGATAAAGTAGAATTTGATGCCAGTATCAGTCATATCAGATTCCCACCCATAATTGATTTAGATAAGGAGATTGAGGATTTTGAGCTGATGGGAAATTAAATGAAACATTGAGCTTTGAGTTGAAATTGTAATGGGTTGAGAGAAGGTGAATACTCTGGTGCAGCTGTAGCATATGAATCTCTGGGAACAAGAAGGCATACCCAAAGATGTCTATAACCGAATTTCTGGAATCTGTGAATATGTTACCTTTTTGGGATAAGAAGCTTAACAAGAGAAAATAATTCTATGAATACACAGCATAATGGAAATAAAGATTAATACAGAGAAACAGTACCTTGTTTTGAAAAAAAAACTGAAACCAAAAATCCAGTTGGAATTGTGTATTATCTATAAAATAGAGATATATAAGGAGATTTTAAAAAGCTTATGGAAAATAAATTAAAACTAAGTTTATGTGGTAAAAAAGCAATATTGAAATTTATGTTAGACTTTTCAGATATAAAAAACTGGATATGTTATCTAATCAAATATTTTATACTTATTTAGTCAAGTGACTTATGTTAAGGATCTTAGTTTTTTCTGTTCTGTACTTTTAAAATTTCAATATGCAGAATTAATTTATTAGAGATATTATCACCATTATTACTATATGCAAGTGTACAAAATGTACTAGAACATGTAAATAGCATTGTCATTTTGAGACTACCCTTGGTGAAATATAATCAGAAATAATTTTTTCAATTGCTATACCATGTAAATTTTAGTTGCTAATACCATTGAGAACAAGAACAGTCTTTTAATTTCCAATACTATTGCTTATATAAAATATTTGACAAATAAATGTGATATTTTTAATAGTCAAAAATTCTGAATACAGATGCAAATCACTGATCATTGATTCAAAATCATCAGATTATGATACTCAAGATGATGAGTGCACAGATTTTCTTTTGTAACTTTTTAAACTGATTATAACAGAAAACGTTTTAAAACAGTTAAATTGTGCAATTAAGCTTTAATATTTTTCCAGGCTAAATATTTAACCTCTTTTTAAAATTACATTTTATTTTAGTCATATCCTGAAAGTAATTTTTAATGCAGAGTATCCATCCATTTTATACTAATAAGGTTAACGTAGCAATTAAAATCAGTGGCAATCTGGAATTCATTCAGCTAATACTAGACTTCCAACAGGTGGATTTTTCAGATTTTTTTTTATAATTTTTACTTCGATTTATTTGTCTGAGAGGCCCTGGGCCAGTCTGAAGCTGGGAGCTGGGAACTCAATCCAAGTCTCCCATTTGAGTGGCAGGAACCCAATTACTTGAGCTATCACTGGTGCCTCCCAAGGTTTACACTGGAGGAAGCTGAAATCAGGAACCACAGTTCAGAATCAAACCTAGATATTCTGACATGGGATGTAAGCAACTTAATCACTAGACTATGCATTTGCTTGCTTGTATATGTTACTAATACTTCAACAAATGCATTCACTGTCTGGAGATTAAGTCAGGTTAGCTAAAATTTTCATTTCTTTAAACATGTTTTAAAAATGTTGATTAGCAATAACTGTACATATTTATAGGGTACAGTGTGACATTTGAATAAATATATACTATGCATGACCATCAAAACTTTAGGAAATGATTTTGAGTTGAGAGTTATATTTTACTTTTCCAGGAAACACAGACATATTGAGGAGAATAAAAAGCAAATTGGTGTAGTGCACATAGCACTGTGCTTCCGATTAAATATTGAGTATTTATTTAGCCTCATTTCCTTTAAAAATATCTATTCGTGTTTTAAGCAAAATATTTTGTGGAGAGAAATGTATAAACTATATGAGAATAATCAAACCATGACTGGTATACAAATCAGTTGATTGTAAGGTGCTGTGAGTTTCAACTTATGTCTCTCTTGTTACTTGCACTTTGTTTTACCATCAAGGGAAATGTTCTGTTCTTGCATGTGAAAACACCCACAAGTGTTAATGCCTATAAAATTAATTTCAGTCTCAGTCATTGGAAACTCCCATTTGGATTTTCCTACAGTGAAAACAACATATGTCTTAGTATCGTTTCCCTTGATTAGTCTGACTTCTACCATGCATTTGTTTCTTTTTTAACACACTGGTGGCTTCTTCTGAAATAATCAGTTAAGGTATTCAAAGTCTCAATAGAACAAAGAATACATATTTCACATTTGTTTCCATAGAACTGCTTACAATGGAAAAAGTCTAGTTTTCCCTGAAGTTTGATCATTTACATTTTCTTATTCAAATGGAATTTACAAGCATTTGTTTTCAACAGTGGCTTAATGATTTTTATATTACTCTGAGAAACAATTACATTTGTTATATTTGTAACTGACATTAATCCTCAAATTATCACAATGGACTGCCATATACATTTTTATATATAGTAAATATGATACAGGCTCACACTAACAACAAAACAGATGGAATAGATACCCTTATTTCCCTATGCATAAATTTTCATAAGAAACAGAGAAGAAATAATACTAAAGAAAAAGCACACATCAGGCTTCTTTACTCTGTGGAGTGGCAATAATTGATTATCTGGGATAAATCAGTTGTTGATTATGAAAGGTGATTACTATGTATATCACAGAATAGAACATGACGAAAGGAAGGGATTTTAAATCCACCCAAAGAGAAAATGCACATTTTAAAAAAATCTCAGGTAGATTGATTTTGAGTCTAATTTATATATACATATCTAGCAACATACAAAATATAGAAAGAAATGATAAAATATGAGATATAAGAAATAATGTATTCCCATGTCTGTGAACCCTCCATCAGATTGGAATGCCTTTTTGAAACTTACAAATATTCAAATTTAATCCATTTGTCAGAAGTAAACTCAGAGGTCTTCTCAAAAAATAAACTTCCCTGGATTCCTCAGGGAAATTTTGCCATTCTTAACTCCCATAAAAGAGGTTTTCTCTCTCTCTCTCTCACTCTCTGTCTCCCTCTATCTCTCCCCACCCCAGTTTAAGCTATCTTGTTAATGCCCAGATTAAAAGAATCTATACATTTCTGAAGCCACTATAAGAGACATCATATTATAATAGTCAAGCTGGAATGAACTAAGTCCTAACCATAGAAAAAAGTTGGCTTCCTTTATCACATGACTGGAATGTGCCAGAATCTCAAATTCTTAATAAATTGTCTTGAGAGATCAGCTCTAAAATATTTCCACATATTATATGTATTATATTTCTAGAGCCTAAGCTATGAGACATCCCTTACCCCCTGTTAAAATACGCATGGTGATAGGGAAGAAGTAGAAAGAGTTCAAGAGTACCAAAATCTAAAGAAATGAAGGGATAAACAAGAATCCAGAAAGGAGTCAGGTGGTTTTCAGTGTTGTGTGTTTGATGTGTTTGTGAAAAGGACAGGCATCTGAAGGGGGCTGGCGGCAAGTGGCAGCCCTTTTTTTCTGGCTGCCGTGTTCATGGAGATTAATTAGGTGGCATATTGTGGAACCATGCATCATAGGTTTTGCTTCCAAAATAACGCAGTGCAGTGAGCTGCAATATGTCTTTGGTTAACTTTCCTCTCGGATTTTCTTACTTAACTGTAGTGCTAAGGGATCTTAACAATTTGGGGTATACATAAATAAATAAAGCAGGCAAGGCAAATTTGTGAGACCATATTCAAAGTCAAAATTCTGCCCTATTCTATTATCATCTATTCAGATAGCCCCAAGTCTTCAACAATAGGAGAAATTAGTATATTATTGGAATCTGGAAACATTGTTATTTAAGAAAAAAACAAAAATAACAATCCCAGACTGAAAATAGTTCATGCTAACATTCAGAGCAACAGGAATGCTATATTATATATCGGATCCTAAATTATTTAGCTCACTTGAACTCTAAATAAGCCAAAAGATCAGGTAGTATGATGCAGAATATTCTATCATCAAACATATTCATGAATACGCTTGCCTGCTTAGAATAAGATTTCCAAAGGATGGCCTTCTGAGGGGGACAGTGGACTGCCTCTAAGACAGTAAGTGGACAAAGAGTATGTCACTTTCACTGCCAATTGGCAAATGCACGTCCAACATTAACAGTTAAAAATGTGATAAAAAAGAAAGTATTTTTTTAAAAATCATTAATACATAGCAATTAATAATTAATCTATGTGAATGGAAAAGTTGTGAGAATTACTCTGAGAAGTCATTTTCTCCTAAAGCTATCTAGAGAAAATTTGTTTTCTTTCGGTTCCCTAAAATTAAATTTTAAAAAAATCAAGTGTCCTTTTGACACAAGCTCCATAACATGAATGGTATTGAATTCATTTTCAACTAAACTTTTATTATGGCTGCAAGTTGTTGTTCATATGTAAAGATCACAAAATCACCTAGTCGCATTGCCAGTTAACATGGTAGTCAGCTCAGCTGTGCTGAGAACAGCTCTGGAGCCTTGGCAGTGGCCAGAATTCAAAACCTGGCTCTGCCATTTGCAAGCTGTATGGAGACATTTGGTAAGCCATTTACTAGTGCTTTAAAAAGAATTAAATTAATGACTGTCAGCAAGTTAAAAAAGCATACAAATCAGGCCAATTGACTCAGAAATAAATCAAAACAATTAACTTTAAATGTAAAATTTGGAACTGATAAAAACTGGTGCTATGAATTTCAGTGTGTTTATTGACCGTGTTAGGTATAAAAGAATGGCGCAAAATGGAAAAATATGTACTCATCATATCTGATGGAGATAAATTTTGCTAAATTCAATACAGAGCATTGCTCAATTCACTCAAGTAAATTGACCAAGAATAGAAAGTTAGGCAGTAGGAAATTGGTGAATTAATAGAACACAGAGGATTCCTAGTATATGAAAGAGTATTTTGTTTTTGTTTATGAAAATGAGGAAATTATAACAATGAAGAAAACATTAGCATTTTAAAAGTATAGATAAGTTCAGGGACAGGCTCTGGCTTAGTACCCTAAGCTTCGCCTGTGGCACCTGCATCCCATGTGGATGCTGGGTCAGGGCTCGGCAGCTCCACAACAAACCCAGCTCCCTGCAAGTGCACCTGGGAAAGCAGTGGAAGATGCCCAAGTGCTTGTGCCCCTGCATTCACGTGGGAGACCTGGAAGAAGCTCCTGGCACCGGGCTTCTGATCATCTCAGCTCTAGCCATTGCATCCATTTGGGGAGTAAACCAGCAGATGGAATACGTCTCCTTCTGTGTCTCCCTCTCTCTGAAACTCTGCCTCTCAAATAGATAAATCAGATAAAAATACACATAAGTTCAAACAAAATGTGGACTGTTTGGTTAAAAATAAGAAAATGAAATGTAGAAATGGAAAATTATAAAATTAAATGAAAATGAGCTAAAATAAACTGGAGACTAATAAATGATAATAACATAGCTCTAATAAAAAGAGAAAGATTAATAATGGGCTTAATTTAATCTGCTGTTTAGGTGAAGCACACATAGAAATTCAGTGACAAAGATGTTGAAAAGTGAAATATAGAATAAAAATGATAAATAAAACATCAAATGTATTCAGCAATAAATCTGGGCAGCACAGATTCATATGAATATGAATATATCCATATTCATATCCATATTCATATCCATTAAATATGAGGTTAAATGAATTATTTTTGTTATATGAGTAATATTTGAACAATCCACCATGAATAAAGTTATATACAGTAACATTGCATTAGAATATGTTATATAATGTCTTCTATTAAGATAATTAGACAGTGCTATAATATTTTATTATGAAAGGATAGTAATAACATTGACAAATGAAGTGGAAGAATAGCCAAGAACCTCAATGTGAAATCAAAACAATATCGTATAATTGAACTTTCAACTGTGAAACTGAACACATCCTCTTTTCCCACATTACAATAACAGTTCTCAGTGTCATTCAATACAAGAGCATAAATAAAACCTTTGACAGTTTCTGAAATTAGAAATATTAAACAGGACATTTTATTATGATTTAAGATCAACTGTGTAGTAATCATGAATGATGAAACAAACCAAATGGAACTGAAAATTAGAAATATCCTCTTATGTAACCCGATCAACAAATATAAATAAAAATTGAGTGCTAGAGCCTGTTTAGAGATGACGGTTTTGTTTCACTAATGTTTGATTTGTTTTTCCTGGAACATTCAGTTAGATTGTATTTCCCTTCCTCCCCAGCAACAGAAAGTACCCTTGTAACTGAATATTTACCATTGAAATATGGATGCAAGAGATTTGCCCAATGTTAGGCTTGGTCTACGAAAATATTCTAAACACAACCTTGCTCTACCCTATCTATCAGGTGAAATATATATGGCATAGAGCACCCTAAATCTCTGTAACTAGTTCTTTAAGGATTTTTGACAACAAAACCTAGTCTATCACTTGCTTTATATACTTCCCTTAGTTTTTTAAAATATTTCACAAATAAAAACTATATATTCAAGTGACACATGATTATTTCATGTAGGTACAAGTTGTATACCAATTCCCACAGTTGAATTAATACCTTTGTCACCATCCCAGTTACTATCTGTGTGAGGGAGGCAGTAAAAGCTGAAGACACTTCAAATATGCCTTCTCTTAAATTTCAAAAAATGCAATTTTATTAACTATAGTCTCCTTGTTATACATTAGATCTGTAGACCTTGTTCATTTTATAACTGAAAGTCTCACCCCATAAATTAACATTTCTCCTCCACTGCCCTTATTTCTTAGTCCCTGGAAACCACTATTCTGTTTTCTACAAGTTTGTATTAGATTCCACCTGCAAGTAATATCTACACAACTTGTCTTTCTGTATCTGGCTTATTCCACTTGCAAACTATTCTTCAGGTTCACAGGGTTTTCTTCTTTTCGCTTCTTACCAGTCCATTGTTTATATATGTAGCATGTTTCCTTAATTTATTTCTGGCTATATTCATTCTGTTATCGGTGTTTTCCGAATGTACATCAATTTCATCTACACTGAATACTTGAAACAGTTAACTTTCCTCTCCCCAAATACGCTCCTTGATAATGCTTATAATGTTTTTGGCACACATTATCATGGCATTTTTAATCATTAACAAAATGCATGGGAATTACAAAAATTAAATTAAATTTTATACTAAGAATTATTTGGAGAAAAATTGCCTCTTTTCACTTTGATTTTTACAGAATATTCTGCAGTGTGAGACATACCATAATAATTTATAAGTAGCTAAAAGGCAGAATTCTTTCTTATTTATAGTCCCTAAGCACGTAAGGAGAGAAAGCTGCCAGTCCAACCAGGGTCACACAGAGATTGAATGCATAGCAAGGGCAGCACAGCAACAGGAGAGGTAAAATCACAGGACTCTCTTAGGAGACTAAGACAAGGTATTTGATAGACAACAATATTCTTTCATGATAAAAATTTCAGTGTAGCCGAAACAAACCTTAACACAATAAAGGTGGTTTTAGGACAAGCCCACAGCAAACATCATATTGAGTCGGCAATACAAGAACGTCCTGTCTCACTACTTTATTCTTTATATTCTGAAAATTTTAACAAGTACCATTAGTCAAAATAAATAAATGAAAGGTATACAACCTAGAAGTGAGGACATCATATTATCCATTTGCAGATGACCTGATTCTTTTTATAGGGGAACCAAATGTCTCCACCAAGAAACTATCAGAAGTGATTTAAAGGATTCAGCAAAGTTGCAGGGTATAAAATCAACACACAGAAATCAGTAGCACTCTTATATACCATATCTGTTTGGGAAAGAACCTGTAAGAACAATCCCATTCACAACAGCAACAAAAAATAAATATCTTAGGACAAATTTAACCAAAGATCTGAAAGCTTTCTACAATGAACATTACAAAACACCACTTAATGAAATAGAAGACCCCAACAAAATAAAATGTTTTTTTCCCTTTTCTTAAAAGAGCTGTTAAGCAATTGGCATATCCATGGTAAATATTTTGTGTAAAATATCACTTTTAATTACTATAAATGTGTGTGCTCTATTTGAACTGCATATTTCTCCTAAAACAGCATTTTTGAGGTAGGACTCCAATCATCCCAACTTGTGTCTTAACTGCTGTGCCAAATGCCTGCTCCCCTACACCATTTTTTAAATATAAGTTGTATTGTATAAATGGAACATTACCTCCAAGTTCTGTTTCAGAGTATAGCTATGATTGCTAGACTGCAAATGGTAAAAATGAATTGCAATCTATAGCAAACTAAAAGCACCCTGTAAACTTTCAAAAATATTTCCCTTCATTGGAATGCAAATGTTAAAGCATGCCTAAATGAAATGCATGGGAAACTCTTTCTTTCCCACTTAGAGACTTAGAGACTGATTAAAATGAAAGTTATGCATATTCAAAATTGCATTTTAAAAATAGACAACATTGTTAGAATTCTTGTTTTGAAATGTATTTTTAATTAAGACCAGTGTTTCTCAAGTGAGGGTGACTTTAGCTCTGTTAGGAAATATTTCCCAATGTCTACAGATTACTTTCGTGATTATGAATGAGGATGGTGAGATTGGGCATTAGCGGTAGAATTCTGGATCTTGCTCGACACTCCACAGTGCAGGAGACAGCATCATACTATAAAGAATGTTTGGACCTGTAAGCCTACAGTTCTGAGACAAGCACTGTAGGGTTAACCAGAAACTGTAATTTAATTCAGCAAAATGTTAAGAAATCAGAAGGAACAACTTTCTATATAACTTCATACAGAACCACTAATCTGGAATTTGTTTTCCACTGTTGATACCACTTAGATTATTTCCCGTCTACTGTGAAATCAGCATGTAAATATATGACTATGGTTGTGTATTTCTCATAAAGAAAGTTTTTCACCCATTATATTGCTCCTTCAAATTACTACATGGTATTATTATACCAATCATATTCTTTAAACAGCACTGTATTCTACTGTCTTTACTAATTCGACTTCCTTGAATTCACTTCTAAACCCTGCAATTCTAAATTCAAATTTAGTATTTCAAGGAAATTTCTCTTGCCAATATCAATGGAGCTCTTTTGTAAAATCTAAGAGGTGTTTTTGAATATTTTTTCCTTATTTGTTTACCTACCATACTGGCAATTCTTATCATGCTTGCACTGCTTATATCAAAGTAATTTATTTGCAATATATGCTACGTCACCTTCCTAGTTTTTCTTCTACTCACTTATAGCATCCTTGTTTATGTGTAATAATTTGGCTGAAACATGCCTCCAGGTTTGAATAATGAGTTGGTCTGAAGAAGTCTCCATAAATAGCAACTACAATCCAGCTTGATGAGCAATCTAATCTAAATGTATTCTACAACTAAGTGACTGAGCCTTAGCCAGGCATAGCAGCTGACCCCTCAGACAATTCCAGGCTGACTGCTGGCAAATTATGCACAAAGGCAAATGCCAAGCCAAGCCAAATGTGCAGTCTCCCTGAGACAGTTGTTATCTTTTTTGTTATGAAAGTCGCTCGCATTGAACAAGGAGCAGGTAAGAGGGACCCGCTTCATCTGGAATGCTGCCCAGTTCTACACATTTACTTATTTATTTTTTTGTTTAGTTTTGCTCAAGTAAATGCTGTTAAATGGAACTGGCCTCCGATTTTCATTTAAAACCAGGCTCAGCTTGCTTCTCCACATCTTCTTTCGTGTTAAGGAAATAAATGTTGACATTAAGAAGCCACATGTGTGTCTCTACTTTTGTCATTCTGTGTATAGCCATGGGTACTATCACTTACTCTGGTGATTTCACATATCCTCACCAGAAGGGTGTAATCCTCCAATTCAACTTGAACTTTGACATTTTAAGAATTTTCCCTGATTATTCAATTACTCTAATATCCCCAGAACTACATGTCCATAGATACACATTCTGTTTCCTATCCAAAACTCTCACCTCTTCCTGTATTTTTCATCTCAGTAAATGACATTATAAGCTGATCCATGATTTAGACCAAACATCTGGGAGTTTATATTGATCTACTCAGTTTGTCTCTTTTCCTCAATCTCATATATAGTCAATCATCAAGTATTTTCAATTAGACTTTATAATTAACTCTGTACAATTTCCTACATATTGATTAACCAAAATTTCTGTAAAACTCTCTTTGAGAGCTCTCTTTGCCCTCTCAGCTTAAAATCTTTGCCTTTGTAAATCTCACTGTATATGCTTCACATGGTTTTACAAAACCCAATATCATTTAGCCTCTGCTAGTCTTTCGGGCTGAACTCACTAACCACACGTCACTCTACCACCTACTAATCTATTTTGATTTTCTGGTTAAGGCACAAACTCATTTCCCATTTATAGACATATGAATCTAATTGTATCAGTCAGCTTCTCATGACTATTACAGAGTACCTGAGACAACTTAACTCTATAAAGAAAAGATGCTTGTTCAGCTCATGGTTTCAGGTATTGAAAGTCTAACTGGCTTGAAGTAGGCTCTGGCAAAGGTCATGTGGTACCTGGTGACATGGATGCAGAGGAAGGATCACATGACAAGCCAGGAAGCAGAATGAGAACTCTGACCCAAACTCCAGCTTTTATAACATGAGAATTACCTTCTAAGGAATGTTCACAATGACCTAGGGGTCTTCAACTAGGCCCTACTTCTGAAAGTTTCTACCTACTCACAGTAGCACCACCCTGGATCAAAAGGTTAACATACAGCCTTTGGCTGACAGTTAACATTAAAGTTAGTGTCCAGACCGTAGCACTCTTCTCTTAGAGTATTTTTCCCCTCCATTATCTACCTCATTGTTGCTCATTTTTTAATCCCCAACACAGGCTACAATAGTTCCAGAAAAGATCCTGTAAATTAATATATTTTAATTTTTTATTTATAAAAAGAGAGCAAAATTTATGTATATCATATATACATATTTTAGAGCATAGTGATACTTCTTACCATGCCCTCCTGTCCTCCCTCACTCCAACCCTCCCCCCCTTCCTTTCTTATTTTTAAGAAATAAAATAAGGAAAGTTTTTCACTCATTATATAACTCCTTCAAATAACTACACTGTAACATTATACCAATATATTCTTAAAATAGCAGTGCATTCCACAGTTTGGATCAGTGTTTTGTCAGGTACTCCATCCAATATTTTGCTGATAGGGATACGTGGGATGCTCTCTCAATCTGCCTCTGTCTCTCTGTAACTATGCCTTCCAAATAATTAAACAAATCTTAAAAAAATTAAAAAAAAAACAACTGATACTACTTTCATGAAACTTATTGTGTTCACCATCTTTTCTGTACATGTTAAAACCCACTTACGATGTTCTATTAAATCTTACGTCACATAAAAAGCATAGGGGAAGTCACAACACACCATATGAACTTCTAAAAATGTATATTTTGTTTCTCAGAAAAATTATTCAAAATATATTTTGTTTTTTATGAGAACATGATAGAAATAAAGCAAATCCCCTCCTGTTGTGCAAAAAGAGAAAATAGAGAGAGACATGTAATACATCTAATGGAGAGACCTAGAAATGTAGAAGTATGTAGCACATCTAATACCTCTAAGCATGGCAGCTTCTCTATCTTTCATAAGATTTATAAAACATAAAAAGATGTAATACATTTTTGGAAAAATTGAATTAGAAAATCAGTTTTTTGGCATAAAAATTTTGAAGTCCATATATATAATATTTTTCATAATGTGTATTTTCCATGAACTTTTTTTTTTTTTTGACAGGCAGAGTTAGACAGTGAGAGAAAGAGACAGACAGAAAGGTCTTCCTTCTGCTGGTTCATCTCCCAAATGGCCACTACGGCCGGTGCACTGCGCCGATTTGAAGCCAGGAGCCAGGTGCTTCCTCCTGGTCTCCCATGCAGGTGCAGGGCCCAAGCACTTGGGCCATCCTCCATTGCCTTCCCGGGCCACAGCAGAGGGCTGGACTGAAAGGGGAGTAACCAGAACAAAACCGGCTCCCCAACCGGGACTAGGACCCAGGGTGCCGGCGCCACAGGCAGAGGATTAGCCTAGTGAGCTGGGGCACTGGCCCCATGAACTTTTTTTTAAAGAATTTATTTATTTATTTGAATGGTGGAGTTACATACAGAGAAGCAGAGGGACAGAAAGATCTTCTATCTGCTGGTTCACTCCATGAATGGTTTCAATGACTAGAGCTGGGCTGATCTGAAGCCAGTAGCTTTTTCTAGGTCTCCAACGTGGGTGCAGGGGCCCAAGCATGTGGGCCATCTTCCACTGCTTTCCTAGGCCACAGCAGAGAGCTGGATCAGAGAAGCTGGGATATGAACCAGGCCCTTTTGGGATATGGGCACTACAGATGGAGCTTAGCCTACCAGGCCACAGCGCTGGCCTCTGCAGGTACTTTTTGAAGAACTGTCATGGACTTTGAAAAAAAAATTACAGCAAAATAAATGTATCTTTTATTTTTTATTAAGATTTATACATTTTTTAAAAGGCGGCATAACAGAGAGAATGGGAGAGAGAGAGAGACAGAAACAGAGAGACAGAAAGAGGAAAGAGTTTCCATCAAATAGTTCACTCCCCAAATGGTTGAAATGGCCAGGGCTGTACTATGCCAAATTCAGGAGCTAGGAGCTTCTTCCTTGTCTCCTATGTGGGTACAGGGACTCAAGGATTCAGGCCATCTTCCACTGCTTTCCCATGCACATTTGTGGAGAACTGCATGGGAAGTGGGGCAGCTAGAATTGGCATTGATTTGGGATACCAGCATTTCAGGTGGCAGCTTAACATCCTATGCCATAACACTGGTCCCAAACTTACCTTCTAATTAATTTTCAGGAATTTTTGAAGTGCCTGCAGGTTGATTTTATTAATATTTTTTAGGAATTTCACTAATATAAATGATAACAGCTCATCTGTGATGTTATATACCATGTAAAGAAAGGTGAAGAAAAAGCAAAGAATTTGGAATGATTACAGCAATAGAAGAAAAAACTAAAAGTACACCAGGTGATATTAACTTGTTAATGCCTGTACAGAGTAATCAGGACCAGAATGGTGTAGCTCCTGCAGATATAGAGATATACAAGGTTTTTGGATTATTATTTTCACTAAATAGGAACATATAATTTAATTATGCAAAAAGTAAATTTAATAAGTGTAGTCACATAATTGCTGAATTAAATAAAAATAAGTAAGCACATGAATTTCTTGAGCAATGATAATGTAATTGTTTTCATATCATGCCTTTTTAAAAATTAGAATTGTTAAATGGTATATACAGTAAAGTAAATAAGTTTTGAGCATAGTAATTAATTCTTTTTCAGAAAAATTTCTAAGGTAGAACAGAACATTCCATATACCTTCTACTTATTTTCCCTGTTATTAAAATCTAACATTCGTTAATATATCTGTTATTGTTTACAATCCAATTCGATGAATCATAGCATATTAAATTTCATGCAAAATTCAGTTTCCCTTAGGTCTTTTCCAGGATCAGATGCAAGATATCATGGTGCATTTAGTCCTCATATTTCCCTTGGCTGCCCTTGACTAACAGACTCCAGATTTATCTTGTTCTCAATGATCTTGACTGCTTGGATCACTGTGTTTTCACTCCATTTGATATTTTGCTGATAGGGATGTGTCCAACACTTTTTACCAGATTGGGGCTATAGATTTTGAAGAGAAAGACCACAGAGTTAAGTTCCCCTATCATATTATCAGTGGTTCAAATCGTCACTTCATCACCACACTTAGTGCATCCTAATGCAGATTTCTGCATCCTAATGTTACTCTGTTGTGCTTCTGTTCATACTTAACTCTGCAGAAGGAGGTTGCTATAAATAGCCAAGAATAAAAATATGGTGGTTGAACACCATCCACCATCTCCTTATGGCTGTAGTATCAACATAAATTGTTTGTAATGCTTCTGCACAAGAATTTTGTCTTTAGCCCCTGTTTATTTATTTACTCATTTATTTATATATTATAAACTTAAGGAATATTTATTTTACAATTGCACCTTTTTGGTATACTTACTGCTTTTTATAGTTATTTATGCTTAATGTTTGGTATACTTATTATTTGAGGACATTTCTGTCTGATCTTAGAAATTTACTACATTGTAATAATGTTATTAAGTAAAGAGGATTTCATTTCTTTAATTTGAATCTTTATATATGAGAGGCCTTCAGAAGTTCATGGAAAATACATATGATGAACAAATTATGCATGGATACAAAAACAGTTTTTGTGTCAAAAGAAATCTTTTCAGTCTATTTTTCTTTTCTTTTCTTACTGTCCTATTAGGGCTTCCAGGATAGCATTGATGGAAAGTGGTAGAAGACAACATCTTTCTTTGTTCCTCCCTTAAACGAAGAGCCTGCAATTCTTCCCTGTTGTGCACGGGTTTCCCTGCGTACTCTCTGTTGAGCTGAGGACATTCTCCTTGATTCTGAGCTTTAATCATTAATAGATATTTGATTATTCAAATGTTTTTTCTGCATCATGTGGTATTTACATGTTAAAAAATGATTGAATTTCAAATACTGGACATGGCAAACTTGTTTTATACATTGTGTTTTCTAAGATTTTGTTTCATGTTTTTGCATAAATATTAATGAGAAGTACTTAAAATCCTTGTTTCAAAACATAATTGTTTTGATATATGCATGGCAAGACTTCCTCCTGCCCTTTCCCTTTAATCCTTCCTTCTTGCTTTCTTTATTCATTTCTTTCTTCTCTCTCCCAATCCTTCTCTTAATTGATATTTTAATTTATAATACTCACATTTGAGATGGTAAGTGAAATAGTCACAGTCGATTTGATATTGACTATAGTTATAACTGTGTTTTATTCTGGGTACTTGGGGTTTTGGTATCTTTTTCCTGCTTCTCCCCTGTCTTTTTTGTTTGCTTTCTCTGATTTGAGTTCAGAATTTTATATGATTAAATCTCTTCTCTGAGTATAAAACTATACTTCTTTTAAATCATCTTAGTGATTTCCCTAGAGTTTCTAATATGTATTTTTAACTAATTTAAATTCCCTGGAAGTAATATTACATCATTTTGGATGTGGCATACCATAGATTTATTACAGCAGAATATTGCTAATTTCTTTCATTTACAACTTTCTTTTTTTTATTTGAAAGTCAGAGTTACACAGAGAGAGAAGGAGAGGCAGAGAGAGAGAGAGAGAGAGAGAGAGAGAGAGAGAGGTATTCTATCCATTGGTTCACTCCCCAATTGGTTGCAAGGGCCAGAGCTGCACCGATTCGAAGCCAGGAACCAGGAGCTACTTCCAGGTCTCCCACACAGGTGCAGGGCCCAAGGCCATCTTCTACTACTTTTCCAGGCCATAGCAGAGAGCTGATTCAGAAGTGGAGCAGCCTGAACTCGAACTGGCACGTATGTCGAATGCTGGCACTGGAGGTAGCAGCTTTACGTGCTATGCCACAGGGCTGGCCCCACGACCACCTGGGGAACACACAGGGCTCACTGTCAAGGGCGTGCCAGTGTGTGCGTGACCATCACCTACAACTTAAGATGACATTTTTATTTGCTTATTATTTTCTGATACATTATATAATTTATTTCTGTTACCATTACTTATATAAGTACTTTTTACATGAATTAAAATGTTAGAAAAATATGTCATGTTCCTTCATTTACTTTCTCCAATGCTTGTTCTTGACCTGTATAGTTCCGTATTTATGATCTGTGTCATTTCCCTGATGCCTGAACGTCTTTTCACACGTTTTGCATGGAATGTTGTTGGTGATGAAATTCCTCAGTTTTTGCTTTTTAAAAAATGCCTTTGTTTTTCTCTCAGTTTTGAGAAGGACATTGCTGAATAGTATGGTTCTAGATTGCCGCATTGTTCTTTTTTGATACATTAAATATTTTGCTTAGAGCTTACTTTGCTTATAAGAAGTCTGCTGAAATACTTGCCAGGATTCTTACTTGGGTGTTATCACAAACCACATTCCCACCTTGGTGCATTGCATAAGGACTACACTTCCCTTTCCCCTTGCAAAAGTCGTAAGAGAATTTTCTTGAATCACCACCGTGAGAACCAGGTGAAATGGTAAATATTGGATTTTCTGTCATTTTTGTTGTGTTTTTCTAAATGCAATGTATCTCTTCTTTCTAATGACATTTTGTATCTAATCTTTGTGTTTAATGTTTTAATTTGTGATTTTTAACATTTTATCTAGATATCCACCAGAGATTTTTATAATTATGCAAATCAGTACATCCAAATCTGAGCCTAAATAGCTCTGTGATATCTATTTTCTCTAATTATTTTTAACTCAAATATTTAAAGAATATGGCATCAAATGCAATGTTAGCTACATGAGAACATATTTATATGTAATACTGAGAAGTGTGGTGGGAGGCGAAAGGGTGTTCAAACAATGTGTGTCAATGGCTGTATTTGTTGCAGAGCTGATGAAGAAAGTTAATCAGCATGCTCGATTCCTCTAAGTTGCTGTGAAGTATTTAACACTAATTTGTTTTATTCTTCAATATTATGATGGATGATCTATTCAAGTGAACACAGTATTTGGGGTTGCTGCAATTATATGTCCATGATTTTACTGGTTTCTGAGGTGTGCTATACAACATGGATAAAACAATGCAAATTTATCCTTTCATAGTTTTGGAATCAGAAATCAGTTGTTGGCAGAATAATTCTTTCCTGGAGTCTCTGAGAGAATCTGTTCTGTCAGGCTATACTAGTTCCTGGTGACTACTTATAATCCTTACCACTGGCGTGTGGTACATTGCTGTGAATTTTTCCAAACCTCTTCACATGGTCTTATCACCCTCCCTAGGCCTCTCCTCTACTGGATTTGGTGCCCACCTCAATAATCCAGTACAGTCTTGTGTTGAGATCCCTTAATTAATTACATTTGCACAGACTCTATATTCAGATAATATCAAATTCACAGATACTTGGAATTAGGAGTTAGATATCACCTTTTGGCAGCTAGAAATCAACCCACTGTAATGACTCAAACATTTATAGCTACAGAATTTTAAACACAAATTCTTGTCCAGGGTGGCAGTCATGTTTCAGGATACATGTTTTGGGATAGTTTATGAAGCCCCCAAATACCAAGTATTTTCTGTTATATTATGTAAAAGAAGCTCATCTTTTTTTTAGGAATGAAAATTCAGTTACTACCATAGGTCTTGTTATCTAAGTTTTCCAAAGTAGTAAGAATATCCCAAATTGTGACTAGAATGTTGGTTTTCAATTTATATCTACACATGTTTCCATTTACAAAGCATTTTACTTTATAGAGTTAAAAGATAGAGTTAGAATTTTTACAGGTAAAAAACAGTATTCATGGGAAATTGGTCAAGTGTAATCATGACAGAGACAAACTGATTTTGCTCTTTATTTCCTAATCTTTTTTTTTTTTTTTTGGTTATAGGTAAAATGAAAGCTGTGTGTTTCAATTTTTGGTGCAGAAAATATACTACCCTTTCAGGAAAGAATTGTAAACTGAAAATTACTGGCTTCAAATTCACTCCATGTCTATGTGTTGCATAGAACATTCTAGAATTATAAATAACTAGTTGCCTCAGAGTAATGAATATGTACTAATGTAGAGAATTCTACATATCTATCTATAATAATCTATCATTACTTTTAAAACATTTTTGTGTAAAATAATTTGTAGACCAGAAGAATTATAGAGATGATTGCCATGGCAACATATAATACACTTTCCTAGTCTGCAGATAATGATGTTTTCTAAGGCAGACAGTGAGAGCAAATATAGGAGCTGGCATTTAGCCTGTTGATTAAGATGCCCAACTCCCACATTGAAGTGTCTGGGTTTGATTGCTGGCTCCAGCTCCTAACTCCAACTTCCTGCCAATGAAGGCCCAGGGAGGAAACGGTAAAGGTTCAAGTAACTGAGCTCCTGCCACCCTTGTGGGAGACCTGGAATGTGTTCCCAGCTCTGGCAGTAAAAATTACTAAAGGAGTGAAGCAGCAGATATGAGCTCTGCCTCTATCCCTCTCTCTCCAATAAATAAACAAAAAGAAAAAGAAAGTCTAAATTCATAATGAATGTGTTCTCCACCTTAAAAACTATTGATCCTTCCATGATAGAAAGGTAGGATGTTCCATCAATACCTGATTCAATCCCTCAAGCCACCACTTTGTTCTGTCTTTATTTTTGGTATCCTGTCACTGGTTATATTGGTGAAGCAAATTGCATCTTGTCTAGCAAATGCATATCCTATGTTACCACCATTATGTCCAGTCTTACATGAATCTATTAAGTAAGCATTATGCTGACTAAAGAAGGAGGATCTACAAATGATTTACAGATATCTTCTTCTACCATGAGACATTTTTGGCAAACATGGGACCGATGTACCTGAAATCACACTTGGTAATATTCAAAATGATGTTAGACAAAAATTGTATCCATTTTTGTATATTATTATGTCTTTTTTAGTTTTATTTATTTAGTATTATTTATTTGTATATTATTTGTCTTATTTAGTGATTTTCTTTTTTTTTAACTTTTATTTAATGAATATAAATTTCCAAAGCACAGCTTATGGATTACAATGGCTTCACGCCCTCATAACTTCCCTCCCACCCGCAACCCTCCTCTTTCCCTCTCCCTCTCCCCTTCCATTCACATCAAGATTCATTTTCAATTATCTTTACATACAGAAGATCAGTTTAGAATATATTAAGTAAAGATTTCAACAGTTTGCACCCACATAGAAACACAAAGTGAAAAATACTGTGTGAGTACTAGTTATAGCATTAAATCACAATGTACAGCACATTAAGGACAGAGATCCTACATGAGTAGTAAGTGCACAGTGACTCCTGTTGTTGACTTAACAAATTGACACTCTTGTTTATGGCCTCAGTGATTTTCAACAGATGAGCCTAATTTTTTTTTCAGATCATCACTTACTCTCAGTAACAATGGAAAATAGTTCCTATACCTGGGGAACTTATCTTTTCCACTGTCATCCAATACCTTTCCAAAGTGAAGTCAAACACAAGTGGTAGTTCTCTGCCAGTTTTTGTTGTTTACAGCTTTTTGTTAAAGATCCACTTGTAAATGAGCCTCAATGTTCAGTCAATAGATTATGGAGCTTGGAGATATTCACTGGGCAGAAAGTAACATTTTTGTCAGAGTAAATGTTCTAGGAGAGAAAACAAAGTATCAATGCAACTCATCTCCAGAGCTTCACCCACTCTACACCTATTCATGATTTGTAAAATATGCCCAAATCTCTTTTCATGCTGAATATATCAGTGTTTGTGTTATGACAGACAATACAGTTCACATATCTATATATTTCCCAAGGTTTAGATTATCTTTCTCCATCAATCTTAGCGATGTATCAATTATATCTTAACAAAAGAATAATTATTTGCCAAAGAGCCAAATCTGATGTCAGGGTCAAGAAAGGGTAATGCACAGAGAAATGCAGGATAGGGTTAAAAGTCCTACTCCAAATCTAAACATCATCTCAAATGTCACAAATATGTTTTTCATTACCTGCTACTTAATATAGGCTATCTTATCAAATATACCTTAAACAGGAAATTTTACAATACTATAAAATATATAATCAATTGAGTATTACAATTTTGCAAAACCAACCTCATAGTAAAACTACTTCCTTCTTAAATGATTATTGATAGCTGAATGGGAGTTAGATGATATCTTCTAAAGTCAGTGCACTAATTTTTGGACGTAGTTTGCAAGATACAAATGCAATTCGGCAAAAAATGCAGTCTGTGAGGTAAATTCAAATGTGCAAAGTGATACAGTTAAAGTAAAAAAATAATTTATTATGGGATTTCTCAATATCTTTATTTGGCATCAGTTCAATAATAATAAACAGGTGTATTCTGATCTCTAGAAATTATTAAAAATAGCTATATAGAATAACTATAATTATGAAAGTGAGCAGTTTAACATTTTTGAATGTTAGAGAGTACTTTTGTGTCAGTCTTGAGACTCCAAAACAATTATCATTAAGAGGTGAAGAATAGGTATATTGGTGATAATATTTGAACTCATCTTCTAGTTTATAATTGCCTAATTTTCATAAAGTAAACCAAAGCATAAACGTGTAATTGAATAGAGAACTTATTTTTGTGTGTGATTTTGATTGTGTATGTAGAGAGATTGTGAAGCTGTCACAAAAACCATTATTTGACCAATTTCACATTGAAAAAAGTCCTATCATTTTTCTAATGACTTATTTAATACACGTGAACATGAAAACTAGAGGAGTTGAATCCTGTATATAAGTAGAGAATTTGCAAATTACTTAGCAGTACTGAACATTATATGAAAGACATCACTAAAAAAGAAATGCATATGTATATATTAGGGTAATTTATACATATTTGTTACATTTGTATATATAGAGTAATTTATACATATTTATTAAATACCTATACATTAGGGTACATCATATATGCATATTACATAAGATCAACTGTAATTACAAGCAATATCAAATTTGATATTCAGACCATTGCTAAAATGGAACAGATGCTTTGAAGAACTGCTAATTTTTCTTAGCATATAGCTACCTTTCAAATGCCATGACTGTTCACTTTAGGGACAAACAAAAATTTTCATATCTAATTGACAACTTAGTGTATTCAATTCAGATATAAATTTGCAGTGTGGGTAAGCAGGGTTATGAAGAATAAATTTATGTGGTATTTTTAAAAATTTTGGTTAATTATCTTACTCTTCATGTCTAATACAACAACAATGTAAACATTGATTATTTGGGTGGTCTACAGGTTCTAACTTGTGAATAGATATCTTGGTTTACTTTGTGCCATTTTAGAAGCTACTATATTATTTTCATTTATTGAAGTACACAAACTCACTCGCTGTTGTGGTTAAAATAAAAATCTCTTGTTAGGACTTCTAATGTATTATTATTCCTTTATATATTTAAACATCCAGTTTATTAACAGTTTTAATATCATTAATGCAGCAAATTTTTTAACTATTTTGTATTTCCACAATACAATGCAATGGGCAAAGAGTTAATAGCCTATTTAGGCTGATCTTAAAATATTGTATTTGGCCTGTTGGTAGCATCTAATACTCTGTAATATTGTATGGAGGTTGTTTGCCACTTTTAAAGTCAATGTGAAGAAATGAAATATCTGTTTTTAACTATTTTACTTATTTAATCATTAATCATCATTTTAATTGAAATTCAAATAAATCTTTTCATGGGAATCCTTTAGCAACCAGATCACATCCTGAGAGGTTACACTTGCCATAGTATCTGCACTGTTGGTCATCACTTTGAACTGAGAGTTTGTGTTCTTCATATTCATATGTTGAAGCAAACACCTCAGTATGACAGGATTTGGAAATGGGGCCTTTGGGAAGTGATGGGATCTTTATTAAAAAGCAGTGAGAAAGCTTCTCTGTAGCTCACTCATTTCTCTCCACCATATGAATACACAACAAGAAAAAGGCCATTTGAAAACCAGGAATCTTGATCAACTGTCACCTGGACCTTGGTCTTCTAGACTCTTGAGCTGTGATAAATAAATATTGTTTCAGCTCCCTAACCCACAGTATTGTGTTTTAGCAGTCCAAACTCACTAAGATAGTTTTAGACTTCAACCTACATTGTTTATATTTGCTAGAGTTCCTTTTTATTGTTCTTATGCTGGTCAAAATTTCAACTCTAGAATGTTGATCAGAAGTCAGTGATGCATCACTATTGCATAAAAGTAGTGATGGGATGAAAACAAACCTTTTAATACAAAACAAACATTAAAATAGATTTAAGATTAAGATTTAAGATTTAAGAATTAAGATTTAAGATTAAGGGTCTGCATGGATAACAGAGTGGATGACTAGAAAGATTTGCCAAATCATCATAAAATTAAAACTGAATTGAAGTGTGATTATATGGAAAACAGAGTATAGTTTAGTTAGAGACACATTTGATCTAGGTCCAAGTGTCTTTTCTTGACAGCCATATACTTGGTGGCATGAAGCCACTAAACTTTCTATCATTTTCAAAACAGCACTGTTCACTCCATCTAAGAAAGTAACTCATAGCTCTACATAGAATAAGCAGAAAATAACACTTGCAAGCTTAAAATTGATAAATTGTGCTTCTAAATGTAGAGAAGAGAACATAAATACTGAGACATCATGGCAAGTTGGATTCCCAGATTAGGGAGGGAAAGTTATATTACAGTTGCTCTAAAGCTTCTAAGAAAATATCACACACTAAGGGAAATCAGTATGAGCTGTTGGCAAAACTCTTGTACCAGACAACATTTTCAGTATTATCAAACTACTATCACATTTGTCTGGCTGTGGATTTTTTTTTCACTTTACATGGGATGAAATCATTTATGGACAATGTATGAATCAGCCCTGGGTACCTTGTAATACAGATCCAAAAATCTGTGGCCACCAGGTTTTGATCTGTTCATCTCAGCAGTGCCATGCTACAGGATAAGGCTTCTTTGGACAATTATGCTATGAATTTAAAGGTAGCCTAGGTAAAAATTGATTATTAGGATCAATGTTGTATTATACTTTTATGTAAAACAGATAGAAAATTATGCTTACATTTAGATTTTTTGGCAACAGAGTAAAATTGTTGGTAAACAATATATTGAATTATCGTTTGATTTTTAAAATACACTAAACATTTTATGTCTTTGGTTTTGATTTAGTTAATGTTGGCATTCTGTTTCTATGACAAAGTTTAAGTACATTATGGACACATTAAACATGCAGAACATAGTACTGATAACTTGAATTACCAGTATTTGTGAACATTATTATGAAGCATAATTGTACTTCTATTGAAATGATACTAAAATTAATAAAGTTGCTTGAGGAATGAAATATTTTATATATAGGATCTCAAATATTATAATATTAAATGTCTTGGTCATAGACATTCACATATGTTGTTTACACATATACACATCAGCATGTGCATATGTAAACATATAAACAAATAACATGTTTAATGCATTTACTTGTAATTGCTTTATTATGGGAGAGAGTGTTTAATAAAAATATAATATCTATCTAAAGTGTTCAGATTCAATTTTAAAGTCATATTAATACTTTAAACTCTCAAAATATGAAACATGTAAATTATACATGCAAAAAAGCAAAAATTATAGCAAAAAAGTGGTGACAAAACTAATTTATTTAAATATGTATTTATTCACATTTCAGTATAATTTCATAAATATCTATAAAAATAAATCATCTTAATGTTTATTTTCTTGTATTGGCAATTATTTAGCATTTTGTGAAGCACTAGCAAAACAATTTTGATATTAAAGAATTTCAAGTTTGAATTAAAGAATTTCAAGAGCTTGCACAATATCCTTTGAAAGCATCTTATTATATATGCAGTTTTCAAGCAGCATAACCGTAATTATTCAAGGTCATAAATAAAGTAATGAAATATAATTACTGAATAATATAATTTAAAGGTTTTCTATAGTTATAAGTTGAGAATTTATCAAGTAAGATTGAAATAGTTACTACTTTAATTCAAGTACCTACACTGAAACTTTTCCCAGGAAAACCCCTTTAGGATGTGTGAGCTACCATTCCCTTTCTTTTCATTATAAAACACTGTTTCTCTGTCAACAAATCACATAAAATGAATCTCTTAGGGCTTTAATTGTAAACAGACATCCTTGATTATAATGTATCATTGTAATGCAAGCACACATGCTTGAAATGCAAATTCAAACTCTCGATTTGCTTGTAACAGCAGAGTTTCACATGCATAGATGTGTTATTTATACACTGGTAGTCTGAACCCAAGATTACTTTGGGCCAATCTGTAACTATCCCAAATTTACCTCATAAAAAAATCTGTTGAAAAAGTATTCTCTCTTTGCTGTCACAAGTACCAAGACCCCATAGCAGGATCCCTAGTGCTATACTGCTCACAGCACTAGGCTGATGCATTATGCTGTCTCTTGCAGAAACAGCATCTGCCTCAATCTCTCCTGATAGCAGATTGCAAAACATTGATACTGAACACTGTTCCTTTCCAGCTGCTTGGGCCAGGCAGGACTCTTCACTGTACCTTCTCACTGGAGGAACACATGGAAAACGGCATCATTTACTCTTTTCTTTCTTGTACTGTGAATTTGTGTGTTAGTAGAAGTATCTATAGAATTAAACAAAAAAATAAATCCAGAATGAACTGAGACATGGTAACAGATGCCACGGAAAGACAAAGGATGATAAGGGATCACCAAGGACATGGTACACCAACAAACTAGAAAATGTAGAAGACATGGATACAGTCCTAGATGTTTATATCCTCTTAGTCTGTGATGGTTACTGTTATATTATAAAATGGGTGTATTATAAACAACATAAAATTATTTCTCACAGTTCTCTAGATTAGAAAGTCTGGAATCCAGGAGCTAAGAGATTTGCATCTGGTAAGGGCCCCTTTCTCAGATTACCAATGCCTCAATGATTTCGAAATTTGGAGGAGATAAGAAAAATCTATCCTGTTTTTACAAAGACACTGTTTCTATTCATGACCTTACCACCTGCCAAACCCCTCAACATCTGTTACTATAAAATTGGGAGCTCAACTTCAACATATGAACTTGGTGGGAGACAAAACACCTGAGACTATAACATCTACCAAGACTGAATCATTAAAAATAGAAAATCTGAAATACTCAAAACTAGTAAGGAGATTAAGTCAATAGTGTAAAAGCTTCCAGTTAAGAAAACAACCTTATTGCTTTACTGTTAAGTTCTACCAAACACTGCAAGAATTAATGTGACTTATTTTTAAAAATTTTCAAAGGATTGAAGAGGCAAGAAAAGTTCTGAATTCATTATATGAGGCCAGCATTATCTTGATACCAAAACCAAGCAAAGATACTTCAAGAACTACCAGGGGTGGTGCTGTGGCCGCCTGTCTGCAGTGCCTAAATCCTATATGGGCACGAGTTTGAGACCCAGCTGATCCACTTCCTAGCCTGCTCTCTGCTTTGGTCTGGGAAAGGAGTGGAAGGAGTCCTAAGTCCTTGGGCACCTGTACTGGCATGGTAAGATCTGGAGGAAGCCCCTGGTTCCTGGCTTTGGATTGGCCCAGCTCCAGCCATTGCTGCCATATGGGTAGTGAACCAGCGGATGGAAAATCTCTCTTTCTCTGTCTCTGTCTCTGTCTCTGTCTCTGTCTCTCTATGACTCTGTCTTTCAAATAAATAAATAAATAAATAAATATAAATAAATCTCTAAAAAAAAGAAAGAATAGATAACTAGGAGTCAAAATCCTTGAGGAACAACAATGGAAAAAATAATTATTAGCAGAACACTTACAATGCTATTATTTTCCCTTTTTAAAGTTTTCTTTATTCATTTGAAGTACAGTGTGTGTATGTGTGTGTGTGTGTGTGAGAGAGAGAGAGAGAGAGATATTTCATCTGCTGGTTCACTCTGCAAATGGCCATGACTGCAGGGGCTGTGTCAGGACGAGGACAGGAGCCAGGAACTTGATCTGGATCTCTTATGTGGGTGGCAGGGTTCCAAGGACTTCAGCCATCTTCTGCTGCTTTCCCAGGTGCATTAGCAGGGAGCTGAATTGGAAGTGGAGCAGCCAGGACTTGAGTTGGTGTTGCAGGCAGCAGCTTTACTCTCTGTGCCAAAATGCTGGCCCCTATTATTTTCCTTTTTCAAATGTGCTTATTTAATGAGGTTACCTTTTGGCTTCTTGTTCCATCATTAGTTGAATTTGTGGAGGACAGGGACCTATCATGGTTCATAGGTCTTTAAAATGGGTGAGGCAAGGAGGCAGGTACCAATGGCAGCACACTTGGTAAAGTGTTAAGTATAAATACACAACCGATCAAAAAGATAGGGTAAGTGTCGAAGAGATTTCACGAATAAGACCAGTGTAAGCAAATAATGAAGGATAGAATTAAAAGGGAGAGAATGATCCTGCCAGGGAAGCAGGACACACAGCAGACTCATAGAGTGGCAAACGCCCAAAACAGCACTCCGGCCTCAGAATCAACCCTTGGGACATTCGGATCTGGCTAAAAGGTCCATGAGAGTCTCACAAGCATGGAAAGCCATGACACAGTGGCAAAAAAACAATCTAAATGAAAGATCCTGGTGAACAAGACCCCAGCAGAAGGAACAGGCCATCAAGGAGAGAGGCGCCTTTCTCTGAAGGGAGGAAGGAACCTCCACTGTGATACGGCCTTGACTAAACAAGTTCAGAGTTGGTGAACTCAAGGGGCTTCCATAGCCTAGACAGCTCATAGCAAGAGTCTCGGGTGATTGCTGATGCCATAAATAAGAGTGCCAATTGTTAAATCAACAACGGGAGTCACTGGGTACATGCTCCCCATGTAGGATCTCTGTCCTTAATGTGTTTTACTATGAAACTTAAAAACAACACTACTAGTGGAACAATACCCTATACCTTGTGTGGTTGTATGAGGGCAGCCTGTTGAAATCCTTGCTTAGTATATACTAAGTTGATCTTTGGTATATGAAGGTAATTAAAAATGAAACTCGATGAAGGGCAGGATGGGAGAGGGAGTGGGAGAGTAGAGGGCCACGGGAGGGAGGGAGGTTGGGCGGGGGGGAAGCCACAACAATACAAAAGTTGCACTTTGTAAATTTGCATTTATTAAATTAAAAAAATAAAATAAAATGGGTGAGGGGAGGCCAGAGCCAAAATTCATGTTGAAATCAGCATTAGATAATGAGCACAGGTACTGAAGCTTTAGTTGTATCATATGCTGCAGGTGCCTTGCCTCTATTACTGGAGTGCTGTGGGGAGCAACTCGGACTAGACTAAGTTACTGGAATTAAGACTTATTCTATGCATCTGCTCTCCCACAATATGGCGCTGGGAGAGGAGAAAACAGCTTCTACACAGCTGCCTCCAGTTCAGCCAATAAACTGTAGGACTTGCTCCTGATTGGAGAGCAGCGTACTCGGCGTGTGGGCAGCTGAGTTAGGATTGGCGGAGGAGGACTATAAAGGAGGAGAGAGACGGCATGCACCAGGAACATCTAAGGGGAACATCTAAGGGGAACACCTGTGCAGCCCCCGAGAGAGCCGGCCGGCGGTGTGCCGCTCCCCCGCGGAAGTGGGGAATGTGGCAGGGGGCCCGCCCTTCCACGGAGGTGGAAGGGACGGTAGCCAACCCGGGAAGGACCAGCAGCAAACCCGGGGAGGGCCAAGCAGATAAAAGAACAGCGCAGGGTCCTGTGTTGTTCCTCCACGAAGACGGGGAGCGACATAATGGTGCCGTGACTCAGATATGAAGCCTAGGCAGGGCTTAGTGTCGTTCCTCCATGAAGAGGGGGAGCGACAGAGTGCCTTTACTATTATGCCTTTCTATGGCAAGAACTTGTAGTTTCTTTTATTTTTTTAGATTGATTGATTTATTTGAAATGCAGAGTTATACACATACACACACACACACACACAGAGAGAGAGAGAGAGAGAGAGAGAGAGAGCGCGCGCTTCTATCTGCTGGTTCACTCCCCAAATGGCTGCAATGGCCAGAGCAGGGCTGGTCTGAAGCCAAGAGCCAGGAGTTTCCTCCAGGCCTCCCATGTAGGTACAGGGCCCCAAGCTCTTGGATCATCCTCTGCTGCTTTCCCAGACATATAATCTGGGAGTTAGCTCAGAAGAGGAGCAGCCATGATTTGACCTGGCACTGATATAGGAATGGGTGTCTTTGCTCACTGTGCCACAATGCCAGCTCAAGAACTTGTAGTTTCTACAAGAATTTCTGGGCTATTTGAAGGTCACGTTTGACGTGTTGTACATTATGTTTACAGGGAGTAACTATCTACCTATCTATCAGTGGAACTAAGAAGGTGAACAAGGATCTCAGCCTTCATAACCTTTGGATAGTTTGACTATGAGGAATGCTCTGAACTGTCTCCCAGAGGTATGCAGTACTGTGGAGGCCCTGTTGTCTCCAGTTATTACCCACTCATTAACATTCCTTGCATTGACTAATCTTTCTTACTCTTATCTTTTTTGCTTTTACTTCAACCTAGTAATGCTTTCTGAAATTACCTCCAAATGAATACTCACCTGCAAATCATTGTCTCAAGTTTCTCTAGACTCACACACATATGTATATACATATATTTATATACATATAAATACATCTCACTCTCACACAGGTGAATGTGAAACACTTCTTCAATAATTTGAGGTCTGCAACTTAACGGACATACTAATTCTAAAAAAACCAAAGCATTGGTTTAAGCATAACAATAGATTTAATAATATATGAGTTTTTACATGTCAAATTAATACATTTTTATATTGGTGTTTGATATATTAGAAATTAAATGCTTCAGCTAAGTAAGTATTTTTGTTATGTGCTTTCAAACACAAATCACAAGGTTTACGAGTCCAGTGAGGTTGAGAATCACAGGATCAGATCAGATAATTTTTATTCCACGGATGTCCTTTGTTGTCGAGCAGTTATTGTGCAGTGAAAAAGGAGTTTCCGAAACAAATGCTTTCTCAAAAGAAAGTGAAGAGTTCTTGATTATTTTCTATGCCTTCCATTTGAAAAAGTTACACTTCACTTTAATATGATGACAATAAATCGCTGTAGATAGATGAAACCATTGTAACACTTAAACGTAAAAGTGTGGATGGTGCACCAAGTCAGATACTATGTGTTGTGAACACATAAACATGTCTAGAAGAATCTTGCTGGTAAACTGCTTATTAAGTAATTATTAATCATTTTGTGTAAGTAGATCATTATTATTTGAACCTTAGTTTTATTTTGTTTATTTATAGTTCTTTCTTTTCCCCTTATGTGCTATTTGTAAAAGTCAAACCAGAAGAAACATATCAAATTGGAGGAAAAATATCATGTAAATGTTGTTACTGCCTCTACACAGGATTCATTGCACCAATAAAATTTAAATAGAAAAGAGCATTTGTCACATTCCTATGTGCTCTTTCCTTAATACCTATTTTTACTTTTCTGGTATAGGACCTGAACAAATTTCTACTACAGACTATATATCACATACTAACTAAGGCAGAAAGTAGGACACCTGTCTGAGTGAATTGTATATGGATAGTTAAAGTTATTACCATTAATATTTTCCTGACATTATTTTCAATATTATTTTGCTTGTCAGTTTATATAGATTCTTTTTTTTTAACTGTCAACCATGACATTTTAAATGTAATGAAAATAATTTAGCCAAATTTTGACAGATTTATTACCAAACTATATTCAATTCCCTTATAATACATTTCTGGCTTGCAATGGTAACTGAGTGACAGTATGTCCCAATTGGCATGCTACATACTTAGAAAATTGAAATTC
This sequence comes from Oryctolagus cuniculus, assembly GCF_051225735.1. NCBI lineage: Eukaryota > Metazoa > Chordata > Mammalia > Lagomorpha > Leporidae > Oryctolagus > Oryctolagus cuniculus. Next base: position 47,585,626 of record NC_142880.1, read on the forward strand.
AAGAAAAATTACCTATTATTTACATAGAGGAAATGCATCTTATCCAACTCTCAGAAAAATGCAGCCTATATGGAGAAACAAATGGAGATACAGAGAGGGAAAGAGCGATGATACACTTCTGTTAGAGCTCATGACAAAGAGTACTCCTCATTGTCAAAGAAGATAAAAAGAACATTTCCTCATTTTCCACTGTTTTCTTTCTTTACACTAACAAGAACACCAAGCAAAGATCTCTCAAGGTCAGATGACTTACAATTAAGGCAGCCAGGGAAACACTTAGGGGGGATCGAAAATATCAGTGGTACACTAGATTTTAAAAGTTGCAGTCTCTTCAAGCACATATCAGGGGTGTGTGGAAGGTGATGGTTATATTAATAACCGAGTTGGAGACAAGTCTCCAAGTTCTGCATACCAGGTGCGTGATTTTCTATACCATCCATCAACTCACAATGACTGAGCACTACTCAGTGGCGAGAAATACAAAGATGCTCATAAGGTAGGAATAAATATGCTCTGAATTGTGTCATTGAAAGGTAAATGAACATAAACCGTTCCAAACTCAGGAATGTTTGCCTGCACTGAGGTGGGACTAATTTCAATTCATTTAATACAAGTGCTGAGTCAGAAATTCCTGGACCTGAATATACTCTGGCAACATTTGTTGTTATTTCCACTGAATATTCCTGCACAGAACACTTTGTCATGACGTTAGTGGTTTCAGGACTTTGCTTATGAAATTTCCAAACTTTTTGTGAGATTGAGTCATTTATCCCTGTCCAATCAGTAATGGACCCCTCTCTTCAACAGTTGATGGGACAGACAGAAGCATTTGCCCATAGCCACCCATCACCAGTGAAATTTGTATGTGTTCTGAACCTTCTCACAACCTTTCTGAAGGAAAAGCATTTGACAGTGATAAGAATCAATCATAAATCCATTACCCATTTACAGTAGATTAAATGAGCAGAGCCTTCCATGTTATTTATAATAAGCTATCTCAACAACAAACTGGCACAGTTTTTATACAGCGATTTCTCACAGAACAATGAAAGCATTTCATGTTCAATTTATTACAATAATTTGAAATTCATATATCAGAGAAAGTTACACATGGATCTTGTCGGGACTGACTTGAAAACAATACTGATTAGCAGTCATGATTTCTCAGGCTCATCGTTTTCAAAGAGAGTAAGGAAAAGTCATTACATGCATTGTGAATGACAAGAAAATTTCTAGCTTATGAAAGAGGATTTGACAAGGAATTTTCTGAACAGCTTTCAGCAGGTTTTCTTTCCACACAAATCCACAATTATTATTATGTAAATAGCAGTTTGTAATACATATAAATTTATATTATCATATATCCTTCATTTTATAAATTAAAATGCACTCCTTGTTTTTTAAAGTTTTTTTTAATGATAAAGTTCACAGGGCAAAATTTCTTTATTTCAAGGATATAAAGATGATTTAAGATTTTTACTCATATTATGTACTATCTTCCAATATTGATCTACAGCTCTGATATCCTTCTAAAACTCTCTTCATTTTTTTTACCTTTAGCTAGACATTACAACAATTTTAATTTTTACAACTTTCTTAAAATCATAATTACAAAAATAACACATTTTTATTCTTAATTTTTTTTGTTTTAATTTAAGAATCTGAGGGAAAACTGAGAAAGAAAAACAGAATTTCCATCTGCGGGTTCTCAGTCCTATTGCCCACAGTGGGCTAGGGTTAAGCCAGACTAAGAGTGGGAATTGGAGACGCAGTCTAGGTATCCTAAGTAGATGGAAGGGAGCTAAATACAGGAGCCATCGCTGCTGCCTCCCATCATCCATATAGGCAGGAAGAAGGAATGAGGAGTCAGAGCAGGGATTCAAACACAGCTATTCCAATGCAAGATGTAGGTTCTTAACCAGTGTTTTAACTAGACAAAATGCCAGTCCTTTCTATTTTAAATTTGATTTATATTCTATATGTTTCATGTCAGTGGTTTACAAATCTTAAAGAAATTCACCAGCAGATACCAAGAGTGTTAATCTGATGATTCCTACTATAAATTTAGAAACATTGCCCTTTTAATATTATCACATTCATTGGAGCCAATGATAGAAACCAATATTTAATTACAGTCTTGACTCCCCACACCAACGAACCCTTCAAACTTATTGTTATTATCCAAATGAGATATAAAGAATGTTTCACAATTTTTAATAATGTTTGTGTTATTTTCTATAGATAGTGTTTTGTCCATGTCAATCCTTAAATAAAATTTGCCTATTTTATTATAGGAAACAAATAAAATAAAGAATATCAGTCACTAGATATTCTGTTGTTTGTATCCTTTTCTTTTTTTAAAAACTTCATTTCCCACGATTTATTTCATTAGCATGTAGCTCCAACAACACAAAACTATTCATTCAAGAGTTCAACTGCTGGAAAATCCTGGATGCCTCATTAACCTGGCTGGCAGTAGAAGCTAGCTGATACCAGAGAGCATTAGAGAGACTGTCAAACTGAGCATACTCCTGGGGTCTCTCTGAGTAGCTCAGCAGCTGTGATCAACAAAGAAGGAAAAATAAGTTATAATGTTCAATATAGGCCATGTCCAGTACTGGTGATGGAGTTGGTTAGAGCATTTACGTGACTCAGGCAGATTCCAGGGGATGAAGACAGGGAATCTAATCCTGGAGAAGAGGAGTGACTCACACTGAAGAATGGTAGGTCATACAGACATCTGTATGTCTCTTAAATCAATTTGTAAGAGAAAAATTCATTTTTTATGTTGCTTCAAACAGTTGTTTGCTAAACATTCTGCCACCACCGAATCAGCTTTAGCATCCCTCGAACTAGTCATTCAATACAATTTTAGGCTGTATCAAAGTCCTCCTGGGGCTCTAGATTCTGGTAATTGACTGGTCCCCAAATCACTGTCTGATAGTTTACACATTTTTCACAGCACTTCAATAGTGATTTCCAAGTTGCCTCATTCATTTGACTACGTCTTGTGGAAGTTCAATAGAGGCTGTTTACTGGAGAATCCACATATAATCCTTCACAGATTTTCACCGTGTGACTACTAGCTTTCAAGAAGTAGGACCCAGAAACTATAGGTTATTTAAGGATTTTTCTGGACTTATCACTTGCACTATCTCATATTGATTGCCCCATTCTTAGATCTTGCAATGACTCAATAAAGTATTAAAGTTGATGTCAACATTTAGTGAAGACATAGAGAGATTACGATGACAAAGAGCCTGAAGGGTGGATAGGATTTGGAAAATGCAATCTGATATACATGCTGCTTAGAATGACTCATATCTGGGATGAATGCCCATTTTTCAAAATCAATTTCAAACATTAATATTGTAACAGGGTGGCTTTAAGTTTAAGGTTTTTTCCATGGGACATAGCCTGGCCAAGTGGTTATAGATTATCTTGGTTGTTTCAGAGCAGAGAATGCTCCTTTGAGAGAAACAACTTATAGATATCAGTCTGCTCCTCTGGCTGTAACCGGCATATTTCTGACTTCTGTACTTCTGCTTGCTTGCTAGATAACGGCCAAGGCCACCAAAATGTAGTTTCTGCTTTTAAAGCCCCCGCCACTGCAATTCGGACTGTCTTCTCCAGATTTCCTCTGAGAGAGGAAAGTAGCCAGCAGGCTAATAAAGACTCCTAATCTGACCTCAAAAGTCTCACTGTGTTTTTAATCTGTGCACCCCACAACAGTATCTAACCAAATATTTACTAATGACATATTTTATTTCAAATGCACGTTAGGACCCAGAATTGTTGCAAAGTCTACAACACCGGCATTTCACATTAGCGATGGTTCATGTCCTCACTGTTCCACTTCCAATCCAACAACCACTCACTTGAGAGACATAGATGAAGGTCTTGGCTCCTGGCTTCATCATGGCTCAACTCTGGCTGTTGTGGCTATTTCTGGAGTGAAACAACAGGTGGAAGCTATCTCTCACTTTGTCAGAATCTGCCTCTTTGAAACTCTGCCTTTCAAATAAAGAAATCTATTTAAAAAGCAATTTAAGTAATTTATAACAAAATGTCTAAAACATTAAAAAATGCTGCTCTTAAATAGCTATCATATGGTGGAACAGATATTCATTTAGTTGTGATGTTTATTATGAAATCAAGAATATTTTATTTCTCATTATTTTCCGAGTGGCCATGTATTTGAGTCTGTTATGCCTTGTCATTAAATACCTTTGATTCTTTTGTTTTTCCTTGTTATTACAGAATATTCAAAATGGCTTTGGGAAAGACCTCATAACACCCTATGCTGGGCACTACCTGAGCCTTTCTTGTTTGAAGACATCAATCTAGCTAGTACAGCAAAATTCCAGTGATGACTTTCTTCTCTTCAATTTTTCTGTTTGCCACTTTCTATAATACATGTCACACAGTTGTTGAAATGTCAACATTGATTGATTATCTATGGCTCAAATATTTTCAATACTTTTAATCTTTGTCATGTAATTCTCTGTAGTGGGAAACATAACTGTCCTCTTTTTCACATTGTTCTGCCCTTTATATTTGTATTTTTGATCTCAAAGTCTTTTCCTATAACTCTTTCTATCACCTTCATTGTCACCATATTATATTGTAATTTTGTTAATTCATTTCTATTTTTCAATCTTTACTAAACCTTCTGTTTTTCTTTCATATTTTAGGTTTTGGTCAGTTATGCAATCATCCTTGACAGTCTGGTAAGTCTTAAGATATATTTTGAGCCACTGTCACCATGTTATAGCTGTACACTTAGGACAACGACCTTATCTCCTTTGTGTGTAGATAATCATAGGTTCTCACTGGATTACGTCCCTGAATACAAAGACTTTTAAGAGAAACTTAAGGAGTGTATCTGTGAAGGATATATTTAAAAATATTTTGTGTAGGGGCTGGCACTGTGGCACAGTGGGTTAATGCCCTGGCCTGAAGCACTGGCATCCCATATGGACACCGGTTCTAGTCTCTGCTGCTCCACTTCTGATCCAGCTCTCTGCTATGGCCAGGGACAGCAGTAGAAGATGGCCCAAGTCCTTCGGTCCCTGCACCCACATGGGAAGAACTGGAGGAATCTCCTGGCTCCTGGCTTCAGATCGGCACAGCTCTGGCCATTGTGGCCATCTAGGGAGTGAACCAGCGGATGGAAGACCTCTCTCTCTGTCTCTGCCTCTCTCTGTAACTCTGTCTTAAAAATAAATAAAATAAAAACCTTTTAAAAATATTTTGTGTAGAATAAAATGAAAAGCATAGCGACCATTTGGGTGGTGATCCAATGGAAGGAAGACCTTTCTCTCTGTCTCTCTTTCTCACTAACTCTGCCTGTCAAAAAAAAATAAAAAAAAATAATAGGGAATGAAGAAATAAGTAAAATCATAAAAACCATTAAGAAAATTGGGGATTGTAGCTGAATAGGAGAAAACCAGAAAGAAGAATAAATGTTGATGGGGAAAAAATATTGAATAGGAAATACAAAAAAAGGATCATTAATTATGAATTTGTCTCATTCTAAGGGAAAGAACTTACCTTTTAAGGATTCCAAAATTATTTTCAAAGGCTATTTCTTTTGGATACATTTTCTGCTGTGAAACTGCTGTGTTCTATTGTTAAATCCATGTTTGTGACAACATTCATATGAAATCTCATGACAGAAAATTAGAGACAGAACTTCCACATAGCCCAGCAATATCAATATTGGGTATAAATTCAAAGGACACAGAGTCATTCTATCAAATCGAAAACTGTCCCCAACTTGCTTATTCATTATTCACAAGAACCAAATATATCAACCAAGGTGCTCATTACTAGATAAATGGATAATGGAAATTACATACAAACATGCACAGACACATACACAGAATACTATTTGACCATGAAAAAATTGTAATCTGATATTTGCAGTGAAATGAATGACACTAGAGGAACTTATTTTAAGTGAGATGACTCACAGAAACACAAATACCATGTGTTCTCCTTTACATTCTCAATCTGATGACAGAAGCTTGATCACTAGTGACTTATTAGGATGAGTACAGGGAATTTGGCTTAAAAGCTAGGAGAAACTGGTTGTGGTTTCTACAGAATTATTTATAATACTTTACAGTTTTTGTTTTGTAAACTTAGAACTATTACAAAATTTTCAAAGAATCTTGAAAAGAATATAAGTGTAGTTTCAATTTCTAAGTGAATACATTCAGTCTCCCATAAGATGGTAATTGTACATTACAATATTCTTGCATGAAAACAATCTAACTCTAAAATAGTAATATATGTTAATATTCATGAATTTTATTCTGTTATATATGTTCACATTTTTTCAGAGAAACATCATTCTCTAGTCAATGCTTTCTGTTTCACACTAATAAATATACATACCATTTTATTTCCTATTTATTAAAGAAGTACATTGTTATTTCTGTGTGGTATTCCATAGTGTACATATCCCATAATTTTTTTCACCACAGTGAAACATAAAGAAAAGATCCTAAAATGTGCAAGAGAGAAACGTCAGATTACTCTCAGAGGATCTCCAATCAGACTCACAGCTGACTTCTCATCAGAAACCCTACAAGCTAGGAGGGAATGGCGAGATATAGCCCAGGTATTAAGAGAGAAAAACTGCCAGCCCAGAATATTATATCCTGCAAAGCTCTCATTTGTGAATGAAGGTGAAATAAAGACCTTTCACAGCAAACAGAAATTGAAAGAATTTGTCGCCACTCGTCCAGCCCTGCAAAAGATGCTTAAAGATGTGTTACACACAGAAACACAGAAACATGGTCATCAGTATGAAAGAATGTAAAGGAAGGAAACCTCACAGCAAAAGATCACAGGGAATTCAAAGCATATATTAGAACTTATCTTTGGCAAATGGCAGGGCAAAGTTACCACATATCATTAGTCACATTGAACATTAATGGCCTGAACTGTGCAGTTAAAAGACACCGATTGGCTGATTGGGTTAAGGAACAAAACCCATCTATTTGCTGCTTACAAGAAACACATCTTTCCAACAAAAATGCATACAGACTGAAAGTGAAAGGCTGGAAAAAGATATACTATGCCAACAGAAATGAAAATAGAGTGGGCGTAGCCATCTTAATATCGGACTACATAAACTTTACCACAAAAACTGTTAAGAGAGACAAAGAGGGACACTATATAATGATTAAGGGATCAATTCAACAGGAAGATATAACAATATAGTATAGAAGAGGATACCAAAAAATGTAAAAATCTTCCCTGCTCATGGATTGGAAGAATCAATGTCATCAAAATGTCCATTCTCCCAAAAGCAATTTATACATTCAATGCAATACCAATCAAGATACCGAAGACCTTCTTCCCATAATTTTTTATCCAGTCTTCAGTTGACAGGCATTTGAGATGATCCCATTTCTTAGCTACTGCGAATTGAGCTGCAACGAACATGGAGGTGCAGATAACTCTTTCATATGCTGACTTCATTTCCCTTAGGTAAATTCCGAGGAGTGGGATAGCTGGGTCATATGTTAGGTCTATATTCAGATTTCTGAGGTATCTCCATACTGTCTTCCATGGTGGCTTTATGTATTTACATTCCTACCACAGAGGATTAGGGTACATTTTACCCCAAATCCTTGCCAGCATTTGTTGTATGTTGATTTCCATATGAAGGTCATTCTAACAGGAGTAAGGTGAAACCTCATTGTGGTTTTGATTTGCATTTCCCTGATAGCTAGTGATCCTGAACATTTTTTAATGTGTCTATTGGGCTATTTGGAATTCCTCTTTTGAAAAATATCTGTTAAATCATTTGCCCATTTTTCCACTGTGTTGTTTGTTTTGTTGTTGTTGAATTTCTAGATCTCTTTATATATTCTGGTTATTAATCCTTTATCAGTTGAATAGCTTGCAACTAATTTCTCCCATTCCTTTGGTTGCTTCTTCACTTTCCTGAGTGTTTCTTTTGTAGTACAGAAGCTTCTCCATTTGAAGTAATGCCATTTGTTGATTTTGGCTTTGGTTGCTTGTGCCTCTGGGATCTTTTCCAAGAATTCTTTGCCTATGCCAATGACTTGCAGGATATCTCCAATGTTCTCCAATAATTTGATGGTATTGGGTCATAGATTTAATTCTTTAATCCATTTTGAGTGAATTTTTGCATACAGTGTAAGGTACGGGTCTTGCTTCATACTTCAGCATGTGGAAATCCAGTTTTCTCAGCACCATTTGTTGAAGAGACTGTCTTTGCTCCAGGAATTGATTTTAGATCTTTTGACAAATATAAGTTGCTTGTAGATGGTAGGATTGATTTCTGGAATTTCTATTCTGTTCCATTGGTCTATCTATCTTATCTATTTTTTTTGCCAGTACTAGGCTGTTTTGATTATAACAGCCTTGTAGAATGTCTTGAAATCTGGTACTGTGAGGCCTTGGCTTTGTTTTTGTCATATAAGATTTCATTATCTATTTGGAATCTCCTGTGTTTTCATGTGAATTTCAGCATCTTTTTTTTCTAGAGCTGACAAGAATGTCCTTGATATTTTCATTGCTATCATGTTAAATCTGTAAATTCTTTTGGAAGTATGGACATTTTGGTGATATTATTTCTTGTAGTCCATGAACATGGAAGATTTTTCCATTTTTTTGTATCTTATTCTATTTCTTTCCTTAATGTTTTGTAATTCTTATCGTAGAGATCTTTGACATCCTTGGTTAAATTTATTCCAAGTTATTTGATTTTTGTGTAGCTATTGTGGTGTTCACTTTGGCAGCACATATACTAAAATTGTAGCTGTTATGAATGGGATTGATCTTAAAAGGTCGTCCTCAGCCATGGCATTGTCTGTGTACACAAAGGCTGTTGATTCTTGTGTATTGATTTTATATCCTGCTACATTACCAAGTTCTTCTATGAATTCCAATAGTCTCTTAGTGGAGTCTTTTGGATGCCCTATATATAGAATCCTGTCATCTGCAAATAGGGATAGTGTGACTTCCTCCTTCCCAGTTTGCATCCCTTTTATTTCCTTTTCTTGCCTAATGGCTCTTGCTAAAACTCCAAGACTATATTGTATAGAAAAGGTGAGAGGATGAAATCTGGTAAATTACAACAAAGTAGATGAATCTGGAAAACATCATACTTAGTGAAGTAAGTTAGTCCCAAAGGGACAAACATCATATGTTCTCCCTTACCTATGGTAACTGATGGAGCACCTAAAAGGCAATCTGTAGAAGTTAAATTGACACTTTGAGAAGCAATGACTTGAACAGCCCTTGTCTTGGCTGTTGTGGAGCAGTATTTTTTATAAACTTTGTTGAACTCTTTACTTAACATAGAGTTAAACATGTATGTATAAAGTCAATTGAAAAATGGATCTCAGTAAAGAGTAGGAATAAGAGAGGGAAGAGGAAGTGGGGTGGGAGTATGGGTAGGAGGTCAGGCAAGGTGGAAAGAGTCACCACATTCCTAAAGTTGTAATTATGAAGTGCATGAAGTCTGTACTTGTAAAGCTGTATAGTTCTGCATACATTCCTATGGACTTACTTCTAAGGGTACAAATGACCCCAAATCCCCTTAAGCTAGACGATGAAAGTACCATCTTAAGTTTTAAAGTGATCAAATGGATTGGATTGGGTGTCTGTTAATACACTTGATCTTAGCCAAAAGGCTGAGAAGCTATGTTTCTGGTAATAGTATTAGAATCAAAAAGAAGTGAATACTACAACATGAGAAGCAATCCACACAACAGACTCATAGAATGTCAATCACTTTAAATAGCACTCTGACCTCAAAATCGTCCCCTAAAGCATTCTGGTCTGGCTGAAAAGCCCATGAAAGCATTTCAGGCATTGAAAGTCAAGATACTGTGGAAAAAAATGTCCTACACTAAGGACCTCAGTGGGTGAGACCCTAGTGGAAAGAAGTGGGCATCAAAGAAGGAGGTACTTTTATCTGAAGGAAGGAGAGAACTTCTACTTTACCCTATGGCCATGTCTAAATACTGATGGAGTTTGTGGACTGAAAAGGCTTTCATAGCCTAGGCAGTTCATACCAAGAATTTCGGGTGATCACTGATGTCATACATAACAGTATGAATTTACATCAATAACCAGAGTCACTGTGAACTAATTTCTCATATAGGACCTCTGTCCTCAAAAAGTTGATTGTAATTATATCTAAGTGTTAACAACATATGTATCATTCATGGATGCTTCTTTAAAGTTAATCAAGTTTCAAAAAAAAGTGACAAAGTGACATTAACTTCAAGATGCAATGACTTTGAGCAGCCCTTGAATTGACAGTTGAGGAACAGTTTTGGTTTGTTTATTTTTGTTTTTGTCTTGTGCAAATTGCTGTACCTCTTACTTAGTATAGAGTTGGTCTTCTGTGTATAAAGTTAATCAAAAATAGGTCTTAATGGATAATGGGACTGGAAATGGGAGAGGGAGGAAGAAGTGGGTGGAGAGTGGGTGGGAGGGCTGGTATGGTGGGAAGAATCCCTATATTCCTACAGTTGTACTTATGAAATGCATGAAGTTTTTATTCCTTTAATAAAAGATTTCTTTGGGAGAAAAATGAAAAAAATTAAAAAATAAGAGTACAAAATAGAAAGTGAGAAATACTGTTTCTTGACATAATTAATTTCTGGATCTTTTAAGTTATGCCTAAATAATAAGTATATTTCTAATAAAACATCATTTTATGATTTTAACAAGCTACATTTGCAAAATAATTTCTTGCTTATTAATTTTATGTACATATGGAGAAAAACAAGGGGATATGACAAAGAGAGATGGAGACAGAGAGAGAAACAGACAGATTAACTACTAAATCTACTGATTTATTCCCCAAATCTCTACAACAGTCCAGGCTGGTCCCAGAGATGAAGCCAGGAGCCAGGAATTTAAACAGAGTCTCTAATATGGGTGTCTGGGATCCAGCTACTCAAACCATCAGTGCTTTCTCCCAGATCTGACTTACAATGAAGCTGGAATCAAGAGATGGAGTTGAAACTTGAACAGATGTGGGCATGTTGCTTTGTGGCTTAAGCACCAAGCTAGAACCCATCTTAAAACCAGATGTTTAAGTTATATAATATTCATCATTGTCACACTGACAATGTAACATAAGTAAATTTGTCTCAAAAAAATCTCAATTTATATTGTTGTTGCAGTATTAACTGAAACCTCAGAACATATCATGGACCTAAATGTAAAATTTCAAACCATAAATCTTCTCCAAGAAAACACAAGTTAAACCTTTTTTTGATATTCTGAAAATAAAGTGATATCCTTGTCCAAAGTCTATAGTTCACATTAGGGTTTACTCTTAATGTTTAACTAACATAGATTATGAAAATAGGAAGAAATTGATGTAAGAAAAGAGATAGTGTTGATAAATGCACTTTGAATTTTCTGGAATATATCCTAAGTATTTCACCATTAAAGTACAAGAAGGGATTGACATTATACTAATACATAATTTGATGAGGATTTATTTGTACAGTGCTTATTTTAGAAGTGAGGGTATTTATAAGAGATTGCATCAGTTACACCTTGGTAAAAACATAACGTCCCAAGACCATGGCTTAAACTAATAGCAATTTATATAGCTCAAAATTATGGAAACAGAGATTTAATCTGGTTATTGAGCTGCTTGCCTCTTCCATTAGAGTGGCTAGGTTTTATTTTTGGTTCCAAACTACAGTTTTGGGTGGAATCAGATAGGTAGTTTTTCTGGTTTTAACTAGTCTCATGTACATACCCATTGTCACATTCCAGGGCTTGGCAGGTAGCCAGCCAGGCTCCTTTGCCTCTGCAGCCCTATACTGCTGCACTTGATCTCGCATCCACTAATTTGAAAGCTTGAACTGCAACACTTTTGAATACTAAACTCAGATTGATCCCACCCTCTGTTGCATTTCCAAAATTCAAGAAAGAAAAAAAATAGTTTCTGGCCCTTCATTGAGAAAGATAAAATTCCATACACATAACGTTAAAATGTAAATTATGAAGAGTGCTAGAATGCAAAAATAACTGATTCTTAACTAAATTCATCTTCTGTTATCCATAGTGAATAACTGAATAAAATTATTTATAGGAATATATTGTTTATTTTGCCTTTAAATTCAAAGGTTATGCTCACCCGATAACCCTTGTCTTAAAAAAGTCAATTCCAATCTGTCATAAAATAACATTGGTTATTCAGTAAGAGGAAAACATTGCAAGAAACCTATCCAAGATTGGACTCATCATGATTTATATATGCAAAAGTTTTATTGACCTCTGAGTCAATAGAACATCAGGCAGAAATTTTACCTTAGCAAACACAGCTGAATCAGGACCCAAATGAATTAATTTAGTACCTATCTGCAATATAGATTGGAAGTCTTCCAAAACAAATCTGTAGGTAAAAGGAGCCTGCTTTACAATCTAAAGCTAAATTGCTCACTCTTTCTCCTCAGCACTATAAGAAGAAACATAGAACTATTGTTAGGAAATGCAAACATTTTATAGCATAGAACAACTTTGTCTAGTGATTCAATTACAATGAATACTTCCATTTTAACTTAAGGTTTTCATTTGGGGATGGCATTACAAGATAGTCAGTTTCAAAAGGATAAAAATTTAAAGAAAAATCTATAGTTCAAAGAAATGGGGAAAATGAGAATAAAGGAAGGGCACATTATAACTGTAACCAAGTTGAGTGGATGAGAATACGCAAAGGGTTGAAAATTGGCAGAGTATAAGAAAAGGATGAAGTTATTTAAATGGGAACACAAGGTGATCTAGGTCACTAGTGTATAACAGTTAATGAGAAATAACACTTATTGAGAAGTCAAAATGAATCACATTCTCTGGTGGCTTTAGCTGCATTGACTCATTTAATACCCATTGACCTTATGAATTAGGTAGCATTACTATCCCCAACAGACAAATGAGGAACTAAAGCAAGAGAAATTAAGGAACTTGTCCAAAGTCCTATAATTAATTAGTGTCAGAGTTAGGAATCAGATTCAGAGCATGTGTTACAGAGCCCATGATTTTTTTTTTCAAGAGGCAGAGACAAGGGGCCATGGGAGAGTTATCACTTCAAACACCCCTCAAACACTTGCAATGGCTTCCCAACTAAGACCCTGTACGGTTTAAACTTAATCACTTAGGATATCAACACTGCCTCCAAGGAATTGTGTTAGCAGGAAGCTGAAGTCAAAAATCCAAGCAGGAATCTAACACAGGATCTCTAATGTGGAATGTGAGTGCCTTATCCAGTATTTTAACTATTAAGCCAAATGCCTTCCCAGAATTCATGATCATAATGAGTGGTTAACATTGTTCACCAAAGAACATAATTGACAACTGATGAATTACAGACAGATGAAGAACTAGATTACAAATTTATATCAATATTTGTAGTATTTAAATGTATTTTCCAAATCTCATTTTCCTAAGAAATTAATGGTCTTTGAAGGACAGGACAAAACAAGATTTGAGGTTATTCCCTGTGTTCTAAGGAAGCCACTGAGAAAGAATGATCTAAAGATGACCTTCAAGTAAAAAATATAATGATCTGGACCAGAACTACTAGTAAACATGCTAATTGATTTTAATAGTGTAGGGGAGGTGAGTCTTTAAGTATTTTAATTATTTCTTAATATATTCAGTAATCCCTTATCAGGAAACAGCTTGTGTCTACAGATTTTAAATTTACATGGAATTTATGAATTTATTGGATTGACTGGTTAGAGAATTGGGAGAAGTCTTATAAACTTGCAATCTGAAGAGCATAAAGCAAGATGGTTCCAACTCTGAAATGGCTCCATTTGTGATCAATATTTCCAGATATATTACTGATACTCCAAAACTGAAAGTTGCAAAGAGAAGAAAAAGAAGAAATGTTAGTGGAGTTTACACTTATCATGCTTCTTTAGAAAAACATTATTGTGTTGATGCTTTGCAGTTTTCCAGTGAAGCAGTGAATTTGAGATTAGGTAACATCTATGATTCATGTAATCTGTACTAAAATTCAATCGATAGTACTAATAGTTGACAGCAATAAAATGCTCTTTTAGAATTATGAATCATGTCTGAGATAATATTTAATATGTCAATGAGGAAGTGAAAGTAATATTTTTCATTGTATTCTGTTCATAAATATACAAACAAAATTTGTAAGTTCAGGGTAAATGCTTAAGGAAGACATTTTATTTTTTGACTTTGATAAATAAATTATCAATTTTACAACAAAAATAATGAGGAATTCAAGGGGAAATTACAAGAACATGATGCTGCTATAACTTGTTATGTATCTTTGATAGGAAAAGTGAAAATCTAAAGGCAAGTTATAAGGGAGCTTGTTACCAATGAGATCTGGAAGAAGCCGACTTACCGGTGAATTTGCCAAGGGAGTAACTATAGATTGTCAAATGTAGAGGGCATTTTTTTTAATTACATCTTTTAATCCTGTTTTTTTTCCAAGAACTTTTTTTTAAGATTTATTTATTTATTTGAAAGTCAGAGTTAAAGAAACAGGGAAAAATACAGACAGAAAGATCTTCAATCTGCTAGTTCACTCCCCAAATGGCCACAATGGGCAGTCTGAAGCAGAAGCCAGGAGCTTCATCCTCAAGTGTGTGAATCATCTTCTGCCACTTTTCCCAGGCCATTAGCAGGGAGCTGGATCAGATATGCAGCGGACACAAACCTGTGCCCATACGGCAGGCTGGCATCGCAGGTGGCAGCTTTACCTGTTACGCCACAATGGCAGCCCTGACAAGGCATATTATTTAATGTCTGTTGCTGGAAGTTCTAATAAAAAGTTAGAAAAGCATAAAGCAAATGATTAAAATCTGTTCCTCTGATTACTGATAATTCTTTTAATTGCCTATACTCCATGGTTTAGCAAAAGGATTCCAGGTTTATAATGCATTTGTCTGTGTGTATCCATGGGTTCTGTAGCCATGGATTCAGCTAAATATAGGTCAAAGAATCCTATCTGTACTGAACATGTAGATATTCTTGTTCTTAAAATTATTCCCTAAGCAATATAACAACCATTTACACAGAATTTATATTGTATTAAGCATTATAAATATTCTAGAGATAGCTTAAATGATACTTGAGTATTGCATAGGTTATATGCAAATACTATGCCATTTTACACTAGATAGTTGGATATCTACTCATTTTGGTATATGCAGGAGTCCCAGCACAAATCCTGAGTACCAAAGGATTACTGTACAACTAAATAAAAACCAGGGGCCGGCGCCATGGTGAACTAGGTTAATCCTCCACCTGCGGTGTCAGCATCCCATGTGGGTGCCAGTTCTAGTCCTGGTTGCTCCTCTTCCAGTCTTCCGTTTCAAAGGTTTACTCCCAAATGGTATTACACCGTTGATTAAATCTCAGAATATAAATATGGGTCCAAAACATTCAACATAAAACAACTTCATTATATCATATATAAGTTTTTAAATACTTCCTGACCTATAGCTGCTTAAGCAATTCATTAGAGCAATTGTTAAAATGTATTAGTCTTAAACAACATACTTTCTCATGTTATTCTTTTATGATAGCCACTCTAGGCAACTCTTGTCTGAAAAACATTTAAAATTCTGGGGGCAGGTGTTTTGCATTGCTGTTAAGATGAAGCATCGGTTGCCCATAATCCATTTGGATTGAGTAGGTCCTACTCTCAACTTCACTTCTGATGCAACTTCCTGCTAATGCGCACACTGGGAAGCAGCAGATGATGACTCAAGTGCATGGGTTCCTGCACATGGGAGACTGGATTGGGTAGGCACAATCCAGGCCCTGTTTTTAAATGCATTTGGAGAGAGAATTGTCTGATGAAACATCTATTTTTTTGTGTCTGTCTGTCTCTGTGTTTTCTTTCTTTCTGCCTTTCAAATAAAATGATAATATACAAATAAAGATTATAAAAAAGAAGTTTAAAATTATTATTCTGAAATAGTCTCAAGCTTTCTCCATAAACTTACTTTTTATATCCTTCTACAAAATCTTCTGAATATTATAAATTAGTTGAATTTAACATATATGTGTGCATACATATATTTTCTGTCATTATCACAACTTATTTTTTGTTATAAATAACAGGCACAGATATATATCTGAAAAACAAATAGTGACTATTAAGCCACAGTTTTATTTTTATGCAAAGATTTTCACAAGGAAATGAAAAATAAAAGGCAATACAATAAAAAATATGCACAATATACTCTATGACAGGAAAATGAAAGTGTCATGTGGAAACAAGGTGGGGATAAGGAGATATTTTTCATATTGTGTATAATTGTCACATATTAATTGTATTCATCTTTTAATAATAAAAAAGTGAAAAGAATGCACGATAGAGGAGTGTGTTGAAAAATTTGCTGACCCAACTGTCTTCTAAGTCATGCTGGTCAGGCAAAATGGATGCTCAATGGGTAGAAAAGACAGATGCTATAAATCATATCCTGTCAGGATGAGGTCCTGGATGTCAGCTCGTGTTTATCAGACATGGTTACAGACAAAAGCCCATGTTGTAGGTTAATAGAAAAATTCAGTGAAATATCTTTCACACAGCAGGAACTTAAAAGTGAACACCAAGTTACAGTAGGAACACTTGGATTCTGTCTGACAGCAATACGTAAGCAGTGGGTCTTCTCCCAGTTCCTCTTCCAGTTTGAGGTATGTGCTTACATCCTCTAGGCAAATCTTTTCATTTGTTTGTTTTGTTGTTTGCTACTAAACTTGTTCTTCTCCTGTGACATTTTTTATGTTATTCATTATAGGAGTTTTGTCAGCAATTCTTCATATATAATATATATAATACATGTATTTACCGTATCAAATAATTGAAAGAGGACACATTAATTAAACATATTACAGATATGTAAATTATACATGTATATATTTTTAAGTGTTATCCAAACACAAATTTTTAGTGAAACATTTAAAATATCTCGTTTGCATGGATTTCAAATTTTCGCACCTAAATAATATTGTATTCTAATTTCATTTTTCCATAAAGTTTTTGATGTACCCATGTATTTGTGTATATATACGCACATGTTTTAAAATTTTATTTAAAAAGAACTAATACACATGAATAAATTAATTGCAAAATTATTGGAGGAAAAATCAAGACAAGCAAAAATTATAAAACACTAGCAAACTAATATACAGGACCCGAATTAATGAAGAAATAAGTGCTCATATATACAGAGTTTAAGAAACCATCTTTGGTAATGGTTGCCCACTATACAAGGTCATAATTTGCTTTGAAGGTTGTGGGTCAATTGTTTCTTTCCAAATAACATCCTAGGATATCTGAATGCAAATTTAAGGTTTCCTATTGGAGTAGTTTTCTAATTGTGTGGAATTGTGGTTCAAACTCCAAAAGTCAAATGTTCACAACAGTTGGATTCAGCCAAATTTAAGCCAGGAGCCAGAAACTCCATCCAGGTCCTCTAGGTGAGTGGCAGGGACTCAGTACTTACGCCATCGTGGACTGCCTCACAGACATAGTAACATGAGGATGGACAGGAAGCATAGGCATTGGTAGGATTAAATCCTGAACATTTTAGTATGGGATTTGAGTATCCTGAGTGGCAGATTACAGTTCTGCACTACAAGTCCCACCCCTAGTGTTGTTTTCCCTCAAACCCGGGACTATTTTTATGTATGATCCATCAAGAGAAATACTAGCTCACCAATCCTAATGAGAGTCCCTAATAAATACGAGTGAGTAAAAGAAAATCTATAAGTGAAATAAAATACTTGTGGGTTCACTTTCTTTTCATATACACAGGCTCTTGCTGATGTGAATTGTGCTGTAAGAGAAAGAGTCATAGAATACAATTAGTTGATTAAAAAGTGTTGTGTAGTCTCAGTCAGTGGTAATATCTGTATTGTGTAATGAATCATGAGATCCAGTGGAAGGCTAGAACTATTTCAGCAAAAACATCAGTAAGTTTTGCCTTGACAGCTCCCTATAGCATCAGGGCAAAAAGACTTTTTCTACCTGGTCAAAATGAGGTCCATGGTAAACAAAACATTTCTGACAGTTTCCACAATTTGAGATAATACTTAAGGATTTTCCATTTCAGTTATTCTTGAATGTAGACTGAAGAAGCCTACAGAATTAGATTATGAAAAAACCTTCAAGTTATGCAGGAATACTTCTGTTGGATCCTCAGATGATAAGCTCTTTTACTGCAGATTTAGTCAATGAATAAACGATGTCCTATAAAGATTTTTCCCTCAGGAAACGTGACACGCCATGCTTGTAATATCATGTAAACCTAGACATATTCTAGTTCACTGCTTTGTGAGGTGTCTAAGATAAACACAGGCAGTCTTTCATCTCTAACATATTTTTCCTCCTAAAAGAGGCCTTTAGAAAATGGACAATATCTGACAATATCATAATTTATTCTTTAAAATTTTGTATATTGTTTCTGCACTGGTTAAATCTATAAAATTCTTTTATAGGTATTTTGTTTACAAAGTACTTGAAAATTCATGCATTGCATCATCACTCATTAGGAAAACTTGAATCTTTTATGTCTTCCTTGAAGACAAACATAAACAGAAAAAGGCTTTAGTGAATGCCTAGGTCATTCTTGCGAAGATAGTTGCTGTCTTCACAGATCAAAGAAAGTTAAGTGCTGACTTTCTCATTGATGGGTATACTAAAAAATATGCATCGAATTTAGACTATGGTAAAGTAGGTGGTATTGGACAGAATTGATGAAATTACAGTATTGAACTGGGTGAAATTAGGAAGTAAATGAGATCAATATCCTTTTCGATTTTAAGTTTTGCCGCCAGGATAAAAATGGCAGCAATGCTAGTACTTTACAGTATGAAAATGACTTTGGCTGTTAGGCATCCAGTTTATAGGTGTGACTCCCTCTTTTGATTCTAGCAGCAAGAGATATTGGAGAAGTTTAGTTAATGATAGTGTAATTTTTTATATTTATTTATTTAAAAGTCAGAAATACAGAGAAAGAGGAGAGAGAGAAAGGGAGAAAGAGAGAGAGAGAGAACTTCCATCCACTGGTTCACTTCCCAATCTAGGTGTGTTTTAATAGGTTACATTCCAATTAATTCTCTTGTATTAGTGGAGTTTTAGCCCACAGAGCGTCCAGATCTGTACCTGATATATGTATCAATTATGATGAAGGCAAAAATACCACACCTGAATATAAATAGAAGGATAAATCTGACAACTGAAAAAAAAGTTGTTGTAATGTGTGTTTAATATTACAATCCCAGTTGCAGAATAAGATTTCCCTTTTATATTTGCAAAATGGTGGACCATTAACAGACCATTTAGAAATGGTTGAAGATTTACAGCTAATAGCTATGTGATAGAGAAAATCTGAAGATTATTTGAAATATGTACCAAACAATGAGATGTCAAGGTTTGATGCTGAAAGATTAATGAGAATGTTAACCAGAGATTGACAAGATTGACTATTTAGGTTAATTCAGCATGAGTGTCTAAGTTTAAGATCCAGCATTTAACAACTTTAGCTTCCTTAGGATACCCTCATATACCTGACTGATATAATCTTCGTACTTTTTTTTTTCTTGTAAGATTGTTACCATCTCTTTTTGAGGTAGTCCTTTGAACTACAATATCTTTCAGTCTGTAGATGACCAGTTAGGAGGTGAGTCACATAACTGTTCAATCTAGAGTACCATGGATTCTTTTGAGATCTTCTTTCATTTGTTTTTTCTAAATCTACATTTTTTAAAAAATGATTTATTTATTTATTTATTTATTTATTTATTTATTTATTTTAAAGTCAGAGTTACACAGAGAAGAGGTGCAGAGAGAGAGAGAGAGGTCTTCCATCCAATGGTTCACTCCTCAGTTGGCCGCAACAGCGGGAGTTGCACCAATCCTAAGCCAGGAGCCAGGAGCTTATTATGGATCTCCCAAGCAGGTACAGGGGCCCAAAGACTTGGGCCATCTTCTACTGCTTTCCCAGGCCATAGCAGAGAGCTTGATAGGAGTGGAGCAGCCAGGTCTCAAATCAGCACCCATATGGGTTGCAGAAACTTCAGGGACGGGCATTAACATGTTGTGCCACAGCGCCGGCCCTGATTCTAAATCTGTTTCAGAACATTTTATCTAGTGTTTGAGTTTAGGTATAGAGGTTGTTTCCTGTGTCTGTCTTTCAAAGCATATCTCCAAAATCCGTTTTAATTCTATTGCCAAAATAAAAAGAAAAAATTACTGTTGCATTGCACCTAAATGTATTTAAGAAGTATTTTTGTGTCTATCTCATAGAATTTTATCTGTTTTATTTTTTTGATGATTAAATTATATCTTCATCAAATTTTGATGGAAAAAAAATTTTTTTTTGGACAGGTAGAGTGGACAGTGAGAGAGAGAGAGACAGAGAGAAAGGTATTCCTTTTGCTGTTGGTTCACCCTCCAATGGCTGTCGCTGCCGGTGCGCTGCGGACAGCGCACCGCACTGATCCGAAGGCAGGAGCCAGGTGCTTCTCCTGGTCTCCCATGGGGTGCAGGGCCCAAGCACTTGGACCATCCTCCACTGCACTCCCAGGCCACAGCAGAGAGCTGGCCTGGAAGAGGGGCAACCGGGACAGAATCCGGCGCCCTGACTGGGACTAGAACCTGGTGTGCTGGTGCCACAAGGCGGAGGATTAGCCTATTGAGCCGCGGTGACGGCCTGGAAAATGTTTTAACTTGAGTTCATGAGACTTTGGTCTATTTAAGACTAGCTTCTTTTGTTCCTTTTAGAATTCAGATTTATTGTAGGAAGCAATTGGAAGGATTGTATCCATTTGGTTTTATGAATTGATAATGGTCATATTTGTATTTAGTGATACACTTAAGTATTACCCTTTTTTCAACTCAGATCTAAGGCTTAAAACCACAATTTTCTGCATACATAGCTCTCATTATAGGAAGGTATAGGCAACTGTTTTTGTAAAGTCTTGAGTGAATCATTAGCTAAATATTTGAGTCTAAAAAAGGGGAAGAGTGAGGTGTTGATGTAGGTGTGAAAATAGAAGTTTTCAAGTATTAATGGACAAGAAAAACTGCTGGAATTATTGGAAAAGAAATTACAACAATTGTGATATTGAGTACAAAAAGTTTATTTTTGCTTGAATTTGTCAAGTTGATCATTAGGTTTGCTCAAATGAGTTTTAAAATTTTTTGTTTATTGATTTATTTACTTTAGACTGAGAAAGAAGGAAGAGACACACACACACAGAGAGAGAGAGAGAGAGAGAGAGAGAGAGAGATCTTTTGCCCACTGGTTGACTCCCCAGTAGAATGCAACAACCATGACTGTGCCAGGCCAAAGGCAGAAACACCATTCAAGTCTCATGGCTGAAAGGAGCCCAAGTACTAAAGGATATCATCTACTGCCTTCCTAGGTGCATTAGCAGGAAACGGGATTGGAAGAAGAGTAGTTGGGAATTGAACTGTTACTCCAAAATGGGATATGGACATCCCAAAGTAGCAGTTTATCCCATTGTGCCAAAATTTACGCCCCCCACCCCATGCAATGAAGAGTTCTCTGAGTAGCAATTATTGAATTGGAATTTTGATTACAAGTATTTAATCACCAATCATAATGTCATCAGTTTAGCCTACAAAATGTTATTCCACTTGATTTTCAATGCACCTTAACATGAATAATATTTTAAGTCAAATATATCCGGAGATGGCCAGTTGGAGTCTAAATAAGATTTCTTCAAATTATGTCATTTGTAGTAATAGACAAAATATTTTGGGTTGTAATGAGAGTTTATACAATGATAAGGAGCATTCCATAGGGGAAAGTTGACTTCACAATCATGAGAGGCAGTAGTTTGTTGGTATTCATGCTTTTGCTGCATGTGTCTCAGGCCACCTACTGTATAATTTGCCTCTGTGAACTCAGAACTAATTATCTGCATTCTCTGGTAAATGGAACACTGGAAAGAGTGATCCCAAGATCAAAGCCAAGTTCTCTTGATTAATTATTGCTTGCAATGACTAGGGCTGTGCCAGGCTGAAGCTAGGATACAGAATTGTACCTAGGTCTCCCACAATGGTGAAAGAGACCCAATTACTTGAACCTTTACCTGATGCCTACTCTGGAGCACATAAGCAGAAAGCTAGAATTGGGATTGGAGCCAGAACTGGAACTCAGGTATGTATGAGATACTGCCTTAACCACTGTGCTGAACAATTGCCCCAGGAGAGCTCATCTTGTTTATAATCACTGAAAACTTCCTCTGAAGTGCTTCACTGTCTTCAGAATTTCATGTGGATTATAAATATTAATACATTCAGTCCATTCATAAAGGTGCATCTACATATATCCTGGCCCAACCTGCTTCAAAGAGGTCCCCGATCTTTTTTCCTCGATGTCCCTGTCAACAGAGGGGTGGAGGCACTGGCAAACTAAAGGCACAGATAAATAGATCTCTCAAAGTTCTGCCCATAAACAGGGAGGATATTCCTTCAACTTTCCATTAGTCTCTTTTGAGTGAAGTGGTAATGTTATCAACTCTATGCATTTAGTGGGTGTCAACACGGGATAGGAAACCATATATGAACTAGTGTTGATGTTTATCTTCTTTGTGTTGTAATAATTTTCAGAGGCCAATGGTGCAGCATAAAAAGGAATACAAACAACCGTAGAAGGTGCGTTGGGCTTATGTAACTTATTTGTATGTCAAGGCATGATTTTGAAGATCTCAGATTCTAGCTCACAAGAATTACTTGTACTGAAGAAATACAGGCACAAGGACCCAACTGTATATCCACTGGGGTGGATAACATCCAGTTACTGTTGGAAACCTTGGGACATATGCTAATTTGTAGCCATATAATTGTATTTTCTATATTTATTAAACACCACAGGAAACAAGGACCTGGCTGTGCTTTGTTATCCTAATTGTCTTCCACAGTTGCAAAGAATTGTTTTTCTTTGGGCAATCATTGTCAGTTACATAAACACAGCAAAAATCTACCAACAAATTAAAATAATTATTTTTTAGGTTCTTTGTCTTACATAAGGTTTACTGAAGTTAAAAAAATATTCCTGGGGCTGGCACTGTGGCATAGCTGATAAAGCCACCACCTGTAGTGTTGGTATCCTATATGGGCACCAGTTTGAGTACCAGCTTCTCCACTTCCTATTAAACTCTCTATTATGGCCTGGAAAAGCAGTAGAAGATGGCCCAAGTTCTTGGGCCCTTGCATCTGTGTGGGAAGACGTGGAGGAAGCTCCTGGCTCCTGGCTTCGGATCCACACAGCTCCAGTGGTTGAGGCCAATTAGAGAGTGAACCAGTAGATGGAAGACCTCTTTCCCTCTCTGATTCTCCTTCTTTATGTAACCCTAACTTTCAAATAAATAAATAAATCTAGAAAAAGCATCCCCCCTTATCAAACACAAATTTAAAGTGATATGAGGTACTCACTGATTCAGTCACTAGTCGTCACTTTTAGTGATGTCCATCTGCCTTACATTCTTAGAAAGAAACTGTCTATGCAAGCACAACCAACTAATTGGTTTCTAAAAGTCAATGAACCAAGGACTTCATTGTAAATTAGTGTGCACCATTAATCTGCTCTCAGAATTTTTCTGTTCTTACTTTACAAACACTCTATTGGTTTCCTTGTTCTTACCCTAGTAGCCTCTCTAATTTATATCTACCCTTCATATCTCCTTTCTGAGTTCTACAAACTGGCTACTGCTTTTTCCCACCTTTACACATTGGATATGATTTATCTATGTCTACAACAAATTGCTGCTGATTTTTGTCCTTTATTCCCAGGGAAGAACTTGGCTTTCGGCAGAGTTGGCAGTGCTCTTTGACTACTTTATCTCACTCCCAAACTCAATAAATTATGAAATTAATTTTCTACTCTTTAATATCCTTTATATCTCTTTAAGTTCCCCCTTATCCACTGCTGTAGCTTGCTGAATCAATCATATCTGTTCTTAGAGATTTGCTTTATTAGATTCTTGAGAACTGTTGTTTCTGGCCCCTGGTTAAACTACAGTCTAATCAATTGTTCACTGAATAACCAGAGGAATAAATCTGATCAAGTCACTCTTTTCACCATCAGTAAACTAATTTCCTATAATTTTAGTATAGACTATAGTGAACTCAAAGTTATCATCCAAAAAGATAATTTTGTAGGTAAAAGAATATTCACAAGATTAACTGATCCACAGTAGATATAAACCAGAGCTCTCTGGGCTATCCAAGAAATTTGATCATTCCAGTAAGTGTATAATTTTTCATGGCTCCCTCCTGTTATTTAAAGTAAAGCAGGGACAAATTAAACATACCTTAAGTTAGCAGCAAATCTCTGTATGCTGTTTCATAATTCCACTTTAAAAATAGCTCAATTTTATACAGATAAAAAGGAAAATTTATTCGCTAAGATGTATTTAATAACTTTTGATATTGACTGAAATAATAAAAGCACCCAGGTGGCAGAATCATAATAAAAATAAATAAAGAAGAAATGTACATGTTTTGCTTGTGAAGTCTATAGATATAATGAATACATTATGTAAATATCCAAATAGGTGATATCAAGCAATACCTGTCAGTAATTCACAAAAATACTCTTTGTTATTTGTCATTCAATCAACAAAATGCTAAGACTTGACCTGAAATTATAGTTTTTGATAATACAAGCTGTTTTGTTTTTTTTTCCTAAAACTATATTGGTTTTATTAAAACAAATATAAGTCTAAAATCTATACTCAGGAGCCAAGTCAAAACCAGTTCCTATTACAAGAGTTAAAATATTTAACACATGAGCTGTTTTAAATCAAAAAGAAAAGACAGTCATGATAATAAAATGCGGTCATAAGACACCAATATGTAAATAACAGCATAAGAAAAAGCAAATAAAATTTTCACTGAAATTAAAAGATAAACAACAGAGTTAAAGCTCAGTGAAAAATGTTTCACTTATGATTTTAGCATTATTCATAAATGATAATGTTCAATAAATTGTCATATAAATAGAAACTAGAAGAAACTTTTTTAGAAGTTGACCAAATGATTTGAAAATCCATTTAATGAAGTTGATGAAGGTGTGAAACAAATTCTGTCCTCAAAAGTAGAAGTAGTTTTGGTTATCTTTGTAAAGATAACTATTCATTGTTGGGTAGCTCATATATTTAGAACTCACCAGAATGTTTATTTTTGAAGAATCCATTTTAGAGGAGGATGGTAAAGGCAAAATGTTGCCTCTGGTTGGGGCTGGTGCTGTGGCTCAGTGGGTAAACTCCCTGGCCTGAAGCGCCGGCATCCCATATGGGTGCCGGTTCTAGTCCCGGCTGCTCCTCTTCCGATCCAGCTCTCTGCTATGGCCTGCCATAGCAGTAGAAGATGGCCCAGGTTCTTGGCCCCTGCACCAGAATGGGTGACCTGGAAGAAGCTCCTGGCTTCAGATCTGTGCAGCTCTGGCCTTTGTGGCCAATGGGGAAGTGAACCAGCGGATGGAAGACCTATTGCTCTCTCTCTGCCTCTCCTTTCTCTGTGTAACACTGACTTTCAAATAAATAAATAAATCTTTAAAAAAATGTTCTCTCTGGTCTTTGAAGTACAGTGAAATGTGTGTTATTTAAAAGAAAAGTTGGTGTCTGTTTTCTGGAGAAGACAGATTGTGCAGATTTACTTGTCAAATAATTGTAAGAATGAAATATGTAAATAAATATATGAAATAAAAATATTGCACTTACTTCAGACCTGAGGGACTCAGTATTATCAAATTAATTTGGGACATAGCATATGAAAGACCACCAGAATAATTTATAATGAACATTGGTAAGGCCAAATCTCTAATAATTGTTTGAATGTCTATAGACACCTACTTAGGTTTACTTAACTCTACATTCCCACAGTGTGTTTGTGAGCAATCGCATGAGGCTGCCTCCCTAGCCCATGCAGTCAACCTGACTGCTGGCCCATCTGGAAGGCTACTTGACCCTCAAGCTGATTAGAGAGGCACATTGGCACCAGTGTCAGTTCTGTCCTATAGTTAACATCCCACAGAGTTAGTTACGCCCCTTCTGCCTGCTCTTCCAAAAGTGTACGTGGCTGTTATTAAACCGACATGTTCATCGAACCTGTCCCTGCTGTTTCTTTGGTAGAAAAGGAGACTGTTGCCCTGCTCTCCTCGACAGTGTGGCTTTGCAGGACAAAGCCAAATGTATTGAATGGTTTCTAATCTATTTTTTAAAAGATTTATTTATTTATTTGAAAGGCAGTTACAGAGAGACAGAGGTGGAGGCAGAGAGAGAGAGGTCTTCCTTCCGTTGGTTAACCCCCAAATGGCTGCAATGACTGGAGTTGTGCTGATTCAAAGCCAGGAGCTTCTTCGTAGTCTCCCATGCATCTGCAGGGGCCCAAACAGTTGGGCCATCTTCGACTGCTTTCCCAGACCATAGCAAAGAGCTGGACTGGAAGTGGAGTAGCTGGGTCTAGAACCAGTGCCCACATGGGATGCCAACACTGCAGGTGGTGGTGGGTATCATGTTTGCAGCCATTAGATTATAACATGCAAACTTTCTTTTTGCTTTCCCAGGGGTTTGGAAGGCTAGATATTATGAATCATCATAACTGTGTAAAATGAATTAGTTTCAATAAAGTTATTGTCAAAGTAGTAGTAATTATAATTTACTAAACATGGTCTTTAATATGTAGTTTGCATGCATTGTTTTTTGAATTATTTCAAATCCAGTTTTTTCACACACATAGTACCTTGGATTTCAATATAAATATTTTATGAGTTTTCTAACTGCTGTATATCATTTTGGAAAAAATATACAATCCATTGCACAAAAATTTCTGAATTTCCAGACAATGGAACCGATTACAAAAATGAATGAGTAATTTCATTGTAGTGCAGGCTTAGTTTGAAGGCAAGTAGGTTTTTATCTTAGTTGAGTAGTACACACTCAAATATCAAAACTTTTTATTACAACTTTGAGCCTCTGAAATATGTAAGTAGTCAGTAATTTATCTTAGTTTTTCATTGTTTTTGTCCTTAGTTTTTCAATGTTTTTGTCATTTATGAGAACTTAAAAGTACAATTTGGCACACAACTAGAAATATGTTACCAAAATATATTAAGTACAGAGACACCATGTATTCTACTTGGAGCAAGCTAAAAGGGAGACAGTTTCAAAATGCAGCCCATTTAGTGCCTCAATTTCAATGAGTCATTTCTTTGAAGTCACACTTTTGGCAGACAATATTTTACTTTAGTGCCAGAATAATGTACTGAGAATCAGTTACCTAACACCGCTTTCTTTTGAAATGTGATTAACTCTTTTGACATCACATAAAAGAAAACAAGGCTTTTGATACTATATGTATATTCACATATACATTCAAAATACAAATATAAACTGTATAAATTTATGGAAAAATCCATAAATACAGGTTTATTCAAAGTATGCAGGATATGGCAAAATATGCTTTGTGATTCTGCATAGGGCTATGTAGAAATATAAATACACATTCACATATCTTTTTATTTTAGCTCAAATCTATATGTCTCTTCAAATATGTTTAGGTAAAACACAATATTCACCTGTTTGATTCATGCTAGCCTGTGGTAGGTTAATTTTCTGTTCCTTTTATGATATTAGTATGAGGCTACTAAGTGCTATGATATTGCCTATTACTTCATGATAAATTCTTCTAATTTACTATATGTTTAATTCATCTCTTCAATTTCTTATATGATTAATAAGTGCTAATAATGAAATTTTTAAAAAGGCAATTGTAAATTCCCCAGAGTGGGATTGCTGGGTCATATGGTTTACCCAACCTAAATGAAATCAGTAGATGAAAGAATAATCTATACTTCCATGTTTATTGCAGCTCAATTCACAATAGCTAAGATACAGAATCAATCCAGATGTCTACCAACTGATGACTGGATTAAATAATTGTGGTATATACAGAGTATGAAATACTACCCAGCCATAAAAAAATGAATGTGATGCTGTCCTTTGTAACAAAACAGTTGCAAATGAAAATCATTAGATTTAGTGAAATAAGCCAGTCCCCCAACAAACAGATGCATGTTTTCCCTGATCTGTGGTAACAGAGTACCAAAAATGTAATGTATTAGAGTGAAATCAACATTTTGAGGTTTGATGACTGCTAACAGTCCCGTTTTCTACTGCTGAGGAACAATGCTTTTTCTGCTTAAAAATTAAATAGGAAGGTAATGTAGAGCTGTGTTGTTGGATGAAATGGAAACTCACTACAACATATAGCATGCTTTACCTTTGACTATAGTACACCAATGTTTCATAATGTCCTTGGCATCTTCCATTCTTAGCTTGATGCATTGGCCTTAAATAGTATTAATATTTCCATCCATACTAATGAATTGCTTTGTTTGTTTTAGAATTAATTTCACTTTGAAGAGAAACTTATTTTCACAAACTATCTCCTGCTTGCCCATGTGTTTTACTTTTCTGACTTTACATCTACTCCTTTTTATTATTTGCAGTACCAAAAGAAAGAAAAAGAACACCTAAATTTTGCCATTTCTTGTTGACATTAGCAAACTGAAGGAAGAAGATCATCTCATTCAAGGGTGGGATATTATTTTCAAAATATTATGTGACTGAAAATTATTTGTAATGTTATAAATTATTCGAAAAAATAAATTAGACAATTTTGTCTCTGCATTTAAATATATGTTACCGTATCAATATCAGTTATTTTGGTAACATAATCTATATTTTTAAAAAAGTCTTTAAAAAGTTCTTGTTGAGAGACAGTAGAGCTATAATTAAAATCATTCTAAGGAGTCAGCTAGGATTACTTTAAATACTTTAGTGACTTTGGATATGGGCTCCAGTGGAGTCTTCCAGTTCCTCATGGGTATTTAACAATAGACATTCTATTTGATGCTTTGCACTACGTGTTGGGGGTGGCAGATAGACAAAACCCATGAATCATCTTGAATGTTCCATATGTAATGAACATCCTAATTCTGCTTTTGAACTTGCCTCCCATACTTATCCCTAATTCACTCATCTCCAGGTGAAATTGTTTGTTCAGGTATTTCCTGATCCCAGACTGAGTACTTACATCAAAGGACTGTATTTTAAATGTTTGGTAAATGTTTGGTTAATGTTGAGAATGCTTGAGTGAATGGCTGAATATAATATTGTGAAAGAAGTAATCAGTTTCTTAGAGAATATTTAGAAGCATTTTCTGAAAATGAAAGCAAATATAGATGTTAGAACAGGACTCCAAGTTAAAACATTCAGAAGTTGAACAGAAATACATATATCTTAACTTTTGTAGAAGAAATAATTTTACACTTTTGTGTGTTCACTAAAGCATTATTTCAGCAAAAGATGTTGCTCTACCAAGCCTTAAATTATGTAACCTAAATTAAGGTGGCTAAAATGTATCAAAGCATTAAAATGTAAATGGAATTTTATTTTTGTGCATTGCAAGAGATTGCACAGTTTCCCATAGAAAAATGTATGCTCAGATATGGGCCTTCTGTTTTTCCCTTTTCTTATAAGTAAATTTTAAAGCATATTATTTTCTTGAAAGAAGAATTTGTTTTTGCTAACACAATAACCACTATGATAAAGCAAGAAAGCTACAAAATTATCACCAAATATGGTACCCCCCCTTTTATGTACATTGAGATAGAATTACTTTATTTATTTATTTATTTATTTATTGACAGGCAGAGTGGACAGTGAGAGAGAGAGACAGAGAAAAAGGTCTTCCTTTTCTTTTGGTTCACCCCCCAGTGGCCGCTATGGCCAGCGCGCTGCGGCCAGCGCACCATGCTGATCTGAAGCCAGGAGCCAGGTGCTTCCATGCGGGTGCAGGTGCACAAGCACTTGGGCCATCCTCCACTGCACTCCCGGGCCACAGCAGAGAGCTGGACTTGAAGAGGGGCAACCGGGACGGAATCCGGCGCTCCGACCGGGACTAGAACCCAGTATGCCAGCATCGCAGGTGGAGGATTAGCCCAGTGAGCCACAGTGCCTGCCAGAATTACTATTAAATTGCTAATTTCCTACCTTGCAAGCTCTTAAACATAAGCATAGATGGCAGAAACTGTGTTTTCACTTTCTTAGAAAGTTCATATGAATTAATGGTGAAGATGATTTGGATCATTTGCAAAATAGAGTTCTGTTTGTAGAGTTCTCTGTCTGCCTTGACAACAGAAGCTGAGGCAGGGATCTGAGTCTCACTCCTGTCTTCTGTAATTTCTAACCACAACAACATTTGAATCAGAAATTACATCTCAAGTTATATTTTGTTTAGATTTATTTATTTACTTGAGAGTGTTACACAGAGACAGGAACAGAGAGAGAGAGAGAGAGAGAGACAGAGACAGAGACAGAGAATGAATAAATGAATCTTCAATCCCCTGGTTTACTCCCAAAATGGCCGCAAAGGCCAGGGCTGGGCCAGGTTGAAGCCAAGAGTTAGGAGCCCCCTGTAAACCTCCCACGTGGGTGCAGGGGCCCAAGCACACCAGCCATCCTCTGCTGCCTTCTCAGGCACATTAGCAGGGAGGTGGATCAAAAGCAGAGCAGCCAAGGCTCAAAAGGGTGCCCGTATGGGGTACCTGCATCTCAGGCGGCAGATTTACCTGCCACGGCACAACTCCACCCATGTCGCTGAAACTAGACTTTTAACAAAGACTACAGAATGATATATGAGTGAACTAAAGGTTTATTTATTTATTTATTTTTGCAGTTAAGTGCCATATAACATTGTACCTGAAAATTAGTTTTTAATCAAAGATTTTTACATTTCTGGCAGCTCTCTATGAATTGCCAGAAGAATAGTAGATTATGACAAAATACTGTGATTTTTTGATGTTCGATTTTGACATTTGATTTGGTTTTGCCTTTTTCTCTAAATGTACATATTTTATTTTGTCATTAATCCTTGTACAAAAGCAAGTAAAGTGTATTTTTCTGATTAGAAATCTTCTTTCTTTAATGCGTCCCTATACAAATTTTGAAATATGCAGAGAAACAAAAGTGAAAAACATCTGACCCAATTAACAACGCATAGTAGAGTGTGCTGAATGTTATCCTTACTTATAATCATCAGGTATCCCCCTGTGAGTCATTGGGTTGTTATTGAGATCTTGCAGTTCATGAACAGGATAATAAACCTGAGTGATCTCATTCCAGGGTATTTTAAGTCAAGAGCTGCAGTACATACAAAGGTAACTGAGGAATTAATTAATTTTTTTTATTATTCCAAGGTATTTTAAGTCAAGATTAAGATAAGAATGCAGGACCAGTGCTGTGGTGTAGCAGGTGGGGTGCTGTGATGCTGGCATCCCATGTGGGTGCAGGTTTGGGTCCTGGCTGCTCCATTCCAATCCAGCTCTCTACTATAGGCTTGGGAAGGCAGTGGAGCATTCCCCAGGTCCTTGGGCCCCTGCACCCACATTGGGGACCTGGAGGAGACATCTTGTTCCCGTTTTTAGGTTTCAGATATGTGTAGCTCAGGCTATTGTGGCTGTCTAGGGAGTGGGCTAACATATGGAGGACCTCTCTCTCTCTCTCTCTCACTCTCTCTCTGTCTCTCCCTTTCTCTGTGTCTCTCTCTCTGCCTCTCTGTGTAACTCTTTCAAATAAATAAATAATTTTTTTTTTTTTTTTTTAAGATAAGAATGCTCTCCTTTCCCTGCCCTTTCCTAGTCCTGCTTCTTTGCGGAACTCTTCCCCGGGAAAGCCATCTGATGGTGAATCACAAAACATGTATTCAGGTAAGGAATAATAAATGCGGACGACCTATAGTTGCCTATAGCAGGCTTCAGAACTGAATGGGGAGAATAAACCTTGGCTTATAAGCAGAGATATTTTCATAGGGAGTCAGAATTCACCACTACAAAGTATCTGAGAGCAAATGTATTAATACAGATTCTCCGCTGATTATTATTCTTTTTAAAATTAACACATGTAAACCAAATAATATGTGCAATTATGGATGCATGGATGAACACACATTTTTATTCTAAATAATAAGGAAGTTGAATAAGCTATTAAATAGACAGTATGAATAGTATTTGATATGAGAACCGTATTACTGAGAAAAATTTTCTCTCGGAAAAAGAGACTAAAATACAATGATTCTTTCTTTTTTTGTCGTTACTGGCAAATTAACCAATTCAAGATTAAGATTGCTCACTTACCCATAAAGCTAGCATGTGTTTGAGACTCTGCTAGGGAGTCTAAAGTGTCAAATTATGTATATTGGACTTTCTAGTGAGTCAAGTTTTATTTAATTTAAGCAATTATAATTTAAACTATTTCATAAAATCCCTCAGTGCACTGAAGGACAACTCCAAAAAGATATCTTCTCTTCACTTTATTCAAAAATCTGTTAGCACTTTCACAGCCCTGCTTGTGTCTTGTAATGTTTCTTACATGAAGCAGATATTTTTGTAGTTTTAAAAGTATTTTTAAAGTGGAATAGCCAAAATTCTGTGACCTTATATCTTATCTTCGATTCCTTTATGTTTTTGAAAACTAAAAGTTGATACATACCAATTTATTGATTCAATTTGCATATTGTTTAAAACTATTATAATTCTGAGCACTCCAAGTCTGTGACAATTATTGTTTTTCATTATCATAGTTCGTGACAAGTAAAATGACTAACAGAATAGCAACCTCATAAGATTGGCATAATTGTAATAACTACATCTGTACAAAAACTATGTGGCTAAAATAGCATCATTCTAAGTTTAATTAAATAACCATCAAATAACTTATGAGCTGTTAATATATAATATATAAACATACACGCATGTTAATTAACAATTCAAATGTAATTAATAGAGATTCTCAAAACAAAGCACTAAGGAGAGTGTAAAAATAGTGGTCATTCATTTCACGAGTATTTAAATAGAGGAGCTGCATTTAAGAACGTGGAGCTTTTTCCCATTGACTTTCCATTGCACATGTCCCATATCTTGGCCATATGTCATTCTTGGAATAGTTAAATTGGATTTTAAAGTTAATTAATTCTAGGAAACAATTTATAATATATATGAAGATATTTCAAAAAGTTCACAGAAAGTGAAATTAAAAGTTGTTTCTTTTACTCCAAAACATTTTTGAAATATATGCTATTTGTTTAATGACAAGCAGTTCCATGAGCATTTTGAAGATTCTCTGTATATTCACTGAACATAAATTAACACAAATAAACAAACATCATTTGAGTGTTAGAAATTCTATTTGCCTGAAAAATATTTCACTCTAAAATCAAGCACTGATTTGACTATTAAATAAAACAAAAATAAACACAAATATCATGCAAAATTCCCATGATTCCTCCTATTAATTACCCACTAGAATATATGCAATATTATAAGGCTACAAACTAATACAAGTACAATAGCTGTCATTGCTCTGTTAGGAATAAACAATACACATTAAGTGAGCGGTGTCCTTATTATTTGCAAGAACTTATTTTAGAAGCTCCATACACATTAATGTGTTTAGTCATCAGAAAGAAATCTGACTCGATTTTATGTATGAGTAAGAATAAGTAATTTATCCAGGATCCTGCACTAGGCTGAAATAGAGAAGATGAGTATGGTGAACACTGTATTAGAGCTTTGATTGGTTGAACACTTTCTCATCCTGCTTTCCATCAGAAAACACCAACAATTACTTTTTTTGCAATAAGACACTTAAGCAGGTAACATTTTGAGGTAAGAGCCATGGATGAACTCTATTCTGTGTTTTTAATGATGATTGATTTTATTGAATATGATTTTAAAGTATCTAGTTACATAAAATATAATTAAGAATTAAATTGTCTAAAGGCCACTGTAATGAAAACATTGCAATTTTAATGAAAGCAGACTCAATACAATTTAATCACTTTTTACAAATATTTAATTTAATACATGCAACTGTTCAGGATATTAAACACTTTTTTTTTTTTTTTTGACAGGCAGAGTGGACAGTGAGAGAGAGAGACAGAGAGAGAAAGGTCTTCCTTTGCCGTTGGATCACCCTCCAATGGCTGCCGCTGCAGCCGGTGCACCGCGCTGATCCGATGGCAGGAGCCAGGATCCAGGTGCTTTTCCTGGTCTCCCATGGGGTGCAGGGCCCAAGCACCTGGGCCATCCTCCACTGCACTCCCTGGCCATAGCAGAGAGCTGGCCTGGAAGAGGGGCAACCGGGACAGAATCCGGCGCCCCAACCGGGACTAGAACCCGGTGTGCCGGCGCCGCAAGGTGGAGGATTAGCCTATTGAGCCACGGCGCCGGCCCAAAACACATTATTTTTTAAAATATGATTTCTCTGAATGTTGAGGACTTTCTCTTGCCCTCTGTAAGTGAACATTGTCAGGTGTCCTGTTTTACAATCATCATGATAAGTAGCAGAGAAAAGTCTGTCTGCATTCTTTTATCAGGTCCTATTCATGTCTATATTTAGGACTTCAGAGAATAATAGGCAACTGATGAAGTACACAGTAAGAGATAGTAAAATGGAATGAAATAAATGTACATTATTTTAATTTTTATATATGCTCAATAAATAAGAAGCATATAATAAGAAAGAAAAAAGATGAAAATTCATCCTCCATGCACTGTTTTTGGCAATTGAGACTTAGGGATTTTATAAGAATGAAATATTACCTTAGTTTCCAATGAAATTTAATATGCTGAGGCTATGGTTCTTAAACTGTGGTTTCCAAGCCAGCATCATCAGCATCATAGAAATAAAAATCTCATAACCCCAGAGATAGACTGATACAGACTTGTGCTTACATCAATTAATTTATATTTTATAAAGTTTTTCTTGTAATTGTAGTGCATTATAAAGTTTGATACTTATTTGTTCAAGATATAAACTTAACCCAAATTCTGAGGTCAATTTCTGTTTGAGATGTTATTCTATCCTCATGCAGTTTGGTTTTTCTCTTCCACCTAGAAAGATCATGTGGCTTTACTGTTCATGGTATTCCTTTTGCTTGAATTCTTAGCAGAAGAAAATCTGTGGGTAGTTACCACAGTTCAAACAAAATTGCAATGCACCTTTGAAGATTATGGTAATCCTCAGTTGCATTTACATTGGTAATTCATGTGTTTCAGTACAATAGAGTGCTTAGAATCATACAAATTCAGAGTAGCAAATCTTTAAAGATAATATAGCTCTGATTCACTTGAAAGGTGGTGGAATAAGGGAAGGATGTAGTGCTCTAAGCTAGGGGTAAAAAGTAAAAAAATAAAGTGTCTGAAGTACATTCTCAGAGGGAGAGTCTGAGATAAAACTGCAGTGAAATTTCTATAGTAGGAAGAGGAATGCCATGGATCCATGTGGAAGGTGTAGACATGCAATAGGAACATGGACACAACACATGGTCCCAGCAGCTGAGAGCTAGAGAATGTGCCAGCTTTGGAGACTGAGGTAGGGCCAAACTGCAGCAGCCCATGCCGCTGGTGATATAGCGAGAGGGATAGCATGGTGTGAGTTTGACTAGAACCCTAAGGGTTATATGGTACCTGCTGGCCCACTGAAAAAAAAGGGGCACTTTTCTCTCACCTGACTCCCCCAAGAACAGCACCTGGCAACAAGCTGAGAGAGGGTGGAGACCATTTTAGGGCGTAAGCAATAGCTGCAGAAGCTCTTAGGCCCATGCCTAGCAATTGGCTGGGTTAAAACACCATCTTTTGAATAGTGCTGCAGACTGCAGCTCAGGTGTGCACACCCAGCATCAAACAGAGAGAAAGCAACATTTGGCCAGTGATTCTTGCGCACGCTTGTGATCCAGAGATTCTAACAGAGAGAAAAATTCATGTTCCCCCTGACTTTGAGTAGGTAGGAAGATTGACAGGGATATGGGCATCCATGTAGCACTGTGAGATGCCCTCAGCTTCCCAACATATCACAGGCTCTGGGGCTCAAACTGGCTGGGTGAAGCACCCACAGACAGCTGGCTCTGTAAATGTCTCCATTTCTCTGTGGTCAAGACATGCTAATGGGACAGAGCAGATCCTCTGCACCCTATTAAGGTGGGAGCCTGTGTGCAGAGACTTGTCAGTGCTTTGTGAATCTACAATAGGGCACAGGGTGTAGCTAGGTCTGTGGGCAATCAATATGAGTGGCTCCACATGCTCTGTGATCCCTAATTGCCTGGGGAGGTTCATTGCAATGAGATCATTTGTGTGGCTCATAAACCAGCGAGTACTGCATTAACAGTGGGCTAACATCTGAGCACTTATCACCTTGGAAGAGAGAAGGAGAGGGTGTGATTGCACCAACAGAGGTAATCACACTCTCCCTTATGCTAAAAAAGAGATCTACAATGCCAATCATGGATGTTAACCTGGATACTTGCCCCACCCTGGAGCAGTGACTAAAGCTCTATGGCCGTATCCAGCACACACATCTGGGTACTCACTGAAAGAGCAGACACTCCACCAAGCCACAGAGGCATAGGTAAAGATAAATGACATCACAAGAAAAAATCAACAAATATTTCCACAAATGCCTAAAAATAAACACAGAAATTCAAGAAAAAAGAGTAAGGAAGACCACATGACCCCCACAAAGAAACACAAAAACACTTCAGTATTATAATGTGAAAATGAAGAGATTGATGAACTTTCTGAAATGGAATTCAGCAGATTAATCATAGGATTACTCAGAAACAATCAGAAACAAATTTATGAATTAAAGTAATTCATACATGACATGAATGAAAAGTGTTCTTGTGAAATTCAGATCTTGAAGAGAAACCAAAATGAAATATTAGAAATGAAAGATGCAATATGTCAAATAAAAAATATAGTAGAAAACCTTAAAAACAGATGTGGTGAGGCAGAAGAAAGATTATCCAAGCTAGAAGACAAATCTTTGGGCATATATATTTCAGACCAAAAAAAAATTAAAAAAACATAAAAAAATTAGAAAACGTAAAAACAGTGATGGTGATATATGGGATACTATCAACATATGGGTCTTAGGAGTTTCTGAAGGCATGGAAAGAGAATGAATTAGATGGCCTTTTTAGGGCTGGCACTGCGACCTAATTCTGGCATCCCATGTGGGCAACTTTTAGAGCCCCGGTTGTTCCAGTTCCTATCTAGCTCTCTGCTGTGGGCTAGGAAAGCAGTGGAGGATGGCCAACTTGGGCCCCCTGCACCTGCATGGGAGACCTCAGAGAGGCACCTGGCTCCTGGCTTCGGCTCAGCACAGCTCCGGCTATTACGGCCATCTGGGGAGTTAATCAGCAGAAAGAAAACTCTCTCTCTCTCTCTCTCTCTCCCCCTACCTCTCTGTAACTCAGATAAATAAATAAACTTTTTCTTTTTATAAAAAAAGGAAGGACTTTTTTTAGTGAAATAATTACAGAAAACTTTCCTAATTTGGAGAAAGTAAGGGATATGCAAATACAAGAAGCACATAGAACTCCTAATAGATATGATCAGAAAAGATCCTCACCACGACACATTGCAGTTAAACTCTCCACAATAACACATAAAGCAAAGATTCTAAAATGTGCACAAGTGAAATGCCAGATTAATTTCAGAGGATCTCCAATTAGACTCACAGTTGACTTCTCATCAGAAACCCCACAGACTAGGTGAGAATGGTGATATATTCCAAGCCTTAAGAGGAAAAAACTGTCAGCCCAGAATACTGTACCCTGCGAAGCTCTCATTTAAGAATGAGGGTGAAATAAAGATCTTCCATAACTAAGAATTTGAAAGAATTTGTCACCACTTGGACAGCCTTACTAAAGATGCTTAAGGATATGCTACACACAGAAACATGATCATCACTATGAAAGAAAGTGAAGGCAGAAAATCTCCCAGTAAAAGGACAAAGGAAACCCAAAGTAAACAATAGGAACATTTATGGAAAAGTGGCAGGGAAATTGAACTTACTTTTTTTGCTCTGTAGTTCCTTAGATTTCAGAATATCTTACTGTTGGACATATAGCCACATATTAAGACAATCTGTTTTTAAATCATTTTAAAAATGACATAAATTATATTGGACTACCTATTTTTTCCTTCTCTTGTTAAATACCATATGTGTGATTACAGCATTAAGTCTTAGTTCTTATATCGTTTGACAGAAGAGTGTACTGTTTATTTTAAATGACATTTTTTGTTGTCTTTGAAGCTCAATCTGTAAATGTACTGTTGCCACAAAAGAAAATAATTGGGTTTGCCTTACTTGAATACTTGAAAACTGAAATTATAAGATATATTATATAATGAATTAGACTTGTATTTGTGAATAAAATTAGGAAAGAAATAGATTTGCACTGCTTAAAGAATGAAGATAATAATAGTGCTTATAAGCACTGTGAATCCTTTTGTGTTTGAGGTATCCAAAATTCTATGTCTACCAGATTTTTCTCCTGAAATCCTGCTCTTCTTTTCTGTGCTTCATGTATTTTCTATTATTATTGATGTTGTGAAATAGCAGGGTTAACATGTCATTATATCTGTGTTCATTATGAATCCCATAGCTTTTCTTGTTAAGAAAAAGATAGTCTCAAAAATACCTTGTGTCATTTTTTGGTTAATATTTTACCCACTTATGGTATTTTAGATACCTTAAATCATTTTAATAAGGTGTCTATAAAAATTTAAGGCATTACATATTGTATTTGAACCAGTTAGTGAAGAGTAAGGGGGAAAAAAAACTACCTTATTGAGACTGTAGGTGTCCCATTAGTTAAATTTCAAAATTTTTAATAAAGGAACTTTTGGAGTAGGTTGAGACCCAACAGTATCCATTAAACTGGCTCCTGTGATGTGGAAAAGAAGCCCAGAAGCAGTGGAGGGCATGTGAGGGCATTCACTTGCCAATTTTCTGATTGTGGTGTGCTCAATCTTAAATTCAGTAAGTGATACACTGAATTTTTGTTATCTAATAACCTGGAGTAGTGTCCTTCATTTATCTATACTAAGATAACTATAAATTAATGGAATCTACAAAGAAACTTTGTGATAGTACTGTATTTGTGAGCCTTTGTATAACTGGGTAAAGTTTCCATGATACAAAGTATTTGAATTTTAAAATTTACTATTCCAAGGAAGAAGATATGGCATTATTCCATGTGCTTAAATGATAACTTGTTTATTGAGTTTCAGAAGAAACAATATGAAATGAATAATTGTCACTGCTCTATCTATAATGTTAAATTGGCAAGTTGTAGCAGAAAGCTTAAATATGTGTTTCTCAAATGTGAACCATAATAGTCTAAAGCTGTTTTGTGTATACTGTTAAGTGCTACAAATAGTCTCAGCACTGAACATGAACATGCATTATTGCCTCTCAAAGGAATGCAACTTTTTTTAATAGATTTATTTATGTATTTGAAGGCAGAGTTACAGAGAGCCAGAGAGCCAGAGGCAGAGAGAGAGAGAGAGGGAGAGAGAGGTCTTTTGTCCATTGATTCACTCCCCATATGTTCACAATGGCCGGAGTTGTGCTGATCTGAAGCTAGGAGCCAGGAGCTTCTTCCCAGTCTCACATGTGGGTGTAGGGACTCAAGGACTTTATCCATCTTCCACTGCTCTCCCAGGCCATAGCAGAGAGCTGGATCATAAGTGGAGCAGCCAGGACTCAAACCAGCACCCATATGGAATGCCAGCACTGCAGGCAGTGGCTTTACCTGAACACCACTGTGCTGAGCCCAGGAATGCAACATTTGAGATTTTGATACGCCTCAGAAAGTATCTGAGTATCTGTGAATATTTTAATATTTTATAATGAAGATATGTCCTGTTTAAAGAAAAAAGAGAAGTACAATAATAAACGAAACCCAAAATTAGTAAGAGGAAATAAACAATTATAATTGGAAAGAAATAAACAGAATTCAATCAAAAAATACGAAAGATCAGTGAAATGAAGAGCTGCTTTATAAAAGAAAAATAAACAAAATTGATGCACCATTGGCCCAACTAACCAAAAAAAAAGGAGGGAGAAGACAAAAATCATTAGAATCAGAGATGAAAAGGAAGTCTAGCAACAGACACCAAAGAAATAAAAAGAATCATGAGTATTTACTACAAAAGAGTTATATGACAACAAATCAAAAAATCTAGAAGAAATTGATAGATTCATGGACACATAGAATCTATCAAAACTGAATCATTAAGACAGAAAAGCTAAGCAGACCAACAACCAAGACTGAGATTGAATCAGTAATAAATAGCCTTCCAACAAAGAAAAGCCCAGGACCTGATGGCTTCACTGCTGAATTCTACCAAACATCTAAAGAACTGATTCCAATTCTTCTCAAGCTATTCAAAACAATTGAAATAGAAGTAATCCCCCCAAACTTCCAAACTCCTTCTATGAAGCCAGCATCACCCTAATTTCTAAGCCAGAAAATGATACAACAGAGAAAGAGAACTTTAGATCAATATCCTTGATGAAAATAGATGCAAACCTCCTCAACAAAAAAACTAGCTAATCGAATCTAATAATACATCAGAAAGATCATTCACCCAGACCAAGTGTGATATCATGCTGATATGCAGGCATGGTTCAACATGTGCAAATTAATAAATGTATTACATCACATTAACAAACTGAAGAACAAAAACCGTATGATTTTCTCAGCGGATGCAGAGAGTGTATTTGAGGAAATACAAGATCTTTTCATAATGAAAAGCTTAAGCACATTGTATATAGAAGGAACATTCTTCAACATGTTCAATGCAATTTATGACAAATACACAGTCAATATCTTATTGAATGGAGAAAATTTAGAAGCATTCCCACTAAGACTGAAGTAAGACAAGGAGGACCATTCTCATCCTTGCTATTCAATATAATCCTGGATGTTTTATCCAGAGCCATTAGGCAATAAAATAAATCAAAGGGATACACATTGGACAGGAAAGTGTCCAACTACCCCTATTTGCAGATGACATAATTCTATATTTAGGGGAACCAAAGGACTATTGGAACTCATAAAACAGTTTGGAAAAGGGGCAGGATATAAAATTAACACACAAAAATCAATTGTCTTTGTATACACAGATGTTGCCATGACTGAGAAAGGACTTCTAAGATCATTTACATTCACAATAGCTACAAAAAATAAACACCTTGGAATAAATTTACCCAAGGAGGTCAAAGATCTCTACAATGAAAATTACAAGACATTAAGGAAAGAAATAGAATACACGAAAAGATGGAAAAGTCTTCTATGTTCATGTCTCAGAAGAATCAATATCATCAAAATACCCATACTACCAAAAGTGATTGGAAGATGCAAAATACTAATGGCATTCTTTTCAGATGTAGAAAAGACAATGCTGAAATTCATATATAAACACAAGAGAGTCCATACAACTAAAGCAATCTTGTAAAACAAAACCAAAGCTGGTAGCATCACAATACCAGATGTCAAGACAGTGATAATCAAAAGGCAGTGATAATCAAAACAACCTGCTCCTGAAAAAAAAGGGAAAAAAAAAAGAAAAAAATGTGTAGACCAATAGAACAGAATAGAAACTCCAGAAATCAATCCAATCAATTTGAGTCCTGGCTGCTCCACTTCTGACAGAGTGGTTCTGCTGACACTTCTGCTATGGCCTGGGAAAGCACTGGAAGATGGCTCAAGTCTAGGGCCTCTGCACCTGCATAGGAGACCTGGAAGAAGCTCTTGGCTCCTGGCTTCATATCAGCTCAGCTCTGGCCATTGCCACCATCTGGGGAATGAACCAACAGATGGAAGACCTCTCTCTCTCTCTTTCTCTCTCTCTCTCTCTCTCCTTCCTCTTTGTGATTCTTCTCCACAAATAAATAAATATTTTAAAATAGAGAAACATCTTGAAAAAAGAACTCATCATCATTTTATGTAAGAGAAATAATCAACAGAAAATACATGATTAATTTTTAAGGGTGAATATTTTTCCAGTGGTAGAAAGTAGACAGATTTTTCTACTCTTCTAGTGATGAATGTTTGAAGTTCAAGTCAGTTTACTACTTTGGAAATAAGATAGCTTAATAGTCATCTCTCTGTGGTACAGATTCTACTTTTATAATATACAAATTCAAGAAATACATATATAAGTCATTTTATTTTAATTCCTTGCATTTTAAAACTCACTGAGTTAAAATATTTCAATATTTAATCAGTCTTGTAGCCTGCTCTGTTTCTGCAGTCTTGATTGCTTGAACTGTACTTTTCACACAAGAACTGTACAAATGTGCAGTTTCTTTCTACTTTTCATGGAAAAGAACTTACCCTAAAAAAGATTCAACATACAGTTTCCATTGTACATGTCCAGTGAATTGTTTAAGATGGCTTAAGAATTGGCCATTTATTCAGTCTACAGGATAGTCTCTTGTTTTGTGCCTTAAGGCCTCTCAAATATACATGCGTTGTAAAAGAAAATTTTCTCAAACTAAAATGTGAGAGCTTCTAATGCAGTATGTCTTGAAAAAAATAGATGCATTTTTCTTCCATTTGGAGGAAAGCAACTATTTTCTAAATATTAGGTTTAAAGTCCATTTTCATGTTGTAAAGTTCCCAGGTACTTTTGAGACACAGAGTTCTTTGTGCTTATGATATTATAGAATAATTCAAAACCTTTTTACCATGAAAAATAGTATACTCTAAGATAATATGAAAAATCCTCGAATCTCATGCATTACTCCATTTTTAGATCAGTAGAACACTTTTTATAAATGAAACACATTTTCTTTCCATATTTCTAAACATGCTAGATACTTGCTTTTCATTTCTTTGCTTCTTTCTGAACAGTTATCAAATAGTCCATGGACATAATTAATTAGAATATCACTCATGCAGAAATTGGATAAATATATCCAAAAAGCCAAAAGTAGACAGGTGAATTCAGAAGCCATTGAATATAAGTTGAACTGATTAAATGCTTCAAGCCATTCATTGATGTATCTGTCCACTGAAAACTGCACTCATGTGATAAGATATGTCATTGAATGCTTGTTCTTACAAG
This sequence comes from Oryctolagus cuniculus, assembly GCF_051225735.1. Classification (NCBI taxonomy): domain Eukaryota; kingdom Metazoa; phylum Chordata; class Mammalia; order Lagomorpha; family Leporidae; genus Oryctolagus; species Oryctolagus cuniculus. The sequence continues at coordinate 47,628,657 of NC_142880.1, forward strand.
TCATTCTAGCCTCTCTTTTTAAAGTTTTGCATTTTTATGCTGTCTGGTACAAGTTCATTGATGCATTGCTTTAATAACAGATATATTAAAATAAAATTCTCAATGAGTCAGTGCTTTCTCTTATTATTTTCAAGATTCTGTATTTGTTTCTCAGTTTGGAAGTTTGTTCTTGTTGTGTCTATGCCTGGATTTATTTGAGTTTATCCTCTTTTCAGTTTGCTAAGCTGCTTAGATGTAGATGAGAGTTTCTTAACAAAATTGAGAAACTTTTAGTGAAATTTTCTTGAATACTTTCCATGCTTTTTCCGCTGTTTTCCATGAATCACTTTCCCATGAAACACTTTTTGTGTTAGCAAGCTTCAGGGCGTCTGTCACACAACTGTCTGAGAGCCTTCTCTTTTCTTAACTCTTCTTTCTGATCTGCTGACTGGATAATCTCAGTTTTTCTATGTCTTGTCTGGGATTTTATTCTGTTCTTAGTTCAAATCTGCCATTGAGTCACAATAAATCATTTTTTACTTATTTTACCTTGGAACTTCATATTTCTTTAGTTATTGAAAAAGTAACTTAGCCTTCTTTATTTACATTCTTATTTAGTTCTTCAAACTCAATCTGAATTTTTGGCATAAAAACAATGTTATTGATAACAATAAGCCATGTTGATGCTATCTTCTTACCGCATAGTATATAATATGTGAGGCAATTTCACTGCACCAGTGTCAGTCCCAGGAAAGAATACACTTCATCACCTCTGTCCATTGTTACAGATCTTGCATGAATTCAGTGTGACACAGCATTCACACAGTGAATCTTCAACAACTTCATGGAAATGTGTTTCATGAAACAACTGTGCATGATTTCAAAAAAGTTTATAACAAACTAAACTTGTCTCTTGATTCCATTTGTCCATGCACATTGGGAGTAGACCTCATATGCTGAGCAAAGGGAATTTCTTAATAATAAATAGAAATCTCTCTGTGTGTCTCTCTTTCTCTCTCTCTCTCTGTCTCTGTCTCTCTCTCTCTCTATAACTCTGACTTGCAAAATAAATAAATACTTCTTAAGCATGTAAAAAGTTCCTTAGACAAAAGTAGGCAATGAGAAAAAGTTGTTCTAGAAGTCACTAGACTGGTTTCCAGTTCTGACCTTAGGAACCTACAAAATTCACCTTTAAAGCACACTCTTTATTTATTTAAGTATAGCGTATAGCTCTGTTATAGCTAACAATCTCTGGTGATTCTAGCTCGCAGGATTAACTGAGGATGTTTGTGAACAACTGAGATCATAGAAATGAAATAAACTAGCTGTAAATCATGATACATGACCAAGAATAGCCACTAACAAGTGAATACTTCTTATGTGACAAGAACAAATCAATGCAAATAATGTCAACTGATTTGCCCACACAACCAATATATGAAATAGTTACTTTATTATCCATATTTCACATTTGATGAAATTGTGGTCAAGAGAATTTACTGACGCCATAAACAAGAGTGTCAAATTGTTAAGTCAACAACAGGAGTCACTGTGTACTTACTTCTCATGTGGGATCTGTCTTTAGTGTGTTGTCCAATGTGAAGTAATGCTATAACTAGTACTGAAACAGTATTTTACACTTTGTGTTTCTGTGTGGGTGCAAACTGATGAAATCTTTACTTAATATATACTGAATTGATCTTCGGTATATAAAGATAATTGAAAATGAATCTTGATGTGAATGGAATGGGAGAGGGAGCGGGAGATGGGAGGGGTGTGAGTGGGAGGGAAATTATGGGGGGGAAGCCATTGTAATCCATTAACTGTACTTTGAAAATTTATATTTACTAAATAAAAAATAAAAAAGAGAATTTAAACAAAAAATAATTAATAGAAATCTAGGATTCATGGCGAGGTGGTTTTCCCAAGTCTCAGATAGTTGTCCAGGAAAGTTGCAGACCAATTAGTTCATACACTCTTTTGCTCAACAGCCAAGACACTTAAACTGGGCTCTTCTCTGGGTTTTACTCTTTGAAGTGACTCGCCAACTCATCTAAAGCATTTCAGGGCATCTTATTCAGAAGACCTGGAGGCAGAGCCTGGACTGTTAAATCAGTCCCTCCATATATTAAGTTGTTGTATTCCTAGCAAAATCTGCAATTTTTCAGGGGGCCAAAGAAGAAAGGCAGGATTTTACAGTCTTTCATGGGCTTGTTCTGCACAATACTATGGAACCTGCTTTCAGAACACTTCAGCAAGAGGATAGGAGAGTAAAATGCTTCAGGTATTAGAGACACATGAAGCACAGCAAGGGTAGCTTGGCATGTGTGGAGCATAATGTGATTCCCATTACTCCTCTTTCATCATTATTAGAATAGATCAACAAGTCAAATTCAATTTGCTCAAACCTTGTTAAGAATACAAAAATGAACATGGATTTTAGATATATCTATTTCTCTCCTTTATTTTCATATGCCACTTATTGTAAATGACTATTTCAAATACAAAGCTGATCTCTGTTGTAAGTAATACTAAAATGAATGTGGACGAGTAGACATTTCTTTGGTACAACTATTTCAGTTCCTTTCAATATCTACCCAGAAGTCGGATTACTATACAGTAATTCTATTTTTAGTTATTTCAGGAACCTCCATAATATTTTCCAAAATACCTATACTAATTTACATTTGACCAACAGTGTGCAAATGTTTCATTTTATCTATTCATTATCAACATTTCCTATTATTTGTTTTTTGGATAATAATCATTTTAACAAGTATGAGATATCCCCTGGTTTTATTTTGCATTTTCATAATGAATAGAGAGTTTGAGAATTTTTCATTGATATGTCATCAATTTTTACCTCTTTTATTGAAGATTTTTCAGGTCCTTTGTTCATTTAAAAAATAGAGTTATTCATTTTCTCTCTAGTTATTTTGCTTCCTTGTATATTTTGAGTTTGTTTCTTATTAGATGTATGGGATAGAAATATTTTCTAATACATTTTAGGTTGCCTCTTTACTCATTAAATGCTTTCTTTGCCCTCCAGAATCATTTCAGTTTAATGCAGTCTCACTAACCTATTTTTACTTTTGTTGACTGTGCTTTTGAAGTCCTATTCAGCAAATTATTGACCAGAACAAAGCTATGATGTTTTTCACAATGCTTTTCTCTAGATGCTGTACAGTTTAACCTTATTTAAAGACTTTTATACATTCTGAATTGATATTTGTGCATGGTGTGAGATTCAATTAAAATTTTAAGCTAGATGTAGAAAGATAAGTAGTATTTGATCTATTTTCTATATGGAATCATAAACAGTTGACCTCATTAAAATAAAGCACACATACACACACACGTAAGATGGTTTCCAGAATCTGTGGAAGAAAGAGAAGGGAGCCAGAGAGTGGGATGGATCAAAGGTTACAAAGTTTCTGACTACCTGGGGAAATAAGTTTATGTAAACGTATTCACCACAATTAGTAATAACTCATTGTATATTTCATAATTGCTAAAATTGTTTTTTAATGTTCCCACCTCAAAAAGGAAAGGAAAATTTGTAAGGTGAAGTAATGTTAATTATTTTGACTGAATCTTTCTATAATGAAAGATTCACAGATGAGAATAGACATTTGGCCTAGCATTTAAGACACTCAGGTACTATGTAAAACTACCTGGATTTGAGTCCTGCCTCTGGCTTCTGACTCCATCTTCTTGTTATTATGCATCTTGAGAGGCAGTGGTGATGGCTCAAGTAGTTAGATTCCTGCAAACCATGTGTTAGATATTTACTGAGTGCCTAGCTCCCTGCTTTGGTACCCTAACCATTGCAGGCAATTCAAGGGTGAACCAGTGGATGGGAGCACTCCACTATTTATTTCCTTCTCTGTCTCTTCAACAAGTTAATATTTTATACATTTTTCTAAATTATCACATTTTATCTCATAAGTGTATGCAACTATATCTGATAATTAAAATGAATAAACATATAAATAAATTTTAAGAGCAAGGTGATTTCTGAAAACTGCTGCCATAAAAAATACAAATGGTTCTGGAAGTAAGTCTGAATTTCCATTTTTACAAAATAAATGTCTCTGTTGCACTATGACCTAAGTAAGAAAGGTTTGCCTCCTGGTATAAGGGAGAGTTATACTCTTTATTTGCTTTTAAAAATTATTTACTCTCATTTGATTGAAGTCAGAAAGAGAGAGTGCAGAGAGAGAAAGAGAGAGAGAGAGAGAGAGAGGGAGATATCTACCATCCCCTGGTTCATTCTTCAAATGCGGCAACAGCATAAGCTGGGCTAATCCAAATCCAGGATCTTGGAACTCATCCCAAGTCTCCCATGTGGGTGGCAAGGACCCAGATACTTGAGCCATCAATGACTGCCTCCCTGTGTGTGCATTAGCAGGAAGCTGGAATTGGGAGCAAAACCAGATGCTCCAGTATGGGAGATTGGAATTCAAAGGGACATTTTAACTACTACACCAAATGCCTGACCCTGCAGGAAAATTTTATAATCACTAGTTAAATGAATAATTGACTATTAAATGAGTGGGTGAATAAAGAATGAAATGTTTACTACTATATAATTCTCTTAGTCAATTTATACCAGAGACAGAGCTTGAATAATAAACTATCTTACTCACTTATACCATATCTATTAAACAGGAGTGTTGAAAAACTGGTGATAAGCATTGTTACATTTAGTTTAATATGCTTTTATGATTATGACAGGTATCAACTTGATTGTAATAAAAATACCTAAACACCTGCTATCGTGTTACTTCTGGATTTGTCTGTGAAGATGCGTACAGAGATTAGTATGTAAGACACTGAATTAAATGGAGAATATCTGCTCTCGATTTTGATGGGCATGAGTTAATAGGCTAGGGTCTCTGATAAAGAGAAGAAAGAGCAAGCGAGAGAGACAGAGGGAGACAGAGAGACAGGGGAGAAATTTCCTTTTTCTCTCATGGAGCTTAAATATTCTCATCTTTCTGCTCTAAGATATTAGAACTTCAGGCCTTCAGGCTTTGAGATTCCAAGACTCAAACCCATGCCCCTCTGAGTCCTCAAGCCTTTGCCTGAGAAATACAGCATTGGCTTCCTTGCTCCTGAAATTTTCATACTTTGAGCCATGCTACCAAAATCTCAGTGTATTCAGCTTGACTTTGTCCGTGTCACGCTGCAAAACCAAATGAGTCAAGTCTCCCAGTGAATCCTCTCTCATCTATCTATCATCTATCATATTCATCTCCACTATCATTTGTTCAGCCCTTTTCCCACCTTGACCAACTCAATGATGAAGAAATTAATGCTTTGATTCCTGAATATGATTTCCTTTCGGGTCATTTCTAAATGTCTTAAGGATGTTTGCTGAAGTGATAACAAAATATAGTACTAACATGCCAAAGTGACTTTGGATAGATATTAAGCAAGTTTTTTTTGTCTGAAATGTTTTTTTCCATGGCAATTTGTTTATTTATTATTTATTGTACATGTATTTGGCCAGCAGAAGGACAGAAAGAGACAGAGACAGAGATCTTCTATTTGCTGGTTCAAACCCCAAACACTGCAACAGTCGGGACTGAGCCAGGCTGATTCCAGGAGCCAGAACTCAATCCACATCTCCAATTAGTAAGTTCTTGAACCATCATCTGCCACCACCTACGGTGTGCAATAGAAGGCACTGGTCTGGTAGTGGAAGCAGGACTCAAACCCAGACACTCCAGTATTGGATACACAGGTGTCAAGAGAATTTTTAATTACTGTACCAAATACTCATGCCCTATTCTAAAGTTAAAATTTCATACTTAATCATGTTTAGTCTTATCTCTCTCTAAAGCTAAGCTTGTCATTACACAGTAAAAATAGGACACTTCATATATGATACCTAAAAAGGAAGACTGAGAAAGAAGAAAAATAAAGAGAATAAAGGCAATGATGAAATAAGGACTAGGAGTTGTGAGAAAAATTAATAAATAAATGTGAACAATAGTGAAACCATGACATTAGTGACTGTCTCGTTCCTCCTCTAAACCCCTCAGGGATTTGCACACCATAACTATGGGAGTATGTGATGGGTCCCAAATGGCATACATTGGACTAATGCTTAGATTTGCAAGCAAATTGACTTTGTTAGTAGCCAAGTTAAAAAAATAAAATGGGATTTTGTTATTTTTTTACACAGAGCTCTTTGTAGCTAAGCCATGCTCTGTCATTAGCAAGAGGGTGTACAACATTTATATGAAGTAAAATCAGTAGTTAGTTTCACATTTGAATAAAACACTTTTATAAACTGGAGGTTCTTGCTTCAGTAACACAGAAAAATGAGTAAAGACAGGTGTGCTCAATAGAATATTATTTCATCTCTTTTAAGCAGTGACATTTATCTTTTCATAGCTAGTTGCTACTCTACACATTCAAAACAGCTGCATTGAAAAATTTTAAAATATCAGTATGCAAGAATTACAAGCTATTGACATAAAAAACTAAAATATCCAAGTATAATGTATTCAATAGATTATCAGTATTTCCATTAGTGCTGGGTTGAATATCTAGAATAATGCAAAGAAAAAAATTTGTACCAAAATGTTAAAATATTATTTAATTAGATATTTAATAAGAAAATAAAAGCATAGACAAAAATATTACTGAAGCATAAAAATACTGAATGGGAGAGTATATATATATTTATGACTTAAGGGAGATATTATATATACCTTAGCTAGATATTTTTGTAAAATTTATTAGGAGGAGTATGCAATGTGGCATAGTGGGTAAAGCCACTACCTACAGTGTCAGCATCTCATATGAGCACTGGGTTTAAGTCCGAGCTGCTTCATTTCCAATTCAGTTTTCAGTTGTGGTCTAGGAAAGCAGTGGAAAATGACTCAAGTCCTTGGGCCCCTGCACCCATATGGGAGATGTGGACAAAGCTTCTGGATCCTTGCTTCGGATCAGCTCAGCTAGACAGCTGTGGTCATTTGGGAAGTGACCAGCAGATGGACGACTTCTCTCTCTCTCTGCCTCTGCCTCTCTGTAACTCTGCCTTTCAAATAAATAAATAAATATGTTAAAACATTTTCCAGGAGATATCTCCTTTTCACAGTTTTTATATATGTATTTAGTACAATTACCTTGTAAAATATTATGATAGTTTCTGAGGATATAGGATTATATCATTTGTATATGCTCCAGTCATTATGACAGTTATAACCTAACTGTGAGATAAATATGAATTCAATCCCAATTGCTCTGGAAATTCAGAGGTGTAAACAATTGCTTCCAAGAAAAGATCTATCCATACTTTTAAATTTTCATTTCAGGATTTAGTTCTAAAGCAAAAGATGTCTTACGAGATCTACTCTTTTGAGAACTTTGAGAATTTAGGTGATTATTTCTCAAGCAGGAAAAAAGGTTAAAGATTCTCTGAAAGCAAATCATTCCAAAATAATTTTAAGAATTCATACTTGGATTTACATATCTTCTTTATATTATCACATATGCATTTGCTTGTGTTGTATCTTCAATACTGGCATAAAGGCCAGCATTGTGACACTTTGGCTTAAGAATCATTTTCTAAAAATGGTAATTGTGTGAATATTTGTGCTATTTGTTGTCTACTTTTCATAAAAATAATTGATTTAAGGGAAAACCTGAAAAATATTGAAAAATTGAGATTTCAGAGGTTTTTTTTTTTTCTTTACCACATGGTGCAAACTTCATCAGTACTCACCATCCACAGACAAGAAAGTTGAGCAATGGTTAATTATCTTTTATTTTCTCCCATTCTGTCAGTTGCCCTTCACTTTTCTGAGTGCTTCCTTTGTAGTGCAGAAGTTTCTCAGCTTGATGTAATCCCATTTGTAAATTTTGGCTTTGATTTTCTGTGTTTTGGGGTGTTTTCCAAGAAATCTTTGCCTATGCCAATGTCTTGCAGAGTGTCCTCAACATTCTTTAATAATTGGATGGTATCAGTTTGTAGATTTAGGTCTTTGATCCATTTTGAGTGGATTTATTTGTAAAGTATAAGGTAGGGGTCTTGCTTCATACATCTACACCTGCATGCAGAGATCCAGTTTTAGGAATGAACATTGGGCAAGGAATTTCACTCACGTAACATGAATATGAATCTACTGGAAAAACAACTTTTCCACGTTCAATAAGATTCTGGCTGTGGGCTTGTCATATATTGCCTGGATTGCATTGAAGAATGTTCCTTCTATACCCAAATTGCTTGAGGTTTTCATCATGAAAGCATATTGTATTGTATTGAATATTTTCCCTGTATCTAGTAAGATAATCATATCATTTTTATTCTTCCATTTGTTGATGTGGTGTATCATATGTATTGATTTGCATATGTTGAACCATCCCTGCATACAAGGGATAAATCCAAGTTGGTCTCAATGAATGATCTTTCTGATATGTTGCTGGATTCAATTTGCTAGTATTTTGTTGAGGATTTTTGCATCTGTGTTCATCAGGAATATTTGTCTGTTGTTCTCTTTCTCTGTTATATTTTTTTCTGGTTTAGGAATTAAGGTGATGCTGGCTCCATGGAACAAGTTTCAGAGGAGTCCCTCCCTTTCAACTGCTTTGAATAATTTGAGAACTGGAATTAGTTCTTTAAAAGTCTGATAGAATTTAGCATTGATACAAACAGGTCCTGGGCTTTTCTTTGGAAGGGCCTTTATTACTGGTTCAATCCTGAGCTTGGTTATTGGTCTGTTTAGATAGTATGTGATTAGATCTCCATCATTTTCTTTTAGATTTTCAAAATTATTGGCTTGTAGCTGTTTGTAGTAATTCATGATGATCCTTTTTATTTCTGCAGTATCCATTTTTATACCTCTTTTTCATCTTTGTATAATTTTGGTCCTCTCCCTTTTTTTTGGTTAGTTGAGCCAATAGTGTATTTTTTTTATTTTTTTCCAAGAAACCAGCTCTACATTTCACTGATAGTCTGTATTGTATATGATTGATTTAATTGCTTTATTTGTCTATTTTTTTCCTTTCCAGGAGATCTTAGGGGGATTGATGTTTATTTTGCCATTTATTTATTTATTTAGATTTAGTTTATTAATTTAAAAGACAGAAATCTTTTCAGCAAATAAAATGTTTTAAAAAGACCAAGACAGGGGCTGGTATTGTGGTGTAGCAAGTTAAGCTGCTGTCTGAGGGCCAGCACCTCATATGGGCACCAATTCCAGTCCTGGTTGCTCCACTTCCAATCCAACTCCCTGCTAATGTACCTTGGAAAGCATTTTAGGATGGCCCAAATGCTTAGGCACCTGCACCCACATGGGAGACATGGAAGAAGCTCCTGGCTCCTGGCTTCTGCCTGGCCCAGCAACATCCAAGAGTGACAGAAGAAAGAGAAAGAAATAAATCTTTGATCTGCTCATTTACTCCCCACAGATCACAAGAATATATCTGGGCCAGATGGAAGCCAGGAACCTGGAATTCCAACGAGGTCTCCTACGTGGTGGCAGGGACTTCAACTGGCACTCTAATTTGGAATGGCAAAATCACAAGGAATGACTTAACCTGTTGTCAGGCTGTTACCTATTTTTTATGTTTATATCAAGAGGAGATCCTGGGGTCAGCATTGTGGTGTAGTGGTTAAAGCAACTGCCTGCAGAGTTTGCATCCCATATATAAGTGCTGGTTCAAGTCCCAATCCCGCTCCCTGCTAATGCACTTTTAAAAAGCAATGGAAGATGGCCCAAATTCTTGTCCCCTGAACCCATGTAGGGGTACCTGGATGAAGTTCCTTGCTTCTGGTATCGGTGTAGCATGGCCATGGTAGTCTCTGCCATTTGGGGAGTGAACCAGCAGATTGAAGATCTCTCTCTCTTTCTCTTTCTCTCTCGCTCTTGCTCTTGCTTTCTCTCTCTGTCTCTCTCTCTCTCTATCTCTCTGTCTTTCCCTCTCTCTCACTGTTATTCTGACTTTCAAATAATTAAAATAAATCTTTTTAAAAAGGAGTGTTGATCTTGTTTTTTCATGATTGTAAGACAACTTTCATGAATATATAGTCCTTGAATAACATTTAATTCTTATTACCTTCTGCTATTATACATTTCTTCAATTATTACCCACTTCTGTTAGCAAGTCAGAGACCATTCTGACATTTCCTCTTTTGATGGAAGTTTGCTCCTCTGGTGCTGGATAATACTTAATTCTTCAATTTCAATTACATCACCTGGTTATTTATTGGGCAAATTGTTCTGCAGCTATTATTTCTGGAACACAGTATAATATGTTCTGTAATTGTATTTAAACTTTGTTTCAAGAAAAGTTTGTCCACTTATGACAATTGATTTTTGTTAATTCCATTTGGTTTGGTTTATGCATTACAGATGCACTTATTCCCATGTTGGAACATCTTTGTTTTCTTCATCTACTGTGATTCATCTAATTGCTTTGATCTTGGGCTTTTTCCTATGCATTCAATAATATTAATAGATATTTTCTCCATTGTGTCAGTGAATCCATTTTCAGCCACATCTGTTCTGTTTTGTTCTGTTGAGAAGGCATTCATTATTCCTATATTGTAATTTTGTTTCTCAATTTGTTTCAACAGCTCTTCACTCTCCAATTCCCTCTCACTGGGTTGTATCACTGGTTGATCTTTATACTCTCATTTCATAAATTTATTCTTCTTTGAAGTACTGATAAGTCACTAGTGGAGCATTTACTTCTATTCAATTGACAATGATTGAGTCTTGGCCTCAACAGTCACTTATTCTTTGGCAATTTATTTTATTTAATCTGCTTATATGTTAATTTTGCTTACATTGTTGTTAAAACTCTTCATTTTACTAATATGATATTTTCCCATAAATATAAGCTGATTTTTCCTTTCTTTCTACCCCTTTACCAAAATTCAGTTTGTTTTTCGGACTGATAGTACAGTTTTGTTTGACTTCTGTTTTATGTAAACTGAGTATAAATGAAAAAAGAGTGTTCAGATCCATATAGCATTTCTTTTTTTTTTTTCTTTTTTTTTTTTTTTTTTTTTTGACAGGCAAAGTGGACAGTGAGAGAGAGAGACAGAGAGTAAGGTCTTCCTTTTGCCATTGGTTCACCCTCCAATGGCCGCCGCGGCCGGCACACAACGGTGATCCAAAGCCAGGAGCCAGGTACTTCTTCTGGTCTCCCATGGGGTGCAGGGCCCAAGCACTTGGGCCATCCTCCACTGCACTCCCGGGCCACAGCAGAGGGCTGGCCTGGAAGAGGGGCAACCAGGACAGAATCTGGTGCCGCGTCCGGGACTAGAACCCGGTGTGCCGGCGCTGCAGGTGGAGGATTAGCCTATTGAGCCATGGTGCTGGCCCATATAGCATTTCTAACAGTACCAGTTCTTCAAGAATCAGATCATATTTTGTTTCAAATCATTTAAAGCATTATTTTCAAACATCAGTGTTAGGAAATTTACATGGTGATCTTCCTACAATATAGATGGATTTCTGTGACTCCACTGTTTATGGTCTTACAGGTGATGCCAGTACTGCTAGTCCACAACTTGATTATCTACAAGGATTCACTACACACAAAAAGAGGGAACTCACTACATCTGGGAACTATCCTGGTCATTCAATGTATTTCCAAAATTAATCAAAGATCATGGCAGTTTATGCTCTTATCAGAAAGGCTTGCCTGACACGTCCTTATAAATGAAATATATTCCCAATGGTGCCATTTCTGTGCTCTGTGAGAAAAAATGGAAAAAATGATGATATTCTCTAAGGAAAATTCTCAACAGTGTGCTGTCACCACCAGAATATCTTTTTTTTTTTTTTTTTTTTTTTTTTTTTTTTTTTTTTGACAGGCAGAGTGGACAGTGAGAGAGAGAGACAGAGAGAAAGGTCTTCCTTTGCCATCGGTTCACCCTGCCTGCAATGGCTGCCGGCGCACTGCGCTGATCCAATGGCAGGAGCCAGGTACTTATCCTGGTCTCGCATGGGGTGCAGGGCCCAAGCACTTGGGCCATCTTCCACTGCACTCCCGGGCCACAGCAGAGAGCTGGCCTGGAAGAGGGGCAACCGGGACAGAATCCGGCGCCCCGACTGGGACTAGAACCCAGTGTGCCGGCGCTGCAAGGCGGAGGATTAACCTAGTGAGCCGCAGCAGGAAAACTGAACCAGGACAAGGTTAGGCTTCCTTAATTCTGTCTCTGACTTTGATATCCTTGTTCTTGAATTTTATAATATAGGTCCTCTTTTGGAGTCTCTTACAGTGTGTAATAGCCACTTCCTGGGGGGAGGAACACTGAAGATAGCAATCTGTTTCCCCATGGTATTTGATAGGGCACATATTTACAATGAGGAAATGACTTTCATTCCAAATAGCCATATGAGCCTGGAGGATTAGGTAGGCATATTTAGAATGAGTGGAAATATTTACCCTTTTATTCTTTTTTTTTTTTTTTTAGATTTTTATTTATTTAATTGAGAGGTAGAGTTACAGGAAGTGAGAGGGAGAGACAAAGAGAAAGGTCTTCCATCTACTGATTCACTCCCCAAATGGCCACAATGGCTGGAGCTGAACCAATCTGAAGCCAGGAGCCAGGAGCCTCTTCCAGATCTCCCACATGGGTGCGGGGGCTCAAGCACTTGGGACATCTCTTACTGCTTTCCAAAGCCATAGTAGAGAGCTGGATCGGAAGAGGAGCAGCTATGATTGGAACTGTTGTCCACATGATATTCCAGCACCACAGGCAGAGGATTCACCTACTGCACTGCAGAGCCATCCCCTAATCTTTTATTCTTGTTCAGCTACAGGGTCCCTATGAGACCTACCAGATCTGCTAATTGAGCATTCATGCCAGAATGAAGATGACAGCTCTTAAAGGTCTCGTTGAAGAGGAAGGTGTCATATCCAATCTAGTGGTTTCCTTGTTCAACAATGGAACTCTAAATTTTTTTTATTTGATGATAGAGTTTAATGATGGAATCTGTTTACTGGGTTATTCAAGCCTCTATCTCAATTAGGGGAAGGCATAGCATTGCCCTGGGGTTTTGTGGTTCCCATCTGACCTCAGAAATGCCCTACTAAAAGGAGTATTTGTATCTCTGGTATGGTCAGGAAGGCATATTTTTTTAAAGTTGTCCCACCTACAGCCTATGACCTAGATGAAATATATAACTAAGGGCTTTCCTGAGAATCTTCCCATGATCATATGAAAGGAAGAGAGAAGACTTGAATCTGAGAGAAGTACAGAAAAGGTAGCTCCAGTTCTAAGGAGGAAGTCAACTTCCTTCCTTCCAACAGTTTGGACAACCTGGAATTCCTACACCTGAGTGTTGATGTCCTGAGTGTTACGAGCCTGTAGGAGAAGTCTTGGGCTCTTTCAGTCCTGCTGGGCCATCCAAGGAAGGAGGCCTGAGCCCAGAAGCTTTGGTCACTGGAGCTGATCAAACCTCTAATGATTCCCATTGCAAATGTGACAGGGTTGTTGGGATTTTTTCTAGCAACAGAAATGCAGACATTCCTTCTTGAAGCATCCTACCTACCTAAAGCCATGGTACTTTGGAGACCTTTGGCGGCCCTGAGATTGGTGTAGTCATAAGATTGCTACCAGAGCTGTGACCTTTTTCTTATCCCTTCTCTTTAATTGCTGAGTCTCCTGGTCCTGATTGTAAAAGACAAAAGTGGCAAATATCAGGTTTTAAAATTTAATCTTAGGTTGAACAGTCTGTTTTTGATGCTTTCTTCTAATATTTGAGGCTGACTGAGTAATGAAATTATCCTTTAAGATTGCCTGTCGTACTATCAAATTAGGAGGTAGGGGAAGTGTGATTGACTAATTCCTCCCACTATCTTTTTTTAGAAGATACAGAAGTTTTCCTCTGGAACTTGGTTTATAATGGATAGCTTGGAGTAGTTTAGAGGCTTGGCCCTCATCTTTCTCAATCCCTCTGGAACAAAAATAATGAAATAATTTCATTTCCATTCATCCTCAGTGTCAGCTAGTGTCCATTTAGGGTTAGGCTTTTCCTGAGGAATAGCCTGTTTAAAGCAAGGATGTAAATGCCATATAGAGTTCATACCCAAAGTTTTCTGCAGCTAAGAGAACAGCCTATTTTTCAGTCACTGATGAATCTGATTTAGGAGTAACATTACATATTTCGAGGTGAGAATACAGACCTGGGACATACTCTGAAATATATATATATATATATATATATATATATATATATGAATTGAATCTTTTGGAATATATATCTTAGCCTCAACTGCACTATGAGTCTTCTGAGCCCAAACTTCTCATTCTTCTAATAGTCTAGACCTCCCTTTCTGATTTATACTTAATTTGGCAATGCCAGACTATTTATTGTTCAGCTTACCTCTGCTTTTGTCAGTCTTCTTTTAAAGAAAACAGCATGCTTGCTGAGCATGCTGGATTGGGCAAATCAAAAGCATTACTTAGGGCAGTTAAATACATCATATAGCAGAAAGGTAGAGAATCAACTAGTCTTGTCAAGAACTGAAGAAAAGTTATAAACAAAATGTATACTGCAGAGAAGGGAGAAAAATGTATAATGCTGAAATGGTTAATATATTAAGGCCTCTCTCTTGCTACCTTAGGTGTGAAAACCTGCCTAATGAGCTGTAGCTGTAGGCATCCCCCATCCATCCTCTATTCCTTCCTGACCTTTGAGACTGAATGAGGAGAGGTATGAGGTAGGAAGAAGAGAGAGTAGATTTTAGTTCAATACATGAATGTGTTATTGGAGTCTGGAGCTAATCAGAAACCTTCAGGCAACATAGGAGAGTTGACCTGGACAGAAATCTTCAATTACTCTAAGTTCTTACTACAGTCTCATAGACTGATGAATTTCCACAAAAGGAAACTGAGGCATAACAAGACCAAATTTCCAATGCCAAAAGGTAGAAGAGGGTTAATAAAGACTTCCCCAGAAAGCCTGCCTCCTAGGTCTGTATGACTGGAAAATGTGCTAACCACTTTTTACTGACTGAGTCCTGGTGTTCTGTAATTTATAGTGGACTACGGTGAAGAATGAGAATTCTGGAAATAGAAGCAGAGGCACCCATTATTACTCATCCTTCCAATGAGCCTAGGAAAGATGCCCCCCAAATATTGTAGAAGCCTGTGGCTATAATCACTTGGGTTCCTGTCTTGCAGTCATAGAGAATCAGGAGCCTCAACAAGGAAGAACTTCAACAAGGAACAAGCAGAAATGGTTCATTGAAAGAAGCAGAGAAGGCTCCAAGCAGTCAGGAGGGGTCCCTGAAAGAGGAAACAATTGAAGACTGAATGTCTAGGGAATTGTATAGCCTGTAGAAGGAGAAATCCTCATGATTGGGCCAAGAAAGGCATGGAGAAGTTATGGTTTTGACTGATTAATTGAGTGAAAGTGACCTTCACAGAAGCTGGTTGCTTGACTTTTCTTAAATCCTCCAAAACTCATCACCAGATGGTGAGGAGGGGCCCCTTGGTCCCTTTCTACCTAGTCATGAGTCTATTTATCTATCACAATCAGCATAAGAGAAATGCATAGTTTTTAAAATTTTTTTCATGAATGAAAGTTATTCTTAAGAATGTTCTTCACCCAGATCAAGTGGGATTTATCCCTGGTATGCAGGGATGGTTCAACATTCACAAATCAATAAATTTTATACATCACATTAACAAATTGAAGAACAAAAAGCATATGGTTATCTCAATGAATTCAGAGAAAGCATTTGATAAAATACAACAGCCTTTCATGATAAAAAAACTTCAGCAAATTGGGTATAGAAGCAACATTCTTCAACACGAACAAGACAATTTATGACAAAATCACGGGCAACATTCTATTGAATGAGAAAAAGCTAGAAGCATCCCCCCTAAGGTTTGGAGCCAGGCAAAGATGCCCAAGAAAAAGAAATCAAAGGGATAGAAATTGGAAAGGTAGAAATCAAACTATCCTTATTTGCAGATGACATGATTCTACTTATAAGGAATCCAAAGGACACCACTAAGAGACTATTGGAATTCAAAAAAGAGAGCAGTGAAGGGGCAGGTTGTAAAATCAACACAGCAAAACCAACAGCCTTTCTATACCGAGAAAATGCCATGGCTGAGAAAGAATTTTTAAAATCAGTCCCATTCACAACAGCTTCAAAAAGAATTAAATGCCTTAGAACAAATTTAACCAAGTATGTCAAAAATCTCTATGATAAAAATTACAAGATGCCAAAGAAAGACATAGAAAAAGACATTAAAAAATGGAAAAAATCTTCCACATTCATGGATTTAAAGAATCAACATCATCAAAATGTCCATACTGCCAAAAGCAATTTACAGATTCAGTGTGATCTGAATCAAAACCCAATGACATTCTCAGATCTAGAAAAGATGATGCTGAAATTCATATGGACATATGGGAGATCTCAAACAGCTAAAACAATCTTATACAATAAAATCAAATCTGGCAGCATCACAATACCAGATTTTTAGACATACTAGAGGGCAGCTATAATAAAGACAGGTTGGTACTGGCTCAAAACCAGATGATGAATCAATGGAATAGAATAGAAATTCCAGAAATCAACCCACACATCTACAATTAACTTAATTTTGACAAAAGAGCAAAAATCAATCCCTGGAGCAAGCATATTCTCTTCAAAAAATGGTGCTGGGAAAACTGGATCTCCACATACAGAAGTATGAAACTAGGCCCCTCCTTTACACCTTACACAAAATTCCACTCAAAATGGATCAAAGACCTAAATCTATGACCAATACCATCAACTTACTAGAGAAAATTGGGAAAGTCTTCAAGATGCTTGTATAGGAAAAGACTTCTTGGAAAAGACCTCAGAAGCACAGGCAACCAAAGCCAAAATTGATAAATGGGATTACATAAAATTAAGCTTCTCCATTGTAAAGGAAACACTGAACAGGCAACCAACAGAATGGGAGAAAATATTTTGCAAACTATGCAACTGATAAAGGATTAATACCCAGAATATATAAAGAGTTCAATGAATGCAACAACAACAAAACAAACACCACATTTAAGAAATGGACAAAGGACTTAAACAGGCATTTTTAAAAATACAAAACGACCAATAGACACTTGAAAAGATGCTCAGGATCACTAACCATCAGGAAATTGCAAATCAAAACCACAATGAGGTTTCACCTCAACCTGGTTAGAATGGCTTTCATATAGAAATCAACAAAAAACAAAAACTGGTAAAGATGTAGGGGAAAAGGTACCCTAATCTACGGTTGGTGCGACTGTAAGCTGGTATAGCCACTGTGGAAGACAGTATAGAGATAGTTCAGAAATCTTGAATATAGACCTACCATATAACCAGCCATCCCACTCCTGGGAATTTATCCAAGGGAAATAAATTTAGCATATTAAAGAGTTATCTGTACTCCCCATGATTATTGCAGTTCAATTCACAGTAGCTAAGATATGGGATCAGCTCAAGTTTGTAAACTGATGACTGGATAAAGAAATGGTATATGTACACCATGGAATACTACACAGTGGTTAAAAAAAATTCAGCCATGTGCAACTAAATGGATGAAACTGGAAAATACCATACTTAGTGAAAAAAGCTAGTCCCAAAAGGACAAATAGCATGCAGTTGTAGGAAATAGCAAACTACTAAACAAAAGTATAAAGTACCTGGTGCATTTTTTGCATATATCTCAATAACAATAATGGGGAAGAAATATAAATATAATCTAAAAAAGAAAACAGAATATCGATACCTTCTAAAAACTTACGTGCAAGGCCAGCTGTGGCACAGTGGGTTAAAGCCTTGGCCAGAAGCACCAGCATCCCATTTGGGCACCAGTTCTAGTCCTGACTGCTCCTCTTCTGATCCAGCTCTCTGCTATGGCCTGGGAAAGCAGTTTAAGATGGCCCAAGTCCTTGGGCTGCTGTACCCAAGTGGGAGACTCGGAAGAAGCTTCTGGCTCCTGGCTAGGTTGGCAGATTCCCAGGCATTGCAGCCATCTGGGGAGTAAACCAGCAGATGGAAAACCTCTCTCTCTCTGTCTCTACCTCTCTCTGTAAATCTCTTTCAAATAAATAAAGTAAATCTTTTAAAAATATATAAATTTAAAATGCTATATGAAATTAGAAAATCAATTTATGTTATGAAAAAAAATTTAATAATATTTAAATGGAATACCCAGAGGCATGGGTTACATTATGTTGTAAGGAACCAAGAAATGTTTTTTCATGCCAGTAAAACCTTTGGAGGTACTAAGAAAAAGTGTTATGGTACCATAAAGATTTGAACAGCAACCATTTGTGCTAAGATGTCCTCATTCACCCAGGAGAATTTTCCAAACAAATTTTCTCTATATAATGCTATTTGAAACTATATATAATTTTTAAAACTATTCTCAGTTAAATTATAGGATGTTCTGCTTCTATTAAGTTAAAGCAAATACAAATAAAAGCATTTTCTTATTTAACCTCCATACAAAGTTTCCTCAAATAATATGCTGTACTGCAGCAAATTTTATTAATGTTTGCAGATACTGGTAACACTGCTGGTATTGACCTTTAAAATTTTGAAAAACTAAAGGAAACTAAATCTGCCTCCTGGAAATTCTAAATGGTCTCTTATTTTTTGTGACCTTATTTGATGCCTGATCCTATCACCTTGTTGTGACCAAAAGTCAGGGCTTCCCACTCAGCAGAAAGGAGATCATTTATTTTCTTAGTAGGAGATCTCTCCCATGACATTAATGATTCATATAGGTCATGTTTACAAGGGGCAAACTATTTCTAAGTTTGCTGAATCATAAAGAAGATAGTTTCTTTTTTTTTTATAAATGTAGAGCTAGATTTTCTTATGTTACACAATCCAGAGTGATAATTTCAGCCTTATTGTCTATTTTACTTGTGAACTGAGCAAGGAATGAAAGGAGGAACTTAAAGAACACCTGGAATAAAATCCTAGGAACAAAGACCTGGTGTGAACCTTGGTGAAGCTGGCACAGAAAATGAGGAAATTTTATCTGCTTGAATATTCAGAATGAGGCTCATGGTTGGTATGAGCCATCAAAAGTTGACCTTGAGGAAACAGAAAGTGTGACAGTGTGACTGTGTTCCTGACTAGCTATTCTGTTTTTGTGCTTTTTCATTTCCCCCACCTTCCAAAGATGTTTAATACAACAACCAAGCTATGGAATTCTTGAAGCTTTCTCTTGTAAGTCACAATATCAATTGTGCTTAGTTTATATATTTCATAGCAAAATGTATATTATTAGAAGAGCAAATTCTACAACTTTGCTAATTAAAATTCTTTCTCACTGCATTCCTTTTCACCTATTATTTAATATTACTTTTAATCATTCAGTTTTCCAAATATATCCTCTCTCTCTGAAATATTTGACTTCACTTTTCTGCCTTTTTCTCCCTAAGCTACTCAAGGTCCAGAGACTGGTATGAATGTGCCTGGAGTTCATGAAATTCACAGAATTGTACACAAATAAAAATAAATACGAATTTTAATACATTATTCATTTAAAATATTCATTTAATATTTATTTCAAAGAATTAAAAGACTGAAGGAGAGTTAGAGAGAGAGAGAAAGAGAGAGAGAGAGAAAGCGAGAGAGAGAGATCTTCTATCCATTGGGTCACTCCCCAGATGGCTGCAATGGCTGGGGCTAGGCCAGGCTGAACCCAGGAGTCAAGAGCTTCTTCTGGGTCTCTGTCATGGCTGTCAGGTGCTCAAGTACTTGGGCCATTTCCTCTTGCTTTTCCGAGGCCATTATCAGGGATCTGGATTAGACATGAAGCAGGAAGAAAACAAATAGATGCCAGCATCACAGGTGGTGGCTTTACCTGCTATGCCACAACATGGACCCCCTAATTCATTCTTCTTGCCTCAAATTCCTGATCATTCTAAGCACTGCTGTAGCAATCATGTGTATCCATGTACCGTACATTCTACATTATTGCATTTATTCTTAGAATATTCACTCTCAGAAATGTGGCAGATAGATCATGTGTATTAAATTTTAATTTAGGGTGCCAGATAACATGTAATAAAGCCTATCATTTTGTATTTGCTGTGTTTGTATCAACCGATGTCAGGCCATTGCTTATGTTCTCTGTCTCTGTCTCTGTCTCTGCTTCTGTCTGTCTGTCTCTCTCCCTCCCTCTAGTTCTTTCTTCTGATGGTCTTCCCAGGCCTCACATATCTATTCCTCTCTTCATTGCTTTGCTTATATTTGGCCATGATCAATGTCTAACAACCAGGCAGTGGTACAGAGTTCAGAAACAACATTTTACCTACTAGCTTGGATCAATTCTTTCTTTCTTTCTTTCTTTCTTTCTTTCTTTCTTTCTTTCTTTCTTTCTTTCTTTCTTTCTTTCTTTCTTTTTCTTTCTTTTTCTGATTTTGGACTTAGTGCTTCTGTGAACAATGCTTCTGCCAAAAGTGCCATCTGTGAATGTCTTGTATCAAATGCTTTATTGTCACCAATAATAAAATTACAAAAAGCATTTCTTTTGCCCGAAACTTTGTTTTAGTGGTAAATTGTTAATTTTATGGGAAAATACTGGTGAGTGTCATTGAGTGTTCTGGGTACTACATCATCAAGATGAGTGGCTGTTGTGTATAGGAATGACCTCTACAAAATTGGAGATACTACCTTATAAGTTTGGATGACACCAAGCAAGTTGCCATAAATGCTCCCAACCAATGATTAATATCAAGGACCCCTTCCAACCACCACAGTGCACACATGTGGAAACAGGTAAGGAGGAAGTCGATGTTTACAGAAAATTTTAATGATTAACACGAAAAGTACTCCAAATGCTTCAATTTCTTCAGTAAAATTATAAGCTTGTTGTCAAACAACTATTTCAGACAAACAGAAAAGTATATTGTTATGTCCTGCAGGCAATGCATGTTTCAACTGAACAGACAATAAGCTGCAACCTTTCATATCACAAAACCAGTTTATAGTATGACAACCTAATAATCTCTTATCACTTAGCTATTTTGCACACAATATTACTTCTGTCATAATCTATTAATTCAAATTATTCTTATGAGGATGGAGTATATTGATATATATGCTTGTTAATGACCAATTTGTCAAAAACTAAAAATCACTTTTTTTCTCATTCTATTAATTAAGGAACTAGTTATTAGTTCCAAGAAAAAAATTAAAGACATTAAAATCTAAATTAAAAGTAAATATCAGACATCCTCAAAGTAATATTTAAATATTCACCTGACCAGTGCCTTTATTCTAACCAGGCAACACATGTAAAAATCAATCTGACATGTCACAATTGCTGAAACAGATCAGTAGGAAATATAAGAGAGACAGAACTTCCCAGGGTATGTGGTGATGGGTGGTAGATAGGCCAACCTATTGACTATAAATTAGCAACTTTCCAAGTCTGGATTATTCTATGTAACATTTTAGAATGACATCTAAAAGACAGAGCAGCTGATTATTCTGTTAGTATCCCCAAGTATTAACGTTCTTCTAAATTAGATCATCTGAAGGAAAGGCATTTGCACAAAAAAATCTCAACCCACACAAGATTTTTCTTCAGTGGATTTCAATTTAATTTTATTCCTTCAATTCTTAATGAGTTGATACAAGGATCATACATTCTAACAGTATATCTGTGTGAAGTTTACTGTGGCATTTGAACATAACTTTGGATTTGTTATCCAATGGTCATTACACGAAGCATTCAATCTCATTTATGTTTCATTGAATTACATTTCAGAGCAAAATCTTTCAGATTGGTCACATGCTTTAGTTTGTCAAACCATGAACATCAATGCAGAGTGTATTCAAATTTTTTTCTCATGCACTCTTGTTGAAACCTAATGAAGTCTATAATGTGGATATAATAGTCTCAACTTACAGAAAAATTAAAGAAATTTAAAAAGATGAGACACACAGAGTGGATGCATTTTTTTCTTGAGTATCTGAACTAGAACTAGGTTTAAAATACTATATTATGTTATATTTTTTGCTTATTGATATCTCTAATATTTTATATATAGGTAATAGTAAGCAAAATATTGTAATTAAAGTTAACATATAAACTAGCTATGTTCATTATTTATGTGCTTACTTTTAACTTCTACATTAAATTTTAAATTATTGGATATTAAGTGAGCTTAGAAACAGCTTGGATTAAGATGTCTGTTTTTCTGACAAAGAGACAGAAACTAAGGATGTAATTCCTGGGTGCCTGCATTGTGGCATAGCAGGTAAGGCTGCTGCTTGCAAAGCACATGTCCCATACTGGAGCACCTGTTGAAATCCCAGCTGTCCCATTTCAGATCCAGCTTCCTGCTAATGCATCTGAGAAAGCAGCACGTGATGGCCCATGTGCCTGGGCCCCTGTCACCTACATGGGAGACTCAGATGACCGTCTGGGCTCCTGGCTTCAGCCTGGCCCGGTCCCTGCTGTTGCAGCAGAAGAGTAAACTGGCAGATACAAGATCTTTTCTCTCTCTGTCTGTCTTTATCTGTCACTCTGTCTTTCAAATAAATAAAATATGTCTTTAAAGAAAGATAACTAAATGCCTGTAGCATAGCTTAATTTACCCAAAACTGTTAATTCATATGCACTAGTAATAATCACTTAAGATACTCCTGTGATTTCCCAATTAAAAATGAGAGGATATAGGTATAATTTCTTTCCATAACTGAGGAATAAATGGTTGGCATAAAAACTATGTGGGATTAAATATACATAACTTCTTGAAAATAAATAACACTTTGAATTTGTGGTTCCTTAAAAATAAAGGTCCACACTGAAGAACCCATGTTAGGATCTCAGTGGTCATGGACTTCAGTGATAGAAAGCTTCTCGCTAAGAAGGGCCTCAGTGGTTCTTGTTACATAGAAATTTACTAATTTTGCACCTGAGTTATGGTAATGACAAGGAGAATAAGCCAAATACCAAGAGGATGAACAGTCCCATTTTCATTCCCTAATCTCTAGAGCTTCCTTCCAACCATAAGAAAACTGAGTGTATCATGAAAAATGAGAACAACCCCTGCTCCTGCTCCTCTCCACCACACCTCGCATGTTCATATCCTTCCATATAGTCACACCTATTGTCAAGGACATGGGCCCACAGTAGAGTCAGGATACAATGCAAGGGACAGGTATAACTAAGAGATATTTCTTTTTTCCTGTGAGCATACATGGTGAATACAACATGTATACATACATGATATTAGTTAAAAAGATACATAGATAAATGTATAGAAAAATTCCACTTCCAAACTATTCCTAAGGTCAAGAATCCTTATAAATACAGCTCTATAATTTCCTTCATGTAGTGCTACAAATACTTCCTTTGACTTTTGTCTTAACATTTACTTCTTTGACATGCAGTTTTTCCCGAAAAATGTGTGTACCATAAGGGTTATGTCCTATTTCCATAGCAACAAAAAGTAGAGCAATTGAAGTGCAGATTTGACCTAATACCTGGTCCTTTCTGGTATGATTCCCACTATAATTTTGATAACATTTATTATTGATATTATTTTTAGGGAAACGGAGGCTTAATGTTGGCAGAAATATTTTTTCCTCCTCCAAATGTTTTTATTTTCCCACATTTATGAATTATTTTTCTTTTTACTTCTTCTTCTGATTTTTTTTGAGAACTTAATCTGAATTTAAAAATTTAACTTTATTTTTAATTTCAAGCAATTTTCCCTCTTCTGTGCTATAAATTTCAAACTTAAGTAATATTTTCCAGTCCACTAAATCAAAGCATGGGCAAGAAGTGTGGAATAAAATAGCTGTAAAGTATAACCCTTTGGAGGAGTGAAAATATATGTATAAACTTCATTCAAAGAATAGCCCCAACTTTTTCTTTTTTCCTTCTTTTTTAACAATATCCAGGATCTCATTGGCCTTACACATTCGTTTCACAGCATTACTTTGAAAGAAACCAAAAATACTACTTAGTGGAGTGTAATAGAAATAAATTATTCCCAGATTCTCAACATCATCTAGGGGATTTATTTTTTTCCCCAGGTTAATAGAGACTTTTCAATGAACACCTATGAGCAAATGCAAATAAATAGATTAGTGTAAGTGATCAAATAAAAATCCTGAATTTATTTGCTTGCCTAGTGTTAAATTCCAATAAGCAATAGGCATGAGCATAGACTTGTTTCTGTCCCCAGAAACCTTAAAAAAATCAGCAAGAACTTAACTTGGAGCCATTCCTTAACTGATGAGTTTTGAATCAAACAGCCACGGTCAGTTAGATTGGCTTTTGTTTATACAACTAGGATTTGCTAAATATACATTGTGCCAAGTAGGAATCACCTTCAATGTCTCTCCAAAATGTTTACTGAACCACAACAGAAGATTAAAACTACAGTTCATATTGCTGACAGAATCAAAGAGTAGAACCAAAGGTAATCAGAATTTTGCCATGATAATTAACAATGTAAGTTATCTACTGTGTTTGTGCTGTATTATAATGCATAATAATTTTCTGTTTTCCACATGTGGAATTTGAGAAAAAATTGTATTCTTTTTATATTTCCACAGTGACTACTACCTGTACTTGGGGAGGCTTAATTTTTTTTTTTTTTTTTTTTTTACAGAAAGAATTAGTGAGAGAGAGAGACAGAGAGAAAGGTCATTCCCTCCGTCGGCTCACTCCCCAAATGGCAGCCATGGCCAATGCTGTGCCGATCGGAAGCCAGGAGCTAGGTGCTTTCTCCTGGTCTCCCATGCTGGTACAGGGGCCCAAGCACTTGGGCCATCTTCCACTGCCCTCCCGGGCCACAGCAGAGAGCTGGAGTGGAAGAGGAGCAACCAGGATCAGAACTGGCACCCATGTGGGATGCTGGTGCAGCAGGTGGAGGAGGATTGACCAAGTGAGCCACAGCTCTGGCCCCATGGGGAGGCTTAATTTTTAGTTACAGCCAGAAAGTACCACACCTTGCATGCTTATTATTTTTACAATTGCATCATTTTCATCCAATTGAGGTAAGGCAGCTTCTTGGATTTAAAACTGGATGTCATAAGTGCTTATATTTCTCTTCTGGAGACTGCACGAGAAAACGTTGCTTCAATTGGAGCACATCAATTGTGAATTCTGTATTAGCGTCCCAGGATGCCATAACAATTTGTCAAAAACTTGCATGGTATAAAACAAAAGAAATGTATCATCTCATTATTCTAGATGTTAGAAATACGGAATCAATGTGTTGTCAAGGTCATGTTCTCTTCTAAGGCTCCAGGGCATGATTTTTCTATGCCTCTTGCTACTTTTTGGTGGTAGCTAGCAATCTTGGGTGCTCTTTGGCTTGAGCCTGGGTCACCCAGACCCCTGACTCACCCTTCACATGATGTTCTTCCTGTGGCAGCATATTTTTATGTCCTTGGATGTAAAGCAATATCAACCCAGTATGACCTCATCTTACATTGATTACATCTGCAAAAATGTTATTTACAAATAAGACCACGTTCTCAGTTATCTTTTGTTACAAATTCAAAATATGTTTTTGTAGGATCCTTAATGCAATTCAACATACTACAGATGTGTATATGTTGAGAATACACATGTATATATTTATATGCATGTGATTTGGCAAGAAATAAAGGAAATAGTGTAAATCTTCTATTTCGCTCTATTTCACTCATTATCATTTTTCAAAAACCTCTATATACTCTCCAGTTACCTACCCACCTCATTGGCAGAAACTTGGTCATATGTTCTCATCCAATCATGTATCTGTGTTTTCTTAAGAAAAATGTTTGGGAGGCCTAGTGCTGTGGCATAATGGGTAAAGCCACCGTTTGCTATGCCAGCATCCTCTATGGACATTGGCTCATGTTACAGCTGCTCTACTTCTGATCCAGCTTTCTGCTAGGGCCTGGGAAAGCAGTGGAGGATGGCGTGAGTTCTTGGGCCCCTGCACCTGCACGGGAGACCTGGAAGAAGCTCCTGGCTCCTGGCTTCAGATTGGCACAACTCTGGCTATTGTGGCCAGTTAGGGAGTGAACCAGTGGATGGAGGACATCTCTCTCTCTCTCTCTCTCTTTCTCTACCTCTACCTCAACCTCTACCTCTACCTCTGCCTCTGCCTCTCCTTCTCTCTTTGTGTAATTCTGACTTTCAAATAAATAAATAATTTAAAAAAACTGTTCGATGCAATGGTAAAAATAAAAATAGTGCAAGCCAATTTAAACAACACATTATGTTTTTAAATTCAGCCAAAAATAAATTTCAGTAATTTTTAATCTTGAAGAAGAAAAATATACAACTTGGAGTGTTTGAGATCATGTTTTCAAGAACAAGTGAAGATTCATTTGGAAGTTAAGAATATGACAAGAAGTAATTCTGTATCAGCAGCGTAGAAACTCAGAAAAAAAATCCATCATAATAGCAACAAGACCACTGGCAAAATTTTCAGAATCAACTTTTTGAGAACTTGGGAAATTAACCAAATGTTTTCAATAATACTATTCATTTATTCAAGAAATTAAATAATATTTATGAGTGGAATGTGTAGTGCCTTAAATGATCTATTTTAGACTGTTTTACAGAAATCTATAACACTGTCCAAAACAGCAACCTCAAAATCAGGGAAACTGCGAAAATCAGAAGCGGATTGGCTATTTCAAGAGAACACAGAAGGTTTAGAAATTCCACAAAGTCCCATCCCCAGGAAATTGTCAGTATTGACCCATGTGGCAGTTCCCTGAGAAACTGCATCACTAGGTTTGTTTTTGTTGGACCACAATGGGTATCCTTCCCTGGAAAAATCCCTATCCTGCACACGGTGGTTTAAAAAATATGACAATTGTATAACATTGTAGCTGTTAAAGGTGTGGATACAAGCAAGAAATTAGGCAAAGAATTAAGAGGAAAATGTAGGAATGAGTTCTCCAGGAAGAACCTGAAAACCTGTAGCATACACATGAAAAATGGGAAAATCAGGCACTGGAGTCAAACCAGGGATCAGGGTGGACTTTAAGAAATTATCACTGGTGTTGAGGCTTTTCATGAGTTGGAAAGCTATGGAAGAACTGCGACATCCAGAGCATTATGGTAAGAACTAACAAAAGCATAGTGTACTCTGTAAAAACTCACATTAATGTGAATAATACCATGCTCAGTATTCTGAAGCTTTCAGCATGTTATGAGAAACCAATTATCCATCATAGATTGTTAAGAAGAAAAAGAGAATATTGAAAAGGGCAACATAGTTTGTTGCACATAGGGCTTTTTTTTTTAAGATTTGATTATATTTATTTGAAAAACAGAGTTACAGAGAGAGGTAGAAACAGAGAGAGGTCTTCCATCTGCTGGTTCATTCCCTAGATGGCTGCAACAGCTGGAGCTGTACCAATCTGAAGCCAGGAGCTTCTTTTGGGTCTCCCTCCTGGGTGCAGGGGCCCAAGGATTTGGGCCATCTTTTTTATTTTTTATTTTTTATTTTTTAATTTTAATTTTAATTTTTTGACAGGCAGAGTGGACAGTGAGAGAGAGACAGAGAGAAAGGTCTTCCTTTGCCATTGGTTCACCCTCCAACAGCCGCCGCAGCCAGTGCGCTGCGGCCGGCGCACCGCACTGATGTGATGGCAGGAGCCAGGTACTTCTCCTGGTCTCCCATGGGGTGCAGGGCCCAAGCACTTGGGCCATCCTCCACTGCACTGCCTGGCCACTGCACAGAGCTGGCCTGGAAGAGGGGCAACCAGGACAGAATCCGGCGCCCTGAGCAGAACTAGAACCCAGTGTGCTGGCGCCGCAGGCGGAGGATTAGCCTAGTGAGCCACTGTGCCGGCCGGATTTGGGCCATCTTGTACTGCTTTCCCAGACCATAGCAGAGAGCTGGATCAGAAGAGGAGCAGCCAGGACTCGAACCGGCGCCCATATGGGATGCCAGTGCTTCTGGCCAGGGCTTTAACACGCTGGGCCACAGTGCCAGCCTTCACGTAGTTTTTTAGAAGGTATCAATATTCTGTATTCTTTTTTAGATTTTTGTAATTGGACATGACATTGGAGCCAATGTTAAATTCACTGTACTGTGTGTGTGTGTTTATGAGTGCCTGATTATTGGATAATTCATTATCTAGGAAAGGAAAGTTATAATGTTAATTTTACAGTTATTTTAAGTGGTATATTTTTGTGTCATATAAAGGATTCTCTCAAATTTATTTTTTATTCCCTATGTTGCATCATTTTTGAAATATTATCCATAATGATTTTCTAAAATGAAATTTAAGCAAATAATTTCAGACTGAAAAATTCCAAAAACAATCTCAGTCTCTTCAGTTTAAGTGTGGCTTTCTTATCAATCAGATAAAAAACTGTGCCTCCAAACTACTAATAAAATACAGTTCAAGGAGAGAACACATGGGATAATGTTTAAAATTTATCACTTGGGATGTCATATCTCCTATCAAAATGCTTGAATTTCGGTTCCTTCTCTTTTTCCAATTCTGGCTTTCTGCTAATGTATACGCTAGTAGGCTATTGGCAATAGCTAAAGCATTATATTCCTGCAACCCACATGAGATACCTGAGTTGAGTTCCAGGCTAATAGATTTGACCTAGCCCAGTCCTGACTGCTGTGTTATTTGAGAAGTGAATTGGCAGATACAAGATATCTGTCTCGGGCCGGCGCTGTGGCTCACTTGGTTAATCCTCCACCTGCAGCACTGGCATCCCATATGGGCACCAGGTTCTAGTCCCAGTCCAGCTCTCTGCCTTGGCCCGGGAGGGTAGTGGTGGATGGTCCAAGTGCTTGGGCCCCTGCACCCTCATGGGAGACCAGGAGGAAGCTCCTAGCTCCTGGTTTCGGATCGGCACAGCACCAGCCATGGTGGCCATTTGGGGAGTGAACCAATGGAAGGAAGACCTTTCTCTCTCTCTCTCTCTCTCTATATATATATATATGTATATATATATAAAACTCTACCTGTCAAATAAAAAATAAAATAAAATAAAATAAATTTAAAAAAAGGTCTCTGTCTCTCTGTCTCATCTCTCTCTCTCTCCCTGCCTTTCATTTTTTTCTAATTATAAAAATGCACACATGAAAATAAAGCAGCTTTTAATAATGGTTGTATAAGCCGGCGCCGCGGCTCACTAGGCTAATCCTCCGCCTAGCGGCGCCGGCACACCGGGTTCTAGTCCCGGTTGGGGCTCCGGATTCTGTCCCGGTTGCCCCTCTTCCAGGCCAGCCCTCTGCTGTGGCCAGGGAGTGCAGTGGAGGATTGCCCAGGTGCTTGGGCCCTGCACCCCATGGGAGACCAGGAAAAGCACCTGGCTCCTGGCTCCTGCCATCGGATCAGCGCGGTGCGCCGGCCGCAGCGCGCCGGCCGCGGCGGCCATTGGAGGGTGAACCAACGGCAAGGGAAGACCTTTCTCTCTGTCTCTCTCTCTCACTGTCCACTCTGCCTGTCAAAAAAAAAATAATAATAATGGTTGTATAAATTGCTTTTTTATATCTTTTCTGCTTATCATGTTCAAATGTAAGTTACAGAAATTTCTGCTGCCCACTTGTGAACTGTCCAGTGTTGATGGTTGTCTTTGTTACTTTCACATTAATACTATGAGTCACGCTCACATTCAACAGCCCACCTCAACTGACAGTTTAGAGCTAAAAATGAATCAGGTAATGTCCAGAATAGACTATGAAAAAATCCCCATAGGAAAATATTCAAAGTTAAAGTATTTAAATAAAGTTGTTAGGCACTTAAAATCCTATAAAGAAATATCATAAGACATATTTAAAGCAAACATATATCAATTGATTTTTACTACAAGTTTACCATTATTACTATCATAAAGCTTCACTAAGTTTAAATAATGGACAATATTGTATATTTATAATAATTTATATCCATAAGTGTTTTCTACAAACTTTCTATTATTCAAATGGTATAGTATTTATATGATATTATGGTATGTGAATAATATAAAACTGTTCTCATATGTACCATATAGGGTCAGACAACAAAACTACTTTATAGAAAGAGATTTTCAGGAGAGAGAAGATAATATTTCACACTCACCTCCCATAAAAATTAGTCCTACCAGTAATATATAATGTGCTTAAAGTATCAAAATCATTTTATGAAGATATTTTCTTTTTATAAGTACTGGGGCTTTATGATATAGATGTCTATAAAGGAAAGCAAGCGCATTATTGGTCTATGATATTTGGATTTCATATATAGTCTTCACAGTGACAATGAAAGCAGAAGAAGAACAAAGGAACTTCACAATCTAAAGGATACATTCCTCAATGTGTTAATAAATTATCATAGAATGCTTGCTAGGGAATATAAAAGACAAATGCTATGTTATTACCACATGTCCTGAATGACCTGTATCTGTCCAACTGTATCACTAAAATGTTCCATGGTCTCCAAGTATTAGTGCTTTCCCAATGTATGGCTGAAATTGGAAGGAATTCTAACTCAAAAGGGTGCTGCTTTGAAGTTCGGTCAGTGAGACCAAACAAATCACCTTTTGTGAGCATTTATTATTTTTTTAATTTTTTTAAAATTTTATTTATTTATTTATTTATTTTGACAGGCAGAGTGGACAGTGAGAGAAAGAGACAGAGAGAAAGGTCTTCCTTTGCCATTGGTTCATCCTCCAATGTTCGCCGTGGCCAGAGTGCTGCGGCTGGTGCACTGCGCTGATCCGATGGCAGGAGCCAGGTACTTATCCTGATCTCCCATGGGGTGCAGGGCCCAAGCACTTGGGCCATCCTCCACTGCACTCCTGGCCACAGCAGAGAGCTGGCCTGGAACAGGGGCAACCAGGACAGAATCTGGCATCCCGACCGGGACTAGAACCCTGTGTGCCGGTGCCACAAGGCGGAGGATTAGCCTAGTGAGCCGTGGCACTGGCCGTGAGCATTTATTATTAAAATCATCTGATTTTTATATGTGGCAGTTTTATTTTGAGAAATACATTCATAACATTAATATAGTATGTGAATTGCTAAAATGTAGCTATTGAGCAAAGAAGGTCGATCTAATTTATAAATACTCAGAAAGTTGTAATTTCTCTTTTTTCACTTTAAAATTAATATAGATTAAACTCGGATAATATGGTAATAAATATGGTAATAAATATGGTAATAAATATGGTAATAAATCATGATCTAGATTTAACTATTGTTAAACTGAGGGTGGATTTCTTTGCAGACATTCTCTCTGCACATTCAGTCTTTTTAACTGTAATTAGGATTATTTTAAGTGAAATACTTTCTTTTTTTAGAGATTTATTTATTTATTATTTGAAAGGCAGGGTTACAGAAAGGTAGAGGAAGAGAGAGAGAGAGGTCTTCTATCCACTGATTCACTTCCCAGTTGGCCAAGATGGCCAGAGTCGCACCAGTCTGAAGCCAGAAGCCAGAAGCCAGAAGCCAGAAGCCAGAAGCCAGGAGCCAGGAGACAGGAGCCAGGAGCTGCATCTCTACTCACTATGTCACAGCACCAGCCTCAAGAGAAATACTTCATAAAATAATTAGATCAGTGTCTGTCAAGAAACAGTGTTAAAATCATGGGAGAACCAAGTGAAATTATACTTATATGAGTAGATTTACCACTATTTGGGATACAGATAAAGGCAATTAATAGTTAAATGAAAATAACACACATATATATATATATATATATAACCGACAGCAACAGTGCATGTTGCTGAATATAACTTTGATATATCTTGAATTCCACAGAAACCCTGAGTTATGCACTCTAATTTATGGCATTATTTAGAAAGGAATAAAGGCAATGTTGTTAAGAATCAGATTTCCAAGAAATATGTGCACAACAAGTAATTCTTGGATACTGTGACAGATTTGAATAAGAGTAAGTTGTGTTTGAGGAGGAAATAGCAACAAACTCATTGACTCTGGCATCAACAGCTCGGAGTCACTGAACTCTGCAGCATTCTAGTATGTGTTTAGAATCTAAATGTTCTCTAATACATAATGAATACTCAGACTCCCTCAAGTCAGACTTCTTAAGATTGCTTTGATTCCTTCAGAAAAAGTAATCATCTGGTTTCCAGTTCCCCCAGGATTTCAGGTAGATCAAGAGTCATCAGACCATGTAAGGATTTCATAAGTAACCATCGATGAATAAAGTGAACTAGAGTATCATTGTTGCAGCCTGCCCATGCTTAGAAAAGACAGCTACAGAATAAAGTCTGGATTCTTAGTTGAAATATCCTAAAGTTTAAACAGACTTCAAAATCACTGCATAAATCTAAAGCAGCTTCCTGTTAGTGACAGGCTAACCACATCCATCAGGACTTTATGTAGTTTATATATGGAAACTAATTCTAGATTTAATGATTCATATCAATATTTCATACTTCAAGCTTCTGATATTCCTGCTTTATTACTTAAGCAACATCCCACATCTCTTCATGAATTGGTTCATGTTTCATGCTTCCCCTCTGCTGGACTTGGACCATTGCCAAGAGCAGAGACCAGTGTTCTTCACTGAAGCAGTTCTGTGTGGTGCAGATTTAATTCTTTGTTTAATTAGATTATTTGTTTTTATTGGCACACAAAGATTGTACATATTTATGGTGTACAATGTAATATTTTGACACATGCATACATTTTTTTTTGACAGGCAGACTAGACAGTGAGAGAGAGACAGAGAGAAAGGTCTTCCTTTGCCGTTGGTTCACCCTCCAATGGCCGCCATGGCCGGCGCACCGCGGCCGGCGCACCACGCTGATCTGATGGCAGGAGCCAGGTACTTCTCCTGGTCTCCCATGGGTTGCAGGGTCCAAGCACTTGGGCCATCCTCCACTGCACTCCCTGGCCACAGCAGAGAGCTGGCCTGGAAGAGGGGCAACTTGGACAGAATCCGGCACCCCAACCGGGACTAGAACCTGGTGTGCCGGCACCGTTAGGCGGAGGATTAGCCTAGTGAGCTGCGGCGCCGGCATACATGCATACATTTTAATGATCAAACTAGGACAATTAGCACCCATCACTTCATATATTCAAGATTTCTTTGTAGTATGAACACTCAAAAGTCTTTCTTCTATTTAGAAATATACAATATGTCATTGTTAACTCTTGTTAGCCTACTGTGCAATAGAACACCATAAGGATTGTTTTTACAATAAGGAAAAATACTTTTTAATTCAATAAAAGTAAATCTTTCTGAGGCTCAATTTATTTATTTTTTATTTTTTTTATTTTTAAGCATTCTTTTTTTTTTTTTTTGAGAAACTTAGTTAACTTTGATGAAGAACCCAAGAATGATACATCTTCTGTGAGCACTTTAAAAATGCCTATAGAAAGATGGAAATTATGGGTAATTTCCAATAAATAATGCTGGTAGTTCATAATATACTGTACAAAAATGCTATAAAAAAGCAATATATAAGCAAATTCAATTCTCTTCCTAGTGAACTGTCAAAATTATTACATGAAAAGTCAACTTCTCCCTAAAAAGGGATAACTGAAACTTTATGCTATCCATCTAGCAAGTTATGATTTTTCTGATTTTTGTACCCAGTGGGCTATTAGAAAAACTTCACTTAAGGACTGTATTGCATAGATCTCTGTATTTTGTTGATATATCACAAGGCTCAAGGTGTAATTTGATTTCATTGAACATTGTAAAAAAAATGTCCAAAGAGGAGCCAGAGCCTTGGCTCACTTGGTTAATCCTCCGCCCGTGGCACCGGCTTCCCATATGGGTGCCAGGTTCTAGTCCCAATTGCTCCTTTTCCAGTCCAGCTCTCTGCTGTGGCCCAGGAAGGCAGTGGAGGATGGCCCAGGTGCTTGGGCCCTGCAGCCACATGGGAGACCAGGAGGAAGCACCTGGCTCCTGGCTTCGGATCAGTGCAGCACCGGCTGTAGTGTCCATTTAGGGGATGAACCAACAGAAGGAAGACCTTTCTTTCTGTGTCTCTCTCTCTCTGCCTAACTCTGCCTATCAAATAAGAACAAATGTCCAAAGAAAAACTTCTTTCCCAAATATGAGGATATAATTTAAACCTCAATGCTTCTAATGGGTTAATCAATTACAATAAAGTGTAGAGAACTCAAGTGTCTGGGATTCATACATTATAGAAATATTGAACACATAAGCTTGGAAGGCATTGTGCAGTAGATGTGTGAACTCTCTCTCCATCACAAAGCATGAGTCACTCCTCTGTGCCCTGGAATAAAGCACTGTGACTAGAGGTGCTGCTTTTTAAGTTACAATAGGGCTAGAATTCACCAACTATGCTTTCCGTGTAATAAACCAAGGGCTGTAGCTAATACTTTATTTGCAATATTTCATTGGTTTTTATTCAATATATTCATCAGCTTTTCATAGAAACCAGGATCTTTATTCTATATTTGAGCAAATTATAGCCAAACTAAAACAGGTGGGTGTCAAAATTGACATCTCAATATAGAAGTTAATGATTTAAAAACCTGTACCAATGGAAAGAAGGCCTTTCTCTCTGTGTCTCTCTTTCACTGTCTAATTCTGCCTGTCAAAAAAAATCTTAAAGTATTAGCAATTTAAATACCTTACCTTCAATTTGTAAAGTGAGAATATAAATAGGTGCATAAAATCAAGAGATAAGCAAGTTATTGTCTGTATCATACTTTACATGTAAGAGCTTCTCAGCTGATGCTCCATCAATGGAAATATATCTGTGTTTATTCCCTGCTCTTTTTTAAATGATATTTATTCATTTGAAAGAGTTACACACACACACACACACATGGAGAGAAAGAGAGAGAGAGAGAGAGAGAGAGAGGGAGAGAGACATCTATCCATGGTTCACTCCCCAAATGGCCGCAACTGCACCAGGAGCCAGGAGCCAGGAGCTTCTTCCAGGTCTGCCACATGGGTGCAGGGGCCCAAGGACTTGAACCATCCTCCACTGCCCTCCCAGGTCAAGCAGAGAGCTCGATTGAAAGTGGAGCAGCCGGGACTCAAACTGGTGCCCATATGGAATGCGGGCACTATAGGCAGTGGCTCCGCCCACTTCACCACAGAACTGTCCCCATCCCCTGCTGTTTAAGAGACAAAAATTCACTCACTTTTTAATGGATATATATCAGATGACCTATGAAATATAAATGTTATAAGGCTAATCATAAATTATAAGCTTTTCCTTAAGGAAATCAAACCTTTATGATTGTATGAACATTGACTCTGCAGATTGTTTTAGGTAGTATATAATTTTAATGATATTAATTCTAATCCATTAGCAAGGAATCTTTCGTTTTGTGTGTGTGTGTGTTCTTTATGTCTACTTTCATCAACATTTTACAATTTTGATTTTAGAGATATTTTACTTCTTTGGTTAAATTTATTCTTTTTTATAGAAAGCTTTTATTTGATATAAATTTCATAAGTACAACTATTGGATTATAGCGGTTTTCCCCCCAATACCCGCCCTCCCATCCCCAAACCAACTCACCTCCTACTCCCTCTCCCTTCCCATTCTTCACATTAATTCTCATAGTACAACACATTAAGGATAGAGGTCCTACAGGGGCAGCAAGTGCACAGTAACTCCTACTTATTTAACAATTGACATCTTTTTTTCCATGTGACTATTGTTTATGGGATTTCTTCTTGACTTCCTTATTGATAAGTTCATATCTGCATATAAATCCATTACTTTTTTGCATGTTGATTTCATAACCTGTAACTTTACTGAAGTGATTTATAAGTTCTATTGGCTTTTTTTTTTTTTTTTGTGGAGCATTTAGGTATTTCCGTGTACAACATTATGTCATCTGCAAACATGGATATTTTGATTTTCTTAAGGCCTGAAGTAATTAAAAACTTACAAATGTCTTCAGCCTACATGCATATATACACTTTTATCCTCAAAGGATTTTGCAAGCTTAAAGTATTTAGAGGATACTATTTATATATATATATAATTTATCTCATAGGTATTAATACTAATGAGTAGCATTTATATTGTCTAAAATTAAGTCTATTGATAAGCATCTCTAACTTATAATATTAATAACCTGTTAACATTCGGCTTAATAGCATATTACTAGGTCTTTGAAGTTGCTTAATTTTATAAATAAAACTATTACACATCTATCTCTTTTTTTATTTTTTTATTTTTTTGACAGGCAGTGGACAGTGAGAGACAGACAGAGAGAAAGGTCTTCCTTTGCCATTGGTTCCTGCTCCAATGGCCGCCGCGGCCGGTGCACTGCAGCCAGTGCACCACGCTGATCCGATGGCAGGAGCCAGGTACTTATCATGGTCTCCCATGGGGTGCAGGGCCCAAGGGCTTGGGCCATCCTCCACTGCACTGCCTGGCCACAGCAGAGAGCTGGCCTGGAAGAGGGGCAACCGGGACAGAATCCGGCTTCCCAACCGGGATTAGAACCCGGTGTGCCAGCGCCGCAAGGCGGAGGATTAGCCTAGTTGAGCCGCGGCACCAGCCTTATACATCTATCTTTTAAAAAGTACTCTTTTAAAACTTTATTGTCTTTGCTCTCTTTCTGATAGTACTGTATTAACTGTGATAATTAATTCACACCTGTCAAATCAAGGTGTGTTTATATAAAAATATTCCCAAGGATCTTAGGGATCACTTATTTAGTTACACTATAAAAACTGTAAAAGAAAGTGAAAGCATTAAATATACATCCTAGATTATTATCTCTGACAAGTCATTAATAAGCATATAAAGTTATAGATGGGAGTATTGACCCTAAATATACATGTGGATGCATTTAGCAACTCTAACTTACTGTAGAATTTTGGCTGAATTTTAAGTTCTTTGGAATAGAAACTTATAAGTCTCATAAAATCTATTGCAAGGATGGCTGCTAATAACATCCATTCCTATTTTCCCTGAGTTTTGAATGAGTCAAGGTAGACATGGAAGAAAGACATAATAAATAAAATCAAAATGTGAGCTTTATAGCTCAGAGTTGTTAGTCTTGGTGCTTAGCAACAGGAATTGCTTGCATTGCACTCCAGTTCATTGCAACCTTACTTAACCTGTCACATAAGGAGCAGGGCTTTTACTACTAAATTTGACATGTCTTCCTTGTGCAAGGGTCATGCTGATCTTCTCTATATGGTTCCAATTTTAGTATTTGTACTATAGAAGCAAGCACATTATTGCTAAATCAACATAACAGAGGACAGAACAGAACTCATTTTCCCTCCAAGCATCCTAAATACAAAAGGAGCAGGGGATATTCAGAGTTGAACCATGGTCATTAATTTCCTTCTTGCAATATTTTTCATCATGAAAGTCATGGTTGTATCACTTAAGGGGCAGTAAATGAGCTGAAGATAGGAACAGTGCTTTAACAAACATTTAGATTTTTGTTGTGGCTTGTGCTGTATCCTTGTAGTCTAAATTGAAACAAAACATTTTATCCCAGGGGAAAAAAAAAGATTAGGACAGAAAGATAGTACATACCCCATAATTGCTTTTTATTAGTTTTAAAAGATCTTGTCTTCAACAATACATACTGTGTAGATTAATTTTTCTTTTCATTTTTCAACCTAGAAACCTTTGGTATACAAAATTCATACATTTCATATATACAAATTTAGGAACATAATTATTCTTCCCACCCTTCCCTCCCTCCTGCTTACACTCCCACCATTCTTCCTCCTTCCTCTCCTCTTCCCATTCATATTTTTTTTACAAAGATCTATTTTCAATTAACTTTATACTCATAAGATTACCCAACATTAAGGAAAGAGTTCATCAAATAGTATGAAAAAAAAAAACAAAAAACTGTTCCTCAACAGTTAAGACAAGGGTTGTTCAAAATCATCACATCTCATTTTAATAGATTATCTTTTAGGTACTCTTAATTACCACAAATCAGGAAAAACATGTGGTGTTTGTCTTTTTGAGATTGGCTTATTTCACTAAGTATAATGGTTTCCAGTTGCATCCATTTTGTTGCAAACAACAAGATTTCATTTTTTATCACTGTGTAATATTCCATGGTGTATACATATCATAATTTTATTATGCAATATTCAGTTGATGACCATCTGGGTTGATTCCAAATCTTAGCTATTGTGAATCGAACTGCAATAAATGTACAGATGACTCTTTTAAAGCTGATTTCATTTCCTTTGAGTATATTCCCAGGAGTGGGTTGGCTGGGTCATATGGTAAATCTATATTCAGATTTCTCAATTATATCGATACTGCCTTCCACAGTAGCTGTACCAGTTACATTCCCATCAGCACTGGATTAGGTTACCTTTCCCCCAACATCCTCACCAGCATTTGCTATTTGTTGATTGCAATATGAAAGCCATTCCAACAGGGGTGAGGTGAAACCCCATTGTGATTTTGATTTGCCTTTCTCTGATAGCTAGTGATCCTGATCATTTTTTTTAATATGTCTGTTGGCCATTTGAATCCTCTTTTGAAAAATGCCTCTTCAAGTCATTTGTACATTCCTGAACTGTCTTGTTTGCTTTGTTGTTGAGTCTCTTGAGCTCTTTATAGATTCTGGTTATTAACCCTTTATCAGTTGTGTAGTTTGCAAATACTTTTTCCCATTCTGTTGATTGCTTCTTTACTTTACTGAGTTTCTTTTGCAGGGCAGAAGCTTCTCAATTTGATGTAATCACATTTGTCAATATTGGCTTTCATTGCTGGTGCCTCTGGGGTCATTTCCAAATTCTATGTCTATGCCAAATTTCTTTCCCCAGTATTCTCTAATAATTTGATGGTATCTGGTTGTAAATTTAGGTCTTTGATCCATTTTGAGTGGATTTTTGTTTAAGATGTAAGGTAGGTGTCTGACTTCATACTTCTATGTGGGGAGATACAGTTTTAGGAATGAACATTGAGCAAGAAATTTCACCCATATAACATGAATGTGAATCTACTATAAAAATAACAAGATATTAGAGGATATGTCTATAAAATATATTTGCAGCAATTTTAGAGTTCTTCCTGAAGGTTTCAATTTTGTAAAATAACCTAAATTGTTTCCTTTTACTTGTTTACTCATGAGACAAAATCAAATAATTTTCTTTTTAATGAAGAAAAATCATACATTATTGAGAAGCAATTAATTCTGACACATAATGGCTTTTCGGAACAGTGAAGATAGACTAAAACACTTAATTATATGTAATGATATGAATTAAAAATACAAACCAAGAAGTGTAAAATTTACCATTTTACTTAAAAAGTGAATATTACGAATATTATAAATTATAAACTCTCCTACTTCCTAGTCTCAAGTTTTCACAAGGCATTTCAGTATAGTGTAGTTAGGGAAGGAAAAAAATTTCAATTAAGAACACAAAAACATACAATTTGTTGAATTATTGAGTATCGCCAAACAATGTTTAGTAATTAAAGTTGCATTTTAGACATAAATGTTGCTATATAAAGCCTTATGGTGGAAATATTATTTTAAACATAGTAGAATGTTTGTGATAAATGGTCCCAGGGTTCCAAATTATTAAGCACAACATGTGGAAAGATTTTAGTGCATTTAATATACTTCAATAATTATTTTAGAATGCTGTGAAAACTAAAGTTATCAGAAAGAGAAGCAGCTTGACTTCTGGGGAGATTTTAGAAACATTAAACTAGATTTCCCACCATCAAAGATTTATGTGTAAGAGATTTGTACTCATTTCATTTTTAATTAGAGCAAACAACTTGCCCATCGGGTATCTAAACTTAGAATGTGTTTGACATCACAACACAGTTTACATTCTCTGCAGAAAAATTAAAGGATTTTCCCCCCACACTTCAAATCACCAAGCAAGACAGTTTGTCCAATTTACTCTAGGTTCTCAGTGGTATATTTATGTCTTCAGGGTTTATAACATCATTCCAGTTTTGCATTCTAATAAAAAAGATTTCTGTTCAAAATTCACATTTGTACCATCTTTGCAATTTTTCTTTAGATCTATAGGTCTAAAATCTTCTGAAGTAAAAAGCTTACCTAAAAGCCAGTTCACATGTGTTGCCTGCTGGAATAAATTGCTAAAGGGGACACACTAAGATGTAGAGAATCACACAAAATAGACTCATAAAACAAGGCTGATATTTGCTAAACTTAACTTTTAATGGCCATCATATAGGAATAATTTTAAATTTTGTAAAATGCAAAATGGCTTTCATATTTAAGAATATATGTTCCTTCATATATAAACCAAATCAGATATTTTGCATAATGTATTTTACCTAGAAATATTTTACATTTTGTTAAAATTTACTTATTTGAAAAGCACTGGGGAGGAAGTGGGGAGAAAGAGGCAGAAGGGGGAGAGAGAGAGAGAGTGAGAAAGGAACACAGAGAGAGAAAAAGAGAGTGCTATCTTTTCTGCTGGGTTCATTCCCCCAAATGCATGCATATAGTGGCGCTGCACTTAGCTATGGGCTGAAGCTAGAAACCAGGACCCAGAACAGTCTCCCATGTGGGTGATGACAACCCTATTACTAGACCCAACATGGCTATCTCTCACTGTCTGTACTAGCAGGAATCTAGAATCAGGAGCTGGATCAGAAAAACGCAGATAGCCCAATGAGGAGCATTGGTTTCCTAACGTGCATCTTAATTCTAAAGTCAAATGTCTACCTCAGCATACTTTAAATTAACTTATCGTTATTCTTAATTTTAACAGCATTTGATCCTGTTAGTATAAATGAATATTCTCCATCAATATTTACAAGATATAAGTTAATGACTCAGTAAATCTAAACTGAAAGAACTACAAAATATGCTGAATT
This sequence comes from Oryctolagus cuniculus, assembly GCF_051225735.1. Lineage (NCBI taxonomy): Eukaryota > Metazoa > Chordata > Mammalia > Lagomorpha > Leporidae > Oryctolagus > Oryctolagus cuniculus. The sequence goes on from NC_142880.1 coordinate 47,669,371, forward strand.
ATAATATTTGCTCAAAAATGGAAAAATACTGCTAATTATCATTGAGACCATTAACTATCACTTACCTTGCCTGAAATCCTTGTCTTGGTACAAAATTTAGAAATAGGGAAATAATTTATCTTCTTATGAGCTGTCAACATATTTTCTAATTTCAAACATATTTTTAAAGATGGCTTTCGTACTTTGAAAGGCAGAGTGACAGAAACACACATATATACACACACATAGATAATACAGAGAGAGACGGGGAGAGAGAGAGAGAGAGAGGGAGAGAAATCTTCCATTCAATGATTTACTCCCCAAATATCCACAACAGCCAGAGCTGCCTCAGGCCAAAGCCAGGAGCCAAGAACTCCATTCTGGCCTCCATAGGGGAGGCAGGGGCCTAAGTACTTGGGCCATTATCTAATGCTTTCCCAGGTGCATTAGCAGGAAGCTGATTCAGAACTGTAGTATACAGGACTTGAAGGGCACTCCAATAGGAAATGCCTGCATCACAAGTAGTGTCTAGATTGCTGTGCCACACCACCAGGCCCAATCTCCCATGGTTTTAACTATGAATTATACAGAACCTCCATAGTTGTAGAGGATAAGATATTCACTAACATATATTCCTACTCTTCCTATTTTATCAAATTTAAATCAGTGTGTTATCATCATCATATACTACTCTGAAGGCTAATATTAGAGTGCTTGATTTAAAGCAATGTTCATATGCAGTAATTCCACAAGTTTTATCAGAAACTATAGCTTGATACTAATGGTCATATAGCTTGCTTTTATGGCTGCATTTACATTTATCTGTACCTATATCTATCTACTTATGATGGATAAAAAATTCGTTTACAGAACGATCAGCTTTCACTCAGATGCCAAGTCTAAGAACTTGCCATTTTATTATTACTTGCCTTTTGAAAAACCACTCATTTAACTTTTTTGTGCCTGTTTCATTTTTTGTGAAATTAAGATGAGAATAGCTATCTCATTATTTTTTCCTGAAACCATAAAATACTGGAAACCTTCTGGTATAGAATAAACTATAACTGTTATTTTTATTATTATTAATTATCATTTTTGAACTAAAGATTTTTAAGTGTTTGTTATTTTTGATATTATAGTGTCCAAATTGTGTTATGATTCAAAACATACCTGAAATAAAGTCATAAACATTCAGCTTTGTTTTTAGAGTTTGAAATTCTTCATGTTTATGTAGACTCCATAATTCAAATTAGATTCACATACAGTTTAATTTGATTAGTGATTCATTATTCACTCATTTGTTCTTTAATGGTATCTGTGTATTTTTCTAAAAGGTAAATTGAAATATGCCTTTTTTTGGCTCAAAAATAACTATTGCTTCCATAATGAATCATCAGGTTAAATTTGAAATTTAAAGAAAGAAATTGTTCTATGGTAATGTTTTTAAACTGATAAATTAATGTTTGGTACATGGCTTAGAATTTGTGTGTACATTTATGTATATTTGTGTCTGTATGTGTGTGTGTTTATGTTTGCTCAATTTAAAAATAAAATAGCTTTCCATTTGGACACATTTGGCTATGGTTGAAGAGTGCAGATGATTCTGATTTATCACATATGTTACTACCTTATATTAAGCTCACACATCAGAGTCTGAACATCACGTTATTGTTTGAAGTAAACTATAATGTTAAACATGCATATCATGACCCATAATCCAGCTTTTGGAATAATTAAACAGGGAGTGATTCCTAACATCTATTAAAGGTAAAATAGAATAAAGAATATCAGCAAAAATACAACAGGAAAAATGTGCACCAATAATTATGTATAATAAAATACAAAGAAATAATGTTAGAATTAAATTCAACCATAAAAATAATCTGCTTATGTGTAAATGGTATGAATATATACTCAAATATCAGAGCAGAAAGGCTTTATATAAAAGCAAGACAAATAGTTATGCTATCCAGAAGCAATGCATGTTCAAAATAAAGATATACACATTGTAATAGTAATGGGCACTTTGTTAACATAAGTAAAGAAATTCTATCTCATTACTGGACATCAATTTCAAATCAAAGGATATAATCAATATTAAAGGAGTTAATTTTTCAGCTTCAAAGAGTCCAGTTATTTAGGATGTTAAGTGTTGATGCTCCAAATCAACAAGACATCAAAATATGTGAAGCAAACAGTGACAAAACTACAAGGAAAACATTCAACAAAACAGATACTCAACAACGAAATAACCCAGTACCCTAAAGACAAATATAATGTTTTCTCTCATCTGTGATAACTGAAAAGAGTACAATAAATGTAATACAGATTAGCAAAATGGACATTTTGAGATTTCATTACTGTTTTCAGCCCTTAACTCTACAGTGCTGCTTTTTCTTAATCTATTTGTTCAGTTATTTACTTAGTGGAGGGTTGAGCTTATGATAATAAAGTAAACTTAAAGCATGTCATTGTAAATTTAGAAGAAAGGAAGGAGGGTGAAGGACGAGTGCATGCACAGGAGGGAAATGTCACTATGCTCCCATCATCTGTCTATATGAAGTACATGTAATTTTTCTGCTAATATAAATGAAAACAATGAAAAAAAGAACAAATTATTACTAGTACCCCAAGAGTCCCCATTACCCCCTCCTGCTAGCCATTTGTAGTTCATCCTTTGGAAAATGCCTCTTCATATCCTTAACCCATTTGTTAACTGGATTCTTTGTTTTGTTGTTGAGTTTTTTGATCTTCTTATATACTGTGGATTTTAATCCTTTATCAAATGGATAGTTTGCAAATATTTTCACCCACTGTGTTGGTTCCTCTTCATTTTGTTGATTACTTCCTTTGCTGAGCAGAAGCATCTTCAATTGATGTGATCCATCCCTCTATTGTTGCTTTTATTGTACATGTTTCTGGGGTCTTGTCCAAGAAATCTTTTCAAGGCCAATGTATTGCAGCCTTTTCTCTATTTTTTCCTCTAATAATTTGATGGTTTCAGGCCTTAAAATTAGATATTTGATCCATTATGTGTTGATTTTTTGGTAAAGGATGTAACAGAGGGGTTTTGTTTAAAACTGCCACAGGTGGAAATGGAGTTGAAGTCCCTCATTTTTATTTAACTGGTGTGTATGCCTCCTTTTAGACCCATTAACATTTGTTTCATACAACTGTCTTACCATTGAGTGTGTATACAATTTAGTCACATCTTGTTAAATTGATCCATTAACCATTACATAATGTCTTTTTTATCTCTTTTAACAGTTTTTGTCTTAATGTCTATTGTGTCTGATATGAGTATTGTTACTCATGTTTTCTCTTGATTTCCATTTGCACAGAATATCTTTTTTCAAACTCTTCACCATCAGTCTGTTTGTATCTTTACTTGTAAAGTGTGTTTCTTGTGGGCAGCATGTAGATAAGTCTTGTTTTTTATATATTCTGCCAGTCTACATTTTTTATTGAAGAATTTAGTCCATTTACCTTCAATGTTATTATCAATAAGTAGTAAGTTAGTCGTGCTATTTTTCTATAAATATTCCTATTGTTTGTTTGGAATCTCCTTTGTTTTCCAACTAAGAGGTTTTTTGCCTTCAAATTCTTTCAATTTGCTGATTGTCTTTCTCTGTTTCTGTTTGTGGTACATATTTAAGTATCATTTCTAAGACTGGCTGGCTGGTGACAAATTCTTTCAGTTTTAGCATAGAAAGTATTTCATATTCATTTATGTATAAGAGCTTCACTGTAAAGCATTCTCGGTTGACAGTTTCTTTGAGGGCTTGGACTATATCTCACCATTCTCTCTTGGCATGTAGTTTCTTTTTAGTAATCTGATGTTAATTCCTTGAAGGCCCATTTGTAATTTCTCTCTTGTAAGCTTTAGGATATTCTCCTCAAGTTTTACTTCTGAGAAATTGACTATAATGTATAATGGTGAGGATCTTTTATGATCATGCCTATTTGGGGTTCTTGAATGTCTGTATCTTTCTCCAAATTGAGGAAATTTCCTGATGCTATTTCACTGGACATATTTTCTGAGCCATTCTATTTCCAGACCTTCAGGAACTCCTAAGTCTCATATATTTTGTTGTTTGAAGGTATCTCATACCTGAACACTGTTTTTAGTACTTCTAATTTTTCTTCCTTACTTTTATATGACTCAGATATTTCAAAAGATCTATAGTGTAGATTGCATATTCTTTCTTTTACATCAGTGAATCTGTTGTTAAGATTTTATGCCAGCCGGCACCACAGCTCACTAGGCTAATCGTCCACCTGCGGCGCCAGGACTCCGGGTTCTAGTCCTGGTTGGGGCACCGGTTCTGTCCCAGTTGCTCCTCTTCCAGTCCAGCTCTCTGCTGTGGCCCAGGAAGGCAGTGGAGGATGGCCCAGGTGCTTGGGCCCTGCAGCCACATGGGAGACCAGGAGGAAGCACCTGGCTACTGATTTCAGATCAGTGTAGCGTGCTGGTCATAGCAGCCATTTGGGAGGTGAACCAATGGAAGGAAGACTTTTCTCTCTGTCTCTCTCTCTCACTGTCTAACTCTGCCTGTCCAAAAAAAAAAAAAAGATTTTATGCCATATTTTTATTTGACTTATTGAATATCTCATTTCTAATATTTTGTTTTTCAATATCTCTATTTCTTTACTGAATTTTTCATCCATGTAATGAACAGATTTACTAATTTCATTTAGCTGTTTCTGAGTAATACTTTTTCAAGCATTTCATCAATCCCCCTTGTTCAAAATCCAATATTAATGTAATATTATTTTCCTTTGAGGGAGTCATAGTGCCTCCCTTGTCCGTGTTTATTGTATTTGTATGTCGATTTTTGCACATTTGGGGGATGTGTTGTTTCTATCTTTTCCAGAAATTAAAGGCTTTATTCCTGGAAATAATGTGTTTGAGACTCAGTGGAATGCCTGGGGTTCACATGTGAGCTCCAGGTTTGTGTGCTGAATTGATCCAGGGAGCCCTGGCACTGTTTGTGGGTAGGGCAAGAACTTTGAGTGATATCCAAGATGAATGTAGTGGAGTGCCTTTGGCTACAGTCATGGGAGGAAAGGGATATTGGAGCCAGCTATTGTGCTTGTAGTTCAGACCTTTCTTTGTGCCGGGGTGAACTAACAGATTCAGAGCACACTGTGAGCCCACAGTGCCAGCACAGCCATAGTAGCCTTTCCCTCATATTTCAGTAGTTACAAATAGTCATTGTCAGGATCTCCCCTTCCGGGAACTGGCCAGGCTGCCATGAAGGAAGAGTAGAGGAGACTGAGGAAGGTCAAGCTAAACACACTTTAATTGATACTCTAGGCGACTAGGAGGAGAGATCACTCAAGCCTACTCCTGCAGACACTAGGCACTACGGACCAGGAGCTTCTCCCCACGGGCACTAGGCACTATGGACCGGGAAGAGAGGCTGAGCAACCTCTGGTTTATAGCATCTGAGGGTCCCCTTATATACAGTTTCTAGAGGCTAGCCCTGCCCACATTCTGACCTCCCAGGGTCCCGTAGTCATGGCAACGGCAGTTTGTGGTTAGGCCATCTAGTTAGGCCTCCCGTTTTCAAATCTTACCAGCTAGGGTGGTTACCTTGCTTTTCTTTCAAGCTGTGCAACTGCGCAGTTTCTTTCAAAGGGCGCTACAATTACTTTCTCCATGAATGGTTCCCTAACAGTCATGATCATTTTCAAATTTAACCAATTGCAATAAATATGATATCTTATTTGAAAGGTGTAACACAGGAAATGATCATTGGTTAGGCACCTAATTGGAGAAGCTGTAAAACCTAGCAAAATAGATAATTATTTATTTATTTAAAAGAATAGTAAAATAGTTGTATAATTTAATAATAGAAGAGATGATTTTTCTATTAATGAAAGATAAGAGTTTATTTCTGGTAGTTTCTCTGGAAACTTTCATATCACTTCATCGAGGAAATCCTATATTATATCTTTTTATTAAATAACTATTTTGCATATTAAATATTAATTTTAAACTTCATTTAAACAAATGAGAATAATACTAAATAAATAAAGCTAATATTTAACTGATTTTTGTTAAAATATTATGCTTAATAATTGTGACAAGAGTTAACAGAGTACATGGATCATCTAGAGTTGATTCTACAGACTCATTATCTTGAAAAAAATCCATACATGTGTTTTGTTATGATTATTGTAAATTATGGATCCTTGTTCAACTTATTGTTTGATAAAATTAAAAAGTGGCTAATTACAGAGTTCAACCAACAATACTAGAACAAAAAAAAAATACTAAAATGGATAAAGTATTACATTGTACATCAACCGTCGGGACAAGAGCTGATCAAGTCACTGTTTCTCATAGTGTCCATTTCATTTCAACAAGTTTCCCCTTTGGTGCTCAATTATTCTTAGGTGTTTAAATTTTAACTGAAAAGTGATCCCTGTTAGGAATTTGGAAAACATTATGCTGAATGAAATAAGCCAATCCCAAAGGGACAAATACCACTTGCTCTCCTTGATAGGTGACAACTAACTGAGCACCAAAAAGGAAACCTGTTAAAGTGAAATGAACACTAGGAGAAACAGTGACTTGATCAGCCCTCACCCTGACTGTTGATGAACAACTTAATACTTTAGCCCTCCTAGTATTTTTTTTGTTTGTTCTACTTAATACTTTGGGTTGAATACTGTAATCAATTCACAATTATTCTTAAGTGCTGAAACTTAACTGAAAAGTGATCGCTGTTAAATATAAGAGTGGGAATAAGAGAGGGAAGAGATGTGCAATTCGGGACATGCTCAAGCTGACTTACCTCAAACGGTAGAGTTAGAAACATACCAGGGGATTCCAATTCAATCCCATCAAGGTGGCATGTACCAATGCCATCTCACTAGTCCCAGTGATCAATTTCTGTTTACAATTGATCATAATGATAGGACTACGAACCAAAGGGATCACATAAACAAGACTAGTGTCTGCAAATACTAGCTGATAGAATCAAAAAGGGAGAGAATGATCCAACATGGGAAGTGAGATACGCAGCAGACCCATAGAATGGCAGATGTCCTAGACAGCACTCTGGCCTCAGAATCAGCCCTTAAAGCATGCGGATCCGGCTGAAAAGCCCATGAGAGTATTTCAGGCATGGAAAGCCAAGACACTCTGGCAAAAAAAAAAAAAAAAAAAAAAAAAAAAAAAAAAAAAACCTAAATGAAAGATCTCCGCGAATGAGATCCCAGTGGAAAGAACGGGTCATCAAAGAAGGAGGTACCTTTCTCTGAAGGGAGGAAAGAACTTCCACTTTGACCATGTCCTTGTCTAAAAATGATCAGAGTCAGTGAACTCAGGGGGCTTCCATAGCCTTGGCAGCTCATGACAAGAGCCTAGGGTGATTACTGAGGCCATAAACAAGAGTGTCAATTTATAAAGTCAACAACAGGAGTCACTGTGCACTTACTCCTCATGTAGGATCTTTGTCCTTAGTGTGCTGTACATTGAGATTTAATGCTATAACTAGTACTCAAACTATTTTTCACTTTATGTTTCTGTGTGGGAGCAAACTGTTGAAATCTTTACTTAATGTATGCTAAACTGATCTTCTGTATATAAAGAGAAATGAAAATGAATCTTGATGTGAATGGAAGGGGAGAGGGAGTGGGAAAGGGGAGAGTTGTGGGTGGGAGGGACGTTATGGGGTGAAGCCATTGTAATCCAGAAGCTGTACTTTGGAAATCTATATTCATTAAATAAAAGTTAAAAAAAAAAAAGAATTCAGAATCTGGGGGCCATTGCTGTGGTGTAGCCAGTAAAGAGCTTCCTGCAATGCTGGCATCCTATATGGACACTGGTTTGAGTTCCAGCTACTCTATTTCCAATCCAACTCTCTGCTATGGCCTAGGAAAGTAGCAGAAGATGGCTCAAATGCTTGGGCCTCTGCACCTGCATGGGAGAACTGGAAGAAGCTCCTGGCTCCTGGCTTTAGACAAGACCAGTTCTGGTAGTTGTAGCCATTTGCGGAATGAACCAGCCAGGACTAGAACCAGCATCAGCTCTGAAGACATCTGATTAACCTACTGAGTCACAGCACCAGCTCCTGGATGCCTTACTTTAAAATCTTTATACCACCTACAGTTTATTTTGATATAAGGAGTGAGCAAGTGTCCAGCTTCTTTTTTACTTGATGATTATCTGTCTGTCACTGTATCACTGGCTGAATAATTCTTTTCTTACTGATTTAAAATGCTATATTTTGTATATTGGCATCTGTATTTGGATTAATCAATGGATACTTTTTATTTTTCTCTACTAATCTTTGTATTAATATCTAGCATTTGAAAGTTCAGAATCAAGCTCTGTTGTGCATTTTTCTAATTTGTAGGAATAATTAAAAAGTGGCTAAGGTAAATGTGTTTATTTGTTAATAAATTTAACTACTAAGATTATAATTCTTCAAAGCCCAGAGCAGAAACTCAGTAAAAATTAGTTTAATCACTAAATGACATCATTTACCAAGTATTTCCTAAAACAATTTGCTATCATTTATTTAATACGAAATATAACATTGAAGTTGGTACTTTTTCTTTCATATTACTGACAGGCTGACATAGGTTAAATATTTTTTTCCTGGAGATAGACAGTAATTGACAATTCATTTTGTGCCAGGAATGCTTCCATTTGGGTTGACAAGTATTACTAAAAGAAACAAACTAGATATCTTTCTGCTTATAAGTGACATAATCAATAGCAATCATTGAAAAGAACAGTTGGGCTGGTGGTGTGGCGCAGTGGGTTAATGCCCTGGCCTGAAGCGCTGGCATCACATATGGGCGCCGGTTCGAGACCCTGCTGCTCCACTTCTGATCCAGTTCTCTGCTGTGGCCTAGGATAGCAGTAGAAGATGGCCCAAGTCCTTTGGCCCCTCCACCCACGTGGGAGACCCAGGGCTTTGGATTGGCACAGCTCCGGCCATTGCACCCATCTAGGGAGTGAACCAGCAGATGGAAGACCTCTCTCTCTCTCTCTCTCTGCCTCTCCTCTCTCTGTGTCACTCTGACTTACAAATAAATAATCAAATAAATCTTAAAAAAAATGAAAAAAAGAACAGTTGAAACATTGGCTAGTTGTCATTAAACAGAATTTTTTTCTCAACTGTGGGAGTTACATCTGTCTGTTAGTTCATATACAATGTAACTCTCTCTAATTACAACACAAAAATCTTTTATATGAAACTGTTAACTATGCTTTGGCAATGGCATCACATCTTTGACCATTTGAATATTTCAATTAGATATTTATATAGTCTAAGCTATCTATTTGAAATGATCTGAATCTCTATAACATAAACAGGGCATTTCAGGGCAGGTGCTCAGTGTAGTATTAGGATACCAGTTGGATGTCCTCATCCCATTTTGGTGTGTCTGAGTTCTAGTCCCAATTATGCTCCTAATTTAAAACCCCTGATATTACGCACCATGGGAGGTGGCAAGTAACCGCTCAATTGATTGGATTTCTGCCACTCACTTGGGTTACCAAGACTGAGTCCCTGACTCCCAGCAGCACCCTTGCCTATCCCCAGCTGTGTGGGCATTTAGGGAGTGAACCAGCAGATTAAAGATATCTTTTTCTTTTTGTTTCTCTCTCCATCTGCCTTAGAGTATATACCTTTATCTTATATTAAAGCTGTAGAAGTGTGTTCTATGTCCTGTTTTACTGTTGGAATGTAAAGCCAATTGCCTTTGAAAAATATTTTTCCTTCTTTTTTTATTGAAATTGCCTATAGTCTACAAAAGGCAAGGAATCTCATTTGAATATAGTAAAAGGATTAGTCATTATTCATGCATAGAAAACATTGAGGATTCATTGGTGTCAGTGATAGACGGATAGACTGCTGAGAAACCATTTGAGATTTCTGTGATTAGGTTAGACAGGTCCCAACTCCTATTAGTGAGCATTTCCTTGTTCTGTTACAGAGATGAGGCAGCTGTCTTCCTCACATTTCCCCGGGTGCTGCTTGCTTTAACTAAGCCTGTAACATTTTCGACAAGCAAATCAGGAAGGACTTTGTGGACAGATGGTGAGATTGCCTATGCATTCTCATTTACATGCAACCTTGGTTTGTAACTGTACTTGAGCCATATGCAAGGTTTTTTGCATTCCCTTTGGATTGGTTTTAAGGGCTAGGCAGACAAGTCAAATCTAACTTGGTCCATGCTTTCATAATGTGATTTAATTCAATGGAGTTATGCAAAGTGTTTATTGAAAAATCTTTGGAACTAAAATCTCCACCGATTGCAAAATATTGACACTAAGCATGGCTAGTGAAGAGAACGCCTTGGAGACTTCTTCATATAGGACGTGAAGAATTAGATTCAATTTACAAGCTAACGTAATAGGAATATGTAAACAACCCAACTCTACTTAGAAATTCAAATCTCCTAAGCCTAATGCTGGGTTATTAAAGTGAATAAATTTATTATTTAATCATAAATATGCTGTTATGCCACAATGCTGGCCTCCTTGGCCTAGTGTTTAAAAGGTTGATTGGGAAACCTATGTGCCATATTAGAGAACTTGGATTCCAGTTTTGATTTGGTTATTTGGCTCCTCATTGCCTCCTTGGCAGTGCAGACCCTTGGAGGCTGTAGTAATGGCTCAGGCATTGGGAGATTAGTATTGAGTTCACAGTTTCTAGCTTAAGCCTGGTTCAGATCTGGTATTGTGGGTATTGAAAGAGTGAACCAACCACCAAATGGGAGCAATAAGTTTCTTATATGTCTCTTTTGAAGATGCTCAAATAATTTAGGAAAATTATTTTTCATTATACAAGAGAATACAGAATAGTGAAAATTTTGAAAAAGTATATCCACAACCCAAAAAAGATTATTAGTATTTATACATGTATTTCTATATATTAAACATGATTTAGAAAAGTCAGTATAAACAAATTAATGTCTTATTTTCTTACTAAACTCTATATTTGAGAAATGTCCCCAAGCAAATTCAATTCATTTCAAAAGCATTTATTAATTGCTGGAAACATAAATTTTATGTATGAAATTTATCCAGCAATGGTCTATTGTAGAAGATTGCCATTTATATGTCTTCACTATTGAGAAAATAACTTTATTGTGAACATTTTGGCATAAATATTCCTTATTTGTATATATAATATCCTTAGGAAATATTTCTAGACTAGAAACAATTGATGAGAGAGATTTTTATGTTTTTTTTTGCATAATGCTAAATTGTCTTCATTAAAGTTTATAATGTTTTATTCTATCAGCACTAGTGTATGTCAATTAAGATCCATTTGGTTGCAAATTATATCTAATAATAATATTACTTGCATTTTCTCAAAAATAAAAACCTTGAATTATTGCTGATTGATTCTGCAGCCAAATGTCTTAAGAATCCAACTATTTTCCCCCTGCTATGTGAATTTCAGGCTTGAATTTATTTGTATGTTACCAGAATTCTGAGAATTATAGAAATTTATATTTTTAGCCATCATGGAAGCATGGCAATCCCTAAAGGGAAAAAAAAATTATAATCCATGATTTTCTATGATTATTTCTTCAGAGAATAAAAATTCTCTAGAAAAAAATTGACAGAGGCTAGCATTGCAGCTCAATAGGATAATCTTCTGCCTCTACTGGTTGGGGCGCCAGATTCTGTCCCGGTCGCTCCTCTTCCAGTCCAGCTCTCTGCTGTGGCCCGGAAAGGCAGTGGATGGTCCAGGTCCTTGGGCCCTGCAACCACATGGGAGACCAGGAGAAGCACCTGGCTCCTGGCTTCAGATAAGCGTGGTGCGCAGGCTGCAGCGGCCATTGGGGGGTGAATGGAAAAGGAACACCTTTCTCTCTGTCTCTCTTTCTCTCTCACTGTCCACTCTGCCTGTCAAAAAAAAAAAAAAAAAATTGACAAAACGCATTTGTTTGTAACTCATGTCCTAGCATTTAGTTAAATTTATCAAGTAAAAATTGAGATGTAAATCTCCCCAATTTCTATCAGTGTCAGGGGTACTTTGGTCCCAAGGTGAGATAGGGTGATGGATTTGTTAGGTCTTCCAGATACAATAAGAATCAGAAGATGCTTTCTACTGTGAGTCACGTAAAGAAAGCAAACATTTTCTTTTAGAAATGTCTGGATAGGTGTTTCTCTATACGTCTTTTGCCAGCATTGGGCTATGTGTGTATTTATGAACCAATAGTAACTAGCAAGAATGATGAGATAACCTCAGATAAAGTGCTTGGAAATAATGTTGGATTCAAGTCATTCCTAGGAACACAGTTGTGTGGGAAATGCCAAAGTTCCCAGAGGAAAGTCTGTGAAAGTTATATATGTTTCCTAGATAAATCAGTTTACATTTGCTCTCCTTGACTAATTGTCCCAAAATAATACTTAATAGAATTAGTGAAGGTCAATATCCTTGTCTCATCACTTTTACAAATGAAAAATAATTTAATCTTACACCATTAGTTATGTGACCTGTTTATTTCTCAAAGATTCTTTTACCATGTTTAGGATACATCTTCTGTTACTGAATTTTTTAAAATCAAGAATGATGACAGACTTTCATAGAATAGGCCTTTTATATTGGTAGAGATATTGAACACATGGTTTTCTTTTAGTGCTGATGATATTAATTCTTCCAATCTACAAACATGGAAGATTTGTCCATTTTTTGGTGTCTTCTTCTATTTCTTTCATTAATATATTGTAGGTTTTATCATAGAATTCTTTCACCTCCTCAATTAAATTTATTCGAAGACATTTAAAATTTGTGTAGCTATTGTGAGTGGACTGATCTACAAGTTCTATCTCAACCATGACATTGTCTGTGTATACAAAGATTATTGCTATTAATTGTTGATTTTATATCCTGACATTTTATCAAATTCATAAAAGATTATGAGTTCCGACAGTCTCTTAGTGTAGTTTTGGTTCCCCTACATATAGAATCATGCCATCTGCAAACAAGGATTATTTGCCTTCCTCCTTTCTAATCTGTATCCCTTTGATTTCTTTTTTCATGCCTAATGGTCTGGATAAAACTTCCAGGACTGTATTGAACAGCAATGCTGCAAGAGGACATCCTACCTGGTTCTGGATCTTAGTGGAAATGCTTTCAAACACTCCCTGTTCAATAAGATACTGGTTATGGTTTTGTCATAAATTGCCTTAATTGTGTTGAGAAATATTCCTTTTATAGCAATTTTGCTGAAGTTTTGATCATGAAAGGATGTTGATTTGCTCATAATTTGGGTGTTGGTCATGAGTGTGTGCAGATGACTAAAAGTGTGTATATTTGTGTGTATTTTTTGGTATGTATGCTCTATTTCAGTAAAATGTTTAACAATTTTGGAAACTAATATTTATCTTCTAACATCATAAAAATTTCAAACTTCATTTTATTTTTTCAGGGATAAAAATATCAATAAAACTAAGTTAGAAACGGCAGAGGTAGAAAAATATTTCAAAGAACCTGCATTGACCTTACTTGGCTCTTTGTTTACAGGGCTTTCCTAAGTACTCTGTGCAAGGGCAGGCATTTGGCACAGTGGTTGGGTCACTGCTTGAGATATCCATAACCCGTGTCATAGTGCCTAAGTTTGTGTCTTTGTTATTTTCTGATATAGCTTAATACTAATGTATATTCTGGGATATAGCAAATGATAGCTCAAATATTTATATCCCTACCACATACAAAGGAGATTTGGGAATTCCAGGCTTCTGTATTTGAACTGACTCAATCCCACTTGTTTTTTTTTTTTTTTTTTTTTTTTTTTTTTTTTTTTTTATGTTGTACTGATTTTTTTTTTTTTATCTTTTATTTAATGAATATAAATTTCCAAAGTACGACTCATGTGTTACAATGGCTTCCCCCCCCATACCGTCCCTCCCACCAACAACCCTCCCCTTTCCCACTCCCTCTCCCCTTCCATTCACATCAAGATTCATTTTCGATTATCTTAATATACAGAAGATCAGCTTAGTATACCTTAAGTAAGTATTTCAACAGTTTGCTCCCACACAGAAACATAAAGTGAAAAATAATAGATGATTTTTTTAAAATGATGATGAAATCAGATCAGACCTATTGTCATGTTTAATCCCAGTGAGAGTCAAGTTGGGAATTGAAAATTTCTTTCTTTTTTTTTTTTTTTTTTTTTTTTTACAGAAGATCAGTTTAGTGTACATTAAGTAAAGATTTCAGTCGTTTGCACCCCCATAGAAACACAAAGTGAAATATACTGTTTGAGTACTCGTTATAGCATTAAGCCTCAGTGTACAGCACGTTAAGGACCGAGATCCTACATGAGGAGTAAGTGCACAGTGACTCCTGTTGTTGACTTTACCAATTGACACTCCTGTTTATGGCATCAGTAATTTCCCTATGCACCAGTTATGAGTTTCCAAGGCTATGGAAGCCCCTTGAGTTCTCCGACTCTTATCTTGTTTAGACACGGTCATAGTCAAAGTGGAGGTTCTCTCCTCCCTTCAGAGAAAGGCACCTCCCTCTTTGAAGACCTGTTCTTTCCACTGGGATCTCACTCACAGAGATCTTTTTGCCAGAGTGTCTTGGCTTTCCATGCCTGAAATACTCTCATGGGCTTTTCAGCCAGATCCGAGTGCCTTTAGGGCAATCCCACTTGTTATTTGCATTTCGACAGTGATCTAGATGATTTAAGATATATCTCTCAGTCTATCTATTTATCTATCTTTATCTTTTGTTCACTCTGTCTGCATTTCAAATAAATAAATAAAATACAAGATTTATTAATTAATTAAAATCTTTTATGAGAGACACAATCAAATCAGCCACTTCGTAAGTCCTCAGACTCCATGGAGTTTCTAGTTTTAATTACTAATAATAATGCCAGTGATAATTTCTGTTTGTTTCTTCAGAGAAGATTAATGACAAGACTTTTTTAATGCACAGAGATAGAGACAGAGGAAGACAGAGAAACAGATGGAAAGAAAATCTCCTATCTGCTGGTTCCCTCCCCAAATTGCCAGGCTAGGCCAGATCAAATCCTGGAGCTAGAATCTCAATCCAGGTCTTCCTCATGAGTAGTAGGGATCCAATTACTTGTGCATTCACCTCCTGAATTCCAGAGTGCCCATTAGCATGAAGCTGGAATGCAATGCAAAGCTGGACTATAACCCAGGCATTCTAATCTGGGGTGTGGGCACCCCAGCAGCTGTTTAACTGCTGCAACAAATGCCCTTCACTTTCTCAGACTTTTGATCAGCGTGCTCCCCCTTCTATATGCCAGGAATGCAGACTGAACTAAAATCTCCAAAACCAAAGATTTTGAGATGGATGTTTGGGTATTACATGTTTCTAGCTACTAAAATGAATACTTTATGTTGCAAAATTAATTTTTGTGCTTTCTTAAATTGTGATATTCATAAGTATATTTTAATCAAATGACAAACCTTTATGTAAACAAAAATGTTTAGAAATACTATCCTATTTTAAGGGAGAATGTTTTTTTTCACAATTGCTCAACTCCATCCCAAGAACAATAATAAAAGGCAAAATAACAGTTGTACTACAATAGAATCAAGCTTGGAATATATGACTCAGTATGATATCCAAAAGAATTTTGTATCAAACCCCAGAACAAAAATACCTACTCATTTATATTTTCTACAGTTTTGGACAATATTTTAGAGGGAAGGCAGAAGCCATGATGATGACAAAAAACTTACTCTTCTGGGGCTGGTGCCGTGGTGCACTAGGTTAATCCTCCTCCCTGAGGCTCCAGCATTCCTTATGGGTGCCGATTCTAGTCCAGCTCCCTGCTGTGGCCTGGGATAGCAGTGGAAGATAGCCCAAGTTCTTGGACCCCTGTGCCCACGTGGAAATCTGGAGGAAGCTCCCGGCTCCTGGCTTCGGATCAGCGCAGTTCTGGCCATAGCGGCCATTTGGAGAGTGAAACAATGGAAAGAAGATCTTTCTCTCTATCTCTCTCACTGTCTGTAACTCTAACTGTCAAATAAATGAATAAAATCTTAAAAAAAAAAAAAAAAAAAAAAACACTTACTCTTCTGGTTGATAAACTTACTTCCAAAAGGAAGTAGATTTGAAAAGAGGAACAAGCCCAGTTAAGTTTCCTAAGTATATCATGGAGATTTTATACATTATTTGAAAGGTAGAGCTACACACACACAGAGGGAGGGAGACCTTCCATCTACTGGTTCATTCCCCAAATGACCACACCAGCCATTGGCGCCAGGACCTTCATCTGAGTCTCCCGTGTGCAGGGGTCCAAGTACTTGGGCCATCTTCTGTTGCTTTCTCAAGCAATTAGCAGGAAGTCAGATCAGAAGTAGAGCAGCCAGGACATGAACTGCACCAATATGGGATTCCAGCATCACAAATGTCAGCTCAACCTGGTATGCCACAGTGCCAGTTCCCACATTTCTGATTTCTAAGAGATTTTAGATGAGTACCCTCTCACTTCCTCTCTACATTCGGGGAGAGTGTAGCCATTTCCCCAAAAGGCTATAAACCCTATGGCTGGACAAGGCCAACACTTGAAATTAGGAACTCAGTACATGTCTCCTACATGGATGGCAATGAATCAAGTACTTGAGGCATCACCTCCCAAGGTACACATTAGAAAAAATAAGAAATTCGGAGCAAAGCCAGGACTTGTACCCAGGAACTCTGAAATGGGATACAGGCATTCTAAATGATGACATTTGGATCAAACTATCACCCCTAAAAACTGTTCAAAATAATTATTTGTCCATCTTTATTTAAACCATATTCAACTTTGCTTTATTTCATATTTGCTTTATTTCTTTCATATATTTATACAGTTTTAGTTTCTCTCTCATTGCAAAAGTACTTTATGACTAGTAGCTATAATTAGTGGTATCCATGGTGAATACTAAAATTTCTATAAAGCCTATAATAGATATATAAATATATTAAAAATAAATATGTATGAACAATATTGAAAAAATATGCCTCTTCACCATAAGATATAAATAAAAGATGGGATATGCTTTTGGATATTTGGGTCAACTTTTTCAAAAATTGAAAGAAAATTCCTTCTAAAATTACTGTAAATATCTCATATGCAAAATTAAGTGAAGTGATATTTACAATTAAGTGCAAAGAGGGGCCGGCACTGTGGCTCACTTGGCTAATCCTCCGCCTGCAGAGCTGGCGCCCTGGGTTCTAGTCCCGGTTGTTCCTCTTCCAGTCCAGCTCTCTGCTGTGGCCCAAGAGGGCAGTGGAGGATGGCCCAAGTGCTTGGGTCCCTGCACCCGCATGGGAGACCAGGAGGAAACACCTGGCTCCTGGCTTTGGATCGGCGCAGTGCTGGCTGTGGAGGCCATTAGGGGAGTGAACCAAGGGAAGGAAGACCTTTCTCTCTGTCTCTCTCTCTCACTAACTCTGCCTGTCAAAAAAAAAAAAAAGTATGAAGAGGGCTTATCTCTGATATATCAAATACTTCATAGTATAGGACATACTTCATATGTCCTAGAGGAATCTCAGCTTGGAACTGTCATCTTCTACCATTTCCTTCTATAAGCTCCTTCAACTCCTCAATTTGTAGGAACAAGAAATGAGGAGTATGGACTCGCTGAAAACATACACACATAAATTCAGAGGTCTTGGATACACAACCCCAGTTCTCCCATCAGCATCAATTAGAAAAGTATACCAAACTGTTATATAACTGGAAAGGGTATTAAAGTGAATATAGAAATAGCTTTTGAAATGGAGATTAGGATTACATTTTTAAAGTAGACACAGAAACAAAGCTAAAAAAAGGCAATGAATTGATGATTCAATCAAATTAAAATATAAACTTTGTAAAGCTGAAAAGGACTTGAACAAATTTAAAATGTTTTATAGAAAGGAAAATAGGTGAAATTTATATATATATATTATAAAATATTAACATTTAAAATTTATGCAAAATATCCCCAATCAGTAAGAAAAGAGACCACCCCTTAAAGAGAAAAGTTTGGAAGATACCATCAAAATAGACACATTAAATGCTAAAGCCTTATTGTTGTTAAGTCATAAATGGAATCATTTTCATTTTTTGTGCACCTCTGCCCCAGGGAATTCAATGCAGTGTATCGTCGCTCCCCCTCTTCGTGGAGGAATGACACTAAACCCTGCCTTGTTCTTTTGTCTGCTCGGCCCTTCCCGGGTTTGCTGCTGGTTCTTCCCGGGTTGGCTGCCGTCCTTCCACCTCCGTGGAAGGGCGGTTCCCCCTGCCACTTTCCCCACTTCCGCGGGGGAGCGGCACACTGCCGGCCGGCTCTCTCGGGGGCTGCTCAGGTGTTCCTTCAGATAGATGTTCCTGGTGCATGTTGTCTCTCTCCTCCTTTATAATCCTCTTCCACCAATCCCAACTCTGCTACCCACATGCCGAGTACGCTGCTCTCCTCCAATAAGGAGCAGGATCAGCTCCTTCAGGTCATCACTCAAGTTGGCGAGAGGCAGCTGCGTAGAAGCTGTTTACTCTTCTCCCAGCGCCATATTGTGGGAGAGCAGATGCATAGAATAAGTCTTAATTCGAGTAACTTAGTCTAGTCCGAGTTGCTCCCCACAGTGTATGAGGTAATGTCATAGAGCAAAACAAAATAGAGTGTGTACCCACAGAAACACAGAATCAAAGAAGTGTATTTTTAGTTGTGGACATAAAAGCCAAGAAGACAGAATGCAAATTAGTCACTCAGCTACCTACTCACTGACAAATCTCCCGGCTCTCAAGAAAGCTGTCAATCCATGATAGATGAAGAGCTATGTTTAGAATTCACTAATTCACATTTGACACAAGTCCTGGAGGAATTCCAGTTGAAAGACCCATGATTATAATTTTCAAACAAGTTATGATGGCATTATTGGAATGATTGCATAGCATACTTCAATATCAAATCCATATGATTAATATAAAGAACTTGAGAAGAAATCTTGTTTTAGAAAATTAGTTTTTACACATAGTTTTCACATAGAAGTTATACGAAGTACTATGATAACAATTTTACATTCCATTTTTTTACTATGCTTAATTTAGCAATGCTTCATTGGCTTTTTTATATACTGGAGAAAAATCATCTCGCCTTCCATTCTCGTTTGAAGAACAGTTGCTGGGCCTGTGCTGTGGCGGAGCAGGTAAAGCTGCCGCCTGCAGTGTCGGCATCCCATATGGACGCCGGTTCAAAACCTGGCTGCTCCACTTCCGATTCAGCTCTCTGCTATGACCTGGGAATGCAGTAGAGTTTGGCCCAAGTCCTTGGGCCCCTGCACGCGTGTGGGAGACCTGGAGGAAGCTCCTGGCTCCTGGCTTCAGATCGGTGCGGCCAAATGCGGAGTGAACCAGCAGATGGAAGACCTCTCTCTGTCTCTCTCTCTCTCTTTGCCTGTCCTTGTCTCTCTGTGTAACTCTGTCCTTCAAAGTAAATAAATAAATGTCATTTAAAAAAAACAGTTGCCTTAGAAATAGTTTAACATGATTTACTGAATAACGATAATGATGACAAAGCAATTAACATTTTTTTTTAAAAAAACTTGTTTTCCTTAAGTCGTGTCTGTATGTTAATTATGTATATTATCTCTTTACTTACATTCCATTTCACAACTAATAATAAAAAAAGATTTAAATAACATAGCCAATATTATATACCTAATAACAAACAGCCCTGAATCAAAGGCATTTATTTTTGTTTTTGGTGGGGAAGGCTTTAATTATTTATCCAATTCAAGCTATTCAATTTAAATTAGTCTACTCATTTAAACAAGAAACACATTATTTGAATATGTTATTTTATTACTGTAAAACATAAAAATCAATATTTAATTACAAACATGAAAATTCACCCCATTTTTGATTTTATTAATTCATAATATTTCAATTAACATTTGAGACAAAATTAACTTTAAAAAACATTTACAAGGAAACATTCCATTTCTTTTGCTTTGGAAGAAAGCAAACAATTTATTTTAAAAACACCATTTTCCTATATAAGAAGTTCATTTAATATTGTTTGATCAAATTTCTATTTTTATTTCTATTTCTGCTATATTATATTGCTCAGTTATTACCAAATCTAAAAGAAAATTAATAGCTTCAGTGCACATTTGATTGTCTGCTTATTGACCTTGGGTCAATCTCACTACTTGGTTTTATTATGATCCATATGTGACACAACTCCCTGGTGGACTAATTTAGATGAATCATTGTGCAATATTAAATGTGTACACTGGCAAAAACGAAGTATCTCTGGAGCGTAAAACCAACTCTTCTCCCTTTGATAAGTCTAGTCTTTCTTTTAATGCAGTGTTCACAGACATCTTTGTTAATCACCAGAGATGGATCAGTCATTCTTAGGCTGCCGTGTATATTTCCCCTTTATCTTGTTCAGAACAATTTTTTGCCTGCACACTAACCTATTCACTAAGATTCTCTGGGCATTGAAAATAATAAGTTTGGGCCGGTGCCGTGGCTCACTAGGCTAATCCTCTGCCTTGCGGCCCCGGCACACCAGGTTCTAGTCCCAGTCGGGGCGCCGGATTCTGTCCCGGTTGCCCCTCTTCCAGGTCAGCTCTCTGCTGTGGCCAGGGAGTGCAGTCGAGGATGGCCCAAGTCCTTGGGCCCTGCACCCCATGGGAGACCAGGATAAGTACCTGGCTTCTGCCATCGGCTCAGCGCGGTGCGCTGGCCGCAGCGCGCCAGCCGCAGTGCGCCAGCCGCAGAGGCCATTGGAGGGTGAACCAATGGCAAAGGAAGACCTTTCTCTCTGTCTCTCTCTCACTGTCCACTCTGCCTGTCAAAAAAAAAAAAAAAAAGAAAAAGAAAAAGAAAATAATAAGTTTATTATTTTAAAGTGTTACCATATAAAATACTACACTTAAACAGAAAATACTGAAAAAGATCATGCACACATAAAACAATGAAACAAATAAAACAAACAAAGAACTTTTCATTTCCAGTCGAGGATGGCCCAAGTCCTTGGGCCCTGCACCCCATGGGAGACCAGGATAAGTACCTGGCTTCTGCCATCGGCTCAGAGCGGTGCGCCAGCCGCAGAGGCCATTGGAGGGTGAACCAATGGCAAAGGAAGACCTTTCTCTCTGTCTCTCTCTCACTGTCCACTCTGCCTGTCAAAAAAAAAAAGAAAAAGAAAAAGAAAATAATAAGTTTATTATTTTAAAGTGTTACCATATAAAATACTACACTTAAACAGAAAATACTGAAAAAGATCATGCACACATAAAACAATGAAACAAATAAAACAAACAAAGAACTTTTCATTTCCAGGTGAAATATTTGTTCTGGTCCACCACAGATTCCATCAAACAACCATGATGTATTTGAATTTTTATATACTATTTTTTGTAATGAGAGATAACAGTGACATACAATTCAAACATGAAGTACCCTATTTATTCCTTTGTATTTTACAGTTGGGATATTGACTTTTTAAAACAAAATTCATATACAAGTGCTTATTTTTAATTGTGGTTTTGGAGTAATTATTTCATGATACATGAGTTATTTTTATATCATATGATCCCAACTCTCAGCTTATTAGAGATTGTTTCTTGTTAAAACATTTGTATCTGTTAATTTACTTTTGTTTGAAAGGCCAAGGGATCCAATGACAGACAGAGACAGATAGAGACCTACCATTCCCTGAGTCATTCACCAAATGCTGGTGACTGGTGCAACTGAGCTAGGTTAAAACCAGGAGCCAGGGACACAATGAGGGTCTCCCCTGTGGGTGGCAGGGAACCAAGAACTTGAGTCATCACTACAGTTTCCCAGGTTATGCATTAGCCCAAGCTGTAATCAGAAGCAGATCCAGGACTGGAATCCAGGAACTGTGCTACAGGATGTGAGTGTTCCCAGAGGAATCCCAACCACTGTACTAAATAGCCACCCCTGGAACTTCTTCTCCTTCTCCCTGCTTCTTTCTCACCACTGATTGTTCCTTCTTTATTCTTTTCTTTTCATCTTTCATTTTTTCATGCCTACCTTCCTTTCCTGTTTACTTCTTATTTTATGTATTTTTTTTGCTTTCTGCCTTGCATTTTATCTCTGTGAGAAACAAGTTTTGATACAGAACTAAGAAACAAAATTATATGTTAAATACTGTTTAATATTACAAATTATATGAAAGAATAGTTTAAATACCATACATTACATTTTCATGTATGAAAAGATTACTCTACATACATAGGAAAAAATTCACAATATAAAATTATTCTATCCCTAGAAATGCTCCCATGTGAGTTGAATAAAAACTGTGTAAGCACCATCAATGTTTTGAAATTAAAATAAAGCAAATCATACTATGTATTATAAAAACCCAGAAATTTTAACTGGATTCACATTTTAGAAGTTTCATTTTCTTGAGAACTACTCTAATAATGTCCTAAAGCTACCTAAGAGTACACAAACAATGAAGAACAAAGAAATAAAAAAAAAAAAATAAGAGAAGCCACATAGGGGAAGCTCTAAACAGTGCTTGCTCTAACAATCAGGGTGATCAGCCATACAGTGTATGCCACAGGAATTAAAAGAATAATCAGGAATTATTGTTATATGCCAACAAATTTGTACATCTAGAAGAAACTGATCATTTCTGGACACATTTAATTTACCCTAGTTGAGAAATGAAGACATAGAAAACGAAAGTAGGCCAATAACCAAAATGCAGATTTAAACAGTAATAAAGGCCCTCCTGACAGGACTGTATGGCTTCACTGCTGAGTTCTAAAGAAGAACTAATCCCAATCCTTAAACTATTTAAAATTAAAGGGGAGGGTATCCTCTCAAACTCCTTCTATGAGGCCACCATCATCTTAATCCTGAAACTGGAAAAAGATACAACAAAGAAGGAGAACTATAGACCAATATCCATGATGCCCAAATTCTTTGCAAAATACTAGCTAATTGAATCCAACAGAACATCAAAAAGATTATCTTCCTGGGCGAAGTGGTTTATCTACCTTTTATTTTCAGAGCTCTTTGTTCACTCTTTTTTCAAATGAGTATTGATCCTGTAATTATAAATTTTTAAAGATTTATTTATTTATTTGAAAGTCAGAGTTAAACAGAGAGAAAAGGAGAGGCAGTGAGAAAAAGGGGGGGGGGCTTCTGTCTGGTGGTTCACTCCCCAATTGGTCGCAACAGCTAGAGCTGCACCAATCCGAAGCCAGGAGCCAGGAGCTTCTTCTGGGTCTCCCACATGGGTACAGGGGCCCAAGGGCTTGGGCCAAACTCCGCTGCTTTCCCAGGCCATAAGAGAGAGCTGGATCGGAAATGCAGCAGCTGGAACTCAAACTGGTGCCCATATGGGATGCTGGTACTGCAGGCAGAGGCTCTACCCACTACACCACTACACTGGCCCCTGTAATTTTAGATTAAATTATAATTATTGAAAGTATGTTATGACAAAAAATTTTTTTAAAAAATGAAAAAAAAAGTAAGGACATAAGAAGCAAAGTGGGAGGCAGGAAAGTCTTGTCATATCCTCCAAACCGTATCTATGAAATCCCTCTGTATATTAATATATAAACATGTAATAAAATATGTATGTAAAAAAGTTGACCATGTAAAGTTCTGAGTACAATTTAAGATACTTTATTGTGGTTAACTAGGTTTTATAACTTTAAACTATTATATTCTGAGTTTGCCAAAGCCGCAGAGCAAAAGGATCTAAATTTTTCCAAGGATCTGGTAACTCAAGAGAGGTAATCTTAAGACTTGTAGATCATATTAAGAAACATGAAAATTTCAAAGCTAGACTCTAATTTCTACAGTTAAAAAGTTTCTGAAACACAACTTTGATACCTTACCCTATATTGAACACCGTTCAAAAGCAAATCTTTTATGGAAAAAGAAAGACTTACTCCAAATATTTCCTTAATTGTCAATCTAGGTACTATACATAATTTGTTTATGGAGTGTGCCTTGAGAAAACATATTGCTATCAATTGCATGAAATATTAGCATTGAATTAGTAATCAAACAGGTTATGGGAAAGGACACTCCCCCACTAATAAAGGGAATCAATGATTTCAGAAGATAAAATGGTTACACAAGACCCCAGTCGTGCAGGCTAATGATTTCAGGGCAGAAGACTATGCAGTTTTTTTTATCATTAAGTAGACTTGTTTAGGGATCTAGTTTCTTGGTTCATTTATCATCATCATCTGAAGTAGATGATGGCTAATGATGGGTAAATATGAAGCAACGATTTGGATTGGTAAAGATGTTTATTTGTCTGTTGACATGAAGTTTTGCTAATATGGTCATTTTTCAACCACCCCAAAGTGCAGTGATTTATGTCTATGTAGATTAATAAAAATGTGGAAATTAATTTTATGCCATAAATTTGTTTTTCTACTCAGTAATTTAGGATACAAGATGTTAGCTTAAAATGGAAGAATAAAACAAACTCCTAGCAAAGTATTTGGGCCATTCATTGGGATCTGTCTATAGAAGCTTTAGGGTGTACAAAAATTGTTAATTTTGTATTGTAAATAATATGAGAATTTACAAATTATATTTATTTCTAATTCATATAAATCTATCATTAAATTGTACAGCAATTTTTGCCTTATTTTATTACCTGTCACAGTTGAAGTACTTTGGGTATGAATGTATCATGAGGCATATTTATATAGCCCTACACCATTTAGCAGTGAAGTTTGTGTTTTTTTGTCTTTACAGGTTATTGGTTCAAAATAATAGGAGTCCGCTTTCTAGGTGACATTATTTTTTAATTGGCTAAATATAGTTATACATCCTACTATTCTGCAAATCATTTGTAAAAAAACAACAACAACAACAACAAAAAAAAAAAAACAGAAGTTTAGCCTTGCTCTATGCTGATAAATTAATTTCCTTAAAGTTTTATTTTAATTAATCTATTTTATTTATGAAATATTTCATCTGATTTATCTAAAATAAGAACTTAACAAAATATATTTCTTTTTTAATGTTTATTTTATTTATTTGAAAGACAGTGTTACAGAGAGAGGTAGAGACAGAGAGAGGTCTTCTATCCGCTGGTTCACTCCCCAGATGGATGCAACAGCTGGAGCTGTATTGATCTGAAGCCCAGAGCCAGGTGCTTTTTCTGGGTCTCCCACGTGGGTGCAGCGGCCAAAGGACTTGGGCCATCTTCTACTGCTTTCCCAGGCCACAGCAGAGAACTGGATCAGAAGAGGAGCGGCCGGGACTAGAACCAGCACCCCTATGGGATGCTGGCTTTTCAGGCCAGAGCTTTAACCCACTGCGCCACAGCGCCGGCCCCGTAAAATATACTTCTCAAAGCAGCATATTCTATACAAAGAAAGGAACAGAAATGAAGTTATTGGAAGCCACTTCATAGTTAACTGACTCATTGGAACACCCTTTAGTGACTACTTTTTTGCCCTCAAGTTCTAATCCGGGAAATTGTATTGCAGTCTGAAGAACACAGATTTTAGCAGAGATGGTGAGGATAATGGATGGGGCTATTCAATCAGGAAATGAATCATATTCACTTGACTTTGTCACTTAGGGATAGGGGAATATAGATGGGAAGTAGGAAAATTCAGGTGTAGTTACATCTGTATTTAATTCTAGCCTTACATTTTATATTACATTAAAATTGAAATCTTAGCAGTGGAAAGTAAAACTGCTACATATGTATAACTATTTTGCTCTTCTCCACTACCACATACAAAAGAATAATTGTGGTGAGTGTGACCTAATTGATGCCATCTCATGAACAGATGATAGCTGATGAGTTTCTGTGTATTTCCATTATGAGTGTTAGACTTTAGTCTATTGCATAATAAGAAACAGAATGATGGAAAGTGTTACAGAGTTCTATCTACTTAACTCCTCCAACCTGACAACATTCTTTGGCTGAAACCTATCAAATTCTTGTCATCTGTATCTATCAATGCCCTCCTGAGCACAAAAATAAGGTTTGTGATTCTAAACATTTTATTACTTACTTGCAGTAGATCACTTCGATGGTCCTGGGGTCCCATACACAATTTTTCCTTTCCAAGGTAACACGTTGATAGCCAGATGATATATCGGCCTACAAATACCCACCTTTGCTATGTGTGCAGAATCTTGAAAATATGAATATGGATGATATCATAGTAGCAGGAGAGTTATTTTTCTGAGTTGAGAGAAATCTTATCGCCAAGTGCCAGAAAATTCTACTTGAAATTTTTAGGTAAGATCCCAGGTTCATTCAGTTTAGAATATAAGTAAATGTCTCTGGAGGAGGATAAAGTTAGCTTTACAATGCAGAAGTATATCTTGGAGCCTAAGCCCCATTCCCATGTAATCACACGCTTTTGGAGAGAAAATCTCCCACGGGTTCTTTCACCATGTAGTCATCACTTGACATCTGTGGATTTTTCCTTTCTAATGTCACACATTGACTTCCTAAGGAAACCCCACATAGAGAGAGCACATTATGAACTGCCCTGCCTCTGATACCTATGTGAGTGTGGTAGAATGCAGAGCTCTGATGAGAAGCTGGAGGAAGATAGTAGATTGACCTCTGAGCCATAATTTACTTGGGTCCCTATTGATGAGGTCATCGTAACTTGATAGCATCCATCTTGACTGAAACTCACTTTTTCTTTTTACATGAACTATTCCTCACTCTGCCCTTGCTTCTAGAATGCAAGATAACACATTTCCATTATTCTAAACCAACTTACTGATTTTTATAGGTATTGAGATTTATTTGTGAACATGGTTATGCTTTTGAAAAGCATTTTTGTAAATAAATTCGTATTATATTTTATTGAATTACTTCTTTGTGTGATCCACGTAGTTCTGCCTTGTCTTTATTTATTTTTTGAAGTGAAAAAAGAACATTTTATTTAAATATCAGGCAGTAAAATCTTAATAATTTAAGAAACCATTCTATTTTGTGACCACTCAGGCTGAAAAAAATGTATAATGTAGTTAGATATTTTATAACTAGAAAACATCTTTTGCCTTGGAGTTGGGCTGTTTTAGAACACATGGTACTTGACCAAGTTCAAATGATAATCAGAGAATTTTCTGTAAAGCAGTGGTTTTCCAGGGGTTGGTAATGCCCTCTAGGGGAACTCTGTCAAATGATGGGGTGGAGGACAGCTGCCACATAACTGTCAATCATTACTGGTAAGATACATCCCTCAATGCTGCAAACAGGCATAAAACACACACAGCCATTCTACAGCCCATACTACTTTTGAATATCTCACCAATGATGAGTGATTGAGTTCTACTTCGCATCTTTCTATAGCCTTCGTTTCTATAGTAAGTTGACTTTTTAAGTTAGCTCCAGGAGCTGGCTTTGGTAAGTTCTAAAACTGATGTCACAGAAAAATAATCAAGTGGCCACTGTGATCTGTGGTGTACTGAGAATAGCCCTAGGCTCAGGGACCAGAATATTAGATGCCTGTACCCACGTCGTAGTCCCTGGGTTCAATACCCAGCAAAGGCCCTTGACTCTAGCTTCCAACTAATTCAATCCTGGTAGGCAGAGGTGATGGTGTTCCTGCCACCCACGTGGAGACCCCAGTTGAGTTTCTGATCCCTTACCTGGTGAGGGCACCTGGGGAGTAAACCATTAGTTGGGAGGTTATACTCTCTATCAAATAAATATATTTTAAAGAAAAAACTAATTCTGAGTGTCACTATATGTGATGATGTAATCTCTTTAAGCCTCAGTTTCTACAAAGTCAACAACAGTACTGATCTTACAGAGTTGCTTTGAGTTTTAAATATTTAATAAATAATGGCTAGTGTCTCAGCACAACTGGGAAGGAGAATTGAAAAAGATAGGGCCAGCGCCATGGTGAAGGTTAATCCTCTGCTTGTGGTGCTAGCATCCAATATGGGTGCCAGTTCTAGTCCCTGCTGCTCCTCTTCCAGTCTAGCAGTAGAAGATGGCCCAAGTGCTTAGGCCCCTACACCCACATGGGAGACCAGGAAGAAGCACCTGGCTCCTGGCTTTGGATAGGCACAGCTCCTGCCACTGGGAACATTTGGGAAGTGAATCAACAAAGGATGACCTCTCTCTCTATCTCTCCCTCTCACTGTCTGTAGCACTACCTCTAAAATAAATAAATAAATCTTTAAAAAAAAGAAAATGATAAAGCAGTGTTTTCGAAATGACAATTATTCCCATTCACGTAGCACTTGAACTATAACATATTTAATATTCTGCATATTTAAATATTTTTTACCTACATGTTTTTAATTTAGAGAAATTTCTAAATTAGCAGCAAATGGGAATCTAGTATTACTTACCACAAAACGTAATTGTTAAAAAAATGATAAAAGCGTTATTAAGTTTCAACCTGCCAATGTCAGGTTCCAAGGCCTGGCTTGCTCTCTGTTAAAATGAGATCAGCAGGTGACAGGGAGTGGTTAAACATATAGTAGCAGTTTATCTGATCGGTCTCTGAAAAATCATCCCTAGTGACTGAAAAATTATCCAGCTTCACACGGAGGGGCGCACGTCCAGATCCCACTTAAATCATCTCAAATTCCTGTCTCAGACAAATGCTGTAAGGAAGCTTGGGGAAGACGCTGCCTCCACCTTAGAAAGGAAATGAGAATTACAATCCTCACACAGCTAGGGACACTGGGCGAGCTCGCGAGCGCGTTGTCACTCAGCACCTCAGCAGACCGCTGCAGCAGCCTGCCGGGGCGGACATAGCAGACAATACAAGCTGGAAATCCTGGCGCAGGGCAGCCCCTCCTCTGGACACCGGGGCCGGGGCTGCTTCTAGATGACCTTAGCAGCTGGGCTGCCAATGCGCCGACACTCCCCCGTGCTGGGGGCTTCACGGGCATTGCCTGCCTAACTCCCACGCCCGCTCCTAGACAAGCACTGTTATCATCCCACTGTACACTGGGAGACAGCGAGACGCCGAGGTGACGCTCCAGGCCACTGTTCCAGCTTCCAGCCTGGCCCGCCGTCTCAAGACGGACCAGGCGCCTGCCTTGTTTTTAAAGACATCTTTGTTTATATGGTTCCACTGGCCAAAACACATGTGGGATCTATGCGTTCTGGTTTCCTTCTTCCAACTGTGTTTAACTCACCCTGCATCCCTTGTTCTTTAGTGATGCATCATAACTACATTTGTTGCACCATTTGTTTTAATTTTCCACATATGCAAATGATTATATACTTCTTGATGTCCTGTTTACTTTAAGGAAGTTTAACTGAATAATTCTTGACATTCCCTTGTTTCAGATTCCTCCCGTTCTAAATTCTGTTTGCAAAGTACATTTGTTTGCTGGGGCTGCCATAAAGTGTACAAATACACTAAGATAATTTAGAAAAACAGAGGGGCCGGCGCTGTGGCTTAGCAGCTAAAGTCATCCCCTGCAGTACTGGCATCCTATATGGATGCCGGTTAGAGATCCAGCTGCTCCACTTCCACTCTCTGCTATGGACTGGGAAAGCAGCAGAAGTTCCAAGGTCTTGGGCCCCTGCACCCACGTGGGCGACCTGGAAGAAGCTCCTGGCTCCTGGTCCTGGTTTTGGATCAGGGCAGCTCCGGCCATTGAGTCCATTTGGGGAATGAACCAGCGGATGGAAGACCTCTTTCTCTCTTTCTGCCTCTGCCTCTCTGTAGCTCTTTCAAATAAATAAATAAGTATTTGGGGAAAAAAAAAAAAAAAAAACAGAAGCAAACTAGATGATTTAACCAACAGCTGTTGTCTAGAAATCCCAGTCAACGTGCCAATAGGCTACATTTCCCCGTTGAGGCCTCTCTTCTGGGCTCACAGGAGCCTGTCTTTTGCCCATGTCCTCACTCATCCTTTCCTCCATGTTTTCTGTGAATGTGTGTGTGAATGTGTGTGTGTGTGTGTGTGTGTGTGTGTGTGTAAGAGAGAGAGAGATGGGGAGAGACAGAGAGAGCAGTAGGAGAAGAAAGATTGAGAGCTCAAGCTCACACTCTTGTTTCTCGCTCATGAAAACCACAATCCTATTAGATCTAGGTCACTCTTTTGATGTCAGTTGGCATAAATCATCCTTAGAGGCCCCATCTCCAAATGTAGCCACACTGGGTAGGGGGTTAGGACTTCCACATATGGACTTGTAAGGAGGGGAGTCCCTCACAGTAGGTGGGCAGGGCTTCAGGCCACCATGTGTCTGATAAACCTTAGGTTTCTGAGGTGAAATAGGACGCTGGGTGACTTGGACTTAAGATCTTGGGATTTGCTTTCCAGACTCTGCATTAAGGCCTGCTTCATTAATCCAGGAGTTTGTTTATTCCACTCTTTTGCTTTTAATCTTGTCTATTTAATTTATTTCACATAACTCAGAACATGTATTATGATATTCCAAGTACATTTTTCAGAAATATTAGAAAACATTTTCCAGCAATGAATTATTAGAAAGGTTTATATAGCAGCAGACCATGTATCCAAATGACAAAAATGTTTATTTTAAAAATAAGTTTTAGTGTGGTATTTAAAGACCTTGTGCCAAATATTTGATTTATATATGCCATTTGTACAATTCTCTTATGTTTTAGATTTATGATGTGTTTTTATGACTCTGGTAATTTTTGGAATTAAACAATTAAAATATTTTATAAACATCTAAAGTATGAAAACAAAATAATAACAAGAAAATAAAAATTTCTGCACTCTACCATATGTTTACATTTTGATTTAATATGCCAAAATGCAATTTGCAGATAGTAATTGCTTTTCAAACTACACAATTACACTTTCAAACAAAAAAGACATTATTTATAAAACTTGGAAGCTGATTTAGGTACTAGTACGAGTAAAAGTTGGGTATTTGGAGAAGGGCTAGAACACTGCAGAGAAGAATATATCAAAAACAGGCATCTGAGAAAGTGTCACATGATTTTTACATCTAAATAAATATAAGGTACTATTTTACCTACATCTCAATGTCAAGTTCTCACTTGATCTCAGTACTTTTTAAAAGCAGTAAATACTTTTTCAGGAATTACCAGACAATGTAAAATAAAATATCTTACCAGCAGCAATACAGAGGTAAAATCCAACTTCTATGTTTGTGTAAAAGATATATAAATGAATGAATAAAAATGCACACAATGGCCAGCATTGTGCACACATGTTAAGCTACCACATGTAATTCCAGCATCCCATACTGGTGTGCCTGTTCAAGTCTTGGTTGCTCCACCTCCAATCCAGCTTCCTACTAATAAACCCTTTAAAAAAGTATATGATGGAGGAAGTACTTTGGCCTATGACATGCACATGGGAGACGCATAGAGGTCAGTAATTGTGTTGCAGTCAGCTACAGACTGGTTTACAAGAATAAATCTCTATTTCATGCAACATTTATTATCACAGTAATTAATTAAATATAGGAATGCTTCAGCTAGGCAAAAACACTTTTAAATTTATCAAAATAATTTTAGAATAGTACCCCTTTGCAGAAAGCATAGTGTTACATAAAGTAGCTTGTCAGTAAATTGTTACAATAGCATTTTTAGCTCCCTTAACATATTAGAGATATATCCCAGGATACCACACATCACTATGAGTTTCTATAGATGATTTCCTTTGTTGTGTGTTGGTATCTGATGTTAAGGAGGTTTTCACACAAATCTTTTTCACTGATTGATTTTTGACAAAGACTTCATTTGTATTTGTTTCATCAGTCTGTATTATAGAAAACAAATACAGGGTATTGATGTCTACAAATTTGAAGAAGTTTAATACACAGTCAGAGTTTAAGCTCTTACTATAGTTATAAATGAAAGATTAACACTTTTGTAAGTCAATAACATTAACAATAACATCAATTCTCATCTCAGGTTCATCTCAATAGCATGTTGATTTCAAAATCAACATGTGGGTGATGGTGCAAGTCCTATCTGCTACACTTTTGATCCAGCTCCCTGCTAATGGTCTAGGAAAAGCAACAGAAGATTTCTCTAGTGATTAGTTCCCTGCCACCCACATAGGAGACCTGGATAAAGCTCCTGGTTCTTGACATCGACCTGGTCCAGTACTGGCTGTTGTGGTCATTTGGGGAGTGATCCAGCAGATGAAATATCTTTGTCTCTCTGACTTTCAAATAAATAATTAAAAAAGAAAAGAAAAATGTTTGACAATCTGAGAAACTAAATGTCTGGTGGGACTGAAAAAAATTAAGTAAGAAAATATAGATGGAAAGTTAGATTAGTATTCTTGTAGGGTATTACTATGATATGAATTTTGGTATCACCCCCAAAAGTTCTAGTTGAAATAATTCTGTGATTGCATTAGAAAGTAGAATTTTTGGCAAGTGACGTAGTTATGATGGAATAACCCTTATGAATGGGATTAGTGCCATTCAAAGAAGTTCTGTGTGTTCCCTCGCCTTCCTATATGAAAAAACAATGAGATGATGCCACATCAGAAAGTGGACTGCATCAGAGAGAATTCTCCCAACTCCTTAATTTTGGACTTCCAAGGCTCCAGAAATGTGAGAAGCAAATATTTGTTGCTTCTAAGTTAGATGGAGTATTTTTTTTATAGAATCCCAAATAGACTGAAACAAGTATGCTATGTATTTGGGATCTTATTTAAATTTCAAAAAGAATTCATTGATTATATTCAATCAAAAGATATTAGTTTAGGTTTTGTACTTTAAAACTAAAAACTGGATAGAAAATAAAAATGAGCATAAACAAAAATGGAAGTTTAACACCTCTTAGGATGTTGATATAGTCTCCAGTGAAGACTTATGGCCTGAATTAGTGTGTTGGTAGCCTAGACGGACAGAACATGCTTCATTGTCATAATTAAATAGTAAATTGGATATAGTTTTGAAAATTTTACTTACTTACTTGAGAGGCAGTAAGACAAAGAAATACCAAAGGAAATACAGACAGAAAAAGAGTGCTCCTCTCTGCCGGTTGATTCCCCAAAATGTCCACAATGACCCTCCAGCTGGATCTAAAGCCAGGAACTCAATTTGGGTCCCCTTGAACTATAACTGATACTTCATCCATGTTCTGCATAACAGGAAACTAGAATCAGAGGCAGAGCTCTGAATCAAACCCAGGTATCAGAACTGACTTTACTTCCTCCAAATCTAAACGATAGATGTGAGTTCCTTTCCAGAGCCACATTATAATTCTGCTGGCTCTAATTGTACTTGAATAATGAAGGCTTCTGTCTTTGAGTAGAAACTGACTAATTGGTTGCAAATATAGAAACAACATCCAGCAGTATTTTTGAGAACCTAATGATTGTACTTTTTTTTCCAGTAATGAAACTTCACTTTTTTTTTTTTTTACAAATACGATAAAATGTTACATAAACAGAAGCCCAAAGATCCCTAAGAATAATCAGAAACAAAGTCTAGAGAAGAAAAATAGTAATTACTGTTCTAATAGAAGGGACACAGATTCTTACAAAAGAAGCTACAATAAAGCCCTGTGTGTATTTAACATTATAATAGTCACATGTGTACAGTTCCTCCTTTTTGATCCCTTGCTGCATTTATTCTGCTTTGTTTTGTTTTTCTTCCAAGAATATTTGTATTAGCTTCAGATAAAGTAGAGTAATGATCTGGTAGTAAAAGTTGATTTCACATTTATCACAGAAATTCATACTGTTTTTCATTACTTGCTAATTATCTCATGTGCATTAGTCATCCCTTTATAATTAAATTCTAACATCACTGAGAATAGGAACGATTTTGAATATTTCTTTTGTAGTCTCTTAGGTTTCTAGCATGAACAGAAATTCCAGCAACAATTTGTTAATCAGTCAATATATGTTTATGGATAAATGCCCCAAGATCTGTTACTTAATAAAAATATTTGATTTCCAAGTTCTGCTTGGATGGGAGTTGGATTCCCTTCACTTTCATGGATTTACTTATTGAAAAAAACAACTGGAGTGTATTTTAGTGTGAAATTTCTCAGTTATAGTTCTATCTTAATAATTCTAATTGAAATTCAAAATGTTTTATTACCCAAAAAGTAATTACAAGTATATGGTAGATGATATATTTTTAAAGGATATGAGATCTTTTCATTTGTCTTTTAAAAATTTGAAATGTATGAGTGTTTTTATATTGTTATTCTTTTTTTAAGATTTATATATTTATTTGAAAGGCAGAGTTACAGAGAGGCAGAGGCACAGAGACAGAGAACGAGAAAGAGAGAGAGAGAAAGAGAGAGAGAGATGGAGAGAGAGAGAGAAGAGAGTCTTCCATCTGCTGGTTCACTCCCCAGATGGCTGCAATGGCCGGAGCTGGGATGATCTGAAGCCAGGAGCCAGGGGCTTCCTCTGTGTGTCCCATGTGGGTGCAGGAGCCCAAGAACTTGGGCCATCTTCTAATGTTTTCCCAGGCCATAGCAGAGAACTGGATTGAAAGTGGAGCAGCCGGGACTCGAACAAGTACCCATATGAGATGCTGGCACTGCAGGCGGTGGCTTTATTCGCTAAGTCACAGTGCCTGCTCCTTTATATCATTTTTCTTACCGACATTTGTCTGTAACAACATAACACAAAGTACACATTAGTGATTTAATGTCTGATTAATTATAATCTTTTAAAACCTCGGACTTGGGGCCAGAACTCTGGTGCAGTTGTTTAACGCTCTGGCCTGAAGCACCGGCATCCCATGTGGGCGCTGATTCTAGTCGTGGCTGCTCCCCTTCCAATTCAGCTCTCTGCTATGGCCTGGGGTAGCAGTAGAAGGTGGTCCAGGTCCTTGGGACCCTGCACCCGCATGGGAGACATGGAAGAAGTTCCTGGCTTCCGATTGGTGCAGCTCTGGCCATTGCTGCCATCTGGAGAATGAACCAGCAGATGGAAGACCTCTCTCTCTGTCTCTACCTCTTTCTGTAACTCTGCCTGTCAAATAAATAAAATAAATCTTTAAACAACAGAGTTAACTGGCATCTCCTGGTTACCATCAATTTCTCACCAATGCCTTCTTATGCCTTTTGTCTGTCTGATGAATCTTTTTCTCAAATCTGCTTTGGCACACTCCAGTGATTTCTCTGGGCTCATCCAAATAATCCAAACTGATCTCCCAAGTATGATGCTATCTGATTAAAATATTAATTCATATTTAAATTGTTTTAATTTTAAGATTTATTTAAAAGGCAAACACAAACAATGAAAGTGAAACAGAGGAAAGAGATATCTATCTGCTGCATCACTCCCCATATGCAAACAACAACTACTACGGCTGGTCCAGGCTGAAGAAGTATCCCAGAATTCAATCCAGGTCTCCAACAAAGGTGGCAAGGATATTAATAGTTGAATCTGCCAGCGCTGCGGCTCACTTGACTAATCCTCTGCCGGCGGTGCCAGCACCCAAGGTTCTAGTCCCGTTTGGGGCGCCGGATTCTGTCCCTGTTGCTCCCCTTCCAGGCCAGCTCTCTGCTGTGGCCTGGGAGTGCAGTGGAGGATGGCCCAAGTACTTGGGCCCTGCACCCGCATGGGAGACCAGGAGAAGCACCTGGCTCCTGGCTTTGGATCAACGCGGTGCGCAGGCCATAGCGCACTGGCTGCAGCAGCCATTCGGGGGTGAACCAATGGAAAAGGAAGACCTTTCTCTCTGTCACTCTCTCACTGTCCACTCTGCTTATCAAAAAAAAAAAAAAAAGAATATTAAAGTCTTACATATGCATTTTTATTGTTTTAAAACCTTAAATATTTTCACATAGAGAGTATCCTGGACAAACTTATAGTGCATCTCTCAACTGATATATAATGGCTAAGTGAGCTATACCAGTTGAAGTGATGTCTTTATGCTTCAGCCTTGAAATATGTAACTTTATTTAATAGATTTCTATTTATCAAATTTTGAAAAAAAATCCTTATTAAGTATTCCCAGTGTCATTTGACAGGTTACAACTGATAATAATATGGTGAAAATTAAGCCGTTTTATTCACCAAAAGGTGTTTAATGCACATTCTCAAGGAATTATACTTAATAAACAAATGTAAATGAATGATAATTATTTTGCCTATTTGAATCTGTTCAATAATTTAAATACACAAGAAAATTTTCTTCAGAAGAACACATATGTCTCTATACAAAAATTTATAGACAATTTTAAGAAATTCACGAGTTATTCGTTATCCATTGTCTTTGTTTCCATGCAACAATTACTAAAATTTTGGAAATTTACAGGAAAAATTCAGATAAGACAGCTCTTCATCTTCATCTTCATAGATCTACTGGTGAGAAACACGGGTGAATATGCTGAGGACATAAGGTGTTTTGATTTCAAGCCATAAGAAGTAAATGTAGGAAAATACGTCATAAAGAAGTAATGAGTGAGCCAAATCAATTCATGAATGGTGTGCTAATGTGGAGAATTAAATGGGTCAAGTTCATTCTTGGGTTCAGATTTTTTAGATTGCTTTTATTGTCTTTTGTGCAGCAATGTAAAAAAAGTCCATGAAGAATTTGCCTGCGAATCCCTGGAGAATGATTGCATGAGCTTCTCTAAATCTTGGAATAGAAGGTTTCTTTCAATTATTATTACTATTACTACTACTATTATTATTACTTCCATTGTGTTATTTTTCTCTTTTTCTTCATTGCAAGTAATTGATGAATTCTAAGTTAACTGAGAAATTTCAAAATATTTAACCAAAGCATTTTACTAGTCCTGCAGTGTCCTAAATTTTATACCTTTTCTTCATAAAGCAGTAAAAACTTTCATTGCTTCTTAAAAGCCTGAGGCAGAAAAAAATAAACTTAATTTTGAAATTCTTGCTATAACTATAAATATAAGTGCAGAATAGAAACTACTTTTGTAAGGAAAGCAAAATCAAAAAGTTTTCCTTAGGCAAATTAACAGCTAAATAAATTCCTTGTTTTCAATTTCCTCAGGATAAATATTTGAAAAACTCATATTTTTCATTAAGCAAATAAAGAATCTTAATGTAAATTTAGCACTAAAACAAAAATTTTCCATATCAAAAATATGTTAATACCAGTAATTTAAATTAAAAATTAAAAATTTTTCAATACACTTATATGTACTTGTATTCTCCATTCATTAATGCTTGTCCTCTCTCTAATTTCACAAATGTTAGCCTCTTAACTGCATAGATATTATATTTAATTTATGCATCAATTTATGGTTTTGATCATTTTTATTTTCATAAACATTTAAAACAGATTATTTTCCAGGTGAAAAATTGACAAACTAATCAAATGAAACTGAAAGTTTTTCTATCCATGAATAGCAACAATTAACATGAGGTAATGCACTCTAGTCTCATAATGTATGCTTTAAAATTTATTAAAGACATTTATTTATGCAATTTTTTCCACTACTAATTCCTACTATATCAATAACAAAATTCCATTTATGTTTGCATGCATAAGAATGCACGTAAGGTATGTTCTTCATTTTAAAATGGCCCCAAATTAGGTATCATTAAAGATATATCTATACTGTCCCTTTCAAAAAATCCATAGAAAATGAATATTAGCAAATAACTCATGGATTTATAATTTATTTAGCTTCAAACTAGACTTTCTTTTTAAAAGAAAAATATTTATTTTCATCTACTTGAAAGACAGAGAGAGAGAGAGTCACACAGAGAGAGAGAGAGAGAAGCTGGGTCAGGCTGAAGCCAGGAGTCAGGAACACCATCTTGATTTCCCATATAGATGGCAGGGACCCAAGTATTCATAAGGATCTGGATCAGAAGTGAATTAGCCAGGACTTGAACCGGCACTCTGATATGGGATGCATGTGTCCCAAGTGGTGGCCTAACCTACTGTACCAAAATTAATTCTACTTTACCATGGATTTTTTTGAAGTATCCACAGATACCTGTATATATAGATTGATACATACATACATGTAAGTATACATATAAATAATACATCAATAGGTGATACAAGTAGATAGGGAGATG
Organism: Oryctolagus cuniculus; assembly: GCF_051225735.1. Classification (NCBI taxonomy): domain Eukaryota; kingdom Metazoa; phylum Chordata; class Mammalia; order Lagomorpha; family Leporidae; genus Oryctolagus; species Oryctolagus cuniculus. Next base: position 47,707,255 of record NC_142880.1, read on the forward strand.
GATAGAAGAATGGAAAGGAAGGAAGGAAGGGAGGGAGGAAGGGAGGAAGGGAGGAAGGGAGGAAGGGAGGAAGGGAGGAAGGAAGGAAGGAAGGAAGGAAGGAAGGAAGGAAGGAAGGAAGGAATAAATGTAAGTATATATGCTTGTTGCCATGAGACATCTGTTTTGGGGCAGGTGTTGCAGCATAGTGGGTAAGGCTGCTGCCTAAGGAGTTGAAATTCCATATCCGTGACAGTTGGTATTCCTGTCACTCCACTTCATTACCAATTTTTCAGGTCTTTTTTTCTTCTCAGGTTATTTTTTTCTTCCAAGGAAACTCGTCCATACCCATAAATTCAGTTACTACTATGTATAGATGGATACCCTGATGATCCCTGAAGCCAGGTAACTAATGAAATTCTATTTATGTATTCCTGGGGTTTATCTAATTTTTGTTTAAATCAAAACATTTAATACAACACACATACAAATCCAAACTCATATTCTCTCAGCAAATTGGACCAATTTCTGGTATTTTCTTTTGCAGTGATTTTGGCTTACAGCCTGTGGTTGACACCAATAGTCAAGGTATCATCCAAGGCACGCACTTTGACTTTTCCAAAATCCTTACTCACCATGTACCATCTGACTTATGACAATCCTTTGAAAGTACTCCTTGTTCAGAGGAAACATGACAGCCATATTTTAGTCTCAACACTGTATTCACTTCTCACCATAGATGCAGTTTGGAATTATCTGGTAAAATTCTAGACAGTGGTTTGACCACTTCATTCTGCTCAAATTATGCAAAACATCATTTCTAAAAGAATCATATATAAAATCAGTTATAACTTTACTAAGTGTTATGGCAGAATTTACATTGAGAAGCTATACTTTCTTTTTTTAACTTTTATTTAATAAAAATAAATTTTGAAAGTAGAACTTTTGAATTACAGCAGCTTTTCCCCCCATAACCTCCCTCCCACCCGCAACCATCCCACGCTAGGAAGAGGAATAAGAAATAGAGATCAAACATAATATGTAATAACTGAGTAATTAAATTATCACTAGTGCTATATATTTCTCAAATCCAGGAGAAAAAAAATCAGTCTTTCGTTGTCTTTCAGATAAAAATTAAAAAAAATTACTTTGTACTTGACCTATGTTCTTCACAGAGAGTTCATGCTCTCCATCACAAGCCAATTGTTTGTACGTATTCCTAAGAATAAAAAGTAGGAACATGAAGTATTCCAGTTCATTTCTTCTGCTAGCCCAATTTAATTTAGAAAAAATAAAAATAAAACATGAGCCTAAGGAAAACATATAGTTTTCGAATTTAACATATTGAGGGTATCCATGTAATACTGTATATGAACCCTTTATTTTATATTTCTGACCTGAAAAATATGAATTAGACAAAAATGTACAAATATACAATTTTGAAATTAGGGCAGAAATTTAACGGCAGGCATTATTTTTCAGTAGGTCATGAGGACTATAGTTGAGCCAGGCCAAGCACAAAATCTGTTGTTAAGACTGATTACACTGCATATTATAAAATGCCCTGATAGTGTCAATAAATTAGACCTAGCTTTGTTCCAAGAAAGTGACTAGCAATTTATTGTTTCTGACTTAAACGGAATAAATGTCTAAGAATTTAGCTGGAAGGCTGAGATTTTAATTAGTTATTAAGGTGAATAGGTTAATGTAAATCAAATTTGCCTTTTCCAGCCAAAGAATTCTGATTTACTGTGGCATTAACACTGTCATTAAATCTTGAATCAACACTTATTTGCCAGAACCTGCAAGAATCTAATATAATCTAAATATAGTATAATCTAAAATAATAGAAGAAAATCATTAATAGACCATTTTTGTTAATTATCAAGCTTTTTATTTGTGTTATATTCATCAGAGGTTTACCCTTTCAAAACTGATGTTTAAATGTTGATAATAGTTAATATAGCCTATTGAAATTTATTTATTTATTTTTAATTTGATAGGTAGAGTGGTATCTGTTGGTTCATTCCTCAAACACCCACAATGGCCAGGGCTGAGTAGGGGGCCCAGCCAGGAGTTGTGAGTGGAATCCAGGTTTCACACTTACCTGAGCCATCATTTCCGTCTCCCAGGGTCTGCCTTGGTGGAAAGCTAGAGTCAGGAGCTGAATTTGAAAGTAAAGCTTAGGGGTCTGGTGCTGTGGCATAGTGCATAAAGCTTCTGTCTGCAGTGCTGGCATCCCATATGGATGCTGGTTCAAGACCTGGCTGTTCCATTTCTGAACCAGTTCTCTGCTATGGCATGAGAAAACAGTAAAAGATGGCCCAAGTCCTTAGACCCCTGCACACACTTGGGAGACCCTGAAGAAGCTGCCGGCTCCTGCCTTCCGATCCACCCAGCTCCAGCCATTGTGGTCATTTGGGGAGTGAACCAGCAAATGGAAGATCTCTCTCTCTCTCTCTCTCTCTCTCTCTCTTTCTCTTTCTCTTTCTCTCTCTCTCTTTGCCCCTATCTCTGCCTCTCTCTGTAACTCACCTTTTAAATAAATAAATACATCTAAAAAAAATGGAAATCAAACTCAGCCAGCTCAATGTGGGATGCAGGCATCCCAACTGCTGGAATAAATATTTGCTCCCTTTTGGCACTGTAAGTGATATACTAAATTATCTGGGGAAAAAGAGCAGAGATTAAAGTTATTTCTTTTCATATTTGCACATACCTTTGAATTAAGTATTTTAGAAATACAGAGGATTCTCTGGGAAGCTATAATTTTATATGTAGTGCAATATAAGATTGGACACTTTTTATCATGCAGGTGTACTTAGTATTAGCCTGTTTATCCTCATCAATGTTGTCTCCAAGAGTTGGCAGATTGGCAGAATTGGCAGAGGCTGTATGACAAATGAGTATTTTCATCCACATTGACTTGAATCCCAAGAGGCTAAAGCAGGGAGTCGGGATGAGGTGCTCTGATTGCCATAAAATATTATGTTAGTGTTTCCCTACTTCTCTGAGTTTTCTACCTATGACTGTTGGGGGGTATTATTCTTTACTTTTTATGTTAATTCTATATCAACAAATCCATGATTGTAACGAATAAGAAGAAAAACACCTGAATTAAAATTTTTCTCCTTTTGGCATCCTTAACTGAAAATGGAAAACAGTTCTTGACGGGAAGAATTCTAATTGTCAAAAGTGGGTGTACCTTGGTAATGATAAGATTTTTATATCCACGAAAGAAACATATTTCTTGGTTTGAACTTAGTCATGAAATGTATGCAATTATAAAGTAATTGAGAATACATAGCTTCAAGACCTCCTGCTGCTTGACAAGGAGTGTGAAACAACAGTTTTCAACTAGACCCTTTGTAATTTTTGGCACTACTAGAAAAATAAGAATTATTCAGAAGCAAAAAATAGATAAGAACAAAGAGCAGTTGCAATCAGAATTTCCAAATGATTTATTCCTAATGTTCATCATGCATTCCTTTGCAGTCTTATGAGATAGATGTTATATCAACACATTTATTCAATAGACTACTACTGCCATTCACTCTGCCTAATGCCAAGTAATGGCATATCTTTCCAGAATAAACTCACAAACATCATGGGAAAGAAGCTTATGGTAAACTTTGTAACTGAATATACCTAATGTATAACAAATTAAGAAAAAAGCTTGGCAGAAGTAGGAAAAAATATTTTTCTACTTAATAATTAATAATAAATAAATACATGCCAAGGTATATACACACCATGGAGAAGATTTTTATAGTTAGGATTTAGCTATTGGTTAATTATACATGGTGAGTCAGAGAGAAAGACATTTCTAATAATCCTTAGCATCATAAATTGGACAATGTGTTGCCTTAACAGGTTTTGCAAGAACAATTTAATGAGGAAGATACACATTTATTTTCTTTTCTCCCAAAAAGTTCAAGTATTTATATAAGTGGTTTTATGGGAGAAAAATAAAGTGATAAATTTTAAGCAGCACATAGTTAAGCATATTTTCTTGGACAATCACTTTTAGAGATCCTCACTTTTATTATTTCATTTTATTGTCCAAACAAAATATTGTGAGGATAGTGAACTATTTTAGATAATTATATTTTGTCTTCATTCGTGAATAATACTTAAGTAACAATACTTATGAAAAAACACTTTTTTTGGGGGGTCAGCATTGTGGCCCAGCAAGTAAAGCAGTCACCTATGATGATGGCATCCTATATGGGTGCCAGTTCTTGTCCTAGCTGTTCCACTTCAAATCCAGCTCCCTTCTAAAGGACTGGGAAAAGCAGCAGGACAAAGGGCAACTGCTTGGGATTCTGCCACCCACGTGGGAAACCCAGATCAAGCTCCTAGCCCTTGACTTCAGCTTGGCACATCCCTGGCCTTCTGGGTAACTTGGAGAGTGAACCAGCAGATAGAAGACCTCTCTGTTTCTGTATCTCCCTCTTTCTGTGTAAGCTGCCTTTCAAATAAATAAATATTTTCAAAAAGAATACTTTGTATTATTGCTTGTTGAATTCAACTGTCCCAGTATAATTTTACTTAATTTTTTTCCTTTCTAGTTGACATGTAGTAACGAGCAGACCTATGAGATACAGTGTGACAACACTTCAATACACGTATAAAATATATATTGATCAGTTAAGGTAATTAGCATTTCCATCCATTTAAAATGCTTTTATATTTGGAGGCTTTTTTCTAGTTATTCATAAAATATATAATAAGATATTGTAAACTATAGTCACAGTGCTATGCTGTGGAACATAACACATTCCTCGTATCCATGTTTTGATACCCTTTATTCAACCTCCCAAGAAGCCACCACCATACCCATTCCCATTTTCTCCTTCCAGACATTTTTACTTCTGTATATCAAAGAAAATATACAATATCTACCTTTCTATGACTGGCTCATTTCACTTACCATAATATCTATTTTATTGCAAATGACAATATTTCATTCACTTTTAGGTGTGGGTAGTATTTCATTGTGTGTTGTGTATATTACATTTTCTCTATTTATCCATGGGCAGAAATGTAGGTAGAATTCATATTTGGACTATTATTACTGCAATAAACAAAGAGTGCAGATATTTCTTTAATATACTGTTCTTTTCCTTTGGATCTATATCTGAAAATGGGATCATTGAATCACTTGGTAGATCAATTTTTAGATTTTAAAGAACTTTTAAATCATTCTCCATAAGACTACTCATTTTGAGTTTTATCAACAGGTCTGTAAGAGTTTCCTTTTTTCAACATCCTTACCAGAATTGATATTTTGTTTTCCTGATAATAGCCATTTTGAATGGAATAAGATGCAGAAAGACATCCAATGTTCATGGAATGGAAAAAATAATATTTATAAAAAGGTCATACTATCCAGTGATTTGTTGATTCAATACATCCCCATCGAAATACTAGTTATCACACAATGGCCTAGAAAAACCATCCTCATACATGGTTATTCAGTGAAAATTCTCAGTCCAACTAGTACTCAGAAAAAGACCATTCTTATTAGTTTCTTATTATTCTTTTCAGTGAATTCAGGTTTGTAGAAGCAACTGCATTTACAAACACTGCTTCTATAATAAAACTATTATCACAGGTTAGGCAAGTGGCATAACTTTTAAACTGAAGATTGAAATACCTGCGTTCCATATCAGAGTGTCTGGTTCAGATCCCAGAATCTCCAAATCTAGCTTCTTCCTAATGCACCCCCTGGGAGGAAGTATATGGTTACCAAGCACTTGGGACTCTACCACACAGTAGAGAAAACTAGAACTCCTGACTCCTGGCTTTTGTCAGGCCCAGATCCATCTATTGTGGGCCTTTGGGAAGTGAACCAGCGGATGGAAGATCACACTTATTCTATTTCTGTATCCTGCTTTTCATGTAATTAAAAAAAAAAACAGCAAAACTGGTAACATACTGTGTACAAGGACACATCAAGTTCTTGGAATATGCAATTGAAAGTTGTTTATTGGCTAGTGCTATGGCATAGCAGGTTAAGCTTCTCCTTGTTCGAATCCCAGCTGCTTCACTTCTGATCCAGCTCTCTGCTAATGTTCCTGGGAAAGCAGCAGGAGATGGACCAAGCCTTTGGGTCCTTCATACCTGTGGCAGACCTGGACAAAGCTCCTGGCTCCTGGCTTTGGCCTAGCCCAGCTATGGCTATTGCAACCATTTGGGAGATGAACAGAGACATGGAAGATCTCACTCTCTTTCTTTTTCTCCTTTCCTCTCTATAACTCTAAAATTAAAATAAATAAATCTTTTTTTTAAATCATTTATTCTTTGTTCATAATACTGTGAAATTAGTGCAAATAGAGAGAGAGTTGACCTTGAAATTAAGACAAAGGATGTAGACTGTTTACATGGCGAGGATGTGGGGAAAAAGGGACACTAACCCACTATTGGTGGGAATGCAAATTGGTTAAGTCACTATGGAAGTCAGTCTGGAGATTCCTCAGAAACCTGAATATAACCCTACCATTCAACCCAGCCATTCCACTCCTTGGAATTTACTCAAAGGAAATTAAATTGGCAAACAAAAAAGCAGTCTGCACCTTAATGTTTATTGCAGCTCAATTCACAATAGCTAAGACCTGGAATCAACCTAAATGCCCATCAACCATAGACTGGATAAAGAAATTATGGGATATGTACTCTACAGAATACTATACAGCAGTCAAAAACAATGAAATCCGGTCATTTGCAACAAGGTGGAGGAATCTGGAAAACATCATGCTGAGTGAAATAAGCCAGTCCCAAAGGGACAAAAATCATGTTCTCCTTGATCAGTGACAAATAACTGTGCACCAAAAAGGAAACCTGTTGAAGTGAAATGGACACTATGAGAAACAGTGACTTGATCAGCCCTTGCCCCGACTGTTGAGGAACAACTTAATACTTTAGCCCTCCTAGTATTTTTTTTGTTTGCTCTACTTAATACTATTGGTTGAATTCTGTAATTAATACACAGTTATTCTTAAGTGTTGATACTTAACTGAAAAAGTGATCCCTGTTAAATATAAGAGTGGGAATAAGAGAGGGAAGAGATGTACAATTTGGGACATGCTCAAGCTGACTTGCCCCATACGGTAGATTTAGAAACATACCAGGGGATTCCAATTCAATCCCATCAAGGTGGCATTTACCAATGCCATCTCACTAGTCCAAGTGATCAATTTCTGTTCACAATTGATCATAATGGTAGGACTAAGAGTCAAAGGGAACACATAAACAAGACTAGTGTCTGAAAATACTAACCGATAGAATAAAAAAGGGAGAGAATGATCCAACATGGGAAGCGGGATACACAACAGACTCATAGAATGACGGATGTCCTAAACAGCACTCTGGCCTCAGAATCAGCCCTTATGGCATGCGGATCTGGCTGAAAAGCCCATGAGAGTATTTCAGGCATGGAAAGCCAAGACACTCTGGCAAAAAAAAAAAAAAAAAAAAAATGACTTAAATGAAAGATCTCTGTGAGTGAGATCCCAGTGGAAAGAACAGGTCATCAAAGAAGGAGGTACCTTTCTCTGAAGGGAGGAGAGAACTTCCACTTTGACTACGACCTTGTCTAAATATGATCAGAGTTGGTTAACTCAAAAGTCTTCCATAGCCTTGGCAACTCATGACAAGAGCCTAGGGTGATTACTGATGCCATAAACAAGAGTGTCAATTTGTTAAGTCAACAACAGGAGTCACTGTGCACTATTCCTCATGTAGGATCTCTGTCCTTAATGTGCTGTACATTGTGATTTAATGCTATAACTAGTACTCAAACAATATTTTTCACTTTGTGTTTTTATGTGGATGCAAACTGTTGAAATCTTTACTTGATGTATGCTAAACTGATCTTCTGTATATAAAGAGAATTGAAAATGAATCTTGATGTGAATGGAAGGAGAGAGGGAGGAGGAAAGGGGAGGGTTGCGGGTGGGAGGGAAGTTATTGGGGGGGAAGCCATTGTAATCCATAAGCTGTATATTCATTAAATAAAAGTTAAAAAAAAAAAGAAATATGTTCATGGGTCCAGTGCTGTGGCATTGTGAGCTAAGCTTCCACTTGCAGCTCCAGCATTCCATATGGGAGTTGATTCGTGTCCCGGCTGCTCCACTTCCAATCCAGCTCTCTCCTTAAGGCCTGGGAAAGCAGTGGAAGAGGGTCCAAGCGCCTGGACCTCTGCATCCATGTGGGAGACCCTCGAGGAAGTTCTTGTCTCTTGGATTTGGACCAGCCCAGCTCCAACGGATGCGGCTGTTTGGGGAGTGAACCGGCAGATGGAAGATCTATATCTCTGTCTCTCTCTCCATCTTTCTGTAACTCTACCACCCGACAAATAAATAAAATCGTAAAAAAAAGAAATATGCTGATTTATATTTCTGTGCCTTATGTCCATACTAACCTAAGAGAGGAAGAACATGAGTATTGTGAACCAACTAGAGTTGAACATACACCTTTCAATCCCCAACTTTAATTTATATGATTCTTTTCCTTTAATCTCTTGGGAAAACTGGGACCTGTAAAAGAGGCCCGTACTCTTTGCTCTGCATTTTTAAATAATAACTATCTCTTTTTCCCTTGATGCTAATGTCAATAATTGCCTTGCTACACATCAGGTGAGTGGATGCAGCTTTTCAGGTTCTGCAACAGTATTTATTATCTGTTCATAGAAGAAAACAATGAGTTATAAAGCATACTTTCAACATAGTTTTTGTCTTGGACTCTAAGCATGAAAATTAGATGCAAAGGTCATGATACATTTTATTTCCACTTTTCCAATACAATTGTGGAAGAACTAAAAGCCCTTGGTATAAGGCCTTTAGAGGAGCAGGGATACTTGATTTATGCCGAATTGGAGGTAAAATTTAGAGACACATGTTTTTTAAACTTTTGTATTCAAATCCTTTTCTTTGTTCATTTGAAAAGCAGATGCAAGTTGCCAAGTTGACAATAACAGAAAGGTGTTTCCCTGGGGAACACCATGATTTCATATCTCCTGGGTGACACATTGGAAGATGAAAATGTTTTCTCTTTGAAATGCCTATGTGGTTTAAACTCAAGTGACATCAACTGCAAATAGCCTGAAGCAAAGAGAGCTTTGATTCTTCCCTTATCTTGAATGGTCTAGTTACTTCAGAACACACAGCTCACATGAAGAAACAAATGCTTAAAATGAAATATGGAAGTATGAGTACTATTTCAGGTAATATAGATTTTCGTATTGAAATACTTGTTAATCTATGGATTGCCCTGAAGTTAATATTCCATTTGACTGCCAAGTTCTTAATTATGTTTAAACAACTTCTCCTCCTCCTTCTTCTTATTCTTATTTGCTATTATTATTACATAGATTTTATCATTTCAGAGAACAGAGTCGTTTCATCCTCACCACAACATTCTCTATGTGGCAAACTAAGAACTGGAAAGCATTGGTGATTTCCCGACCATGCATTTGTAAGTCCTGTGGACTTCATCAGTTTTAAAGTGCTGCTCACTGCACCATACCATCAACTCCCATAGGGTACTTTCCAGAAACTGAATCAGAGCAGTGTTCCATGAGCCAGAATTAATAGTTTTACAAACTGTAATCGTTCTCTCTGGTAATGTAAAGAGCTATTATCACATCAAAGACACTAAGAAACAGAATGAAAGGGGAAAATGTTTCATTTAATTTAACTCATGCTTTCTCAAACTTCTCTGACTACTTATTGTAGTTTTTTCTTACTTAACATCTGCTAAAATTCAATGTTTTCAATTTCCTTTTAATTTACTTTGGTAAACTGTACAATAGACCATGCTAAAAAGAAATGAGTTCTTTAAAGAATCTCCAGAAAATTGTTGTATGGCTTCTATTCTTGGCTTTTGTCAGTAATACCTAAGATTTTACTTAACAAAAATTTCATGACAGTTTTCTCTGATCCTAAATGAAATACCATCCCATTGGCTAAAGAACTCAAGATAAATATCAATATTTTAACTCTAAGGCATGTGTGCATATATATATATGGAAACCTCATAAATTATAGATAAATTAATAAATTAAAATCACATGTTATTATCTGCAATAATTCAAATAGTAATATTAACAGATTTCTTAATTTCTTAATTTTGAAAATCTTAGAATATTCCATTGGTTTACCCCGCAAATGGCCGCTACGGCCAGTGCGCTGCACTGATCCGAAGCCAGGAGCCAGGTGTTTCCTCCTGGTCTCCCATGCGGGTGCAGGGCCCCGCACTTGGGCCATCCTCCACTGCCCTTCTGGGCCACAGCAGAGAGCTGGACTGGAAGATGAGCACCAGGACAGAATCCAGCACCCCAACCGGGACTAGAACCCGGGGTGCCGGCGCCACAGGTGGAGGATTAGTCAAGCGAGTCATAGCGCCGGATGAACATAGATGCAAAAATCCTCAATAAAATTCTCGCCAATAGAATGCAACAACACATCAGAAAGATCATCCACCCAGACCAAGTGGGATTTATCCCTGGTATGCAGGGATGGTTTAATGTGCGCAAGACAATCAATGTGATACACCACATTAACAGACTGCAGAAGAAAAACCATACGATTATCTCAATAGATGCCGAGAAAGCATTTGATAAAATACAACACCCGTTCATGATGAAAACTCTAAGCAAACTGGGTTTGGAAGGAACATTCCTCAATACAATCAAAGCAATCTATGAAAAACCCACAGCCAACATCCTATTGAATGGGGAAAAGTTGGAAGCATTTCCACTGAGATCTGGGACCAGACAGGGATGTCCACTCTCACCACTGCTATTCAATATAGTTCTGGAGGTTCTAGCCAGAGCTATTAGGCAAGAAAAATAAATTAAAGGGATACAAATTGGGAAGGAAGAACTCAAACTATCCCTCTTTGCAGATGACATGATTCTTTATTTAGGGGACCCAAAGAACTCTACTAAGAGACTATTGGAACTCATAGAAGAGTTTGGCAAAGTAGCAGGGTATAAAATCAATGCACAAAAATCAACAGCCTTTGTATACACAGACAATGCCATGGCTGAGGAAGAACTTCTAAGATCAATCCCATGCACAATAGCTATAAAAACAATCAAATACCTTGGAATAAACTTAACCAAGGACGTTAAAGATCTCTATGATGAAAATTACAAAACCTTAAAGAAAGAAATAGAAGAGGATACCAAGAAATGGAAAAATCTTCCATGCTCATGGATTGGAAGAATCAATATCATCAAAATGTCCATTCTCCCAAAAGCAATTTATAGATTCAATGCAATACCAATCAAGATACCGAAGACCTTCTTCTCAGATCTGGAAAAAATGGTGCTGAAATTTATATGGAGGCACAAGAGACCTCAAATAGCTAAAGCAATCTTGTACAACAAAAACAAAGCCGGAGGCATCACAATACCAGATTTCAGGACATACTACAGGGCAGTTGTAATCAAAACAGCATGGTACTGGTACAGAAACAGATGGATAGACCAATGGAACAGAATTGAAACACCAGAAATCAACCCAAACATCTACAGCCAACTTATATTTGATCAAGGATCTAAAACTAATTCCTGGAGCAAGGACAGTCTATTCAATAAATGGTGCTGGGAAAATTGGATTTCCACGTGCAGAATCATGAAGCAAGACCCCTACCTTACACCTTACACAAAAATCCACTCAACATGGATTAAAGACCTAAATCTACGACCTGACACCATCAAGTTACTAGAGAGCATTGGAGAAACCCTTCAAGATATTGGCACAGGCAAAGAATTTCTGGAAAAGACCCGGGAGGCACAGGCAGTCAAAGCCAAAATCAACTATTGGGATTGCATCAAATTGAGAAGTTTCTGTACTGCAAAGGAAACAGTCAGGAGAGTGAAGAGACAACCGACAGAATGGGAAAACATATTTGCAAACTATGCAACAGATAAAGGGTTAATAACCAGAATCTACAAAGAGATCAAGAAACTCCACAAAAACAAAACCAACAACCCACATAAGAGATGGGCCAAGGACCTCAATAGACATTTTTCAAAGGAGGAAATCCAAATGGCCAACAGGCACATGAAAAAATGTTCAAGGTCATTAGCAATCAGGGAAATGCAAATCAAAACCACAATGAGGTTTCACCTCACCCTGGTTAGAATGGCTCACATGCAGAAATCTACCAACAACAGATGCTGGTGAGGATGTGGGGAAAAAGGGACACTAACCCACTGTTGGTGGGAATGCAAACTGGTCAAGCCACTATGGAAGTCAGTCTGGAGATTCCTCAGAAACCTGAAGATAACCCTACCGTTCGACCCAGCCATCCCACTCCTTGGAATTTACCCAAAGGAATTTAAATTGGCAAACAAAAAAGCTGTCTGCACCCTAATGTTTATTGCAGCTCAATTCACAATAGCTAAGACCTGGAACCAACCTAGATGCCCATCAACGGTAGACTGGATAAAGAAATTATGGGATATGTACTCTTTAGAATACTATACCGCAGTAAGAAACAACGAAATCCAGTCATTTGCAACAAGGTGGAGGAATCTGGAACACATCATGCTGAGTGAAATAAGCCAGTCCCAAAGGGACAAATGCCATATGTTCTCCCTGATCGCTGACAACTGACTGAACACCAAAAAGGAAACCTGTTGAAGTGAAATGGACACTATGGGAAACAGTGACTTGATCAGCATAGCCCTGACTGTTAATGAACAACTTAATACATTATCCCTCTTAGTAGCTTTTTTGTCTGTTCTGCTTAATATGACTGGTTTAATTCTGTAATTAATACACTGTTATTCTTTAGTGTTGAAAATTAACTGAAATGTGATACCTGTTGAACATAAGACTGGAAAGAGGCTGGCGCCGCGGCTCACTAGTCTAATCCTCCGCCTTGCGGCGCCGGCACACCGGGTTCTAGTCCCGGTTGGGGCGCCGGATTCTGTCCCGGTTGCCCCTCTTCCAGGCCAGCCCTCTGCTGTGGCCAGGGAGTGCAGTGGAGGATGGCCCAGGTGCTTGGGCCCTGCACCCCAAGGGAGACCAGGAGAAGCACCTGGCTCCTGGCTCCTGCCATCGGATCAGCGCGGTGCGCCGGCCGCAGCGCGCCGGCCGCGGCGGCCATTGGAGGGTGAACCAACGGCAAAGGAAGACCTTTCTCTCTGTCTCTCTCTCTCACTGTCCACTCTGCCTGTCAAAAAAAAAAAAAAAAAAGACTGGAAAGAGATGTATAATTTGGGACATGCTCAGGCTGACTTGCCCCAAATGGTAGAGTTAGAAACATACCAGGGGATTCCAATTCAATCCCATCAAGGTGGCATGTACCAATGCCATCTCACTAGTCCAAGTGATCAATTTCAGTTCACAATTGATCATGATGAAAGGACTGGGAGTCAAAGGGAGCACATAAACAAGTCTAGTGCCTGCCAACACTAACCGATGGAATAAATAAAGGGGAGAGTGATCCAACATGGGAAGTGAGATACTCAGCAGACTCATAGAATGGCAGATGTCCTAAATAGCACTCTGGCCTCAGAATCAGCCCTAAAGGCATTCGGAGCTGGCTGAAAAGCCCATGAGAGTATTTCAGGCATGGAAAGCCAAGACACTCTGGCAAAAAGATCTCTGTGAGTGAGATCCCAGTGGAAAGAACAGGTCTTCAAAGAAGGAGGTACCTTTCTCTGAAGGGAGGAGAGAACCTCCACTTTGACCATGGCCTTGTCTAAACGAGATAAGAATCGGAGAACTCAGAGGACTTCCATAGCCTTGGAAACTCATGACTGGAGCATAGGGAGATTACTGATGCCATAGACAGGAGTGTCAATTGGTAAAGTCAACAACAGGAGTCACTGTGCACTTACTCCTCATGTGGGATCTCTGTCCTTAATGTGCTGTGCATTGAGATTTAATGCTATAATGAGTACTCAAACAATATATTTCGCTTTGTGTTTCTATGGGGGTGCAAACTGTTGAAATCTTTACTTAATGCATACTAAACTGATCTTCTGTAAAAAAAAAAAAAAAAAGAAATTATCAATTCCCAACTTGACTCTCACTGGGATTAAACATGACAATAGGTCTGATCTGATTTCATCATCATTTAAAAAAATCATCTATTATTTTTCACTTTATGTTTCTGTGTGGGAGCAAACTGTTGAAATCCTTCCTTAATGTATACTAAGCTGATCTTCTGTATATTAAGATAATCGAAAATGAATCTTGATGTGAATGGAAGGGGAGAGGGAGTGGGAAAGGGGAGGGTTGTGGGTGGGAGGGACGGTATGGGGGGGAAGCCATTTTAATCCATAAGTCGTACTTTGGAAATTTATATTCATTAAATAAAAGTTAAAAAAAGTTAAAAAATAAATAAATAAATAAATAAATCTTTAAAAAAAAGAAAGAAAATCTTAGAATATTTAACAAATTGCAAATTTGCATTTCCCAAGAGGAGGCAGCAAAACCAGAGTGCACCAAATCCAGACTGTATCATAATAGAAATATTTGCACAAAATCTAACATAGAGTGCAATCACTAAGACACAATAACAAGAAGCTGGGATTTGGTATTGCAGGTAAACCACTGGCTATGATGCTAGCATCACAAATGAGCCCTGGTTCATGTTCCTGCTGCTCCTCTTCCAATCCTGCTCACTGGTAATGATTAAGAAAAGCAGTGGAAGACAACCCAAGTATGTGAGACCTGTCACCTACATAGGGTACCTGTATGAAGCTATTTTTTTTCTGAGAAACTTAATTAACTTTAAAGAAGTTAATGGAATCTTTTGTGAGCACTTAGATATAACTTATGAGACATAAGAATATCCTCCACTTAATACACTAAAAAGAAATAAATCTTTGAGAACAAGTTTTATAGTTAACTCTCATAACTCTTTGAGAACAGAGGTCCTGCATAAGAAGTTAGTGCACAATGACTCCTATTGTTAATTTAACAATTAACACTCTCAAGCATGATTTCAGTGATAACCTGAGGCTCTTGACATGAGCTCCTTAGGCTATGGAAGCCTTTTGAATCCACAAACTCCTTCAGTATTTAGATAAGGCCATAAGCAAAGTGGAAGTTCTCTCCTCCCTTCAGAGAAAAGTACATCCTTCTTTGATGACCACTTCTTTTCACTGGGGTCTCACCCACAATGGCCTTTTATGTAAGACATTTTTTGCTACAGTGTCTTGACTTTCCATGCCTGAAATGCTCTCCTGGGCTTTTCAGCCAGACCACAATTCCTTAAGGGCTGATTCTGAGGTCAGAGTGCAACTTAAAGCCATTGTCAATCTATGAGTCTGCTTTGTGGACTACTTCCCATGTTGGAGTATTC
Source organism: Oryctolagus cuniculus (assembly GCF_051225735.1). Classification (NCBI taxonomy): domain Eukaryota; kingdom Metazoa; phylum Chordata; class Mammalia; order Lagomorpha; family Leporidae; genus Oryctolagus; species Oryctolagus cuniculus. Next base: position 47,722,567 of record NC_142880.1, read on the forward strand.
ACTACTTTTTAATTCTATCATTTTTATTAAACACTTAATCCTATTTATATGATCACTTTATCACTTAATCCTATTCATGCGAATACTTTAACACTTGTTCCTATCCACTTTGACACTTAAAATGCTATTTTTACCACGCAGCTTAAGGGGATTTGGGGTCCCATGGAAGGTTTTAAACTGTATCCTTAGAAGTAGGTCCATAGGAATGCATGCAGAACTATATAGCTTTACAGTTAACAAACTTCATACATTTCATAATTACTGTCTTAGGAACATGGTGATTTGTCCCACAGTGCCCGCCCTCCCACCCACACTTCCACCCCTCTTCCTTTCTTATTCCCACTATTAATTTATACGAAGATCTGTTTTCATATAGCTTCATACACATGTGATTAACTTTATGTTAACTAAAGAGTTCAACAAATAGTAACAACAACAACAACAAAAAAAACTGTTCCTCAATAGTCAAGACAAGGGCTGTTCAAAGTCATTGATTCTTAAAGTGTTAATTCACTTCCACAGGTTGCCTTTTATGTGCTCTATTAGTTATCACATGTCAGGGAGAACATAGGTATTTCTATCTTTGGGATTGGCTTATTTCTCTAAGTATGTTTTCCTGATTCATCCACTTTGTTGCAAATGGCTGGATTTTTTTTTTTTTTGGTTACTGCTCTGTAGTATTTCATGGTGTACATATCCCATAATTTTTTATCTAGTCTTCAGCTGACAGGCATTTGAGTTGATTTTATATCTTAGCTATTGTGAATTGAGCTGCAATAAACATGGGGGTACAGATAACTCTTTCATATGCTGATTTCATTTCCCTTGGGTAAATTACCAGGAGTAGGATAGTTGGGTCATATGATAGGTCTATATTCAGATTTCTGAGTTACCTCCACACTGTTTTCCATAGTGGCTTTACCAATTTACATTCCTGCCAACAGTGGATTAGGGTACCTTTTTCCCCACATCCTTGCCAGCATTTGTTGTTTATTGATTTCTATAAGAAAGCCATCCTAACAGGTATGAGGTGAAACCTCATTGTGATTTCAATTTGCATTTCCCTGGTGGCTAGTGATCCTGAGCATTTTTTCACAAGTCTGTTTTCCATTTGGATTTCTTGCTTTGAAAAATGTCTGTTTAAGTCCTTTGCCCATTTCTTAGCTGAGTTGTTTGTTTTTGTCTCTCCCTCTCTTTGTGCATTTTTCTTTCAAATAAATACATAAATCTTAAAAAAGACATGCAAATTCATATCTGACATGGATAGTTTAAACGAAAAATTTGGCAATCTATAGGCTACTGAGACACACCCTTCTATTGTGATCTTTAAGACATACTAAAAAGCCTAAGTGTCAACATCATCTATTTGTAGCTTTTTAGAGATTGCTCAGAGAAGGCATCTCAACATGCAGTTTTGACAGTTTTCTAGCTTAGATCTGAATCAGAGCACTCAATTGGAATTAGAGAACAGAGCCCTGAAGTTTTCCAGGAAATATTCTTTGTGAAATCAAGATTTGAGACCCTCACAGCCAAGAATGACTTTTAGTTACTTCTCATTATATTAAGCTAATTAAAATCTAATTTCATCCTACATAAACAAGTATGGAGATTGTCTTCTAAATCAGATAGTGTCTATAACATTTTGTAGACGTTTCAACACATTTGATGGCGTTAAACTTAGACCCACTTTGATGACAGGAGAGTCTCTATGAAAATTATTCAGTGATGTACCTCTGAAATGGCCCCATGAATTGCATTGGAGTTTTAATTATTTTGATTTGGCAGCTTAAGATAATGTTTTGCCTTACAAATCCATTAGAAGTATTCAGTTAATGGCTCCTATTGGTGACACTTGAAGTTTGGACACCAAAATAACTCAGGAACCACCACCTGAGACAAACAGAACTTACTTTTCGAAGACCTCAGTTAAATGCATGCAGCACAACTCAATAAGTTCTACAGGATAAAGAGACTTGAAATCCTTGATTTAGTAGTCTATTCTCTGCTTTGAAAATCTCTTTTTCCTGTAATAAGTCTGCTAGATTGTCACCTGTTTCAAATATACTCTAAAATCACCTTTTAGTCAAAGCCCATCCTCAGCATCTGTAAGTCAGAAATTAACTCTTTTGCAATCCTTTATTCACATTTACCTGCTTTTGTCTTTCCATTATTCTTATCATGTTCTTTTCTAATTATAATTTACTAATTTCACTTGTTCACTCTCTTCATCTCCCATTAGACAAAAAGATCAAAGGTAATTTTTTCTGTTTGTTTAAATGTAATACTTCAAAACTAAGGCTAGCATTAGCCATATGATAAGCAATACACGAACATTTGTTACAAAAATCAATGACAGTGCCCTTCTACTGAATGAAATTGCAAGGAAATAACTGTCAAAATGAGCAATGCTGAAATGAAGATCTTTACAGTCACTTATTTAATTACTTGTTTTTTCTGCATTATATTTAAATAGATTATTAGGACAAACATATGCTATAGAATATATTTGCAAGCCAAGTTAATAGAAATTATTACCTTTAAGTATTTAATGTGAGGGCATTTTTTCCAACATTTTCAAATTTTTGAATCTTGACCTAGTATGCAAAAAATGTTGAGAACATGGTAGAAATTGATGGAACTCATATTTAATGCTTTTTTACTAACTTGTTTTGTGATCTTGAGAACTTATTTTTCTTCTTCCTTGATTTCAGGACCTAAATCTATACAGTTAGGATACTGTATTCACTTAATTCCAACAACACTTCTCTTCCAAATATGCTTTGATATTTATCCACCAGTTTTCCTAGAATCCCCTATTGCCTCAGTGAGTTTAACCTAAGTCAATGAGTCCTCATCTTTGTTCCTATACAGCGAGCAAGACAGTGTATCAGTGGAGTCAATTTGTCAATTTGTTTTGATAACCTACAATGGGATATGGATATGTAAGTGTATTCATATTTCCTTCCTGGGTAGATTTTTTATTATAATTAAGAATGTTTATAAACTTGTACAATGACTGCTCTATGGGGATAAGAAACTTTATTTCTACTTCATGATGCTAAAAGCAAAATTTGTAGTTGGCGTCTTCTTGCTAGCTTTAAGGGCTGCCTATGAATGTTCATGCTTTATAGCATCGCATTCACACTTTGCATTTGCATGTGTAACACAAATTGGAGCAGTTCATTTATACATCCTTTATTAAGTACTAGCCTGGGGAAAGTACTTGAGTTGCTTGCCTGGTGATCATTCTGTGACAAGCTGCTGATTCATTTTACTTTATCTTTGAAGAACCCTATTCATGTGTAATCTACCTCATTTCCTTCTGCCAAGTCATCAGTGCTCCTTCTTGGGACTCAAAATAGACATTATTCGGTAGTAATTCAAACATTTCCATTCATTATTTTATTGATAAGTAAATTTAAAATTACAAATACTGCAATATTGTTATGTTGAATTCATAGAAAAATTTTTAATGCCAAAAAGCTTCTTTAGCTTGATTCTGGGGATCAAAGTTTTATTAAATCAGTGAAATCTTCCTCCCTGATGGAAGAGTCAAACAAAAAATTATAAGCTACTGTACTATTTGTTTAAAAAGTTTAATGCATAAAATACTAGAAAAGTACAAATACTATATACACCAATGGAGAGAGAAAGCAGGAGGTTTTCTGGATTGATGTAGAAGGAATAAGTGAGAAGACACACTTCAAATGAATCCTGAAATGTCAACAAGGAGTAGCCTGGTGGGAAGGGGGAAATTTTACTCATGGGTTGAGTCCATTCAAAGTTCAGAAATCAGTGTGTCAAGGATGTGGAGAGAACTGAAATTCCAGTGTAAATAGAGAATACTTGTGGCTGGAGAGGAATGAAAGGAAACTGGCCAGAGATTATTGTAAAAGTCTGATTATCAGTACCCATATTTTTATACCAAAGAATTCAGGAAATGCCTCATACGATAAAAGTGGACAGTTACCCATTCAGCAAGCAAACGCAGTAAGAAGATCTGATGTGTAAGAAGGGATGCTGGGCACCTGATACATGCCCAGGGATCATCCATCTTTGGATGGAAATGTACCCCTTGGTGTGCAGAGGGGAAAAAGGGAACTGGAAGAACATTGACAACCATGCACAAATTTAAGAGAATCAAAGAAATAAGGAAACTGTGAGTGAGGATTTTTAAGGTATGTAAAGAAAGAACATTTCCCAAAGTGCCAGGCAGACATTGCACACCCTCCTCATTCTTCCTTACTAGCCAATCTACCATTCTCTCCATGCATCAAGGAGGCAGAATGTCCTGGAGATTACTCTTCCCAGCTCCAGGTGATGATCTGGAGCCACTGGCTTTCAGCCAGTATCAATTATGCTGACCAGATTTGTGAGACTTGTACTGAGATAGGAGTTGAGATGAGTTCTGTTGAAACCTACTTATTACAAAATATCTTTTATGAAAGCAGAGTATTGCACTAGAGAAAATTCTTGGTTATTCCAGTTTTCTTTTTTGTTATCTTTCTGTTTTAGGGACCATCAGTTTACAAGCAAAAGATGCATAGATATTTGTTTAGTCCCAAGGCATTGTTGACTACTGAAGTCACCTCTGGGCAGGTTCTCTCCAGATGTACTGTTAACTGCGAAGAGTATAGGTGAACTTCAAAAGTTCATGGTAAACTGAATGAAAAGGTAAGTTTTTATATTGCAAAGAAATTTGAAATCAATGCATACATGATATCTTCAAAAGGTTCATTTAAGTGCATATTATGAAAAATCTATGCATGCTTGTCAAATAACATTTTCACCAAAATAAGCTTACCTTTACATTCATTTTTTTCCACAACCTTTCTGGAGTACTCTTATAAATGTATTTGCTATACAAGTTATTGTCAATGTACATGTGTTGTGTTTGTATTTGTGGGGGAAGAAAGAAAGACAGAGAGGGATATTTACATACAAATAAACTATGTAATAGAGAAAAAGTTGTTAAAAATCCAGATAGAACAAAGGAGTAAAGTAATGACTGATATAAAACAACAAAATCCAACTGCATAATTGAATCTTTTAGAAATGAACTTAAAACCAAAATACTTTCCACACCCAAGAAATCCTTACCACAAAAGGTAGCAAAAGAAAGACAACAGTTTTATTGAATAAACATCAAACCAGAATGTAGTACACATCACAGTCTGCTGAGAAATGATAATGACAGAAAGAAAACACACCCTTTACGTAGCCAAGTAGATACATGCCATCAAATATGTGATTTCAAGGTAAATGCTACCTGAGTCTCAAATAAGAGGTCTTGCATCATTTGTCAAACATAGTTCATCCTAAATTCACCTGGTAATTAAGGGGACAATCTATGTTAGCTAATTGGCTGTATCCAGAGAGGAAACATACTTTTCAAATCTTTATGATAAGGTATTTCTGTCAGTAACTTGAAGCAAGGTGCCCAGAAATTAGCTCTTGGCCCATTGTAGAACCTTGGAAGAAGGGCAATGATGATATCTCCCTTGATTACATTTCAAAAATCAGGCTCACAAACCCTTGAGAAATCCATATGGCTAAGGATCAACTTATTTTTCAAGGTGCTTTACAACCAAAAACATACTTACAACCAAAAAAAAATACTTACAAAGGTAGAAAAATAAACGCTGTAAGAGTAGGGATGGAAGGGGAATTTCCTATTTTTTAAATGCAGACTTAAGCCTCTTACTTTTAATTTGCATTTGTTCTTACTAGAAATAACTTCAAGAAAACAAGGGAATTAGGCCTCAATCTAATATTTATTCTAAATATCACGTCCTTATTCTTAAAATAGTTCCTAAATTTCTGTCCAATATGTATGGTTTTCAGAGATGGCTTTCTCCATAAGAATTAAGCATTCTAACCACTGTGATTCTACAGTGTTTGCTTTATAAATGGTTATACTCGGTGTATTGCAAATACATTGAACACTCTATTTTTCTGGTGTTCATATCTTATGGAACTCCAATGTCTTTCACATTGTTTGATATAAAGAAAATGACACTCAAAAATGTGTAACCTGTTGAAGCACCAAAATCAAGTATTTTAGGAAAGAAAAAAGAGAAATAAACCAAAATAAATTCTGATAAAAATGAAAAAATTCAGGAGCTCTCTGTTAAAATTGTCTCATGTTAATAAAGCAAATAGCTTTCCTTCTAAGTTAATATGGATTATTGACCAAAATTATGAGAATTTCCATGTAAGTACTTCTTCATGCTGTTTTACCTAGGAATGAATAATTTATTGCAAATTTCAACATGCTTCCCTCTGGAGCTTGTCATGAAAATAATCTGAATTTGTGTCTTCATTTAATGTTGAAATGGTAATTGTTTTACTCAATGCATTTATCATTCAATAAAATAAAATTCACGTTAATCATTGTCCCTCACAGAAATGTATTTAAATGATTTTATCAGCCTTGTTCTGGTTACTTCTTTGAAGAACTAAGATGTTAGAAATATCTATCAGTCTGCAATATTTATATGCTATTATTTACCTTACTTATTTAAGAGATTGAGTGTACAGAGGAAGGAAGATTCCATGAGGGGATTGGAGGGTATTTCCAATTTTAACCATGAGGTTAAAATTTTTGCCCCATGAGGATAAGGTTTTTATTATTTTCACTATGTCCTTATTACCTGAACTGAAACTGACATCCAATTTGATTCTAAATGGGTTGTCACATGCTGACATATTTTATTTGAAATAAATATTGTTATATACCTTTGAAATCTTTGGAGTGGAAAGATTTATTTTCAAAGTTATAACTCTTCCAACAATTACTGAAGTTAAAGTAGTGTTATAACACAATTTGATCGCTAAAATATTTTTGTGAAAGTCAGTCTTATTAGAAAATTCTAGTTAACTCTAAATTTAAAGTTAAGACCATTAATTACCTTACATTCCTGTAACATGCTCAATTTTACTTTATTAAACATGCATCTAAAAGCATGGATTTCTCAGTAGAGTATATAATGTTTCTCTCATTTTTATGACTAAAGTGTTCAGTTTGTTCTTGACATAAGGACTCATACATTCTAGAAAAACTATTAAGATACTTTGTAAAGGACGATGTATTTTTATGAATAATGTGAACTAGCAGTTCTTCAATGAACACTTGATTTAAATGTTTCTTCTTAATTATATGTGAAGGTAACTGGTGGGAAACACTAAGATGTACACTGAGGCAGGCAACACTAGCTCCAGACCTCCTACAAGTCTGAATAAAATTCCTTAGGCTTTCCTTAAGGTTATTTTTTTTTTCTGCACAATTTCATATACCCCCTACCCTTCATAGGTATTCATATCCACTAAAAATATTGTGTTACAAACTCAATCTCCATGTCTGCTATTGTAGAATCCAATGTGTTACTCTGCTTATTTGCAATGATCTTAAAGATATGTGGGGTTTGAGAGCTAGGTTGTGAACAATTCAACTTTCAGTGAGAATCTCATTGTTGGTGATAAGTTGGTTGCATACAAAGAAAGATCTCAACTCTTACTGTGCTGTCACAAACAAAGCAAAAGCCTTAGCCCAAGACCTAAGAATCAGAACAGCACTACTTGAAAGATTGTTCCAAACTTCAATCCAAACAAAACATTTTTTCTTTTTATTTGATAAGTAGAGTGCAAGAGAAAGAGAGAGAGAGACACACACACAGAGAGAGAGAGAGAGACAAGAGTGAGGGAGAGCTCCCACAGCTGGTTCACTTCTCAAATGATCACCATGGTTCTAGAGGGCAAAGATGGGAGCCAAGAACTCAGTACAGGTCTTTCACATGGGAAGAAAGGACCCACCTACCTGCAACATCGTCTACTGCCTCCCAGTTGTGCACTAACAGGAAGCTGGAGTCAGAAGCAGAGCTGGATAGCAAACCAAAACACTCTAATATGGGGCATAGGAATCTTAACTAGCATCTTAACTTCTAGGCCAAATACCTATCCCCAGACAAACATTTTAAGCTTCAAAGTTTGATTCCTCACTTTCTTCTGAACTTTCTTATTGTGCCAAAATGACCTGATTCTTCAAAGTCAGTGCTACAGCATCCCAGGTACTGAAAGGCAATGTCTGTTATGCACAAGACCAAATATTTCTCATTTCTTACCTTCTGTCCTGGTAATCAATCCTGTCCTTAGTGTTAAGTAACAAGGAAACTTAGTTGACTCTGAAAAAGGAAAAGGGGGTATTCAATTAAAGAAACTGTCTAACCCAACCAAAATATAAGAGCAGAAGGCAGAGGGAAATATATGGAAAATTCTGAAAGTTTTTTAATCAAGGGAACCAGAACATATAATTTGATAGAGATGAATATATGGAGTTAGAAGCATACTTCTAAAGGGCAGAATTTAAAACCCAAGTAAGAACCCCAATTAATTATAACCTAATTACCTGATTGACTTTCAGAATCATGGAAAAAGTGCTGATCCTTCTTTGGTGAAACTGAAATGTCTAAATTTTCATGACAGATCCTGAAGTAAGGGGAATCAAGTTTAGGGAAGTAGGCATGCTATATTAATTTATCAGAAATGTAGGGCACATAATATATTATATACAATTTTACATATGCCATGGTTAAAATTTTCAATTTTTTAAATTTATTTGAGATACACAAACCCAAGGAGTGGGAGAGAGAAGCTCTCATCCATTTGTTTACTTCCTAAACACATGTTAATGGTTAGGGTTGAGCTGAGGCCAGAATATAATCCATGGCTCCCACATGGATGCTAACAACCCAATTTACTTGGCTGTCACCATTGCTTCTCAGAGTCTGAATTAGCGAGAAACTGGAATAAGCCAGAGACAGAAATGAAACCCTGCCAGTCCAACTTAGATTGCAGACATATACGCTTCTTTCCTAAGTGTTGTATTTAATAAGTCTTACCATGAAGAAGGCAGTACAGTGTGTGGTAGAACTCTTCAAGTTCCAGAAGCAACCCATTCAGCATCCAGCCGCAATGTCCCCATTGATATACTAAGTCACTCAAAGGCCACAAGCTTCGAATACATTTCAGAAGAGCAAAGCACTCTGCAGATGATGCAGGCTTTCTTGCAAGCAACTGTGTCACTTGACTAATAAAGTTTAGCAGTCTATGGCACTGGATGTCAACTAAAGGGAAATTTGACATAGGAGGTTTGTGACAAGTGAATGACTAAATCACAATTTGTTTCTTTGTAGCAAAACAACACTATGTGCAGTAGAGATTTATATGCATGTTAAAACTCCCAAGTAGTGATAGAGCATCTGACTTCTGACCATCAAATATCTAGAACCTCTTTTTATGAGCTAGTTCCTCTTAATGATTGAAAAGTCAGTAAGTCACTCAGACACAGCAACAACCTAACATATGGTAGATGTGCCACATCAGGTATCAAACACTAGTAGTATTCAAGGGCACAAACAGGTGATCCACATGTGTAGGACACCACAGCTGCTGTACCAATGGCCATCTAGATCATATAATGGCTCTGTGGAGAACATTGTAAAATCATGAAGTTTGAGATAAATTCTGATTTTAATTTAATATAGATCCTTTCATCTTTGGCTGTAAATTGACAAATGAATGACAAGTGTACTAGAGCTGTGCTCATGAGTGTTCCTGAATGACAGTTGGCACAATTTCTACCTAATGCATAGAACTTCAAGTAGTACATGTAGAAACCCATTGTGTTTGGATAAATATGCAGCTTGATATTAACATATACCTAGACTCATGGGCAATGGGTAATGGCCTGGTCCAGTACAGGGCTTGTAAAGAAGGTAAGAGATGTTAACATGTTGGGCAGAGAAACATGTAGAGGTACATGTGGGTGTTATAAAAATGTTTGAAGATAAGTTCATTATATGTTAATATCTCCCAAGTAGTATCAACATGACAGAGACTCTAAATAGACAAATGGACAAAATACAGTCACAGTGGTGGGAAATATAAGAGCTAGAAATAGGCTCAGAAGCCCACACATCCCTGAACTAAGAATTGAGGTACTGCCAATGTCTGCTTCCCAAGTTGTCAGAAGTCAAAAGCTCTGCCCACAATAGTTTCTGTAGTAGACCGACTTTCCAGTTGATTGAGTTAGTTACATTGGAACACTTCTGTTTCTAGAAGTGCCAGAGATTTCTTCTTATATAAATAGATGTACACTCCCGGGAGTGGGCATTGTGGTGCAGGGGGTTAAGCTGTGGCTTGTGATACCTGCATCTCATACCTGGTATTGAGTCTTGAACTCCCTTTCAATCCAGCTTTCTGCTAATGCACACTCAGAGGCAGCAGATGAGGGGAACTGGGGAACAATTAAGTGAATAAAAGTCATTCTCTCTCTCTCTCTCCCTCTCTCTGTCTCTGTCTCTCTCTCTCTCGTGTGTGTGTGTGTGTGTGTGTCTTTCAAGTGAATAAAAGGAGTAAGTAAATCTAAAAAATGGAGAAACATTCTTACTGTGGGATTACCATTTTTAGGCCTGTTAGAACTCAGAACCCTACTGTAAGAGGACTTAGAAAATTTTTGCTTCAGTGGCATGAAAACCTACTATTATTACACCATGATTCAGTCTACAAGTCAGCAAAGGAGGTGAGCAAGTTTGTCTTTGACTATAAGATGGTAAACTAAACCACCCAAAGGTTGTCATCCTGTTAGAGTATCAGAGGATCAGAGATCTGCTGAGCTGAAATGCTATTTTGTAGTCAATGCCCATGAGCTTATATGAAGTAGATTCAAGAAGCAGAGAACCCGAATATGATGGATGTTAGCATGTGTCTTCCAAATCTCTCAACAATGCAAGACGTTCCCTACCTGTTAGCCTTGATGTCAGCACTTGAATTTATGTGATATGCTGTTTTAGTTGGCCACAGGACTCCCAAACAGATCATCCACATCTGGCGTAGGAACTTTTTGATGTCCAGTTTCAAGACATCACCTCTACAACATGCCAAGTCAATTGTGAGCTGCTGAATACCTTCATGCTGTAAAATGCTATGCGATGACTTCCTTTTTAAAATCATCACGCTGCTTTCTCTGTGGTGAATATTTCAAAGAAAGTAAGACTGATATGCAGGATCCAATTATGAGCATATTCATATAGTCTCCATGACTGAACTCTGGTTTAGATGAGGTTATTTTCTATTGAAATATAGAAAAATGAACAAGAATTAAGATATAAATTTCTGTCAAGTATGTATATATTTATATCTCAAAAGTTACTAGTTCATTGAGGAAGGAAAGTAGATTATAATAGGTTAAGAGAAACCAGGGAATAGCAAAAAGAGAGCAACATTAAGTGATGAGATGAAAGATGAAGACCTAGGAGATGACACAAATAAGGAACATTTAACGGTGGGAATGGGGACACCGTGGATGTCTTCTCTCCCAGGAAGGATTTGTCACTCTCTGAATGCAAGTTTATTTAAATCTCGTCTTTATACTCTAAGGAGATTTTCTTAAACTATATATTTCATCTCAGTTTTCTGAGGAGCTTTTAAACTATAAATTTTAGCTTCCTCCACATATTTTATAGTTTTCCTAAATTGGTTGAATGCAGTTCTTTAATTTCTGAACAGTTTATCTTAATGTCTTCGGAGGAAAACATTGTCCTCCATATTAAAATTATTTGCTTTCAACTTTAGGAATTCAAACTTTCCTTCCATTCAATATGCATTTCAACTTCCCAATTCCATCTAAAATCACTGTTTTCTTCTCTTTATAACTGATAGTCCATTCTAAAAGAAGGGTGACTTCTTTACTACACAAAATGTTATAGGCTTATATAGGAAAATCCATTAAAATCCCAATATTTAATGTAAAATTACCTAATTTAAAAAACGCCCAAATTCTTCCTCTGTTAAAGGCTGATTGCTCACACTAAATCCTTAATGACTCAATGAGTGTATAGTATTCTTTTTTTTTTTTTTTTGCACAGGCAGAGTGGACAGTGAGAGAGAGAGAGAGACAGAGAGAAAGGTCTTCCTTTTGCCATTGGTTCACCCTCCAATGGCCGCCATGGCCGGCGTGCTGCGGCCAGCGCACTGCACTGATCCGAAGCCAGGAGCCAGGTGCTTCCCCTGGTCTCCCATACGGGTGCAGGGCCCAAGGACTTGGGCCATCCTCCACTGCACTCCCGGGCCATAGCAGAGAGCTGGCCTGGAAGAGGGGCAACCGGGACAGAATCCGGCACCCCGGCCGGGACTAGAACCCTGGTTGCTGGCGCCACAAGGCGGAGGATTAGCCTATTGAGCCATGGCGCCGGCCATAGTGTATAGTATTCTTAAAAATATATTATAATTGGCAATAAGTCAAGGCTAAATAGGGTGCCAGCACCGTGGTCTTGTGATAAATAATTGAAACAAATTGTTAATTTGAATACATAATTTAAATACTATTAAAAAATCATTGTCATGGGTTTGTGGAGCAATGGGTTAACCCAGAGCTTGTAACATCAACATCCCATATCAGAGTTTTCATCAGTGTACATCTGATCCAGCTCCCAGTAATGTGCTTGTGAAACAGTCAATGATTGCTGAAGTACTTGGGCTCTTGCCACTCATTTGGGAAATGATGGAGTCCCAGGCTCTTGCCTTTGTTATGGTCCAACCTCAGCCATGTTGGTTATTTGGGGAATGAATCAATGGATGGGAGATGTTCTCTCTCTCTTTCTGTGCTTGTGTCACTCTGCCTTTCAAATAAATATTTGAGAAAAAAGAAAAATATCATGCTGAAATTTCTTGTAGTATTTGTCAAAAATCTTTATCGAAACAAATTAGTGTGAAGATAAAATGTGCCAAATAGTTTCCTGTCATAGTTCGTTTGTATAACACTTACAACTTGATAAAAATTGTTATCAGTATGTTCAGAAAAGAACATTGTTTTAAGATCCTTTTCTGTTAATCAAATTTTCTTTGTTAACCATTAGATTTTTTTCAGTACTATCCACTTGTACACAAATTATGTGTACATTTATACAGGTTTTAAACAATATACAATGTAGCATTTTTTCCTTAGTAAACATTGGACTGATTTAGATAGGTAGATAATTGCAGCATAATATGTAATATTACACATAGTTACTATGTGAAATGATTTTTAAAGCATTCAGTTGTGGACACACATAGCATGCTTTTTTTTTTTTTTTTTTTTTTTTTTGACAGGTAGAGTGGACAGTGAGAGAGAGAGACAGAGAGAAAGGTCTTCCTTTGCCATTGGTTCACCCTCCAATGGCCGCCATGGCTGGTGCGCTGTGGCACACTGTGCTGATCTGAAGGCAGGAGCCAGGTGCTTATCCTGGTCTCCCATGGGGTGCAGGGCCCAAGGACTTGGGCCATCCTCCACTGCACTCCCTGGCCACAGCAGAGAGCTGGCCTGGAAGAGGGGCAACCGGGACAGGATCCGGCGCCCCAACCGGGACTAGAACCCTGTGTGCCGGCGCCGCTAGGCTGAGGATTAGCCTATTGAGCCATGGCGCTGGCCTCATAGCATGCCTTTTGAGAGAGTGTGGAGGACAATGTGCAATACTCAGATCAAAATAAACAAGTTTGTTTCCCAATTCCACCAGCATTAACAGTGGTATACTAGCAGTCCACTTTCTCTTTGGGACTTACTGTGGTTATTTGAACTATGATTGGGTTATCCAGCAGAGTCTGCTTCATTTCAGACTGTCAGAATTTTACTTTATGAACCTCTGTGTTTCGATGATATAGCTAGCAACTAGCTGCTGCATTGCATTCTGAGAAACTACTGTCTATCCATCTGGGCCGGTCCTGCAGTACACGTGGAGGGTTCAGTGACGTTACTGGCTGGCTTGAAGCTCATAGTTACACTGCATTGCCCTTCTAGTAAAAAAAAAAAATCTTATGGAACATCTCACAGACAATAACGGCATCAGGTCTCTTTGAAGGGATGCTAAAATGAAGAAAACAAGGTCACGACAAAACCTTAATGTTCCCTGTTCTCTGCTAAAATGAGTGATGGCTGCTTCTTTACCTTGACCTCTTTTCCTATAAGTGGGATTTGTTGAAACACTCAATAATAAATCATTCCACTTCTTGACAGCATCCAAACATGAGCAAAACCTGATTTTCTCATACCATTCCTTGAATTTCCAAACCAAAACTTAAACTCCATGATTGGTTTTGCTAATACTTCCTGCTTGAGACACCCTGAGATGCCCCATGCTATGCATTTGCTTTACTGCAAAGAGGAAGAAATTGAATTTATGCAGCCCTACATGTGTTCATGGAGTACTTTTCTGGAGGTCTATGATAACTGACATTTGTCCTATTTAAACAAACTTGATATTTTGCAATGAATATTATTTGAAGCCTTGTGGTTTTATAAATTCTGTGCTAGCATTCTTTATGTATGTAGCCCTATATTAATGATATTCTCAAATGTTCAAAATAATTCCTCCAAAGGATTTATACATTTATTACATTTCATGAAAATAGATGTTTTCATAATATATGTGATAATACATATTTTAAATAATAACAGATTTTCATCCATAGGCTGCTTTAATTATTTTATTTTAGCATCTAGATTATAGCAATTTATTTCAGAAAATAATGGGGCTTAATGTGGGGAGCAACTCAGACTAGACTAAGTTACTGGAATTAAGACTTATTTTATGCATCTGCTCTCCCACAATATGGCGCTGGGAGAGGAGGAAACAGCTTCTACACAGCTGCCTCCAGTTCAACCAATAAACAGCAGGACCTGCTCCTGATTGCAGGAGAGCAGCGTACTCAGTGTGTGGGTAGCAGAGTTGGGATTGGTGGAAGAGGACTATAAAGGAGGAGAGAGACAACATGCACCAGGAACATCTATCTGAAGGAACACCTGAGCAGCCCCCGAGAGAGCCGGCCAGCGGTGTGCCGCTCCCCTGCGGAAGTGGGGAAAGTGGCAGGGGGAACCGCCCTTCCACGGAGGTGGAAGGGTCGGTAGCCAACCCGGGAAGAACCAGCAGCAAACCCGGGGAGGGCCGAGCAGACAAAAGAACAACGCAGGGTCCTGTGTCGTTCCTCCACGAAGAGGGGGAGCGACACTTAATAGTTCGTCAGTTGTTATAAACACTATTTAATTCATCTTCACATGATTGACTTTTAACTGCTTTTTAAAGTTATTATGAATACAAGTCATATTGTTTCAATTGTGAATTAGGTATATTTAAATTGAATAAATTTATTGACTATGAAATTTGTAGGTTTTATGGTTGCATTGTGTTAATACAGAGAATTAGATGCCCATAACAGATGTCTGATATGCTCTTGTGTATATGTTTTATGCTAATTATTTTGCTTTGTGCAATATATCTTTGGCTCACATTCACTAAATTAAGTTTGACCTATTTCCTGTTTGCTTGTGACTGCCTGAAGATATCTGAAAGACAAATTGGTGCATCACCCGTAAAATCAATGATGTATCCTTTCAATTTAATCTGTAATCTACCTGAGAAGATTGTGAAGTTTGACTTTCCTTAAATAATTGGTTTCAAAATTCTTCCATCATGATAATATGCATTTTCAAGGAATGAGGGAACAGAGGTTGGAGAATTGCTAGTTTTATTAGCAATGCATATTGTGAGAACTAAGTATCATAGTGGGCCACATTGATTTGCTTTTGACTTAAAAACTCATTGAAAAACATTTCTTAAAGCATTATTCATGAAAAATGAAACAAAACAAAACAATGATAAGAAAATATCAATCTAAAATTCTAGTAACTGACATGTTTGAGAATAGAAAAAGTGAAATTTGATTTTTTTACAAAATAATGATTCAGCAATAATAGACAGATGGATCGTTCTCTCCCTTTTCCGATCCGTATCAAAAAGGAAGAGAATGATCCATCATGGGAAGCGGGATACACAGTAGACTCATAGATTGGCAGATGTCCTAAATAGCATTCTGGCCTCAGAATCAGCCCTTAAGGCATTCGGATATGGCTGAAGAGCCCATGAGAGTATTTTAGGCATGGAAAGCCAGGACACCCTGGGGGAAAAAAAAAAAAAAAAGAAGAAGAAGAAGACCTAAATGGAAGATCTCTGTGAGTGAGATCCCAGTGGAAAGAACAAACGGGGCCATCAAAGAAGGAGGTACCTTTCTCTGAAGGAAGGAGAGAACTTCCACTTTGACTATGACCCTGTCAGAATAAGATCGAAGTCGGCGAACTCAAAAGGCTTCCATAGTCTCGGCAACTCATTACAAGAGCCTAGGGAGATTACTGATGCCATAAACAAGAGTGTCAAATTGTTAATTCAACAACAGGAGTCACTGTGTACTTACTTCTCATGTGGGATCTGTCCTTAGTGTGTCGTCCAATGTGAATTAATGCTATAACTAGTACTCAAACAGTATTTTACACTTTGTGTTTCTGTGTGGGTGCAAACTGATGAAATCTTTACTTAATATATACTGAATTGATCTTCTGTATATAAAAATAATTGAAAATGAATCTTGATGTGAATGGAATTGGAGAGGGAGCGGGAGATGGGAGGGATGTGAGTGGGAGGGAAATTATAGGGGGGGAAGCCATTGTAATCCATTAACTGTACTTTGAAAATTTATATTTACTAAATAAAAAATAAATAAATAAATAATAGACGGAGCTGTTGGGGAGGTAGCTCAATTCAAACTAAAGTGAATGTCTATAAATTAATATATACTAGGTAGATTTATTCTTCAAACAAAGAATAAAATTCATCAATAATCAATCTGGTTGATGTGTAATGAAAAGTCCATTGAAATGAATGTGATATGGTCCTCCTTAGTGTTCAAGAGAAATGAAAGTAAAATCTAACCTCTCTGAACACTGAACACTGAGTAATTCTCTCTCGCTCTCTCTTTCCCTCCCTCTCTCCCTCTCCCTCTCTCTCTCTCTCTCACTCACACACACACACACACACACACAAACCTTAGTTGTATGGTTGCTCTTGAGAAAGGAAAAATGTAGTAATCAACTCACATTCCCTCACTACAAGCAGTACAATACTTTTATCTATCCATTTTGGTTGGAAAGTTTCAAATGCTTTGATTTACAACCATCAAATGTTGAATTGCTTCCGTAGCAATGATTTCCAAAAAAAAGATTGTTACTCGGAGGAAAAATTGAGATTGATAGATTAAATAATGAATACCCAATATTTTTTTCATCATAGTTATTAAAACATAAGGTGATCTTCTCATTTCTTGAGTTTTCTTTCTCTCTCACATGTCCTGGTCTGTGGTTATGATTCTCTTCCCATGTACACCCTTGTCTTCCTCATGCAGATCAGATATCCTGTAGAACAACAATATCTTTTACTTTTTTTTTGCCTTTGGCATTGATTAATGCATTCATTTTCCCCCTGTTTTTGAATCCACTAGCCAGTCTCCCTCTTAACTTTGTACTTATGGATCTAAAATATCATATTTTATAATTTTAATTTTTATTTCTATTTAATTGACAAAGTACTTATCAAAATGTTTTGAAATATGCATACAAAATGAAATGGCTGAATTGAGCTAGTAAATATATGCATTAATTACCTTAGATACTTATTATTTTGAACTCTGTTAGCAATTTTCAAGAGTCCAAAACATGGTAATACAGCAGGTTCAAGATATGTAGACCTCTTTCCATCCTCACTGAAATGCTTCATAACCACAATTCTATACTCCTTTGCTATGAGTTAACTTTGCTTAAAGTTTTATCTACTGATTTAATTTAGTTTTATTTGAGAGGCAGAGAGACAAAGAGTAAGCAGATAGACAGAAATCTTTCATTCACTGCTTCACTCCTTAAATGTGCATGACGGGCTGGCAGCATGACACAGCGGATTGAACCGCCTTCTGCAGTGCCTGCATTCAAGTCTCAGCCGTTTCACTTAAGATCCAGCTCCCTGTTAATGTGCCCAGGAAAGCAGTTGATGGTGGTCCAAGTGCTTGGGCCCATGCACCCAATTGGGAGACCAGGAAGAAGATTCTGGTTCTGGTTTCAGTTTGGCTAAGCCTGGCCCTTGGGGCCATTTTGGGGAGTAAACTTGCAGATAGAACATCTCTCTCTCTCTCTCTTTCTCTCTCTCTCTCTCTCTTTCTCTCTCTCTCTCTCCTTTCTCTTTCTCTGTAACTCTGATTTTAAAATAAATAATATTTTTTAAAAGATTTATTTATTTGAAAGTCAGAGTTACAGAGAGAGAGAGAGAGAGAGGTCTTCCATTCGATGGTTCACTCCCCAGATGGTCGCAATGGATGAAGCTGGGCCAATCCGAAGCCAGGAGCCAGGAGGTTCTTCTAGGTCTCCCACACGGGTACAGGGGCCCAAGGAGTTGGGCCATCTTCTACTGCTTTCTCAGGCCATAGCAGAGAGCTGGATCAGAAGTGGAGCAGCCAGGACACAAACCGGCATTCATATAGGTTGCCAGCACTGCAGGTGGCAGCTTTACCCACTATGCCACAGCGCCAGCCGCAAATATATATATATATATATATATATATATATATATTTAATGTGCATGATAGCTGGTGCTGGGCCACACCAGAGCAAGGAACCAGGAACTCTACCTAGATTTCAAACATGACTTGCAGGGACCCAGGTATTTGAACATCATTTGCTATCTTCTAGGATGAGCGTTACTAGGAAGCTGGATAGGTAAGTAAAGGTAAGACTCAATCACCTCCTGCAGATAAGAGGATGTGGCAGCCTATGTAGTGACTCAACTGCTGTGCCATGTGCTTATCCTGAGTTCAACTTTTTTTTTAGGTTTAACAAGGGCATGACATCATGTGCCTGGCTTGTTTCACTTAAACAATGCACTCCAAGTTTATGCATATTGTCAAAAATTACAGGATTTGCTTCTTTTTTAAGGGTAAATTGTTCTCCAGGGTGTACATTTTCTTTAACCATTCATTTGTATTCAAACATTTAGAATGATTCTATATTTGGTTATTTTGATTATCATGCAAGAAAAAGGAGAGTGCAGATGTCCTTTTAACATAATGATTTCATTTGCCTTAGATATCTCAAACTTGCTGAATGCAAATTCTAATTTTGAAAAAAAATTAGAGATTATTTCTATAATATAGGCTGATTCCATAGTTTACCTGCCTATAATGGTAGAGTCTACTTTGAATAAAAATCAGTGCTGTTACTCAGCAAGAATAAGTTTTGGGGTAACTATTATAAAGATGAGAACATACATTGAAACCCAGAGTGTGCTAAATATATTTTCATAACCAAAGACCAAACTGGTAGATGAAGCTATCTTTTCTCTTGAATTTTTTCCTCTTTGAGTAACATCAGTTAAAATTCACCTTTCTAAATTTTTGATTGAATTTAATATGTATATTTTTGATGCGCGTATCTTTCCTCTGTGAATCACTGTCTAACACAACTTGCTGTACAATTTTTGAAACAAATTTTGTTAATGTATTCTAGCTATTTTTCTTTTTCTCTTCAACAATTTATTCATCATTCCTAAAAAAACTCATAAAGCAAAATTATTCAACTTATAAAATTTCCACAAGATAAATTTTTTCACTTCTGTTTTTTTCTTTGTTTTATTTTTCTTACCTGGAAACTTTTTATTTAAGGTATACAAAAGTCATGCATTTCATATATACAAATTTGGGAAGATAGTGATTCTTATCACCCTATTCTCCCTCCCAACTGCACTCCAAGCCTCCTTCATCTTCCTCCCTCTCTTTTTCCCATTCTCAATTTTTTTTTTACTAAGACCTATTTTAATTAATTTTATATGCATAAGATTAACCTTACACTAAGAATTCATAAATATTATGAAGAAAAAAAAACTATTCAATAGTCTAGACAATGGCAGTTCAAAGTCATCACATCTCAAAGTTTCAATTTCATTTCTATAGATTTCCTTTTAAGTGCTTTCTTAGTTTCCACAGATCAAGGAGAGAATATTTGTGTGATCAGGACTGGATTATTTCACTAAGCATAATGTTTCTAATTGCATCCAGTTTGCTGCAAATGGCAGGATATCATTTCTTTTTACTGCGCTGTAGCATTCCATGGTGCATAAACCCTGCAATTTCTTTATTCAATCTTCAGGTGATGAACATTTGGGTTGATTCCATTTCTTAACTATTGTGAACTGAGCTGCAAAAAACAAGGGGTACAGATAACTGTCATGTACTGATTTCAGTTCCTTTGGATAAAATCCCAGGAGTGGGATGGCTGGGTCATTTGGTAGGTTTATATTCAGATTTCTGAGGTATCTTCATATTGTTTCCACAGTGGCTAGACCAATTTACATTCCCATCAACAGTGGATTAGGGTACCATTTTCAGCTTATGCTTACCAGCATTTATTGTTTGTTGATTTCTATATGAGAGCCATTTACACAGGGTGAGGTTAAACTTCATTGTGGTTTTGATTTGCATTTCCCTGGTGGCTAGTAATCCTGAACATTTTTTCATGTGTCTGTTGATCATTTGGATTTTCTCTTTTGAAAAATGTCTGTTCAAGTCCTTTGCCCATTTCTTAACTGGATTGTTTGTTGCTTTTGAGTTTCCTGAGCTCTTTTTTTTTTTTTTTTTTTTTTTTTTTGACAGGCAGAGTGGACAGTGAGAGAGAGAGACAGAGAGAAAGGTCTTCCTTTGCCATTGGTTCACCCTCCAATGGCCGCCGCGGCCGGCGCGCTGCGGCCGGCGCACCGCGCTGATCCGATGGCAGGAGCCAGGAGCCAGGTGCTTTTCCTGGTCTCCCATGGGGTGCAGGGCCCAAGCACCTGGGCCATCCTCCACTGCACTCCCTGCCCACAGCAGAGGGCTGGCCTGGAAGAGGGGCAACCGGGACAGAGTCCGGTGCCCCGACCGGGACTAGAACCCGGTGTGCCGGCGCCGCTAGGCGGAGGATTAGCCTAGTGAGCCGCGGCGCCGGCTGAGTTTCCTGAGCTCTTTAAAGATTCTGGAGATTAATCCTTTATCAGTTACATAGTTGGCAAAAAAGTTCTCACTTTTCTGAGTATATTTCGCAGTGCAGAAGCTTCTCATCTTGATGTAATCTCATTTGCCAATCTTGGCTTTAATTGCCTGTACTTCTGGGGTCATTTGCAAGATGTCTTTGCCTATACCAATTTCTTGTAGGGCTTCCCCAGTGTTCTCTCATAATCTTATGATATTGTGGTATAGATTTAAGTCCTCGATCCATTTTGAGTGGATTTTCATGTGAGGTGTAAGATGGGGGTCTTGCTACACACTTCTGCATGCAGAGATTCAGTTTTCCTAGCACCATTTGTTGAAGAGACTGTCCCAACTCTAGGGATTGATTTTAGCTCCTTTATCAAAGATAAGTTGGTTGTAGATTCATGGATTCATTTCTGGAGTTTCTATTCTGTTCCATTGATCTACCCCCCCCTTTTTTTTTCGGTCTGTACCAGGGTGTTCTGATTATTTCTGCCCTGTAGTATGTCTTGAAATCTGGTATTGTGATGCCTCCAGGTTTGTTTTTGTTGTATAAGATTCCTTTAGCTATTTGGGCTCTCCTGTATATCCATATGAATGTCAACATTGTTTTTTCCAGATCTGAGAAGAACGACTTTGATATTTATATTTGGATCTCATTGAGTTTGTAAATTGCTTTCAGTAGTGTGGACATTTTGATATTTATTCTTTCAATCCATGTACAAGAAGATTTTTTTCCATTTTTTGTTTGTTCTATTTATTTCCTTAACAATATCTAATTTTCATGGCAGTGATTTTGAAATCCTTGGTTAAATTTATTCCCAGATATTTAATTTTTTGGTTACTATTGTGAATGGGATTAATCATAGAAGTTCTTTCTCGGCCAGCACCGGCAGATCACTAGGCTAATCCTCCACCTTGCGGCGCTGGCACACCGGGTTTTAGTCCCGGTCCAGGTGCCGGATTCTGTCCCGGTTGCCCCTCTTCCAGGCCAGCTCTCTGCTGTGGCCAGGGAGTGCAGTGGAGGATGGCCCAAGTACCTGGGCCCTGCACCCCATGGGAGACCAGGATAAGTACCTGGCTCCTGCCATCGGATCAGAGAGGTACACTGGCCGCAGCACGCCAGCTGCGGTGGCCATTGGAGGGTGAACCAACGGCAAAGGAAGACCTTTCTCTCTGTCTCTCTCTCTCACTGTCTACTCTGCCTGTCAAAAAAATTAAAAATAAAAAAAAAAAAAGTTCTTTCTCAGTCATGGCATTGTCTATGTATTAAAAAAAACTATTGATTTTTGTGTGTTAATTTTATATCCTGCCATTTTACCAAACTATTTTATGAGTTCCAAAACAGTCTCTTAGTGGAGTCATTTGGTTCCTCTAAATATTGAATTATGTCATCTGCAAATAGGGATAGTTTGACTTCTTCCTTCTCAATCGTGTCACTTTTGAATTCTTTTTCCTGCCTAATGACTCTGGCTAAAACTTCCAGGACTATAAGAATAGTAATAGTAGTGAGAGTGGGCATCCTTGTATGATTTCAGTTCTTGGGGAGAATGCTTCCAACTTTTCTCCATTCAATAAGATGATTGTTATGAATTTGTCATAAACTGCCATGATTTTTTTTTGTGTGTTTAGGAATGTTCATTCTATACCTAATTTGCTTAAGGTTTTCATCATGAAGAGATGTTGTATTTCATTAAATGCTTTCTCTTGATTTCTTGAGATAATTATATGATTTTTGTTCTTTAGTTTGTTAATGTGATGTATCACATTTATTTATTTGTGAATGTTGAACCATCTCTGCATACCATGTGTAAATCTCAATTAGTCTAGGTAATGAATTTTTGATGTGCTGTTGGATTCAATTGGATAGTATTTTGTTGAGGATTTTTGCATCTATATTCATCAGGGAAATTGCCCTATAGTTCTCTTTCTCTGCTGTATCTTTTTCTGGTTTAGGAATTAAGGTGATGGTGGCCCCATAAAAGGAGTTTGGGAGGATTCCATCCCATAAAATTATTTTGAATAGCTTGAGAAGAATTGGAGTTTTGTCTTATTAAAAGTAGGCTAGAATTCTTCAGTGAAACCATCTAGTTCTGGAATTTTCATTGTTGGGAGGGTCTTTATGCTGATTCAATCTCCATCTTCATTATTGGTCTGTTTAAGTTGTTATGTCCTATGTTTATGGTTCAATTTGGGTATGTTGTATGTGTCCAGAAATCTGTCAATTTATTTTAGGTTTCCCATTTTATTGGCTTACAGTTCTTTATAGTAATTCATGATGAACATTTTTATTTCTGTAGCGTCTTTTTACATTTCCTTTTTCATCTCTGATTTTATTGATTTAGGTCTTTCTTTTTTTGTGTTAGTTGGGCCAATGATGTTTCAATTTTTTTTTTACTTTTTCAAAAAATAGCAATTTCACTGATCTTTTCTATTTTTTGGTTTCATTTTTGTTTATTCTCTAATTTTAATTATTGCTTTTCTCACTAATTTTGGGTTTGGTTTGTTGTTTTTCTAGGTTCTTGAGATGAATTGATAGCTAATATGTTGGATACATTTCCAATTTCTTGACAAAAGCACCAATTGCTATAAACTTCCTTCTTAACACTGTTTTTTCTGTATCCCGTATGTTTTGATATGTTGCATTGTCACCTTCATTAGTTCCCAGACTTTTTTCTCTTTTGATTTATTCTATGACACACTGTTCACTCAGGAGCATGTTGTTCAATATCCATTTGTTTGCATGAATTCTAGAGATTCTTGAGTTGTTGATTTCCAGCTTCATTCCATTCTGGTCAAAGATGAATCATGGTATGATATCAATTTTTTTGACTTCACTGATACTTGCTTCATGGCCTACTCTATGCTCTATCCTAGAGAAAGTTCCATGCATTGATGAGAAGAATGTCTATTCTGCAACTGAAGGACGAGAAGTTCTGTAGATATCTATTGGATCAATTTGGTCTATGATGTCGACTAACTGTTGTTTCTTTGCTGATATTCTGCCTGTTGATCTTTCCATTGCTCAAAGTGTGGTGTTGAAGTTCATCATTACTATTGTATTGGAGTCTATGTCTCCCGTTAGATCCATTAACATTTATTTTAAATATCCAGGTGCCCTCTAATTTGATGCATATACATTTCACATCTTCCTATTGAACTGATCCCTTCATTACATTGTGCTCTTCTTTGTCTATTTAACAATTTTTGTGTGAAAGTCTGTTTTGTCAAATATTAGGATGGCTACACCAGCTCTATTTTGTTTTTTTGCCAGCATGAATTACCTTTTTCCATCCTTTCAATTTCAGTCAGCTTGTATCTTTGTTGGTGAGATGTGTTTCTTGTAGGCAGCAAATAGATGGGTCTTGTTTTTTAATCCATTCAATCAGTCTATATATTTTAACTGGAGAGTTGAGGTCATTAACATTCAAGTTACTATTGGTAAATAATGTCTAGCTTTTTTTTTCTACCCATGAATTGACATACCGATGTTTTTTAAAAAGCAACATCTTTCCTATATTTAATACTTTTAAAGCAGTTGTTTTTAATTAACTTTCAAAGATAAGTGAGTATAAATCATTTATTTGTGTTGTTTCCTTTTATCCAGAAGCTATTTCAAAGTTATTTCTGGGGATAGCATTGTAGTGTAAAGGTAAAGCCACTTCCTATGATGCTGGCTTCCCATATGGGCAATGGTTCATGTTCCTGCTGCTCCACTTTTATTCCAGTTCCCTGATAATGAGCCTGGGAAATCAGCAGAACAGGGCCCAAGTGCTTGTGCACTTGCCACCCACATAGGAGACCTGGAAGAAGCTCCTGGATCCTGGCTTCTACCTGGCTCAGTCCCAGCCAATGTGGTCTTCTAGAGAGTGAAACAGCAAGTGGAAGCACTCTCTCTCTGTCTCTCTGTCTGAACTATGCCTTTCAAATACAATTTTTAAAAATTAGTAGTAGTATTTACTTAATGGTAATAATGATTTAAATAATGTTTTAAGTACTCTCCACACTGTTTTCCATAGTGAGTTTACTAATTTACATTCCTGCCAAAGCATATGATTTCCCTTTCCCTGTTTACTTAATAGTGTTTGCTATTTTTTGTATTTTTTTAAAAAAAGTATTTATATTTATTCAATATATTTGAAAGAGAGAAGGAGAGAGGGGGAGAGAAAGAGAAAGGGAGAGAGAGAGGGGGAGAGAAAGGAGGCGGGAGAGAGAAAGAGAAGGAGGAAGGGAGGTAGGGAGAGAAAGAGAGAGAGAGAGCATGAGACAGATTCTCATCCACTGATTACTCCCCAATGGTGGCACAGCTAGAACTGGGCCAGTCCAAATTTCGTAGGCAATAACTCAATCTCAAACATGATGACAGGAACCCAACTACATGCTATCTCCCAGGGTGTGCAACAACATGCATCTGGAAATGGGAGTGAAGTTGGGAGTCCAACTCAGGTACATCTATATGGGAAGTAAGCATCTCAACTCTGTATTAACCATTGTGCCAAAGGCCCACCCCTAAATTTTGGCTTTTCAGAATAGCAATTCTGATTTTGGTGAGGTATTTTCTCATTGTAAATTTGATTTGCCTTTCCCTGACAGTGATATTGAGCATTCATTCATGTGCTTGTTGGCAAAGCAGAATGTTGTGCTAAATGAAATAACCAAGTCACAAATACTGCCTATTCTCTTTCTTTTTCATATGTGGAATCTGAAACAAGATATTATGATTATAAAAATAGAGATTACCAAAATACTGGAAAGAGACAAGAGACTACAAGGATGTTGGATAACTGGTATAAAAGTAAAGTTAGGTAGAAGGAAGAAGTTTTAGTGTTCCACAGCAAACTGAGTTGATTATAATTCAGAATAAACTATTTTATTCTGTATGAGAAAATACAAGGTTTTAAAGCTTCCAAACAAAAATAACAAGAAGTGATAACATTATACATTATCATGATTTTATCAGCAGATCGTATATATATTGAAATACCAAACTCTACTCCATAAACTTGTATAATTGAATTTTAATAAAAATAATTTTTTAGCAAGCAGGCTTTTAGCATGTGTCCCATGCTAGACTACCCAGCTCTGGCTCCTGATTTCAGCTTCCTGCCAATGGAGACTTTGGGACACAGCAGGTAACACCACAAGAAACAGTTTCTGTCACTCTTGTGGGGGATCTGGTTTGAATTCCCAGCTCCTTTCAACAACTCCAACCCAAACTGTTGAAAGCATTTAGGGAGTGAACTAGTAGATGGAATCTCTCTCTCTCTTTCACTCTCTCTCTCTCTCTCTCTCTCTCTCTATATATATATATATATATATCTGTCTCTGTCTCTCTCTCACTTAAAAAATGAATAAAAATTTAAAATTTCAATGTTTAACAAGATGGAGATGCTTGATCATCACATGTTAAATAAATGGAGACATGAACTAAATGGTGGTAATTAGGAACTGAAGTCAAAGGAGGCAAGGGAGTTATTATTCAGTGGATCCAGAGTTTTAATTTTTCAAGATGAAAGGCTTAAAGGGATGGTTGGTGGTGATATTTATACAATAGTCTTAATATATTTAATACTATTGAACTCTACACTTTAAAGTAGTTAAAATGGTGATCATTTTATTTATATTACAACTTAAAAAAGACAAAAAAATTACTTCTCACATGCATGTATATAAAACTAATGGCATGTATCTGAAAGACTATTTAAAAACTTTGATAAATATATGCAAAAGCACTATGACCTTTAAAGATTTGAAGAAAATAATATCCCACAGTTGACAATTCATTTTTCAAATTATCCAAAAACAAAATACTTGAGAGGATAACATATTTATGAAGTAGCTAATGATCAGTTTCAGTAAAGAAGAAAACACATGTCCATACATGTAAATGTGTGTGGTTTTCATGCTTTTTCAGATTTTTTTGTTAAATCTAAAAAGATGTAAAGTAATATTTTAGCTTAAGAACATATTTAGGAAAGTTGGTTATAGTATTATGCAACTTAGAAATTCCATTAGCATAAAAGTATGTAGATTTTCCCTAGATAAACCAACATAAGAAGTTATTACACTTATTTTCTAGAGTTAACTCAGAAATTTAGAGAAATTAAACAAGTTGAGATTTTACGGTGACAGAGAATTTGTCACACCCTTAGTCTGAAAGATTCACCTTACCTTATATGCACAGCTAACACTTTGCAAATGCTTCATTAGCTGCTTTCACAGCCTTTCATTAATTTTATTTTATTTTTACATTTCCGCACATTAAAACACATGCCACTGGCCAATGTCTGTCTTCATGACTACCTGTCTTGACTATTACATGGAAGAAATTAGTTATATGTCATTGCTCACATTAAATTTTCTTATATGAATCATCACATTGGGACCATTTTAATGGGATATATATATATGTATATATATATATAAAACCATATAAATAATTTCACATGTAAAGCGACAAAATAAGATGTCACTGTTGTATCTGTCAATTAAGTCATATAGCAATTCATGTTTACATTAAATATATCTGTAAGTATACATAACAATAAAACTGAACATGAAAATATCCTTGACACTTCTACATTTGTTGACATTATTCAGCTAATGTTAAAATGACAAACATGAGCAAACTGTTGAAATCCTTACTTAACGTATACTAAGCTGATCTTCTGTATATTAAGATAATCGAAAATGAATCTTGATGTGAATGGAAGGGGAGAGGGAGTGGGAAATGGGAGGGTTGTGGGTGGGAGGGACGGTATTGGGGGGAAGCCATTGTAATCCATAAGTCGTACTTTGGAAATTTATATTCATTAAATAAAAGTTAAAAAAAAGAAAAAGAAAAAAAATATTTTTTAAAAAGTAAAAAAAAAATAAAATGACAAACATAATTTAGAGTCTACACATGGAGTTATAAAATGGAAGAATTTATTATTATGCTAGATTATAATTAGTGTGGTGATTGTTTTTGCTAGAAGCATTTGTTTTTCCTACTTCGATGGCATTTTGGCAAAGAACCAGTAACACTGGCCCAGCTAGCTATATAAAGTGTGACCCTACACATCTGAGGAAATGTGATATGTAAATTGCAGAGATAGTTCAGGAAGATATTAACTGAATTTTGAGACGTAATTGCCCAGTACTTAAACTGTTCAGTGAAGTCGTCTCAGGCTCTGGAGCAGAGCCATCATGGAACATTTCAACCATTACTTTCAATTTAGACCATCAGCTTCGGTCCATTTACTTAGTGGTGAAATCAGAGCGATTGAGTCTTCTGAATCTCTGCCAGTTATAACCCACATACTTCACCCAGACCATGTGCAATCAGCTGATTGTTATCATTGGACTTCAACAAGAAATCCTCTACCATCAACTGAGTAGGCCTGGCTTCAGAATGAGGGTCATAATTTGAATGGCTGACATTGCTTACTCAGGTTACAAGTGACCCTTCAGTAAATTGAAAACAGTATCCCAATCTAACAAAACCATCAGTGCATACAATGCCTCATAACAAGGTCACATTCCACTCTTGTATGAAATCTCACGCAAGTATTATTTACCTCTTTGAAAGATGTATTTCAATTATAAACATATCACAAGTCACTATCGATGTCATATCTAATTAGTAATGTATTTTCCATATAGTAGAAGGGCATGTAAAGTTTACTGTAGCCTTTTCAACATGTTGAGAAATTACGATAACTGCAGCATGTTTTTAAAAATGATGGGGGTTTACATGTAAATCTCTAATATGTTTTAATTTTATGCATCATAGTAATTATATTTCTCATTGGAACTAAATGTTATTAGCTAAAACTAATATTTTTTTAATTCAAGTGATTTACTTCAAACATTTTCATTATAAAGACAGCTTAGTTGATGCAAAAATGTAAATAACAAATATTCATTTACTATATATAAGCATATATAAATGCATTCAATAAGCAAAGAGAAAGTCATAAGAAAAGTTAATACTGAAGCAAACTTATTTAGAACCTCCAAACTGAACTTAATATTTTCTTTAAAAATATTTTCTAAAAAATATTCAAGAGTATGGGAAATATATGCACATTTTAAGTAATAACATAATGATTGTATAGCACCTCTCAACCATCCAGATTTTGAATCCATTGTCTTGTACTTCTATACTACTTTCCATAGACATAGCTCCATGAATATTTTCCAGGTTCTGTACTATCAGGGCTACCTGAGCAACTATTATATAAAGACATATTAACGTGATTCAGCAAAGATATAACATCTGTCTGATAACCACAGTGGGACTTCTTTTTATTGATTATTAAATACTCCCCTGTCATCTACGAGAGCTGCTGTTTTAGGAATCTGACCAGTGAATTGAGTGGGGATATGAACCATTCTTGCATCATTTTGATTGCTAATTCAGACTTGACTCTTCAGCTGCATCCCTGGGATGAGAGAATGAAAGTTGCTGCTGCATTTTCACAGGTTCAGCACCAATCACTTTAGTAAATAGGATGTTTTCTAAGCCCTTCCTTGAGACAAGTATGAGTGGCAGATTTCTGGCTTTACTTAGTACCTCTACTCCTTCATTTCTTGTCTTCAGAATTTTGTTGAACTGCTGAGGGAGACAATATCATGAATGCAAAAAAGAAATTGTATTATGAATTTTGTGGTAGTTAACAGAATTAACATAGTAAAATTGTATATGTAACTTTATAACAATTACTTTTGAGAAAATCTACATGAAATGAAAACAATTTTTGTAACATAAATTATCAGTGCTGACACAACACACTCTGCACAGTGTATTACCTATTAATAAAATTGAATTCTGATGGAGGAATTTGGAAAATATCATGCTGAGTGAACTAAGCCAAAGGGACAAATATCATATGTTCTCCCTGATCGGCGACAACTAACTGAGCACCAAAGGGGAAACTTGTTGAAATGAAATGGACACTATGAGAAACAGTGACTTGATCAGCTCTTGTCCTGACGGTTGATGTACAATGTAATACTTTATCCATTTTAGTATTTTTTTTGTTCTAGTACCATTGGTTAAACTCTGTAATTAACACACAATTATTCTTAGGTGTTTATATTTTAACTGAAAAGTGATCCCTGTTAGGAATTTGGAAAACATTATGCTGAGTGAAATAAGCCAATCCCAAAGGGACAAATACCACTTGTTCTCCTTGATAGGTGACAACTAACTGAGCACCAAAAAGGAAACCTGTTAAAGTGAAATGAACACTATGAGAAACGGTGACTTGATCAGCCCTCACCCTGACTGTTGATGAGCAACTTGATATGTTATCCCTCTTAGTATTTTTTTTGTTTGTTCTACTTAATACTTTTGGTTGAATACTGTAATCAATACACAATTCTTCTTAAGTGCTGAAACTTAACTGAAAAGTGATCACTGTTAATTGTAAGAGTGGGAATAAGAGAGGGAAGAGATGTGCAATTCGGGACATGCTCAAGCTGACTTATCTCAAACGGTAGAGTTAGAAACATACCAGGGGATTCCAATTCAATCCCATCAAGGTGGCATGTACCAATGCCATCACACTAGTCCCAGTGATCAATTTCTCTTCACAATTGATCATAATGATAGGACTAAGAACCAAAGGGATCACATAAACAAGACGAGTGTCTGCAAACACTAGCTGATAGAATCAAAAAGGGAGAGAACAATCCAACATGGGAAGTGAGATACACAGCAGACCCATAGAATGGCAGATGTCCTAAACAGCACTCTGGCCTCAGAATCAGCCCTAAAGGCATGCGGATCTGGCTGAAAAGCCCATGAGAGTATTTCAGGCATGGAAAGCCAAGACACTCTGGCAAAAAAAAAAAAAAAAAAACACCACCAAACACCACTCTAAATGAAAGATCTCAGTGAGATCCAGTGGAAAGAACTGGTCATCAAAGAAGGAGGTACGTTTCTCTGAAGGGAGGAGAGAACTTCCACTTTGACCATGGCCTTGTTTAAATATGATCAGAGTCAGTGAACTCAGGGGGCTTCCATAGCCTTGGCAGCTCATGACAAGAGCCTAGGGTGATTACTGATGCCATAAACAAGAGTGTCAATTTGTTAAGTCAACAACAGGAGTCACTGTGCACTTACTCCTCATGTAGGATCTTTGTCCTTAGTGTGCTGTACATTGAGATTTAATGCTATAACTAGTACTCAAACAGTATTTTTCACTTTATGTTTCTGTGTGGGAGCAAACTGTTGAAATCTTTACTTAATGTATGCTAAACTGATCTTCTGTATATAAAGAGAAACGAAAATGAATCTTGATGTGAATGGAAGGGGAGAGGGAGTGGGAAAGGGGAGGGTTGCAGGTGGGAGGGACGTTATGAGGGGGAAGCCATTGTAATCCATAAGCTGTACTTTGGAAATTTATATTCATTAAATAAATGTTTAAAAAATGAAAAAAATAAAAAAATTGAATTCTTAATCTAAAATAATTCTATAAAGAAAAATCCAAAAATAAATGAGTGAATGGCAATTTTTAAAAATACTTAGGAAAAACAGAATACATTGTTAACCAAACTCTTCCACAAAGTAGAGAAAGAGGATATAGTTTCTGATTCATTTAATGAGGTCAAGATAAGCTTGTAAACAACACGTAAAAAAGCATATTACAAGAAAGACAAGTGCAAATTCATAGCAATCACAAAATAGACCCAAATATCCTAAACAAAATAGGCAATAAGATATTCTGATACATAAAGTGAATAATAAATTACTTTCCACTATACTAACTTTTCCCATTAATAATCAGTATAGTCACACTAGAAAGGAAATGAGAAAAAACTAAAATTTTCATCATCTTGGGAGATAACTTTCTACTTCTTAGGACATAATTGAATATTTTATAATTATTAGTTATGAATGTCAGCAAAACATTAGTGAAAGTTATTGTTTTTGACTGATAAATGATGTCTATCAAAATTCTACAACTACTATCCTACCTAATAGTGAAATGGAATTTCAATATCATTGCAAAAATAAGTACCTTCTCTATCTCAACTTATACAAATATTTTAGAAGTTCTAATTGGTGTGATACAAGTAATGGTCAAAATATTGAAAGGAACATGAAATGGTCTTATATTCTCCATGGAAACGATTTTGTAAATAATATTAGAAAAAACACAAACTGCTAATTTAACAAATGCATGTAGCAAGATCTCTATATAAAGTTCAAGAAATTCAACTCTTCTGGAAGAAACAAAAAAAACTGGTTATGGTGACTTAAATGGGTGTTGTGGCATATTGATAAAGGTGCAGTTTAGTGTGCCTGCATCCTATGTTGGACTGCCTGGTTTGGATCCCACCTCTGCTTCAGATCCAGCTTCCTGTTAATGCACACACTGGGAAGCAATAGATAATAGGTAATGGCTCTAGAACTTGGATCCCTGCTACCTATGTTGGAGACTAAGATGGAGATCCAGGCTCCTGGATTCAGTTTGGCCCAATCACAGATGTGTGGGTACTGGTGGAGTGCACTACAACGTGAAAAATTTTTTTCTCTCTCTCTCCAAATAAATAAATAAAGAAATAAAACATTAAGTTCTCTATACATTTAACACTATTAGTTATAATAGTATAGGTATATGTAAAATATATCAAATGAGAGATGGTCAAAAAAGAAAAATACAGCGACTTCCCTAATCCCAGCAGTGATCTTCCCAGGCCATCTACCCTTACTAAGAACAGATGTCTCTCAGGCATCCTCAAATAGTTTCCCTCTGTTTCCACGTGTTGACTCTATAGGTCTCAGGGGCCTATTTATCCTCCTTTACCATAGTTCAACTCTTTGTTTTCTCCTCTTCACCATTTTCAGTGCTGCAGGAGCTAGAAACAGACCTATAGGCTCCATCTTAGAAGTAAGGATGGGAGCCTACATACTACATCTTTGAGCAATTTCCAGGGCCCAGGTATGGCTGGAAGCTTGCCCACTTCCTATCATTTCAAGGGAATACCAGGTATTCACTATTCATGTAGTTTGAAGGAAGTTGAAATCTCTCAATGCATTTTTTGCTGAAGTTTCAGAAAGAGCTAGTTTTCTTTGACTCAAGGAGTCATTTATTTGAGAACTTTAATATCATCTCTTTTCAGATAATATCTGAACAAATAATGAAGACATCAATAGTAATAACAGTAAAAATATTGGCTAGTTTTAAATGGATATTACCAAAGTATTATGCAATAGGGCAATTCCTATCTATTAATTAAAATCATGAATGAAGTAAATGAGGCAAAGGAGGTCACAGAGTAAGCAAATTTTGGAACTAGATATTCACAGATTCTTTGTTTAAAGCCAGATCTTCTAAGTGCTATGTTCTGTCTTTTCTAGAAGAATATATGTTATCATGTTAGAACATGTCTATTGATTATTTTCCACTTTGTGCTACTCTTTTTTATACAAATTTTATTTATATAAAGAGAGCAGATTTCCTGTATTTGATAGATACAATTCTAGGAAGATAACCTTACTTAATTCCTTCCTCCCTTCCTCCTCCACTCAATACCCCCTCCTTCATTCCTTTCTTTGTTTTCCCTCTCATTTTTGCAATATCATAATATCAATTTGCTTTATAATCATAGGCTTCATGTACCACTAACCACAATGTACTACAAGTAAAAAGTAGAAAGACAACTGTTCCACAGGAATATAGATAAGGACTATAAATAATAATCCAATCATAAGACATCAATTTTATTCTTATACATTTCTTGTATTCTATATTAATTACTATGTTTCAGAAAAAATATGATGTTTTTCTTTTGGGGGCTGGCTTACTTCTGTAAGCATAATGGTTCCAGTTGCATCCATTTTGTTGTAAAAGGCATGATTTCTCTCTTCTGTATGGCTGAGTAGTATGCCATTGTGTATATATACCACAATTTACTTATCCATTCATCAATTGATGGACATCCGTGTTGATTCCATATCTTCATTATCATGAATTGAGCTGCAATAAGTAGTCCATTGCTTTTTTAAAAAGCTTTATTATTTCAGAATGATTTTAAATTTACAAAACAAAAACTGTGAGATTTAGTTTTGTTGGGTGATTTTTTCACAACTATGAGAGTCATCATATTATTTATTTATTTTTAGATTGATAGTATCATGAATTATATTACTGGATTGTCAATGAAAGAGAGGGAGAAAGAGATGGAGAGCAGAGAGAAAATGAATGTAAATATATTTAACAGAAAATTATTAGTCAAAATATAGAAGTGGTAGAAAATAACAATTTTGATTTCTTACTTTAAAATTGGCTTTGGAAAAGATTCCCACTTCACTCTAAAATAATTAGAGGAAATTTGCAGGGAAAGGAGGTGTAGAGGTCCAGCACACATGATCCAGCAATCCCACTACTGGGTATATATCCAAAAGACGTGAAATCATTACATCAAAGAGATACCTACCCCATCATGTTTATCATAGCTGTGCTCACAATAGCCAACATATGGAATCAACAAAAGTATCCATTATCACGTGAATGGATAAAGAAAATGTGGTATATATACACAATGGAATATTCTCATAAGAATGAATGAAATCCTGTCATCTGCAACTAAATGAATGGAACTGGAAGATATTATGTTAAGTGAAATAAAACAGACAACTACTACAAAATGTTCCACATATATGGATGGAAAAAAAAAGCTCAATCTGAATATACAATAATGATTACTAGATACTGGGAGTGGTGGAGTGGAGGATTAAGGGACTTTAGGTAATGGGCATCAAATCAAAGTTAGATTAAAGGAATAAATTCATAGTTACACAGCACAGTGGCAACTATGTGTCACAGAAGCCTACTGTTGCATGAACAAGTAGAATAAAGAACCTCCAAGCCTCCAATCATAAGGTAGTTTCAAATGAGAAATGCTGATTACCTAGTTCTGATTAGTATTAATTGTAGACATGTATTGAAATATCTCACTGCAATCCATCAATATGTACAATTGTTACTAATTAAATTTTAAATAAAATTGAGTATGACATAGACCCCCTCATATGTAACAAATTTTGCCATTTCAGAGATTTATTCTAATACTCTCAATTCTCATCACTCCTTCACAAGCAAAACTGAACTCTGCATCCAAGACACTTGAACATATTGGATGATTATCAGAGACCCCCCGAGCATTGCACTCAGGTATCTTTAATGATAACAGATGATGAAGGCTGGGGGACCACAGGGAAAACAAACCGACCTAAATTTCCTCTCAAACATCAATTTGCCTCTAAAGTTACAGCCATTGAACCACTGAAAAATGAGCCTGAACACAATCTTCAACATGGGTAATGGGTGACCCCCATCCACCACCTACTGCCTGCCACTACCTTGTAATTGCTGAAACCCTACCTCTCAAGTAAGAAGAGCTGTGTGGATTTGAGGTGCCATTTCTTGACTTTAAAGCAGGTTTTAGGTCAAATGTAGTTAATAGCTTTACCTTTCAGGAAGCCTTTTTTCTCTCATAGACTAAGTAACACAGCTGACCTTATTCATCTAATAAAATGTCATCCTGTCACATAGGCTTGCAAACATTCCAAAACAAGCTCATTAGCAAATAATGATGCCAAGAGAGTAACTTTTAAATGTCAATAAATACATTTTACTCCTTCTGGTAATCTGTGAAAAGTAAGTAGATAAGTAATTATCAGAGATATGCCTTTCTTTGTAGACAGATAGAAAGAATCTGTAAAACTTTAAAAGTTATATTTAAAACATAAGGCCAATCAATGGTTCTTCTTTTTCCCAGTATGGAAGATTTTTAATGAGATTCTAAACCTTAGATGGCCAATTTACATAAAACTCTGCTGCTATGTAATGAGAATGAAAAGGTGGCAAAGATTTTAGTTACACAATGTGATTTAAACTTTAAATAAGTTTCCAAATTGCTTCAGAAATATTTGTCCATACTCAGGTGCACACACATACACACACACATATAACCCCAATCATATACAACATTCAAAACAGGAATATTAGATGAAAGAAATGGCCATTTCCAAATATCATCTGTTCCATGTACTCTGAACCTTGAAACGCATTTTGGCCATGTTGAGGGGGGATTTCTATATTTTAGTAGAGTGTAGTCTGTTTCAGTAACTTTCCCAAACACCCACAAGTGGTTTGCAAGTTCCACATGGTAGATAAATAGAAATTGTAATTTTAAAGAAATTACCATTATTATTGTAGACCAGTATAATTGTAAAATAAAACAAGATGGTATGTAATTGTAAGGTAACATAAGAGAATGAGTATTGAAGTCTTTCTAAATGAAGCAATATTTTATCGAAACTTGAGAAATATTTGCTATGAATAAACTAATAATAGAGATTGAAGAAATTATTCCATAAAGAAGGAATGTCTTTTTTAATATAATTGTTCATTTGTTTGAAGGCATAGTTACAGAGATCGAAACAGGGGAAGAAGGCAGCAAGGTAGAAAAAGAGAGCGGGAGAGAGAGAATCTTCCATCTGCTGGCTCACCCCCCAGATGACGACAACAGCCAGGGCCAAAGCCAGAAACCAGGAGTTTTATCCAGGTCTCCACAAAGATGGCAGGGACCCAAGGACTTGGGCTATCATTTGCTGCTTTCCTAGGCCATGATCAGAGAATTGGATGGGACGTGGACCAGCTGGGACCCAAACATGAGCCTATATGGGTTCCAGTGTTGCAGGTGGCAGCTTTACCCACTATGCCACAAAGACAGCCCTGTTCAAGATATCTTATCATTATAAAAATAAAATCAGATCTTATCTAATTTATTCAATTGCAGTTATTTTTCCATAACAAAGTTAGTACAAGATGTGTCAATTTTCCACTGTTACTAATATAATATAATATAATATAATATAATTTAAACATTATACTTAGTGAAATAAGCCAGTCCCAAAAAGACAAATATCATACACTTTCCCTGAACTGTAGTAATTATTAGAGTACCTAAAAAGTAATCTATAGAAGTGAAATTGGCACTTTGAGACGCGATGTTTTTAAAACGGCCCTTTTCTCAATTATTGAGAAACAATTTTTTTTCCATACTATTTGTTGAACTCTTGGTGTAGGGTTAATCTTAAGCGTATAAAGTTAATTGAAAAAAAGATATTTGTAAAAAATATGAGATGGAATAGGAGAGGGAGAAGGAAGGAGGTTGTGAGTATTGAAGGAAGGAGGGTAGGGTGGGAAGAATCACTATGTTCCTAAATTTATACATATGAAATGCATGAAGTTTGCATACCTTAAATAAAAGGTTTCTATGTAAAGAAAAAAAAGCAAAAGGCAAAGAAAAAAATGTGCTATTTGAAAAAAGATTTTATAACAGTAAACATTACATAAAGAGAGAAATGATTTTCTCCAATTAGGAAGTTAGGATCACAACAGGGAAAGAGAAAATAACAAAATTTGTTGTCAGTAAAGATGTGGTGGTCACTATAGGGTTTTGTGTGCACAAATGTATTCACATCAGCTGTTGTTGGCTCATGATATGCCCAAGGTGATTTCATGAGCTACTGCTAATAGGTTGACCTTTATTTTCCACCGAAGATGAAAAGACAAGACCTGATATAAGGTATAAAATGTAAACTAGAAATGCTCTGGGTATTTCATTTTACAAATAAGCATTCTTTTACTTGTCACAGTACATTTTTTTCCATTTTCCAATGGGAACAATTTATTTTAAAGTTTCTTTTGTAAATAAATTTAAATCTGGTATTAGTATCAATTTTATTTTATAATGTCAATTTTATTTTATATTATCATAAAAGTTACAGTGAACAGCTTTCTCTATTTTAATCACCAAAATTCTATGATGTAATTCAAAATTATCAATAAAATTATTTATGTAAATATTAAATTCATTTATATATTAATAACAAGTTAAAGTATTATTTAAGCAATAAATGAAAAATTATGTTCTTAATAATAGGATGTAAGCTATACAACTTAATTACTTCAGGTATATATTATAGAAAATATATTCATTGTATAGATTCTATCATGCTTTGAAAATTTCCTTTCCTGATACAAATTTTACCCGTGACTTAACCCAGAGAAAATCCATAAAACAAGGAAAGGTAGAATGGAGTCATTTAAATTCTAAGAATATGTGCATATTAAACTAAGACCTGAAAGTTGAAAAGTCTCATACTCCAGGAAAAAAACCTGAAGGTAAGTGCAAAGATCTCCAAATTTTGTAAGAGGATATGGATCAATGAATTATATGTTGAAACAAAAGACAATGATAAAGCTGTGCTCTTTGCAATAATTTGTATGAAACCTAAAAGTGAAAGTAAAACAAAAAATTTTACATGAAACAGACATATTTGT
The DNA here is from genome assembly GCF_051225735.1 of Oryctolagus cuniculus. Taxonomy (NCBI): domain Eukaryota; kingdom Metazoa; phylum Chordata; class Mammalia; order Lagomorpha; family Leporidae; genus Oryctolagus; species Oryctolagus cuniculus. The sequence goes on from NC_142880.1 coordinate 47,760,819, forward strand.
TGCATTAATTATTCCAAAAGCTCAGAGGGACTCACTGAGGGAAACTAACCAAAGTTTGTTTCTTCCTCCTTTGAATCTTTCAATGCTTCCTGATTTTTAAAATTTTAATTAATTAGTTTTTAGTGCTTCTTGAGAACCATTTAATGTTACTGCATGTGGAAAAGTGTGTCAAATCTGAGGGCAGAAACAAACCACCATTTGCTGGAGTTCTTGAGATAAGAAATCCAAGATCAATATACCATCAGAGTTGATTACTGTGAAATTTCTCTTCCTTGTTTATGAAGGCACAAATGTCATCAGAAGAACTCTACCTTCATGACCTCAATGAAACCTAATTATATCTTAATTACATATCAAAGGCTTCAGGGACAACTAGATTGGGATCCATCCTTTTTAAAGTTTGTTTAAATTGTTTTGAAAATTTATTGATTGATTTGAAAGGCAGACATGCAGAGAAAGAAGGGGAAAGAGCAGACAGAGAGGGGGAAAGAGAGAAAAAGAGAGAGAGAATTTTCCATCTGCTGGTTCATTCCAAAAATTATTGCAACTAGGAGGGCTGGGCCAGGCAAAAGCTGAGGGGCGGGGTGGCTAGGAACTCCATCCTGGTCTCCCACACAGGTGGCAGAGACCCAAACACCTGGGTCATTTTCTGCTGCATTTCTGGGCACATTGGCAGGAGGCTGGAACAGAAGTGATGGAGCTGGGATTCGAACCAGCACTCCAATGTGGGATGCTGTAGTCACAAATAAATTAACCCATTGCATGAAACCATCCTCTCTGCTTTGAATCACAACAGTGGCCTCTGCTTTTAAATATGGTAAATTACATATTTCTATGAAAATGAATTCTATTTTTTGCATCTGTAAAATCAGAGTATTAATAGTTTCAAAAATTTGAATGACATAATAGGAAAACGCAAAGCAGCAAGACATGGGTATTATAGGTTTATGTGAAATAACTGTATTAAAAAGTTGAAATATTTTGATTCTCAGAATTCTCTAAAGGGCTTGCATCTATTAACTCAAGGTAACTCAGGAGCAGCATGTGAATAAATTTGGAAATATTTTTCAAATATCAGATAGCTTGGGTTTGTAAATTTTTAATAGAAAACATTCCCTACTGATCTGTGATGCAAATCTCCATATATTTATTTATATTAATAATATACTTAAATTATCATTCTATGGTGAAGTAGTAGTCATTCAAATGTGATTAGAATGTATTCATGGAGGTTTAATATGTATATGAGAATATGTATTTCTATAATCAATTCAAAATTGACATTTTTGAGAAAAAAGGACTAAAAATAACTCAACAGCACAGCGTTTTCTCCTTACTCTTTATAGAATTTTTTGTTGTTAACCTCATGAGATAGCATTATAAGATATGAACAATAAATCAAATGTTTCATGAAAGTAAAGGTATTTTTAGTTTCATCAATAATAATTCTCCTTTGAGGATGCAAGAAGTTCATGTCTTGAAATTTTTATTATGTAGTTACAAAACTATAGCTTTTATAAAAATATTAGATGCAGGTTTATTTATAGATTATAAAATACATCATATTTTAGATATGCTAGAAATCATAGCATTTTATGATACATGAAATATGTCAGTTCTGAAGTTGTTGTATGGCTTTAAATGCATTATATTATGATAGATGTCTAAAAATGAACTCAAAGCAGAATAAAACAAAACTCCCAGAAGAAAAACTTGTCACATATTTGTTCTCCTCTTCCGCAAAATGACAATCAAATTGAATATAGTCTACTTAATCATAGTTAACATTTTATTTCACTCTAAATGTCACAATGGAAAAGAATCCTAGAATCTACACAAAAATTAGCTAGGACAACCCTAAGAATGTACATTTGGTTTTCAATGTAAATAATGATTGATGGTGGTCTTCTTAGATATGTATTTATGAAATACAGGAAATTTGTTTTCTTTGTATTAATAAAATTTTTAAAACTAAGTTTATATAAAAAAGATATCATAGCTTCTAGCCAGAGTGGCTAGTGAGCACTGAAAATATATCTAGTCCAAACTGTGACATGCCATATGAACAAAACAACAGATTTTAAACATAATATGTATTAAAAACAATAATATCTGATTGATTTTGTATTAATTATGTGTTGACTGAAATTTATATTGATTTAGTTAAATAAAATATATCATTAGGGGTAAGTCCGATTGAGCATGTGCCGAACTGTACATCTCCTCCCTCTCTTATTCCCACTCTTACATTTAACCGGGATCACTTTTCAGTTAAATTTAAACACCTAAGAATAATTGTGTGTTAATTAAAGAGTTCAACCAATGGTATTAAGAAGAACAAAAAAATACTAAAAGGAATAAAATAATAAGTTGCTCCTCAACAGTCAGGAGAAGGGCTTATCAAGTCATTGTTTCTCGTAGTATCCATTTAACTTCAACAGGTTTCCTTTTAGGTGCTCAGTTAGTTGTCACTGATCAGGGAGGACATATGATATTTGTCCCTTTAGGACTGGCTTATTTCACTCAGCATGACGTGTTCCAGATTCCTCCGTTTAGAAACATGCCAGGGGATTCCAATTCAATCTCATCAAGGTGGCATATAAAAATGCCATCTCACTAGTCAAAGTGATCAGTTTCAGTTCATAATTGATAAGAATGATATGATTAAGTGTCAAAGGGATCACATAGACAAGATTAGTGTCTGGTCTGCTAATACTAACTGATAGAATTAGAAAGGAGAGAACAATCCAACATGGGAAGTGAGATACACAGCCGACTCATAGAATGGCAGATGTCCTAAACAGCACTCTGGCCTCAGAATCAGCCCTTAAGGCATGCGGATCCGGCTGAAAAGCCCATGAGAGTATTTCAGGCATGGAAAGCCAAGACACTGTGGGGGGGGGAAAAACACACACACACACACAAAAAAAAACCTAAATGAAAGATCTATGTGAGTGAGATCCCAGCGGAAAGAACGGGCCATCAAAGAAGGTGGTACCTTTCTCTGAAGGGGGGAGATAGCTTCCTCTTTGACTATGGCCTTGTCTAAATAAGATCAGAATTGGCATACTCAAGAGGCTTCCGTAGCCTTGGCAGCTGATGACAAGAGCCTCCAGTGATTACTAACGCCATAAATAAGAGTGTCAATGGTTAAATCAACAATAGGAGTCACTGTGCACTTACTCCCCATGTAGGATCTCTGTCCTTAATGTGTTGTACTATGCGAATTAATGGTATAACTCGTACTCAAACAGTACTTTATACTTTGTGTTTCTGTGTGGGTGCAAACTGCTGCAATTTTTATTTAATATACACTAAATTGATCTACTGTATATAAAGATAATTGAAAATGAATCTTGATGAAAAATGGAATGGGAGAGGGAGTGGGAGATGTGATGGTTGAGGGTGGGATGGAGGTTATGGGGGGAAGTCGCCACTCCCTGCTTTTTAAGAGAGGCCAGAATACTCTTTCAAGAGGCAGAGAGATGGAATGAAGAAGCATTGCTTAATGCAATGGCATGTCTCCTTTTGTTTTATAGTTTTATACCTTATGCTCATTTTCAGTTGAGTTAATTAGTGAAATGTGTAAAATTGGAGTTGACAGTTTATTCCTGAGAAAACATTGCATTCTTTTTCTCTAAGTACTTAGACTGCTACAAGTCTAATTTCAGTAAATTATGTTTTTTTTTTTTCTGTTAGGATATGGCAACTATTGGAAATTCAACAATTAGATATGTTAGAGGGCAATTCTGTGATGAAAATTTCTCAAGGCACCGTCTTGTTACACATTGCTCAGACATACAAGCATTGGATTTCCTTATTAACCACTTGCTTTTGCAGTCTGTTCTGAACAAGATGCTCCTTTTGGTTCTGTAACTGCCTATTACAATGTTGTCTTTAAAATACTTTGTTAAGTTCCATACCTTCTCTCATTCTCCAGGGAGAACCTTTAAAATTTCTACCCTCTCATGTACTGAAATAAGAAAATTCCATGAGGGCAGCTCAGTTATTCTAAGTTGGCAAGTTTAGAGCTCATTCTTTTTTTGACTTTTGGATCATAGTTTTTCTAATTTTTGAAATCAGAAAAGAATTCATTTTTTTATATTTAATATATGTTATTACCAATTATTTCTGTGGTAACAAGTTTTTATTTTATGCTATATGTTTCCAGAAACAAAATTCCCCTCATTTATTTTCAATAGTACAATATTAAATAACTTTTAAATAATAACATCAAAATAGCCTTAAAAGATAATTGCAATAATTTTTTATTTCAGTGCTGGAGTTAAAATTTGTTATCTGCTCAAATCTCATGAAGGACTTCCTGTGGCGTGCAGGAATATAAATGTTTGAAAAAATCTCTTACATGTTACGGTGTAATCATGTTCCCATTAAGTCGTATAGTCGAGCCTCTGATTGTTTTTCTCTTGTGTGTACTAAATGTCTTTGTAATTGTAGTCAACTTTCATTCTCTCGGATGTGTTCTAGCAAAACACATAATATAAATGGATGTATCCAACATCTTGAACACTTGAGAAAAAGCAACAACAAATCACAAGAGTTACAGTATGTGGGTTTGAATTTACACCAAAGCTGCCTTGGAGACAAAGGACAATAATAAAACTGTTAAGTCAAGGAGAAGTACAATAATCAGCATTCTGTATATGCTTTTAATGTTTTAAAAGTGTTTAAAATGCATTTTACAAAATAAAACCTCTTAAGGAAAACTCAGTTAAAAGGAACATACAAGTCTGGTGCATTTTGCTAAGGTAAGCAAACGGGCTCTGAGGAGAATTGAGACTGAGGAACTTCAGAAAATAGATGTTCTCCAAGGAGAACTGTCACAGACAGAAACACAGGAGAGTCAGCAAGAGACAGAACTGACCATAACTGACATTTGAGACCACAGAAATGGCCACTTTCTAGAATTACATTATGGAAGGAATAGAAATGGAAACGAATGTGCTTCTGGACCTCTGGAGAGCATCCTCCAATAATCAGTAGGTTCCAGGTGTAACAAGCTGCCCAAAGGAATTCAAAGAGGAAAATCTGTCATATATACAATATAAGGTAGAAGTAAGATAACCAAACAGTAAGGACACTCAGAGGGTCAGGAGCCCAGTGCTCTTATTTCATTTAAGACAATACTCAGAGGGCCAGTGCTGTAGCATAGTGGTTACAGCCTCTACCTGCAGTGCTGGCATCCCATATGCGGGCTGGATTTGAGTCCTAACTGCTCTACTTTCAATCCAGCTTCTTGTTAAAATGCCTGGGAAAGCAGAGGAAGATGGCCCAAGTCCTTGGGCCCCTGCACTCACATGGGGCACCCAGAAGGAATCCCAGACTCCTGGCCTCAAATAGGCACAACTCAGCTGTTGCGCCCGTTTGGGCAGTGAACCAGCAAATGGAAGACCCCTCTCTCTGCCCCTCTTTGCCTCTGCCTCTTTGTAACTATGAATTTCAAATAAACAAATAAATAAATCTTAAAAAAACAATACTCAGACACATCCTTGCCTATAGGTATTTATAGAGTGCCTGACTCTCATTCAAAGTCCTGCTTTTAGCTCCCTCAGGATCAATTAGCTTCAAAGTAAAATTCAAAGGCGGTTTACACAATATTTTAAAACACGTATCAGACTGCAAGTTGAATTTTTCAGAGGTTTTATAAGATGTTGAATACAGTGTGGTAAATTTGTTATTCTCTGGTTTTTGTAGCTTTGGAGTATTTGTTTTTATTGACATAAAATATACACGATTATAGAAAGAATGCATAATTCACTACCCAGATGCATACTTAAAGTTCATGAGACCCCTGTCCCCTCAATGTAACAAACATAAACCATTCCCTAGAATGGTAAAAGTGTTTTAACCTGCATTCTGAGAAAATAACCTTATATACACATTTTAAGGGCTGGATGTTACCAGGGCATTGAACACCGTGTATAACAAAAAAAAAAAAAAAAGAAAGAAAAGAAAAGAAAATGTGTGCTTTATTCCTATGAAGAATATAACTTTTTAAATGTCAGATTAAATCATTGTGCATTAATATCACACACTGCAGAGAAACTAATAGAAAACTGTTGATATCAGTAATGTCAATGATACTTTGTCATTGCTGAGACTTTATCTCTTAAGTACTATATCAATCTATTCCAATTCTCCATTTTCACTTATAGGCTATATTAACAGGACTTTTATGCCATTGAATGAGCATATGATTAAATATATTCTTCCCATTTTTTTTTATCAACTGATGCTCATTTTACTAGTCAAACTAGATTCCAAACCTGGGGAATGAATGTCTAGTAAGATATTAATATTATAGAACCTATATTCATATAATTTTTAGAAATGTTTATATTTAATTTCCTTCTTGGAGATTCCTAATACGTTGTACTACATTATAGCAATGAGAACATTTATCCTATAAACATATTTTAGGTTCCAGAGTTGTGACATTTACAGGGGTAAAGCCACTCCTATGATGCTTGCATCCACATGGGCATTGGTAGCAATCCCTGTTGCTTCACTTTTGATCCAGCTCCCTGCTAACAGACAAGGAAAAGCCATGGATGACAGCCCAAGTGCTTGGGTCCCTGTCACCCATGTGGGACACCTGGAGAAAACTCCTGGCTCCTGGGCTAGTCCAGGCCACTGTGGCCATCTGGGACGTGAACCAGTGGTTGGAAGTGTGGGAGACAGGGCCTGTCTCACAAGATGACACTGAGAGGAAGTGGAAAAATGCGGAACTGAGAATGACTGGGAGCTGACCTTATCATCGATTGGAGGAGAACTGCATGCACACCGCGTGGACTCAAACCTGATTGGTCTGATTGCCGCATGAACTGAGGGACAATTCTGATAGGTGGAAAAGGACTATATATGGAAGAGAATACAGCGTAGAGCTCTCTCTTTTTTTTTTCCTCTTTTCTATCTTTCTACCCTGTAACATTTTCTATTAATAAAGCCTTACTGAAGGGGAAGCAAACAGCGTTTGCTGTCGTTCCTCCGCGGGCGGGAGAGCGACATGGAAGATCTCCCTCTCTCTTTATTTGTCTATCCCTCTCTACTCTCTGTAGCTGATTTTTAAATAAATAAAATGTGTTTTTTTAAAGTATATATAAGATGGCACCACCGGGTTCTAGTCACTGTCGGGGCGCCGGATTCTGTCCTGATTGCTCCTCTTCCAGGCCAGCTCTCTGCTATAGCCAGGAAGTACAGTGGAGGATGGCCCAAGTCCTTGGGCCTTGCACCCACATGGGAGACCAGGAGAAGCACCTGGCTCCTGGTTTCGGATCAGCATGGTGCGCTGGCCGCAACGCACCAGCAGAGTGGCCATTCGGGGGGTGAACCAATGGAAAAGGAAGACCTTTCTGTCTCTCTCTCTCTCTCACTGCTTAACTCTGCCTGTCAAATATATATATATATATATTTTTTTTTTTTTTTTCTGACAGGCAGAGTGGACAGTGAGAGAGAGACAGAGAGAAATGTCTTCTTTCCATTGGTTCACCCCTTAAATGGCTGTTATGGCCGGCAGGCTGCACAGATCCGAAACGAGGAGCCAGGTACTTCCTCCTGGTCTCCCATGCAAGTGCAGGGCCCAAGCACTTGGGCCATCCTCCACTGCCTTCCCAGGCCACAGCAGAGAGCTGGACAGGAAGAGGAGAGACTGGGACAGAATACGGCACCCCAAACGGCACTAGAACCCAGGGTGCCAGTGCCACAGGCAGAGGATTAGCCAAGTGAGACGTGGCGCCGGATTAAAAAACAGTATGTATTTTAAAACATGTCTTCATGGGGCCGGGGTTGTGACATTTACATGGTAAAGCTGCTGCCTGTGACACCAGCATCCCTTATGGGCATTGTTTCAAATCCTAGCTGCTCCACCTCCCATCTAGCTCCCTGTTAATGCACTTGGGAAAGCAATAGAGGATGGCCCCTGTCACCCACATGGGAGACACGGAGGAGGCTCCTAGCTCCTGGTTTTGGTCTGGCCCAGCCCTAGCTGCTGCATGATTTGGTAAGTAAACCAGTGGATAGAAGATTTCTCCCTCATTCTCTCTGCAATTCTGCCTTTAAAAAAAAATAAATAAATACATCTTTAAAAAAGAAACCCTTGTTTTCACATTAAAATTAGTCTTTAAATGTTTTTCTAAGTATAACTTGGGAAATGTTTACCCTAATCAGTAAGCATCAAATATATTCTTGCAATTGTTCAGTCATGGATCTGTCTTTGATTTGGATCTACATATCCACTGTTCACAGCCTGTCTTAAGCACTTCATTGATGGTTTATTCTATTTCAATAATATTCTAGCTATTCACTTTCTTCCACAACCCTTTCAAACTGTTTCACCTACAATGCTTTCAATCCGAGGCAGAAACCAGAATTTTATCTTGTTAAAATATGTCAATCATTGTCATTGCTCTGCTCAAAACTCTCCAATAGCTTCCCATTTTACAGTAAAAACAAAATCACTTGAAGTCATGTATGTGGTCCCTACTAAATATGGCCTCCAATGCTCCTTTGACTTCAGTATTAATTTTTTAAAATTTTTCACTATTTTTTTTATTTCACTCAGGTATACCAACTTGCCAGCAGTGTCTTAAACACACAGTCACATATCTACCTCTTGTATTTTGTACTTGTATTTTTTTATTAGAAATGTCTTCTCCCTGGGGACTCCAAAGCTAGTTTAATTATTTAACCCTGTTTACCCTACTTACCCAAAAATACATTGCTTAGTTTCGCAATTCAAAATTTTGAATGTTTGAAATATTTTATCTTTTACTCAATTAACATTAAGCTAATGATATATAAATTATTATAGTCTTATTAGTTTTATATTTGTTCCACTCTTTAGAGTACTTTGACTATGTAAAAGGGAGAATTTTGTTTGATTCTGCTTTTTTTCTGATTTGTTCACTGACTGATATAAACCCTGCACAAATAAGTAAGCATTCAATAAATATTTTTAATGAGTTGATGAATGAGTGGATCAGTATAATCAGACTGAACTGCTTGCAAGACTTGAAAAAGCGATTTTCAGAGTGTATTGGTAGATATGGAATCTTCGAGCTGAGAATATACCTGTTGAAGATAGAGTTTACTTATCTTAGCAAAAGAATCTAGAGAGTATAGAATTATAATAAAGTTCTATATCTTCCTACATACTGTAATATCTAGTGATGTGGAGAAAAATGAAAGTTTGGTATACAATGATTAAAACAAGGGTGTAGGCCGGGCCATGGCTCACTAGGCTAATCCTCCACCTTGCGGCGCTGGCACACCAGGTTCTAGTCCCGATCGGGGCGCTGGATTCTGTCCTGGTTGCCCCTCTTCCAGGCCACCTCTCTGCTGTGGCCAGGGAATGCAGTGGAGGATGGCCCAAGTGCTTGGGCTCTGCACCCGCATGGAGACCAGGATAAGTACCTGGCTCCTGCCAGGTACACTGCGGATCAGCGCAGTGCGCCGGCCGCAGCGTGCTGGCCGCAGCGTGCCGGCCGCGGCGGCCATTGGAGGGTGAACCGATGGCAAAGGAAGACCTTTCTCTCTCTCTCACTGTCCACTCTGCCTGTCAAAAACAAAAACAAAAACAAAAACAAAACAAAACAAAACAAAAAAAAACCAGGGGTGTAGAAAGCAAAAGGAAATAAAGGAAATTCCGGTCTATATGATATGAAATCAAATTGTAAGGCTGAAAATCAACCACTTAACAAGCAAAATGTAACACAAAAAAGTGTCATAACCTTTTTAATTATAATAAGTGAAGACTAAGGGGTATTATTAATCAGATAAAGATCACTGGTAAGTTAGTAAAAACAAAATAAAACCAAATAGAACCCACTGTATATCATAACCTCTTATGCAGGTAATAAGGCATCAGGCACTTGAGACATCACATGCTGTCTCCCAAAGTGCATCTTAACAGGCTGCTAGAATCAGAAGCAAAGTCAGACAGGACTCAAAACAAACACTACATGATGGCATGTAGGCATCCTAAGTGGTATCTTAGTCACTGTTACAAAAGGTCACCTCAGATTTTAAGATGTTCATGAACACAAAAGACCACTAAATTGGAGGAATGGAGTGAACTGGCAGTGCAGAAATAGGAATCCAAGCAACATTATCTACCCTGAAAAATAATTGCTTTAATGTGTCTCCTTTGTTACTGCCCTTAGCCTCTTTTGTAAAAGCAATTGCCTTACCACTTTGAAAGATGGATGCTAAGGTTCTATATTTCTGTGAATTTAAGAATGGGATGCTGATTGCAGAGGCCAAAGTCAGCAGAGATATTGTCAATTCTGTGAAGATGCCCTATAGTTGGTTTCCAGGTAGCACGACCTTATAAGGAATATCTGTGACCAAGGCAACACCTATAGTGCACTCAGAAGGAGTAAGGTTTATATGTTAGGATCCTTATCAGAAGAATGACTAATGACTGTGCTGTTTGTTTCCCCTTGTGACAGAAATTACATTCATTTGTGGGAATTTGAATATCCCCTCTTTAATCAGCAATCAAGTTTGTTTTCTACTACCAGATATCCTTAATTTTTCTATGAGGTATTCTTTGATTTTCAATGTGATTGGCAGTCAAACATAAATCTGTATGCTTTAAACCTTACTCTGCATGTACTAACCCTGTAAGAATAGTATATATACATCCTGTAATGAAACTTGGGTTTGTTAACAGCCAACTCAATTATCTGACTTGTTTCCAGGTTTAAAACTTTAGTGATACTAAATGAATGAACTCTAACTTTTATTCTTTAGCCAGACTGTTTCAGTTGATGTTGCTATACCAGACTCCTGTTTCTACTTTTCTTATATGATGCTGAACAAATTTATTTAATGTGAGGATGGGTATTGTGGAGCAATGGCTTTGTTTGCCACTTGGAATGGCAGTATCCCATATCAGAGTGTCTGGTTTGAGTATTGGCTACTCCAAACTTCCAATCCAGCTTCCTGCTAATGCGTTTAGGAGGCAGTGGATGATGGTCCAAATACTTGTGTTTCTGCAAGCATGAGAGAGACCCTGAAAATATTCCTGGCTCCTGGTTTTGGCTTGAACCAAGTCCAGAATTCACAGAATTCTCCTGCTACTTCTGAATATTGTAGTTCATTTATTCCATTACTACTGTGAGTAGGAATCAGAACCACAAAGTCATAACACATCCTCTTTCTCTAACAATTAATGCCTATAGTTAACCAGAACCAGAATTCGTAGCCACCATCTAAGATCTACCATCGCTAGAATAAAAGAGACTTTATTTGTTAACTCTATTTATTAACTTATATATACAGCAATTTAATGTAGTGAGAAAACAGTTCTCAAGCATAAGATTCTAGCTGGACTCTGATACTTATGGAATCTCATACAAGTATTTAAGTTCTTTAGGGATTCACTTTTTCTTTTTTTTTTTTTTTTTTTGCCTTCCCAAAGAGACTTTATTTTTCACATAGCTGAAGTGCAAAACATAGCTGACCATTTTTAATAAGAACAATGAAAGTTTTAACCACAGAATATCTACAAGAATTGGGATTCACTTTCATCTCTGTAAAATTTATAGCAAATTCATGATGTAGAGTTTCCTACATTCATATTTTAAGCAATTTTTATAAATTGTTTTCTATTTTAAAGGCATTTGATAGTTATTGGAGATAAAATCTAAGAATAAATTATAATCCCCATGAAAGTGATTTCTGTGTTTATTAATTTCTCAATCCTGCCATGATTTCTCTTTTTTTAAAATTCTGACATTTTGAGTCTGGTGTATTTACTTCACTTAGCATAATGATCTCCAGTTGCATCCATCTTATTGCAAACATCAGAGTTGCATTATTTCTTATGGCTGAGTAATATTCCATCTTGTATTAGATCATCAGTTGGTGGGCATCTAGGTTGATTCCATATTTTAGCTATTTGAGCTACTATAAATATGGGAGTGCAGGTAATAGTTTCATATGATGATTTCATTTCCTTTAGATATATTCCCAGGAGAAGGATAGCTGGGACATATGGTAGATCCATTTTTAGTTTTCTGAGGAATCTGCATATTGTTTTCCATACTGGTTTTACAACTCTTTATTGTCACCAACAATGTAATAAGGTAGCTTTTTCTGCACATCCTCTGCAGCATTTGCTATTTTTTGAATCTTGATAATGGCTATTCTAACTAGGGTGAAGTGATATCTCATTGTGATTTTTATTTCCATTTTTCTCATGCCTACAGTGATCCTGAGCAATTTTTCAGTATCTGTTGGTCATCTGAATTTCATGCCTTGAAAAAGGCCTTTGCCCATTTCTGAATTGCATTATATGTCTTTTTACTGTAGAATTTCTTGAGTTCCTTTAGTATTCACAATATTAATCTTTTATCAGAAACATGGCTTGCAAATGTATTCTTTCGTTCTGTCAGTTGCCTCTTCACTTTATTAATTGCTTCCTTCTTAGCTTGATGTAATCTCATTTGTCTATTTTCACTTTTGCTGCCTGTGATTCTGGGTTCTTATCTGCGAAGTCTGTGCCTACGCCAGTGTTTTGCATTGTTTATTCTATGTCTTCCTCTAGTAATTTGATCGTTTTAGGTCTTAAGTTTAGATCCTTGACCCATGTGAATTAATTTCTGCATCAGATGTAAGGTTGAGTTCTTGTTTCAATCTTCTACATGTGGAAATCCAATTTTCCCAGCACCATTTGTTGAAGAGACGACTTTATCCAGCGAATGATTTTAGCTTATTTGTCAAACCTTGGTTGTAGATATTCAGATTAATTTCTGATCTTTGTTCTGTTTCAGTGGTTCTATAGCTCTATATTTGTGCCAATAGTACTAGGATATTTTGAAGTAAAATATACCCAAAAAGAAAAATGCCATATGTTTTCTCCTTTTTATGGGAAGTCTAAATGAAGATAAAATTATTTTAGGATCTATTAGTACATAATCCTTAGTCTCAATTTCTAGACTTAATGATAAGAGTTTCACTTCCTCTATGTATAGGTTGACATCTCCTTTATGGAGGGCTTATCTTCTGCTTTCAAGAAGGAAAAATATGGAGAAGGGGTCAGGTACACCCTTTTGTATAATGGCTGCTTTAAAAAAAAATAGTGTATTAAGCACAAAATAATCATTGTGCCATGGTGCCACCTAGTAGCACAGTTCATCATATTTCAATATCAAGCTATATTTTTGTTTTGTGTTCATATGATTCCTGATTTTTTTCCATATTGTATAAGACAAAAGAAAGTAGAATATGTTATTATAAGTTTCGTACATTAAACTAGCTCCAATAGGCCTTCCAGGAAATGTCATATACATTTTTAATTTGAATATTATTTTATAAAATGGTTAAATCATTAGTGCCAAGTTCTTTCTCAGATGTACATCATTGAGATTATCATCCTCAGAGGAGCTCTAAGTAATGTACTTGATCACTAAAGAAGAGAGTATGTATGACATTGAAAAATATTTCTATATTATAACAACAGAATCTTAATTTCATTGTGAATTAATTTCATTATGGCACAGGCATTTTTTAATAATTCAAGGCCAATAAAAGCAAACAAGCAGCTGGCACTGTGGCTCACTAGGCTAATCCTCCACCTTGCGGCGCCGGCACACCAGGTTCTAGTCCCAGTTGGGGCGCCGGATTCTGTCCTGGGTGCCCCTCTTCCAGGCTAGCTCTCTGCTTTGGCCAGGGAGTACAGTGGAGGATTGCCCAAGTACTTGGGCCCTGCACCCCATGGAGACCAGGAGAAGTACCTGGCTCCTGCCATCGGATCAGCGCGGTGCACCGGCCACAGCGCGCTGGCCGCGGGGGCCATTGGAGGGTGAACCAACAGCAAAAGTAAGACCTTTCTCTCTGTCTCTCTCTCTCACTGTCCACTCTGCCTGTCAAAAAATAAAAAATAAAAAAAAGCAAACAAGCATGTTTGTTTATATATATTAAAAATTTTGAAGACTTCAGAATTGGAAAATTTTCAAAGAAAGAGGAAATACCTTACTATTTATCTGATGTTAAAATTTAAAATAAATACTTTCAGAATTCATTCATTTAAAAAGAGTTCTCTATTTGTTAATAGATATTTACATTCTTAAACAGTTCACTACTTTTGCCAAAAGAAAAAAGTGTAGCCTAAGAAAGTATCAAACAAAATGGAAAGAAAATGGGACACTCTATGGCATAGCAGGGTAAGCCGTAGCACCAGCATCATTCCATGTGGGCACCTGTTTGAGTCTCAGCTGCTCTGCTTCTGATCCAGCTCCATGCTAATGGCCTGGGAAAGCAGTAGAAGATGTGCCAAGTCCTTGGGCTCCTGTACCCACATGGGAGACATGGAAGAAGCTCCTGGCTTCTGGCTCTGACTGCAGCCTGGCACAGCGCTGGCTGTTGTGGCCATTTGGGAAGCGAATCCAGGTATGGAAGACCTCTGTCTCTCCCTCTCTCTCTGTAATTCTTTTAAATAAATAAATTAAATCTTCAGGAATAATGGAAAGAAAATATAAATCTTCATAACTCTTGGCATATTTATTTATTTCTGAATCATTTTGCACATTTCTTTGAAAACTCAAGTACTTATATTTTGATTTTAATTACCACTATTCAACAGTGTGAATTTTAACTCTCATAGTGATAAAATGAGAGTGAATTCAAAAAGGAAAAGCTTAAGCTAATAGTTTCTCCAACTAACTAACATTTTGCACAAAGAAACAATAGCTTTGGTTTTCCCAATTTGTGACTTTTAGATTTTAAGCAAATTGTCAGGATCTCCCCCTCCGGGAACTAGCTGGGTTACCGCGAAGGAAGAGTCGAGGAGACTGAGGAAGGTCAAACTAAACACATTTTATTGATACTCTAGGCAACTAGGAGGAGAGATCGCTCAAGTCTACTCCTGCGGGCACTAGGCACTAAGGACCAGGAGCTTCTCCCCGCCGGCACTAGGCACTAAGGACCGGGTAGAGAGGCTGAGCAACCTCTGGTTTACAGCGTCTGAGGGTCCCTTTATATACAGTTTCTAGAGGCTAGACCCGCCCACATTCCGACCCCCCAGGGTCCCTCATCATGGCAAGGACAGTTTGTGGTTAGGCCATCTAGGTAGGACGTCCATTTTCAAATCTTTCAGCTAGGGTGGTTACCACTCTTCTTTCAAGCTGTGTGCTACTGCGCAGTTACTTTCTTTCAAAGGGTGCTACAGTTACTTTGTTTCAAAAGGCGCTACAATTACTTTCTCCATGAATGGTTCCCTAACACAAATCATGGAATCTTCTTGGGTTTTGTTGTTGTTGTTGTTGTTGTTTGCTTTTTTTTAAAAAAAATTGTTTATTTGGAAGTGAGTTACAGAGAGAGAGGGAGAGACAAAGAGACATCTTGCATCTGCAGATTCACTGTACATAAGCCATAGGAGTCAGGAGCTTCTTCCAGGTCTCCCACGTGGGTGCAGGGACCCAAGCCCTTGGGCCATATTCTGCTCTTTTTCCCAAGTCATTAGAGGGAAGTTGGATTGGAAGTGGAGCAACAAGGGCACTAACTGGCACTTATATGGGATGCAGGTCTTACCAGCAGTGGCTTTATTCTCTACAGAACAACACCTGCCCCTCAGGGAGTCTTTTGACTTGTACTTGCTTTTGCCATCTGCCAAAAATTAGTGCCATGTCCCTTCAGCTACATGGAGTGGCAAATATGTCAGCCAGACAGGGAAACTAAGGTCTAGGAAAGCAGTTTTTCACTCAGTGTTATAAAGTATACCAATTTACAGATTCAGAGTAAGGACTGGGAGTATGCTCTCCCTTTCTAATTTTATCCAAATACTATCAGAAAAGTAGAATTGGTTTAAGTTGCATTAAAACCTTTTGGAGACAAATTTATATTCAGCTTTAATTATTAATATGTGCTCATGCTTGTGTTCAGGAATTAAATTCCTAAGAAACACATATGATTCCTTAAAAATTAAAATTTGATGCAAATGTGTACTGTGAAAAGACTGTGCAATGATTTGGAACTTTATTGTGTCTAAGTAAACATACCTAATTCCATTTCCCATAAACTTTTTGGAGTGTTCTCATGCACTAGGTCACCCTGACTCTGAAAGCAGAGAACCTCAATCTGCTAACTTTAGATTCCTATATAAATGTAAATGGTTAAATTGCAATACAGTTAAAAAGCAGAGGAATCATTTGTGAAATCTCTGTCCCATCAAGTCTATAATAAAATGATTGGGTATGAATCTAAACTAAATGTTGAGCCATTGCATTGTAAAGTACATTCTTTGATATGAGGGCCATGAAATAAGATTAGGGCAGGGAAAGGACGGATGGCAATGAAGGAATTGAATCCTCTGATATACACAAAATAAACAAACTAATTAAATACTGAGTGCGGAATAGAAAAAAATAAAATTCCTTTTCTATTACTATTAGGAGAATGATGTGCAGCAATGAAGTATTTTAAATAGTCAAGAAAACTGAAATGTTCACTTGTATTCCTGTATTTGAGAATATCACTCTGATGTAACTCCTGGTGCATCTTATAGCTAAAACATCAATCATATTATCTCCTCTGGGCTTGAAGAGTGATGAAAAGGAATAGTTTCATATCATCTCTCCTAAAGATACTGGTTTGCATCTTGCTACTTTTTTACTTGTTTTGTCTAATGAAGGGTTGAGAGAATCAAGAGAGTTTCACAGTAAATAATTTTAATGAGCCTTACTTTTTAGCAGCCCTTAGGAAAATATGACAAATACAATCATCCTGTAAACAGCTCCATCCATAAATTCTCAGATTAGCACTGGTCTATAAATTGCATTAATCTACAGTGACATGGCAGAGAAATAATAGATAAGCAATTATATACTATCTAAACCATTATTATTAACCTTGCTCTTTGCACATATCAAATTGCATTATGTGAGTTAATTAATGGTGTGAAAAATATTTGCAACTAAATTGTCCCTAAGTATAGATAGAAACAGCATTGAATTCTAGTTTCTGTTCATGTATAATCCAATGTCACTGTTTAAAAAAAAAAAAAAACCTGACAAAGTATTGCAGTGTATCCCATGCATATGTGTGCATGCATATTTGTATCTGTAGACCATAAAGCTACAACAGCTGATTAACAATTTTATAAATTTCATATGATTAGGAAAAGCTAGTTTTATAAATTTCATATGATTAGGAAAAGACTTGAACACCTAGAAAAATGCAAAATTTTTTTCCCTCAAATAATGGATTCTAGTCTTTAGACCAATCTTACTGACATTTTTAAATTACGTGGACCATTAGAACTGGAGACACATAAAGAATAATTGCATCAATAAAATAAAATTGCTTGACTAAATTCCTGATTTTGGTGATAAACCATTTATAAGCATGTTTAAAATTATCATTGTCTGTTATAGTACCTTTTAAAGCAATTTTTTAGACTCCTAAGGAAAAAAATTTACTTATTTTTGTTTGAAAAGTCAGAGTTACAGAGAGAGCAATCTTTCATCAGCTTGTTCACTCCCCAAATGACCTCAATGGCTGGAACTGTGCCAATCTGCAGCCAAGAGCCAGGAGCTTCTTCCAGGTCTCCCACATGGGTTCAGGGGCCCAAACACTTCAGCCATCTTCCACTGCTTTCCCAGGCCATAACAGAGAACTAGGTTGGAAATGAAACAGCCAGGACTTGAACCTACACCTATATGGGATACCAGTACAGTAGGCAGTAGCTTTACCACTACACCAGAATGCCGGCCCCACGACTCTCTTTCACAGATTTAATGCAGGTTCTAAAAACACTGAAGCAGTAAAGAGTTTCTACTGACTCTTGTAAAATCCTTGACCCTTAACTGTTCATCCCTCCTGCTAACTCAGTGTGAACAACTCTCTGGCAGTAAAATAATAGTATAGATCTATTAGACTATCTCACTTAGGAAAACCAAAGTTATCTATACATCCTGAACTTAAAATGGTTAAAATGCTTAAATTGATAAGCTCAGCTTAAGTCAGTTTCTGTACTTGAGTGATAATATTAGGCCTAAAGTTGTCTCCATTATGCAGCAAACAAAAACCTAACCTACGCTGTCAACTGCAAACTGATTTAAGAGTATATTCTTGCAGCCGGTAGCAGAGTCCCAGCCAATCACAATCTGCTGACCAAACAGATCAAGTCTGTTGTCTCATCACATCATGCCCTAACAAAGTAAATGCTGACTATAGTCAGGTTGTTCCTGAATAGCCTGCATCCCTTTCTTTGGCTATGCATATAACCTGCGCATGTGATGGGTTGTGCATTCTGAACCAACTGTGGAATTCTGTCTGATTCTGGAAATTTTCCTTTCCTAAACTATTTTATTTTTTAGTTTTCTTAAAAAGATTCATTTATTTACTTGAAAGGCAGAGTTACAGAGAGAGGAGCTGGTGTGTGTGTGGAGAGAGAGAGAGAGCGAAAGTGAGAGAGAGAGAGTGTGCGCTTCTATCTGCTGATTCACTCCCCGAATGGCTGTAACGACCAGGGCTGGGCCAAGCCTAAGTCAGGAGCTAGGAGCTTCGTCTGTGTCTCCCCTGTGGGTGCAAGGGCCCAAAACCTTGAGCATATTCCGCTGTTTTGCCCAGGCACATTAGCGGGGAGCTGGATAGGAAGTGAAGCAGCCAGGATTCAAATCGGCACCTATAAGGGATTCCAGTGTCAAAGGTGGCTGTATTATTCACTGTGCCATAATGTCAGCCCCTTTGGAAAATATTTGATTGCCATCTAAAATTTGTCTGTTTGTATGGAGTACTGAGCAATATTTCAACACATGTATATGGAATATAACCCAATAAAACAAAATCAAACAGGGCAACCAGCATTTCCATTTGCTTATTTGATCTCCATGTTTAAAGCTTAGCAGCTACTCTTTTCCTCTTCTTTATATAAGTATTTAATATTTAAAATGGATGTCAAGGGCAGATGTTGTGACACAGTAGGTTAAGTTGCAGTGTATTTGGAAATCTTTTATTCCGCGTCAGAGTGCCAGTTCAAGTCCCAGATACTCTGCTTCCAATTCATCTCTGTTAATGCTCCTAGGAAATAACAGATGAGGTTTCAAGTGCTTGGGTTTCTGCCACAAACTTGAAAGACCCAGTTGGAATTCCTGGATGCTGACTTTAACCTGGCCCAGCTCTGGCTGTTGTTGTCATTTGTAATCCAGCAGATGGAAAGTGTATCTCGCTCTCTCCCTCTCTCTTTGTCTTTCAAGTAAAATCATTCTTAAAAATGGATACTAAATAAAACAAGCCAATGAGAGATAAATACTATATACTCTTTCTCAAATGTGGATGTTCAAAAATGTAGTCTATTTTAACTTAGAATAGTGATTAACAGAGTTGCCAAGGTTAGAGAAATGGGGATGGAAGGAGGCTGGGTTATGGGCACCAAAACATAGATGGGAAAATCAAATTCTAGTGTGGAGACTGTAGTTCACGAGAGTTTTTTTATTTTTTAAGGAACTTCCACATCTTTCTCCATAATGGCTGTGCTTGCATTCTTATAAACATTGTGCAAGGGTTCGCAGTTATCCACAACCACAAGCAATTACTTTTTGTTATTTTGATAATTGTCATCGTAATTGGCCTGAAATTATACCTCACTGTGGTTTTGACTTGCGTTTCCTGAAGGACTCATGATACTATGCATTTTTCTTATGTATTTGTTATGGCTGTTTGCATGTCATTCTTTTGAGAAAAGATCATTCAAATCCTTTACCCATTTCTTGATTTGGTGTTTTTTGTCATTGTTGTTGAAATTTTGGGGTTCCTTAGATACCCTATATATCAATTCCTTTGCAGATGCACAGTTTGCAAATATTTTCTCTTATTCTTGTCTCTTCACTTTCCAATTGTTTCTTTTGCTGGCAGACTTCTTGGAATGATATAATCTCACTTGTCTAGATTTGCTTTTGTTGCCTGTGTTTTGGGTGTTTTGTCCAAAAATGGTACTGCCAATTCCAATATCTTGAAGTGTTTTTCCTGTTTTCTTCTAATAGTTTCATTGATTCAGATCATATATGTGTATATACCTTTGACCTTTTTTGAGGTAAGTGTCATATAGTGGGGATGGGGGAACAAAGGTTTAATCTTCCACATTTAGATATCCAAGTTTCCTGGTACCATTTGCTGAAGAAATTACCCTTTATCCAGTGCATGTTTTTGGCTCCTTTGTGGATGATCAGTTACTATGGATATGTGGATTAATTTGGGGATCATTATTCTATTCTGTCTGTTTAGTTGATGTTATTGTTGCTTATTTTTTGGAGATACAGTGACAATGATGGAGATAGAGAGGTGAGAGAGAAAAAACATTCCAACACACTGGATTACTTAAATATGCCTGCAATGGCTGGGGCTGAATCAGGGCCAAAGCCAGGAGCCAGCTACTCCATCTGAGTCTCACACATGGGTGATGAGAATTTGATTACTTCAGTTGTCACTTACTGCCTTCCAGGGTATGCATTAGCAGGAAAGTGGAGTCAGAGACCAGAGCTGGTAATTGAACTCATGTGGGATGCATTGTTGGTGTATAGAGATGCTAGTAATTTTTATGTGTTGATTTCATATCTTCAACTTTACCAAATTCATGTATCGATTCTAATAATCTCTTGACACAATCTTCAGATTTCTCATTATATAGAATAGTGTTACCTGCAAACAGGAGTAATTTGATTTCTTCCTTTCCTATTTATTGCCTTTTGCTTTGATTCTTGACTAGTTGCTCTGGCTAAAACTTTCAATACCGTATTGAAGAGGAGTGTTGAGAATAGGCACACTTGTCTGGTTCCAGATAAGAAATGTTAGTTTTTACTCATTCCATGTGATATTGGCTGTGGATTTATTATTCATACAGCCTTTTGTATATTGATGTATATTCCTTTTACATCTAATTTGTTCATGGGTTTTATAATGAATGAATGTTAAACTTTCTCACAGTTTTTCTTCTGTGAGGATCATATAATTTTTAGTCTTCATACTTTTGATGTGATTTATAGCTTTTATTGATTTGCATATATTGAACTATTCATGCATCCCTGGGACAAATCCCAGCTGATCAACATGAATGGTATTTTGCTGTAGTTAACTTCAATTGGTTGAGAATTTTTGCATCTGTGTTCATCAGAAATATTGGTCCATAGTTTTCTTTTTGTGGTTGTTAGGTCCTTGTTTGGTTTTGGAATCTAGGTAATACTGGCCCTGTATACTATGTTTAAAATGATCTCCTCCTGTTCAACTTTTGTGTAGAGTCTGAGCAGAAATGGCATTAGTTCTTCCTTAAATATTTGGTAGAACTCAAAAATGAAGACAGCTGGTCTTGGACTTTTTTTGAAAGGGTGCTTTTGATGACTGATTTAATCTTAGTACTTATTATCTGTCTGTTCAGGTTTTCTATGTTTTCCTGGTTCAATTTTGGTAAGTTATACATAGCCAGAAAATTATCCATTTCTTCTGGGTTTTTTCAATATGTTGCCATGTAGCTATCCACAACAGTCTATAATAGTGTTTTGTATTTCTGTGGTATCAACTGTACTATCTACTTTTTTATCTCTTAATCAGAGTTTTCTACCTTTCCTTCTTATTCTAGCAATATTTATCAAATTTATTTATTTTCTTAAAAAACACTTCATGTTATTGTTCTTTTCTACTACATCTTTAGATTGTATTTCATTTATCTCTGCTCTAATCTTTACGTTTGCTTTGTTCTTGTTTTTCTAGGTCCTTCTGATGCATTTTAGGTAGATTATTTGATATATTTCTTTTTTCATTTAGACTCTAAAAGTAATAAATTTCTCTCTTTTCACTACTTTCTGATATGTTGTGGTTTCATTTTATGAGTTTCAAGCCATTCTTTAATTTCCCTTTGGATTTTTTTTGGTGATTCATTGTTCATGCAGTAGCAAGTTGCTCAGTTCCTGTATATGTGTCTTATCTCTAGATTTTCTTTAATTGTACATTTTCATTTATATCTCAAAGTGATCAGAATAAAATACATATCATTTTAATTCTTTTTAAGTTGGAGTACATTTGTTTTGTAGGGTCGTATGTGTTCTGACCTACAGAATGTTACATATGCTGATAAAAATAATGTAAATTATATAACTATTGGATAAGAAGTTCTCTAAACATCTGTTATGTCTATTTGACCTATAATGAAAAACAGATGTTGCATTGCTTGGGTGTGGGGGAGGGAGACATGGCACCTCTTTCCTTCCTCTTTATTCCATGAATCTTTCTTATGATATACCAGGCATGTTGGTTGCCCACAGGGTTTCTTTGTTTCTTGTGAAAGTGACTTGGTGCATGAGAGTTCAAATTGTCTTTCAAGACATGTTTCCTGGGAGTGTCCTGATTAGCAAAAATCTTGCTCTACCTCTTCAAACTTATTTTTCTCTGAAATAAATTTTGTTACATTTATATCATCTCATATATGTCCTTGACGTTCATCAATTTAGGGTCAGAATGCTTTGGGTTGGGATAGGCATAAGGCGCAGCAGTTAAAATGTCACCTTAGATGCTCATATGCCATATTAGAGGGCTGGTTAGTGTGCTGGCTCCTCTGCCTCCAGTTCAGCTTCCTTTGATATGTACTTTGGAAGGTGATGACTCAAGAACTTGGGTCTCTGACACACACTTGGTACCTGGCTTGAGATCTTGGGTTCTGGGATTTGGCCTGGTCCAGCCTTGGCTATTGGATGAACCTACAAAGTGAACCAATGGACTTCGAATAAGAATAAAATAAATCGATTTTACAAAAATGAATTTTCTTTCAACCCGCAGGAAAAATTTACATGTTCAGCTATGTTCTTACTGCAAGAATTTTTGTAGAGAACTTAAACAAATGGCTTCACACATGTTAGTGAGCTCTCTTCTGCCAAATTTCTGAGAACAGTACTCTACAAGTTGCTCAATTGTAATTTTCCTGGGTTAAAAGTTTTTACATATCAAGTAATATCAGATAGATCTTTCAGCTTCCTTATTGCATCAAAGTCAACACTGTAGTTCCTCTGAGAAATGATGAGAGGAAAACAAAATCTATTATTTTATTTTCACTAGGATAAAAACTTTGTCTCCTTGGTCATTCATTATTTATGGAGCCCCATTTCTACTCAAGAATAGTGATTCTTTATCTTTTAGCTAGCATATGAATTAGCTGGCAGGTTCCTTAGATATGCCAGAGCTTTGGATTAAGTATTTCTATAGTTGGAGTTAAAATATGCTTTTATAGAAATTCCAGGTGATACTGAGCTGATATTAAAGGGAACACATTTAGAACCAAAGCTCCCAAGTCTTTTTACTCCAGGGAAATGTTGAACTGAACTAGGACATTAGAAATTTTTTCCTTTTTGTTCTTTTTCAGGAAAGCCTATTTTAAAAGAAAATTTCTATTAAACTCCTATTTTATACCATGCAAGCAATTGAAAAATTGACCACTTTTACAAGTGTCCTTTGAGGTCAAAGGAGGCTGAAAGAGCAAAAATTTTGAACATACACTATTACTTGAATTTACTCTCTTTATTATGTAAGAAATCAAGACAGTTTTTTAAATAGTACTTGAATTTACTCTCTTTATTATGTAAGAAATCAAGACAGTTTTTAAATAGTTTTATAATAAGTATCTCAATGGAATGTTTTTATATAAAAGTATCTTAGTTTTTTTAAATTTTCTTTTTTTAATTTTATTTATTTATTTATTTATTTATTTGACAGGCAGAGTTAGATAGTGAGAGAGACACAGAGAGAAAGATCTTCCTTTTCCCATTGGTTCACCCCCCAGATGGCTGCTATGGCTGGCGCTCTGATCCAAAGCCAGGAGCCAGGTGCTTCCTCCTGGTCTCCCATGCGGGTGCAGGGCCCAAGCACTTGGGCCATCCTCCACTGCCTTCCAGGAACACAGCAGAGAGCTGGACTGGAAGAGAGGCAACCGGGATAGAATCCAGCGCCCCGACCAGGACTAGAACCCGGGGTGCTTAGTTTTATGTTTAAACTCTTCTTTAGTTAGAAAGGTAACTAAATTTGTTTAATGGAAATCAGATAAATAATTACTATTTGTAAAAGAAAATCATTTTCCTTTATGAGGGCAAACTAATGATTATTGTTCAATGTAAGATGATGTCAATTAAATAAGCTTTCCAGTGTAGCAAAGCTTTAAAATAAGTAAATTGTATATAAGATGTGGGATTATTTTCTTTCTATATAAGTCATTTAAATAATTTCTGCTTCACTTAAGGTAATTTGTGTCATGATTTAATTTTTTATATACATGTTACTTTAATTTTGGAAATGCTTTTATGTTGTTTCATATGAATTATGCAGTTACAACTATCATTAGCTAAATGCGGCTAAGTTCCTCTTGTCTTATGAGTGTGCACCTACATTTTTTAAGTGAAGAAAGCTAGCTACATATTTTGCATGGGTTTGAGATGCTGTTACTCATTCCTCACAAAATCTGTTTTATTCTTAAATAAAGAGGTTTTATTTTTATTAACATTTTATGGCAAACATCTAGGAGTTCACTATTTAGTTTCTTCTCTTGTCCTGTTATAAACTATATGAATATTTCATATTATAATGGATTTAGTGCCAACTTTTCTTTGAGAGTATGCATGACTGTCCCTTAATCAGTCTCTCTTTTTTAAAAGATTTATTTATTTACATGAAAGGCAGAGTTACAAAAAGAGGGAGAGACAGAAAGAGATCTTCCATCCACTGGTTCATTCCCTAAATAGCTGCAATGACCTGGCAGCAGAAGCCAGGAATCAGGAGCTTATTCTGGATCTCCCACATAGGTGGCAGGGTCCCAAACACTTGGGTCATCTTCCTCTACTTTCCCAGGTGCATTAATGGATGGGAAGTTGAGTAGCTGGAACTTAAACCAGCACCCATGTGGGATGCTAGCATGGTAGGTAGAGTCTTAATCCATTAAGTCAAAACGCTTGCCTTCCTAAAGAATTCTACTATTAAAAGCATTTTTTTCTCAAAATACTATAATTAGGTGAGGTTCCAATAACTATAACTCCTTTTCACTGATATGAAAGCCAAGACACTGTAGGATTAAGTGATGGTTTTTCTCAAAATTAATTGCCCTTATCCTACTTACGCAAGATACGTAGTTCTATTTTTCAGATGTCTCTACTCCACTCCATTCCACTAAGCTGAGACCATGTATTTTAATCAAAGAAAGAAAATACAATTCTATCCATTTGCAAAGCTGTTTACTTCTTTACCCTCTAGAATAAACTAATAAGCATAGTAATGTTAATGACATTTGAATCAACATTGTAAAAATAATTCATAAACATGTGAAACTAGAAATACTAATAATTGTAGCATATTTCAAAAAATAATGAATTAAGAGATATTCAAAAGCAAATTATTTCTAAAATATATAAATATATTTTGTATAAATATATTCTGGAATTTGCTATATTTTCCTGAGAAATTATTTCTTTTATAAATTCATAACATTTGGGTTTGGCACTGTGGCCTAGTGTTAAGCCCCTGCCTGCTGTGCTGGCATCCCATATGGGCACTTGTTCATGTCCTGGTTGCTCCACATCTGATCCAGCTCTCTGTTTATAGCCTGGGAAAGCAGTGGAAGATGTCCTAACTGCTTGGGCCCCTGCACCCATGTGGCAGACCAGGAAGAAGCTCCTGTCTCCTGGCTTTGGATCACATCAGCTTTGGACATGTTGTGGCTATTTGGGGAGTGAACCAGCAATTGGAAGACCTCCCTCCCTCTCTCTCTCTCTCTCTCTCTCTCTCTCTCTCTCTCTCTGTGACTCTGTCTCTCAAATAAATGAAACCTTTTTTTAAAAAATTATAACATTTATAGTAATCTCAATCCATTGGCCTCAATGGATTCTACTTCACTCCTGGTAGCATTCTTTTCCTGTTTGAGTTATGAAATATTTTATATGAACAATTTTTTAAATTTGCTCTTAATCACAAATGCTTTTCTAACGAATATTCAGTGTTATGTTCATTCCTGTTGTTCTGTTACGTAGGCTCTCAATTTTAATTCCTTACGTGATGTTGGCAGAATACCACATCTCTTCTTGTATGCCATTGAATCCAAGTTTTCACAAGCTTGAGAGACTATATTTGGCTGTGATAACCTCCTGTCTTCTTTGGAAACCATGAATGTGTCAACTGGATTCACTATTCTGGTTATATGTTTTTCTGTTCAGTTGCATGAACTATTAGGTTATCTTTATTTCTAGTGAGTGTGTGTGTGTGTGTATAGGAAGATATGGTGTATGAAATGTATATACAC
Organism: Oryctolagus cuniculus; assembly: GCF_051225735.1. NCBI lineage: Eukaryota > Metazoa > Chordata > Mammalia > Lagomorpha > Leporidae > Oryctolagus > Oryctolagus cuniculus. The sequence continues at coordinate 47,787,103 of NC_142880.1, forward strand.
TATTTATGTATATATATATACAGTGACAGAATGTTTTGTTACCACTATTACAATTTGTACATTAACATTGTTATTCTCTTTGAATTATTTTGTTCAAGTGCTTATTAGATTCCCTAATACTTTGATTTTGTGATTATGTTAATCATAATTTCAATTTTCAAAATCTTCCAAAATTTGGTTGTAAAGCAAATGTTTTGTGCAAGTTTAATTATTTCAAATTGATACTTTAAGCACTTTTATGATGACATTGTAGACATTAAATAGAAATTTTTGCAGTTAATATAATTGATTATGTAGTTCTCCCTATTCACACTTTCCATATTCATGTATTCAACCAACCTCATATTAAAAATACTAAGAAAAGATTGTGTATACTGAATTTTTATAGGATTTTTCTTGATATCTGTCCTTAAATACTGCCTCATAACCATTTATATAGCATCTACATTGTCTTAGATCCTATAACTAATCTAGATTATTTAAAGTACAAAAGAGGATTACAAGGTTATACACAAATGCTATGCCATTTCATATAAGGGATTTGTCATAAGAATGGTAGGATTTTTCTCCTCAAAACTGATGCAGATGTTTAAACTCAGATGTCTTAATGATAATGGTTGATGGATAAAGGACAGCGACTTGATCTAATTTTAATGGAAGGACCTACAGCTCCTGGGATATCTTTAGAACACTGGGGGGCCTGTTTTCAGACCAAGATTTTTACAAAGAGTTGGTGATTATTTGGAGTTCAGGTTTAGCCTAGGTTTCCTTGTTTCCTGGCCTGCCATGTGATCACTCGCCCATACCCAGCATAACCAGATTCCACAGACGACAGATTATGGGACATCCTGAACTGTACCTTCAAACTTTACGGTACAATAATCCTTTTCTTTCCCAAGGATCTTTTTTCTGGTATTTTAGTTAAAACAATGAAAGAAGACTAATACCGGCATTTGAGACTTTGGAGTCATCAGGGTGAACTAGAACCAGTTTCCTGTGAATAATGATTATGTTAATCATCTACGCCATTTATTTGTCTTGTTTGTTCATTTCTGCTAATTACTGATTATTTATTATCACTAATTCATTTTTCCTTCATAGAAGTATTATTCAAAAAACATTAATATGAACAATAGAACAAATAATTATTATATGCTAGCAATCTCTTTTTAGTATCTCTTGAATTCACCTACTGACACCATCCCCATCTAATATATTATTGTATTCATCAATTATTATTTTAATATTTACTACTACATAAAATATTATAACTAGGTGAATAGTTATAAAATATCAGCCAAGACTATTTTCTTCCCTTATCCCTGGAACATAGCACATTGTCTCATTTGCAGTGGAGAATCGTTAACTATTTGTTAAGATCATGAATGAGTGTATTTTCATTATCAATTTTCTTTTCCAGAAACACCTCTGTGGGAATGAGCACAGAAGGTTATGTGAGGGCCGATAAATATCTGTGACTTCTTCCTTAGGAAACCAGATTTGCCATGGTATTTGTCAGTAAAATTGAACATTAGTGCCATAGTCACACTCCAATAGGAGCTTTAGGATGCAAAAGTACTAGAGAAATGTGTAGCCACACTCTTCCTTCTTTTTCTCTGTGCTGGATGTTTTCCAGATAGAAGCTGCTTCATCAGCTTGGAACTGGAAAATAAGAGGAGACAATTCGTGATGGAAATATAGCATGAGAGAAATAAATCTTTGTGAGTCTCTGATATTTAGAGGATCATTTGTTGCCTCATAATGGTTGCCTATGCTGACACTGGTTATTATAGTAAACATTTCTTTTTGCTCTGATCTTATGCTATCCACACCAAAGTTTAATCTTTCTCCCTCTCCCCCAGCTCCTTACACACACACACACGCACACACACGGCTTCTTCAAAAAGTGTACAGAAAATGAATAGAAAATAGTGTGCCAGGATTTCAAAAAGATTTGCATCAAAATAAACTGATACTTTCATTCCATTTTCCATGAATTTTTGAAGTACCCTATATTCATACATAAATACACACAGTTAAAGAGCTTATAAGGTACAAAATATAATATGTAAGAAAAGATGAAATGAATGATTATTGGCATATATTTATTTAAAAACCTATTTATGATATTATTTTACATATATGCTGTTTTCTTTTTAAAGATGTATTAATTTATTTATTTGAAATACAGATTGTGTGTGTGTGTGTGTGTGTGTGAGAGAGAGAGAGAGAGAGAGAGAGAGCACTTCAATATCCTGGTTCACTCTCCAAATAGACTCAACAGCAGGGAGTGGGCCAATTCAAAAGCAGGAGCTCAGAATTCCATTCAGTTCTCCCACATGGGTGCCAGGGTGTCCAAGCACTTATGCATCATCCAATGCATTTCTAAATACAGTAGCATGGAGCTGGATTAGAAATCAAGTAACTTGGATTTGAACTAGCCTTCTGATACTGGTTGCAGATATTGCAAGTCATGCCTTAACCTGTTACGCCACTTTATTGGCCTTTGTTTTCCTTCTTTATTACCATGTCATATAATAAGATATAGTGTGAACTCTAGTCGCAACTTTCATTTTTATGTAATGATATTGCCAAGCAATATATGATAGAGACAACAATCCTACTGATGACAAAGTCACAAGTACTATAAGTACCACCAAAGCATTTGCTATGTTAGTGATTTAAATAAAATGCTGTTTATTGAGCAGGAGATCAGTAATAACAAAATTTTTATTTTCCAGGAACTTGAGTTCTGTCTGTATATATCCAGAAGTCTCTATGGACCACAACATGAAGAACTCATGAGAGGGCAGAGAGAAGACTATGACAGGGAGATACAGCCATGATTCTGCAGATGTTTGTAAAAGAGTGAGTAGACAGGAAAGGATTTTGTTTATCTTCATAATGATGGATACATAGAAAATGTGTATTACATTTTAAAATAATGAGTTATAAATACTATGGATGAACTATCTTACAACTCTTATCTCAACAGTTTCTTCAAAGATTTGACAGATTGCCAAATTGACAGCATAAAATACATTTAATATTTAAAATTTAATAAAACATTAAAACAGAAAATAGAAGATGAACATAAAATATTGATTTTTAAAGTGAGCATATATTACAAAGATAGGTTCTGTACTGAGCTCCTGTCTCTTTCACAGCAGCAGATTATTCATTAGCTCATGAAACTAACAGCCCTGCCAAGGACCTATCACTTGTGATGGGGTGAAAAATATGGAACTAAATCTGTATTCAGCTTGGGAGCACTCAGGTGCACATATGTATCACAGTAGGCAATATTAAGAAAGTAAATTCATCAACATTTGTTTTTTATTAATGTACTTAGAGAGCTATTAAATTTAACCCACTTCTTCATATAATGTGGAAATACATCACTGAACGGTGTTTAGTAAATGAGATCCCTTAAATAAAATAGTTTAACAGGCTTCAGCTACTAAAATATCATTGAGGATTTTCATTTTACACTTCAAAAATTGCAAATTAACTAACACAATAGGAAACATTTTTAAAGTAAATTCATAAACATTCTGGAAATAAAGTGGAATTTTTGCATGCATATTTATATGATATATGCATATGATATCATATGATACTTGTATACCTATTTATATGATATATTCATACATGGAGAGAGAGAGTGAGAGTATAAAAGTGTATTGAAAGGAGAAAGAGAGAGAGAGAGTATTGAAATATGTGTGTATTGTGTTTTAAATAAAACATCTACTTTTTAAGCCCAGATAACAGAACTCCTAGAGACAGAGCAACATGAAACTAGAAAAGCATTTAGGAGAATGTTGAAATATTTTGAATTTTTTTTACATATTCTTCACTTTAAGGTTTCACAATTTGAGCATCCTATTTGACGAAAAGTAAGATAGCATCTTAATAAGTGCCACCACTATTCCTTATGTCACTAATAAATAAAAATACTTCCAATTAAATGATGATACAATGGTTGTTTTCAACTATCTTCACAGCCCATGATGGATGTGAAATGCATTAAAGATCTTGCAAATTCCTGTATCTTCAGTTGCATTTTATACTATTGCCAGCAATCTTTTTGTAACACAGTTTCATTTACTTAGGAGTATTTTCCATTCTAATGTTCCATAAACATTCTGTTTGTGTTTTGCAAACAAACAAAATAAAATATAAAATGAATTCCTATGTTTCCTCCACCCACAGTATTTGTTCTAAGAATGTCAAATTTATGGACTTTGTTTTTAAAGCTATAATCTCTAGTTCCCTAATAGAGGTACATAAATGTCACTATTCGTTTTATTTCCAAATTACATTACAATTGCCATCTATTTGAGGAGTAGAGAGACAGTCATACAGACTTAGGAGGCACTCTCAGCCACTGGTTTGCCATCCAAATGCTGACAACCTGCAGGGCTGGGCTGGGCAGGGCCTGAAACCAGGAACCGGGAATTCAATCCGGGTCACCCAGGTGGGTGAGTGAAAAGCTCATCCTGTTATAAACTGCCTAGATGGATAGACAGGATTTTTCTGGAAGAGAGAAAGAGAGAGACAGAGAGAGAGAGAGTGAGAGAGAGATTAATGAGATTAATACATTATTATAATCAAAGTCTTTTGGAATACAAGTCAAGTTTTTAAAACAATTTATTCAGTTGGCTATTATTCTACATGAATTTTAGACTTGTGTTATTAATATTAATAAGTACAAACTAACGAAAATGCAGTTACTATTTTATTTGGGCATCTTAAATATATATTTAACTTGGGAGGAAAATAGTATCTTATACAAATGAGTCTTCCCACTTAGTAATATACTGTGACCTCCATTTATAAAATATTTCTTTAACACTTTGCAATAGATTTATTATTTCAAATATATATAAAATATAGAATTGAGCATTGTACTACTGAAATAAAAGGAATTCCAAAAAGTGATAGAACAATATACAGATTAGTGTTGGTTCAAACAGTTCAATGCAATATTTTTATATTCTAATATTAGGTTGACAGCATCCTGATGTCCCAATAATCAATCAACTTATTAAAATCCTCTAATATTATTCGTTTGGAAAAGAATGACTTAGGCTCACCCATAGAATTCTACTTCCAGTACTACTAGCAGAATTCTCTTTCACTAATGACCTATTTTGGGGGATAACACTTGACTTATAACAACAGCCCACACATGTGTAATAATTTAAAATTCTCTTGCAAATGATTCAAGGGAGAAGTCTTTTCATAGATAAATTTGCCATGCGTTTCATGGAAGAGAGCAAAGGCAATAAATCTGAACACCTTCTAAGCAAAGCAATCCTTCTCATCTTAGACCATTCTCATGGTTGCCAGTCTACTCAGCAGCGTCCATATGCAGCATCCTAGGGAAAAGCATATCAATAATCTAGAATATAAACTCTGGGAAGTATCTCAGATCTCAAGGCAAAATAGAAAAAATAACACACATTAAATTATTAATAAAATGTATAAAATGTAAAAACAAATTTTAATATTGAAATTACAAAGAATACTTTAAATAAACAAAAATAGTTGAACAAAAAAATCAAAGAAATGAGAAAAGAGTATTTCCAAGAAATGAAAAACCCAAGTTTGAAAACTTAATTATGAATATCAAAGGCTGAGTAGACTCTGGCTGCTGTCAGGATGACAACTAAGATGAGGTATGAATTTCAATTGAGAAGATGCAAAGGAGAAAGATTGAGGGTAAAGAATTAGTGAGATAATGTCGGATAAGACTGTCGAAAATGGTTAACAAAAGCTTGTGCTTTCAATATGTGTGTGTGTTTTGTGTGTGTGTAATTGTGCGGGTGTGAGTTTGTGTGCACTAAAAGATGACATGCAGGTCGGATGGGCTACATAAGCACAGGAGCAGGGATCAGCGAGAACGTCAGCAAAAGCAGATTTCAGGGTTTTCTTTTTCCTATTTATCTTTACTTTCCTCTCTCAACAAAGAGCTTACCTAAATAGTTGGTCTAAAGTGAAACATATTCCTCTATGAAATCCATGTAACTCACTAAAGGAGGGTGAAAAAAAATGAATAGAATAAAAAAAAATTAAAAAGTAAGGCCACAAGCAAAAGAGAAAACAGACAATAACCCACATGAGGTACTTCAAATCATTAATCCAAAATGGAATTAAAAGATAATTTGAAGTTGGTGCAAATTTTTTGAAATCTAATTTTTCTTTTTTTGTAAAGGCATAATAGCACTCATTTGCTACCTTTTTCTCTAATATAAGCATCTAATGCTGTATTTTCCCCTCCAGCACTGTTTCAACTACATCTCAGCAGTCTCTTTGTTATTTTGTTCAGTTGAAAATATATCTAATTTCTCTTATAATTTATTCTTGAAGTGAATGTTATTTAGAAGTGTGCTATTTTCATTCATCTTTTGAGAATTCCCAGCTATACTTCTTTTCTAAATACCTAATTTATATTTACCTTCTTCAAAAATATACTTATTGATAATTTCAATCTCTTTATGCTTGTTGAAATTTCTTTTATGGTATATAATATTCTGTATATATTTATAGAAAATTGTGTGTTCTGCTATTCTTAGGGAAAGTGTTTAATGGAAACCCTTAGGCTATCAGAATAGAGTATTTCAAATTTTCTATTTCTTCCTGATTTTATGTCTACTTGTAATATCCATAGCCCACAATGAGGTACTGAAGTTTAACTCTGAACTCTAATTATGTGTCTGTTCCTACTTTGATTCTGTCACTTGCTGCATACTGTGAACTGTGCCCTGCAATTTTCTTAAGGATGCTTCATCATGCATTTGAAGGCAAGTGAGTGTACAGTTATTTTCTGTGCTGAAGTAAAGTAAGCTAGCTTGCCCATGAATAAAGGATCTTTTACTGGTAACACATTTTTTTCTAAAATACAGTTAAAATTGTAGTTACACTTTTCCCATTACAAATAAGTGAATGACTATTTTCCTCCAAGGAAGTAAACTCTTAAAGTATTCCAAAATTGTTACCAAATTTTTAAAAATTCAAGTATTCTAGCATACATTGACAAAATACAGCGCTATTTATAAGATCAATAATTTGTGTTTCATTGTGTTTTAATATTTACTATAAATCTGAAGCAATTGCAAATTTGACTAGAAAGCAGGATATGCCAAGAGCAGCCTGTTCTTCAATTATCTCATGGGTCTAGCCTACCAGACCAAGATGGAATTGACTTTTTTAATCTCTAATGTACACTAAATTTTTTGAGAGTCAACGTATATAAAGTGGTTCCTTCTTCTGCTGAAAATGGAGCAAAAATGTCTGTAAGCAGAGATGAGGTACTGTCAGACAACTCAGTCCCAAGTGCAAAAACTTCCTTAAGTAGTACATGCCTTTCACAGCTTCAACTTTTTCCTACATCTCAGTTGACATTTAACTAGTTAGTAGAAATAGATAAATGGAGATCATTGTGGTAGTGCAACACAGACTTCTGTTTAAAATCGCTTATCACACATTTCTCTCTGTCTCTCTCTCTCACTGTCCACTCTGCCTGTCAAAAAAAAAAAAATCGTTTATCACTTTCCTAAACTAAACCATTGCATATTTTGTATGTCCAAATCTCATTCTCAAACATTTCTGGCAATGATGAAGCAAAAGTGTGGCTATATTTACCATCCAACCTTGAACTACAGGAAAACATGTTTATGTGCACACACACACACACACACATACCCCAAGTGTTTTCAGGTTTTAAACAAAAATTAGAGAATTATGGTAATTTTTGGGAACTGGTGTTGCTCCCCGTCTTCGTGGAGGAACGACACAGGACCCTGCGCTGTTCTTTTGTCTGCTCGGCCCTCCCCGGGTTTGCTGCTGGTTCTTCCCTGGTTGGCTACCGTCCCTTCCACCTCCGTGGAAGGGCGGTTCCCCCTAGCCACTTTCCCCACTTCCGCGGGGGAGCAGCACACCGCCGGCCGGCTCTCTTGGGGGCTGCACAGGTGTTCCTTCAGATAGATGTTCCTGGTGCATGTTGTCTCTCTCCTCCTTTATAATCCTCTTCCACCAATCCCAACTCTGCTACCCACATGCCGAGTACGCTGCTCTCCTCCAATCAGGAGCAGGTCCTACAGTTTATTGGTTGAACTGGAGGCAGCTGTGTAAAAGCTGTTTCTCCCTTCTCAGCGCCATATCGTGGGAGAGCAGATGCATAGAATAAGTCTTAATTCCAGTAACTTAGTCTAGTCCGAGTTGCTCCCCACAAACTGGGAAACTCACTGGGCAAACCCTTACCTTATTCAGGCCACTGCCTGGATTATTTTTGGATGCATTGCAGAGAAGGAAATTCATTCAGAACCAGATAGTATCAGATTGAGGAGAGACATCAAAACAGCTAGAATTGGTGTGGCAGATTATTGAAGAAGTAAGGAGCAGTGCAAAAGAGTCCTCCGTGGTTACCTATTGTGTCTTTGGCAATGGACTCATAATTATTGGAGGAAATGAAGGAGCCTATGAAGTCACACCTTTCTGTTATAGAACTAAATACTGAAAGAAGAGTCTAGTACAAGAGGATGAGCTAAGGTACCTGTGTTATATAAATATATAAACTTCCTGTGGAACATATTGAGAGGGACCCCAGAACTAGGAAGCAAAGAGAAACAAGACCAACTCAATCTTAGTTCAAATCTCTATGTCACAGCCCTCTGCTCTCATGTACTAGATGTGCAAAACAGGATGTCAAGATCCCACTGCAACAGACCACAAAAGGGTCCTGTTTCAGCAAAACAAGAAAAAGAAAGTCCTGTGTTGACACACAAAAATCACTTTTCCTGGTAACAGGAGCCAGTGACTAAGTCTCCCATAGGCCCTTAAAGATTGACTTGCTTGTATGTTATAAATACCTCTAAACTGTGAATCTCAATGATTTGGTCTTTTCTACAACAGCCCTTGCTTCTACTGGGAGCCTTTTCGATATCTTCCTAATAAACTTTGCTCCTCTTTCCACCAATCCATTCCATCTCGTCATCCTTCTTCAATTCTCTGACACCAACCTGCATCTGATCCACAAAATTCTCACAAAGGTATGTTGAAGAGAGGGATGGACATTCAGCCTAGTGGCTAAGATTCCCACATCGCACATTGGGCTATCTGGATTCAATTCCCAGGTCCAGCTCCTTAGTTCAGCTTTCTGCTAATGTGGACACTGGGAGTAGTTGATGACTCAAACAATTGGGTTCCTGACACCCAAATAAGAGACCATGATCGAAATCTTGACTCCTGGCTCTGTTTCAGCCCATCCCTGGCCAACAAGGGCATTGGGGAAAGAATGAGCACATCGAGCAATCTCTCTTTTTCTCCCTCCCTCCCTCCCTCCCTCCCTCCCTCCCTCTTTCTCTCTCTCTCTCTCTCTCTCTCTCTCTCTCTTTTCTCTTGTTCCTTATGTATGTCTTTTGAAAGAGATGTGAATTAGAACGTGATCATGACACTTGGGAGTTACATAAGAGCTTCAAGAGATGTTAAGATGAGGAGAAAAAAAAAACAAGAAAAATATTTAAGAATGGGTCACACAGATGGTGTGTGTAAAAGGACTGTGAAACAAAATACGAAACTTAAAATATTTTAAATTGTTAGAGTGATTCTTGATTTGCAGAATGGTAAGTTTTTAAGACAAGGAAACATATATCGTTTTTGTTAAATCAAATTCTTCCTTAGAGAAATATATGTTCATCTTAAATATGTGTATAATATTTGGCCATATAAATTCTTTGGAAATTCTTCTGAATTAAATTAACAATTTCAGAGTTTTTGCTTCAAATTTTTTATATGATTGGTATATTTTCCTTACAGAATATTGTAAGTTTCATTTCACACAATTAGTTTTGTGTACACTCAAGAATTATCAGTTAGACTTTGTGTAAGACATTCTGCTATTCAACACCTGGAGCAGAATTATAACTTGTTAAACTTTTATTTTTAACAAGTGTCAAACATTGGTAAACAATGAGCCTGGGGTGAGCAAGCAGGGAACTAACTTTTCTTTAGAAACTCTTTCAGATATAAAATAGGTGAGACAATTATTTAGGAAGCTCTGAGAGTAAAACATATGTCCACTATGGGATAGTGTTACTTTCTTTTTGAAATTGCAAAACAAAAGAATAAGTGCTTGAAAATAGCTATGATTAAAGATTAAATTATGAAAGTGACAGAAATTATAAGTATGCATATGATTAACTATGACCTCTTTATGGCTAAGATTTTGACTTGTAAGAAAATTTTTGTGTCAATAGAAAACTAAATATTAACATCCAAAGCAAAGTAGAAAAACAGCTGCATTTATTAAGTTTATCTATTTTATTTTAAATATTCTTTATCTTTATATGTAATGAAGACACTTTTATTAAGACTTTGGTTAAATACTTGCTGCTCCTCCACACGCGGAGGAGCCGCACCGGACCGGGCGCTTGTTGTTCCCTTTTTTTACAAGTCCTTTCTATAGTAAAGTAAGAATAAGTAAACAGCAAACTCCCAAAGCAAGAATGAGTAGAGAGAAATGAGAAAGAACGAAGTAACAAACTTCCCCACGAACTTCCCCGTGAACTCTCCAACGCACTCTCCAACCAACCCACACCACCATGCCGTCTCTCTCCTCCTATATAGTCCTCCTCCGCCAATCCCAACTCGGCTGCCCCACGCCGAGCACGCCGCTCTCCTCCAATCAGGAGCAGCTCCTGCAGCTTGTCAAGTTGGTGAGAGGCAGCTGGGTAGAAGCTGTTTACTCCTCTCCCAGCGCCATATTGTGGGAGAGCAGATGCATAGAATAAGTCTTAATTCCAGTAACAGTCTAGTCCGAGTTGCTCCCCACAGATCCCCCTTTCTTTTTATTTTTTGGCGTTGATACGCGCCTGTGTAAAGTTCAGCGTGATCTTCATTCTATTGACTGTCTTGTTTGTCGTGCTACTTCAGAGTTCGTTGAAAAATGTCCCATATTCCAAAGATCCCAGGGATTGGTTATTCATTGTTTTCTTCCTCAAATGGAGTTTTCTTCTTCTAGATCTTCTGCTGGCAGTTTTATCAACCGAATTCTTCTCTCAGGGGTCCATATTGGTTGTGCCGCACCCTGTGGAAAAAAACAAACGGCGCCTCGTACTCTTCTGAGTAAGGGGAACGGGCCTTTCCATTGGTTGTCCTGTAAATCCTTCCACATTACCCACTGTATTGATTCCTTATCAGCTGATTGAGTATGCATTTCTGCAGGTGTTTTACCGTTCTTTTTCTTGTTCAAAAAATTAATTGTATAAAGAGCTAGGGCCAAGACATCCTTGTTGGATGTGGCCATTTCCCCTATTCCCCCTTTTTGTTTAATTATTAAATTTTTTAAATATAAGTGAGCGCGTTCTACCACAGCTTGCCCCTGTGGATTGTATCTGCTGATTAACAGCCCGTAAATCATGCAACAACCGGTATTTCCCTGATTTTTTCTTTATCACGAAAATTGGCGTATTCCATGGGGAGGTTGATGGTTGCAAATGGCCTGCCTCTAATTGTTGTGATACTATATCATTTACCGCAGCCAGCTTTTCCTGGGTAAGGGGCCACTGTGGTATCCACTTTGGCTTGTTGTCCAGGCATGACAATGGCAGCGGCTGCATCTCAGTGGCCCCCACGAAAAACCCGTGTCCTGTCTTTTAAAATCGCCTTTGGGCTGGGCTAGGTCCCTTCTGCCTTCTCTGGAGCCTAATCCTCTCTCCTGATATCCCTTTTTATACATAATACGCCGTTCTGTAGAACTCTCCAATTGATCCTCATTTGTTAACGTCAGTCCCAATTGTTCTAAAATGTCTCTTCCCCATAATGTGATGGGGAGTGCACTAACATAAGGTTGCACATTTCCCTTGTTCCCTTCTTGATCCTGCCAATGAAGCACCTGAGCACTCCTTGATGGTGTCATGGCCGCACCTAGGCCTACTAAAGTATTATCTCCTGGCTGAAGGGGCCATGACTTCGGCCAATCATTTTCCGAAATTATACTTACATCCGCACCTGTGTCTAGCAGGCCCTGAATCGACTTTCCTCTAATGGTTAAGGTCCACAGAGGTCGATCTGCTAGAGATAGGGACAAGGCTGCAAATTTCTCCCCTTGGGGTCCATGAACATCCTGCGCTCCAATCATGATCAGTATTTGAGCCACAGGTTCTTCTGGTTTGATTTGAATAATGCCCTTTGTAGATTGTATTAGCACTTTTAACTTATCAAAAGGTAATTGAATGACTCCGGTGATGACCATTAGGCCTCTCAAAGCATTTGTTTCTTTTCCTACGATTATTCCAAGTCCGTTATGCTCCGCTGAAATTGTTTCTGCCCTCACCTCTATTGCTTGTGGCCCCATTTGAGGTGTTAGTACCGAATATTCGGTGGCTCGTAACTCTGCGCGGTAAATATTTGGTTTTGGGACCGTGGCACCCACCGATTGTTTTGGCCCCGGGGTGCAGGGGCCCACATTCCGTTTTTTTGCTGTTGACCATATACACCTGATCTTCTTATGGGGCCCGGCTCATTTGGCATCCTCAGGGGATTGCCTGTGCTATACATTTTAGAGTAACATTCACTGACCCAATGATTCCCTCTTCTACAGCGTGGGCAAAGGCCTGGTCTTCTCGAGTTCTCTATGCCCTGCCGATCTCGGGCTGGAAATCTGGCCCTACATTCCCTCATTAGATGCCCTTCTCGACCACATCTAAAGCATATACGTCCCCTCATGTTCTGTCTAAATTGTCGGGTCACTGCTACTGCAGCATGTGATCCAGAAACTACATCATCCATGACATCCCTACAGATTTTCAAAAAGGTAGGGATGTCTTTATGCTGCCATGGTCTAAGAGCTTCCCGACATGTTTTATTGGCCTGTTCATATGCCAATCTTTTGACTAATGGCATTGCTTCTTCCACGGTTTCGAAAATGTTTCCTGCTGCTTCCATTAATCTGTTCACGAAATCAGCATAAGGTTCGGTAGGGCCCTGTACTATCTTAGTTAGGCTGTGTCTTACTTCTCCTTTTCTGGGTATCACCTTCCAGGCTCTTCTTGCTATCTCTCTCACTTGTAAGAGGACAGCTATTGGTAATCGGGCCTGCTCATCAGGACTGGCAAATCGCCCTTCTCCATTTAACATTTCCTCATCCCATGCTTGATTCCCTGTTTGATAGTTCTGCTTTGAATATTCTCGCGCAAATTCTTTATAAGCAGCTAACCACAAGAGGAAGTCACCGCCGCCTAACACCGCCTTTACTAAGTTTCTCCAATCCTCAGGTATTAGGCCTTGCTGCCCAATGTTATCAAGGATTGCCTGAGTGTAACTTGCATGGGGCCCATACAATTGTACTGATTGCTGCAACTCTTTAAGTAATTTATGGTCAAGAGGCGTCCATCCCCTGTTTCCCTGTGGATCCTGAATTACAGGAAACACCTGGCCTGGTTCCTGGTACTGCTCCCAAGCAGGTTTTCTATAAACAGCTCCCCTTTGCTTGTTCTCGGTTCTTGGCCTTTCTAGCTCCTCCTGCATACCTACTCCCTCCATCACTCCTTCTTCCTCCCACTCTTCTTCAATCTCATGTGGAAAAAAGGGGCTTTTCTTTACAGGAGGAAACTTTGGTAGTACCAATGGGCGATACCGGGGTGGTGATTCATCCTTTATGGTTGAATTTGCCAGCCTTGTATGGCCAGGCATCTCTCTCGGGGGCGAGGTTCCCTCCTCAGCTTCCTTCTCCCCCCCATAAGCTTCCTGGCTCTCTAAATCCTTCTTTGATTTTCTTCTCACTTGTTCGTTACAATAGTTGCTCGCCTGGCTGCCCTGCCATAATTCTTCCTGCAATTCACTCCTCTCATTAAGCAACAACTCGATCCCTTCCGTGGGGTTCTGAAGCACCTGATCAACGAGTTGCCACAGCTTCAGCACTTCTATCGATTCCCCAGCCTCGCGCATTTTCCGTCCCACCTGCCTCCACTGCTGTAGAAACCAGGGGGACGTCTCTACGATTGCTCTTATGAATGCATGAATTTTCCTCCCCCCTCGTTTCCCTTGCTTAGAGGAAAAGCTGCGAGGAGGTGGGGAGTAGGAAGAGAGAGAGAGAGAAACCACATTCAGCCCATAATGGATGATCTTTAGGGAGAAACAGAGGATGGTGCCCAGCAGGAGGAAGAGGTAGCCAGTGGGCAAAGAGTAGCCAAAGAACTCCATTGTCTGTACCATCTGTGACATGTTGGAGCAGTGGGCGTAATGGAAGACTGAGTCTCCCAGACGTTCCCAGTTAATACCTCTTTCCTAGCTTCTAATTTTCTTCCCCCGCGGCTTTTTTCCTAGGTTCTAACTAGCTTTTCACCGGCACTCTTTCCGTCCGGCCTTCCCCTAGGCTCTTTGCTAGTCTCTCTCTCCAGTAATTTCCCACTTCTTCCCGGTCTTTCCCTCCTAGGTTTCCTATCCGAGTCACGGCACCACTTGCTGCTCCTCCACACGCGGAGGAGCCTCACCGGACCGGGCGCTTGTTGTTCCCTTTTTTTACAAGTCCTTTCTATAGTAAAGTAAGAATAAGTAAACAGCAAACTCCCAAAGCAAGAATGAGTAGAGAGAAATGAGAAAGAACGAAGTAACGAACTTCCCCACGAACTTCCCCGCGAACTCTCCAACGCACTCTCCAACCAACCCACACCACCATGCCGTCTCTCTCCTCCTATATAGTCCTCCTCCGCCAATCCCAACTCGGCTGCCCCACGCCGAGCACGCCGCTCTCCTCCAATCAGGAGCAGCTCCTGCAGCTTGTCAAGTTGGTGAGAGGCAGCTGGGTAGAAGCTGTTTACTCCTCTCCCAGCGCCATATTGTGGGAGAGCAGATGCATAGAATAAGTCTTAATTCCAGTAACAGTCTAGTCCGAGTTGCTCCCCACAATACTAAAACACCAGATGCCTCAAAATGTTTTTATACCCTAAGATTGTTTCAAAACAAGTTTCAAAGACCAGCATTGTAGCATATCAGGTTAAGCTGCCACCTGCAGTGCCAGCATACCATATGGGTAGTGGTTAGAATCCAAGCCACACTGCTTCTGGTCCAGCTTGCTGTTAATGTGCCTGGGAAAGCAGAGGAAGATGCACCTGGGCTAATGCACTCATGTGGGAGACCTGGAAGACGCTCCTGGCTCCAAGTTGGTCTGGCTCAGCCTTAGCCTTTGTGGCCATATGGAAAGTGAATAAGCAGATGGAAGACCTCTCTCTATGTCTCCCTCTCTCTCTGTAACTCTGCCTTTCAAATAAATAAAATAAATCTTTTTTTAAATGAGCTTCAGAATAGTATTAGTTGATTTAATGATGGCCTCCCAAAAATATGTCTATATCCTAACTCCTCAAAGCTATGGATTTGACCTTATTCAGATACTAAGGCCTTTGAATGTATAAAGACCTTGGGATAAGTTCCCTAAATGCAATGTCAAATTGTTCTTACAGCAGACAAAAGAGGAAATATATAGACACAAAGGAGAAGGCTATGCGACACCTAAAGCAAAATAGTAGGCAGAGGTTTAACTTACTATATCACAGGACCAGCCCCTTTCATGAACTTTTTGAAGATCCTTCATATACATTGCCTTCTACATTTTTGTGCCAAAATACACTTGTTTTTTACTTATTCTGTCCACAAGCACTCCAAGGAAACCATAAGACATTGTAAAATTTATTCCCCTTACTTATTTTTTCAAGCATGTTAAAATTCTGTCTTGGTTATTTTACAAAATTTATTGTTTTTAGAGGCCAGCATTGTGGCATAGTAGGTAAAACTGCTCCCTGTGATGCCATCATCCCATATATGTGCCAGTTCATGTCCAGGCTTCTCCACTTCTGATCTAGATCCTGGATAATGGGTTGAGAAAAGCAGCAGAACATGGTACAAATGCCTGGGTCTTTGACACCCATGTGGGAGACCTGGAAAAGACCCTGGCTCCTGGCTTTGATCTGATTTAGCCTTTGCCAGTGAGGTTACTTTTGGAGTGAATCAGTAGATGGAAGATCTGTGTGTGTGTGTCTCTCCTTCTTTCTGTGTAACTCTGACTTTCAAATAAATGAATAAAATCTTTATTTTAAAACATTTGTTGTGGGCCTGGCAATATGGCATAGCAGATAAAGCAGCCGCCTGTGGTGCTGGCATCTCTTATGGGCACCAGTTCCAGTCCTGGCTGCCCCACTTCCAATCCACGTCCCTGTTAATGTGACAGAAAAAGCAGCAGAAGATGCCCCAAGTGCTTCATCCCCTGCATCCACATATGAGACCCAAATGAAGTTCCTATCTCCTGCATTCAGATGGGCCCAGCTCTGGCCAATGTGGCCATTTGGGGAGTGGGCCAGCAGAAGGAAGATCTCTCTATATCTCTGCCAATCTCTCTTTCTCTAATGTTGCCTTTCAAATAAATAAATAAATATTTTTAAAATATTGGTTTTATATATATGATATGTATTTTTCTACTCCTTTAAACATTTAACAACTAAGCAAATATGGCTCAAAATATCAAAATGTAAATTTAAGATATCTAGATGTTTATCTGCTGAATGATTATGAATTGAGATGTCAGAAGAAAATAGAAAATTTTTATCATGTGCTTTTTTATTTTTTGAAGGTTTTTATTTAATGAATACAAATATTCATATGTACAACTTTTTTTAACTTTTATTTAATGAATATAAATTTCCAAAGTACAGAATATTGATTACAATGGCTTCCCCCCCATAACGTCCCTCCAATCCGCAACCCTCCCCTTATCCACTCCCTCTCCCCTTCCATTCACATCAAGATTCATTTTTGATTCTCTTTATATACAGAAGATCAGTTTAGCATACATTAAGGAAAGATTTCAACAGTTTGCTCCCACACAGAAACATAAAGTGAAAAATACTGTTTGAGTACTAGTTATAGCATTAAATCTCAATGTACAGCACACTAAGGACAAAGATCCTACATGAGGAGTAAGTGCACAGTGACTCCTGTTGTTGACTTAACAAATTGACACTCTTGTTTATGGCATCAGTAATCACCCTAGGCTCTTGTCATGAGCTGCCAAGGCTATGGAAGCCCCCTGAGTTCACTGACTCTGATCATTTTTAGACAAGGCCATGGTCAAAGTGTAAGTTCTCTCCTCCCTTCAGAGAAAGGTACCTCCTTCTTTAATGACCCATTCTTTCCACTGGGATCTCACTCATGGAGATCTTTCATTTAGGTTTTTTTTTTCCCCCAGAGTGTCTTGGCTTTCCATGCCTGAAATACTCTCATGGGCACTTCAGCTGGATCCTCATGCCTTAAGGGATGATTCTGAGGCCAGAGTGCTGTTTAGGACATCTGCCATTCTATGGGTCTGCTGTGTATCTCACTTGCCATGTTGGATTGTTCTCTCCCTTTTTGATTCTATCAGCTAGTATTTGCAGACACTCGTCTTGTTTATGTGGTCCCTTTGGTTCTTAGTCCTATCATTATGATCAACTGTGAAGAGAAATTGATCACTGGGACTAGTGAGATGGCATTGGTACATGCCACCTCGATGGGATTGAATTCGAATCCCCTGGTATGTTTCTAACTCTACTGTTTGAGGGTAAGTCAGCTTGAGCATGTCCCGAATTGCACATCTCTTCCCTCTCTTACTCCCACTCTTATATTTAACAGGGATCACTTTTCAGTTAAGTTTCAGCACTTAAGAAGAATTGTGTATTGATTACAGTATTCAACCAAAAGTATTAAGTAGAACAAACAAAAAAAAATACTAAGAGGGATAACATATTAAGTTGCTCATCAACAGTCAGGGTGAGGGCTGATCAAGTCACCGTTTCTCATAGTGTCCATTTCACTTTAACAGGTTTCCTTTTTGGTGCTCAGTTAGTTGTCACCTATCAAGGAGAACAAGTGGTATTTGTCCCTTTGGGATTGGCTTATTTCACTCAACATAATGTTTTCCAAATATGTACAACTTTTAAGGATATAGTGTTTCTTTCCCCCATTCCCACCCTCCCACTCGCACTCCCATCCCACCTCCCATCCCCTCTCCCATTCCATTTTCCATTAAGATTTATTTTTCATTGGCTTTATATATAGAAGACCAACTCTTTACTAAGGAGAGATTTCAACTATTTGCACCCACACAGGCACACAAAGTATAAAGTACAATTTGAAAGGACAGAGGTCCAGCATGGGGAGCAAGTGCACAGTGACTCCTGTTGTTTATTTAACAACTGCCACTCTTATTTATGATGTTAGTTATCACCCGAGGCTCTTGACATCGGCTGCCAAGGCTATGGAAGCCTTTTGAGTTCACAAACTCCGTCGGTTTTTAGATAGGGCCATCATGTGCTTTTATTTGGATTTTAACCCATACACTGGTTCATCATTTGTCTTGCAACAAAGACAACATGGAGTCAGGGAAAAATGAGAAATTATTTAATGCACTTCTCGTTCTTGTTAAGTGGTGTTAAAGAACCAGAGAAATGGAGCTATGTGAAGGTCAGAACAAGCATCTTTCAATCTGATTATCTATTAATACTGATAGTGCTGGAAGAAACCATTAAATAAAGATATAAAAATTTTTGAAAATGTCATTTGGTTTAGATGAAACTACACTGACATATACTTTCAAATGATACATGGACTCTTTTTCAGGAGGTATTTATGAAAGAGTTGTGAAATGTCACCATTTGCACACAAAGTTTTGTGCAATCTTTCTTTACAGGTATTCAGCTTTTCAATTAAAACTAATTGGAGTATCAAGACTCTTTCCTGGGGTGCTAATATTTGATGTGTTACATTTTGCTTACTGACTTCTCAGTTGATAAAACAGATCTATGTAGATACAAAAAAAAGTTCTTTGACATAGTTTTATTTTGAGACTATTAAGCTGATTTCAGTCTATATACATAGCATTGTAGAATGAGTCAAGTTCTTTGTACTTTAGAATATGATGTGTGGACAGTATAAACATTAAATTTAAATTCTTTTGCAGCCAGTTATGCTATTTAAAATGTAAAATATGAGCTTTGCTGGATGCTGCTAAATCTGGTTAATTAAAATTTCATCTTCCCCTCAATAGGATATAAAAATATATTTATATTTTATATGCATTGGGCAAGTGTCTTCCTTGGGACAGGAGCTTTATAAATATTAAGTCATTAATTCTTGTAATAATCATTGTAAATAAATGCTATTGCTACCATTTAAAAAATAAGATAAGAGCACAATGAAATTCATGCAGAATTCGTAAAGTTCAACACCTGGTGAATCAGACAGGGAGAATTTAAAGCTGAGTATCTGTAACTAGAACCCCATGCTGTTTTTACAGCTCTGCATGATAATAACACTATGTGATTTGGATGTCTTAAAAGATTTCCTTTTTGAGTGTTTAGCACAATGCTATGACACACTATTCATGAAATACATTCTGATTGATTGTCTGTCTTAAAAAGCAATCATTATGAGATCATAAGTGATCTAACAATTTTCAGTATTTATTTTGAGCCAGGGACTATTGTGATTTGATCCTCTTTTTCTTAATTCTTACATCAACACTAAAAAGTCAGATCTTATTATTTCTTATTTTATATATATTTAAAATGAAGTCTTAAAATTTAAAATATTTTAATTCATGCAATGAATAATATAAATTCCAGATATTGTGCAAGTTACTTAGTATATAATATGTGAAAAAAATGGCTTTGTGCTCTGCCCATATGCATTCTACAGTGAAATGAAGAACAATGGCAACATTCCAAAACTCATATGGTTGAATTTTGAATAACAGCTCCCCAAGGAAAATGTTATAAATAAAACTTCATACTACTTTCACTTATATGAAAAACACATAGAAATCAGTACTATCACCAAATGATCACTCATGTCAAACAAAAGTATATTTAACTTTCATTCTTAAATCAACAAATACATTTCTCAATAGAACTATTTCTATTTTTTTAGTCAACTGTTAGAACAAGGACATAAGGCTCAGCTATTTAGGTTGCTTGCTACCCCTGCCTTCTTACAAGAGATCACTTCCATCTCACACCCTGTATTATTCCCTACCCCAACCCCTGCATTCTCTCTGAGGTTTGGAAGCCAATGGGCCAAACCTGAAAAAACAGTATGTAGAAGCTCATTTCTACCTACTATCCCCTCATCTCCTTCCCCAGCTCACCTAAGGTATAAAAAGGCCCAGCCTGCTGGAGTCCAGGCCTCTGTCATGTGTTCCCTCGGTGAGCATGATGACAGTTGGTCAACCTCTGTAGATTTATTTTCTCTTAATAAATTTGGTCTGGCTGCAAGTTTGTATTTTGTCTCCTCTCTGTTCTGCAACTCTTTTCCTTACATTTTGGTGATGGCAGCACCAATCTGCACTCTTTTCTTAACATCAATTGATCATTTTTATTTTATCTTCTTAAAGGTTTATTTTTTTTATCTGAAAGTCAGAGTTACAGAGACAGAGAGAGAAGTAGAGACGGAGAGAGACAGAAAAACCTTTCATCTGCTGGTTCACTCCCCAGATGGCAACAGTGGCTGGGTCTGAGCCAGACAAAAGCCAAGAACCAAGTATTTCTTCTGTGTCTTCCACGTGGGTGTCAGGAGCCCAAACACTTGGGCCATCTTCTATTGCTTTTCCCAGGCCAATTGCAGTGAACTGGATCAGAAGAGGAATAGATGGAATACGAACAGGTCTCCATATGGGATGCTGATTTCATAGGTAGCAACTTTACCCACTAAGCCACAACACTAACCCCTCAACTCATGATTTTTAAAGGAGAAAGGAATGCAATGGGAAACAATAATCTTTAACAAGTTATGATAGCAGAATTTGAAGAATATGTGGAAAAATGAATACAAAGACTCATCAGTTTGACCATCAACAAAATTTTTTTCATTTTGAAATTATATGAATTTTTCACTGGTGTGTAGAGATTTATCTATTTGGGGAAGTGTGACAACTTTACTAATAGAGGCTTCAATCCAAAGAACTTTCAGAGTTTTAGACACAACACCTCCAACAGCACAGAAACTAAACTTCTCTGGAAGATTTACAAGTCACTACAAAAAAGCCCTTCAATCATACAACGACAACATGTTCTATTCTAAAAATTAACTATTTCCTACAATCTCTAAAATCCCAAGAGCAGATGAATCCAAATTTCTGATATCATTAGACAAGCCATTCTCAGAGAAATATATATATGTAAATACCATTAACAGTCCCTAGAATAGCTTTAGAACAAGTCTCCCAAAACCATGAGCAGGGAACAGATACATTTGTAACTTCCTGCTCTGTGACTCATTTCATTTTGATAAACAAAAGTAATACTATTGCTACTACTACAGACAATGAGTAATCACACCAAAAATAAACACTACTTCAGAGAATTATTATCATTCCTATTTTATAGGAAAATGAAATATAACATCATAACTCAAGAAAAGAGCATGATTTTTCCAGTTCAATAAAGGTTTTTAATTCCAATGATTATTTCCCACTGTGCTGCTTCTTGTATAAAATCTGTCAAAATTCCATGCATTTTGATAAACATGGTTAAATAAAAATCATATTTCAAACTTTAATGACCCTAATATTAGACATCATTACTTTTGAACTACTGGCTATAGGCCCTGGGTTCCAGTAATACCTCTTAGATCAATACTCTAGCATAGGTGGAGGACCTTTTTTTCTGCCAAGTTCAATTTGAATATTTATAACATAATTTGAGGACCATAAATGTATCCACTTACAAATTCACCTGCTATAGATTTATTGAATTGTAAGTCCCACCTGCACTTGCTTTGGAAGACCAAACAAAATTATCTCTAAGGCCTCATACCTTAGATAGGCCCTACCCCTGCAAGGGATGACACAAGAATCTGTTTCAACAAGAACTGCAGTTGACTTTGCTATGAATGGTGTCAGAGAACCAAATATCAGAAGGCAACTGTCTCAGTCTACATTCAAAATTGTCTCTGTGAATTCTTTTTCCACAAAATGCATGCCTTATGTAATCCTACCTCCTTTGTTAGGCAAAATATGTGAATATGATAGAATTATTATCATGGTTGTTAATTTGATGTTACAAGACAAGAGTGAAAATTGCTCCCTTGATTATCAGAAGAAATAGATTCTCTATGAATGTACAGGAAGAAGTAAACTTCCATATTGTGATCTATTTTTGGAATGTAAGTATAAAAAATCTACAGGTTGCCCCTAGGAACTGAGTGATTCCTGACTCTGTCACAGATAATAAGAAAACAGAACCTCAATCACAGTATGTGGATTTTGTCAGTAGTCTCAGTAGTTTTGCAAAAAGAGCCCATAACTCAGATGAGACATTGGAATAAGGGATACTTTATTTGCAGTCTTGTATAAGTGGAGAACTGGTTCAAGCTATGGTCAGACTGGGAGATGATGAATTGATATTGTTTAAAGCCATGAAATGACAGAAAATCATTACATAGTGTTACGCAGTAGTAGGAGACCTTCATAAACACAAAATGTTCACATTTGTTTTCTTTCATCATTTTTGGTGAAATAATGTAAGTGCATAGAATTCACTGCTAAAATAATTTTTGTTTGTTTTTATATGGAAACCTTATCTTCGCATCAAAAATGGTTTCTTTTGATGTTCCTCATATTTGTTTGCAATATATTATGAATTTGATAGAGGTGCAATCAATTCTTTTTGTTTGTTGATCAAATCATCCAGACAGTGAACTGAAGATATTTTTGTTTTGCCAGCTAGCTTCTCTGCAATATGATGATGCTTCAATATGATGTTATGATGGTGCTGAAGTCATGTAAAATTTCCTGCCATAAAACTACAAATAATAGATGTGAGTTCTGTGCCCATGGAACATTGCTTGTGAGATATTTAGTGTAAATCTAGTTCTCATATTCAATCAGCTCTGAGAAAAAAATCACTCTTTTTTTTTTTTTATTTTTGACAGGCAGACTGGACAGTGAGAGAGAGAGAGAGAGAGAAAGGTCTTCCTTTTGCCATTGGTTCGCCCTCCAATGGCTGCCGCGGCTGGCGCATTGCACTGATCCGAAGGCAGGAGCCAGGTACTTATCCTGGTCTCCCATGGGGTGCAGGGCCCAAGCACCTGGGCCATCCTCCACTGCACTCCCAGGCCACAGCAGAGAGCTGGCCTGGAAGAGGGGCAACCGGGACAGAATCCCGGCGCTCCGACTGGGACTATAACCCAGTGCACCGGCACTGCAAGGCGGAGGATTAGCCTATAGAGCCACGGCACTGGCCAAATTAGTCATTTTTTAAGGCTGAAAATTTGACCCTAGCCTGTACCAAATTCACCAACTATGATGTCGTCTTGGAAGACTTCTGTGACATTCATGTCAGGAAGTACTTCCTCCTTAATGAGTGTCTCTTAAACAGCAGTCAAATTGAAGGTTGCTGAGGAATGTGTCTATGTCTCTTCCAGTTTTGTGTCAGCACTGCACAAAATGAAGTAGACTATGGCCACATTCAATAAAATTCAGTTGAATGAATGAGTGAACTAATTAATCAGTTTAAATGGTTGAATATTACAAGAATTGGATAGTAACTTGGCATAACTCAGAACAGTACCTCAAAATTGATGTCAGCAAATATGAGAATACTTCAAAATATCTGTGGAAAATCCATGCTATCTTTTAATTTTGTTTTCCACATGCTTTCTGAAGCACCCTTGTATATATACTGCACTCTGTAACCATATTTCCGTAACATGTTAGAATCTAAGTTTCCATGACCTTAAGCATATGAACAACCATTAAGTTCAGTGTTGTTCAAGCATTTTATTTATACACAAAATTATTACTCATATATATTTTCTGTAAAACAGAATTTTAAGGATGTATCTTCTGTGTCCTATTTTTAAAAACTTGGAAATCATTTGAAATTATCAATTTTCATGGTAATTATAAAATTCAGAGCCTTGATGCTGATATTTCATACTAAATAATATTGAATTATCCTGTTAAAAATAAGTTTTTATTAAAACAAAAATATTTATTGAGAACTTTCTTTATGTAACAGGCAGTGTTTAAAGGAAAGAATAGGTGACATGTAGGTAGATAATTATAAGCCTTAGAAAAAATGAGAGGATAAAAGGGAGATTATTATACATCATCATCAATAGCGATCTATGTTATGGATAAGTGGAATGAAGAACTGTGGAAAGAGCAAGACAAGGGCAGAGGGCATAATTTTCAAGGGAAAGTCAAGCACCACATTAAGTTGGTGACCTTTACAAGAGGGTTGAAAGAAATGAAGAGTGCAGCATGTGGACCTTTGATGAAAAGCATTCTAAGCAAAGAGCATAACAAAAGCTGGTATCTGCCCTATAGCTGATGATGCAGGTAGAGACTGGTGGGAGGTGAAAACTAAGAGCTAATTTGATACACAGTACAAAGACCTTTGTAAGTCATTCAAAACTCTCAGGCATTTTGCTATGAAGATGTGAAAGTACTTGAATACTTTTCCTAATAAAAATGAATTAGCATGACCAACTTAGAGGATTACCATGGCTCCTCAGTGGAGAGTGAACTGACAGGGGCTTGGGAACACTTGAGAAGTTAACACGAGTATGTAGGAAATAAAGGCTACCTATAAGGGGCAGAGAAGCAGGGAGAGAAGATGGGGAGGGAAGAGAAAGTGAGAAATCAAGAAGAAGGAAAGGAGAAAGGAATGATGATTTAGGAATAGGGTATTTGTAGTGAACGCAGTTAGATTCTGATTATTTTAAGGGAGTGTCAACAGTTTTGCTGACAGATTGTGTGTAGGATGAGAGAAAAAGAAGAGGATAAGAAATGGTTGTAAGTTATTGGACTTAAACTACTAGAAGGATTGAAGTGCCATTTTTCTTACGATATGGAAGAGCAGTTTGGGGACTAGAGAAAGGAAAAATGCTGTCTGTAATATAATTTTAAATATTGGTTATATATCATTGAGGATATATAAAAAGGAATTCAATATAAGGTTTTCAGAAATAAATACACAAAAGGCATGTAAAGACATGACTGGATGAAATCAGCAAGAAAGGACTTAAGTCATGTGTGGACTAGTTGGTCCTAGGCAGCACTACTCACACGGTGCATCCACAGTGACAGGAGGGACGGTGAAGTTTGTGGACACGGATGCAGCTCCCTGAATGGATGTGATAAAGTTGTGGAAGCACTCAGTGAAGTCAAAGGAGAGGACTTTTGGGTATAAAGGGGAAGTGCTGGTGTTCTGAGGTTAGGTAATAGACTAACGGTGTGATGAAAACCTACTAGAGATAAATTATCAGCCAACTACATCAATTACTACTGTGTTTTTCACAAGTCAGATTCCAGCATACTGAAAGAGAATCATGAGCTATGGAGCTGACTAGGTTTGGAATTTTCCAGAACATTAAAATGAAAAGAACAAGAAACAAATGAATTGGAAATTTAGGCTTTTTTTTTTTTTTTCAAAAGCAAACTGTGACATTGGAAATAAAATAGATAAGGATTTTCCTAGATGACATTCTTTGCAATGCCACCAATACACAATGAGAGTTCTTAAACATTCCCTCAGTTTGGTATGCTTTCCCTTAGGACAAAAGGATTTACAGAATAAACTTACAAGTTAGAATTCAGAAAAAAATAAGACTTGGTTCTTAAATTGTTCCTAGCAACAGCTGGCTAACTGTGCAGGCAAGTCAGATATATGTCCATGGTCAGTTTTGGACAACCCTGCTTTTAACTTTACACTAAATAGTAGTGTGAAACCATGGCTTACAAGTATTGAAAACATATGATCTAACAGATTTATACTGCTAACAGTATGAAAAGAATAATATCTATTGTAAAACACATTTAATCCTTTCAGTCTAAATTTTTTTTCTTAAAATGATTCCCTTCCAAACGAATATAAATAATTGGAGGTAAACTGGTCCTTCAATGCCCTATCCATGACTTAAACAATGCTAAATTTATTGATGATCAAAAAATATGAATCAGAGTTTATCAACACATCCACAAAAAAAAAAACTATGAGTGTGTGTGTGTGTGTATGTGAATATATTTATATAATTTTATTCAGAGAAAATTTACTGAAAACGAAAATTCTAAAATGTGCATAGTAAAACAGGAAAAGAGGATTAACTGTATTTGAAAATCAAGAGTAAAATTAGAGACTGGGCATAAGTGGCATCAAATTCTCAAAGACTACTGTAATTTTACAGCAAAACGAAATGATGAACTATAAAGCAAGGCATCTGCAAGAATAAAACCTTCTCATTGATCTATTCCATTTTAATTTCAGAAAGAACCCTTTTGATCTTTTTTATATTCTTCTTTGTGAAATATTTAACTGTACCCTGGGATATAAAAATAATGTACAAGAGGAATTAGAATGAAGCACGATTCTCCTAAAAAAATCAAAGAACAATTACACTTGCTCTTCCTCTGTCTCTCCCTTTCTTTTCCTTCTTTCCATCCTTCCTTTCTTCCTCTTGCCCTTCCTTATTCATCTTTGAAACATTTCAATAATTCTTGAATAGCTATTTTTACAGGCATGAACATATATGTGTTGCTTTCTTTGTTGCAACATTGAGCTGATGGCTCAATAATAATGTATACCTTTATAGTCAATAAACATATTAGAAAATCACTTTATATTAATAGTCTGAAAAACATCGATTTAATGAAGTATGTATAGTCATTTGAATGATTGAAAATCTGCAAAGAAGAGACACTTTCAGAAAAAAAATTGTTGAATTCTGTAAAGATAATTTAGTTGGAACTCGGTAGGCTTTCACTCTTTTTTAATTTTTGACAGGCAGAGTGGACAGTGAGAGAGAGAGACAGAGAGAAAGGTCTTCCTTTACCATTGGTTCACCCTCCAATGGCCGCCGCGGCCGGCGCACCACGCTGATCTGAAGGCAGGAGCCAGGTGCTTCTCCTGGTCTCCCATGGGGTGCAGGACCCAAGCACTTGGGCCATCCTCCACTGCACTCCCTGGCCACAGCAGAGAGCTGGACTGGAAGAGAGGCAACCAGGACAGAATCCAGCGCCCCGACTGGGACTAGAACCTGGTGTGCTGGTGCCGCAAGGCAGAGGATTAGCCTATTGAGCCGTGGCGCTGGCCCAGGCTTTCACTCTTGAGTCCACTGTATTCAAACATCTAAAGAAACTAATTGGATTATGCCTTTAAATTGGACTATGCCTTTATAAAGTAGATAAACATATATCATACATTTTAAAATTCACCTTCAGCCTTATGTTATGACAAACATACCTAAATAACCAAATGAAATTATCATGAATTCTTAAAGTCCTTCCTTCCTTCCTTCCTTCCTTCCTTCCTTCCTTCCTTCCTTCCTTCCTTCCCTCCTTCCTTTCTTCCTTCCTTCCCTCCTTCCCTCCTTCCTTCCCTCCTTCCCTCCTTCCCTCCTTCCCTCCTTCCTTCCTTCCTTCCTTCCTTCCTTCCTTCCTTCCTTCCTTCCTTCTTTCCTTCCTTCCTTCTTTCCTTCCTTCTTTCCTTCTTTCCTTCTTTCCTTCTTTCCTTCTTTCCATTATTTTGGATCCAAGGGGACAGAAAGAGAGATCCCATACACTGGTTCACTCCCTAAGTGCCCACATCTATATGAGAAGGGCAGAGGCTGAAGCTAGAAACCAGGAATTCAACCCAGGCCTCTCACATGGGAGGAAAGAAATCAATGACTGAAGACATCACTGCTGCCTCCATGGTCTGCATTAGCAGAAAGCTGGAGTCGGGAGTGGGGTCACGCCTTGAACCCAGATACTCCAGATGGAGAGGTAGGTGTCCTAACTGGCCTCCTAACCACTACACTAACCCCCCACACAGGAGATTTTTATTGCTTATAATTAAAATGAATCAATCACATGTAATTCTGTAAAGATATATAGTCAATATTGACACCTTTAAGTTTTTTCCCTACAAAATAAGAAAGTAGAATGCATACATATGTTATATTAGAACATTTATATAACCCATTAAACTTGTGTCATATATATTTGTCTGAATATTTTCACTGTTCAGTAAATAATACCGTTAATGTACCAGAAAGGCAAGCATCATTTACAATTCCTTGTAAAATCCCACACTGAATACAAAAAACAGCCCAATTTGATCAGCCTCCATTGCTTCTAGCACACCTCAATACCTTTGTGTAATTTATTTCAAGTCACAAAAATGTCTTGTTGGCCCAGATACTCCCCCAATGCATATTCAATCTATTTTTAGCACATGTGACTTTTAAAATCGATCACCTATTCACCACAATTGTCTTCCTAAAATAGTCCAGTGATTCTCATAATGGAACCAAAGTCCAAAATGTGATTTAATATTCTTTGCAAAGTACTGTTAAATCTGACCCCTGCTTCATTCTCTAGCTTGGCCTTGTTCTTTTCACAATTACTAATGTTGGTTGAAGATTGAGCATATAATGTGAAGGTGACAGATCTTATCATTGGTGCAGATTGTGAATTTAGAGTTACAATCATTGCATTTTTGGAATGCCCAAAATCAATCCACTCACTCCTGAATTCTTGTCCTTTGTTCAGAAGCAAATTAATGTCTATTGCCAACTCCTTACACACCATGCCTGGGCTATGGAAAACAAGTTAAAATGAGCAGGAAGTAATTTGTCACAGGAGATATAGAAATGTTCAATAAAGATTTGAAACTATTCTTAATCCTCTTAAACATTAAAATACAAATACCAAGGTATTTTAAAGCAAATATACTAGCAAAATTTTAAACAGTAATTAGAATGAACTATTGGGAAGATGTTAGAGGCAGTATTAGAAGCACAGTTCATCACTAAGAGAAGTATAAGTTGTCAAAACTTCCAAAAAATAATATACTAAGCTGGCATTGTGGTACAGTGGGTTAGGATGTTACTTCAATACCGGAATGACAGTTCAAGTGTTGGCTTCTCCATTTCTTATCTAGATTCCAACTACTGCACCTGGGAAGGCAGTGATGACAGTCCAGTGCTCCAGCCCCTGCCACCCAAGTGGGAGACCCAGATGGAGTTCATGGCTCCTGGCTTCAGCCTGGACCATTCCTGCCTATTGTGTGCTTTTGAGAAGTTAACTGACAAATGGAAGGACTCTCTCCTACCCACCCTGTCATTTTTGAATTAAAAAAAACCTTTAGAATTAATTTACTGGTGACTTTTAAAACATTAAATGTATATTAGTTCATAAATTCCCCTTAGATGTATATTTTTACATATAATAGAGCAGAGTATATGTACAAGTATGACTATAGTAAAGACAGCATTTTAACAATAGCAAATATGTATAAAAGGAGTAGGCATTATTCAGAAGTAAGGTAGTTAAATAAATCATGTCATATCTACACAATTAAATGATAGGTTGACATTGGATGAAATAAAGATGTTTATATTTAATAACCTAAAATATGTATGACAAATTATAGGAAAGATAAGGCAAAGTACCTATCAATATTAGATGTGTGATATCATTTTAATAAGATAGCATGTGCAAAATCTTCTGTGAAATGTAATTTATATTTTGCATAGAAGATATTCCTTTGTAAAGGCTAGATTAATGAGTAGGCGTAGAAAAATTTTGAGAAGAGTGGTGATCAAACAATATATAGCAATTTACTCTGCAGAGTGTGTAGGGAAAAAGGCTATGTTTTCATCTTTTTTTTTTTTAACACAAATACATCTTCTAAGGATTTATTTATTTATTTGAAAACCAAAGTTACAGAGAGGCAGTAACACAGAGAGAGAGAGGTCTTCCAACTTCTGGTTCACTCTCCAAATGGCCACAATGGCTGGAGCTGGACCAAACTGAAGCGAGGAGCCAGGAGATTCATCTGCATCTCATATGTGGGTGCAGGGGCTCAAGGAATTGGACTTGACAGTAGTCTCCCCTTATCTTCAGAAGATAAAGCCTAAGGGCCCCTGAAACCACAGATACTACTCAACAATATGTTATTTTTTCCTATTCATGCATACATATGAAGTTTAATTTATAACTTAAGCACAAAGAGATTACAGGAATAAGTAATTATAAAATAGAATAACGAAAGTTATGTGAAAGTGACCTCTCTCTCTTTCTCTCTCTTCATCCTTCTTTTTCTCTGTTTCTTGTGTGGGCTGTGTGTGTCTCTGTGTGTGTGTGTGTGTGTGTGTGTGTGTGTGTTTCAAAATGTCTTCTTGTACTGTAGTCATCTTTCTTGTGATAATGAGAGAAAATACTTAAAAGAAATAATTTATTGCTAATCTCCTGCATTTTGAAGCAATTATTAAGTAGTCAAGGTTACTTGAACAAAAACACTGCAATGCCATGACAGGAAATCTGGTAACTCGGCTTGTTACTAAGTGATGAAGAGGTGGGTAGTGTATGCTGTGTAGATCCACCAGACAAAGGGATGATTCACATCCATGGTGGAATGGGGAGGAATACAGCAGGGCAGTGCAGGACTTGATCATGCTAAAGAGAACAACACTCAATGGAACACTTATGAATTGTTTATTTCTGGAATGGTTTATTTGGTGTTCTCAGACCACAGTTGACTGTACATAACTCAACTGCAGATGGCAGAACAATGGGAAAGGGGAAACTAGTGTATTTCACAAAGCATTCATTCTCCTTAATGACAGATGGAGAATGCTTCATTCCCTTCATTTTGTCTGCACTTAGTGACTCACGTGAATATGGCATAACTCTTGTGTAGTATCTCAAGGAATATTTATTTGTATATTTACCATAATAGATGATTTTCTCTGTTTTTACAAGTCTTGAAGCTAACCAGCTAGCATTGTATTCTAATTTTCTCCACCTGCCACCTTTTCTAATAATATTATTAATAGCTAAATATTCCAATCTGTCTATTCTTTGAAAAATTGTCCCATGAGAACTCAATAAATTAAGAAGACTTTCCTATCTGTGGAATTGCTCTACTGGGGCACTCTGACAAACTAATAGCACTAATTATCTTATCCCTTGCTGGATTTCCCTTCAGATCCTGTACTTGATGAACTAATCCTTTGTTTTTCCACTTTCCCAAACCTAAGATTGATTTCCACTCCGTGTATTTAGTCTCTACATAGTTAGGCATGTAAGTAGTACAGTAGTAATGATATAACATTGGCTTGAAGGCCAACACACAACAGATTGCATTGCTTTCTAAATTCTGATAGTATTTCCCAACATATTGTTAATTGAAGAAAATGCCATTCATGAATACTGGAGTAGTGATAGAGGAGAAAAATGGTCACAAATAATATGAGAGTCAGTGTATAATTACACTAACTACTTCTTTTACTAGGTTTTCTGTGATATTGCCATGAGAGATTTATGAGAGTAACCACAGTATCAGACTTAAAAATCAGTCATTTCATTATTCAATAGATAAATGACTATGTATGATAGCATGACACTACTAGTGTTTTAGTCAGTTTTCCTGACATTCAACATGATTTCTCAACACAAGAACATGTATTTCTCAAATACACACAGGGGATAACCTATTAGATACCAGAGAAAAATTTCATCAATAAAGTTATTTAATTCATGGTTTTAGGAGTTCATTGACCATTTCTATTTATGCAATTTGTTTTTATGCAAAATGTAATCCTTTTTTGTCAATTAATTCATTCTGTTTACATTTCAATGTAAAGGCCCATTCAAATTATAAATGTAAAATTTAATATATGAGTCTTTCCTTGGAAAGTAAACTACCTGATAGTTCAGTGTGCCATATCAAATCATCATATAATTTGTGATAACATAATTTTAACAAGAGATGAAACCAATAACTAAAGTTGTTAGTTTTTTATGATGTAAATAATGAATATAATGTAATATGAGTACATATTCATTTATTAATATTAGTTAAAGTGTAAATTCAGATTAAGAATTTCAATTATTATTGAAGAATAAATGTCTTGAAATTTACTTCTAGAGACTCTATTGCTCATACATTGTCTCATTAAGTATTATATTGTTTTCATGCTGTGAAGCATTTTGTTTATAACATCTTGAGAGCAAAGAAGGAATATGAAGTAATTAAATGAAACATTTTCTTATAACCATTTAAAACCATAAGAAACATATAAAATTTCTTATGAAATAAATTTGCACAAATAAGAATGAGATATAAGTGTATTATGAAATATTTTGTGTGGCATGCATAATGTGTCAGTTTTCATTGACTAAGTTAATAAATATTATTTATATTTATTATATATTTATTATATTATATATAGTTCTAGGAATTATAGGTATTGGTTCATAAAATACTTATGAAAGCTAACTTTTTGTTACTAGCAACAACCTTTATTTTTATAATTAATATTTATAATTAAAATCCTTAATCTAAATTAATTTATATAAACTAATTAAAACAATATTTTATTACAAAATATTATATTTTTCAAAGACAAGAAAAAGATTTATTGAACAAAATTAATTAAAATTTCAAAATTAAACACATTATTTCTCTTGTAAGCCCACATGTCAAGTGTACAAATAAATGTGTTTTTTGTGTTCTGATCAAAATCATAACCAACACACAAATTAAGAACAAAACAATACTAGTACTCCAAAAGTCCTCACCATTGCCTTGTTCTTTTTTTCTAACATGGGAAGGAAGAATATATTGCCTTACATCATTTGATTGAATGAAGCAATCTTTGTAACTGTTCCAAATGATATGATATCTGGACACTTTTTATTATCTTTCTCTTTACATATATATTAACTATGAAAATAAGAGAAGGCATGTGGTATTTGTCTTTTGGGGTCAGGCTTTTTTCAGTTAGCATAATGGTATACAGTTGCATTCATTCTGTTTCAAATGTCAGTACTTCATTTATTAATCATTTATTACTTGCTTGATGTACAGTTGTGAATAAATTTAAAATCTAGGTCTACATTTTTCTCACCTTAAATTTCTTTGTGACTAGGAAATATATAACAAGTAGGCACTGAATGAGTAAATTATATATTACATTAGAAGGTGATAACTATTTTGAATTCTTTAAAAGATTTATTTTATTTATTTTAAAGGTAGAGTTACAGATATAGAAGAGGGGGAGACCCTTAGTGCACTGATTCACTCTCCAAATGGCCACAATGCCCAAGCACTTAGGTCATCATCTGCTGTTAGCATTAGCAGGGAGCTGGAAGGGAAGTGGAATGACTGTGACTCAAACCAGTTTCTTTATGGAAGGCTGGCATTGTAGGCTGCAACTTAACCCACTATGCCACAACACTGGGCCCCTTTTATGAATTTTTAAAGATGAATTTGATACACAAAGGGCAATTTGCAAATATAAATAAAATGGTGCAGTTGGCTGTCTTTCAGAAGATGATTTCTGAATAAGAATGTAAAGGAAATGATGGTGTGAACTACATGGATACCAGGGGATAAGTTCCCAAAAGTGAACTATGTGAGTAATATTCTCTGTCTGGTGAACAATGCAACTTGTTTGAACAAACCATGGGTATACTATGGCACTTGCTCTTTCTCATCTAGAGTGCCAAGTTTTCAACCTGTTGTTACACTAACATGAACCTCATTTCACTGCACATAAAACCCTTGGCCTTTCTCCTTTAGTGATCCACTCTGAATTTCCCTATTAGTGTGTTTCCTTGCATGGCAATTAAGATAAGTCTGCTTTTAACTTTTAGGTTTTTATAATCAATTTGTCTAATGATTAATTCACTTTTAGTCTTGATGGTTATTTATGATCATCTGAACATATTTTCAAGGCAGTACTAATAGCATTTCCTGATAAAATTGCCAAAAGATCTAGGGAGAAAGAGAGAGCTACAGATAAATCTAAATTGCTTGATACAAAGCCTAGATTCAGGAAGAGTATTATTGCTTATTACAGAGAACATATTCAAAGTGTGGGAGCTGAAGAATTGAAAAAGAGCAATTACAACAGATATCTGGGAAATGAGTATAATATTATGTCTTAGCTTGATCTTATTCAAGATACAAATTGAAATATGCAAAACGCCTTTAGACAGCTTAGAAGCAGTTCATTTCCTAACACTCAGAAACTACTATTGGCCCACTCAGCATTTACAATACTAAAAAAGAATGCGACCTCCTCAAGGTCTTTGTGAGTTCTAGAGATAATATATTTCTGTTCTACTTATGCCTACATATGCTGCCACTTGCAAATCATCCCTCCTTGACTAAGGACTCTACAACAACTTTGGAATCTACCCAAATCACCTTTCTGCAGACATTCCTCATAGTTTCACCAGAATCTGTTTCACAGAATACGGGTTTTTTAAGGTTTATTTATTTTTATATTTATGTATTTATTTGAATGTCAGAGTGATGGAGAGAGAAAGAGATTTTCCATCCATTGGTTCACTTTCAAAATTGGGTACAGTTGCCAGGACAAATTCAGGAGCCAAGAACTCCATATGGTTTTCCTTCCTGGGTGGTAGAGGCCCAAACACTTGAGCCATCATTCTCTGCTTTCCCTGGCACATTAGCAGGAAGCCAAACAAGAAGCAGAGCAGAGAGATGATGCCAACATCACAAGAAGCAATTTAATCCACTGAGCAAACATACTGGCCCACATGAGATACATTTTCCAAGCCCTTTACATGCTTTTATGTGTTTCTCACTTACCTATGATGCCTGTAAATTGCTCAGGGTATTCAAGTCATAACAACTGTCTTTCCTTTGTCCCATGCCATATACAGATTCAGTGGCAATGGTACTCACACTGTATTCTCCTGAAACAGAGACTCTTCCTGGACTTCCATGTGCAGAGCTTCCTACTATGTGTTGGGTCTTTGGAAGACTTGCATTCTGAAATGGCAATCAAGTCCTCCTTGCTAAAATCTAAATTATAACTACAGGACAGATGAGAACTTGGGTGTGTTGGCATATTTCACCTCCAGAAGGACATGATTTCTGTTGTTCCCAGTTGTTTACAAGATACCAAACTGCTGGTGGAGATCACTCCTCTATCCAGCTTCCTTGAATACCTGGGTAGCTTTGGGATCTCTTAAGTTAATAGCAACATAAATTTGTGTACTTACTGGGCACCAGCACCATCATTCCACATAATAGAGCCTGCTAAGTAGTTGTTGATTTTCATCTCTTATTTCAATGCCCCAGATGGATGAAAGAATCAATAGTCAATGTAATTCCTCAAACTTCAGCAATGCATCTCTCCACCAGATACTATGATCAGAAATTGGGTCCATTTGTAATTATTTATAGATGCGAATTATTATAAATTGTCTAGCTTTGTAATCCATCCAATGTCAAAATTAATTCATTATCCAAGTTTTTCCTCTTTGTGAATCTCCTTCTTTACTCAAAATATAAACCCA
Organism: Oryctolagus cuniculus; assembly: GCF_051225735.1. NCBI lineage: Eukaryota > Metazoa > Chordata > Mammalia > Lagomorpha > Leporidae > Oryctolagus > Oryctolagus cuniculus. The sequence continues at coordinate 47,822,450 of NC_142880.1, forward strand.
AATGAGTGAATCTTCATCAAGACATCACAAACCTGCCTTGGATTTCTAGTTCTGAATCTCTTGTTAATTTTTTAAAATACATTATGCTTTTACTTAAATAAGACATTAAAAGGAAAAGTCATCTCCCGTACTGTAGCCTCAAAGATTTCATAGAGAACCATGATAGTTTAGCTACACAATTTTAAATTGATTTAAATGAAACCTGGCACATTTCAATCATCAAACATCAAGGCTTAATTTTTTTTAAATCCCTGGCTTCGTAATTTGTGTTGCATTGTTTAATGTTTTAAACCCTCCCTCTGTCCAACACCTGGGTAAGCTGATTAAAAGTTCACCATCTCAAAATGTTCTATTCCTTAGGAGGGCCAGGATTGGGAAATGAGTTGTTTCAGGCAGTCTCTCCCTGTGTGTTCCCAGCACATCCCATAGTCATCTTTGATAACTACATTCAAGACACTGGGGAGAACTGGTTGATTAAAGGTCATCTGAAGAAACTGTTTGGCAATGGGATCATAGAGGGAACACTTCTGCAGAGCAACCAGCATAGTCTACTAATTTTTAGTTTCTAGTTATGAACTCATATGGTTCATTTGAGTATGATAAATTTTAACATCATGCTCTGACAAGTCTACTCAGTGAGTACAGCCATTGCTTAGAAGCTAATACCAACCAAAGGTTAAGTGCTCAGGAGATACTTGTAAGCCATGAAAGCTGAACTATGTTGAGTTAGTATCTCTGGTTATTTTTCTTGTATCAGGTAATTATCAATGGATAAATTTGGCCCTAGAATCATCATTACTTATTTAGAAATTGTGTCTGAAGCCATTATAATGTAATTACAATGGCCTATATATATATATATTTAATTTTAAAGATTTATTTATTCATTTTAGTCAGAGTTAGAGAGAGTGGAGAAACAGAGAGAGATCCTCCATCCACTGGTTCACTCCCCAAATGGCCACAATAACCGGGGCTGGGCCAGGCTGAAGCCAGGAGCCAGGAGCTTCTTCCAAGTCTCCCACGTGGGTACAAGGGCCCAAGTACTTGGACCATCCTCCGCTGCTATCCCAGGAGCATCAAGAGGGAAATGGATCAGAAGAAGAGCAGCCAAGACTCGATCCCATGCCCATATAGGGTACCAGCACTTCAGATGGTGACTTAATCCCCTGCACCACAACATCAGCCCCTTACTTATACATTTCATAATCAATTTAAAAATAGATATCAACATGTTTATCCTTGATAAAAATATTAATCATATGCATGGCTTGTTCTTCTTCAGGTAAAGTTATATTTTATCTTTGTTGAAATCAAGAAAATGCTTTTCTTATCATTCATTATTATATGTATTAAATATTGGCCACAATTTCATGTATACATTCATTTGGGCAATATGTTAGATATATACTTTTAAAAAAGCAAAAAAATATTAAATAATGCAAAAAGGATGCTTAAAATCTAATACTAGATGTTCTGGGATGGCTTACATTAATAATTACATTGGTCTCCATATAAACTTGTATAATGCAAAGTTCCTCTTTGGCCATTGGTCAGTGGAGGCTTAAAACTTTCTAAGGTAAAGAAAGAGTTATTATTATTCTAACTTAATGAATGGTAGATGGCTGGTCTAGATTGAATTCCTAATATATGATAGGTCTAGGTCTACTATCAAGTACTCCTAAATCCAAATGAGGTACCATAAGTGTACAGATTTACCTATTTAGGGAACTGAGATGAATACCCATGAGAATCTGTGAAAAGTTCTAAAAATATATCAGCCTCTCACACACCACCACAAAGTCCCAAAAGCATTAAGTACAGATTGGGAGAACAATGAAGCCAACAAAATAGCATTAGAATACACAGGGATCATATAACTTTAATGATGGAAAATAAAATTTTCAATGGGCTTATTGACAATGGTGAAGTTTTCCACTTAGAAGTGGAAAGCATAACACATTTATCAAAATTATGCACCCATTCATTTAGTTATTCTTATATTTATTCATTTAGCAAGCATAGTATGAGAATTCCACATCTAGAAGACACTACAAGGTATATAAAAATAAACTGAAATCTGTATAAAACAAGCAAGAAAAAATATTCAAAAACCTACAATTATTTATAAATAAAATGTTTTCCAACTGATACAATTTAAAAAAATAGTTTTTAAGTTGTGCAATGGCTCTATCAGTGGAAGATGGTTACTGCTCTTCCTATTTGTATACACAGCAAAATGGGGCTCTTGGAAAGACAGTGTCCCATTATGATTACACAGATAATGGCAAAGCAGATAATATCAGCCCAGTGTTTCCACACCAACACTTTTGATATTGTACAATGCAGTCTGAACAATCCTTACATCAGGATCTAAATTATTTCAAAGTGATAAATTCACCCTCTCCATAATTAAGCTATAATTTTCCAGGTTATCTATTAATCAGACAAGGCAGACTTTGTAGAGCGAAAATATTTTAATGGCTTTATTGTACATGATTTTGTTTATAGTTTCAGATTCAATATATTTATTCCTTATTTCATTTTATTGCAGTCTATAAATAAGGCCTTAAATATTTAGGTGCAAGAATAGCTTGAAATGTAGTTAATATTCACCAGATGGATGCCAACTCATTTCTCTTCTTGTCAGCATTGGATTAAACACCATAGTAATGTATTATTTATAGCCTAAGGGAAAATCCTCTACTGCTGTAACTTTTAGCAATGTTTCTATTAACCAACTAGCCGCTCTGTGGGATAATATTGTGTACAAACTCAACACCATCACACCTCCCCAGGCATATTTTTGTTTAGGATAATGAGTACATAGGAAAGAAAAAGCAAATGTGTTCTAGGAAGAGATTTACTGATTTTTCAAGAGTGCAGTGATTGATTTCATTAGTTAGTCTAGCACCAATTTAGGAAACAACAACAAATGCAAACCTTGTTTCAAGACATTGTCAGTTATATGGAGTTAACTTAAACTAATAACCCTTTTAAAATGTTATTAACGCGATCTCTAAGTCCACAACATACTTTCATTTATGTTAATTTTTCCAGTTAGTACAAGTAGTAAGACAAAATTAGAGATTAGTAAAATAAGTCCCCTTGGGGCTGGCACTGTGGCACATTAGGTTAAGTCTCTGCCCATGGTGCTGTCATCCTATATGGGTGCCTGTTCATGGGTTTGTGTCCTGGCTGCTCCTCTTTAACTCTTGGCTAATGCCCTGAGAAGGCAGTGGAAGATGACCCAAGTGCTCCAGTCCCGTCTCTCATCTGGGGGACCTGGAAGAAGCTTCTGGCTCCTGGCTCTAGATAAGTCCATCTCTGACTATTGAGGTCATTTGAAGAGTGAACGGTGGATGGAAGACCTCTTCTGCTGTCTCTCCCTCTCTCTGTAACTCTGTCTCTCAAGTAAATAAATAAATCTTTTTAAAAAGTCCCCCAAATAATCGATGGCTCTCCATACTTCCAGAGAACATGATAACTACAACAGTAGTTTCTTATATGTTCCGAAGATACACCCCACCCACCATCGCATGCTGAAGGAGTCTCCAGTGGCATTTTAAATACTCTCAGAAGTGGGGCCAGCACTGTGACGTAGCAGGTAAGCCGCTGCCTGCAGCACCAGCATCCCGTATGGACGCCAGCATCCTGGCTGCTCCACTTCCAATCCAGCTCTCTGCTATGGCCTGGGAAAGCGGTAGAAGATGGCCCAAGCCCTTGGGCCCCTGTACTCAGTGGGAGACCCAGAGGAAGCTCCTGGCTCCTGGCTTTGGATTGGCACAGCTCCAGCTGTTGTGACCATCTTGGGAGTGATCCAGCAAATGGAAGACCTCTCTCTCTCTCTCTCTCCCTCTCTCTCTCTCTCTCTCTGTCTCTCCTTCACTTTCTGTGTTACTCTTTCAAATATAATAAAATAAATCTTTTTAAAAAATACTTTCAGAAGTGTCTTACCACCTTTTGCTTGGTGATAACAGAGCTATGGGTAAATTTATACAGTTCATTCTAGGTATCCCTTTTTCTCTACTTATAGCTCTTGGAACTTGTGTCCTAAGCTTCCTTTTATTTCCCAGTGTCTCCTTTCTTTATTCCCAGTTTACTTATCCCCCTGTGTAAACTGTTTACTACTCTGTAACCTGAAAATTTCTTCTCCAGTACCACACCAAATTTATTTCTATCTGTACCATTCATCGTTTTTCTAAAAAAGCTAAATCTTTACCTATCTTTATGTCCTATAAATACTTTAACTCCCTTTTTTACAGATTTATTTATTTATTTCAAAAGTCAGAGTTACAGAGTGGGGAGAGAGAGAGAGAGAGAATGAATCTTAAGTCCACTTGGTCACACCCTACATGGCTGCAATAGCCAGCGCTGGGCCAGGCCAAAGCCAGGTGCCAGTTGCCAGGAGCTTCATCCAGGTTGCTCACATAGGAAGTAGGGTCCCAAACACTTTGGCCATCTTCTGCTTCTTTTCCCAGGTGCATTAGCAGAAAGCTGGTTTAGAAGTATTGCAGCTGGGATAGGAGCAGTTGCCCATATGGGATGCTGGAGCCACATGTGGCAGCCTTACTTGCTATGCCACAAGGTGGCCACACAAAAGATTTGCTCTTAAACATTTTATTCATTTACTTAAGAGGCAGAGATAAAAATAGAAAAAAATAGGGGAAGATAAAGACAAAGAATGCACTTCTATCCACTGATGCACTCCCTAAAAGTCTATTTCAGATACAGGCGGGTGGGCCAAAGCCGGGAGCCAGAAACCCAATCTAGATTTCTCATATGGTGGCAAGAATCCTATTACTTGAGCCATCACTACTGCCTCCCATGTCTTATACAAATGTATTTCAATGTAGAAGCATTTTTGCTTTCTTTTCTCATTTCATTTGTATGGAATCCCCAGTAAAATGTTCAATAGAAGTAGCAAGAACAGACATACTTATCCTTGTTCAGGGGAAAGTTTTCAATGTTTCAACATTAAATATGATCATAGCTGAGGATTTTTATAATATGTTCTCTATGAGGTTGAAGGAGTTTTTTTCCATCCTATTCTTTATTCTTGATTGTATTTTACTGCAACAATTTGTTTATCATTAACTTTGCTGTTTCTATAAAAGTTATCCTGAAATCTTCATTTTTTTTATGATTTATTACAATCATTAAATTTTGTATGTTGAACTATCCATACAACCCTGGTAAGATCCACTTCCTTGTGGTACATAATCTTTCTATATTACTGGATATGGTTTTCTAATATTTTGTCGAGGATTTTTGTGTCTACATTCATAAGCGATTTTTCTCTTTTAGTTTGTAGATGGTGGATTACACTAACTCTCAAGTGTTAAACCAGCCTTGCAAGTAAGGAATAAATCCTACTTGGTCATGGTCTACAATCCCTTTTTATGTTGCTAGATTCAGTCTGCTAGTTTGTTGAGGATTTTTACATTTATATTCAGAGGAATATAGATCTGAAGATTTCTTTCCTTGTGATAGCTTTGTCTCATGCTGGTATCACAGTAATACTGGCTTCATTGCTAACTGTTCCCTTGTGTATATTTTGAATACATTTGTGAAGAATAAGTGCTAACTCTTTTAAAATATTTGGTAGAATTCACCAGTAATTTATATGTACTTAGGCTTTTCTCTGGGAGAAGTTAAGTGTGTTCCCTGTCTTTATGGCATCTCATTTTTCTGAACCAAAGCTGCTTTAGAGAAAATAAAACCTGACAATTAAAAAAATATGAAGACATTGGACTACATACAAAGTTCAAAAATTACCAAAAAAGTTCACATTGAAAAGTGAATTCCCAATCTTTTTTACATCTATAAACTTAGTTTATCTCTTCAGAGACAATCGCAGATATGAGTTCATTCTAAACTATTCTTGAGGTCGTGCATAAAAAGTTTATATAGAGGAATATTTTCTCACAGAATTCTGTCATCACTGTTATGAATCTTACCCTTATATATAATTATGTATCTTGGAGATTGATATTTCCAGGTAGGTGTACAGCTATCTCTATGTAACAGGTGTATAACTCTTTATGCAACAGATATGATTTATTTACTCAATTAACTGAAATGCAATACGTATGCATTTGCTAGTTTTTTGCTGCTAAATCACAAGGAATAACCCTGGATATTTGCCTTAAAAAAGAATATATTCAGTAGCTACACATGTTAGTTGTGGAACTGATGCTGCAGTGGTTTGAATCATAATTTATTCACTTACACTTAGAGTATAGAGTTTACAGGCATAGCCTTACTTACAAAATACCATAATTCACAGATAGGATATAAAAATTAACACACTAGTATACATAAAGTTCAGAGAACTAGTAGTAGACAGTGATTTAGATCTTATGGTGTTTGTGAGCAGTATGATTAAATATACAATTACACATTTGAACATTTCTCCTAAGAGCATTTATGATTTCATAGCTTCTGACAACTGATTAATTTTAGAAGTTATAAAATATGTTTTGATTCTAGATTTTCTCCAAAGTTGTATTTTCACTTTGTTTCTATAATTTTGTTGTTTGTGGTGGTGGATTTGTATGTCCTGAGAGAGAAAAGACTAAACTGTATTTCAGGCAGCTTCAATCTCATATACACACCTTCTAAATTATAAAATATATTTACAACAATGATTATTTTATCATTAATGATTTAGTATTTGTTGTCACCTATGATTTAGTTTTATCTTCATTTTGTCTTTGAACACTGATGTATCTTAATTTTATACCCCTCTTGGTTATATACATCACTTACACATTTATATTCAAACATCAATCGATTTTTATTGAATGTGATTGTGTCATATTATGAGAACTGAACATGAAAGCTGTTATTACTACCTCATTGGGGTACAGTTTTCTTTTCCATCATTTAGATAATATATGTGCAGGTATAGCATTTTACAAATTGAACTTTTTACCTAATTCATTCCTTTAGATTAGGGTACTAGAATATACTTAAAATGCCATCCTGTCTATGTTCTTGCTTCTGGTTATTTCAAAAAACTAAATGCAGACTATTTTTCAATCACAACACTACCAAGTTTAACTTATTAGCACTTTCCTACAATAATTCATCCAGACCTCCACTGTGGTATGTAAGAAAACATTCCTTCAAATACTTTGAAGAACTCTTGCCCATGGGGATTGTATGACTGCAACTAAGTGCAACTTAGTCAAACAGTATCAGAAAATACCTAGATAAATACTGTTAAGTTCTAATTGACTCCTAAGGGGGTGTTTGAAGTTCACTGATACATTTGAAAGATTAATTTTATTCAAAAAATAGGCTGGAGGAAAGAAAGTTGATATATGTAAAACAAATCACTGTTCTGATGAACTGCTCTAAAAATAACATTTTCTTTTTTAGACAAATATGTGAAGAATGAAATCTATTAGCATGTTATTTTCATCATTGGGGAGTTAGGAAACTGGTATTTTATCACAAGTATTTTGAGATGTGGTTCCTCACAAGAATTTTAAATGAAATTTGTATGATCACAGTTAATTAAACACAATTTTTAGTATTAGTTTTTCTATTGAGAGCAAATGTATGTATTTTCTAGGCTGCATGTTTATTTATTGTAAAATGAGAAGCTCACTGTAAACATGAACTATGTCTTATTCCATAGTTTATCTTCCACCAAAGCCCAGCAGGATACTGTGATGTGTAGATACTCAATAAAATAGAGTGAAGGAACTGATAACTTTGCTAAGGTAGCAAAATGATAGTAAGTTTTTGCAAAATGTTAAATATTTACATTTTGGTTTCCCGCTTAAATTATGTTTTCTTGTAGCTTAAATACCTTGCCCTGACTCCCCTCCTCATTACCCAGAAAAAAATAACTTATATTCTTGAACTCATTAATGATAGCATAATAACCTATCATTGTTGAGGGGAAAAAAGGATCTCTCCCTCTCTCCTTATTTCTTCTCTCTCTTCTCTCTCTCTCTCTCCCTCTCTCTCTTTCTGCCTCTCTCTCTCCCTCTCTCTCAGATCACTTCACCACTCATTTTACTATAATAAGAAAGCCTAACACCTGCTCTTTTCTGTGCATATGTATGTATGGCAATATTCAACTAGTCATTTTAAAAGTAGGGAAAGATTCTCCTTCTATTTCTGTGTTCTCTTTCTAAGTATTTTAAGCACGAAAAGAAGCATAGAAATAAAATATGACAAATAACAAGCTTCAACTTTCTTCTATTAAGGGATATGTTGATTTTATGCTTGAAAGACATGTTGTAGTCACCAGATGTAAATAAAATGGAGTGAAAATATCATGCTTGTGGATGTAGTCCCACAAGAACTTCAGGAAAAAAATGTATGTACTACTTAATGAACTTATGTACTCAATAATACATTTTTTATTTTTGCTTAAGATCTATGTTTAATATACAGCAGCCTCGGATGGTGACATGCCAGTACAGTTAACCAATGATTGCATGGTAAATTTATTTTTTCCCTTGTTTCAGCTCAGTTTAAAGGATAAATAAGGATTCTGGTAGGCAATTTTAATGAGATTCTCACAGGCTGACAACCCTTCTGTCTCTGGTAAAATGACTTGGGGTCAAAATGAAGAAGAGTGCATGGATAAAGATCAGGTAATGTATTAAAATCTCAGAGCAACAGTGAACAAAAGATCAGTAATCTCAGAAGTTCAAAAAAAGAAAAGTCTCAATTTCTAGCCACTTTTCTAAATGTTTACTAGTTGTCTGTTTTGTACAAAAGACCAAGATGTCTGAGAACACACTCTTCATTTTCAAGGATCCTATGTTCTCTGTGTCATCAAAAAATCAAATAAGCCACACCCACCTGTTATATTTGTAGACACAATCTTGAATAAGGTGATAAGAATGACAGGGGAATGGATTACCCAAGCAGACATTTTTCTCAAGGAATTTGTAGTAAATGCAGGGCTTTTTTTCCTCTTGCTACCTTGCTAGTGGTGATTTCACAGAGTAGACAAACTGGAAGTAATAAACTGCATGTTCTTTCTGTAAGTATATACTTTGAGTGATTTTTTAAAAAAGGAAGAGATTTATTTCTTTATTTGAAAGTCAGAGTTAGAGAAGGAAAGAGAGAGAGAGAGAGAGCGCGCACATCCATCCTCTGGTTCACTCCCCAAATGTCCACAATGGCAAGAACTGGGACAGACGGAAGCCAGGAGCCAGTAGCTTCCTCCAGATCTCCCATGCACATGCAGGGGCCCAAGGACTTGGACCATCTTCTGCTGCTTTCCCAGAAACACCATCAGGCTGTGTGTGGCTCCTCCCAAAGACCTTGAGATGGTGCTGCAAATTTCCAGGCAAGTTCATTTGCTGCCAGCCACGTGGTCACTCCCTGAGACCCTGCCAGGACATGCCTCATTGCTGCAGACCTGCGGACAGAGCCCTGAGCACCTTCTGGACAGCGCCCCTTGGTTCAGAGCTTCAGCACCATGGACAGCGGCTGCCACAGCTCCTTCATTCTGGCCTATTAGAGATTTGAGGTGTGTTTGGGGGCATCCCACCCTGAGCTGTGGCCTGTGGCCTAGGATGCCTGGGGTATTTCCTGACACAGTAGCCTGGGGTCTTTGAGGAGGTGGCTCCCCACAGAGCAGATGAGATATGGCCACCCCTAAAGCTGCCAGTGCAAGGCAGGAAGGTAGATTTGCTCCCAGGTCCCTGTGAAGCCCACAAGTACAGATATGAGGGCAGAGGTGGTGGCTGCAATGCAGAGGCCACACCCAGGAGTGTAGGACCTGTTGGTCGGGTGCTGTATTTGAGGGGTCTCCAGCCTGGGGATCCTCCCCGTTGCTCTGTGACCTTGTTTTTTGTTCCAGTGCCCTTCTGCCTGGATGGGTTGGGAAGAGCCGAGTCACAGTGCAGGGTGGCTGGAAGATCCTTGTGGACCCCAACCCTAGCCTGTTGGAGAGAAGAATGCACTCACTGCTACCTGGACTAAACAAAGGATATTGACCACCCTCTGGGCCTGTGGGGCCTCCTGTCTAAAGGTCACCTTGGGGAAGAGACCATGTCACTGAACACTGCCCCAGTGTGGACATCCATCAAGTCCCCAAGACTCAGGCACCAAGGTTGTGACCTTCCCCTAACTGTGAGGCAGCCTGGCTTCTTTGGACCAGAAGGGGGAATTGATCTAATTTGTAAATGTTGGTTCCAAATATGAAGAAATTTTAATTAAAACTCAGAAAATAAAAAGAAAAGGAAAAGAAAAGAAAAATCAACAGGGAGCTAGATTGGAAGAAGAGCAGCCAGAAGTTGAATCATGCACATACAGAATGCTGCACTGCATACTGCTGCCTAACCAGCTGCTTAAGTAGGTTGCTTAGCCTTAGCCTCGCCTCACTAAGTTGTCAACTAATCAGTTCATTATTGATTGACTAGTATAAGATACAAGTTCATTAACATAATAATACAAAGTTATCCAATGTGCTTTAGGGATTAATATCTTAGAAAATTTAAAAAATATTAACAAATTACTATGTTTCCCAAAGTAGTATCAATGGATCCCTTGGAGATAACTGAAAACCATTGTTAGCACAATTAAGACCAATAATCAGGGACATAAAAGCACATTTCAAATTTGTAATAGGATAGCTTGATTAAAGGAACAAAGAAAGGGAACTAGCTGCAATGGATTGGGGTGAAGGTTTTACTCAAAGGATAGAAATGATCAGAGTAATGGGGATTTTCAAAGCCCATAAGTTTTAACCTATTTGCCTATGACTTGCTGCAAATTAATGAAGATTTCTTCTTTCTCTGTTTATTTCACCATAAAAGGTGCTGCAGTTCTGAACTACTACAGATAGAAATCCAACCTCTAGGTTTAATCTGATAAGTTTATATTCAAGTGATAACCCTTATTTTCAAGTTATAATTGAAGTTCAATTAAGGTGGGGATTTGGCCCAAGAATTAAGACATGATGTAGAATACCCATGTTCAATACCAGAGAGCCTGAATTCAACTCCCAGCTCTGTCCCTTTATCTGACTTTTCAGTAGTGTATCCTGAAAGGAAACAATGATGGCTGAAATTATTGTATCCCTGCCACTCACGAGGAAGACTTGAATTGAATTCCTATCTCCTGGCTTTGACATGGTGCAGCCCTGGCTGTTGTCATCATTTGGAAAGAAAACATGAAGGCAGAAGCTGTCTCTCATTGTCTCAAGTAAATAACAAATAAATAAAACTTGTTTTTAAAATCCAATGTTTTAGCAAATAGTTCAATGCTTTTAAGTTATTATTCCTGAGGTTTGATAAACATATCTATAAATGAAGAGTCTTCCAAGTACTCATAGGAAAAGTATTCATGAACTTTTAAGACTTTTTGTGCCAAAAATAATTATCATTTAATGCCATTTTCCAAAATTTTTGAATTACCTTTGTAAAATAAAAATTCACTTTGAAAAATTTTTTCGTTCTTAGAGTTGAAATGTATTTCTGAAGATGAAATACTTGAAAGACTAAGTTTCTTTTTTTGTCATACTATTTAGTAAGAGATATATTGAATTTCTGTCACACCAGTTGAAGGTCTTGTACAGATAACAGTTTAATTTAAGGTGTCAATCTCACTTTTAAATGAAAGACATTGGAAGTGTTTAATAGAAAGGTAGCACAGGGATTAATACAGAATTTTTGTCTTATCTTATTTTTGTAAAGTGACCTATGTGCTTGCATTCAAAAAAGTTAAAATATTTCATTTGGAGTCTTCTTATTGCTCAATATCTTGACTTTCTCATTAAGATAGGTGTAGCAGTTAGAAAGCTTGCATGGATTACAAATAAGAAGTTATTATTGCCGAGTTCACTAAATATATTCAAAATTCTAATGATGGGAAAAGTAGACATATTTTTGAGCACCAAATAATAAATGATCAGTAACATATAAAACTCAAACATATGAATTAAGTTTTCCTTAACCAGAACTTAAGTGATATAGTATATTTTTTACTTTCATTAGAAAATAAAAAATAAACACAGATTATAATTCATTCAAATACCAGATAAACAGATACAAACAGAGTAAACAAAAACAATTGCATTCTTAGACACTAAAAAAAGAATGAGTGGTTCCAGCAGATGAAATGTAAATATTCATACAAATATTTATCAGGCTGAAATGTGATGAAAGTGTGAATCTCTTAACTGGGTTGTTTGTATCAGAGTTAACTGTAAAACTAGTTCTCAAACAGTTTGTGTGTGTGCATGTGCAAATTGTTGAAATCTTTACTTAGTATAGAGTGGTCTTCTATGTACAAAGTTAATTGAAAATGATCTTAATAGAGAATGGGACTGGGAAGGGGAGAGGGAGGAGGAGGAGAGATAGGACTATAGATGGAAGGGTGAGTATGGTGGGAAGAATAACTATATTCCTAAAGTTGTACTTATGAAATTTGTATTCCTTAATCAATTAATTAATCTTAAAAGAAAGAGTGAATCTGTGGGGCCGGCACTATATCATAGTGGGTAAATCCTCCACCTGCAGAGCCTGCATCCCATACGGATGTCTGTTCAAACCCAGGCTGTTCCAGTTCTCATCCAGCTCCCTGTTAATGCTCCTAGGAAAGCAGCAAAAAATAGCTGAAATGCTTGGGCCCCTGCCACCCACATGGGAGAAACTCTTGACTCCTGGATCCTGGCTCTTGGCTTCAGGTTGGCCAGTTCTGGCCATTCCAGGGATCTAAGGAATAAATCAGTGGATGGAAGATATCTCTCTCTCTCTCTCTCTAGCTTTCAAATGAATAAATAAATCTTTTTTTAAAAAAAAAAAGTGAATCTGCAAGATAAAGGAAGTCACAAAGTGCAATTTGTGTAGAGAGACGGTTTTCGAAAAAATTCAATTCTCCACATCCCCGGAAGGCTCAGACAGTATATGGGAAAGTGGAGACGTAGAATGAAATATTTTTCTATCATCATTTAATATTACAAACATTACATATTTAAATATGTATTAGTACATATTTTCATAATATTTTATTATGATTACCTGGAGCTAGTATACACAATTAGTCCACTAAAGTCAAAATTGGAATTTTCCTGTTTTTCTGTACTGGTATAGTTTTAAAGTATTTTAAAAGGCCAGATTTTCCTATGCTAATAAAATAATTACACATAGTAAGCTATATCGACATTAATTTTCACAGAACAAGCCTCGCATGCCATATAGAATAAATCATTTCTAGATTGCTTATTTCCAGACAACAAAAATTTAATTGCTAGTAATTTTTCAATTTTAAGCTCATTTGCAAACTATAGAAAATTGAACAGATACAATTGATGGTTCTTTCAAAAATCAAGATAATTTTCTAGAAATTGGGTTTGTTATGCTAAATCTTGAGTATAGTTGCAGAAACCAAAAAGGCTTACATAAATGTAAAATTTGTCCAGTTGTTCAAAATATGTTGTCATTTAATCTATCTTTATTATAATGATAAAATTCTCACAACTTTGAAGAAAGTAGAGTGATTTGATGCAAATATAATTTCACCAAAATATTTTGTTATGATAATTTCCTTGGTGTAAATATTGTTGGCTTCTACAATTGAATATTATATGACTTTAGTAAATATTTCTTAAGACATATAGAGCAGAAAAATATGTTCCTTGCATAATAGCATTAGCCAAACTATAAAAGTTAATTTGATTAAATTGATTTTTAGCCTTTTAGTTTTTAGTTTTTTTTTTTTTTTTTTTTTTGACAGGCAGAGTTAGACAGTGAGAGAGAGAGAGAGAGACAGAGAGAAAGGTCTTCCTTCCATTGGTTCACCCCACAAATGGCCACTATGGCTGGCGAGCTGCACTGATCCGAAGCCAGAAGCCAGGTGCTTCCTCCTTGTCTCCCATGGGTGCAGGGCCCAAGCACTTGGGCCATCCTCCACTGCCTTCCTGGGCCGCGGCAGAGAGCTGGCCTGGAAGAGGAGCAACCGGGACAGAATCTGGCACCCCAAACAGGACTAGAACCCGGAGTGCCGGTGCCGCAGGGGGAGGATTAGCCAAGTGAGCCACACAGTGGCATGGCAAGGAATGCTGTAAATTAACTTCTACACTTTCTCCTCCTCAACCTCCTTTTTCTTCCTAGTGCCTTCCATTTGTCAAATCCCCTTGGAAGCTATGGACATGTGTGGGTTCTTCAGTACACGGAAATCAGTGTACTGAGGCATTGGACTTTGATTCAGATGTCAAGGGTACAGAGAAGACCTGGATAAATAAAGATTATTAAACACAATATGTATTTTAAAACACACATGAATCAGACTGGCTTTTTAAAAAGAGATTAAATAAATTCAAGTCTCCAATCAGTAACTATAATAGCAGATATTTTGAGGGATTGAAAATGGAATACAGTTTCAGAAATATTTAGCATGTCGGCTGGCGCCACGGCTCAATAGGCTAATCCTCCGCCAAGTGACGCCTGCACACCGGGTTCTAGTCCCAGTCAGGGCGCCGGATTCTGTCCCGGTTGCCCCCCTTCCAGGCCAGCTCTCTGCTGTGGCCCGGGAGTGCAGTGGAGGATGGCCCAAGTGCTTGGGCCCTGCACTCCATGGGAGACCAGAATAAGCACCTGGCTCCTGCCTTCGGATCAGTGCGGTGCGCCGGCCACAGCGCTCTGGCACGGTGGCCATTGGAGGGTGAACTAACAGCAAAGGAAGACCTTTCTCTCTGTCTCTCTCTCTCACTGTCCACTCTGCCTGTCAAAAGAAAGGAAGGAAGGAAGGAAGGAAGGAAGGAAGGAAGGAAGGAAGGAAGGAAGGAAGGAAGGAAGGAAGGAATATTTAGCATGTCTATCAAGAAAGTAAACCCGTTAAACAGAATTCTTATAAATAATCACTTTATATCAAAATATTATTGACAGATTCAGAATTTCCAACAATCTTCACAGCCCTAACAAGTGGACTGGATGATACAAGGTGAAATTTAAGAGATAAAATTTCTCCAAGCTTGATTGAAATACCTACAAGATAACAGCACAGTATGAAGCTTAACAGGAGTCAGTAAAATACTTTTTGCAGGAACTTGGGAATCAACAGTAGCCTGTGACTGTTTGATCTAGAAATCAAATTGAGGGGTAAAAGCAATGCCTTGGGCCATAGTGCTGTTCTTTATTTTGAATTCATAATAACATACTTACTGTCCACTGACAAAACAATATAGCTATTAGTGATTTTACATGATGGCCTCTTCCAAATGGTAGTTCTCAGAGTCTTAAACAACATAATAAAATGAACTTTAAAAATATAAATAACTTCATTCCACAAGAATCTAGTGAATGAGTACCATAAATTTGTTACTGCAGTAGAGATAAATACAAAATAAAATATTTATAGACAATGATTGTAAAAGTGTAAAAAAGTGTAAAATAATAAAAGTGTAAAATTAATGACTAACACATACTGATAATGTACTCTCTATTAGAATCATCTTTATTATTATTTTACATGCTATATGATTTTATTAAAATTATTTTTAAATTGTACATATTTATAGATAGAATTATGACATTCTATATATGTTTATAATGTGTATTGGTCAAATTGGGGTGATCAATATTTCACCTTCTTTAACATTACTTTATAATTGGAGGCTTAAACACATTTTTAAATAATTAATCTAAATTTTCTTGTATCCTCATATCACAGATCAGGAAACTATCAGAGAGGAAAGTACCTTGGCCAGATTTCTCATGCATCAATCTAGTTTCAGATTCCATATTTAATAAACCTTATCTTACATTGTCTCTCCAGCAGATATACTTATGTGCTAGAATAGATTAAAATATTGTCTCTCCAGCAGATATACTTATGTGCTAGAATAGATTAAAATCATTTCTTCTGGTGTTGGATCTGATGAGCTCCCTAGAGCATTAGAATTCTAATACTCTTTTGAAACATTTCCCAGGTTTCATCCTGACTCTGCATTCCTTCTTTTTGTATGTCAGTAGAACTCAGCCCTCCAGTTGTTTTTATTTAATGATTTTTACCCAATTCAGATAATAAACCATGATCTAAAAATAAACAATCTCAAATTAATGTGTTCACTTTGAAGTTCGCCACTAAGCTCCTATTTAAGAGGTTCTGTATTCTAAAATTTGATGCCTCAGAATTCTGCATTTTCAACTTGTCCACCACTAAAAAAAACACCAGCTAATTCCTCAAATCTGCTCATAAATCACATATCAATAGAAGTATCTATTACTACTATAATACTAAGGGAAAGGGCCAATAATAAAGTTGCAATATGTCAGAATCTATGTCAATTGTACTCATCACAGTGCTGGTATAACTTATCACAGATCCTGAGATATATCATATGCATATTGAATTACGATTAAACTGCATACAGTATTAAAAGGATACAATGTATGCAAATAACAAGAATACCTAATATACAGGTACAAGTATTTTCACCACTTGACAACCATAAAACTGAGCTGATTATTTTGTTTTAGAGCACTTGCAAGTCATCTACATCTTCTTACAATACCTAGAGTAAATTATCTTGCCCTTAATAGATACAATCTAATGGGAGACCCATCAACACCTCAGGGAAGAGCCTTGGTGAGGTAAATGTTATCTCTGATATTTCTGTCACTAACACTATGGCCACTTTGTTCTTGATTCCCCTGAATGAGTGTTGAGAAGATCATAGATAAAGTTTACTAACAGCTTAAATGGCAGAGTTCTATTAGACATTCTTTGATATTTGGCTTTGCATGTCAGTTAAAATTCTGTTTCCAAAAGGCAGCTAAATTGCTTTTTGACAATTAGTTGTTTGTTATCTGTCAGAGCCTAAGAGCAAGGCACATGAAGTTTCTCAGAAGAATAGGATTTTCCACTTATCAAAGAAATTATGGTTTTCCCCCAAAGAAATAAAAGCATCTCAGTTGTTAATGTTCCAGAAGAGCTTACTATATAGTTTACACTTCCTATAGAATAGCATTTGGCATTATATAATACCAGTAGAACTGAGTGCAATTGATTATAAAGAGCACCATTTAAAGAAACGTCTCTTACTATGGGTCTCAATATTCACAAACTTTCTCCATAATCTGTGAAGCCCACAAGTAACTTACTTCTTCAGTGTAGAAGAGGCAGATGTGAAGTGCAGCATTTTGCCTTTTACTTTCGGTAGACAATGCAAAAATTCTCCATCTTTGCTGCCAGTACATTAGTTTTCTTGCAGTGCATCTCCATTATCTGTCATGTATGTAAACGACCAAAACCACTAGAGTGTATTTTTTGTCATGTCCCTTAACCAAGTTGTCTTAAAATTTAAAAAGTAGATTCTGTGGTGCAATATCTGTGGTATTTCTTCTTACCTAAAATACCCAGAGTAATATAAATTGCATTAATTTGCCTCAATAAAAAATTAACCAGAAAGTTTCTAAAGTAAGACAAGGCTTCGTTGATGATTGAAGGAACTCCAATTGCATTGCTTAGCTTTTGCCCTCCTTGGATACTATGACCTGAAAATTGCTTTTCCTCGCTGAAACTCATGTTGAAATTGAATCCCCATTATGATAAATTAAGAGGTAGTATCAGATAGGACTTTAAGAAGTGATTAGGGCTATTCTGCCTCATGAACAATTTAATCTATACGTATGTTTAATGGATTAGTGAATCAATGGGTTAATGGGTTAATGAGAATGGATCTACAATAAAAAAAAAAAAACAATTTGGCTAGGGAAGTCATGGACTTCCTGTTTCTTACCACATAATACCCTCTGTTCCCTCAGGCTGTGGCAATAAGAAGGCCATCAGTGCAGTGACCCTTCAACCTTTTACTAAAACTATGAACCAAAATTAACCTCTTTTCTTTGTAATACCCAGTCTGTGACATTGCGAAGTCAGCAACAGAAAACAGACTGAGACAATTGCAGTCATACTTTCCAATGTTTTCAATGTCTCTGAGCCATATGGACCACATAGAGATTGTTGTTATTAGTTTCATAAGATTTGCCTGTAATGAAAAATTTTCTCAGATGAATTTATTAACTGAAAATTGCCTACCAAGGGCTGCCAGCCTTTTACTATTCCAAATTACCTAGCACCAGTCTCAGTTCTCCTGGTATAATTCTGAACTGTTGACAATGATAATTCTTGCTTATATGTGATTATATCTTACACAAGTTACCTTTATTATAAATGAAATTTATTGACAGATAATTCAATTGCTCCAAATATGGAAAATACTCTGAAAATCAAGCTCACTGAAAATCAAATAAAAATTAAGAATGCACAAAACTGCCAAGAGAAGCCTTCTCACAAAACCACTCCTTTTCAAGTAGACATTCACTTCCTCTTCCACTGGACTCACCATATGTGGAACAAGTGCCATCATCCTGCTGGATACTATTTTGCTTGGATGCTTGATCCTGGGTCAATAGACCCTTCACTTTGTTGATTCTTCAACCAAAAATCTCTAAATGTCATGATACTTTTGCTTCATTTCCTCAAGATTCAAAGTCTTCAGGGGTGGGAGGGCAGGAAGACATGACTGGTAAGCTTAGATAACATGCTGCCAAGGGAAGGGATTATGTACCCTTCTCCGATGGGTACAAGCAGATGGCTTGGCTTCCACCTATCTTGAGATTTCCCCAAAATCAAAAGGGTAGCCAAAACAAGGAAAATACTCAAAGAACTTATTAAACAAAATTTAAAAAATGCATGTGGTTAAAAAAAAAGACACAGAAGTATGAAAAGAGAGTTAGTAATAGCCTCAGTTCTTTAGATTGAACCAAATTCATCATTGCAGTGTACTCTATGAATGACTGATTAACTTCAAATGTGACAATATTTTAAGCTTACTCTTTGAAGTGTCCCATGTCCACTGAATTTATAAATTTCAGACATATATCTATTTGAAGTTTGTTAAATAGATAACTAACAAATTATCTTTAAGACATCCAAGCAGAAGAAAGCCTAGAATCAGATAAGGCTTTTGTACTATCAACACTATCCACATAACAGTGAGTAATAACAACAATAAGAATCAGTTAACAGCAACAGTAATATGAGTTGAGTATAGAATATGAGACCCTTGTACACACAAAGAGCATACATAATAACTGACAAAGTAAAAATGAACAAATAGTAATATTTGAGTCATTACTGCATTCCTGGCACCAGAAGACTATCTCTATGAGAGTCCAGTGTTGTGGCACAGTGGGCTATGCCACTGGTTTCAGCCTAGCCCACACATATCTATTATATAAATTAGGGTAGTGAGCCAGCAGATGCAAGATGTCTCTTTTTCTGTCTTTCCCTCTCTCTAATATGCTTCCTTTAAAATAAATAAATAAGCCAACTTTTAAAAAATAAAGTCACTTAAATTACACCAAGAATCCTCTCTAGGACTCTACAAATTGAGTTGTGAAATGTTAGATGAACATGCACAAGCTCACACAGTTGGGGGCTGATAAATACAGAATTGGATCCTAGTCTTTCACATGTAAATAAAGCATCAACTTACTGTTTGTATGTGTGTTTATCTGATAACAGTATTTTCTAAATGTAACTTCCTAAATGCTAGTGAGAGCTCTCATGAGACATCAGAAAGATTATGTTATCGCTAGTACAGTATTCATATTTCTTATTTTGAGTGAATTCAACTGAAAGTGAATAAATTAAATAAGATAATTTATTATTCTTAAACACATTGATTAAAAATATCTATTTTAGGAAAAATTCTATAATACTTATGACCCCTCTGTCTAAAAATCAAAATCTACATTAGTTTAAAAAATAGTCTTTAGTGAAAAACAATACATAAGGAACTAAAGCAACTCCATTTCAATAAAATGAGCCAATTAAAAATTGGCAGTAGATCTAAAGAGACATTTCACAAAGGAGATACATAGGAAATATTCAACATCACTAATCATCAGGGAAAAGTAAATCAAAGCCACACTGAGATATCATTACAGTACAGTTAGGCTGGCTATTACTAGAAAGACAAAAATGCTGGCAATGATATGGAGAAAAGGAAAACACCTGCATTACTGGGGAGAATGTAGTTTAGTACAATTACTGTCAAAAACAGTATAGATTTCCTCACAAACCTAGACACAGAATCATCATACAACTCAATAGTTCCCTAAATGGGAATAAATACACAGAGCGTGAGATTACCCTGCAAGAAGGTGTCTGCATGCCCATGTTTATTGCAGCACTATTCACAATTGCCAACAAAGGGAAATACTCAGGATCCTTTGAATGATGAATGGATGAAAGAATTGTGGAACAACACACAATATTGGTGAATAGTATTCACCAATCGAAGTGACAAGATCTCAACCTTTGAAACAACATGGATTGAATTGGAAATCATTGTGTTAAGTGAAATAGCTCAAGCACAGAAAGATAAGTCAGTATGACTTAACTTATATGTGGAATCTAGAAATGTTCTCATGAAGTTTGGAGTATAGTGCTAACTATTAGAGGCTGGGGAGAGTAGTATGGAGACAGAGATTATTTAATTGGTACTATGATACAATTAGATAGGAGAAAAATGCCCTGGTATTCTATTGCATTGTGATGAGTATAGATAATGATAATGTACCTTAAAGAAAAAATCTCAAAGGAAGGGTTTTGAATATTTTCACCATAAGAAATGGTAATTGTTTAAGGAAGTAGATATGTTTAGCTTGAAGGGAACTATACGATGTTTCCACGTATTGAAATGTACAATTTGTAGAAGGTTTTGATGTAAGCTAAAAATACGTAGATAATTTTAAATTTTTCTGTATAAACATAGGATTTATTTTTACATATTGTAACTGTTGTGACTAGGTCTGTAAATCTAATTTTTGAAAAGGCTTACCAAGTTGGCTTTTAGTTTCTCTGATTTAGTTCTACATAATAATACCTGAAATAGATAGGTAGGTAAGGGGGCTGGCGCTGTGGCACAGCGGGTTAACGCCTTGACCTGCAATGTCAGTATCCCCTTTGGGTGCTGGTTTGAGACCTGGCTGCTCTACTTCCCATCCAGCTCTCTGCTGTGGCCTGGTAAAGCAGTAGAAGATAGCCCAAGTCCTTGGGCCCTGCACCCACGTGGGAGACCCTGAAGAAGCTCCTGGCTCCTGGCTTCAGATCGACGCAGCTCCGGTCATTGCGGCCATCTGGGGTGTGAACCAGCAGATGGAAGACCTCTCTCTCTCTCTCTCTCTCTCTCTCTCTGCCTCTCCTCTCTCTGTGTAACTCTGACTTTCAAATAAATAAATAAATCTTAAAAAAAAAAAAGATAGGCAGATAAACAGAGAGATGATAGATAAATTAAACCCAAGTTAAATCTAGGCCAGCCTGAGTAATGCTTGTAATCATGCACTGAGAAAATGCTGACAGTCATCACATACTGATGTGCTGTAACTACTAAGCTGGTCACTGATGTGAACTGAGGATTACTGAATACCCCCAATTGTACATGTAAAAATTGCCCAGCACAAGGAGGCACAGACGCACACTCTATGTGTTAGAATAATCCATTATACTTAGAAATGATTTACAAATTATCTAATGGAAGAATCTTATTTTATGAGGGAAGAAATTGAGGTTGAGAGAGGAATTAAGTGATAAGCCAAAAAAAAAAAAAAAAAAAAAAAAAAGAAAGAAAAATGTGCTAGAGAGCTTCCTGGTTTTCAGTCATGTGAAGTATTTAAGACCATCTGGACCACACTGGAAATTTAAAGACTAATTCTTGGTTGTTTTTGTTAAGTGGTAAAGCATGCTAACAAAGTGTAATGAAGAAAGATAATGAAGAGTCTACATACTAACTCTGAGAACACTGAAAACCTACAGCATCAGTTGCAATCAAGCCAAAAGAATACTAAAGACTTGGAAGATATTTTCAAATAAAATCAATTAATATTTTAATATGAAAAAAAGAAGTGGACTTTGGAACCAGGCTGGGATTGAACCTGACTGAGCCACTAAGTGTGTGTGTGTGTGTGTGTGTGTGTGAGCTTGAGTCCCTTATATAATACCCCTGAGCTGCAGTGTGTGTGAAGGGAAGAAACCTGATCCCTCTGGTGGATTGTGGTATCATAGACAGAATGTAGAACTATAGCAGGCACTTAATAAAGAGTGACTTCATTGGTGGACAATGAGTATAGTAAATAAAACACTATGTGCTTATATCATTCTGGACATGTCCTTGTCCTGATTCAATCATCATATGAACATTTTAAGCTATATGCTCTTATAGACTAAATTTTGCAAGGGAGGAAATAGAAGGTAGACATGTCAAGTAACTTGCCAAAAATCATCTATCAACCCAGAGTTAAAACTGGTAGAGACTCCCAGGAAGTACTTCTAAACTCTGCCTCTGATCATTGTGATACTAATTGAGGATGTAGGTACATTTAAACAGATCTGTTTAAGTAGTCAGACAACATCAATGAAGGTAAAATATTTTTCGTGTTGTTGACCATATAACACCCATCTAGGAAAAAGAAGTTATACTAAAACATCCATTTAAATGAATGATGATAAGTATTTTATTAAATACAGGCAACCTGAGTGGATGTTTGTCTACGGTACCATTTTGGACATGGTGTCCTACATCCACATGCCTGGTTCCTGGTAAGTTTCCCCTTTGGTCCAGCTTCCAGCTAATGCACACCTCCACTACTTGGGTCCCTGCCACTCACGTGGGCTGTCCCACGGGACTCTGGGCTTCTGGCAACTGCTGCAGGCATTTGGGAAGTAACTCGGTGGGTGGGAGACACCTCTCTGCTTTTCAAATAAATAAATATTTTAAGAAAAGCAGATAAACAAAAAAGGAGGTACCTTTCTCTGAAGGGAGGAGAGAACTTACACTTTGACTATGACCTTGTCTAAATATGATCAGAGTCGGCGAACTCAAAAGGCCTCCATAGCCTTGGCAACTCATGACAAGAGCCTAGGGTGATTACTGATGCCATAAACAAGAGTGTCAAATTGTTAAGTCAACAACAGGAGTCACTGTGTACTTACTCCTCATGTTGGACCTCTGTCCTTAATGTGCTGTACATCATGATTTAATGCTATAACTAGTACTCAAACAGTATTTTTCACTTTGTGTTTCTGTGTGGATGCAAACTGCTGAAAGCTTTACTTAATATATGCTAAATTGATCTTCTGTATATAAAGAAAATTGAAAATCAATCTTGATGTGAATGGAAGGGGAGAGGGAGCGGGAGAGGGGAGGGTTGCGGGTGGGAGGGAAGTTATCGGGGGGAAAAGCCATTGTAATCCATAAAATGTGCTTTGGAAATTTATATTCATTAAATAAAAGTTAAAAAAAAAGGCAGATAAACATGAAAAGAACAACATGTATCTTACACATGTAAGAGCATTACTTGTAATCCTAATATCAAGTATTTTAGTTTATCAAATTGAAGAGAAACAATTATTTCACGTGAAGCACGAAATAGGCAGTTAGTCTGCTATAATTTGGATATTCTTTATAAGGAAAGGTCTTGGATTTGGGGGTTACTAGCACAAATTCAGGGACGTGGCGGGGTAAGACTTGAGAAGGAGTGGGAGAAACTAGGTTCTACAATTGCACAAACCAAGAACAGGTGATGTGAATGATCAGCATGAGGGGATGACATGTTCTAACACTGAAAGACAAGCAAAGAAGTCTGGCAAGACCGGACATGTAGCAGTCCAGGTGTGGAAAATCTAACCCTAGATAACCTTTCCAGGTGTATTTTTCATAATCTATCAGGCCTACACCATGCTGCTCCCCATGTTCCCCATAATCTTTAGTGGGGTAGCTGTCAAGACACTTTCAAGCTTCTGGGGTACCCAGGTAGATGGTGTAGTCCTATAATCTAAAAGTGAAGGAGACTAAAAGAAAATATTGTCAGGGTTTTGGATCTATCTGAAATGGAGAAACAGGGGTTGGAAGTTTTTTACTTACTTTTATCAACATCATTATAATGATAAGAAATATCCCCCCAAAATCCCTTAATTGTTATGGTTACTTTCTTCTGTGAACTTAAAATCTATGACTTTGAATTCTCATTGTCGTGGTCTAAAGAGATGGAATTGGAACTTCAGTTCTGCCCTGCCCAAGTATCTGAAAAAACACAATGTCCACAGATTTTACCATGAAACTCTAACCCTCTGGAATACTGCATCTAGTTTAACATCCGGATCAAACCTCAGAATCAAATCAGTTTCTTTATAAAAATCCTTCTCTCCCTTCCTAATGGAAACTGAGGCATTTACTTCAGAATAGACCTCTCTTAACCTCCCTTCTGTGCCACCTGTATATTAAATATAAATTATTATAAAATAATACATATCCTATATTTATAATTTTATCATAAAATATAAAAGAAAAGGTGTCTATATTGGGAAATGTACATGTCTTTTAATTCAGAAAAGCTACACCACTCCAAATTTCTTCATTAATAGGAAATATATTTATTAAAATATACTTATGAATGCATGTGCTATTTTATTAAGAAATATTTTTACAGTAAACATGATATACATATAAAAGCTAATCATACAAAATGGAGAATTTGATCCATTCTAAGCCACAGGTAGTCAGGAAAAGAAAACAAAGATTTTAAAGGTCAAGGAAACAGCCATCTGCTTAATGACCCAACCATCTGTGAAAGATAAGTAAAGGCCAGCGAGGAATTCACAGGGCTCTAACTGTTGCCTAGAAAGATGTTATTCCCTGTCTAAATCCTGTAGGGGACTGGATTTCTGAAAATTAATATTATACAGCTTATTTTCAGATCACTTTAAATTGATCTTGAAAATTTATCATAATTATATTACTATAAAGAGACATTAAATGAAAAATCATGGTAGTAATCATCTTGATTAAAAATAGCACACAGCTATGATATTTCTGATGAAATTGTGCATTTAAAAATGTATATGTTTAACTTATATGTAGAACTATGCTTTAATTTTCAATGCTAAAAATATGAGTTGTCATAAAATATTTTTCTAAATGCATTTATAAAGACTATTGAGTTCATTTGGCAGTCAGGTTATAAAATGCCAATATCTTATTCATTCTAAGTTTAATCTCCTGAAAAATATGTGGAAACTCCTAAATAACATATAAGTATCAATGTATGTGTGTGTGGTATTTTTGAGCAGCTGGCCCTGAAATTATGCATTATTTTGAAACATATTTGAGATTTCATGATGAAAAATAAGCTATTTTCTTCTAGCGTACACTTCTATCACTTATTTTACTGTTTATTTTAAAAATAATGTTTCTGCTTATTCCCTAAATTTATTCCTAGCACTTAATTTTTGGCCTTCTAAAACGATTGTTTTCTTCCATTATTTAATTATTTTCATTGCATAGAATATTTATTGCACATTTGAGAGTTGGATAGTCTAACAAAAATAATATATTAAAGTATTTGTGTTTGTTATTAGTTCATAGGTGAATTTTAGAATTTTGAGCAGTAAATCACACCATCTGAAAGTATAATAACAAGAACTAAATACCAGATCTAAACAGACTGCAATACCAGATATTTGCAGTGGTATAACAGGTAAAGTTCTTCACATGGAACATTTATTTATTTATTTATTTATTATTTGAAATGCAGAGTTAGAGAGAAAGAGAGATAGAGAGATCTGCCATCTGCTGGTTCACTCCCCAAAACCACAACTGGAGCTATGTCTGGTCGAAGCCAGGAGCCAGGAGCTTCTTCTGGGTCTCCCACAGGGATCCAAGCAGTTGGTCCATCTTCTGCAGCTTTTCAAAGTTGCATTAGCAGGGAGCTGGATTGAAAGTGGAGCAAGCGAGACTTGAACTGGCGATCATATGGAATGCCAACGTTGCAGGCCATAGCTTTACAGCACTGGCTCTGGAGCATATATTTACAAGAAAGACATTCAGAAAACAATGAATAATTTTATGATGAGGTACATAGTATCAACGCTTTTTTTTTTAAGATTTTTTTAAATTTGAAAGTCAAAGTTACACACAGCGAGAAGGAGAGGCACAGAGAGAGAGGTTTTCCAGCCACTGGTTTACCCTCCAGTTGGCCAGAACGGCTGGAGCTGTGCCAATCCAAAGCCAGGAGCCAGGAGTTTCTTCCAGGTCTCCCATGCTGTGCAGGGGCCCAAGGACTTGGGACATCTTCTACCGCTTTCCCAGGCCATAGCAAGAGCTGGATTGGAAGTGGAGCAGCCAGGACTCATACCGGCGCCCATATGGATGCCGGCATTGCAGGTGTAGGCTTTACGCACTATGCCACAGTGCTGGCCCCAACACTTTTAAGATATTATGATTTACTATTCAAGGATAAGTTTGTCTTTGCTGATCTATTCAATTTTTCTCTTTAGTAACTATAGTCACATATACTAATCTGCTCTTCAGGATCAATTTGGTTATGTTTTAATTAAGAAATGTCCCAGGGCTTGCATATTTGTGCATATTTCATTAAGTTGCTTCCTGCAATGCTAGCATCCAGCACAGTTGCTGGTTAATGTCACAGTTGTTCCACTTCCAATCCAGCTCCCTGTTGATGATCTGAGAAAAGCCACAGAAGACAGCCCAAGTACTCCCATGTTAGAGACCCACAAGAAGCTCCTACTTCCTGGCTCATGGCTTTGACTTGGCCCAACTCATCATTGTAGCCATCTGGGGAGTGAACCAGTGGATGGAAGATCTCTACTGTCTCTCCCTTTCTATCTGTAACTGCCTTTCACATAAATAAATCAGTCTTTAAAATATCTTCCAAAACCTCAAGGAATAAAAGATTTTAATTGTATTTTGCTAATTAGTGCTTTAAGATTTGATTGTTCATTGTTGTTGTTTAAGACTTCACCAAGTCTGAAATTAACCTTTGTGTATAGGGTGTGGTATTGATTTGAAGATATTTTTACGTCATTTTTTAAAACTCTTTTTTTCAGCTTTCCCTTGTTTCTTTACCTACCTAACAACCTCTGACAAAAAATTGCCTGTTCATGATATCTCTCTTCTATTCTGTTGATTAATTCTGTCATCGCCACCATATCAAATTAAGGAATGCTTCATAGAAAATCCTAGCATCATGAATAGCAAGTTGTCCCTCTTAAGACTTTTTCAAAAATGACCTTATTATAGCCAATATTTTATATATTTGAGAATTTTCTTATTCAAATCCATGTGTTATCCTGATGTGGAACCTTTGTACACTGTACTGACTGTATTTAAATTTGGGGATAATCTTCAGCTTCAGATTATTTATTCTCCTAACTTGTAACATGGCATATGATTCATGTTAGTTATTCCTATAATAATATATTTCAGTAAAATTTGATATTTTTGTCTTGTAGAAAGAGTCACATAATCTATCTTATGGACTAACAAGGAAATGAGGTAATAGGAAAACATATCTCAGAAGCTGCAATTTTATTTTTATTAAACACTGATTACATTTAATTTGTGAAAATAGTTGAGTATTATATGACAGCAACTCACAAGTTGGCAACTTAGGTACACTATGTTGTTTTTACCAGAAAGCTTTACTTTGAAAACTTGTGGAAATAAACAGAACTACCCATTTTTATCACCTGGGTTTATAAACCCAGATAATCTAGAAATACTGATTTATTACTCTTTTAATTTATGTTATATTCATTTATTAGTTATCCATTAATTAGTAATTTATCAAAAAATGTTATGCATTTAAAAATCACCAAAAACATGAGTAACAAATTTTAGTGACAAGACATACATATTGCAATTATGGAACTCAATTTAACTTTCTTCTTCTTAAAGCATATTCTGATTATAATCTTCATTTAATTAATAAAATAACTTGGAAGAAACCTATTTGCATGAGTAAAAGTAAAGTTTACTAGTAAAATGTTTCTCCTCTATTTCATGAAGAAGATTGTATTTGTATACAGTTAGATAAATAAATATATATGCAGAGAAAATGCGGAATAATGTAAAGTCCTTGTGAGGTGTTAAGAAAATAAAAATCAATTGCCACTGGAGTGTGAAGTAAAGAGCTATTTAAGGGAACATTACTTTAAAAAACATCATCAGATGTTTCTTAGAGATCAGGAAGTTGGAAATGCATTTGGAATGCATAAGCATGTATTTATTGTTGCCTTATTATAAATGCTTTATGATTTTGATGGAAAATACATAGGCATATTGTAAATGACAGTCTCAAGGCTGTTTGGAAGAAAAATATCAGCTGACAAAGCATGTTTATGACCTAGAAATGACACTGTCACAAGTGATTAAGACTTACAAGACCAGCTCGTGCTTGTAATTTGAAACTTGCTTGAGCATCAGATACCTTTTATGTGTGTAGAATCGCCAGGAAAGTAATTAGTTCTACTTATAGCAAAAGCAAATTCAGCATTTTGAGTATTTTTTTTCTTTCCTTAACTGATGTACATTTTATCTCTACTCAGCTGAGACAAATGAAAAAAAAAAAAAAAAGCAGAGGTCTGACTCAGGAAATGTGCTTAGATTCATTAGTGCACTGAAGAGGAGCAAAATCCGAACCCTTTTCCCAACTCTCTACTTAAAATTCCAATGATATAAAACAGAAATATTTCCAACGTGTTAAACAAAAAATCCATATACTCTTTATTAAGTTATAATTTTCTGGTATTAATACAGTGGTTTACAAGGAGATACTTTATCTTTCTTAAAAATTAAAAAACCCTTTTGGAAATTTTGAATCTCCTAAGAAGTAGTTTAGAAAATACTATTTTTAGGACATGTCTCCAGGGATTATGATCTAATTTATGTATTATGGAAACTGCCACTCCATATCTAAGAGCTGCCAATGTGTTTCTCCTGTGCAACCACAGATGAGAGCCACTGTCTTAACAGATCCCTTCTGCTCAGACTCAGCTTTGGAAGTCACTAATTTTGCTCAGCCACTATGGTATTGCAGTTAGGTGTAGATTATCTGAACGCATATTCCTAATCACTATTAATAAATCAAAGGTTTATTTGTCTTTGCAATTTGAATTTGAGATTCAAGCAGAGCCATGCTAGGGAGCAAGCATGTAAAAGCATTCAGGATCAGTCTCATTTCCACTCCTGATGTAGCCTTACTTTCAGCAGTTTGAACCATTTTGAAGACAGAGAGAGAAAAAGCCATAGATCATTTGTAAAAATGTTATCAGAGTTAAGTGCTGCTTACCATCCTTAGTATGTGATGAGTACCGCTTTCTTCCTCATTCTGGGGGAAATTCAGACAGTGGGGGAAGAGCTCCGTCTACTTCTGTACATTCTTCAGATAAAAACAAACGGCTACAAGAAACGTGATTAAAAGGAACTTAAATTCTGGGAATTGCAGAATTAGAAATACCCTCGACAGCATTTGCTGAGAATGACTATAAGAATAGAGAAAGTGAAGACATATCTTTTACTTGAAAAATATAAAAACGCTTAAGAACAGAGAGAAGAATATCTTTTTCCAGCAAGTGATTGCAATCCTGCCTTTTTGTGTGTGTGTGCTTTTCATTTTTATTATATTTTACTTTCCATTGGGGAAAAGGGTCTTTTCCATTTCTCCAGCTGTGAGGTATGGTATCCTGGTTGCAGAGCTCAATAGTTGGGCCACTTTCAGTCACTGGATGGAGTACCAGATGGAGATACCTATGTAGGCTTTAAGAAAATCAGCCTTTCATTGGACTGTTTTCTCATGTCTTCTTTTCTGACTGTACAAGCTTCAAGAGGTGTAGGCATCTTGACCTAATGAGAAGCCTTTCTTCATCTTGACTGAGCTACATGAGCATTTAGTTCTTGTAGAATGCACTGGCCAGTAGATGTGCCAAAGTATTTTTTTTTCTCTCTCTCTCTCTCTTTTTTTAACTTTTATTTAATAAATATAAATTTCCAAAGTACAACTTTTGGATTATAGTGGATTTTCCTCTCATAACCTCCCTCCCACCTGCAAGCATCCCATCTCCCACGCCCTCTCCCATCCTATTCTTCATCAAGATTCATTTTCAATTATCTTCATATACAGAAGATCAATTTAGCATATGCTAAGTAAAGATTTCAACAGATTGCACCCACACAGAAACACAAACTACAAAGTACTGTTTGAGTACTAGTTATAGCATTAATTCACATAGTACAACACATTAAGGACAGAGATCCTACATGGGGAGTAACTGCACAGTGACTCCTGTTGTTGATTTAACAATCGACACTCTTATTTATGACGTCAGTAATCACCCGAGGCTCTTGTCATGAGCTGCCAAGGCTATGGCAGCCTCTTGAATTCACCAGCTCCGCTCTTATTTAGACAAGGCCACAGTCAAAGTGGAAGTTCTTGCCTCCCTTTGACTGGATGCCTCTGGCTGGTGCTCTTGTCTTTCCAGAACTCATTGCAATATTCAAATTCAACATAGATAACACAACAAATAATACATTTGAATGAGCAATTTCTTGCAGGATTTCTCTCTTCTCACCAGTCAGGCTGATTTATTAGAAACTGACAGTCAAAGCACTGTAACACTCTGGCCATATGGGGAGATAAAGGATTTCAGTCATTGTGTTTAGAATTCTTCCCTGTGGTACCCTCTTGTCTATCCTTCAAGTTTCTTTACAAGACATAAAATCTCTACCATGTACCTATGCCAATTTCAGCTGCAATTCTGCTATTGGCAATACAAAGACTCCTCAACCTTACAGTACTATAAATACATTGTGTATTTAATAGGATATTGGAAGTATGTTGTAAAATATAAGAAAAAGGATAATTTCTTTGTCACTTATAAGCTGAAAGAGTTTTGGGAAAGGTATTAAATTACTTCTAGGACTGCATGTCTTCATCTCTAAACTGGAGGCTACATAATTCCTCATAATATTGATATTCATAATATTGAGTATGAGAAGAAATTGTGTGCATGATACACAGAATCTGGCACATAAGAAAAGAAATAAAAGTGCTAGTTATTTAATTACTTGCAAGTCTATTAGTTCAATAGTATTTCCCTGATTCCACACACACACACACACACACAAACAAGTGGAGTGAGATTAAAACAATTTACCTAATGTTACAATAAAGCATAAGAGGCTAGGAAATAAAATTTCACTTGGTTAGTATGAGCCTTAATCTGTACTTTTTATTATTTGAAGTAAAGCACAAATGCAGATACACAGCTGCAAATACATATAAAGGAACAATATTTATAGTTGTTTACACAAATAATTATAATACAATTATAATTCCTATGTAACCCCTGCCTAGATAGAGAGACATATTACTTTTGGCACCCCCAAAGTTTCCCTCACATGGAGTTTGTCAAGAACTCTGACTTGGTGCAGACACCATGCCTGACATTGGCCTGCTTTTGACCGTTGTATAAATGAAGTCATGAAGCAATTATTGTGTACATTAAGACTCTTTTATGGCATATTTTCATGTTGTATAGAGGGTGAGTTTGCCCATTTAAATTGCTAGTTAGTATTACACTGTATATATTAGCCATTCTACATATATATAACTGTATGTGTAACCATTTGGGGAATATTGCAAAAATGCTTTTATGAGTATCTACTTATATCACATGGTTATGTTTGCACGCCTTGGTGTTATGTGGATGTCTGGAGTGGAATTTCTGAGTCATAGGATGTACATATAAATATTGTAGTGGTGTTGTAGTAATAGTTTCTTCCCCTGGCCAATAATGTATTTTAATTCCATTTTCCTCATTTCCTTTGCCACATTGACCTCCACCTCCTCTATAGGCACTGATTGGATTTGCATTATTTATATAGAAACAAAATAACTTCAGCATTATTAAATTCCTACCAGTAGCCTCCAGCAACAAATCACTAACCTCTCAAGCACTAGCTGGGGGAAATTGATCATTTAAAGAATGAGATAAGGATCCTACTTATAAATCACTAAAAGAAATGAATTAATCAAACTTACTGTATCAATCTTAGTTTAGGCAAGCATTTCCCAGTAACTTCTGGTTTTATTTTTTAAGCTTTGATTAACATCGATTTCGCTTTCATAGATGTATTTATAAAAAGTAACCATACTATATAAAATATAGTATACAGAATGGTTCTCTCCAAAATATGTGCGTCATAATACCTGGAACCTTTGGAGATGACTATATAAGAGAAAAGGTGCTTTGCAGAATATAAAAAGGGGCAATACCCAGGATTTTCCATTTTGGCACACTCTAATCACATGAAACCTTTAAATAGGGAATGATCTCCAACTAGAGACCAGAGATGGTATTGGATGGTCATAATTTTGCCCACTCCTGTCAACAACATGAGAGTTGAGATAGAATCTGGACGAAGCCTTTGAAAAACTTGATACAGGGGCCGGTGCTGTGACATAGTGGGTAAAGCCAAACCCGCAGCATCAGCATCCCATATGGGTGCTGGTTCAAGTTCTGGCTTTTCCACTTTAATTCCAGCTCTCTGATACGGCCTGGGAAAGCAGTAGAAGATGGACCAAGTCCTTCGGCTCCTGCACCTGCATGGGAGACCCGGAAAAAGCTCCAGGCTTCAGATCGGTGTAGCTCCTGCCGTTGCAACCATCTGGGGAGTGAGCTAGTGGATGGAAGACCTTTCTCTCCCTCTCTCTGCCTCTGCCTCTCTCTAACTCTGCCTTTCAAATGAATAAACCTTTTAAAAAATACAGTAGACGTGTGGTTTTTCAGAGAAAATCTTGGAGCTGACAGTTTCCTTCTGATCACATATACCATGCTACAGAAAGGGGTAGATGGTGAGAGGGTACTGGGAGAATGTGCCCAGTTCCACTTTTCTTCAGTTCAGGAACCTCTAAACTAGTTTCTGGATCTTTCACAAAGGACATCTGTTCATGTATTGTTGAAGCCATTTATTTTTTTGTAGCAAAAATAAGGCCCAGAGTATCTTATTCCACTGTCTTGCTGATGTCACTTTTCTCATGAGATTTCAAGTTCTTCAATTACCATCTTTATCATCCTGATCACAAGAATTAGTCAAATTTTCCCAATTTTTTTACTAAAGTATATTTTGAAGAGACTGTCCCCATAAGGAATCATCTTTAACTTCAGAATTAAAGAACATATTCATTTATGAGGTTACTCAAAAAGTTTATGGAAAACTGAATTGTAAAGCTATCATATTTTGATGCAAGAAAATTGAAATACATGCATAACTTCTTCTTGAAATACATTTTCCATAAAATTTATGAAGTTAACATACAGTTTCATAGTTGATATGTCAACTCATTAGGTTTGTGTATGCAATATTATTTCATTGACCTCATGTCATAAAATGTCAAATCATAAAAAATTCTAATTTTAAATTAGAATTAATTATTTTCTACTTTACTTTGTGGACTGCACTTCACTTTTTTCAAATAAACCAACATCATGCTGTGGTATATTTGATGAAATACTGAACATACCTGCTAAAATTTTTTTAAAGATTTGTTTTATTTGTTTGAAAGACAGAGTTACAGAGAGAGGTAGAGACAGAGAGAGAGGTCTTCCATCCGCTGGTTCACTCCCCAGATGGTCGCAATGACTGGAGCTGCGCCGATCTGAAGTCAGGAGCCAGGAGCTTCTTCTGGGTCTCCCACATGGATGCTGGGGCCCAAGGACTTAGGCCATCCTCCACTGCTTTCCCAGGCCATAGCAGAGAGGCGCCCATATGGGATGTTGGTGCTTCAAGCCAGGGCTTTAATCCACTGCGCCTCAGCACCAGCCCCAACCTGCTAAATTTAATAGGAAATAATATATGTATATTAATGTAATAATATATGTATATGTACCTATGCATTTGCATGTATGTGTAGGAAAATTCTTCTACAGGAATTTTCACACATTGCTAATAGGAATCAGAGTCACTGTTCTCTTAATTTGCCTTCATCATGAAGTTAGAGATGATTTAAAATGGCAAGGGAAGCTGGGGCCTTTATATTTGTAATAGTTGTTTAAGTTGCTGCTTGAAGACATGATCTCTCTATAGAATTACACTTCCCCTTTCTGAAGAAGAGTTATTCATATATGGAGCACTGAGCAATATTCTGATTTGGACTACAAACTTTAGTCTTTATTATTGGTAAAAGTTTGTCCATGCATGCAGAGATGTTTGTTTTGTTTTGTTTTGTTTTGTTCAAGATTTATTTATTTATTTATTTATTTATTTGAAAGTCAGAGTTATACAGAGAGAGGAGAGGCAGAGAGAGACAGGTTTTCCATCCGATGGTTCACTCCCCAATTGGCTGCAACGGCCGGAGCTGTGCCGATCCAAAGCCAGGAGCCAGGAGCTTCTTCAGGGTCTCCCACGTGGGTACAGGGGCCCAAGGACTTGGGCCATCTTCTACTGCTTTCCCAGGCCATAGCAGAGAGCTGGATCAGAAGTCAAGCAGCTGGGTCTCCAACCAGCACTCATATAGGATGCCGGTGCTTCAGGCCAGGGTGTTAACCCACTGTGCCACAGAACCCACAGCGCCACAGTGCCAGCCCCAAGAAGTGATTGTTAATACATGCGAACAGACATAATTTCTGTGGTGGAATTAATGCAGTTGATATGAAATAAGGAAGAGAACATTGAATCATATGAATATTTAAGGAGTTTGAAGAGAAAAACAATGAAGAAAAGAGCTAGTTGTAGTATTTGAATGAGAAGCAACACTACAGTCCCAGAGAAATCAAAAGAGCTGACAGTTTCTAATGAGATGATAACCAGCAGTTGCATTTAACTTGACTTGTCCCTAGTGATCTCTTTATTCAGAAGTGCAATATTAATCATTCATTTTTATTTTTTATTAAGCATAAATGTGCAATGGAATCCTACATGTTATTAATTCAAGAAACCAGAACGGATGCACAAAATATATAAAAACCATTCTGTTGCACTGACTTCTGAGCCCTGTAGTTTCTGAAACACAAATTGACAGGTTAAACAAGCAACACCAGCTTTAAGTTTCTAAAACATGTCATTTAACATAGGGAACAAAGTAACCTTCAGACACTTTAGACAAAAATCTTTAATGCAGCAAAATTGTTTAAATATGTCATTTATCCATTAGGCTGTCAGAAAACACTCCCACACACAAGGAAATGCCTGCTTTTTGACAGCTAGAGTTGAGTGGGAAGATCTCTGAACTATAGTGACTAAAATAAGTGTCCTAAATACATTGCAAGAGTTATGAAGAAAACATGAAATTAATGTAAATAACTTGTACAGCTGAAAATACTGAGATAAAGTTAGTATTAGCGTATGTTTAAGTAATTTGTTAGTTAAAGAAAAAATCTTAATCTAGGCTAGATAAAAAGAATAAGAAGGGAAAGAATTGGAAAAAATTCTTATAAAATTCAAATGAAAAGAGGTGATTGTTAAACTTGTGATTTTTTTCTTTTTTCTTTTTTTTTTTTTTTTTACAGGCAGAGTGGACAGTGAGAGAGACAGACAGAAAGAAAGGTCTTCCTTTTGCCACTGGTTCACCCTCCAATGGCTGCCGCGGCTGGCATGCTGCGGCCGGTGCACTGCACTGATCCGATGGCAGGAGTCAGGTACTTATCTGGTCTCCCATGGGGTGCAGGGCCTAAGCACTTGGGCCATCCTCCACTGCACTCCCTGGCCACTGCAGAGAGCTGGCCTGGAAGAGGGGCAACCGGGACAGAATCTGGTGATTCATTTCTTAAGAGACAAAATATTTGATTTAGAAGCAAATGCAGAATTTATTTTTATATATAGAAATGTATTTTATGGATAACTAAACACAATTGCTTTTCCCACGAATCAGGAAATTCACTGATAGAACAATTTTATGAGATAGCTGTGTGGAGAAATATGGTCCCTCATGAGAGAGCCAGTTACAGAAAGGTAGTTGACCACTTCAAATTGCAGCTTTTAGGACTGACTGTTCCAGAGATAATCAGGAAAAACAAGACAAATTCCACCAGCCTCACCACAAAATTTTTCTTTATTTAACTGGTAGTGGTGTGTTTCCTCTATTAGGCCCTGCAAATATAGAGTTGATAATTCCTGCCAAAGCTTTGCAAGGGAAACATTGTTACTGTCACTTAACCAGATTGGAAAACTGAGAATCAGAATGTTTAAATGGCCTTCACAAAATGACAATTTATAAAAAAAACATGATTGTGGGTTTTAGCTCAAATCATTTTGCCCCCAGTTTCTTCTTTTCTACTTAAAACAAATATTTTCATTGTTTCAGTGCATTGTGTAAGGAATAGTATAGACTTGTAGATGAAATTTTGTTTTAGGTTGTGAAACAATTGGCTATAGCTTTATTTTGTCTATTTTCCCTATACCTCACTTTTTTTCAATCTATATAACAAAGAAGTTGGTATAGATTAATGTTATTAGAGTACATTTTTCACTTTTTCTAAGCTATTACTTTACCATATTTTCTCTTCTTTCATATAGTCATTGTCTGAGAAATTATAATGAGCTTTGTATTTGATGTAGAAGCTGAAGTTTTTGTGATTGAAAAGATAATACAAATCCCAGATTTGAGTCATTATATTTTAAACATTATGAAATAAATTCTAAAAATGACATAAATGCTATTTCTATATTCTTGTATACACAAGAGTACATTAAAGATTAATGGAAATTGAAATTTAAAATGTTTATTAATATGTTTACTTATTAATAATTTATTATTTATTAAAAATCTTGACCATGCGTAATCTATGTGTGTATATGCAAAGATGTGCATGTGTCATATAGATTATATGTCATAAATATGAGACAAATCAGATTGTGGAGTAAATTGTGACTGATAGGAGCTAACTGTGTTAGGACAGTTTGTTAACATGATGCTTGAACATAGTATAACAAACTGAGGTGATGCCCTGAAAAAGAAGGAAGAAGTATAATGAAAGATATGGGAATAACAAAATGAAAAGCCTGAAACAACATTGAATTCCTTGTATTTTTGTGCAGCAAAAAAACTGGTGTGGCCTTATTGTAACAAAAGGAACACATTTCATGACTCCATAGCAATCACTCAAGTGTGTACTTATTTTATTTTGACATTGAAATAATCTCCACCAGATCTTTCTGTTTCCTTTAGTGAAATCAACTTCAGTCAATACAATATGTATTAGCAATAGAAGTGTATTCAATAGTCAAATCCATTCCTCTCTTCAAAAAACTTCCACTAATTATGGTCAGAATACAAGTCAATCATTTCCTATGCTCTGAAAATCTCCGATTTTTACCTGTTGTAGAACTTGCTTATCTGCAGCTGATCAGGTATGGGAAATAGAATAATCAGGAAAGGTCCTCAGATTTTGACCTGGCTGTCAAATGAAGGTGTCATTTATTCTGATGTGGACTATCAAGAGAAACCAGTCTGAGGAAGAGATAATGTATGTAAGATTCAATAGTGGGCCTATTATCTAGAAATGCCTAATTTCTTTTCAAGTGAAAAGGATTAGTGGTAATGATAAATCCAATCAATCAAGTGAGCAAATATTTCATCACAGGGAAGATTTTCTTGGAAAGCTAGTACATTGAGGCTATAATAGATATGGTATATACGGAGGTGTGTTTTCCATAGTGCTAAACCAGGAGAGAGAGTCTGATGTATAATCTTTAGAAGTGTGGAACTATTGAAGATAAAAATATTAAAGAAGTAACAAAGGCTTGTAAGTAATTTACCAAAGACATCTGACAATACAGAATGAAAGCATACACTCGAATTCACTCAGACACACCCCTCTTCCCTTTTCAGAAGGGAAGAATTGCTCTTAGGGAATAACTAGGTTTCATTAAAGGCAAAATTAAAGGAATATTTAGAAATGGAGTATAAGCTATTGTAAGAATTTCATTTATGACAGAATAGATTCCAGGAGCAATGGGATTTTTTTTAGGGATAGGGTTGAGGGGTGTATATTTGCTTGGATAAAATTCTTATACAAATAAATCCTACAGGGAAAATGGTCTTGGAGATCTGTTCAGAGCCATCACTGAGCAGACCTTGAGAGCTGAGTGTTTAGGGAAGCATTGCAAAAGGCTGACTCCTCAAAAAGTGTGTGTGAGTGGGAGGATAGACGATGGATGGTAGGGACTCTGAGGCACAGATATTAAAACTAATGACTGAGCACTGTTTTAGTTCTCTATGAGCAATTCCTGCTCATGGTAGAAAATGCAAATATCTCCATTAATTATATTTGAACAACAATACACATATTTTAAGACAAATTAGCTAGAAAATGTTGAAAATGGGAATGAATATCTAATCCAACACAGTATTAGATTTATAAATAGAATAAAAAACACCTTCCAATGTGAATGGAACATTACATTGTTGTGCTTCTCTTTTATGTATTTTCTGTTACTATAGAAACTTCTTACATGGAACCATATATCTATTTTAATCTTGTCAAGCCTTTCAGGAGATAGAAAATGACCAACATTTTTAGAAAGATTTTAATGGAAACAGATTTAAGAGTTACAAGGGAATATATAATTTTTAAAGTATTTTATATGTAGCCAAGTGCACTTATTACCTTCTATGTGCTATGTAGATGCAAAAAGAACATTCAAATCTTCTATGACTTGAGTGAGTACAGTGCTGTTCTTTCATTCTCTAACCCATTCAAAACAAGATGGCTAAGCTAGCTTAATCTATTGACTGACTATGCTCTGGGTGGCAAAATAGACTAGATAAACATAATCATAAATCTTGAAGTTAGATAAATTTTGTTTGAATCCAAGCTCTATTTATTATTACTCATACAAGAAACTAATTCCATTAAGGTCCAGAGTCTTCATTTGTAAAACCAGAGTAATTGCAATGCCTACCTTATAATTATGAGTATGGTGATGGATATTTGATGCAGTTAAGACAGTTTGGGATGCCTGCTTCCCATTCTAGAGTGCATAGCTTCGAATCCCAGCTTCAATTCTGATTCTAGCTTCCTGCTAATGTATATCCTGAGAGTGGCAGGTGGTGGCTCAAGTACTTGGGTCTGTGCCATCCATTTGGGAGACCTGGATTTTGTTCTCATCCGCTGGCTTTAACCAGGCCTAGCTCTGGCTATTGCAGATGTTGGTGAATAAATGGAAGATAACTCTCTCTCCTTCTCTCACTGCTTTTCAAATAAATAAATATTTTAAGAAATAAAACAATTGTGTATGAAATGAAATGATATATTCAAAGCACATAGTACTGTGGGCTCGTCCTACAAGGCCCACACAGTTGGGATGGTAGGGCAATGACATTCTTCAACAAAAGCAACACAGACAATTTTGGTGAACACGTCCATTTATTGGCGATCAGGCACAAGCTTTTATAGGGTAGCAAAGGGAAGAAATAGCAATGGGATAGTAACAGCAATTCTATTGGGCAGAGGGAGTGTTGGCACCAAAGGCCTTTACCAATTGTCTTATAGGTCATGTAGGTCCTAGACCTGTCTTACACAACTTGCCCATAGCCAGGAGTCGTTTATCTAACTGATGGTTACAAGGCCCCTCAGCAGAAAGCAGAGATGAGGGAAATGTGCCTAGGGACCCTGCCACCTGCCAAGAGTCAGGACATGTGTAGGTCTCAAAGAGCTGAGTCCTCAACCAGGGTTTCTCTTGGAGGGAATTGTGTGCCATGCCCTCTCGACCCCCTGCATAGGCTAGATAGGCAGCTAGGCACAGGATCACCCACAAAGTACAGCACCTTTTGAAAACGCCCACTTTAGGTTCTAGTGGAGCTTAGGAATGAAGGTGAATCCTGCTACAACAAGACCCTTCTCTCTCATTTGCTGACTGTCTTGTCTTGTATTTAATATCTGTCACAATTTCCTCAACCAAAGGGTAGGCATAATAATAACTTCTGCTCCATAAGCTTAATATGAGATTCAAAAACACAAAGTACTTAAGAACTTTATGAGAAACAATAAGATTCCATCAAGCATTTTCTATATAATGCTTTCTCAGGGTTTAATTCTTAAAACTGTCTCTGTCCCAATGACAGAGAGGAGTGAGAGAGAGCAGCAGCAAAGTTTTCCTGTCAAATATATATATAATATGAAGTATGTATGTGGATATGTTTATCATTTTTTACGAATTCCATAGATTAAAGCTCTCACACTGAAAATATGGAATGAAATGCCCAACACTCCAGGGAAACTCCCCCCAAAAAATAAGGACGTTGAATTACGTTCTGAAGGAATAGACTAGTAATGTGCAGCAGGGCACTTATTTCTCAGTTGTCAGGGGATACTAAATTGAATATTCCTGGTAACACATTGGAAGATGCATCATCATCCATAAGATGGAATCTAAAAATTAGAGATGAAGTGTCAAAGACTGAATGAAGTTCTGAAGGAACAATTTTTAAAATAACGCTTTCTGATAGAAAGCAAGTAACATAAAGAAAATGAGAGAGGAGAAAGTTGCAGCTAAAAACATATAAATAACCACAAATGACAGTGAATCTTCAACCAGAGATATTAATGTGGGACAAGGAGCTTTATCCACAGTGTTCAGGATTTTTCAAAAGTAACAAACTATAAATTGAGCATTCAGGATACAGTTCTTTTAGTTAACAAGCCTTGAAGATTTCTCTGTCTACTTTCAATTGGAGAAAAGGAAAAAGAATATGAACAAAATTTCTAACCACTCTGTAACTCAATTGCTACTATGCTATAAGTAGGATATGTTCATAAGGGAAATGTTTTCACTGTAAGTTGTGATCTTTGATTGCCTTACATATGTATCCAAAAACCATTCTAAACATCAAAATGCATCCCATAGTGCAACAAAAACTGTTTGCAATATGTTAAAAATACAAAGTTCAAGGAGTTTTGACAGTATATATATTAATTTTAATTTTCTCATTTGAAAAAGGTATGGAAATATTCTTGTATTTGAAATGTAGAATTTATATTTGAGATGTAGATTTGATTCACTGTCCATTGTTCACTGTCCATTAGCACTGAAAACACTGATAATTATCTTATAAAGGTTGACTCAATAAATATTTCCTTTTTATAATAGTCTATCATTCTTAAATTTATTTGACAAAGATATAAAGCACTGTTTCATAAAACTATATTTATAGCAATGCTTATACACTTTGTTTTAGCATTTTAATTTTTCCTGTTTTTAATTTTAGTTCACACATATGAAGGGAAACATGTAGTATTAGTCTTCCTAAGTCTCTCATTTCACTCAACATGATTTCCTCCAGGTGAATGCATGTTGATACAAATGCCAGAATTTCATTCTTTTCTATAGTTGAGTATTATTCAATTGTGTGTGGGTATGTATCACACTTTCTTTATCCATTCATCTAGTGAAGGACATCTTGGTAAATTCCATATTTTGGCTATTAAGAACGCTGCTGCTATAAACATGTTCCTGCAGATATCTCTTTGTGATACAATGTGTTTATGCATTTGGGGTGTATGCTGGCTGGTTGGACTTCTGGATCATATGGCAAGGCTAGTTCTAGTTTTTTTTTAAAACATTTTATTTGGCC
Source organism: Oryctolagus cuniculus (assembly GCF_051225735.1). Taxonomy (NCBI): domain Eukaryota; kingdom Metazoa; phylum Chordata; class Mammalia; order Lagomorpha; family Leporidae; genus Oryctolagus; species Oryctolagus cuniculus. The sequence continues at coordinate 47,863,867 of NC_142880.1, forward strand.
AGAGCCCCGGCTCACTAGGCTAATCCTCCGCCTGCGGCGCCGGCACCCCAGGTTCTAGTCCCGGTCGGGGCTCCGGATTCTGTCCCGGTTGCCCCTCTTCCAGGCCATCTCTCTGCAGTGGCCCAGAAGTGCAGTGGAGGATGGCCCAAGTGCTTGGGCCCTGCACCCCACGGGAGACCAGGAGAAGCACCTGGCTCCTGCCATCAGATCAGCATGGTGCGCCAGCCACAGTGCGCTGGCCACAGCTGCCATTGGAGGTTGAACCAACGGCAAAGGAAGACCTTTCTCTCTGTCTCTCTCTCTCTCTGACTGTCCACTCTGCCTGTCAAAAAAAATTAAAAAAAAAAACATTTTATTTTTTTAATATAAACAGAACATACTTCATGTATTTCATTGATACACTTTTTAAGAATATAATAATATTTACCTCTCTCTCCCTCCCTCCCTCCTTCTGTAATTCTTGAAACAAGGAAAAGAAGAATTAAATAATAAGGAAGGGAAAACAAAAAAAAGAAAAATGAAAGGAAGGAATGAGGGAAAGAAATGGAGAGATTAAGGAGGAAAAAGAATAAAATAAGAATTTCTCAGGGCCAGTGTTATGGCACAGTGGGTTAAGATACAGCCTGTAATTCCAGCATCCCATATGAGCACTGATTTAAGTCCCAGATCCTCCATTTACAATCCAGTTCCCTGCTAATGTGCTTGAGAAGGTAGTGGAAGATAATCCAAGTACTTGGGCCACTACCACCCATGTGGGAGGCCCAGAGGGAGTTCCAGGCTCCTGAATTCAGCATGGCCCAGTACTGATTGTTGCAGGTATTTGGGGAGTGAGACAGTGGAAGGAAGGAACTCTGTCTCCCTCTCTTTCTCTCTTTCCCCTTCTCTCTCTCCCCACTCTCTCTCTCTCTCTCTCTGTTCCTCTCTCTCTCCAAATAAATAAATTTCAAATAAATAAATAAATCTTGAAAAATAGTAATGAGAATTCCTCTTTCCTAAGGCGGTTCATAGAAAGTCTCATCTTCCCGAGAGCTCTCTCATCTACCTTTACAGATGGTGGATCATAATAACCTCCTCATTCCAGGGCTCCTGCCCCCTGCTGTGGAAAAGGAATATTTTTTAAAGCTTTATTTATTCATTTGAAAAACAGAATTAGAACAAGAGAAAGAGATATTTTCCATCCACTGGTTCACTCCAAATTGCTGCAACTGCAGGGGGCGGGGGGAGTGCACCAGGCTGAAAACAGAAGCCAGGAGCTTCTTCTGAGTCTCCCATGTGGGTCCAGGGGCACAAGCGCTTTTCCAGGCACACCAGCAAGGAGCTGGGTAGGAAGTGGAGCAGCCAAGTCTCGATCCAATGCCCAGATGGGAAACTGACATTACAGGCAGCAACTTTACCCACTATGCCACACCTGCTATATTAACAGTCAAGTACATGTAAATAAGCCTTTATAAAATCTTAAAAGGACAGAATTTGGAAAGTTTACAGAAAGCTGAATGCAGGGCTGGCGCTGTGGCGTAGTGAGTAAAGCCACCACCTTTGCAGTGCTGGCATACCATATGGGCGCTGGTTCAAGTCCTGGCTGCTGCACTTCTGATCTAGCTCTCTGCTATGGCCTGGGAAAGCAGTAGAAGATGGCCCAAGTCCTTGGGTCTCTGCATCCATGTGGGAGAGCTGGCAGAAGCTCCTGGCTCCTGGCTTCAGATCGACGCAGCTCCGGTCATTGCGGCCATCTGGGGAGTGAACCAGCGGATGGAAGACCTTTCTCTCTCTTTCTCTCTCTCTCTCTCTCTCTCTCTCTCTCTCTTCCTCTGCTTCTCTGTAACTCCACATTTCAGGTAAATAAATAAACTTCAAAAATATATTTAGTTTTATGTAAATTGAAATTGCACACATAGCTTTTTCATAATACACATTTTCCATTTACTTTTTTATTAAGTGTGTTATACTACCCAAACCTAAGTAAAATACAGATGCAGTGCAACTTCTATTGAATTTCTAATTTCATTTTTCATAGAAGTAGGAAAAAATTTGGACAGACCCAGTAAAGTCTCTGAATAGCCAAATGACACTGAGAAATAAAACCAAGATTGGAAATACTGTCCCTGTTTCCAAATTATACTACAAAGCTCCAACAACCAAATAGTATGTTAGTGGTATAAAAATAGGCATGTAGACCAATGGGTCAGAATAAGAAGCCTAGAAATAAAGTCAAGTATAAATATTGAACGAGTTTTCAACAAGGGCACCAAAAGACACAATAAGAAAAGTATAATTTCTTTAATAAATGATGTAGAAAACTAGATATCCTCATTCAAAGAATGGGCTGGACCCCCATCTGACACCACACATACAAATAATGAAAAATGGATTCACTATGTAGTTGAAAGATCTAAAACTTTAATGCTTCTTGAAAAAACATAGATTAAGATTTCCTTGATATGGATTGTGGAAATGATGTTTTGGATATGACTCAGAAACTCAGGAAATAAACAAAAAAATAAGCTGTATAACATCAAACTAGAAACCGTCACAGCAAAGGAAACCATGAGCAAAATTAATAAGTAGTCCTATGGATTCAAAAACAATATGAGAACGATATGTGTGAAAAGGGATTAATATCCAAAATATGTAAGGAACTCACACAGCTTAATGGCAGACAAACAAATATTTGTTTAAAACAGGGGACAAAGGGATGCAGCTATAGACACAAAGGTTAAGTCATTTGCATTCCATGCTTGAGTTCATTATGTCACTTATACTTGGAATCTAAAATATCAAACTCATAGAATTCAGAGTTGGTTATCAAAGACTAGGGGTGGGGGAAGATCGGCAGAAAGTGGTCCACGGGTACAATGTTAGTATTATGAAAGTTAAATCTGGGGCCAGCACTGTGGCACAGTGGGTTAATGCCCTGGCCTGAAGCACTGCCAGCATCCCTTATGGGCGCTGGGAGAAGACCTGGCTGCTCCACTTCCAATCCAGCTCTCTGCTGTGGCCTGGGATAGCAGTAGAAGGCGGCCCAAGTCCTTGGGCCCCTCTACCCACGTGGGAGACCCAGAAGAAGCTCCTGGCTCCTGGCTTCGGATTGGCGCAGCTCGGCCCGTTGCGGCATACTGGGGAGTGAACCAGCAGATGCAAGACCTCTCTCTCTCTCTCACTACCTCTCCTCTCTCTGTGTAACTCTTTCAAATTAATTAATTAAAAAAAAAAGAAAGTTAAATCCTTCAGATCTATATAATAATTAACTGCATAGTTAGCAATACCCTGTGTGCTCAGAATTTTTGATTATCTAAATCTTTAAATGTTCTCACTACATAAAAAAGGATTACTGTGTGCAGTGATAGATTTTAATTCAATTACTTGTGCTGAATATAGTTTCCTTCATACATACATCAAATAATTAACTTAAATATAACAAATACCTATTTTTTAAACTTGCCAACATCTCAGTAAAGTTTGAAGAAATAAGCAAAAAGGGATAAGAAAGTATTTATTCCAGAGAATCTAGTCTGAGGTGAATAAGTGGAAATTAGCACAGATCTTTGTGCTAGGCTTGTTGATAGAAAGGCAAGTACATAAACAGGATGTGTTTCATGAGTCTAATTATCCTATAAAAGGATGATTACAAAACCATTAGAGAAAGACAGAATTTTCATAGAGTGTTAAAGTCTGAGAAAATCTTCGTATAGGGACTTGAAAAAAAAATGATGCTGTCTACAGAAGCAGCTTGTCAGAGTATGGATAGGACGATAGATGTGGGATTATTTCTCAATATTAAGCAAAGATCATAATGTTACCACCAGTTGCTCTGAAATTGCTATTATAGGAGGGAATTGGAGTATTGTCATTATGTAACTTTCTGGAAAAAATCTGTCAGTTTTAATATGTCATTGAGGGATAAGGTAAAGAGATTTTAAAATTCTTTATGTAGAGAATTAAGCTCTGTTTGTGTTTTCTTTTTTAAGTTTTATTCATTAATTTGAAAATCAGAGTTACAGAGAAAGGGAGAAACAGAGAGATCTTCCATCTACTGCTTTACTTCCTAGATGGCTGCAATGATCAATGTTGGGCCAGGCTGAAGCCAGAAACCAGAAACTTCATCCGGGTCTCCCATGTGGGTGGCAGAGACCCAAGAGCTTGGGCCGACTTCCACTGCTTTTCCCAAGCTATAAGCAGGAAGCTCTATCAGAAGTGGAGCACCTGGGACCTGAACTGATACCCTTTTGGGATGCTGGCATTGCAGGTGGAGGCTTTACCTGCTATCCTACAACACCAGCACCCTTAGTTGTGGTTTTGTATTTTGACTCTCATCCCAATGAAAAAGAAGCAGTATTTCTTAACTACTTCTGTATCAAAACTATATGCTGATTTTTGTCATTTTCATTGCTGCTTGATAACTCCTCTGGTAATGATAGATTTTGCTTTTCAAGTATATTAAAGAGAAAGCTAGGGAAAACTTCATATACTATATATGTCATCTCTGATTTCTCCATAAGCATTAATGTAATTGATTTTTGTCCCTGCAAATATCTACATAGGATGTGAGAGTAGGAGTAGAATGGTAATCACCATTAAGTAAAGACTAACATTGTATTATTGCAACTACATGTTCAGTGTTAATAGATTTGCATCTGACCAATGATTACAAGGAAGCATGTTGTGAGAATCCTACTGCAATTCATTCTTGGATATAAATAAATATCTTGGAACGTTTCCACAAAAAAATATACATGTTGCTTGACTTTGTATTTGGTGACTCTGCCTTACCATCTCATGGATGACAGAGTGATACTATGGATTAATGAAGTGATCATGAAAAACAATCAGCTTAATACAATTTGCAGGGTTTTTTTTTTTTTTTAGAACTTTATGCCTCTTGCTTAGCTGTCATCACTTATGTCAACTACCCTGAAATGCCATTGTTATAGTGTTTACATCTCCTAAAACACCAATATGCAACTATCACCTTCTGTTTCCTCACTTAAAGGAAGTATGATGAAAAGATTCATGAACTATTCAAGTTATGACATCACAAATCAAGTGGGAATCATGCTTTGGCAAGGCACGAGAAAATTATGACTTTCTAAGGTTTCAGAGCTACAGAATACAAAAACAAAGAAATTTACTGTGTTTTTTCAGAAAACAGTGTCTCCTTTTTCTAGTCCATATCCTAACACATTTGTATACCATCAAATTCCCACTATTCAAGTTTGAATGAGAAACTAATCTGAGATGATATGAGGCTAGAGGTCATTGTTGTCTATAGTGACAAATAGATCCTTTGTGAAATATGTGACAGAGTACATTAATAAAGACTTAAATATTCTCTGCAAATCTTTACTTCTATAGAAATAAGAATGTGTACACTTCTTAATAACTTCTAAAAAAGATGAGCTAGCATTGTGGCATAATAGTTAAAGCCTCCATTTATGATGCTGGCATTCAATATGTGTACCAGTTTGAGTCCTGGCTGCTGCACTTCCCAGCCAACTCTCTGCTAATAAACCTGGGAAAGCAAAGGAAGATGGCCCTAGTGCTTGGGCCTCTGCCACCCACATGGAAGACCTGGAAGAAGCTCTTGGCTCCTGGCTTCAGCCTGGACCAGCTCTAGCTGTTGCAGCCATGTGGGGAGTGAACCAGTGGATGGAATATGTCTCTATCTCTCCCTCCATCTCTGTAACTCTGCCTTTAAATAAATACATAAATAAATCTCTTTTAAAAATTGTAGAGAAGAGAGAAAGAAAGAAGCTTTTATTCACTGACATAGGTACTGGGTAAGTGAGATAAAAAAAAATGCAAGTTGCAAGTAGACAGAAAAGTAATGTAAATTATCTTTAAAAATCAAAGGTTTTTATAAAAGCATATCCTGGATACTGGATTAACTAAGTAACCAGGACAAATACCTTTAACAAGGATTTCATCCCCTTAACATTTTAGATTATCTTCATGGTACTTTATTTTATGATTACAAGAAAACTGTAGAAATTGCAGGACTCAAATTCTACTATGAGCATCTTGAATTTACATATATATAATATATAAAATAAAAATCATTTGTACATAAATGTATATAATATCATATAGTTATAAATTCCCAAATGTTCCTAGAAAATTTCCCTATATCTAATTGGTTGGAATTGTGGGGCATGTTCAGATACCCCTGTCCAAATAAATCATTAGCAATAAGATTGAGATGGGCGGGAGCAGGAAGAAGGGAACCTCATAATTAGATTAAATTAGTACTGCAAGCCACAGTTGCCTGAGGAACTATCATGTAAGTGCAGACTCAAATTCTACTTCCAAAGATTCTAGAAGATTGTTTTGAAGTGGATTAGAGGAAATTACTATTTGTTTTAAAATAATTTCATGTTGATCTAAATCAAATAAGTAGCTTTAACCCATTAGAAAGCCTGAAGGTTGTTACTGTGTCTTCTCAGCTCAGAGATTTACACAAACCTGGAACTCACCTACACAAAAACATGAAAGATCATCTTATACCAAAAAAATAAAAAAATGCTGTCATAGAGAATGTAGAATCACAGATGTGCCTTCCATATGTTTTAGATGGGGTAAAAACAAATAAACAAACAGAGGAGGGATGAGGTCCAGGCTCATCCCTGGTTGGAAACATATTGACTTGAAAAAAAAAAAAAGAATAAAGTTGTTCTGTCATCAGGTAGGACCTAGTATTGTATAAACCAGGAGCAAATTGGTTAATGAGTCTCCACATATAAATCCTCCAAAGCTTATCCCAAGAAGAAAGATTCATTGCCAAAATGCAAATACTAGGTGAGCTGTTTCTTCCTTTCTAAGCATCAGCATGTCACTCTCTCAGTGCACAGCACACATGATACTTCTTCTATCCTTTTATGCCATTGGAGTCCGTGCTTCCTCACACAATGTCCTAGGTCCTTTTATTATCAAGGAAGAGGGAGTTGGACTCTGAAAAACTAATGGAACCTAAAAAGGTAACTCACATTCTGACATTCTGAACTGAGGCAGTGGCTGGTGACACTCTCATGAGAGTTAAATATAATTTTATTCTCTATCCATTCTCAAGAAATTCCAAGATAATTTTAAAATCAACTATTTAACTTGATAAACAGAAATTACGTGCAGAAATGAGAATGATGGGAAATAGGAAAGAAAAAAAAAATGTCCAGGGTCCGGTGTTGCGGCTAGGTGGGTTAAGCCACTGTCTGCAATGCTGGCACTACATCTGAACACAGTTAGGTGCCTCGGCTGCTCTACTTCTGATACAGCTCCATGTTAATGAACCTGGGAAAGCACTAAAAGATAGCCCAAGTACTTGGGCCCCTGCCGCAGAGACCTGGAAGAGGCTTCTAGCTCCTGGCTTTGGCCTGCCCCAATCCTTGCTGTTGTAGCCATTTAATAATAGGCAGATGGAAGAGTCTCTCTCTCTCTTTCTGTAACTCTTTCAAATAAATAAATATTTTAGAAAAATATTCAATTGACAGCCAAGTAAAAGACATGTATCTATATACATATACATTTACATATAAATCGATGAATATGAGCACACTCCATAATATTCAAGTAGTGTACAGATAGAGCAAAAGATAGATCTTACAAATTACACCTGGCTTTGTGTGCACATGAAGAAAGAAAATGTTATTATTAAAATATGTGAAATTACCAGTATACATTTTTATTCTTAATATGTGTCTACACTTTTGGATGTTAATTTTCTACTCCCTTTCATCTTTTGAACAATGAAGGCTTTGATTTAGAAAAATCACTATTTAAAACTTGTTTGAAATAATAAATACTTAATAAATTGTAGTACATCAAGAAATAAGGTCAAAATGTGTTTTGTTAATAAGATGATACAAAACACTTAATATTATAATGGACTCAAAATCTAACATGCATAAAAAGGATATGAGTTTTCCACCAATGCCATTCCCAGCTCCTGTCTTGGATTTTCTTTCTGAACTATTTTACCCCTGAATTTCCATTTTTGGTTTTCTTTGTAGTCTTTTAGTCTTAAATCAATGTTTTTTCCAAGTATGTATGTATGTATGTATGTATTTCAAAGGGAAGGGGAGAGAGAGAGAGAGAAAGAAACTTCCATCTACTGGCTCATTCCCTAATGGCCACAATAGCAAAGGCTGTGCCAGGCTGAAGGCAGAAGCTAGGAATTCCACCTGGGTCTCCCATATAAGTGACAAGAATCCAAGTATTTGAGCCATCAGCTGCTGCTTCCCAGGTGCGTTAGAAGGGAGTTGATTGAAAGCGGGGTAGCTAAAACTCAACAGTGGCTCTCCTCTCTGATATGTGATGTGGGCATGCCAAGTAGAGGCTTAATCTTATGTGCCACAGTGCCTGCTCTTAAATAAGTGTTATTTTTAAAGTTTCATAAAATACAACTTGAATAGACTTCATCAAAAATGCCTTAAATATGATGTAAAGTCTTATTGTTTTAAAAGAAGCTATATATGAAGGTACTGCAGCAAGTTCATGCAAAATCAGAGTTAAAAGATAAGCTTTTCTGGTGTAAATAATTTTGAAATCCATGCCTAGTATATTTTAATGTGCCTGTTACACAAACTTTTTGAAGATCCCTCACATGAAGTAAAGCATTTAAAAATTATTAAATTATTAAGGAGATAAAATTTGTCATTCTGGAATAGAAATTGTGTAAACTTTATTTCATTTCCTTAATAAAAGGAAAATAAATATATATATATATTTAGATAGTTATTTACAAAGCTTAATTTGGAAACATATCTATAAATATCCTTTAAAATATTTTCAAATGAATTATGGTGTAACCTTAAAATTTGTGTATTTATTTACTTATATATTTGTTTATTTTTTTGAAAGACAGAGACAGACACACATCTTTCATCTGTTGGTTCACTAGCTAATTGTCCATCCACAGGAGCCAGAGCTGGGCCAGACAGAAGTCAGGAACATGAGAATCCATCTGGGTCTCTCCTGTAGGTGCTGGGACCAAAGTTCTTGAGCCAACACCTGCTGCCTCCTGAAGACTCCATTAACAAGAAGCTGGAATGGGATGTGGGGCCAGGACTAAAATTCAGACACTTCAATGCAGGATGCAAGGCCGCCAAGTGTTTTCTTAACCAATGTGTCCACCTCTACTGAGGATATACCTTATCTTAGAATTTCATGCAGTCATTTGTGAAACAGCATTCTAGCAATTATGACTCAGTTTCTGGAGTCAGGTACCTCAGACTGAAAGCAAAGAGTTGCTACTTACCATAAACGAGAGCTTGACATGTTTCCTCTCGATTCTTTACTCTGTCCTAAAACGAGTGGGAAGAGTAAGTACTCACTGCCACAGAGGACAGAAGAGAGTCGTTTTTTATTAATAAATTAGTGTGAAACTCAGAATTGTCTCCAAAATTGGCTTTCTTGTTCTTTGCAGTGTATTCTTGGAGAATGTAGGGTGGCCTTTTCTCTGAATCTGCTTCAATAGCCAGCCTGGGTTGTATAATGAATACCAGATTTCAACGCTTGTTAGTGCACAGAGGAACTTGCTAATGCATTTGAGTAGTGTAACAGTGCCTCACAAATGACTCCATCATATACATAACTTCCTTATTAGATTGTCACAAACTACTTGATGACAGAACCAAATGTTCCATTAAATGGAGAAAGCAATAGAACAAATCCCTCCTATCTAACTATATTTTGATACCTGTCACCTATCCTTTCTCTGTCCAAAATTTACTATGTATTGCAAAATGACTAGAAAAGAGGAAACTGAATTGAGTAGAGGTCATATAACTTGGTGTAGAGTTACAAACAGCGTTTCACTGAACTAGACCAGGTCCATGAAAACATACCATTCTTTCACCATGTTATGATCATTGCCATGGATCCCTCAATTTATGATATTAATACCCCCGTTTTCAAGAAAAAATGTGTGTATTATGTATATATTATCTGCATATGAAGTCAAAGTGGAAAAATGTTAAAAATTGTTAAACATTAAAACTAAACACAAGTACGTGAAGGAGAAAAAAGGAGCCTGAGGTTTCCCAACATAAGGAGATGATAAAATTTGAGGAAATGGAAATGCTAATTTCTTTGATTTGATCATTACACATTCTATGAAAGTATCAATTTATCAAACTGTATGATATAAATATGCAGAAATATATGTCAATTAAAATATTAAAAAATTATACAATAGACAGGGCTCTTCCAAAATTCAGTAAGATTTACTTATTTCAGAATATCTACTATTCATCTATCTTATTTCATCTATCTACTTGTTAAAGCAGTATCATTTCAGAATAAACAAAATTCGTTCAGAAATTTGAGACAGGGGTTGTGTGTGTGTGTGTGCACTTTTTTCTTTTTCCTTTGCTAAGGAAGTGTCAGACAACATGTTGATGTTACCAACAGGTTTGTTCACATGCCCATGCATTGCAGTACAACAAACCAGAGCTCACTTATTTTTCTAAAGTGTTTACTAGAGACCCATAGTCATGCCCTTTGGTCACTTCCAAGTGGTTTCTGTAAAAGGTATTTTGAGACCATTTATTACTTCCAATGGGGCATAAACAGTGGACCATAAGGCCATCTGAAATCATAACTCTATTACATCACTTGAGGCAGGTTCAATGGACAGGTCATCCTATACACTTCAGTATAAACAGGAAATAACAATTGTTAGACAAATGCAAGTTTTCCAAGGGGTTTTACAATCACTTCATATTACCTACTTTTGCTAAAACATGTAAAATATTGCTTTGTATAATGTAGGTAGTAATTATGGTTCTATGCTAAAAAGCAATAGGTAAATAAATACCTGGTAAATCTCAAACGGCCTTCCTGGAGATTGGGCAAAACTTTCACTAGGATGGCGGTTTCCATATATAAAGAGAAAGAAGTACACTCAAACAATGGCATTTTTTGTTAGAAATTCAAGCCTGATACTTTTTCATTTCCAAATTTTCTTAATTCAGAGTGTATCTTAATAAAGTCTGTCAGATAGTTGCCTATTTCAGCTAAAATAGTAGGATCACATGGGCACAGTAACAACATTATTTGCAAACTCTTGAGCCAGGCAAGACTAATTTTTAATGAAATTTTTAATTGGTGGATAATTCACATTATTTCAGGTTTTGTGCCCAGGGATAAGGTTGATATTTTACAACAAACAAATGCAAATTAGTCAGTTTCTCATAAAGTATAAGTGGAATTGCACATGAACATAATCAAAAGGGAAAACAAAACATTAACAATGGTTGTATCTGGAAGATAGAATTAAACATTTTTTTTCTCTTTTACACAATCTTTTAGGGGGGAAGAATTATTCATATTAAATATGTAAATTAAGACTTTTATTAAATGTTAACCTAATAAGAAGATAAAAATAAATGGAATTGTAGTAAGCCTTACTAGGCCATTTGGTGTACTAGATTCTGGTATTATGGGAAACACACATATATAAACACATAAATCAGCATTTAGTAAGAGTAAGACATTTTCAATCTTTTGGAAATGCTCTTCACAATAATGTGAAGATATTGAGTACTTCACTGCTAAAAATTATAAAATATATTATCTCTTGTTGTTTCTAAAATATTTTCCCCTTACTTTAAATGCCACAACTGTGAACCAGTCTCAAACCACCGCCCATTTGGGATGCTGGTGTCACAGGCAGAGGCAAGGTTATTGAATATTAATTTTTTATTGTTCACATATTTTATCCAGTATTTTAAACTCTTATTAATACAAAGCCATATTTTTTGTTTTCCATGTTTTTATTTTCTAAAGGGTAAGACATTTTTCTTTCTTTCATATGTACACGTCGTTAACTTTTTTCTTCACCGCACTGCTTTGCTAATAATGTAATACAATAGCTTAGAGAAGTGGTAATAGTAGCTTTGGAGCTAAGTTGTAAAATTTGTTTTATATTTATCTCAAATGTTCTATATCTATATTTTATTTTTTAAATATTGATTTACTTATTTGAAAGAGTTGCACAGACAGGGAGAGAGGGAGAGATGGGGGGAGAGAGAGAGAGAGAGAGAGAGAGAGAGATTCCATTCACTGGTTTACTCCCCAAATAGCCACAACAGTACAACAGCCAGGCAGCCAGGGCTGGACCAGCTGAAAGCCAGAAGCCAGAAACTCCATCTGGGGGTCTCCCACAAGAGCATCACAGCACAGGCTCAGGTAATTCAACTATCATCCATTGCCTTCCTAGATGCATTACAGAAAGCTGGCTTGTGATGAGAGCAGCAGGGACACAATCCAGCACTCTGATATGGGATGCTAGGACACAGTGTGGAAGATTAACCTCATGTGTTAACAGCATTGACTCCTCTCCTATACTCTTGATTGGTTGTCGTAAATTCATAATTCTTTGATTAGTTGGAACTGACTTGGTCATTCTTCTGGTTGGATATTTAACTGGCGTGATGGTTAATTTTATATGTGAGCATGACTGCTTAGCTATGTGGTCAGAGGTGACTCAGCGTGTCTGTGAAGCTTTTTCTGGATTCAATTTGACATTTGAATCAGTAGACTGGGTAAAATGAATTATCCTCTCCAAAGTAAGTGGATCTAAACCAATAAATTGAAGGCTTATGTAGGACAAAAAGATGGATCTTCCCATGTGTTGAAGAATTCCTTATACCAGATTGCAACAAGCTTGAATAGCAGTGCTCTCACTGCCCTAAGCCCCAGACTGAATAGTGGATCTTTCTGACTCTCCTGCCACTTGACTGGGTGAAGAACAGTGCAAGCCTTTAAGTTCGTTGAACACTGAGATGATGTTCAAATTTTCAATTGCCTCAAAATGTCTATTTACTTTTGGGTTTTGGAAAAATTCTTCCAAATAAAGTCTACACATTATATATCTCATAAGTGCTCTCAATCAAGAAGTTTACTTTCCTACAGGGATGTCATTGTGTGATAAACAGAACTGCTTTTTACTACATAGCATTTCATAACCTGGATTTTTACAGAATATTTCCCTGGGTTGGATTCAGTCGTTTCTCTGTTCTCACTATTTCTGGTAAGTTTGTAATTTAATTGCTATGATTTGAATGCTTGTGCCTCCTGCTTTTCAGTTGCTGATGATGGGGTGTGCAAAACACCCAACTAGAATCAACTGCAGAACTTATGGTAGTTACCCCTCTTTCCAGTGAGTACTTGCTGAAATCCTTTGGGATATTAGCGCTTGAGGTGTATTAACAGGTATTCACCTGCTTCAATCGATTTTCTTCTGCATGAATGTTGATACTATGTAGGCCTTTTAGCTGTTGATGTTTGTGGGAAAAGGCAGGGATTTGTCAGTGGGTTGCGTTGATTGTTTTTTAATCAATTTAGTTACTGTTCCTAAGTATGAGAAGGGAATGTCAGGGGAGAGAGATGGAAGATTCTCTCTCTCTCTTTCTCTCTTCCTGTGTGTGTGTGTGTGTGTGCGTGTGACTTTCAAGTATATAAAAAATACATAAATATTATTGAAAATCTATACTGACATCATTACCATGTTCCTAGTATCCTCAAGTCATTAGTTTTATTATCAAAATTGGTGTCATTTTCTTATTAAGTTTAATTAACTTGTATTATACCTCTCCCCTAACTTCTATTTATTGCCCTCTGATAGTAAATTTTGTTCTGGTAGAAGCTGAGGCTGCTCTTATAATTTTTCCCTTTCAATTATTTTTGTTTCAAAAATTTTATTTTATTTTATTTGAAAGGTGGGGTAAGGGGTGGGTAGGGGAGAGAGAGAGAGACACAGAGAGAGACCTTCCATCCCCTAGTTCACTTCCCAAAAGCCCACAACAGCAAGAAGATCATGCAAAGCCAGGAGTTGGGAACACAATGCAGGTCTCCCACGTGGGTATCAAGAAGCCAACTACCTGGGCTCTCACTTGCTACCTTCCAGAATCTGCATTAATCAGCAGGAAACTGGGATAAAGAACAGAGCCAGGATTCAAATCCATACATTGTTTGCTAGAATCTGTGCTAACCACTAGACAAAAAGCCCATCACAATTACAAGATTTTTATAACCTGAGTGTCAGAAAATTGTATTTTTAATGTTAGTAGCTTTTAAATATATTAAATCCATTTCTCGATAGTGTTTCTAATATAAACATTCCTACTCAGATATTTCATTTATTTGCTCAATCCAATGTTTTTCTCTTTTTCTGCAGTCATTTTCTTAAGTTGTTCATGTCATGATAATGGCTTTGGTGTTACTGATTTTATTATTATTTCAATGTAGTTTAAATCACTAACTAGATTACATTATCATTTAATTCCTATACTTTCTCAGATCACTCGTGATGTCCTATTTGGTTTCATCAAAATTAAGATTATTTCACAATGTATACATGCTCTTTGTTAACAGATATTTGTTGAAAGCTATATTTTGTTTGTTTAAAGTAAAATCACAATTTTCCTACAAATATAAATTAAACAAATTTTGAAGATTCAATTTAACATTTTAATTAAGGAGGGAACCAGTAAGATATTACAATGGAGTAATAATCAATTGTATGCTACCTGTCAAAATTTGCATTTCTAGAGATACGCATCATTTATATTACATTTAGTTTTGCACATATATTCCTAAAGAGATTCAAATACAATGAAAACCAGAGATAATCCAGGGGATACAATAGAAAGGACATCAGGTACATTTTTCTACCACTCTGGTACATTTTACAATTTGGTAAAATTAAAGCGTTTGCCTTAATATTTTCCATTTGTTAAAATAAGAGTTCTTGTGAACACTTTCTTTACATTTTCATATTGACCATCCCAGCTCTCTGTCTAAAACATATATGGTGTAATCCATACAGAAAATAGTAACACATTAAATAATGCCACCATCCCTCCATATTTATTATTTGTTGTTATTCAAATATCGAGGTGATGTAAACTCTGGTCGTTCTGTCAAGGTTTAATAGGTTTCATAGAGACATTTAAGTGGAAAGGAAACATCCTTTCAGTTTTCCGTCTATTAAACCAATATGTAATAGGTTCAACCAATATTTAATGTTAAACAGTATTATATTGTAAAGAGAACAGTCAATACAGGAGTTCATCTTCTATTTAATCCTTTTACAAAGCTGATTTTTGCCACTAGCTTCCCAATTGTTAGTTACTGGGAGAATAGTCTATCTGTCGACTATATGACCATGACTACTTGGTACCTGAAAGTTTCTACTTTGTTAATGAAAAAAATTAATTACAAGTTCATTTTTTGGTTTTAAAATTTAACAGTTTTTACCATTTTGCCACATTCACTGCAAATGTAGATCTCCTATACATATATATAAACTATTTTTCTTAAAATTATTAATATCACAAAATGAGGGATTCATGACAATGAAAGAAGGGCATCTGGTCATTTATGTGGTATAAATATGCTACTGACTTTGAGGAGTCAACACCTGTCTGGACAACACGTAAGAAATTGTCTTTCGTTTAAAAAAAGTAATTTTCTTCTTGCTTAGGTGTCAGATCTTGGGGATTAACAGCTTGGATTACTCCTAAAAAGGGAAAGTACATAATTTGGAGTGAAGGGAATGATTTAAACATTGAGACAGGGCAGTACCAAATTCCTTAGCTGTTGAATAAGCATTGAGAGGACAGCTCGTGCCTTGGAAGAAAGCAGAGATTCACACATTCACACTGTAGAAGTCCACTGAATTATTTTCTTCTCACCACCCACTGCTGCCCATAAGTTTAGTTTAGTCCATGACCAAGAATGTATTTATAGCTTCACAGTCTACAGATAAAGCAGATTTATTCAACTGCACTGAACATTTAATATCTACTATACCAAAGTATTTATACTCTATCTCAGAAGAGCACTCATAGGAGTTATTTTAAAAGCTTTGAATCACAAAATTTCAAAATATTTGGATTATGTGGATTAAAAATGTGTAGGTTTTATGAAACAGAATACCAAAAGCCATTCTGCCTATCCTATATGAGTGTTTTCCAAGATTCATAAATAATATTGAATATTGTAATTCTAATATAAGTTATTTTTCTATAGAGCAGAACCTGCTAAATTTTTCCAAAAAGGAAGTAAAGGACTCAGGATGATTTGGGATCAGGTAGTGGCATATTAATGCCAATAAAATATTGCCCCTTTAAGGTAAAAGGGAAACATTTATGATCTCTCTCTTTTTCTCTTTATTTCTCTTTTTCATACACACACACACACACACACCCAAGAATGTTCAACAATTTCTTATAAAATCCAAACTGTTATTACAGGAAATGATTGATAAAGAATATTTTATATGCATTTTACATATATTTTCCAATGTTCTTTTATATATAAGTGTTGGAATTAAAGTTCTAAAGCTATAAATATTATATCTAAAAGCATTCTATATTTATATTGCATTTCCCTTTGATTTGTCATTTGAATAAATACCAATAATATATAAAGGTACAGCAGTAGGTCAATCAATCAGACACACATCTACGGCATACACAGCTACTCACACTCACAGTTGTTTAGCTTGCCTCCTACTTCACCACACAGCAGTAACAAAAACTGAAAAGGATGTCCCTAATTGCAATGAACACTTTACAGAAAGAATCTCTTTAGAATAGCATATGGTTCTTTAATTCAAACACACTGCAGTGTAAGGAAAGTGCTTCACAATGTAGTATAATGGAAAATAAATAGCTGTCTGGGGTTCTTTAAATATAGAAACGACTTTTGGTAAGGAATATAAAGCTACAGTTAAACACAAGATGCATACTACATATCTTTTCATCACAGGAGAAAATATCCTAGGAATACTAGTTTCACCAAATACACATTGAGCTGGGCTGATAATCACCTGTCCTTTCCTGCACTGCCCTTTCCATTCCGTATGTTTCCCTTTATTCTTTTCTTTCTTTCTTTTGCACCAGGCATACTCCCAGGTGCCAGGGATATAGCAGAGCTCTGGGACTAAGGGGTGGGGAGGGAAAGGTCCCACTATAGTGTCTATCAAGATAGACGTCTATGTGCATGGTCAGCTGTCCTAGCTGCATTTGTTAAACTCTATTAGCCTTATATTAGAGTTCTCCAAATAGTTCGTGGAAAAATATATCTTACAAAACCAATTATTCAGGAATTTAAAAAGCTTTTCTGCACTAAAATAAACAACTTTTTATTCTATTTTTCCATGAACTTTCTGAACTATACTCATATAGTCCATGTTAGCAATATCAACCCTGGGGAAGAAAGGGAGAATAATTTATCCACTGGCTTTTCTCTTCCATTGGTAAAACATGTACTCCCTTACCATTAACTCCTCCATACTCCCAAGTATCAAAGACTGACTACCTTGGGGTTGTCCTAAGACCAGTAAGAACGATTTCAAGACATGAGGCAAGAGGTATGCTGTGCTAGATTGAGGTCAATTACAATCAGGTTGAATCCGGGCCCATGAATAACTGATTGGTGAATCTGAAACAAGAGACACGTGAGGCAAATTAGATATGAAATGTTGTATTCACAGAAGACTATCCCATGAGGACTACCAATTTATTCTTATGGTACATATGGGGTTTATACTTTTCAGAAAATAAGAGGACCTCATTTAATTTACAACAGCGAGGGTAAAGATTTGGTTAAACAGAATATTCCTTTCAACGTGATAGCCATATGCAATAACTAAATTACTTCAGTCAAGCTACATTCTCCAGCATTGCAGCAGGTCAGAGACTATTATTAACATTATTCTATCTTATGCACCACAATATTCTAGATTACCCTCAGTCTTGGTTAGCAATTTCTCCGGTTGGGTTTACGCAGACCTTAATCCCCAAGGGACACAACTCTTCATTACCTTCGATTTAGATGTGCATGTTTTGAACACTGATTTGGAGATTAAGAGTCTTGAACTTGCCACCCATTTGGCCTAATCTTGATTTCATTCTCACTTACTCCTTTTACAAAATACCATGACTTTGACTTTGGAAATCTGTCAGGATGTCTTTGAAAATCTGCCACTCTATTTTGAACCTGGGATCAATTTTTCTGCACAGACATTTCTGTGGCTTCATAAGATGAAAATTTTCCTTAAAGTTGCCTTCGAGACCCCCTGTCTTTTTCAGTATACATTTCCTTTAATTTTGTTGCTGTAGGCTTAATAATTTAATGTTTAAAGACTTTAAATCAGTTAAATGAAGTCAACCTGTCAGTCATATTTTTTTCCCCACACTGGTTAAATACTCTCCAAGCAGACATCACAGTAAGTCATTTTCCTCCAGTGAAAACCTCATGAATCATGGATGGGGAGTGGAAGAGGGACCAAATAGCTCAGGCCACTGAATGCAGAGCTTATCACCACACATACCTCCTTCATTGATATCCATATTATTTTTTCTTACTAATTCAATTGTAAACTGACACCTTAAAGATCTACTTTCCAGGGCCATTTCTTAGAGCAATTTTATTTTTTTTAAGAATTATTTATTTATTTGAAAGGCACAGTTACAGAGAGGCAGAGGCAGAGAGAGAGAGAGAGAGAGGTCTTTCATCTGATGGTTCACTCCCCAATTGGCCGCAACGGCTGGAGCTGTGCCGATCCAAAGCCAGGAACCAGAAGCTTCGTCAGGGTCTCCCACGTGGGTGCAGGGGCCCAAGGACTTGGGCCATCTTCTACTGCTTTCCCAGGCCATAGCAGAGAGCTGGATTGGAAGTGGAGCAGCCGGGTCTCCAACCGGCATCCATATGGGATGCCGGTGCTTCAGGCGTTAACCCACTGCACCACAGTGCCGTCCCCATAGCAACTTTCTTTACCTAGATTACCTACAAAATAAAGTAGGAAGAAGAAAATGTATGTGTTCTTCCTCTACTAGAATGTATAATTCTGAGGCGTATGGACCAGAGATACAATCTGACCTCTTCAGTGTGGTACTCAGTCCTAGAGGATACTTCAATTACATTTTAAAACTCTAATTTAGAGAAGAGAAAGGTAAGGAATGCATCTACTGACTCCCATTTTCCAGCCACCAATGTTTGCTAACACATAGCATTAATCACAATTTAATGTTGGGCATGCACAGACACTAAGCAGGTTTTCACAGTGATGTCAGAAGTAAAGTCTACACTGTGCACTTACTCCTCATGTAGGATCTCCATCCTTAATGTGATGTACATTGAGATTTAATGCTATAACGAGTACTCAAACAATATATTTCACTTTGTGTTTCTATGGGGGTGCAAACTGTTGAAATCCTTACTTAATGCATACTAAACTGATCCTCTGTAAAAAAAAAAAAAAAAAAAAAAAAAAAAAAGAAATTATCAATTCCCAACTTGACTCTCACTGGGATTAAACATGACAATAGGTCTGCTCTGATTTCATCATCATTTAAAAAAAATCATCTATTATTTTTCACTTTATGTTTCTGTGTGGGAGAAAACTGTTGAAATCCATACTTAATGTATACTAAGCTGATCTTCTGTATATTAAGATAATCGAAAATGAATCTTGATGTGAATGGAAGGGGAGAGGGAGTGGGAAAGGGGAGGGTTGTGGGTGGGAGGGACGGTATGGGGGGGAAGCCATTGTAATCCATAAGTCGTACTTTGGAAAATTATATGCATTAAATAAAAGTTAAAAAAAAAAAAAGAAGTAAAGTCTAGAACAATAAACATAAGAGAGTGGAGCGCAATGATCAGGCCATATGGTGACAGACCAAAGTAGTAGCAGGTTTAAGCCCATGCACAGCTACTTACTGAGGAAATGCAAAGAGGACATTCTATATCTTGTATTGTATTTCAAACACAAACATCAGTGGAATTTGGACATATCACTCAATGTAAAGTTACCTGTTAAAAATAAATACCTGTGACAGTTTCAGATTATTTGTATTTTTTTTTATTTCCAGTACACATGGATATTCCTTGCTAAACAGCATTTCCCAGTTTGGACCCTCATATCCCATTGCCACTGATATAGTTTAATCCCATGATATAATGTGTCTGTCCCCTATTTAATAACCCAAATATATCACATCTAAATTATAGACTCTAGACTGCCACCATTACTGATTAAAATGATATTTTACCACAAAGGACAAAAGAACAATAACATTAGAAAAAGAAACACTTCCTAGAAAGGAAGCTGTTGACTAAATCACAAGGAGACAGTACATTAAGGGAAAAAGTGTAGTGACAAGAGCAAGTGATTAACAGATTCAAGAGAACAACCAGAGTAAGTAGATCAGTAGCAACGCAATGATTCTCTCTCCCAGGTGTCATTATGGTTTACTAAAACTAAAAGTTTCTGCAAAAATGTGAACATTTTTGATTGCAAATATTTTAGATTCCTTTTCTTCTTAAAAGCGCATATTCTCTGATAATCCATTGTTGCACTACTCACATTTTACATTTGAAGACACATACTACTTAGGTTCTCTCTCAGCATGGCAGGGTAAGCAAACAGCCTGTCTGATTGCCCAGTTTTACAGTTCTCTGTGTGACTGCTCTGTAGGGTCTCTGGCCCTAGAGGCCTAAGAATTTGTCTATAGCAGTGGGACAAAATACTTCCTCCAATTCCCACATCATTGTCACTTCATCATTACATGACCCTGTCCATAGCCCAGGCACATTGGGAGCAAGAAGAGCAGCTGCCAGATATTGCCTTTCCCACTTCCTCATGTTGTGTTTTTTGAGGAGAAGAGATTCAATTATCCCATCATGATCCAGATTACAATGGCATTTTAAAGATTTTTATTTATTTATTTTATGAGAAGTAGAGTTACAGGCAGAGAGAAACAGAGGAAGAGAGAAAGGTCTTCCATTCACAGGTTCAATCCCCCAAATGGCCATAAAGCCTAGAACTGAGCTGATCTGAAGCTGGGTCTCCCACAAGGGTGCCAGTGTGGGATGCTGGCACTGCAGATGGAGGCTTATCCTACTACGCCTCAGCACTGGGCATGAAGCTAATGCTTTAAAACTTGGGATTCCTGAAAACTTGCACTCTTATCTGTGGGAAGGGCTGACTTATGAAGTAGGAGGCAGAGTACAGCCCAGTCGTGGCCGGAACTCCCTTGATGTTTGGACTGAGTGACTTGTGTTTTTGAGCATTATGGAAAGGCCTCCTGTCACAGACATCAGTGTGGTCTGAGTGAGTGAACACAACCAGGGAGGCGTGACTGCTGTGTAATCCACTGACAGCTCCCAGAGGCAGGTCCATGAATGAGGGACCACGTTATTGGTGTTTCAGCCAAATATTTTACCAGAAGCACATGCTACCAAGTGAAGGGCAGAAGTTATCACCAAAACTTACAATGAGTCTTTTAAGGGAAAGAGGGGGGGATGCATTGAGCAACTAAAGGTGGGGTTATTTACTCAAATGGATTTAACCTTCTGGTGAAATGACCTACAGGTAGTTCATCAAGAACCATCATTAATGACTAGATAGTACAGTAGAATAAAGAATGAAAACTGCATTACACAGTAGAAGCAGCAGCCTTTTATATAGACAAAACACTGCTGCCATGGGTAAGCACAATAAATGCATATCTATGTTGTGACTCTTCCCTTTAAAAATAGGAACATACTCAGAAGAAAAGGTAGAAGTGGAGCCAGATGGAGGTGGCGAGAAAGAGCATTACCCTGAGCACAATGAGAGTACAACTGATTGTTTCAAAGAAGCTAAGATTAAGCACTTCAGAACTAGATGATGATAAATGAGGGTTTAGGTACATATTTTATGATGGAATAATAGTTCAGCTTTAACCGTAGAAATAATAATTTAAATAGCACAATAAAAGAGTTACTTTTCCTAAGCTACTTAAAGTGCTTTCTGAGTCACCAGGCAGCACTGCGTTTTGTATTTCCTAAAGGACAAAGCATATTCTTGATAAAGGATCTTTGATTCACAAAGCAGTTGGCAAAGCTAATATTCTGGCTTCAGAAAGAGAGAGTGTGCAAATAGTCTATCATATTGAATAAGTCGATGGAGACACTTACTCAGTAATTCACTTGCCCCAGCTAATTCAATGATTTTTTTCTGTCTTTAATAAATAGTTGAGAACACAGAGTGGAGGCCAAAATATCTTCTTTTTTTAATATCAAAAGCACACAGTCCATAAATTGGATAACACATTAAATGATACATTTCTCTGGTTTTATTTTTCAAACTACTTTCTTTTGCTCTATTTGACCTTACTTTTCTTAGGCACAACATTGCAATGACTAGCAAATGGTCCTTTTTTATTGCTATAATCATTGAGGCTCTAGCATATGCTTTCTAACAGATGAACATGAAAAAAGTAAAACTAATCATTTAAATGAGTTTCAGGGATACTGTTCTTGGCATAAAATAGACTTCATGAATCTTTTGCAGCTATTTCAACTCACCAATGTACCAGCTTCTGTAGATTTAACTCTCAACCTATCCTATATTTTCTTGACCTTGAACAGTTATTAACATTTTATGATTCTGGAACAGTACTTACTCCATAATGACCATACTCTTTTATGATCTATTATTAAAATAGATTACACAATTATTTTATAGGATTATATATTAAAATTCACTGAATTTTTACAAACCCCTTGAGCAAAATGTGAATAGGTCTAACAAGGCAAAAGAAATGACCTAGTCCAGTTTGTTTAAACTCTGGCTTGTTTCATCAAAGGGGATACCTGACTCAGCAAAATCTATCATAGCTATGAAAGCCTCTCTCCCAGCCCACAAATGGCTGCTTTCTATCTGCAGGTTGACAACTGGAGTTAGTGTCCCTATTCATACAAATACACTATTCCCCCTTAACTCTATCCTAATAATCAACATATTGATGTAACATTCATTTGATAACATATCAAAGCCTCATAATGGTACTTTGCCAGTAATTCCTTTGAAATGAACTTAAGTCCTAGAAGTCAGGTACAATTTTCTTTCTGGTTAAATGGGTTAGTTTCCAGAGAGTGAAATAAAGTAGATTTGAAACCACTGCTGGATAAAACAGAGCCATAAAACCGTTAATCATGTTTTCAGCAAACAGAATTGCAAAGCCTCTAAAATTATCAGAAGACTTACATCTAAATGAACATAAAGATGAAATAGATAGAGGTGCATAAAATATTCCAGGGACTTTTTTACTATTATGTTCATTAGGGTTCCAGCTTAATGCATGCTTTATTGCCCAGAAATTCATTTCATTTGCATTTTAACTGGGTTTTAGTCATGTTAATCCTTTCCCTTCCCTTGCTAAGAAACAATTTTGCAACTACAGCAAAGCACTGAAAGAGAAATAAATTGAACTATTTTATTTATACTAAAAGTTAAAGCTGTCATAGTTTACTAAAGAAAAAAAGTCTATAACTAGCTCACTAGATCATGTTATTATGACACCAAAAATTGTGATGTATACTATAGAGTAAGCTCCATTAGATGATAAGAAACTCTATTCATTTATGTTACAGATTTAATATCAACAGAGATTCATAAAGATCAACATCTAATTTTCACAGTATTGAAACTGATAAAGCAGTTACACATTTAGAAGAAGTTCCAACTTGTAAGACCACATATTATTTCGACAGTTGCATGCATAAAAGAGAAACTTAAGTTGTATGCGTTTTCAAAAGGTTCATGGAAAATGCATATCATGAAACCAATGTGAACGAATTCAAAATGTTTTTGCATCAAAATAATCTTTTAACTCCATTTCCCATGAGCTTTTTGAAGACCTCTCATACTTTTTTAAAAAAACTTTTATTTAGTAAATATAATTTTCCAAAGTACAGTTTATGGATTGCAATGGCTTCCCGCCCCCATAACTTCCCTCCACCCGTACCCCTCCCATCTAACGCTCCCCCTCCCATTCCATTCACATCAAGATTCATTTTCAATTATCTTTATATACAGAAGTTCGATTTATTATATATTAAGTAAAGATTTCATCAGTTTGCACCCACACAGAAACACAAAGTGTAAAATACTGTTTGAGTACTAGTTATGGCATTAATTCACATTGGACAACACATTAAGGACAGAGATCCCACATAAGGAGTAAGTACACAGTAACTCCTGTTGATGACTTAACAATTTGACACTCTTGTTTAAGGTGTCAGAAATCTCCCTAGGCTCTAGTCATGAGCTGCCAAGGCTATGGAAGCCTCTTGAGTTCACTGACTTCGATCTTATTTAGACAAGGTCATAGTCAAAGTGGAAGTTCTCTCCTCCCTTCAGAGAAAGGTACATCCTTCTTTGATGGCCCATTCTTTCTACTGGGATCTCACTTGCAGAGATCTTTCATTTAAGGTGGTTTGTTGTTTTTTGGTTTTTTTTTTTTGGTTTTTTTTTTGGTTTTTTGTTTTTTTTTTTGTTGTTGTTGTTTTTTGTTTTTTGCCAGAGTGTCCTGGCTTTCCATGCCTAAAATACAATCATGGGCTCTTCAGCCAGATCCGACTGCCTTAAGGGCTGATTCTGAGGCCACAGTGCTGTTTAGGACATCTGCCATTCTACGAGTTTGCTGTGTATCCCACTTCCCATGCTGGATCGTTCTTTCCCTTTTTTATTCTATCAGTTAGTATTCACAGACACTAGTCTTGTTTGTGCGATCCCTTTGACTCTTAGACCTATCAGTGTGATCAATTGTGAACTGAAATTGATCACTTGGACTAGCGAGATGGCATTGGTACATGCAATCTTGATGGGATTGTATTGGAATCCGCTGGCACATTTCTAACTCCACCATTTGGCAAAAGGTAAGCCTAGTAATAATTAATGAAAAAAATATTAAATTTCTTTAATTGTATTTTCTCTTTCTACATTAATTTTCTGACTCAAGCACTTGATATAACTCAGCTATGTGATATTTCAGCATTCTTATGTTAATTTTATAACCAAATACACATAAAGTGAAAAAGCATTGAATTTTCTTTAGAAAACATGTTTTCAAAAAGCAACCTAATCAAGAGAAAAATATGTGTGTCCTTTGGGTTAATTAAATGTTTAATGCCAATATTACACTCAAGCAAGAAGAAGAGATATTAAAACTAAAGAAATTATGTATTTTCCTCACTGAGGAATCGTAGAGAATTTAAATTCTTGATATGGGACACTAGAAAGGCATTCAATGCAAGGAAAACTGAAGTTTCTTACCATGCATCCCTTTCCTTTCCTTTTTTTTCTTCAAGATTTATTTATTTGAAAGGCAGAGATACAGAAAGAGAGAGGAGAGACAGCCAAGGGTGGGCCAGGCCAAAACCAGGGGCCGGAGCTTTTCCTGGGTCTCCCACGTGGGCAGTGGCCAAGCACTTGGGCTCCCCTCCATTGCTTTTCCCAGGCCATAAGCAGAGAGCTGAATTGGAGTTGGGGACCCATTTTGGGTTGCCCACACTGCAGATGGAGTCTTTACCTTCTGTGCCATGGTGCTGCCCCAATATACATTCCTTGCTGGGATAAAACAGGTTGAATCTCATTCTACTTGATGTACAGAGAGCATAACTGACCTGTGATGCTGGTTAGGAAATCTGAAATGTGACTAGCAAGTTTAAACGTATATCCAGGCGGCATCCACAGTGAATGCCTGAAACAGGGAATTGCAGGGCTGCTGGTTGTCAGCAGCTTGACTTTCCTTTGGCCATGGCAGCAGGGAACGACAAATACAAAACAGAGTGAAGGGACAGGTTCCCCAGGTTCTAAATCCTGGTTATTGTGGCCACTTATTTTGTGTTGAATTCTCCTCCATCTCTGACCAATATTCTGGTGGAAATACAGTGTAGAAATAGGAGATCTAGAGAAATCTAACAGGAGATTTCTTAACATCCGGATAGTGTTTAATATAAGCATCTCTGTGTGATATTAGTAAGTTAATTTGTTAAATTTTTGTGACAAATTATTCACCATATATATATATATATATATATAATTCAAATAGGAAATAGCCTAATCCCAGATATAATTGAGTCAAAACTATATTCCCATAGGAAATAAAATGCAAAAACATGACTGCAAACAATAACAATAATTTAGAAACAATCAATTTCAGTTAGTGTTAGCAGACACTAGTCTTGTTTCTGTGATCCCTTTGACACTTATTCATATCATTATGATCAATTATGAACTGAAACTGATCACTTTGACAAGTGAGATGGCTCTGAAGGGAGGAGAGAACTTCCACTTTGATTATGGCCTTGTCTACGTAAGATCAGAGTTGGCGACCTCAAGAGGCTTCCATAGCCTTGGCAACTCATGACAAGAGCCTCAGGTGATTACTGACATCATAAATAAGAGTGTCAATTGTTAAATCAACAATGGGAGTCACTGTGCACTTACTCCCCATGTAGGATCTCTGTCCTTAATGTGTTGTACTATGTGAATTAATGGTATAACTAGCACTCAAATAGTACTTTATACTTTGTGTTTCTGTGTGGGTACAAACTGTTGAAATCTTTACTTAAAGATAATTGAAAATGAATCTTGATGTGAATGGGATGGGAGAGGGAATGGGAGATGGGATGGTTGTGGGCGGGAGGGAGGTTATGGGGGGAAAAGCCGCTATAATCCAAAAGTTGTACTTTGGAAATTTATATTTATTAAATAAAAGTTAAAAATATAATAATAACAAAAAAAGAATCCATTTCATACTGCCAACAAGACCCTCTTTAGTAAAGCACACCAGATTTCTGTTAGTTTATCAAACAGTCATTTCTAATACCAAGTTTTGGTGACTTGTGTACAGCACATTTCTCAGTCCTATTGAAATTAGTGGGATATGTGTCCAGCATTCATCAGTAGTCTATAAACAGAAGTGATCCGCATCATTTGCAGCCTGAAGTATTTAAGAGAAAAATGTGAGTTCATCATGCTTCTTCTCACTGCATGAATAGTGTATGAGAATCCCATGTTTTGAGATGGAGAAGTGGCAAGGTAGAAGGCTCTGAATGATAACCCAGAAAAAGTCATCCACCCTAGACTGCAGTTCTTACGAGCAAGAAATATACCCTTGAAAAATTAAGCCACTGATGTTCTTTTTGCAATCTGGCTTATCTTGAGTAATCAATTCAATTATAAAAAGATATGTCCGTCTTAAAGTTGCACACTCTTAGGCCCTCCTTTTGTTGAGATTTAATATTCTCCACCAACTACTAATTTTGCTGCTGAAATCATATTGTACACAGCATAGCTTCCACAAAGGTCATTCTTTATAAATTACAATTTCATGATGGAACATCTAGAACAAATTACGTTCATGGCACAAAGTTGTTTTCAGATATGTTGCTATTCCAGTACTTACTGAGCTGTAATATATTCTAAAATATTGAGTAAAATATCCTTCTCTATTCTTAAAGTTATTGCAATTGTTTTTCATCATTGATCATGAAATGCATCTATGATAACAGCTGAATAATATAATAATTTTCATGATCTGTAATATAAAAATGCCATGGCATGTGCAGCAGAAAAGCTATCTAAGCAATGCACATATATTTATCAGTCTCCTCTCCAAGTCATTTGCTTAGCTCTTGAAACACCGTCACCTATTACTTTTGCTCATCTGCCTTAATAGTTAGGAGAATTTCTATTGCTAGTACTCATTGTTCAGTCTCTAAACCATTGTGCCATTCATTTTCAGCCATTAGAGTGAAAACACACAAATCTGACTTGACGGTAACAAGGATGCTTCTGGCAAGATGATCTTCTTCCTGAAAAATCAGTAAGTCTGTTACAGAATTTTAAAAGTGACTAAACTGTAGAACTATTCCAAATTTCTTGTGTAATATATACAGATATTTTACAGAAGCAGAGCAATGATTGGAGAAATGCATCTCTTTAAGAAGAAAGGGGAACTATGACTGGCGCCGTTGCGGAATAGGCTAATCCTCTGGCTGCGGCGCCAGCACACAGGGTTCTAGTTCCAGCCAGGCGCTGGATTCTGTCCTGTTTGCTCCTCTTCCAGTCCAGCTCTCTGCTGTGGCCAGGGAGTGCAGTGGAGGATGGCCCAGGTCCTTGGGCCCTGCACACACATGGGAGACCAGGAGAAGCACCTGGCTTGGCTCCTGGCTTCGGATCAGCGTGGTGTGTCGGCCGCAGTGCGCTGGCCACAGTGGTCAATGGGGGGTGAACCAATGGAAATAAGGAAGACCTTTCTCTCTGTCTCTCTCTGCCCACTCTGCCTGTCAAAAAAAAGAAAAGAAAAAAGAACTAGAATATTATTGCTATAACTTGATTTTTTGAAGAGTGAATCTGGCGTTGTGGCATAATGGGTAAAACTACCCCTTGCAACATTGGCTTTCCGTATGGATGGTGAGGAGTCACAGAGGAAGAAAAAACTTGCAAATGTTATTGTAATATTGGTGTCAAAATTGTATATATTGGGTAAAAACTTTGAAAGAATTGAAATATACCATAAACTTAATAGTTACATGTCAATATTGTCTTACTAATGGTAGCAAATAAGCTATACAAAGGCAAGGTGGTAATAAAAGAAACTAGTCATAGAAAAATGTGAAAATATACAGAATCTGTACTTTATGGTTGTTTTTTCTGTAATCTACAACTTCTAAAAATAATACAGTATTTATACAATTTAAAGCAGTTGTACCCAATAAATAAAAAGACAAATAATTCAATAAAAGAGAAAAAACTTGAAATCCATTAGGCACATGAAAGCATGCTCAGAATTATTAGTTAAGGTGATATAAATCAAAACCATGATGAGTTACCATTTCACAAGACAACACCAAGAATTGATGAGAACGTAGAGAAATTTGAACCCACATAAATTGCAGTAGGAAAAGTAAATTGGTACACCCACTCCAGAAAGCTGTTTGAGAATTTCTAAAACTATTAAGAAATGAAGTTATTATTTAATTGAGTCATTTTTCT
Organism: Oryctolagus cuniculus; assembly: GCF_051225735.1. Classification (NCBI taxonomy): domain Eukaryota; kingdom Metazoa; phylum Chordata; class Mammalia; order Lagomorpha; family Leporidae; genus Oryctolagus; species Oryctolagus cuniculus. The sequence continues at coordinate 47,892,698 of NC_142880.1, forward strand.
CCTATCTATGCAAGAGACAAAAAAAAACTACAGTCACACAAAAATTTGTATATAGATGTTCATGTCAGCATTAATTATAGTATATGAAATTTAGAAACCACCCAAATTTCTCACTAACAAAATAGTGGGGAAAAAATGACTTATTCACTGAGACATTATTTGTCAACACAAAGGATGTAATATTGACATGCTACAACATTGCTGGACATCATGCTAAGTCAAAGAAACTAGTCATAAAAGACTCTATTGCATTATTCTATATGTATGAAATATGCAAAATAAGAAGTTCCACCTGAAGACAGAAATAAATTAGTGCATGTCTATGACTGCAGCATTGGAGTAGGAAGTGTGAAGGAGAATGACTGCTGAACTACGATGGTAGATGCATCACTCTCTATATATACTCAAAAGCCAATGAACTATGCATGTCTACAAGCGAACTTCATAGTATACAAATTATATAACTGTTTTCCTCTGAATTGAAATCTGGCTGCAACCAGTCAACACGGGGAGATCAATACACTCCAACAAGCCTTTGTCTTCTGTTTCCCAGGAGTCTGTGAAGCCATGGCTTCTGAAGAAAGGATCTGACTCTTCTGCTGGTGCCTGTTTCCCCAGATTCTATTTTAGCATATCTCCTAATACCTATCAAGAGACTTTTCCAAAGTTCCCTTCAACTTTCCTAGTGACTGTGCAAAATTTACATTTTCTCTTCCATTGGAAAAAAATGGCAGAAGCAAAAATAGTCTTAGCAAAAGGGAAAGAAAAACAGAGTGACTGTCAATTTACCCCTGTGCTAAACTATATCATGAAACCACACCATGTCTTCCATAGTCTTTTACAATTTGCAACAGGTAGAACATTTCAGATTTGCTAAGTTCTCTTCAGAAAGCTCTGTGCAGAGTTTTCCAGCTTTTGTAGAACGTGATGATGGAGATAGAGTTGACCTACTTGGAAGGAAGAAGGAATCCCAGATTGGATGTCCTATCAGCTCCCTGTACGTGCTTAACACTGGGTAAAGAACTGCATCACTTCTCAACTAGAAAAGACATATGGTTGTTAGAAAAATACTCGGTTTACTCCCCACACCAGAACTAGAATAGTTTCAAGGGCATGCAGCTTGAGAGATCCATATTAAGGAGAAAATGAATTATGAAAAAATTAAAATCATTTTATTTCATTTAATTATTTATAGTTTGATAAATAATCAATACTTAAAAACTAATTCAAACACATTCGTTATGTCATTTTAAATTACACATTTAAAATGAGAAAATAAATCACAACTAGTCAAAAATTTTAAGTCTTTATTATAAAAGCTAAAAAATAATAGCATGCTTTATTAAACATACTTTATTTATTAAATATATGAATTTTCTGTAGTAATTTTGGATCCATACTCATAACACCTGCTAATATGAATTTTTCTGTAATTTTTTTAATTAGGAAAGAGAGAAATTTCTCATCTGCTAGTTTATTCCTCAAATGATGCAATGACCAGGACTAGACAAGGGCTGAAGCCAAGAGCCTAGAATTCAGTCCAAGTCTTCTGTGGGGGCTGTAGGAACCCAGTTACTTGAGACATCATTGCCTTCCAGGGTTTGCGTTAGCAAGAAGCTGGAGTCAGGAGGTGGAGCTGGGTATGAAACCTAGGCAGGCTGATGCGGAACATGGTATCTTAGCCAGCATCTTAACAGCTAGTCAAACACCTGCCCCTTTTAATAATTTTTTAGAGAAAAGAGAAAAACCTGTCAGTTATTTTTGTAACATAGTAAACACATTTTTATTATTAATAAGTGCTTAAGAAAACATCTTGGAACCCAGAATATAGTATTCACATGACATAACTCTTTAGAATTGTTAAATTTGAGGAAAACACCATCAAATATTTTTGATACATAAACAGTACATTTCAGATTTTTTTAAGTTGTTAGGCAGTGATCAACCCTAGGTATTTACTTGTCAACTACTTTCTCTTCAATATCTTATGGAAATAACATTTTATTACTCTTTTGTTTCTTCCATTTGTATTGTATTATGTGACTTAGATAAGCCATTGTTGAGATATGTTTTCATGTTTAATTTATGTGATATTGGATTAGAAATCCCAAGATCTTTTAAATTAATTTTATTACATTTTATCTATTTCTTTTAATGATTTATTACCTAAAATATTAACTGAAAATTGGTTATAATTTGCTTCTGAATGTCAAAATATTTTCTGTTGATTATCACTATTGCTTCATATTCTATTTATTTTAATCTATTTTTCTTAGTTTTCAATAAGCAAATATTAGTAAAAAATAAACGCTTCATAAGTGCCCAGATAAGACATCTGCTATTTCGCATGTGTTTTATGAAAACATTCTTAAATATCATTTAAAACTGCAGTTGAATGATATTTGAGCCACATAAACTTTTTGAATAAAATTTAGCATTTTATCTATGTTTGGATTTCACATCTAAGACTCTGAAAATTTGTTTTTGAATGCTTAAGTTGTTTTATACCCATATTACATAGCATAAACAGCTTTTGTGTGGGTAGATTACCTCATCACACTTAAAAATATACAAATTGTCAGATAAATCTAAAATAAAAATAAACAAAAATTGGATGATAGAAAAAAAACGAACAAATATAGCTACTGTGAAGGCAGCTTTTTGTCTGATTAGATTAAAAGATGAGCTGTTTTGTCACAGACTTTCAGAAGTCTAGGTATTAGAAGTATTTATAGAAGACATCCCAACATCAGGAGGATTGACAGTACCTTAAGACACTTGGAGAATTATTTTGAATATAAACATATCATGCAGAATTCTGACACAAATGCACCCAGAGTCATCTTCTCAAAACTGGATTCCAAAAATAATCACAGTCATTCTACAGTCACCATTAAGAAAGAAACTGCAACCAGAAACAGCATTCTTAAACAATGTTAATTAGGAAACTTTACACTTGCATATTAGACAAAATGTTGTAATGTGACATTGGTTGTGGAATTTAACTTCACAGTAAACCTTTAGAGAAAGGATTAAAAACACTAACATACTCACTGGTATTTGATATGATCACATACCCTATCAAAGTGCCTGGTTTGAGTCCCAGCTACTCCATTTCTGATCCATCTTCCTGTTAATGTATAGAATGGGAGGTAACACATGATGGCTCAAATATTTGGATCCCTGACAACCACATGAAAGAACTGGAAGGAGTTCTGGGCTCCCAGGTTTGTCCTGGTCCAGACCTAGTTATTGGTATTTCAAGGGTGAACCAGTGGATGGAAGACTGGCCACTCTCTCTCTCTCTCACTCTCTCTTTTTCTGTGTGTGTGTGTGTGTGTGTGTGTGTGTCTCCCTGCCTTTCAAATAAATATACACACAAACATTTGGACATTTGGAAAAGGATGAAATTTCATAAGCAGGAGAATGAAATGAATGTAGTCAAATATGAACATATTTAAACAGTATTTTAAGTAGGGTTTAAAAATTGCTGGATTAACCCCTGACTATTCTGCAGGATTTTGTGTATATTTAAATTTTCCTGGGGCTGGAGCTGTGGCGTAGTGGGCTAAGCCTCCGCCTGCGGCACCAGCATCCCATGTGGGTACCAGTTCAAGTCTCAGCTGCCCCTCTTCCAATCCAGCTCTCTGCTATGGCCTGGGAAAGCCATAGAAGATGGCCCAAGTCCTTGGACCCTTGCACCTGCATGGAGGACCTGGAAGAAGCTCCTGGCTCCTGGCTTTGGATCAGCAAAGCTCCAGCCATTGCAGCCATTTGGGGAGTGACCCAGTGGATGTCTTTCTTCCTTCCTTCTCTATCTGTAACTCTACCTCTCAAACAAATAAATATTTTTAAAATAAATAAAAATAAATTTTCCTACTGGAGTTTTTTATTCTAAAAGAATTCTGCTTTAAATGAAATTCAGAATGATGTACATGAATTTAGCAACTACAAATCTTTGTCTCACAATTCTATTAGTACTCTGTATTTTTTATGAAACTGTATGCAAAATTAACAGAAAACTCACTAATCATTTCACAGTTTATGTAGGTAAGGACTCCAGGCATAGTTTTGGATCCTTTGCTCAGGGTCACACAGGTTGCATAAAGTGGTAAGCTGGGCTGCATTCGCATTTAGAGGCTCAAGTAGAAAACACTCTGTTTTCAGGCTCAATTACATTGTTGAAAAAATTCCATTTCCTTGTGGCTGTGTGACTGTCGTCTTCAAATCCTAATGCTGTTGAGCAACATGGCCAGGGAAATATGACATTAAAAAAGTATCACCAAATACAGAACCTGCAAATTAATATTAAGTGCAAGGAGTGGTAAATACTATATCATTACTGCCACTTTCCTTGAAGAAATCAGGATCTAATGATAATATAGAGTTTATATATTCCCATTTATTTATATTATACAATAAATACAGAATCATTGAGAAACAAAGCTAATGAGCAAGTAATCCTGATCTTATATGTCCTGGAGGTTTTCAGAGGAAAGCAGAACATAGAGTGAATTGTTGAGATTGGAGAAATGGAGAGAAGAAAAGAGAAAAGAATTAGTACTACAAAGTTTGATAGATGGGCTGGTGTCATGGTGCAGCAAATTAAGCCACTGCCTGCATTGCATCCCACATGAGCACCGATTTGAGTCCTGCCTGCTCCACTTTGGATCCAGCTCCCTGCTAATGAGCCTGAGAAAGTAGCAACAGATGGCCCAAGTATTTGGGCCACTGCCACCCATATGGGAGACCAGATAAAACTCCTGGCTTCAACCCGGCCTTGCCCCATCAATTACAACCATTTAGGGAGGAATCAGCATATAGAAGATTCTTTCTCTGTCTCTGTGTGTGTGTGTGTGTGTGATGCTGTGTTTCAAATAAATACATAAATCTTTAGAAAGAAAAAAAAAGCCAATAAAGTGGAAAAAGTATCTAAGGAGCTATACCAAACACTTGTTTGTAGTAAAGAATCAGAAGAAAAGAGAAATAGTTGTAGTTGCAAAGTTAGATTGGGAGCAATTAAAAAAATGCATTTCCAGCTATGGATCTGGATTTTATTATTAGGCTACAGGGATTTGTTTTAGGTTTTGAATGAATAATATCTGTATGCTAAAAGGCAGTTAATTAGCATGGAAAGGTTATGCTAGAGTAGATGAATTTGCATATAAGGAAAGGATTTAAAAATAGACACTAACAGTTTTGTCTAGAGAAAGTTGATTAAGCAAACCAATAGTTTGCCTTTGCCTGATATCTGAAGAATTTGCCAACAGTACTACAGCATGCAGCAGAAAAATGTGAACAGATGAAAAATCGGAATCTGAATTTATAACCATGAAGATGAAAAGGGAAAAGAAAAAGTGTCCTGCATGTAAGGAAATTCAGTTGCTGTCACACCAATGCACAGACCTGCCTAACACAGGGGTACTGGAATTTCCATAAATTAACATTAAGAATTTTAAGACAAGTTTTTATGGATTTCTGTATCACATCTATGTGAGTAACCAAGCATAGTATATGGCATGAATTCAGTTCACAGATAATAAAGGAGTTTAAAAAATCCAATGGCAGCTGGAATCAAGAGAAAGAATAAATATGAATAATATTTACCTGAAAGATAATTACTTGGCTGTAAAGAGTAAGAGGGAAGCATTAAAGCTACCTTTATGCTTCTCGCTTGAGCAAATCAAAGATGATGATGCCATTAATAGAAATAGCAAAATGGGGCAAGCAATTATGATAGACAACTTCTGCTGATAGTTAGAATATTTAAAAACTTAAAATCCAAGAAGAAAACTATCTATTGGAGATTAATGGAGAAATTTGATAGTGTTATGGTTAAATTGACACTATTAGAATAGCAAGTAAGTTATTCTTATTTTACTTATTTAGTTTTCAAAAGTTACCTGTGCAAATGTAAAACATCTTTAACTTGTAAAAGAATTCATATTGTTCTCATATCATTATGGGGTCCAATGATGAAAATTAGTGGGAATTATCACATCACAGTAGATAACAATAATGGATCTTCCATGAAGCTTCAATCAGAACTTCAGGCAAATAAACACAATTCTCTACAACAAAATGCATCCTTTAGAACATAAATAGTCTGCATGTATATGATCTCGTCTGTTTCTGTCATTCAGGAGAGATTCTCAAGAAATTTATGGATATATATAATACAAAAAATATTATGCATGCATTTCAAAACTTTTTTGCTCTAATGTGACATTTTTTAATTCCAACATTCATGAAATCCTTGACACACCTTCATATTGCATTATAACAAATTGCCTTAACAGAAATGGTTGTTAACCTCTGGTCTAAAATATTGGCAAGCACATTTGTGTCTTGATTTTGCAGATTAAGCAGGAATTGACAGGGCTGGCTCCTCCCTGCTTCACATGGCTTTCTCTGGAATAGCTAAAGTGGACTATACAGGCCAAAATGTCCTCGACTACGTGGCTTGCAGTTTGTTCTGTGTTGGTTTGGGGACTCAGCTGGAGCCATCAGCTGGAAGGACTGGCAAGTGAGAATTCATTTGGAGCTAGCAGTTGGAAAGACTTGGATGCACTTCCCATGGGCTTTCAGAGCATCTTTTGATTACTTGTTTTGAGTTTCCTCCCAGCATGGTGCTTCTTAAAAAGGAGCATTCCAAAAAGGGTGACAAGAGAGCATGCCTAAGACAGGCTCCGAATTGACTAAAGCAGGAACATATCTGGATCTTCAAAGGGGAGGAGAATTTGAATTCATCATTTGTTGGAAGAAATGGCAAAGGATTTTGATAGTTCTCATAACAAAGCTGTTATTGTAAACTCTAAATAAAGCATGGGAACATTACACAATTTAAAAATAAAATGCAACTAAAATTCTTTGACGACTTTCAGAACACATGCAAGTAATGTGAATTTCATTGTGGCACGTATTTCTAGATTCTCATACTGCTGCCATTGCTGGCAATGCCTAACCCTCTTCTTTTTTTGGTTCGAATCAAAGGGTTAAAACTATCCCAGTATTTTGCCTTTGCAAAATAGCTGGTTCAACAACTTCCCGGTTCATTTTTTCCTTTTGAGTCTAATGAAATGCTTGAACCAAAATATTTGGAATTGCAATTTATATTAACATACTAGAGAGATAATTCCGTCAAGATTTAAGTGGTTTTCTGGGAATTAAAAGTATGTAGGAATTTATTATATTGGTTTAGGAATTCATACAGACTATAAAAAGAAGTACCAAAACATCAGCATTTTGTACTACAGATGGCAGAATATATCATGAGAAAAAATTAATAAGGGGGCTGGCACCATGGCGTGGTAGGTTAATCCTCGGCCTGTGGTGCTGGCAGCCCATATGGCACCAGTTCTAGTCCCGGCAGCTACCCTTCCAATCCAGCTCTCTGCTATGGCCTGGGAAAGCGGTAGAAGATGGCCCAAGTCCTTGAGCCCCTGCACCCACATGGGATACTGGGAAGAAGCACCTGGCTCCTGGCTTCAGACAGGTACAGCTCCAGCCATTGCGGCCATTTGGGGAGTGAACCAATAGAAGGAAGACCTTTATCTCTCTCTCTCTCTCTCTCTCTCTCTCTCTCTCTCTCTCCCCCTCTCTTTCACTGTCTGTAACTCTATCTCTCAAATAAATAAATAAAATCTTTAAAAAAAGAAAAAATTAATAAGGACAATTAAATACACTGGTAAAAATTAGTATTTCAAAATTTGAGCTTCTTTGTTAAATGTTTTGAGCAAATCTATATTTTTATAGACCTTACCACTTTTCTTTAAAAATGTAGTTTCTTTGTCCCATTAATAGTAGTGAGTATAAGTTAGAGGAACAGACATTTCAAAATATATATTTATATTATGTTTATATTTGCATTCCAATAAGCTCATTATAAGAAATCAGTAAGAACATATTTAGTAAGTTTCCTTTGTGCTAGACTTTAAAATTGTTCATTTCATTAAAATGACTTTTTCTGATTTTATGATCAGATTATATTTGTACGAAGTTGTAATTTCTTGTTTTCTATAGTTGTGGAGTAGAATTCATTTTTCTTTTTTTAAAAAAGATTTATTTATTTATTTTAAAGTCAGAGTTACACAGAGAGAGGAGAAGCAGAGAGAGAGAGGTCTTCCATCCACTGGTTCACTCTCCAATTAGCCGCAATGGCTGAGTTGCGCCAATCCGAAACCAGGAGCCAGGAGCTTCTTACGAGTCTCCCACATGGGTACAGGGGTCCAAGGACTTGGGCCATCTTCTACTGCTTTCCAAGGCCATAGCAGAGAGCTGGACTGGAAGTGGAGCAGCTGGAACTTAAACCGTCACCTGTATGGGATGCCGGCACTGCAGGCATCAGCTTTATAAACTATGCCACAGCGTCAGCACCTCATTTTCAATAATGCCATTCGCCCTAAAGTTTATATTACAAATGCTCATACACACAGTCACAGAGATGTGTTTATGTTGGGTGTATCTCCAGATGGTTGTAGATGAAAAATCTGGGTACAAAAGTAACAATAATGGCATGACTATGCTTTTTGCTATAATTCAATAGATAGAAACTTGTTGATTCACAAACTAAACATTTAGCTACCACAGTTTCATGAATGCTAGCAGAAGATTAAAGACCCCTGGTCAGAGACAAAAAACTTTTTTGTTTTATAAGACAGAAAACATGAGCTTCATCATCATGCTTGTTTTGCTTGCACCACAAAGTCCACAGAGACAAAGCAGGTCGGTCTAAGTGAATACTAGGAATAGAACTAAATTAAACTTTTGCAAAGAGATGCCTACTAGTCTGGCCAAAGTTTGCCCAGAGGGAAAACATTATCTTTATTACATTTTAACATATCTGTCTTTTGCTTTGCAGGGAGCAGCTATGGCTGTCTTACAAGGCTTTTTTGCAATACAAATATCAATAAAAGGATAACTTAGAAAAACTATCAGCGACTGCTTACATAATGTGCAGAAACACAAGCAGTCCATGGAGAACTGTTCAGTTCAGAGCATGAAACACATGAGTTAGATGCTTACCCTAGCGAATGAGTTGCCAGTTTAGATGCCCATATTCTATATCAGAATGACTGGTTTTCATGCCTGGGTCCAGCTCCTGACTCTCCAGCTTCCTGCTTTTCTTTAAAAACACAGATCTTGAGAGACAGCAGTGATCGCATATGTAATTAGTCACTGTCACCCACATGGGAAACTTGGATGGAATTCCAAGCTGCTGCCCCTAACCATCTTCTGCCATTGACAGTTTTTGGGAAGTGAATCAGCAAACAGGGACATTCTCTCTCTCCCTCCACCCTCCCTCTCCCTCTCTCTTTTCTTGCTTTTTATCTGCTTTGAATTAAATCAATGTTTTATAAATGAACACATGAAATGCATACTTATGGATCTAAAAACACAACAATCAATTAACAAAATGAAAATTGGGTAAATAGTAATATCTAGGAATTTCATGAATTGTAAACACCCATAATTATTAAGCTTTTCATACTGAATTTATCTATTAGCCATAGAAATGTGGTTTTGAAATATCTTCCTCTAAACCAGATTTCTATTTTTTTAAAAAAGCCCCCGTTATTAGTAGAATAGTTTTAATGAATTTTAAATTCAGTTGAATTTTTACTGTACGTAATGGGTTCATGAGTTGGAATTATGACCTGGAATCTTCTTAAGAACATTAGATAATCATTATTGATATATAAATTGTAATTTATATACAGTCATCCAAAAAATGTTTTACAAGACCAAATTTCAAGAAGATTTTCCCTATGTTTTCTTTCAGTAGTTTCAGAGTTCCAAGTCTTACACTTAAATATTTAATCCACAGTGTAATTCTTTGGAATGTGGATATCCAGTGTTCCTAAAGCCATTAACTGAAAATATTGTCCTTTTCCCATTTGACCTTGACACTTTTGCTGAAGATCTGTTGTCCATAAATATGTGGATTTATTTCCAGGCTGCCTATTTTATTCCCTTGGTCTACATATTGCATTTTGTGCTAGCATCATGCTGTTTTGATTACCACAATTTTATAGTAGAATTTGAGGTCAGGTAGTGTGATACCTGCAACTTTTTTTTTTCTTTTTGCTCAAAATTGCTATGGCAACTGCCTAACTGACCACCTGGAACAACTGAAGAGCTGATTAGCAAATAATTACATGATTTGCATGATTTGCTTTAACTTATCTGTGAAATATATGCTTGAGCAAAAAAGACCACTAACTGAGGGCCTGAATAATGTTTACCTAATGTTTATCTGATTATATAGGGTTAAAATAAGTATAAGCATATATTTTATTGTCTAAACCAAATCATTTTGAGATCTTAAATGGATACTGTTGATTGATTTACCACGGTAGGTATAAATTGAGATACTATTAAACAGATCATGATGTATGGAGACCATACTTATAAACAAAATTATTCCACCATCAATATGGCTTACATTTGCTTTGAGGGCGTTCATAGAGATATTTTAAAAATTGATTGAGGTTCAAGCCGGCGCCGTGGCTCAATAGGCTAATCCTCCACCTTGCGGCGCCGGCACACCGGGTTCTAGTCCCGGTCGGGGTGCCGGATTCTGTCCCGGTTGCCCCTCTTCCAGGCCAGCTCTCTGCTATGGCCAGGGAGTGCAGTGGAGGATGGCCCAGGTGCTTGGGCCCTGCACCCCATGGGAGACCAGGAAAAGCACCTGGATCCTGGCTCCTGCCATCGGATCAGCGCGGTGCGCCGGCTGCAGCGGCGGCCATTGGAGGGTGAACCAACGGCAAAGGAAGACCTTTCTCTCTGTCTCTCTCTCTCACTGTCCACTCTGCCTGTCCAAAAAAAAAAAAAAAAAAATTGATTGAGGTTCAAATTAGGAAAGTTTGCAAATAAGCACGTTAAAGAACGTGTTTTATCTACAGTACATATTGGAATATTAGGGAGATTCAATGTTTCTCATTTTGCTCTAACCAAGTTCACTTCAATTGTGTTTTAGCATTTATTGCATGTGATAACTTTCTATATTTACTGTACATTTTTCTGTGCCAAGCACCTAATGTTATAATAGAGTTTCCAGTATTCATACTGCTATTTAGGTATAGAAAGGAAGCCAAAAGGGATTGAGTGATTTGTGCCCAATGCCATAGTCTGTATGTGGTGGAACCAGGTATAGAATTTAGTCAGTATGGTTACAATTTGTATTTCTAGAAACTCTCCTGTTTTTTGATGTATATTTGGCCTTTTTACTTACACTTGTGTCTAACCTGCGGTGGATATGCAGCAGCATAACACATTAACAGCAATAGTTGACTACCACTAATGGTGGGGAAGTAACTTGCCACTTATATTTGTTCATTTTGTACAAAATAGGTAGTTGCAAAGATGACCTCAAAACATAAATATTGATGAGTCATTGTGGATTGCAAAATTAAAGGGCATATTTCTTTTATTTTAAACTCCACAATTGGTCCAATTCCTGAAATATGGTTCTCAGGAATTGGAGTTACCAGCTGAACCACATTTTTATAGTAAATGTAGAAAATTTAACCAGTTATAAATGAATACATTTTACTCTTGGGAACAGTAAAAATCCGATCTTTTTGAAATAGACTATCAAATTTCTTCCCTCTCTATTATGCTTAGTTATAACATAACCTCTTTGAGTACAGACCATAAAATGAAGATATGAACTTACAAAACTGAGTCAGGGAAAGGAAAATTTTGTGCGTATGTATCTCTGCTTATCAGGGATACGTCTAGAGTTTTAGTCTTTCATTCAGCCTTTAAACACTTGTGAAGAAATTGTAAAGGAGCCCACACGAGATGGGCAAATAGTCTAGGATAAGAATACCAACACAGACATCAAGGGAAAAATCCTCTGATCATATAAGCATCTACCAGGGAATGAGGGGTAAGAGAAAAAATTACTCTTCATTATGGTTCAATTTAAGGTCTGTTTGAATTGAGATCTATTAGGAACACATCCTGCTGCATTATTTGCCAAGATATATGGTCTGATCAAATAATTTGAACCTCCAGAATTTTTGTTTGATTAGGTTTAAAGAATGACAAAGAAAATTATATGAGTTACCTCTCCTAAAACAAAAGGTATGCTCTACTCCCAGCTTCATATCAGAACCTATGTTTAGACCATGGATGGGAACTTATATCAAAAGTATTAATGATACTTACATAATGAGAAATAAAAAGTATTAATGATACTTACATAATGAGATTGGAAAGCACTATCCAACTAGGAAGCAAGTTGATCCAAGCAAATCTTCCTCAGAGAAGAACAAAGACATATCAGAACAAACACATACGTAGCCAGAATAGGGCTACAACAAGCAGGGCTGAAGAACAGCTCACCTTCAGCCTCATCAATGACTCTTCTATTGTATTTATTCTTCAAGTCAAAACCCATTTTTAGCATTTCTGTGGCCTAGAGTGATCTCTCTCCCTCATGACCTTTATTAGATAATAAATTTAGCCTTTAAAATGACTGCTGTTGGGGATGGCACGGTGGCACAGCAGGTTAAAGCCCTGGCCTGAAGCACCGACATCCCATATGAGTGCTGGTTCTAGTCCCGACTGCTCCTCTTCTGATCCAGCTCTCTGCTATGGACTTGGAAAGCAGTAGAAGATGGCCCAGGTCCTTGGGCCCCTGCACCTGTGTGGGAGACCCAGAAGAAGCTCCTGGCTCCTGGCTCCTGGCTCCTGTCTTCAGATCGGCGCAGCTCGTGCCGTTGCAGTTATCTAAGGAGTGAACCAGCAGGCGGAAACCTCTCTCTCTGTCTCTAGCTCTCTCTGTAACTCTGCCTTTAAAATAAATAAAATAAATCTTTAAAAAAAGACTGCTGTTTATTATTTCAATAAAATGTGTCATTTGAAGCATAGATAGAGGCTGTAGGACATAAAGGTGGTAGCAACAGGCTCTCTCCTGAAGGTGATCATAGTCTTAGGCTGTAAAATAACTAAGTAAGCACAGTTAGGCAGGGGCGGGCACTGTGGGGTAGTGGGTAAAGCCACCACATGCAGTGCCAGCATCCCATATGGGCGCTGCTGCTCCACTTCTGATTCAGCTCTCTGCTATGGCCTGGGAAAGCAGTAGAACATGACCCATGTCCTTGGACCCCTACACCCATGTGGGAGGAAGATTTTCCAATGTTTAAAATTAGTTTGAAGGAAATGTTGAGGTATTTGTACAGAAATTGGTAAACTGTATATTATACAAAAGTAACATGAATGTAATAAGTATGATACTAGAATTTAAGCTTTAAAACATAGTAGAGGCCTCTTTTTTTGTCAAAATATCTCAAGAAGACACAGTTTCTGACACACAGTAGATATTCAATTAATATTTGTTGAATGCATAACAGAATGTGGTAAATTTAATCAATTTCAATTAAATTGATACCCCTGATAAGGGGTACCAGGAGTAAGGCAGATCCTGCAGTGTTCAGGCAGTGACAGGATAACAGAAGGCAGGATGTGATGGTATGGATGATCGGAAGTAGATGTTCAGGGCTGTGTTTCAGTGGTGAATGCAACTCTCTGAACTGGCACATGAGCATGGCTGTGGAGAGCAGAGATGAAGAGTAAAGAAAATACAACACAGATGTCTTTAGTGGGTGGGTGTTATGGGGAGAAACAGGACTTTAAGCCAAGGAACAGGGGTGGCCTCTGGAAGAGAGAATAGACACTCACCAGGAACAGATCCCAACAAAAGAAGAAGCTGAGTCCTACAGCCTCAAGAAACTATGTTCTTCCACCGTCCTGAACAAGCCAGAGTGAACCTAAATAGATTCTCCCCTAGCATTTTCAAGAAGGCTCTGCCAAACCAGTGATTATAGTTGAGTGATACTAGGTCAGGACTATGAAATAATATGTATTATTTAACCTGCTAAATTTCTGTTTACTTCCTATGTGATTACATTTAGGTTATTTTTATTAATAGTATGATATGTTTATGCGATCCTAAAGGGTAGACACAGAAAAATATTCATTAAAATAACCAATTTAGAGCCAATGCTTTGGTACAATAGGTTAAGCTGCAACCATGAAACAAAAGTCCCATGTTTGTAGTGCTGATATTAATCCCTACTACTCCACTTCTGACCCAGTTCCCTGCTAATGTACCTGAGAAGGCAGTGGATGGCAGCCCAATTGGGCCTTGCCACCCAATTTAGAGACCCAGTGGAGTTTCAGACTCCTGGTCTCTGCCTGGCTCAGCTCTAAGTTCCTTGCAACTATTAGGGAGTGAATCAGACGATGGAAAGTCAGTCATTTCTCTCTCTCTCTCTCCTCTCTGAAACTCAAATTAATATTTAAAAACAATTCATTAAAATATTACACAAACTGATAAACATCCTATTTTGCTTATATGTTGTATGACAATGAAAACTACATAATGATGAAAAGTATCCTGAGATTAATTAATGTGTAATATTGATGTTATAGCAGAAATGTTACTGAATTGAAAACAATGTACATTTCTGTCTGTTCTAAAGTTTAAAAACATAATCTATAGTCTTGATAACCAGGATAGCATAGTTATTTATGGTGTATAAGTTTATCATGTTTAACAAACTCTCTCTGAAATAAAAGAGTGTAGCCAATTCTATTTCCTAGCAATGATAAGCTTTGGTTTTATCTCTAGGGTTCTTGGACCAATTCGCTCAAGTGTAGATTGAAATGAACATTAGATCCTGAAAATCTCAGATCTATGATAGCACCCATTTGCTATTTATAATATGTTGGTCTTCTTTTTTTTCATCTTCTGCAGTTTGCATTATTTATACCATACTTGCTCAAAATAGAGAACATTGGTAACCTTTTATTGAGGAAGCAAATAGTTGCTGAGAAGATTATGTTCAAAATATTTAGTCCTTTTAGTCTGCTTGTCTGAAATTATACTGTGAAATCAAACTGTGTGAAGACAGATTAGTTGAAGATGGTCTTTACTGAAACATTAATAGGACAAGAAATGGCACCAAATGTTAATATTTAAGGCACAGTGTGTTTTCACCGCGGGCTATGAAGCCAATATGATCTAGTTTTCACTTCATTTTTAAAACCACCAAGAACTTTCACAACATTTAAAAAGAGCATGCTATTCTGTAGTTCATGGAAACAATGGCTCTAATGTTTTTATTTTTATAAATCCTATTTTAAAAATTTCCTTTTTCTCATACTCTCAATGATTTATTTTAAAATGCTGAAAAATAACTTCACAATTAATCTGATCTTTATTTCTTGTTTCTATAAATTAAGGCATGAAAAAATACTTAATCTGCCATCACTGACATAAAATTGAATGAAATTAATATTTTCATGCTTTCCAGAGCAGGTATAGAATTTTTTTTTCTATTTTTTCCCTAGGTTCCCTAAAATCACACACACACACACACAAACCCTTATTGAGTACTGTAGTTCAAAGTGGTTTGCAAATAAGTTAATGAATTTTGATTGATTCACTGATGTTGTGTTTTCTGAGTTTATAATAAAAATTTAGAATATGTCTTCTTCCTCAAAGGATTGCCATTAGTATTAAATGGAAAGAGACTACAGAAAATGTATTTTTGATATTGGATGACAAATTGTTATAAATTTTAAGTTTCAGTTTATTAGAAAACTACTTTATATAGTTGAGAATTTATGTTTTTCAGACTCAGCCTAAGAAAAATAAATAAAGTAGATGTAGGAAACCGCTGGATTTTTTCTCAGCAAAGTTCCCCCCTTCATCCTGTCCTAAATCAATGCTGTGATAACACCTAAGGAAACCATTATCACAGCACTTATCACAGGACACCAAGAGATGACACCAAGCATGTTTCTCTCCCAAGTTGCTTCTCTAGCAACTTTGTATCCTTTTTAAAATTTTTCAGTCCTATATGTAGCATAAATATAGCCTTATATTATGTACTCCATATTTATTTTGTAAATCTTTATGCTATACCAAGCAAATGGTAGGGTAACACTTTAACTGCAGCCCCAGGGATATGCTCTGTGCCTGGAGATTACAGGCAGGTGGCCCCACAATCACAATCATTAATTGTTATGTTCATTGTCTGAAATTCATGGCTGTCCTTAGACCAATGCCTCATTTTGTGGAATTCTGATTTTTGCACTAGAGATCTATGGCCCAGTTCTGCATTCATACCAAAGACAATAAATCTATGAATTCACTGTCTCTGTGGTTCCCAGATATCCTAGAACATGGGCAAACTTTTAAGCTACACCTGCTCCCAGCACCTGTTCTATCAAGACAGGTATTCAGTGGTTGACTTATAGGTGCAAACTGGGGAAACATGTGGACTATATCTTTCTAGAATCACTTACAACTATTTCATTTGTTGGCCCTAATTTTTAATGACCTCCTATTTTTGCTTCCATCCATTGCTTCCAATTTATGCAACTTGGCAAATGATTTAACTATTCATCATGTAATTTGTCAAATATATATATATATATATATACCTCTATCTGTATATATTTAACAATTGTTTAATACGTGTAATATGTGTTACAGCAATACATTTAGGAATGATGTGACCAGTTGTAACTAAGGGAAACTCTCCAAAGCCTTATAAGTAAACTCTGTAATGGCCATTAGTGCATTCTAGGTTTTCAAAGGGTGTTCAGGAGTAAAGGAAAGCAACTGCAATCCACTATGCTCATTAAAGATACTAAAGCCTTTATGACTTTAGGAAACTCATGATCTCCTACAATTCATGATCTCCAACAAAGCCTGAATTCTTACTATCCCACCTCTTGCTGCTAATTGTCATCCTATCCTACGTCAGTTTAAGAACTTCCCCCTATTTTTTCTGACCATGTAGCACATCACCAGAGCTGCTTGCAACATCTCCTGCTTGAATGTCTGTTGCTAGTTAAGCTTCCTGACTGTGTGCCCTGAGTTTCAAGATTGACTAAGGTTCAGTACACACACATACACACACACACATGTGCCCACAAAGACTAAGATATTTAAGAGTGCTAGCTAACTGAAACAGAAATAAATTATGATGGATCTCCCAGAATGTAATAGCTCCAGGTGAAACACAGCCATGTGAGAAAACAACCACAAGATATAGCTATTTATATGGAGATGTGAGGACATTTATTATATAATTGGCTCATTCCGTTCCAGACATTGAGAAGCCCCAGCATCTGCTGTCTAAGCTAGGGAACTAGGGACACTGGTGGTATAATTCAGTTAGGGTCTGGAAGCCTGAAAACTGGAAGGATGTGGGGAGGCATGGGCATGAGCTTCAATGTCTGAGAGCAAGAACAAAGAGATGTCCCAGCTCAAGAAGAGGAGAGAAAATTTTACTCTTCTATTCATTTCCCATGGACTGGTTGATACCTGCCCATGTTAATAGGAATATTTTTTTTTTACTCAATCTATTGACTTCAGTGCTAATTTCTTCCTATCATAGACACAAATGAGGAATACTGTTTGACCAGCTATGTGGGCACAAATTGACCATCACAAATGGAAGTCTTAAACTAAGACTTAAACTAAGAAGAAAGTCTTAAACTAAGAAGTAAGGGGTATCAAGGACTAAATGCCAAGAATCTTATGTCTAGCTAGAAATTCTGCCATAGAGGACAAAAAATATAAGATGCTTGTGCAATGTGATGGGAAAACATGTATTTAGAGAAAATAAATATGAAAAATTTTCTGTGTCTCTCTTTGAAATTTGTCTGGATAATTTTCATATAAAGGCTGGAGTTCTTAGAAAATGCAAATTAAATGATGTCATCTTCCACCCGCAACCACCCATTTTCTTATCACTTTACTTAGAAAAAGTGTCCACACTGTGAAACTTTGGAAGTTCTTCCATTCCCTTATGTTGAACTACTTCTCTAACCTTAATTTCAGCTCTGCTGGCACCAATTTTTTGCTTGCTAATATCTATTTTAGCTTTGGCCAATGCCTTTTCTGTCTCTCAGTCTTTGTAATCATTTTCTTGGCCTGTATCAATCTTGTTAAAAAAAAAAAGCATGTTTTCTCCCTCTACCACCATTAAATCCTTGTTCAGATGTCACCATACAAGAAAGGATTCACCTAAACATATTTTTTATTTTATTTATTGAACAGAGCCTGAAACATAAATATGTTTCTTTCTTAGGACAGCCCTGACAAAATTTCATAGACAGGGTAGCTTTAAGAATTAATTTATCTGGAGAGACAGCATTATGGTGCAGGAGGTAAAGCCATCATGTGTGATACCAGCATCCCATGTTGGAATGTCAGCTGGAGTCCCATTGCTTTGCTTCCTATTCAGCTCACGGAGGGTATGTCTAGGAAAGCAGTGGAAGATGGCCCAACTGCTTGGACCCCTGATGTCCATGTGGGAGACCCAGACGGAGTTCCTGACTCTGGGTTTCTGGGTTTCAGCCTCACCTAGCTGCCAGTTGTCGTGGCCCTCCTTTTAGGGAGTAAACCAGTGGGTGGAAGAACTCTCTCTCTCTCTCTCTCTCTCTCTCTCTCTCTCTCTCCTTCTCTCTCTCCTATTCTCTGTCACTCTTTTGAATGCATAATACACAAATACATATATACATACATAAATAAATAAATCTCATAAAAATGTTGGGGTTAGTTTTGGGCATAAGATTTGTTACCACCTTGTAAAAACAACACAGATCCTGTCAAAATGAATGGATTTTTTGGAATTAAACCATAGAGTATTGTCACAATGCATAATTATAAAATTAGAAGCAACACTTTCCTTCTTGGGAAAATAAGTTCCATTTTTAAAGTGTCAAACACTCTTTCTTAAAGCTTTGGCTTTTGGACATTAATGCATGTTCCTGGAAGATAAGTACTATGAGTTGACAAAAGTATGTACTATCTAGATTCGAGAGAGACAAACTGTCTCTTTGGGTGAAACAGTTTTTCATTTTTTCATTATTTGCAGAGTTTCAGTAAAAGGGAAGCAATAAAGGAAGATAATTTAAGGGGATTAATAATTTTCCAAATGCCAGAGGTCAAATTATAATCAAGTTTTCATATATTTAGTTAATTAATACTTGGAAAAAGCCTTAATTTATAGGGAATTTAGAGTATTCTTAATAGGTTAGACACATGTAATTGCCTCTAGTACCTATAATCATCTTGATGCATAATTTGCAAGGATTAGGATGAAGATAAATGATCTGAAAAGGCACTAGGATCCCAAAAATCTTGCTAAATGTTCAGACCAATGTTAAGTCTTTTGAAGAGCACTCCAGTGTGTTACTTCATTTTTAAAAAACTTGAAACTATCTATCAATAAGATGAGTAAACGTCTTGCTATAATTGATGTAAACATCATATTAAATAGCAGTAATCTACGTGTTATTTATAGAAAGTATTACAGTGATAAAAATAAATTGCTCCTCAGAAATGTTTAACAAGGTCCTGTTGTATTCAGTATACTGTGAAAGGAAATAAAGCTCAGTTGTTGCTTTTAATATGTGTATACATAGTTGTAAGATAAGATTTGTTTAACAGTAAGTGAATGTGTATTAAGATGAGGAGACGATGTCTAGAAAACTGATGTGTACAAAGATGCATTAACTGTTTTATAGCTGTTATATACTTAAAACACTTGGCTTGTTCTTAGTTTTTATATTGGAAATGTCAGTTGAAGGCCTGGTGCTGCGCCACAGTGAGTTAAGCCGCCACATTTGATGCCACCATCATCTTCCAGACTAAACTTCAAGAACCGGCTGCTCTGCTTCTAATACAGCTCCCTGTTAATGCACCTCAGAAAGCAGTGGAAAATGGATCAGTAGTTGAGTTCCTATAACCCATATGGGAGACCCAGATGTACTTCCAAGCTCCTGGATTTGGCTTATTCCAGCACTAGCCATTGCAGATCTCTATCTTTGTATTTCCTTCTCTTTCTCTCTGTCACTCTGCCTTTCAAATAATAAAAAAAATCTTTAAACAAAATTTTAGCTGATATGCTATCTAAATCAGAGGTTACCCAAAAAAGCTATTCCAACTAGGATGAGTTCTAGAAGTTTCTATGCAATGAATTAAACTATCTCCAAATACACTTAGTGTAATTTTTCCTCGTGGTAATAACTGAAATCCCCTCATATGCTGTAATGTTTTTTGATTCCTCCTTCTCTTGAACAACTTAAGAACACACAAATCTTTAAGAAATGTCTATTTGATTATGTTTCCATGTTAATCTTAAAAATCTGGTTGATGTTAAATATGTTTTACTGCTACATCTCATAATTTCAAACCTACTCTTCACACTGAAATCAAAGCTGTGCTTCATCTTTGTTTCTCAAGGTAATAACTTAACTAGATTTGAACTGATATCCATTTGGACTTGATATAGATAAGAAGTTATCTAGAGGGGTCCAGCGCTGTGGCATAGCAGGTAAAGCTGCCGCCTGCAGTGCCAGCATCTGGTATGGGCACCAGTTCTAGTCTCGGCTGCTCCACTTCCAATCCAGCTCTCTGCTATGGCCTGAGAAAGCATTGGAAGATGGCTCAAGAGCTTGGGCCCCTGTACACACATGGGAGAGCCGGAAGAAGCTCCTGGCTCCTGGCTTTGGAACGGCACAGCTCCAGCCATTGTGCCAATTGGGGAGTGAACCAGCAGATGGAAGGCCTCTCCCTCTCTACCTCTCCTTTTCTCTGTGTAACTCTGACTTTCAAATAAATAAATCTTTGAATAAAAAAGAAGTTATCTAGAAAATGGAGAGGAAGTCCTCACAAAGATCTTTAGCACACTGTAATATCATTAAAATAAAATTCCTATGACTGATGTTGCTAATTCAATTATGCACTTGACAGCATGACACATCCAAGGTTTTCATAAAGCAACAATGAAATAGAGGGTATTCAAACCTTGTACAAACCCCACACCCTATAAATATTCAAACAAACCACATCTTAGGCACCATCCCTATGCCTCCAGATTACATGAAGTAATAGCCTCAAAACTACATGACTGTCTTATTCTTGAGTACACCCACATTCCTTCTTGAATATCTAATTTCATTTTCATGCAAATAAATCTTGTCTCCCTGCTGACATTCACCTGTATCTTTTCCTGTAATACAGTCTTGCCTGAGATACAAGAACCTGGGTTCAGCCACTCAATACAGCCTTTTCTCTTCCTCAAATATTCCATCTCTTCCTTTTCAAGCAGAATTAAAGTCTCATCAAATTGTATGATAAATGAAAAAAAGGAAACGAAAATTCAAACTTGTGTTTCTTTAATACTTCATTTCGGTGATCAGAAAGGGAAGGAAAACAAATAGGCAGTCTTCAGGCAAATATTTTCATATTCTCAAAAACTTTCTACTTGCAGAATTTTAGAAAAGACAAAATTTGCCTCAAAATTCAAACTGTAGTTGTAGGCAGGAAGAAAAATCACCAGGATAATGTAAAGGATTTTGGGATGAGAACCCCATTGTGAACTCACTAGAAGTCTCACTCAGCATGACAAGTCTCCATGTTACTTCTGCTGTGTCAGGCACCACTCTGACTTGTCTCTAATCACTGATCATGTGGTGAAGATTGTCGCTCCCCGTCTTCGTGGGGGAACGACACAGGACCCTGCGCTGTTCTTTCGTCTGCTCGGCCCTCCCCGGGTTTGCTGCTGGTTCTTCCCGGGTTGGCTACTATCCCTTCCACCTCCGTGGAAGGGCAGTTCCCCCTGGCCGCATTCCCCACTTCCGCAGGGGAGCGGCACACCGCCGGCCGGCTTTCTCGGGGGCTGCACGGGTTCCCTTAGATGTTCCCCATAGATGTTCCTGGTGCATGCCGTCTCTCTCCTCCTTTATAGTCCTCCTCCGCCAATCCTAACTCGGCTGCCCACACGCCGAGTACGCTGCTCTCCAATCAGGAGCAAGTCCTACAGTTTATTGGTTGAACTGGAGGCAGCTGTGCGGAAGCTGTTTACTTCTCTCCCAGCGCCATATTGTGGGAGAGCAGATGCATAGAATAAGTCCTAATTCCAATAACTCAGTCTAGTCCGGTTTGCTCCCCACAGAAGATCTAGAGTATATCAATGAACTGCAAGTTACAAGGAGCTATTAGTACTTAACATACCAGCTGCCAACACTTAATATGATGACATTACAGTTTTACACATTTCTGATATGAAAGCATCTATTGATCATGAATCAGGTAAAAAATTCATTCATGAGATTTCAGTGGTCATCACAGATGATTAATAGCTGAAATGTTTCTAGATCTAGGTGCTTCTAATAAAAGTGACCAAGTAGATGATATTTAATCCTTCAAAAAGGTATCTAGATGTGGTGGAATGAGAAGGCCATGCCAAGATGGCCACTGGCAAGCAAGTGTCAGTTACTCAGGAATGGCTTCAGAAGCCACCTGACAAAGGAGCCTGCCTGGCAACAGGTTGTGATTGGTTAGGGCATAAACTGCTCCTTGACCTTATTGACTGCCTCAGCTGTACAAGCTGCTGTACCAACTGAAATAAACGAGTCTGAGCTGCTCACCTCTAGCCTGCTTTCAACCGACTCCCAATGTCTGTGTGGTGACTCTGCGTCTCTTGCCTGCACCATGCTCTTACTCTTAGGACGAATCCACAGCAACACCTAGAGATAAAACTTATTTAAGGACAAGGGCAGTGCGCATTCATAAATGAACAAGTTATCACATTAGTTTATAAAATCAAAGAAAGACTTTTAAGGATGCCCACAACCCATAAAGAGTACCAGTTCAGATCCTGCTCCTTTGCTTCTGACCAAGCTCCCTGCTACTGCAGCCTGTGAGGCTGAAAGTGATGGTTCCAGTAAATGGGCTCCTGCCAATCATGGGGGAGACTAGGATGCGGTTCATGGTTCCTAGCTTTAGCCTGGCCCAACTGTGGCTTTTTCATGCATTTGGGGAGTGAACCAACAAATGGAAGCTTTCTCTCTCTCTCTCCCTTAAAGGTAAACAAACACTGAAATAAAAGTTGTCCACAAAATACCTCTTCTTTCCTGGAATAACAATTTCTTGTTTCCACAAAGGCTTCTGATATTTCTTCACATAAAGAAAAAATAAAAGACCATGTACAGTAATATTTCAATCAAATCAGCATTGGAAGTGGAGACTAAAAGCCAGTTTTTGTTAGAGTTGTTTTTTTTAACTTTTATTTAAAAAATATAAATTTCCAAAATACACCTTTTGGATTACAGTGGCTTCCCTCAACCCATAACTTCCCTTCCACCCGCAACCCTCCCATCCCCTGCTCCCTCTACCATCCCATTCACATCAAGATATATTTTCAATTATCTTTATATACAGTAGATCAATTTAGTATATACTAAGTAAAGATTTCACTGAAAAGTGATCCCTGTTAAATATAAGAGTGGGAATAAGAGAGGGAGGCTATGTACATGCTCAATCAGACTTGCCCCAAATGGTGGAGTTAGAAATGTGCCAGGGGATTCCAATACAATCCCATCAAGATTGCATGTACCAATGCCATCTCACTAGTCCAAGTGATCAATTTCAGTTCACAGTTGATCACACTGATAGGTCTAAGAGTCAAAGTGATCACACAAACAAGAATAGTGTCTGTGAATACTAACTGATAGAATAAAAAAGGGAGAGAATGATCCAACATGGGAAGCAGGATACACAGCAGACTCATAGAATGGCAGTTGTCCTAAACAGCACTGTGGCCTCAGAATCAGCCCTTAAGGCAGTCAGATCTGGCTGAAGAGCCCATAAGAGTATTTTAGGCATGGAAAGCCAAGACACTCTGGAAAAAAAAAAAAAAAAAAAAAAAAAAAAAAAAAAAAAAAACCCTAAATGAAAGATCTCTGCAAGTGAGATCCCAATAGAAAGAATGGGCCATCAAAGAAGCAGGTACCTTTCTGTGAAGGGAGGCGAGAACTTCCACTTTGACTATGACCTTGTCTAAATAAGATCGAAGTCAGCGAACTCAAGAAGCTTCCATAGCCTTGGAAACTCATGACTAGAGCCTAGGGAGATTTCTGACGCCTTAAACAAGGGTGTCAAATTGTTAAGTCAACAATAGGAGTCACTGTGTACTTACTCCTTATGTGGGATCTCTGTCCTTAAAGTGTTGTCCAATGTGAATTAATGCTATAACTAGTACTCAAACAGTATTTTACACTTTGTGTTTCTGTGTGGGTGCAAACTGATGAAATATTTACTTAATATGTACTAAATCGATCTTCTATAAATAAAGATAATTGAAAATGAATCTTGATGTGAATGGTATGGGAGTGGGAGTGGGAGATGGGAGGGGTGCGGGTGGGAGGGAAGTTATGGGGGGGAAAAAGCCATTGCAATCCATAAACTGTACTTTGGAAAATTATATTTACTAAATAAAAGTTAAAAAAATAGATAATAAATTAAGATCATCACAACTCCAAAAAAAAATTTTAACAGTTTTCACACACACAGAAACATAAAGTATAAAGTACTGTTTGAGTACTAGTTATACAATTAATTCACATACTACAACACATTAAGGACAGAGATGATACATGAGGATTAAGTGCACAGTGACTCCTGTTGTTGCTCTTTTTTTTTTTTTTTTTGCCACAGTGTCTTGGATTTCCATGTGTGAAATATTCTCATGGGCTTTTTAGCCAGATCTGAATGTCTTAAGTGCTGATTCTGAGGCCAGAGTGCTATTTAGGACATCTGCCATTCTATGAGTCTGCTGTGTATCCTGCTTCCCATGTTGGATTGTTCTCTCCTTTTTAATTCTATCTTTTAGTATTAGAAGACACTAGTCTTGTTTGTGTGATCCCTTTGACTCTTAAGACTATCATTATGATCAATTATGAACTGAAACTGATCACCTGGACTAGTGAGATGGCATTGGTACATGTCACCTTGATGGGATTGAATTGGAATCCTCAGGCATGTTTCTAACTCTACTGTTTGGGGCAAATCAGACTGAGCATGTTGCAAACTGTACATCTCCTCCCTCTTTTATTCCCACTCTTATATTTAACAGAGATCCCTTTTCAGTTAAATTTAAACACCTAAGAATAATTGTGTGTTGATTATAGATTTCAACCAATAGTATTAAGTAGAACAAAAAATACTAAAAGGGATAAATTTATAAGTTGTTCATCAACAGTCAGGACAAGGGCTGATCAAGTCACAGTTTCTCATGGTGTCCATTTCACTTCAACAAGTTTCCTTTTTGGTGCTCGGTTAGTTGTCACCAATCAGGGAGAACATGTGATATTTGTCCCTTTGGGACTGGCTTATTTCACTCAGCATGATGTTTTCCAGATTCCTCTATTTTGTTGCAAATGACCAGATTTCATTTTTTGTATTGATGTATAGTATTCTATAGAGTACATATCCCATAACTTCTTTATCCAGTCTAGTGTTGATGGGCATTTAGGCTGATTCCAGATATTAACTATTGTGAACTGAGCTGCAATAAACATTAAGGTGCAGACAGCTCTTTTGTTTGTCAATTTAAACTCCTTTGGGTAAATTCCAAGGAGTGGGATGGCTGGGTTGTATGGTAGGGTTATATTCAGGTTTCTGAGGAATCTCCAAAATGACTTCCATAGTGGCTTTACCAGTTTGCATTCCCACCAACAGTGGGTTAGTGTCCTTTTTTCCCCACATCCTCGCCAGCATCTGTTGTTGGTAGATTTCTGCATGTGAGCCATTCTAAGCGGGGTGAGGTGAAACCTCATTGTGGTTTTGATTTGCATTTCCCTGATAGCTATAATCCTGAACATTTTTCCATGTGTCTGTTGGCCATTTGGATTTCCTCTTTTGAAAAATGTCTATTGAGGTTCTTGGTCCATCTCTCAAGTCGGTTGTTTGTTTTGTTGTTGTGGAGTTTCTTGATCTCTTTATAGAATCTGGTTATTAAGCCTTATCAGTTGCATAGTTTGCTAATATTTTTTCCCATTCTGTTTGTTGCCTGTTCGCTTTCCTGACTGTTTATTTTATAGTACAGAAACTTCTTAATTTGATGTAAGTCCAATTGCTAATTTTGGCTTTGACTGCCTGTGCTTCCAGTGTCTTTTCCAAGAAATCTTTGCCTGTGCCTGTATCTTGCAGGGGTTCCAAGAAATCTTTTCCTGTGCCTGTATCTTGCAGGGTTTCTCCAATGTTCTCTAATTATTTGATGGTGTCGGGTCATAGATTTAGATCTTTAATCCACGTCGAGTGGATTTTTGTGTAAGGTGTAACGTATGGGTCTTGCTTCATGCTTCTGCATGTGGAAATCCAGTTTTTCCAGCATCATTTGTTGAATAGACTGTCCTTGCTCCAGGAATTGGTTTTGGAGCCTTGATCAAATAGAAATTGGTTATAGATGTTTGGGTTGACTTCTGGTGTTTCTATTCTGTTCCATTGGTCTATCCATCTGTTTCTGTACCAGTACCATGCTGTTTTGATTATAACTGCTCTGTAGCATGTCCTGAAATCTGGTATTATGATGCCTCCGGCTTTGTTTTTGTTGTACAAGATTGCTTTAAATATTCGAGGTCTCCTGTTTCTCCATATGAATTCCAGCATCATTTTTTCCAGATCTGAGATGAATGTCTTTGGTAATTTGATTGGTATTGCATTGAATCTATAAATTGCTTTTGGGAGAATGGACATTTTGATGATATTGATTTTTCCAATCCATGAGCATGGACGATTTTTCCATTTTTTGGTATCCTCTTCTATTTCTTTCTGTAAGATTTTGTAATTCTCATCGTAGAGATCTTTAATGTCCTTGGATAAGTTTATGCCAAGGTATTTGATCATTTTATAGCTATTGTGAATGCGATTTTTTAATGGTATCCTGTAGATTCCCAACAATATTTTTTCAGATTTCTAATTTCCTCTTCTTTTCTTTGGTTTGACTGCATACTTTCCTGTGCTCTGTCTTCTAATTCTCTCTTCATTCTCACTGATTCTGTTTTTAAGGCTCTCAAGTGCATTTGTCATTTGTTCCATTGAATTCTTCATTTCATTTTGATTTCTCTTCAATATCACAATTTCATGTTATTTATTATTTTTTTTTTTTTTGAGAGGCAGAGTGGACAGTGAGAGAGAGACAGAGAGAAAGGTCTTCCTTTTGCCGTTGGTTCACCCTCCAATGGCCGCTGCAGCCGCCGCACTGTGGCCGGCGCACTGTGCTGACCCAATAGCAGGAGCCAGGTGCTTCTCCTGGTCTCCCATGGGGTGCAGGGCCCAAGTACTTGGGCCATCCTCCACTGCCTTCCCGGGCCATGGCAGAGAGCTGGCCTGGAAGAGGGGCAACCAGGACAGAATCTAGCGTCCCGACCGGGACTAGAACCTGGTGTGCCGGTGCTGCAAGGCGGAGGATTAGCCTAGTGAGCCGCGGCACCGGCCCAATTTCATGTTCTACTAAATTCCTCATTTCATTTTGATTCCTCCTTAAGATTTCATTTTCACGAGAGAGATTGTCTATCCTGTCCAGTATGGATTTCTGTAGTTCATGAATGTTTTTGAGAACTTCTAAATGTTCTTATCATAAATTTTTTGAAATCTGTATCATGCATTTCTTCTATCTCATCATCTTCATAATCTTGTATTGGAGTGTCATGTTCATTTGGGGGCGTCATAATGTCTTCCTTGTTCTTGTTGCTTTGGTTTCAGTGTTTGTTGTTTGGCATTGTGGAGATATTTTTTGGTTTCTTTTTTTATTTGTTTTTTTTTTTTCCTTGTTGTGGTAGCTTTTCTCATTATATTATGACTCTAGATTAAGTGGATTGTCTGCTTTTGGTGAATCTCTAGAGGCTTGTGGTGGGTGTGGCCAGAGAACTCTGTTCAGTTCTGTTCTTCAGGGTTAAGTGTGTGCCAAAGGTGACACACCCAGGTTTGAAGTGGTAAATCTCTCTCTCTTTCTTTCATATTTTTTTTAATTCAGAATTCCACTCAGCTGAGCTCTTCTCCTTGAAGGCAATCAGTGCTTGAGAGAGAGAGAGAGAGGTCTTCCATCTGATGGTTTACTCCCAGTTGGCCGCAATGGCCAGAGCTGCACGGATCAGAAGCCAGGAGCCAGGAGCTTCGTCTGGGTCTCCCGCACAGGTGCAGGGGCCCAAGGACTTGGACCATCTTCCACTGCTTTCCCCGGCCACAGCAGAGAGCTGGATCAGAAGTGGATCAGGTCTTGAACCGGCGCCCATACGGGACACTTCTTCTATGGCACTTCAGGTCAGGGCATTAACCCTCTGTGCCACAGCGCCAGTCCCTTGAAGCTGATTTCTAAAGCAGCATATCACAGCCCTGCTGAATGATGGCAGCATTATTGAGTTTACACACACTCTTTTGTGGAAACTTACATGAAGACAAACATGTATGTGGGGAAAAAATATTGTAACAGAATAGAATTAAAACATACTTCATAGTAAAATGTGATATTTTAAGTATGGAAGCATAAATAGCACATATTAAATTTTTAAATTAAGTCCTTATCTTTCATTTGCATATGTTGTATAAAGCAAGACAAAAATAAACACTGCAGCGTAACACTAGTCTTTTTTTCCCCTGAAAATTTATTTATTTATTTGAAAGGGGGAGTTACAATAAGGGGAAGAGACAGAGAGAGACAGACAGACAGAGGTTTTCCAATTGCTGGTTCACTCTTCAAATGGCCACAAAATCCAGGGCTGGGCCAGGCTGAAGCTGGAGCTTCATTGTCTCTCCCACTGGCCTAACCACTTGGGCTATCTTCTCCTGCTTTCCTCAGCACACCAGAAGGAGAGCTGGATAAGATGTGGAGCAGCTGGGACTTGAACCAGAGCCCACATGAGATGTGGCATTGCAGGTAGCAACTGAACCTGCTATACCACAACGCTGGCCACAAAACACTAGTCTTAATACCTTTCCATTAACAAACATACCTTTATACGTTTATCATTAGAGTAAGTACATGGAACTAGCTTATAGAAGCTGAGAAAAATCTCTGCTCACTTTCTCTCTCTCTCCCCACCCCCCCCATCTCTGAGAATTGTTTTTCTCTTATATTGTGATTCTCGTATGGTAGAACAGAAATGGATGGTTATTTTGTGATATTGAGTGGAACTAGCATAGTTGCTTGAGTAAGTTGTCGAGGCCACTTCCTGGGGACTATTTTTCATTTCTTGCTAGACTAATTTGTATTACAGGGAGACACAGTTAAACGTAGAGGCATTAATAAATGATGGGTACTTAAAGCCAAGTAGGAAGGAGTAGGTCTTCGTAATTTCCCACCTTGTGGCTCTTTGGAATCTCACAATTCATTCTATGATTTGATACATCTGTTATGGCTCCAAGTATAACTAAATTAGCAGTGGTTTTAAGAAAAATTAAGTGAGGTAGGTAGTTCGGAACTCAGAGGATGGTGGTCATTCACCACCACATTGAAATCAGAGGCAGCTGAGGCTGATGAGGAAGGCCTGCAAGGCAGGATCATGTTGGGCTTCTTTATAAAGTAACAACTTCTGAGAAACCAATGGGAGGTAGTTTCTCGTGATTTCTCAGTCCATAGAAGAAGTGTCCACGGGATATTTACTACATATCTTTCTACAGGTCTAAGAGATTCCTACTGTGGCTTTGACTCATTCTGATTTGGATTCAACAACATGATCCTTTCTTCTTCTAAACTAAACTTATGGAGAGGAGAAAATTATCCCTCGGAGACTTTTGAACTCAGCTTAATTTTTTTTCTTCTCTTTACAAGCCCAGCAATTTAAACAATGACATTTAACTTTTAATTATTTGTAAATAATGTTTGATAACTTTATACTTTTTCATTATCAGGGTTAAAATGCCTAAGAATTAAGTTATTCTTGTAATTCTATTGATTTAAAAATGTGCATGACAAGTAGGCTGAAGCTGCTACAGTCTGTGTTAAAGATATAATTTCTAAATGAAATTCTCCTTCCTTAGCTATATGATTGCACATTTTCAAGAGGACTTACAATGCTCAAGTGTAACACCTCTTCATTTATTTATTTATTTTAAAGATTTGTTTTATTTATTTGAAAGTCAGAGTTACAGAGAGAGGTGAGACAGAGAGAGGTCTTCCATCTGCTGGTTCACTCCCCAGATGGCCGCAATGGCCCGAGCTGCTCCGATCCAAAGCCAGGAACCAGGAACTTCTTCTGAATCTCCCACATGGGTGCAGGGGCCCAAGGACTTGGGCCACCTTCTACTGCTTTCCCAGGCCATAGCAGAGAGCTGGATCAGAAGAGGAACAGCCGGGACTAGAACTGGTGCCCATATGGGATGCCGGCGCCTCAGGCCAGGGCTTTAACCTTCTGTGCCACAGCACCAGTCCGAAATGTAACACCTCTTATACTATATATATAAGATAATTTTCACACTGAATATAAAAGCACTAATTAATACTGCAGATCAGGGGTCAGCACTGTGGCATAGTGGGTGGAGCCGACACTCACAGTGCAGGCTCCACATGGGTGCTGGTTCAAGACTCGGCTGCTCCACTTTTGATCCAGCTCTCTGCTATGTCCTGGGAGGGCAGTGGAAGATGGCCCACGTACATGGGTCCCTGCGGCCATGTGGGAGACCTGGAAGAAGCTCCTGGCTCCTGGCTTTCGATTGGCACAGCTCTGACCATTGCAGCCAATTGGGGAGTTAACCAGCAGATGGAGGACCCCTCTCTCTCTCTTATCTCTCCTTCTCTGTGTAACACTGACTTTAAAGTAAACAAATAAATCTTTAAAAAATAGTGCAGATCGTATATCTCAAAGTCTTTTATCTACAAACACTACTTCTACTTCCAGAATTTTCATGTTTTCTCTGGTTGAATCACTTGATGAAATTTATAATGAGACCTAATTTATGTAAATGTAATTTTTATTTTCTCTAAAGATCTCTGAAATTGATGAGATAATCAGATTTATGAATATTTTTCATCTACTTGCAAATTCCTTTAAACACAATTTTGAATTTAAAGCATCCTAAGCATTTTTAGGACTTATTTATTATATATTTCTATATATGTATAGGGAACTTGATGAAGCTAGTAATTCAATACAAAAATTTATGTTTTCTATAGTACACCTCTTTGATTATCTCTTTCTAGACTTCCCTCATCTTTGAGTTATTTTGCAGTTCTACAAATTGTAGATAATTCAAACCAATGAAAAATGATTCTTGTCTACATTCAAATCTTACCCTTTAAAGATCCAGTTCTCTCTCATAATGTGAAAAAAATGTATTGTTCTATTTACATATTCATTTCAATATTTCTGATCCGTGTATGACTAGTGTACTTGTTCATTCTTTGAATTATTGTTTGAGCCTGTTGATTATAACATCTGCCTGGTTTCCTCACTGATTAATGAGTAGAATAAAATCTTTAACATGTGCTCATAAAAGAGTCATGATTTTAGCCTTTTAAAAATATCTTTTGAGAATAATTAAACTACCGATTGCATTTTATTTAGTTGCATGGCTTTGACTTGTGTTTACAGCTAATGAATGTATTTTTCTATCAATATCCTAGGATCTAAAAACACAATTCTACTATAGCACTCTTTAATTAATACAGGTGTAGTGGATGAAAAGAAAAAAAACCTTTTCTCACCAGCTGCTAAGTTCATGGCTAAAATCCATACAGCAAAACACAGATTACCAAGAGAAAAGCACATAGATTAATTTAGCTTTTATGTGGTATGGAAGCCTTCACAGTTTAATGTAAATGTCAAGGAAATTGGTAACCTTGCATATTTTTACACTTGGGTTTGAGGGAGAGTAAGCAGACAGCGGTAGGGAAGTATAATTGGACAAAAGAGGTATAATCTAAAGGCAAGTAACCATGGAAATGGCGGTATCATATTAATGCCTGTTTATTCAGATTATTTACCCTTCCCCCATGTCTTTAGAGGCAAAAAATTCCTTTTCTCCAGATACAGGAATCACAACTTTTGAATGAGAGTCTGCTTTTCTGTCTCAGAGAAGACTGGGAGAAGGACAGAACATGACCTTCCTAGATTTTATAATCTGTTTAAGGGAAAAGGGTAGGAAGTTCAGATTGATCTTGCTTCTGCTGATTCCCTGAGTACCAATATGCCAGATCATAGGGTCCCATGCTCTAGATGCCATTACCTAAAGTGAAACCAAATAATCAATATTATCAAGAAACAAAGGTAAAGAATAAAATATCATTTTATCAAGTTTTTCTTACTTCATTTCATTTTTTACTTTTAATGGAGAGAGGGAGGGAAGGACAGAGGTAGAGAGAGACAGACAGAGCTTGCATCTGCTGAAATGTTGGGGTTCGTTCAGGCTGAAGTCTGGAGCTTAGAAGTCATAAAGAAATATAGCAGATAGTATTTTTCACAGTCCTTTAAATTTTCTGTGGGGCATTGGATAGTTTCTCAAAGTCAGCTCTGTGCTAAAATCTAAGATGATTTCTTTGCAGATGAGTCTGGGAGTCTGCAGATTGTTCATGAATTGGGAATAGCCAAAACTTACAAAGAAATTGCATTGTTTAGAAGATTCCAACTACACGTTTGCCATTATCACTTAAAAGTCCATGGCAAGTGCTTATATGTAAAAGTGTCATTCATAGATAAGATAATATTCTATAATTTAAGACAGATTTGTGTTCAGAAGAGTTGAATCATCACTGATGCACCTGTTTAGTGTAGAAGTGTGATTGTTACACATGCAGTTGGACTGTAAAACTACTAAGACTCTGAAGACTAACATAACCAGAACACAAGTAGGGAAAAATGTGCAAAACTCGTATTTTGAAACTGAATGTGGGAGTTGAGTTGTGACAAATATGGTAACAAAGACCTACGTTTCTGCCAAGTGAGTGCATATCTTCTCTCTATGCCCAATGCTGTGCATAAAATCAGCATTGACAGAATTCACCAAGGAGCCAAGGCCCATTTGTTTCATTTTCCTTAAATGTTGACTGGCATCTTAACACTGGAAACACATAGAACAATGCAGTGTGTGTGTGTGTGTGTGTGTGTGTGTTTATTCACTTTATTCTGATTACACAGAAACATATGAGAAAGACTTAATATGTATCTATACTGGGGATCCACAATGTGAAGTTGTGAAGAGTAGTCGTTACTTGTATGACTTCTGCTTTCTCTCTATAAGTAGGAAATCTATGCCTTGTTTCCTGAGCTGGATCTGCAATATGTGTGGTACAGGAACCAAAGTTGGCTTCTCCCTAACAGGAGAATTGAATGGAAAAGTCTACAAGTGGTTTGCTAATGAAACACCTTATCTCTCCTTTGCTTGTATATAATAACCTGTTTTTCAGTGATATAAAAAATGAAAAATGGTAGTCACCATTGGAAAAATATTGTACAACTAAAAGGTATACAAAACTGGTTCTCTTGGGTGACAGACTAGTGATCAAGTCGTGACAGTATCTTCTGAAACACTGTGTTTGTATGTGTGTTTGTGTGTGTGCAGTCCTGCTTGTAAGTAGAGCATCCACAATAACAAAAATTGGAATCCCAAGATACTCTAACATTCATAACTTTTGAGCAACTAGATGCCACACCTGATCTCTTGAGATTATTTGCAGGCAAAATGCTTCTGCACAGCACAGACTTTGTTCAGTGTCCTCAAAGAAAAAAGAGCCTCCCAATCTATTCAGTTGCAATACACAAACTCTATTTCATGCACAAAATTATAAATAAAAAAGGTTACTGTCAGGGTATGTATAAACAGTATAGGAAACATAAGAAAATTTTGTTTAAACTTGGATACCATTCCCAAGATATCTCATTATATACAAATATTACAAAATCCTTAACAATATGAAATCTGAAGCACTCATTGGTCCTGGGCAGTTCAGATAAGGGAGAGTTAGCCTGTACCATATTTAAGGGGAAAATTATAGTTTTGAAACAACTTTTTTTATCTCTTGTCCCTTCAACTTTGTTCTGTGAATATGCTCATATTCTTTCTCCTGTTCTCACACAAAATCTCAGCCAACTGTGTAATTTCTTGAATTATCCTTAGGAAATAAAAAGTCACACAGTAATTCTAGGTTATAAATGCAGTAACCACAGTAATCTAATGTGATCAGTCCCAAGTCAACAGTTCTAGACTATGACCTTTAAATTTGCCCTAAGGTGATCTCAGCCATTTTCACAGCAGAGGTCTGCTATTGTAAGGGAAAACACAAATCTTAAAGTGAAAGGATTAATTAGCCTGTAAAGACAGGGGTGAACTTTCTCTCCTCTCTTATTTTAGAGCATTTACTTTACAAAATTTTTTCTTACTTTTTGAAATGTATGTAAATATTTTTGAAATCTTAAGCTCTTTGCTTTCAGCTTTGTGACCTAAAATGTGTTTCACAATGACCTAGGAACATCTTTTTGAAATGGAATCCTCAGAGGTGATGGGAGTCTGTTTTCTAGGAGAGTGTAGGATCCTAACTCTGGTACCTAATTCTGAAGGTAGGAGATTAATTGGGGGTGGGTGGGGGATAGTCAATTAGGTAGCAAATTTTTAACTCCAATTGTGACGGGTCATGGGTTAATAGGCACTCTGGAAATTGAGCGTGGAAAATGTTCTCCCCAAAAAATTATCCTTAGCAAGGTCAGAAGTGTCTGCCCAATCCTTGGGAGCTTCCAATCTTATGAGAATAGCAAGGGAGTGGTGACTCCACCCTTCTGAGCTCCCAGTTTATTGTGAAAACAAATTAGGTATCCCACCCCCATGATTTGTTTTGTTTTGTTTTATCCTGAGCAAGCCAGACAGGATAAAGAACTGTAAATCAGGTCTTTTATTGGGGTTGTTGCCATCTTACAGATGGACAGTTTCATCCTCAAAATTGTACTTAAAACCCCAGTGCCACTGGTTCCTTTGGGTTTTGCTTCTCTCACAGCCCCCTCCATGCCACTCTGGCTAGAGGTCTTTGGCTCTAACAAATCTTGTTTTTAAATCTTTAAATCTTGCTTTTTCTCTTTTACCTTGTCTGCTTGGAAATTCTTCTTCCATATGAGACAAAGGACCGAGGTAATAATAATTTCTTTGCTACCTGCTACCGTTTTCCCATAACATAATTACCCAATGACTTTAGGATGAACTGTTTGTGACAAACGGTCCTGTCAAATCCCCATGCTATGTTTGTAATATTTTGTATCTGCATCCCTATATCAGGGGGTGAGATTTTTGTTCTGTCTTTGCATTAGCAGATTCCCTGTGATGTACATTCTAGTTTAATGTTTATTCAATAAGAAAACTAATTTTTTCTCTTCTCTTGTGAATAAGTGTTCTGGGTGGGGAGATTTCTTTAAAATAGATTGTATTGTATCTATTTGAGGTTTACAACTGATGTTATATGACAAATACAAATAGTAACATGGTCACAGGATACAAAATAACAGATATGTAAAATGAGGTTTAGAGATCAAATGTCCAATATAATATTACATTTGTCCTGGACAATACACTGGCCCTTTGCAATGAGGAGAGTTGAAGCAGGATACTTCTCTTTATGCCCCAATAATTCTCTTATTCATTCAGCTTGTTATCTGCAAGGTGAGGGAAATCGGAACAATAGGTGAATAAAAAGCTATCACTGGATGGGTCAACCAGCAAAATAGACTTCAGCTTGCCTGGCCTTAACCCACAGCTAAGGCTGATTTTATTTTTCTCTCCACCAGAAAGTTTCAGTTATATTTGCCATTTGCCATGTCTCATGCTAGCCAGTCATCATATATTTTCACTGTACTATTTTCCTGATAGAATTCTAGGTGCAAAGGATAAAGGATACAGTAGTGAAAGAATAAGACAAAACCCTGCCTCAGTGGATCTAGTACTCAAGGTAACAATAGTGACCAAGAGCATAATAAATAAGCAAAGAAGGGAAATGTGGGTTAGTGGGAAGTATATGCCAATCCTAATTTAAAAGGATAACTCTAGACTTCAGTCTGGGTAAGAGAGCTCTCCACTTCCTCCATTCCATGAAATTCTTCTAATCATCTCATTTATCTAAATTATTTTCAGAAGAATTTTTGTCTTATGCATAATCAATCATAATTTTAGAATTTAATCTCATTGATGATATTGAAAAATACATGTGGCATGGGTGTTTGGTGCAGTTGAGGTACCAGTAACAGAGTGCTTGGACTTGAGTCCCTCCTATACTCACACTTTTAGGTTCCTATTGATGCACAACCTGGGAGCCTACAGGTGATGACTCAAGTATTTCTGTCCCTGTCATTCACTCGGAAGACTTGGATTTAGTGCTCAGCTTTGCATTCAAACTGGTCCAAACTCATACATTTGAAAGGTAGAAATGTACACATACACACATACACACACACAGGAAGAGAGAGGGAGAGAGTGTGAGAGATGTTATCTACTGTTTCACTTCCCAAGTACAATAGCCAGGGCTGAGTGGGGCCAGTGCCAGCAGTCCAGAAACATTTCCAGAACATCAATGTGGTTAGAGTTCCACCTACTTGAGAAATCACCCACTACCTCCCCGGTTTTTCATTGGCAGGAAACTGGATCAGAAATGGAGCTGAGACTTAATCCCAGGAATTCCCATGTGAGGTACCGGCATCCCAGGCAGAGTTCCAATTGCTGGCCAAATGCCTATTTCAATTTGAAGAGTGAAAAAGTGAATGAGAACTGTCTTTGTCTCTTGTCTTTGTCTCTGTCTGCCTCTCAAATATATTAAATGAAAAAGGATGCAACAGAAGGGCTTGGATAGAATAAACTGCTTCTTCTCACTGATGTTGGACTAAACTAACTTGCTTAATTACAAAAGAAAGTTAATGCATATGCATCTAGTGTTTTACATACATTAAAAAAAGATAAGGTCTTAGAGTCCTCTTCATTAGTGTTCTTGGGTGGTTATAACAAAATACCTTAAATTAGGTGCCTTATGGACCACAGATTTTTTTTGCGGGGTGGGTGGGAGGATACTTTCAATTTTTAATGGTCAGACATCCAGGATGTCTGGAGCCAGCAAATCTGGAGTTTGAGGAGGAGTGTGTACTGGTTCATATGGCTGTTTTCCCTGTGTCCTCACAAGAGAAAGGACAAAAGAGTTTCTCAGACACTTTTACTAGGGCTTTGGCCTCATGGCCTAATCATCTAACAAAGAGTCCCCTCCCAATACTACCACCTGCAAGGATTAGGAATTCAATGCATGAATCATTGAGGGAGGAAACATCCCCTCCATAGCTGTCACTATGTGGTGAAAGTAATAGATAAACAGAGCTGGAGGAACAAAACTTTTTGCTGGAGTTTGTGTATTGAAATGTAGTATCTCAACCTGGAGCTATGTCATTTTGTGACCATATCCTGGCTTTGTATCAAAGTATAGTCAGTGAAGAACAATGACTATGTCAGGGAGGAGGCTTTCGGTTGTCTATTAATTTATTATGGCTGCTACAAAAAGAAGCCACAGACTTGGGGGCAGTAGTCACAATTCCGGAGACCAATAGTCATGGAGCAAGGTGATGTCAGGGCTCTGTTTTAGGGCTTTGTGTTTGGCTTAAACCTGAACTCTTCTCCTTATATCTTCATATTGCATCATTCTACTTGTGCTCATGTCTATGCCCAAATTTACTCTACTTATATGGACACCATTCACATTGGATTAGGACCCACCTGAATGCCCTCATTTTTTAAATTACCACTTTAAAAATGCTATTTCCAAATATGTTCACAATCTCAGGATCTGTGTCAAGCAACTGGCACCTGTTACTGCTTACAGTGGATGACTCCCTCTTCCAGGAAGCTAGCAAAGAGAATGACAATGTGTACCACTAGGTGCAACTGTTCTAGTCTGTGAAATTGCTGCACCATTTGAAGATGTCAGTTACCAAGAATAGCAAAATCTACATAGGCACTGGATGGAATAATATCTTACTCACATAGAAGAGAGAATAAATTCACCTTCAATATCAGCATTGATTTATAATGGGCAGCAAGTCTTGTCCCAAAACCAACACACAGATATGGCCTGCATGAATTTTTCTTGTGCTATTGGTGAATGGCCTATTGCCCCTTCATCAGAAAGTAATATAGCCACACTATTCGCTGGTATTACATGATATGCATATTTAAAACAGAACAAAGAAGTGCACATCAAATCTGAAACAGGGACAGATATTTTCAAGCCACAAGATATTCCCAATACAGGCTGTTAAGATTCTTTATCTCCATGTACAAAGAAATATTCATGGTCCATGTTGCACTTTTACACAATCAGGGAAGGGTCAGAGGTCTGTGTATAGATGACTTTCTCAGTAAATACAGGTTAGAACTTCAATGTATGTTTTTTGGGAAAGGCACAATTCAGTCCATAACAAATGGAGAAAAATATTAGATTATGACTTTGCAATTTTTGTCTGTTTTTTCAAACCTACTACCAACCAGTAATCTATAAGTCTGCTGTTTCCTCCATTCTAAATTTAAGAATTTGAGAATTTTTTGTATTTGCCTTGTTACTGTCTCTCTCTTTCTCTTTCTCTTTGTGTGATTTTTAAATCAGAGGCATGGCCTTCAAACATTTATGCTTATTTGTAATTTAACTGTTGCTTAAATATTTTAGCTGTGCACTAATTTTTCACCAGTTCATAGCATAACCCCAAAGTCCCAGTCCTTTACTTCTTGGTGATAAAAATCATTATGGTGATATAGCATGGTAATTTCAAAAAGAAAGGGAAAAATGTGTCACTCCTGCCAGAGTGTTCCACTGTTTTCAAAGCATCTGTGTTTTCAGTTTTACAGAAATAATTGGAAAAAATGTTTAAGTTGCTTTTTTCTTATTTTTAAGGCAATAATTCATTTTAAATGAAAATCCACAGAGACCCCAACCACAAGGTAATCATCAATCAGAGCCAAATTTTCATCATTGAATCTCTCCTGTTAAATCTTAGGGGAATATAACTGTATCAATCCATGCACACATTCTAACATGGAAAGTCTACATACTGTATCTCTCGATATTTCAGAACTGGCAGCCCCAGTGTGAGAAAACATTTTAAATAGAAGTTATGAATAGTTGGTAAGGAATTATCAAAAGGATGAAGTAGATCAACTGTGTAGCAAAATGTTTGTAGGAATAATTTGTTACTATGAGAACGAAAGTAAGAAATCTCACTAAGTTAATTGTGGGAAAGTAAAAATCGATTAGAAGGTTCTTGATAACGTTGATCTTGGAGAGAGACAGCTCATGTAGAATTTGGCAACCTAAACCACCACCATTCACTCAGTATGCAAACTGAATCCCATTTTCAGGCTGTGCTGTGTCCTCAAAATTGAACTTTCCTCAGTTTATTAATAGAACTGACTGTATCCACAAATGATGACATCAGGAAGTAAAAGTATGTAACAGATTCTGACAAAGTGAAGATATCATCAGCTGAGATGGAAAATAGCTATATTAGCAAGTTTTCTGTGATTACATACCAATAAAGTTTAGTGATGTGATAGGCATGAGTAAGGTCAGCTTGCCAAAGAGTAAAGAATAAAAGAATGATAACAGACTACATTAAAATGTTTAATAAAATGTGGTTGAATACAATTCTGGGCATAAAAAATAGGTTAAAAACATAATTACATTACATTTCCCAATGTTGTATTAGTTTATTCTAATTAATAACTCAACAATGCAAAAACCTAGTTATAACCTATCTTATTATTTGCTAAAATGAAAAAGCAACTCTAAGTACATTACTAGGAAGGTGTAGGTAATTAAAATGTTTCAAATTTTATATCTTTTGAACTAGTCACTAGATT
The DNA here is from genome assembly GCF_051225735.1 of Oryctolagus cuniculus. Classification (NCBI taxonomy): domain Eukaryota; kingdom Metazoa; phylum Chordata; class Mammalia; order Lagomorpha; family Leporidae; genus Oryctolagus; species Oryctolagus cuniculus. Next base: position 47,932,374 of record NC_142880.1, read on the forward strand.
TTATTTTCTATGGTTATACTTTAATATTCATAAGGATAGTTAAAAGAAAACATTAAACCTAAAATATAATAAAGATGTCTCAGCAAATGACTTACTCTTATCACTGGAAGCTAGTATTTCTTTTACAAGGTATTTTTTGTTAAAATGCAAAATTGTTTTACTACTCAAGATATTAAGCCCCTTTAATCTTTGAAATACATTTTAAGTGGCTTTATTGAGATATAATTTACAGAACATAAAATCCAAATGTCTTAAGTATATAATTCATTGTTCCTCAGGATATTTATAGATGTATAATCATTAACATAATCTACATTAGAAAATTTTCATCACGTCAAAGAAACTTCATACTTATTAATGCTCCTTTTTTCCCTACCCCAATAATTCACTTTATATTCTGTCTCTATAGGTTTAGCAATTCTGGAAATTTTATTACTTTTTATTAATTGGCTCCTTTCAGATTGTATACTGTTGTGGCTTGTGTGAGTTCTCTATTCCTTTTATTATAAAATAGTTTCCTATTGTGTGACTATATCACATGAATTCATGACATGATAGTTATGTGTTATTTCCATTTCTTTATAATTACAAATAATGTTACTATGAATAATTATATATAGAAGCTTTGTGTAGATACATGATTTTAGTTCTGTTGGGTAGATAGCCAGAGAAAGAATTGCTAGTTCATAGATTGACTCCACATTTAATATAGAACTACATTTTATTAGTGAATTTTCTCTTTAAAATTGTAGAAAAATAAAACTACCCTCTCAAAAGTTGTACAGAATATGCTTTTCAAAAAACTTTACAGTGTGAACATTTTTAATCATCCACAGTGATCATGTTCTACTTATGACATAATAAAAAAAAAAGGAATCAATTCAGAAACTCTGAGTTTCAAATTTAAGATGGTGGCTTCTGCCAAACACACATTTTTGTCAAAATAGCATTTGTACTTACTGCAGATTCTCTGAAAACGTAAATGACAAAAATGATCACATAGGGTAGTAATTTTGTAATTTTTTGGCTGAGTAGCCCTGAGTCTATTGGCACCCAACAGTGAGGAAAATTATTTATAAACAGCCACATCATATGCTAGACCAAAGTTCTGTATGCTTCAAACTTTAAAAGTATTGGAAAAATGTTGCTGTGACAGATTTTACATTTTTGATCAACTCTTACAAAACCCAATTTCAAAGTTGGCTTTTTTCTTATCAAATCAATCTCTTATTTCCTACCATTTTTTCTCATTTTCATTGGGAGCTTTTTTTTTTTTTTCATTTGAGAAAGAGAGTGTGTGAGAGAGAGAGATCTTATCCACTGATACACTTTTCAAATACCTGCAACAGCCATGGCTAAACTGAGTGTAGAGTTAGGAGGTAGGAACTCAATCCAGGTCTGCTTACGGAAGGCAGAAACTGAATTACTTGAGCCATCACTGCGATGTCCCAGGTGCTCCGTTAGCAGAAAGGTGGATACAGAAGAGAATATCCAACCGACACACTCTGTCAAAGGAGACTGTGTGTCTCATTCACCAGGCCAAACATCAACTGCAATATTTTTAGCTTCATACAAAGGATCTCTCTTTTTTTTTTCTTGACGGGCAGAGTTAGTGAGAGAGAGACAGAGAGAAAGGTCTTCCTTCCATTGGTTCACCCCCAAAATGGTCGCTATGGCCGGCGCTCTGCGCTGATCCAAAGCCAGGAACCAGGTGCTTCTCCTGGTCTCCCATGCTGGTGCAGGGCCCAAGCACTTGGGCCATCCTCCACTGCACTCCCGGGCCACAGCAGAGAGCTGGGCTGGAAGAGGAGTAACCGGGACAGAATCCGGCGCCCTAACTGGGACTAGAACCGGTGTGCTGGTGCCGCAGGCGGAAAATTAGCCTAGTGAGCCACGGCGCCAGCCAAATACAAAGTCTCGTGACCTAATATACAAATTGAAAAATGCTATAAGATTGTTTTAAATATCCTTTAAAAATTAAAGCATTTTATCGATCAGTGTTGTGGCACAATGGATTGGACTGCTGCTGGTGACAAAAGCATCCCATGTTGGATTGCTTGTTTGCTTCCCACTGGACTCCCTCTTGATGTGCCTGGGAAGGTGGTAGAAGATGGCCCAAGTATTTTAGCTCTCGGCCACCCATGTCAGAGGCCACATGGATTTCCTGGCTCTTGGCTTCAGCCTGATACAGCTCTGATTATTACAGCCTTTTGGAGAGTAAACCAGTGAATGAAAGATATTCTCTCTCTTTCTCCCCCTCCCCACCCCCCGTCCTTCCTATAGAAATAAATAAATTGTTTTTTAATTTTACAGTTATTTTTTTAAGGTTGGGAATTTTAGTGTCTCTTTTATGTAAAAATTTACTTATTTGAAAGGCAGATTCAGAAAGCAATGAAGAGGCCGGTGCCGTGGCTCAATAGGCTAATCCTCCGCCTGCGGCGCCGGCACCCGGGTTCTAGTCCCAGTCAGGGCGCTGGATCCTGTCCCGGTTGCTCCTCTTCCAGGCCGGCTCTCTGCTGTGGCCCGGGAGTGCAGTGGAGGATGGCCCAAGTGCTTGGGCCCCGCACCCTCATGGGAGACCAGGAGAAGCACCTGGCTCCTGGCTTTGGATCAGCCCGGTGCACCGGCTGCAGCGTGCTGGCCGCAGCGGCCACTGGAGGGTGAACCAACGGCAAAAGGAAGATCTTTCTCTCTGTCTCTCTCTCTCTCTCTCACTGTCTAACTCTGCTTGTCAAAAAAAAAAAAAAAAAAAAAAAAAAAAACCTATTTTCCCCCCATTCAGTCTCCTTCAATGGGTAGGAGGGATCTAAGCACTTGAGTCATCCTTCCCTGCTTTCCCAGGAGCTGGATCAGAAGTGGAGCTGCCGGGACTCCAATTGGTGCTCCTGTATGGGATGCTGGCATTGCAGATGTTGGCTTAAACCACCACAAAAAACACCTCCTAATATCTTTCTTAAACACATTTCCTTTTCCCTTTCCTTTACGACTTATACACATCCTATGACAAAGATGTTTTATCTCTCCTTTTTCTTGATATTTAATCAGTTGCAACTTCTTTATCTCAATATGCATTGTCATTTTCTTTCTTTTTTTAAAGATTTATTTACTTATTTGACAGAGTTACAGAGAGGCAAAGGCAGAAGCAGAGAGAGAGAGAGGTCTTCCATCCGCTGTTTCACTACCCAGATGGTTGCAACAGACAGAGCTATGCCGATCCAAAGCCAGGAGCCAGGAGCTTCTTCCAGATCTACCATGTGTGTTCTGGGGCACAAGGACTTGGGCCATCTTCCACTGCTTTCCCAGACCAAAGCAGAGAGCTGGATTGGAAGTAGAGCAGCTGGGATTCCAACCAATGCCCATATGGAATGCTGGTGCTGCAGCTGGCAGCTTCACCCACTAAACCACAGCGCCGGCCTCTGCATTGTCATTTTCTAACATATCTAACAATATATCTGATTTATCTTCAAATATCAAAGCAACATAATTTCAATGACTCAAATATACACTTTTACAGATAGTTGTAATATTACAAATCAGATATAACATGATATAAACACAGCTTATGTCGGATTTTCACTTAAGAGTTACACATGTACAACTTCCTTTAGTCTTAATCCTTTTGTCAATCATTTGTATTTTTGCCTCTAAATCCTAACTACAGATTTTAACTTGTGATACATTAATTTCAATTACAGATGTAATTTTATTTTTACTCATAATTTTTTCTTGCCTACTACCAGAACACATACACAAAATAAAATCTGAATTTTTAAAACAGTTTTTTCTAAAGATTTGTTTATTTTATTTGAAAGGCTGAGTTACAGGGGAGGGCTGCAGAGAAAGCCACCATTTATAGTTCACTCTCTAAATGGCAGCAACGGCCGGAGCTGGGCCCCTCCAAAACCAGGAGGCAGCAGCTTCTTTCAGGTGTTCCATGTGGATGCAGACACCCAAGCACTCGGGCCACTCTCTGCTGCTTTCCCAGGCACATTAGCAGAAAGCTGGATAGGAAGTGGAGCAGCAGGACTTGAACAGGTGCCCATATCGGATGTCGGCACCTTGACAGCAGCTTTACCCGCTATACGACACAGCGCCAGCCCCTAAAACAAATGTTTTACCTTTACATACTTGAGGATAGATATATCAGAATAAGTGAATGCCTTGAAGTTGTGTTCTGAATACGTTTTATTGCCTTCAGAAATCATGTGTAAGTTTCCAAAGGCGCTTCTGAACCAGTCTTTTGATTTCATCTGGAGAGAACCAGAAGTTGTGCTGATGTCCTTATTTAATCTTTCATTTATGTGATTTTTTAATGAATGAATTCTACAAATACATTGTAACAGCTTAAAATTACATGATAGTTTGCAGTAAAATTTTTACTTTTCTTTCACAAAAAATAAAAGATGTTACTTGGGTGGATACTGAATTATACCAAATCCTTTTTTTCTTCCTTTCTCTCTGTTGGAACCTGGCAATTCTACTCAAATGTCATTGAGATGGAAGCAATCAGCCTTCTTTTATGGCAGAACAGCTGTTCTAAGTGCGGGGCTCATTCGACATGAGTTGAAATTGAGATATCACAGTCGTTATAATTTAATTCTGGTTAGGTCAAAAGGCTTCATCGTTACCACTTCAAAATATTCCTAAAAATAATAAAGCTTGTACATAGTTTCAATTACACTGAGATCCACTTAGTCATGGAAGGTTTTGAAGTCTCCCACTGTCACATATGGTAGCTCAGGCTATATTTGATAAGTCAATATTCATTTTCACAATCACAACTTGAGAGATTTTATTTGTATACATAACAATCATTACTGATTGATTTTTATCATGATACTGAGAGCAGCTGATTGAAAACAGCAGGAAACATATCTTTGTATATTACTGTCATTTCCAGACAAGAGGCAATTGGAGAACAATTCTACATAACCAAATTCTCTGAATATTTTCCTGTTTCTCAGAAAAAAAATTAATGTAACATTTCTGAAAAACTAAATTTTTCCCCCAATCCTATTCAACTTACTAAATCAGAGAAAAGGCAGCAGTTAATTTTGTACAATGACAGATTCCATTGCAACTAGTTCAGTTTGGCTGTTTGTACGATTAGCTTCCACAAATGATTAATTTTCAATTCTAAACAAAATACTATTCAGCTGCTTTGAAATGGATCATTCCCAACCTACATCAGTTAATGCAATCTGCTTTAGTCATTAGGGCTAATAAATTAATTAAATTGAAGCCAATGTTGTGGCACAGCCAGTTAAGCTCCCACCTGCAACACTGGCATTCCATCTGGACATCTGTTGGAATCCCAGCTGCTCCACTTCCATTCCAGCTCCCTGCTAATGTGCCTGGGACAACAGCAGAGGATAACCCACGTCCTTGTTCCCCTGTATTCACATGGGAGACCCTGAAAAATCTCCTGGCTCCTGGCTTCAGCCTGACCTAGCCCAGCCATTGCAGCCCCTTGGGGAGTGAACCATCGGATTGAAGATCTATCTATCTCTGCAACTCTGCCTTTCAAATAAATAAATAATTCTTTAAATTAATTAATTAATTGAACTGTAATTTTTTTAGTTTAGTTTTAACCACTGAATCAGATCCAATGTATACTGAACCAATCAATTTGTGACCATTGGCTACTACTACATCTAATGGAACAATTTTATGTCCAATAAGGAATGACTATGTTTACAATCAAGCAAGTTTTATCCATGCAGTTCTATAAATATTTAATCATACATTACATAATGACATCTGGATCAACAATGGAATGCATATATGGCCGTATACATCATATAGCCTAGTTTCCCCCTTTTAAAACATCACCCTTAGGCCGGCGCCGTGGCTCAATAGGCTAATCCTCCACCTTGCGGCGCCGGCACACCGGGTTCTAGTCCCGGTCGGGGCGCCGGATTCTGTCCCGGTTGCCCCTCTTCCAGGCCAGCTCTCTGCTATGGCCAGGGAGTGCAGTGGAGGATGGCCCAGGTGCTTGGGCCCTGCACCCCATGGGAGACCAGGAAAAGCACCTGGATCCTGGCTCCTGCCATCGGATCAGCGCGGTGCGCCGGCTGCAGCGGCGGCCATTGGAGGGTGAACCAACGGCAAAGGAAGACCTTTCTCTCTCTGTCTCTCTCACTGTCCACTCTGCCTGTCAAAAAAAAAAAAAAAAAAAAAAAAAACATCACCCTTATTATCCACAGACAGATGTCCTCACAGAATGCTTGAACAGACTTCCAAAGGCAGATCAGAAATATCAATCAAAGGAAAAGTTCTCAAAGAATGAGATGCCTTCTTTCAGGACCAATGTATTCATCAAGTCAGGGACAATGATTTGGCCCTTTGTCTGTAATAGGATTCCTGGGTTTAACAAAAACCACTGACAATTATTCAAGTCAAAATGTACCACTAAGAAATTCCATGTCAGCAAGACCTGCATTAGCATTGCTCCTGCACTCAGACAGTGGCTGGGAAGAGTTTATTGAAAGCAAGTAACCTTGGTGCCAATGCAGTGATGGGCATGAGGACCCAGCAGGCCAGTTCAGTTATATGTTTTGCAATTGGAGGTCTGTGAGGTGCATGTTCTATCCTACATCATAATGCCTAAGAGTAATCTCTGTTGTCACATTTAGAATTTTCTGACCTAACAACTTTATTATTTTGTATTCAATTGAGTTTTCCCTTTCTACTGTATCTTGCCCTTCCTCTCATATAAGAATATAGATTCATGTTATACATTTCCATTAATATAATAAACAGAATTCTCCCCCTTGACACTGAATTGATCTCCATCTTCTATCTCTGGTATACAGATAAATGATAGATAAGAGGGAATTTCTTAGAGGGATTGCTTTACTTGATTATGAGGATTGAGACTTCCCACCACAGACTGTGTGGAAGCTGAAGAACCAGGGATGCTGATGGCATGGCTCAGCCCATGTCCGAAAGCCTCAGAACCAAGAAAGCTCATGGTGTTTTTCTTGGTTTGATGGTGAACACCTGAGAACCATGAGGGCCTCTGGTAAAAGTCCTAGAACCCAAAGGCTGGAGGAACTGGAATTCTGATGTCCAAGGGGAGGAGAATGGTAACTCTTCTCCAGAAGAAAGGGAGGGAGGGAGGAAAGGACAGCCGGACTGTGAGGTTTATCTTTCCTTTTGTATCTTGTCCTGAAGCCAGTGGGATGCTTCCAGCCCATGTTGAAGGTGGATTTCCACTCAGTCCTCTAGTTGACAATCTCCTCTAAATGCTCATGGAAATACTAGAAATAATGCTTCACCAACTCCTAGGTTCTCCTTAAAAAATTAAAAAAAAACTCTGAGAGTAAACATGGAACATATTTCTGAAATAAAGCAGTGTGTCAAAAATAGGTTAGATATTCTGATTGCAAAATAGGTAAATAAATAAGAAGGAAGGGCGACAGGTTCCAAGCAAGTAGAAAGCACTGTAAGACAAATTGCAGGAGACCCTGAGCCTAAGAACAACTTTTTTGGCTCCATGCTCAACCCTTCAAGCAAAATAGAGCAGTGCTACAGATTCCTCAACCCAATGGGCCCCTGGTCCATCCCCTGTAGTTATTCTGCATAGAAGTCCCTCCCTTAGAGATCTGCCAGGCAGGGTCAAGCCTCCATTGCTTGAATCTCCTCACCCACAAGGCTTTAGGTAGAGGTAATCTGGCCTATTGAAAGTGGCATGACAGGACCCTTCTTTTGAAACTGAAGGGACAGAATTGCCCTCTTGTCTATCATTTATCTGTGTGCCAGAGAAATGATATAGAAGATAGAAATCAATTCAGTGCCAAGGGGAAGAATTCTGTTTATTATATTAATGGAAATGTCCTAACATGAATTATATTCTTGCGTGGGAGGAAAGGCAAGATATGGTAGAAAGGGAAAACTCAATTTAATATAACTAATATAAAAATAGATCTGAATTGCCTTTTGATCAATTCACCCCTCGACTTGAAAACTAGGACACTTCTGTTTGCAGCACAATAGCACTGTGTGCAATAATCATGCATTAGCCTTTTCTGCCTTCCTCCTTGTCAGTTCAAACTGACAGACTTCTTGTGAGTTTAGCCGAGTAACTGTAGTCTACACCTATACTAACCTCTTTGATAATGGATACTTAGTCACATACTTAGAGTTCACTTCCAAACATATTTTCTAATTTTTGCATTAACAATAGGCTAAGAATTTCTCAAATTTTAAAATTCCAGTTCCTTTGTGCTGATTAATTCCATCTTTAAGAAATTCCTCTCTTCTCATAATATACCATAAGTGTTCAGGAAAAAAATAAAGTTGTTCTTTCAATATTTTGCCCACAAATAGCCCCAGCTAACAAATTTCTACAAAACACTAGAACATAAACAGAACTTAGCTAAGTTCTTTGACACTCTGTAATGAGAACCACCTTTTATTTGTTGTCCTATAATGACATGTTCTCTAATTCTGTTTTAGAATATATCAGAATGGCCTTTACTATTCACATTTCTAATAACATTTTGTATAGGATTACCTATGCATTCTTTAAGGATAAGGAAGTGTTCATCAAGGGGAACCACTTCCTTTTTAAGCCTTCTCAAGGATCACCTTTAGCAATTTCTTTGCAATCTCAGCTTTTCTAGCATACCCTTCAAAATATTTCCAGTCTTTACTGGTTTTTCTGATCTAAAGCTGCTTTCAAAATTTTAGGAATTTGTTAAAGCAGTTACTCATTTCCTGGTACTCTTTCTGTCTTAGCTTGGTTTCTTTGGCCCATAGATTCTATAGTTTATAAACAGCAGAAATTCAAGTCTCACAATTCTGAAGGTTGGCACTCCAGGATATGTGTGCCAAGAGTGTTAAGTTCCAGTGGGAAACCTTCACCATATTGCATACATCTTACTTCTCATGTATCCTCACATGGAAATAATAGTGCTACGTAGCTCTCAGGCCCCTTCTTATAAAGGAACTAGTCCCATTGACAATGGCTTTAAATTCTAATAAATTCCCTTGGCCAGCGCTGCAGCTCAATAGGCTAATCCTTCACTAGCGGCGCCGGCACACCGGGTTCTAGTCCCGGTCAGGGCGCCCGATTCTGTCCCGGTTGCCCCTCTTCCAGGCCAGCTCTCTGCTGTGGCCCGGGAGTGCAGTGGAGGATGGCCCAAGTGCTTGGGCCCTGTACCCCATGGGAGACCAGGAGAAGCACCTGGCTCCTGCCTTCAGATCAGCGCGGTGCGCGGGCCGCAGCGCGCCAGCGGTGGCAGCCATTGGAGGGTGAACCAACGGCAAAAGGAAGACCTTTCTCTCTGTCTCTCTCTCTCACTATCCACTCTGCCTGTCAAAAAAAAAAAAAAATTCTAATAAATTCCCGAGTACTTTATCTCCAAATGCTGTTGCATAAGGATGAGAGTTTCAACATAAACATTTTGAGGGACACCAGCATTCAGTCCATTGCTGTCTTCTACTCATAATTTGGAAATTAATTGCTAAGGTTTAATGTGTTTTTATTTTTTAAGGTTCATTTATTTATTTGAAAGAGCTACACAGAGAGAGGAGAGGCAGAGAGAGGTCTTCCATCTGCTGGTTCACTCCCCAATTGGCTGCAATGGTCAGAGCTGTGCCGATCCAAAGTCAGGCGCCTCTTCCAGGTCTCCCATGTGGGTGCAGGGGCCCAGGGACATGAGATATCTTCCACTGCTTTCCCACACCATAGCAGAGAGCTGGATAAGAAGTGGAGCGGCTGGGTCTCGAACCGGTGTCCCATGGGATGTTGACATTGCAGGCTGTAGCCTTACCCTCTATGCCAAGGGGCCAGCCCCAAGATTTAATGTTGTAAAACATTTTTACCTCATCAAGCTTCCATAAGAATACCTCTAAATTATTCTCCTTAAACTAAGTGTGTAACTCAGAAAAATCTTGTCATATTATACAAATGAATTAAGAATTTTGTGAAGACATTGTTCCCTAAAAAAAAAAAAAAAAATTGTGATGTTTTGTGATTGCAACACTTCCCTTTCTATTTAAAACTTCAATCGTTGTCAGGCTTTGTTTAAAAACAATTGGCAGTTATCATCTTACTATTAAGAGGACTGGAGAGTTCCCACTTAAGATGTGCTTTGTTGTATGCTTAATGATACATCATCTGTCAACCTACACAGGAGAAGTGGCAGAGTTTTATCTTGACATTGTCACAGCTGTTTCAAATTTTCTTACTTAGACAATTCCCAACTTTTATAGCATATGCCACTGTCAGCCGCAATGGCTTTTCATTGCTATGCAGGAAAATGTCTAAACTTTTACTTAGAGCTCAGTTGTGAAAATGTAACTGGTTAATCATCCCTTTCATTAGGGCTTTTTACACTGCAAAAGATGTGAACATGGCCAAAAATTGGTGAATACACCAGACAAAGCTACATGGAATTATTTTAGAGTTTATTTCAAATACTCATACAGACATCTATCTTCATCAAATGTACCATTATTATCATCTTATCTATTATTTGATATCTTTATCTAAAATGTTTACATCACTTGTAACACCATTATTCAAACTTGTCCTGTTTATTTGGTGAAATTATTTTAATTCTATTACTGAGGTTTAAGAAAATTATACTAATGGGGCCAGAGCTGTGGCTCACTTGGTTAATCTCCCACCTGCAGCACCGGCATCCCAAATGGGCGCCAGGTTCTAGTCCCGGTTGCCCCTCTTCAGTCCAGCTCTCTGCTGTGGCCCGGAAAGGCAGTGGAGGGCCCCTGCACCCACATGGGAGACCAGGAGGAAGCACCTGGCTCCTGGCTTTGGATCAGCACAGTGCTGGCTGTGGCAGCCGTTTGGAGAGTGAACCAATGGACGAAGACCTTTCTCTCTGTCTCTTTCTCTAACTCTGTCAAATTAAAAAAAAAAAAAAAAAAAGAAAAGAAAAAAAAAATACTGACGATTCCTCAGCTATGCAACCATTATAATATTATAATAATAAAATTTTCAACCAAGGGGCATACATTTTGTCCAGTGGTTAAGTCGCTGGTTAAGACACCCATGTACCATAGTGGAGTGCATGAGTTTGATTCCTGGTACCACCTCAGGCCACAAATTCCAGCTTTTTGCTAATGCAGATTCTGGGAGGCTCTAAACTCTAATAAATTCCCAAATGCTTTATTTCTAGATTGGATTTCATAAATCATGAGCTCAATAACACTATTGAATATATTGTGAACTCCTTTGCATCTTTGACATTGTTTTTCCTTGAATAATAACGTACTATCTCTGGATGACAAAATTTTTATTTTCTCTTATAATTTGGAGGCTGTTTAAACAGAACAGACATAGTTGACCACAAAACTATAATAACTCTCATTACACGAAGAGATTCTATTAATTTCCTCAGGTCAATTTATGCCTTGAAATTGCTTCTTTTTTTTTTAAGATTTTGCATTGTCTCCTAATCACTCTTTCCAAAAACACAAATCCAATAGATTATTCCATCTCCTAAATTACAGACATTATAGTAGCAATCAAAAAAAGCTAGCACTACTTATCTCCATTCCACAAATCCATAAACACAAAGGCATACCTACCATAGGAGCTGCAGCAGCCTCTGCTGATTGGTTGCTGTTCCTTACAGCAAGGGCTGGCAAACTGCAGCACATGATCCAACCAGTGGTTTGCTGCCAGTTTGGTTAGCAGAGTTGCACTGGAGCTCAGCAGTGTCCATTCTTTTACTGTTGCTGAGGTTTGTTGACTACTGATAACAGAGACTGTCCATTGAAGCATAAAATATTTACACTGGTAATTTCCAGGAAACATTTGCAAAATCTACACTAATGCAGCTAATCAATTTCATGTAATGCTGAACTTGGAAATATTCTCCCTGGACATCATCTTCAACCTTTTCAAGAGCTTTTTGAATCAATAGTACAATCATTTCATTTGATTTTATAAATATAATTTCTTCAGGCTGAATCCTTCCTGTTACTTTTTGACTAACCTCAAAATCTCATGTTTTTTAAGTGTTTTAAAAAGATTTATTTTTTTTTACATTTAGTTAAAAAGCAGAGTGACAGAGGGAGAAAGAGTGGGAGATATTTTCCATCCATTGTTTCATTCCCCAAATGCCCAAATGAGCTAGGGATAGGCTGGGTTGAAGTCTGGAGGAAGTAACATTATCTGGCTGTCTCATGTATGTATCCGAGAATCATATTTTTGGGTCACCATCTGCTGCCTCCTACGCCCATTAGCAGGAAGGTGGATCAGAAGTGTGAACTAGCTGGGATGGGGTGCAGCCGTCCCAAGCAGTGGCTTAATCTTCATTGCCACGATGCCTGCTCCCAAGAAATAGCAATGCTGCTGAACCACAAAATCCATTTTGTCTCCGCATTACTAAATCATTTTCAGTAATTTCCATTTATGTCACTACTACAATTTTCCACCTTCTAATATACCCTTTTTGGATATCCATTGCCTCCCAATACCTCCCTTTGCCCCAGTTTTACTTCTCCTAGACTTTCTCCGTTCTCCTTTTAACATTCGGAGTCTCCTATGTCTCAGTGAGAGTTGAGCTCAGTTTAACTGGAGCTTCTCTATCACTACAGTAATTGGAAAAAACTCTGTGTTACTGCCTAAAATGAACATCAAGTGTTGCTTCATTAATTATCACCTACTGAGTAAGCTTTATATTTCAGATCAAGAACCACCTTTTCAGGAAATCCTTTCTTAACCATCCTTTCTCCCACTGCATAAATCCAGCCACTTTGTAATTAGCTCTCATAAGAGGTAACTTCAACCTTTAAGATCATAAACCTAAATGGATATGAAATGAACTCATGTTAAAATCATGTTTTGATAAATTAAGTTTACTGAAATACAATTAACAATTGTTGGCACAAAATTAGCTTTTCATTTGGGTGGGGCACTGCAGCAGGATGGAGGGAAAGTGGGAGTTTCTCCACTGGACAGAACGTATTTGCTTGTTTATAGACAGACACATTGCTATCTAAAATGTATAGAGTGGAAAAGTAGGTCAAAGACAATGCTAGAGCTTTCATGGAATCAAAATCAGGCAATGAAGAATGGGCTCTAAATAATGCATAGTTTCCCATGGAAGCACAGATTTTCCTCTAAACTATTTATACTATGCTTTATAAAAAAGAATTATTTATGTATCTGAAAGGCAGTGTGTGTGTGTGTGCATGTGTGTGTATGTGTGTGGTGTGTGTGTGTGTGTGTGTGTGTGAGAGAGAGAGAGAGAGAGAGAGAGACCTTCCATTTTCTAGTTCACTCCCCAAATGGCCATGACACTCAGGGCTGTCTCAGATTAAAGCCAGGAGACAGGAAATTCATCCTGGTCTCCCACATGAGTGGTAGGGGCCCAAGCATTTGAGCCACTATCTGCTGCCTTCCTAGGTGCATTCGCAGGAAGCTGAATCAGTAGCAGAGTGGCTGGGACTTGAACTGGCATTCCCGTATGGGATGCTAGTGTCCCAAGAATGGACTGAGTTCTCTGTGCAATAATGCTGGCCCCTATTCTGTGCTTTTAATATCATTTTTTACAGTGGTAATGTTGTTTGTGTGTGTCTTTTATCCCTATCTAGCACTAAACTTTGTAAGAGCTGGGACCAAATCTTTTTGTTTACTAATTTATTACTAGCACCATATTAACAATAGTTCTTTAAATAAAATATGTGACCAATAAACATTATTCAAATAAGTAATAATCATAATCACAATAGGATTTTATTTGTGAATACGAATTTAATCAAGATTAATATATACCAAAACTTATACTTCAGACAAAATAATGTAAATATAAGAGTGATGGAGTAGCATTAACGTGTAACAGCATGAATTTTGGAGTTAGGTTTTGTCTAGCTAGACTAATATGTTATCTCTCTCTATATATACATACATAAATACACATATATCCCTGTATACAAGTGTATATTTATGCATTATTAATTACATGTATTATTATTAGTTATTATGTATTATTAATAGACATATAATTAATATGTATATTAATGTATATATATATACATTCAGAAACAGATATGTCACTAAGTGGCTATTTATATCATTTTATATAGTCTAAAGTAGCAGAAAAGAGCAAGAAACAATATTATATATCCCAACACATGTTACTTCTGTACCAATAAATTTAAAATTCAGTTTTGAGTTATAATCACAAAATTAAAAATGTTATGCACTTGCCAGACAATGAAAGTTAATAAAAACATTATATTACAAAATGAGACTTAAAATAAAGGTGCTGTAAATATCTGATACCCAAGACAAGATATCTAATCCATAGGAAATATGAAGAAAAAACAAAATTCGGAAGAAAACATTAAATCAAGATAATGAAAGAAATTATGGATGCTTATCAGATTGTATATGATAAGTTGTTGGTGTTATAATTGTCTTCTGACATTCCTCAAAGGTTTACTAAAATATATTCTTCAACCTCTGGAAAGAGAAATGATCCAACTATGTTTTTATGCTGCATAAAAAATTACCTCAAGTTTGCGACGTTCTACAAGCCCCATTGTTATCTCACAGTTTTTTGTGGGTTTGCATCAGGCATGGCTTACCCCATCCTCTGTTCAGGGTCACAAAACATGTTAGCTAGGACTGAGTTCCCTTCTGCAGTCTCTACCAAGAACATCTTTTCCAGGGATAGAGTTGCTGTCAACATTCAGTTTCTTGTAGTTATGGAACTCATGGTAGCTTGCCTCTGGAAGGGCACTGAGAAAGAGGAGAAGGAATGAGACCCAAAGTGTCTCGTTTATGGGCAAGTAAATACATTTTGTCCTATTGAAAAACTGCCCTTTTCTCCACATCCCTATTCCAGGGAGAGGGAACACCTGATGGGTGTGTTCTTACAAGTTCAAGTCACAGAGAGTAGTAGTTGTAACTCTGTGTCTTCTATGAGGGAATCATGAGTTACCTACCATCACCTTCACACTAATTATGAGATAATGAATGGATTGAAATTTCATCACATTTGCATGTTCCAATCATTAGGAATAAATCACAGAGCTGGTCCATGCAAAGGGATGAAATTAAAGCAGGTGTTCAGGGCCGGCGCCGCGGCTCACTAGGCTAATCCTCCGCCTAGCGGCGCCGGCACACCGGGTTCTAGTCCCGGTCGGGGCCCCGGATTCTGTCCCGGTTGCCCCTCTTCCAGGCCAGCCCTCTGCTGTGGCCAGGGAGTGCAGTGGAGGATGGCCCAGGTGCTTGGGCCCTGCACCCCATGGGAGACCAGGAAAAGCACCTGGCTCCTGGCTCCTGCCATCGGATCAGCGCGGTGTGCCAGCCGCAGCGCACCGGCCGCGGCGGCCATTGGAGGGTGAACCAACGGCAAAAGGAAGACCTTTCTCTCTCTCTCTCTCACTGTCCACTCTGCCTGTCAAAAAAAATAAATAAAAAAAAATAAAATAAAGTAGGTGTTCAGGATCTGGTGCTGAGGTGTAGCAGGTAGAGTCTCCGCCTGCAGTGCCAGCATCCCATATGGGCACTAGTTCAAGTCCCAGCTGCTCCACTTCCAATCCAGCTCTCTGCTATGGCCTGGGAAAGCAGTTGAAGATGGCTCAGGTCCTTGGGCCCCTACATCACGTGGGAAGACCCAGAGGTAGCTCCTGGTTACTGGTTTTGGATCAGCACAGCTCAGGCTATTGTGCCATCTGGGCAGTGAAGCAGTGGATGGAAGACCTCTCTCTCTCTCTCTCTCTCTCTCTCTCTCTCCCTCCCTCTGTCTTTCTGTGTGTCTCTCCTTCTCTCTCTGTGTAACTCTGACTTTCAAATTAATAAATCTTTGTTTTTTTTTTTTTTTTTTTTTAAAGTAGGTGTTTAATCAATCATAGTTAAGACACCTACATCCCACACTATGATGCCTGAGATCAACTCTCAGCTTTGGCTTCTGACTCCAGATTCTGCGAATACACTCTGGCGAGCAGCAGGAAGAGGTTAAGTAATTAGATGCTTGCCACAAACATGGGAAACCGGGACTGGGTTCTTGGTTCCTGGATTTAATCTTGCCCAGGCCTGGTTATTGGCATCTTTTATGAATTGAACCAGCAGAAGCGAGTTCTGTCTCTTTGTTGCTATTTCTCTCTTAAGTAAAAAGAAAAAAGGGAGGGAATTACTCAAGAAAGGGTGTGAACGGAGACAAGAATTGTGAGGGTCACTTTGGGGTGTGATCACTGCATTCTGCAATTTAACTCTTAAACCATTGCATAATCTTAAGAGATAAGTACAACATAACACAGCATTTTCAGAAACTTTAGTGGGACATATTTATTTTGAAATTCAATTGTAAAAGGATTTGTAAAGTGGCAACATATAACTTATTCAGTAGTGTACTACCAAAAAGTAACTGAAGTGTTTTATTAAGAAGAATCTATCTGTACCTAAAATATACAATTAATATATATTCATTGAAATCTTGGAAATAGCTACCTTAATACCTCTCTATTATGTATTTATCTATATTCTTATAGACTGACAGATAATTGAATTTGTGATGATCAACAATTATCTTAATTACTATAGATTCTTATTCAAAAGCAATAGTATAATTGAACCTTCATATTCACAAATTTAATCATATAGAGATTGAAAACATAAGCAGAAATTTCAAGAAAGCTGAAACTGTGCTGAATTTTCCTCTTGTCATTCTGTAGACAATGCAACAACTCCTTACATAACTTTATATTGTTTAAGGTGTATGTAATCTAGCAATACTTTAAAATATACATGAGGATGGGCATGGGATATATGAAAATACTGTGCCATAAGGAATTCGAGCACTTGCAGGTTTTGGTGTCTTCACTGTGGTCCTGAACCCAATCCTGAAGGCACTGAGAGATGACTTGATTCTAAAGTCACCGTAAAGTCACCGTCTGCAGCTGTAGGTAAACCAGACGCCAATGGATCCAAAGCTGACTATTGTATGCCGAGAGAAAGCAATATGTAACTGTTGTTTCTATCTCCTTATCATTCCTACCAATTTGTATCTTCAGGTATCCTCTCTCCACTGCCTGTATTTATTCCTTCCTCAATCCTGTATTATCTACGGTTGCTTATAATGAAAGTTTTATACTTTTCAAACAGCATGGAGATCTGGTTAAATTATGTGAAGACAAAAACCTAAAGCACTATTTTAAACAGAGGATTTCTCCTGAAGGGAGGTCTGCTTTGTTTGTTTGCTTGATTATTCACTGCACCTGCAACCAGAACCTGAAAGGATATATGAGAGGATGCGATTTCATTAATGAATTGAGTTAAATAGTTTAATATTTAAATATTAAATATTTGACTGCATATCTGTATGTTTTAGAATAAAGGTAGGAAAATGGACAAGAAAGCAAACAAAGCAGTGATTAGGCAATGAAAGGAGGGCCAGGAAGATGGAGTTAAATAATTTATTTAACAGTCCAACAAAGAAATGAAGGAAACAAACAGCAAGCAAACAAAGCTACCTTCCAATCTTCATAGAGGTACTCTCAGAACGTTAGATGACAGACTGAGGTGCTTTGTTTTCTTTTGTTTTGTTTAGCTCTTCCATCTGAACATAGAGTAGTAATCACTAGCAGGTGATGATAGAGTGAGTTTGGATAACAAGAACCAGATTTCCTAGTGTTACACAGCATAGTGAGTGGTTATAGAACACAATAACCTATTGCATATTTTTGCTGAGCCCCAAGATTCATAATGGCAAAAAGTAATGACAATGACACCATAATGACACAGAGAGAAGCATTAATGACTCTGATTTGATCAGTACACATTTTGCACATGTATTGAAATATTACATTATATCCAATAAATATGTCCAGTTATTGTTAATAAAAATTTAACATTTTAAAAAAATATTTTATTTTAAAGACAGAGTTACAGAATGAGAGAGAAAGAGATCTTTCTCCCACTGGTTCACTCCCCATATAGCTGCAATGGCTGGGGCTTTGGAAACCAGGGCCAGGAACTCCATTTGGATTTCCCACATGGGTGGCAAGGAGCTGGATGGTAAGTGGAGCAGCTGAAACTCAAACAGTAGCCTATATGGGATGCCAGCATTGTAGGTAGTGGTTTAACCTGCTGTGTCACAGCATCAGCCCCAAGGAAAAAAAAAACTATTATTTTTAAAATATATGGTAAATAAGAAGAAAATGAGAAAAAAAAAACATGTCTCTATTTACCACTGACCACTTGGCATGTGGGGAATCTTTAAATCATAGGAGTGGGTAATAGCACAATCAATTGTATCAACTCAATCTCCCTCAAATTAACCAAATTCATGGTGAATACGGGTGTGAGAGAGAGGGGAAGAAAGAAAGTGAGAGAATTTGAGCTCCAGTTCTGGATCAAAATAGTACGACACAAGGCTATTATACTTGCTGTAAATTCATCATAGGAAAATTACTGCTTAAGAAAACCACCTCAGGATTCACTGCTTTTTAGCAATTACTTACCATTTTTCAGTAGTCTAAGGAGTGCTGTGTGGTGTTGCTCATCTGAACAAAGCCTTGTTGGGCTTCCCTAGGTTTGTGAATGCTCCAGGATGGTGAGTCTGCTAGCTGCCAGGGTTTGTCCTTACTCAGCGGACTCAGCTGGGTTTGCTCTTTAGGCAAAGGCATTGGGGTAAAATCAAGGGCAGACAAGATCTAGGCATAGAGTTTCTTCTGCCACATGGGCAAGCCAATCGCAAGGCCAGTCTTATCCAAGGAACTGAAAAACACTCTCCCCTCTTCATGGGAGAAATTGGAATTGGAAAAGTTCATAAAGCAGAGGGGAGAGAGTGAGAGAATTTTATCCTCTGGTCCATTCCCCAAATGCCCAAAATGGCTAGGGTTGGGCCAAACCAAAGCTAGGAGCTGGGGAAATCAATCTGAAAGTCTCCCATATGGGTAACAACGACTCAAGTATTTCAGGCATCACCAGTGCCTACCAGGATTTGCTTTAGCAGGAAGCTGGAGTCAGGAGCCAGACCAGGTATGGAATCCAAACATTGTGATGTAGCATGTGAGTGTCTTACCTGGTCTCTTTACTGCCAAGTCAAACACCTGTCTACACACCCTAACCCTACACACACACACACACACACACACACACATTTTTGAGGGAATAGTAGTTTGTTAAACACCCAAACACTCCCCAGCATAACACTGGGTTCACCAGTAATCAAGTTATAACATATAATATAGTAGAAGAGAGACAAAAAAGTGAAAAAAAAAACAAATACTAAAATCAGAATTTGAAAAGTTGACAATTCATTTCAGGGAGTTGAAACAGAAAGGTAAAATGGAAGCCGCTAGATAGCTGTGAAGTAACTTCAAAAAATGAAAACAGGATGTAGTGACTATTACCAGTTATTACATGGTAGAGATGAGCACAGACAGGAACTGGCTAGATTTGTTTCGCAGAAATTGAAGAAAATAGATTCCAGAGATGAAAGCACTGATGAGACTGGAATCATTGCCTGCCTTGTCCCATTAAAGAAGCAGAGACCAGATTGAAAACATCTTTGAGGAACAGACTTCTCAATCACTCAGCTCTGCAGCTCCCACTGTCCTTGGCTTCCAGTCCCAGCTCCTTGTCAGGAAGTACACTCCTCTCCTGATGTGCTTCCTTCTTTCGGGATAATCTTTTCCCCTTCCATTAACTTCAGTCATTACAAAACTTTGAGTAAAATGTTCCATTTTTCACTTCCAGTCTTTTAAAAATAATTTTAAAATATTATAATTGACAATTTTGCTTAGGGGGAATAAGTCAAGAGACTGATTATTGTTTATGACGACTGCAGGTGTTAACAGGACATTGAGCACTTAATTGCTGAGAGTAGGTTTTAAGTGTTCATGTCACAGAAAAAGGATATCATGTGAGAGAATAGATATGTTAATTATTTTAAGCAATCCCACAATGTATCAAAACATGTTGTGAACCAACAAAAGACTGATCTCTCTCTCTCTCTCCCTTTCTCTCAGTAATTCTGCCTTTCAAATAAATAAAATAAACCTTTTTGAAAAATAAAACTAATAAATTGTGTAAACGTATTTGGGAATCATTTCAAATATGTATAGAAGGTATGATATATTTGCGAGAAGTTATAATATGCAAATACATGAAGTATCTATCACATAAACTCAATATATTTTAAGTTAATGCTTACATTTAAATGTAATTTTAACAACAAAGAGTTGGAAAGTATCAACTTTTAAGATCATATGTTATACACAGTTTAAATTCTAATAGAATGTGCATTTTTCATGTTACAATATATCTTTTTCCAAATGAATAACCTTTTTTTACTGCTTTTTCAAACCTGAGGTGAAATTTTAACCCCACAGGGAAAAGCTTTACAGAGATGCAAATTTCCTACGAGTTGGAATCATTGAGCTGCTCTTGTGAATCCTTCACATCAGAGAACAAATCCAGTGCAAATCTGGCTCCATAAAGTTAGCAATTTTCACTATGATTTTCATAAAATCTTTACTTTGCCCACCTGCTACTTTGTTATTTAATTGTGTAATTTCTTCTAGGGTGAGTTTTTGCTTCATTTTCTACAAAGTGTCCATTTCAAAAGCAATGCTCTGGAGAATCAACTTCAATGTAAACCCCATTCGTTTTCAGGTTTATTGGCCACACAAATTTCAAGTTGAAGGATGAAGAAAAGTAGAATTGCATGATGACACGCTGATATTCACAGTGTCTATATTTGATGTTCACTCTCCAACTCAAAAGTATTGCTTGACGTAGTCAGAGGACACGAAACAACCTGCAATATAGATTGCCAGTCTTAATTTTATACATTTCGTCAAGAAATACACAAAAGCAACAGAAAGGGACCTGAGAATACAAAGATTATTCTTGAGCACTTAACAATTTTTATTTGAGAATTATTTTTGATAATTAAATGTATAGATTTACATTGTAATTGAATATGCACATCTCTTTCTGACATCTACTTCACGTAATTCACAACACACACTCAGATAAACAGGCACAAAGACACACATGGACACTCAGATTCAGAGACACAAATACACTACATAAAATTAAATAAAATTGTGATATGAATAATAGAATAATGTAAAATGTAACTTTTCTTCCTGAGGGTAATTGTCAATGTACAAATAATATAAAATTTACTAAGTATATTAAGAAATACTCAGGGATGGGGCCTGCGCCATGGTGCAGTAGGTTAATCCTCCTCCTGTGGTGCTGGCATCCCATATGGGCACCGGTTCATGTTCTGGCTACTCCTCTTCCAATCCAGCTCTCTGCTATGGCTTGGGAAAACAGTAGAAGATGGCCCAAGTTCTTGAGCCCCTGCACCCACATGGGAGACCAGGAAAAAGCACCTGGCTCCTGGCTTCAGATCAGCGCAGCTTCGGCCCTTGCAGCCATTTGAGGAGTGAAGCAACGGACGGAAGACCTTTCTCTGTCTCTCCTTCTCACTGTTTGTAACTCTACCTCTCAAATAAAATCTTTAAAAAAAAAAAAAAAGAAATACTCAGGGACACTCTTTCAGTAATATAAAACTTAAAAATTCATCCTGTACTATGGTAAAATAATTATAATTTTGCAGAATTGACTAAAATTTTTTACCCTAATTGCCTCTTTTCTCATTCCCTGAAGTATGGAAGAGGAAGAGTTACGAATGATCATTACACTAGTCTCTAAGATAAAGGTAGCACTTTGTTAAACGTAGTATAGGACATGGTATTTGTAACAGAAGGTGTTAAAACTTTGAGGTGATGAGTCATATTGGCCAGATTACCATATTACTCATAATTATAAAACGCCACAGATAGAATTTTTAGTAATGCATATATTTCCAATAATATAATCATACATGTATAATACACAACAACAGCCAAGAGTGGAGCTATTTAGTAAGACAAATTTTAAATTATACCTAGTTAACCACATGGCAAGAAGTAACAGCTTGCACATTTTAATTGGTGGGAAGCAATGCACTGTGCATTATTCTTTTCCCAAATTTTTCAGCTCATTTTCAGCTTTAAGTATAATTTTAATGTTTTCCCAGGTCAATCTATCTAAAAATTCTACCCAACATGCTTTTAAAATTAGCTCCTATCCCTCCAAACTCAAAGACCAGAAGAGGAAGAATTAGCTTTACAGTATATCTATGCATCTATTAATAATCAATAAATGGATTAGTCATTAATAATAATAGTCTTATAACTAATAAATCATTAGCCTTTACCCAGTATCCCACAGTTGTATATATAAACTCAATAGAATTAATAAAACACTGTGAACAAATGCTACTTATCAAAAATGACATTGACCAATGTGGAATGTATGTAAAATTAATGTACTAATTAATAAATATTTGAGTATAATTTTAATATGCTCATATTAACATCATCTCTGTATGCTGTTATTGAATATAATGGCAGAAACTTCATTGATGCATGTATCTTACATTCTAAACTTTCATTTTGCCCAGCAGGACAGCTAGATTTTCTTTGTAATCCTAAAAGTTCCTTTAAGAAACTACTTGCCTGCACAACGGCTCACTAGGCTAATCCTCCGCCTTGCGGCGCCGGCATACCGGGTTCTAGTCCCGGTCGGGGCGCTGGATTCTGTCCTGGTTGCCCCTCTTCCAGGCCAACTCTCTGCTGTGGCCCGGGAGTGCAATGGAGGATAGCCCAAGTACTTGGGCCCTGCACCCCAAGGGAGACCAGGATAAGTACCTGGCTCCTGCCATCGGATCAGCGCCGTGCGCGGGCCGCAGTGCGCCGGCCGCGGCGGCCATTTGAGGGTGAACCAACGGCAAAAAAAGGAAGACCTTTCTCTCTGTCTCTCTCTCTCACTGTTCACTCTGCCTGTCAAAAAAAAAAAAAAAAAAAAAAAAAAGCCGGCGCCGTGGCTAAATAGGCTAATCCTCCACCTTGCGGCGCCGGCACACCGGGTTCTAGTCCCGGTTGGGGTGCCGGATTCTGTCCCGGATGCCCCTCTTCCAGGACAGCTCTCTGCTATGGCCAGGGAGTGCAGTGGAGGATGGCCCAGGTGCTTGGGCCCTGCACCCCATGGGAGACCAGGAAAAAGCACCTGGCTCCTGGCTCCTGCCAGGATCAGCGCGGTGCGCCGGCTGCAGCGGCGGCCATTGGAGGGTGAACCAGCGGCAAAGGAAGACCTTTCTCTCTCTGTCTCTCTCTCACTGTCCACTCTGCCTGTCAAAAAAAAAAAAAAAAAAAAAAAAAAACTACTTTAAAAATATGATTTATTTATATTTAACTTCATTTTAAGTAAATGTTTTCTATCATATACAAATATTTTTCATAATAATAAATGCTTAAAACTTCCCTGTGTTTTACCCCAGCATGTAAGGCCTAGTGTTTAGTATCAACAGTCTTTATTTTGCTTCTTTTCCTTATTTGATTTAAAGCTACTGAAGAAATGAGAAAATATCCAACTGTTTTCATCAACTATGAGCTCTGGAAATTTCTTTCAACACCAATAATCCTCAAGGCTTCGCCTCTTCCTAGTGTCACTGATGCAACAGCTCCTCTAACCTGACCCCACCTCCTGATTTGCAGAATCACAATGTTGGAGACACAGATTTATTTTCTTCTAAACTTGTTCCTGATGATGGATCATGTCAATGTAATTTAAAATGATAGTAGAATCACTTATTTAAAGCTGGGAAACAGTGACTGATCGCACTTTAAAGCTTAACTTCTAGTCACAACTTTGATGTGAATCAATATAACAAGAGGTCTTGATATAATGATCCCACTGTACTACACTTAAATTGCATTTATGATCTTGCCTGTTTATATGCCATTAGAATTGTACATGATGAGTTTCCCTTAATTTTCTAACATTTCTGCATTAGCACCTGGCTTACAATGTGCAGATCTAGTAATAACAGTTGTATTATTGTTCAGCATTGTAACATAGCAGGTAAAGCCACACCCTGTGATGCTGGCATCCCATGTGGGCACCAGTTGAAGCACTGGCTGCTTTATTTCCTACCCAGCTCCCTGCTGATGGCCTGGGAAATGCTGCAGAAGATGACCCAAGTATTTGGGCCCCAGCCACCCAGATGAGAAACCAGGAAGAAGCTTCTGGCTTCAGTCCACCCAGACCCAGCTGATAGTGGCTGTCTGCGGAGTAAACCATCTGAAGGAAAAATCTCTCTCTGTCTCTCCTATGCTCTCTGTAACTCTCACTGTGAAATAAATATTTCAAAAAAAAAAAAAAAAACCTACATTTGCATCATATGAGGAACTGAGTAGGTATTAAAGAATGTTCCTCTTGTTTTATCTTTGGTAGCACATAATCAAATTACAGAAGTCCTATTGTCACACTGAAATCAACACATTACAATTTGCAACAGAAAGTAAACAATAAATGTCTATTATCAAGATGAAGCCAGAGACTAAAAATCATTTTTCTTCATTGACAGCTTGATGCCTTTCTATTTTTACTTTAATGAGATCTAAAATATGAACCAACCTTTAAGAATATTTGAGAGAAAACAGATTTGCAAAGCAAGTCATGACAATTAGGAACACAACATGCATTACTGATCATCTTTTAATTCAAACTATATAAAAATATATTGTAATTAAAATGAGGATAATAGATTTTATATTATAGCCACCAAATGAAAATAAAAAACAAAATAAATTTAGCGATTGCATTTCCTTAATGAACCTTCACATTAAGTCTAATTAAATGTATGCAATAGACAAGTTTTAAATCAAAATTAAATGTGTTCTGTTTATAAATACCTCTAAAAGGAAGTAGGAAACATGTCATAATTTGGTGGCGATTTTAGGAGAATTAGTTATCATTCTTTCTCACTTTAAAATTAGAAACAGCAGCATGGTCAGGTAAAATCCATTTCAAATCGCTATTCTACCCATTAAATTTAATTTAAATTGAAAACAATGATTAGGACAATTAAATTAGCAAGTTTGTGGCTCAGTTGTCTTTGTCTATCTTCTCAACCAAGACAATTAGATTGACTTTTAACGTGAAGATAAAACCATCAGCACAAAATTAAACCTGGAATGTCAATTGATTTCCTTGTATACAAGCTCTAGATTAGTGTTTCCATTCAATAGTTTCTTCTTATTTCTAGATTAAATGTATTCAGATAAAACTCTTCAAATGCATTTTGTTTTAAATGGGACACCTAAAGTTATATAATCCCTAGTTCAGAAGACATTTTTAAGAATGTCTTTCATTTGTACTAATATTATTCTGATTTGTACAAATGAAAATAAATCTATAAGAATAAAAGTAATTTAAGTGATATGTATTATCACATCACATTACACACAAAGCATAATTTATATACTTAATAACTCCAGCAATAACAGATCTATACCTTATATACTAAATCATTTTCCTTGTCTTTGGGATTCATATTCTCCTCTTAACGCAAGTTTCTGGCTACAGAGGAATACAGATTTCATACCCATGCATCTAAAAACATGTGTTTTGTTCTCTTCTACTATGATGGAGATGTTTTGGATTTTGTTTGCCACACATCCCAGTCCAAGGCAACTTCTCTGAGACAGAAATTTCACCAAAAATTATCATGGGAGTTTCAGTTCCTTTGGTCTTTATTTTTGAAATTATCTTTTTATTCTCCATGCTAAATGAAATTGCTCTTCTTGTATCTTGGTAGGCTCAGCAAAACATTTCTCTGAAGATATAAAGCAATCTTTTTATGTCAGTATTAAAAGTGATAGTTTGTTTACATTAAACTATCTCATATTTCTTATTATGTAAACTGGTTCTGAATTTGATAAAAACAACAACAAAAAATTAGTATTGGAATAAAATACCAATATTTTGTTTTACCTTGATGAAATTTAGGAGTCTTTAATAAGAAACTTTGAGATCAAAATCCAGAGACTTCTTCAGAAAAACAATGCCTATCTCATTTTTTCCTGAAAATTTTGACATTAAAATAAAATCATTTCTGCGCAGTCACACTGCTTTCTCAGCAAAGAAAGAAGACCCTCAATACAAAGATAACGAACTTGGTAAAAATGCTTTGCACAGTTTCATACCAAGAATATTGAATCAAAAGCTATGTAATAATAGAATGATGCATATAATGCCAAACAAGAATTAATAGTCATGGCTGGACAGTAACATATTTTCAAATTAAGGTTACAGTAAGAAAACACATGTTCAAAAATAATTCAAAATGAGCACATTAATTTACTTATTTCAGCAGAATGTTTCTATGGAATCTCTGAGAACTTGTATCAGTTTTCTGATATTGCTAATCAATGCAATGGTTTGGATATTATTTGTCCCTCAGGGGTTTACTGTTGGAGGTTTGGTTCCCGGGGTGGCACCGTTGAAGTGGTAGTGGAACCTCTAACAGATATGGCTTCCTGAGAAATGGTTACAGCTGGAGCACAGCCCTTGGAAAGGATTAAGGTAGTTTTCATGGGATTTCAACTCACCAAGAGTGAATTGTTCTAAAAGAGCAAGCCTGATCCCCAAGTCCTTCTCTGAATTCTTGTATAACCATGTGACCTCTATTTCTTGTCCGTGCTCTCCCATGATTCCATCTATAATGGCATGATGCAGCCTGTGCCAGGCTGTTTGGAATTTCAGCTTCTAGAACTTTATGTTACATAATTCTTTATTTTTAAGTACCCGGTACTCAGGTACTGCTATAGCAATGGAAAATGGAACAATACAGTCAATAACTGTACAAACCTAGATGTTTTAAGAGCACATTCATCACATAATTTTGAAATGAGTACATATTTTTATTTTTACTCTATCATTGGCTTATGGTCTTGTAAAACTATAAGAAAAATATTGATGGGTTGGGTTCTCATCTAGGGGCTCAACTGGAGAAAGATCCATTTCCCTTAATCAAGTAGTCAGTAGTAGCACTCAGTTTCCTGTGATAAGTTTTGGGAGGTTCATTCACTGCTGACTGTCAGAGGTACCTTCAGTTCCTGCAGATAAAATCAGTTAATCTTCACTTAAGGTTTACCAACATGGCTGCTTGCATCCAAACATCTCCTCATTAGATAAATGTTACAATTTTAGGTTACATTATCATGCATGCACATTTACATGTATAATTCCATTTTTCAGGTATATTTTTTATTCTGAGCTATTTATTGTTCTTGTCCATACTCAAGGAGGATAGACTACATCAAGACCAAGATGCCAAGGTGAGAATTTGAGAAGTGGGGATTATGGAGGCCACAAAATAGTTTTATTTACATTACTTCCAAATACTTCACTTGTTTGGACTATGAATTTATAACACATAAATCCATGCAATGAGGTAAACTTACCATAACCCAAAGTTACTAAATTAATAAAATAGATACAGAACTATCTCATATCTACCTTCATTTTCTCATAAAGTTATGCTTATTCATTTTTTATTTTCTTTAGTCATTTTACTATCCTTGTGATTTATATTATTTGTACTCTAAGTGTTGTTTTATGTGCAGAATGAAATCATCATGTTGATGTCAAGATTTACCTTGCTGATGTCAAGGGATGCCTACTGGCTGTGTACTTAGTAAAATTATCTCCTTCCATAGACTCCACTACCTCCCATGAACAACACTTCCATTCTTAGAACTAAGACAGAAAATATTCTCGTGTGTCCAAACAGGGTTCAGGATTCTGTATAGAAATATTTGAATGAGACAGCCAGCAAAAGGTGAGCCTAAGGATATGTGCAAGCAGATGCGCAGCACCTAAGGAAAAAGAGAGATTATGCTGGATCTTCATTCAATTCATTCAATGAATAAAAATATGTGAATCATATAATTATTCTTATTAGTATTATATTTAAGAATATTATTAAATATATTCAATAATATTAATATACACATGAAATAATAAATGCGAAATGCAGTGCCACCATTTATCTTGAAGATACTTTTTCAAGGGATACCTGAAATTATTTATTATGCGAACCCAAATATACTACACTTTTCCTCTCTCTCCCTCTCTCCCTCTCTCTCTCTTTCTCTCTCTCTCTCTCTCTATATATATAGGTGGCTTATAAACAGCAGAAATTTCATACAGTTGTGGAGGCTGACCAAGATCAAGGTACTAGGATAATCAATGTCTTGCGAGAGTTTCACTTTCTGGTTGGGAGATGGCTGTATTCTCTGGTATCTTCAGAGTGCAAAAGAGGTGCGGGTTTCTGGGGAAATCTTTCATAAAGGACTCTAATGTCATTTAGATCCTCCACAACCTAATCACCTCCTTCCAGACCCCATCCTAATGCCATCACCTTGAATCTGGATAATGACACAAACATTAGGCCATTGCACTTCCCATGTAAATTACTCAACAATGTATGAGCTATTGTTCCATCCTCTGGTTTTGTTCCTTTGTTCTTGAACACACAAACTGTTAGCCCAGAGGAAACTAAACCTGCTCAGTGTGTCTGGAACAGATGTCTACATCTGTTTTATCTCTCCAGACTTCTCTCTTGGTGCATATCCATCTCTAGCATTTAGTTTGACAGCCACACTGAACTACACAATTTTTTGAATCCTAGATTTTGCTTGGTATTCTCTTGCAGGTCTCTTGATTTGGCAAGATCCTATTTATCAACTTAGAAATTATGTCCACCAAGATGTTTTTCTTTACTTCTCAAGTTCAGGTATTTCTCTGTGGCAAAATATATAATCCTCTACTGATATTTCTTCTAACTGTCTTCCTCCTGGGAACATATGCTCCTTTAGTAGAGAGGTTGCTTAACCAATCTCCGGTCATGCTTGATAACTTTCAATTAAATCCTGACATTGTGTATGACATATTGCAGGTACTCCTGATGATAATGTCACTGTGTCAGACAGCCTTTAGTCTCTTCTCTGTTTTGTTGAGAGAAGGTTGGAAATCATATACCCCAATTATGGATTGAGCCAGTTGGGTATAGTGATCATAATAATTCACTTAACTATTGTTTTCCTCTCTTCTACTGTTCATGGAACCCATGAGACCGGGTATTTGCTACTGCCTAATCATTTTGGGAATCATGTATGCCAATTTTGTCTCTGTAGCACTGTATAACTGATAAGATACCATTTTACTTTTAAAGGCTTTTCGTAGCAGCTACTGGTATTCATTTATGCATTGTTAGCTTTAAAAAATACTTCAAATCATTAAAATTCATGTTAATTTTCTTCTTATTGGGAACTTGACTAGGTGTTGGATTCTCTAAACTGTTCATATCAGTCTTCTCTGCCTCACAATAGTGGAATTTCACCTGAAATCCCAAGATTCATTGTGCCAATCTTGGGAAATAACATGAGACGGTTAGCACACTTTCTGCATTTTCCTAGTTTTCTAGTCTTTGATCCTTCAAGAATTGCTTGCCTTAAATTTCCAATGCAATCAAACAGATATTTATTTGTATTTATTCAACTTTCCATTGGTTCTTGATGGAAGCATCCATTTGCATTCAACTTTTAATAAACAATAAATGTGTGGACCTGCATGCTTTATATACACCATGAGCAAAATGCATCAGCAGAAATAAGTTTCACTCTATGAAATTAATATTTAAACTTACTAAATATACAAAAACCACATATTAAAAATGACAAAATTTTATAAAATGTGAACTCAAAATTCCTAACGTATATTTGAACTAAATTCTTTCCAACTTTTCTCTTTTTCCTCTATAGCAGTTAACATTTTCAGGGGCTAGTATCTGAAGAGGAGATCTACAATTATTTGATGAAGATAATTTTCATAAATAGAGTCTTTGTGTACCCTTCAAATTCATTTTGAAATCTAATACTTTGTATGATGGCATTTGGAGATAGGACCTTTAGTAATTAGACCATAAGGATGGATATCTCACAAACTGGATTAATGCCAACATAAAAAGAGGCCAGAGAGCTAGTTTGTTCCGTTCTCCCCCATGTGAGGCAAAAAGGAAAGTTGGTTGATTGCAATTTGAAAATGAACCTTCACCATAACCTGACTAGGCTGACACTCTGGTCTTGGACCTCCAGCCCCCACAATTAAGAGAAATAAATGTTTGCCCTTCAAGTCACCTAGGGTGTGATACATGGTTCTTGCAGCCTGAACTTATACAATACTATGTAAAAAAGTATGTCTCATGATGTTGTATATTTTCTAGAATCATTAATTTCACTTCTTGTATTAACTTACATGCTATCTATCTATGTATTATTTACCTTCTGGAATCTACTTTCTCAATGAGAACCATTTCTCTTAATTGTATATAATTGAGTATTTTTAATGTTTTCTGTTCCTAAAATGTCCTCTAATCCCATGTGGGTGACAAAAACCCAATTTCATAATCTTAGTTTCAATTACATGTATGTATGTATACACAGTTTGTGCTACAATATAAACAATATAAATTGCTGTTTGTTAGACTAAAAAGTTTGAAAAGCATAAGTCAAAATGATAGAACTTGCATTACTTCAGTGATACAAGTTTATCTTTCCTTACAATCTTCTCATTTACTTTATTTTTGTTTTCTTCTTTAAAATGCTACTATTTTGGCTGGTTCCGTGGCTCAATAGGCTAATCCTACGTCTGCGGCACTGGCACCCCGGGTTCTAGTCACGGTCACGGCGCCAGATTCTGTCCCAGTTGCTCCTCTTCCTGTCCAGCTCTCTGCTGTGGCCCGGAAGTGCAGTGGAGGATGGCCCAAGTGCTTGGGCCCTGCACCCACATGGGGGACCAAGAGAAGCACCTGGCTCCAGGCTTTGGATCAGCGCGGTGCACGGGCCGCAGCGCACCGGCCACAGCAACCATTGGAGGGTGAACCAACAGAAAAGGAAGACCTTTTATTTATTTTATAAAATAAGGAAGCTATTATTTTAAATAGTGCACACTAGCTACAAATCAACATATACAGAATTGATACATCATAACTTCTTCTGGGCAAACCTTGTATGTATATGAATAATTGTTAGGTTCTAGATTTCTTTCTTAGAAATAAATTGTATATTGATTTTTGAAGAACTCTTGGGGCCAGTGCTGTGGCATACTACATTTTTTTTGTTTTGTTTTGTTTTTTGACAGGCAGAGTGGACAGTGAGAGAGAGAGACAGAGAGAAAGGTCTTCCTTTTGCCGTTGGTTCACCCTCCAATGGCCGCCATTGCTGGTACGCTGTGGCCGGCGCACCGCGCTGATTCAATGGCAGGAGCCAGGTATTTATCCTGGTCTCCCATGGGGTGCAGGGCCCAAGTACTTGGCCATCCTCCACTGCACTCCCTGGCCACAGCAGAGAGCTGGCCTGGAAGAGGGGCAACCGGGACAGAATCCGGTGCCCCAACTGGGACTAGAACCTGGTGTGCTGGCGCCGCAAGGTGGAGGATTAGCCTAGTGAGCCGTGGCACCGGCCCAAGCACACTACATTAAGCCTGAAGTGCCAGTACCATGGTTCACATCCTGGCTATTCCGCTTCCAATCCAGATCCCTGCTAATGGCCTGGGAATGGAGTGTGGGATGGTCCAATTGCTTCGGCCCTTGCACCCTCATGGGAAACAAGGAAAAAGCTCCTGATTCCTGGCTTTGAGAATCTGCCTATCTCAGGATGTTGTCGCCATTTGTGGAGTGAACCTTCTTCACAGCAGATGGAAGACCTCTCTCTCTGTCTCTCCCCCTCTTTCTCTGTAACTCTACCTCTCAAATAAGTAAATAAATATGTTAAGAAAAAGAATTTTGATATATGGAAAGTAAAATATACCTTTATATTTTTAAAAGATTTATTTTGTTTAAAAAATAGAATGAAATAAAGAGAAGGAATGACAGAATTTGGGGGGAGAAGGAGAGCAAATGGAGCAGAGAGAGAGAGAGAGATAACATTTTCCATTTGCTGGTTAATTCCCCAAATATCCATAATAGCTGGGACTTGTCTGGGCTAGGGCAGAGCTGGGACTTTTGAACTAAATCCAGATCTGCCAAGTGGATGGCAGCAACCCAATTATTTGGACAATCACTATCACCCTCCAGGATCTCCTTTGGGAGGAACCTGGAGTCAGGAGGCTGAGCCAAAAATCAAACCTAGGTCTGAGAATGCCTACCTCTACAACTATTTAGTACACCGATATATTAAGATGCAAAGTGTCGCTCCCCGTCTTCGTGGAGGAACGACACAGGACCCTGCGCTGTTCTTTCGTCTGCTCGGCCCTACCCGGGTTTGCTGCTGGTCCTTCCCGGGTTGGCTACCGACCCTTCCACCTCCGTGGAAGGGCGGTTCCCCCTAGCCACTTTCCCCACTTCCACGGGGGAGCAGCACACCGACGGCCGGCTCTCTCGGGGGCTGCACAGGTGTTCCTTCAGATAGATGTTCCTGGATGCATGTTGTCTCTCTCCTCCTTTATAGTCCTCTTCCGCCAATCCCAACTCTGCTACCCACACGCCGAGTACGCTGCTCTCCTCCAATCAGGAGTAGGTCCTACAGTTTATTGGTTGAACTGGAGGCAGCTGTGTAGAAGCTGTTTCTCCCTTCTCAGCGCCATATTGTGGGAGAGCAGATGCATAGAATAAGTCTTAATTCCAGTAACTTAGTCTAGTCTGAGTTGCTCCCCACACAAAGTAAGACAGATACTCCAAAGGCCAGTTTGAAAAAATGTCTACTTTATACCCTCTGTTAAATTAGTTGATTACTTCCAATGTTGCTTCCATTAAATATTTCAGTTGCACAAAGTGACTAAGGGATGTAAGAACAATGCCATACTTCCTTTGAAGACTAATAGGACAAACACACTTCTAATCAAGTTAAGAGAAACAGCTATAGAGAAAGGTTCTCAATAAAAATCATAGGTATGACTATTGGTTCATGGATCTGAAGGGGATCAAAGAGTTTTTTTTGAAGATTTATTTATTTATTTGTGAGCCAGAATTAAAGAGAGAGAGGAAGAGATGAGAGAGAGAGAGAGAGAGAGAGAGAGAGAGAGAGAGAGAGAAACATGCATGATTTTCCATCCAATGATGCATTCCTCAAATGGTTGCAACCACAGGGGCTGTGCCAGGTCAAAGCCAGGAGCAGGAGCTTCATTCAGGTCTCCCATGTGGGCTCAGGGACCCAATGACTTGGGCCATCTTCTGCTTCATTCCTAGGCATGTTAGCAAGGAGCTGGATCAGCAGCCGGTGCCGTGGCTCACTAGGCTAATCCTTGGCCTGCAGTGCCAGCATACCAGGTTCTAGTCCCAGTCAGGGGGCCGGATTCTGTTCCGGTTGCCCCTCTTCCAGGCCAGCTCTCTGCTGTGGCCAGGGAGTGCAGTGGAGGATGGCCCAAGTGCTTGGGCCCTGCACCCCATGGGAGACCAGGAGAAGCACCTGGCTCCTGCCTTCAGATCAGCACGGTGCACCGACCGCAGTGCACCGACCACAGTGGCCATTGGAGGGTGAACCAACAGCAAAGGAAGACTTTTCACTCTGTCTCTCTCTCTCACTGTCCATTCTGCCTGTCAAAAAAAAAAATTAAAAAAAATTAAAAAAAAAAAAAAAGAAGTGGCTCAGCCTGAAATGGAATCAGTCTCCATAAGGGATTCCAGCGTTGCAGGCCACAGTTTTACCTGCTATACCACAACACTGGCTCCTCAAAGAGACTTTTAAAGATATATTGACTATTTTAAAAGGTCAATGACAATCTGGGCAATGTTGTATATGCCATTCTGTCATTCAATTTTCTTAAGAGGATTTGTGACTCAGGAAACAATGTAATATGATACTTCCTACCTACAAAGAAGTTCAAATATAAATATTTGCTTAGCTTGCAGAATTAAAATAATCTCTGAATGTGAGTTCAGGGTGGTGTATGGAAGGGGAGGAGCTCCCAGAGGGAGTGGCCAAGAACCACAGAGAACAATGGACAGAATAAGGGCTTATTTCCTATCCATAGATACATGAGGTACAAGATTGCTACAATGGTCTTTTATAAAATTTCTAGGGGCCGGTCACCATTGTGTGACTCTTTTCTGACTATGGTCATTCTGTTTGTTCTGCAGGATTGTATGCGACGGTTAACGAGAGTTGGGTAACTTCTGTTTTCAGTTGTTAGCCACTAGACCAAGAAAGCTCTCTATATAACCAAGATGTATTTACAAACCTAGATATCATGCCTCAAATCATGATTGAATGCAGTTTTGAGTCAATACCTTACAGTTCAGAAAAGCAGATTTTCATGTTAGGAGAAAAGTGTGTATTTAGGACTAAGAACAGATCGTCGTACATGATATAATTTTCCCAAGCATCTTCTCCATCTGTAAGAATATTTTACACCCCTCCTTTGCCATGACCCCATTGTTGGCCATGGCTATATCCCCTTCTATTGTCAGTGGACAGTTGCATGCCATATACAAACTTTCCAATGTGTTCCTGTGGATTAGTTCAGCCTTTTTTTTCTTGGCTTCAATCAACAGAACACTATGTGCCAGATGGGGGCTGCTTCTTTACTCTAAAATCCATGAATAAGGACATAACACAGAGCCAAACAGAGCCACTGCCAATTTACAAACTTATGGGTGAGAGATAATTGACTATGATTACATCTACACTAACTGTCTGCTACCACAGAAAAAAGCTTGCTTTCACACTACCTCTTTTCATGATTTTCCTGTTCTCATGGCTTCTTGCATCTCTTATTTGTTCACTTTAAGTGTACTTCCAATATAGACATAAAATTACTTTATCTTTGGTCTATTATTTTAATGATACCATCCATTAACCTCCATGGTCAAAGAAGACACAAGCTACTTCTTACTGTGATCCTAAAGCCCACATTGATAGTGGCAAAAAAACAGATGTGCAAAAGTATTCCTTAGTAGCAAGCAATTGAAAGAGCCTTCTTTCATACAATATCGCTCATACATGAGTGCATATTATGGATATACACTATTCAAGTAGAAGTTAACAGTGTATTAGAGAAACTCTTTATAGTTACTCCTCCATGATATTAAAATTTGGGTATATTCAAACATTTTTTCCACATCAGAATTAAAACTCTTTATTGGCATTGCCTATGCCTCACACATCCCATATTATTTGCATTCCCACACCCACAGACCTTTTAAGAAGTTACTGAAAAATTTGTTTTTACTCTGAAAATACATCTGCAGAGTCTCTCTGATACTGTATGCCTGCAGAAGCTTTTACAGGATTCATTTTCTTTCTAGTCATCATCCCTAGACTTTCCACTGGCATGAAAGTGTTGCATTCCACTGAAGTGATTATCAAGTGACATGAAGAAATATTACATCTCTTCTCTGAAGCACTTTCTTCATTGCTTCAGTTGTTTCTTTGTCCTTTATCATCCAGTGCCATTCTGAGTCTTTTGGGCTTCTAATCATTCCATTATAGAATTCAGAATACTTTCTTCACCAGGATGTTAGCCTCTGTAGAGAAACAAGCTGATAGAATAATGATTGGTTATACTCTCATATGACATAAAGGAATCATTTATGGACCATCCCATGTCTGCATAGCACATCAAATACACTTTCCTGCTTTCATACATTTCAGCTAACAGTGAAAATACAAATTTTTCTTTTTCTGTTAGGGCTCAGTGGACTCAGTTAAATATTCTCAAGTTAATTGGAGTTTATCTATCTATTAATCTACCCATTCATCCAGACCTATAATCTTTTTTTTTTTTTTTTTGGACAGGCAGAGTGTAGAGTGTACAGTGAGAGAGAGACAGAGAGAAAGGTCTTCCTTTTTTTTGCCATTGGTTCACCCTCCAATGGCCGTCGCAGCCAGCGCGCTGCAGCCCGCGCACAGCGCTGATCCGATGGTAGGAGCCAGGTACTTATCCTGGTCTCCCATGGGGTGCAGGGCCCAAGTACTCGGGCCATCCTCCACTGCACTCTCTGGCCACAGCAGAGAGCTGGCCTGGAAGAGGGGCAACCGGGACAGAATCCGGCGCCCCAACCGGGACTAGAACCCGGTGTGCTGACGCCGCAAGGCGGAGGATTAGCCTAGTGAGCCGCGGAGCCGGCCACAGACATATAATCTTAATAACACAAAATACTGCCATTCTTCACATTTACATGTCTTTAGAATTTCTAGCTTTGATCTTGTCAGCAACTCTCTGAGATAAAAGCAAGTAGGCCCATTTTAGAGATAAGAAAATCAACGATTATAGAATGTAACGTAGGTTCTCTAAACTAAAATCATTTATATGCACAATGATTGTGACTTACAGTAGGGAATAACACATGAAATTCAGTGATAATTTTATAAATCCATCTGCAACTTTATCCTCATTTTTTACCATAGGTCAATATGGAAATCATTATCATAGGACCATATGGAAATCATTATGATGATTTTTTTTAAGCACTAGGGAAGAGAAAAACTTACCACTATAATTAAGTAGAAAGAATATGAACATTATCTCAGTAACTTATCTGAGAAATACTATATTTCTATTTTAGGGAAAAAAGTTGTCAGACGTCACTCTCTGAGAAGTTTATTCATCCTTGTCTGCTTGGCTACATGTCTTGTTTTAGTCAATAAAATGTGTGTGCTGGTAAAATACTACTCTGGGCAGTAGCTCTGCAAGCCAGCTTCTCTGTGAGCAGCTCTGTGACCTTTAACTGTCACTTCTGTGATCAAGGAAGCCTGTGGATGCAGGCAGCCCTACAGCTTCAATCCTTCAATGAATTAGGTAAGATGAGCCTTGTCGACCTGTGATGGGCATACAAAATGTGTACTATGTAAACTATATTCATTTAAGCTACTAAATACATAGATTTATTTATGAACATATCACAACTTAGCAAATAATGATGAATAGAGATTACATTTTAAAATGTTGCAATAAATGTATGTAAAACTTTTGATTATCAAATATTAAACATTAATTTACTTATTCATTTATTTAGAATAAATATGATCAAGAGTGCTGTTGTAATATCAAGCAAGGAATACATCATGAATGACATAGTTCAGAAGCTAGATATAGATCTTAAGAATGGTAAAATAGATGAAAAATACAATGATTCATAAAATAACCAAGTCAAACTCTAAAGACCCTTCTGAACATGCTTATTGCATGTTTGTGAAAGTTTTCTAACTTTTCATCTAAAAATTTAGGAAAATATTTCTACTTTGTGATAAAATTAAATAAGAAATTCTCAACAAAATTATTCAAAGAATTGTGCTTTTCTAAAATAATTATATATAAAACATTAGAATGAAATTCCTGTAATAATATAAAATGTCTTATTTCAGACTTTTAATGCATCTATTTGGATAAAAGTGTTATGAGATTTGATGCATAAATTAGCTTTCCAGGCTTCAATAACTATTAATAATGTAGGCTTTTAATTAAAAATAAATTAGTCCCATTCTAAAGGCAAAAAGATTTCCCTAAGTCACAAACGTGTTGTATAAAATATACATAACTTGTGTTCATTAAATACATCAACATGTTTTCTCCATGAAAGGAGTAATCAATCATTTTGCCAGATTTTTTCTTTGTTAAATTTTCCCAAATGAGTTTAGTCAATTGAAGAGTAACAAATTATGCATTTACATGCAACTCCAATTGACAAAATCTGTGTTGCTTAATAGCCTTCCATAAAAACAGTTGCAACAAATGATACTAAAAGTTGTGTCGCCTGTGATAACTCCAGTCATTAACCTGTGGTTGTTAGAAACAAATCAACGTGATAGACGTGGTCTTTTTGACAGGAGGCTTGAGAATTCTGAAGGTACAAGCATCATTATTAAATCATGCTTTGATATGAGCACAGGAGAAGTAAATATTAATGGGCCTTTTGTGGGTAAGAATTAATTTGCTGTCAAACAGATATTCTCTTCATAGAAAAAAAAAGGTACATTTATAGCAAAAAAATACACCATATGCATTGCCTCTGAATTATAATTAAAAGACATTAATTTTGAGCATGCCAGTATTAGTTCTAGAGGGATTTTGAGCTTCTGTATTAGTTATCTATAAAATGGCAACAATTTCTGTCTTTGCCTGGGCTTCTTCCAGGAAGCAATGTCTCTAATAAGCACTTTGAACATTCCAGTTTACCTCTTCCTCCTTTGAGACGTGCCTAATGCAAGCTCTTATATCAATTCCATTTGCATTTATGCAGGAATCTCTACCTTTTTCCCACATTTTCATCACAAATCACTTTGAAAAACCTGATGAAAGCTTCTTGTCTTCCCTGGACAGGTCAACTTTATGCACACATTTTTGTGCAGCTCATTTCAGTGGGTTCACAAACATCCATGAAGTCCATCCATACATCCTGGAGTTAGTGGTCTCAACATACACTGGTACATAGCTAACACTTGGTCTGAAGTTCTACTACTAAAGCACAGATGCTTGGGATATCTCTGGATTTTCATGCATGTAGAATTTATGTAAAGATTATATAAAGTTGATTGAAATGTGGAATTATGACTGCTAGTCTTTCTCTGGTAATCAGAATTGTCCACTGGATTAATTCTGAATGAAGAGTTGCAGCTGCCTTTTCAGGTATCATCTTGGCACATGTGCCCTGATGGCTACATGAAGAGTATGGTATGTAAAGCCATTAGGGAATGGGAGGATACTTTCCTGAACAACAGACTCTGCACCAACTTCAAACCTCTCTCTCTTCTCAGAGAGGTAAGTAGAAAGGCAAGGATACAGAGATTATGAAATGCAGAGCTCATATATGAATTCAGAATTGCCTTTAAATATTTACATACATTTTTGGATTGGCAGAAAATACATGTATGTTATTATGGGATGCTGTATTGTCAGCAGTTATATACAGCACAAGCTAAATTACACCCCGCAATTAGCCCTTTCATTTACTTTAGCAAACTATAATTCCCCTTCTATTCTGTGGAAACCCAGACTCTATCACATTCAGTGATCTACATCTTGGCATTTTTATGCAATCCCCTTCACCCCTCTACCAGTGAAAGGACCAGTGCAGTGGTGGACAGGGAAGTCTGTGCTTGACTTGGTGTGGCACCTCTATACAAACTCTTTTTCTCAGGGATGTTTATCTTTCTTGACATTCTTTAAGGCAATCAAACAGATGCACATATGTCCTCTATGAATCCTCTGACCACTTCCAAATCTAAGTTCAACTACTATTTAACAGCCCTGTAGCAACCTGTAGTTATAAAAATGGATGTTCAGGGCTGGCACTGTGGTTCAGCGGGTTAACGTCCTGGCCTGAAGTGCTAGCATCCCATATGGACGCTGGTTCTAGTCCCTGCTGCTCGTCTTCTGATCCAGCTCTCTGCTATGGCCTGGGATAGCCTGGGAAGCTCCTGGCTCCTGGCTTCGGATTGGCGCAGTTCCGGCCGTTGCAGCTAATTGGGGAATGAACCATCAGATGGAAGGCCTCTCTCTCTGCCTCTCCTCTCTGTGTAACTCTGTCTTTCAAATAAATAAATAAATCTTAAAAAAATAATAAAAAAAGTGGATCAGGGGCCGGCGCTGTGGCGCAGTGGGTTAAAGCCCTAGCTTAAAGTGCTGTCATCCCATATGAGTGCCAGTTCTGGTCCCGGATGCTCCTCTTTTGATCCAGCTCTCTGCTGTGGTCTGGGAAAGCATTGGAAGATGGCCCAAGTCCTTGGGTCCCTGTACCCGGTGGGAGACCCGGAAGAGGCTCCTGGCTTCTGGCTTTGGACTAGCGTAGCTCCGGCTGTTGAGGCCATCTGAGAGTGAACCAGTGGATGGAAGAATTCTCTCTCTGTCTCTACTTCTCTCTGTAACTCTGTCTTTCAAATAAATAAAAACAAATATTTAAAGAAAATGGATGCTCAGTCAAATATGTCTATTTTGATGTTACCTACACATATTTTGGAACTATTTGTAAGTATGTAAGAATATTATTAGTAATTTGTTATATTTCTAAGACAAATGAAGTTAGCTTGCAGTATTGTACTAGGGATATACCTAACAGTTCCCATATCCTCCATTGCATTTCATTAAAACTTGATTGGTCTAGAAGCATGCCACAGTTCTAAAAAGTAGTGGGGTTAGTTGAAAGCAGGGCAAACCACATTTCATTTTCCTAAAATTTAACTTACCATATAAAAGAGGTATTTTCTAACAGTAAAAGATGCAATGGGGCCTCGGTGGCTGGAGGGGCCAGAGCAGGCATTGCAGGCGTGTACAAGCTCTCATTATAAAGAAGTGCAGACTACGAATGACATATGGAAGCTAAGGAAAGAATGGACAGTAGTAATGCAGGGATAAATTGTAATCCCAGTACATAAATGTGAATCTGATAAGCATGAGTGAGAGAGGAGCTGAGAGTGAATGAGAGAGCCAGAATGAGTTGCAGCTGCTTCCCAGAGCCCATTCTTCTATAGAGTTTAGGTTGCCTTTTATGAATACCCTTATTATAAAACATGCCTTATTTAACACTACCTAAATATATCTCTGTGTCTTACAAATAAAAAAATGTTACTAAAAGAAAAAGAATCTTTTAATTGATTTTTGTGTTGTGTGATTAAGTATTAGTCTTAAATCTTTATTTTTGAGTTAGGAAGGGATATATCATTTTAAATTTCTTTGCTTCCTGTTGAATTCTTGATTTCATTCAATATGTGTATATTATAGAATATAATATTTGATAGGAAATTCTTTTTTATATAGTCTAATTATTTTATCATTTGCTTGCCTTTCTAAATTAAGTTCAGAAAGTAAGTTTCTGATAGGTAAGATGATTTCTTGTGGCAAGTGGTTAAGCATCCACCTGCAATGCTAGCATCTCTTATGATCACCAGTTCAAGTAATGGCAATTCCACTTCTAATCAAGCTCCCTGCTAATGTGCCTGAGAAAGCAAGGGGAAATGGTCTAAGTGCATGGGTTCTTGCACCCACGTGAGAGACCCAGATGCAGTTTGAGGCTCCTGGCTTTGGCCTGGCCCATCCACAGCTGTTGCTGCCATTTGGGGAGTGAACCTGCAGAAAGATCTCTTTATACCATCTCTCTACCTGTATCTGAATCTGTATCTGCATCTGTCTTATCCATCTCTATCATCTCTATCTCTCATTTCTTTCTCTATTTCTAGCTCATCTATCTTGGTCTCTCTGCCTCTCAAATAAAAAAATCAAGAAAAATGAGCAAAAATTGATACAAAAACAATGATTTGATAAGAAAAAGGTTAATTATGACATTAAGTTTGTACTAATTGATAAAAAATGTAAAATCTTTGTTACAGTAACATTTTCCCAATAATTTAAATTTTTGGGAATACAAGAACTCCATCAGGATATCTCACTTGAATGGCAAGGGCCCAAGCACTCAGGACTGGAAACAGAGCAGCAGAGAATGGAACCTGTATGTTGCAAGCTGTGCCTGAACACAGGCCACAGAATGACTAAGGATATTTGCTATCAAGACCCTGTTTTCTCAGTTATTAAAGTCCCTCCAGTAACTAAAATCTCTCTGCAAACATCGTCATGTTAAGGTATTTTGCCATTGTTTTTAGTGGTGAATTACCATATGTGGGCATACATCCACGTGTTCCGTGTGCATCACTTACAAAAGTATCTAGAAAGATGACATCTGTAGCTCCACTGGGATCAGATTCCAACTCATTCTCTTTACTGATTTTACACATCATACCTGATGAGTAGCAGGAAGATAAATAACTTAGGCTGGTTTCACTTAACTAGAAGTTATATTTAGGAGGAAGAACTGTTATAAGTATGTTGCATATTCTTTTCAGTTTAATTTTATTAAATAAATTTCCTTCTATCTATTAAGATCTATTGTAAAAAGAATATAATGAATTCTAATTTTGGTTTTAGTAAGTTTGCAAAGTGTTGTGACTAAGGATAAAATAATCTAAATATGGAAAGTTTTTGGATGAAAATATACTTTTCCATTTTTTTTTCCTTTTGTCAATTTGTAAAGTTATTTTATCATTCAGATAAAAATAAAGAGGCTTGGCGAACAACTTTTTGAATGTAGACAACATTGCTTTTTAATCAAGCACACCAGTTTACTATTTACTCTTTCAATTTTTGTCAATGGAACGCCATTAAATTTTTGTGAATGTAAAGATATGACTAAACAATGTTTAAATAAGAAGTTATCTCAAAATATCTTTTAGTTTGAGAATAGATTTTCTTTTCCAAATGAATGATCTGAGAGTGATGTTTGGAAACCAGAAGTGTGGATTTAATTAGGTCCTGAGACATCCTAAGTTTTGTATTCTCTTAATCAATTTTGAATTTTTAAGAATTAAATAAATCCATGTAGGAGGTATAGGCCTAAGATAATTTAATTTACAAATTGCCAAGGAAGATTACATTAGAACAAAATCATACTTGTAATAAACAAAAATCACGGAAGTTTTACTTCATAATTTCCCACATCATTAAGACTTTCTTAAATAAAATAGTCCTGCTTTATCTTACTGAGTTCATGATTGACTGATTTTTTTTTTTAAATCTTCAAATAGATGTGATGTTGATTATAAATAAGCTGAATCTCTGGAAGAATAATAACCTTACTTTCCTTCCATCTCACTTCATTGCACTCATTTCCTTTTGTTTTGCTGTAAGCTGAGGAGCTTAGGCATGAATAGGAAAAAAAATTAATTTTCTTGTATTACAGTTTTTCTTTAATTTCAGGAACTGATGCAACAGATTTTAAAGAAGCAGTGTCCTATTTGTCTGCTGGAGTTGTTAGATAATGTAAGTGTTCTTTTCATAATTGAGAACTTGGTTCCTCTGACTTGCAGGCTTCAGATACTGTAAATCTACATATTTCTTTTCCTTTACAATAGTCAGATGTTCTCTCCAGTTGTGTTTTAATGCAGTTTTCCCTCATTCCTGAGTACCTCCTGTATATTAGTCAGCTTTGTATTACTGTACCAAATCACCTAGGGCATCTAACTTATAAAGAGAAAAGTCTTACCTAGCTCATAGTTGGGGAGGCTCAAAGTCCAAGATCAAGTTTCCTCATTGATTTGGCCCCTGGGGGAGGCTCCTTCCAATACAGCCACCTTGGGAACCAAACTTTTACATAGGAATCTCTGAGGTACACTCAACTCCAAGCCCCAACACCCTGGTGAGGTCTCCCTTAGTTAGACATATTATTTGTGGCTTACACATTTAGAAATATGTTCTCTTATGAGAAGAAGGAAACTATATCTTTGGACAAATTGCAAATGATGACTTTTCCCAGCAAATCTTAATACAAGAGCTTACTAATCCATGCTTATGCTGGAGTTTATCTCTAATTCAATATCTTGGCAAAACTCTTAAGGTGCATAGAAGGTGCATAGAAGCATATAGACAAGTAACCCAGTACTCTAGGCATCGTTTATTTTATACTACACTTCAAAAAAACGTCCTTTCTGGAGGCTGATTTTACACTGCTTTGTCTATGGCTGGGAGTGTGCGTGTTGTGTTCATAAATGCATGTCAAGTCCCCACCCATGTTTGATCCAACTTTGATCTTAGCTAAAATTGATCATATTTGATGATCTTATAAACCTGAATTGTGACCTTCCCATTCCATGCTTGCTGAAACAAGACAAAGATGCTTTGATTTCAGGAAGACTTTTTGATCGGAGGAGGCCAAATTTTGCTGATTCTACCACTGGATAGCAGACAGCTATGTAATCAGGTAATCAGGTGATCAGGAAAACCAAAACATATCAACCACTTCATTGAATACCCTGTCTACTGCATTCCTTAGAATTATTTACAGAACACAGAAAAAACATAAATGACAAAAACAAAAAAAGAAAATTTTAAAAATCTAGAAGGAATGTTATTATATAAAGCTGGAAAGAGACTCAAAATAACCAATATTCAATACATTTTAAAACATGCAGATTTCTCTACTTTTTCCATTTTTAACTCACAAACATTTAGAGAACATTGAGCTTAATATTTAACATTGGCTGTGTTTGGCTAATGAAGGGCCGAGGCAGGAGATGAGGCTCAGCAGCTGTTTTATTCTCCTATGCCGGAGGCTGGCCTCCAGCTGGCTGAGGTTTAGCCCAAGACACACTGGTCCTCACAATGTGCTTCTCTGTTGTTATGGAACAATTTTCTTTCCACTCCTCTTCAGTACCATAAGATCATAGCAAGCTTGTAACTAATGCCCAGGTTCAATATTACATGGTAATTATCTACA
This sequence comes from Oryctolagus cuniculus, assembly GCF_051225735.1. Lineage (NCBI taxonomy): Eukaryota > Metazoa > Chordata > Mammalia > Lagomorpha > Leporidae > Oryctolagus > Oryctolagus cuniculus. The sequence goes on from NC_142880.1 coordinate 47,976,464, forward strand.
TGTATGTACACACACACAAACAAGCATGCATAAGATTGCAGTACATGTCCTTGGAAAGCTCATGATACACTGAATCAAAATATTATAATATTCACTTAAACAATTGGATATAAAAGATTTTTTATTAATAAACAAAGGAGGTAAGAATCAAATGTTACAGTACAGAAGGATAATTGTTTTAAAGGCAAACAAAAATCAACAGCTTTGTGCTTAAATATAAAAAAATGTTATTTAAAAGTCAGAGAGACAGTGAGAGGAAAATAAAGACAATTGCTTTGCCCACTGGTTCACTACTGAAATGCCCAGATTGGACAAAACTGAGAATGCTATCCAAGTTTCCCAGGAACAATCGCTGCTCCTCAGAAAGTCTGCACTGGCAGGAAGCTGGTGTTAGGAGCCACAGCTAGGAGCCAAGTGCAGGTACTACGATATAGGACACGGAGATCATAAATGCTAGATTAAATGTCCATCCCTCACTTTTGATTCTTGACTTTGATTTTATCCCTTCCATTAGTGTTGTTAGAAGGCAATACTTTAGGGGCCGGTGCTCTGGCACAGTAGGTTAATGCCCTAGCCTGAAGCGCTGGCATCCCATATGGATGTTGGTCCTAGTCCCGCTGCTCCTCTTCTGATCCAGCTCTCTGCTATGGCCTGAGAAAATGAAAGATGGCCCAAGTCCTTCAGCCCCTGCACCCACGTGGGAGACCTGGAGGAAGCTCCTGGCTCCTGGCTTCAGAATGGCACAGCTCTGTCCGTTGCGGCCAGTTGGGGAGTAGAAGACCTCTCTCTCTGCCTCTCCTCTCTGTGTAACTCCAACTTTCAAATAAATAAATAAACCTTTTTTTTAAAAAAAAAAAGGCAATACTTTAGGTTTAAAAAACATGAAAAATGACTTGATATTTTCGTTTGATATGCTTTAAATTTACTTCATGATCATAGCTCAATCCTCTACTAAATGAAGAATTCACCAAACAGCACGTATAAAACCACTGCTTCTCAGGACGATAGACAAAAGACATAAACAATAATAAAGATGTCAATTTCACTCATATACATTGCAGCTTTTTGCACTCTTTTTTGCACACCAATTTTTTTGACTACTTCTTGACTCATATCTACTTCCTGTTCCTGTTTATGGATGATATTATCCTAGTCACCTTTTGTCGCTCCCCCTCTTCGTGGAGGAGCAACACAAGACCCTGCGCTGTTCTTTCGTCTGCTCGGCCCTCCCCGGGATTGCTGCTGGTTCTTCCCGGGTTGGCTACTATCCCTTCCACCTCCGTGGAAGGGCAATTCCCCCTGGCCGCATTCCCCACTTCCGCAGGGGAGCGGCACACCGCCGGCCGGCTTTCTCGGGGGCTGCACGGGTTCCCTTAGATGTTCCCCATAGATGTTCCTGGTGCATGCCGTCTCTCTCCTCCTTTATAGTCCTCCTCCGCCAATCCCAACTCGGCTGCCCACACGCCGAGTACGCTGCTCTCCTCCAATCAGGAGCAAGTCCTACAGTTTATTGGTTGAACTGGAGGCAGCTGTGCGGAAGCTGTTTACTTCTCTCCCAGCGCCATATTGTGGGAGAGCAGATGCATAGAATAAGTCCTAATTCGAGTAACAGTCTAGTCCGGATTGCTCCCCACAGATCCCCCTTTCTTTTTATTTTTTAGCGTTGATACGCGCCTGTCTTTGGTGTCCCGCGGCACACACTCTGCTCTACTTGCTAGAGTTGCCACAGGCTCTTACAAGTCCTATCAGGCAAACCGAATCCGGGTCCTCTCTTCGCCATGTTGTGAGGAGGTTTTTAGGTGCTGATGCGTGCCTGTGTTCGGTGCCCTGCAGCGCATGCTCTGCTCTGCCTGCAGGGGACTTACAAGACCTATCAGGCAAACCGAATCCAAGCCTTCTCATTGCCTTATTGTGGGGGAGACTTATTAGTGTTGGTTCGTGCCTATCTTCGGTGACCTGCAGCTCATACTCTGGTCGAGCTGCTTGCTGGCGCTTACCGCCTTAATCAGGCAGACCGAATCCAAGCCTTCTAATTGCAGTATTGTGGGGAAGCCTTACTGATGTTAATTCATGCCTGTCTTCGGTGACCTGCAGCGCATAAGCTGCTAGCCACCGCAGGTGCTCATCGTGCTCATCGCCTCACTTAATCAGGCAGACCGAATCCAAGCTCTCACATTGCAGTGTTGTAGGGAGGCCTTTCTATTTCTCTATTTCTCTATCTCCGGGCATTTCTATTTCTCCCATTTTACTTCTGTCTGCCAACATTCCTATTTCTCTTTTACTTCTAAACTTCTGTTTCTCTTATCCCCGCAGCTTTCCGGCGCCTCGCCCCGCCGGCGGGTTCCCGGCTCTGCCCCGCTTCAGCCCGCGCCTCATCTGCGCAGCTCGGCTTTGCGAGGCTTGGCTTCGCTCGCTCCGAGGTCTCGCACTTAACCCTTTCGTGTCTGAACCACGGCCTCGCCAGCCCCGTTCCCTATCTATTCACGCCCCGTGCTCTCTCTGCACGCGGCGGCTTCCGCGAGTAACACAGCGTAGCTTACGTGTCCACCACTAGCATTCAATCTAAGTTCCCCGGGCTAGCCTGGCGAATTCAACCCAGCATACGTCTCCGCCCCACGGTTTGGCTTCCGTTTCAGCTTCTGGTTTCAACTTTTCGCCCCCTATTCCCGGGCTAACTTGAGAATCCCAAAGTGGCTTTCGTGTCCGCCTTGGCCTGCCCCCCGCGGCTTCAATTTCCCTAACATTTTTCTCTACCCGGTATGTTTCCCCAAGCTTTCCTCCAACGATATTCCTCCCTCATTTCTCCTGGCCTCTCCCCATAGTCCGCGTCCGAGTCTGTTTGTTCTAGCGTTCACTTTCGCTTTCGACCTTAGAGATTTCTCCCAGCTTCCCCCCGTAGTCCGTATCCGAGTCTATGCCTAGGCTTTCAATAGCTTCTTCCGGCACCCTTTTCGTCCGGCTTTTCCCTAGGCTGTTTGCTAGTCTCTCTCTCCGGTATTTTCCCAGTTCTTCCCGTTTCTTCCCTCTTAAGTTTGCTATCCGTTCTAGGTTTCCTATCCGAGTCAGGTTTCCTATCCGAGTCACGGCACCATTATGTCGCTCCCCCTCTTCGTGGAGGAGCAACACAAGACCCTGCGCTGTTCTTTCGTCTGCTCGGCCCTCCCCGGGATTGCTGCTGGTTCTTCCCGGGTTGGCTACTATCCCTTCCACCTCCGTGGAAGGGCAGTTCCCCCTGGCCGCATTCCCCACTTCCGCAGGGGAGCGGCACACCGCCGGCCGGCTTTCTCGGGGGCTGCACGGGTTCCCTTAGATGTTCCCCATAGATGTTCCTGGTGCATGCCGTCTCTCTCCTCCTTTATAGTCCTCCTCCGCCAATCCCAACTCGGCTGCCCACACGCCGAGTACGCTGCTCTCCTCCAATCAGGAGCAAGTCCTACAGTTTATTGGTTGAACTGGAGGCAGCTGTGCGGAAGCTGTTTACTTCTCTCCCAGCGCCATATTGTGGGAGAGCAGATGCATAGAATAAGTCCTAATTCGAGTAACAGTCTAGTCCGGATTGCTCCCCACAACCTTTTACACATTCCATAGCAAATTTTAAAATTTTTATTAACATGCTTTAAACAGACAGAGCACTCCTATCTGCTGATTCACTCACCATATGCCATAATCTTCCAGGGCTGGGCAGAAGCTAGAAGCTAGGACCTCAATCTAGACTTCTCACATGAGTGGTGCGAACTCAACTACAGGTAAGGGCAATTGCTTCCCAGGGAGAATACTGGCATAAAACTGGAATTGGGAGCCATTACCAGGCTTGAACACCAGAACATTGATATGGGCTAAACACCCACCTGTAACCATCATCTTTTCTGACCAGTCACCTCACAAAAATGTCATACATTTGTACAAGGTTAAAAGAAAGACATTTTCCCCTAAGTTATGCACATTCTTCTGTAATCCATACATTAATTATAGAACCTGGAGTCTTGAACTCACCCTGAATATCTCCTTTTCTTTTCCTGCAAAGTAGCAAAACAATGACTCAGTAAAGGAAATCATAATTCTGCAACTTGGCTTATATCAAAATTTTAAGTTTCTATAACTAATACTGAATATATTGCCCCCTCATGTCTGATGTCATGGTGAGGTTTTTTTTTTTTCTACAAAGCCAAGGCAATATATAAGCCAGCTGCAGATTTCAAAGTAAGTAGACAACTGAAATTACACTGAAATTTTTGAGCAAGAAAATGTTATCTAAAGTTATAGTTTTAGAATAGCATAAAAGTTAGATTTTTTATGTACTTATTTGTCATACACTGTATAGAACTTTGTAAATTATTATGTTTGTTTACATCATGGTATGATAAAGTCAGGGCAAACCAATTGAATCTTTAATGTTTTCTCTCAAAATAGAACATAGCATTCTAAACCCTCTTGTGAGAATATAAGAAAAAATCCTATATGTTCTGGGTGTTTTATGTATTTACATAGAAACATATATGTATATATAATTTTATGTACATGCATTGAATCTACTTATATATTTTGTCTATACACATAGATTGTATATCACTTGAATTTTTTATTTTAATGTGTGCATCCCCACTCATACACAAATAAATTCTAAGCTTTCAGTGTATATGGATTCAGCAACTTTCAGTGTATATGGATGTCTTTGTTCTTAAAATTATCAGAAACAATTATCATGCTATGCTGTATCAATATAAAGACTGTTTTAAAAAATTGAGATGTTTGGGTCATGGTGAATAGAGTGTAGTACATTAGTTTTGGGCTGTAATTTTAAAACATTTCCACAGTAAGAGATGATTACAACTTTTCAGATAGAGTTATTTTGGTGAAAATATATTTTATTTCTAGCTAGTATGGCAAGATATATAAAGATAATAGCTGTGATTCTACTTCATGTCTCATATCTCTGAATGGACTGAATCTTATAAGCAGGGTGAATTATTTTCATTAGATTCTCTCTCATCACATAGATATTCCAAGATAAGATACAGCGTTTGGAAGGGCAGAACTTAAAGCCATAGCCAGGCCTGTGACTGTTACTATCGCCTTCTTTTGCACTAAAAGAATCACTTTATAATATCTGTGGTGGTCATGTGGTCTAGTGGTTAAGGCACAACTTGAGACATCCATACCCATACTGGGTGACTTGGATTGTATTTCAGATCTGCTTTCCACTTGAGTTCCCTGCTAATGCTGGAGGAGGCAATGGCAGTGGCTGCAGCAGTTGGACCCTGTCACCCATGCTGGGACAGTTAGATTGAATTACCAGCTCCTGGTGTTGGTCCTTATCTCAGAGCCTTTGTAAGCATTTGGAGAATTAATAAGAGGATGGAACCTCTCCACCTCACTCCCACTCTCCTCTTGTTATACAAATAAATACTTAAAATAAAATACTATCTTATTCAAATAGTTGACTTCAATTGTTAACGCTCCTATACAACAAACCTAACAATGTATGCATGTTTATTTTTATCTCTGCAACTTCATCCATTCCCTTCTAAACTGTGTATATATTTTATTTTGTGGTTATAATAATGTGAAACTTCTGAACAATATCCCTTACTTTTTTTTAAATAGTAAGCTTAAGGAAATACAAAAAATAGATTCAGTAGATTTGCTTGACTACAAATCTGTAATAATACAATAATGTCAGAGACAAGGTTATAAGTGTCAGTCTTACACTACAAATCCTCTTCACGTCAAGGGACGTGCCTTGCTTTTTCGAGGATGCTTGAAACATCCTGAGCCATTGTAAAGATGAGATTTTGACAGAGGGCCATTTTGACCCAGATATATAAGGTGACTTTTCTGAAAGCTTCCTGGGGATCTTGTAAGCAACAATCAAATGTCCAAGTCAAGAACTGCTCATCTGTGTGGGCAGTGTGTGGTGTTGACAGAGATGAAAATGATTGAATGTACAGTGTTGATTCTATTTCCCACTACAAAGAGAGAGCCCTAGATGGTATTTACAAACTTCACAATTCTGCCTCTAGCCCTTTTCAAAGTGATCCTCCCACTCTATTGCCTTATTTCTCCATCCCTCTTCTCCAGTGTCACTCACCATGACGTATTTCTTATTTACCTTCAGGGCAGGCAGGGCATATACAAGATTATTCATGCTCTTACTCATACAAAAGGAGAAACAGGAAGCATAGTCCTCAGTGTAGGATAGCATCGCTTGTTCCCATGGAAAACCAGGAAGAAGCAGGCACTGTCACTCAGTTTATGTATATTCGCTGGCTCCTATTCCTTTTGACTATAAGAATTTAAGTGTCAAAAGTGGTAGAATCTGAGCAGATATTCAGAAAGCAAATATAATGAGCACTCTGAGATATAGTTTACCATATAAGAAAGTATATTGGAAATACTAAGCCCACATAAAGAGAAACTCGTTGTCAATGACATTTCATTCCCAATGAGAATTTTATTGCCCCCAAAATGTCAACAGAGGAAATAAAAACATTTTTTAATGTTCTGGTATAGGTCACATAAAGACTGGAAATCTTACTACTTGCATCCTTGACTTCTGAAATCATGTATAGCATATTTTATAAAAATGTGAGTGATGTCAGGAAATATATCTGAAAGGTGTACTTGTAGTAAAATTCAGAATGTTGATTCTTTCCCACACAACTGAAAAAGAATATCTTCCATGTATCCAAGTTATAAGATATACCTTAATGTCAGACAACTATAGATTTTTTTGACAGGTAGAGTTAGACAGTGAGAGAGAGAGTGACAGAGAGAAAGGTCTTCCTTCCATTGGTTCACCTCTCAAATGGCCACTACGGCCAAAGCTGCGCTGATCTAAAGCCAGGAGCCAAGTGCCTCCTCCTGGTTTCCCATGTGGGTTCAGGGACCCAAGCACTTGGGCCATCCTCCACAGCCCTCCCAGGCCACAGCAGAGAGATGGACTGGAAGAGGAGCAACTGGGACTAGAACCTGGCGTCCATATGGGATGCCAGCACTACAGGTGGAGGATTAACCAAGAGAGCCACAGACCCATCCCCCACAACTATAGATTTTAATTGATCTCAGGGCTACCTAATATATCATATTTATTTTGAAATGAATTATAATTCATACAAACTTGGCATTAACATACAAATTAGGTATTTCTAAGTGATTAATGTAGCCTTAAATGAGTTCAGTTAGTATATAATAAAGTTATTATAAATCTAAAATGACTGGTGGTTTAAAGTTCTCTAGTTCATGGATATGTATCAGATGACAAATTAGCAAACATAATAACATATATACTCTCATACCATATTTTCTGGAGTACTACAAAAAACAGTCCCAATGTTGATGTTGTGTCATAGGAGGCTAAGCCAGCACCTGAATAATCCACATCTCATATCATAATGCCTGGAATCTAGTTCCACCTTTGCTTTCAATCCAGCTTCTGCTAACATGCCTCTGGAGGCAGCTGATGATGGCACAAATACTTAGGTTTCTGCAAACATTTATTTTGGGATGTGTAAAGGGTAACTAAGATAATATCATTCATAAAGAGGAACAATAAGTACATATGAATCAAGAAGTAGTCATGGGAGGGGGAGTCAGAAAAAAATGGAATAAAGAAATACTCAGCAAAGTTAATAGACAACCACTAGAATGAAAGAAATTATTTGTGAACTATGCAACTGAGAAAGCACTAATATCAAGAATATATAAAGAAGTCAAGAAACTCAACAACAGCAAAACAAACAGCCCAGTTAAGAAACGGGAAAAAGGACTTAAACAGGCATTTTTCAAAAGAGGAAATCTAAATAGCCAACAGAGACATGAAAAAAATGTTCAGGACCACTAGCCCTCAGGGAAATGGAAATCAAAACCACAATCAGGTTTCACCTCATCCCTGTTAGAATGGATTTTATACAGAAATCAACAAACAACAAATTCTGGTGAAAATGTGGTGAGAAAGTTAGCATAATCCACTATTGGTGAAAATGTAAACTTGTACAGCCACTGTGGACGACAGTAAGAAGATACCTCAGAAATCTGAATATAGACCTACCATATGACCCAGCCATACCATTCCTAGGAAATTACCCAGGGGAAATGAAATCAGCATATTAAGGTGTTATCTGTATCCCCATGTTTATTGCAACTCAATTTACAATAGCTAAACTATGGAATCAACCCAAATGACCATCAACTGAAGAATGAATAAAAAATTATGGGATATGTACACCCTGGCATACTACACAATGTAATAAAAACTGAAATCCTGTCATTTGTAATAAAATGGATGCAAACATTATACTTAGTGAAGTAAGCCAGTCCCAAAAGGACAAATACCATATATTCTCCATAATCTGTGGTAACTAATAGAGCACCTAAAAGGTAATTTTATAAGTCAACTGACATTTTGAGATGTGATGACCTAGAACAGCCCTTGTCTCGACTGTTGAGGAAACTTTTTTCCCATCTATTTGCTAAACTCTTTCGTTAGTATAGAGTTAATCTTATATGTGTAAAGTTAACTGAAAATAAAGCTTAGTAAAAAATAAGAATGGGAATAGGAGAGGGAGAAGGAGGAAGGGTAGGAGTGCAGGTGGGAGTATGGTTATGGTGGGAAGAATCACCACATCCCTAAAGCTGTATTTATGAAATGCACAAGTTCATATACCTTAAATAAAAGGTTTCTGGGTAAAAAACAAATGATAAACAAAAAAGAAAAATGTGGTGTATATACAATTTGGAATACCACTAGGCCATGAAAAGGAATGGAATCCTGTCTTTTGCACATAAATGGATGCAACTAGAGACCACCATGCTTAGTGAAGTAAGTCAGTTCCAAAAATAAAAATATTATGTTTTCTCTGATTTCTGTTAACAATACACAGAGTACAAAATCTGCAATGTATAAGAATGAAAGTGACCTCTTGACATTTGATGATTGCTAATGTGCCTTGTCTATACTTCTGAGAGGCAGTGTTTTTTTTTACATATTACTTGGTGAATTCTTTATTAAATGGAGGATTAAGATTGTGATCATGAAGTAAACTGGAAGTATGACATCACAAAATTTAAAAGAAAAATAAGAAATGAAGAAGGAAGCATGGTGGAAAGTATCACGTTCTTAAATATGTACATATGAAAGACATGAAATATGTTCTCTTTATTTAAATATATATGAAAATTAGTAAAACAAGAAATGAGACACCGAATATACAGGTTATTTGTCTTCTTTATCTTCCCCCAAATACAGTTATCTTAAACATCACATGATGTCATTGAGAAACTTAAAAGTCAGGTGCAATCTTCAACACCATGTAATCAGAAGGGTAGAGGTAGGATTCCTAACCAGGTGTCACAGACTTCAAAAACCCTATGATTTCCTAGCTCCATTACCTTCTTTGTAGCACAAAATTAAGTTGAATGTACAGAACTAGAGTTTCCTAAATGCAGCCACTATATATGTTTTTGAAAAATGCTGGTTAGCAGAATCTACAAAACAGAAAAAAACAATTAAAATGTTGATCAATCCTCCTTAATATCTAATCAAAACCTCTAAGAGCAAGCAACAGGGCATGTAAGTAATGTCCTAAACACCACTCCAAACATCCACCCCAACATGTAATTATAGTTTTTCCACCATTTTTTTTAAGTACACTCATGTAAGACTTTAGGACATATCCAGCTTCCTTAGCATTAAATGTAAAGGGAAACACACAGGATAGAACATATGATTAAAATGCTTCATCAGGGTAAGTTCAGAGAACTTTTGCTATCAGCTGTAGTTTAAAAGAGACTGAAAAATAAACCACCTATTTTAAAGTCCAGGGAAGTAATGATGAAGGGACAAAGGCCACGATCGTAGGAGCAAGAATGGTTAGTTTCTTCTGAGTAAGGTCAGCATCATGAATATTTTATAAGTGGTTTCCTTCACTAATTAGAAAGAATGATATTATTAGTGTCATTATTTCAATATGGGTTCTATAAAAGCTGTTAGAAGTACAGTGCAGTACTGCACAGCTGTAGGGCAATGATGTTATGGAAAGGGAATACACTAAAACTATTTGAATATGAAAATAAGAGCCATGAAAATAGTTCTTGATTTTTCAAGGAGAAACACTCTTACAAAACAATTATTAGTTTTAGAAGAGTGGTGTGATCATGTCATACACAAGAGACAATGCAATGAGAAAAAAATTTCTTCACAGTTATTATCTTCAGGTAGAAACTTGCAAGGATGAATTATTTTATTTTTGGAATATTTATTTATTTACTTATTGGCCACGTGACAGAGAGTGAGGGAGAGGCAGGGAGTGAGAAAGAGATCTTTCACCTGATGGTTCACGGCTAAAATGCCTTTAACAGCAAGGCTAGGCCAAGCTGAAACCAGGAGCTAGGAACTACATCTCAGCCTCTTCCATGGGTAGCAGGAACTGAGTACTTGGGTCATCATCCATTGTCTGCTGTCTCCAAGGAGCATTAGGAGGAATTTGGACAGGAAAGTAGTGACCTGACTGGATCCCTGGCACTCATTCAAGATGAGGACATCCCAAGAGGTAGATTAATCTTCTGCAGCACCACAATGCCCATCCCAGCAAAAGTGATTTTTAAGAAAAAGGAAGTTGGTTATTAAAGAATGGTGTGAATGACTGCAATTTTAAACCATTCCCTCAGGAATCTCAGATGTCAAGAAACAAATACTATTGTGAACAGAAAATAATTTCATGGATAAATGTTTGGTGATCATCATATTATATCATCGCTACTGTCTTTGGTTCTCTCTCTTACCTCTGTTTTACTCTCTCTTCTACATACATCCCACCCCAAAAAGTCCAAACAAACATGCACACATGCAAGAAAATTCAAAACCAAAATGCATCTTTTTCTTTTTTCCTAATAGCCTAGTGTCCCAGCTGCTCTTCTTCTGATTCTTTGCTTATGGACTGGGAAAGAGGTGGAAGATGGCCCAAATGCCTGGGCCCCAGTACCACACAGGAGACCAGGAAGAAGCTCCTGGCCATGGCTCCTGGTTCCTGGCTTTGGATCAGCTCAGCTCTGAGCATGCTGTAGCCATTTGGAGAGTGAACCAGCGAATGGAAGACCTTTCTCTCCATCCCTCACCTCTCTCTCTCCCTTTCTCTCTCTCTCTCTCTCTGTAGCTCTGCCTCTCAAATAAATAAATAAATAAAACAGAAAATTTAAAGCTAAGAAAGACCCACTTTCAGGAAAAAAAATATGTAGAAAAGGAAAATGAGAGAGCAAGAGAAAAAAAGGTGTATGGGTATTGGCAGAGAAAAATCACAGGAAATATGCATAATCTCACAGAAAAAAAAAATAAAAGGATATTTCTTCCATTGATGGGAAGGTGGAATTTTATTTTTTGATTGATAGGATTCTGAATTCTACAAATATTACAATAAATATACATTAGTTTTATAATTATAAACATTGGAAAAAAGTGTTTTGAAAAAGAAAACAGAGTAAGTCCTTAATTTTCTTCAATGCGTTAAGAAGTAGTGGTCGGCGCCGCAGCTCAATAGGCTAATCCTCGGCCTTGGGGCGCCAGCACACCAGGTTCTAGTCCCGATCGGGGTGCCGGATTCTGTCCCGGTTGCCCCTCTTCCAGGCCAACTCTCTGCTGTGGCCTGGGAGTGCAGTGGAGGATGGCCCAAATGCTTGGGCCCTGCACCCCATGGGAGACCAGGAAAAGCACCTGGCTCCTGCCTTCGGATCAGCATGGTGCACCAGCTGCAGCGCACCAGCCGCGGCGGCCATTGGAGGGTGAACCAACGACAAAGGAAGACCTTTCTCTCTCTCTCTCTCACTGTCCACTCTGCCTGTGTCCAAAAAAAAAAGGAAAGCTCTACATGCAGTTAGCATTTGCTTTAATAAAATATTTTTTCAGTTTTGTTCATAAATTGGTATTATTTCTCCCAGAGCAAGTGTGTATCAGAAACTTCACAATTCACCGGTGCCGTGGCTCACTAGGCTATCCCTCCACCTGCGACACCAGCACCCCAGGTTCTAGTCCCGGTCGGGGGGCCAGATTCTGTCCCGGTTGCTCCTCTTCCATCTTCCAGTCCAGGTCTCTGCTGTGGCCCGGGAAGGCAGTGGAGGACGGCCCAAGTGCTTGGGCCCTGCACCCGCATTGGAGACCAGGAGGAAGCACCTGGCTATGTCAAAGGTTAAAAGGGCATGAATTGAAAGACAGGAGGAAGTGGTTTTACCTTTCAAAGCAATGACAGGAAATCATTGCAAGAATGTATAAAAGGAGGTGTTTTCTTTGGTGAACATTCAGACCCATTTGCAAGGTTTTACCCTAGTTACATAATTAACTTACAGGAGGAGGCAGGGTTGAGATGAGTCTTTTCAGGTGAGCATTTTCAGCCAGAGCTAAAGATGTTATTAGGCATAAACTCATACACACAGCTTCTCATTGGGAGCATCAGTTCGAGTTAATTTGGTTTATGGCTATGCTTTAGAGAAATGACAGCCTTCAGATAGAGATTAGATGCACTGTAATAAGTTCTTTACTGTAATTTAATATTTTCTATGAGGATTTCATTCCCCATTTGTTTCATCTGTTGCTTCTAGTTATAAAAATGTATGCAGGATTTTTGTAAACAAGTTAGAACCACCTCCACTGAATGAACTTTCAAGGGGAAATTTTCAAGAGTATTTATATGTACATAAATGCTGCAAAGGACACATCGTTTTTGCTCTGAAACTTCACTTTTTAAAGCTCATAAAATGATCTCACACATATATAAAACATTGTTATATGTATATATTAGTAGAACTACTTATAAACTTCTAAACTTCAAAAAGTATAGAAGTACAAGGTTATCATTAGACAGAATTATTTAATACTTAATTTGAATTAGGAGGCATATTGTCAACTACTATATTTCAAAACATGCAAGACATTTGGGCTCTCACAACAACACCCAGATAGGAGAGCTGTGGTGTCCATGCACATGGCTTGTCTTTCTGTCACCTCTCTCCTTTGCTATAACTTACAGTGTTTATTTAGCTTGTTCTGCACATAATTTACGGTAGTTGTGTTAATCCTAATAAGCAGATCTAGATTCCTTCCTTCATTGGGCATTAACAATTTATAAAATACCATAACAGCTTTTGAAAATAAAATGAGACACTGTCGACCTCTAAATGAGCTTTGAAGATAAAGGAAAGGAAAAAAAAGATGGAGAAATAATTGCAGTAGGGGTCTTCTGAGAAATGTCATAGTTGAAATATCCTTAGGGAAATGCAGGTGGAAATGTGGGGTAAGATTCAACTCAATTGAATTGTACTTGGATTTCATGGTTTAATCAGCATTATTTTTCTTACTGTTTTCCAATTTCTTTAGTGGCTCCAACATAAGTTAACATAACATATTGTGAGGTCATTATGAAGATGATTAAGATAATTCATACTTGGCAAGTAAAGAAACTATTAATTAAAAAGAGACTGAAAATAGGACTATCATATATTTTGAAGAGATTTCTGCTTCTTAAAATGCATGACCCAAGAGACAGAAAATGAAAGTTAAATATTGTATTCTGAACCTTGTCCAATACCTTCAAAAGTAGTACTGCATTCCATTTTGTGCAGGAGAGACCAGCACTTTTTATAATTTAACTCCTCGGATGGTGTTCAACTTTAAATCTGTTTTTTAACCAGTAGCTCTGGGCCTTCAAGTTCTTTGAAATGTTGCTCTTCTTAAAATGTCTGCACTGAAAATGAATTTTCTCCTCTTTTTGATTTCAGTTCCAATTGTTACCGGGGAAAGGGAAAGAAAAAGTCGCAAGAGCATGGTGAGCAGAAGAAGCTTAATGAGGAGCCACTGCAGGTGGTGGGGGGCTGAGAAGAGGTTAAAACTAACAAAGAGACCAGGGTAATTTCTCCCATTGCACCTTGCCTGGGGAAACCCTTGTTAACTTTTCTTGTGGCAAAGTAATCAATTGACAATGCATTTGACACAGAAACCAAGTATTTCATCATGTCTATTGTTAAGAAACAAACATTGTCCACTATTAAAGGTGATAAAGAGAAATTGGAAAACTTCTCTTCATGAAGCATTTTTTGCAGATTTAGTTGAACTGGACAAACTTCAAATAAGAGCAGTGACTCTATATTGTGGAGTAAAAAGTAAGGACAAGCACAGAGCTGCTCTCACAAAGACAGCATAACACATAATGAAATACATGATAGAGAGCTGAAAGAATGTGCAACTATTCAACTCCAGTTTGTAACTCCATTTTTAAAAAGTACATAAGTACGCCTGCTCCGCGGCTCACTAGGCTAATCCTCTGCCTGTGGTGCCGGCACCCCGGGTTCTAATCCCGGTTGGGGCGCCGGATTCTGACCTGGTTGCTCCTCTTCCAGTCCAGATCTTTGCTGTGGCCTGGGAGGGCAGTGGAGGATGGCTCAGGTCCTTGGGCCCTGCACCCCATGGGAGACCAGGAGGAAGCACCTGGCTCCTGGCTTCAGATCAGAGCAGCGCGCTGGCCGTAGCGGCCATTTGGGGGGTGAACCAACGGAAAAGGAAGACCTTTCCCTCCGTCTCTCTCTCTCTCTCTCACTAACTCTGACTGTCAAAATAAATAAATAAATAAATAAAGTACATAAGTAAAAAAGTATATTGTATACATAACTGAATAAAAGCCACACAGATGAAAGAATTGCAACCATGGTTAGTTTCTGTGTATTTGTGTGTGAGTGGCTGTGCATGGTGTCTCTTAGAACAAATGAGTTGAATGCAAATGGGTTTGCAGTGAGCCAGGCAGCACTTGACAATGCATGTTTTAGTTGATACATTTATTGAACTTAACATTCTTTGTTCATCCTAATCTTCCATGCATAAAACATCATCTCTCTAATCTCTAGGTAACTGGTATGGGAAATCCATAGGGCCCTAGATTCATAATGACACCACACACTGATTTTTCCTTTTCACCAGAACAAACAGGACTAGTAAATCACCAATATTGGCACAGATGTGTTGAACTTCTGCCCTCAGCATTCTCGTTTCTGCCTGGCATCAGTAACGTTGAAAATAATTAGAACAATTAGTTGCTAAAACAAGATTTTAACTCATAATCTTTCACGGCTTGACTGGAGTTCATTTCTACTTCTTATTGCAAGAGGCCATCTTAGTAATTTTGGTAACTTATCATTTGCAGACCTCCTTAACCACAGAGGCTATATTTCCAGACACGTGGTGGATGCCTGAAATTGCCGCTAGTCCTGAGCTCTATATATGCAATATTATTATGGTAGAGTTTAATTTATACATTAGGCAAGTAAGATATTAATCACAGACACTAATATTAAAATATAACAATTATGATAGTATATTCATAATACAAGTTACTTAAAAATTATGAATTATTTAGTTCTGGAATTTCCCTTTAATATTTTCAAGCTTCATTCCAATACAGGTAACTGAAACTATGGGAAATGAAATAGAACTAAGGGGAAAGGAGCTACTGTTTTACAATATCTCTGTAAATGGTATGTGATGAGTGGTTGGGTTTACTGAAAGATCTTATTTGTCACATGGTGTAAAGTTTAATATATTTGAGCAATCAAATGTACAATGTACACTAAATTTAACTTGGATCATTTATGAAAAACTCATAATAGTTTTTGAAAAATGAAATGAGACAAAGTTGACCTATGAATAAGCATTAAAAGCCACTCAAAGAACTGGAAGGTGAGGTCCAGTTTATGTCATTTGAGAAATACTGCATTTGAAATTCAGAGAGCAGAAAGTTTTTGGTGATCCCATTTATAACTGTCTCAGTGAGGAGGTGGAGACAACTGTCAATCAGGTTGGAGTGATCTGAGCAACGAACAGGAGGAGAGTGCACAGCATCCTTCCAAGAAGCTTTCCATCAAAGGAGAGGAGACAGTGGGATCAGAGTGAGACCCACGAGTCAATGGGATCTGCGAGATCTTCTACTTTTGTAGTTTTGAGAAGGGAGGGAAGAGCTCAAGGATCATGGAATTTAAGGAAATGAGGGAGTCATTCACAAGGAAGTAGAGAGGATGGGAGACAGAGCAGAAGTCCTTCAGTCTAAAATCAAGATATGGGCAGCTCCACAAACACAGAGAATAGGCAAGACTAGCTGCTGACAAAAACAGCTGGGAGGGGGATTGATGAGAGGATAATTCTTTATTGGCAGAGTGGCAGTGAGAGTACACAAGGTAGAGACACGGAGTCTCCTCCAACAGAGGAGAAACTACACTGCTGGTACCTGATCCACTGGTAAGAGGATGTAAGGAATAACAGAGGATCATATAGAAGAGAAGAAAGATTCATCTGCGACCAAGTCAGAGAGGATAAAGCATCTATCACAGGTCTTATATAACACCCCCTGTAACATGTGAGTATAAACAGGAAAATGTATGTAGGCCTCCTGACAATGAGTGGAATCCCAGAACAATTAACTTCCTTCTCAATCCTTTACAGAAATGGCTCAGATTGAAGTGTGAATTTAATTTTGGTTTAGAAACTCTGTGTAGTACTAATATTTTATTGTTTAAAGAATTACATATAGAAAGGGAGGGGGAAGAATATTAGATAATAGAGGAATCTCTCTCTCTCTCTAGAGTGCTCTACAAAATAATCAAATATATTCAAAGAAATAAAATTGATTATTTTAAGTGTTGGCAATGTTATTTGTATATGATACACTTCAGAGATGAAAGGATTAAGAGAAGATGGTGGTGTAGATTTTTTTTCTTTTCTAGGAAAAATAAATCAGAAACATCTTTCCGTATCCAAACAAGTTCCATTTAAGAATGGTGTATGCATTTCTAAAATTTCACTGACTACTTAAATTCCTCATGCAAAAAGCCAGTTTACTGAATTGAATAGTACCATTTAAATTGTCTACTGCTTACCACATCAGTGTACTTCCTTAATGTTTATCACGGTACCCCTGCCTCCATTTTGTTATTTTTAGCTCTAAATTCATGGATGTCAGGCTAATTTTCCTTGCACAGAGTAACAAGAAGCATGTTACAAACACTGAGATGAATTCAACATTCCTGAAAATCAGCAAAATATCTAATATCAGTATGTATGTTACATTTTTCAATACAGAATGTAAACCCGAGGCTTACCAAGACTAACATACAGATATGTATTTTTTAAAGTTTCATTTTTATTTATTTGAAAGGGAGAGTTACAGAAAGGGAGAGACAGAGCGAGAAAACTTTTCATCTGCTGGTTCAGTCACCAAATGGTTACAACGGCTTAGCCCAGAAGTTCTTTTGAGTCTTCCATGTGGGAGCAGGGACCCAAGCACTTGGAGCATCTTCCATCACTTTCCCAGGTACATTAGCTGGATCAGAAATAGAACAGCCAGGTTTTAAACCAGCACTCATTCTTTCTGAAACAAGCTTCTTCCTATATGTTCTGATGCAGTCAAAGAGAGAGAGAGAGAGAACTTTTAAAAGTTTCCATTCCTTACAAAAACATTATGTAGTTTCCATTTTTGTAGTTTAACATAATGTAAGATTTACTTGGATAGATTTTTTTTTTAAGATTTAATTATTTATTTGAAAGTCAGAGTTACACACAGAGAGAAGGAGAGGCAGAGAGAGAGAGAGAGAGATCTACCATATGCTGGCTCATTCCCCAATTGGCCACAACAGCTGGAGCTGTGCCAATCTGAAGCCAGGGGCCAGGAGCTTCCTCTGGGTCTTCCCACATGGGTGCAGGGGCCCAAAGACTTGGGCCATCTTCTACTGCTTTCCCAGGCCATAGTAGAGAGCTGGATGGGAAGTGGAGCAGCTGTGACTTGAACAGGCACCCATATGGGATGCTGGCACTGCAGGCGGTGGCTTTACCTGCTACACCACAGTGCTGGTCCCTTGGATAGACTTTTAAAAATATTTATTTTTTTTGAAAAGAGTTACAGAGAATGAGAGATGAAGAAAGAGAAATCTCCCATCCATTGGTTCATTCCCAAGATTGCTGCAATGGCCAGCAGGGCACCAGGCTGAAACCAAGAGCCAGGAGCTTCTCCTAGGTCCCCCAGGGTGGATAGCAGCCACATAAGCACTTGGGCTGTCTTCTGGTTTTCCCAGGCTATTAGCAGGGAGATGGATGGGAAGAGGAGCAGCAAGGACACAAACCAGTGCCAAGCGATGTGCCAAGCGATGCTATCCTACACTGAGGACTATGCTTCCTGTTTCTCCTTTTGTATGAGTGAGAGCATGAGATGTCAGTGTCACAGGCAGTGACTATCCACTACACCACAACACTGGCTGCTTGTATAGACTTCAACATAAGCGGTAACAAAATATTTACTTAATACTTGTTCATTCATTAAATAGAAGTAAAAACAAATTACTTTCTCAAGTTTTAAATTTCTCAATTATAAAAGGGTAAGATCAAACTCTTAATTATTAATTATTTAATTAATTGTTAATATTAATAATAATATTATTAATGATGTTATTAATATTAATTACTAATTAATTATTAATGAGTATTTTCGTAATTATTATATTAAATATAAAAAGTGTTAGGCAAAAGCTATAAAAAGTCAAATGTAATGATGACCATTTCATTCATATACAGTAAATTTTAAAATCATCACCCCTACTGCACTAGGGTATTTTTAATTGTTGAATGTTTTATTTAGTGGAGCATTAAGCATTTGACTAAAATGTAAATTAAAAATATGTTATCTCAAAAATTAAGAAAGAAAGAGACAGGAGGGATGTATGGGGAGTAGAAGTGAAGAAGGCAGGAAGAAAGGGAATATCATTCTATTCTTAGAATTGTATCTTGAACTACAATGAATGTGTTCTGTTTGTATTAATATCACATTAACATGAAAACAATAAAGTATCAGATGGTATTAAAAATGAAAAAGTGTTAAACGCATTATTAAACATCTAACAGTATTCTACCTACTGAAGTACATGTGGAATGAACAATTCATCTGAGTCTCTAAAGTGAAGTATATGAAACCAAACAGTCAAGCAAATATGCAGCAGACAACAAATTTAAAACAAGTAATGAAACATAAAAATATGTATCAAAACAAAATGGCATATTCCAGAAGTAGTGTACAAAGAAAGACAAGGTACAAGGGTATTAGGTTGTGAGAATCAGGCACTAAAATGAGAATCTGAGTAGCAGAAAACAGAAGGTAAAAAACAGTCATCTTCTAGTAAATTTAAAATTCTCTCATTTCTCTGAAGACAAGAATGACACAGAAAGTGTGAGTTGGGCACATGTGGTCTTCAGTGGTTACAGAATAGAGATAGATAGTTGAGAAATAAATCTTTGTTCATTAAACACCTATTTGGATTTTCTGTCAGATAATGTCAGAGACCTACAACCCAAGGGATCTTTTAATAGGAGGTATTTGAACCCATTCATTTGGTCGAACACCAATAACACAGTGAGGCTATGGTTGATTTCCTGTTACTGCTAAAACTTAGATGTTGAGGACAACTGTATTCATGGATGCAGAGGCTGAATGTGCTCAAAGGGAATTTAGAGATTAAAGAGAAGATCAATGTGGTAAGCAGGCTCCAGGATGGCCACCAATAACGCTCACCAGGCTTGCTTAATTCTGATGGCTCCTCTCCTCTTGAAGGTGGGTTTCCAACCAATAGAAGACAACAGAATTGATGTCATGTCCTTCTGAGATACAATGATGCAAATTTGATTTTCATGGTGGCTGCTCTCTCCCCCTTTCTTCTGTATTGTCTTTTTCTCACAGAAACTAGCTGCGATGTTGTGGGGTAGGACAAAAGGAATGCTTGCAGCCATTAATAAAATAGCCCTGTGCCAATGCCCAGCTGATTGGAAACTGAAGCCAGTCAACAACCATGAGGTTAGAAGTAGATAATGTCTCTCCCCTCCAATTGCGTTTATAAAATTTATTTATTCAAAAGACAGAGTGACAAAAAAAGAGGAAGAAGTAGAGAGAGATATCTTCCATCTGCTGATTCACTCCCCAAATGGCCATAATAGCTGAGGCTGGGCCAGCTGAAGCCAGGAGCCAGGAACTCAGAAGCCTAAACACTTGGACAAGCATCCGGTGCTACACAAGTGCATTAGCAGGCAACTGGATCTGAAGTGAAGCAACCAGGACAGGAACCAACACTCCCACATCAGATGCTGGCATTGCAAGCAGTGGCTTAACCTTCTGTGCCACACCACCAACCCCCAACTACACTGCTGAGATATCTTAATGGTATTCTTTACTTTTAAGATTATTACACATCTCTAATGAATAACTGTGGTTGACCCTGTGCCTTGCTGGGAGACTGCCTGCTTAGCCCATGCAGGAGGTTAAGAGGGCATGGCACACCATGCCTCACAGGAAGAACCCTGTGACCAGACTGCTGGCAGGAGGCAGGAGCCCCAGGCACATTTCCCCACCCCCACTTCCTGTTGAAGGGCTTTGTAATTGTCAATCCAGTAAACAGCTCCTGGGTGTGGCCTAGACACCTGGAAGGCTACTTTGTCTTTGTGACCTTCAAGCTGATTGGAGAAGTGTAGAGGTATCAGTATCAGCTTTATCCTATAGAATTAGTGTTGCCCTGAACTAGCTCCTTCCCCTCTGCCTGCCCTTTAAAAGTTTATGCTTGATTGTTAGTAGACAGACATGTTCACTGAAACTTGTCTCCGGGGTTTCTTGTTGAAGAACGCTATCACCCCACCATCCTGACACTGCGGGCCTCGCAGATAACCTTTGTTAAATTGAGTTTATGTGACATTACATTAATCTGTATTCAGATTCTGTTCATGATGTATCTCTCAAAGATTTTGTTCACAAAAAATAGTCATTTGGATTATAGATTAAGATTCTGGATGACATATATAGCATAGGACACTTCAGACCTACTAATCGAAAAATGAGTCTCTTTCTTTAATCATTCAAGTTTACAAGCCATTAAAGTTTGAATTCGCTATCAGTCTTGTTCATTTTTCAGTTTTAATGCCCACGAACCACAGAAAGTCAAAATCAGAATACTACCCAGGACTCAACCCTGGAAGCAGCTCAGAGGTTCTGTCGTAGATAATTTTGTTTTGCTCTTTTCCTTCATATGGAATCAGGACTAGAAATCAGACAGAATAAAAATAAATAACCATGACTTGGGTGCTAAGATTCTATTAAAAGAAGCAAGCCAGCTTGGAAACCAGTGGGATTACTTTATAAAGAGGGTGTAAATGAGGTTCTTTAACATAAAAAGGAAATTGAAAAAAGACTAAATAGATTTTTTCTCAATTACCTTGCCTGAGGAAAATGTCAGGGAAATTCTTACACTTGGATCATTCCTTGAAATGGGCAATTAGCAATATTATACTGACTGGTGACATGCTTTTGTCAGTGATTTATATTTTAATATGGATTAATCATTTTTGTACTTAGAATGTCCCAAATGCTCTTATTAAGCCATCAAGTCTTTTTTGGAAAATGTGCAATTCATATTATCTGGTTCTTGCTATCAGATTTTACAAGTCAAAGAGATTCATTTAGGTTGTTTTTATTCCATCTCTGAGAGGTGAATGCTACAAATGATGGAATCTTATTTCAAGGTGAAAAGGTAGTTCAAGAGGATTGGTGAATGTCATTTCATTTGGAAATTACCAAAAATGTCATCATTTATCATGAACACTGGGATTATTCTTGACTCTCCAGTTATTTAATTCACATAGGATATTTTCTTTCTTATTGGTAAACAGAAGGAAATGTCATTTTTTTTTTTTTTTAGTTTCCTAAACATTCTTTTTAGAAGTCCTATTAGTTTTTATGCTTTGCAGGAAAATCACAAATTAGAGTTGTGATAAAAACTGCCATTGCCACTGATGGCAAATGTGTAGCATATACTTCCATTGGGAGAATTTTCAATGGGTCTCTTGCATTTCTCTCTGTTGAAGAGTTGTTGACGGCTTTTGTTCTATTTATTTCCAGTATGCTTGTATGGAAAGCAACCTTGGAACAAGTATATAGTGTCTCCTTTCTGAAAGAGAGGTCATACACTAGTTTCCGCAACAGGAAATGATGATCCCCCCAGGCAGATGCTGGGTGGGCTTTCTCATTTACTAGATATGATTGTGATTTTCTAAACTTTGGGTCCCTCATCTGTGACCTAATCTGACTGTACCTACACACCAATTCACAGGGCTGGCACTTGTTAGCTTGCAGGTAGGATAAAATCCAAACCTTCCACATTGTTTTTATGGTTCCTTCCCTTGAAGACCTGTGCTGTATATTTCTTATATGTCTCCATCTATACATTCTGATTCACAGTTTATAATAGGCAGCATTAGGGTTCAGTTTTCTATTTTCACCATGATATCATGAGTTGAATATCCATTATCAAATGACTACAATTACTGAGAACTCAAAGTTTCTCTCTCTCTCTCTCTCCTCAAAACTTGTCATTTTGTTATACCAAAAAGTTTCATACCATTTTATGTGTGGAAAATAATTTTACATAAATTATCTAATTTAATTTTCTCAGAAACCCTAAGGAATAGTATCACACATGTTTCTGATAGGAAAACAATAAGACTCAGAAGCATAATAACAACATAGCCAGGGGCACAGAGTTAATAAACAGTATCTTCTCATACTCAGCACCTTGCATAACACCCAGCTGTTTTATTTTTGTTTCCTGTGTACAACTCCATGCTTTTGTGTAACGTATATGAGTAAAGTGTCTAACATATGCCACTGTAAAAGGATTCCTGAGACCGAGACTAGATACAGGATATTTTGGAATTATTTAGCACTATTGTAAGAAATATATGTTTCAGTGAATTGCATTTCTAAGATTTAAAGAAATTTTCCTAAATAATAATCAGATTTATGTCAGAGTTTCAAAAAATTCATGGAAAACTCAAATTATCTTTCAGCTTTATTTTTTCCATGAGCTTTTGGAAACATCCTCATACAGTAGTAAAATAACATTTAATATATTTTGAAAGAAATAACCATGAAAATATACCTTACAACAAGCATGGTGCATAAAAAACAATATACAGAATAAAGAGCAGTAAATTAGCACCTAGACAAAAGAAATAAGAAACAGAGGGTGTTTATTACATAGAAGGACTATGATAAACCCTTTCATACATTACTTTGATTCTAGTACTCCATTTGTATCTTTGAGGAAACTGAAATGTGGCCATTTTTGGCTCCAAGTGACATTGTGTGGTGATGGTACTTTCATATTGCTCTCAGTGATTCTATCATAAAATCATTCTTTCTAAAAGGCTGTATCTAAGCCAGCAGCACTGTATCAAATTTGACAGAAAAAGCCTTCCAACTTCCCATGCCACTTGCATTGGCCACCGGACACTAAAGAAACTCCATTTCAGGCAATGCACTCAATTCAGTTTTGGAAGACATCTCCTTAAAGGTATATAAAGTACACCACTCAGTCCCTAAAAAAAGGAGTGACCATGCTAGTAGTCTGGACTCCCCAAATCCTATCATAAGGAAAATATCTTACTTCCCGTCCTGTTGTCTTATTAGTATGAACACGGTGGAAATTTGGGGGACAGAACTACAGAGTCAACATTTCCTTTTGAAAAATGTACTCAAAAGTTTTTTTTCCTTAATATCCAGTACTTTTGACCCAATAATAATACGAAAGTTGACAGTGACATCCACACTTACCTCTGGTTGCCGTTGTCTATAGCAGCCCAGTTCTCCAGTGAGCATCTGTAGGAGTCTAAGGAGACTCAAAGACAACTCATCCTCCACTGGCCGCCCCCTGCCTGCTCTCCCAGGCCCCGCCCACGTTGGCCCCGCCCCCTCCGACGCCGTCACCCGGGAAACCAGCTGGGATCACAGCCAACCCGAACCTGGTTCATGGCAGCCGCGGAGAAA
Source organism: Oryctolagus cuniculus (assembly GCF_051225735.1). NCBI lineage: Eukaryota > Metazoa > Chordata > Mammalia > Lagomorpha > Leporidae > Oryctolagus > Oryctolagus cuniculus. The sequence continues at coordinate 48,000,337 of NC_142880.1, forward strand.
TCAGTCTTGGGGCCACTTGTGGGGGCCATAGACCAGGGTACCAGCTCCACGCGCTTTTTGGTTTTTAATTCCAAAACAGCGGAACTCCTTAGTCATCACCAGGTAGAAATAAAGCAAGAATTTCCAAGAGAAGGATGGGTGGAACAAGACCCTAAGGAAATTCTACAGTCTGTCTACGAGTGTATAGAGAAAACATGTGAGAAGCTCGGGCGGCTCAGTATTGATATCGCCAACATCAAGGCTATTGGTGTCAGCAACCAGAGGGAAACCACTGTCGTCTGGGACAAGTTAACTGGAGAGCCCCTCTACAATGCTGTGGTGTGGCTTGATCTGAGGACCCAGTCTACTGTCGAGACTCTCAGGAAGAGAACTCCAGGAAATAACAACTTTGTCAAGTCCAAGACAGGCCTTCCGCTTAGCACTTACTTCAGCGCAATGAAACTCCGTTGGCTCCTGGACAATGTAAGGAAAGTTCAAAAGGCTGTGGAAGAAAATAGAGCTCTTTTCGGGACCATTGATTCATGGCTTATCTGGAGTTTGACAGGAGGAGTCAACGGGGGTGTTCACTGTACGGATGTCACAAATGCAAGTAGGACGATGCTTTTCAACATTCATTCTTTGGCGTGGGATAAAGAGCTCTGTGAGTTTTTTGAAATTCCAATGGAAATTCTTCCAGATGCCCGGAGTTCTTCTGAGATCTATGGTCTCATGAAAGCTGGGTCATTGGAAGGTGTGCCAATATCTGGTTGTTTGGGGGACCAGTCGGCTGCACTGGTGGGGCAGATGTGCTTCCGGGATGGTCAAGCCAAAAACACCTACGGAACAGGATGTTTCTTACTGTGTAACACGGGCCGTAAGTGTGTGTTTTCTGAACATGGCCTTCTGACCACAGTGGCTTACAAGCTTGGCAGAGACAAACCAGTGTACTATGCATTAGAAGGTTCTGTAGCTATAGCTGGTGCTGTTATTCAATGGCTAAAAGACAATCTTGGAATCATTAAGTGCTCAGAAGAAATTGAACAACTTGCTAAAGAAGTAGGTACATCTTGTGGCTGCTACTTAGTCCCAGCATTTTCAGGGTTATATGCACCGTATTGGGAGCCCAGTGCAAGAGGGATAATTTGTGGACTCACCCAGTTCACCAACAAATGCCATATTGCGTTTGCTGCATTAGAAGCCGTTTGTTTCCAAACCCGAGAGATTCTGGATGCCATGAATCGCGACTGTGGAATTCCACTCAGTCACTTGCAGGTCGATGGAGGAATGACCAGCAACAAAATTCTGATGCAGCTACAGGCAGACATTCTGTCTATTCCAGTAGTCAAGCCCTCCATGCCCGAAACAACTGCCCTGGGAGTGGCCATGGCAGCAGGGGCTGCAGAAGGAGTCGGTGTTTGGAGTCTTGAACCCGAGGATTTATCAGCTGTAACGACTGAGAGGTTTGAACCTCAGATCAATGCTGAGGAAAGTGAAGTTCATTATTCTATGTGGAAGAAGGCAGTGATTAAATCAATGGGTTGGGTTACAATGCAGTCGCCAGCATGTGGTGACCCTAATATTTTCTGTAGTCTGCCCTTGAGTTTTTTTATACTGACTAGCATGGTAATGTTAATTGGAGCAAGATACATCGCAGGTATCCCATAAATAATAGAACTCAGAGATTCTCAAGACACGAGCTTTCATGTAATGATTGAGAATTCAGTGATTCTGTCGAATGTGATGACACTGTTAATAGACTGATTTTATTTATAAGCTGCTTGCTGCACATAGATCAGTGGCTTGAAATAAAATGCAGTCGAAAGAATACTGTGGAAACATTTTGTGAGTTTTTTTTTTTTTTTTTTAACATAAACAGTTAACAATGGGTCAGCCACCTATGGGGCTAACCATTTTCACTGCCGGACATGCTGCCATGTTCCCTCTAGGCGCTAGAGAGAACTCCAGTTTGTTCATTGGATTCTTTCATCAAAGATAAACAAATGCTAGTAGACCTGGATTTGACTCTGTATTGCAAAGGCTCTATGATGAGAAGATTTATCTGCAAAAATTGAATGACTTTAATATACTTGCCCCAAAGTCTTCCCTTTTTTATATAAGGAGACCAGTACATCTTCTTTGAGTGTGTAAAAGGAAACCTCTACTGAATTATTAAAATGGAAATTTTGTACAACAAGTATAAACCAAACCCTGAAACTAATAGGCCAGGAATAAAAAGACTCAAAGCAGATATATGTGAAATTGAAACAAAAAAACTTGCGTAAAATGAACGAAATTAAAACTATTTTTAAAGGCAAACAAAATAGACACTCTTTTTGCCATACTAACGAGAAAAAAGAAAAAAATCCAAGTATATAAAATTAGAGAGGAGAAGATATTACAATAGATACCACAGAAATATAAAGGATCATGAGAAACTACTTTGAACAACTATGTGCTAACAAATTGAAAGTCTTGAAGAAATAGGTAAGTTCCTGGATACATATAACCCAATAAGATTAAATATATAGAATATATAGAGGCTGTAAATAGACATATAACAAGTAACAAGATGGAATTAAATGTAATTAAAAACTTCATGTAAAAGCAAAGTCTAGAATCTGACGTTTTCACCACTCAATTCTGAAAAGAATTTTAAGGGGGACTAGCTTTAATACTTTTCAAAGTATTGAAAATTATGGAATTCAACAAAACTCATTTTAGGAGGGCAGCATTTCCTGTTACCAAAACCAGACACAACACCAAAGGAGAATTACAAACCAATACGCTTGATAAAAATAGATGCTTTGATTCTCAACAAAATATTAGCAACTGAATATCATATTTCATCAAGAAGACTATGCCTAATGATCAAGTTGAATTTTCTCAGAGGTGCAAGAGTAGTTCAACATTTTCAAATCAATAAATGTTATAAATCACATCAACACAAGGAAGAACAAAAGACACATGATCATGTTAAGAGAGACAGAGGAAGCATTTGCTAACATTCAACAACCCTTTATGACAAAAACCTCAACAAATTAGGTATGGAAGGGATATATACTTCAAAATGTTAAAGGTTGTTTTTAAGAAACCAGATGTCAATATCATAATGAATGGGGAAAAATTGGAAGCATTTCTCCTAAATCTGGAACAAAACATGGATGTCCACTTTCATCACTCTTATATAATATTGGAAGCATCAGCAAGAGAAATCAGAGAACAGAAAGAAATAAAGGGAATCAAAAATGGAAAGAGGGAAATTAAAATATCCATGTTTGCATATGACAAGATGTGCATAAACCTAAATGCTTCACTGAAACAGCAGTTAGAACCAATAAACAGACTAAATAGTGTTGTAGATACAAGATCAGCATATAAAAATATCAGCATTTTTTAATTTATTTTTTTAATTTTTGACAGGCAGAGTTAGTGAGAGAGAGAGAGAGAGAAAAAGGTTTTCCTTCCAATGGTTCACCCCTCAAATGGCTGCTACGGCCAGCGCGCTGCGATCGGAAGCCAGGAGCCAGGTGCTTCCTCCTGGTCTCCCATGTGGGTGCAGGGCCCAAGCACTTGGGCCATCCTCCACTGCCTTCCCAGGCCACAACAGAGAGCTGGACTGGAAGAGGAGCAGCTGGGACAGAACCCACGCCCCAAATGGGACTAGAACCCAGGGTGCTGGCGCCGCAGGTGGAGGATTAGCCTAGTGAGCCGTGGCACCGGCCAATATCAGCATTTTTATACGTCCAAAATGGTCTTGCTTAAATAGAAATAAAGAAAGCCATTTGACAATAACTATAAAATTTTTAATATTTCAGAAGTGAGAGATCTCTACAAGAAAAAGTATAAAACATTGATGAAAGAAACCATCAACAACACACAAAAACAAAAATTACCTGCTAATGGATTGGAAAAATTAATATCATTAAAACATCTATGTTAACTAAACTAATCTATAGCTTCAATGCAACCTCTGTCAAAATACCAATGACTTATTTTATAAAATGAGGAAAAAATTCTAAAATTCTCATGAAACTAAAAGAGACCTGAAATAATCAAACTAATCCTGAGGAAAAAAGAAAGTCAAATAAAGATGGAAATATTGCAATTCTTGATTTCAAAGTATATTATAAAGTTGTAATTAGAACAGAATGGGGGTACTGATGTGTAGTGCAGTTGGTAAAGCTGCTGCTTATGATGCTGACATCTCATATTGGAACCTGTCTGCTCCACTTCCAATCTAGCTCCCTGCTAATGTTCCTGGGAAAGCAACAGAGAATGACTCAGGTACTTGGGCCCCTGTCCCTATGTGAGAAACCTGGAAGAAGCTCCTGGCTCCTCATGTTGGAACAGCCCAACTCCAACAGATGGAAGATCTCTCTCTCTCTGTAACACTGTCTTTCAAACAGATAAATACATCTTTAAAAGAAAACATAACGGTTCTGGCAAAACAAAATCAAAAACAACAAACTCTGACACAAAGGTCAATGCAACAGAATAGAGCATCCAGAAAATACACCATATAATACAATCTAACATTAAAGGTTTTTGACAAAAGTGTCAGAAACATCCATTGAAGTAGTGATAGTCAACAAATAAAGCTGATAAAACTAGACCTGAACATGTAGAAGAATCAAAATAGATCCCTATCTTTCATTGTATACAAAATCAACCTAAGTGCACCGTTGTGGCACAGTAGGTTGAAGTCCCAGCTTGCAGTGTTTGCATCCCATATGGGCACTGGTTCAAGTCCCGGTTGCTCCACTTCCAATCCAGTTCTCTGTTATGGCCTGGGAAAGCAGTAGAAGTTGGCCCAACTCCTTGGGCCCCTGCACCCACGTGGGAGACCCGGAAGGCGCTCCTGGCTCCTGGCTTCGGATCAGCGCAGTTCTGGTCATTGCAGTCATTTGGGGAGTGAACCAGCAGATGGAAGACTTCTCCCTCTCTTGCTCTCTCTCTCTCTCTCTCTCTGTAACTCTCAAATAAATAAAATTAATCTTTAAAAAAACAAATGAACAAAAAAAAATCAACTTAAAATAGATCAGAGACCTAAATGAAAACCCTGAAACTATACAAAATTATAAATTTGCTAGAGGAAAACACAGGAGAAACATTTCAGGGCATTGATATAAGCAATAATTTCTTGGAAAACACCCCAAAAGCACTCACAAAAAAAGCAGAAATAAACAAAGGAGATTACATCAAACTCAGAAGCTTTTTTCAACAGCATGAAAACACAAACCAAGAATGATCAAATTATTTGTGTGGTACTTATCCAAAAAAATTAAAAGGATTAATATCCAGAATATATCAGGTCTCATAAAACTCAACTCAACAAGATAAAAACAGCAAATACAGCTCAGAGAAGTGAAATAATATAACCAAGTTCAGTTACTCATCATTAGAATCAAGATTTGAACTCATATTTTTCCTTATTCCAAATCTAATGCTCACTTACAGTAACCTTATTGATATACTTATATAATATATAAATATTTTATTTTCTGTATGAAGATGCTGTACTCTAAATTTTTTTGGTTATTGCCTTTTGAAAAGTATATTTTAATAGCCTATTTTCCTAAAAATTTGAAAATATTTTAAAAATCAACATAAAAACTAGATGTTTTGATGGTTTTAAAATAAATTTTATTTATTTTCTTATATGTATTATTTGAGGGGGGGCACTCCCACATCTGCTGGTTCACTTCTCAAATGCCTACAAATGCCCCAGGGTAGAATCAAAGCCCAGAATCATTTCAGGTCTTCCATATGGAGGGCAAGTATCCCACTATTTGAGTCCCAACCTATTATGTAACAGCGTGCACATTACCAGGATGGTGGAATCAGGAATGGAGCCATGACTCAAACTCAAGCCCTCCAATAGGGGATGCAGGTGTCAGAATTGGCATCTTAACTGCTAGGCCAAATTCCACCCCTAGTTTGGTGATTTTAATTGTCAGAGAATTACTTCTTCTCTGATCAGTTTTTATTATTATTATTTTTATTTTAAGTATCATTTATTTATTTTGAAAATCCAAGTTACAGAGAAAGAGGAAGAGACAGCAATCTTGCATCCATACTTTCACTCCCCAAATGCTGCCATGGCCATTGCTGGGCCAGGCCAAAGACAGTAGCCAGCAGCTTCATCCGGACCTCTTTCATGGGTGGCAGGGGCCCAAGTGCTTCAGCCAAATTCCTCTGCTTTCCTCAGGCCATTAGCAGGAAGCTGGATCAGAAGTGGAGTAGCCAGGACAAGAATTGGCATTCATATGAGATGCCAACATTGCAGGCAGCGGTGCTACCCACTAGGCCATAACACTGGCCCCCTGAACAGTTTTTAAAAACTTTAGGTTTAGCTTTATTGAACATTTAAAAAGTTGTATTTCAAATATCAATATTACTATGATATTTTGAGGATCCAAATATATTTAAGCATGTCTAATCCACTTTTAACTGCTTAATATTTTATGGCCAAAACCCTATTAGCAATAACAATATTACTTTTAGCACTGTTTTCTTTTGGTCTTTGTCTCTAGGATCAGGCATTTATTCTGTACGTATTCCGCATAATTTTTTAAATAGAAGCTTCTCTAAAAGAAAATCATGAATCTGGGTTATCAAGAATAATTCTTCCACAAATCAGAAAATAGATGAGAACAAGTGAAACATGGAATGAGACCTCCTCTCCCACCACTGGCTGTGTTTCCAAGTTGGACATTATAGTCAAAACTGAGTTACTAGCATTCACCCTTATTTCAAGATTCTTTTCTTGCCAACTATGGCAGTGTAAATTAATCACTCCTATAAGCTCCTTTCCATTACAAACTAAAATTTTAGAAATCAAATATGTGATGATTTCATTTCTGTTTTCTACTAAGTGATTGTGCCAAAACTGTGTTTTTTCTTTTGTAATGAAATAACAACAGATAATTCTATGTATACCTCTTGATGATTTGCAATTGATATAACTTCTGGAGAGACAAATGTGTAAAAAGTATAATTCAATCATATTCTAAATACTTAAACAAATATATTTGCAGACTTGCATTCCATTGTGGCTTTTATCTCTCAATATTCCATTTTACATAAATCTAATAATGATCAATAAGTACAAGTAAGAACAACATAAAACATTGCTGGTACTCTCTTTAACATAGTAATTTAGAGGTTCAATCTATTGTTTTTGCTCATGGAGTCGATTCAAAATTATTTGCTGAGGAAATCTTTTATATCTGCTGATAAGCACTCCCTTGGCCCATGCTGTGATATGGTTGAATAGCAGTCTACTCAGGGAGAAGTAATGGTTAGACCTTTCAACTCTCATAAGAGGATTCAGTCATTCATGCAACAAATATTTATTGAGTGCCAGCCATATGCCAAACGTACCATTCAGGTTACTTATATCAGTGAATAAAAAGATAAAAATATATTTGCCCTTGTGAAGCAAATCAGTAAGGCTGCAGAAAGTTAAAACAAAGCACTGGATCTGAACTTAGATTGCAACTCAAAATACTCATCGCCAAACATTTCTGAAAGCCTATATCTTCAAATACACAGTATACTTATCGAAAGCACTGCAAAGAGAAATCATATTTGTGTTGGTGTTGTAGGGCTTCCATGACAAAATACCACAAGCTGGGCTCTTCTAACAACAGAAATGTATCATTTCACAGTTTTGAAAGTTGTAAATCCAAGTTCAAGGTGTCAGTGGGGTTGGCTTCTTTGTAGAAATAGCCCCTTCACCTGCCCACAAAGTGGGTGTCTCTTCATATCATTCTTTGTGTATATGTAATTATCTCTGTCCAAATTCCCCATTTTTATAAGGGGATTGGTCATATGGAATTAAGATCCATCCCAATAACATTTTAACTTGACTTATTACATCTGAAATGACTCTACTTCAAAATAAATTCATATTATGAAGTACCTAGTTGTAACTTCAACATATGGATTTTAGGCCAACACAATTCAACATGTCACCAAATTTATGGAATAATGCCTAGGTAAAGATTACATGAAACTGTCAGGGCTGTGTAATTGAACTATAAGTTGTTACCGCTTGTCCTTCTCACCCCGACATTGGAAACAAATCTACCCAGCAAATGTTTTAATTCTATGGCATTATTATACACTGAAGGATTTGAGGAAAAAGTTAAAAATCTTTCTCAATTTTACAACAGGGATGTTACGGGTCAATTGCTAGTTATACAATAGTGTCTTATTAGGTACATATGAAGATTCATTGAAGACACTTTATAGGTGTCTGCTGTAAGAATATTTGTGCTCTCAAGAAAAGTATTAATTGATATTTTCTACATGTAGGAAATGTGACTCACATAATGAACAGTAAGTTTGTTATTTGTCTTCTGTAAACTATAATTATGTAATTAATTTGAGCTCTTTTACAAAAGTATATTGACTGTGAGCTAACATTTTTAGCTTTATTCTATTATGTCTGCTTTCATTGATCTCTCTTTGTTCAGTTATTTGTTATTTTGAAGTAGTGTGCGCATTTCGTATGATGTTTTAGCTCTTTCTGTAAACAAATGGAGTTTATGAACCATGTAAGTGCTCTAAACTGAATTAAACATATAAGCATGCATTATATAAAATTATATCAAATAATTAAAGATATATTAAGGTGTCATCAAATATTTAAATTCAGTAAACATGTAAGTAGAAACACTTTTCTATTTGTACATTGTGTTCATGTTATTCTGTGACTTTTTTTTTCTATTTTAATTGTGTTTTCAGTTGCATTCATAGAATGTTCTGCTCTTGTTCATGAATGTTTTTTTAAACCAGATGAATCTTATGTTCAGAACTGTAGTAAGTAATTATTTCTGTCCTTTTCCATGAAGAATATCAGAGACACATTTTAAAAAGTATCTGCATCACTCAAAGTGTTATTTATCCAATACTTTCCCTACTCTTCCTTAATATCATTTGTGACTGAAGAGATGGATTTGTCTATCACTCCTTATCTTTAAAGATGTGACTCAGAAGTTTTTAAATGAAACATCATAGGCTATTCCGCAGACAAGTGCCAAGAAGGACACTGCAGATATAAAAATGATATGCTATCCAGTTTCTGTATCAGATTTTAAATATATCCAACAAAACTCAAATATAATGTAAATATAGTTACTTAGATGCACATTAAAATATATCGTAACCTAAAGATGTTCCAACAATTAGGATAACCCAAAATTCATTTTTAGCTTTTTATAATACAAAAGTAATAGACATCTTCATAAGAAAAATATAGATGTGTCTAGAGTGAAAAATTTAGAAAATATTAAGAAGCTTTTGTTTCTCTCCTTTTTTTTTTCTTTTTTTTTTTTTCTTTTGACAGGCAGAGTGGACAATGAGAGAAAGACAGAGAGAAAGGTCTTTGGTTTTCCATTGGTTCACACCCCAGTGGCCTCTGCGGCTGGCGCCTTGCGCACCGTGCTGATCCGAAGCCAGGAGCCAGGTGCTTCTCCTGGTCTCCCATTTGGGTGCAGGGCCCAAGCACTTTGGCCATCCTCCACTGCACTCCTGGGCCACAGCAGAGAGCTGGACAGGAAGAGGAGCAACCGGGACTAGAACCCGGGGTGCCGGCGCAGCAGGCGGAGGATTAGCCTGTTGAGTCATGGCACTGGCCTCTCTCCTCTATTTTTAATGTCTCAATATTTGAATGCTCATATGCTGAATGTCTACATGAAAACACATTTTTTGTAATACAAAAACTACAGCATTTTCAATGAGCAGCATGCTATACTGATGATAATTCCATTTCAATGTATTTTTCATAGGTTCTAGAATTTTATATTTTCAATCAAAATGTCAAATAAGATACTAACCATGATTATCAAGGTAAGACCATTAGTGGCTTTTACTTCTGAAGTAGGTAGGCATACAGGTTAAAATTGATCAGATTTGTGAACTGGAAGACCACGCCTCCACCATGCCACTGTGTGACTTCACGCCCTGCCTGAAACCTTCACCACACCCCCGTGTGTCCTCATCTCCCTACCTGGCCACACCTGGGTGCCCACCAGCCAATCAGGTTAATTAACGCCTCCGCCTCCAGGGCGCATGGCCTTCGGGCCATGTGCTCTAGGCTTCCTGGCCTAGATGCTCTTCCACGTGGCTGGTTCCTGGTGCTCAGTATGAATCCCATCGACTTCCCTCTCTTAAATAAAGCTCTCACTCTCCTATGCATCTTTCTCACTAAATAAAAGCTTAAAACGTACCATGCTGCCTCCTGTATCTGTGCTGATATTTAGAATTCTTCTCTAAATATTAAGCAAGAACCCTCTTGGGCTTATTAATGTTGGGGATTTAGTAATAAGCCCGTGGTGAAATCGTAAGGCACCCCAAATTCCGGTAGCACATGTGGCACCCAGGATAGCATTCCTGGGGAACTTTAAGGGGCCACATTTCAGTGTAAATTTTAGGGGGTCTTGTCCGGTTTCACTTCCAGATCTCCAAACAATATTCTTCCATGTGTTTAATTAGAATAATTAAGCAAATTTCAAAACTAAAATTGTTTCAATTTGCCTTTGGTTTTCTATTTTTCACCTTTAGATTTGATCTAACAGTTTTTGTCTGCAAATATTTGATTTTTGCTCACTTTTTGACATCACTTTTCCCCTTTTTCTTAGGATCTTTTCTGATTTATTTTTAGACTGCTAAGATTTCCCTCTTCTCTATTATTTTCTTCATGAAATGAGGAAATACATTTTCTTTCTTTTGATTCTATGGGTTAAGAAAATACCATCAGTAATATTTTATTAAAACTTTTTGAGTACTATGCTTAGATAATAGAAATGCAATAAACTAGGATAGTATATTCAGAAAAACTGCAAAAAAATCAAGATCTCCCATAGGAAAAAAAGGAAAAATGAAACATAGCAAAACAGGGGCAGGTATTTAGCTCTGTGGTTAAGTCACTGCTGGGGAATAAGAGTGCCTGTTTTGAGTCCCAGCTACTCTTCTTCCATTCCATCTTCGAGGGCATCCTGGAGGGCAGCCAGTTATAAGTCAAGGGCTAGTTTTCCTGCTACACACATGGTAGTGCTGATTGCAGTTCCAGGCTCCTTTCTTCAGCCAGGCCTAGCCAGGCTATTGGAGCCAGCAGAAAGAAGTGTGCTCACTCGTGAGCTCTCTCTCACTCTCTCTCTCTTTATATTTCCTTCTGTCTTTGTCTTTCAAATAAAATGACAATGAACAAATTAAAAATTAAAAAAAAATGAAACAACCCCACAAAAGCACAAAATGAAGAAAAGGAGAAAGATAGGGAGAATCTTAGCCCATTTTATATTTCTCTCTTGCCTCTCCATCTCCATCCCTTAGGTAAGGCAAGATCTCGGCAGGAATTTTCAGGTAAGATTAAACATGTCTCCTACTATTGATAGACCATTGAAGGAATGTCCTCAAATGTATTAGATATGTATGTATATTAATTACAACTAGTCACTCCACTTTCCAAATAAGAAAACAAGTTCAGAAGTGTTGAACAGCTACCTCTAATTCTACGTTGAATGGGAAATCAGATATTCAAAGCAGTTGTCCCTCTTCAGAAAGGCAGAATTTAAAAACTTCAACATCTCAATGGATTCAGAAAAAGTATTTGATAAAAACTTAACAAGTTAGGTACAGAAAGAATATTACACAACAAAGACCATATATGGAAAAACATTATTCTCAAAGGGCTAAAGTTGAAAGCTTTTTTTCCAGGATCTGGAACAAGAGTAGGATGTCTGCTTGCACTTTTCTTATTTAACATAATACTAGAAGCCTTAGCCAGGGCAATTAAGTAAGAGAAAGAAATAAAAGATATCCAAATAGAAAAGGAAAAAGACAAATTATTCCTGTTTTGGGGTGACACAATTTTACGTAGCGTAGATAAAACATAAAAAACACTGATGAAGAAATTCAGCAAAGTTGCAGGAAACAAAATCAATATACAATAAACAATATAGCTTTTATGTACCAATAATGGACTTGGTGAGAATGAAGAAAGCAATGCCATTCACAATAGCCACAACATAAATTTCTTAAGAATAAATTTAATTTCAGCAATATACACAAAATCAAATGAACGTATCAAAGTGATAGCTGTCCTTCCTTTTTTACTGAAATACTATTCACATTAGCCAAGACATGGAATCAACCTACGTGCCCATCAGCATGTGAATGGATAAAGATGTGGTATATATACACAAATGGAATTTTATTCAGTCACAAAAATAAGAAACTCTGGCATTTGAGACAAAATGGATGGCTGTGGTGGATATTATGTTAAGTGAAATAAACTAACAAAAAGGATAAATACATGTTCTTACTCATATGCGAAAGCTAAGAAATTGATTTCAAATAACAGAGTAGAATATTGATGACTAGAGGCTAGAAAAAATAGGGTGGATTAAGTGAGGTTGGATGGAAAAATATAAGTGTTCTAGTTTTCCACAGCACAGTAGGATGACTATAGTTTGTGACAGAAGTATATATTTTATTTAAGAACTAGAAAAGGGGAGTTTGGCAGCTCCATATACACAAAAAAAATGTGAGATAGAAATGCTAAAGATTCTGATTCGATCATTACACAATGTCTGCATGTTTTACATGATCAAAACATCCCCTGTAAGTATGGATAGTTACTTCATGTTAATTAATTGTAAAGTAAAATAAAAACCTTGCTTTCCACTAGGTCAGATAATAAAGCTTCAAACTGTGATTAGCTTTTCTTTTTTCTCTGCAGAACAGACAACATTAGATGGCAAATCTCTCGTCGCTCAGTGAGATCACTAGCTTTCTGAAGAGTTGGAAGTTTGGGAAAATATTGCAACTAAAGGAGAGCAGAGTTATGTGATAGGACATCAAAAAAGATGTAAAAGGCTGCTTGAAACAACTCGTTTCAAAGCATGAGAGGTCTGTGGGACTGTGCTGCTGGCTTGAAGAATTGCTTGAGGAAAAGTGTGGTGATGAAAAACTGTGTTCTCTGCTCCCTTAGTTCTTTCTTCAAGGAAGTCTCAATGAGTTCAAAACTGAAGCAAAGCCATTCTTACCAGAGGTTTCAATCAGGGAGTATGTCACAGGCGCTTGGATGCAGTCCCCTATTCCCACCATCCTTTTATGAGTGACACAGATTCTGAGACGTGGAGGCTGTGCAGTGCTGTATCAAAGGGCTTCAACTGTCAATACACTTGTCAGTGAATGATTCAACCCTATCTGCTATATCGCAACCTCAGAATACTGCAATGAAATATATGATCACACATGAATAAACAATTATTTGCACAGTAGCATGCTATTGTTCCTGTTTATTAGTCATTCTATATAAAACTATCTACTATCTTGATTGTCATTGAGCTATTTATATAACTCAACACACACAGTTCAAGTGTTAGTGTAGCTTAATAAATAATTTTTGGACAGTGCTAACATTAAAGTTATAGACTGCAGGGCAGGAGTCACAAGATTTTGGGGGAAGGGGGTCTGATGTTTAAGTAGAAAATCAATTTTTTTTTGCCTTCCTTTTGTTTTGTCTTATTTTAAATCGTATTGTACTTAAGAAAATGGATCTTTTCCTGCTAAAGGAGGAATTAAACTATTCCAAAATTCAAGAAAGTTCAGAGAGGATGCTAAACAGAAAGAGAGTAAATAGGAGTTCTGGAGGAGAGGCACGGGGAACGGTATATCCACAGTAAAAGCGAACCCTGCATTTTACAGAACATAAGGTTTAAATGCCTATATGTATCTGCTAAGAGTGCTAATAAAAGTGCACTACTCAAGAAGGCACTGAACATTTTCCGTGAATGAGGTATAAAACCCTGACATTTAATGGAAGTGGCCTTTCTGATGGAGATTGCTTTTGGGCAAGAACATTAGAGGGTACACCACAAGCCAAAAGTTATTGGACAAAAGGACCAAAAAAAGAAAACACAGCTCTACTACCATTGTATAAAGTTTATATAATGATTTTATTCAGAGATGGAATTTTACTAAGTCTCTGTACTAGGGGCTTGAAAGTTAAAAATTAAATCTTTCTGTGTTAACTTATATAGGGCTACTTTGTTCTCTGTGTGTTAACCACCTCTATACAATTCTCATTTTTTTAATAAAAAAAAAATTGTATTTACTTAGAAGCATTCAGAATGTCAACAAAACAGCTGCAACTTTTTTTTTTTGCAATTACAGAGTGGTATTCAGGTAATAGAACAACAATTATTTCGCATAAGCTGCATCAGAGACAACTGAAGATGAAAAAACTACCGTCCCCATATATAAATAATTTGTGCTGTGCACCAACAAGAACCTGCTTTAAATTTCCATGCCAATTTACAACCCCCATACTGTACCAGGCAAGGTTAGTGGCTATTGAAAATACCACCAGGACAGGGCTATCTAAAGACACATTCGGTAGTGTGTTAACTATACAAAAAAAGACACTGTACAGTTTAAAAACAAATCTTACACAGCCTTACATTTCAATTTTTTTTCTTTAAAAGGAGTGAGTTGTGTACAGGGGGGTTAAATGCTTTATAGACAAGAAAAAAAACTGCGCTAGAACCAACTTATTCATCATCATCATCTTCTTCTTCATCTTCATCTTCCTCATCTTCCTCTTCCTCCTCTTCCTCCTCATCCTCTTCATCTTCTTCATCCTCCTCCTCTTCCTTCTTTTTCTTGCTCTTTTCAGCCTTGACGACTCCCTTTTTCGCTGCATCAGGTTTTCCTTTAGCTCGGTATGCAGCAATATCCTTCTCGTACTTTTCCTTCAGCTTGGCAGCCTTCTTCTCGTAGGGCTGCTTGTCATCTGCAGCAGTGTTATTCCACATCTCTTCCAGTTTCTTTGCAACATCACCAATGGACAGGCCAGGATGCTCTCCTTTGATTTTGGGGCGATACTCAGAATAGAACAAGAAAAAGGCCGAAGGAGGCCTCTTGGGCGCATTGGGATCCTTGAACTTCTTTTTTGTCTCCCCTTTAGGAGGGATATAGGTTTTCATTTCTCTTTCATAATGAGCCTTGTCCGCCTTTGCCATGTCTTCAAATTTTCCCTTCTCTTTAGCAGACATGGTCTTCCACCTCTCTGAGCACTTCTTAGAAAACTCTGAGAAGTTGACGGAAGCATCTGGGTGCTTCTTCTTATGCTCCTCCCGGCAAGTTTGCACAGAGAATGCATATGATGACATTTTGCCTCTCGGCTTCTTAGGATCTCCTTTGCCCATGTTTAGTTATTTTTCTTTCCTAGATGCCCAAATGGCCACAATGGCTGGAGCTGCGCCCATCGAAGTAAGGAGCTTCTTCCAGGTCTCCCACGTGGGAACAGGGGCCCAAAGGCTTGGGGCCATCTCCTACTGCTTTCCTAGGCCATAGCAGAGAGCTGGATCAGAAGTGGAACAGCCAGGACTCGAACCGGAGCCCAGATGGGATGTCAGCACTGCAGGCTGCGCTTTACCCGCCGCAGCGTCAGCCTCGCCTTTCCTACTTTTAACTTCGCTTTTCAGTGACTTGATATGGCCTATAAAACTTTATACAGGGCACTTCTGGGACGGCTGAGCCACCTGGGCGGTGTCGCCTGCGGGAGGCCATTCCCCAGGCAGCGCGGGGTGTGCTGGTCCTACAGTTCTCATTTTATGCTATTATTTCAGTAGTTGTTGGTTGTCATCATATACACCCGATTCATCTATTCAGTGAATACTCATTGAGCATTTATTGAATATTTACTTGGAAGCCAGAATCATGTTAAATTCTATAGACAGTAATTTATCATTTTAATTAAGATTCTAGTACAAAGAGGAGGGAAAAGGTAATCAGTAAGTGCTTAAGAAAATGTGTCTTGAAAACATTATTTTTGTCATAGTGATTCATTTATTCATAGTATCTGAGAAATCCTGTTTCAGAGTAGTAAAAAGGCTTTCTCTCAATTCAGATGTCAATAATTTAACTAAACTCCAGAAGCATGAAGAGTAAAATCCATGAATGGACTCTTAATACATTTTAAATTCTTAAATGAATGCTGTGTCATCATTTTAATAAGACATTTCTAATGTCTTCCCTTCTTTGCATAGTGCGAACATCCAAAACAGAAGCAAAACACTGCCACAGTCAAATGGGAGTAAAACATTTCCTTTTTAACTAGATTTGCAGTTATAAGTGCAAGAAAAATATACTGTTCTCTGATATGTAAATTGACCCCTTTCCCCCTAGTTGAAACACTGAAATGTAGCAGAATCCAAGCATACATGGTCAGTTTTCCCTGTACAGTGTAGGGGATTTGGTAAGATGAGATATTACTTAATAGGATAAAATGAAAATAAGTTCTTGATGTTTAAACAGAGATCAGCTAAACTGTGGTTAAACCAAGTGCACCAAACAAGAGAGACAATGACAAACTTGGGGCCAGCACTGTGGCGCAGTGGGTTAAAGCCCTGGCCTGCAGCACTGGAATCCAATATAGGTGCCAGTTCAAGTCCCAGCTGCCCCTCTTCCTATCCAGCACCCTGCTAATCCAGCACGGATTCCAGCTACTTCCTGGAACATCAAGAATACTAGTATTTTAAGCTATGCACTCCCTTGAGTGACAGCTCAGCCTGCTTTTTTCTGAGCATTCAGATAAAAATGTAGCCAATCAAGCACCCAGAGCAGCTGCACTATGGATTTTCTAAAAATAGTGCAGTCTGGGAAAGAAGCAGAGGATGGCCCAAGTTCTTGGGCCCCTGTACCCATGTGGGAGACCTGGAAGAGCTGCTGGTTCCTGGCTTTGGAATCGGTCCACGCCAACAATTTTGGCTATCTGGGGAGTGAACCAGCAGATGGAAGACCTCTCTCTCTGTCTCTACCTTTATCTGTAACTCTTTCAAATATTTTAAATAAATCTTAAAAAATAATAAAAAGTGGCAAACTCATCAAAACAGGAGTTTTAATGGTATCATTGTTTTCTATATAGTCTTCTGCATAAAAAATAGGACAGGAAAATTATGAAAATTACTGATCATTATGGTATATTTGTCTTATGAGAAGGCCTTCCTGACAAAAGGAAATAAAGTAGCCCTCAACAAACGATATACAGAAACTACTTCATGGATCAGCCACAGACATTTCTCTTTACTACACAGAAATTTGATACATTCCTAATTGAAAGAGTGTAGGTAATGGATTTGTTTGAAATTCACTATTTGATTCACTTGGAAATATTTCTGTCATCTTGGAACCATGGATCCTAGTTGATTTGCTATTTTGGAGTGACTAAATCATCCTGTACCTCTTGCTTTTAAATGAAGTTCCTATAATCCATGTCTGATTAGCTCAGTTTTTTTCACTAGATCAAGAGAATAGAAGTAATTTAGAAGCAAATGCACCTTGAAAACTAAATATATAGAATTCTAAATAGGTTGTTGGACAGTGTGGTTAAGTTCAGTAAGTTGTTGGCAGAACAACTGGTTTTGGATTCAATATTATGAATATGAACTATTTGATTTATCTTTTTCACATTAAGCTCATCCAGTTGGAAAAGATCAATTTTAATGTTCTGCAAAACTGAGCATTACTTTGAAAATCTTGAACACATACTTTCTTTCCTTCTAAATTTTAGTGTACCATTTGTTGTTTTATATTTGATATTCTGTAAAATAAAATTAAAACATCTTTAACCATCTGGTAGTTTTGTGGATAATTTAACAGATATCCACTTGTGGCAGTTTATTTCAATGTAGTTCCAATTAAACACTGATTTTTAAGTACTGGAATTCCATTCTGAACTACTATTGTGTTGCCATCGTGTATCTCTAATTGTCCATAAGCTTAACTGTAATTGAGGTAATTACGGGCAACAAAAACTCAATCTGGGACTCTTGCTCATTACGAAACTGCTGTTGCCTACATGTGGTGGGTATAAAATGGCTAACCCATCGATTTCTAGTTGTTAGAACCAATGAAATATTTATGGGCATTACACAGATTTTCTATCAGTTTTTGCTAACTTTAAATTTGCCTTTTAACTGTCAAAAGAAGCTACCACAGCCCCTTGTCAGTTTTGATAGAGTGTGAGATCTGAGACCACCTAACAGATCTAGTGAGTCTGTTTATAAGGAACAGACAACAAATTCACCATGACATGTTCAATCATATCTAGACTACTGTGAGAAAAAAAATTTTTTCTGGAATGACAGGGGCATATAATTTCCCTAATTAATGAGAAGGGAATGATTTAAATAAACATTTAATTTTGAATTTTTCTAGCAATCTACCACTTGAAAGAGCAGAACTATGACCCCAAACAAGGTAGAAATGAAAATTTTCTAGTAGTATTAGGAATGGAATAATTATACCTAGCAGCATGAATATGGACTTGATATTGAAATCACACTGCATATTCCTTGTGGGAAGTCAAGCTATGAAAAATAGTTATTCAAACTCATTATTGTAGATTAGAAAATAGAAAGACTAGAAAGTTTAATCGTCTTCATATATTGGACTTCCTAGTAGGTGAAACTAGTATTTGCATGCAGATGAATAAAAATTCAATAATTCATGTATTTCTATTACTATGCACAACTTTTTTGAGATATCCACATATAAGGGACACAGGAAGTAGTCATATAATTTCATACTAGTGTTCTTTCATTTTTGTCATGTATATGTTTTTCTTCATAAATGCACCATGATATGTATAATAAATTCCTCTGCAGATCTTTATTACCTAAAAAGCATTTGTTCTAAAATATTTCCTACTATCATTAGCATGTAAAATTCTAAGTAAAATATATTTTTATTTGATAGAATACAAATTAATATTTAAATGTTTGTCTTTGCTTTATTGGAAACTTTGTGTTGAAATTGTGCAAATATAGTTTTTTATTAGATTCTAGTCAATCCATAAGAAATTATTATCCAATATATAATGTTCTATTTATAGAAGTAAATATCAATTGAGTACTAGAACATTTAATTCAAGAATTACACAAAATTGTTTTAAAACATATATGATCATTATATCAGAAGTTATCTATTTTGGAAATAGTGTTGTGTTTGAAATTTCTAAGTATATATTTGTACTAATGTTGGAAGAATGCGTGGGTGTTTGTGTGTGATCTGGTTTGACTGCTCCATTCAAAACTTTTGTGGATATTTAACTGTCACTGGGACGGTCCTTGGGTTGTGGGACATTTAAAACATAATTTGGTCACAAGGTGTCCACCATTGGAGATAGCGTAATTAGCACAGCAGTGGATTAGTTATTGAGTGGCTTTGTGACAAATGCAGGTTTTCTCACATGCTCTCTTGCCATGTTATAATGTAGAAGAAGGTCCCTTCCAGACTCTAGCACCTGGCTACTGGATTCCAAAACTGTGGGAAAAAATTTATTTTCTTTATAAATAATCCAGTCATTGATATTCTATTACAGCAGCAGAAAATGAATTGAGACAAAGTCCAAGGGCATAGCAATCCAGTGATTATTATGATCTCTATCTACTTACAATAGTTATAGATGGAAAATTATCTATGATTTTTTGAACAAATGAAATAGTCTGAATCCAAGAAGAAAAAAAAATCCATGAAGTAATTATGCACAATATATATGCAATTGAATTAGAAATCAGGTTATCTGGGTTTCTTGTCTCATTTGTTCTTTCTGGGTAGCTAAAAATAGAAAAGAAGTACAAAACTAGCACAATCTCTTTTTGAATATTAATTTACCACACAATCATTAAAATGGTATCGTGGAAAATGAAGGACAATTGATAAGCAATGTGACTTAAACAGTTGAGAGGGAGCATCCTACTTGTGAATTAATTAAATAAGAAAGTTATTAAAGTTTTAAACTAAATGACAACTAATTTTTAAACTAATGTTAACTAAGTTTTAAACTAATGACAACTAAAACTGTCATTAATAAAACTCATTGTAACTGAATTTCTAAAAACATTAAAGCTTTATAAAGAAATTTTGATATTAATAAATTAGCTTAGCAAGATTCCTGGATATGAGATCTGTATAAGAATCAATCATTTTTTTACATACCAGCAATAGTGATAAAAAAATCACAAATAAGAGATTATTTATAGTGATAATTCAAATTTTAAGAAAAAATGTCTAATAAAAATGGAAAATACACCAAAATAAAACTTTATTTATAGAATTAAAATATTTGAATAAAAAAGAAGTTCTTCAAGTTCATGGTTTGCAAAATTGATATTTAAAAACAAAAAATATTATCTTTTTCAAATAAATGTATTCAACACAATTTTCATCAATATACCAGCAGACTTTGGCTGAAACTTAATGCCTAATTCTAAACACATAAATATGTAAAGGGCCCTGACAAAACTTTGAACAGATAATACATAAACGAGGAAGGAAAGAGGACAAGCAAACTTATGAAAAATACTTGACCTCACTTGTCACCAGATATAAAAACTATGCCTTAGACGTAATTAACTTATTTCCTCCCCAGAATGGTTAAAACATAAAAGAAGGGAAACACCAAGTATTGGCAAGGTAATAGAGATGCTGGAATTATCATAGTGTTGTAGTTGGAGTATAAATTGGTTTATATATTCTATACACATGATAACATAGCAAAGAAAATTAGATCCTTCCTAATGCTCTTTGGTAATATTTACAAATGCACACACACACACACAGACCTACTAATTCTATTCCAAATCTATAACTAGCAGAATTAACTAAAGATTGTGACAAAATAATATTCAGCAGCATTGCAATAGCCTTACAATCAAAACTATTCATATTCCAACAAAAGTAGATTGAAAAAACAAATTGCAGCATATTCAAAAAAGTGGTAGTATAGTATTATATATGCATGATCTCCAGCTATATAATTAAAATGATGAATCCTTCAAGCACAGTATTATTCAAGCAAATAATAATGAGTATCAATAAGTATGTACACCTCAACTCAATTTATATGCAATACTCAGGCAAGACTAATCTATGCTGATAGAAGTGAGAAAAATGCTTAGCTTTGAGAAGGACTAATGATTGGAAAAGAAATCATGGAAGAATTTTTGAAATGCTGATAAATCTGTCTACTGATCTTGAATACATGAATATGTTTAATTTTTAAAAATTCATTCAATTGTCAATTATGACATGCAGTTTTCTGGGTGCAAATTATAATTCAACAGCAAGTATATAAAATTATTAATGTAGGTCTAGATGAATTATCTAATTAATGTTTTAAACAGATGTTATAACTTAGTTGTTATAAGTAAAAACACTCTATGTCTGTGAATGAATAGATAATAGACAGGAAATGAGAATTTGAATAATGTAATGATTTCATATCAAGGTACATTTAAAGTACAACACTTTCCCTCATTTTCCCCTGAGGATTTATTTTGAGTTTTTTGTTTGTTTTTGAAGTGACTCCTTGTCTCACAATTACTGTTTTTTAAATATTCAAGGTTTAAAGTTTGGTTGTATCTTAAAAATCCAGGAAATGTCACAGGGTATGCTTTGTGCTTATAGAGAAATCTGCATTCACTTGGTCTCTGCAAAGTATGTGATAATTTTATGCTGCTTGCAAGCTATTCAAACTGCCACAATATATATGATTATATATTCTGAAGAAGACCTGAAACTCTTGGGTTAGAGAAATAGGACTTCCTTACTCATGGCACAGCAAGAAGGAGCCTCCTGTTTGCATTGACCCATCTCATCTTCCATTCCTGTGGCAGGCAATGTGGAGTGGCCCTGTGGATGCTGTGCACAAAGTGAGTTTATATCATAATCAAGGGACCCCAGAATACTAAAGGAGCTGCCAGCAAATGTACTCTAACGTTGACTTCAAGGGAGGTTTTGCCTTTATTATAATGGAAGCAAACACCTGCTTCTGCTCTGGACACACCCATTATCTCTGTCTTCATAGGCTGATTGTTAAAGAAAGGTCCTTGAAAAGAATGTTAGGAATGAAGTACAACCAGTATATTAGGAATGTTAGGAATGAAATACAACTTTCTGAAAGTTGAGCAGAAATGCAGTAGACACAGGGAAAATGGTTTTCCAACACATATTCCTGAAAGGAAAATGAAATACCACTGGGTTTTACCAAATAGTCTGGAAATATGAATACAAGTATTACACAAACTCTATCAAGAACAACAATCTAGATTTCTTACTGAAGTAGGCAGGCATACAGGCTACAATCAATTAGGTTTGTGAGCCAGAGACCACACCTGCACCACGCCCCTGTGTGACCACATCCCCCTACCTGGCCACACTTGGGTGCCCACCAGCCAATCAGGTTAATTAACCACTCCCCTTTGGAAGTGGGTTAAAAGCCTGGGATACAGTGTGTCCCTCTCTTATTTTCCCTGGCTTCTTGCCAGGAGGGGCTGGCTGCAGCCCTGCGCCTCCAGGGCGCATGGCCTTCTAGCTAATCACCCTAGGCTTCCTGGCCTAGATGCTCCTCCACATGGCTGGTTCCTGGTACTCAGTATGAACCCAGATTTACCCCTCTCTCTTAGATAAAGCTCTCATTCTCCTATGTATCTTTCGCACTAAGTAAAAGCCTAAAATGTACCATGCTGCCTCGTTTATTTATGCCAGTATTTAGAATTCTTCTCTAAATATTAGGTAAGAACTCTCTTGGGCTTATTAATATTGGGGATTTATTAAAAACCATATGGTGATATTGTATGGCACCCCAAATTCTGGTAACATATGTGGCACCCCAGACTCGACCTCGAGGGAACTTTAAGGGGCCACATTTTGATATATATTTTAGGGGGTCATTTCCGACATCAGTGGGAAGAATTCAATTTTATACATTCCAGTCACCAGTGGTGGTTTCTTTTTTTTTGTTTGTTTGTTTGACAGGCAGAGTGGACAGTGAGAGAGAGAGACAGAGAGAAAGGTCTTCCTTTGCCATTGGTTCACACCCCAGTGGCCGCTGCTCACTGTGCTGATCTGAAGTCAGGAGCCTGGTGCTTCTACTGGTCTCCACGCAGGTGCAGGGTCCAAGCACTTGGGCCATCCTCCACTGCACTCCTGAGCCACAGCAGAGAGCTGGACAGGAAGAGGAGTGACCAGGACAGAATCCAGCGCCCTGACCGGGACTAGACCATGGTGGTTTCTTTTACATGGAATGTTTCTGATGGACTTACCATCCAGGAAAAGTCTTGCTTTATGCCTGTTTCAGCACAATTAATATTAGTGGCTCTAATCTTTCTACAAAGTATTCAGTTTGATTTCTAAGCTATAGTACCCTTATGTAGGAGACACATCCACATGTACTTGATCAACATGTTAATCCAGATGATTTCTTCCATAGGTGGTCACCTCTTAAGATACTCACATGAATCCAATAAAGTCCGTGATTCAATCGTTGGAAGTTGTTGTATGTGTGAAAGGTTTATTAGTTCCTTTGGATGATACAATGGTTTACCTATTCTGCTTTTCCCTTTAAAGCTGATTAATCCATCTTAGGGTGGCACATACTATATCCAAGGTCTCTGATTGAATGCAAATCATTTAGTGTTTTTAGTGCTGTCAACTATCAAGTATTTTAGAAATATTGAGCTATTTCATTAGAGAAATGAATTCTATTTTCTTATGACAAATTTGAAGGTGAATCTCCCATTGAGTCAAAAGTTTAGGTGCAGCAAAAGGCGGGACCATCCTGGTTCCTGATGTTTACAGTTTTGCTTGCAGAGTTGATCAAGTTCCAGACTTTGGCATAGTCCATGGTCAAAATCACATTTTAACTTCTCAGGAGAAATTTATGATGCTCATAGAGAAGCTATTTTTGAAAGTGAATATCGGACTGCTGAATCATTACTTCCATTTAAATGAAAAATTGTGTAGTCACACAATAACAAATTAGTAATTGCTGTTTAGCATTAGAAAGATCAACATAAGTATAAAACTCAGGCTGCTAACATCTGTCACATTCTGTGGTCAAAGACATCAAAGAGCTCTGCAATTTTCACAGACACTTTTCATCCCATTGGTTATGAAAGAGTGATGTGGCCCATTTCAGGCCTTGTTGACTTCCTGCCTGGACTTTTTGCAAGGATTCTTGCTGTGAAGGTCTCTTTCCAGATTAATCACCCAATAGACTATAATTATGAAGTGTGACATGTACTGTCTCTAATACACATACAAGAAATCAAGGCTTCAGACCCTTTTTCCCCTTGTTGATGGCCACAACACCAGTTTGTATTTAATAGCCCACAGAATATATTCATTTGAATGGAATGCAGTTAGTTCTCAAGAAGAGTATTGGGTAAGAGGGACCTATATTGGGTCCCCATTCAATTGCCCTGCATCTTTTGTCAATTGCTTTGGGGTATCATACAGTCATCTATGTTTTCTCGCTGGAGCCCTTTATAATAATAAAATCTTCCATATGATGGGATGCTTTAAGCCTAGGAATAATTTTCTTAAAAGAATGTGGGAGTTTATAGAATAATTGTCCCAGTTTTATAGTATGGGTTTTCTCTATTCATTCCTTTGTGCTGCATTTATGGAAATATTTATTTTTATTTTACAGCTCACTTATATACTTTTAATCTGTATTTATTTCAGATGATTACTCTTCCTGATATCTAAATAATAATTCAAAATTTTCAAAATTCCTATTGAATTTATTTTTAAGCGCATTATTTTTAATTACAAAATAATCTATATAAGGATATGACTGATTCTTGATAGTGTATTTACCAATGGTTTTGAGATTCTCGTATTTTCTTGTCTTTTTCCCATAGTTTATATATATGAAAGGGAATTGGGGCACACTCATGGGATTGATTATTCATTCTGCATTAAGAGTGGATAAGAGTGGGAATTCTTGCCTCTTTTGTGCTTTAGAACCAGTCCTAGACATGGATCTATTGTGAAATATTGTGTGTATATATTTGTTTACTATTCTGTGTGTGTGAGATAGTTTAAAAAATGCCCTGTTATGTTTTTCTCAATAGTTCTATCTTTATTTTTCAGGTGCTCAAAGTAATTTTTATCTCTTTTTTATTGACCTGCTGCCTTGAATCTCTGTTTATTATTTCCATGCTCTCCTACAGATAGACTGTGGTACTTGTATATCTACAATACTCATTAACTTTCTAGTCACAATTTCTAAATTATATTTTTGTACTAGGTTGTGAAAAAGTTCCTTAATATTTAATTTCCAGATAACTATTCTATTCTTTATTTACATAGATTCTAATGTTTTCTTTTAGAGTAATTTTAAAAATTTAATCAGTACTAGATATTTTCAAGAAATTTCTTTTTATTGGTTGACTCATTTCTCTTTAGTATTTTACAGAATATATGGGTTAACACTTTTGAATATTGCTAGTGTTCATATAAATAAAATATGAATATTAAGGATTTTATGGCTAAATTATTTATAAGCTTATAAGCTTTTCTGATGGTTAATCTTGCTCTTTTTGTGTTTTTAGGTTTCTTACATATCTGATAATCTTTAGAAATTATCACATGGAGAACTAAGTTCATTATACCAGTATATAACTAGGTTTTCTCTGCACATGCACACAAGCAAGCCTAGCTCCTCAACAAATCTCACATTCTAATGAGAAGTTTACAGTACAGTCAATCTGAGGTATAAGACTTGGAACTGATGCAAGATTCACAGGCCAGGACAAAAAGGAAGGCAAGGTGGATATCTCCTACAGTCCTTGTAGCAAGGATCATGTCGTTCAGTGGGCAAAGCCTTTAGACTTCATCTTTCCTCACCCACTACATGTTTGATTGGAGGCTAGGAGTTCCACCAACTACTCTATTTCTATGTTTTCCTTCCTTACAAACATCAAGGCCATTATCCAAGGATTTTGTATCTTTAGAAAACCATTCTCAAAGCACTAACTAAAAGAAAATGCAGGAGCAAGCATTTAGCTAAATGGCTAAGTCCTCAATATCCCATCTACATCAAAGTACCTGGATTTGATGCCTGCCTTCGTCTTCTGATTCCAGCTTCCTGCTAACACAGACTCCAGAAGGCACAATAATAGCTCAGGTAATTGGTTTTGCGCCACCCATGTGAGTGACCTGGATTGAGTTCCAGGCTCCTGGCTTTGGCCTTCTCCCAGGCCCTGCAACTGTGGACGTTTGAGGAGTTTGAGGATTGAACCAATGGATGGGAGTGCTCTTCTCTCTTCCTCCCTTTCTCTCTCCCACTTCCTCTTCCTCTTTTCCTCTCTCTCTCTTTCTCTCCCTCCTTACTTCCTTCACTCCATTTCTCCCTCCCCCTCTTAAAAAGATAAATTTAAAAAAAATAATAAAAATACTAGCAGGTATCAAGTACTATAGCTGGTAGGTAGGGGAAATGATTCAAATGTAAATTTTCAATTAATTATTTTTCATTTTAGAGACTTATTTATTTACTTGAAAGGTAGAGTGACAGAGAGGTAGGGGGAGAGAGAGAGAGAGAAAGAGAACTGAAACAGATAGAGACAGAGAAATCTTCCATTCATTGATTTACTCCACAGATGGCCACAGCAGGCAGGTCTGGGCCAGGCTGAAGTTCAATCCTAGTCTCCCACCTGGGTTTTAAGGGCCCAAGTACCTACGACATTTTTTAATCTTTTAAGATTTATTTTATTTATTTAAAAGTCAGAGTTACAGAGTGGGAGGGGTAAGAGAGAGAGAGAGAGAGAGAGAGAGCTCCTTCATCCATTGGTTCACTCCCCATTGGCCAAAATGACCAGTGCTGGACCAGACTCAAGGCAGGAGCCTAGAGCTTCCTCCCGGTCTCCCACATGGGTGCAGGGGCTGAAGCACTTCCGCAGTGTTCCACTGCTTTCCCATGTATATTAGCGGGGAGCTAGATCAGAAGTAGAGCAGCTGGAACTTGAACCAGCACCCATATGGGATGCCAGCACCGCAGATGAAAGCTTAATCCTTTACAGCACAACGCTGACCCCTGAGCCAACTTCCACTGCCCTTCCAGGTGCATTAGTAGAGAACTGGATCAGAAGCTGAATAAGGGACTGGAATCAAAACTCTGATGTGGGATTCCAAGCTCAGAGAGCTTACTTGACACACTCTGAGCCACAACGATGACCACTTTAATTAATTCTTCATCTCTTACTGTTTTCTATTCATGAAGAAACACTTGCAGCTTTATCAGAACTCATCACAGTCAAAGGATACTCTCCCAGATAATGTGAAATACTTTGTTTTGAATTAGCCCATAGTAGAAATGGAGGCCTCATTAACCTTGGTAAGGGGCACATATGTCTTCCTTATCTTTTCTTTCTTTTGAAAATAGATTAAAAAAAAAGCAGTACTTGTCACGTTCAAATCAATACAAAATGCCCTCATGTCAAAGAGCAAACTGTTCTACCTCCAAGATCACAAATATCCAAGACTTTATTAAACGAACAAGAATAAATGAATGGTTAGTGGCTCAAGCAAGGCACACATAAATAGAAGTAGAAAATCTCCATGAGGTATTTCTGCTTGTAACAAAAGAAAATTAGAAACTTTCAAAACATATGCTCACAAAAGACAAAAGTGAAGTTAAAAATCCAGAGCCCTTGAGATTCGTATCTGGTTTTCATCAAATAGTTTTGGAGCTGCCTCTAAAATTTTTATTCAAATCACCTAAGGAAGGATCTATATTCCTTATTGGTTTGTTCACCTAAAATCAGGCAACAAATAGCCTTGATTGCATTAAACAAGCAGTGAATAAGTTTGATTATACACTGGTAGAATAAAAAGGAGTTTCAAGGGTAGAAATCAATTGTGTTGGAATAATTATGGTGGTTCTGTATTTTTGAGTAAAAAGAAAACAAAATTTTAAAAAACCTTATTCATAACACTCTCATTTGGCTCTAGTATTCTAATACAAAGTTAATTTGAGAGAGTTGCTGAGATAAAATAATATAAATTGGAAGAAAAGAGTTATTGGTGCTGGGGCTGTGGTGTAGCAGGTAAAGCTGCCGCCCACAGTGCCCGCATCCCATTTGGGTGCCCATTCAAGTGCTGGCTGCTCCACTTCCCATCCAGCTCTCTGTTACAGTCTGGGAAAACAGTAAAGGATGGCCCAAGTCCTTGGAGCCATGCACCCGCTGGGAGAGACCCGAAGGAAGCTCCTGGTTCCTGACTTCACATCTGCGCAGCTCTAGCCATTGTGACCAACTGCGGAGTGAACCAATGGATGGAAGATCTCTCTATCACTCTCTGCCTCTCCCTCTCTCTGTGTAACTCTTTCAAATAAATGAATACACCTTTTTTAAAAAAAAAAAAAAGTTGTCCAGTTGTTCTTAAGTTTATGTTTGTATGTTTCAGTAAAATATTTTTTTTAATGAACTGAATAAAAAAGCTTACATTTTAAAGGACATCTAAATACAAATGCCCTATTTACAGCAAATTTTCCCCTAGTTGCCAATTTTAGTTGCATTTTAGTCCATTCTCAATGTTGTATGAAATAGGTATCTCAAATAGGTAATGAAATTTTAAATGCTAGGATGAGGAGAGAGTGGTGCTTACATGTGTAACTCTTACAATTCACAAAATAAGAATAATGGAATCATTACATTAAATTCAAGTTATCTTACATAGAATTCCAATATTAACCTATTTTTATGAAAAAATCATATTTGTCAGTAGATAAAATTCTGTAATAAAAACCCATATCTCCATTTTTAGTTCACATAATTACAATTTATTTAAACTAAATCTTTAAATATTTGAATCAAACTCAGATATTTACAAATATGAGAATATTTCAAAAAGTACACAGAAAATAAAAATAATTTGAGTGCATTTTTGAAATACATGAATAATTTTTTCCTAACATGTATTTTCAGCAAATTTTTGAAAACACACTCACCATAAATTACTCTTTTAAGACTATTTGGAAAAGTCTTACTCCCTCTATCAAACAGATAAATATTTAATTTTAATTCATCTTTTATCTTTATGACTTTAGACAGTTTTTATTCAATAACTGTAAATGTGAGTTTATAAATGTTTACCTGGTTCTACAGCAACATATTTTTAAAGAGAAGGCCTTCTTATTCTTTCTTATGTTCTTTTCCTGTGCATACAGGTAATCATTTTTTCTGTTTTACATTTTTATGGTTAATTTTACAGTTTTAGATAAGCATATCCAAAAATTTTCCATATCTTCCTATGTGCCCCCTCTCCTTTAAATGGTAAGTCCCTGAAGGAATATACTGGTTATCTTGCTATCAACACCACATAATGAAGTGTCTATTATTTAACATGTACTTACAAATATTTCTTTTTAAATAACTATGAATAGCTACATACAAAAATAAATTCATTATAACAGTATTTTATGGAGATTTTAGAAGATGTGCAAATAACACAACACTCCCTCTTCAATTCTTTTAAATGAAAGTAATTATAGTCACTGTGAAGATCAAGCCAAAAACACTTTCCCTGAGTCCAGCAGGGATGGGAAGCTCTGCTCAGCCTCAGAAAATCAGTGGTTTGCCCAAAACTAGAAAATTGAACTCTTTTCCTAGGACATCTTACAAAAGCATATACATAGGATGGGCAATGTCAGATTGCTGAATTCAACTATCATGGACATAAAAATTCAACATAAATCTGATGTATTATGGTTTGAGTCACATGTTTTTTTAAATTAATTTGAATGCTTTAAGTATACATAGAAGTTGCAAAGATAATGCAGACAATTCATGTATATTGATCACATATTTTTATCTGTTAAAACATACTTTCAATTCCCAACTTGACTCTCACTGGGATTAAACATGACAATAGGTCTGATCTGATTTCATCATCATTTAAAAAATCATCTATTATTTTTCACTTTATGTTTCTGTGTGGGAGCAAACTGTTGAAATCTTTACTTAATGTATGCTAAACTGATCTTCTGTATATAAAGAGAATCTAAAATGAATCCTCATGTGAATGGAAGGGGAGAGGGAGTGGGAAAGGGGAGGGTTGCGGGTGGGAGGGACGTTATGGGGGGGAAGCCATTGTAATCCATAAGCCGTACTTTGGAAATTTATATTCATTAAATAAAAGTTAAAAAAAAACATACTTTGATTTCATGCTTTAATTTTGAAACATTATGTATTAAAATATTTCCATATTAAAGTCTATGTGTATCCTTCTGTGAAAACACCATTTAAGTGATCAGCATACATAAACATCAGCAATAAATATGTTTTGTAAAATAGCAAACACCAGACAAATATACATGAAATCCCACTGAGACAGAACAGAAACAGGATCACTCAGGCACTGACCTTACGTGTATCCATCTCAAGCACCAAACCAATCAGGGACAAGGACAGTACAGATGCTGATCCACAAAAGAGCTCTGGCTGCTCTGTTAGGGACATCCCCAGCATGCTCACATGCTCAGTATAACCAAATGTAACTAACATGTGATGCTCAGGGGTAGCAGTAATGGGGAACACTGCCATTTTGAGCCTGTGGTGTGCAAAAAAACCCAAGCCAGGTGAAAATCAAAGTGTCCTTACAGAAGGAGCCAAGTTAAAACTCCAGACCAGGTGCAGACCAAAGAGCCATATTCCAAGGCTATCATGCCCTCCCAGTTCTAAGAAAGATCTGTTCAGCTCTTGTCCAGGAGTTACTTGTCAGAACCTCTTGCCACCATGCTATCTCCCTTGTTCTGGAGTAAAAGCCCCCAATAAACCTTTTCTGGGTTACACATTGGCCTACTGTTCATTTCTATTTGCAAGGGAGCCATGGAACCTGGGGTAGGTAACAATACTTCAATTGAATAATGATATAATGCATTTCTATTTATTGATATTTTAGCTTCCAGGATATCTATACTGCTTCTTTGTCTACGAAGTGAAACAACTATAGGAATGAAGGAATTCTCATGCTCTATGATTTATGATTTTTAAAAAATTTGTACTCTCAGTAATGCTTAGACAAATATTCTTTATGTCCCAGGGCCAAGTACAAGGTACCATGATACCATGATACCATGATTTTATATTAGCACAGCTGCAATGTCTACCAATCATCAAATCTCCACTTGTATCATAAAAGCAAGTATCTCAGGTTGGAGATTCAGCAGCAGTTGGAAAAAGCAATAAAATCATCTTGGGTAAAGTGCCCATGATATAGCTGGAACAAAGGACAAAAGCACTCAAGTTAAAAGTAGAAACAGAACATCATAACATCAAGTGGCAGAAATTCTTTATATATTTCATAGAAAAACACCAAACACACCCTTCAGCAGCAAAATTTTCCTAATCTGCAATTATTAGGAAATCTGCATTATTAGGAAAATAAGTTAACTCTTTCCAGAAATAGCTACAGATAAATTCAAAATTGAATCATTTGCTCAATGTTCATCACATACCACTATCATAAGAGTATATGAGTCTACAAATGTGTACACACAATTTGTATTTGCACTGCTATGCTTTGAATGTTTGTCCCTCCCATTGTAGCAGCTTGAAGAGGTGGGGCCCTTAGGGCATGAGAATAGTATGCAGGATCTGGCTTAATGCATAGAGCAATCGCATTGCCATGGGTGTAATTTGCTATGATGGCAGTGGGTTCCTCCTTCCCCTTTCTCTCGCTCTCTCTTTAGCTCTGTCACTTTCCTTCTTGCTCTCACTCTCACTCTCCCGTGCTTTCTCTCATCCCCTTGCCTTCCATGATGGGTGACAGAGCAAGAAGCTTTTGCTAGATGCTGGAGCCTTTCCTTGGGCTTCCCTGCATCTATAACTGAGAGAAATAAATCTGTTATTTACTCAATCACACATACTCTGTTATAGCAGCAGGGAACAAAGTCAAACTGATGGGTGATTTGCCACGTCCATCTGAATATTTCAGACAGACAAAAGCAAGTGATGGCTTTGAATAAATTCTGAAGGTAAAAATCCTGATATGTGTTTTTTTTTTTTCTCTTCATTTATTATCTTTTAAGTTTGACTCGATTTTAACTCCTGGTTTTTCTTTGAGATGGAGCTGTCATGGTTAGTCACTGGTCTTTAGAGATTTGTTCTGAAATGAGAGTTTGATTATAATAATGCAGAAATGTAAACTGATTCTGATTTTGGCAACAAGAGAATATGATGTCTTTAAGAAAAAGCCCATGTGCAAAACATCTCAAGTGTTTGATAAAATAGCAAGACATGCTTTTAAAAGGTACTGTTAAACATACAATTATATAATGGAAATTCCCTCAGGCTCCAACCCAACAGTGTACAAGCAAGAATCCAGAAAGGAAAATAAGCCTTGTGGCTAACAAGGATTCTATGGGCTTCTGTCACTCACTGGTGACCTGGAAATTATGTGCTACATGGAGACATGAGAAATCCCATATGCTAAATGCAATACCACAATGCAGTACTGGAACCATCTACTCAGAAAAAACAGAGATTTCACTAGCTGAGGACACAATTCTCAAGAAGACAGCTGTCATTTCAGACAGCAGCCACAGCTTCAGGGGTCCCAACCCACCTGCACTTCTGACCCACTGGTTATAAAATCTGGATTCACAGGCTTGGGCCTGATAATTCACTAGAATGATAGAACTGAAGAAAATTATATTCTTGCAATTACTGTTTTATTATCAAAGATTCAAATCAAGACCCCCAAAATGAAGAAATCTGTAGGGATGGGTATAGACACTTCCATGCACCAGGTTGTCATGTCCTTTCCCTTTATTACAGCTTTTTTCACCAGCCTATTTTCCAATGTGTTTATTGTCCAGGAAACTTAGCCTAATGACAGTACCCAGAATTTTGGGGAGTTCATTATATAAGCACAGTTGATAAAATTAATCTCTAAGTGAATGAGGTCAGTTTCCAGCCCTGCAACATTAGTACTCTGCAGAAGTTGGCTAAAATCACGCAGCTCAAGAACCAATCCTCTAACCACATGATTGGTCTTCCTTTTGTGGTCAGCTCTTACCTTTGCTCTTCTTAAAACTATTTAGGATCTCAGCATGATAACAACACAATTCCTATCAGTCTGTAATTCTTGTAGCTTAGAAGTTTCATCCCAGAATTCAGGACAAAATCAGACCAAGTCTACTACAAAAATATATATATTTTTAAAAATACAAACCCTGATAAAAGTATTACTGGTTTCTATGACGGGGTTCATATTCACAAAATACTCAATGGAATCTTTCATGTCAGTAGGCTAAAGAACAAAACCAATAAGCCCATATAAAATGACACAGAAACATTTAACGAACCCAACAACCTATGTGATGGTTAATTTTTTGAGTTCTCTGAAAGTCAATTCCTTGTAAAGTTCTCTCCCCATATATAATATCTCTTATTGGTTCTGTTTCTTTATAGAGTCCTGAGTAACATATATATTTATGATAGAATCTCTCAGCAAACTAATATTTAAGAAATTCTTCAAATTTATCAAGAATATCTGCAAAAAAAGCCCCAAATCTAACATACTTAGTGGTGAGAAACTGGACACTTCCCTGTAACACAAAGAACAAAACAAGTATGCAAAAAGAAAGTTAGCGTATCTACATCTGCTGTATTTAGAAAGATTTGCTTACAATTTGGCCCATGGCTATAGCCAGAGATTTGTATTTCAGAAGGTTTCCCACTATTTTCTAAGTGACAAATGTTGTTTATTGTGCTGAAATGGTTTGCAAAAACAGACATTTAAGTAGTAAAACTGTGGAAAGAAGCTCTCTATGATGTTCATTTGTCTCCCCATTTCTGGGTCTCTCTGACTCTCAAATGGAATTTAAAAACCAAACAGAAATCTTTCAAATGAAAAATATACTAAGCAAAACTAAAATAGAAGTTATGAACAATAGGATAAAGAAACAGTGAACTCAAAGGCAGGTTATCTGAAAATAAACAGTTTGAGGAGAAAAAAAGAAAAAATAACTAAAATGAATAAGGAAAATTTCAGCAACATTCAGGCAGCAGAAGAGCAAAGCTCTTAGTAATTCAAGAGGGGCTGGAGAATGCTAAATGACTGTCTTTGTTCTAGACCCTATCTAGCCCGTTTGGGGCCTCATTTCTTTGTCATCATAGCCTCTACTCTAACAATGGCTCTACTCCAGACCTGAGTGTATTGATGGTCCTCTCCCCCACTTAATGTTGTATAATTGTTCAGAATTTTCTTTACGGACAAACTCCTCTACCCGCAAAAGATGAGTGGCCTTTCTCCCAGTGTTGGTTGGGATCAGCTTCAAACCTCATCCATCAAACAGTCTTCACAAGGGTCCAGAGACCCAGCCCCCAACCCCATTTCCTCTCCTCTATGAAATCCTCTCATGACTTGGTTAATGCCACTTTTAGGATCATTGGTTGCTATTCTTACCCTGTCTTTTATACCACAGTGTCTGTTTAAGTATTTACAAGAGGTGATAATGGAAAGAACCAAAACCTTCACCAATCAGGCACTCAGCTAAATGCTGCTACAGGGATATACTCGGCTCCCCACCTAAGAGATATTGGCTTGAGACAGCGCCTCATGCCAGCAGAGAATATCTCATCATCCCATGTCAGTAGGAAGTAGGTCCAAAGACATATCATCACCCCTCTACCCCTCCTGGACTTTTGGGGCTGATGTAATCCCATGCAACTCTTGCTATATGAAAAAACATAAGGGGGACTGTTAGTAAAATGGTGCTGTCTTGTCTGTGGCATGATCTATGTTCTGGACACCATCCTAGGCTCTAGCCACCATTGCAGGAAGCCAGATGACCACATGGCCCAACCACATGTGTCACTTCCGCCCCTACCCTAAAGGGATTCATTGCTCCTACTTCCTTGCCCACCTCCAGCAGAAGTTTAACAGGAGCAGTTCCTGAACACACTCTCTCTCTTATGCTCTCTTACTCTCTTGCACTCTGCCCCCAGCCTGTCGGGCTTCCCCCACCCTACAATAAACCTTTCCTCTAAAAAAAAAAAAAAAAAAAAAAAAAAAAAAGAGAGAGAGAGAGAGAGAGACAATAATGAAAACCTCCCAAATCTAGAGAAAGAGACAGTTTTGTAGGTACAGGAAGGTCAGAAGGCACCAGCCAGATTCAAATAAACCGAGTCTATTCGAAGTCATACTATAATCAAACTCTGTAAGGTTAAAGAGAAAGAGAGAATCTGAATGCTACAGAAAAAAGAAAGAATGTGTAAAGGAGTTCCAATTAGCTTGACTGCAGACTTCTTGGTGGAAACCTTTCTGACCTGAAAGGAGTGGTGTTTTCATAGTAGTGAGGGAAAACAAAACAAACAAACAAAGAAAAACCACCCTCCACTCAGTAATACTGAACCCAACAAAGCTATCCTTCAGCTACTATGAAGACATAAACGTATTCCCAAACAAGAGATGAGAGCATTTAGGACCACTAGACCTGTGTTAAAGGGCATGCTAGATGCAGTTCTTCTAACTGAAGGAAAGAGATGAAAACCAGCAAGAAGAAAATATCAGAAGGTAGAAAATTCTCTGATAAAAAGAGTGGTTATAAAAGCACCTTGAATTCTTCATTTAGTGGAAGACTAAGCTTGTGGTTATAAAGTAATTCAAAGTTCATACCTTTCTGATCATAATGTAGTAAAACTAAAAAAAAGGATACCAAAAAATTGGAAGCTACACAAATGGAAATTAAATTCCTTATACCCGAACAAGCAATTAATGAATGAAGAAATTAAAAAGAAAATTTTAAACTTCTTGAAATAAGTAAAAATGGAAACACAACATAGCAAACCTATGGAGTGCAACAAAAGCAGTACTAAACAGAAACTTGTAGAAACTAACCAAAGCCTGAACCACAGATTAGAATGAGGCGCTGTCAATGTGGCGCAATAGGTTAGGCCACTACTTGTAACACTGGCGTCCTTTATCTGAGTGCTGGTCCTGAGTATCAGCTGCTCTGTTTCTGATCTAGGTCCCTGGAAGTGCCTGGCAAGGCAGTGGAAAATGACCCAAGTTTTTCCACTCCTGATACCTTTGTGGGAAACCAAGATGGAGTTCGGGGTTCCCTGGCCATTGCATCTACTTGGGGAGTAAACCAGTGGATGAAAGATCTATCTGTGTCTCTGCCTCTGTGTCTGTAAATGTGCTTTCTACATCAGTAAATAAAATAAATAAATCTACTTTTTAAAGCAGAAAGTTCTCAACTCAACTTACTATTGCACCATAAGGAATTGGAGAAATAAGAGTTTGCCAAACCCAAAATTAATAACCAAATTCATAAAATTCATAGTAAAAGAAAATTATAGAAACCCAAAAGTCTAGACACACATACACACACACACACACAGACACCCACACACCCACACACATACACACAAATAATGAAATGAAGATCTGATGCTTTGAAAAGATAAACAAAATTAGCGGAACCTTAGCTACACTAAGAAAAAAGAGGGAATTCAATAAATAAAACCAGAGATAAAGAATGATACATTACAAATGATAGCATAGAAATAAAAAGAATTAAAGAATATTATGAATAATTATACAACAAGAAATTTGAATATCCAGAAGAAATGGTTAAATTCTTTGACAGTACATCTTACCAAAATTGAATCAGGAAGCAATAGAATTCCTAAATAGCCCAATAGTAAATAATCAGATGGAATCAGTAACATGAAGTTTCCCATGGCAGGGAGTGGGTGGGAGTAGGAGTGGCCTTGAATCAGAAAACTGTACTGCTGAATTACACCAAACATTTAAAATGAATTAACACCAATTCTTTTTATAATATTCTAAAAAATAGAAATGGAAGGAATTCTTCCAAATCCAGGTCAGTATCTGCCTATTAAAACCAGACAAAGATACATGAGGAATGAAAGCTACAGGTCATTATCCTTGAGGAACATAAAGGCAAAAATCCTCAACAAAATATTAGCATATTAAATACAGTAACACGTTAAAAACTAATTCCATGTGATCTCTTTGGATTCATTCCTGGGATGCAAGGATGGTTCAAAATATGCAAATCTATACAATGATCCATTACATCAGCAAAATTTCGATAGAAATCATGATCATCTCTATACATACAGAAAGATACTTAATAAAATCCAGCATAACTTCATAAAATCATTAAACAAATTGAGAATAGAACATACCTCAACATAGTAAAGCCATATATAACAAACTAATAGCTAACATCATTTTGAATAGGAAAAACCTGACAGCATTCTAAGATTGGAAACTACAAATGACTGCATCCAAAAACCACTAGAATTAAGGAGAAAATTCAGCAAACTTGTAGGATAAAATGTCAACACACTAAAATTAGTGGCATTGTTATACACTAATAGCAATTTATCTGAAGAAGAAATCAATAATCTATTTTGAGTAGTTACCAGAAACATACAGGAATATTTAAACAAAGAAGTAATATATCTTTGAAATAAAAACTATACAACACTAAACAGAAATTGAAGAAAACACAAATTAGTGAAAATACATATTGTGTTCATGGATCAGAAAACTCAATATCATTTGAAATGTCCCAACTTTCAACAGTGATATACAGATAGCATGTATTCTCTATCAGAGCAACAATGGCATTTTTCATAATACTAGAAAAAAATCCTAAAATTCATATAGAAGCACAAAAAACCCTGACTTGCCAAATGATCCCTGAACAAAAATAACAAAGTTAACAGCATCATGATACCAGATTTCAAGAAATACTACAGAGCTATTGTAACCAAAATAGCATGGTGGTCACATAAATATAGACACATCAACAAATGGAACAACATAGAATTCTCAGAAGTGAAGCCACACATCTACAGCCAAGTGATCTTCAACAAAAGTGTGAAAATCATACTAGAGAAAGGACAGTCTTTCAGTAAATAGCATTGGATAAGTTATATCCATATGCAGAAGATTTAAGTTTGATGCCTGGATTACCCTATTCAAATGTGGACAGATTTGGGGCAAATGTTTGGTATAGTGTCTTTTCTAAGCTTGTTCTTAATTATTTCTTGATTAATGAAGGCCCACCCACCGCACCAGCAGTGCCTGTGCCCAAACACCTGAGAAGTTCCTGTCTCTTTCCTTCCCTCAGAAGGTGACTGGGCATCTGAATGACAGTGAACCCAGTGAGCCACAGGAGCAGCCCAAACCTCTACTTACTGCTATCATTAACTAAGGCAGAAAAGGTATAAGGAGAACTTATTATGGAGTCTAGCTAAAACTAAATCCAAAATAGTCTACGAAACCAATGTCCAAAGGTAAATCTTCAGGGAAAAGCCTATGATCAACAAAAAAATCTCTAAAATAACAGAAACAACTGAATCGCAGATGGGCAGAAGTCATCATAGAAACAGAAGAAATATGTTACATGCAAGGATACTACAATCTTGAGGAGTCCCTCAAAGTACACAGAAGGCAAAGGTAGAAGATAGGGACCAATAAGAGCAGAAGTGCTCATGAGGGTTGAGCAACTCAGCAATCATTAGGCATCTTCTTTTCACATCAACATTGATATACAAGTAAATTCAGACAGGACTAGATTATATACAACCTTAAAATAATTTAATTGTTGAACTCATTAATGATCATTACACATCAGTGAAAAATACTGAAACCAACAATAAAGGAATCTATATAATCATCACAACACTGAACACTATACTGCTAAGAAATTGTCAAAGGTTAAGTAAGAACTTGGTAGACAGTTCTCTGAAGAAGAAGGGTACAATACATGAAATCCCCAATGTCACTAGCTGCAGGGAAATGAATGTCAAAACCACAATGAGTTAACTTCTTATACCACTTACAATCATTATCAAACAGATAAAAAATAACAAATGCTGCTGAAGATATGGAGAAAAAGAAGCCCTTATGTAGTGTTACTGTTAATGCAAATTAACACAATCACTACGTAGAACGCTATGGAAATACCCCAAGAAACAAACAAAGTCTATCATATAATCCATCTACTCCTGGATATTTGTCCAAAGGAAATGTAATCAGCATATGAAAAAGATACTTACACTTACATGTTCCTTGCAACATTTTTCTCAACAGCCAAAAATTTGGAATCAATCTAGATGGTTGAGAAACGTATCAACATTTGTGTTCTACTGGTATTGTGACACAGAGAGTTAAATTTCTACTCACCATGCCCACATAACATATTAGAGTACTGGTTTGAGTCTTGGCTGCTCCATTTCTAATCCACCTTCCTGCTGATACACTTAGCAAAGCAGAAGATGATGACCAGATACGTGGATCTCTGCCACCAAAGTGAGAGACCTAGATGGGGATTCTGGCACCTGGTTTCGGTTTGGCCCAGACTTGGATGCTCTGGTGGCCAGTGGGGAGTGAACCTGCAGATGGAAGTTATCTTTGTTTGTCTTTATCATTCTCTGATACTACTCCTTTCAATTACATAAATAAATCTTTATTAAAAATGTTATATATCCACAATGCAATGTTATTCAGCCAATAAATAAATGAAATCCTTATCTTTGCTATAAAGTGGGTGAAACTGGGAATCATCCTGTTAAGTGAAATAAGCCAGAAACAGAAAATCCTATACCATATAATCTCTCTAACATGTGGCAGTTAAGAAAAATACTCCAGGGGCCAGCGCTGTGGCTCAGAGGGTTAAAACGGTGGTCTGCACTGCTGGAATCCCATATGGGCACCTGTTCGAATCCTGGCTGCTCCAATTCTGATCCAGCTCTCTGCTATGGCCTGGGAAAGCAGTATAATATGGCCCAAGTGCTTGGGCCCATGTGCCCATGTGGGACCCAAAAGGGGCTCCTGGCTCCTCGCTTCGGATCGGTCCAGCTTTGGCTATTGCAGTCATTTGGGAAGTGAACCAGCAGAATGGAAGATCTCTCTCTCTCTCTCTCTCTCTCTCTCTCTCTCTGGCTCTACCTCTCTCTGTAACTCTTTCAAATAAAATAACTCTTAAAAAAAGAAAAGAAAAATAGTCCATTTGAATTTATAACCCTGATATAAGAGGTTGGGAAGTGGGAAGAGTTCATATAGAGGGAAGGTGGGGTAAACACAGACAGAGGATGTTGCTGTTTTTCCAATATAGTGGGATGACTAGAGTTCACACTAGTTTACTATGTACTATATGCAAAACTGGAAGAGAGGAGTTATAAGGTTCAAAATATAAAGAAAAGGGAAGCAAAAAGAAAGACTGCTTGCCTAGTTTGGTGAACAGTGTGTATATGTACTTGAGGTATTGCACTGTAGCCCACAAAAACATAAAAGTATTGCATGCCAATAAAATTTTTTAAAAACAAAGTACTAAAAATGTTTCAAGTAAATATCGGCAATGGAAATTGTTAACAGAGGTAAATACAAACTAGCATTAGTATGTGAAAACAGAAAGACTAATGCTAAATTCATCTTCACTTAGAATAAATTAGAATTAAATATTGACTACTATAGTGTATTAGTTGATAGGAGAGTAATTTTCATCAATATCTTCTAAAATTTGTTCACCAAATAATGAACTTAATTCCCTTTCAACTTCATTAAGTAAAATGAACATGTTAAAATGTCTAGAGTTCTCATAAAAAAAAATAAGACTGTGATTTATAAACATGTCTAAGAAAATATTATGAAAATAAATATCAAATAGGCTAGAAAGAAAATAAAAATGTAAAATAGAAGTTTAGTTACAGAAAGATCAAGAAGTTGAGATTAAAAAATAAAATTATCTATGATAAAGATAACAACATGTCACTCACCTGTATTATTGCTGCTCATCTTTTCCCAAAGGAAATGTATTAGAGTATGTCATGATTCTATGACTATTTTGAAAAATAAATATAATTTACAGGAGAACTAAATATAACCTAGGGGCAAACTCATTAAAGTAAATGATCACTAGGCTCACTAGGCTAATCCTCCACCTTGTGGCGCCGGCACACCGGGTTCTAGTCCCGGTCGGGGCGCCGGATTCTGTCCTGGTTGCCCCTCTTCCAGGCCAGCTATCTGCTGTGGCCAGGGAGTACAGTGGAGGATGGCCCAGGTCCTTGGGCCCTGCACCCCATGGGAGACCAGGATAAGTACCTGGCTCCTGCCATCGGATCAGCGCGGTGCGCTGGCCGCAGTGCGCTGGCCGTGGAGGCCATTGGAGGGTGAACCAACGGCAAAGGAAGACCTTTCTCTCTGTCTCTCTCTCTCTCACTTTCCACTCTGCCTGTCAAAAAAATAAAAAAAAAAGATCATAAAATAGATAATTTAAATGAAACTTACAAAAAGCTATGTTACTATCAAAACATACTTTTAGAAAAGACTGAGAAAAAAGCCACTACTATATACTAATTAGACATTTAAATATCCAAGTTGATGTAACAATTATAAAAGCAATCTAAAATGTAGCATAACTTTACAATGTATGTGGCGGCCGGCGCCGTGGCTCACTAGGCTAATCTTCCGCCTTGCGGCGCCGGCACACCGGGTTCTAGTCCCAGTTGGGGCGCTGGATTCTGTCCCAGTTGCCCCTCTTCCAGGCCAGCTTTCTGCTGTGGTCAGGGAGTGCAGTGGAGGATGGCCCAAGTGCTTGGGCCCTGCACCCCATGGGAGACCAGGATAAGTACCTGGCTCCTGCCATCAGATCAGAGTGGTGCGCCGGCCGCAGCGCGCCAGCCGCAGCGTGTCAGCTGCGGTGGCCATTGGAGGATGAACCAACGGCAAAAGGAAGACCTTTCTCTCTGTCTCTCTCTCTCACTGTCCACTCTGCCTGTCCAAAAAAAAAAAAAAAAAAAAAAAAAAAAAAGTATGTAGCAAAAGTTGATAAAGTTACAGAAAAAAAAAAAATACTTCACGTTAGCATGGGATGTAAAAGCCTACTTCTCTACCTAATTTTATAAGAAAATTAGCCATTCATAGTTACTATTTTTAGAGTAATTTGCACAAAAGTAATTCCCAAAAAATGGGTAATTGGAAGAACACAGTTTTACTTCTTTGCCTATGAGTGAATATAATTAAAAGCAAAATGTGAAATATTACTAACAAATTCTCTTCAAATCAGACTTTTAGAAAAATTTTTAGGGACCATTGCTATGGTATAATGGGTAAAGTGGCTGCCTGAAGTGCCAGCATCCCATATGGGTGCTGGTTCTAGTCCTGGCTGCTCCACTTCCAACCCATAGCTCTCTGCTATGGCCTGGGAAAGTAGTAGAAGTGTCCCAAATCTTTGGACTCTACACCCACATGGTAGACCCGGAAGAAGCTCCTAGCTACTGGCTTTGGATCAGCTCAGCTCTGGCTGCTACGGCAATCTGGGGAGTGGATCAGTGGATAGAAGACCTCTCTCTCTTTTTTCTCTCTCTCTCTGCCTCTGCCTATCTGTAACTCTGCCTTTCCAATAAATAAATAAATCTTAAAAAAGAAAAGGTTTTAAATATGTCTTTTTTCAAGTGGTGAATCCTTTGGTAATAATACTATTTTAATGTGAACCATGTTGATTATAGAACAGATAGCTTGGGAACATACTGTGGCAGAGGGTGAGCTCTATTTTCATTAAAGATTTAGGGCTTGGAAGTGTCTACATTGTCAGTGACATTTCACAACTCTTCTTACATAGTTCAAAGGTGAAATCTATCAGGAGAAATCAACAAGTATTTACACAAATACCAAAATATAAAGCAGACACACAAGAAACAAGAACAAGGAAAACAAAACTACTTCCCCAAAGGAACATAACAACACTTCAATAAAATGTGAAGATGAAGAGATTGATGAAATGCCCGAGAAGGAATTCAAAATATGATCATAAGATTATTCAGAGGCAATGAGAAGCAAATGTACAAGTTAAAGAAATCAGTGCATTGAACCTTCTCAAGAATAGACCATATATAGATCATAAAGCAATTCTCACCCAAATAAAAAAAAAACATTGAAATCATACCATCTATTTGTCTGACCATAATGGAATGAAGCTGGAATTCAACTGAAGAATCTAGAAAATAAGTACACACATTGAGACTGAAAAACACACTCCTAAATGAACAGTGGGTCATAAAAAAATCAAAAGGGAAATTTAAAAAAAAAATGTCCTGGAAACAAATGCATGTGACAACTCAAAATATCAAAACTGATGGGAAACAGCAAATGCAGAGTTAAGAGTGAAGTTTATAGCAATTAATGCCTACATCAAGAAATTGGAAAGGCTTCAAATAAATGAGCTGCAAATGCATGTCAGTGACATAGAAAAAACAATAAGAAATTAAACATAGAGAATAAACAAATCTAAACCAAACCAAACAAAAATCAGTGAAATGAAGAGCTGTTTTTTAAAAAAAAAATAAACAAAATTGATACTCCACTGGGAACAGCTAACCAAGAAAAAAAAATTGGGGGCCAAGAGCCAAATCAATTCAATAAGACATGAAAAAGCAGATGTAACAAGGGATACCATAGAAATAAAAAAAAAATCAGATATTACTACAAACAGCTATATGCCAACAAATTGGAAAATGTAGAAGGAATTGATAGATTCCTGGACATGTACAATCTACCAAAATTGAGTCATGAATAAATAGAAAACATAAAAAAACCAATAACCAAGATGTAGAGTAAATCAGTTTTAAAGACCCTCCAAATAAACAAAAGCCCAGAACTGGATGGTTTAACTGCTAAATTCTATCAGACTTTTAAAGAAAAAATAATTCCAATTCTTCTCAAGCTATTCAAAAAAAGTGAAAAGGATGGAATCCTCCCAAACTCCTTCTATGAAGCTAACATCACCTTAATTCCATAACTAGAAAAAGATACAACAAAAACTGTAGACTGATACCATCAATGAACATAGATGCAAAATCCCCAACAAAATACTGCCTGACTGAACCAAACAACACATCCAAAACATCATTCACGAAAACCATCTGGGAATTATCCCTGTTTTACGGTGATGGCTCAATATATGAAGTAAAAATGTTATGTATCACATTACCAAATCGAATAGTAAAAATGTATAATTATCTCATTAGGTGCATAAAAAGCTTTTGACAAAACACAACATCATTCATGATAAAAGCCTTAAGTAAATTGGGTAAAGAAGTAACATCTCTCAATGCAATCAAGACAATATATGACCCAGCCAGCATCATATTGAATGGGGAAAACTTGGACATATTTTCACTAAGATCTGGAATGAGACAAGGATGCTCACTTTCACCACTGCTATTCAATATAGTCTTGGAAGTTTTAGCTAGAACCATTTGGGAATAAAAAGAAATCAAAAGGATACAAATTGAAAAGGAGAAAGTAAAATAATCCCTATTTGTTGATGACATTATTCTATATATATGGGAACCGAAACATTCCACTAAGAGGCTATTGGAATTCAATCCATACATCTACAACCAACTGATCTTTTGAAAAGGAGCTAAAATCCATCCCTGGAAAAAGGACAGACTCTTGAACAAATGGTCCTGGGAAAATTGCATCTCCATATGTGGAAGCATGAAATAAGACCCCTACTTTACACCTTATACAAATATCAACTAAAAATGGATGAAGGATCTAGATCTATTACCTGATACCATTAGTTTACTAGAGGAGAACATTGGAGAAACTCTGAAAGACATTGCCATAGAAAAAGACCTCTTGGAAAATACCCCAGAAGTACAGGAAATAAAAGCAAAAATAGGCATATGGGATTACATCAAGCTAAGAAGCCTCTGCACTGTAAAGAAAACACTCAGCAAAGTGAAGAGTCTACTGACAGAATGGGTGAAAATATTTGCAAACTAAACAACTGATAGTGGATTAATAGCCAGAATCTATAAAGAACTCAAGAAACTCAAAAACAACAAGCCAAACAATTCAGGTAAGAAATGGGCAAATGACTTGAACAGGTATTTTTCAAAAGAGGAAATTCAAATGGCCAACAGACACATGGAAAAATGTTCAGGATTGCCAGCCATTAAGGAAATGCAAATAAAAACCACAATGAGGTTTCACCTCAGTCAGTTAGAATATATTTCATACAGATCAAAAATAATATGTTGGTGATGATTGTGGGGAAAAAAGTACCAT
The DNA here is from genome assembly GCF_051225735.1 of Oryctolagus cuniculus. Taxonomy (NCBI): domain Eukaryota; kingdom Metazoa; phylum Chordata; class Mammalia; order Lagomorpha; family Leporidae; genus Oryctolagus; species Oryctolagus cuniculus. The sequence goes on from NC_142880.1 coordinate 48,045,244, forward strand.
AGTCCCCTATTGGTGGGTATGTAAACCAGTTCAGACATTGTGCAAGACTGTATGGAGATTCCTCAGAAATCTGAAAATAGATACACAATATCATCCAGCCACCAATTCCTTAGAATTTACACAAATGAAATGAAATCAGTATATGAAAGTGTTATCTGTACCCTCGTGTTTATTGCAGCCCAATGAACAATAGCTAAGGTGTGGAATCAACCCAGAAGTCCATCAACTGATGATTGAATAAATAAAATATGCCATATATACACTATGGAATACTACTGAGCAGTAAAGAAAAGAATGAAATCCTATATTTTGCAATAAAATTTATGCAACTGGGAAGCATTATACTCAGTGAAATAAACTAGTCCCTGAAAGCAAATACCCTACATTTTCCCTGATTTTTGGTAATTAATGGAATACAAAAAAGTAATGTATATGAGCAAAATTGATATTTTGAGATTAGATTATTGTTACAGCCCTTGTCTCTATTGTTAAGGAACAGTGTTTATTTTTTCTTAATATTTATTGAACTCATTATGATAAAATAAACTGAAAGTAGATCATTTTGAAAATTAAGAGAAAGAATAAGAAAGGAATTAGAAGTAAGGGTGGGGCTGTGAGTAGGAAGAAGGGTGGGGTGGGAAGTATCACTATGCTCCTAAATTTGTATATATGAAAGACATGAAATTTGCTCATATTAAAAACTTTTATAAAAAAAGAAAGTGAGAAAACTGACAAAATAATTGCATGTTTGACAAAAAGTAAAGGGAACAGGTAGAAAAATATTTCAGGACAATAAATGCTGATGCGGCACATAATTAAAAGATAGGAAGATAATATTAATATCCTCCGGAAAAAATCTGAAAATTTCAAAAAAAGACAAATATCTAACTAATAATAGAGGAAACTTGTAGGATTACATGGAAAATTTAGTACTACTTCATAATTTTGTTTTGTAAATTTAAAGCAGTTCCAAAATACAAAGTTAAAGACAACAAATAAAAGTCTAATATCTAAAGAAATATAATTTTACCAAAATTTCATGGGTAAATTTTAAACTACTCAGTCTGAGCCTCATAAACAGTCCTGCTTTTCTCTTGCAGAAAGTTTCTTCCTTTTTAAGGAACTCAATGACTGCCCAAATAAAAAATCCAGAAACACTTATGTTTTAGTGTGTTGAGCAGCCTAATATAGGCAACTGGTAAAATAAGAGAATACAATTCAAACAAGAGCTGCTTGGGTAGTTTTACAGGAACACTGTTATAATAGCAACACCAGGGTGTATGTCATGATTAACAACAAGTACCAAATATAAGTAGCCATTATAACATCATCTAGCACTTGGAAATTCTTACATGAAATGGATGTGATTCTTTTTTTTTTTTTTTAATAGGAAGAGTGGATAGTGAGAGAGAGAGACAGAGAGAAAGGTCTTCTGCCGTTGGTTCACAATCCAATGGCCACCACGAATGGCGCACTGCGGCCGGTGCATCGCTCTGATCCGAAGGCAGGAGCCAGGTGCTTCTCCTGGTCTCCCATGGGGTGCAGGGCCCAAGCACTTGGGCCATCCTCGACTGCACTCCCTGGCCACAGCAGAGAGCTGGCCTGAAAGAGGGGCAACCGGGACAGAATCCGGCGCCCCAACCGGGACTAGAACCCGGTGTGCCGGAGCCGCTAGTTGGAGGATTAGCCTAGTGAGCCGCGGCGCCAGCCTGGATGTGATTCTTAATGAAGAAGAGAATTTAAGTTCTCATTCATAGTCTTTTTTTCCTTTCTGTTCCACCTATAACCAGAGACACCTCAGAGTTCGTTTTTATTCTTATATTCTTAATTGTCACAGTGTTTATTGGCTTTTCTGTGTCTTGTTGAAAATATTTTGAAACATTCCTGCATATTTACGGCTATTGGTTAAATATATTTCAGCTTTCTATCCCTGGAAAATCTTAATGTTCCAACAAATGTAGGAAAAAGAATATGTTCCTTAGCAACTTTGCATGGTTTGTGTCTCCTATACAGATTGGACTGGTCAACTTCGTCTGTTTTTCTTGGGAGCTGTGATCAGGACCTGAAACTAGCGGTAAAGTGTGTGTCTCCCAGATTCATGATGTATGCCTCCTGTAGTAATTTGGTTTTTACTGTCAAAATTTCTTCCATCTGTTATGTTTGGGTAGCATTATTTTTTTTGGTTGGTTTCCATGTAAAGAAATTAACCACAGAGAATATTCTGGGAAGAAACACATGCTCTATACTGTGTTTGCATTCTAAAGGTTCTACAGAAAATGCCCCCACAAGTCAGTGGTCCTTGATTTTCTGAAGTCTATTGTAATAATTTCAGTAGTATAAAGCATTTCATTACCTAAGTAGTAGGTGTGTTAGCATCTCCTTTTCATCTGATTGATGAAAAACTGGTTCTTGTCTATTTCCACTGCACCTGGTTGTAAAGGGTCTTCTTATTTAACAGCACAAACAACCAGAATGAAATCGTGATTGCTGGAGGCCATATGATGTCCAAGGATTCTCAGTTCTCCCAATACCATTGAAAAGTTCTCCAATTCTAAATGTATAGTGTACATTTCTCTACCCCTCTCTGGCTTTAAAATGCTCATCATGATCATTAGCATTTTATAAAACATTTCTATAATTTTCTTGCTTTGTAGTCAAGGTTTTCTTTCTTGGTAAATAGTATTTTTATCATAATTATGTTGGAGGTTAAAAATTAACTTCCCTTATTATTTAATTTGTGAAATGTAACTGGATAGTTTTTAATCAAAAACACTTTAAAGAAGAAATTTTAAATTGAAAAAAAAGTTAAAAATAAAACTTAAAACAGGTGTATCTTGGTGAGAATGTTGTTTCACTTAAAGAAATCACTAGCAAAGATCAGCAACTAAATACATCAAGGAGTAATGCTGTAAAGACCTATATGATTTCACTGATATTCTGAATTTTTTTCTAAGTGTCATTCTCTCTCTCTCTTTTCTTTCAATGCATGTATTCTTCTTGGGTTAGAGACTGAGTGAAAATTTCAGAACAGGATTCCTGAAATGTCACAGAGAACATAGCTCATGAGGCCAACTCTGATCGGATCTATGAAGAATCCCAGATGTCAAAGTTGTTTATTCAAACAAAGTAAGATTTTGGAGGAATAAAGCCAGAAATGTAGACTTTCTTTATTCTACTTACCCAGTGACTTCTGACTTCTCAGTGAGTGACTAGGTTAAGCAGTAATTTAACAGAAAGGGAGAGAATTTGGTGTATTGTTGGAATAGACACAAAAGCAGAGATTTCTTCAAAATACACTTTTATTTTCAATAAAACCTGACTTAATATTCTTAAGTCACTGTGTGCTGAAAAAAAAGAGTACTGAAATTAAATTCCTCACAGAGATGCTGTGTTCCATGAAAACAAATTGTTTCTCTTCTCATATGTGGGATATGAAGTTTTATTGCTTAGCAGATAAACACGCAGATCCTAAACAAATTATTTTCATTTATATGGATTCTTCTGTCAATGGGGCATATTTCTCTGGTTGAGATATTAGAACTGATTCAAATGACATTTAAGAATGTGTTTCCTTGCTTATGAAAGATATGTCCAATGGTGTGCTAATGGATTTTATTTCTTTGTCTTTTTAGCAGATTTTAATCTCATTACATTTGTTCAAAACATTTCAATTATATTTTTCTCAAAAAATCAAATGAACAAATTTTCATTTGTTTTGTAATAACTATGCTGTCAACTGAAGCAGATTTTTTTAGTAAACAAAGAGTTTAAGGCAGAGAGGAAATAAGCAAAAGAGTAGATATAATTAGTAATATGATTCTGGTTCTAATCTTACATTTAGATGTCTGTATGGAAAGTATTGAAAGTCCAACATGCATAAAACAACTGCAGTTTCCCTAGCACTCTTAGGCTTGACATGTGAAAAGAAGGTTGACACAAACTAATGCTGCATTGGCTATTTCTCCTTGCCTGCATGGATGGAAAATGCTTAGCCAGGGTTCAAACTTTGTGCACACTTTCTTACCTCTGGGGTATGAGGAAGTCACACATTACACATCAGAGGTTGGGGAAAACTGAGGGAGTAATAAACTATATTGGCAAAGCTGCTTAACTTGCCAAGTTACTCTTTTCTGTGTGTTACACAGAAAATCGTATCTGGTATATATAACAACTTTGTGAATCTGTAAAGAAGCACAAACACACGGCTATGTCTAATTTGAACTGAAGGGGATTTAAACAGTGTTTAAACTGATCTTAAACTTGAACGATGAATTATAGACACAGATTCCAGATAAGATTTGAAGCCCAGGCTCCCAGCCTGATGTCCCTTAGGCCCTACAGACACTTCCAGTTAGTGTTGTCCAGTTGCACATTCTGAGGCAACACACTGAATGGGAATCAAGATTCTTAAGTTGTGATTCAGTGTGTTCTAAACTATTCACTCCTTCTCTCAAATTGGAATGAAGGGAGCTAGAGACAGGTGACACAGCTGATGGACTCAAGACTGGGTGAGTGAAGGGAAATAATGACAAACATGGCTGGGAAGCATTGTTAAGAAAATATTTAATTGCATGCCTTGGATATAATATCCTGAAGAGAATTTATCAAAATAGAAATTAAAATAATTAAAAGAAGTTCAAGCATTGCACTTCTGCCTAAATTACAAGATGCAATTGAAATTTTGGTGTTTACTGATATACTGATTATCTCTCATTTGTCACTGTGTGGTCAGTACTGTAAAATCTATGTGCAATTGAAAGGAAAACAAAACCAGTAGATAAAACTTGAGATATTTATTCACTGTTAGTTCTCATTCTGGAAAAACAATTTTCTAAGCTGCCTTTTAAGTAAATCTTTTCTTGAAAATGATGTCGAGTCATACTTCGTTTTTTAAAGTGTAACAACTATAGATTTAACTTTTGAAACGTGATATTGGAAAATGCTGTATCTAGAGCAAGTCACTGTTTTCATTTCAAATATAATCTCAGTGGATTATGAAATGGATCATCAATACTATTTGAAATAATAGTCACATAAAAAGAAACACAGAATTTCTCCCCTGCTATCTTTTGAGAAATGAAAATAGGATGACTTCTAGGAGATTAAAAATATTCAGTGTTGCAAGAGCTACAAATCAGACAACGTGGAATGAAACCTCATGCTCACAGGAAAGTGACTGTCACGAAGTGTTTTTCTGGATGCAGTTTTTATTATTATTATTAATTTTCGTGAGAAGGAGCATGATTAGTGACACAAAAAGAGAAAATGCATTGAAAATGAAAGCCCTGAAATAAACATAACTGCTTTCTATTTTTAAAAGCATTTTGTTGAATTTGTTCTAAAAATACATGAAATATAGAAATGCTCAGACATAGTATTTCAAGGACAGTAAAAAAATGGCAAATGAATGTGAAAGAACAGAAAGTGAGAAACAAGTTATAAAAGGAGAACTATTTCAGGATACCTGACTATCATATTAACAAATCATTGGATCTTTGTTATGTATTATGGTCATGTTTTACATTAAATTCAAATATAAATTATTATATAATGAAACACCAGAGTGTGTGACTTTCCTTATATGAAGTATCAAAAAGCAAATGATGTAGTTATGGTAAGGCCTCAATCTGGTCTTTGGTATTTACATATATTTTCAGGTAAAATATTTTATATGTTAAAAATGATTACATCTAATAGACATATTTATCCAGTTAAAAGTAAGTATATATGAATAAGTAGTGTTCTTAAAAGTATTTCTCTTGTTCCCATTTTATCTTTCTTTGAATGAATAAGATGAAAAATCCTGTGATTCCAATAACCCAATCTGAAATATATATCACCTGTGATCTTTAAAAAAATTTCTCAAGGTATATTTTAATTTAGGTCATAATTTTCTATAAAGGATTCAAATAGCTATATTTGCATCTGTTGGCACTCATAATTCTAGAATTTTCCTTTGGTATGCCTTTTCTGACTGAAAGATATTTATGAGAAATGTTGTTTTTAAATGAGAAGTTTTACAGTGATCATTTTCCCCTTTGAAAAACAAATTAATGGCATTGGTTGAAGAATGAGTTCCTTTCAATCATCCAAAATCTAAATGCAACTTAACATTTTACACAGATATTATTTGATTGCATGAAATCTTCAGTCCATATCTAATGACTTGACTTTTGCTTCAACTTCTCCTCTGCTTCTACCTCCCTTAGCAGCCCTCTTCCCATTACAGGCAGAGTTTTAATATAGTCTGTAATCTTTCATAGCAAGGTATCTCAGCCTCTTTTTTAAAAGGTCACCATTTTTTCTTCATATCCATTGCCTAGAATGTTCTAATATATAGATCTTAACTCTCAAACAAGACTCTAATTTAATAGATAATGAGCTATCACCAGAAATTCTTTTTCTCCATGCCATATAGTGTCTGGAATTGTATCTTAAATATAGCCTATAGTTAGAACACATAATTTATAAATACTGGAACATATGAATTTCTGCCTAAAACTAAGGAACTTGAAACGGCACTTTGAAAGTGCCAGGTAGATGTCTCACACTAGCAATCTGATGCTTTTTGACATAAGAAAAGCTGTATTGACAATTATTAGGGTGACACTAGCTATTATACCCCATATTCTTATATCTAAAGTTAGTATTGCCAGGGAATAAGACTAAGCCATCTTAAAAAAAAAAAAAAAAAAAAACCACTGCATTCTCTAAGTGGCACTTGCATTCCTCATAGGATGTAATTTCAAGAGTCCTTGAATGCCTATTTTCTCCATTTACTTTCACCTAAGAGTTTAAAAAGAATCATTACTGAAATATGTTTTGATGTCTCTTTAGTGTTCAAGAATGAAATTCTTCATTTCCATAAGCTCAAAGCAGTGGGTAAATGCAATCATTTCTTACTGGACTTAAAGCTGGCTTGCTGGCTTATCCTGTCTCTCTCTCTCTCTTTCTCTCTCTCATCAGTGCTTCAGAGCAGTATATGTTATGTTTTTCTTGACTTCTTCCCTTATTTAAAAAAAGAAACACCTGACCGCATTTTTCTTTGGCACAAGCCAACACAGGATTATGCATTTTGACAAATTAAAATTACTGTATATTTTTATATCAAAATTTTGTTCTTGGTATTTTAAAATTTTGAAATTTTGAATTACTGAATGGGTTCTGTGCTAGTCTTATCTTTGAAAGGTTGTGAGCTACTTTGGGCTGTAAAATTTCTAATCCTGTGTTAAAAACATATTCCACATGCCAAGTAAGTCAGCTGAATAACATATCCAAGCAAAACTTGAGTTTGAATCATGGAAATGGCTTCTCTTTCCAGAGTAAGCAGCTCTGCAATTCCAATTTGAGAACTAGCTAATCAAATACTGTTCACACAATAGACAGGTAGAAAATTACCACATAAATGTTAGATTCAAGCATGTCCCTTTACCATGCTAGGTTCACTGGTGGTTCTTGATGGCTGTGAAATGAGTCTGCCAGAATTTTTTGTTCATTTTTCCTATGTATGCGGCTAAACCATAAAGGAGACGCCAAAGCACCCTTGTGGATATAGGTCTGTAAGAACAAACAAAGCAATGACCATTGCGTATCAAGCTTTCTGTGTTGCTGAAATGGTGAACTCAATATACCTCCCCAACGTACCCAGATCTCTGAGGAAATTGCAGTATGCAAAGTGTCAACGTGAAAATATTGAATTGCCATGCGGGGTCAATTAGGTCTTCATCTCTAAAACTCTGTTCTATTGCTATTTGATCATCCTGTCTGCTGTAAGTGTAACCACATCTGTTAATCAGTTTCATTAAACTGACATCATTGAACATTAGACTGGATCTGGATACAAAACAAAAGCCAAAAAATAACTTGTAGTTGAATCTTCCATTTGTAGGGAAATTTTTACTGCAGTTGTATATCCAAGGCCTATCTGGAGCAAATGAAAATCCAAATCCTTGCTTTGAATAGCCCTTTACTACTCAAATATTTTTCAACAAGATATGTGTATGCATTATATATATATTTGGTTAAAAGTATGCGATTGCTCTCAGAACTGTTCCTTCTTGCATCACATTATAGAAAAGCCACAATTTAACTCTGTATTTGTCTTGTTTTCTTCATCCATTTCCTCAATCTATTTGTGTACATTTGCATGGAAAGAATTTGTGACAATAGCTCTGCAGTGACTTTTAAAAAATAATTTCTTAGAGTTTGCAAAAAAGTATTTGGAATTAATAAATTTTAAGTAATACCTTGCATAAAATATCATCATGGTATTAATATTTTGTTTAGCTTAACAATCACCATTTTGTAAGGGTATAAAATTATTTTATTAGAAAAAAGGATAGGCCGGCTCCATGGTTCAATAGGCTAATCCTCTGCCTGCGGCGCCAGCACCCCAGGTTCTAGTCCCTGTTGGGGCACCGGATTCTGTCCCAGCTGTTCCTCTTCCAGTCCAGCTTTCTGCTGTGGCCCAGGAAGGCAGTGGAGGATGGCCCAAGTTCTTGGGCCCTGCACCCGCATTGGAGACCAAGAGGAAGCACCTGGCTCCTGGCTTCGGATTGGTGCGATGTGCAGGCCGCAGTGCGCAGGCTGTAGCAGCCATTTGGGGTGTGAACCAACTGACAGAAGACCTTTCTCTCTGTCTCTCTCTCTCACTGTCTAACTCTGCCTGTCAAAAATAAAAAAGCTGTACTTTGGAAATTTATATTCATTAAATAAAAGTTTAAAAAAATGAAAAAAAATAAAAAAGAAAGAAAAAATGATGGATTCAAATTTGTATTTTTTTGTTTAAAATATGAACAAAGTCTTTCAAATGTGCTGAGAAATATGATGAGTTCATAGTTATTTATGGTCAGTAAAAACTGAACAGTAAACTCTAAGAGAATCTGCATAGAGTTGTTGGCTCACTAAACTCTTAAAGAATATTCTTCTAACACCGATAAATTGGATACTAATTTAAAGTATTGAGTGTTAAATTGCTCAAGGCATTAATGTTTTCTTGACTCAGCTCAAGGCATTAATGTTTTCTTGACTCAAAGTAGTAGAACAAAAAATGTGGATCCATTCTATATGTATCATAATGATATAATTAATTCCCTCATTTCAATATTGATATAAAAATTGGTATTTGGAATGCTTCCATTATCAAAATCTTAGCATAAATCAAAATGTAAACATAATATTTACAAACTTCAGGAAATCCACTTTTCTTTCAAATTTGGACTTAATATAAGGTGCTTAGAAGTAATCCATTATCATTATAATTTGTGATTGGCTTTAGATAGACCTAGAGTGCTTTGAAAAACGAAATTAAGGAAACATTTTGCTCTCAGATTTGCTGAAAACCTCAACATTTTTGTGAATGGTTAAATGTATGCACATATTAAAATAATAAAACCATGAATAGTTTATTCAAGCTCTAAATCTAAATGTTGTATGGATTTCCAAACCCTGAACTTTATAGTCTTTCCCACATAGGAAAGTCAAATCACCATGGTGCACAATTGTTGTCCAATGCTTGCCCTCCCATCAGCACAAGTGTAGCTCACATTATTTCATCAGTATCTGTGTACCTACAGGTTATTCCCTAAGCCTCTAAGTCGGTCTTTTGATTCAGCTTTACACAAAAATGCACACCACTATTATGTAAAAAAATGATAAAGCAGCATCTGAAAGCTAAAATGTTGTAAAAAGCTTCAGGTACACTTTATTCCTCAGGCTTAAAATACAAATCAAGAATTATTCAAATTCAACTTATTCACTTCCCGTACCTCAAATTTGTTATATGATATCACAGGGCAGTTGCAAACAGAGGCAAGATCCAAAATTTTGCACATGGCCAGAATCAGACAGAAAATGCCATATAGCTTTTGGGGACACTAGATTATGAAAAATTTTTGAAAGCAAAAACTACTCCTTCAAATAATTATATTTTGTGGATTTTAAAATCCCAGTTTACCTGAAATACATAGATGTGGTCATTTTTGAAGAATAGAACTATTTTCCTATGCATTCTCATTTCAAGATCAATAGCATTAACAACAAAATATAATCTAAAGCAATTTGGAAAATAGAAGTCCCAAGAAATTCTAAGAAAATTAGCTTGCTTAGGAAAATATAAAATAACTTGTGCATATCATGTACTTAAACAGTAGCTTCATTGTTGATGGTTTTTAAAACTCTTTTATGATAATATAATATTTTATGTAGAATATATGTAAATATATATATTTATAAGCTAATGGAATTTAAAAAAATTAGGTATCAGCAAACCTTTATGTAATAGAATACTTTGCATTTGGCAAAGCATTTTTACAGATGCTTATTTGATCCTCACAACAGCCCTGTGAGGTAGGCAGGGAAGTCATTGCCATTTCTACTTTGAAGTTTTATACCCAAAACTTAAAGACTTTCAGAGATATGTCCAAGGACAACAAGTGTGAATCACCTATTATTTTGCTCTGAGTCCTACACATTTTCCTGTGGATACCAAACATGTAAAGATTCATCTGTTAGAAGAAAGTCTGGCTATGTGTAAAGAATAGAAGCAAGTCAATGACATGTCTACAAAGTTGAATTAATTGGATTTTCAGACATTGTAAGTGTGTAAGGTGCTTATTTTATATCATATTTTTGATGAAAGTAAGTGAATTACATTGAAGTATTAACCAATCAGTAAAATTTCTGACAACTAACTTTTGGTGCAGGAATGATCAAAAATACTGATTTAAATGAACGAAAGCAAAAAAAAAAAATGATGGAATAGAGTTCCCAGGTATTTTGTATAGGAGAATATCTGTAGCTATTCTTTAAACTAAATTTATCCCTTTTTGTGTGATTGTTGGAGTATACCTTCAACCATTCGTTATCTTCATCTGAAAAAAAAAATTAAAAGTGGGTTTTTAGTTCAAATAAATGGGGGTGGGAGTGGAAGGGACAGAGGCAATTGTCCTGTGCTCAGTGTGGTGCACAGCTGGTGCACCGAAGTTGCATACAGTATAGTGCAGGCAGCAAATCCCCATGCTCCATCAACTTTGTATGGAGAGAAGAAGTGGGGAGGGCAGAGGGAAATGGTACATATTAGTCCACGACAGGTGGCCTCATGTTGGGAATACCTCAGGTTGTTTCTACACAAGAGAAGGCTAATGAAGTTGGTCACAATTACAGCATGTGAGTCTCAAGGGTCCACCCGGAAAAGTGGGAAAAGGGTCAATTCACTACCCCTCTAATTCATATCTTTAGTGATTTTTTAAGTCTTTTTGCTTAGTTTTTCTTTTGAAAAAGAAATCACAAAATATTGAAACAAACTTCATTGTTTGGCTTAATTCAGATATTCTTAATTAAACAGTACCACATACTTTATTGAGCAATTGAAAATATACACAAGGAACAATAGCTTTTTTTCTCTGTATGGTTTTTGTTTTGTTAGAGTTGCTTTCTTCCAATTAAAGAACCCAGTTTTGATCATAGAAAGGGCACTTGTTTCCACAGGAGCTGTGTACACCTTGCTCAGTTCCAGTACTGTATCCAGGCTTCGTCCTCCTCACTGCTGAGGTTCTATTTCCGCTTGTTCAGGAAGCAAATTCTACAGGCTGCAAGAATCGACCCCCTAAGTTGTTCTTTCAGATTCTATTTCTCCATAGAGTTCAGCTAACTTTCTAAACTCGGGTCCCCAGTCTCCAAGGTAGTGATAATCCTGGTCCGACTGTGTCGTGGCTGAGTCCAGCGAGCTGATAGACCCGGCTTCGGATCTCTGGCCCTCGTAGGCGTAAGTCTGAAGCGAGTCATAAGGGGGCACGCTGGGGTCCAGGTCTGCTTCTGCCAGTCTTTGCTTCAGAAACTCCTGGACGTCTATACTCTCCAGGGCGGACGTCGTCTGGTGCCTGGGGGTGAGCGTCACCTCAGGGCGGATGTCCCTGCGGTACTTGAGCTCCTCGGCGGCCGACGGGTTCCTCAAGGCTGTGATGTCGAAGGCCTCCGTGTCCTCCTCCCCTCCCCCCTCGTCGTCGTAGGTGACCACGTTCTCCCGCACGTCCTCCTCTGAGATGATCAGGGGCTCTTTCTTGCCGCGCCTCAGGGTGATGAAAAGCACTACAATAGCTGAGGAAAAACGGAAAGAGGATCAAGAGTTAGGTGGACAGATTTGAGATTGGACATTTCCAGGAGCTGTCATCAACCGCGTCCCAAAGTTAGGCTTGGGATCCCACCCAGCCTTGCGCTTCACAGGTCCTGAGGCTACTTCCGTGCCTCAGACAATGCACAAAATCATCCATCGTATGAGATACTTTGAGGGGCTCTTCTGTAGCAAGTCACAATGTTCTCATTTGCCAGGCACAAATTCAGGTTTCCTGACTCATGCTGCTGTATAGTTATTCAGTGTTTAAAGTGAGGAGAACCAATGTTGCAAACGTGACGTGATATTCTGACTGCAAAATTAATGCAGTATACTGGTCTCTCTATGGATATTTAATCCTTTTAGGTGCATACATTAATGACAGGGTATTTTAGATTTCTCTACACTTGGAAATAGTTTCTTCTTTAAATCTTTTGATTTTTTAAGCTTTGTAGCAATTCCTAGCAGGAGTATTGTCAGGCAATAATTTATCCACCCAGTTGCACAGGATGTTACTTTATTGTGCATAACTTATATTTTGTTAAAGATTCATTTTAAGATGTTCTGCACATAACTTATTTATTCAATCCTCACAGCAGAGCTGTGCCTTTACTCTATTTAAAGGAGAAAACTGAGTCTCAGGAGAGTCTGTGTAGAACTAGGATCAAATGATACAGTCTCACGGATGGCAAGGGCAAGGGTTTGGACCACATGTAGTCTGTGACTTCTCAACCAGAGGCAGTGATATTTCTGATATGAAGTGATATCCCACTTCATTACTTTAAAACACTATGGACTAAAGAACTCAGTGGACATTTCGACACTTGGCTTATGGGAATTCTTGATAAATACTGTGAATTATTTATTATTATCAATAACATAGCAGCCATTGCATAAAATGATAAGAAATGGCCCTCTGGCTATTTTTCAACATTTTCAAATAATTTTATTTGATAATATTAAGCCACCACTTAGTAGAAAGTATTACCTCCTATCAACTTTGTTATAAACTTCATCAGTAAGTCCAATATGATGTATTTCAGCTTATAGATTTTGCTGTTCTTATTCAATATTCTAGACTCTATGATAGTATTCATTAATAACTATTCTAAACATGCTTTACATTATAATAATCAGGGAAGTATATTCCATTGATACCTAGGGTTGTTAGTTCTAGCAAATTAAAAGTGAAAAGTGCAGGACAGTCAATTAAATGTGACTTGAAATTGTGATATACAGTGTATGTGCACATGCACAGACACAAACCTACATTATTCAGTATGTATTTCCCATGAGCCCCAGACAACATCCTCATGTTACTCATTTCATTATTTTTAGAGGCTTAGGTTTATTAACTTTATGTATTTCTGCTCATTTTATGGTTATGTGAGGAGGCTGTTCTAGAATGAAAAACTGATTTCTGTATCCACCTACTTTATAATAGAAAAACTTCTTATTTCCATCAATATATCAAGTCACTTTCTTTTATGTTGAAGTGGTTGCTGTCAAGAGAATGTATGCGCAGGCATAAGAGGGGAAAATATCAATTGTGAGATAGAATTATGGTGCTAATCTTTGTTCCTCACCAACATTTGTCCAATTTTTCTATCTTTGTGTATATGCCATATTTTCCCAGTGAAATACAGAGGCTAATGCTGGATTTTAAATGATGATGGCTTATATTTACTTATTCCCCAAAAGTTAAGAATATATTCCTGACATAGTTGCTTCAAAGTGGTTCAAGTCAAGGATTTAATTTTACTAGATTACAGAGTGCTATTAGTTTTTCTGATAGTGGCAACTGTCATAGCAAATAGCAAACTCATATTTTCAAACCAAGGGAGCCACAATGTCATATGAAGTAGCTCACATGATAAGCAGCTAACAATTATCTCCTTACCAATTCTATCTTCCTTTACAAGTTTGCCACTATTCTCACACTGAATTCTTTTGGACTCTGATTTATCAAGAAATTTATATCCAAGACAAGTGAGCAATACAGGTGGTGGCCTCACTTAGGCCACCTGCTTAATTGTGGAGTGTGAAATTAAAGAGCTGGCAGGGGTCTAATTCAGATCCTGACTCATGACTTCTCATGCCAAGTGTGAGCAAAGTTTGCTCTGCCAACTGTTCCAGTCCCTCTGGCGAGTGACAAGATAAGGTTGGAAAAGAAATGTCAGGTCCCCGTGATGGGAAGAGGACTTCAGTTATCCCTGCTGTAACAGCACCCTGATCTCTTCATGAAATAAGTTCTCTCCTATTCATTAGAAAAACTGGGCCTGAGAAAGGGAGTCTCAGCAGAAAATATCCCACTCACTGCATGTACCATTTCCTGTGGAGTTAGGCGTTTCTAGTCGAACATTATTTTTCAGATAACCAATATGGTTTGACAATATAGTAAATTAGTAAATCATATGTAACTTGCAATAAAATAATTAACATAAAACTGTACAGATGATTTGAAGATCTTTTAAATTGAAACTTCATATTCACAGGCTCAGAAATAGAGTAAGAGGGACTTATTGGATCTGTGATCATATAGCTAATTATTGGCAAAATGATGGTTGGGTTTATACAATCACAGACACAAAACAAATAATTTAATATTTTAACACTAAAATATTGATTTCAAAATTTTCTTAGCTGTTAAGTTTCCATATTATTTCATATTTATAATTTGTATAATAAAGTTTTATTACCTGTGGTATTTCTGATATTTTCTTTGAAATATAAGAGCTCATAAGTTAACTTCAAAATTATTTTAAAATTAAAGCTGACTGCATTATGAATCTGTTGGCTAGATATTATCTGACTAATTAAAAACTCAAGGCCATTAAAAGTATACATTACATTATAATTAATAATTTTTAACTAAATCTCAAAAATTATTCTATAGCACTTAGATAAAATGTATTTGAGTTTCAGAAAAAAATAATGTAAAAATATACTTGAGTTTCAGGAAAAATAATGAAAAAGTAAACATAAAAAAACAGCAACTCTGTATCATCAGTTCTGAGGGATAGTATAACATTTATAAATCTTATGTTGTTTTACCAAAGAGGAAAACATGTTCATAAAAATGAATCAATAGAAAATATTGTGGCTTGGCATTTTGGCTCAATGGGTTATGTGGCCACTATATCAGAGTCCTAGCTCATGGCCTGCCTGTTCTGCTTCCAATCCAATTTCTTGCTGATGCATCTGGGTAGGTAGCATTTGATGACCCAAGTACTTGTGACTCTCCCACTCACTTTGGAGACCTGGATGTCAGCCCGGTCTCCAGGCTTCAGCCTGGCCTATCTCTGGCTTGGGGAGTGAACCAGCAGATGAAAGAATCTTTTTGTCTCTACTTTCTCTATTATTATTCTTATCAAATAAATATTTTTAAAAGGAAGTATGATTTTAGTGAAACAATAAAATGTTCTTCCAGATGGTTTTCTAAAAATTTTTACATATTGATTTTTAAAATTATCTTTAATAGATGAAAATAGTTTTATAATAATAATACAAACAAAACCAGAAACAAAATATTTGGAAAAATTTCTCATAAAATCAATAGGCTGTATTCTCTGTGACCTAAATTTAAGGTTTTAAATTTTTGTACACTTTTGTTTTCTGCTTTTGATATGTTTGTGTTTTGTTTTGTTTTGTTTTAATTTTCTAAGACCGAAGTAGGAAAAAAATCTGTATTATTATCTAAAGAAAACAGCTTGGGATTGGCGCTATGGTGTAGCAGGTAAAGCAGCTGCCTGCAGTGCCAGCATCCCATATGGGCAAAGGTTCAAGTCCCAGCTGCTCCACTTCCCATCCAGCTCTCTGCCATGGCCCAGGAAAGCAGCAGAATATGGCTCAAGGGCTTGGGGCCCTATACCCGTGTGGGAGACCCAGAAGAAGCTCCTGGTGCCTGGCTTTGGATCAGCACAGCTCCAGCTGTTGCAGCCATCTGGGGGAGTGAATCAAAGGATGGAACATCTCTCTCTCTCTCTCTCTCCCCTCCTTCTCTGCCTCTGCTTCCCTGTAACTCTGCCTTTTATATACATAAATAAATATTTTTAAAAAAGAGAAAGAAAACAGCACTTGTTACCAATGATAATAGAAATAAATAAAATGTTCAAAGTCTTATTTTCATGGTTTCCTTGTCTACCATGCCTCCAAAATGAAAGATTCCACTGTGCTGGAGTACTTCTTTCTCTGGTGCACTAAACTTCCATGCCTCATGTGGGTCAGTTCAATTCATAAATTTTGGTGCTCCATTTATTTAACCTGAGTAGCATTTTATGCCAATGGATCATTGACAAGATCTACTCCATGGCATAGTGCTCTGTTCTCTTTAGTATCTTTTAATTTCCCTGATGTTGGCATTAGATGGTGATACATTGAAAAGTCATGGAAAAATGGGAATAAAAAGTAAGTTTTACTTGGGTACCCACAATTTTTGAAATCTTTGCAATATTTCCATAATATACATTTTCATGAACTTTTGAAGCTCTGGCACACTTTACTGGTTCTCTTTTGTTACTTGCTCCATCGCTGTCCTCTGCTATTTATCCTTCCTGAGTTAGCCATCACATTGGAGTTTCTCATTGTACAGTACTGATTCACTGTCCCTATAGATTCCCTGGTTTTCTGACTTCAAAAAGGTGTCCTCCAGCCCAGGGAAGATTGGAGCTGGTATCCAGCAAGTGAAGGGTCTTTATGATATGGTTCAAATTCACCTTGATCCCTAAGTTATCAAAGCTCACATATGATTTCACCTCAAGTATCTGGATAGCAACCACTTTTCTTCATCTCCACTCTAACTATGCTAGACTAGACCACATTATCTGAGGGAGATAACTGCATACTCTTGTTAGTTGGTTAGCCTAGTGCTCTTTTTTTTTTTTTCTAAGATTTATTTATTTATTTGAAAGGCAGAATTACAGAGAGGCAGTAGCAAAGAGAGAGAAAGGTCTTCCATCTGCTGGTTCACTCCCCAGATGGATGCAATGGCTGGAGCTGCGCTGATTTGAAGCCAGGAGCTTTCTCCGGGTCTTCTGCATGGGTGAAGGGGCCCAAACACTTGGGTCTCTTCCACTGCTTTCCCAGGCCACAATAGACAGCTGGATTGAAGTGGAGCAGCCAGGACTCAAATTAGTGTTCACATGGGATGCCAGCACCACAGGTGGTGGCTTTACCCACTATGCCACGGTGCCAGCCACCTCTGTGCTCTCTTGCTAATCAGAGATGTGTTCTCTACTGAATCCATAGTCATCTTTTCAAATCATACATTTTAATAGGACTCTGTTTCATTAAATCTTTATTTTCAATGTTAGAATAAAGCCTACCACCTTTTCCATGTCCAAAAAACCTCAGATTATCTCATCTCTGCCTACACAACTACCTCCTTTTCAGCCTTGTTCCATATTACCATACAGACCACCTATACAGTATTTGTTTTCCACCCTAGTAACAAAAGAAGGAAGATTCTTTGGAAGAATACCTTTATTAGAGTGGGCATTTGGTATAGTGTTTTAATTGCCACTTGTGTACCTTCATCCCATATCAGAACGCCTGGCTGATTCCTTGCTCAACTTCCAATTCTACCTCTCTGCTAAAGTGTACCCTGGAAGGCATCAGGTACTGGCTCAAACAATTGAGTTCCTGTCACCCATAGATGGGACTCAGATTGAGGTCCAGGCTCCTGACTTTAGCCTGGCCCACCCCTAGCTGTGGGAGCTATTTGGGGAGTGAAGCAGTGGATAGAAGATCCCAAGGAGAGAGATCTTCCATCCACTGTTTCACTCCCCAAATGGCCACAAGGCAGGAGCTGGGCCAGGCCAGAACAAGGAGCTTGAAACTCCATACAAGTCTTCCACATGATTGGTAGGGATCCAAGTACTTGGGCCATCTTCCACTGCTTTCCCAGGTGCGTTAGCAAGGAGCTAACTTGGAATTGGAGTATCAGGGTCTTGAACCAGTGGTGCCGCAACACTGATCAGTCTGTTTCTCTCTCTCTCTCTCTCTTCTTCTCTCTCTCTCTCTAGTTTTTTTTGTTAAGATTTATTTTATTTATTTGAAAGGCAGAGTTATAGAGATAGAGAGAGAAAAAGAGAGAGAGAAAAAGAGAGGGGTCTCCCATCCTTTGGTTCATTCCCTAAATGGCTGCAATGGCTGAGTCTGGATCAGGCCAAAGCCAGGAGCCAGGAGGTTCTTCTGTCTCCCATGTAGGTTCATGGGCCCAAGGACTTGGGCCATCTTCTGCTGCCTTCCAGGGCATATTAGCCGGGGCTGTATCAAAAGTGGAGCAGCCAGGACATGAACCAGCACCCATATGTGATCACGCAGCAGCTTTCCCCACTATGCCACAATGTTGACCCATCTCTCTCTCTTTCCCTTCCTCCCTTTCACCTTCCCTCTTCCTCTAATTCAATATCTCTGTGCCTTCAGATCAATAAAACAAAGGAGAAGAAACACTTCTCTCTCATGAAACATACAATTATTTTCTCATGTATGCACAGCACCAACAAGGGAGAAAAAAAAACAGTTACTAAAAGAAAATGGAAGGACAAGGAAACATTGGAAAAATAAACATGCACAGTTAAAGATATACATGCTTATTTTCATTTTATTGAAAAGGCAGAGAAATGGAAATCTCTCTTTTTTGGTTCACTCCCCAAATGCCTGCACAACTGAAGCCAGAAGTCCATGTTTCCCATATGGGTAGCAGGGGTCCAAGTCTTGAACCATCAGCTACTACCTCTCAGAAAGCAAGGAGTAGCCATACTCAAACCTGGTATTCTGCTATGGGATATGGACATCCCAAGTGGCAACTTAACTGCTGAGCCAAATACCTGCCTGCAACAAGAACTCATTTTATTTTTTATTTATTTTTTATTTTTATTTTTTGACAGGCAGAGTGGACAGTGAGAAAGAGAGACAGAGAGAAAGGTCTTCCTTTGCCGATGGTTCACCCTCCAATGGCCGCTGTGGCCAGCGCGCTGCGGCCAGCGCACCGCGCTGATCCAATGGCAGGAGCCAGGTACTTATCCTAGTCTCCCATGGGGTGCAGGGCCCAAGTACTTGGGCCATCCTCCACTGCACCCCCTGGCCACAGCAGAGAGAGCTGGCCTGGAAGAGGGGCAACCGGGACAGAATCCAGCGCCCCAACCGGGACTAGAACCCGGTGTGCCGGCGCTGCAAGGCAGAGGATTAGCCTAGTGAGCCGTGGCGCTGGCCTCATTTTAAACAATAAGAAAGATCCTTTATATCTAACTTTCCTGTTATAAGTTCAGGTTTCCCATCTTGTTTTAAACAGAAGTCTAACAGTTTATAGTAACGTCAGTTTCAAATATGTCTGTTATAAGATATAGACTATTACAACACATAATGCAAAAGTTATAGAAAGCAGTTAATGTTTTCATAAAATAAAATTTAATATAAATGTAAAATTTAAAAAGACCTTTTAGTTTTAACTGAATATAATTTACTTTAATAAAGTTTAATATCTCTAAGATCAAAATCATTTATGTTTATATATCTATATGTTAGAAGAGCAAACAATGATAATTAACTAAATAAATAGAAGTTTTGACAGAACATCTATTTTTATTTTACATTCATATTTTATTATTTATTCATTATATAATCAAAGTATCAATTTGATGTTTTGCTATATCTTGAAAAAATTGCTATACTCAAACAAATTAACTTATCTATTATCCTACACTTATCACATATGTGGGGGGTGGAGAGTAAGAACACATGAAATCTATTCTGTCAGCAAATTCCCAGTATATACTATAATATTATTATTTACCATGATGTACATTATATTTCTATATTTATAAATCCTGCAATTTTTCAAAGATTTATTTATTTACTTATTTTCATTTTATTTAAAGGCAGACAGAGAGATCTTCTGTCTTGTGATTTACTTCCCTGAATGCCTATACAGCTGGAATGAGGCCAGGTTGAAGCCAGAAGCCCAGAACTCCACCTGGGTCTCCCGTGTCTGTAGCAGGGATGTAAGCAGTCTGGCCATCATCTGCTGCTTCCTAAGGAGCACTTCGTTAGGAAGTTGGATCAGAAGCGGCGTGATCAGTAACCCTGAATGGCTGAGTCCATCTGATCTTGTAAGTAGGTCACTGTCAAATTCACTTTAAAGCTATGCCCCTTATTTTCTTGGGAATAAATTGTAAAATCCATTTCAAGTGGGCTTCATAGTATTTTAGTATTAATTCTTTCCTAAATATACAATGTAAAAAATTATTTTTCCTAGATATTATCCTCTTGTCTTTCAACTCTTTCCTCACATTCGAATCAAATTATTTCTGGATGGACTACAGTATTGCGAAAGCTAATTAAGAGGAAATCTGAGGCCGGCGCCGCGGCTCACTAGGCTAATCCTCTGCCTTGCAGCGCCGGCACACCGGGTTCTAGTCCCGGTTGGGGCGCCGGATTCTGTCCCAGTTGCCCCTCTTCCAGTCCAGCTCTCTGCTGTGGCCAGGGAGTGCAGTGGAGGATGGCCCAAGTACTTGGGCCCTGCACCCCATGGGAGACTAGGATAAGCACCTGGCTCCTGCCATCGGATCAGCGCGGTGCGCTGGCCCATTGGAGGGTGAACCAATGGCAAAGGAAGACCTTTCTCTCTGTCTCTCTCTCTCACACTGTCCACTCTGCCTGTCCAAAAAAAAAAAAAAAAAAAAAAAAAGAAAGAAAAAAAAGAGGAAATCTGTGCATCTGATTTCTTATCCATACTATGCTTTCCTAATCATTCAATTTTGTACAATGGATGCTCTCTTATTCTGACTTGCCATCATGCAATCTGAGGGCACAGAAGGACTTACCCAGGAGAATGACAACACAGAGAAGAATAGCAATTAAGGCTCCTGTACTCAGACCAGCCGAGGAGAGGAAGGCTTCCGCATGGCAGGTCCGCACGCGCCCATCTCTCTCGCATGCACAAACCCTGATGGTGAGGGTGCTGCTGCTGCTGAGAGAGGGGATTCCACCGTCAGAGATCATAATGGGCAGATAATACACATCCTGAACAGTGCGACTAAATCTCCTCCGCCTTGTCAGAATGCTGGCTGTGTTATCTATGACAGACATAAGCAGAACAAAATACACTTAGTAAAGCCACCATAGATTACATTTCCTTTAAATGGGGAAAAATGGGTACATGTGATATTTTGCCAGTTTATGAAATGAGCAAGGGCACGCAGAGAGGCAATTATTAAGGAGTAACTAATATTGGCTTTCAGACTGAGAACCTACTGGAAAATGCATAAGCAAAACTAAAGGGCGTGGAAAATAATGGGAAAGCAGAGGAGTGAGGCAATACACATTCTGGACATGAACAGCAGCTAAAAAGATTTTAAAGGATACAGATGAGTTGGAGCCAGTGGTTCCTAAATTCTGAGGCAAACCACGGGGGTCATCCTTGTGATAGACACAGACATCTACTCAAGTAATACAAATGCTTAAAATAGTGCAAGGATCACTGTTGTAGATAATATTTCTATGGAGACACCAGATTGATTAATAACTTTTCAGACTTAACTATAATTTGCAGGACTTTTGTTAGAGTAAGCACACCGTGGGGAAGGTAACAAATAATTAAATGAATAATTGTTGATTTACTGGGTTGTAAATGGCATATACTATAATAATTGTCTAGATGAAATTTCTGAGCAATCCATAGAACTTTAAAAAGGGAGGATTCTAAATTCCTCATCTTATGAGGAGTTCTATTATTGTGAACAGTAATTTAGAAATAAGTAATTAGAGTTCCAGAGTGTCAATTATCCAAAATCACAAAACCAGTGAGTGATGAGAATACAACTTGGATACCTTTTAGAACCCTGTTCAGAGCCATAACATCACACTGTCTTTTTTCCCCACTAATTCACAGCCAGTTGTTACTGATGTCCTCAAATACAGAAAGCATGGGTATCTTTGCATCGCTGTCTCTCATTTCAGAATGGCTGTTAGCTAAAAGCCCCCTGTGATGTGTATTTGGGTCTATCTCTCAGATCTCCTTCAAGGAATGGCTTGGTGCTATAGCTCTGGATTTTTACCTTGTCCTGGTCACACTCTTCTCAAGCAGCATAAAGCACATAACCAACAACTCACTGTTGAAGAATTATAATGGTCAGGCCATTTATTGCTCCATTCTGATAATATTGAATTATAGGTATAGGTCCAGGGTTTTATCATGGGGTCACCAAGGAAGCACTGAAACTGGCAGCTCAATCTTTCACACTGCCCAGTCCCTCTCCCTTCTACTGTGTTCTGCAGACACACCATCCACTGACATCTTACACTCTCAACTTCAGTTAAGTTGGATTCCCAAGGAACTCAGCCTGACTTATGAATTAATTACTTTTCATTAAAAGGTAGGCAAATCATTAGACAATTGCATTTAGATATTCTTTTTCTCATATCAATTCCTAGTGTACCCTTTAGGTTATTAATCCAGAAATGTGTTCTCTTTTTGGATAATTATTGGAAATACAATCACAAACAAGAATAAGAAAAGGAAGAAAGATATATCTGTAGTACATTTTGAGTACTTAAAGAGAAAGCTCTAAGATATGGAGAGGTAGAACTGTCCTTTCTTTTTTTCCAAGTTGAAAGAATGACTTTTGAAAAGAAAAGAGGATTCAGGAAGCAAAGAGCTTCCTACCTAGAAAGGCTTAGCACAGCAGAATAATGAGCCTTTGACAAGGATATTCTGTACTGGAACTGCAGAAAATATACTGGCAGCAGGCTCATTGAACTTGAACAAGAAAACCTGAATTTGAGGAAGAACATGAAAAGTATAAGAAATACACACACACACACATGCACACACTTATATAGGTTTACATTATGTATGTACATATAACAAATCAACCAAATATATCTTCCTGAAACTGCAAAATAAGACAAGAACTGTAAGAAATCTCTAAGCTTGAAATACAACACTTAAAATAATAAGAAAAAAATACTGTAGGATATATTGAGGGATATCTAAGTTAATAAGAAAAAGTAATGTGTCAAATAAAGAGAAAATATGCCAGGATGCAATATCTGTTCATAAGAATTACACATGTCAAATAATGAACAATATATAATAATGTGCAACCATGCTTGATTCCTTATTTTGACTCTCAACAGCGTGGATAAAGACAAGTTTTAGAACTCTTGGGAGTCAAGATTATCTAATACATTGGATGAAGACTCAAGGAGTTCTTGAATAGATAGAACAAAGATCTTCAACTGACAAAAAAACAAAAACACATCCTATTAGTTGGTAAGCTTTCTAAGTATTAGAAGAGATAGTGAATGACAGTTATCAGTGTGAAACATATATCCTTGTAAACACATGCACAGATACATATGCACACATAGCAATAAAGTCATAGAGATGCCAAGCCAGCTAAAAGTGCTTCAGAAATATTCACTAAAGATATGGAATTTATTTAGTTTATCTCTTTATTGAGAATATTGCTCTAGAGTATTGTGCATAGCTTGGTACCCACTCATTGCAAACTGAAACTTCCTCCCAGTGGTGTGTGTTTAGAAGACTTAGGGATGGCAAAAGAGTTAGAAAAATATGTCATATGAAGACTCTGAAACAGCAGTGTCCACATTTCCAATATAGATTTAAGTGACAAAAAGGTCTGTGTAAAGGTCTGAAAAGATTTATAAAACTTTTAAAAATGTCAGGGCCAGCGCCGTGGCTCACTTGGTTAATCCTCCGCCTGTGGCACTGGCATCCCATATGGGCACTGGGTTCTAGTCCCAGTTGCTCCTCTTCCAGTCCATCTCTCTGCTGTGGCCCGGGAGGGCGGTGGAGGATGGCCCAAGTGCTTGGGCGCCTGCACCTGCATGGGAGACCAGGAAGAAGCACCTGGCTCCTGGCTTCGGATAGGTGCAGCGCTGGCTGTGGCGGCCATTTAGGGAGTGAACCAACGGAAGGAAGATCTCTCTCTCTCTCTCTCTCTCTCTTTCTCTCTTTCTCTCTTTCTCTCACTGTCTATTACTCTACCTGTCAAATAATTCAAAAAAACTTTAAAAAATATCTTTCTGAATACAATTAAAACATTCTTGAAATATCCAGCAAGTATCCACTCAGTTTAAAGAAGAAATAGCCTTGAAACTAATTTAACATTTTAAAGGAGATTCAAATATATTCTTAATTTTATGATATTATCCCATTCCTTGTTCATAAAAGGATATGTGCGCATACATTAGAAGGAAGAGAGATTGCCATATGTGTATGCAGGTACTTAAAAAGGCTGGTAGATGGATTGGCATTTGGTATAGCAATTAGACATGACTTAGAATGCCCATATTCCCATATCAAATGGATTCAGTTTCTTGCTGAAGCACATTCTGGTGGCAACAGATTACAGTTTAGTTACTTAGGCCCCTGCCACCCACCCAGGAGAAATAGATGGAGTTCTGGGCACCTGACTTCAGCTTGGAGAGACCCTGGCTGTTGTAGGTATTTGGGGAGTGAACCAGAAAATGGAAAACAATCTCTGTTGCTCTTTCTCTCGCTTTCAAATTAAATGAAATTAAGTACACTAAAAATTTGAAAACATTAATAGTAACCTAAATTTTAAATATAAGTTTAATGTTATGCAAAAATACTTGAAATCCCTGCATAGTTTTTTT
This sequence comes from Oryctolagus cuniculus, assembly GCF_051225735.1. Lineage (NCBI taxonomy): Eukaryota > Metazoa > Chordata > Mammalia > Lagomorpha > Leporidae > Oryctolagus > Oryctolagus cuniculus. The sequence continues at coordinate 48,069,998 of NC_142880.1, forward strand.
TTTTTTTACAATACTCATTTTAAATTAACTTTGTCAACTACCTTTTGTATATAATATCAGATTCATATGGACATTTGAGGAATATTTTTGTGACTACAATTAATGCATAAAAATGGATTTTTTGAAGAGCATTTTCAAAAGCACTTAGAAAAGCAGTGATAATAATAAACAGATTAATCCATTTTCATAGCTATAGAAATTCCAGAGAATTTTTATAACTGACAAATTCTGTTGGGGGGCAGCATTGTAGCACAAGTGTTTTAACTTGCCATCTACAATGCCAGCATCCCATATGATTGTTTGTTCCAGTCCTGGTTGTTCCACTTCTGATCTAGCACCCTGCAAATGTACCATGGAAAACAGCAGAAGACAGCCCAAGTACTCGGGCCCCTGTCACCCATGCAGGGAACATGGATGGAATTCTTGGCTCCTAGCTTCAGCCTGGCCCAGTCCTGGATGTTTTAGCCATTTGAGGAGTGAACCAGTGGATAAAGATCTCTCTCTCTCTTTCTCTCTCTCATCCTTTTCATTTCCCTCTCCCTCTCTCTGTAACTCTGACTTTCAAATAAAATAAAAATAAATCTTTTAAAATAATTTAATTTAAATAAATTTACATTTATTTACATATATAGTAAAATGTACTGTTGAATATAGTTACAATTTCAATTATTCTATTTCTACGATGGTGAAGACCACAGAAAGTGATTATAGAATTCAGAATGCTATTCTAGAATTCAGAAATAATGTTACTGAACTAATATTTGTGTCTCATTATTTCTTAATTCAATATTCTTAGAGATCTTCCTGGGTGTGTTTGACTCTTTGTGATACAGTTTAAATGAAAACAAAGTTGATTTGAAAATATTCCCTTAGAGCAAAACAATGTTCTATTTTAAAGTCCAAAATTATCATATATCTTAGCATGTGTTAGAGTTGTATATTAGATACCTATACATGCTCTGCAATTTTCAGTGCATTATTTGATAATGTAGGTAGAAAGATACATTTTATTCCAAGTGTAGCTAGACTGACCATTAAAATGATATTTCTGAATCCACTAACACAACAGAAATATTTGAGTTCTCACGTGTGGATACCTAATTAAACCAAACTTGTTTTTGTACTTAATTTGCCTGAAGAGAAAGCTAGGAAATAGCACCTTGACTTCTACCAGACAGATAAATTGGCATCATTTCCCATGGCCTTTGATTGTCCTCGTACCCCAGCAGCAGTAAGAGCCACTCATAATTTAACTAAGCTTGGAGCCCATGCATGAAACAAAGCTGTTTTGCTTTCTTGCAAAGCTCCTTTCACATAATAGGTACTTGATACATAATGATTTGAACAGCACTCAGCAGGAACTTGTCTTCTGTTACAGTTTCCTTATTGTGTTGACATGCACTAAGGAATTAAAAGCAAAATGAACTAATATATCTCGAAATACTTCAAGCACATGACATCTTCCTGCTCTCTAATGAAGGGTTTGTTCCATCTCGTATTCTCTGACTTCATCTCCTTGAATCACAGAACAGCCTTGTTCTCAATTTTCAGACTGGGTTCTGCGTATTCGTGTCAGTTTGTAAACATCCTTTGCCCTCACTTGCCTGTCTGCCAAGCTACAAATGTATGATCCAGTATGTCCTTATGTTCTGATTTGCACCCTGGAATGTCATCCTTTTGACCATCTGCCACACTCATTTTTGGTAATATTTGAATTCTGTATCACCACAAACATCCATTATTTAAGGTTTCTGCTTTCAGATCTATAGAATAATACTAATAAAATGGTTATAACCATCTCAAAGCCCTCCATCAAATATATAGGGAAACTTAAACTATGTTCACAAATAAAATTACTAATCAGTCTATTAATATTCATTGTACATCTGATGATGTACAGGTGCTCTTCTGAGTATCTTTCACCATTTTCTCTTGAGCCTTGTTCTCCACTCTCAGCAGAAAAACAAGAATCTACCATCAATACCTGGTTCACTCCCCAAATGGCCAAAAAGGGCTGGGCCAAATGCAAGCCAGGAAACAGGACTCCATCTGGGTCTCCCAAGTGGGTGGCAGGGTCTCAAACACATGGACCATTTTCTACTGCCTTCACAGGCACATGAGCAGGAGAGTGGATCAGAAATGGAGTAGCTGGGACTCTGATATGGGGAGCCAGTACCACAAGCCCCAGCTTAAACTGCTGTGCTACCAGGCCAGCCCCAAAAATGTGAACCTTGAAAAACATCAGTAAATCTGATCATGATTTTGGATAACTATTAATTTAGTGTGAGAAGAGGTAAGAAGAAAAAAACAGAACTCTTTAAATTAAAAATCTGACCCTAATATAAAATAACAAATAAATCAAAATAACAAAATAACTGCAGAAATAGAGTCACCAATCAAAAATATAGAAATATGAACTTCTAGATAAATCGTACACATATCATTTAGCACATACCTCTAAAGCAATGATTATTTTTAGTAAAAAAGGATACATCAGAGTAGAATAAACTATATTTGGAGTTGCTAGAGTTATGAATACTGAAGCAGTTATAAAAGTTTAAACTTAGTTTCTAAAAGTGAGTGCATGAGTCTATACTTAAGCTTGTTTAAAGTCTCACATGCCTTTAGATCAGAGTGCCAAGTTGGGATTCCCATGGCAGGGTGTGCTGGTTATCCAAGAAACCATTTAATAAAGCAAAAGAGTAAAACCTGCAATTGCATTAAAGAAAAGTAAAGAGCATGATAAAAACAGCAATATTTTATTTTGTTTTTCTACTTTTACTTTTTACTTGTATCTATGAGTCAGCTTTCCTTTTGTTGCCACTGTGAGGGGGAGTATAAAAGATGAGATGCAGTGTGGGCTGACAAACCCATAAGGGAAGAAAAACATATCTACACATCAAGAAAACGCCACTCAACAGGGTGTGAATTAACCAGAAGAAGAACAAAAACATATTTTTCTATGTAAATCACAAGACCCACAAAAACAAATTGCTACAGTTGGAATTTACACTTTCCAATTTTGGGGTCAAGATTGTACACAGATCGCTTAAATCCTCACTGGTCAAGTTTTGAACATCTACCCTTAGATCAAACAGTGTGACTCTGTCAGTGTGGCAGAGTAAGTGTTAGGAAGCTAACACTTTGGTAGGAGAAAAAGCTGCAGTAGAATAACAACTGCCTCCCACCAACAGGAGACTGGTGACTCAGCAGAACATATCTGCAACTACATTCATTAGACGAATTGTGAGGCTGTATCTGTAATCCAGGGCAGATCCATGTGCATTATTTTGTTTAGGAATGAGAGAAATTACTAAATGTTCTCTTAAAACCCTGTGAGTAAAAACAGCATTTTAAATGGTGATAATCTGTAGAGAAATTAAGCACATTGCAACACCAGCTGTGAGCTCTTATTTGAAAGATTAAAATGAAATATGGGAATGTTGACTGCTACAAATCTGATAATGCCAATGAAAAAACACAAATTCCAATGACAGACAAAGTGAATATCTTCCTTTTACATCCATGGATAGTGAAACTTGAAAGGGCTTAAAAAGACACACTTTTAATAACTATATAGCTAACATTTACAATAATGTTTATCATAAGCTCAGCGAAATATAAAGTTACGTGGCCTTTCATCAACCACAAACAGCCATGGGGGAAAAATATTGTCCTATGTTATCTTTTAAGTATTTTGCTAGAAATCAAAAAACAACTTAATAAATTAGATGATATTCATTTTCAGAAGTAGCAACGAATATTGCGAAGAAATAACAAAAAGTAATAACATCAAGGCAAAAGAAAATCTTTGAAGTGCTGTAATATGATAAAAATTGACAATCTACAGAAACTTTTTGTTTAATATGACTTAAATGTTTCCACTCTATTTTTTCATTATTTTAAAAGTAATATGCTTTTGGTCTCATTCATTATTAAATAATGCAGTTGTGCATATAAAAAACTTATCAGAGAACACAAAATACTGTAAGTAGCAGCCATTGTTGATAGTGAAGTTTCAAAAAATTATTAGGATTTTCAAATTTTAAACATGAAATAAAAAGTCATTTAGAACCTACAAATAGAGATAAAAGGACACACATGATTATTAGTGATCTCCCCTATGAAAATCTGAATGACTTACAAATGTACATAACAGTTAGAATTAAGCCTAGGAATTAGGCTGGCAAATCTCTTTGCATCACATAAAGCCTAGCACCTCCAGAGACACCGTGGAGATCATGAAGCAGCAGACTTTTCCTTGGTAGACTAATGAAGAGTTTACATCAGGGATTAGGCTATACTTGCACATTACAAAATGCATGAGCAAAGTTATTCTATGCCCAGAAACCTGGTTCAAGACTAAATTCATAAATTTTGTGACATAATGACTATAGTTCACTTATTTTAGGCATTAAGAAATTGACATTATACATGGAGCTTTCTCATGCTAGGATAGAAAGTTTGCACATCATAATTTAACTAGAATTTAACTAGAATGTGCTAGTAGGAAAAATGACACAAACAATTCATACGTTTGTCATTTGTTGTTCTTTTAGATTAACAGAATTTAAAAGTGTTGTAACTCATAAATTACTTTCTGAATTCCAGTTTTAAGTACAACTGTTTTATAGTCATTCCCTGTGCTGCCATGGAACGAGGGTCTTTTTACTTAACTATTTATTTAGTAGCACATTAAGCCTTTGACTCTAGTGTAAATTAAAAATGTTATCTCAAAAAGTAAAACTGAAAGAAAGAAAATAAAGACAGAGATAAGGAGAGAGGGAGGGAGAGATAGAAAGTAAAAATGAAATAGGGAGGGAGGAAGGAATATCATTATATTCTTAGAATTGCATCTATTAACAAGTAAATAAATAAGTATAATAAAAACTATCACTATTATTATATTAGTTAATGGTAAAATAAGGTTATTAAACAAAATAATTACAACATATGTTTTGTAACAATTATTTATTGCAAAAATTCCTGCTCTTTGTTGCTCCCCAAATCAGTCATTAGTATTTAATAAGCAGGCAATGATGATTTTCCAGATAAATATTTTAGATTTTTGCTCAGCAAATATTTGTCTACTGTAATTGAGTAATAAATCAATGAAAGGAATGGTAGAGAATCCTATGTGTTGGAACACAGAATATAGCATAATATTTAGGAGTTAGCATGTTTGTGACAATGTCTAACCACTATAACTGATGCTGCTTTCTCTCATCTCTATGCTGTCAGAGTTCTATATCTAACTGAAAAATTTTTCTGTTTCTCTCTATCTGTTAGAACGGATACTATTTCGTAAAGTCAAATCATGTTCTTCTTCTTAACTGTATTGCTCTTAGCAATGTCTCTAAAGTAACTCATGTTTTGCCACCATCAAGTGCAAGTTACTTTTCACATAATCGTTATTTTCCCAAGTAGACGGCAAGCCACTTGAAAGTAAGAACTGTGTTTTAATTCCTTGGACACTGGACAATATATATCACCCCTGAGACACACTTGAAAGGTTGAGTGGCAGGAGAAAAACGATGTTAACTTATGAGCCAACTACATAGTTTCTTTTAGAGTGACAGCATTCTTTCCAAAATGGGTGAGAAAGAGTGATGTGAATAGCAGTGTGCTCTCTGGATCTGCCAATGGGGAGTGAACCATTGGATGGAAGACCTCTCTCTCTCTCTCTCTCTCTCTCAAATAAGTAAATAAAATCTTCCAAAAAAATGAGTGGGTTGACACAATTCATTGATTCATCTGTTTTACAATTCAAATGTATGGTCTGGAGATTCACACAATTATTTTGTCAGCTGTCAAGCATGGAGATTTTTCTGCTATATATATATATATATATATCCTTTTAATCTTTTTTTAAAGATTTATTTATTTTACTTGAAAGTTAGAGTTACACAGAGAGAGGAGAGGCAGAGTTACACAGAGTTACACAGAGTTAGAGTTACACAGAGAAAGAGAGGTCTTCCATCCAATGGTTCACTCCCCAGTTGGCTGCAAGGGCCGGAACTGACCGATCCGAAGCCAGGAGCCAGGAGCTTCTTCTGGTCTCCCACATGGGTGCAAGGGCCCAAGGACTTGGGCCATCTTCTACTGCTATCCCAGGCCATAGCAGAGAGCTGAATCAGAAGTGGATCAGCCGGGTCTCGAACAGGTGCCCATATTGTATGTTGGTGCTTCAGGCCAAGGTGTTAACCTGCTGCACCACAGCACTGGCCCCTATCCTTTTGATCTTAAACACAAATATTTACTTCATGCGATTTCTTCAGTTATCTCATGCTGGTTTTTCCCTTTTTTGGTTATCTTCAGTGTACCTGTACTCATATTAGTCAGTTTTCTGATATCACAATGAAATTCTAAAGCTGATTACTTGTGATGAAAAAATGTGTATTTATCCCACAGTTCTGGAAGTTCAAGGGCATGCACTGCCTATGATGAGAGTTCCCCTGGCTGTGTCACATTCTGGTGGGATGACATCATCGTGGAAGTAAGGCAGAGTGACTCAGCGAGGGGCCAGTGCCAATTTCCAATCAAGCCCCATTTCTTAAATGCCCTAGCACACTGGGGACCAAGTTTCCAACATATGAGTCTTTGAAAGACATACTCAAACTTTTTTTTGGTACCTCCCCCACCCACCTCCACCTGCAGCTAGGCAGCAGCTGAGGTCCAGGATGGCCTCCTCTGTGTGCCTGGGTGGAAAGAGGGGCAGAAGCCTGGTCAGGATCCTGTCAATATGCAAAAGCAGAGGCAGTGGGTGCAGTGGGGGCCAGGTGCCATAGCGGGCAAGGGGCACTCACATCCCTGGCCCGCCACTCACGGGGCTCCCATCTGCACCACACTCCAACCTCATCCAAACCAACAGAGTGCCCTTGAAAACTCATAGTGTCTCATGAATGAATAGAAATTATTTATGTCTGCATGTCTCTTTGAAGAATAAAATAATAATAATTGTGTATATAGTTCCATTTTACAAAAGAAGAAATGGGCACAGTGAAAGGAAAGCTTTGAGTATTATCACACACGTAATTAGAGAAACTACATTGTAAATAAGGGCAATCTGGGGTCAGTGTGGTGGCATAGAAGTGCCAGATTGCCATGTGGGCACTGGTTCAAGTCCCAGCTGTTCCACTTCCCATTCAGCTCCCTGCTAATGTGTCTGGGAAAGCAGCAGAGGATGGCCAAAGTTCTTTGGACCCTGCACACATGTGGGAGACCTGGAAGAAGCTGCTGGCTACTTGCTTCAGCTGGCCCAGCCCTTAGCCCTTGTGGCCATTTGGGAGGTGAACCAATGGATGAAAGATCTCTCTCTCTCTCTCTCTTTCTCTCTGCCTCTAACTCTGCCTTTCAAATAAATAAATCTTTTTTAAAAAAGGTAGTCCCTTTCTAGAATATAACTCTGAAACATTTTTCTATGTCATTTCTACTTACTCTTTAACTGATCACTAGTTCAAAATTCAGCAGTGTCCCTTTGAATTTTATAATCTTCCTAGATTTTTAAAACTGGCTATATTGTCATGTTCAGTTTAAAACGTTTCATTTAAAGACTCAAATATGCTTTTAATTTTCTTTTTCTTTTTATTTATTTGAAAGAGTTATAGAGAGGTAGAGCCGGGGGGGGGGGGGGTTCCATCCACTGGTTCATTCCCAAATTGGCCACAACGGCCGGAGCTGCACCAATCCAAAGCCAGGAGCCAGGAGCTTCTTCTGGGTCTCCCACATAGGTGCAGGGGCCCAAGGACTTGGGCCATCTTGTACTGCTTTCCCAGGCCATAGCAGAGAGCTGGATCAGAAGTGGAGCAGCCGGTTCTCGAACCAGCGCCCACATGGCATGTCGGCACTGCAGGAGGCTGCCTAACCCACTATGCCACAGCGCCAGCCCCTCCACCTCTCTTTTTTCAGAGAAGTAGTGAATTCCCATAAACTGCTGTGCCACAGCACCGGCCTTTAATTTTCTAATATTAAATGTGACCTACTATATACTAATTGTCTGTGTCCTTCAATCACCTGATCTTGACAGGTGATCTTCCCCTTAAAGAGACTGTTTCAGCTCTGATTCCCAGGGTTTAAGGGAGGGTGAGTAGATTTGGGGAAGTATCTAAATATCTTCTTGAAAATCTCAAGGCCCGCTTGCTTTGGAGGTGACTTTCAGGATCCAGCTACAAGCCAAGTGTATTTAGCTGCACTTGTTATCATAGTAAAGGTTTAGGAGAATGAACGAGCTTTAAATCATTCCTTAGGCTGTGATAGTACCACCTCACATACCTTTCAAATAACTGCCCAGACAGACTGCTCTTTAACTGTGATCTGGGCATCCAAGATCAGTCATTGCTCACATACACTTTGAACAAATGGTTCTTCAGTGAGTGGAAAATTGTAGCATGCATGGGAGAGTAACAAGAGCAGCAAGACCCAGAGATATAGGGAAAATCTGGTGGAAATGGTGGCTGCACAGAGATTATGGCCCACTCTATTTCTCAGAAATTTTGGAGAGGATCTCAATGTTGTACAGCACATAGCATGATTAAATTTTAAAGACAACATGTGCGTGGCCTACCAGGGAAAGTACAAGTCACCGTCATCTCAATGACACATAGGTGAGTACTGAACACTGTCCTTTCTTCCTGGACCAGTTTATGTCCCAGCCATTTCATGTGGTTTCTTGTAACTGTTCCTTGATGTTAAAATGTAGGCCTGAGTTGGTTGGCACTGTGGCTCACTAGGCTAATCCTCCGCCTTGCGGCACTGGCACACCGGGTTCTAGTCCCGGTTGGGGTGCCGGATTCTGTCCCGGTTGCTCCTCTTCCAGTCCAGCTCTCTGCTGTGGCCAGGGAGTGCAGTGGAGGATGGCCCAAGTGCTTGGGCCCTGTACCCTATGGGAGACCAGGATAAGTACCTGGTTCCTGACATCAGATCAGCGTGGTGCGCCAGCCGCAGTGCGCTGGCCGCGGCGGCCATTGGAGGGTGAACCAATGGCAAAGGCAGACCTTTCTCTCTGTCTCTCTCTCTCTCACTGTCCACTCTGCCTGTCAAAAAAAAATGTAGGCCTGGGTAAAATAAATAGTTTTTGGCACATCAATACTGCTGATCACAATGAGAAGATCCTTAAAATATCCACTTAGCAGCATCAGAGATTTGTTGAGACAAAGAAACTAGAGGTTTAAGATTCCAGAGAGGGAAAACACATGGATATGAAACCAGTGATCGTAGAAGTCTTTTCTCCATAGGTATTTATACTAGCACCGAACAAGACATTGCGATTCCAAGCTGGAGACAGAGAAACTAGGAGAGCTTTGGAAAGTTTCCTGGGCCTGCAATCAAATTGGATGTTGAAATTCAAACACATGTCTGATTATCCCTAAAGACATCTGTTAAATTGAAATTAAACTGGAAGTAAAATTGGGAGTTTAGCTAAAAGACAAAAGTCAAAAGCGGAAAATCCCTAGAAGATAAAAAAGAGGTCTTAAAAAATTTTCCCTGCTGGCCTTGTGGCTTAGGGGTGAAGCCACCTCCTGAGATGTTGGCATCCCATATTGGCACTTGTATGGGTCTCAGCAGCACCACTTCTGATCCAGTTCCTTTTTAACATGCTTGAGAAAGCAGTATAAGATGGTCCAAGTTCTAAGGCCCCTATACCTTTGTGGGAGACCCAGAAGAAGCTTCTGGCTCCTGACTTCAGTCTGGCCTAACAGTGGTTGTTGTGGCCATTTGGGGAGTGTGCCAGTGTATGAAAGACTGATCTCTCTCTCTTTCTCTTTGTGTGTGTATGTGTGTGTGTGTGTGTGTGTGTGTGTGTCTTTTCTTCTTTCTGAAACTCTGATATTCCAATAAATAACAAATCTGTACAAGCAGGCCCTCATTTGAGGGTCCCCCAAGGCCATGCCCTAAGATGAAGGACAAATTGGAGAGAAACTGAATCCAAACAGAACCGCAAAACATCTTTGCCTCAGATAAAGCAATCCTTCCACCTCTCTCTTTTTTTTTTTCAAAGATTTATTTAATTATTTGAAAGTCAGAGTTACACAGAGAGAGAAGGAGAGGCAGAGAGAAGGAGAGAGGTCTTCCATCTGCTTGTTCACTCCCCAACTGGCCACAATGGCTGGAGCTGTGCCCATCTGAAGCCAGGAGCCAGGAGCTTCTTCCATGTCTCCCACGTGGGTGCAAGGGTCCAAGGGCTTGGGCCATCTTCTACTGCTTTCTCAGGCCATAGAAGATAACTGGATTGCAAATGGAGAAGCCAGGTCTAGAACCAGTGCCCATATGGGCTGCTGGCACTGCAGGCAGCAGCCTAACCCACTACACCACAACGCTGGCCCCTCTACCTCTCTATTTTTCAGAGAAGTGGTGAATTCTCTCTGGAGAAATATCTTGCTGTTTGATCCCCCTCTAGTGTTGTGACTCCAATTTTTCAGGGGCATACAAATTCCATGTCCTGAGACCTTAGTCACCAATGTAATAGTGTTGGGTTCTGTCCAGGTCATGGGTGGATTAACGTCACATGAAAAGACCCTTTTGGAGGGAGTTCACTCTCTCTGCCCTTCTGCAGTGTGACAAGCAGCATGTCTTCTCTTTAGATGATTCTGTGTCCAAGGCACCATCTTGGAAGCAGAGATCAGACCCTCAGACACTAAATATTCCTAGGTTCCTCATCCTTCAGAGCTGTGAGAAATGAACTGCTATTCTTCACAAATTATCCAGTACCAAGTGCACAAAATGAACTAAGACATCTGGTTTCACAGGCTATGTGTAACATTCAATCAAAAAATGCTAGATACTACAAGAAATAGAACAGTATGTTCTAGTCTTCACTCTCCTCTCCCTCATTATTTATAACCATAATAGGAATAGCTTTAGATATAGATAAAATTAACATGCATTAAGAGGATAAGAATGGTTATTAACCAAACCAGTGTGTGGACCAAGTTGGAATGAAGATGTTTGCTTTGATAAGATTCTTGCTTCTTTAAGCAGATCGTTAGCTCCATGCTGGTGTTTTCAACCAATAGACAGACAGCATATGTCACTATGAATAGTAAACTAGCTACAAAATAAGGAAGCATTTTTTACAAATAGAATGGGACATTCAAGATGGCATTTGTTCTGTAATACTGATAAATGAGCATATTTCAGATTAATCTCAAGTACAGTATATGGCAGAAAAATATTTCATGGAATGAGAGAGATTATTGTTATAATTCAATTCTTTATTAAGCAGATCTCGGTATCAAATAAGAGAATCCCATCAGGATACAGACAGGAGGACGATTTCTCTAATTTCTATCAGGGAAGTACCTCATTTATACACACACACACACACACACACACACACATATATATATATATGTGTATATATATATATATATATATATATATGAGAAAGATGGAGCAGTCCATCCAATGGTTTACTTCCTAAATGCCTACAATAGCCAGGGCTGAGCAAAGATGAAATCAGAAGCCCAGAACCTCATCAAAGTCTCCCATATGGGTAGCAAGCATTCAAATACTTAAGTCGTTATCTGCTGCTTCTCAAGATACATATTATCAGAAAGCAGGGTAGGAATAGGCAGGATTCAAACCAAACACTGCAATATGGATTACAAGCGTCTGTCTCAACTGGGAGCTTATGTTGTGCTAAAACAGTTGCCTCTGAAATCACTGATATTACATGATTCTAGACAGAAACTCTAATAAAGTATCTGTCTGATTTAAGCCTACAAATTATATATATGTATATGTTTTGATAAATAAATAGATGGTTTTACAAGCCTCTAGTATAAAACTAGTTCTAATAGATTAATTCAAGGAAGTGTCAACAATTGAGAAGGGTCTGGTATAAGATTTTATCATACTCCCATGCTAATAAGTTAGCCTGCCACAACGCAATGAATGTTTGCAGAAGTTACAAGACTCCTGTGCCAGTGACACAGGAATTTTTGCCTATGTCAGAGAAAGCATACTTATCCTTCTTGCTAGCTTCCTTTTTCGTTTCTTTTCTATTTTTTGGACAGGCAGAGTTAGTGAGAGAGAGACAGAGATAAAGGTCTTCCTTCCATTGGTTCACCCCCCAAATGGCAACCATGGCCAGTGCGCTGAGCGGATCCGCAGCCAGGAGCTAGGTGCTTCCTCCTGGTCTCCCATGTGGGTGCAGGGCCCAAGCACTTGGGCCATCCTCCACTGCCTTCCCAGGCCACAGCAGAGAGCTGGACAGGAAGAGGAGCAACCGGGACAGAATCCGGTGCCCCACCTGGACTAGAACCTGGGTGCCGGCACCGCAGGGGAGGATTAGCCTAGTGAGCTGTGACACAGGCCTGCTAATTTCCTTTTAATGTAGGGTGAATAGGAATGATCCAGAGGAGCCCAGGAGCATGCTGTGTACTAAGCAGGTTTGTGTCAGCTAAGAAACAATGAATTTTAGATATTTTATAATAAATTAAAAGCAAACATGCCCAAATTCTGTCTCAGAGAGATTCATTATCCTTATCCCAAATGGTAACCAAATGCGCACTTTGTTCCTAAGCAAGACATTATCTCTGCATCCAAGGCTGATTGTTATACAAACATTGGAGAACAAATAGCCTGAAACATAAAGCAAGTTCATGTCTCTGCTTGCAAGGCAATGAGGAATGCAAGATTCGTGGAAAATTGTCTTCCAGCAGTAATATCTATCCTAAGATGAAAGATATTACAAATTGAAGTGATGGAATTAAATTTGTTGTTTGAAAAAGGGACACTGTTCCAGGGACATAAATTATTTCATAATAATTATAATTAAAGATGACTGAGGGATGGATGTTTGGTAGAGAAAGTAAACTGTTTCTTGGGGGTGCCCCTATTGGAGGGCCTGGGTTTGAGTCCCAGCTCCACATTCCATTCCAGCTTCCTGCTAATGCTCATCCTTGGATGCAGGAGGTGGCTGCTCAAGCAGTTCCTTCTGGGCCACCAGAGTCCTAGATTGAGTTCCTTTCTAGTGGCTGTGACCTGGCCCATCACCAGCTGTTGTAGGTATTTGAGGAATGAGCCATTAGATATGAGATCTCTGTTTTACTTTCTGTCTGCCTTTCAAATAAATAATATAAATTAATATATAGACAAATTAATTGAAAATCTCCAAGTTAGAAACAGGAAAAAGATCGATATATTCTTGCCAACTTGCAATCTCCTATATATAAAATAACCAAAATCCTCTCAGGAATTTTGTTGTATTATTCCTGTTTATTTGTTAATTAGCTAATTAACAAATTAGTTTAAATTTATTAAATTAAATTAATTAGTTAAATCAGTTAATTTGTCATATTTCTACTGGATTATAAATTTGTATTAACTAAAGTATAAAAGTTTTCCCAACGGTCTGAAAAGCTGTGAGCTGGCTACTCACACTTCAAGTTACTCTTAGTGTCATTTTCACTTTCAATGTCTATGTTGACAGCAAAGAAACTTTATCTCGTCTGCTCTTCTTCCTTAGCGTAAGCTTCATAAACTTAGTCAACCTCCTGCCTTTAACTTTAAAGCATTTCCTAATTTTTTTTAGTAAATTCCACTTACATGGTTAACACCTTAAATCTCTATAGAAAGTAAACCTCACTCTCCATTCCACAACATAAATACTTTTTACTTGTCCTGTGAACACCATGTTTATTTCTTGTACTATTTCAATGTGAGATTGATCTACTGTGCTGTCTCTGAAAGTAGGAATGGGGTCCAGACAGCATTTGTGGTAAGATCATCACTTATCATAGAAAGTGATATGAGTGGTGTTTAAAGACCTCTAGATGATGATCTAGTGGATGCCTACTTATGGTAGCAAACATGCTAAACTTCTTTTAATGAACTATTTCTGAATCAGATAGAAATTACAAGATGATATTACCACTCAAACTTGAAAACTATGATTATCATATCATTTGTTTCAAATGCATTTTTAAGAAATAAAATATTACAGAAATGCTAAGGATCATAAGAAACTATAACAAATATATGATGACAAATTGGAAAACATCAAAGAAATGGATAAATTACACACACACACACACACACACACATATATGCCTATTCAGATTAAATCAGGAAGACATATAAAATCAAAGGAGACTAATAACAAGTAGAAAGATTGAAGCAGTAATTAAAATTCTCCAACAAAAAAAGTTCTATGATCTGATGGCTTTACAACTAAATTCTTCAAAACATTTCAGGAGGAATTAACTCCAACATTTCTCTAAGTCTTCCAAAATACTGAACAGGATGGACCTTTGTCAAACATTTTATGAGGCCAGCACTTCTCTGATATCAAAAGCAAACGAAGACACAACACAAAAAGAAAAATGCAGACTATTTCTTGATGAATGTAGATGCAAAAATTCTCAATGAATTATTAGCAAACCAAATCTAAAACTACATCAAAAAGATCATATTTCACAACAACATGGGATTTGTTCCAGAATACAAAGATGATTCAATATTCACAAATCAATAAGCATAATAAGTTATATCAGCAGAATGAAGAACAAAAATCAAGTGACTATCTCAAGTAGATGCAGAACCAGCATTTGGTAAGATTCAACATCTCTTCATGATAAACCATTCAACAGGTTAAGTATGGAAGAAACATATCAGGGTGGTCAGTGTGGTGTAGTAGGTTAAGTCGCCTTTTGGGACACCTGTACCCAGTACTGGAGTTTTAGGGGATGGAGTCTTGTCTCTGTCTCTTCCGATCCAGCTACCTGCTGTGGAACATTGAGAGTAGAAGATGATGGCCCATGTGGGAGACCTCAATGGAATTAGTGGTTCCTGATTTTGCCAGCTGTTGCTGGCATTTATGGGAGTGAACCAGTTGATGGAAGATTCCTTTCTCTCAAATAAATATTTTCTAAAAAGGAATATACTTCAAAATTATGAAGGCTATATATAACAAATGCACAGCTAATATGAGATTGAATGGGGAAAACCTGAAATCATTTTACTCAGATCTGGAACAAGACAAGCATGTCTACTTTCACTGTTCTTAAATATACTATGGGAATTACTGGAAATAAAAACTAGGGAAGAGAAAGAAACAAAGGCCATAAAATTGGAAAGTTGAAGTGAAAATGTCCATGTTTACAGAAGACATGATTTTATATGTGGAAAATCTAAACACTCCACCAAAAAGTTGCTAGAACTAATAAGACTATTCATTAAAATTATAGGATACAAAATCAACTTACAAAAACATTTTATATGCCAATAATTATCTTCTTGAATGCAAAGTCAAGAAAGCAACCTCATTCAAAACATCTATAAAAATCAAATATTTATAAATAATTTTCAACAAAGAAGTGAAAGGTCTAGACAATGGAAATTATAAAATAATGGTGAACAAAATCAACAAGGACACACTCAAAATGTGAGCCCTTGTTCATTGGTTAGAAGAATTAATATTATTAAAATGTCCAGATTACCTAAATCTACAGATTGAAAACAATTACTATCAAAATACTAATGATACTCTTTACATATTAGAAAAAGTAATAGAATTCATATAAAATCACAAAATACCTAGAAGAGCCAAAGCAGCCCTGACCTGGGTGGGGGACTTGGAGGCTTCACAATACCTAACTGTATCATGCTACGAAAGCTATATTAATTGAAAAGGTATTGTACATGCATAAAATCCAATACAGAATAGAGACCCCAGAAATAAGTCCACATTCACAAGACTAAATGACATTTGACAAAAGTACCAAGACTACATTGGAGAATCAATAATCTTTTCAGAAAATGATATTTGCCAATCTGAATATAGATATGTAGAAGGATGAAATTAAATCTAGGCCTTTCATCAAATATGAAAATCAGATCAAATAGATGAAAGACCTAAATGTAAAACATGACACTTTGCAATTGCAAGAAGAAAACATAGTGGAAACATTTCAAGACATTGGTGTAGGCAAGGACCCCAAAAAGGGCTGGCAACAAAACCACAGCTAGATAAATAGGATTATATCAAACTCAGAAGCTTCTACATATAAAAGGAAATAGTCAATACAGAGACCAGACATTGCATAAAATGGAAGAAAATTTTGCAGAATATTTTTCTAGGAAGGAATAATGTAATTAATATCTAGACTATATGGGGAATTAAAACAAATAGATGGACAAAATATTCAACAAGAAGGAAACAAACAAACCCAAATTGGGAAGTGGGCAAAGGACCCAAATAGACAGTTATTAAAAGCGGACTTCAAATAGCTAACACATTTACAAAAATTATCATTATCTCTAGTCATCTGGGAAAGGTAAATCAAAACCAGAATTAGATACCCACTTCATCCCTATTAGAATGGTTATTACCAAAAAGACAGAAAGTAACAAATGCTGGAGAGAACAAGAAGAAATGGGAACTCACACACTGTTGAAGGATTATGCACTGTTTGTGGGAATGTAAATTAGCCTTCTATCAAGATTGCCTAACTGAAAGCAGAAATGCCAAATGATGCAGCAACCTCACTACTTTATATATATATATATCAAAATCCATGAACTCCTTGTATCAGAGTTGCTTGGTCTCCTGTGTACTGCAGTACTGTTTGCAATAGCTATGATTTAGATTCAATTAAGATGCCCATCATCAGATGAACAGATAAAGACAATGTGATCTATATCTATATCTATATCTATATCACATATATATATATATGGAACATTATTCTACCATAAAATCATGAAATCCTGTCATTTTCAGCAAAATGAATTGCATTGGAAGACACCGTGTTATGTGAAATAAGCTAGACACAGAAAGATAAATGCTGTGTATCCTCCCTATTGCATGGGTGATAAAATGTACTCAATTTCAACATCCAGTGGTGATTAGTAGAGACTGGAAGGGATAGAGAGAAATAAATGGAGTCTGGATATGGGGTAGCGACCAGAGTTACACTGCACAGTGGGGTGAATATGGTTTACAATAACCTTAAAGATACTGTGTGAAAAATAGAACACAGTTGCTCTAGGCTTCCAATCATACAGTGATGTCACAGAAGGAGCAATATTGACTACCCCGTTTTGAGCAGTACACATTGTAAACATGTATTGAAATATCACACACAGTAGCCAACAACTATATATATATTAGTAATAAAAATTTAAAAATATTACATACAGACTTAATTTTCTGTTTCTCATTTTACCAGTTAATTATTATCCTGAAATTGATGTATATTTTTCCCACATATGTAAATCTTAGTAAATGTATTAATGTATTATTCAATAGAATTTTTATATGTTCAATAATATATATAATATATATTTTAATTCATATATATACTATATGTACATAAAGGTATATATAATTAATATATATTATATATTAATGTATTCAATAGAATTTTATATGTTCAATTATACATATAATATATATTTTAATTCATATATACTATATGTACATAAAGTATATATATATATAATATATTTTATATATATATAAATATATATAAATAAATATATTTAATATATATATATAATATATATATAAATATATATATAAATAAATATATATATAAATATAAATATATATAAATATAAATATAAATATAAATATAAATAAATATATAAATAAAATATATATTTTAATATATATACTTTATGTACATAAAGGTATATATATAATTAAAATTGAAATTCTGGGTATATATAGCTATAAACATTATTAAATGTACATCATTTCTTTATATGGTTTTATATAGTTTTCTACTTATGTGAAAACTATAGTTTTATTTGATAATGCTTTTTAACTATTTTCATAAACAGTGTTTTCATTTAAAATTACCATATTCATCTAATTAATTTCTGGTTCTTCTGTAAACATGTTACTGATTTTTTTAACTTTTGAGAATACTAAATATATTCATATTATTTTCTCTTCATATGTATATCCTTTGTCATTCAGAGGTAATTTATTTTCAGATTTATTAATTCATTAACTATCTTTTACTTTTTTGAATTTCTGGCTTACCTTAAACAACAATGTTCACTATTCCTTTCTCTTTTTGGAAACCTTTTCCCTGTAGTCACTCTTTGCCAGGTAGCATCTGGGAGTTATCACTGAACTAGTGACTGCATGACCATCCATCCTGGCTTGCAGGCTTTGTCCACTCTACTTTGTTTCCCTGAATATGCGCTGCATGTGAGCACCATGAACACTATGAGCACCATGAACACAAAACAATTTTTCACCTCTTGTTCTGAATAGCTTTCTTGATTTCTGCAGGCAAACAATGTCTAATAATTCATATAATGAAATGCCCAAGCACCCTGGATCCACTAGTTCTAGTGTTTCCACCCATCTCCCAATGTGCTTTCATTAAAGCTGTTGTGGAGAGAAGCATCTGTGCATCATGTACACATTCACCATGGCATGGCTATCTTCTTTGTAATTTCTTCTTTATAGACTATTAGGTATAAATGCCCTATGTGTGCAAAAATCATCTGATTCCAATAATATTACTTACATTATCATTAATTCTTTCAGGGCCTTAAGGTTAGTATTTGTAATCATGATTGCCGATATAAACCCTGAGGCCCAGGAGGTTAAGGGGTGGATTTGTTAACGTCCAACCAAGATTGCTCCCGTGTATGTCTGCAGGTGTTGTTAGGAAACTGGTGCAGTTTTAGCCAGGTGGCAGCACGGCCCAGCTACCTGAGCCAGGCTCCACCCCCATCCTAATGGGATTCGCTGCTCCTGCTTCCCTGCCCGCCCTCAGGCAAAGTTTTAAAAGGGCCTGTTCCTGAACCTCTTGATCCTTCTCTCCTGCGCTCTCTTGGCCTCTCTTGGCTTCTCTCCTCTTCTCGTCTCTCTTCTCCCTCCTCTCTCTCTCTCTTACAGTCTCCTTCTATCTCTTTTTCCTTCACCGCCCCTTCACTCCGGTCTGTAGGGTGTTCCCCAACAAACCCTTTCCCTTACTCGGTGTTCGGTGTGTTTTACGACGGCTAACATTAACATATAACAGGTGTGCATGTGCATTGTACTTCGTTTTCAGAAAATTAATTTTTTGCATCCAAGATAAATTATTTTCTTTTTTTATAATTTCATCAGTTTCAAAAATTGCAAAAGTATTCATGCAAATAAATTCAAATGTCTTCACTACTATACAAACTACCTGTTTCTTATACTGGTGACAGTGTAGTTGAATGAAGCATCCATTTGCATGTCTAAATTAAATGTCGAAAAGTTGCACATGAACCCTTTTAAAAATGTGAACACATCTGAGAGGAATATTTTATGTATGAGTTTTAACAATGATAACGTTTTCATGCCACTTACTTAAGACATCCCCAAAACTGCCAATTAAGTTGACAAATTGCTGATATAATAACCATACAGGGAAGACTTATAGTTATCACTGTAGGTTTCAGGAACAATATAATTCTGTTTTTCCATAAACCTCTAGATTTATATCTTTGTAGATTATATAGTTTAAATTTAATACATGTTTCAAGCTAAAGTCAAATTTTCATTGTAGTTTCATCAGTTAAAATTTTTGAAACAAATTTTAAAATATTTAAATGAAAAATTCCTACTGAATTATAGGCATGGGAATCTATAAATGATTTTCAAGTATTAACATAGCAAACTAATGTCCTTTTAAATTATATAACTTTTGAAATACAGAAAAATGTGAATTGAATATTAAAATGTATTTAAGTATACAATAGTCAGTTAAATACAATTTTCACACACAAACAGGCATGAAGATACTCTCCCATAAGGGTAGCTGATCATTGGACAGCCTTTCTTAAAGTGATAGTGACAATTAAACTTTACATTGTTCATATGGAAATTTTTATGGTTGTATACACATTTTGATATCCTTGCTATGATAATTTGAAGAAGCTTAGGGATCATGGGGAAAAAAACTACTATCATAGTTTATCATTTAGTGATCTGGCATTTGGAAATGCTTCTCCTAGATGTGTATAAGGGAATTAAATGTCTTCTGCAAAATGTATGTGCCATTGTTTCCTTCATGTGACTTGGAGGAAAGTGTAAAATACTAAACAACAGCATACTTACATAAATATGATCAAATATTCTGGGGAGAGAGGTGATGCTAATGAAAAAAGTGCACATGGTGAATGGCTTCCAACATTTCCCTAATGTATGAAGAATGACTTGTATACAACTGTGAGGAATCAGATGCTTAGGCATCTAAATAATGATGAATCTTCCATAGTTACTAAATTATGGGGTTCTTTATTCCCACATAATACAGTAGTTTAAAGAAAAATAAATTAAAAACTGCCATGATGCTCACAATTATGCATGTTTTTCTACTCATATTTCAGAAAATATTCATAAAAACAGGAAGAAATATAATTTGTGTGGCATATCTTGATAGACTTGCTAATACAAGATGATTTCAAACACTGCATTTCCTTTTGTAACTGTCTCTGGGACATATTTTTCATTTTTCATAATTTAAATATTTTCTACCTCCTAGTAGTTGCAGCAGCTCTCATAAACATGTTTGTCAGCTATGATTTCTCTTAAAATTTGCCCAAGAGCATATTGCATGTGCATTTCTTGTTTAAAGGGATGCTTCTGAATAAATTCAATGAAAGCTATTTGTACATATGGCACAATTTTAAATACAAGCTATTCGCAGATCACAACACATTAACGTCAAACTGACTTGGAATGCTGATTTTCAAGCTGTTTGTGAATATACTAGAATAAAGCAAAACTGATCAAGTCCATTCCATAGTAAGTCAGAGCAGAAATAACACACTTAAAAACAAATGTATGTACGCATGTTCACCTTCATTGTCCTTAAGGGTGAAGTTTGGGTTTACAGGCAGGTGCTCATCAAGAAAGAAGTTAAACCTTGGTCCATTGGCAAAGTCATCTTTATCGGTGGCACTGATGGTATGAATAACCTGGGGAAAAGACAAATACTAAATAGTAAATTGCATTTGGGCATATTCCCTTGGATTGAGCTGCATTATTTTTGATAGTTAAAAGGACTTTGAAAGCATCCCTTTATCCAATTCAAACGTTTAAAATTAAACTTAAAAGTACCAATTAGTTTCTCCATTGAATTAAAGTATAGGGAAAAACTTGGCACAATTTATAAAACATTCACACTTCATTTTCTAGCACAGCACAAACGTTTAAATTCTTTGCTTTATCTCTCACAGTACCGTGGGGCCAATTAGTTGTGATATTTTGTATGAACACCTGTTTGAGGAGACATGAAGTATTGTTTGCACAAATATAAATACCCCAGTGTTGCTGTAGAACAGCCTTGTGGTGCATGTTGGGCTTGGCCATTAAATGCCAGAAGTAGCAGAGGCATACACATGAGATTCTCAACATATATAGATATTTTGTTTTAAGAGACGTTTGAGATCATGATCCAGCTCCTACATTTTAAAGATAAAGAAACTGAATCCCATAAGTGCTTGTGAGGTGCTCACATCTTTGAAATAGTGACCTGCTCAAGTGGTGCTTTATTGGTCATCATTCATCTCCAGTGGTCAAGAGAAAGCAACTCCAATGTCAGGACTTAGTCCATGTTAAGAAGCAGAGTAAGTTCAAATCTATAAAAAATATTCCAGGTGGTCCAAGAGAAGAACAAAACTGTAATATATAGGGTCACTACAATATCAAAAACAGACATCCAAAGAAATAAACAAAGCAGTATTTAGCTCATTCAAAAATGAGTATCCTGGGGCTGGTGTTGTGGCACAGCAAGTGCAGTAGACTTCAAGGATTGCACCCTATATGAGTGCCAGAGTCATGGATGCTCCACTCCCGATCCAGCTCTCTGCTATGGCCTTGGAAAGCAGTAGAAGACGGTCCAAGACCTTGGGGCCCTGCACCCACATGTCAGATCTGGATGGAGTTCTTGGCTCCTGGTTTGGACCTGGCCCAGCCCCATCTGTTGTGGCCATTTGGGGAGTAACCAGAGGATGGAAGATCTCCTTCTCTCTGTAACTCTGCTTTTCAAATAAATAAACATTCTTTAAAAATAGTATCCTAATGTTAATATGTTCTCTTTTAACTCCTTTTTGTGGCCTGCATTGTGGCATAGCAGGAAAAGCTGCTGCTTGCAACACTAGGATCCTATCTGGGTGCTTGTGTGTGTCCCAGCTACACAACTTCCATTCTAGTTCCCTGCTTATGGCATGGAAAAAGCAGTGGAAGATGGCTCAAGTAGTTTGGACACCTTCAACCCATATGGGAGATGTGGTTGAAGAGCCTGACTCCTGGATTTGGCCTGGCCCAGCACTGGCTGTTTTGACCACCTGGGGAGAGAATCAGAGGATGGAGGATTTCTGTCTGTCTCTCCCTCTCTCTCTGAAACTGACTTTCAAATAAGTGAATACACCCTTAAAATTAACCAAAAGAAGAAAAAAAATCCTTCCTCATAAAATTAAAAACAAGTCTCTGTAACTCTGTCTTTCAAATATATAAATATTGATTTAAAAAAATAGTATCTTATTATTAAAATGTTCTCTTTAAATCTCTTCCTTAGTGGGGCCGGTGCTGTGGCATAGTGAGTAAAGCCACTGCCTGCAGTGCCGGCTTCCCATATGGGTGCTGGTTCGAGTCTTAGCTGCTCCACTTCCAATCCAGCTCTCTACTATGGCCTGGGAAAGCAGTGGAAGATGGCCCAAGTCCATGGGCCCCTGCACCCACGTGGGAGACCCAGAAGAAGCTCCTGGCTCCTGGCTTCGGATCAGCGCAGCTGCAGCCCTTGTGGCCACCTGGGGAGTGAACCAACAGAGGAAGAAATCTCTCTCTCTCTCTCTCTCTTTCACTCTCTATCACTGCCTCTCTGTAACTCTGACTTTCACATAAATAAATAAATAAATAAACCTTTTTAAAAAAATCTCTTCCTTAGAGAAATTAAAAACCAAGGGAGGGAATAAAGAGCTAGAAATATAGTATATACTGTTTGTGAACCTACAGTATATACATTGTACGAGCAGATACACATTCTAAGAACATCTCAGTACCAGCAATACCAGCAAAATGAAATTACTCAGATAATTCACCAATGGGTTTCTCAGATAAAACCTAAATTCTTTTTGATATAGTGGGCCTATTATTTTGTTAGGGAGTTGAGAAGGGTTATATAGCTACTGAGGAGGGGAGGCCAGTGGGAGTAAGAAGAAAAGAGCAAGTATTTCCCTGAAGTGACAAGGACAGTGTTCCAGGACACACAAGTGATCGCCTTCCTCGATGCATTCACAGGGCTCACCACACATGTGTTCCATCAGTGCTCCAAAAGTGCTCACAACGAGATATCCTATGCCCTCCTCCGAACCCTTCTCTCAAGAGGTCTCTCTCCCTCTTCTCTAGAATATTTCACTGCATATTATTTATAAGCTGAACATTTTGTATTTGTTTACTGTCTCTCTCCTCTCTTTTAAAATATACATAGTCTCTGGACAAATATTTTCCCCCATATTTTGCCTGTGACTCTGAGTAGAAGGTACTATTGAAGCCAGCGCCGCGGCTCACTAGGCTAATCCTCTGCCTGTGGCGCTGGCACACCAGCTTCTAGTCCCGGTTGGGGCGCCGGATTCTGTCCCGGTTGCCCCTCTTCCAGGCCAGCTCTCTGCTGTGGCCAGGGAGTGCAGTGGAGGATGGCCCAAGTTCTTGGGCTCTGCACCCCATGGGAGACCAGGAAAA
Source organism: Oryctolagus cuniculus (assembly GCF_051225735.1). NCBI lineage: Eukaryota > Metazoa > Chordata > Mammalia > Lagomorpha > Leporidae > Oryctolagus > Oryctolagus cuniculus. Next base: position 48,093,675 of record NC_142880.1, read on the forward strand.
GCACTTGGCTCCTGCCATCGGATCAGTGCGGTGCACCAGCTGGCCTTGGCGGCCATTGGAGGGTGAACCAATGGCAAAGGAAGACCTTTCTCTCTGTCTCTCTCTCTCACTGGCGGCCATTGGAGCGTGAACCAACGGCAAAGGAAGACCTTTCTCTTTGTCTCGCTCTTTCACTGTCCACTCTGCCTGTCAAAAAAAAAAAAAAAAAAAAAAAAAAGGTACTATTGGATAATAAGAAGCAAATTTTAGTGATTCTTCTGATGTGTGGAAAGCTTCAAGCACAGCTCAGAATGCTGTGTCAACAGAGGAACATGCATATATTCTCTACACAACAGTTACTGGAGATGAAATGCAAGCAAAAACAATGTCAGATGTTGAAGTTTGTTTTCAGAAATAAATAAATATATTTTAAGAAGGCATTGGGGTTGGTGCTGTGGCATAGTGGGTAAAGCCACTGCCTGCAGTGCCGGTACCCATATGGGCGCTAGTTCGAGTCCCAGCTGCTCCACTTCCAATCCAGCTCTCTGCTATGGCCTGGGAAAGCAGTAGAAGATGGCCCATGTCTTTGGGCCCCTTCACCCATGTAGGGGACCTGAAAGGGGCTCCTGGCTCCTGGCTTCATATTGGCACAGCTCCAGCTCCAGCTGTTGGGGTCATCTTGGAAGTGAACCAGCAGATGGAAGGCCTCTCTCTCTCTGCCTCTCCTTCTCTCTCTACGTAACTCTGACTTTCAAAAAAATGAATAAATCTGTTGAAAATGCATGTCTCTCACCCCTTACTTGTCATTTGTTGTGATTCTTCGGCGTCCGATCCATTTTCTCTATGTACCCATAAGATACTGACACACTTGTAATTTTATTTCTTATCCCCTTATATAAATTTGGAAGATATACAAAGAAAAAAGTTCATTTAAAACAACTGGATAGCTTCCTGCTATCCATTCTGTGGCATTATTATATTCTTTTCTATTTGTCAAAAGTTAGTTAATAACCTATTTGTCTTCTTCATATTTTATAATTAGGCTGTTTCTATTTTTAAATTCCCTTTTAAATATTTATTCATTTATTTACTTTTTATTGAGGCGGAATCACACATACAGGGAAGGAGGGAGGGAGGAAGGGAAAGAGAGAGAAAGAGAGAGAAAGAGAGAGAAAGAAAGAGAGAAAGAGAATCTTCCATCACTTCCCAAACGGCCTATCAGAGATAGGGCCAGGTTGAAGCCAGGAGCCAGGAACTCCATTTGGGTCTCCCACAAGATTGGCAGAAACCCGAGTACTTGTGTCATCTTCTGTTGCCTTCCCAGGCCCATTAATAGGGAGCTAGATGGGAAATGGAGCAGCCAGAACTCAAACAAGCACTCTGATGTGGGTTGCTGGCATTGCAAGTAGCAACGGCTTAACCTGCTGTAGCATAACACAACACTTTGCTAAATTCATACAATTCGTATATTACTGTGTTTACTGGTTTTGTGTAACTTTTAGTAAAGTATCTTTTCCATTTTTAATCAGAGAATTTAAAATCTGAACTTAATGGGGACATCACTTGATATATTTGTATTCCTTAGCCAATGAATGCCAGGCTTATCCACATGGTAAATGATGTATCACACGTTTTTTGACCGGACTCCTTTCACTTGTAGAATTGCCAGTTTGTATTTATGATTAAATTTTATCTGTCATATTTATTAAAATTGTTTTCAAACACCTTTCATGGTGGTCTGCCTTGGTTTAGAATTCTTGATCTGTGATGGTGTATTCAATGTTTATGTTTTACTGAACGTCCTTTTGTTTTAATTGGGAAATAGGATTTGCATCTGCTGTTACTTTACATATCCATTAGAAAATATAACTGAGAAAATAGCATGATGTGAATTGGAGAAGATTTAAACTCTGGCAGATCTAGGTGCTGTCAAATTCCTGTCATCGATATTTTCTACCCTGCACTCAGAGCTGTGATTTATACACACTGTGCTACTGGCATTTTCCAGGTAATTGATTGGCAATGTAAACCCCCTGACAATTTCTTGTTTGATTTCCATCCTTCTATCAAACCCATTCTCTAGCATATACCTTCCATTAAATTAAAGCATAAATTGTTTGATTAGATTGAAATATATGACCGTCATATGAAGGTATTTCTTGAAGTTTGCTAGAAGTTGAAGTAAGGAGGTAATCTTTATAGTGCACAGGCTAAGCTGCCACTTGGGACATCCACATACAATATGGGAGTGCCTGAGATTGAATCCCTCAAAGCTTTCAATCTGGCTTCCTGCTCATGCACCTGGGAGCCAGCAGGTGATACCCCAAGTGCTTGGATTCCTGCCACTCACATGGAAGACCAGGTTAAAGTTTTTAGTTCCTAGCTTTCTCCTGGCACAACCTTGGTAGTTACAGGCATTTGGGAAATGAACCAACAGAAGGAAGATCTCCCTGTCTATCCGGCTCTGTCATGTCGCCTTTCAAATTAAAAAAAAAAAAAAAAAACCTTTTAAAAAACTGAAATAAAAATATGTTTATATTGATTGAAAAACTTCTGAAATCCATGTATAGCTTTTCCATCATTTGCATTTCCGTGAACTTTTTCAAGCACCCTATATGAGTCACAAGCTTTTTCTTACAAAAGCAAAGGAAGAAGGGAACAACTTCTTGGTTGGAATTTTTAAATAATTACAAGGAAATTTTTATGGCATCCTCAAATAAGTGCATCTATCTTTAAAGTTTGTTTTCCATAGACTATTATTTATAATGCTTTATTGTTTTATAATACTTTATTAAGGAAAATAGGTCAGTGCCAAATACCATGCTTCTTTGGGATAAATGAGCTAGCTTTATCATCTTCATTAAAAACAAATGTCCGAAGAAATAAAAATATTTCTTTAATCAATGTGTCTGCTTTACAAGATAATCTTAAATAGATTCTGTCGCTCCCCCTCTTCGTGGAGGAACGACACTGAACCCTGCCTAGGCTTCATATCCGAGTCACGGCACCATTATGTCGCTCCCCCTCTTCGTGGAGGAGCAACACAGGACCCTGCGCTGTTCTTTCGTCTGCTCGGCCCTCCCCGGGTTTGCTGCTGGTTCTTCCCGGGTTGGCTACTATCCCTTCCACCTCCGTGGAAGGGCAGTTCCCCCTGGCCACATTCCCCACTTCCGCAGGGGAGCGGCACACCGCCGGCCGGCTTTCTCGGGGGGCTGCACGGGTTCCCTTAGATGTTCCCCATAGATGTTCCTGGTGCATGCCGTCTCTCTCCTCCTTTATAGTCCTCCTCCGCCAATCCAAACTCGGCTGCCCACACGCCGAGTACGCTGCTCTCCTCCAATCAGGAGCAAGTCCTACAGTTTATCAGTTGAACTGGAGGCAGCTGTGCGGAAGCTGTTTACTTCTCTCCCAGCGCCATATTGTGGGAGAGCAGATGCATAGAATAAGTCTTAATTCCAGTAACTCAGTCTAGTCCGGATTGCTCCCCACAGATTCCACATAAATTCAGCTTATTATCATGTTAGTTTTTATTTATTAAGTAGGTTGATCTTTGAAACAGTATAAAATGTCTAATGATCTGCTAATTTTTTCATACAATGTTTGTATGTGATAAGGTTAGTGTCATATAATAAAATCATTAATTTACATGTTATGCTTTCTAAGTTTACTTCTAGTGAAAAATACAAAGGAACACGGTGGAAAGTCAGTGTGAATAAGAAAGCACTCCCTTTATGTTTCAAGATTGCTGGTTTGGCACATCTAAATACTTTTGATTCATTCTACTTTGTGAAGGATTTCAAATTTCACGCATGCATGACTTTCTTTTTAATATTTTTTTCAGGTCAAATGCTGAAGAGATTTTCAAAATAGGAAAATATATTCACTCATAGAACTCTATTATTGTGGTTTACATTGATACCTGAATTGACCTGAACTCTGTTGTGATATGTGGTTTAAATTTTCATAAAAGGCCAATCTCTTTGCCATAGCAACATACTGATATATTTAGATGCACAGCATCTGTAATAGAAATATCTGTAATTCTGAAAGCAATTGTCAAAGAAGGAGGAACTGCTGTATAGCTGAGCAATGTAACTATGTTTCAGAAAAATCATTCCATAAATTATTGTTCATAAATAGAGCTCCATTTCCCAGCACTGTTTCAAAACATAATGTTTTCTAGAAATTCCATCACTGCAAATGTAAAAGAGTCAACAACTGCAGAATCAGGTTGAAATATTCAAAGCATGATTTTCTCTCTAACAGGTTAATCACACAAATAGGCACATGTATTTGTAGTGATGTATTTAAACATGGATGCCAAAAGCAATATAAGGTAACAATTTTTCATCCTTCTATTAAAGTTTAAATTCATTAGGGGAAGAGAATTGGAAAAATATGCTCAAGAAACAACATAAAGATCTCAATTATCTTATTGTTACAACTAAAATCATATAAAATTAAAGGCATCAATAGAAACTAAATATAAATGCAATTTTTAAGAATAAGAAGTAGTAGCCACAACTTAATCAAAATACATCAGAACCTATGGGTGCTGAGTCTTTTGACAACTTTTGAAAATTAGTAACAAATACTTGAATATAAGAGGGATAGTAAATAATGAAACTGACCAAATAAGCAGGTTGCCTGACATGTAGCCTCTCCGAAAGTAGCATGTTTTTACATGGAGAAAGATGAAGCTAAGCCATACTTAAAGGAATTTGAGAATTATCCCATGATATAGTCATGAAATCTCAGTCATGCCTGGGCCCTGAAATTAGAATAATTGTCTTCATTTTACTAATGAAGGAAGTGCTTGCTCACATCACATAAACTCCTTTCTTAGGGATTCAAACAAAACTTTAGTGCTCAATGCAGAAGGTGAAACAAAGGACACAGTCTGCCAGGGACATGTTGAGAGGAGAACATGTTCCAGGGATAATGACGTGGGAGTCTCTCGTGAACCAAAAGTAAATAGTACTGGAGGTCAACAGAGAAAGTTCAGGTCACAGGTCAAAAAAATGATAGCAGCATTTTAAATTTGGGATCAGATATTCATATACACAGAGAAAAGTATCAGTGGAATTGAGAGAAGGGAATAGGTATCGTTGCTTCTGATTTTCCACATTCTACAAAAGGGGCTAAGAGTAGCAAGTAGGTGTTATGGTGCAGTACAAGCTCATACTGTACCCTTAAGCTTATAAATAATCTTGAAATTTAAAAAATTAAATTGTTCATTGAAGTGAACATAGTGTTTTTCCCAAGTTTGTTTTCAATCTTTGTCAGACACATCACTAAGGATTATATCTGACTACAGTTTTGATATAGTGACTGTTTTGAAATTCACTTTATGTGAGTGAAGTTAAATACCATTTCAGTTGATTGTTTATAGCTCTTGCTTATATTCCTGCTAAACTATGATCCTTTAAATTTTATTCATTAGACTATTTAGTGAGCATAAACACTATGACTATAATATAAATTAAAAACATGCTATCTCAAAAAATAAAAGAGAAAAATGTTTTGGAAGGTAAAATGTATGCATAAGTGTCTTCATTAAAAAATAGAAAGTGCCTAATAATATCTGAAGCTAACATTAGCTTATGTTTGTTCATGACATACATAAATCCTTCAATTTACATAGAACAAAAAGAAAAAGATTAACTGAAGAAAAGGCCTTATGATTTGAGAGCTGCTATATTTAAGGGAAGTAGTTGAATCCTGACAAAGCAGAATCTAACACTAAGTGTTCTACTTTTTAAAGCGATATTAAGTGCTGCAACAATTAAATTTTTTTTTATTTTTATTTTTTGACAGGCAGAGTGGACAGTGAGAGAGAGACAGAGAGAAAGGTCTTCCTATTGCCGTTGGTTCACCCTCCAATGGCCACTGCAGCCGCGGCAGGTGCGCTGCAGCCGGTGTATCACGCTGATCCGAAGCCAGGAGCCAGGTGCTTCTCCTGGTCTCCCATATGGGTGCAGGGCCCAAGCACTTGGGCCATCCTCCACTGCACTTCCGGGCCATAGCAGAGAGCTGACCTGGAAGAGGGGCAACTGGGACAGAATCCGGCGCCCCGATCAGGACTAGAACATGGGGTGCTGGCGCCACAGGCAGAGGATTAGCCTATTGAGCCACAGCGCCAGCAAATTTGTTCCTAATATTAAGAAATATAAGTAATATGTTTACACTGATCTTATATTTATCACTTCTTCACCAGCAACATATAAGTGATGTAATTTCTCCATATCTCATGAGCATTTCATGATGTTTAACCCTCCTGATGGTTATATAATGATGTCTTATCGTAGCTTTAAATTTTAATTAGCTTATCACTAATGATATTGAACATCTGCTCATGTACTTCTTTCTTAATGGTATAACCTTTTTGGCCAAATGTTTTCTTATATATACTTCCCATTTCAATTTTTTCTTATTTTTGTATTCAAAACTTTCTTTTTCTATGCTAAATAGTCCTTTGTTCAAAAAATAATTTTCTTTTTTTTAAACTTTTATTTAATGAATATAAATTTCCAAAGTACAGAATATTGATTACAATGGCTTCCCCCCCATAACGTCCCTCCCACCCGCAACCCTCCCCTTATCCACTCCCTCTCCCCTTCCATTCACATCAAGATTCATTTTCGATTCTCTTTATATACAGAAGATCAGTTCAGCATACATTAAGTAAAGATTTCAACAGTTTGCTCCCACACAGAAACATAAAGTGAAAAATACTGTTTGAGTACTAATTATAGCATTAAATCTCAATGTACAGCACACTAAGGACAAAGATCCTACATGAGGAGTAAGTGCACAGTGACTCCTGTTGTTGACTTAACAAATTAACACTCTTGTTTATGGCCTCAGTAATCACCCTAGGCTCTTGTCATGAGCTGCCAAGGCTATGGAAGGCCCCTGAGTTCACTGACTCTGATCATATTTAGACAAGGCCACGGTCAAAGTGGAAGTTCTCTCCTCCCTTCAGAGAAAGGTACCTCCTTCTTTGATGACCCATTCTTTCCACTGGGATCTCACTCATAGAGATCTTTCATTTAGTTTTTTTTTTTTTTTTTCCCCAGAGTGTCTTGGCTTTCCATGCCTGAAATACTCTCATGGGCATTTCAGCCAGATCTGCATGCCTTAAGGGCTGATTATGAGGCCAGAGTGCTGTTTAGGACATCTGCCATTCTATGGGTCTGCTGTGTATCTCACTTCCCATGTTGGATCATTCTCTCCCTTTTTGATTCTATCAGCTAGTATTTGCGGACACTATTCTTATTTATGTGATCCCTTTGGTTCTTAGTCCTATCATTATGATCAATTGTGAACAGAAATTGATCACTGGGACTAGTGAGATGGCATTGGTACATGCCACCTTGATGGGATTGAATTGGAATCCCCTGGTATGTTTCTAACTCCACCGTTTGAGGCAAGTCAGCTTGAGCATGTCCCGAATTGCACATCTCTTCCCTCTCTTATTCCCACTCTTATATTTAACAGTGATCACTTTTCAGTTAAGTTTCAGCACTTAAGAAGAATTGTGTATTGATTACAGTATTCAACCAAAAGTATTAAGTAGAACAAACAAAAAAAAATACTAAGAGGGATAACATACTTGTGGGGAGCAACTCAGACCAGACTAAGTTAATGGAATTAAGACTTATTCTATGCATCTGCTCTCCCACAATATGGTGCTGAGAAGGGAGTAAACAACTTCTTCGCAGCTGTCTCTCGCCAACTTGAGTGATGACCTGCAGGAGCTGATCCTGCTCCTGATTGGAGAAGAGCAGCATACTCGGCGTGTGGGTAGCAGAGTTGGAATTGGTGGAAGAGAACTATAAAAGAGGAGAGAGACAACATGCACCAGGAACATCTAAAGGGAACATCCGGATAACATCTGAGCAGCCCCCAAAGAGCCGGCCGGCGGTGTGCCGCTCCCCCGCGGAAGTGGGGAAAGTGGCAGGGGGAGCCGCCCTTCCACGGAGGTGGAAAGGATCAGCAGCCAACCTGGGAAGGACCAGCAGCAAACCCGGGAAGGGCCGAGCAGACAAAAGAACAGCGCAGGGTCCTGTGTCGTTCCTCCATGAAGAGGGGGAGCGACAATACTAAGCTGCTCATCAACAGTCAGGGTGAGGGCTGATCAAGTCACCGTTTCTCACAGTGTTCATTTCACTCCAACATGTTTCCTTTTTGGTGCTCAGTTAGTTGTCACCTATCAAGGAGAACAAGTGGTATTTGTCCCTTTGGGATTGGCATATTTCACTCAACATAATGTTTTCCAAATTCCTAAGAGGGATCACTTTTCAGGTATAATTTAAACACCTAAGAACAATTGTGTGTTAATTACAGAGTTCAACCAATGATACTAGAACAAAAAAATACTAAAATGGATAAAGTATTACATTGTACATCAACCGTCAGGACAAGAGCTGATCAAGTCACCGTTTTTCATAGTGTCCATTTCACTTCAACAAGTTTCCCCTTTGGTGCTCAGTTAGTTGTCGCCAATCAGGGAGAACATATGCTATTTGTCCCTTTGGACTGGCTTAATTCACTCAGCATGATGTTTTCCAAATTCCTCCACCTTGTTGCAAATGACCAGATTTCATTGTTTTTGACTGCTGTATAGTATTCTATAGAGTACATGTCCTATAATTTCTTTATCCAGTCTACTGTTGATGGGCATTTGTGTTGGTTCCAGGTCTTAGCTATTGTGAATTGAGCTGCAATAAACATTAATGTGCAGGCAGCTTGTTTGTTTGCCAATTTAATTTCCTTTGGGTAAATTCCAAGGAGTGGGATGGCTGGGTTGAATGGTAGGGTTATATTCAGGTTTCTGAAGAATCTCCAGACTGACTTCCATAGTGGCTTAACCAGTTTGCATTCCCACCAACAGTGGGTTAGTTTCCCTTTTTCCCACATCCTCTCCAGCATCTATCATTGGTAGATTTCTGAATGTGAGCCATTCTAACTGGGGTGAGGTGAAACCTCCTTGTGGTTTTGATTTGCATTTCCCTGATTGCTAATGACCTTGAACATTTTTTCATGTGTCTGTTGGCCATTTGGATTTCCTCTTTTGAAAAATGTCTATTGAGGTCCTTGGCCCATCTCTTAAGTGAGTTGTTTGTTTTGATCTTGTGGAGTTTCTTGATTTCTTTGTAGATTCTGGTTATTAACCCTTTATCTGTTGCATAGTTTGCAAATGTATTTTCCCATTCTGTCGGTTGTCTCTTCACTTTCCTGATTGTTTCTTTTGCAGTACAGAAACTTCTCAATTTGATGCAATCCCAAATGTTAATTTTGGCTTTGACTGCCTGTGCTTCTGGGGTGTTTTCCAAGAAGTCATTGCCGGTCCCTATATCTTGCAGGGTTTTTCCAATGCTCTCTAATAATTTGATGGTGTCAGGTCGTAGATTCCTTACTGAAGCTAAGTGCGTAACAGGGAGGCCCAGGAGGCAAAGGACTATGCACAGTCGTGAGGATCTGAGCAAATCCCGATGCTCCATGTCTGTAACTAAGGGAACTGAATTCTGCCAAGCAACATGTGAGGCTCAGGCTCTCAAAGCATGGCGATGACTGCCGCCTGCCATTCCTGGCTAAGCCATACACAGGGGCCAGACCTCCAGGAATGGTGAGACAATAAACGTGGCTTATTTTAAAATACAGATTTTGTGTAATTTGTTGTAAAACAGAGAAAACCAAGGCACATCCAGCAGCCCTCCCAAGTCTCCTTCTTGCTTTGTGGGCCATGGTCACAAGGGCTTTTCTTCAGAATCCTCACGTTCCTGTCTCTGGAGCCTCCTGTTCTGTGCTCAAGCTCTGCCTTCACTCTCCCCAGCCCATTAACGTGTGCATCCATCAAAAGTTCTTGGAAAATTCCCATTATGACCAAAGCTACACACACTCTCTTCCTGTTGTGACAATCGCCTCCTAGCACCACCATCATTCAATCACCATTGACTTGCCTCTCCATCAGAACCTCCAGATTTACCAAGCTAGTTCCCACTTCCCGATACAGTCTATCAGCTTCTTTAGGACAGGGAATTTCACTGTTTCTTTCTCTCTTATGAAGGGCTCTACATAAAGCATTCGATACAATGTCACTGGCATGGCAAATGTATCATGTTTAATGAGCTTATTTTTCTGAATTACATTTGGGATACAGTGAAAATTCATTTTCTGCAGTTCTCAAAAAATCTATTTTGCACTTAAAATAAAGCTTTATGAAATTATTTTCAGAGTACAAAAATTATACTGGGGGATTTGGAGGATTATACCCAAGAATAATAGAAATAAAGCTGCTTGTTTTTCTTCCATTCAAATGATAGGAAGGAAACAATTAACTTACCTGGCCGGGCTTAGCATTTTCACAGACAACAATATCATATTCCCTGGCAAGTTCGGGTGGATTGTCATTGACATCCAGAACTCTAATACCCACAGTGACATGGCTCAGCAAACCAGGATTGTCTGCAAAACACACAGGGATGTATTTAGTATTTCCATGCACACTTTAGAAGCTTGGTTTACAACAAATCTCCTTAATACTGGAGCTTGTCACCAGCTCCATATGCTGTAGCAGGACTTTTGGCAAAAGACAACTTTATGAAGGAACTCTTCACTAGAACTCATTAACTCACAGAAAAATGAAAAATGAACACCAAGGTATGACATGAATGCTAAAACGATATTTTGTCATATCAAGGAAATTGCATGTTATTCAGGAACTGGAGTGGGAGAAAGTTGTCAGAATTCATTGTGTGCTGTCAGAGTCTAGGGGATGAACAATTGGTTTCATCATTAATCTAAGAAAAGCACAGCAGTTGGTAAAAAAAAGATCACATAATCTTTCAAATGTTCAAGGTCTGAAATCTAAATAAAGTCAGTGAAAACAGAAAGCAAAGTTCTTTACACAAAGGATCATTTTCTTCTTATGCGAGAATATATGCAGTGTGTGATACTAAGTCACACTTGGGGAAAAATAAAGAATAATTTAAATGAGAATTTAGCATAGGATTTACATATGACTCTGGAAGAGATCAAAATATTATATTCAATAGTTTAAAATATGTTTGGAACTAAGTCTTCTCATTTTTCAGTAAGTTCATTAATTCTGACATGCAAGAAAAAAGGAAAAGGATTTGTTTTACATGACAAATATACAGATTCAGAATAATAGGAAACTTGAATCATCTCTCTCCTCTCTCTCTTCTCCCTCCCTCCCTCCCTCTCTTCCTCCCCTCTCTTCTATCTATTGCTCATTGCTGATGTACGTGTCATCCTCTGAAAATACCCAAATCATTAAAAGAATAACACACCAAGAAAAAGACTAGTAGGGGCCAGTGCCGTGGCTCACTAAGTTAATCCTCCACCTGCGGCACTGGCATCCCATATGGGCACCGGTTCTAGTCCTCATTGCTCTTCTTCCAGTCCAGCTCTCTGCTGTGGCCCGGGGAAGACAATGGAGGATGGCCCAAGTGCTTGGGCGCCTACACACACATGGGAGACCAGGAAGAAGCACCCAGCTCCTGGCTTCGGATTGGGGCAGCTCTGGCCATTGTGGCTACTTGGGGAGTGAACAAACAGAAGGAAGACCTGTCTCTCTCATTGTCCGTAACTCTACCTGTCAAATAAATATATAAAATCTTAAAAAAAAAAAGAAAAGAAAAAGACTAGTAAAAAGATTTACTTTTAGAGAAATATAAAATCAGCTAGTCCCGTGATTGAGAAAAAAATACCAGAACACATACAGGTATGTTACAAGGGGCTATAGAGGATTTTCAGCCCCATTATCTCAAATTAAATCTACATTTTTATACATCATTTTATTTTTACTGAACAGTAGTTATTCATGTCAGTGATTACATTAAACTTACTCTAGCGTTTCTTTTTTAATAACTATTTTTCCGCATTAGCTTATTTGGTTCTATATGTTATTTAGTTTTCCAGTTTTACAAAATGTTATCATATTTGAATGAAATTTTCTGCCACATTTCTGAGAAAATATTTCATCTAACATTTTGTTTCTAAGACTGTTCCTGGCCGGCACCACGGCTTACTAGGCTAATCCTCTGCCTGCAGCGCTGGCACCCTGGTTCTAGTCCCGGCTGGGGTGCTGGATTCTGTCCTGGTTGCTCCTCTTCCAGGCCAGCTCTCTGCTGTGGCCCAGGAGGGCAGTGGAAGATGGCCCAAGTGCTTGGGCCCTGCAGCCGCATGGGAGAACAGGAGGAAGCTCCTGGCTCCTGGCTTTGGATTGGCGCAGCACGCCGGCTGTGGCAGCCATTTGGGGGGTGAACCAACGGAAGGAAGACCTTTCTGTCTCTCACTAACTCTGCCTGTCCAAAAAAAAAAAAAAAAAAAGACTGTTCCTTATGGTGACTATATTGTTATTAATTTATTTTCTGTGTGATATATAAATACAGCAGAGTTATTATATATATGTTGATTTTTCCTATAGAGATAATTCAAAGAAATTCTTGGATCTTTGGCATGAAAATTTACAACTGTAGTTTTAACTATATATAGATTATGTAATTTATAATCATTTTAATTTATCTATATCCAATCCAGAACTTTGAAATTTTGTAAAATTTCCGGTCTGGTTTGTTAAATGGCAGTTTATTTTGATTAACCTAAATTCTTTAAACAGTGATGTTACTGAAAAATATTTTCATGTTTTTACTGCTCACTTTATGTTAACTCTTTTGTTAAATGTTTGTCATGTTTTGCATTTTTATATTGTGCTGGTATTTTCTTATTAATGCAATATATCTTGTTATATGTATACACATACACTTTACCAGTCACATGTGCTATAAATGTCCTCCTCCATTTCATAAAATTTTCCCCCTTTTGTAGTCTATTTGGAGGAATGGGAAAAAAATGGGATATGAATCTTGCATTTGCACTGTAATACCACTTTCACTATGCCACTATCTCCCCAAGAAACTGTTTATGTGAACTGTCACATTGGTATTTTACAAAGCATGGGTGATTTTTACATAGTACAGCTTATACTGAAAATTTCATGTATAAGATTACCATCATGACAGATAGTTTGTTTTCAAATCTTAAATATATTCAGAAAATATTGAAATGTACAGTCAGCTCTCTCTCATACTCAGTGTCATAAAGTTTACTCAGCTTACTCAACTGATTCTCAAAAACATATTGGCAAAAAAGTAACTATTTTTCCAGGTATACAGAGACATAGGGATAATGAATATCTTTTCAAAATTTGGATAGATTAAGTATAGTAGAAATGGGATTAATATTTAAGTTTGTCTTGTTTCAATATATTTTATTTAGTTTTCCATTAAAAGAATATGAAATATAATTTCTATAAATGAGGCATGACAAGAATAATAATAATAGCATTGAGTTAAAATCTTAGAAAAATTATCCAATTTTATACTTGACAAAATGTTGTTAACACACATGAATATTATATCATTTCAAAGGGAAAGTGGTTGACATTCAAAGGGAAACCCAAGGATCATTAGAAATATGTACTGACACCAAGGAACTTGTCCTTTGACTCCTGTAAAACTAGCTAATCCAATGATTGAGGAAAAAAATAGCAGAATGCATACAGATTTTTAAAATAGATGGAACTGAAAGGCATTAGGCTATGTGCAATAAATGAGACACGGAGAGACAAATATTGTATGTTTTCTCTCATACAAAGTTTATTCAACTATAGATTAGTGATTACTAATTGCTAATGAACTGGAAGTTCAGGGACACTGAGGATACCAGGAGGTTAAATGATAGTTATGAAATCACCATTAGGAAGTGCTATAGTTTAACATTCTACAGCACAGCAGGACGACTGCAGCTCATATAATTTATTTCATGTTTTATAAACAGCTAGAACAGAGGAGCTATAAAAGACTCCAAACATAAAGCAATGATGAGTTAGGAAAATAATTTCCTTGATTTTGTTATTACGCATTTTTAAATATACCTGATTATCTCCATGTGTCCACAAATATGGATAGTTAAAAGAAAAAAATCACACAAAAATATTCTTAAATATACTATCAGCGTCAGAAAATGAATTTGTTAATTATGGCAAGACACTTAGTATGGAAAATCATTAATAAAAATTATACTTATTAATTTTTGTATTAAGATATTTAAATGTAAAATCAATCGCCAATCTGTAATAGCTCTATGAGGCCTTATCTGTAAGAACGAATCTGCTGCTGTTTGGATTAATGCCATCATACTTTTAATAACCATACACACTGAATAACCCCAAAACTAATTTATTCATTGAAGGAAGAACTTGAAGAAACCTTAAGAAGGGTCTAATATATCAAGGTTTGCATATTTTTTTTGATTTTATAATTGCCTAATGTTTTTTTCCTAAATGCTATAGTAATTTTAAAAAATCACATTTATTAAGTTTTAGGGAAAAATTTTGTACTTTTGACTATATCCTAGTTCTATTACATACATGTATACCATTTTTTTGTGTAACACTTAAATACATTACATAATTACACAAAGAAGTTACCAGGCTTGGAAACAGAACTCAAGAAAATAAACTCCACATTGTTTAGCAAGGAGCTACTGATACCAAAATAGGCTGGCATCATAGATTATTATGTGCCAATGCCATCTCACTATTCCAAGTGATCAATTTCAGTTCACAATTGATCATAATGAAAGGACTAAGAGTCAAAGGGAACACATGAACAAGTCTAGTACCTGCTAACACTAACCGATAGAATAAATAAAGGGGAGAGTGATCCAACATGGGAAGTGAGATACCCAGCAGACTCATAGAATGGCAGATGTCCTAAATAGCACTCTGGCCTCAGAATCAGACCTAAAGGCATTCAGATCTGGCTGAAAAGCCCATGAGAGTATTTCAGGCATGGAAAGCCAAGACACTCTGGCAAAAAGATCTCTGTGAGTGAGATCCCAGTGGAAAGAACAGGTCTTCAAAGAAGGAGGTACCTTTCTCTGAAGGGAGGAGAGAACCTCCACTTTGACTATGACCTTGTCTAAACAAGATAAGAGTCGGAGAACTCAGAGGGCTTCCATAGCCTTGGAAACTCATGACTGGAGCATAGGGAGATTACTGATGCCATAGACAGGAGCGTCAATGGGTAAAGTCAACAACAGGAGTCACTGTGCACTTACTCCTCATGTAGGATCTCTGTCCTTAATGTGCTGTGCACTGAGATTTAATGCTATAACGAGTACTCAAACAATATATTTCATTTTGTGTTTCTATGGGGGTGCAAACTGTTGAAATCTTTACTTAATGCATACTAAACTGATCTTCTGTAAAAAAAAAAAAAAAAAAAAAAAGAAATTATCAACTCCCAACTTGACTCTCACTGGGATTAAACATGACAATAGGTCTGATCTGATTTCATCATCATTTAAAAAAAATCATCTATTATTTTTCACTTTATGTTTCTGTGTGGGAGCAAACTGTTGAAATCCTTACTTAATGTATACTAAGCTGATCTTCTGTATATTAAGATAATCAAAAATGAATCTTGATGTGAATGGAAGGGGAGAGGGAGTGGGAAAGGGGAGGGTTGTGGGTGGGAGGGATGGTATGGAGGGGAAGCCATTGTAATCCATAAGTCGTACTTTGGAAATTTATATTCATTAAATAAAAGTTAAAAAAAAAACTGAACAAAACATGTGAAGTTCTGCTCTTATAGATTAGAAAGCAAATAGTGCACAACTGCTTCCTGAAAGAAGAAAGATACATAAATGAGACCCATGCTTCCTCTGAGATTTGGTAATATGTCCATCATTACCAAGTGTAAAATATGGCAGAAATAAAAGCCTATTGTTCTACATCTAAAAATCAATGTGAATACACATGATCATCAATTTACAACAGGGTTATACGCCCCCAATTATTATGCAAAAATTCATTAAAGACACCTAAACTCCCACATATGATAGGTTAGCCACACAGTACACTGCAGACAATCAGTTGTCTATCCTCCTGATTGCAGGGCAGACAGTGGCAGTGGTCTGCTTGTTATCACAAAAGAGCACTGCACCACATATTGCTGGCCTGGAAAAAGCATAAAACTCAACATTTAACTCAAAATTATAGGTTTGGTTTCTGCTGAATGTATATTTTTTGAAAACTGTTAATTTAAAACATAATTTAAGTTGCACCATCATGAATTGGAAACCATCTGTAATTCATTATATGCATATATTATTATCTCAGTAACCACAGAAAATACTCAAGAAAACATGATAATTTTATTTAGAGAGGGAAAAGAATACATTCAAGTAGCTAAAGCTAGCAGGGACTTTCTGAAAAAAAAATGTATGCACCAAAAACCAAGAATTGTCATCATTGTTATCACGGAAAATTGAACACTTTAACTTAAAGAATAAGAAAAAAAATAGGGATACATGCTCTCCAAATTTCTTCTATACCTTGTTTTCAATATTATATTCAATTTAATTGCACAGGAAAATAAAGATCATATACATTGAAAAGTAAAAAATAAATTTAACTTCTCAGTCAGCCTGCTAATCTATGTAAAAAAAAAATAAAAAAAATGTATTTGAATTAAGAGAACTTAATAATACTACTGAGTGCAAGTTCAGTACTATTATCTATTTCTATAACAATACAGAGATAGAGCCGGCGCTGTGGCTCACTAGGCTAATCCTCCACCTTGTGGCGCCGGCACACTGGGTTCTAGTCCTGGTCGGGGTGCTGGATTCTGTCCTGGTTGCCCCTCTTCCAGGCCAGCTCTCTGCTGTGGCCAGGGGGTGCAGTGGAGGATGGCCCAAGTGCTTGGGCCCTGCACCCCATGGGAAACCAGGATAAGTACCTGGCTCCTGCCATCGGATCAGCGCGGTGCGCCGGCAGCAGCGCACGGGTTGCAGCAGCCATTGGAGGGTGAACCAACGCAAAGGAAGACCTTTCTCTCTGTCTCTCTCTCTCTCACTGTCCACTCTGCCTGTCCAAAAAAAAAAAAAAAAAAAAAAAGATAACAATAGTTTCATATCTAATTTACATATCCTAGAAAATTTTCACAATATTTGCTCACTATTATAAATACTGCTGAGAAAATAATTGAAATATCTAAATAAATGAAAATGTATACCATGCTCAGGGATAAACACTCAATATTGTTAAGATGTCCATTCTCCGAAATCGAACTAATCAATCAACATAATGTTATCAAATTTCTGACTATGTTGAAAAATTTGATAAGCTGATTCTAAAATTTATAGGGAAGCTAAAAAGTCCTAAATCAGGTCAAATAATTTCAAAAAAGAAGATGGTGCAGAATTCACACACTGAGATAATTATGTATATCTTTACATATACATATAATATATTGATAAACTTGTGATTCTAACATTATCCATCACTCAGATGCTTATCACTTGTATGTAATTAGAGAATTCAAAAATCTCCTCTAAAAAAGTCATGCACTAAAATCTCAAAACTAAGTAATAAAAACCTAAAAATCATGAAAGTGTGCAAAATTCTGAAGATAAACTTCAACACAAAAGATGTTACAAAGGACAAATAGGAGATGCCTCCAGCATCACTACTCTACAGTGAAATGCAAATTAAAACAATGAGATGTCACTATATAATTATTAGAATTGTACAGTGTTAAGGATGTGGATCAACTGCTGGTGGCAATGAGAAATTATATAGCATTTTGCAAAACAGTATGGCATATTTTCATGATTATAAATATGCCATTGGCCCAAGAATCCTATTTACCTGAGATTAAAACACATATCCTCACAAAAATTGGTTATAAATGTTAATACCAGATTTTTAAAATAGTTAAAAATTAGAATTGACTCATAAGTATGCTGACACTTTTTAAATATTTACTTATTTATTTTAAAGGCAGAGTTACAGAAAGACAGAGAGACTAAGAGAGGGAGAAAGAGATCTTCCATCTTATAAAAGAGTGTTGTGTTCTGAAACTTTAAATTTGGAGCCAGGAAATAGTGTCAGTTATTAGATATACTAATTGTATTGCTGATAATGTATTTAAAATTTCAAAAATATTAAAAAATTTTGGAAGAAAAATATGTTCAAAAAATATTTTTGGAAAGTTGAATAAAATATAATGGCCTAAGAAATACATAAAATATTTACAGATAAATTTTGCACAAGATGCATAATATTTCTACAAGACAACTGTAATATATTAGTAGAAAAATAAATAATTAAGTAAATGGAGAGATTTACCATATTGATAGATTGGAAGATTGATATTGTTAAAATGTCATTTCTCTCCAAAACATCTATAGGTTTGAATTCGAGCACAAGTCAAATTCCAGCATTGATTTTTAAAGTAGAAATTAGCAAAGTGTTTTCAAAGATTATAAGGATATACAAAAAATAGCAAATTCTAAATTAATTATGGAAAATGTAGCCGTTGGTGGGTATCTTTTGCTACTTGATTTCTAAATTCTCTGTATTCTTAAAGTAAAATAGATGGATGTCCATGGGATCAATATAGAAAAATAAATTAAAGGGATAGGATAGCATTTCCAAAATTAGTAACATACATATATCATAGATTTACTTTTCATAATGTTGCCAAATCAATTCAATCAAAATTGACAGAATTATATGAAAATAATCTACTCAGATTCCACTCATACACAAATAATTCAACAGTGCTTAAGCTCAAAAACCAAAAACACAAATCTATTAGAAAAGCTATAGCATGAGACTGCACTTTTACCTAAATGAAGATTTTATAGATAAGATCAAGGCCATCATAAAATAAAACTTAGCAATTTTAACTCACGGTAATTAAAAATATCTGCTCTTAAGAATGTACATATTTATAACAGAAAGCCTTTGAATGTTAACATAAATTTCACAAAAATAATAAATGAGGTATATTTAAAAATTCCTGAAAATGTATGTTATAAAAATAACTATTCTTAATTTTCAAATATTTTGGCATCAAAATCAGTTCAACTTTGAGTTCATTTTCTATGAATATTCTTAAACATCTTTGTAAACATATACATACATGTCCACATATGTAAGACCTTTGTCCAGAATACAAAACAGAAATTAGATCACAAGGAAGTACATACATATGACCAATGAAAACATGAAAATACATTCAATATCTTTTGACATTAGAGATATAAAGTGAAACCATAATGAAATTCAAATATACCCAAAAATCAAGTGAACAAATCTAAAATAGAGAGGTTATCAACTTGAAAAAATACACAAACATAATTCTTGTATTTTGTAAAACATTATAAGTACTTTAGAAAAACAGTCTGTTTCTTGCAAAGGTGTTCATATTTCTGTGACTGAAGCTTCCATCATAGGTATTTATCTAGGAGTAACAAAATATCTATTCATATATACATATATATATATATATATTTGTAGCAGCTTTAAAATAAAAGCTGCAAATAAGAAACAAATCAAAATGTCATCAAAGGAGAAGTTATAAAGACATTGTGGTATACTAATATAATGGGATATTATTTATAATTAACAAGAAATGAACTACAAATTGCTACCAGTGATATGTATTTTTTCTTTTTATTTAAAATGGAAAGAGAGAGAGCATCAGACTGATAGTGATCTTTATCTGCTGATTCACTCTCCCAATACCTGCAGGAACCAGGGTTGGACCAGGCCAAAGCCAAGAGCCCAGAACGCAATCCAATTTTTTCACATGAATGATAGGCACCTGCGTAATTGGAAATCATCTAGCACCTCCCAGGATGTGCATTAGCAGAAGGTTGTATTGGAAGCCAAGGAACCAGGACTTGAACCAAGCATTCAGAAATGGAATGTTAGTGTCCCAAGTAGCAACTTAAATGCTGTTTCAAAGTCTGCCCCATCACCAGGAATGTAGAGAATTTCAACATTATGTTGTTCAATGGAAATCCAAAATATGTCCACATTGCACCAAAAGTCACATATACTTTATGATCCCATGTATATGGTATTCCAGAAATGGAAAATTATATGCTGAAATAAATCACAAGCTTGCTACCTCTGAGGCATAAGAACAGAAAGGATCACAGGGAACAGGGAACTTCTCTCTGATGTTAAGGACATTTCTTATATTTCAAAAAGGATATGATTGCACAGGTGATATCCATTTGTGTGAGATCCACTGAAGTATAACAAATCTTAGTTTGCTCTATCAATATTGACCTTTATGGGCTGTGCAAATCAGATCTTTTAAAAATATTTTCTAGGCCAAAGTGAAATAGATGTTATACTGCATGATTTTTAAAGGTTTAAATGTTTTCTTCTACCTATTATAATTCCTTCTTTAGTACAGTTTTGAGATTGTAATAAGCTTTCTTTCATTGGCACAGCCAGTTTTCACTGTTCCATCACAGGCTGTTGAAGTGTCAATCCGTTCTCCCCCACTGGCCTGCAAATTGCTTCTGCCTTACAGCGACTTGATACTATGGTTTGCAGATTGCAGCTTGCATCTACACATTTATTTGCAAAAAAAATCATTACCATTTTGTAAGGCATTAAAGTTCATATATTTTTGTATGTTTCAAAATGACATTCATTCTCTAAATTTCGAGGGTTCTCTATTCAAATACAAAATATTTTCATTTGGTTTGGAGCAGCTCTTTTGTGAGCTTATTAAAATAGTTATGAGAGAGCTTATTTCATGATGGCATTTTTTGTTCATTGTATAACATGTTTTTTAGCTGCACTAAAACTTCAAATAGTTCCATCATCTTGGTAAAATATACTTCATGTCAATATAAAATGTCCCTCTTACTATAACCTGAGTTCTTTGTTTCAAAGTATATTTTGCCTGATCTACAAGTAAAGTTCTGATTATTTTTGTTAGAATATTTTTCTTATAATCTTTTATATTAAAACTCTCTGTTTTCCTATCTTTTGTGTTCCTCTTTGAAATAGAAAAAGATATTTTTTATTACTTTACTCTAATATTGTAATATTTTTAACAGGACATTTTATTCAATTCACATCACGCTAGTAACCATTATGAATGTATGCCAGAAAGTTCATGGAAAATTGAATTAAAAGTTCATATTAGTGCAAAATTTTTGTTGAAATCCAGGCATATTTTTTGAAAGGTATGTTTTCCATGAACTTTTTGAAGAATCTGCATATATTTTTCCTACTATACCATCTGCTTCAGCTCTATCCTAATTTTCTCATGCCTTTGTATCTTCTAATCATAGATAGTTTCACGCTTTATATTTTTATTTCACTTTAATGATAATTTTAAATATTTCTACTCCAAGTTAACATGAATGTATACCTTTGGGAAAACTGAAACAGTGAATAACTACTAATTTTTTGAACATACAATAACTTCTAAAATGTTTTAACACCTATCAAATCACTTTTAAAGTATTACTTATTTTTTCTTATTATTATTACCAAATGCTAAATTTGACATTCATTATGTTATTGTGCAGTCAGTATCTTTTTAATTATGGTCAAGTTCATACCAGTTTCCTTACCCATTATTGGATTTTAGAACTTTCTTTGAGCTCATTTATCTAATATATATTTTGAATGATTTTTTTTTTTCAGTGACAATAGAAATTTTCTTTGTTTGGTGTTTGAAAATGTTTTTGTTTCACACTTCTCATGGGGTTATTGACAAAGATCATATGATGTTATTTGTAGGAAGTGTCTTATACACAATTTATAATGAGTTAATGTTTTAACATTTTAATTTTCTCTACCTAAAACTAAAGTGAAATTGTACTTTGCTCAATATTTCTCTGTGTCTCTCTGACTCTGTCTCTGTGTGTATGTGTGTTTGTATTTTACTTTACTCTTTATAGGTGTTATGTCTTCTCTTATTTGGGAGTGTTTGATCCTATTCAAGAAAACAAAAGTATATGCTATTGTTCATGATTTACAAGGAGCATTTACTGTAGCTGTCTGGATAAAAGATTGAAGAGGCTAGGGTTAGGTTTAAAAGTCTTCTTAAGAAACTATTAAATACTACAGGTAAGGGTAATGGTTGTTTGGACTAGAGTGAGAGGGATGGAAATGTAAATAAATGGTTAAATTATGAATGTTTTTGAAGGTATAGTTGGTGGAAGTTTCTGATGGAGTGGAAGTGGAGTATGAGCAAAGAGTGGCAGTAAACATGGCTCTGCATGATTTACATAAGCAATCAGAACACCATAGTCATAATTGCTGGAAAGCCAGATTATGGTGAAAATGGGACTTTTTTTTCAGGTATTTACTTGTACAGTTTGAGACTTCCAGGAGGAAATAGTAAAGGAGTTAATATGAACATCAGGGGGACATAAAACATGCTGTAGCAGGTTTAAATTTGAGAATTACCAGTTTATAGATATTATAGAAATCACCTGGGCCTTAAGATGGGATTGAAATCTAAGACTCAGGCTTCACACAGTTACAATAGAGAGAAATGAGGAAGAAGTAAGCAACACTTTGAGAAAGAAACAAGGAAGGATAATGAGAATTAAGGGAATACACATCCTTAAACCAAAGAAAGAACCTGTTTCTTTGGATTACTAATTGTATCAAAGCTTGTTACTTTGTTGAGTAAATGGAGAAATGAGAATTATTCTTTTAGTTTTATAATATGGAGAACTAGGATAATATCAGTGAAGTAGTAAACATGAGAGTCTTGGTGGAGAGGGTTGAAAGGGGAATGGAAGAAGAGAAAGCAAAAAGTGTGGATATAGTGAGTTCTTTCAGAGATTTTTAGTAAGAAATGGAAAAATAGTTGATCCTAGCAGGGAACACCAGATCAAGGGGGGTTCTTGGTTTTGTTTTCTTTGTCTAAATTGTTTTTTATTGTCAGACAGGAAACATAGACTACTTTTTAGCTCTGGAGGATTAAGCTTCAGGTGGCGGGGTTGGGGAGTGCAGAGAGGCAAGAGTTCTGGGGGGAATGGCAATGCAGAAAAGTATTAAAACACTTGATGGAGTAATATCTAAGAAAGAAACAGGATGGGGTACAGGACCCAAAGAGAAAGTGGGCCCAGATGGCATGGATGGTCCATCCAGACACACATGAAACTAACTAGATTTACAGGTAACAATGCCCACATGATCATCATATGTACCCTATGATGGTAGGGGAATTGGTTACCAATTTCTTATTATTATTATTACACAGATTATTAGAGAAATAAGATTATCTGATGAATGTAAGGAAAACTAATCAGAATTTGAGGAAACCTAGAAAACAAATATCAATGAATATAATATTTAAAATGCTTGCACTATTTGGGTTCCTTTAAGGAAATAAATGTATTCTAAGTTTTCTAGAATATGATAGTGAGGCTAGCATAATGCAATTAGTAAGCCCTAAAAATGTCAATATCTTAGGTAAACATAAACATGATAGAATATGGTAGATATTATAATTGTTTCAACAAAATTCTGCTTGTTGTGTGTAATCCAAGAATAGAGAATCCTGAATAGAGTTGGCCACAGGTGAACATAAAACACAGGCCTTGGCATGAGCATTTGGTGCAGCAACTAAGACGCTGCTTGAGATCCTCACAGCCCCTGTCTGAGTGCCTGGGTTTAAGTCTTGGATTTGTATCTGACTCCAGCTTCCTGTTAATACACCTCTCCAGAGGCAGTAGGTGTTGATGGTAGAAGTATAAATCTCTCCCACCCACTTGAGAGACTAGATTGAATTCTTAGTATTGGCTTCAACCTGGTCCAGTCCAGGCTATTGTGAGCATTTGGAAAGTGAATCAGCAGAGGGAAGATCCCTGGCTTTCTCTGTCCCTGTGTCTTTTAAATAAATAAAAAAAAATGAATGAAGATTTAAAATATGTAGCAAGAGAGGGAGGAGATTTACAATTTGGGACATGCTCAATCAGACTTGCCCCAAATGGTGGAGTTAGAAATGTGCCAGGGGATTCCAATACAATCCCATCAAGGTGGCATGTACCAATGCCATCTCACTAGTCCAAGTGAGCAATTTCAGTTCACAATTGATCACACTGATAGGTCTAAGAGTCAAAGGGATCACACAAACAAGACTAGTATCTGCTAATACTAACTGACAGAATCAAAAAGGGAGAGAACGATCCAACATGGAAAGCAGGATACACAGCAGACTCATAGAATGGCAGATGTCCTAAGTAGAACTCTGGCCTCAGAATCAGCCCTTAAGGCATTCAAATCTGGCTGAAGAGCCCATGAGAGTATTTTAGGCATGGAAAGCCAAAACATTCTGGAAAAAAAAGAGGACCTAAATGAAAGATCTCTGCGAGTGAGATCCCAGCGGAAAGAACGGGCCATCAAAGAAGGATGTACCTTTCTCTGAAGGGAGGAGAGAACTTCCACTTTGACTATGACCTTGTCTAAATAAGATCAGAGTCGGTGAACTCAAAAGGCTTCCATAGCCTTGGCAACTCATGACAAGAGCCTAGGGAGATTACTGATGCCATAAACAACAGTGTCAAATTGTTAAGTCAACAACAGGAGTCACTGTGTACTTACTCTTCAT
Source organism: Oryctolagus cuniculus (assembly GCF_051225735.1). Classification (NCBI taxonomy): domain Eukaryota; kingdom Metazoa; phylum Chordata; class Mammalia; order Lagomorpha; family Leporidae; genus Oryctolagus; species Oryctolagus cuniculus. The sequence goes on from NC_142880.1 coordinate 48,118,139, forward strand.
GTGGGATTTATGTCCTTAATGTGTTGTCCAATGTGAATTAATGCTATAACTAGTACTCAAACAGTATTTTACACTTTATTTTCTCTGTGGTTGCAAACTGATGAAATCTTTACTTAATATATACTAAATCAATCTTCTGTATATAAAGATAATTGAAAATGAATCTTGATGTGAATGGAATGAGAGAGGGAGTGGGAGTTGGGGGGGGTGCGAGTGGGAGGGAAGTTATGGGGGGAAAACCATTGTAATCCATAAATCGTACTTAGGAAATTTATATTTACTAAATAAAAGTTTTAAAAAATGTGTAGGCCTTGATGACTAGGGGCCATCAGACTATTTTAACACTGTAGTAAATCCAATAATGGCTGCTTTTCATGTGTTGACTATAATTTTTAACACAGTGAATTGAGACAAGTTCAAAAATTACATAATAGCAGTGATATTATTAATCATTAACCAGAGGAAAGGTGTTTCTTTTCAGAATATGAAGGAGGCTGGATATATTCCCGTTTAAGGGAGGGGTAGGTGTCATCATGTTACTATGATACAAGCTAATGTAATACTTATTACTGTTCTTAAAATATGAAACCATTAAGGCAAAAGATGACATAAAGGAATACAGAAAAGGACAAATACATAGTAATGGAGCAGAGACCTGACCAAAGCAAATCCAAAGCCTAAATTACCCAGAAACTTCTAGGACACTTAGACAACCAAATCTCTTGTAAATCAAAAAAACAACTTGACTTATTTCTCATTGTGTGTTTATTGTTATATGTCCCTGAAAACATTCTAACAAATTTTGGTAAAAACTACCAAGATGATCCCAATGCTTGCACCCTGCTATTCTAAGCCTTGTTTAATGTCTTGCTATATTTAATTGAGTTAGCCACTTTTTAAATTAAAGATCTTTTTTTAAAATTTACTTGAAAGAGTAACAGAAAGAGGGAGAAAAAGAGAGAAAGAGATCTTACATCCACTAGTTCACTCCTCACGTGGCTAAAATTGCAGTGGCTGTGCCAGGCCAAATCCAGGAACCTGGAACTGCTTCCTGGCCTCCCACATAGATGACAGGGGCCCAAGTACTTGGGCCATCTTCCACTGCTTTCCCAGGTGCTTTAGGAGGGAGCTGGACAAGAGGCAGAGCAGCTGGGACTCAAACAGTCACCCTGATATGGAATGCTGGTGACTCATGCAGTGGCTTAACTCACTGTGCCTCAATGCCAGCCCCATGCTGGCTATTTTAAACAATAAAATACAGCAGAAGTAACAAAGTATGATTTCTGACAGTTAGGTATAAGGAAGATGGTCCTGCCACATGGCTCACTCATGCATAATGCAGTCAGAGGCAGCCAGCCACCGTGCCTCCAAGTGGGAGCACTCAAGAAGGGCAGTGAAGAAGTACGGGAGGTGAAGAACTGAATTCCTCTGCCTAGGCAGCATCAACTTACCGAGGAAGTAAGTAAAACACACAGGAAGTGTATTCTGCAGATCCAAATTTGGAAATGATGGCAGCCCCACCCAAAATCTCCAGGAAATGACATAAGCCTCAGACATTCAGCTCATTGTCCAAAAGATAGATAAACAATGGAATGATAATCTGTTATAGAGTTTGCAACATCTTTATGTGTCACACCCTTTGTGTAGTCAGACAATAATGTAATTAATATATCTATTTTTTTACTAAGAGAAATTGCTAATGGAAACACAGTTATAGAAGCTCAATTATGTGTATCAAAATTAGCATGTTAATAGTAAGAAAATATTATGGACAGAGTTGGGGCTGGTGTCGTGGCATAATGGGTTAAGCTACTGCCTGCAGTGCTGGCATCCCATGTTGGCACTGGTTCAAAACCTGGATGCTCTACTTTAGATCTAGCTCCTTGCTAATGTGTCTGGGAAAGCAGTAGAAGATGGCTCAAGTAATTGGGCCCCAGTGCACACATGGGAGACCTAGATGAAGTTCCCAGCTCCTGGCTTCAGCTTGGCCTACCCCTGGCTGTTGCTGCCATTTGGAGAATGAACCAAGATATAAGATTCTCTGTCTCTCTCTAATTCTGCATTCCAAGTAAATAAAAAATATCTAAAAAAAGGAGCTACAGAGGCATGGGCTACTATACAGTAGCAGGTTTTATATTCTTGGATATACGCCTGCTAACAAAGTAGCTGGGAGTATATTTATAAAATCTAAATTTAACTTCTGCCACTTAAAGTTAAAAGTTGGATTAAATATGAAATTTGTGGACTCTAGCATTTGAGTACATTTGCATGAATACTGAGAAAAGAAACCAGAAAGAGTCAACGAATAAAGAAGACAGAAACACTCATTTCTGGACTGAGCACTGCAGGTAATATATAAAGGGATTCAGTGGAACACACATTCCTATCAAGGCACACCACATTAATTGCCATCATTGTTGCTTAACTTATGAGTTCCGGAAATGGCAGAAGCTTCACATTCATCAGAAATCTGAATGAAGCAGCACTTCCCTACTAGTGGTCCACCCAGATCATGCATCAATGAATGAAAGAGCCCTATTTTGATGGATTCATCAAGTGGAGTGAATGTTCACATTTTATTGCAAAGAACAAGGACTAACACAATATATTAGGTAATGGGAAATACATAGTTTAGTGATCACTGAGATGTGCAGGGAGTCATAAAGTGGTGGGTAGGTGTGGTAGGTGGGGAAATGACAGATAAAGAATACACATGTATTTAATTTTTTATCTATTAAATTTTTACTAACCAATTTTTATTTGCCCAGCAATTTACTAAGCATTTGGGAGTACTATGGTTAACAAAGATAAGTTAGACTTCATCCTTAACCTTGAGATAGTCACAATCTACTTTAGATGAAAAATATCACAATGAAATGTAATTGCTTGCTCTAATTAAGGCATGCACAAAATTAGACTGTAGAAGGGAAAGAGCTATAAAATTTGCCTAAGAAGTAAAGAAAGATTTCACACATGTTGCGGCAGTTCAAATAATTCTTAAAGGCAAGTAAGTATAAAGCAGAACAAGAGGAAAAGAGGGCATGGAGACATGAAAGCATCATAAAGTATTGAATAAAAAAACACATGGCCTATTTGGGGGTTATGAATAAAAACATGACAGCATTTTTTAGAGCATTAAGTTGAATACAGAAATCTGAGTCCTGTTAAGAAAAGCTGTATGTTTAAAGCGGAGTTTATTTCTTAAGTAACAGGTTATACAATTATATGTGTGTATCTATAATGTGTGTCCATGCAATTCATACTAAATTGACCTATACTATAAATGATGTTGTGGCTGGAAATAAAGTGTCTTCACATGTGCCAGTGATCCTTAAACTTTATCATTCTTGGGACTCATATAAGGACCTGATAAAACTGAGGCTGCTAGACTCACATCTTGGAGTTTCTTTTCTTTTCTTTAAGATTTATTTATTTGAGAGGTAGAGTTACAGAGAAGAGTAGAGAAAGAGAGAAAAGTCTTCCATCCACTAGTACACTCCCCGAATGACCACAATGACTGGAGCTGAGCTGACCTGAAGCCAGGAGCCAGGAGCTTCTCCCAGGTCTCCCATGCAGGTATAAGGGCCTAAACACTTGGGCCATCCTCCACTGCTTTCTCAGGCCAGAGGCAGAGAGCTGGATTGGAAATGGAGCAGCCAGGACATGAACTGGCGCCAATATGGATGCCTCCGTCTCAGGCAGGACTTAGCCTACTCTGTCACAGCGCTGACCCCTGGAGTTTCTGATTAAGTAGATCTCCATGGAGTCTGAAGCTATGCCTTGTTAGCTTCTCAGGGATGATACTCTGATAACCATTGATTTGTAATTTTAAATGCAGAGATTCTTCTCTAGGAACACTAAGTTTCATTATATTGAGATGGACAATGAATATGGCATTCATAGTGATACAAAAAATATAATATGGGATATGGCATTGTGATGCATTGAGTTAAGCTGCCATTTTTAGCTCCCATATCCCCAGTCATAGTGCTAGTTACAGTCCTGGCTACCCACTTATGTTTCAATTTCCTGCTAATGTGCCTAAAGAAGCAGTAAAGATAGCCAAAGTATGTGGGCTCCTGCCTCCCATGTGAGAGACCGAAATGGACTTCTGGTTTTGGTAAGTCCCAATCTTGTCACTAGAGGGATCTGGGGAGTGGAGCTTATTAACAATCCAAGAGAAACAAAATGGTAACCACATTTTATAAATAAAATATATTAGAGAAGGCTTTGATAAATTGGCTGATGTTAAGGTGAAGACTTATAGGTAGTTGTACATGAGAGGGATCCCAACAATACTAAGAGTTACTTAGGCCAAGTAATCAGTACATTAATGTCACTATGCTAAATGCAGTCTCCCAACTTGGCTATAAAATCTTAACTAGTACGCATCCTTTCTATTTACAGTTTATTAATAAAGCTCAATGAGATATTCTCCATGGCTTTTTATCACTACTTAGAAAATTCAAGAAATTACAATTTCATTTATTGTTTTCTTGTAGAGGTGAATTACCTAAAATCCAATATGAAGTACTAGTAAGTGGTAATATATGCATTATATAAGCAAATAAACATGTTACCATTTACTAGTATATGAATATATACACAATCTCATATCATTAAGTTACTTTAGTAAAAATAGGCATTTCCTTTATTAATAACTGCAAATAACATGGTTTTCATATAAATGAACTCATGTATATTCACAAATTGGTTTCCACTTGATGAAACTATCATTTGTGCTGAGGTGGAACCTGAGAATTAATGCAAAGTGTGGTTTCTGGTGGAAATACCTCTGGAGCACATTCTGCTTTCTGAGGGATTTGCTAAATAGTCTCATCATAGGTTCTTCAATTTATTAATCTATTCACTCCTTTGTTTTTTCAACTTTTTTTGATGAGTTACTATATAATTGTCATTTAATTTTCCTTGAAATTATACAATTGCACACCTTGTCTGATTATTTTGAAAATTAGCCAGAATGGAAACAAAAGATTCCACTCATGTATTCTTTAGAACACACATTTTTCAAAAGTAATTAAAATGTTTATTTTCAAAAAGAAAATTATGTTGAAAAATAATGCAAACAGAAGCCACATGAGCTGACTTTGCAGCTGCAAGAATACAGGAACAATTCTGGCAGGACAGAAAACACTGGGGTGGGCTAACACCTGATTTTGTAACAAAGGGCAATATAAGAGTGAATAAATCACAATGAGATTGGAATGTAGACACCCATTGGAATGTAACAATATAAAAGTCATATAATAATAAATGATGGTGGCACTATGGGTAAATTGGAATAGCACTGATAATCAACCATTTTGGCAAACAGCCATATTGACCATGTCATAAAATGACTAAATATTGAGTTACCAAATGACCCAGAAATCCCACTCCAAGGAATATAGACAAGAAAATGTACACATGTCTCCACAAACACTTTCACACTCAATACTAATAACATAGTTATTCATATTTGGAAAAAATTAAAATGTCTACCATGCAATGAAGGGACAAATATACTTTTTTTTTTTGGACAGGCAGAGTTAGACAGTGAGAGAGAGAGACAGAGAGAAAGGTCTTCCTTCCGTTGGTTCACCCCAACAAATGGCCGCTATGGCCAGTGCACTGCGCCAATCCAAAGCCAGGAGCCAGGTGCTTCCTCCTGGCCTCCCATGCTGGTGCAGGGCCCAAGCACTTTGGCCATCCTCCACTGACTTCCTGGGCCACAGCAGAGAGCTGGACTGGAAGAGGAGCAAGCTGGACAGAATCCGGTGCCCCAACTGGTACTAGAACCTGGGGTGCCGGCGCCCCAGGTGGAGGATTAGCCAAGTGAGCTGAGGCACTGCCCAGGACAAATATACTGTTGTATATCCATACAATGAAATAGTCTTTGGTAATATAAAGGAATGAAGTACTGAGGACACATACATTCTAATGAACTTGGAAACATTAGGCAAAGTGAAATGCATCAGTCATAGAGTATCATATATTGTATTTTTTATGTAATATCAGTAATAATAAAAACCAGACAGACGGAAAGGAGATTAATGACTCCTGGAACTAGGGGGTGGAGTGTGATCTGGAGAATGATGGATATGGTGAATAGGAATTTCTTTTTGCAATTGTGAAAACACCTTAAAATTTATAGACAAATACAGGTAAAAATTTATGAATATTCTAAAAGAACTATATTTTGTACTTTTAAAGGATTAATTTTACATTTTGTGACTTCTATCTTAAGAAATCCACTAGAGATATTTTTTGTTTTATTTCCTCTGAGAGGAAAAAGAATAATTTAATTTTATAGAGTATTATTTTTGAGTGTGAATATTCCTAATTTCTAATATGGCTATGGTTCACTCATGAATGCAAGAGTATTTCACAAAGTTTATGGAAAATGGAATTAAGAGAATATTTGTGCGTAAAAGCTTTTGAAATCCATGTACAATATTTCATAATATGCATTTTCCATAAACTTTTTGCTGACCACTCATATTATACACTCTTTCTTAGATTATATATTATCAAACACAATATTGAACTGTGGATAATTGGCAGCTTTATTTCCCAATATATTAAGTAGAACTATATTGTTATGACAGTAGATCCATTGTGTTAGGATTTTACTAGAATTTCACCTTAACACAATTATACCACCTTTTTGGACTCAGAGATAATGATTTATATTGGTGCTTACTTTTTTCTGATCTTGGGTGTTTATTGCAATGCAATAGTCTGGAAATGAAAGGAATAAGAGTTTTCCTCAGCTTTATGTCATCTGATTTTCTTGAAGAGGAATTAGGCTTGCTGTTGAAATCCAAGACTTATTCTTTTACTATAAGTTGTATAGATGTGGATTGAACTTTAAACAAGGATTTTATATTGATAAAATGCTTCAAGTGCAATTGTAGATTTTCATTTCTTTTTATTCTAAACTGCCTCTTATGAAGTACCCTTCTTCTGACACATGAAAAAGTCTCACAATTGGAGACAAAACACTCAACTCAAGGATGAGGTTTAAGAATTCTGTTATGTCAGTTATCTACTACTGCACTGGCATTAAAGTAAGGAAAGCATAAGAAATGCATTTAGCAATATTTTATGCACTGCTACTCTTACATCAAATGTAAAAACAGTGAGAATTCTATTCTCAAGGAAATCACAGTGTAAGACTTCATGTACTGATGATACATTTCCTATCATTCATTCATAAAGTAGTTTACCGTTTTCTGAGGCAGCAACTGTGATGTTGTACCATGGAGTTTCCTCTCTGTCAAGAACTTTTGTAGTCTTAATGGTTCCAGTATTGGCATCAATGTTAAAAAATCTGTCATCTTCAGTATCATAGTTGATGAAGTACCTAAAACATAGAAAGATAAATTTTCTTTCTATTTGATTTTATAATGAATAAAATACAACTGAACTAAAGGAAATAGTTAAAATATATTATATATTACATTGTGCTTTTTATTTCTATATTTAATTCAAGATTTCTTTAGTCCTTATTAAAATTACTAATTAAAATAGTTTTAAAAATATTTACCAAATTCCATAAATTAAAAACAAATCATAGAAACACAGTATTTACAGGTGAGAAATAAAATAAAAATTGATTTTTGAGAAGTCTATAGTACATTATTAGAAACCATATAAACATAATAAATAAACCTTCACATTGCTATATATGCAATATTTTAGGATCATAGATGATGTTAAAAGTGAATTTACCTTGAAGTTTCATGGTAGCTGATGTTGGGACACAAATATAAAATGAAAAACAAAACATGTATATTTTATTACATGCTATTTTATTTCTTCACGTGGTGTGCTCAAACCTTTGTTTTGTAAAAGAATGAGAAAAAACAATAAATTAAGGTAGATTGTATTGTGGACCACACAGGTGCTTTCTCTAACTTGTGTAGTTTGGCATGGCTATCTTGCATTAGGTTTGGCCTTTGGCTTACTTGGCAAATAAATAACTGGAAAGTGATGATATCCATATTCTAGGCCCAGAGTTCATAGGCTTTTCCATGTTTCCTCTTATGTTCTGCCATGGCCACAAGAACTGCAAGTCCAGGTGCATCCTCCAGACCCAGGAAGTAGGACTAGCAGGGTGTTGTGCCAGCAAAAGCTTCCCAGTCTAGAGTCCAATTGCCTTGTAAGTGTGTAGATGCATGATTTGGTACACCAGAGATAAGTAGACCTGGCAAGCAAAATCCAACTTTACTTAGCTGGCCCTCAACTAGCTCATAAACATATGTGCTATGGCAATATGTGTATTTTCCATACCTCTGTTTCTTTCTGGTGTTAGGCACTATTCAACAATAGCTAACTAACATAGATTTAAAGGTTTCTTTGAAAACTTCTTTTTCAAAAGTTTTTTTGAAATTTTTTAAATAACATTTTCAGTGATACCTAGCAGGTAAAAAATCAACTAATCATTTGTCTAGGTGATATAGGACCTGAATTTTTTCATGATGAAATTGTGTATCTGCAGTTTTAAGATTTTTAAAATTTTATTTCATCACTATTATAATAGAATGAGTGTATGTTGAAGCTAGAAAATGTATAACCAGCTAAGAAGTATTAAGATATCTACTTCGATTAAAAGGTTCACAAAGGCTAAGCACTGGCTGGTTCTTTCCAGTAATGTATTGCAGCTCCCTGCGATTTGAAAGAGGCTTCCTCCTGAATGAACAAAAGTTTCCACATGAAGAGCAGGAACTACTGTCTGCTTCTGAGAAATCTTTATCAGAACATGAATTTTTAATTCCCTACTCAAATGTACATGAAATGATTTTCACTGGAAATTATATGAGATCAAAGCTCTTTTCTTTTACTGATACTAATATAGATGCAAGGCTTAGTCCCATAAGTGAATTAATATACAAACCAATTAACAAATATAATGGAAAATATGTTAATATTTAATATGAAATTAATTAAGGCACTTCATATATCATATCTTACATAAATATTTTAGTTAGAAATAATCATTTCAATAAGTTAATATATCATACCTTTGTATACCAATATTTATTCATATTAGAAAATATTTATAGATTTTAATATAATCCTATATATAGATTCCTTTTATTTTTTGAAATTTTTTAAAAAATATTTTATTTATATAAATGGAACAAATTTTATGCATCCCATACATACAGTTTTAAGAACATAATGACACTTTCCACTCCATCCTCTCTCCCTCCCTTGTTCCTACCCTTCCTCCTATTTACTTTCTTATTTTTCTTTTAATTTTAATTTCTTTTTAAGTTTAACATTTTCTTTTCTTTGAGAACAAGTTTTATCATTAATTGAAGAAGCACCTAAGTAAATAAGCAATGGAGTTGGGCACTTAGCCTTATCTAAAACTTATGAGACATAAGAATATCCTCCACTTAATACACCAAAATGAAGTAAATCTTTGAGAACAAGTTTTACTATTAACTCTCATAATACAACTCTTTGAGGATAGAGGTCCTGAATGGGAAGTTAGTGCATGGTACTCCTGTTGTTAATTTAACAATTAACACACTTATGTATGATGTCAGTGATAACCTGAGGCTCTTGACATGAGCTGCCTAGACTGTGGAAACGTTTTGAATCCACAAACTCCATCAGTAGGTAGACAAGACCATAAGGCAAATTGGAAGTTCTCTCCTCTCTTCAGAGAAAAGTACTTCCTTCTTTGATGACTACTTCTTTCCACTGGGGTCTCACTCACAGAGGTCCTTCATATAGGACACTTTTTGCCACAGTGTCTTAGCTTTCCATGCCTGAAATCCTCTTTTGAGGTTTTCAGGCTGACAAGAATGCCTTAAGTTGTCATGCTGAGGTCAGAGTGCTACTTTAAGAAATTGTCTTTTTATGAAATAATAAAAGATGAATATTATTTCTATGAAATAATAAAAAGTTACAAAAGTTATTGGTTAGATGAATACAACAAATAACTATTTTTATCATCTGCATTTGGCTTATTTTCTTTTCCACTAAGAATATATAAACTGAGAAAAAGAACAAATTAATACTTCTCATAGTATTTCATATAACTCAGAGTTTGGAAATTATTTTAAGCTAGGATATAATTTATCAATTACTAAATCTCATTCTTTATACATCAGATGAAATATAGGAAAAAGAAAAATCACTCCATAGAACATTTGGTTAACATTTTAGAGAAATCTGCAGGCACAAATGGCCAAAAGTGTTAACACATGGGGAAAATGTTGAGATATATTCAAGAGCTGCTCTAATATGATGGTGACACACTGTTAGAATTCTATCATCACTATATTTTCACTATATCCTGTGTAAAATGTGCATCAAAATAGTAATTATACTAAGTGCTACTTCAGAAGATATATGATCACCCATCAATAAGATGTCCCCTATGAAGTATTGGTATTCTATTTGCATAATAAAGGAAGTGTAATTAAGGCAGTGTTAGCTCAGATTTGTCTACAGTTCTGAGAAGCTTCTGTATTGCACACATCCTCTATGACAATCCTAACTAACTACTTTTATATTGTTGGGCAAATGAGCCCACTTAAGCATTCAGAATCGTCACTATCCATACTATGATACATAAATACATGTAATTTTTTTTGACAGGCAGAGTTAGACAGTGAGAGAGAGAGAGAGGGAGAGAGAGAAAGGTCTTCCTTCCATTGGTTCACCCCCCAAATGGCTGCTACAGCCAGTGCACTGCGCCAATCCAAAGCCAGGATCCAGGTACTTCCTCCTGGTCTCCCATGCGGGTGCAGGGCCCAAACACTTGGGCCATCCTCCACTGCCTTACAGGGCCACAACAGAGAGCTGGAATGCAAGAGGAGCAACTGGGACAGAATCCGGTGCCCCAACCGGGACTAGAACCTGGGGTGCTGGTGCTGTAGGTGGAGGACTAGCCAAGTGAGCCACGGTGCCAGCCAAGTTGTAATTTTTATTCCTACAAATATTCTGTCCTTTCATACAACATAGGTGCATTTTTTCTTTCTAGTAAATATACTACAAAATAGCAAAAAGACTTAAAGGAAAATATGTTACTTAGAAATAAGATGGAAATTCATTATTTGGGGCTAGAGCTATGGCATACCAGGTTTGTTGGGAGTCACTGTGCTTGTTTCCCTGTATAGGCCTTTGTTTAAACTAACCTTCAGCTGTGTTCCTGTAAGGAGGATTCACTAGAAAATTCCATTTGTACAACTCACTGATATGGTTAGCGCTTGGCCTTCTGGCTTCAGTGCTCTCTTTCTTGTACCTTGATAAGCACATCTGGTAGCTGTAAGACCTTGCTGTAACTCCCTTTGTCAAATTGATACTGGTTCCTGTGAAATTATTCCTTTGATCTATGTTGTGAGATGACCCCTGCTTATCCTCGACTGTACAATTCTTGCCTTATACTATATAAGCCACCTCCTTCTCCAATAAAGTTGAGACCTTGATCAGAGTACTGTCTTGGTCTCCCTTCTTGTGCCTGGTTTGTCTCTACATTCAGGTCTGCCCTCCTCATGTCCTAGTTGATTACCCCACGGGCCGGGGCACAGGTTAGGCCTAACATGTGATGCCTGCATCCCATGTGGGCTCCAGATTGAGCCCTGGCTGCTCCACTTGTGATCCAGCAACCTGCTAATATGCCAAGGAAGGCAACGAAGATGGCCCAAGTGTTTGGGCCCATGCACCCACATGGGAGACTCAGAAGAAGCTTCTGGATCATGACTCCAGTCTCGCCCAGCCCCAATTGTTGAGGCCATTTGGGGAGTGAACCAGCAGGTGGAAGTGCTCTCTCTGTGTGTCATCCCTCTCCCTCTCTCTGTAACTCCGCCTTTCAAATAATAATTAAATTTTAAAAGAAAAAAAATTCATTATTCAAACTAGTACCCCATGAATCAACAAATAGATAGACAAACTATGACCATAGTAATTAGTGACAAACCCATGGCCAGAATTCTATTGAATAGGGAAAAACTTGGAACCAGAAAAAGATGCCCACTCTCACCACTGCTATTTAACGTAGTCCTGGAAGTTTTAATCAGAGCTATTAGGAAAGAAAAATAAATCAAAGGAATACAAATTGGAAAGGAGGAAATCAAACTATCCCTATTTGTAGATGACATGATTCTATACATAGGGATCCAAAAGACTACATGAGAGACTATAGGAATTTATAAATTATAAATTTATTTAATTATAAAATTATAATTAATTATAATTAGAAATTATAAATTCATTTCATTATAAGAATATAAATTATATATAAATTTATAAAGTATGGTAAATTGGCAGGATATAAAACCAACACAGAAAAATCAGTAGCCTTTGTATACACAGACAATGTGATGGCTAAGAAATAACTTTAAGATCAGTCCCATCCACAATAGCTCCAAAAAATAATTAAATAACTTGCAATAAATTTAACCAAGTATGTCAAATATCTCTATGGCAAAAATTATGAAATACTAAGTAAAGAAATAGAAGAGAACATTTAAAATGGAAAATTTTTCCATATTCATGGTTTGGAAGAATCAACATCATCAAAATGTTCATACTACCAAAAGCAATTTACATATTCAGTGTGATCTAAATAAAAATAACAATGACATTCTTTGCAGATCTAGAAAAAATGATGCTGACTTTCATATGGAAACATAAGACACTCTGAATAGCTAAAGTAATCTTATAAAAGCCTGAGGCATCACAATATCTGATTTCAAAACATATTATAAAACATTTACAAAACAGCCTGGCACTGGCATAAAAACACTTTAGAACAAAGGAACAAAACAGAAACTCCTGAAATCAATCCATACATGTACAACAAACTTATCTTTCACAAAGGAGCTAAAATCAATACCTGAAGCAAGGACAGTCTCTCTAACAAATGGTGCTGGAGAAACTGGGTCTCCAATGCAGAAGTATGAAACTAGATCCATACCTTATACCTTACACTAAAATCCACTCAAAATGGAACAAAGACCTAAATCTACGATATGATAATAGAAAATCACCAGAAAATTTTGGGGAAACTCTGGAAGATATTAGCATAGGGAAAGACTTCTTGGAAACTTCCCCAGGAGCACGGGTAATCAAAGCCAAAATTGACAAATGGGATTACATCAAGCTGAGAAGCTTCTGCACTGCAAAAGAAACACTCAGCAAAGTGAAGAGGCAACCAACAGAATGGGAGAAAATATTTGCAAACTATGCAACTGATAAAGGGTAAACACCCAGAATCTATAAAGAGCTCAAGATGTTCAACAACAATAAAACAGTAGCTGTCCATAATGATCACATTATTCAAATATTTTCTTGAACAGAAGCTACTTTAAACAAATTACTCATTTGGTAGTTTGGCACTTAATTTCCTTTTGATTATATAGGCATAAACTCAAGATAAGTATTAGCTATATTAAAATACATTGGGAAAGCTATTTTTCCATTTCAATAGCAAAGTTTCAGTCCTTAAAGGCACTTATTTTTATTATATTTTATCTGCTGCAACATAAGGAATTAATTTAAAACTTATGTAAAGATGGGCAATGTGGCATTGTGGGTATAGCTGCCACCTGTCAACATCCCACATGGGTTCAGGATCAAGTATCAGCTGACCCACTTCCAATCCAGCTCCCTGAAAATGTGCCTGGGAAAGCAGCAGAAGATGACACAAATCCCTAGGCTCCTGCAAACATGTGGGAGACCCAGAAGTAGCTCCTGGTTCCTGGCTCCTGGGACTGGCTCTGGCCATTGCAGCCATTTGGTAGTGAAACAATGGATAGAAGACCTCTCTCTCTCTCTCTCTCTCTGCCTCTTCCTATGTTTCTCTCTCTCCTTATAACTTTGACTTTCAAATAGATAAGTATTTTTAGAAGAAGTACATTTTGTAATGATTTTCTTGGAGAAATATTAGTTGCCTTAAACAGCAGAAGACTTCTTTCAATTTTCACACTTGAGATACCTGCAAGTACATCATTCAAGTGGTAAAGAAACTTCTGTGAGATTTTTGTCTTCCAAGCAGCTATTATGTAAGTTTTACTGGCTATGATCAATAGTTGGGATAGTATTTAATCAATATGTACCCTGTGGGCTGTTAAAGCAGTTTGGCCTTTTTTTTTTTTTTTTTTTTTTGTAACCTAACAAAAATTCACAAACCTGAAGTAGAGCTCAGATTCATTAAAAAATTTAAAGTTTCCCTTGTGGGTCTGGGGATTCAATTTATTGCACAAGACGTGCATCCAGAAAACAATCCTTTTAAAAAACGTAAAATAAAAGGTTCACATCTCACATGATAAATTGGATTCCATGCTTAAGTCCTTAATAAAACCAGCATCCCAGGTAGCACATGGGTATTTTGGAAAGCTTTTAAATTGCTTGAACAAAATCTCCATGCAGTGAAACAAAGTTAAGATGTAAAACTGCTGCACCACAATTATAATGTGTCTTTCTGTTATTTATCCCTCAAAGTAACTAAGACATAAGAAATTCCAGTAGGCCAAGTTTCAGAAATGTTATGAAATTTTTCTTTTTTTGGTGAAATTTGCCTGAAATATAAAAATCATTTGGCTATTAGATTTTTTAGTCTCATGACTGCAGATCTAGAGTGTCACTAAGCCAGGACACAGGTATCTACTCAGGGATGACCGAGGGATCAATCTGCATGCCCTTGCAGAACATAAGTTTTCTTCTTGGTGCATGACTGTGATGGGGTGGTTGCCATAGAAGGTGGCACTAGGGCACTAGATAAATTTTGGCTCTAAACTAAGATTTTTCGAGGTCTTTTATATATTTACTGAATGATGCAGAAAAGCCCACTTTCTTGTTCAACTTCCATGATTCATTAGCTGTGCAATTTGTGTCCAGTCACTGTGCTTACTAAATGCATATGTTCATTTATAAAATAACAGAATTATCTTAGTCATATTTAGGCTTCCTTAAATCCTCCAGTGTCATATCTTGTGCATATGCAAAATTATTAGTCAATATTGTTATGTTAACATTAGCAATATGTAAAAGTTATACAACTTCCAAACACAGATTGTGGGCAAAGACTCTGGTTTAAAGCATATCTTTGTGTTTGCTTCCATTTGGGGTGCATTAAAAGTCACTTAATGAGTTATCATATGTGTTTCAGTAGATTGGCACAGTTTTAATGGAAGCTTATTAAATACTGTCATGAAGGGAGGATCGTTTAGGCTATTCTATATTATCGGTAATCTAATTTTTATAACTAAATCTCATCTAAGGAGAAAAAATGCTTTCAATATCAGATAGTTTTTTTAACCTAACATATTTTGAAACATATTTCTTGAGTATTGTTTACATTTTTCAAAACTTTGAATCTTGTACTCAACTTTCTGAATAGTTTTGCTAATTTCCCCTTTTCAAATTTGATCTATAATCTTGTCATAATTTTGAAGTATTTATTTTTTTGCTGCAATAATATCCACAATTAATGTGGATATTCCACTCTGATCACAAATTATGCAGAAGTTTAAGGGATGTACTGAGAAAAGGAAACGCACCAATAGAAATGTAGCAAACATATGGAAACATTTATCTACCAGGGCTACTTTAATCTCAGAATGAATAGATCTCCTTTTTTCTTAAGAAAGAGCCACAGAACAGGAGATCTGTTAGATTTTAAAATTCAGACAATATTTTCAAATATGATTGTAATTTTATTGTTATAAATGCTATTGATTATATTCTAAGTACTGTCTTCTCAAGCATTTGAAACAGTCATGTAAACTATTATTTCCTTTCTATTGCTTTAAAATGACATGAAGAAAACTTCCAAATTCTTTTTTTTTTTTTTTTTTTTGACAGGCAGAGTGGACAGTGAGAGAGAGAGAGACAGAGAGAAAGGTCTTCCTTTTCAGTTGGTTCATCCCTGAGTGGCCGCTGTGGCAGGCGTGCTGTGGCCGGCGCACAGTGCTGATC
Organism: Oryctolagus cuniculus; assembly: GCF_051225735.1. Lineage (NCBI taxonomy): Eukaryota > Metazoa > Chordata > Mammalia > Lagomorpha > Leporidae > Oryctolagus > Oryctolagus cuniculus. The sequence continues at coordinate 48,134,081 of NC_142880.1, forward strand.
CGAAGCCAGGAGCCAGGTGCTTCTCCTGGTACCTGCAGGTGCAAGCACTTGGGCTATCCTCCACTGCCTTCCTGGGCCACAGCAGAGAGCTGGACTGGAAGAGGTGTGACCGGGACAGAATCCCACGCCCCAACCAGGATTAGAACCCCAGGTGCCGGTGCCGCAGGTGGAGGATTAGTCTATTGAGCTGCGGCGCTGGCCCCCAAATTCTTAACAATGAGATGTCTAAATCAGAGTAGAAAGTAAGGAAACACAGAGACACATATTGATACCTGTACTTTCAACGGCTAAGCTCTTCATCAGAAATGTTATCGGGGCTCCAACGATTTTCTTTTCTTTTTTTTTTTTTTCTTTTTTGACAGGCAGAGTGGACAGTGAGACAGAGAGAGAGAGAGAAAGGTCTTCCTTTTGCCATTGGTTCACCCTGCAATGGCTGCCGCTGCCGGCACGCTGCGGCCGGCGCATCGCGCTGATCCAATGGCAGGAACCAGGTGCTCATCTTGGTCTCCATGGGGTGCAGGGTCCAAGCACTTGGGCCATCCTCCACTGCACTCCCTGGCCACAGCAGAGAGCTGTCCTGGAAGAGGGTCAACCAGGACAGAATCCGGCGCCCCGACCGGGACTAGAACCTGGTGTGCCGGTACCGCAAGGCAGAGGATTAACCTAGTGAGCCGCGGCGCCGGCCCAATGATTTTCTTATACTCAGTCAAGCGGTGTGAACTTTTGACTTTAGAGTATGACTAAATTCTAAAGTATGTAATAGATTTATTCTTGAGAGAGCAGAATTTTAAAAACGCTTAATGCATAAAGTCGATAGCATTTCCTCTTTCTAGTAGTAAAGGGAACCCATACAAAAAGAAGATCCAGGCATTGGCATTTGACAAGTGACTTTCTGAGTCTGAAACATTTGTTCCCTAATTTGCAAGATTTGATCTTTGTAAACCCAGAGATGTTTTCTTTTTATTTAAATTTGTTTTTTTTTGTTATTAGTTGAAGTATAGCAGAGTAAGCATATTGTTTTAAAAACATAAAAGTTGTTTGAACAAAGAAAAATGTGTTTTCATTCTGAATCAACCGTTCTATCACTCTGAAAATTTGGTCAAATTAATTAATTTTCTGACTTTTAGCTTCATCTGTAAAATGAGCCACTATTACAGACTGCTTTAATATTACTACACATTATGGAATGATACACACAGAGTCTCTGTCCAACAGATTGCAAGCAATGAATACCCACTGCTTCTGATGCTCATGTGCTTCCAGGTCACACATCCCAAACTCTCCAGCTTCTCACACAGGGTTGCCCATTTCTTAGTAGCTAATTTGTAAGATTATAAAATTCCATTTGTAGTATTCCAGCAAGTAAGCAAAATCTGTCTAAATGAATGATTTTTGCAGGCTAAATAGGTACTAACTTTATTTGCTTATTTTAAATAGGTGATGATTATATGCTACAAATTACACACCTTATTTTAAGTTGAGAAAGACAAAGCCTGAACATGGTAGGCTCTAAGAAATCGCAATAGTTTTCCTAATAGTTTAGAAAATAGAAAACAAAAGATTGAAGCCAGGAAGCTTTTCAAAAACGCCTATAGGACTCAAACTACCTTTCATTACCAATTCTACAAACTTGGAGTTAATTGCATTTCAGGGCACATTGCAAGCTACACCTTTTCAATGTTCTTTTTCTTAATTAGTACAAACATTTGGTCCCTGAGAAAGGTGCAGGGATAAGGCTTGCTTTTGTGTTTGTTAATGTTTTCTGTTTTTTATTCACTGTTTGCACCTAGAGGCCCACATGAATGACATATTTTTATTAAAATCAAGAATAAATATTATGTAAATTATGCCTCCAAACCGCAGCATGGAGTCTAATTATTTTAAGGCAGCTTCACTGGCTTCATTTTAGTTGTCTAACAAGAACAATGTTGAAAGAAGAATGCAGATGTTAATAGGTGTGTGCTTCTCTGTACTTGAATTTTGTGACAATTTTCCAATCACCTTTGCATCCTCTTTACTAGAATAATGCATGTACCCTAGAATGTTCAATTAAATGTTCTAATAATGTAGGGCAATTACTGAGGCAATTAATAATATCATGGATAATTAATTAGAAATAATTTCCTACATACATTGATTGAAATATACATGATGAAATTTTCACATGACTATGCATGCATGTAAATTATGCATACTGACACATACTTCCCCCAAAATATTTCAAAATGTATTTTCATGAGTATAATTAGCACTCAAGTTTTTAAAGTCTACTGTTTAGTTTGTTTTACTTTATGTCAAGTTCTTTTCAGTAGACAGCAACCTGCCAATTGGGTGGCAGTATTTCTCTGGGCCCCAGATAGCTTTAGGTTTCAATCTTGGATTTCCCCAGCCTCCACAACTGTGAGAAAGAAATACTCCATGTTTATACTATCCAGCCCAAAGTAATTTGTAGAATAACCTGAACTAAGACTCTCTCAAGTTGTAATAACCATAAATGTCTTCTAGCATAGCCAGTTGTCTGCTGGGAAGAATTTTGTCTCAGGAATGAGAATCAGAATTCCATAGGTAATGCAAAATTTTCATACATATTAGGGCCTTGCTTGTACAGCAATGCCAAAAGAAGTTGGTTCCTGACCTCAATTTCTTCTCATTTGACCTATGTTTCATCACATTTAATCTATTTTTAACATCATTACCACCAGAAGAATAGCTAATTTCTTAACACCACAAAGTGAGCGTGAGCATATAAATCAGGAGTGTAATTTTTTTAAATCCCAACTTTCTGCCCTGAATCCACGGTCTCTATCACCAACTGGCTAAAGATTCTTATTTACGATAATGTATTTCTACCTCAATTTTCTGTCAATTTACTCACATCACTAAATAAAGTGCAGAAATTAATATACGCAGTCAACATTGATGGAATTAAGTATAGGAGAGGTCTTCAAAAAGTTTATGGGAAATGAATATTATGAAAAAATGTGTTTGTACCAAGGTACATATCTTTTGCTCTCAATTATTCATAAACCTTTTCAAATACCTTGATATAAAGTTTCTAAGATACTGACTTAAAATTAATAGTAATATAATTTATCATATTAAAAGGATAAATAAAATACTTTGCTTATAAAATATTTTTATTTTTTCATATAAAATACTTTGAGAGGTGATAGAAATTTTCACATGTCTACAAAATTGAAACATGTCATACCTTACTAGGCTATTAGCACTGTCAGGATCTTGAGCCAACACTGTGCCAACAGTAGTTCCAATCTTGGCATTTTCATAGACTTCCATGACATAGGAAGGCATGGAAAATAGTGGCGCTTCGTCAACATCCCCAACGATTATCTTCAGCACGGTGGCATCTTTAAAAGGACCCAAGTGAGAAAAGCGAAAGTCAAGATGTGTGTTTGCTCCTTCTATGTTGAGGGTGTATGATTTCTTTTTCTCATAGTTCAATGGCTGTGGAGAAAAAATAAGATTTCCAACATTATGGCTTACATTAGGTTTCACAAAAGCATTGTCTTTTTCCCTCGTTGGGAGAAAACAGCTAAAATACAATTGAATCATAACAGCTATCTTTAAAACAAGCTATGAAATGTTTTAATAACATCTAAAGCAGAAGTCATAGGAATTTAATCTGAATCAATAATGATTTTTACATACCCTTAAATATGACTGAAGGAAAATCCAAAATGATATCACCCACAGAAAAATAAATATTGCTCTTTGGAAGATCTTGTTATTAGTCTCTCCTAGTAATTTCTTTCTATCTCCTTTTCAGCCTACATGGTTAATTTTTTAAAATTCTGCTACCAAGCTCTTAACACTTTAAAATAAAGAACTTTCAATATGTAAATAATTTATTTCATGCCATACCCCTTTAGAATTGAATGCATGTATTTTAATTGACAAATATTAACATATTTGTGTAGTACAGTATGATATTTTGGTGCATGTTTACATTGTGTAGTGACAGCTCAGAATGTTTAGGTAACCTGTCATTTCAAACATACATCTTTGTGATTAGAATATTCAAACTAATGTCTTATAGCTATTTTGATTGGGGTGATACAACATCTTTTAACTCTAATCACTCTTTTGTATAAAAGAGCACCAGAACTTACTCTTTTCTGTATCACTGCATTTCTTAACCTCTGCCTTCCTTTATCACCCCTCTTCTGTAATACTTTATAGCCACTGGTGACCACTATTCTACTCCCCATTCCTATAAGCTTAGCTTTTTTCTATTCCACAAACATGGAATGATTTCATGTTTATCTTTATGTCCTTAAACTTATTTTATTTAGCATTTTTATATCCAGGTCCATCCATGTTGCTGTAAATGACCAGATTCCATTTTCTCTTTTATTGCTAAATAGTATCCCACTGTGCATATGTACACATTTTCACTATCCACTCATATGTTGATGAACACTTAGTTTGGTTTCATATCATGGCTATTGTGGATAGTGCTGCAATAAATGTGGGTATGTAGATGTCTTTTCAACATACTGATTTAATATCTTTTGGATATGTACCCAGTACTGGGATTACAGCCAGATGATTTTAGATAGAAATGCCAGAAACACACATTTGGCCAAGAAAATCTTCTATAAATGGTACTGGTTAAACTTGAGAAGAGTAAGACTACTCAACCCCCACCTTCAACTATAAGGAAAATCAATGCAAAAGGCACTAGAAATTAAAATATAAAACTCCAGACTATAAAACTAACTCATGAAAACCCAGGGGAAATGCCTCAGAACATTAGTTTACACAACAATTGTTTGGATATGACCCTGAAAGCATAGACAATAAAAAGAAAAATTGGTAAAGTTGATAAAATCAAACAGAAAATGAAACCAGAAATATCAAAGGAAGTAATTAACAGAGTGAAGAGACAACCCACAGAATGGGAAAAAATAGTTGCCAACTATATATTTGACAAAGGATTAATATCCAGAATACACAATGGACTCTAACAATTCAGCAAGTATGTGAGTAAATGAGTTAATAAATAATCCAATTTAAAAATGGGCAAAATACTTGAATAGTCATCTCTCAAGACACTTCTCAAAGAGAAAGTACTCAACATTATTAGCCACCAGGGAAATGTAAATGAAAACCACTATGAGATATCACCACGCTGCAGCTAGAATGACTATTATCAAAAAGCAAAGCTCACAAGGATGTGGGAAGTATGGAATTCTTATATACTATTGGTGGAAATATACTAGTTTTAGACTATATGAAGAACGGTCCTGATGTTCCTCAAGAACTTAAAAATAGAATTAACATATTAGCCAACAACCCCACTACTGGGAATATATTTATTGGCTTCTTGATATAACATCATTTTATTTTAATCTCATTCTTTTTAAACATGTATCTTATTTCAAAAGTTTTTAAATTTTCAAATAAATAGTCTGTTTTTAGAATATTAGCAAAACATTTTATACAGAATTTTGAAGTTCATTTCTGTTAATTATATGTATTATTTATTTCATTTATTATATTATGATCTTTGGATTTTCAAAATTTATTACCTTCTGTCTTTTTTGTTTATTTATATCTTTTTTTATTTTCTATGATTTAAGCCTATAGTGTTTCCTGTCATTCTTTTAAAAATTATTCATTTATTTATGCAAAAAGCAAAGAGAGAGAGAAAGCCAGAAGCAGATAAAAGAATTTCCATCCATGGGTTCACTCCCCAAATGCCTGACTGAGCCAGCACCAAAGCTGTTATTAGGAAACTCAGTGTAGGTCTCCCAGGTAGGGGAAGGATACCAACCATTTGAGTCACATCCATGCACTACAATATGGGACTCTAGCATCCCTAACAGAGTCTTCACCATAAAGCCCAAAGCCCTTCCCAGTTTTTTGAAATATTTTTAGTATTTTTTCTTATTTTTAATTATCCTATTGATTATGTATCCTTTAACAATATATGCCAAGCATTATGAATTTGACTTAGCACACAGTAGGGAGTAAGGTCAAAATTCATTTGGTCCAAAGATTCCATGGTATATTATAGTCTACAAAACACTAAGCAAACATTTTATAGCACTTTGTGTTTAGTGCTTTAAGACATTTTGGGTATTATGGACAATAATAAGAACACAAACTCCGACAAGGGGTATATTGAGCAGTTAAGTAATGCTTCTTCCAAGAGGGAGTGCTTGTTCAGATAAGAACCGAAAGCTTAGAAATTGTTAACATGATGTAATCAGGACTCCATGAGCTGAAAGGAACACAGACTTAGTTTTAACCATGTCAAAAGTGTCCATGGTGAGATTAGTGTAGGTGAGCCAGAGACCAACTTCTCATTTTGAGCTCCGTGAAGTACCTTCAGACATTGGTCTTCCTGAGGAGTGTCGATGAGAATAAAGATAGTAGGGCTTTTTCATCCCTACTTCTATCACTTATTTTGTACAAGCCTGCTTCAATTTCACAGTATTTTTTTTTCTGGGCAGAATCAGAGAATAATCATTCTCTATGGAAAAGTTCAGATATTTTACTTCTTCTTGAGGTTCAACACTTTAGTCCTGAATGCTGTAACAGAATTTCTTAGAAGGGGTGGCTTGAATAAAAAAAATGTTATATTTCACAACTTTTAGGCTGGGAAGTCCAAGCTTAAGGTGCTCACAGGTCTGGTGTCTGGTAGGGGTCCTCTTCCTATTCGTGGAAAACTTCTGTCTTGTGTTGACCTCAATGTTGGAAAGAAGTCCTTGTTCTCATGGCTCTTATTATAAAGCCATTCATTCCACTCATTAGAGTTCAGATGATTACCTCCCATGTATTCCACCTCTACATGACATCATACTGGTATTAGATCCCAACATAAGGAATTTCATTAGGGGATTACACATGTAGTCCGTAATAGCCAAAGACTTGCTAACTGGAAACACTGTCCTTAGCTGGATATTTTAACGAATGATCAGTCTTATTGATGATTATTTCCCCATCTCTTCTGAATTACCTTGGAAAATTGGCCATGTTGCTTCCAAACCTGATATTAAGAAGCTAGATCCCAGAAAATTCCTATGGTCCTAGAACCATAGATGAGGCTGGGCCATTATAATATTTTACTTGTTTTCATAAGAGAAAATACAAATTTAAAAAGCATTAAAAACTCAAGTTCTCCAAAGTTGACCATGTATACAATACATATGATCTATATTTAATACAAATATATATTTTAGCTTTACATGCTTTTAAATAAAATTTAATTGATTCTACAATTCATGACTGACTAACTGGGAGTGATTTTCTTCTGAATAACTAATATCCATATTGTTGGAGGGGTCACAGAACTGACAGCTGGACTCTTAGAGTGTGCTTTTTCTCTCCTTGATGCCTGTATTAACATGAGTAAGAAGGGGCCTCTGAGCAATTTTTCAATAAAATGGCTAGAAAAAGTCCACACTTGAAGCCTAGCAGGAACTGGGTGGATGGCTCGGGCCCCTCGGCTCTTAGGATTTGGCTGTCAGACTTCCTGCCTGCTGCTCATGGAAAGCAGAAGCCCTGGCAGATTCAGATTTGTTTTAAGTTGAAACCCTAGTGATTTTTTGAGTCAACTTGAAAAAAGGTCAGTTTTATAGTGCTGAAGACTTAGGACTAACAATCCCAATGCATTTAACTATGGATATAATTAGCATTCCTTTCTCACAACAATGCTGGATTTTAAAGCATTCATTTCCATATATTCTTTTGCATAAGTTTTTCCATCTTTCAGTAAAATTTGTGGAGGGAATTTTGGCTATTTGTAGTCCTTTTGATACTGTTACCAAGTTGTCCATCTAAGACATCTCTTTCCCCATCTTTCTTCAGGTCTTTTGGCAAGTTAAATGTTGTCTCTCTGAACACCAACGTACCTACTACTAAGATGAAGGCTGTTTATGTGGACACATGGTTTCATGTTTATGATCATCTAATATATATTTAACTACCCTAGGGCAGGGATAATCATTTCAAGGAGTTTGTTTGCCAACCCTGGCAGATGGATCAATGGGGACCCTTCTGGATCCACAAAGGAATGAGACATTTATTACAGGTTGAGACAAGAACATAGAAACAGTTGAATTAATGCAAATCGAAATATTTTAACAACTTTATTTATGAAGAGAAACTAATAAAACTAAATTGCAAATATGAACTAAGAGGAAACAATATTTACCTACTTATTCAAGGATATTTTAGAATTATGAACACAAAATAAAATGTTATTGACATAATCAGGGTAGAATACAAATATTATATTAGAATTATAATTATTTTCCAGTACTGTAACTGTTGCATAGTTGTCTAAGTAGCTATCGCCAATATCTCTTAAGTAGGTCTTAGGAATTTTTTTACTAATCTTTTCCTTTGGGAAACTTGTTAAACCTCTGTGAGGTTTCACTCTCCCCAGAAATGCATGTGTTTATTTTAACCTGAAATATTTTATGAAAAAAACAGTATAGCATGAAGAGTGAAAATTGTTTATCTTTTCTTGGATTTTGATGAGAAAATAGTGGAAGAAAAACACAAAGAGTCATAGCAGAAAGTAATAGCATGAAATATTATCTGAGAGTTTAAACAACACAAAGCATATATCTTCCTGCTGTAAAAAATAATAAAACAAAAATAATCCCTCCATAAACATGACAGATAATAGGAACCTGATAAGTTTGGCTGCAGAATCAGTGACTTTACACGAGCATAAGAAAGAGTTGTTTTCTAGCTCCATATTATACTGTCACTGTTGATGCCTTTAGCTGTTTCTGGCTGAATTATGGTAAGAATCAGTCAGACTGAACAACTGATTAACCCTCTAGCTAAGAGGAACTGGGAAATGTTCTTCCTTTCAGAGCTACTAGAGGACTCCTCAAGTGTAGACTCAGCTCTTGATCATTTGTTCTTCATTATCGACTCTAAGGAAATTGTTTCACCAAGTTATTTGGTATGGGAGTGTTCAGCCTATTTTATAACCTTTCAGAACTGTGACAAGTTTCTAGCTTGGGAAAACTGAATAGCTAGATTATCAGTCAGTGTTTAATGTGAGAAGTGGGTAAGCAGTAGGTAAAAGTATTGTAATGGAAATCATTAATATTCATGTTTAGGGAGAAATATTTAAGGGACAGTAGCAGATTATTTTTTCATTTTATAGAATTTGACTTGGTTTTAAATTTCTCTACAAAACTCAGTTATTCCCCACGCTCTATGAATTAAAAAAAAATCACACAGCATTGAAGCTCACATTTAACAAGTGGTAAGATCACTCTTGTCAAATTTAATAAACTTTTGGTTGCTCAATTAAGTTTTAATTTATGATAAACTACAAAACTAGTAATTACATTTTGTATGGTAATATTAATAACAATGCATTCATAGCCCAGTATTCACAATTATGATGATCATAGTGAAATCTCACTCTTGCCAGGAAAGAGAATAACTAGCAGCAAGCAAAACATGGATACCTGCTGGCAACTCTCAACATTTAAATGTTTACATTAGTTTTAGTATAAAATTTGTAAAGACACACAAAAGATAATTTCATATGATGTAGCCTAACATAGTTGTTTTTCTAACATTGAACCATCCAGCCATTCTAGGAATAATCCCATTTGTGCTGTGATTTAATAATTGTGGTTCAAATATTTCTGTATTAATAAATAGAATTATTTAGTGTTCATATTATTTTATTTTTATTAGATAATCTGTTTATCCTATTTTGTGAGCTCTTATAACAAAATATCTTACAGGGTCCCTTTAAAATGCAACAAATTTATTCTCTTGGAATTCTGAAGATAAGAAGTCAAAATTTGGGAAGACTACACTCCCCCTGATGGCTCTTGGGGAGAAGATATTCCATGCCTTGTTCAGCTTCTGTGGCTGCCCTGGGTTCTCTGGGACATATCCCTGTACACCTGGGCATTGAACTTGCATTGCTGTTCAACCACCTGCAGGATGAGAGTTTAGTTTTTGTACTCAGAAACCTCAGTTTGTAGCTATGTATTATAGTGATTCCTTTCAGGGAAAACATGTTTCACATAATTTCTGCACAGGGCAAGGCCAGAGACCAGCAGAGTTTTAGACTAAGACAGCAATCCCAGACCAAGTTCTCATTTTTGGGCCTTGAAACCTAATGAGATTTTTTTCTGCTGGACTTAGAATGTGTTTGGGAATAGTGACCCACTTTTTACTTCCTACTTTCTCTCTGCTGAAATTCCACTTTTTGTTGACTGTTAGATGTCTCTACTACCATTGTATTTTGGAACCAAATAATTTGTTTTATAATTTCATAGGTACCAAAACAAGTAATACTGTTGGTTAAGGATCAAATCTACTCTGAGTTTCACTCATACTTAATAGGTATAAGATTCAGAAATTTTGAACTGAAGAAACATAGCAAACTTTTGAACTTAGAATTAATTTTGAAATGCATTGAGACTTTTAGGGATGTTGGGAGGGGTGAATTTATTTTACAAATGAGAATTCATAATTCTCAGAGGCCAGAAGAAAGATCTGAGTGGACGGATGGTAACCCCCAAAATATTCACATATGACAAAAATGCAATGAAGCTTCATTGTAAAAGATGAGATGATGAGCTAATTCTGGATTCTCCAGGTGGGCAGCAAATCCATTGACAAGTGTTCCTGTATGTGAGGCAGAGAAAATTGGTCAGAGAAAATAAGAGGAGGCCATGTGATTTCAAGCCAAGGAATGACTGGAACCATCAGAAGGTGGAACAGCAAGGAAGAAGATACTGGACTAGAACTTATGGAGGAATGTAGTGCAGCTACCACCTTGGATTCAGACTTCTGGCCTCCAGATCTGTGAAACATGGCATTTCTGTTTTTTCAAGCTACTCAAGATGTGGTCATTTGTCACAGCATACCTAGTATACTGATATAGATTAGTCTTATATAAACATGGCAGAGATTTTCTTTCTTCTTAGTGTGTGGATGGTTCAAACAGCCTTAGAATTATTTGCTCCTTCAGCTTTGATAGAGTTCATTGTGGATCACTGGACCCCTCATGGTCTTGGGGAGGTGGTTCACTCATCTTTCTAATTCTCTTACATGAAAATCAATTTATATGTACAGGAATGTTTATTTGAAGTTAATTTGGCAGCTTTTCTAAAATAGCACATATATGAAATTTAATTGTGCAGAAATATGTTATATTTTTTCAATTTTTTCTAGCAGTTTATATTTGTAAGTTCTTCCTTGTTCCTTAGTTAAGATTTGCTTTACTATTTTTTTCTCAAGATACAAGGTTTTGAATTTTTGATACATATTTCTGTTTCCTCTTTTACCTTTAAATTTCTACTTCTATTCTTTCCACTTTATATATTTATGCAATTATATTTTATTTTCTACCCTCAGTATGGTTAAAGTTATGAATAAAATCTCATAAGTATTTAATATCTGATATTTTAGAGGAAAATTATAAAATTTATTTTAAGTAATGTATTTATATGTTAGATTCTTATGGTCAAAGTAAATGCATGGTAATTGTTGCAACAAGATTCTCATCAGTTCTCATGTTAATGTGATATTAATATAAAGAGAACAGATTCAATGTATTTCATAGATACAATTCAAAGACTATAATGATATTTCCCTTTCTTCACCCCTAGTTTTAAGTTATACATTTTTTTCTAGGTAATTGAATTTGCTGCAATGGTTAAGCTGTCCCTTGGGACATCAATACATCATACTGGAGTACCTGGTTTGCATCCCAGCAACTCCACTCCTGATTCAGCTTCTCCCATTTCATGCCCTTTAGAGCAGCAGGTGATGGCTTAAGGATTAGAATGCTTTTTTTTTTAACCAGAGATCTAAAAGATCTAAATTTTGTTCCTGGTTTCTGGCTTCAGCTGTTGGAAGCATCTGGGGAATAATTAGCAGATGAAGGATTGTTCTCTGTCTACCCTTGTGTCTCATTCTTTCTCTGAGCCTTTCAAATAAAATGAAAAGGAAATTCCTTCAGAAATTCTGTCAATTTCCATCCATTTTTATACTATTTATTTATTAGGAATAAATAAATGACAGTGAGATGCAGAAATACACACAACCACACACACCTACTTAAAGAGAGAGAGAGAGAGAGAGAGAGAGAGAGAACAAGCTTTCATCCGCTAGTTTACTCCCTAGATGATCCAAGTGCCATAGGTGAGCAGGTGGAAGCCAGAAGTTAAGACTCCAACTTGATCTCCCACATGGTTGTGAGGAGCCCAAGTATATGAGTTATCTTCTGCTGTCTTCCCAAGCCCATAAGCAGGGAGCTGACTGGGAAGCAAAGGAGCTGGGATTCAGACCTACTCTTCAGGGATATGGGGTGCTGGTATTGCAAGCAGCAGTGGAATCTGCTGCGCCATGACACCGGTCTCACATTTTTTCCCTTGATTTGAGAATTTTTGAGGAAAATTATAGCTGTTGTTATAGTTGTTAAATTTTCAAGTTGGGGGAAATTTTTGGTCCTTGATTTATATTACTAATTTTTACTTATGTTACATTTGGATAATAGCATTGGTTTTGGACCTTTACTGAAATAGTCTGGTGCAGAGTAAATTTTATACTCTATGGACATTTGAAATAAAATATATAACTTCAGAAAGAGAGATTGATTTATATCAGCCTCTATTAATTACATTATTCAATTATTCACATTTTTAAACCTATGATGTAGTGAAATTGTTGAAATACAATCTCCCATAAGTCTTATTCTAGATGTTTATCATATATATCATGCATGTATTGTAAATGTTGCTGCTGTTTGACAGGTGGCATCAACAATTTATATATATTGAATATTAGAGTGAATTCATCAGTTAAGTATAATAAAATGACATTCTGTCTTTTGTGATTTATGTTTGAATTCTATTAAGGTTGTTATTTTCCCATTTATGCTGTAGTTTTTATTTAAAGTTATAATCCTAATTTGTTTATTGTAGATACCTCTGGTTCTATCATGTCTCATTTTCCTTTTACTTCTATTATTTATAAAGTTTGATTTTTAGTTCTAGTGACTACTGTGATTTTTGTAAATTTAGGTAATGTGTTTTCTGCATTTCCTTTAATATATGTATTAGTACCATACATTAAACATCAACTAAAATAACAGTGTTTCCATTTTTCACACTTTTCTTAAATATTATTATATTTTAAATTTACATTTGCACTCTTAAGTTTGCTTATACATCTAATAATTTATTTAGTGGCCTTGATTTACATTTTGAATCCTATTACCCATAAAGCAATAAATGATTTTGTTTCATTTTTGATACTTTTTACTTAAAAAACATTTTGCTTCTACATCTCTAGGGCACCGTCTTTATATTCTGGTCAACCTCCTTGGTTCTGAAGAAGTCAACGCTTTGCTTGTCAGTTTCCTTTACTACTCACAAATACTTTTTGATTAGATGAAATATTCCTCAAGATAATATTTGTCATTTTAATAATTTTCAAAATGGTTCATCTCTAATCTCTGTACGTGAAGGGAAATATGACTGGATATTAAATGCTTTGGCTTGCAATCATTTTCTTGCACTCCACGTGTTGATTCACATGTTCCACAATATTTAAGAATCTTCTCCAACACAAAGCCTTTCCCAACCACCTTCTACCTCCAAGTACCTGATCCTCTTTTATCTCTGAACTCATAGAAGTTTAGCTACCTCTACATCATTAGCCTTTGACACTCTGTATTATAACTATTTTCATGTCTACCCACTTCTGAAGAGAAAGAATATTACTTAATTCATCTCATAGTCCATTCATTTGGAACAAATCCTATTATTTGGAGGGGGAATAATCTTCCTCAGTCTTAAATATAGATTTGTTTACAGTACTAAAGAGTCTATTGGCCGGTGCCATGGCTCACTAGGCTAATCCTCCACCTGTGGTGCTGGCACCCCAGGTTCTAGTCCCTGTTGGGGTGCTGGATTCTGTCCCGGTTGCTCCTCTTCCAGTCCAGCTCTCTGCTGTGGCCCGGGAGTGCAGTGGAGGATGGCCCAAGTGCTTGGGCCCTGCACCTGCATGGGAGACCAGGAGAAGCACCTGGCTCCTGGCTTTGGATCAGTGCAGGGCGCCAGCTGTGGTGGCCACTTGTGGGGAGAATCAACGGAAAAAGGAAGACCTTTCTCTCTGTCTCTCTCTCTCTCACTGTCTAACTCTGCCTGTCAAAAAAAAAAAAAAAAGGATCTATTGCAGTGAAGAATGAAAATGTCCATATAATTTATGAAACATGAATAAACACCTGCATGTGCCACAAATAATGAACATAAATAACTCATTGAATAATCATCCTTCTCTAAGGTATAATTCTTTCCCACTTATAAATGATGAAGCACAACACAAAAAATGTCAAGACACTGTCAAGGGGATATGAACTCTTTAAGTCCTTAAGCAATGTGCTAGCCTGCTAGAAATATCATATTAAATAAACAGTATGCAGTAACATTCCATTTTATAATAATGGTGAAATGTTTAATGGAATACAGTAGCAATACCATTAAAATATATTCTCATGCATTGTCTTTCAAAGTATTTATTACCTAATTTAAAATGAAATTATAAGTTTACTAAATCCATCTATCAGAACTCAGAGTATCTCTGCAATTTTTAATTCATAGACACAGAGTTAAGAAGCTAAAGTGATACTTGGGAAAAATTCTTCATCTCCTCAACCCATGTTAGAAGTGCTGATTCTGGAATAAATTTTACTTCCCAATGCAATTGGGCTACTGCTCAATATCCTAATTTAACAGCTCACTGTCAATGAGTTGGCTCTGATTTCATCTTAAATTTTAGTTTTTTAATTTCATTCTATTACTCTCAGTAATTACTTTTACAAACCATTGCTTTTTGTAGCTTATAAAATAATACTTTTCCTTCTTTAAAATTAAACCAATTCATATCACTATAGATGGTTATCATCTTTTCCATCAATCATTTTCTAGCCAGATTTACATATTGAGGACTTTTAAATTATTTCTTATTAACCATTTCTACTGTCTCTTAAATCACTCCAATATATTCCTCATCTGGAATTATATAACCATAACAAATATAAGAATACTGAAAAAGCCATTTAGCCAAGTCGTTCTATGAGTTAACTTTTCATGGAGTATAAAGAGGTCCTAAAACTGTTTAAGCAAGAGACTCACTAGGACCTCTCCTTTGCTGCATTTCTGTGCTGCATCATTGTCCAGGGTTCAGTGTCAGAATGGAGTTGATGCCAAAATCTTCATATGTAAAAAAAAAAAAAAACACTTTAATGATTAAAAGGTCAGATCTAAGAATAGGTATAACATCATTAATTTATGTTTTCTGAAAAAATATATATTCATAATAATGGTATTTTGTCAAAATACAAGAAAAGGGTATGAATGTAAATGTTTCACCAGGGAGATTTTCTTATTATGATATGGGGTGTAGTCCCTGTCCTAGGCCACTGACATTGTATGGTCAGAATACATGTACATACATTTTTGTTATACATTTTTCTATGCAAAAGAATGTAACTCTCATCAGTTGTCTACAATTCCAAAAATATTGATACATAAAAGTAGCACATATTTGCTTGTTGTGATTTGGACATGGAAAAATATTTTCATTCCAAATAATATACATAAATATTATAGTATATTACTACATTAAATATTTAATTATTTACTATCTACTATTTGCTGCTTATTATTTATATGTAATTACATACATGTATATTTAAAAAGCTCATGGAATGGAAATATGGAATTAAAGGTAAGTTTTTTTTTTGTGCAAATAAATTCTAAATCCACATATAGTTTACTTTCAGAGTATGAATATTTCCTGAACTTTTTAAAGGTCTATCATATTCGTTATTTCAAAAATTTTTATACAAAAGTAAATTTATCTTTTAATTTTCTGTTGTATTTTGTGGCACATGCATATAAGTTCAGATATATATGTATGCATGCCTGTGTATGTATATGTATGATATGTAAAAGAAAATTCAATGTACCAATACTTTTCAAAGCTCACCAAGATGGATGTGTATACCTTAACTTATCAGGATATTTTATCAGATTATTTATTTTGAACTAGTGCACTAAATTTTCTAGTTGTGTACAAAACAATCAATTAACATTCAATGTTGTTTCAAATGATTTATCATTCCAAGCTCATGGCTTGGACAGAAAGATGCCTAGAAAGAACAAAAGTTGCCCCCAAGCATGGTTTTACAAAAGTCATTAGAAATCTAGTGATAAATGTCACTTAATCAAAATTTGACCCTTCACTGGATAGCCTCTGGCTGAGTTGAATAACTTTCCAGATATTAGAACACTGCATGGATAAAAATAGAACCTGTACTGAATTAAAAAAGAAATCCCTAATCAATGTTCAGATTTTGTAAGTAATTTATTAGAATTAGAAACCTAGCTAGCTTTCTTGTATACAAAGTATGATAGGTGGAGTAGATGTTTGTAAGTGAACATTTTCATGTTTTTTGAGATTGACTTAAACTTTTAAAAATATACTTGTAACTTATTCTGTTCATTCTTATTTCACATCTCAAATCATTTGTTAAGTTAAATGGCAGAATAATTTTTTACACAGTGGCGATGGAAAGTTTTTAAAATACACTGTTCTGTTTTACAAAACTGTTTAACATCTTTCATAGAGAACTATACTCCTATAGTACACAATGGATACACATTCAAGGCAATCATCCATGCTTTCACAGTGTAATTAATTAGAAATAGGCAGAGTTAGACAGTGAGAGAAAGAGAGGCAGAGAGAAAGGTCTTCCTTTCCATTGGTTCACCCCCCAAGTGGCTGCTACAGTTGGCACGCTGCGCTGATCTAAAGCCAGGAGCCAGGTGCTTCCTCCTGGTCTCCCATGCGGGTGCAGGTCCCAAGCACTTGGGCCATCCTCCACTGCCTTCCTGGGCCACAGCAGAGAGCTGGACTGGAAGAGGGGCAACCGGGACAGAATCTGGCACCCCAACCAGGACTAGAAGCTGGTGTGCCAGTGCCACAGGTGGAGGATTAGCCAAGTGAGCTGCAGTGTGGGCCTAGAAATAAGTCTTATACTATCAGAAACAGCAGGTTTTAGAAAGATATGAGGAGCCAGTGTTATGCAGCAGCAGGTTAAATGGCCACCTGCAATGCTGGCATCCAATATGGGAGCTGGTTTGAGTTCTGGCTGTTCTACTTCAGAAGCTGCTCCCTGAGAATGTGCTGGGACAGTGGCAGAAGACAGCCCAAGTGCTGGGTCCCTGCCACCCCTGGGAGACGTGGATGGAGTTCCAGGATCCTGGCTTCACCTGGCCTCACTCCAGCATCCGTGTAGCAATCTGGGGAGTGAACCAGTGAATGGAAGATTGATTCTCTCTCTCTCTCTCATTCTCAATCTCTCTCCCTTTCTCACTCTCTCTATCACTCTGTATTTCAAATAAATAAATCTTAAATGAGGAAAAAAGTTATGAAATTACTACTTTTTCCACATGGAAGAATTGCAGAAATGTACACTATAATATGTGAAACAAAAAAGATAACCCAAAGAAGAAGATTGGTGACTGAAATATACCTGGAAATGTTGCAAAACAAAACCAATAGTTAATGTAAATTTTTAAGAAAATGAAAAGCCTTCTTCCGGAAAAAAAAAAAGTTAAAGGGAAGTAGATGATAAGAAGAAAGAAACAGCCTGCATCCATTATGCAGTATAATAAAGGATAAGTCATCCTGAGCATGGTTCTAAGTGCACTGAAGACCATGAAACAAGGAAGACAGAAAAAAGGACCACATAGGGTGCTCTGGAAAGTATAAATAAAAACTGGTGCAGGGGGGCACGGTGGTGCAGCAGGTTAATCCTCCCTCCACTTGCGGCGCCGGATTCCCATATGGGCTCTGGTTCTAGACCCAGCTGCTCCTCTTCCAATCCAGCTCTCTGCTATGGCCTGGGAAAGCACTGGAAGATGGCTCAAGTCCTTGGGCCCCTGCACCCACGTGGGAGACCCAGAAGTTGTTACTGGCTCCTGGCTCCTGGCTTCGGATCAGCGCAGCTCTGGCTGAAAAGACAGAAGACTTTTCTCTCTGTCTCTGCCTCTCAGTGTCTGTTACTATACCTCTCAAATAAAGAAATAAAATCTTAAAAAAAAGGTGCAGGTAAAACAAAGTGAATCAAAAAGAAATGAAGATTTCTATGCAGATAGAATTGTACTTATAAGTCAGATGCAGCATACAGAACTATTTTCATCGTATTTTATGTATTTTCCATAAACACCTTGTGAAGCGCTGAAATAAAATTGAATTGCAAAGACATGAGATAATGTCATAGATCTCTTAAATGGTAATATCAATATTTATACTTTAGTTAACAATAAAGATTCTATCTTTGACCATTCTTTGTTGTTTTTAAAAGACAAGCTTAAATTTTTTTAAGATTAATTTATTAGGCAGCACATAGGCCATTTAATAAGACAGAAAGAGGGAAGCGGCATTTGCTAAAATCAGGAGAGCATAGAAGATTAGAGGCTCATGGTAAAGAAAAATATTTGGAACAACTGTCTTCAAGAGCACAAATTGATAAAAGGGCCTCAAGAAGAGATTTTGAGGAATGCTGCTAAGGAGAAGGCAGTCCCTGGCTATGGGGGTTTATGTCAGGGGAAAGAACACATCATCTTGCATTCATCCTTATCTTTCTTTGCCTTTCCACCCAGTCAGGCTCCATTAAACAATGAATGAAAGTTATCAAAGTGTATTTACAATGTAGCACACCATGCACCAGTGAAGCTGACTTGGCAATTTTCTGATGAAGGAATGATATGGGCCGGAGTGTGCAGCTGCTTCTGCTGGCTTATTTATAGAGCTGTGCTGATTTTGATCTTTGAGGAGATTAGGTGTTCTGCCCTGCTGGCTAAGATGAGCTGCTGGAGAGATTAAAGAAGGAACAGATTTTTAGGACTATTTTATCCATTTCCTGCATCTGAATCAGTACCTCTTGAAGGTTAAAATCCACTTCAGTTATATAGTTTATTTTTTAAATTACAATTATTCACAGCATAAGATATACGGCAATGAAGTAACTATGCAGTTTACAAACCTAATGTGAGAGATCAAAAATTGTATGAATGCAAACATAAATGTACATCAGAGGAAATCTGGAGTATACTGAAAAAAATAAGTAGGTTGGACTTAACTGGTAGTTAAGATGCTCACATTCTACATCAGATTGGATTTGATGACTACTTGGATTTGATGACTGGCTCTGGCTCCTGACTCCAGCTTCCTGCTAATGCAGACCCTGGAAGGTAGCAGTGTTGCTCAAGTACTGGGTTCCTGCCACCCGTGTGGGAGACAACAGTTGGGTTTCTGCATCGCAACTTTGACCCTGGCTCAGCCCCACACATTTATACAGCATTTGAAGCAGTGGATAGGAACTCTTTAGCATAACTTATCTGTCTCTGCCTCTTTATCTGTCTCTAAAAATTTAAAAACATTAGAAAATAAATTAAGAAAGTGAAAACACAACTTACACTCATTATTTGTCAATATTATTTTTAGTATACCATCACTACTATCTATACAACTGGAACTTATCATTTTGAAAATGTCTATTGTGTTTAAACAAAATAGAATGAAGTATTCATGGTAATTAACTATATGTATATACATATTTCATATTACCTTAGGTTTTCAGAGAATATCAAATTAACTTCAGCAACACATGATAAAAATGTCTATATCATTTTCTTGTTTTTTTTTTTTTTTATTTATTTGACAGGTAGAGTTATAAAGAGTGGGAGAGAGAGAGAGAACAGAGAGAAAGGTCTTCCTTCCGTTGGTTCACTCCTCAAATGGCCACTACAGCTGGCATGTGCCGACCGAAGCCAGGAGCCAGGTGTTTCTTCCCGGTCTCCCTGCGGGTGCAGGGGCCCAAGCACTTGTGCAATCCTCCATTGCACTCCTGGGGCCAAAGCAGAGAGCTGGACTGGAAGAGGAGCAACTGGGACTAGAATCCGGTGCCCATATAGGATGCCAGCACCACAGGTGGAAGATTAACCAAGTGAGCCATGGCGCCGGCCCCCTATCATTTGCAGTGCCACAGTCAATACCTGTATATGTGTATAGTCATCATGCATTCTTTTTTCCAAATTTCGTATAACCTTTTCTTAAAGATGACAAGGCCCAAAAGACAGGAACATCCCTCCTATGCACACCCTAGATCATTACAATTATTTGCAGCCAGCTCCTTCTTCCTCCTGCTCCTGAGTTGTCTCGGTGAAGGAAGCAAATTATCACGTTTTTGCCTTCCTCTGATCAAAATGCCACTCGGAGCCTCTTCTAATCCCCAATTCTCCTTATAGATCCATTGTCTTCACCAGTTTCCTTAATGTCTAACCTCTATTGAATTCCTATGCCTGGAAACATCCTATATTCACCTAATTAAAAATAAAATCTTGTGTTCTTATTAATTTGCTTGATAGTGTTTTTTTAAAAAAATATTTCTTTATTTATTTGAAAGTGAGAGTCACAGAGCTAGAGGGAGAGATGGAGAGACAGAGATCTTACATCCATTGATTCACTCCACATATAACCACAATGGGCAGGCCTGGGTTAGGCTGAAGCCAGGAGTCAGGAACTTTATCTGGGTTTCATGCCCAAGCAATTGGGCGATCTTCTGCTGCTTTCCCAGGTGTATTAGCAGGGAGCTAGATCAGAAGTGGAGCAGTCAGGACCAATGCTCCTATGGGATGCAAGTGCCTCAGGAGGAAGCTTTACCCACTATGCCACAGTACTAGCCCTGCTTGAGAACCGCCATCCTGCATGTTATTACAAAGCTCCCCTGGCCAGCGCCGTAGCTCAATAGGCTAATCCTCCACCTGCGGCACTGGCACACGGGGTTCTAGTCCCGGTCGGGGCGCCGGATTCTGTCCCAGTTGCCCCTCTTCCAGGCCAGCTCTCTGCTGTGGCCAGGGAGTGCAGTGGAGGATGGCCCAAGTGCTTGCGTTCTGCACCCGCATGGGAGACCAGGAGAAGCACCTGGCTCCTGGCTTCAGATCAGCGCGGTGTGTGGGCCGCAGAGTGCCAGCCGCAGCGGCCATTGGAGGGTGAAGCAATGGTAAAGGAAGACCTTTCTCTCTGTCTCTCTCTCTCACTGTCCACTCTGCCTTTAAAAAAAAAATAATTAAAAAAAAAAAAAGCTCCCAAGCTGGTGTGTTTCTCCTTTTTATCTTCACTTGGGCTTGTTTCCTATTCTTTCTCCACCACATTGCAATTTTTCTCTCCATCGTAGCAAAGCACAATTTTATCTCATTCCATCCTCATATGTCACATGGTAATGTGTTTGGACTCTGAAGACAGATTGTTCCAGTTCAATTTTCTGTCCACTGTTTGACCACCATTCTTTCTCTCTCTGTTATTTGTTTTTTTTTTTTTTTTTTTTTCACTGCGAAGTGGAGATGATAATATTCCTTGCTTCATAAAGGCATAGTAAAATTTAAAGGAACAATAATAGGTATACTAACTCAAAAGTGTTCATAATAGGGACTGGAATTGTGCCTTAGCTGTTGAGGCTGCAACCTGCAATGCCAGCACCCTGTATGGGGCCAGATCTTGTCCCAGGTACTCTACTTCTTATCCAGCTCCCTTGTAATGGCCTGGGAATGGTAGTGAAAGAGAACACAAGTGTCTGAGCCCCCACCACCCACGTAGGAAACCCGGATGAAGCTCTAAGCTCCCGGTTTCAGATTGGTCCAGCACTGGCTACCGCGGCCATCTGGCAAGTGAACCAGAGGATGGAATATCTCTGCCTCTGTAGCTCTTTCAAATAAAAATAAACAGATCTTTAAAAAACTGTTTAAAATCTAAACAGACACAGAGGGAATACAAAACAAATATAACTTGCTTTTACATTAGTCATGATGATAATTATAATGATTATAATCACTAGGGGTAATTATCCAGGAATTCCTCTGCTCCTTTGCTGAATCTAATATAACTTCCCCTAAATTATATTAAATTTCTAGACTACTTCATATTTTTAATGACTACTTTCCTCATATGTCACCTTTTGGAAATTTTCAATGCCAAATTATTCTCCTAATTTTCGAAAATTGCCTCAAAGACCCCTTTAATTTCCAGTCTTCATCTTATTTCTTCAAAACTGGTGTTTCTGGGGCCAGTGCTGTGGCACAGTGGACTAAACTGCCTCTTGCAGTGCAGGATCCCATATGCATGCCAGGTAGGGACCCTGCTGCTCCACTTTTGATCCAGCCCTGCTAATGCTCTGGGAAAGAAGTGGAAGATGGCCCAAATCCTTCTGCCCTTGCACCCAAGTGGAGACCTGGAAGAGGCTCCTGGCTTTGCCCTGGCTCATCCCTGGCTAGTGAGGCCATTTGGCAGTGAACCAGTGGATGGAAGATCTGTTTCTCTCTCCATCTCACCTTTCTCTCTCTCTCTCTCTATATATATATATATATATATACATCTATATATAATTCTGCATTTTAAATAAATAAATCTTTAAAAAATGGTGTTTCTGAGGATTCAAGATAAAACTCCCAAAAATAATTAATCCATTTTACCTGAATTCAACTAAGGAAAAGATCATCCAGAAAATGAAAAGTACCTTACCTTTTAGTGAATGTCCCCATCTAATAATTACTCTAATATTTATTGAATGTTCACTGTGTGTCAAAAGTTGAGCTAGATGTTAAGAGGGAAGTTGTGAATTGACACATTGTCTTGTCATTATTTGCCTGGAACAATAATTAATCAGAAAGACTGCTATCAAGTGAGACCTCTCTTCTTCCTACTTAAATATATTCAATAGTTTTCCATTTGACATAATTTATGCTTTCCTTTCATTCTCTCTTGTATTGAATCAACTATGTTATTTTGGTTCCTAAATATCTGCCCAGATGAGTCACTTGGGACATTTCCTTTCATTCTCTCAGAATGCTCATCCTCGCAATCCTTCAGTTCTCTGTGCAACCACTACTAAATACCACACCGACTCAAATATCTCAGATTGTATTCCCCAACAGCACCAACTAATACTTTTCATGGAAAGTGTTAATTACCATTCCTGGAATCTATGTGACACTGTGTTAGTGTCTGTCCCCTCTCATACATTGGAAGCTCTGTGCAAATATGGACTGCCTGGAATGAGGCTTTGCTCATCTTTCTCATCTTGGGGTATCTCATATGGAGCAATGCAGTGAGAGCATGAGGCACTCAAAATACATACATTTGTTAAATAACAATGAGTATGTTGACTTTTTCATTATATATTCTTAATCTAGGTTTGACAGTCCTGAGAATGTAAGATGTCAATGAGAAAATACACTTGTTGAGACACTTATGTTTTATGTATACCAGTGATGATGATTGCTCTGTAAATATTTAAGTACTTCAAGCTGTGCTTAGCAATCTCCTTTGGTAAGATTTAAAAGACAAGTTCATGTTCACTTTTAAGTAAATATGAAACTATTATCATAAATAACGCAAATAGTAAAATATACAAAATACACACATAGTAGATAGATGATAGATAAATATATGGATTCACTTTACCATGTAAAGTTTCATATTGGGATTAAATTTCTCAGTCTATGTTCTGAACATATTCTAAAGTCAATCAGTTAGAATATTTGTTAAAATGACAAATGTCTCAGTCCCCTTCCAGTCTTACTACACCAAAATATATGAATCCAGGTTCGAAAGACATGAATTTCCTCTTATTCTCAAACTAAAATCTTAGCACATAATACACTAAGGCACTGCATTGGGAGTTCCATTTAGAACCTATTGCATTAATTGTCTGCATTCCCATTTATTTTTACAAGGGCACCAGTGTTTTTTTTTTTTTTTTTTTTTGTTTGTTTGTTTGTTTGTTTGTTTTTTTGACAGGCATAGTAGACAGTGAGAAAGAGAGACAGAGAGAAAGGTCTTCCTTTTCTGTTGGTTCACTCCCCAATGGCTGCTGCGGCCGGTGTGCCAGGTGCTTCCTCCTGTTCTCCCATGCAGGTGCAGGGCCCAAGGACTTGGGCCATCCTCCACTGCACTCCCGGGCCACAGCAGAGAGCTGGCCTGGAAGAGGAGCAGCCGGGACAGAATCTGGAGCCCCAACCGGGACTAGAACCTGGTGTGCCCGTACTGCAGGTGGAGGATTAGCCTATTGAGCCACAGCGCTGGCCCAGTGTCATATATTCTTAAAAGCAAATTAATAATAGTTTTTCCCCCCAATGATACCATCTTACGAATAAAAAAATGAGGAGAAAGTTAATGGGTGTACTGAAGCTGATTTGATGAATCCATGATTATTAAGCAAAATTACGTCTTTTAATGTGTGTTATCTACACATTGAGGAGATTTTATATTAGTTAGAAATGTCCCTGAATGTTACATGGATTACAACAATGTGGAATAATAACATTAACATAATGGGCATTCATGAAAAAAAATCTATTATCTGAAAATTCTGAGATCTGTTGCATTAGTATGATTTTTTGAAAACACAAAAGCTGAGTCAGGTATATTTTTATTAATATATGCATAAATTTGGAGAAAACTGCTATAACCAAATATTCAATGGGGAAAGCAGAGGAGGAAGGTAGGTAAGTAAATAGAAAGTAAGTAAGTATTGTCCAAAGATAAAAGGATATGGAAATGAAATGGACAAGAAAGCAGAATAGAAATAAATAGACCAGAAAGGCAAGAAAAATGGAAGAAGAGGTGGGGGAAAGAGCAAGAAAACAAGGTAGAGCCATAGGAAAGCAAAACTCTTATCTGTGACTGGATATCACACCAGAATGTCAAAGAAATACAAAAAGTAGAATCTAATTGAAGTACCTTCTTTTACTTCATCTTTCAAAAATGTTTAAGATGCTATGTTCTTCTTGAATACAACATTATAAAAATTAAAGTTATAAAGTAACATAGTTATAAAGTAACATAACCTAATATTATTTAGTAAGTTTATGTCTTCAATTTGTGTGCAAAATACTCAAGGGCTATTACTTCTATTTATTTTTTGTTCTATCATAAACTATGTACACCAATAGTTAAGAATAGTGATTTAGAAAAAAATTTAATCATACACCTGAGTTTATTCAATCAGAACAATACAGTTTTTAAAAAATATTTTTATGAGTCTTCAAATATTTGTTCAGTCCACTCTTAGATATTTTTAACAAATTAGTAAAGGACTCTTGCTTCTAAGATTATTTATTGTAAGGACTCAGTTTATTAATGAATATCACTAATTGGATATCAGCAAATTCCTGTTGCTCTTAAAAATTCACTACACTTTGATGAGCTTAATTATATGCATTTCATGGATATCACTGGAATATTTCATCAAGATGTGAGCAGAGATGAAACATAAAGAATGATTCCTAGTGTATTTCACATCAGTTCTTCCTTCCTTAAGAAAATATATTTCCTGACAAAGGATCTGAGGAGTTGAACCCAACCATAACTGAAATGTACCTGTATCTCAAGGAGAAAATAATGATCAGGGGGCATGGGCTACTCATCTTTCTGTTGACATTTCTACTAATGGAAAGATGGGTGAATTGACTGAGTCATAGAAAGTATGTTTTTTGTTTGTGTGCTTTACCTTCTTTAAGGAAAGGATCCCTTCTCTGGTCTCTTTGTCAGTGGAGATGGAGAAAACTCCAACACCATCACCGTTTATGATGGAATATGTCATGTCAGCATTTGAGCCTGTGTCGGCATCATTGGCCTTGATTTTCCCAACAGCTGAACCAACTTGAGCTGACTCAGGAACATACAGTTGATAGTGCTCTGAAAGATATTTCACATGAAACTTAACAATAACAACATTCATAAAATGATCTTACAGCAAAAAGGCAATACATATTTCAGCCACATATTCAAATGAACATTAGATTAAGCAATGTATAATGAGGATTTTTTCAAATATTAAAATTAGGATATTATTTTAAGATGAAATACTGCATTTCTGTAGATTTTAGAATATATCTAAATACTTTACATGGAAAGAAATTGTATAGATAAATATTAAATATTTTATTGGCCCAACATTGTTAAGCAACAGAAAAATAGATAAAGGTCAAGTTTATATACCTAAGTTAAATAAAAACTGGATTACTAAAGAATTAATGTAGTATCAATTCTTTTCTTCCAAGCAGCATTTCAAGTTCATATATAACAGTATAGAGAACATGGAATAAAACAGGAAAACAAAGGAGAAAATGGCATAGGTTACACAGTTTACTATTTTATAAAAATAATGATATTTAGTAAAATATGTAAGCCATAAAAGAGAAAGATAATAAATATATTCAAAAATCATTTACCATTCTTTCCTTTTTTTAAGTTGAATTGACTGATTATTTTATTTTTTAATTTACTTGACAGAGTTAGACAGTGAGAGAGAGAGACAGAAAGGTCTTCCTTCCATTGATTCGCCCCCCCAAATGGCCGGCCGGTGCTGCGTCAATCTAAAGCCAGGAGCCAGGTGCTTCCTCCTGGTCTCCCATGTGAGTGCAGGGCCCAAGCACCTGGGCCATCCTCCACTGCCTTCCTGGGCTACAGCAGAGAGCCAGACTTAGGAGGAGGAGGAGGATTGACCAAGTAAGCACGGTGCTGGCCCCTACCGTTTATTTCTCTTCAGTTTGAGAAAGGATTTGAGAGAAATTTGTAAGGCATATAAATAAAGTTATCAAAGATTTTAAAATCCTTGTTGATGAAAATGCAAATTAGTACATCCACCATGCACAATAGTATGCAGATTCCTCCAAAAACTAAAAATGCCTCTACTATGTGACCTAGTTATCCTACTTACAAGAGTACAGCCACAGGAAATGAAATCAGAAAATGAAAGTTAACTGCACTCTCATGTTTACTGTAGCCCAATTCACAATAGCAAAGCTATGGAATCAACTTAGATGTTTAAAATGTTCATCAGCTTGGGGCTGGCGCTGTGGCGTGGCAGGTTAAAGTCCTGGCCTGAGGCGCTGGCATCCCATATGGCCGCTGGTTCTAGGCCTGGCTGCTCCTTTTCCAATCCAGCTTTCTGCTATGGCCTGGAAAGCAGTAGAAGATGGCCCAAGTCCTGCACCTGTGTGGGAGACCTGGAGGAGGCACCTGGCTCCGGGCTTCAGATCTGTGCAGCTCTGGACATTGTGGCCATCCGGGGAGTGAACCAGTGGATGGAAGATCTCTCTCTCTCTCTTTCTCTACCTCTCTCTGTAACTCTGTCTTTCAAATAAATAAAATAAATCTTTAAAAAAAAAGTTCATCAGCTGATGACTAGATAAAGAAAATGTGGTAGATACACACTATGGATATTACTCAGAAAGAAGAATGGAATCTTTAAATGTGCAAGAAAGTGGTTGAAATGGAAAATAATTATGCTAAGTGAAATAAATCAGATGAGAAAGACTAATTCCACATGTTTTCTCTAATATATGAAAGTTAATAGAGCATAATAAATGTGTGGATGCGATATACTCAATATATATGGACTTATAAATATTGCCTTCACTGAATTACACTCTCTACATAATAATATACAATTCTTTCCTTACTTTACATCGTTGTCTTGAATCTCACATTATATGACTTTAATATCCCCTTTCAAGAAAATATATATGTGCATAATATCTACAAATGAAGTGAATATAACAAAATGTTAAAATTGTTAAATCTAAATAAACAAGTAAATACTTTAAAATTAATAAATTAGTAGTCATCTTCTAAAATTTATTAAGATATAGAGTCTAGAATGAGTCAGTTGCCTAGATATTATGGTCTCTAAATCCAACTAAATTAGGGTTTATCACAAATCTGTATGCCTCACAAAAGAATTTCTGCTCGTTAACACTGGGGTAAGAACCCTCACCGACAAAGAATCCTACGTAAACAGATAAATCTGAGAGTTATAATGACAGCATTTTAAATCAGGTTGTATTTACAAAACAAGATGGAAAAACTTGGCAAGTAGGTCATAAAAGCTTATGACTCAGAAATCATTTATACCAAGTCTTGCCAGATGGAACATATTCCTGTAAGACACAGATCATGGGTATAGAAAAAACTGATCTTTCACTCTACAGTCTATGAATTGTCAGAACAGTAACTTTTCCCAATCACTATGTCTTATTAGACAATATGGATTTTATTCAAATTGTTTTATCTACTTTATATAGACTTAAAACACTATAAATTGTGAATTATTTATCAATTTTTAGTAGGCAGCCAGTAAATTGACCCCTCCTACTATCCTGACATTCCCAATGCTCATCCCTTGTATAATTCTTCCCCCTTCAATATTGACTAAATATAATGACTCATTTCCATTGAATTCAGTGCAGCAAAACAGATGGGATGCTACTAATAAGATAAAATTACAAAAAATATAGTAATTTTTTCTTTTTTTAAAGACTTAGACCCTGGGCCGGCTCCACAGCTCAACAGGCTAATCCTCTGCCTAGCTGCGCTGGCACACCGGGTTCTAGTCCCGGTCAGGGTGCCGGTTTCTGTCCTGGTTGCCCCTCTTCCAGGCCAGCTCTCTGTGTGGCCAGGGAGTGCAGTCGAGGATGGCCCAAGTCCTTGGGCCCTGCACCCCATGGGAGACCAGGAGAAGTACCTGGTTCCTGACATCGGATCAGTGCTGGCCACAGCGCGCCGGCCGCGGCAGCCATTGGAGGGTAAACCAACGGCAAAGGAAGACCTTTCTCTCTGTCTCTCTCTCTCTCACTGTCCACTCTGCCTGTCAAAATAAATAAATAAATAAATAAATAAATAAATAAAACAAGACTTAGACCCGGTCTCCGAGGTGAGTGGCAGGCCTATAACTTGGGTCATTAGCCACTGTTTTCCCTAGGCCATTATAGAGACCTGGATCGAAAGTAAAGCAGCCAGGATATGAACTGGTGCCCTTGTGGGATGCTGGCATTGCAAGTGATGACTTTACATACTAGACCGTAATGCTGCTCCCAATATTGGTTGTTGTAACCTGCTACACGGATTGACTTACAGTGTAGCTCCAGATAAATCATGTGCACCTCTGATGTAGTTATTTAAGATTTGCTGAATTCAATGGAACATTTTTAGTTCTTGTCATCACTGGATCTTTGGTGTGATGTTCAGAGAAAATCATCTCTGTCACTATGCCTTTCAAATAAATGAAATAGATCTTACAAAGCCAAAAAAAAAAAAGAAAGAAAAGCAAAGAACACCTGATAGATGGTTCCATAGTAAATTCCGATCAGCATTTCTATTGTTAACAAATAATACCTCAAACTACTATGTGCTTTGGGTCACAATAAGGTCATATGCTCTTAGAGTGTTATGCAGTTTTCAAGAGAACTAAATAAACACTGAGGTGATAATTTTACACAAAAAACATGCACACACATAAATATGTCCTCACAAATATTAAATATGTTATCTACTTAAGTACATACATGTTGTAACTAAATTTTGTCTTCCCTAAATTTATATGTTAAAGCCCCAACCCCTATTACTTCTCGATTTCTGAAAAGCATGTAAATCCTTTTAAATGCTAACTAATTCTATTGTCAGCTTTATAATCTAGAAATGACTTTCTTAAGGAATTAGGAGCCATCTCTCTGAAATGTAATCTTCCAGGAAAAGAGAGACCCTGCCTCACGGTTTCTGCCCCTATATCAGAACTGCAAAGCTACCTCCTGTGATAAAGCTGTGAGAACTTTGTGTGTTTGTTTTTTCTTTAGAGAAAGCCAATTAACTAACAGATGCTATCACAATTTCCAAGTGAATCTAAGATATAGTATATATGACAAATTTCACTATGGAGTCATTTAAATTGCAGAAATTTTTTTTGCTTAAGATCAGGCATGTGATGAGTTTTATTTGAATGACTATATAAAAAGGTGAGATTTCTTTCTGTCACTGTAAGATTTCACTGGATTTCCTGTGATATGTATCACATCAAAGCTTAGCATTTATTTAATAGTGAAATTGTTTCTTTGTTTTCTGCTTTTGTGGACAGGTTTTTCGGAGTTTGTAATTATTTTGATTTTAATTGTATTTTCCCAAGTTTTAAATTTTATTTATATTTCATTAGGGTAAATGTTCACAGAATTATTACTTTATGAAAATATAAATCAGGGTATTGTTCAAATATATTTCTATCTTGTTTCCTGAATTGTCCTTTGGTTGTGAACCTGGGCACTGGCTCTCAACCTCTCTTTATTCTATTTTGTGCCATTTGTCTTGCATGATGCATGTGTCTTTGCTCAGAATAGCCACGCATCAACTAATTGCAATGTAGAGTTCTTGGCAGCAATGAAACATCAATCTCAACACTCATAACCAAGCACAGTGAAATAATTTGCTATTTCTCAAAATAGAGATAATGCTTCCCTCAAAATTAAAACTGGCACCAAGACAGGAAGCAATGGATTTTCTTAATAATAACCAGATTTCTTCAATTACTTTGAAAATTATCTTGAATCATTTCACTAAGGATTTGAGAGTAATGCATACAATAGTGCTGGCAAAAGTATATAGTGATTTAGCCTACTGTAACAATTATGGGGTAATCAAACACCGTGAGTCAAATTAAGCACTGTAAAACTGTTGCTTAGCTGTGATTCTACAGTCCCTTATAATAACAGATTTAGCATTTTTTAAACTTTGTTTACATGTGTACAACCATACATTCTAATTTCATTTCAAAACCTAAGGAGTAATTGGTATCAGGTACCATACAATCTAAGCAAGCTAAGCATTGGGATCTAAGCAATGAACAATATCATTTCACAAGAAAAATGTATTTATTTACTTTTTTATTTATATGAAAAGTAGGCTGACATAGACAGGAATAGGGAGAGAGGAAGAGAGAAAGAGAGAGAGAGAGGGGGAGAGAGAGAGAGAGAGAGAGAGAGAGAGAGAGAGAATGACTCAAGATTCAATTTCTATTCTTTACTTCACTTCTCAAATATCCACAATAGCAAGGTCTCAGCCCAGTGGAAGCCAGGAACCTGGAAGTCCAACTGGTTCTCCCACATCAGTGGAAGGGACTCAAGTACTTGGGCCACCATCTGCTGCTTTCCCAGGTGCACTGGCAGGATGCTGGATTGCAAGAATAGTCAAGACTCAAAGCAGATATCCCATAAAGGGGTACTGGAGTCTCAAGTGGTGGATTAACCTGCTATACCATAAATTATACTGTGTATGGAGAGAAAACTTTCTCTTTAATCAGTATCTGCTATCCCAAATATCTAGTATAGAATCTATAGCATTTTGATGTCTTATTTTTGAGGGTAGAATTTTTTTCTTACCTAGAAAAAGATATCAGAGACATTCTATGGCATTTTTAATGGGTTTAAAACAGATACAGGGGCCGCCACTGTGGTGCAGCAGGTTAAGGGGTGCCTGCAGTGCCGGCATCCCATATAGGCGCCAGACTGAATCCTGGCTGCTCCACATGTAATCCAGCTCTCTGCTATGTCCTGGGAGAGCAGTGGAAGATGGCTCAAGTCCTTAGGCCCCTGTACCCATGTGGGAGACCTGGAAGAAGCTCCTGGCTCCTGGCTTCAGATTGGCACAGCTCCGGCCATTGCAGCCAATTAGGAAGTGAACCATCGGATGAAGACCTTTTTCCCTCTCCCTTTCTCTCTGCCTCTCCTTCTCTCTCTATGTAACTCTGACTTTCAAATAAATAAATAAATCTTTAAAAAAAAACAGATTTAACTATTGAAATGGCCAATTAGAAGCTTCAAGTCCTTGTTCCTCAATGAAAACATGAGAAAACAATTTGAAATTGAATGAACTAAGCAGCAAAACTCTGGAAAGGTCAAGTTCTGGAGCAACCAAGAAAACATTCAATTGAGAAAGAGTCTCATTTAAAATGGTAAAACATTTATAACCTTTTTACTCACTCCTGATCCATCATCACCTCAATACTAACAGACCTTCATTTGTGAGTGGTGACAGATCAGTTCCAAATTCTATATATAAAATGAATAACAAAATTGATGTACCTATACCAAGACTGACTAAGGGAAACAGAATAGACTCAAATTATAAACTCAGAAATGAAGTAGAGTAGTATTAGTAATTTCATGGAAAAAAAGATTTTGAACAACTGTACAGAAACCTGAAAAAAAAAAAAAGGATAGGAAGCAATAAATTGAATTAGTAACAAGAAGGTTCTCCTCAAAGAAAAGCCCAGGACCTGATGGCCTCACTGCTAAATTTAGAGAAGAAAATAAAAAAAAAATCACCAACTCCTTTCAAGGTGTTCAAAAAATTAAGATGTTGATATTCTTCCCAACTCACTGAGTTCAGCATCACCATGATGACAAAACCAGAGACATACACCACAAAAAAAAATAAAGCTTCAATATTTATGATGAACATAAATGCAAAAATCCTCAATAAAATAAAAGCAAACCAAATCCAACAAAGCATTAAAAAGACTAATCACACTGATCAAGTTGTATGCATCCTAGGGATGCAAGAATGGTTCAGCATATACAAACTTATAAATGTCATACATCATAATGACATAATGATCCTTGACATACAGGGATAGAACTATACAACCATTTCAGTAGACTCGAGGAATTTGATGAAATTCAACATCACTTCATGACAAAACTCTCAATCTAAAAGTAACATACTTCAAAACAATAAATTGAATACTACAATCCATAGTTAAAATAATACTGAAAGGAGAAGTTTAATGCATTTCTTCTAAGATCCAGAACAAAACACAGATTCCCATTTTCACCATTTTCATTCAAGATAATGGCAAAAAAAAAAAAAAAAAAAAAAAAATCCCAGACAGAGAAATCAGGCAAGAAAAGAAAATGACATCAAAATTAGAAATGGGACATGGAACAATACTTGTTTGAAGATGACATCATCTTATATGAAGAAACCCTTAAAAAGTCCATCAAAACACTACTGCAATTAATAAACGATTTCAGGAAAGTTGCAGGATACAAAAATCAGTAATGTTTAAGATACCTGCATTACTCTGATGTACTCAAACTTGATAATAAGTTACAGCTCCTTGACTCTAGCTTTCTGTTAATACAGACCCTGGGAAACAGCCACGATGGGTCAAGAAATGGAGGTTCCTACCCCTAAGTCCCTGCCTAGGAGATCTGGTGCATCCTAGCCCTGGCTGTTTGTTTGTTTAGCTTTTGGGGAGCAAACCAGTCAACCACTGGATGTGAGGTCTATTTCACTGTCTTCTAAAGAAAGGAAGGGAGGGAGGGAGGGAGGGAAGCAGAGAGGGAGGTTCTCATACTATCTAATGTAAAAGAGGAGAAGCTTAGAATGTACAGCCAAAGGTGTGTTCACAGCCTTATCCCAGGAACCTAGAAGGAGAGGAGCAAGATGTGCTATGTCTGCTTCACTTCCCGCTTGAGAAGTGTCCTAGGCCCAACTGACTTAATCACAGGTGTCAGATCCACTTCATTATGTGGCTGCAAGTCTTGCTGAGGCTGCAACACTTGCGGAACTGCAAAGTCCCTCCTGACCCTATCCTACAAAACCCTCTCGGCCTGTGGGGGAGCATCTTTGGCACCTGTGACTCATGACCCCTCACAGATTTATTCTCTAATAAATCTGTCCCAGCTGTGGAGTTGCCTCTCTCCGTTTCTGATTCTTTTGCAACCACGTTTTTTCTAACACTACCCCAATCAATCTATAGATTCCATGGAATCCTTATTAGAATACCAGTGTCACTCTTCATATAAATAGAAAAAACAATCATGCCATTCATATGGAACCATATGATGCCAAATGACCCCAGCAATCTTGATAAAATAGAATGAAGTGGAGTCATTATTACACCACTTAACTTAAAAACACACTACAAACTTCCAGTAACTAAAACAGTATGGTGTTGGCATTTAACAGACAAATGGAACAGAATACAATTTATAAATAAACTCACACACTCATAACCAAATGATTTTTGACAAAGGACTCAAGAACACAAAACTGAGAAAAGGCTAGCCTATTGACTGTCTATTCAGTAAATTATGCTGTAAAAACACTCATCTCTTAAAAGTTAAAATTTCAATTCAAAATCCATTGAAGACTTAAATGTAAGCCCCCAAATTATGAAATTACTAGAAAAAATATAGGAGAAATGCTTAACGATGTTGGCTTATATGACACATTTTGAAAATGGCAACAAAGACACAGGGAAGAAAAGCAGAAATAGATCAATGGAATTACATCAAGCTAAAAATCTTCTCTAAAGCAAAGGAAATAATCAAAAGAATAAATAGACAACCTATAGGAATGAGGAAAATGTATGCAATCTACACATCTGGCAAAGGGCTAATATATAGAATTTATAAGGAATTTAACCCAAAAGCAAAAATTCACCAAATAATTCAATTAATAACAGAATAGACATATCTCAAGAGAAGACATAAAACTGACCAAAAAGTATGTTGAAAATGCTTATCATTAATGATTAAGAACACACAATCAAAATCAATAGGTGGTCGGCATTGTGGTGCATTGGAATGAGCCACTGACTGGAACTCTTGAACCCTATGTCAGAGACCTAAATTATGTCCCCGTTGTTTCACTTCTGATCCAGCTCCCTAGAAACGAGCCTGGGAGGCAGCAGATTTTGATTTAGGTATTTCAGTTGCAACTGTCCTTGTAGGAGACCCAGCTGTAGTTCCTGGACTACAGCTTGGACTAGGCTCACTCTGATTTGGGGAGAAATTATAAACTGGAATTCCAGTGCATTGTTTGTGAGAAAATATAATAGTAAGGATATTGTGGGAAATAGTATAGTGATTCCTTAAGAAATTAAACAGAATTTTATATGATCCAACAATCCCATTGCTGGGCATACATCTAAGGCACTGAACATGAGATCTCAAAGAGATACTGTTCATGATAGCCAAAGATGGATTCACTACACATGCCCAGCAGTACATGAATGAATAGATAAAATGTACTGTAAACATGAAATATAATAACATTAAGAAGGAATTAAATTCTGATATATGTTGCAACATGGATTAATCTTAAACATTCTGTTAAGTGAAGTAAGCCAGACTCAAAAAGACACATACTCACACTGTATGAATCCACTTATATAAAATACCAAAAACAGTCAATTTCATAGAAATAAGTTGTTGCCAGAGATGGGGGGTTGGGTGGGAGAAGGAAGAACTGGTGCAAATGAGTAGATGGTTTCAATTTTCACGATGAAAACTGTAGATGGATGGTAATGGTGGTTGCACAACAGTGTGAACATACAAAATATCACTGAATTATAAACGTTAAAAATGGCTAAAATATTAAATCACACACAGAGACAAGATAAAGTCAAGATATTAATAATTACTACTTGAACATTTCTTTAGAATTGGGAAATTCAGGAAAGATACCATGAATATGGGGGAATTCATGATAATTAGTATTGATCCTACAAAGGAGTTTACTATTACTACAAAAATGTAATTTTCTTCAAAATGTTAGAAATGATCTGCTTTTCTGTATATAACACATAGAATTTCTGAGATATGTGGTACAAGGTGTAAACTTATACTTTAGGTACAACTTATTTGTAATTTGCTAATAAAATCCTTTTTCCTAATTCAAATATATGTGTATATTTGCTAAGATATATTCTAATTCACTGGCACATTTTTTTTCTTTTACTGTTTTCAGTGGTGCTAGATTCATTAATTTAATCTCAGGACTGTATCATTTTACTCCAAAATAATACATAGGTCTCACTACTTTATACTTTTGTTTCTGGAAGTGCCATACTTTTATAAACATATGCGATCCTTTTCACATAAGTTCTTAGACTGTGTAATGCAATGCTAGTGATTAGTGAAGTTCCTTTAGTAAAGGAAGGCTTGGTGAGAAGAATAAAAGGGCATGTGGTTCACCAAAGCTTGTCTCTTTCAATATACTCTTTCCCCAGGACAGTATTGGCTCTAATTGCTTTTTAAAAAGACCTGTGCTTTTGCTTCAGTAGCTTTTCCAGGTGAGCTAAAAAGTCATTCCCTAAGATTAACCCGGAATCCCAGCCTACAAAAGCTGCCTATTACAATTATTCAGACTGTTTCATATTTTCCTTACACAAATGGTAGTTTGTGGAAGTGAAAATCCAATATGTGTGTTTATAGAAGCTTCTCAGGGAACATGAATTGACATGGAAGTGGTTCAGCTGTGAGGTCTGACTTATCCAGTTTGTCTTTCTCTTGATCAGATCGACCTATTTCAAATATTCTCTTTCAACCATTTTATATGGATAGTTTATGCTGGGCATGGTATAAATATATATATATAATTTTACATATGTTAAATAGATATTTTCATATATACATGATCATGAATCTTCCTGCATTTAAGAGACACATTGAATATTGATAATTAAGCATTTCATCAGACAAGCAATGTTTTTAATCCAAAAATATGATAAATGTGAATACTACAATTACTTGAATGCCACACTTGCAAATGGCAATTGTATTACATCAAACTCATCATTGTTCTCTAGAATCTCTAGAATAATACTTTTACAGTTTTTAATCTATTCCATTCTGTTACTATCAGTCAACATGCAATATCATATGACTGATTTTGCTGTTATAAGGTTTTTATTCAAAGTATTGGTAGAGTGAGCCACTTTTTAAAAATATTCTCTCACTTTTCATCATAAAAATGACTCATAAATGCTGGAAGGACTTCTATAAATATCTAATTTGTAAATGTACTTATATATCTGTTTAGAAAGCAGAGTGGCAGAGACACACACATAAACAGACAGAGATCCCATCTACTGAATCACGTTCTAATCCCGAAACAGCTGTGGCTGTGCCATGTTGAAACTGGGAGGCGGCAGCTCAATCCAGGAGTCCCATTTGGGTGACAGGGACACAATCGCTGCTTCACTGCTGTGTCCCTTCAGGTCTGCATTAGCAGGAAGCAGGATTCAATATCCAAAGAGAAGTGTTCAATCCAGATTTTCCAGTGATCACAAGACATGGACATCTTAACTACTGGATTAAATTCTCACCCTTATAAAATGTAATTATAAGTTAGTGTTACTTTTTATCATACTGTGTGGAATTATAAATTGATTTATAAAAACAAACTGGTAACAGTCAGTATTTTCTAACAGAAGTTAACTCTGTGACCATAAACATATAAAATAGTAAGTAAAAAAGAATTAATCTATAACATAGCCATGGAATGCAATCAAATAGGTTAAAATCAAACCATAAAAAGATTTACATATTATGAATGGCAAACTTCTAGACAGACAACCTCAAATTATTTCAAAACATCCAATTTTATAACCATTAGATGTAACAGTGTTATTTATTTATAGCTATGACTTTGTCCAAAGGAATATATGCTATAAATATACATGCCTTATTTAATAAATATATAGCTAAATAATTTTATTGTATTTATTTCAAAAAATAAGTCTAAAGAGATTAAACATTTGTCTTCCTGATAACTGAATAAAATATTTATACTATTGCCCACTGCCGATTTTATAACTAATTTGAATATTTCAGTTTTATTTCAAAGTTCATAGTTTAGTCAATCAGAATGTCAAGTTGATTTAATATATGTCTAATTAAATTCCATGATCTTTCAAGTTAGACTTAAGTGGGATGAACTTTCCAATATGGCTCTGATGGAGTGGAATATGTAACAATCTCAGAGACTATTACTATTAAAGCTGTATGATATACATAAAGTTACTATTTCAAGCCACTGGAAAAATGAACATAGGAAGGCTTGGATGAGGTATGATTTTTGAAAGAAAGGAAGCAATATGCAGTAATATTTCTTTTTATTTATTTTTTTGAAAGGCATGAAAAAGATAGAGATGGAGAGAGACAAGGAGACATCTCCTGTTAGTTGATTTTGTCCGCAAATGTCCACAGCACTTAGAGCTGGATCAGATCAGAGCCAGGTGCCCAGACTCAATTTAAGTCTCCTGATAGGGTGATAAGAACCCAAGTACTTGAACTACTACCTGTTTTATTTGTGTTTGAAAGGCAGAGAGACACACACAGAGACAGACACTGTGGATTTCATATCCACAGTGATTGAGGGTATTTTTAAAGACAGTGCTAGAGGAAAGAGTCTAAGCAGAAAATATGTTGCTTGTGAAGACAGTGTGAATTCAGAGTTGGCAACAGTAGTGGAAAATACAGAGTAAAGATTCAAAGAAGAATTTTAAGAGAAATGAGGCCAAATATCTGAATGCAGTTTTTCCTGTGATTATGGGTAACAGAAGCTACATTCACACATGTGGAGCCTATGCAATCCATAGAAAGAGAAGATAGAAGGCCAAAAATCTAAATGATTTCGACATGAAGTACTGGGAAATTTGAAAATTTTCAACTTTGGGACCTCAGTGGAGAGTAGAGAAAATATTCCCAGGAGGAAGAGCTACCTCCCAGGACTAAGTGCAGAGTTTAGATTAACAAAATCCAATCAGTTTAGATAACTCATACTCCATATATCTGCATGCAGACTACTCAGTCCTTCTTGAAGGCAGATAATGTAATCACACGTTTTGATGATTGTTTATGTGCTATATTCAATCGGTAACTCCAAATGGGAAATGGACAAAATAAAGA
Organism: Oryctolagus cuniculus; assembly: GCF_051225735.1. Lineage (NCBI taxonomy): Eukaryota > Metazoa > Chordata > Mammalia > Lagomorpha > Leporidae > Oryctolagus > Oryctolagus cuniculus. Next base: position 48,172,705 of record NC_142880.1, read on the forward strand.
AGGAAATAATCAACATTATAGTTACTGTTCTTCTTATTATTGATATTTTAGCTATTAGACAAAGGTTATACTATTTCAAACTATCCCTGTTTGCAGATGGCATGATTCTATATGTAGGGGAATGAAAAGACTCCACTAAGAGACTCTTGGAACTCATAAAAAGTTTGGTAAAGTGGCAGGATATAAAATTAACACACAAAAATCAATAACTTTTATGTATACAGACAATGCCATGGCTGAGATATAAGTTCTTTTTTTTTTTCTTTTTGACAGGCAAAGTGGATAGTGAGAGAGACAGAGAAAAAGGTCTTCCTTTTGCCGTTGGTTCACCCTCTAATGACCGCCGCGGCCGGAGCGCTGCGGCCGGTGCACTGCGCTGATCCGAAGCCAGGAGCCAGGTGCTTCTCCTGGTCTCCCATGTGGCTGCAGGCCCAAGGACCTGGGCCATCCTCCACTGCACTCCCGGGCCATAGCAGAGAGCTGGCCTGGAAGAGGGGCAACCGGGACAGAATCCTGCGCCCCGACCAGGACTAGAACCTGGTGTGCCTGCGCCACAAGGCGGAGGATTAGCCTATTCTATTGAGCCACGGCGCTGGCCAAGATATAACTTCTAAGATCAATCCTGTTCACAATAGGTACAAAAAAAACAAGGTACCTCGGAATAAATTAAACCAAGGAGGTCAAAGTTTTCTATGATGAAAATTACAAAACATTAAAGAAATAGAAGAATACACAAAAAAATGGAAAAACCTTCCTTGTTCATGGTTTGGAATAATTAATATCATCAAAATGCCCATACTTCCAAAAGCAATTTAGAGACTCAATGTGATCATAATCAAAATATGAATAATATTCTTCTCAAATATAGCAAAAACAGTGCTAAAATTTGTCTGGAAACACAAGAGATCTGAATAGCTAAAGCAATTTTATAAAAGCTAGAGTCATCACAATTCCAAATTTCAAGATATATTACAAGGCAGTTATAATCAAAATATCCTGGTGTGGCAAAAAAAATAGACATTTATGCCAATAGAACAGAATAAAAATTCGAGAAATCAACCCACATATCTATAACCAGCTTATCTTTGACAAAAACAAACAAACAAACAAACAAACAAACCGGAAATCAATCCCTGGAGCAAGGACAGTCTTTTTAACAAATTGTGCTGGGAAAACTGGCTCTCCGTCTGAAGAAGTGTAAAGCAAGACCCTTACCTTACACTTCGCACAAAAATCCACTCAAAATAGATTAAGGACCTAAATCTGTAACACAATTCAATCAAATAACTGGAGAAACTGCAAGACATTGGAAAATCAAAAACTTATTGTAGAAGACACCAGAAGCAGAGGCAATCAAGCCAAAATTGACAATGGGATTACATAAAATTGAGAAGTTTCTACACTACATAAGAAACACTCAGCAAAATGAAGAAGCAACCAACAGAATACAAGAAAATATTCGCAAATTATGAAATTTATAAAGGGTTAATATCCAGAATCTATAAAGAACTCAAGAGGCCCAACAACAACAAAACAAACAATACAGATAAGAAATGGACAAAGGACTTGAACACTCATTTTTCAAAAGAGGAAATTCAATGGCCAATGGACATAAGAAAAAATGCTCAGGATCGACAGCTGTCAGGGAAATGCAAATCAAAACCACAATGAAGTTTCAACTCATTCCAGTAAAAATGGCTTTCCTACAGAAACAACAACAAAAAAATAAATGCTGGCAAAGACGTGGGTTAAAGGTACCCTAATCCACTGTTGGTGGGAATGTAATCTGGTACCGTCATTATGGAAGACAGTATGGAGACACCTCTGAGTCTGAATATAGATCTATCATCTGACCCAGCCATTCCACTCCTGGGAATCTATCCAAATGAAATGAAATCAGCATATGAAAGAGTAATGGACACCTCTGTGTTCATTACATTTCAATTCACAATAGCTAAGACATTGAACCAAACCAGATGCCCATCAACTGTGGTTAAAGAAAAAACAAAACCCTGTCTTTTGCAATAAAACAGATGCAACTAGAAACCGTTATACTTAGTGAAATAAGTCAATTCCAAAAAGACAAGTACCCTGTGTTTTCCTTGATCTGTGGTAACTAATAGAGTGCCTAAAAGGTAATGTATAGGAGTGAAACTGACATTTTGAGATTCGAAGATTGTAACAGCCCTTGTCTGTACTCTTGAGCATCAGTGTTGTTTCCTTTATATTATTTGTTGAACTCTTTATTTAGTGTAGGGTTAATCTTAAGAGTAAGTAGACTGAAAATAGATCTTTGTAAAAATTAAGGGTGGGTCTAGGAGAGGGAGGAGGTTGAATGTTGGGAGCATGGGCAGGAAGGATGGCTACGTATCACATAGTATACTCTGCTCCTGAATTTGTATATATAAAACACAGGAAATTTATATACCTTAAATAAAGTTTTTTAAAAAAATAAATTTAAAAAGTTTTAAAATAAAAAAGTTATTAGGAGGTAGACTTGGGCCCAGGGTTTAAGATGTCACTTGGGACACCTGCATCCATATTGAAGTGCTGGGGTTGAAGTCCTGGTTCTTCTGTGGATTCCTGCTCCCTGCTAATGTGTGCCCTGGGATGCAGCAGGTGATAGCTCAGGAACTTGGGTCTCTGAAAGCCATGTGGAAACCAAGACTGAGTTCCAGGTTCCTGGCTTCTTCGTTGTTGTGACATCTAGAGAGTGAACTAGAGAATGAAAGATCAGTCTCACTTGTACTCACTCGCTCGCTCACCCTCTTTCAATTATCAAGTGCTTAAAATAAAAAAAAGAAAATCTATTAAGGGTAGGTGTTTGGGCAAATCGTTGCCCACATCCCATATTGTGTCTTGACTTGCTACCCAGCTCCATTCTCCATTCCATGTACCTCTAATGTGCACCCTGGAAGATAGCAGGTGATGGCTCCAGTAGTTGGGATCCTGCCACCTGCACAGGACACCTGAATTGAGTTCCTAACTCCTAGTTTCAGCCTGGCCTAGCCCCACCCATTAAAAGGCATTTGGGCAGGGAACCATTAGAGTAAAGCTATTGTATTTCTGTGTGTCTCTTAGTCTGTCATAAAAAAAAAAGGAAAATTTATTTTAAAAATCACTTTAACTACATATGATTAATATGAAAGTAAATAAAAAAATCAGACAACAGAACAGAAACAAATAATCTGTGTTCCAGAAATTATGTAAAAGTTAAATAACTAAAAATTTCAGTGCTAAAATGCAAATATAGTAGATATAACAGATGGAAATAACGAGATTAAACATAGCAGAAGAGTGGATTGTTGCATTGCAACAAAGATCAATAAAAATATTCAGGTGAAAGAAGAGTGACAAAAAATAACTAAATATAAAAAAGGAAAAATCAGACTGATGGTCCATAGTTGAAAGATCTCACAGGCATGCACTGGAGAACTAGGAGAAAAGAGATGAAAGCATGTGGTAGAAGAAAGACTTAAATAAATTACAGCCAAGAGTTTACACAAACAAAGAAAAAATAGCTCTAAAAATCTTTACAACATAAAACAGTCAAAAAAGGACAACATCACATCTATGCATGGTAGTTAACTTATGAAATCCAAACACAATATATTAAAAGAGAAAGATGCATTAAACCACAGTGCATTATAGTAAAGCATTAAAAAGGTTGGTAGTTCATTTTTCAAGAGATATGGTAGTCAGCAAAGTACATCATTAATTATTGAAATAGGAAAAATATGTCAAACTAGAATTCTATTGTGAGTAAAAATAGCCTCTAAAAATGTAATTCATTGCCATCAGACCAGCGCAGAAAAAGGGGAAGGTGTATTTTCAGAAAATTTAATATTTCCGGCTGAGAAAAAAATATATTCTAGAAAGAAATAAAACAACAATGAAAATCAGCAAGCAACATAGAGCATCAGAAAGATGCATTGATCTTTAAAATGAATGGTTACTATTTAATACAACAAAAAAGATAATTTCAAATAGGAATTAATATCAGAAATGACAAAAGTAGCAAAAAAAATCAAAGAGAACTTGGAATTAAACAGTTGTAAAGCTATTTCATTTCATTCAACTTAATATTTTATTATTTTTGTGATAGCATATTTTTAAAATTCACATTATAGTCAAAGACTTAATTAGCAGCTAAATAGAGAGTTCAACAAATAAAAAGTAAAAGATCACCGTGGACAGGAACATTGACAAAGATCATAAACAATCATCAAATGAAGAGATGTTTAACTTCACTCATATAAAGTAAATGTTAAAATAGTCATGAAACCATCAAAACTATAGCATATAATTCTTAATTTGACAAGAATTTAAAACAGTTTTGATAAAATACTGAATTTGCAACAAAACTGATATACACAGGCATTTCTCTGATTTTGTTTTTCAATTTGATTTTTTTACTTTAGCTTTCACTTATAAGATAGAATATGTGATATTTGTCTGTCTGGGTCCAGCTTATTTCACTCAACATGGTGTCCTCCAACTCTAACCATTTTGATGCAAATGATAGGATTTCAAATGATTTAAAGTAAAATGAAATGAATTGTAATATCCAAGGAAACTAAGAAGAAAATAAGAGAAAATAAAACAAAATATTAAGGGAGAAAAAAGTGAATGAAATGAAACACATAAAAAATTCAAGAACATTAAGTGGAAAAACAAATAAAAATGAAACAAATCACAAGATGGCATACATAAACAGAAATCTATAGTGAAATTTTAAGTAATATATCATAAAGTAGCATGTCTCATTGCAATATATGTATATATACATATTATATGGACTAAGTAATAAAAATAACTTAAAACGTATTATAATTTGTAAAATGATTTAAAAATTTATTTGTATTTTAACACTCAATATAATGTGAACTCATCTATGATACATAATTTCCTTTATAACATTCTTTCTTCATAAAGCCACACGAATGAACCCAGGTCAAATAATCTTATCTGTACCATGAACATTTTAAATTGGTTTTTATTTAACCAGGCACTTGACTTGAATGTCTTTTAATAATGGTCTTTTTGGAAATGGTAGTTAGATAGAATAATTCAACTCACTGACTCATTCATTTAATAATCATTCATCAAGTGCTGGGCACTGGCCTGAACACCTAGTGTTACAAAAGCCAATGAAACATCATTCTTAGAGGCCCTTGTAATAGAGGAAAGGCACACCTCCAAAAATAAGATGAATGTGCAAAAGTATTACAAAACAGAAAAAAAGTTGATGGATGCTTGGCCAAATATGCAACAGAAATTTCAGAGACACCTACAACAGGGTGTTAAAGTCGAGTCATTGCACTTTAAGAAAGCAGGTATAGGAGCCGGAAGAAGCTCCTGGCTCCTATATTCCAATAGGCTTGGCTCAGGCTTTTGTGGCCATTTGGGGAGTGAATGGATGGAGATGGAGGACCTCTCTGTCTCTCTCTGTCTCTGTGGTAATTCTACCTCTCAAATAAATAAATAAAATCTTATGAAAAAGAAAGTAGGTAAAAAGTCTTATTAAATGTATAAAATAGTATTGGAATCAACACTGGGTATAGCAGTGAAGTCACTGTTTGACCTGGATTGAGTTCGTGGCTCCGGGCTTCAGGCCAGCCCAGTCCTGGCTGTTGAGGTATTTGATGAATGAATAGGCAGATAGATAGGAGTGCTCTCTCTGTTTCTCTCTCTCTCTCTCTCTCTCTGCTGTTTAAATAAATAAATATTTTTCAAAGAATATGCAGTATTCCACCATGTCTAGGGCAGATGTGTATGTAGAATTATATTAAGAGATAAACCTTAGGGGCCAGCACTGTGGCGCAGCGGGTTAAAGCCCTGGCCTGAAGCGCCAGCACCCCATATGGGTACCAGTTCTAGTTCTGGCTGCTCCTCTTCCAATCCAGCTCTATGGCCAGGGATCACAGTAGAAAATGGCCCAAATCCTTGGGCCTCTGCACCTGTGTGGGAGACCTGGGAGAAGCTCCTTGCTCCTGGCTTTGGATCAGCACAGCTCCGGCCATTGCAGCCATCTGGGGAGTGAACCAGCAGATGGAAGACCTCTCTCTCTGCCTCTACCTCTCTCTGTCACTCTATCTTTCAAATAAATAAAATAAATCTTAAAAAAAGAGAGATAAATCTTGAAAATACATTTCATGCTGACTTCTTGAAAGCCTTTTGGACATTATCATGCTATATTCTTTATTATAGTTGTTAAACATCTTCAGTAAAATGGACATAAGGGACAATCCTCTGTATGATTTTATGGCACCATAGATTATTCTATAAGATATGAAGCAAGGTATCTGCTAAATAAACACTGAAATACATTGAAATTGTATCCTTTACATTCTGAGGACGTCAAGAATATAATTTCCTTACAATCTCACAGGACTGAGGTGGCTCTCCTCCCTGAATTGGCTGATTTCTTATATTCTCTTGCTTCAAGGCTCATATTCTTCTCTGAAATTCTACCTTATCAGTAGTCCCCACTTATCCTCTGGGGTTATGTTCCATGACCCCTAGTGTATGCCTGAAACAACAGTCAGTGAGGAAACCTATAATTTACTATATTTTCTTTCCTAACTAACCACTTATCACCCACTGTGGCTGCAATTTTTGCAGTTAGAAGTGTGACAACAAAACTAGCATGGATTTCTTTTTCCTTTTTCACACTTTCAGGATGGAAGAGTTGTTCCTATTGCATGTCTTAGCAACCTTGGCACGTGACTTTTTCTTTCTATATGTTGAGAACTTCCACCTTTTCATTTAAAGAAAGTACTTTACAGATTCTCTCTGGAATAATGGATTGCTCCATTGCTATTCCTGTTCTTTGGAAACTTCACTAAATAAAATAAGGGTTACTTGAATACAAGCATCATGAAACCTCTACATTAGCTCTGAAACTAAGAGTCTGACTACTCAGTGATGAATGTGAAGATGTTGCATAAAGCAAGTATAAAGATGTTGTATATAAAGATATTCTGGGGGCCGGCACTGTGGTATAGTGGGTGAAGCTGACACCTGCAGTGCTAGCATTCCATGTGGACACCAGTTCAAGTTCCAACTGCTCCACTTCCAAGCCAGTTCTCTGCTATGGCCTGGGAAAGCAGTAGAAGATGGCTAAGCCCTGCACCTGTGTGGGAGACCTGAAAGAAGCTCCTGGCTCTTGGCTTTAAGTAGGTGCAGCTCCGGACATTGCAGCCAACTGGGAGTGAATTTGTGGATGGAAGACCTCTCTCTCTCTCTCTCTCTCTCTCTCTCTCTCTCTCTCCATCTTTCAAATAAATAAATAAATCTTTAAAAAATTAAAAATATTCTGTACAAATGGTGGGTCCTATCCTGGACAGGACAGAGTGAGAAGGCACAAGATTTCATTGCATTCCTCAGAATAGCACGCATTCTAAAAGTTATGAATTATCTATGTTTGAATTTTCTATTTAATATCTTCAGACAATGATTGGCAATAGGAAATTAAAATTGCAGAAAACAAAATGGCAAATGGGAGGATTACTTGATATTAGTGGCAACCTGCTTTTAGATGATGATGATGATGCGTATATGTGTATAGCATTAATTCATGACATAAAGGATTTTTAAATGCTTATTTTTAATGTCTATTTGTAAGAGAAACAGTGAGAAAGACAAAAAGACTTGCTAGTTGACTCCCCACATGCCTGAAACATCCAGGAATGGCCTAGGCCAAAACAAGGATCCAGGAATTCTATCTGGATTTTCTATTTTGGTGGCAGGGATCCAAGTACTTGAGCCATTATCCGCTGCCTTCCAAGCATCCAATAGTGGGAAGTTGGATTGGAAACAGAGGTGTGGCTGGAAATCAGGCACTGTGATATAGGATGTATGCATCTCAAACTACAGTTTAAATGACTGAGCCACAATGTATGCCTCATCTGGAGAATTTTTAAAAGATATTTGTTTACAGAAAGTATATATGGGATAATTTTGCATGAGTGGAATGCCTATATCCAAATGTATCTTCAATATTTCCATGAATATTTTTGTAATACATAACTACTTCAGAAAATGCCAAAGTACATTATTGATACTGCTGCACTGCTTTAAATATGTAATTGTGATTACAACTGAAACTCATTCTTTTGACATTATATCGATTATGTCCCAGTCTAGGAGACAAAAAATGGAATGATTTCTTTAGTCTCGCCTATGAGAAGGAGCTCACACAATACAGGAACAAAAAAGTCACATTTTAAAAGACATAACAATATCTGTTCATCATTTCATTTTGTTTTACACAAGTGGATAGTGACAGCTTTAAATAATAAGGAAAAGGTACATACTCTGAGGAAACCGTGGTGGATTGTCATTGACGTCGGTCAGAGTGATGTTGACAGTAGTTGACCCTGAAAGCCCTCCAACTTGTCCAGCCATGTCTTTGGCTTGAATCACCACTGAGTAGTGTTCTCTGGCTTCTCTGTCCATGTTATGTAAGGCAGTTCTAATGACTCCTGTAATACATGTATTTTAAAAACTACTATGAGTTATAGATTAGATAATAATTTATTTTTCTAAGAGATTAATTTTTAAATAGACAACTTTTGAGAGATAGTCACCCTTTTGAGAAAAATAGTACCTTACACAATATTGACTCTCCAGTTAATTAATTATTTATTTCTTATTTTTATTGGAATCCCTTTTAAAGATTTTTAAGGTGAACAAATTTTATATATTTCACACATAGAAATTTAGGAACATAGTGATACTTTCCACCCTACCTTCCCTTCTGCCTACACTTCCACCCTTCCTCCCCTTGTTCTCTTATTCCCTCTCTGAATTTTTATAATGACTTACTTTCAGTTTACTTTATACTCACATGATTAACTCTACAATAAGTAAAGAGTTCAACAAATAGTAAGAAGGAAAAAAAAACAAAAAAACTGTTCCTCAACAGTAGATACAAGGACTGTAACACATTGTTGAATCTCAAAATGTCAATTTTCTCCAATTGTTTATAATCATGTCACCCAAGCCATTCTTTCAGTGGCAAACTGCCTTTCTTTTCTGTCTGCATTTCATGAGGAAAATGGTCTTTTGAAGGCAGTGCTGTTTCTCAAGCTTGTTCCTTCTTCAGAGGTGTTTGAACATTTTACAATTTGTAATTCTCAAGTGTCAGGTAAGATAGCCACATGGATTTGAGTAGAGGTCAGTTTTCCTCTTTACAAACAATTTCCATAACTTCCCATCAGCAAAGACCAAGCTGGATGTTGGAAGGTGCTGGAGGACAGTGAATATTTCAACAGAGATTGTAGACAGGAGGCATCTGAACATACATCAAGACAAATTCACTTTTTAAAAAAAAAAAAAAAAACAACTTTACGGCATATAGTTCTACAGACTTACTTCTAAGAGTACAGCCTAAAAACTTGTCATGGGACTCCAAACCCATTAAAATTGGTGGTATAAATGCCATCTTAATTGTTAGGACAATCATATTAAATGTTAAATGTTAAAGTCAACATACAGATAGGTTTAAGTGTAAAAGTGATCATATAAATAACATCAAGTATCTGGTAATAATAACAGAATTGAAAAGGAAGGTAAGTCCAATATGGGAAGCAGACCACACAGCAGACTCCTAGAATGACATTCGCTGTAAATAGCACTCTAACCTCAGAATCAACACTTAAGGCTTCCTTGTCTGGCTGAAAGGCCTGTGAGAGCATTTCAGGCATGGAAAGCCAAGATCTGTGGCAAAAAATATCCTACACAAAGAATCTCTGTGAGACCTCAGTGGAAAGAAAGGGCCATCAAAGAAGGAGGTACTTTTCTCTGAAGGGAGGAGAGAACATCCACGTTGCTTATGCCCATGTCCAAATACTGATGGAGTCTATGGTCACAAAAGGCTTCCCTAGCCTTGGCAGCACATGGCAAGAACCTCAGGTGATCACTGATGTCATAAATAAGAGTGTTAATTGTTAAAGGAACAACAGAAGTCACTGGGTACCTACTCCCCATGTAGGACATCCATCCTTTATGAGTTGTACTGCATCCCATGAGAATCGACTGCAAATCTTGTTCTCAAACTGTGCTCTATATGTTGTGTGTGGGGGGGTGCGAACTGTTGAAATCTGTGCTTAACATGGAGTTGGTACTCTGTATATAAAATCAAACTAAAGATGTATCAAAAGAGGAAGGGGATGGGAGAGGGAGAGGGAGGGGGGATGGGAGTTGGGGTGGGAGGGTGGGTATGGGGGAAAGAACCACTATATTTCTAAAGTTGTACCTATGAAAAATACATTCATTAAATAAAAACTTAAAAAAAAAAACTTTAACAAGAACTAGGTGTAGTTCTATATGCAAAACAAAGAAAGTGATGAGTTTGATTCTAAAAATCACATGTAAAAAATCATATTCTTATCTCATACTGCCATAGAGGATACCTAATGAACTTTTCCATAAAAGAGACTTAGATTTAATAAAGAGATGAAAAATGTTATATACCAATTCATGATTGTGCATCTATAAACACCAGCTCCCATAAACATAAATTGGTAATCTGTAAATAATCTAAAATTTAGAAATTAAAAATACACTTTCCAAAAGAACAAGTTTTTTCCAACCATATTCATGATGTTATAATATTATTATTTAGTTGACACATATTATAGGTAAATACATTCATGTACATTTACATTTCTATGATGGTACTTAAGAAAGATCATGGAAAATGTATATTTTGAAATATCTTCATGATCTTCAAAAGTTTATGCACCAAATAATTTACCTTTTAATCCTATTTTCATATACTTTTGAAGTATCCTCATATGTACATATATGTGTATAAATGTAGAAATATAAATGTGTGCATGGATATATACATATATATCTCTCTGACACACACATATATAATAGTCCAAACATCAGTCATTTAATAAACTTTTTTTTAATTTTAAGAAACACATTTGGATCATGCCACCTCTCAGAAAGACTCCATGACTTCAAACTCACACTTGATTAGTCATTGGTGTGATTCATTCATTCACAGGAAGTTGTCAATTACAACTGCTAACTATGAAGTTCACGGAATGCTTTTACAGGCAATAAGTTGGAACAGGAGAGGAAGTGGAGTTTCATATTCAAGGTTAAAATGTAGCCTTTTAAAAGTGGAAAGGATTGGTCAATCAGTTGCTTTGAATTTGAGAAATCAAACCACGATGGCTGTTATTGAATTGATTGGCTTTGCAGTTACTTCAAGAGAACAGCCTCAGGCAGCAGGAAAAAAGTTCCCTAAAATTTCAAACACTGTGAACATATAATTGAAGATCAGGAAAACTTCCTGAAGCTAAACAGAAAAGAAAATTATTCTTATCAAAAGAAATTATAATATGATAATAAATGATTCATCTGATTCACGCATATGAAAAAGCCTCAAGCATCCTTGTTAAAAAGAACAATGTTTTATCCCATATGATAATTACTTAAGTAGGAATAGAATTGAAGTGGAAATTTACAAAGATTTATGAAAATATTTTGAGAGGATGTACATTTGATAGTATATGGAAAAACAGAGGCATTGCCTAAAATTATGAAGTATATAGAACTTTTCTCTGGTGGGGAGAATTATGGGATTTTTGTCAAGGATAACATCCTACAATAAAATCATATTTTACAAAACAGAAATCAGTGGTGGGCATTGTTTTGCAGAAATTGAACTACTGCTTGGGAAGCCCACATCCGCATCAGAGTTCCTGGGTCTGAGTCCTACCTTGATCCTAGTCAAGCTTACTGCTAATGCACATGCTGCAAGGCAGCTGGTGATGGCTCAAATACTCGAGTCCTTGACGCTCATCTGAATTGAAGCTCCTGACTTTACCCTGGATCTGATCTGCTGTTGTAGGCATTTGGGGAATGAATCAGTGATAGAAGACTCTGATACTCACTCTCCCTTTCCCTCTCTCCCTCTCTCTTTTGCACTGTCATACTGCCATCAAACTAACTGAATAGATAAATGAGAAGCCAGAAAAATCTCTTATGTTACATTAAGACCTTCAATAATTTTATTGCAGTACCAGTATTTCCCTTCTTTTATAATGTAACTACTTCCTGAATAAAATGGGAAACACTTCCCAGCCACATTTGTTCCATGGTAAGAAAACATCATATCTGACGATGACACATACATGTAAGAGACAATTATCTCAGAATGCATTTAAACTCACAACTCTTGAAGACGGCTTAGTTGTGATTAGCAATGACTTCTCCTGAAGATATGTAACTGGGAGCTTCTCCATCAAATGTCATAGTAACCTGATGCCAATATCAGAACAGCCTTTCTAACACCTACTGCAAGTGCATGTAAGTAGGGTGTTCTACAGCTCAGCTGATGGACCTTTCTCAACTTAAATCAAATTTATATTTCAGAGCAGCTTCAGGTCTATTCACAGTAAAATCAAGAAAGAAAGTACAGAGAATTGTTTGTAACTGATGAGCCTACATTGACACATCACTATCACCCAAGCCTGGAATTCACATGAGGGTTCTCGTTTTGGTTTTACACATTTGAGACCTGCAAATGTATAATGCCACATATCCCCTTTATAGTTTTCAATACCTGTGCTGCCCTGGAAGCCCTCTCTTCCCCATTGATTCATCCCTCCCTTTCCCACATCCCCGGTAAACAACTAATCTTTCTTCTGTCTTCATAATTTTGCCTTTCCCAGCAAATCCTGAAATCACACTGCAATTAGCCATTCAGATTGGTTTCCTCCACTTAGTAGCACACAGTTCAACTTCCTGCATATTTTATTTGTAACTTTTAATTTCAGAATAGTTTTAAATTTACAAAACAAAGATTGTAGAATTATACAGAGTTCCCAACCCAGGTTCCTTTATTACTAACAAATAATATTTGTCACAATCCAGAAATCACACCCAGCTTCCCTTATTTTTTCCCAAACTCCTTTTGTGCTCCCTACCTCTCTCACAAGCAACATTCTATGTTCATACTGATTTTCTTTAGCTCCCATTTATGAGGGAGAACACGTAGTATTTGTCTTTCTGTGTCTGATATTTTAATACTTTACTTAACATGATGTTCTTTAGTTCCATCTCTGTTGTTACAAATGGCAGAATTTCATTTTTATGGCTGAATAGGATTCTATTGTGTATATGTAAAATATTTTTATCCATAAATCTGATGGTGGATACCTTGGTTGTTTCCCTATTTCACTACTGTAAAAGTGTTGCATAAACATGGTAGAGCAGGTATCTCTTTGATAATGATTACTTGTCTTTTGGATGTATACCTAACAGTGAGATTACTGGGTCATAAGGCAGTACAATTTTTGGTTTAAAAAAACCCCATACTTTTTGAATGAATATTTCTGTTTGTGTTAATATTCCATTATCTGGATATGCTAAAGACATTTGATTACTTCCATGTTTTGGTGATTATAAACAAACTGCTGCAGACACCAATATATGAGTTTTTTGCATGGATGCAAGTTTTCAGATCACCTGGATAAATATCAGGCACGATTGCTATATTTAGTTATGTTAAAACAGCCAAAATGTTTTCTAGAGTGGTTGTATAATTTTACATTCCTGTCAAAAACGAATGTGCTCCTGTTGTTCAACATCTGTGTCTGTTTTTTGTCTGCCAATGTTCTTGCTTTTGGCCATTCTTATATACGGTATATAAGTGCAGTGATATCTAATTGCTCTTTTCAAAAATATTTATTATTTATTTTAAAGGCAGAATAATAGTGATGGAGGGGAGAGGGAGAGATACAGGGAGGTAGGAAGGTAGGGAAGTAGAGAGGGAGAGGGAGAGGGAGAGGGAGAGGGAGAGGGGGAGAGAGAGAGAGAGAGAGAGAGAGAGAGAGAGAGAGAAAATCTTCCTCTGTTCCCAGGTACATCGGCATGAAACTGGATTGGAAACAGAGTACCAGGACAAGAACTGTCACTCCCGAATGAAATGCCAGTTATCTCAAATGGCCATCTATCACCACAGTGTTTGTCCCTAATTGCTGTTTTAATTCAAATTTACCTAATAGTATATGATGATGAGCATCTGTTCATATGCTTATTTTAATCCATACATCTACTTTAGTGAGTCATTTGTTCAGGTCTTTCATCCCTTGTTTTTAAATCATGCTGTCCATTTCTTGTTTTTATTGATTTTGACTAGTTCTTTGTATTATTTGGGTATAAATATGTATCAGGGTTTTCTAGAGAAAGAGAATCAATAATGTACCATATATACATCTACACATGTTGTGAACCTCAAAAAGTGCATGGAAAATGGAATTTACATGATAAGTGTTTTTTTGAAAAAAATTAAAATTCATTCACACAATGGGTGTTAAGGAAGGAAGAATGAAGGAAGGAAGGGAAGGAAGAAGAGAGGGAGGGAAAGAAGAAGGACATAAGGAGAGAGGATAGGAGAGAGGAAGGGAATATCACTGAATTCTTAGAACTGTATCTCTGGTATATATTTGAAGTAGGCAAGCATACAGGTTAAAATTGATTAGGTTTGTGAGCTGGAAACCACGCCCCTTTGTGACCTCACACCCTACCTGATACCTTCACCACGCCCCTGTGTGACCTCATGCCCCTACCTGGCCACACCTGGGTGCCCACCAGCCAATCAGGTTAATTAACCACTCCCCACTGGAAGAGGAGTAAAAGCCTGGGACATGGTGTGTCTTCCCCTTTGCTTCTTTGCCCTGGCCTCTTTCCAGGAGGGGGCTTGCTGTAGCCCGGTGCCTCCAGGACAGGTGGCCTTCAGGCCACCTGCCCTAGACTTCCTGGCCTAGATGCTCCTCCATATGGCTGGTTCCTGGTGCTCAGTATGAACCCAGATTTACCCCTCTCTCTTAGGTAAAGCTCTCACTCTCCTATGTATCTTTCTCACTAAATAAAAGCCTAAAATGTACTATGCTGCCTTGTTTATTTATGCCAGTATTTAGAATTCTTCTCTAAATATTAGGCAAGAACCCTCTTGGGCTTATTAATATTGGGGATTTATTAATAACATATGACGATATCGTATGGCACCCCAAATTCTGGTAACATATGTGGCATCCCAGATGGCACTTCTGGGGCCACATTTTCATATATATTTTAGGGGGTCATTTCTGATATCATATTGACTGTTCCCTTTATATTAATATCACACTACCATGAAAAAATCAAGAATTATATGTGAAAACGATAAAGTCCTTAAGTTAAAAAAGAGTTCACGAAGACTGCATATTACAAAAAGGTAGAATTCTGGCTAATAATAAACTTAATCTTATGGGTACATCAAAAAAATGGAATTAAAATATAACGAAAATATTTCATGATCTTATTGAAGCCCTCCCATATGTATAGTTGGAGAAATTAACTCACATCATAGTGGAGGCTGAGAGGCCTACAATTAGCTGATTAGCCTGCTGGAAATCAAAGAAAGGTGATTGTGTAATTCAGTCCAAATCTGAATATAGTTTTATTTGGCCTCCTATCTGGATACCCCATGAGCGAGTCAAACTTACTGGATCTTAGCCAAAAGGCCAAGTGATAACTCAGTCAAACTGACACATGACATTAACTATCACCTAGTCCTGTTCCACAGGTGTCACTGTCAGTCTGTGATTCGTCTTATCCTGCTGATGGTGTCTTGTGCACAGCCTAACTTTCTAATGAGCAAATCTGGCTTATTAACTTTGCCTGTGATGTTGTATCAAAAAATCATCATCAGAGTCAGTGTTGAGGCACATTGGGTGAAGCCGTTGCTTGCAGCGCTAGCATCCCGTATTGAAGCACTGCTTTGAATCCTAGATATTCCTCATCTAAATCAGCTCCCTGCTAATGCACCTTGGAAAGCAATGGAAGATGGTCCAAGTGCTTAGGCCCCTGCTATCCACAGTGGACACACAGACAGAATTCCTGGCTCCTGGCCTCAGCCAGGCCCAGCCCTGGCTAATGCAGCTATCCATATGGGTAGTGAACCAGTGGATGGAAGATGTCTTTCTCTACCTCTCAAATAAATAAATAAATCTTTAAAAAATATCATTACCTGGGGCTGGTGCAGTGGAGCAGTGGGTTAATGCCCTGGCCTGAAGCGCTGGAATCCCATATGGGTGTTGGTTCGAGACCCGGCTGCTCTATTTCCTATCCAGCTCT
This sequence comes from Oryctolagus cuniculus, assembly GCF_051225735.1. Lineage (NCBI taxonomy): Eukaryota > Metazoa > Chordata > Mammalia > Lagomorpha > Leporidae > Oryctolagus > Oryctolagus cuniculus. The sequence goes on from NC_142880.1 coordinate 48,188,851, forward strand.
CTACTATGGCCTGGGAAAGTAGTAGAAGATGGCCCAAGTCCTTGGGCCCCTGCACCCACATGGGAGACCAGAAAGAAGCTCCTGGCTCCTCGCTTCGGATCAGTGCAGCTCTGGCTGTTGCAGCCAATTGGGGAGTGAACCATCGGAAGGAAGACCTCTCTCTCTCTCTCTCTGCCTCTCCTCTCTCTGTGTAACTCTCAAATAAATAAATCTTTAAAACAAAGTCATTACCACACCCTAAATTTTTTCCTATGTTATAGAAGTTTTATAGCTTTAACTTTTACATTTAAGACTATGATAAATTTTGAGATAATTTTTGTGAAAGATGTAACATCTAGGTCTAGATTCATTTCTTCTCACTTGAATGTCAAATTCTTTATATTATCTGGGTTTGATGCCAGAGGCCTGCTAATGAGGAGATGGCTCAATTAGTTCAGTCTCAGCAACCCGAGACCCTACTGAGTTCTCAGCTTCTGGCTTCACACTGGTCCAGCCCTAGATGTTGCATTTGTGGAGTACATTTTTCTGTCTCTGTCTCTGTATTTCTATCTCTCTGCATTTTAAATTACTTAATTAGTTAATTAAAAATCTACAGTTAAACTATATTTACATAGTCCAAGTAAGAAATGATGTTTTGTTGCTAGGTTGTTTCTGCTATGAATCTATATATTTATGCTTCTAGTGATTACAGTATAACTTATTCTTGTCCTTGAAATTAATTAAATAAGGGTATACTGTGTGGTCTTTACATTTAGCAAAATATTATTATTATTTTTACAGGCAGAGTGGACAGTGAGAGAGAGAGAGAGAGAGAGAGAGAAAGGTCTTCCTTTTTTTGCCGTTGGTTCACCCTCCAATGGCTGCCACGGCTGGCGCGTTGCGGCCGGTGCACTGCGCCTATCCGAAGGCAGGAGCCAGGAGCCAGGTGCTTATCCTGGTCTCCCATGTGGGTACAGGGCCCAAGCACTTGGGCCATCCTCCACTGCACTCCCAGGCCACAGCAGAGAACTGGCCTGGAAGAGGGGCAACCGGGACAGAATCCGGCGCCCCGACCGGGACTAGAACCCGGTGTGCCGGCACCGCTTGTCGGAGGATTAGCCTAGTGAGCCGCGGCGCCGGCCCATTTAGCAAATTTTTAAAGAAAATATACACACCAGCTAAATTAATTACCATAATTACTGCTTTGTGCATCTGTTTTATAGCAAACAAAGCTCCTCTCTTTTCAATGCATGCCAGGTGAATTATTGTGACATTCTAAAGGTTTTTTGGGTATGCTTCACTAGCAATATTTACTTCAAAAATTTTAACATGAATTATTGCCTCTTATTCTCTTGTGGTGCTGAGTTGTATCAACAGGATGTGGTTTCCTGTGTATCATTTTTCATTTGCTTGTTTCTTATTACTTTCCTGGTAAACAATTGTAGGTGCCCACTCACTGTACATTACCCACTGACTACTGCTTCCCAATCACCTTGATATGTAGCAGCTATAACTGGGAATTGCTCTCTGCTGAATACAGGTTCATAACATTAAAAACGCACCTATGGTTATAAACATTACATGCTGAGCCTCATTCATGGGCCTAACATATCTTTACTTTCCATGACTAATTATATTCATAAAGCAGATAATTCCAAAATGTTCCTTATATTTTTACTAAAAAAGATCTGAGATAGAAATATAGTACAGATTTGGTTCATTATGTAATAACACAGAAGAGTATAAAATAATATAATAATCAGTTACTTAATTTTGTTCTTAATTTGTTCAGTTGCTCATTTCTTTATACAGTATTTAGTATGTTACAGAAAATATACTACATTCCCAAAGTTTCTGTAAGGGGACATTTAAGCCACTTGATAATACATCAAATGAAGTGTACATTGGCATGCAAATTCAAGGACTTCCAACCTAAATTCACTGAAATAGAATCCAGGGCAGTGGGACCCAGGCATGAGTAATTTTTTTTTTTTTTTTGACAGGCAGAGTGGACAGTGAGAGAGAAAGACAGAGAGAAAGGTCTCCCTTTTGCCATTGGTTCACCCTCCAATGGCTGCTGTGGCCAGCGCACCACACTGATCCAAAGCCAGGAGCCAGGTGCTTCTCCTGGTCTCCCATGTGGGTACAGGGCCCAAGCACTTGGGTCATCCTCCACTGCACTCCCAGGCCATAGCAGAGAGCTGGCCTGGAAGAGGGGCAGCTGGGACAGAATCTGGTGCCCCGACCGGGACTAGAACCTGGTGTGCCGGCGCCGCAGGTGGAGGATTAGCCTACTGAGCCGCGGCGCCGGCTGGCATGAGTAATCTTAACAAGCTCCTCCAGTGATTTTCATGAATGAAAAGATTTGAGATGTTTACATAAAGTCTGTGACACATGTTGGTTGACCTCCAGGTGCTCATAGTTCATTGTGCTATCTATCTATTTCAAATAATAAGCATGAATACTGAGATATTTCGGTATACTTAGAAGTTCCATTAACCAATTTCAAACTGATGAAATCATATGTCTTGGCAGTAATTCTTCTCTCCAAATGACTTATTGTCATGACGTAGGCATCTAGAAAATTCATTGTTAGCTATTCAACTGCTATTTAAGTATTCCAACATTTAATAGATATATGCCATATACAGTCAGCTGCAAATTCTGACTATTCTCCAACTGACTTCATCAAATAGTTGGACTTTCATAAATTTTTGTCTGCATAAAACACAAAAATATTTAAACATTTATATATACCTGTCCATCGATAATACAATTTCAGAAATCTGTTTTCTTGTTCATCATCACCAACACAATGTGTGCTGAATGTGGTTTCTGTTTTGTATAAAATGTGGGATATAAGGGTAGGCATTTACCATTGTGGTTAAGATGCCTAAGTCCAATCTCAGTGTACCTGGGTTAGATTTCCAGCTTCAGCTCCAGCTCTTGACTCCAGTTTCTTGCTAGTGCAGCAGTGATGGTTGAAGTAATTGTATTCCTGCCACCCACCCACATGTTTAGCCTGTACTGTGTTCCTGACTGCTGGCTTCAGACTTTCCCATCCATTTCTTTACCATCCATTGCAGGCATTTGGAGAGTGAACAAGTGGATAAGAACTCTCACAGTCTCTATCTCTTTCTCTCTGCCTCTCAAATAATTAGAAAATGTCATTTATATTTACACAGACTACATCATATAATATAATAATGTTGTGACTAGAGTGTTCAATGATACGGAATTAGATACACAAATCTGCAATGTTAAAAATTAAGATAAGTAAGATAATATATTTTAGTAAAATGCAAACAAAACTGACTTGAGGTCATAATTCAAAGTAATCAAAATGAAAGAGTGCGAGAAAACTACCTTGTAGGAGTGACCACTCCTTGTAGGTTGTAGAGGAATATGAATATGGAGGCATGGAAAGAAGACCTAATATTCAGCAGGAGTAAGTATGGCAATATAGGATATTGAACAGACAAATTTTTCTTTAGTGGATAATGTAACAGAAAAAATAGAGATTTGACAAGCCATGATTAAAGCATTCTTCAAATATGTTAATATTTTGTTCCTCAAGTGAATGAAAGTCCAAAATCTCTTGATGCCACTGTGCAAAGTCAAGATTGGCTCAACTTCACTAGTTTCAGTCTTCTGTCTTCGTCACTGGATACGGATGTGCAACTGCATGGTTATCTTTTTTTTTTTTTTTTTTTTTTGACAGGCAGAGTTAGACAGTGAGAGAGAGTTATAGACAGTGAGAGAGAGACAGAGAGAAAGGTCTTTCTTCCGTTGGTTCACTCCCCTAATGGCTGCCACGGCCAGCGCTGCGCCGATCCTAATCCAGGAGCCGGGTGCTTCCTCCCTGTCTCCCATGCGAGTACAAGGACCCAAGCACTTGGGCCATCCTCTTCTGCCCTCAGGACCACAGAAGAGAGCTAGACTGGAAGAGGAGCAACCGGGACTAGTACCTGGCACCCCAACCAGGGCTAGAACCTGGAGTGCCGGCGCTGCAGGCGAAGGATTAGCCAAGTGAGCCACGGCGCTGGCCTGCATGCTTATCTTTATAGTTACTTTTAGTACATTTGAGGCCCTAAGATTCTTGTGTATAATAAATTAAACCTTAGATTTTTATTTCTTTTTTGCTATACCATTTATTCATATTTTCTTGTTAAAGAAAAATATGTCAGATGTTATAAAGACACTGGAATCTTGAATTTTTATAACTGCATATTTGGCTTCAAGCTGCAACTCATGTAATTAACAATCATAAATTCATGGAGGTAGACATTGTAATGATTTTGTGGGAAGATTCAATTTTTCCTCCTCTACACTTTCATCTCTTCTTAGCATTAAAATTTATGGTGAGACATTTTATATAGGTTGAAGAGAAAAGGAAGGAGAATTCTCAGGTTGTATATGGAATGTGATTCAAGAAGTCTCTTTGCATATATATCTCAGATACTTTTTACCATTCATTCCAGGAAAGAATGAGTGGCCGAAAGTTTAAATAACTTTCTGAAATCACAAGATTCAAAGTTCTAAAATCTGATATCACCCTCAAGACTTCCTGACACCAAAAGCTTAATGCTAGTGTGACATTAGGGTAAACAATGCAGACCTTAAAGCTTGTGTTGTCTACAGGATAGAGTGAGGCTATGTGAGAGGCGGAGAGCTGGAGATGCAGGGGGAGTAGGGGGAGGGGAGAGAGGGAGTAGGTAGAAGAGTAAGGAGATGAAAGAGAGGACATCACCTCAAAAGTAGGGATGACCTCTATGAATCTGGAGATATATAAATGACAGATGCAAAGAGAATAGAGTTGTGTTGATACATCATGAATCATGCTTCTTAGAATGTTTTATTTCCATTTTTGCTTTATTTAAATTGTATTTTTAATATTTATTATTAGTGTTTCAATGTGATCTATGTTTTCAAAAGCCGTTTTTCTAGTTGATGCATTTAATAGCTATTCTGGCAAAACTACAGGGTTGCCAGATCAGTTTGTGACTGTTCAAATTTCATTATAACTATTCCTTTCAGTGGAAACTTACTGGGATGGCACTATGTGGTAGAAAAGTATTTAAATAGGAGTAAATCTCAGAAGTGATAATAATGATGGTGGTATTAAAAATACCAGCTGGCTGGCGCCGCGGCTCACTAAGCTAATCCTCCGCCTTGCGGCACCGGCACACCAGGTTCTAGTCCCAGTCGGGGTGCCAGATTCTGTTCTGGTTGCCCCTCTTCCAGGCCAGCTCTCTGCTGTGGCCAGGGAGTGCAGTGGAGGATGGCCCAGGTGCTTGGGCCCTGCACCCCATGGGAGACCAGGATAAGTACCTGGCTCCTGCCATTGGATCAGCGCGGTGTGCGCAGCACACACTGGCCGTGGAGGCCATTGGAGGGTGAACCAACGGCAAAAGGAAGACCTTTCTCTCTGTCTTTCTCTCTCACTGTCCACTCTGCCTGTCAAAAGAAAAATACCAGCAATAATTATGTATTTCATCCATAAACCATGCCTGGTACTAGGAAGAATGCATTCAGCTGATCCCCTCACTAAATCATCATATGCAGTGCATATTAGAGTTCACATATTATTCTCCCATTTACAAAACAGCAATTACAAGAATTGAAAGGTTAAGAAAGTTGCTCAAGGGTAGATAGGTGTGATACAGCACATTTCAGGCCATGCAATTAGGAGTCAGGGTGCTGTCTTTTTCTCAACTGGCATCTTAACAAGCGTGAGGTGATACTTCATTTTTGTTTTGATTTGCATTTCCTTATTCTATGTGACGTTGATGCTAAAAGATGTTTTATACCAAATTGTCCAAAAGAACTCAAATTAGGATTTCATCAACATATCTGCACTCTTATAACAATTGTACTATTACTCACAATAGCCAAGATATGGAAATATCTAAATGTCTAACTACCAATGAATAGATAAGAAAATGTGGAACAGGGCACGATGTGGTACTGGATTAAGGTCCACCTGTGAGACCAGTATCCTATATGAGCATCAGTTTGAGGCCAGATTGCTCCATTTCCAGCCCAGCTTCCTGTTAATGCTCCTGGGAAATCAGCGCAGAATGACCTAAGTACTTGGGTTCCTGCCACCCACGTGGAAGACCCAGATGGAGTCCCCAGTTCTTGGATTTGGACTGGCTCAGTCCCAGCCACTGCAGCCATCTGGGAAGTGAACCAGCTGACGGAAGATCTCTTTTTCTCTGTCTCTACTTCTCTTTTTGTAACTCTGACTTTCAACTAAGTAAATAAACTTAACAAAAAAAAAAACAGTAAAAATATACATACATACAATGAAATATTAAGGAAATCCTGTCATATTTGACCATATGCATGAATGGTAGGCTAAGTGAAATAAAGTGTCAGAAGCACAAATATTGTATGATTGCACTTCTATGTCATATTTAAAATATTCACTCATAGGAGCAGAGAGTAGCATGATGGTCACAAGGGATAACTTCCACACCAGTGCCTTCTGTCATCTGAACACCACCTTGTAACCCAAGCCAGTGGTACAATGGGTTATCAGATACTTATGATGCCAGCATCCCACATCAGAGCACCAATTCAAGTGCCTGCTGCTCTGCTTCCAATCCAGCTCCCTGCTGATGTGCCTGAGAAAGCAGCCAAAGATGACCCAAGTGTTTCAGGAGTTCATGGAGTTCCAGGCCTCTAACATTGGTCTGGCCCAGCTCCTTCCATTGTGGCCATCTGGGGAGTGGTCAGTGGATGTTAGATCTCTTTTTGTGTCTCTCCCTCTCTGTGTCATGTGGCCTTTCAAATAAATAAAATATTTTTACAATTTTTTAAAAAGATGTTAAAATATTTGAGGCTGTGTTGAGTGGAATATTCCATATTTTATTGCATCTTGCATCTAATTTTAAAGTTCAATTCTTAAGACACTTGTGGAGAATTCAAGTGACTACTGAAGTCTTTGGGAATAAGATTGTGAATGTATTCAGGATGGTTGTAGTATAGTCAAGGAGCCACATATAAAATCTGAACATAATTAGAAAATGAAAGCAAAGTAATCCCTCGGCTTTTAAGAATGTGCTTACATTCTTATTGCCTTTGATCTTTTAAGTGTAACTCACAGTGAACATATTACAGAATTAAACAATTAACCATGATACCACTATATTTCCTTAGAAATTTTAAAAATAATAAGAGATGTACATATGTGACAATATTTTGGGGAAGTTACTTTACTGATTGTGTTTTTATTAATAATTCAATGTCAAGTATGTGGATATCATTAGTGCAAAGATAAATTCATTGTCAATTGTTAATTAACAAGTATTCATGTCATAATGACTGGTATCATTCAGAGGCAATATGGTGAAATCATGTCAATAGGGTAAAAATTATGTAATTTCCTTATAAGTACAGATGAAGACCACAGAAAGAAATAGAAATATTATATTGTTCACTGAAACATGACGATTATTATAGAAAAACTGTTGTTCACAAGAAATGGGCTTACTCATGTGTTATAGCCCTGTCTGTTGATGCTCTTGATTGATTCAAGGATTGAATGAGAAATAATAGTAGCTTGGATAGGTTGTGCCATTTATTTTATGTAAGCTAAATGGAAATTATTTAATAATTGGATACTCTATTTAACTGCCAGCAAATTGGTAGTAACAAAATGCTTAAATGATGATCCCCAAACATTTGAGCATTTGTTGAGTTATATACATATGGAATATTGCTGTTCTCTTGTGTGATCGAAAAAAGGTTATAGGATTAGTAACGAACAGACAGCCCGAGGTACGGAGACGCTATTCCTCAATACACGGCAGTGATTCTGTTCCTTTGATGACAGAGTCAGTAGAATTCACTATCTTTTGGAAGATGAGTACAGAAGTATAAATCTTATATAATTTGTAAGTGAGGATCTTAATCAGTGTCTAAATATGAATATTTTTGTATCAACATGATATATAGAGAAGAAAAAGGATAATGAGCCAACACTGAAGGCTAGTTTTCTGTTTCCTTGACTTCATGGAATAATATTTTGTTGACTCATAAAATTAAAAATGGGAAAAGTGTCATTTTTGTTCATCACTGAGAATACTGAGTAAGGAGGGGCTGGTGCTGTGGCATAGCGGGTGAAGCTGCCGCCTGCAGTGCCGGAATCCCATATTGGCTCCTGTTCGAGTCCCGGCTGCTCCACTTCCAATCTGGCTCTTTGCTGTGTCCTGGGAAGGCAGTGGATGATGGCCCAAGTCCTTGGGCCCCCGCACCGGAGTGGGAGGCCCGGGATGGGGGGACTCTTGGCTCTTGGCTTCAGATAGGCACACCTCTGGCCATTGCGGCCAAATGGGGAGTGAACCAGTGGATGGAAGGCTTCTCTCTCTCTCTCTCTCTCTCTCTTTCTCTCTCTCTGCCTCTCTTTCTCTCTCTGTGTAACTCTGACTTTCAGATAAATAATTTAAAAAAAAAAAAGAATATTGAGTAAGAAAACAAGTTGCTCAAAAAAAGGATTTGTTTTCTTTGAAAAACTAACATTTATTGAGAATCTGCTCTGTAGCAAAAATATCAAAAGCTATTATCTCACACATGTTGCACAGAGATGCAAATGGCCAGGTAGTATAATCAGACATGTAAAATAGAAAGTTCAGTCAAATGGTAAAATTTGTTCATCCAATGATCATATTATATCATAATTTGGTAGATTAGAAGAAGCTAACACATATACAACTTCTCACATCTCTATCTGTATGCATTGAAATTGATATAAATATCTCTTTAATCTTTTCATAAAAAACAAAGTAGTATCTGACATCCAAAAAGTGAGAAGTAACAGTTCCTATGTTTCTGAAACTTTTCATACCCAAATCTCCAGAAAGAATTACCCATATATGCAGGCTGAGATTTGAATGCAAGATATTTATCTGGGATAAACTGTGATAGCAAGCAGAAGAGGGCAGAAAGCCGACAGGGGGAAGTATTCTGTGAATTAGGTCTAATGAAATTCAGGCTAATGTATCAGAAACCTATGGCAAGTTAATTGCCTACGTGAGTTTGCAGCCTTGGAGCAAAATATTCAGGCCTTTATGCATCCCATACTATTTAGACACTGGATGAAGGCTTTCCTGGACATACAATGCTGGAACTTCAGGTAAGAAGTCTAGCAGCTGCTGAAATGGACGTGAGGCATCTGGAAGCTAGAAGCAGAATGCTAATCACAGTCTCCAGAGAGAGAGAGAGAGAGAGAAAGGAAGGGAAAGAAAGATCTTCCATCCTCTGTTTCACCCCCTACAGCAGTCAGGGCTGGGCCAGGCCAAAACAAGGAGCTGAGAATTCAATTTAGGCTTCCCAAGTGAGTGTCAGGCTCCCACATACTTGAGCCATCAGCTGCTGTCTCTCAGTGTGTGCACTAGCAGGAAGCTGTGTCAAAAGCAGAGGAGATGGAACTTGAACTGGGATTCCAAAATGATATTGCCTCCCAAGTGGCATATTGGCAGTCGCACAGAAAGCTCACTCCATTCATTATTTTCTTTTCTCTCAATTCCATTGTTTTGTGTTTCATATTGCTATCACACTGCCTTATGTATGACCACAATACTTAGTTACTTCTTAATTTAAATCATTGTCTTTTCCTACTTGAATTAAAAGTTCAAAAGATTATGGTTTTAGTTGTTTTATTTTCATTGCTGTCCCTCATTGTCCTTAGTGTGCTGTACATTGAGATTTAATGCTATAACTAGTACTCAAACAGTATATTTCACTTTATGTTTCTGTGTGGGAGCAAACTGTTGAAATCTTTACTTAATGTATGCTAAACTGATCTTCTGTATATAAAGAGAATCGAAAATGAATCTTGATGTGAATGGAAGGGGGGAGGGAGAGGGAAAGGGGAGGATTGCGGGTGAGAGGGAAGTTATTGGGGGGGAAGCCATTGTAATCCATAAGCTGTACTTTGGAAATTTATATTCATTAAATAGAAGTTAAAATAAATAAATAAATACATATGAATATGTAAGTCTGTTATATAGGCTTATATTATTGGAACTATTTTAGTGAAATCCTAAGAATTAGCTTGGTCCAAAAAAAACTAGTGAAGAATTCTAAGACAAGAACGTAAGATGTTCCAGGTAGATGTACCAAAAAAAAAAGAATCTAAGGAGAGTGGTAATGCAAGTGTATGATGATGAAAAGTGTCTTTCCTTACGCTGAGAGTTGTTAAGAGTTATTCCTTCATTTACCTAGTTGTCATAGTGCACCCACCAGAATTTCCTAGTTCTAGATGTTTAGAGAAATCACTGTTCTCATGAAGCTTACACTCTGGGGAAGGCAGATTAGGAAAGAACAAAAGTAAGAGTTAACTAAATCATTATAGCAAGTGAAGTGGTGATAATTGCTAGGAGGAAAGAAAATATTTTATCTGAGTTTACAGTTTTAACTAGGAAAAATATAGTGCTGTTTTTAATTAACTAGTACTTTCTCACAAGAGCTGATTATTAAAATTGTAGGAATTTTGAATGTTAGTTCATACACACAACCACTTTTTTTTTTTTTTTTTTTTTACAGGCAGAGTGGACAGTGAGAGAGAGAGAGAAAGGCCTTCCTTTGGCGTTGGTTCACCCTCCAATGGCCGCTGCAGCCGGCGCACTGTGCTGATCTGAGGGCAGGAGCCAGGTGCTTCTCCTGGTCTCCCATGGGGTGCAGGGCCCAAGCACTTGGGCCATCCTCCTCTGCACTCCCTGGCCACAGTGGAGAGCTGGCCTGGAAGAGGGGCAACTGGGACAGAATCCGGCACCCCGACCGGGACTAGAACTCGGTGTGCCGGCACCACTTGGCGGAGGATTAGCCTATTGAGCCGAGGCACTGGCCTTACAACCACTGTTAACATTAAAAGATATAAACTTACAATTCTATTTTAAAAATAAAATATGAAAAGCTCAACAAATCTTAATTTTGCCCCTATATTTTAATATTATCTATACACTTGATGTTATTTATGTCTATTGCATCTATATGGCAACTGTAGAACAAAGTATTACTGTTAATATTTCCCAACTCCATGTTCTGTGATGTCAATTTGGTAACACAATATTAGCAGCAGTGGGGATATTTTCATCATGGCAATCATCAACTGATACTAAATCTGAATTGAATTTTATTGGATGTATGATTGTCTGGACTTGAGAAACTAAAGAAGAAATCCTAAAGCAGAGAAAATGTAAATGTGTAGTGACTTATTGCTTGATAATAGCAAATAAAGAAATATTACTTTAAATAATAAAATTATTTTTTCGATTTATCAAAAAGTGGCTTCTATTATTGATGAATAAGTAATGTTCAGATAAATATCATTTATCCACACATTAATGTACATAAGATTATCAAATAATATGAAACCAGATCTAAAAATGTTTGTCATTTAAATGAGAAATTTCATTACTGAATCAGAAAGCATTCAAAGCTTTATTTGCAGGATATTGTTAATATTTGAATTTCAAAAATAGGCTGGATTTAGATGGAAGACTGACAAATATCAATGAAAGCACTTTTAAGAGTCAAATTACTAAGAGAAATTTCTAAAAAGTATATTTATAATAACTTATAAATTGGGAGCTACATGTGTTTTATATCTCCATGTATTTTTATGGTTGTGAAATCTTCATCCAGCATGTGAATTGGTTATGGTATCATCATTCCATATCTGAGTGCCTGGGTTCCATCTCCAGCTTTGACTCCTGACTACTAAGTAAAATCAATGCAGACGCTGAGAGGCAGTGCTGATGATCATCTAGTTGGATCATTGCTACCTGTTTTACAGACCTGGAGTGTCATCTCAGCTCCTGGCTCTGACCCCAGTTTAGCCTTGTCCTTTGAAGACATTTGGAAAGTGAACAGAGGATAGCAGCTTTCATTTTCTCTCTAATTGCCTTTCTGTTTCAATTAAAACACATATATACTCTTACAAATGTATACATCTCAATTTAAAAATTGACTGCGAGGGTAAAGACTTGAAAAATGTGTTTCAAGCAAAATGAATCACATGCAGCCCGGCGCCGCAGCTCACTAGGCTAATGCTCCTACTGCAGCGCCGGCACCCCGAGTTCTAGTCCCGGTTGGGGTGCCGGATTCCGTCCTGGTTGCTCCTCTTCCAGTCCAGCTCCCTGCTATGGCCCAGGAAGGCAGTGGAGGATGGCCCAAGTGCTTGGGCCCTGCACTAGCATGGGAGACCAGAAGGAAGCATCTGGTTCCTGGCTTTGGATCAACGCAGCGCGCCGGCTGTGGCGGCCATTTCGGGGGTGAACCAACAGAAAAGGAAGACCTTTCTCTCTGTCTCTCTCTCTCTGTCTAACTCTGCCTGTCCAAAAAAAAAAAAAAAAAAAAAAAGAATCACATACACAAATACACAAATATCTTAAATGTTTGCTTTCTGTATTGTTTGAGGAACCTTAAAGAAGCCAGCATATCTAACACAGAAAGAGCATGGAAGACCATGGAGGAGAGCAGAATGACAATGAGTCAGATCATTCATGGCATGCATACTATTATAAAGTTTTGCCTTTGACTATCTGTGAGTTGGGAAGTTATTCCTAGGTTTTCAGCAAAGAAGTTTCATGATATCATATATTTTAATATCATTAATTGGGATATGGTGATGACGACAGACTACATGAAATATAGGTGTAATCAGGGCTTTGCATTTGGAAAAAATTACCATAAAATTGGTTAAATGGAAATGAGGAAATGTGGTTAGATTCCGGGCATATTTTGAAGGGACATTGACTGATGGAACAGCAGGATGTGAAGTAAATTAGAAATGGAAGATGATCTAAAGTGTTTGGACTGAGAAGCAAAAGATTCTGAATAGAACTGCATGGCAGGAGGTCATTAGAAAACAGGATTCAATTTTTAAAAACAAAATCAATTTATTTTGAAGGAGTTACAGAGAAAGAGAGAGATTGATTTTCCATCTACAAGTTCACTCCCTAGAGGGCTGCAATGGCCAGTGCTGGGGCAGGCCAAAGCCAGGAGATTTCCCACATGGGTGGCAGGGGCCCAAGTATTTGGACCAAATTCCGCTGCTTTTTCCAGGCCATTGGCAGGGAGCTAGATGGGAAGTGGAGCCGCCAAGATAAACCATTACATCATAGGATTCAGCTTTACCTGCTATGCCGCATCACTGGCCCCAGGATTCAGTTTTGGAATGCTGTGTGGTATGTGGCTTGGAGAGATGTTCAGTTGGCATATAGCCTATTGTTATGTAGAGGAAAAGTCCTTACTAGCAACATAAAATAATATTTAAAGCACTTAATCTAGTGATACTAGCAAAGCAATGAGTGGGTAAAAAAAAAAAAAAAAAAAAAAAGCTAAACATGGAGTAATGGCACTCAACAGTGTCACAAGATTGGGAAAAAAGGCTGAACCAATATATGCCCAGTGATTACTGGGGAAGAAGAAAGCAACAGGGTGTGGCATCTTGAAACCACGAAGTATTGTGAGAAATAGAAACTGATCTACTATAACAAATGTTGCTGCTAAGTCGAATACACTAAATTCTGAGCAGCAGGCAAAATGAATTTGATTCAGAAACATAATGAGAAATGCGACGATGCAACCTAAGTTGAGCAGTGGATTTGAAATGGAGAAAATGATATGTGATATGTGAGACACTGCAAAGCATCTCCACAAGGACATGAAAACTGGAAGTGGAGTCTGTGGAACAGGGTGTGATTTAATGGCACTCAGGCATTTACTGAAGGACCCGGGTCAGAGGAGAGTCCTCATGAGCTTTAAAGCTATCTACACCTAAGACTGATGAGTACTTGAACACAAGGCATTTATTAGAAAGTCTGTGGTGAGCAATCTGGATAATAACGATCATTATTAAGAGAAGAATGGGGATGACCTCATTCTAACCCAGCATAATGAAGGCCTAATTACAGCCCTAAATTGCACTCTAACAAATCGTTTTCTCTTAAATCATATACTAAAAAATTGTCAGCTGGGACAGAAGAATTACCTTTTATAATAAGTGAGGTAAATAATGAATATAAACTAATAAAGACTGATTAGTATGACTGAATTTAACATTGCTTTATTTCATTCCACAAATATGATTTTAGTTGGATGAATTATTCCTTGACATTAGCAAAGTTTAATTCAAGTTTAATCAGAAAGAATAATAACAAGTAGACTACACTGAATTTTCCTCAAATTTGGAGGATCATTTGCATCAGACAGAGACCATTTAGTAGCATTCACAAAAATAGAAAACGTATTTCAAGAGTAGAGGAAAATATTTTTCAGAAAAAAATTATAAGAAAAAAAGGAAATCCTGTCTTTAATAATAAAATGGATGCAACTGAAAACCATTATACTTAATGAAATTAGCTAGTCCTCAAAACAAAAACATGATATGTTTTCCCTAATCTGTGGTAACTAATAGAGTACTTAAAATGCAATGCATAGGAGTGATGCTGACATTTTGAGATTTGATGATTGTTTACAGCTCTTGTCTCTACTGTTCAGGAACGGTATTTCCTTCCTCATACTATTTGTAGAACTCTTTACTTAGTGTAGAGTTAGTCTTATGAGCATAAAGTAAAGTGAAAACAGATCTTTGTAAAAATTAAGAGTGGGAACAGGAGAGAGAGGAAGAAGGGTGGGAAGGAGAGTTTGGTGGGAAGAATCACTATGTTCCTAAATCTGTATATGTGAAATGCATGAAATGTATATACCTTAAATAATTTTTTAAAAAGTAATAACATTTGAAAATTTATTTCCAAAGTTACTGATTCACAGCCCTTTTCTGCCTCCTTTTTATTAGTTATCAATGTTATTAGTTAGTTATCAAAAGTCCCTTCCTTGTCAAGCTATATCCTACAAGATACTTGCCAACCTGAACTAATATTAAACATAAAATTCCCTCTAGTAGCTTTGTATTCCTAATATTTCTACATTCTTGGAAGTAGCCTATGAATTTGTCCCAGATCCATTGACTTTTGTTTCTTGAGTTGTACTTGCATTGATTTGTTTTTGTTTTTGCAGCAGGTTTTGTGAGGTGGCTTGGGACCCCACAGTCTGGGAGCAGCAGCTTTCTAATTTTTCATGCCAAGGCCATTCTTCACTGTCTCGCTAGCCATTCAATGCTTTCCTATTTTGTTAGTTAGTAGAGGGATCTGTCAGAAACTGAAGAAGG
This sequence comes from Oryctolagus cuniculus, assembly GCF_051225735.1. NCBI lineage: Eukaryota > Metazoa > Chordata > Mammalia > Lagomorpha > Leporidae > Oryctolagus > Oryctolagus cuniculus. The sequence continues at coordinate 48,204,011 of NC_142880.1, forward strand.
CACATAAGGCAGCCAATAAACTTAGCAGAACAAATATTTCATTAATGAAGGAAATGTAATGGAGACTAAATAGAAGGTTTTGGGTCTCTAGATATATTAGAGAATTCTTTGCACAGAGTTTGTTTTAATTTGAAGAGGGGTGAGTAATGGGCAGACTTGTTAAAATACCACCTTTGAAAGTCTGCATACCGGCCGGCGCCGCGGCTCAATAGGCTAATCCTCCACCTAGCGGTGCCAGCACACCGGGGTTCTAGTCCTGGTTGGGACAGCACGCCGGCCATAATGGCCATTTGTGGGGTGAACCAATGGAAGGAAGACCTTTCTCTCTGTCTCTCTCTCTCTCTAACTCTGCCTGTCAAAAAAAAAAAAAATCACAATTCATGGACTGTGCTATGATTTGTGCCCTTCCTTCCCCTGAGATTCATTTAGAGTAGTAATCCTCATGTGTTGATCATCAATGATATCTTTATCCATCTAGCAGTTCTAATGTTCATACTCTTTTGTTTGCAATTCCAATTAGAAAGGCATTTATAATCATATTTACTATAGGTTTATTACAACAACCTTTTTTTTAAAGATTTTTATTTATTTATTTGACAGGTAGAGTTACAGACAGTGAGAGAGAGAGAGAAAAGGTCTTCCTTCCATTGGTTCACCCCACAATGGCCACCACGGCTGGTGCTGTGCCAATCCAGAGCCAGGAGGCGGATGCTTCCTCCTGGTCGCCCATGCGGGTGCAGGGCCCTAACACTTGGGCCATCCTCCACTGCCTTCCTGGGCCACAGCAGAGAGCTGGACTGGAAGAGGAGCAACCAGGACAGAATCTGGTGCCCCAACCGGGACCAGAACCCAGTGCCCATATGGGATGCCTGCGCCAAAGGCGGAGGATTAGCCAAGTGAGCTATGTCGCCAGGCCCACAACAACCTTCTTCTATCCAAATGTAGAGCTATTATTTCTCCATTCCTTCCATTTTTCTTCCCATTGTTTCTCCTACCTTTGTATTATTCCCCAACCCAGGGCTGTTTTCTCTTGAATATTTTCCCCCAAATCCCAACTACATTATCAAACACAGTACCATGGGTTTCATTCAACTACCTCTAGGTCAGTGTGTACTCATATATACATAATCAAGAATATTTTCCATGGATAAAAGATGTTAAATGTGATTTCTGCTGCTATTTCATTTGATCATCCTGTGATACATATTATTACTATAAACTCTTGGAATTATAGAGTCCTACAAATCTAGACTTCTTCTATATTTCCTCTTTAATTTGTAGCTGAAGATGATCTTATTTGTGTCCAAGCATACCTGTGCCTGAAAGCGCATGATCCTCCGTCTAAGCATTACACCCAGACCTTTGTTTTTCTGACTCCTTTTGGCTGCTGTCCCTGCATTCTGAATGGCTACAAAGATTGCTCTCAGGATGTCAGAGACTGCTAAGCACAGAACACAGTGTGGTGTTGTAACTAGCAGCCAATTCTGTGTATAAGTTCACACTACATTAATTGGCCTCCCGTGTGATTATCTGGTTTCTCATTATACACAAAGAAAATAAGAAAATTTCTATGTATTGCCCACTGTGATGTCCTTTTCCTATATAGTAGGTTATCTCATACTGTCTTCAATTTTTTATATTCTGTTTCTGCTATGTAACAGAATTTAATAATGAAACAAAAATATCAGCCTAATCTCAGTGTCTACAGATATTAAACATAACCTGCTTATTCAATTGCATTTTACATGCTAAAAGAACAATATACTAACAAATCAGAAATCATGAAAATAATTCAGTTACTTCAATTAATGAAGTCATTAATTCAGTGAACATTGATTGCATGATTAAGTTTTAAATGCTCAGAATACAAATAAGTTGTGAGAACAGTTGCAAAATGGATGTGCTCACAGAGTAAATAGCATGAGTTTTAACATTAATAAGTTATTTCATATGGAAACTTTCTTTTTTATTTTTCTTTTTTATTAATGTAGACAATGAAACCTGGTAAGGTATGAGAAAGGGAAATGATCTCTGCTAATTAATGTTTAAATTATGTTCATGACTGCCAAAGCATGCATACCTTGGTGGAAATGAATGAGAATCCTGAGTAAAATTAAGTTGCTCCAGTAACTTCTTTCTTGTACTTTGGGAACTCTGGCCATCAAATATCTGACCAAAAGGCATTGCTATTGACTAAAATCAAAACAAACCTTTTTGTTTACTTGAAATAAGCTTGTAGTAGCCTGTAGGCATTTTTAAAAGCGTTTTATCATTTATTTATCTGAGAGGCAGAGAGAGAGACCGAGAGACAGAACTCCCATTCACTCTTTTTTTCTCCAGATGCCTACAGCAAATAGCCCTGGGTGAGGGCCGGCCCAGGCTGGACCAAGGGCCAGGAACTCAGTCCCTGTGCCCTTCCTGGGAAGCAGGGACCCAATTACTTGAGCCATCACTGCTGCCGCCCAAAGTCCTCATTAACAGAATGCTGGAATCAGAAGTCAGAGCTGGGAATTCAACCAAGGCACTATAATATGGGATGTGGGCATCTTAACTGACTTCTTACCTACCAAGCCAAAGGCCACAGTATGTAGGAATTTAGGTAAAGAAAAGAGCCTTTATTTTTCTGTTAGCTAGTATTTCATTAAGCTATTTCTATAAGATTATTTATAATGTGCTTATACACAAGTAATTTTTGCATATAACAATGTTATTTAATTGACAATAGCAATGCTATTTAATTGCTTCCTATTTCCGCATTAGAAATCTAGGCAGCATTGAAAATAATGCAATGGTTAAAAACACGAGCTCTGCAGACAGACTGCTGGGGTCCAGATCAGATTTGCACTGATTATTTGTGTGGTTTTAAGAAAATTGCTTTGTGTGACTTTTTTTTTTTTTTAAGAAAAACTTGGGTCATGTGTTCTAATCTAATTGCAAAACTATTACAAATATTAAAGAAATGAGCACATGTAAAACACTTGGAGAACTACCTGGTGAAGCTCAATAAAAATCATAAGGAAAAGTTAGATTTTTTCTTATTGATTTGATATAATATCAATGGTCTGCATGAACAGATAATATTATCTAGTTAGTTAAAAAAATTCTTCCCAAGCATGCTTTTTTTTTTTTTTTTTGACAGGCAGAGTGGACAGTGAGAGAGAGAGACAGAGAGAGAAAGGTCTTCCTTTTGCCGTTGGTTCACCCTCCAATGGCCGCCGCTGCAGCCGGCGCACCGCGCTGATCCGATGGCAGGAGCCAGGATCCAGGTGCTTTTCCTGGTCTCCCATGGGGTGCAGGGCCCAAGCACCTGGGCCATCCTCCACTGCACTCCCTGGCCATAGCAGAGAGCTGGCCTGGAAGAGGGGCAACCGGGACAGAATCCGGCGCCCCGACCGGGACTAGAACCCGGTGTGCCGGCGCCGCAAGGTGGAGGATTAGCCTATTGAGCCACGGCGCCGGCCCAAGAATGCTCTTGAATAAGCATTTTTCTCATAATTTTATTTTGTTTCAGAGTTTACTAAATTTTATTTCCTAACTCAATTTTCAATTCAAGTTTGTAAATTGCTAGGCCATGATGCTTATATGATATCTTAATTTTCTGATCAGATCAAAGCCACAAAATATGAAATAACAGATCTATAATAATTAATAAGTAACTAGTGAATTTCCACTGACCATGAATGTTAGTTTTGTTCTTCCAAAGCAAATGAATAAAAGTAGCATAGTCCTTACATTGATTAGAAGGTATATCTAATGAGAGTTGTCTGTTGGAGTTTTTTTTATTTCATTAACGATAACATTTTTTGACATGTTTATATTAGGTAAGGTTATTAATATTTGATCATTCGATGATTCTCCTTAAATTATATAAAACCAATACATATGAGAGCTCTAAAAGTTGTATTTTTATGGTTTAATTCTAACTTCAAAGGTGTTGCTATTGTGCTATTTTTATCAGAAAACACTCCTGGCAGAAAAGACATCAGAGATGATTGCTTTATACATACACCCTTGGTGATAATGTCTTTTATTATTGGATGTACGGCAATGTATGGAGCGACTTAAAGATAAGGATTATTAACAACAGAGTAAGATAAGCGATTATACCACATTTGAACCCCCTTAAAAATGAAAATGAGGATACATTCTAAGAAAGCAGACTGTATTTATTTCTCTATCTATCTACTACTCATCTATCCATTTCTTTATTCTTTTATTTTGCATGATAAACCATCTTAAAAGGACAATTCCAATATGTTTAAGAAGCCTAACAAAATTATTCAGAATATAATTCTCCAAAGTAATTTCCTTGAAAAGTAATAATAATCTTGTATGCTTGGCAGAGGGAAAAACAGACATTTTTATTAAATTTTAGTGGAAATATATATTTTTGATAGGAGAAGGTAACCAGAGAGAGTTTTGTGAAATAAAGTGGATTTTCTCTTAATAAAGTATCAATTAATTGTGAAACATTACCCATAAAACCACTATTTGTTGCAAAAGACTTGACTCAGTCAATGATTTTCAGTTACAAAGTATAAAAAAAGTCCTCCCTTGGATTCATATAATCTGATTCACATAGGGCAATAAACGCTACACAAAGGATCATTAACTGTAGGATCACAAGTATGTCTGGTTTTGGAGCCTAATTAATAAATCTAAGTCCCTTCTCATTTTTATAATTATTATTTCTTAATTGACATAAAATTTCATGTGTTTAGCATGTACAGCATGATCTTTTGAAGTATATATACACTGAGATCTCTCACAAGCTGAATATAGTGAATTATATTCATACTCATATCTCTAATTCTATTGGCATTTTGCAAGCATAGGTTTTCTTGTGTACCTTATTTACATAACAATACATTCACACTATAAATGTGATGTGATTCTTCTCTTTCATGCTGAAATAACAGAATAAGCATCATTTCTTTTCAAGCAAAAATGAGAGAAAATACTGAATCTAAACCATCTGTGCTTTTTTTCTAATGAAGTTTTGCTCCTCTGGGAAAAAGATAAGTAGAGCTTCTGCAAATCTACAAATTGTAGATCGATGTCTTTGTTTTTCTCTTTTTCTTTTCTATTTCCTTCTAATTGTATGTATTGAGAGCATGTTGTTTTAAAAGATTTATATATTGTGTTACGATAAAATACAGCTAATTAACATAATCCTTACTTCTCTATATAGATTGCTTGTGTTTCTATTTAGAATCGGTCATACTAGGGGCCAGCACTGTGTGTGGTTTGTTGAGCCGCCACCTGCTTTGCTGGCATCCCATATGAGTCCAGCTGCTACACTTCCGATCCAGCTTCTACTAATGCATCAGGGGAAGCAGAAGAGGATGGCCCAAGTTTGTCGGCCCCTGCACCCACATGGGAGACTCTGATAAAACTCCTGGCTTCCGCCTGGTCCAGCCTTAGCCTTTGTGGCCATTTGGGGAGTCAACATGGCAGATGGAAAGTGGATCTCTCTGTCTCTCGGTCTCTTTCCTTCTCTGTACTGTAGCTCTGCATTTCAAATAAACAAAATGTCTTTTAAAAAATTCAAAAAAAAAAAAAAAAAGAACAGGCCATACTAATATTTTTCCTGATATGCCTATCCTTAAAATAGCATCTTGTTTTATTCTGGTTCCCAAACTCCTGATTCCTATGCTTTAATTGTTCTTTTTATTTGGTAACAATTAGCAATGACAAGGATCCTATTCTTTGTCAAACTCTAAGCTCTCCTGAACTCTCTTCTCAGCTAGGCCCTAGGCTTCTAAGTTCATCCCTGCCGTTCTACATTAGCAAGCTTTCTATTAGGTTAGTGCAGCCAGAAACCCCATCCTCTGTACTTCATTAACATCTGACCCAGTTCCTCATATTTGACCATTCTCCGGGTTATGTCTGTTCACTCTGACCTGCCTTCAGAAGAGCCCTTTCTTACTCATTTTTTTCTTCTTATTCTTGATGTTTCTCTTGAGGAATTTTTCAGTCACTGTTTCCCTGCTCCAACTTTTTGGTTATAAATTTCCACTTTCCTTGAAGTCAGAGTTGAACCTAGTCTTTCTCCTGAACTGCAAAATACCATTGCAATGATTGCTACACCTGTTGTGATGACCCTAAACAAAGTCTCCATTACCGTGCCTAACATTGCATATAATTTTATTTTTATTATGAATCTGTTATGTAATGTTTGTCTTCTCTTTACCAGCTCTGGTAGCCAGAATGACTGCCATGTGGATTTATTTTACATACTGAAATATTCCACACATCTTATATGAATGCTTGACATATAACAAGTAGCCAGGAAGCAGTTGTTAAATAAAAGAATAAATGGCAAGATGATCATTAGTAGTGCATCTAGCACAATTACCTAAAGCACCATCATTTCTCCCACTGATATTCATAGTGTGCTGGACTCACTGCATCAGTACTACCTGAGACTGTGGGAACTGTAGACCTCAGGCCTCACCACAGATGAGCTATTTCAGAGTCTGCATTTCCACGAGGCTCCCACACTGTGCCCACCACACAGAAACAATCCCACCAGGGATACACGACACATGGACCCCTTGCTAGTCTGCTCCTCTTTCTCCATACTCTTGCCCATCAATGTTACAGTCAGGGTGGTAGTTTCATTCTGTAGGTCAAATTTTTCATTGATGGATTTAAGTCTTTCTTAAATATTTTGCATGAACAACATCAGTTGATATATTAATTTTCTGAGTGTGGGGTGACATTAACAAATGGGGGAGTAGGAGATCACAGTCTTCTTCATGCCACATACACACACACAAAAAAACAGATAACTATTATGACTAAAAAGTTGTTTTGGAAAAACACATGGTTCCAGTTAAGAAGCTGCAAAAGTATATAAGGGGGAAATAAAGAAAAACAAAACAAAAAAATGCAGAATAATTTCTTCATAGGATAGGAGCTTTTGCCACCTCATTTCATCCTCCAATCCAGTACAACTCTTAGTAAAGAGGGAATTCACTAATATATATTTTCCCTTGCAGGAAAAAGGAGTTCTAAGTGAGTGAGCAGTTTCACCAGGCTTTTGGTGGCAATGCCAAATGACCAGCTTCACTCAGCCCATCCAGAACACTGAGGGGCATGGCATAATAGAGATGCTTAGAGATGGTGTGGGCAGAAGCAGGGAGGTGGCTTTCTGTATCAACAGTGTGCAGATGCCCCAAGGGGACCCCAGCAGCTTGCATCTAAGGATGTCTGGAGATATAATAGCTGCCATAAGCACCCTGGAGTTGACTAGAGAAGAAATTTCTATTGCTCCAACCCAAGATAAAGGTTCAACTTTCCAACCTATCCCTACAACACATGCATGTGAGGACCCCAAAGACAGTGCTTTCAGGAGGAACCACACCCAGGAAACACCAGAGCCTCAAACATCAGATCCCCTGCCACAGTGAACATGCCTTCTCCCGGCACTCTGAAGACACAGTTGCTCCACATACGCTCCCGCCTCAGACAACGCAGCCTCTGCAGCAGTGGACATGCCTGCTTCATACCCTGGAATCAGGTTTTCTGCATGTGCATTTGCACTCTAGATCCCAACTTCCCAGTAGCTCTTCAAGCTCCTGTACATTAAGTATCTGCACCACTACCACCAAAGTGTGCCCAGGTATCAAATCCAATCCAAAACAGACTCCCTTGATTATTAATTCTGATTTTGAGTGAAAGTACATCCCAGAAAAAAAGCCAGAGGACTTTAGCAATAAGGACCCCAGTGCTCCCCTTTCACTGTAACAAGCACTCTGAAATTTCTTGGCAGAGCCCCACAGAAATATACCAGGATTCCACAATTAGTGATAGACTGCCACATCACATAGAACTGAAGCCCTGTACCTATCCAGAAGTAAAGGTCTTTCCCCCACTGGAACCAATCCATAGGGTCTCAAAGAGTTTTCTTTCAAAAGTGCAGATGTCAACTCTAATCTATAAAAAAGAGGTTGAGGAGTACAACGATACCAAGGAATGCAATAATTTTATATTAACCAACCACAATAAAAGGATATCCTCAAATTGTCAGAGAAGAATCCAAAGTAAGTGATTTAAACAAGTTCAGTGAAAAAGAGAATGCAAATTGACTACTTAAAAAATCAGGGAAACAATAATTGAACAAAGTTAGAAGTTCAACAAACAGAAATCAGCAGAAATTAAAAAAAAGTAAGCAGAATTTCTGGAGCTTCAAGACATAATGACCAAAGTGAAAAAAATGTAATATAGAGCTCTGTTTGCAGTCTTCATAAGGCAAAAGAAAGAATCACTGAACTCAAAGGCAGATCATTTGAAATTATTGAGTCAGAGGAGCAAAAAAAAAAAAAAAAAAGAGTGAAGAAAGCCTATATGTCTTTTGGAGCAACCACAGGTTATCAAGCAACCAAATATGTATTCAGAAGTCTCAGATCATCAATGATGTTCAAAGAACTGCATATGGGGTTGAAATTAAGAAATGCTCATCAAGCAATTCTATAATTCAATTCACTAATGTCAGGGCTGGCACTGTGGTTTTGTGGGTAAGTCTCCGCCTGCAGCTCTGGCATCCCATATGGGCACCGTTTCAAGTCCTGGCTGCTCCTCTTCTACCCCAGCTCTCTGCTATGGCCTGGGAAATCAGTAGAAGATGGCCCAACTGCTTGGGCCCTACATCCATGTGGGAGATCTAGAAGAAACTCCTGGTTCCTGGCTTTGGATCCACTTAGCTCCAGCCATTGTGGCCATCTGGGCTGTGAACCACAGATGGAAGACCTTCCTCTCTGTCTCTCCCTCTCTCTGTCTATAGCTCTGCCTCTCAAATAACTAAATTAAACGAAGAAATCATTCCCTACTATAAATTGAAAAACATTAATAAAATAAAAAAATTGACTAATGTCAAGGACAGAGAGAGAACTTGGAAAATAGAAAGGAGAGCAACTTGCCACATAAATGGTCATTTCAAAATGTTTGTGGAAAAATGGAATTAAAGAATAAGTTTATTCTGGCTTAAAATATATTTTGAATCCATGGATTTTTTTGACAATACACATTTACCATGAAATTTCCATAGATAGTTCATAATTAGGGAATCTTTACTTCACTATCAAGGAATTTCTCAGAAGGAATCCTGTAAGTCAAAGGACAGTAGGGTGATAACGTGTAGAAGATAAAATCTGTCATTCAGGAATTCTTTATCCAAAGAAATTATCTTTTTAAAAAAGATTTATTTTATTTATTTGAAAGGCAGAATTGTAAGGAGAGAAAGAAGGGAGAAAGTTGGAGAGAGAGAGAGATAATATAATTGATGTCTCAGAAACAAAAAGGATCATGAGATACTATGATGGACATTTATGCAGTCACAAACAGGTAATCTAGAAAAAAATGGACAACACAGAGTCTATGAAAACTGAATCAAGAAGAAATAGAATACCATAACAATAACTGGGACCCATACGGATGCCGGCTCTGCAGGTACTGCTGTTTTACCACAAAGCCTGCCTGGCCCTTGGGTGATAATGTCTTTAAGACAACAGAAGTGCAGATGAAAATTAAGTGATTAGACTGAAAAAATATGGTGAAGGAAAAGTTGATAAGATTTGCTGGTGGATAGTTTGTAAGATATGAGAAAAAAGGAAATTGTTAAGAACAACTTTTTCATAATTTTAAGCAAATGCATAGAATTACATACATTTTAGGGATGCTTTGTGATGTTTTGAGACCTATATGCATTGTGAGTTTCAAATCACAGTATATGTATATATCTCCTTCAAACTTTTCATTTTTATGATAAAAATATATTCACAATCTTTACATTTCTAACTTTTCTGAAGTGCCATAAGGATGATTTCTTTTTGATTTGTTATTATTCCCTTTATTGCATGAACAAAAAGCAATGAGTTTGTCATTTTCTGAACTAGAGAAGAAAAAGCATATATATCAAAATACCATCTATATGAGAAGAAACACATTTCACAAAATGTAAAATCCATCATTGAAATTTAAATTAATTAAGAAGCAATTAATTAATTAAGAAGCAATAAACTAGAGAATCAAGATGGAAAAATTCAAGTCAAATACATGATGTAAGAAAGAATGTTAAATGTGTTAAATTTTTCTCATAGAGAAGAGTTAAAAAAAGAGAGAATAAGAAATCAAAGCTAATATTGGGAATAGATTTAAGTATGACAATGGGAAATACTTTTTTTCTTTCTTTTTAAAAGATAAGATAGAAAATCTTCAATGGTCAATGTTAGAGGAAGAAAAGTAGAAAGATGTTGAGGATAAGATGGGGGAGGGGACATTTTCACGGAAGGTAATAAATTTTTGGATTGAAAAATGTTCTTACTTGAGAAGGAAAACTGTGATAAGAAAGAACAGTATTGAAATATATTGAGGTAATTTTTTTTTAATCTCACAATTAATCACAGACCTCTGTTATTATCTTTCAAACCTACCTCTGTTGTCTCACAGACTGACTGAAAGGCAAGAAATGCAAGAAAGTTAGATATTCCTAACTTAAGGCCAGGAATGCAAAAAGAGCAGTCTCCTCGCTGCTCTCTGCAGAGCTCAGCTGTGATTTTGCTATTAACTCTCGACATCAGAACACGCTAACAATTTCAGTAATTATGTTTATATCAAATTTGATATGCATGATGTGAACTAGGAGGTACAAAATAAAGAGAAACTGCTTCTTGATGATGGTGGCAAATCATTCAGATCTCCACCCAAATGAAATCTCATAAAAGGTTCCCCTGTCCGTTCTTTCTCACATAGTTTGTATCTGTACCATCAACCTACTAACATTTTGTATTACCTCACTTGATTTATTGTTAAAATTTTAGCTCCATGCCTATTTATCAGTATTTTTCTAAATTCTAGAATGATATCTATGTGTTAGTATTACACATTTTACGTATGTGTAATTTTACATATATTTGAATAAATAGATATTGTTTATTTAAGAAAAAGCATCATATGTTTAGTTGGAATCACCTTCTGTAAGGTGATTTCCTAGAAAGACATCCTATTCTGCAAAAAATTTTAGCTTAAATTTCCTTATCTCAATAAAAAAGAGGGCAAAAACAACATGCAGATAAAATGCCAAAGGTAGAGTTGTTAAGAGTTAAGAACCTTTGTTCACTAATCAATTAAGACAACAGCATTTCTAAACTTACATTGCAGATTGAAAGTGCTCTGAATAAATTGGTATGACCCAGTAATTATGACGCATTGAGAAGTAAATACTATTGTTATTAGTGAGAGCCATACATTTTATGCTGGATAGTCTTTCTTCCAAATGAGGACAAAAGCAAAGAGAATGCCTATAACCTATTTCAATAACAAAAGTCATGTGATACATATTTGTTTATGTCAATTAAGTACAGGTGTATTTTATGACATAAAATTTAGTACCCCATAGTATATTGCCACAAATAAGATAATTAGGGGTCTGTTTTTTCATTCAGTCAGCACACACACACACACACACACACACAAACAAACAAAAACAAAATCAGATTCTTTCCTAAGAAGTGCTGTATGAGAGTAATTGGAAATTTATTTATGAGGAATAATTAAAAAATTGGTTCTTTTCAGATGAATTTATTTCTCAATTCAATGAAACATTTTAATATTGCTAAATTTCTTGCATACAATTTATCTGAGAATTACCATATATCTGTACTAACATGAACTTCTAATAAGCAACATTGTCAATGTGCTCACGCTAAGAGTGGGGTAAAATGTGTACATTAAGTAAGCTAAAATGCACAAAGCCAAATTATATTAGGTATTTATTTTCAAAATAGAAGATCAGGTCTTGAAGTAATTTATATACTTTATGTATAATCTCTTTTTTATTTTATGACAATAGGATATGCTTCCTAAATCATAAGGGAAGAATGAATCAAGAAAAGAAATATTTATTCAGAAAATAGTATAGGAATAATGTTGACATCTCTAGATTTTTTACAAAGTAGTATTTCAGCAGATGCTTGTCAAGATATTTCTTCCTTCCTAGATAGCAGAATACATAGTTCTAAAAATGATTAAAGATAACCTAAACTAGAAAGACCTCACTGTCTGGGTCAACTAATAATTACCAAGGGGTCAGAATGCACCAGCGCTAGCAGAAGCAGAGCAACTCAATTTATGTCTAGGAATGAATTTAGGGAGGATGAGAAATTTTAGCCACAGACAGGATTTCATCTAAATGTCTCTCCGAAATGTAAATTCACCGTATCACATTGAAATTGTAAGATAAAACATTCCCCAGCTTCCCTAATTATGACAAGGAGCCCCTTGAGTACACTCAGGGACTAAGCAAAAACTGTCAATTGAATTTCTGTTCTCCTTTTAAGAGATAAGAGTCTATGAAAAGCAGATATAAGAAAAGCAAGAATTGTGGGTCTTAAGAAATATATTGTAAGATCTAGAAGTTAGCAGCAAAAACTTAAGTATCACACAGAAATAGGGTTAGCCCTCTTATGATTTATTAGGCCTGAATTTACTTACTCAGTACATCAGTGTCTTTAAATAATGGAATATGATAAAATGAAGACACCTGGAAACTAGATTACATTAATTCTTATAAATTTCTTTGGAAAGGGATAAAACTTACCTGCATTAAGTATCTAATAAATCATAGATATTAATAATATTTATGCCACATTAACATTTTAATAGATAATTTTATACAGAAAAAACTAGTACTTTATTTTATAATCATAATTTATCATTAATTGCATTACTAAAATGTTATTCACTAGAAATTATATTTCATGGACAATTTTATGTTACTATCAGTACATATTATTACATAACTTGTTTTACTATTTCTTTGACAGATTGAAGGCATTGAAAGAGACAAGCAAGAGATTAAGAGCAAAATGGAGATTTAGCTGTAGGTGTTAGCTAAAAAGAGTTAGGGAATGCTCCCAGGGAAATCACCAGAATTGACTTTGAAGCAAATTTTAAAGAAAAGATAGACACTAACCAGGTAAATAAAGCGGGGAAAGGAGTCTTGCAGTACACCTGCTATTTTATAGGGATATTGTCATAATATTTTTGAGACTATGTTGGGCAAAAACATTTATATGGGAAATGGAAAACTTCTCAAAACATAATTTAAGGGATACATCAGAAGACAGATTGCAGGACAAAATATCTGCTCTGAAAAACCTTAACTTTTACTTTGAGGTCTTGAGGGTGAAGAAACATACTATTATTAGATTCTAAGTTCTTGAAATACCAGAGAGGAAGAAGTGTGGAGCAGAGGTTATAGACTTCTGAGTCCACCAGAATAGAGAACCTCAAAGAGACCACAGAGGCATGTTGGTGTCTGAGCTAAGAGTCTTATCAGGAACGCTAAAGAGGGAACCAAATGCAATTACAATTAAGGTAGGTGATAAATGTTTTCTTTAAATTTAGATAAAAGGATTAAATTCTTTAAAAGGAAAAGCTTCTCAACATTTTAAGGCTTTATTTTGGAGGTTAAATATCTAAGGAGGTTCCTCTGGTTTACTGAGAGACTTGGACTTGGCCTGTAACTAGAAAACATTGTATTTGCTTTGTAGCTAATCTTCATAAAACTCCAACAATGGCTTAGGTATCCATTATAAATCAATTATAAATCTATTAAAAATCAATCCTTGCTTAGGCATTAAAAATTCTACATCTAGGGCCAGGGTTCTGGTGCAGTGGATCAAGCTTTCACCTAAAATGCCAGTATTCCATATCAGAGCACCAGTCTAAGCCCTAACTCCACAGCCTCCAATCCAGCTCCCTGTTAATGTGCCTTGGAAAGCAGTGGATGATACCCTAAGTACTTGGAACCCTGCCAACCACATAGGAAAACCAGAGAAGTTTCTGGCTTGTGTTTGCACATGGCCCAACTCAAGCTTTTTACAGAAATTGGGGAGCAAATCAGCAGATGGGAGATTCTCTCTCTCTCGCTATCGCTCTCTTTCAGTCTTTCTTCCTTCCTCCCTTTCTCCCTCCAACCCTCCTTAATGAATAAATCCTTTTAAAAATTTCTATATCAAGTGGCTGGTGCTGTGGCATAGCATGTAAATCCATTGCCTGCAGTGTAGGCATCCCATATGGGTGCTGGTTTGAGTTCCTGCTGCTCCATATCTGATCCAGCTCTCTGCTTATAGCCTGCAAAAACAGTAGAAGATAGGCCAAGTCCTTGGGCCCCTGCACCCGTGTGGGAGACTCAGAAGAAGCTCTTCACGCCTTGCTTTGGATTGGTTCAGCTCTAGCCATTGTGGCCATTTGGGGATTGAACCAGCAGATGAAAGACTTTTCTCATTCTCTGACTCTGCCTTTCTATAACTTTGCTTTTCAAATAGATAGACAAACCTTTAAAAAAAGTTCTACATCAAGAAAGTCATCATAGAATAGCAATCCAGTTTAGAAGAGCAGATCTAAGTGGTCTATACGAAGGCCCGTAAACCCTCATTGGAACATGCACTAGTTGGATTCCTCTTGCTTTTACTGTTTGTGTGTTGGTTTGATTTTTGTCTCTAATTCCTACTTAACTAACTTAAACCCTGGTCTAGAGGACTGGGAGGATTTGCTGAATACTGCAAAAACAGAGTTACCCATAGACTTGGGCTCTGGTGCAACATCCATGGTTGATGTACCCTTGTTGAGTCCTTCTCGGGTACCATTTTTGTGACTGGACACATTCTCAGCAGGGGCCTGCAACATGGTCCCTTGAAATGGATCATGTCCAGTTATTTTCCAGTATTTCATAGATGTTTCTGTCTCCTTCTTTGAGTCAAGGGAACCTAACAGTTATGCAGTGTTATTTTAACCTTGGAGGGAGTCTTTTTGAGCAGGAAACTCCAGATAGTATCACTCTGGCATTGGTAGAACACATTCATCTATAAAAAATGCCAAGGGCACATATTTGGCTTAGTTGTTAAGATGCCCACTGGGATGCATACAGCCCACATCAGAGTTCCTGGGTTGGAGTCTGGCTTCCAGCTCCTGATTCCAGGTTCCTGTTAATGAGGACCCTGGGAGGCAGAGAAGGCTTAAGTAGCTGGCTTCCTGCAACCCATGTGGAAGACTTAGATTTAGTTCCAGCCCCTAGCTTTAGCCTAGCTCAGCCATAATCAATTTAGCTGAAGCAGTGGATGGGAGGGAGAGAGGAAGGGCTCGGGCTTGCTTGCTTGCTTTCTCTCTCTCTTTCCCACTACCTCCCTCCCCCATCAAATAAATGGCAATTTCTATTTAAATTGCATCTCTCTCTCTTTTTTTAAAAGATTTATTTATTTATTTGAAAGGCAGAGGCAGAAAGAAAGGGATGTCTTCCATCTGCTGGTTCACTCCCCAATTGGCTGCAATGGCCAGAGCTGAGCCTATCTGAAGCCAGGAGTCAGGAACCTCTTTTGGTCCCCCATGTAGTTGCAGGGGCCCATACCACTGTTTTCCCAGGTCATAGCAGAGAGCTGGACTAGAAGTGGAGCAGCCAGGACTCGAACGGGGATGCTGGCACATGGGACACTGGCACTCAGGTGGTCGCTTTACCCACCATGCCACAGCACTGGCCCCTAACCTGTATCTTTTTAAGATAGATAGGTTTTAATTACTCTGTCTAATAAATACTATTTACTGATCACTAATGAATCAGCTAGTGCTTAAATCTAGTTGTAATATATATGGTAGTGTTGTCTTTCTCATATATTTAAAAAAGCCAACTGTGCATGTTAACTATATATAGGCAATGATAGTTTGTGGTATGTCACACTAATTAAGTGCAACATTGGATATCTTCTTTGTAATTTTCTTCCTCTATGTTTGATGTAAACCTTTCAAACTGCAGGGGAAAAGTGACAATGAATCCCAGAGCTATGCTCTGTGATTGAGAGAATCAGTTATTCTGGTGTCTCTGGAAGCAAAATCAATTCACGTGTTCTGTCATCCTTAGAAAGTACTCTCACACATGCTGTCAGCAATAAATTTTACAGGATTTCCCCAAAGTCAATTGCTCCTTCTATTTGGGATTAAGATGAAAGCAAATTGATTCTTCTCATACATACAGGAAACATGAGAGAAGAGATACTTTAAGTCAACTCACTTTTTATTTTTTTAAGCTGACAGATTTCTCTTGCCTCACTAATGTAAGGTCCTTAGTAATTGAAATTCTGCCTGTGAAATATATTCAGGCATAACCAACATGAATGCAATTTCCTTTACAGTTACCTAGTATGCACGTAGGCAGGAAATTCATTTCTGAGTTACTTATTTCTCAGCACATTAAAAATAAGGTATTTCTTTAAAATATTTTCATTGGAATGACTGTCAGGTATCATGTTCAATTTGATTTTACTTGGTCTTCAAAAAGGTGATCATAATTTGAGTGTGTTTTTCTTTAACCAAATTGAACAAATCAGAATTAGCATTTAAACCCCTTTAGTTAACATTTTCTTAAAACATCATTTCTTACATTAGAGAAGATACTTAAATTTAAACTAAGATCATTTGCAAACAAGCATGTGTGGGTTATGCTGCTATTTAAACAAGTTTATTAAATCTGACTTTACAGGAAGTGTCAATATATGAATACAGTGTCTTTTTCCTTTTCAGCATCATAGATATCTAGACGAATTTAAGACAATCATTCCAACTCAAAATGTATAAAATGAGATGTGGGCTTGAGCAAAAGTTAAAATAAACAACTAAACAAACAGAAATAGAGATTGATATTATAAAAAAAAGTTGGCAAATCTAGTTTGAAAATCTTCATGAATAATGGACTTATGTTTATTTTGTACCATTTTTAAATCCATGCATAGTTTGTTTTAATCAAAATGCATACTTCCCTTGAATGTTTTAGGGCCCCTCATATGCATTTGTAGAGGTGTGCTAATTTGGCATATATATAGACAGTAATAATTGAACTTACTTTTATGATTTCTTATAGTGTGCCCAGTCCTGAGCTAGATTCCAACTAGAAAACAACGTATCTAAAGGTAGATGATAATTGACCTTGTGTGTATCTGATATTTTGAGTCTCTGTTGTAAGCAGCTAACAGATGAGCTGATTTAAATATGAACAGCATAGGGGCAGGTGCTGTGGCACAGCAGATTAATGCCCTGGCCAGAAGCGCATCCCATATGGGCACCAGTTCAAGACCCAGCTGCTCCACTTCCAATTCAGCTCTCTGCTATGGCCTGGGAAAGCAGTAGAAGATGGCCCAACTCCTGGGCCCCCTGTACCTGTGTGGGGGACCTTGAAGAAGTTCCTGGCTCCTGGCTTTGGATCCGCACAGCTCCGGCCATTGTGGCCAACTGGGGAGTAAACCATCGGTTGGAAGACCTCTCTCTCTCTCTCTCTCTCTCTCTCTCTCTGCTTCTCCTCTCTCTGTGTAACTTTGACTTTCAAATAAATAAATAAATCTTAAAAAATATGAACAGCATAATCTTAAAATGAAAAGACAGACAACTAAATATATTTTGAGGACTGATGGAAATAGTCTTATATCTTAAAGGATGTATGGTATATTCAATGTCAAGGTAGGGCAGCACTAATCATTTCTTTGGAAAGATGTATAAAAGTTAATCAGAAGACAGTTAATAAAACATGAATTCACATATGCAACAGATTCAGTCTGTTACCTGACTTGATCAAAATCTATGTCTACCATTTTGCTTGGGAAGGAATGTAAATGAACAAGGAGACACTAAAACTTGTAATAATTATTGAATCTATATTTTAAAAATAAATGAATCAGTGCCATGTGAAGAATAAGAAAAAAATTTCACCTTACCAATCATACTAACTTTAAATAAAAAATTAAAAATAAATCCCACAATCAAGTCAGTTGGATATGAAGTCTTTATAAGGTATTGAGATTATTTTAGCACATAATATTTTTAAATAATATTTGGAATACAGTAGGAAATTTACAGAACATTTTACCAATGGATTTTCAATAAATATATTTAGATATTTACTATCTGATAATCCAGTGGTCTCTGGAAAAAAATTAAAGATTTATATTTCTTTTAACTTGTTTTTTTTTGTTAAAAAGGATTGATTTGAATAATACTTTTTTTTAGTTTTGATGGATGGTCTTTAAATATATTGCCCATTTTTTTTTTAACTTTTATTTAATGAATATTAATTTTCCAAAGTACGACTTATGGATTACAATGGCTTCCCCCCCATACCGTCCCTCCCACCCACAACCCTCCCCTTTCCCACTCCCTCTCCCCTTCCATTCACATCATGATTCATGTTCGATTATCTTAATATACAGAAGATCAGCTTAGTATACATTAAGTATGGATTTCAACAGTTTGCTCCCACACAGAGACATAAAGTGAAAAATAATAGATGATTTTTTTAAATGATGATGAAATCAGAGCAGACCTATTGTCATGTTTAATCCCAGTGAGAGTCAAGTTGGGAATTGATAATTTCTTTTTTTTTTTTTCTTTTCTTTTTTTTTTTACAGAGGATCAGTTTAGTATGCATTAAGTAAGGATTTCAACAGTTTGCACCCCCATAGAAACACAAAGTGAAATATATTGTTTGAGTACTCGTTATAGCATTAAATCTCAATGTACAGCACATTAAGGATAGAGATCCTACATGAGGAGTAAGTGCACAGTGACTCCTGTTGTTGACTTTACCAATTGACACTCCTGTCTATGGCATCAGTAATCTCCCTATGCTCCAGTCATGAGTTTCCAAGGCTATGGAAGCCCTCTGAGTTCTCCGACTCTTATCTTGTTTAGACAAGGTCATAGTCAAAGTGGAGGTTCTCTCCTCCCTTCAGAGAAAGGTACCTCCTTCTTTGATGACCTGTTCTTTCCACTGGGATCTCACTCACAGAGATCTTTTGCCAGAGTGTCTTGGCTTTCCATGCCTGAAATACTCTCATGAGCTTTTCAGCCAGCTCCGAATGCCTTTAGGGCTGATTCTGAGGCCAGAGTGCTATTTAGGACATCTGCCATTCTATGAGTCTGCTGAGTATCTCACTTCCCATGTTGGATCACTCTCCCCTTTATTTACTCCATCGGTTAGCGTTAGCAGGTACTAGACTTGTCTATGTGTTCCCTTTGACTCCCAGTCCCTTCACCATGACCAACTGTGAACTGAAACTGATCACCTGGAACAGTGAGAGGGCATTGGTACATGCCACCTCGATGGGATTGAATTGGAATCCCCTGGTATGCTTCCAACTCCACCACTTGGGGCAAGTCAGCCTGAGCATGTCCCAAATTATACATCTCTTCCCTCTCCCATTCCCACCACCATGTTCAACAGGGATCACATTTCAGTTAATTTTCAACACTTAAGAATAACTGTGCATCAATTACAGATCTAAACCAGTCATATTAAGTAGAACAGATAAAAAAACTACTAAGAGGGATAATGTATTAAGTTGTTCATTAACAGTCAGGGCTATGCTGATCAAGCCACCATTTCCCATAGTGTCCACCTCACTCCAACAGGTTTCCCTCTTGGTGTTCAGTCAGTCGTCACCGATCAGGGAGAACATATGGTATTTGTCCCTTTGGGACTGGCTTATTTCACTCAGCATGATGTGTTCCAGATGTACTCTTTAGAATACTATACCGCAGTAAGAAACAACGAAATCCAGTCATTTGCAACAAAATGGAGGAATCTGGAACACATCATGCTGAGTGAAATATATTGCCCATTTTTAAAACAAAATAATATTTTCTCACAATAAGAACTGGGCTTTGAAATAACCTAAGAATCATTAACTCTTCTTGTCACCAGGAAATCTCATGTTTCTTGAACCAGGTGAAGGATACCAATTTACCCTGTTGGAGTTTGCTTCTTCCTGTTCTTAACAGAAAGTGTGCAGTGTGTACTATGGAGCTTCGAGCCAGGCAGCTGTGATTCTGAGCAGGAGGGCCTCCTACCATGTGGAATGTTTGTTCTTCACCTAAGAGCCAACCCAGAAATTAATGACACTGGAAAGAACTGAGGATGCTTTGTATCTGGAATGCAGTCAACCAGGTTACTGGAACAACTCGTTCACTCAAAACTGATGCTACTATTGTAAATATTTCCAAATTTATATGTGATTTTCTGCTACCTCAAAGTTACTTATCTGCTGCTTGTTTAAACTTCTAACCCATTCCCATGACCTTCCCAGGCATCGTCAATAAACATTCACAGGTGAGACTGAAGCTTAATCAATAACGATGGGGATTCAGACAATTCGATAATCCCAGTCTACGTTGCATAAGAGTGCTTCAAGAAGTTCATGAAAAACAATTAAAAATGCAAATTTATTTTGCTGTAAAAATTTGGAATTCATGCATACAATTTTCATAATGTGTATTTTCCAGCAACTTGTTGAAGACTGCTTCACATTATAGGATATTTTAACATTAAAAATACTTATTCATGGAACATCCAACACACAGCAGAGCCGTAAGATGAATCTTAATGCATTTACAAGAATTGGAATCATATAAATTCTGACCTCTGATGCAAATATAGAATTAAATCACAGAAAGAGATCTGAAATATCTATAAATATTTGGAAATTGTACAACAAATTTCTAAAAACCCAAGGGTCGAAGAAATAACCATATAAAGAAAATAAGATAGTAGTTTGAGTTGAGTTAAAATTAAAATAACAAATTTCAAAATTTGGATGACCCAAGTAGGGCAATGCATAAAACTAGATAGTAGTTTGAGTTGAGTTAAAATTAAAATAACAAATTTTAAAATTTGGATGACTTAAGTATGGCAATGCATAGAAACTTATGGCAAAAACTAGTTATATTAGAAGCAAAAGCAGCTGAAACCAATGATCTAGGATTACTTCAAAGAACATAAATATAAGAGAAAATTAAACTCAAAATGGCCAGAAGGAAAACAATATTAAAGAGATGAAGTGAATGAAATTTAAAAGTAAAAGAAAGAATCAGGGAGACAAAGATTTGATTTCATTTATGTTACATTCTGAGGAAAAAAAAATAGTTACCAGGATAGAAAAATGGATCATGGATTGCAATGTGTTAAGAATGGAAATAGTAGTTAACCACCCAAAGATGGGTAGGAATTGTGAAAGAAGATACTTTGCTATGTGGTGATTATGTCTGGTCATATGACTGTAAGTGTTGTCAAGATACTTAGAGATGTTTGACAGGGTCCAGCATAGTGGCACAGCATGTTACACTGTTGTCTGCAACACTGGCATCTCATTAGAGTGGTGGCTCAAGAACCAGCTGTTCTACTCTAATCCAGCTCCCTGCTGATGCACCTGGGAAAGTAGAAGATGGCCCAAGTGCTTGGTCACATGTACCCATGCGAGAGACCTGAACAGATTCCAGACTCCTGTCTTTGGTATTGACCAGCCCTAGCTATTGTAGCCGTTTGGGGAGGGAATTAGTGGACACATCTGTCTGTATCTCCCTTTGCAAATTATGCATCTGATAAAGGATCAATATCCAGGACACATTGGTAGCTCAAGAAACTGAACAATAAAAGAAACCAGTTAAGAAATGGACAAATAATATGAACAGGCATTTTTCAAAGAATGAAATACAAATGGCCAACAGACACATGAAAAACTGCTGAGGATCACCAGCCATCAGGCAAATGTTAATAAAAATCACAATGAGGTTTAATCCAACCCAAGATAAAATGACAGTCATCCAAAAGTTAAAAAAAAAACAACTACTTAATGCATACTAAACTGATCCTCTGTTAAAAAAAAAAAAAAAATTATCAATTCCCAACTTGACTCTCACTGGGATTAAACATGACAATAGGTCTGCTCTGATTTCATCATCATTTAAAAAAAATCATCTATTATTTTTCACTTTATGTTTCTGTGTGGGAGCAAACTGTTGAAATCCATACTTAATGTATACTAAGCTGATCTTCTGTATATTAAGATAATCGAAAATGAATCTTGATGTGAATGGAAGGGGAGAGGGAGTGGGAAAGGGGAGGGTTGTGGGTGGGAGGGACGGTATGGGGGGGAAGCCATTGTAATCCATAAGTCGTACTTTGGAAAATTATATGCATTAAATAAAAGTTAAAAAAAAATAACAACTACTAACAAGGATATGAAGAAAAAGGTACACTAATACACTGCTGGTGGAAATATAAACTAGTACAATCATTGTAGAAGAAGTCTAAAGATTCATCAGAACTGAAAATAAATCTGCCAGATGATCCAGCCATCCCTATCCTAGGAATAATCTTACAAATAAAGGAAATTAAATCAGCATTTGAAAGAGCTACTTGTATACCCAGGTTTATAGCAGCTCAATTCACAATCACTAAGGTATGAAATCAACCAAAGTGCCCATCAACTGATGACTAGAAAAAGAAAATGTTAAAAAGTATACAGTGATCAATTTCTGTTCACAATTGATCATAATGATAGGACTAAGAACCAAAGGGATCACATAAACAAGAATAGTGTCTGCAAATACTAGCTGATAGAATAAAAACGGGAGAGAATGATCCAACATGGGAAGTGAGATACACAGCAGACCCATAGAATGGCAGATGTCCTAAACAGCACTCTGGCCTCAGAATCAGCCTTTGAGGCATGCGGATCCGGCTGAAAAGCCCATGAGACTATTTCAGGCATGGAGAGCCAAGACACTCTGGGGAAAAAAAACAAAACAAAACAAAACAAAACAAAACAAAACAAAAAACCTAAATGAAAGATCTCTGCGAATGATATCCCAGTGGAAAGAATGGGTCATCAAAGAAGGAGGTACCTTTCTCTGAAGGGAGGAGAGAACTTCCACTTTGACCATGGCCTTGTCTAAATATGATGAGAGTCAGTGAACTCAGGGGGCTTCCATAGCCTTGGCAGCTCATGACAAGAGCCTAGGTTGATTACTGATACCATAAACAAGAGTGTCAATTTGTTAAGTCAACAACAGGAATTACTGTGCACTTACTCCTCATGTAGGATCTTTGTCCTTAGTGTGCTGTACATTGAGATTTCATGCTATAACTAGTACTCAAACAGTATTTTTCACTTTATGTTTCTGTGTGGGAGCAAACTGTTGAAATCTTTACTTAATGTATGCTAAACTGATCTTCTGTATATAAAGAGAATTGAAAATGAATCTTGATGTGAATGGAAGGGGAGAGGGAGTGGGAAAGGGGAGGGTTGCGGGTGGGAGGGACGTTATGGGGGGAAGCCATTGTAATCCATAAGCTATACTTTGGGAATTTATATTCATTAAATAAAAGTTAAAAAAGTATACATTGGAATACTACTCAGCCATAAAAATAATAAAATCCTGTATTTTGCTTCAAAATGGATGGAACTGGATACCATTATGTTTAATGAAATTAGCTAGACCTCAAATATACATATCTCTGATTGGTTGTAAAAGAATGTGTATTGAGCTAGCTGACATTGGGATTTTATTGTTCTCTGTAACCTTTGTTACCTGTGATCTACCTACCTTATACTTGTAGAGATCTTTGTTTAAAAGAGCATTGAGCTTGTGAAAAAAAAAAGTGAAGTGAAAGTAAGTTATCACAAAAATTAGAAGAGAAAATGAAGAAAGGAGGGAGAAAATATTTTATTCTTGGAACCATATCTCTGAAATTTATGAAATGTGTTCTCCTTATATTAAAATGTAATTAACAACTCTCCTTATGTAGGATCTTTGTCCTTAGTGTGCTGTACATTGAGATTTAATGCTATAACTAGTACTCAAACAGTATTTTTCACTTTATGTTTCTGTGTGGGAGCAAACTGTTGAAATCTTTACTTAATGTATGCTAAACTGATCTTCTGTATATAAAGAGAATCGAAAATGAATCTTGATGTGAATGGAAGGGGAGAGGGAGTGGGAAAGGGGAGGGTTGTGGGTGGGAGGGACGTTATGGGGGGAAAGCCATTGTAATCCATAAGCTGTACTTTGGAAATTTATATTCATTAAATAAAAGTTTAAAAAAATGTAATTAACAACTCTTCCTTGAAATAAATGAATCATTAAAAATGTTTATAAAAAATAAACAGAAAAAATGAACTATTTTGTATATGAGATACTCCAATAATAAATGTTCAAAATTTTTTAATTTGTACTGAGCTACATTATTACTCATGTTATCTGCTTATAATAATTAAGTTAGGAAAAATAAAGTTTTTATTAATATATAGTTTTATAACATTTATTTTAAAGAAATATTTATTTATTATGAAATAAATTAATAAATTGAGGGGGGAGGGAGAGAAGGAAAATCAGAGAGAGACAGAGCAAGGATGTCTTCCATCCACTAGTTCACTCTCCAGATGGCCTCACTGGACCAGGTGAAATCTAGGAAACAGGCGCCTTATCCAGGTCTCCAAAGTAGGTAGAAGGGGCCCAAACACTTGGGCCAGCTTTGGCTGGCTGCATTTTCCATTAACAGGAACCTGAATCAGAAATCAGGCAGCTGGACCATGAACCCATATGAGTTGCTGGCATTGTAGGCAATGGCTTTCTTGCTACGCCACAATTCTGGCCCCATAACATATATTTATTTTGGCATAAGCGCACATGCCAATTAAATAGTACTTGAAGATGTTGTTAGAATTCCTTAATAATTTGAAGAACTATATAATCAGCATACTAATATCTTCTTTATGAAAAAAACCCTGTATTTATTTATTTATTCATTCATTCTATATGAAATGCAGAGAGACAAAGATATTCAGAAATTTCCCATCATCTGGTTAACTCTCCAAATGCCTAGGACAGTCTGGATCAGGCAGAAGCCAGGAAATTAGATCTCAGTCAAGGTCTCTCATGTGGGTGGCAGGGACTCAAGTAGTTGAGCCATCATCTGCTCCCTCCCAGGGTCCACATTAGCAGGAACCTGGAATTGGCAGAAGAGCCAGGACTTCAACTCAGGCATCCCAATATAGGATGCAGATACGCCAAGCAGTATCCAAATCATTATGCCAAATACCCATCACTCTTCCTTATTTCATATTTTTAAAAATGATTATTTCTGAACTCTGAACTCCTTTTAAATGCAGTAAATTTGTTTCATCTTTTAAGATATTCACAAATTCTTTCAAAAACATCAAAATTCTGTATTTACAGTATTCAGTTTAAGTCAGTACTGCTGTTCAAAAGATAAGCCATAATCATGAATTTTGTCCTTTGGTCACAACAAGGCAATAATGGGAAATGACTGATATTTTTAGAAAAAAGAAAAATATTGATATTTTATGATTTGGTGACTTTATTTCTTATTCATTAAATGATAAAATTGTTTTCTTAATCATTTTATAAGTTTTCATGTAAAATACGATATCCATTAAAAAGCACTTCATATGTTGAGAACTAACATATTTATGTAAATATGCATATATATTCATACATATATTTTCAGAAAAATTAATGGAAATATATTGCTTTTGCAGGTAAACTTTCCTGTCATAATTGAAGCATCCATCTATTGCAGTTATGTAGTTTAGAAGAAAATTGAAAATTGAGCATTACCTTGATATTTAGGACCTGGAAAGTTAGTACTGCAATTATTTCTATGGTTATGTGATTTTACAGGTGATTTACAGAGATTTTGCAGGTATAATTAAGGTAGCTAGTCATTTAACCTTGACATAGATTATTCAGGTTGGCCAAACCTAATCAATTAGCCCTTTACAAGCAGAGAGAACTCTCTGTGGTCAGTAGCTGTAGAATTCAGAAATTTTTGAAGTGTTAGAAAGATTTATCTACAACAGGATTCTGTACTAGAATTGAGGACTAAGGTACAAAGGATCTCAGAAAAGCCTCGGAGCTGACAAGAGCACTGGGCTCAGAGCCAGTGAGAAAGCAAGAGCTCTTCAA
Organism: Oryctolagus cuniculus; assembly: GCF_051225735.1. Lineage (NCBI taxonomy): Eukaryota > Metazoa > Chordata > Mammalia > Lagomorpha > Leporidae > Oryctolagus > Oryctolagus cuniculus. The sequence goes on from NC_142880.1 coordinate 48,229,820, forward strand.
CTACAACTGGATTGTGGAGCAGGATTCCACCCAAAACAATACTGAATCTGGGGCAGATTTCTCCTCTGAGCTGAGGATGTAAGAACTTGATATTATTCGAGTCTTCAAGTTTGTGGTAATTTGTGAAGCAGCAATAGAAAAATGAGCACTAAGATAGGAATGGTGAAGAAAAGAGGAGATTGAAAGTGGAAAGCCCAATTTCCAATGTGAAGACAAAAATGCACTGCCCAAGAACCCCAAACACCACACAGCAGAGATGGTGACAAGCATAGTGACCATACAATTTTGCATTTTTCTTTGGAAGGAAAACCACCGTCATTCTTACCTAGCTAATCAATTTAATCACTACTTACTTTCTAATATGTACTTTTCATTTCTTTTTACTCTTTAGTCTATAATTGAATTTCTTCAAACATATTACATAACAATTAATTATAATAATAAAGACTAGAGGCCTTTAGCAAGTTCTATTTGTTGAGGTACTTTTTGTAAAAAATGAAAAAATACTAGGGATAGTATTTAACATTCTTTGGCAGATTTTAGAACCAAAAATAATGTAATATGTTCAATTCATGAAAAATAGCTGGTAGGCCAGAAAATTTTTCTTTTAAAATAAAGTTGAAATATATTCTTTTATATTATTCCTCTTTAAAGAAAAATGGTAAGAGAATAGATTCAAAAAAGATCATTAGCAAACTGAGGTTAAAATGCAAACTCTAATATCAGTTGCTACCTTTTTTGAAACTCAGTGACTATAAATAAATAGTAAAAAACAATATAGAGCTGACCTGTGCTTTATCTTTAAAAAGTAGAGCAGGGTTTTCAATACAAAGATCTTATCAAGTGCAAGGCTGTATCTTGAAGATGAGATGAACCTCCCAGGAAGAGGACAGGATTCTCTAAGAGCCTGACTGACATCCACTCAAGCTCAGACGGGACAAGGAGTAAGGACTGCATCCTTGACTCTCTACCCTTAAATCTGGGGATCCCAGAAGACTGCCTCCCCAGTCGCTGGTGCCACACAAAAGGATTGTTAGAAGCTAAATTTCAGGGAGGAAGATGCAACAAGTCATCCTCTTACTTCAATCACGAGAACAACAAAAAACTCATAACCAGTACACTGAGATCAAATTCCAATTTAATGGCGGTGACACTCCCATGCCCATAGATTGAGCCAATAATACTATGTAGGATCAAATAAATGCAGTTATCACTTTGGCTTACTTTTTCCCCAGTTTTTAAATATTTATCAAACATTTTTATTTTTTTATCTTTATTTGAAATGAAAGGAGTTGCAGACAGCCTCCGTGTACTGGCTCACTCCTCAAATCCCCCACAAAAGCCAGTATTGAGCCCTGCTGAAGCCAGGAACCCAAATTTTAATCTTGGTCTCCTACTTAGGTGGAGACCAAGTACTAAGTACTTGTCTTAATTACAAGTACTCAAGTACTAAGTACTTGAGCCAGCACCACTGCCACCAGGGAACAAATCCACAGGAAGCTAGAATAAGAACTGGAACCAATTATTGAAACAGGCACTTGGATATGGGATGCGGGGACCCAAGCAATGTTTTAACCACTGCACCAAATACCTGTCCCAGAGTTGACTTTTCTACACAAATGACACATGTGGCTGTTTCAAATCCAATTTCCCAAACTCAATGCAAAGATATATGTTCTTTTCAAATTGGGTCCTTTTTGTTTTCCCTTTGTGTGTGAAACTACAAGCACTTGCCCTGGAGTTTCAAGATACTATTACTTCATGAGAATTTACCTGAAAATTCTGGCATTTGTGTGAAGTTAGCATGTATTCCATGTGTACAGTGATGTTGATGAAATGCTACATCGATAAGTAATTTGAGGGAAAAATGAACAAATTCATCACCTACTCTCCCAGAGTTCTGTTTCTTACTGTGCATGCTAAAGGTAAATCTTACCATACAAAAATCCTTGCTGTGTCTTTATGCTTCAATGCCATGTACATGTGGTTTATCACCTGAAAAGTATGTAATTGCATAATCTATATTATTTCCAAATTTTTGTTTCATCTATATAACTTCCATATATTTGCTTCAGTAGCTTGAAGTACCTACCCTATCTGATAAAATAATTAATGTCTTTTCTTTTAACCATCTATCCTATATTTTCTCTGTACTTTGTAACAGTGTGATGATTCATATACTACAGACCATACTCGATCTGTCCCATTTTTCTGTATCCATGAATTAATTATGGGTTTCTTTTTGCTCATGAATGGAATGAAATCAATGCAAAAAAGTACAGAATAAAACAACGCATGGCTGAATTTAGAATTATAGCAATATGCACCCAAACATTCATTTTTATAACAAATAAAATAAGTATGTGAGAATAATAAGTAGGTAGACTTAGCTTATTGGTATAATTTTAGAAACAATACAAAATGAACAAAGAGGAGAGGGGAAATTGGTAAAAACAGAAAGTTTATGAGGATGAATATATCTACTCAAATTTCTGATTTTGTTGTAACATATAAGAGGTCACAGAAAACTCTGAGAAGCTGAATGTTACACAGAAGTGCTCTTCTAGCAAAGTTGCTGTCTCTTTGGATATTTAAATAGTAAAACGATGCAATGGCGCATTAGCACTAACAAAATTAATGCTTTCAAAAGGTTTCTTTTTTTTATTACTAATGGACATATGTCTATTTTGGAACCTTTCAGATAATGACAGAATATGATCAGATGATATTGCCTTAGTGAGAAAAAAATGTTCTATTTCCCCCCAAATTTAAAGTTCTATCATTTGTTTCTTTAATACTTTTTGACATACAAAATCTACATCGATGCTAATTGCCGCTTAGAAATACTTATCATTCCTTATGCTTTCAAGTTTTATAAGAGTGAACAATTCATTTGCATATATGAAAATTGATAAAGATTGTGTTTTGTTTTTGAGTATTTCTATACCTAAGTCCTACATTTTTATCCTGCTAGTAGGTTTTGGGGCACTTTTAAGGTGAGGCTTTCCAGACTGGAATCTCCCAAGTGGAATTAACAAGAAAAAAAAAATCTGAAAGATAATCTCTGAAGGAAAGAAAGAAATACAATTGTTCAATGAATCCTGGGTTCACTGAATCAGGAGAGCCTAAACTGCTGGATCCTGTCGGATCATCTCACTTCACATGACATGCCAGGTGCACTGAGAGGCTCTGCACTAAAGAAATCTGTTTAACTTGGTTAGTCCCAGTTCCCCACTTATTTGACTAATCCACCTTTGCTCATTTTACTTAATTTATTAATATTTCACATGAAATATTTTGAGAAATGACATCCTACAGCACAGGATACTTTTTTTTTCTTTTCATGGAAAGAGTTTCTTTATCTCTGCATAAAAGGAACTTAAAATAACTGAAAATAAAAAAGTTAAACACATCACTATCTTAACTTGTGAATGTAATTTAGGAAATTGTTAAGAAAGAAAATTGTTAAGAAGAAAATTTAAAAGGAAATATAAACAAAGAACATGACTTGGGCTATACAAGATTGAACAGAATACTGAAATAATACCATGCAAGCACATTGAAGAAATCATTAATCTCTGTGAAGTAACATGGATTCAACAACATGTCATTCTATTATTAGTCTAATTATAACACATTGTGGAATCTTCAGAAATACAATAACCTAAATTTTAAAAAATACATTTGACATGATCACTCATTGCAGCCTTTTCAAAAATACAGAGAAATTATTTCCAGAGAAAATAATATTCAGGGACATCCAAAATATCCTTAGTTAATCTTCCAACATCAAATTTTCTGTGGGAGAATCAGTATGAAACTTTAGACAAATTTCTAGAAACACTTAGAAGGGTCTTAGAAATGCATCATTACTACAAAGTTTATTGTGTTGTTTATACTGACATAGATGGGAAGCTGATCAAATATTTATGCTAAGCACAACAGAGAAATTCTAGGTTAACTAAATCAGAATTCAATTTAGGTAAAACACCAATTATATGGAAAGAGAAAAATTAATGTAAAATTTCAAAACTAGATGAAAAGAGATCTACTGCATATATTTCATTGTGCCCCAAATATCTGTGCAAAGACATTTAGAATATTTAGTTAAATAGATATTAAAAATATGTTTCCCCTATGATGTGAATATCAAAAACATTGATGCCAACTTGGGCTGAATAGAAATCATCTAACATTTAATGAATATATCTATCATGGAGCACAAACTGAAGTTCCTCACTTCATTATATCAGAATATTGTTAAAGAAATACAAAACATTGTGAGGTTGCCACTAAACTTATTCTAGCGCTTTTAAACTAAAGAGTGTAGAATTTCTGAAATCTTCCCTGAGGCCCAGTACCATATTGATTTTATTTTTTAATTCTCGGTAAATCTCTATGTAGAAGGATGATGGACATAGATGTAGGTGTTTCACTAAAATATTTGAAAGACTGAATGGATTGAGGAAATGTAGAGAAAGCAAGATGAGTTACACAGGAGAAATAGCAATCATAATAATATATCATCAGTGGATTTTTTTCAACAAAATATGCATCAATATATTTATAAGGAAAACATTTCAAAAAGAAAAACCTTATCACATCATAATCATCATGGCTCTAGAAAGGATTTATATAACCTGATTTTATTATCATAAGCTATGTAAGACTATATTCCATGTCATGAATTATGAAATAATGTATTATAAAATTATGTAAACTGTCTCAGAACTAATGAAATATTTATTAGATTTTCATTACTTGTGAGATTCATTTTTGTTTTCTGGAGTAGAACTTACTTTTTGTACAAGAAATAAAGTTGGTAATAAACTGTGAAATAATCAGAATATATATTTTATAGCTTACAAATTTTAATATTAAAATGATCAATTATATTATATGGTTGTTCTATATTCAGTGTATTCTTTGTAAGTATTGAAAGACAATTGGTAATTAGAGAAACACTTATTTTCACAATATTATTTAGAGTAACTTGTCAGTATCACCATAAACCAATAAATTTAAGAATAAATTCTGAATAACAGATTAAGATATTATAGGAATTCATTTGATAAACACAAATTATTTTGATTTTAACAATTTCAAAGCTAACCAAATATGTAAGTTGTGGGTGAATAGAGAGAATATGTTAGGTAATGAACACTATGCAAAGATATTCTTTTGGAAATGGAAACCATTTGCACATGGAAATGTGGAATTGAGCACAGAAACAGTAAAGGATTGGAGTTGAGAAGAATTATTAAAATGGTGGTGAAAGCTTAAGAAAAACTTCTTGAGACAGAACTTTACAGTTTAAATATGATATTGTGTCAGAGACTGTATGACGCAGAGAACTGCAACTTCATAAACAGAACATTGTATTGTTATGCAGGAAGGTAGTCAAAAGAGTCTAAATCAAGTTAATCGAATTAGTGGAAACAGCTAAGTGAGATATGGGATCTTTACCAGAACTAGAGCAAAAATTAACTATCATATATTATGCAGGAAAAATTATAAGCTTTGATGTCTTATCCTAAGAGATGAATGGGCAGAAACAATCAATAAATTTCCTAATGCTGACCCTGGAAGAATAGACAAAAACACTACACCAACTGCACTAAAAAAACCAAAAATGTCTTCACGAGGATGTTGAGGCTGCTGAATTTGACTATCTTGAATTTGTAGTATAGACAAAAACTTAAGAAAGTTGTTTTATAAGTAGAAATAGCTCTTGGTCAAGTCTCAAGAAAATCAATATTCCTCAAGCCAATCTTTCAAAAACATATTGATTTTTGGCAAAGTGCTTTGCATCCAAGAAGAATAGAAGAGTTCAATGTCACAGAAGTTATATTAGGGATAGGGGAAGAAGTAGAATAAGTGCATAAAACTAGAAATATGGGAAGAGATTAAGAATTTATGTTTATCTTTAATGAAAGTTATTTGTGCCTCATCTAAGGTTTTATTTAGGGTAATATATACAAATAAAAGGAGATCTGTATCCATGAAAAAATTAAGTCACCCTCAAATATATCATGAAACTTCCAGTTACATAAGAATTAAAGGGGAGAATTTGGCATATCACTTAAGATATAATTTTAAATTCCCCTATCCTATATTGGAGTAACTGCATTCAAATTCTGCCTATGCTCATAATTCAAGCCTCCTGCTAATGTATGCCCTGAGAGACAGCCAGTGATAAATCAAGTGGTTGGATCCCTGCTACTCACTTGAATTTGCAGTTCTGGACTTTGGTCTGGACCAGTCTCAGCTGTTGCTAGCCTTTGGGGAGTAAACTGGTAGATAGGAGATCTTCTATCTCTATCTTTCAAATAAATTAAATAAATGATTTTTAAATGAAAAGAATTAGCACTTATGCATTGTTTAGTTCTTCATAATGTTGAAATCATCAAACTCAGTTTTCAGCTAAACTCTAATTCCTTAATCTGTTATGTTTGGGTAAAATATGTTTTTATTTACAAATTAACAATTAAGATTTTTGCTAAGAAAATAATTTTATTCTCCAAGACAAAGTTGATGCAACAAAAATGAAGAAATATTGTTACACAGCTCAAATTGTAAGTGTAGCATCAAGGATTTATATTTAGAAGGACCAGTGTTGTGATGAGACAGGTTAAGCTGCCATTTTCAGTACTGGCATCCCATGTCACAGTGCTGGTTTGAGTATCTGCTGCTTTATTTCCTATCCAACTCCCAGCTGGTGCTCCTGGATCAGAGATGGCAAAAGATGGCCTGGCTGCTTGGGAGATCAGGATGAAACTCCTGATTTCTGCAAAGAGCCTGGCCCAGACTTGCTATCGCGGCCTTTTGGGTAATGAACCAGTGAATAAAGATATCTTCCTCTCTCCCTGACATTCTCATTTTCAAGTAAATAAATAAATGTTTAAAATAAAATTTATTTTTGTGATGAGTCAAATATTTTTTGTCTGCATAAAATTGATAAAAATACAGTTTATTGTATAACATTAAATGTAACAAATTAAATAATATTAATTAGCCTTTGTTCAAGAACACATATAGTATCTATCCAGTTAATTATTAAAATACATTGTGTATAATTATCTCCCTAAAACCACAAGAGTGCTGCGATTTTAAATTCTAATACATTTATTAAGACTTATCATTATATATATATATGTTAATTTGCTAATGCTGAGTAACAGAAACACAAGAGGATCAGTCAACATAGTTAACAGACTGGTTATATGTCAATTTTTTGCAAATTATAATTATATATATATATATATAGTTCATTGGTTTAGTAAACATTCATGTTTTCAATGGATCCAAATACATTTTAACTTTAATATCTCATTTTATAAAGATTTATATATTTTAAGATTCTATTAATGAATTTTTAATCTTATATTACGACTAATTTGATAATTGTCTCACCTTCTGATTTATCAAATACATATCTTACAAATATCATTTACCATTAGAATTGCTGCATGTTCAATTATAAAAAAAGTATTAGCATATTTTCAGATATAGTAAAGCTAATATACAGATCTATGTGGCATAATGGCAAGCCTTCTTATAAATCAAAGAATAATTTCACACATCTAAGAAGGGGTTCATTATCTGCCTGGGCAGTTACTTATCTATACATCTGATTTTATTTTATTGTTCATTTTGAGTGACATAATTGAATGCTATTCCCTGTGAGTCTGAGAGTTTGTGGTATTTTCATGCTCTTGTGAAAGCACTTGCACATATATTACTATATTATTTGCACTAGTATCTTTAAGTTGACATAAAATCCTCAATATTCTATTAGTTTCTGTAATTCTCATTAGCTGTATAAAAATAAATATGATTATAAAATCCATCCACTTCTTTTAAATGTTTCTCTGTTCTTCTGGGGCATTAAACCAATATCATCAAAAGACCCACTATAGTAATTTAAAATGTAAATGTTATCCATTTAATTAATATTAGATAAGTGTCTATCCAGAATGGCAGCAGAGAATTAGAGTTAGTATTATGTAAAATAATAAAAAAGACTTATCAGCTCAGCTCAGTTTGGAATAAAATAAATGAAAGTCAAAAGAACTCAGTGCAGTTTAAAAGATGAGTGAATGAGTTTCTTTTTTTAATTATTGAAAATAGTCTTGTAATAATGTTTTATAATTAATTGTCAAAAATAAGAAATGAAGGTGACTGCAAGGTGCATTATCATCATGTTCCCCGACAACATCTCAGCTATGAAGCATTAATACCAACACAAGCATTCATTTCCTTTGGTGAATACTGCATCCATATAAACAAATAATTTGTTGATATCAATCAAATGTTCATAGCAGTACATTTTTCTCTATTAAGCCATATGCTTCCGTGAAGCTATATTTAAATAAGGAATAAAATAGTACATCGAAAAGCTAAATTGTAAATCTTATTCTTTTTGCATTTAGCTAGCTTTCCAGAATGCTCTGATTGTAACACAGTCTCTGAATACTCATTCATAGCATAAAATAGTGATTCAGAATGCCATGCGTACATCAAGCTTGATTTGGACAACCTCATTTATAATAATGTTTACCTTGCACGAGAAAGAGGAGAAGAAAATTCTTCTTAATGAAAAATTCAGTATCTCATTAGTGGATCTATCTATGATCTATTATCTATCTATTATTTAACTATCATCTATCTAATCAAAGGACAAAACCGATGAGGTCTAGGATTAAAAAGACAAAGTAAAAAATAGAAGTGATTTAACCTGTATGTTTATTATTCAATAAGTATTAATTGAACTCAAATTCTATGCTAGCCCTTATACATCTCTAACAAATTCAATGGTAGCAATGGCAAGACACAAATAAAACAGAAGCAGAATCAAGTTTGGTCTGATAGACATCAATGTCTAGTAAGTATCTGAGTAAGGACTCAGGAGTGCATATCTACCATGTTCACAAGAGGTGATGATGGCAACCAGTCTGAAGACCTACTTGAACACACATGGAAGTCACATTTGAAATGCAGTAGGCAGAGTAGGTACAAGGGTACTAGGGATCAGACGCAAGGGGTGGATGACTCTATAATTCTATGGAATAGTATTCATAGAGGACATTTGTACAAAGGACTAGAAGGGAAAGAAAAAAAAAACAGAAGCTTACATTCATAAACTTCATATAGATAACATCTGTCATTAAAAATTGATTGGGGGCTGGCGCTGTGGCATAGTGGGCATAGCCGCCGCCTACAGTGCTAACATCCCATATGGGAGCTGGTTTAGGTCCGGAAGAAGCTCCAGGCTCCTGGCTTCAGATCTGCGCAGCTCTGGCCTTTGTGGTCATTTGGGGAGTGAACTAGCAGATTGAAGACCTCTCTCTCTTTCTCTCTCTCTCTCTCTCCCTCCCTCCCTCCCTCCCTCTCTCCTTCTCTCTCTCTCTCTCTGACTATGCCTCTCTGTAACCCTGCCTTTCAAATAAATGCATGAATCTTTAAAAAAAAATTGGCTAAACATTTTTTTCAGATAAAACATGAACATGATTCAATGGCTTAATAATTAAATAAATGACACAAATGAGTTACGCTTTTCGTACAGAAATTCAAGATTAAAGGACTTTAAATTAGCAGTACGTCTGCATAGATTTTAAGTAATACAAATACTTTCAGTTAAAAGAGAGGACCAGGAATAGGAGCCACAGGATTGTATCACTACAATGAAGCAAAGATCAGGCAATTAAGTGGATTCTGCAATACAGGACAAGTTGAAGTTTCTTTCTGAGGATTGGAGAATACTTGTGAAGAATTTCAAGTAGGGGCATAACATGATAGATTTACGTTAAAAACCTCACCCTAGCTTTGTGTGAATATAAAGGAGGACTTGGGAGTGGTATGAATACACTATTTTGTAAATGTCCATAGATCCCTAAATATATTGAAGTCCATTCTAGGACTTCTGCTCAACAACTAACATAGAATTCGGAGACCAAACTTGAGAAACAAAAGAACAAATAGGAGAATTTGCCACATTTTAGATTAAAATGATGACTGGCAATTAATGTAACTAGAAAAGAAAATACAGAATTGACAGGATCAAAATGCACTGCAGGGAAGGAATCAAAACTCTTGGATGGAGTGACAAACATTAGGGGATATAAAAGGAAAGTCTAGGAGAATTTCTAGGATATTAGCTTGCCAAACCTAATGTATGAGTGATAAGAAATGAAAAGAGGACACTATGAATATTGTGTCTATAGATTCAGTTTAGCACATGTCACAGCTGCAGTGCCTGTGTCTATCTAGGAAGAGATATCAGATGAGCACTGAAAACACCAGTCAGGAGTTCATTAGGGTTTTATGGACAAGAGACAAGGATTTGTCTTTAAATATGTGTTATTCAAGTAGCTACTGAAAGTGAGGATGATGTTCATAGACTGAGTAGTCAGTTTAGAGAAAATGGTTTAAAACTTGTGGGCTCTCAGGTCATAAACCCTTCTGTGGGTTTGTCTTATCACATCTAAGATTATTTTAATAAAAGGCTTAACTCTTCCAGTTAGAACAGAAAATAATTAGAAAAGTAGCAAAAAGAAATTAAAATGGGTAAAAGTATTCCTTTCTAAATATTTCAAATGATTATACCATTAACAGCTGCTTTGTTCAGTTAGTCAGATCATTATTTCATTTGCTAACCATTTACTAGAATTCAGATAATCTAAGGTTAATGTTACGTTATCTGTGCTTTCCATATCTGGCCTTCTCTGTGGCCCCATTCGGGGCTGTCAAAGTGAATAAAGTTTGCCTGATAAGAATTGCTGAAACTTGCATTCTTAGGTTACATGACTTAAACATGGGAAATTGTCAAGTAGATTTTTTTTTTTTTAATTTGAGAGGCAGAGTTACAGACTAAGAGAGGGAGAGGCAGAGAGAGGTCTTTCATCTGCGGGGTCACTTCCCAAATGACCTCAATGGGCCAACTGGAAGCCAGAGCCAGGATCCAGGAGCTTCTTCTGGGTCTCCCACATGGGTGCTGGGACCCAAGGACTTGGGCCATTTTCCACTGTTTTCCCAGGCCATAGAAGAGAGCTGGATCAGAAGAGGGGCAACAACGACATAAACCGGCACCCTTATGGGATGCTGGCATAGATGGAAGCTTAGCCTTCTACATCATAACATCAGCCCAAGTAGAGTTTTTTTACGTACATGAATTTAGGGCAGAGACCTGACATGGTGGTTAAGACTCCCTGTGGAATGCCCACAGTCCAAGTAGAACCCCTGGGTTTGAGTCCCTGCTTCACTTCCAATACAACTTCCTGAAAATGTGTGCCCCAGGATGCAGCAAGTGACAGCTCAAATATTTGATTCTACCACTCATATGAGAGACTCAGATGGGGTAGTTCTTGACTCCTGGCTTTTGTCTTAGTAGCCTGGGCTGTTGTAGACATTTGAGAAATGAACCAGCTGGAGATTCTTATTCTCTCTTATTCTCCTTCTCTTTTACCTTCTCCTTCTCTCTCTCTCTCTCTCTCTTTCCCCTGCCCTTCGCCTTTCAAATAAAAAAATAAATTTAAAACATTTTAACTGCATAAACTTAAGTAAAAATAACTTGATTTCCAGGTTTTCCTTGGTTTTATATTAGAAAAGCATATGATGTTAACCCCTTGTTAGTATGCAATTCTGTAGGTTTTTTCCACACTATCAGCTATTCCTTTTGTTGTGAAAATTTTTCTAGTTTCATTTAATCACATTTGCTATTTTTAATTTTGTTACTTTGCTTGCTTGTCTTATTCAAAAATGTTTGCCCAGTTCAGTGTCATGAAGCATAATGGTTTTCCTTTATTGCATGAATCAGGCAGTAGAATTGATATTGTATAACTTACTGAAATACTTTACAAAATTTTATTGTAGTTTTAATATTTTTCTATGAAAAATTTTTAAAAAATGGAACATTTTGAATAAAACTGATAAAATAGCTTTTGAAATTAATAAAAGCATATGATGAGTAAACTATATCATGAAAACTAAGAACTAGCAAGCAAACTATGAAATGAAATGAAAGGCAGAAGAAACACATGTACAATAGAAAAGTCAAATTTTGGAAACTAAATGCATGTAAGTAGAACTAGGTATCATGTGATTCAGTTCAGAGCACCAGCCAAGAACATTGCTTAAGATGATCCTTGTGGGGGCCAGCGCTGTGGTGTAGTGGGTACAGCTACCACCTGCAATACCAGCTGTTCCAATTCCCATCCAGCTCCATGCTAATGGTCTTGGAGAATCAGTGAAAGATGGCCCATATGCTTGGGCCACTGCCACACATGTGGGAGATCTTAAAGAAGCTCTTGGCTCCTGGATTTGGCTTGGCCCAGCACTGGCCATTCTGGCCTTCTGGGGAGTAAATAAGTGGCTGGTACATCCATTCTCATTCTCATTCTCATTCTCATTCTCATTCTCTCTCTCTCTCTCTCACTCTCTCTCTCTTCACTCAAACTCTGACTTTCAAATAAATAAATAAATAAATAACAATGATGATCCTTGTGCATTCTACATAATGGTATTTTTTTTTTTTTTGACAGGCAGAGTGGACAGTGAGAGAGAGAGACAGAAAGAAAGGTCTTCCTTTTCCGTTGGTTCACCCCCGCCCCAATGGCGGCTGCAACGTCACCCAGTGGTCAAGAGCCAGTCCGTAGAGTTTGAATTCTGTAACCGCTGTTTAGTGGTGACCTTGTGTATGTTTTTTCACTTACTTATATCCCAGTTTACTCATCAGTAATATCCAATAAGGTTAAAAAATTTACAGAACTGCTTTGAGAATCAACTTGCACTTGTAAACGTACTTCATAAACAATAGGATTGACCTTCATAAATTCACAGGATTGAACTAGCCTGTTATCCTACTGGTGCCATTGGCTCTGAGAAGGCGTGCTTTAGCAATGGATTACACCTCTCAACTTTCTCTGAAATACACTGGTTTGTTTTCACAGCTCTTCCTCAGAAATGTGAATGAAAGATCAGGTAATTTAGTACAATTTTCATTACTTGGTGGTGGTACTGATTCCCTAAATGTCTTCTGTACAATAAAAAAGCTTATAAGACTCACTATCCACAGGGAGAGTGGCAGCAGTGGAAAAAAGCAACATGGCATTATTTTAGCTTGTATTTGATGGAAAGATGAAAAATGGCAAGGGGCCCGTCAATACTTGCTTTGAACAACAGAAATATAATTCAGTAATAAATCATTATTTTGATTTTATTCATAATTATATTATTTTTATAATAAATATTAATAAATACGTTCTAAATTTATTGGGAATGGGATCTTCTCAATAATAATAGTTGAGGGTAGAGCATTTTTTTCATCTTCTGCTCTGAAGACAATTTATTTATGAGAAAAACAATGAATCAAGAAGAAATCAAAGAGTAAATTTCAAAAATTCTTGAAATGAACGAAATGTTAATACGAAACACAGCAAACACAGTACTAAGATGGAAGTTTCTAGCAGTCAGTGCCAACATCAAAAATCAGAAACATTTTACGTAAACAACTTATCACTGCATCTAAAGGAACTAGAAAAACAAGAACAAATCAAAAATCAGTAGAGACAAAGAAAGTATAAAACTCTGAGCACAACTAAATGATACACAGATTAAAAAATACAAAATATGAAACAAAGAGCTTTTTCTTTGAAAAATTAAGCAGAATTGTTAAACTCTTAGCTAGACTACCCAAGAAAAAAAAAATAGGGAAATTTCAAATACATAAAGTCAGAGATGAAAATTATCACTGAGCCCACAGAACTAGAAAGGATGGTTAAGATTAGTATGAACAACTATATGGCACTAAATTCAATAACCTGAAAGATATGGCTACATTTTTAGACACATACATTTTGCCCAAATTGAATTATGAGGACATAAGATACCTAAATAGACCAATAATGAGTAGTGATATTGAATCAGTAATCAAAAATTTTCTCCCACCAAAGAAAAGCCCAGTACCAGATAGCTTCATTACTGCATTCTACCAAATTGTTAAGTAAGAATTAACATCACCCTTTGTTGCTTCAAAAAATAAAAAAAATAGGAAGGATTACTTCCACATTCATTCTGTGAGTCCAGCATTACCTTGGTATCAAACCAGTCAAGGACACAACATATATATATATATATATATATATATATATATATACATGCATACATGCATAAAGCTAGCTAGCTATCTAAAGGCCAATATCCTTGGTAACATAGATGCAAAAATTTCTAACAAAACACTAGAAAATTTAATGTAACTGTAATTTTTAAAAAATGTGGGTTCTTGGATGCCCAGTGTTCCTGGAGAAACAAAAATGATTACTCCTTCTCTGCTCAGCAGGTCCTCGGGGGTCATGACTAGGTCACATAGTCACCCAGCCCTGTGTAAACTTGGGGGTGTTCACTTGTGCCACAAAAAGATGGTGATCTAAACATGTCTATCTCCCAGACTGCAGATCCCTCCTAACACTGGGCCAAGCCCAGAGACTGTTCAGGGGCACCAGCCTAGAGATGGAAACCATTAAAATCCACTCAACATTGGGCTTTAGCAGCCCAGTGCTGATTTCAAAGACTGTCCTGTGACCCCTTGCTATCTGCTCAAGGTTGGCAGATGATAAAAACATACCCCTGGTTGCCCAGCTGTCCCGTGGATGCTCACAACTGAGTCCTGCAGTACTTGGGTCCCACAAAATCCTGGTGGCACCCTCCAGTCCTGCCCAAGGCCGGCAGTGACACACAGCAAAATAAACCCAATCTGTAAGTCTGCCTGCTGCTGGGTATACTGAGAGGCTGTGTGAGCCTCTAACAGTGGTGTTGGGGCTGTTGGCTTTTTCGGGTACCGGATCTTCACAAAGTAGACCTGGCTTTGAGCTCTGAAGTAAGGTCCTAAGCTCCCTCTCCAGGCCTCTTTTCATGGCTGGAATTTCACTTTCTGCAATGGTTCAGGCAGGGGTGGTAGAGGGCTATGGGATTTGGAAGCTCCAAATAGTCACTCCATGGGTAATGGCTTAGGGGCAAGGGCAGATGGGCTCATTTTTGCAGGCGGCCCGGCACTAACATTCAGTTCACTCTTGCTTTTCCAAGTGGGAGGCATCTCCTTGCAGCTGAGAGAGGGGTGACAAGCAGAATTTTTTGTTAGATTTCTTCAACACAACCTTTCTTAGGATTATAACAAGGTGAAGCACTGTGGTCTCTCCTTGCTGCCATAGTGCTTGCGAAGGTGACTCAGTGTGTACACAGCTGTTCACACTGCTGTCTCGGGCAGGATGTCACTGCAGAAGCCCCTTACTAAGTGCCCATCTGGGCTTCACCTCCGCCCTTCATATTGTTAAGGCTAAGACCTTTAGAATGTAAACATACTATTGTAGAAAATAATGAACTCCCAACAGTCATTTTCACAAATGACCTGTAATTAAGACGCATATTCTTTGGGATATAATTATATCAGAAATGTATTTAGGTGGCACACATCTGCATTTAATCATGAACAAGTAATGGTTTATTTTACTTTACACCACACAATATTTTGTCACATTAATGAACTACTGTTTCTGATATGAACCACTGAAGAAATGACAGCAAATTCATGGTAGCTCTGCTTTCACTGTGCTTTCTCTTTTCTCTGCTTAGCTTCTTATTAGACTGCCAAGAATTATTGACAACTGTCAGGTTAAATATCCATTAGGTAACATATGATCAAAAAGTGAGATATTTACCAAAGAGTCATAGCTTACAGGTTTATGAAATATTTTAAAAGTCATGATATGTTAATACATTTGCATACGTGTTCTTAACACATTTATTTTGGTAATTAGTGTTAAATTATATTAATAAGCCCTAATGACTATAACATAGAAATTTAATAATTCTATTCCATATACAGAATTTAAGTGATTTTAATCTTTTGTAATTGATATCTAAACTTGGTGATTTTAATCTTTTGTCACCAATACCTAAACTTAGGATAAATCAGATCTGGGGGAAGGAAACACAAGTCATCCCTTATGGCTGTTTCTTGGATACTGAATCTAAATATCTCCATAAAATGATTTACTCAAATTTTAAAAACTAATCCAAATAATTTCAATTGGATTTCTGTATTCTAAATTTTCATTGTTTCAATTTCTCAAGCATAGGTCACTTCTATAATTATAATAATGTTTAAAGTGTATTGATTACTTACTATTCAATAAAATCATATATTTAGAAAGCATGGATTCAGACTAGTCTAAAAATTCTGATCATGAACCATTATACAAATCACATCTTTAAAGAAAAAAATTGATTTAAAGAAATGAAATTTCACTTCATCTCCATATACCAAATAGAAAATGAGAATAAAAAAAACATGAATTTTCTAAGTTGCTACTCTAATGTTTTTTCCTATAAAAGGAAAATGGAGAGTCAATACTAAGCTCATAAGCTTCCATCACTCTGAATTTGGTGAAGAAAACAAGATTAAAATTCCATCAAGTATATAAAAAGCAATGTTTATCACCAGGATATGCAAACATACACATTCAGTAAAATTAAAAGTTGACATTTCAAGATAGAAGATTTATATCTAAATTGATTGTGATTTTAGTATTTAATGAGAAAAGATTCAAATATCACTGCTAATATAACAAAAAGAGGAACAAAGAAAATCAGTAGGTATTCACCCATACTGTTTCTAAAAGTTTGATTTCTAAAGCAAAATGTTTTGTTTACTTTCCTAGCTGCATGTTTCAATAGAATTTAGAAGTTTTCCTAAAAAAAATCTGCTTCAGATGAGTGTTTTACTTGTACCTGCATCTATTAACTACATTAAATGTATGTGGTTCACCAGGATAATGCCTCTTAACTACATTAACTATAACAATAATTACTTGTCATCACAGATATCATATACACAACCTGGAGGGAAAGGATAGAAACTATAGCTTTGATAATTCAGTTTCTAAATGTATAGATACGTAAAATTCTATCATTAATTGGAAGAGGATAGAATGTCTCCAAAATAATATCCTATAATCTGTCAGATAGCAGAGATGTAAATTTAGGATATTAGCCTCCTAATGCAGTACTGTTTCTGCCATTCATATCCCTCTTCATAGTCACTTAGTAGTTTTGCTGTCAATACAACCTTTTCTCTTCACTATGTATTCCAATCATTAGAAACTACATCCTTGTTATGTCAATTTCTAAAAAATGTGAAGATGAGCTGCTTCTCTAAGATTTTGAAAGCCATTACTTTTCCAAGATCTGAAATACAGATCAGAAAAATATTCTCATAAATAACCAAAGAATAAAATGAATTTAGAGTGACACCCTAAATAACCTCTTAACATTAAGTAGCTCTGCCAACCTAAACAAGCGAGGTTGTTATCTGAAAGGCAAAAACAGACTTCTATTTTATTTAATTAATTAATTTATTTTTGACAGGCAGAGTGGACAGTGAGAGAGAGAGAGAGAGAGACAAAGGTCTTCCTTTACCGTTGTTCACTCTCCAATGGCCGCTGTGGCCGGCACTTGGCTGCCAGCGCACCGCGCTGATCCGATGGCAGGAGCCACGTGCTTCTCCTGGTCTCCCATGCTGCTGCAGGGCCCAAGGACTTGGGCCATCCTCCACTGCACTCCTGGGACACAGCAGAGAGCTGGCCTGGAAGATGGGCAACCGGGACAGAATCTGGTGCCCTGACCGGGACTAGAACCTGGGTGCCAGCGCCGCAGGCGGAGGATTAGCCTATTGAGTCATGGCGCGGCCTGACTTCTATTTTATTTAATCAGCTTTATTTTTTTAAGATCTATTCATTTATTTGGAAGGCAGAGTTACAGAGAACCAGAGCCAGAGGCAGAGAGAAAGAGAGATCTTCCACCCATTGGTTCACTCCCCAAATGGCAGCAACAGCTTGAGGTGGGCCGATCTGAAGCCAGGTGTCAGGAGGCAGGAGCTCCCTCTGGATCTCTCACTCTGGTGCATGGGCCCAAGGACTTGGGCCATCTTCTACTGCTTTCCTAGGCACATTAACAGGGAGCTAGATCAGAAGTGGAGCATCTAAGACTCGAATTGGCACCCATATGGGATGCCAGCATTGCAGACAGCAGCTTTACCCTCTAAGCCACAGCTCAGGCATCAGTCAGCTTTATTATTATTTTTTTATTTATTTATCTGACTGGTAGAGTTGCATACAGTGAGAGAGACAGAGAGAAAGGTCTTCTTTCTGTTGGTTCACTCCCCAATGGCCGCCACGTCCAGCGCTGCACTGATCCCAAGCCAGGAGCCAGGTGCTTCTTCCTGGTCTCCCATGTGGGTGCAGGGGCCCAAGCACTTGGGCCATCCTCCACTGCCTTCCTGGGCCACAGCAGAGAGCTGGACTGGAAGAGGGGCAACCAAGACTAGAACCTCGCACCCATATGGGATGCCGGCGCTGCAGGCGGAGAATTAATCAAGTAAGCCATGGCACCAGCCTCGGTCAGATTTATTATTAATGCTTATACTACATCGTCCAGGAATATCTACCTTTTCCTCAAATACTTAGTAGTATGCCTAAAGATTTTTGTGATTATCATTTTTAAGTATCATATAGTACCCTATTATATAAAGTTATGAATGATTTAACACTCCTATATTCTTTACAATTTAGGTTGTGAGTAGGTATTTGATGTAGCACTAAAGGTATCCCTTGGAACTCAGAAATTCCATATTAGATTGCCTGGATTCATGTTTTGAATCTGTAATCTCTAACCAATTACAGCTTCCTGCTAATAGAGATTCTGGGACGCAGCAGGTGGCAGCAGCTCAAGTGGGTGGGTCTCTGCTACCCATGTAGGGGACCCTCCTGGATCCAAGCTCTGAGTTGGTTCAGGCCAAGCTTTTTCAGGCATTTGAGGACTGAATCAGTAGATGCACGCCCTCTCCTTGGCTGCCTGCCCCCCCCATCCCCCTCTCTCTTTCATTTATGAATAAATGACAAAATAAATTTAAAGGAACTAGGTTAATTTTCAATGTTTATTTTTATATGTAATACCACATATATTATCTTTGCTTACACATTTCTCTGCAAATTTCTGAGTATTTCCTTAAGCTTGAGTCCTAGAAAAGATATCAGATGCAAGACACTTGACACGTGTGTTGAAGCTGCTCTTTCTTAGCTCCAATCTCTTTTTACCACACTTTTATTTATACTTTGATTCATGAAGCTAAGGCTTAGGTCTGTGAACTATATTTCTCCTTTGACAGCTGCACTCTCTCAGATTCTGCAAGTAGTGATCCTGGAGGCAGATAGGAAGGCGGGGGGGGGGGGGGGGAGGGTGCGGGGGGGCAAAGTCCAAAGTCCTTGTTTCTTAATCCCATCAGTTTGGCCCACTGTTTTCACTGAATCCACGCTGCCTCTTCTCCAGTTTTGGTTTTGTTGTTTGGCTTTTGGAGAATCAGCTCATTGCATCCTTCAAAACCATTGGCTCCAGGAAGGCAGCATTACTCCTTAGAGGTTAAAGTCACTCCCTCCTCCTTGAACTTTCACTTCCAGGCTCCTTAGATAAAATAAGGATTTGGACAGTGCCCATCCTGGGAGATTATTTTCCCATTACAATGTAGCACAGTGGACTGAAGCCTCTTCTCAAAGCTTGATTTTGGTTGTTTGGTTTTATTGGTACAATGTGATAGTTTGATTGCTGTATGCATTATGTACTAATCAAACCAGGGTAACTAGGAGTAACTTTTCACATTTATATATAGTGACCTTTAAAATACTCCCTTTTACCTATTTTGAGACAAACAATGCACTGCTGTTAACTATATTCACCCTATATTTCTCCTATGTAACTCTAACACTGCTCCTGTTGGCCACTCTCACCCATCTCTCTACTCACTATTCTGCCCAGTCTCTGGTAACAACTACTTTACTCTAAGCCTTTATGTTCTATCAAGTCTAGTCTCTCCTTTTGCTTCCCAGGACTGGAGAAGAGGGGAACAGGAGGTAGATTCTGTATGCTGTTTCTCCCTGACTCTGAATTATTCACTGTCTTTTTTTCTTTATTTGCCTTGGTAATTTTCTAAAACATCTTTGACAGATTCCTTATCTTTTTCTCTCTATTTTCTCACTGACTATCACTGAGTTTTGTTTTATGTTTTGTAACATGAATAAAGTCAGTTATGTATAATGAATAACAATGTAATAAGGTAAAAAGGTTCAGGTGACACTCTAGGAAGGCTTTTTCTAATAGAGATGATGTTCAGAAAAAAAGACAACTTGTTAGAGCTTGGAAATACTGCATATCGGCATCTAAGATAGTACGGAAACTGAATAGAATGCGGAATGAACTCAGAATTTTTCCTTCTATTGTGTGAGGGACAATACAATTCTTCTTTCCTGATGCACAATTATGTACACTGAGTGCATGTGCATGTATATGAAAGGGAAGATGGAAAAAAGAATTATAGTTCCAGGTTTAACCATCACTCATAGAAAACAATGTAGCAATTTGCTGAAATGATGCAGTCATATTTTCTTTTGTGTGTGAATTGACCTTCTGTCTCAAAACTAATCATTTGTTTATTGAAAAAGTATACATTAGGGGAATAAATTGTGATTATGCTGCATCTTTCCTACCAAGGATAATGTGCTTGAATTTCACTGAGTTTTAAATCTAATTAGGTAGGGCTGTTGAATATTAAATATCAACTTGTCACCCAAAAAGGAACCAAATGATTGATTAGTGATCTGCTTGGACAACAGAAATAGCTCAACTATTCTATGTAAAATTTAGAAAATACTGAAAGCCTAAGCATGCACAATGTATTTTTACCTCAAAACAATCAGTTATAAAAATAGACATAATATCACAATAATTGTTTCCTGACAGTGACACACTCACTTCCTTTACAAAGGTTTCCATGCTGCGATCAGTATCCAGGTTGCTGCAATCAGCAAAAGGTTAAGAGTGAGTGAGTTTACACTTTGGATAAATTCAACAGTAAGAATCCAATCAGAATTTATTACAAGCACAGCCTGTAGCAACTTTGACTGCTACCACAACCAGAAGTTAAAGTTTCTTATTATATGAGGGGAATAAATAACTTCTAAGAGTGAGTTCATCCTCAGCATGAAGACAAAGGTAGAATATAGTCCTGAACCCAAAAGTCAAAATAGGGCTGATCCCACTGCTCTGTTTACTAATTCTCAAATAACATGATATACTGCAATACTTATTTATTGAGAATATATATTATAGTAACTCTTTGTTACAGTAGCATTGTATAATAATTATAATCTATTGCTTTACAAAAGTTTTTATATATGAACATGAGTCTATGTATGTGGGTGTGCCTAGATGTTTGTTTTTAACATTTTCAATCAATCATTTGACAGAGAGGCTGAGACATAGATGACAGATTGATTTGTAGGTAGGTAGGTAGATAGACACACACACAGAGAGAAAGAGAGAGGGAGACAGAGAAGCTACACTCATATCTTCTCATTTACTACCTAAATGCTTACAATAGGCAGGGCTAAGCTAAATTGCCAGAGTAAGAAGCGTGGGGTGCAATGTATCTCTCTCACAAGTGTGGCAGGGACCCAATTGCTTGTATTATTACTTCTGCCTCTCAGGGTCTGCTTCAGTAGGGAGCTTGAGTCAGAAGCCAGAGGTGGGCGTTGAACATAGGCACTACAATATGGGATGAAGGCAAATAGACATACAGTCAGTCAGAAAAGATATATGGATAATGAAAGTTAAGTAAAGCAGGAGCTGTCCCGAGTTCCTTTCTTAAAATTATTTATTTTAGAGAGGTGGAAAGAGATGGAACTGGTTCCCATCCACCAGTCCATTTCCCAAAATGCCAGCAACAGCTGGGACTGGGCCAGGTTGAAGCCGGGAGCAAGAATCAAACTAGGTCTCCCATTTGGGCACCAGGATCCCAATTACTTGAACCGTTACTGCTGCCTCCCTGGGTCTTCCTTAGCAGGAATCTTATGTGAGGCTCCAAACACAGGCATTGAACCCAGGTATTCAATGAGGAACAAGGGCATCTTAACCCACCCATCTGTGCCGGGTACCATGAAAATACCATGAGGGCTCAAAATGTTCATGGAACGGGGCTGGTGCTGTGGTGTAGCAGGTTAACTCCCTAGCCTGAAGCGCCAGCAATCCCATATGGGCGCTGGTTCTAGTCCCAGCTGCTCTACTTCCAATCCAACTCTCTGCTATGGCCTGGGAAAACAGTAGAGGATGGCCCAAGTCCTTGGGCCCCTGCACCCACGTGGGAGACCCAGAAGATGTTCCTGGCTCCTGGCTCCTGGCTTCGGATTGGCATAGCTCCAGCCAATCTGACTTTCAAATAAATAAATAAATCTTAAAAAAATGTTTATGGAAAATGTGTACTCTGAAAAAAGCTATGCATGGATTTCAAAATATAAGATTTATACCAAAAAAAAAAAAAATAAAAGCTTAGCTATAATTCCATTACTCCAAGAACTTACTTACTGAAATTTTCTCATATTATTTCTAATTTCTCCATTAAGCTTATAAATTGACTACTGGTTTTCTTTTACAGATGGTGAAATAGAGACACACACAGAATAAATTACTTTTCTGTAATCAACTATAGTTAACACTTTCTGCTTTCCATATCCATTTTCTTATATAAATACAGTTATTCAAGGCTATGATTTGATTGAAGTAGGTTGTAATTAACTTATTAGAACCACTGACTGAGAAAACAGTGATAAAAGAAAATTTTAAAAATTAAAGATTTAGCTTACACATTTGAATATTACTTCAGTGGGGCCGGCACAGTGGCATAGTAGGTTAAGCCTCTGCCTGTGGCACCTGCATCCTATATGGGCACAGGTTCAAGTACCAGCTATTCTATTTTCAATCCATCTTCCTGGGAAGGCATTGGAAGATGGCCCAAATGATTAGGCCCCTGCATCCATGTGGGAGACCTGATAGAAGCTCTTGGCTCCTGGCTTCTGATTGGCCCAACTCACGCCACTGCGGCCATTTAGGGAGTGAACCAGCAGATGGAAGCCCTCTTTCTCTGTCTCTCCCTTTCTCTATCTGTAACTCTTTCAAACAAATAAATAAATAAATCTATCTACCTACCTATCTATCTATATATACACACACATGCATATTATTTCTGTGTTGTGTATTCTAATCTATTGTTCACTCCCCAGTTCTTTTTCTCTTTTGCCTACTGAGAGTCACCACCTTTAATATTCCTATAGACAATGTGTTGCAAATATGAATGCTAAAATATGCTGAAGCAACATAAATAAAGATGGTTAAGTATAAAATTTTACATGCTAAAGGAATATTGGATAGAAAAAAAAGTAATTCTAAAAATCAAATTCATGCCCATAGGTAGTTCCACTTGCCTGACTATTAGTAAACTTAGAGAAGCCCAAGTAATTGAGACTATTGGCTGCATTTACTTGTAGCCATGGAGTATTTTAAACAAAAAGACTATTCCTTTGGGTTTGTTCTCCCTATCAATCAGCGACACTGGCCATCAATCAAGCAGTCACCTGGAGAGAGGAGCGCACACATATTTGGCAGGGCTGTGGGAGATGTGAGCAACAATGAACCATTTTGACAGGCATGAGGCTGCTGCTCGATTTGTTTTCAAGTGATGATATTAGACGGAAGTGAGCATTTTGAGTGTGTGAGGGATATGTCAGTAAAACAACCCATAAATGTTCAGCTAGCAGGCTGAATGCCACATATAAGGCATCATAAATATTTATTCAAAGGAGTGTGTGAAAAAAAATGCTTCAAGAATGTGGAACAAATGTCAATTGTGGGTCATAACTATGTTATGGCACTGATATATATAAACCATGCATATACTAAACAAGGTTGTTTCAAAGCTCTTTCTATGGTATATTAGCTTCTCTTTAATTTTCTGAAGTTTGCTGATACAATATCTATGCACAGGAGGATTGGGCCCAGAAAACTCTCTTCTCTTTATACATAAGTTATTCTTTCTTCGGATGAATGCTTCACAACCTAAAAATGGCTGTACCCTGTGTTGTTTTTTTTTTTTCCAAGCACAGGTACACCAGTGGCAAAATTTACCTGTCAGTAATTTTGGTGGACTCTCAGGCCTGTACATATTATGTTTGCCTGAACATTCCCAGTAGGAAGTGTTATTTTTTAGCACAATAGTCCATGGGCCTTGTTACTACCCTGACAGTCTCCTGACAACAGGGTCACGTTCTGTGAACCTCCTTACTTATTACCACATTTAAAAGCAAAATAATAAGCAAGGGATCTTCAAAATGCTCAGGGAAAGTACATTTATTATTAAGGTTTTTACCCCAAAATAAGCTTATTGTTCCATTTCTTTTTTCCAACATACGTATTGAAGCTCCCTCCTGTATTGCAGCTTTTGGTCACAATAACAAATATCTTGGAATAGCTACTCAAGAGGGAAGAAGGTTTATTTCAGTTCGTGGTTTTGGAGTTTCACAGTGCATGATACAGCACCCTCACTGGTTCAGCAATCTGGTGATGCTGGAGGGTGTGAGTGACAGAGCCTGTGCAGAGGAGCTATAGTGCAGGCAGACAGAAGTAGAAAGCAACTAAGGCTGACTCTAGAGTTTTCACGGCTGTCCTTCTTTGAAGAACTACCTTTCAAGGGCATGCTGTAAATGACTCAAGGACCTCTGGTTGAGCTGAACTCTTGAATGCCATAATTGGATCAAATCTCCATCCCTCCACTAACACTAACTTATGATTTTGGGCGTTAAAAATCTAAATTTGCAATAAGTGTTATATTTTTTTCTATAGAACTTATATAACTTTACTTTTCTAGACACACTTAGATGATTTATCTGTCAATACAAGTGCAAGGAATTGATTCCATGTGTAAGGCACTCTATAGGGAATGATGTGGAAGTCAGGGGGATTTGACACAGGTCAGGCCCTAAAGAAAATGTCAAAATAAAGAAGAAATAATCTGTGAGCAAAAAGAATATTTCTCATGTTTTATTAGGAATATAAATAAGTTTCTCAAAAGTAAGAGATTAATTTTATAAAAGTGTATAGGGAATCAACCACAGAAGTAGAAATTTGCTTGGGAAAAGCAAGCTGGGGAAAACAACAAGTGGAAAAATAATATATAAGGTACATGTTATTACATGTGTTATGTTCATGTTTGGGTGAAATACATTTAGTGCAAGGTCTCTCCATGAAAAACCCACACCTTTTAAATATATATTTATAAGATTTAATATATATTAAATAATCTATATTTCATAATATAGAATATATAATTATGTTATATATTTTAATGTTTTGTTTAGTTTCACTCATTTACATGTTTATTTTCACTTTATTTGAAAGAAGAGAGACAGAGATAGATAGACAGACAGACATCTTCCACCTGCTGTTTCATTCCCTCTAGGCCTGCAATAACCAGGACTGGGTGACACCTAAGTCATGAGTCACAACTCAATTCAGGTCTCCCACTTGGTTGGCCGGACTTAAATTTAAAGCAATGAGGGAAAAACTAAACTGGTGATTTCATTACATGAATTATGTGTAATGAAGTTTAAAGATTAAAAAGAAGATAGCAGTATTTTCTACAATTCCTTGGTTCAAGCAGCTAATATATCTGCCATGCTACTGGATAATGAAAATGATAATGAATTCTAGGATTTTTTTTCAATAGTTAGCATTGAAAAATACAGAGTGAAGGGTACATAGAGTGAAGTCAGAAAACAAGGTACACTTTCATCTGAGTGCAAGAAATAGTATAAAATATATTTTATTGACCAACATTCTATCATTTTGCTATATAAATATCACTACCATTTTATGGTCAATGAGATTTTTGTTTCATTAGAACTACACTCATAACAATTAAACTTGATCGTTATTATTCCTTTCATGTCAATATGACATGATGATGGCATTGCTCCTGAACAGGGATATTATCTGACATCGATAGTATTTAGTATTTTACAACTTTGTGACTATAACATTATTTTCATAAATATATTCTCAAATATATATTCTCAATGAAGTACCAGAAAAAATTTCCTATCGTTCCAATTTCTGATTTCTCCCAGTTTATATAGCATATGCTATTTCATTTAAATCAATGTGAAAACTCTCCTTTTTCAGTTTAGAATTGATCCTGGAACAGTAAAATGATTATTCATATAGAGAGAGCAGTGTGCTGTATCTGGTTCATGGCTTGTGGGTGGAAAGGAATGACAATACTCTTAGCCTCTTCTACACCTGCCTGGGCTGTGCATTGTGTTGTGAAGGTGAGTCATCAGTCTGCAAAGCACATGTCACAAATGTTCCAGATACCAGTTATCATTGTCTTTCTGAACATAAAAATAACCAGACTGACTTCATTGAGTTCCTGTTGCTCAGCAAGCTTTTCATGTACTTCTTCCTTTGTGCGCATGTCATGTAACCACAAAACAGCTCCTTCCCTTCCAGGGATCACACACATGATTAAAGCTAGAGGATGCTAAGGCCAAAGGAAGTGGCACAGGCGCCAGAAGAAATATATCAAACTTTCCTCACCTTCTTCTAGAATGTTCATTCTTTCATATCTCACTGGCCAGAACTGTGTTTGTTACTGTTCCCAATAAAGCCAGTTATGACAGGATCAGCAAAATGAGAAATTGATATTGAGTGGACAAACACTAATGTCTACTAGAGTTCATTTAGTCTTACTTTGTTATATTTTTGAGATAATATTTTTTTTTTTTACAGGCAGAGTGGATAGTGAGAGAGAGAGAGACACAGAGAAAGGTTTTCCTTTTGCCATTGGTTCACCCTCCAATGGCCGCCACGGCTGGCGCGCTGTGGCCGGCGCACCACGCTGATCCCAAGGCAGGAGCCAGGTGCTTCTCCTGGTCTCCCATGGGGTGCAGGGCCCAAGGACCTGGGCCATCCTCCACTGCCTTCCCGGGCCACAGCAGAGAGCTGGCCTGGAAGAGGGGCAACCGGGACAGAATCTGGTGCCCCGACCGGGACTAGAAGCTGGTGTGCCGGCGCCGCTAGGTAGAGGATTAATCTATTGAGCCGCGGCGCCGGCAGAGATAATATTTTCAATATACATTATATTCAAAGGCTTAAGGCTCTACCAAAAAAAGAGTTCAATGAATAAAAAGTAAAAAGAAAACAGTCTAGCACTAAAATAGGTAAGGGCTATAATCAAATGAAAAGGTACTCAACTTTATTTATATAAATTTTTAAAAATTAAGTTGTTACAATACAATGGATTTCTTCTTGTGTTACCCTGCAATATACAGTCTCCCTCAGTTCAGGAACTAAGCAGAATTCTTCCTAAATGATTCAAAATGAGATACAAGTTGATTGTCCCTTATTCAAAATGCTTAGAACCACAGCCTTTTGGATTTCTCAAATATCTAAATATGTACAGAAATATAAAAAAAAATTTTTTCGGTGGGGACCCAGGTCTAAACAGAAAATTCATTTATATTTCATATAAAGGGGGCTTCAAAATTCAGGGAAAAATATAATCTTTTAATTCCATTTTCCATAAAGTTTATAAAGTCCCTTATACACAGCCCGAAGGTAATTGTATACATTTTTAGTGCATCTGAATTTTGACTAGCTCCATCTTGTAAAGTCAGGTGTGGCATTATTCCAGCACTCAAATTATTTTAGATTTTGGATTTTTCAGATTTGGGATGCTCAGCTTGTAATATTCCTTCCAGTAAATTGATGCCATAGCACAGTTTTGAACTAATGCATTCCATTTTGCTCCAAGAGAAGTAAAGTGTTTAGCACTGGGTATTGTCAGTTAACACAATTACAACAAAATTATTTGAATATGTATATGGAATTATTCGTGCATGCAATTGTTGTCATTGCTTTTATTGTTATTATTATCAATTGGGGATATACTATGAAGTAAATACATTGGCAGAGCATATTCTGTGGAATCCTCTGTGTGTCCTGCAGATACTGTGGACTATAACTTTTATCTTCTCACCTATTAATTCATATATTGATTTGGAGGAGAAAAAGTATTGTCAAATAGGTTTCCATTCAGAATTATTTAAACTTAATATTGGAATCAGCAGATTTTGTACAGTGTCAAAATGAAATAAACATTGTGAGGTTATACAAAACCAAGAATGTTGACTAATTTAATTACATTATGCAGGCCAAACAAAGTGCAGAGGGCCTTGTTTTCAATTACATTGGAAGAAACAGAGAGATCTTCAGCTGAGTGCATTTGTAGAGTTGATTGATTTCTAGCACAAGATGTGAAGGAGAGGTCATTGTGAAGAATCAAGACTGTTGTTGGTCAAGACCTGTGCATTAATGACTGTTGTTTCAGAAGGAGGCCAATCTACCTCATCTAGAGACATTTCTCTAGTCTGCCTTGTTGATACTGAAGATGAATGCATGGTTGCTTTTGTCTCCTATTCTTTTAAATTCTCATTCAGAATTTCCTAGTAGCATATTTTAATTATGATATTTGGAAAAGATTTCTTTAAAATGCTTGGGACAAAATTTAATCACAAAGTTCGCAAAAGGTATCTTCTTTTTTCCAAAAATGTGTTAAGAAATTTGGACTAAAAACTCCTTCCAAATAAAAAACAATCTTTTGCTATTTTTAACTTCATATAAGACTCATGATGACTTACCTTATTAATCTTCAAGAAAGAAGACAACAGAATTTTATTGAGTATCTACATTTTCCAAAGATGAGACTAAATTCATTGCACTGATTTGCTTATGGGATTTAGGCATTCTCATTCTAAATTTATACCATAGTTTTCATCACTTGGATTTTATTCCATTCATTTTCTAAGCACAATTTAAATTAATGCATTTGTTCTAATGATATTTAATTACGTTCTAATAGGGTTTTTAAACCAAAAAAGCCACAAAAAGTCTTAGATTTGAAGAGAACAAATAGTATTTTATTTTCACAACCCCTCTTAGTACTTTCTATAGATAATTGTCTATCTAGGATATTTGCATATTTAAAGGAATTTTAAAAAATGATTTCTCCTCCTTAATAGCTAGTAGGGCATTAACTCATGGATTCCCATAATGCATTAGGCAGTATAACACTGACATTAACATATCTCAACATGGAAGCATCTATTTCATTCAATTTTTGCTATTTGTTAAGGAAAGGAGCAAAGAAATACAAGAGCAAAGCAAGTATTAAAAGCAGTATTTAAATAGCAACATTTTTATGTTTCCAATGAATCATTTGGTTGACTACATTTAGCAATATTCTATTAACTAAATATAGCATTTATCTATGAATTAACCTTTGGCTATTGATATGGATGGCTAATGGGATAAAGCTATATGCTTGTGTGTGTGTGTGTGTGTGTGTGTGTGTGATATCCTAAAGATGGCAATTAGAACATTTGGGTTTTTTTTTTTTTTTGATTCCTTCCTCTGTAAGAAGATATATATTTAAAGTGAGAGGGGCTGGCATTGTGGCTTCCTATGTTAAGCCTTCACCTGCAGCATCAGCATCCCATATGGGCGCCGGTTTAAGTCCCAGCTGCTCCACTTCTGATCCAGCTAATGAACTGGGAAAGCAGTAGAAGGTGGCCCACTGGCAATTTGGATATTTATAATATCACTTGTGGGCCATATAAAGTTATCAAGTTAAAGATTAGCCTGCTACAGATTTATTGAATTCTGAATACCACCTGCAGTTGCATGGTAGCGACCACAGAAATCCATGGCAGAAAGAAGGCTCCCCACTTCTGCCAGAGCTGGAAACTGGAGAATTAGGGGCAGGGTACCCCGAAAAGTGAGGAGAAGGCTGCAAGTATATGAAAATGAGATATTTATGACCAGACATGGTTCTCTTCTATGTTTAGTAATGCAGCTGTGCTATTTACTAGAAGGTCTCACATGTTAATTGGATTCAGAGTGCATCTGCTGTGATCAGAACGGACCTAATGAGCTGCTGGAACATCCTAAACTGCTATATTGTTCATCTTGCTAATCACCAGGGAGATTCTGGAAATCTTAGTAAAACTTGAGACTTACTTGTCCACAAGCACTTGTATAAATTAAATTAGGTTAGCTTTTAGCCTATTTTTAGCGACCAATTGTCAATGAGGATATGAACTTTTCACAATTATTGTATTTTGCTGCTATAACCATATCTTGAATTATTGAATACCCTTTATTCTGGCATATGGTAGTATAATATATGATCAAAAGAAAAGATGAGAATATATTTTTCCTGAAAAATATTTATCTTTAGAGTAGTTCTCAATTAATTTCTTTTATAGAAAATAATAGCAAAGGCTGAAGAATTTGCTCATTAGAAAAAATATCGCTGTCACCACGGCTCATTAGGCTAATCCTCCTCCTTGCGGCACCGGCACACCGCGTTCTAGTCCCCGTCGGGGCACCAGATTCTGTCCCGGTTGCCCCTCTTCCAGGCCAGCTCTCTGCTGTGGCCAGGGAGTGCAGTGGAGGATGGCCCAAGTACTTGGGCCCTGCACCCCATGGGAGACCAGGAGAAGCACCTGGCTCCTGCCTTCGGATCAGCGCAGTGCGCCGGCCTCAGTGCGCCGGCCGCGGCAGCCATTGGAGGGTGAACCAATGGCAAAAGGAAGACCTTTCTCTCTGTCTCTCTCTCTCACTATCCACTCTGCCTGTCAAAAAAAAAAAAAAAAAAAGAAAAAATATCAAGACCTCACCCATCTCAATATACATATATATGTGTGTGTGTGTGTATATATATATATATATATATATGCATGCTGGTGTGACCACCAAAGACAAATAAAGTATGTAAAACTCTTAATAAATAAGAATTAAATGAATATGTAATTAGAACAAATAATATCTTTAAAAATGTCATTCTATGTATCTGATACTAAAAATTTTAAAAGAGGAAGTACATATGTAAATGTGATGGGACTACTCAAGTATAAGTATCTTTAAATAAATAATATTCAAAATAATAAGAAAAAAATCTTCAATTGTTCAATCTCATTAATTGTTTTAGAAAAAGTGATGGTGGAATGTGTTTAAAATATCTGTGAAGAAGAGAAAACGAAATAAAAAGCATTGCTTTCTTTTTTTTAGATGGCTTTTAATTTGGATTTTCTAATCCGTTAATTGTTTTCACTTAAAGGAAGCACTTTATTTTCTTTAATTCTCAGGTTAACATGATATTAATGCAAACAGAACAATTTCAAATTAATTCATTGATACAACTCTAAGAGTATGATACTTTCCTTTATCCATCCCTCCTTCATTCCTTCCCTCCCTGCCTCTCCCTTGCTTTCCTTGTCTTTCTTGCTTTCCTTTATCTTTTAGTTTTTGAGTTTTTTTTTTGAGTTTTAAGATAACATTTTATTAATTTACATTCTATTCAAAGGTTTAATACTCCACATTGACAACTGAAAAGTGAAAAGACCATAGCTCAAAGGGAATATAGGCAAGGGCTATAAACAATAATCAAATGAAAGATGACCATTTTACTAATAAATGGTATATTTATTTTATTTATTTATTTTATTTTTTTTTTTTTACAGGCGGAGTGGACAGTGAGAGAGACAGAGAGAAAGGTCTTCCTTTTGCCATTGGTTCACCCTCCAATGGCCGCCGCGGCCAGCGCGCTGCGGCCGGCATACTGCGCTGATCCGAAGGCAGGAGCCAGGTGCTTCTCCTGGTCTCCCATGGGGTGCAGGGCCCAAGTACTTGGGCCATCCTCCACTGCACTCCCTGGCCACAGCAGAGAGCTGGCCTGGAAGAGAGGCAACCGGGACAGAATCCGGCGCCCCGACCGGGACTAGAACGCGGTGTGCCGGTGCCGCAAGGAGGAGGATTAGCCTGGTGAGCCAGGGCACCGGCTTTAAATGGTACATTTTAAAATAAAATAATCACAGATCATTAAAACTATAGTAGTATATCATTCATAACCAATGGTATGAAAAATATATAAAACAAAGTTTGACGAAACTATATTTGCAATAGTGATACAAACAGGCTTTCTTTTTAGTGCAGAAGTACTTGCATAAAATTATATGTCAATACTCTCACCTGTTTTAGGATCTACCGAGAAGTATGGCTGCCCCTGGAGAATACTGTATACCACTCGAGCACTATTTCCATAGGTGGGGTCATCTGCATCAGTAGCTGTCACCTGTAGAACAGAGGTACCTGTGCATTCAGGAAAACAAATTTTAGTGTTTGATACATTTACAGTATGATTACTTTGAACATCAAAATTAATTTATTGAAATATCTATGGAGCACTATAACAGATGCATCCTGCAAATTTAATTCTTAAATGTATGTATCAAACATTTTTTTCTTTCTTTTCCTGCCAATGACTATATCAAAAGCAAGTCCAAAAGAAGACATTTCCTCTCGATATTTTAATATTTATCTTTATAAGCTGGTAATATGTGAAAAGCCTTTTTTGACCCCTGTATAAAAATGATATGTTGGATTGAATGGTCAAATTGGTATTAAATGTGTGGATAAAACAAGAGTATGATGAGAGTATATAATGTAGACTTCATGACTATTCAGGAAAGTGTGGGTGGAATGGTTAGTGAGAAGGTAGAATGATTACAGTGAGAAGGTAGAAATATTAATGGCATCAAAAAAAATCATTCAAGTCACTTTTAATCATTCATACTCTTTTTTATTTCTTACCTGGACTATTAATGAATCTCATAACTGGTAACCTAGGTTCAAATTTCATTCCTTTAGTGGCTTCTTTATGATATTGAAAAACTATTTTTCTAAAATACATATGATAATATATCTATGGCACTGGATTTTTGAACATTATAAAAGCATTATAAGGTAATTGATGAATTTTAAAACACTAGATTTTAGGTACTGAAATTAATGTATCTATTATGCTGATGTCTTTCTGCTTAAATTTTAACATAACATATATAATGAGATACATCTATATCATGTTTAAGTTATTCCTAAATGGAAACTCATCTAAATGTAATATGACAATCATCTACTAAATGGCTATATATCATTGTAGAATTAGTAAAGGCTTTTACTTATTTATGAAATGAACTTGATGAATCACCTAACAGTGCATACTTAATATTTCAATCTGTATAATTTCCAAATTTCTACCTACCGATTTGAGTTATGCATCAAACAAAATGTTTCCACAATTAAGTAAGCATTATGAAATTTTATATTGACTTTGATACTTGAATATAGAAACAGACAATTTTCAGTTTTGAATTTTAGCAATTAGTCTAATGCTTTAGGATCCAATATTTGTTCAAGTCCAAAATTGGTGCTTTCCTGTTGAAATTCAACACAACTTTAAGGCAAGCTTATTTCATGACTTTAAGGGATCCCAGTAAATTCAACAAAATTAGTATGCCAAATTCACTTGATGATCCTTATTAGATCATAAAACATGTTAGAATTTCAATAGCATACTAATATTCTGGACTTGTAATGATATTTCTACATTGAGATTCCAACAAGAAATGTTAATTTCAATTACTCATACTCAGAAGGTGAATGCTGTGTATACTTAGAAATGATCTTAAATTAGAAACTAATAAACACAATGATGGCAGCTGCTGAGAAAATTGGAGTGTTCATACACTAATGGTTGCAATAGGGGAGTTTGGCAGTTTCTCATAAAAGTAAACATAAATTTATCATGCAACCTCTCAAATATTACTTTTGCATTTATACAAAATAAATGAAAACTTAGGAGTGTGCAAAATGCAATTTACAAATATTAATTGCAGCATTATCTACAATAGACCCAAAAAAGAAACCAACCTGATATTCTCAATGGGAATCTCAGTAAAAAATATGGTGTATGTAGTATATGAAATTATACTTAGAAATGAAAATGATGATCCCACTGATCCATGCAACAACTTGGATAAATCTTTAGATCACCATACTAAGTGTAAAAAGCCAAACTCATAAAGATATTTACTATATGACTTCACTTTATAGTATTCTGGAAATGGTAGTATTTTAGAAATGTATAAAAGATTAATGTTTGCCAGAGGTATGGGAGAGCAGTAGATGGAGGCAGATTGGACTATAACATGGTAGTAAAAGGATACTCATGATGCTAGAACTATCCAGTATTTTGGTTTTGGTGTACATACATGAGTGCACACAGAAAATATAATTGTATACAATTAAGACACGTAGGCACAGACAAATCTGCACAAGTGAAACAAAGAAAATTTTGAGAAGATTGACAAAGCTTATCATTTCAATAATATAAATATGACACTATCTTATTGCTGTACACATAAAAGTGGGGAAAAGGTACATGGAAAGAATGCACATATGAATATTCCATGATCTCAAGACAAAATGTATTGTTGCTTCAGTGAAG
Organism: Oryctolagus cuniculus; assembly: GCF_051225735.1. NCBI lineage: Eukaryota > Metazoa > Chordata > Mammalia > Lagomorpha > Leporidae > Oryctolagus > Oryctolagus cuniculus. The sequence continues at coordinate 48,264,153 of NC_142880.1, forward strand.
CCCTTCGTCAGAGATCTTTCTTTGGACCTGTGTGTAGTATGAGTTTTCACATTACAGCACTGAAGTTTCTCTGTCAAAACAATTTCAGAACTCATCGCCTATAGACCATTCTACTACTAATCATTGTAAGTAGAATATATTAAGGGCTTTTCCCTTTGATGTCACACAGTATTTGCTCCACATCCAATATTCATCCAAACTTATTCAATGAATTCTGCTAGGTAGACATTTACAAATAAAAGTTGGTTTAGGAGGCATTTTCAATGATATCACACTGAAAAAAATAACTAAAATCTGTAGTAAAAGTCCAGTCAAATTCTAAGTATGTAACAATTCATAGTATGTCTAGACTTCGTAAATTTGTATCACCAAAAATCAGTGAAAAATGTTAATAGTCCTAAGCAAAAGGTCATTTACAGAGATTCAGGAAAGAGAGCAGTAAAAGGAAAGAGTAAAATAATGGTCATTAAGAAATTACATTTATAAAATCATCAGTTTTTTATAAGTAGTTCTGAAATACTGGCTTAAACTGAAATAGTTTTTTTTTTTTTTAAACTTTTATTTAATGCATATAAATTTCCAAAGTACGACTTATGGATTACAATGGCTTTCCCCCCATATCGTCCCTCCCACCCACAACCCTCCCCTTTCCCACTCCCTCTCCCCTTCCATTCACATCAAGATTCATTTTCGATTATCTTAATATACAGAAGATCAGCTTAGTATACATTAAGTATGGATTTCAACAGTTTGCTCCCACACAGAAACATAAAGTGAAAAATAATAGATGATTTTTTTAAATGATGATGAAATCAGAGCAGACCTATTGTCATGTTTAATCCCAGTGAGAGTCAAGTTGGGAATTGATAATTTCTTTCTTTTTTTTTTTTTTTTTTTTTTTACAGAGGATCAGTTTAGTATGCATTAAGTAAGGATTTCAACAGTTTGCACCCCCATAGAAACACAAAGTGAAATATATTGTTTGAGTACTCGTTATAGCATTAAATCTCAATGTACAGCACATTAAGGACAGAGATCCTACATGAGGAGTAAGTGCACAGTGACTCCTGTTGTTGACTTTACCAATTGACACTCCTGTCTATGGCATCAGTAATCTCCCTATGCTCCAGTCATGAGTTTCCAAGGCTATGGAAGCCCTCTGAGTTCTCCAACTCTTATCTTGTTTAGACAAGGTCATAGTCAAAGTGGAGGTTCTCTCCTCCCTTCAGAGAAAGGTACCTCCTTCTTTGAAGACCTGTTCTTTCCACTGGGATCTCACTCGCAGAGATCTTTTGCCAGAGTGTCTTGGCTTTCCATGCCTGAAATACTCTCATGAGCTTTTCAGCCAGCTCCGAATGCCTTTAGGGCTGATTCTGAGGCCAGAGTGCTATTTAGGACATCTGCCATTCTATGAGTCTGCTGGGTATCTCACTTCCCATGTTGGATCACTCTCCCCTTTATTTACTCCATCAGTTAGCGTTAGCAGGTACTAGACTTGTCTATGTGCTCCCTTTGACTCCCAGTCCCTTCACCATGACCAACCGTGAACTGAAACTGATCACCTGGAACAGTGAGATGGCATTGGTACATGCCACCTTGATGGGATTGAATTGGAATCCCCTGGTATGCTTCCAACTCCACCACTTGGGGCAAGTCAGCCTGAGCATGTCCCAAATTATACATCTCTTCCCTCTCCCATTCCCACCACCATGTTCAACAGGGATCACATTTCAGTTAATTTTCAACACTTAAGAATAACTGTGCATCAATTACAGATCTAAACCAGTCATATTAAGTAGAACAGACAAAAAAAACTACTAAGAGGGATAATGTATTTAGTTGTTCATTAACAGTCAGGGCTATGCTGATCAAGCCACCATTTCCCATAGTGTCCACCTCACTCCAACAGGTTTCCCTCTTGGTGTTCAGTCAGTCGTCACCGATCAGGGAGAACATATGGTATTTGTCCCTTTGGGACTGGCTTATTTCACTCAGCATGATGTGTTCCAGATTCCTCCATTTTGTTGCAAATGACTGGATTTCGTTGTTTCTTACTGCGGTATAGTATTCTAAAGAGTACATATCCCATAATTTCTTTATCCAGTCTATCGTTGATGGGCATTTAGGTTGGTTCCAGGTCTTAGCTATTGTGAATTGGGCTGCAATAAACATTAGGGTGCAGACCTCTTTTTTGTTTGCCAATTTAAATTCCTTTGGGTAAATTCCAAGGAGTGCGATGGCTGGGTCGAACGGTAGGGTTATCTTCAGGTTTCTGAGGAATCTCCAGACTGACTTCCATAGTGGCTTGACCAGTTTGCATTCCCACCAACAGTGGGTTAGTGTCCCTTTTTCCCCACATCCTTTCCAGCATCTATTGTTGGTAGATTTCTGCATGTGAGCCATTCTAACCGGGGTGAGGTGAAACCTCATTGTGGTTTTGATTTGCATTTCCCTGATTGCCAATGACCTTGAACATTTTTTCATGTGCCTGTTGGCCATTTGGATTTCCTCTTTTGAAAAATGTCTATTGAGGTCCTTGGCCCATCTCTTAAGTGGGTTGTTGGTTTTGTTTTTGTGGAGTTTCTTGATCTCTTTGTAGATTCTGGTTATTAACCCTTTGTCTGTTGCATAGTTTGCAAATATTTTTTCCCATTCTGTCGGTTGTCTTTTCACTCTCCTGACTGTTTCTTTTGCAGTACAGAAACTTCTCAATTTGATGCAATCCCAATAGTTGATTTTGGCTTTGACTGCCTGTGCCTCCCGGGTCTTTTCCAGAAATTCTTTGCCTGTGCCAATATCTTGAAGGGTTTCTCCAATGTTCTCTAGTAACTTGATGGTGTCAGGTCGTAGATTTAGGTCTTTAATCCATGTGGAGTGGATTTTTGTGTAAGGTGTAAGGTAGGGGTCTTGCTTCATGATTCTGCACGTGGAAATCCAATTTTCCAAGCACCATTTATTGAATAGACTGTCCTTGCTCCAGGAATTAGTTTTAGATCCTTGATCAAATATAAGTTGGCTGTAGATGTTTGGGTTGATTTCTGGTGTTTCAATTCTGTTCCATTGGTCTATCCATCTGTTTCTGTACCAGTACCATGTTGTTTTAATTACAACTGCCCTGTAGTATGTCCTGAAATCTGGTATTGTGATGCCTCCGGCTTTGTTTTTGTTGTACAAGATTGCTTTAGCTATTCGAGGTCTCTTGTGCCTCCATATAAATTTCAGCACCATTTTTTCCAGATCTGAGAAGAAGGTCTTCGGTATCTTGATTGGTATTGCATTGAATCTGTAAATTGCTTTTGGGAGAATGGACATTTTGATGATATTGATTCTTCCAATCCATGAGCATGGAAGATTTTTCCATTTCTTGGTATCCTCTTCTATTTCTTTCTTTAAGGTTTTGTAATTTTCATCGTAGAGATCTTTAACGTCTTTGGTTAAGTTTATTCCAAGGTATTTGATTGTTTTTGTAGCTATTGTGAATGGGATTGATCTTAGAAGTTCTTCCTCAGCCATGGCATTGTCTGTGTATACAAAGGCTGTTGATTTTTGTGCATTGATTTTATACCCTGCTACTTTGCCAAACTCTTCTATGAGTTCCAATAGTCTCTTAGTAGAGTTCTTTGGGTCCCCTAAATACAGAATCATGTCATCTGCAAAGAGGGATAGTTTGAGTTCTTCCTTCCCAATTTGTATCCCTTGAATTTCTTTTTCTTGCCTAATAGCTCTGGCTAGAACCTCCAGAACTATATTGAATAGCAGTAGTGAGAGTGGGCATCCCTGTCTGGTTCCAGATCTCAGTGGAAATGCTTCCAACTTTTCCCCATTCAATAGGATGTTGGCTGTGGGTTTTTCATAGATTGCTTTGATTGTATTGAGGAATGTTCCTTCCAAACCCAGTTTGCTTAGAGTTTTCATCATGAACGGGTGTTGTATTTTATCAAATGCTTTCTCGGCATCTATTGAGATAATCGTATGGTTTTTCTTCTGCAGTCTGTTAATGTGGTGTATCACATTGATTGTCTTGCGCACATTAAACCATCCCTGCATACCAGGGATAAATCCCACTTGGTCTGGGTGGATGATCTTTCTGATGTGTTGTTGCATTCTATTGGCGAGAATTTTATTGAGGATTTTTGCATCTATGTTCATCAGGGATATTGGTCTGTAATTCTCTTTCAGTGCTGCATCTTTTTCCGGCTTAGGAATTAAGGTGATGCTGGCTTCATAGAAAGAATTTGGGAGGACTCCCTCTTCTTCGATTGTTCTGAATAGTTTGAGAAGAATTGGAGTTAGTTCTTCTTTAAACGTCTGGTAGAATTCAGCAGTGAATCCATCTGGTCCTGGGCTTTTCTTTGTTGGGAGGGCCTTTATTACTGTTTCAATTTCTGTCTCAGTTATGGGTCTGTTTAGGTTTTCGATGTCTTCCTGGTTCAATTTAGGTAGGTTGCATGTGTCCAGGAATCTATCCATTTCTGATAGGTTTCCCTGTTTGCTGGCATACAAGTCCCTGTAGTAATTTCTGATGATTCTTTTTATTTCTGTGGTGTCTGTTGTTACATTTCCTTTTTCATCTCTGATTTTATTGATTTGGGTCTTTTCTCTTCTTTTTTTAGTTAGTTGGGCCAATGGGGTGTCAATTTTGTTTATTTTTTCAAAAAACCAGCTCTTCGTTTGGCTGATTTTTTGTAATGTTTTTCTTGATTCAATCCTGTTGATTTCTTCTCTGATTTTAATTATTTCTCTTCTCCTACTAGATTTGGGTCTGGTTTGCTGTAGGTTTTCTAGATCCTTGAGGTGAATTGAAAGCTCATCTATTTGGTGTCTTTCCAATTTCTTGATGTAGGCACCTATTGATATAAACTTTCCTCTTAACACTGCTTTTGCTGTGTCCCATAAGTTTTGGTATGTTGTGCTGTTATCCTCATTTACTTCCAGAAAGTTTTTGATTTCTCTTTTGATTTCTTCTATGACCCATTGTTCATTCAGGAGCATGTTGTTCAATCTCCATGTGTTTGCGTATGCTCTAGGGATTCCTGAGTTGCTAATTTCCAACTTCATTCCTTTATGGTCTGAGAAGCTGCATGGTATGATTCTAATTCTTTTGAATTTGCTGAGGCTTGCTTTATGGCCTAGTATGTGGTCAATCCTAGAGAAGCTTCCATGTACTGCTGAGAAGAATGTAAAATCTTTAGCTGTAGGATTGAAAGTTCTGTATATATCTGTTAGATCCATTTGGGCTATAGTGTCGTTTAAATCTACTGTATCCTTGTTGATCTTCTGACCGGATGATCTGTCTATTTCTGAGAGTGGAGTATTGAAGTCCCCCAGTACTACTGTATTGGGGTCTAAGTCTCCCTTTAAGTCCGTTAATAAATCTTTTAGATAAACTGGTGCCCTGTAGTTAGGTGCATATACATTGATAATTGTTATATCTTCCTGTTGAATTGATCCCTTAATCATGATATAGTGTCCCTCTTTGTCTCTCTTAACAGTTTTTGTGGTAAAGTTTATGTTGTCCGATATTAAGATGGCTACGCCCGCTCTTTTTTCATTTCTGTTGGCATGGTATATCTTTTTCCAGCCTTTCACTTTCAGTCTGTATGGATCTTTGTTGGAAAGATGTGTTTCTTGTAAGCAGCAAATAGATGGGTTTTGTTCCTTAACCCAATCAGCCAATTGGTGTCTTTTAACTGGACAGTTCAGGCCATTCACGTTCAAAGTGACTAATGATAAGTGGTAACTTTGCCCTGCCATTTGCCAAAGATAAGTTCTAATATATGCTTTGAATTCCCTGTGATCTTTTGCTGTGAGGTTTCCTTCCTTGGTTTCCTTCCTTTACCTTCTTTCATATTGATGACCGTGTTTCTGTGTTTCTGTGTGTAACACATCTTTAAGCATCTTTTGCAGGGCTGGACGAGTGGCAACAAATTCTTTCAATTTCTGTTTGCAATGAAAAGTCTTTATTTCACCTTCATTCACAAATGATAGCTTTGCAGGATATAATATTCTGGGCTGGCAGTTGTTCTCTCTTAGTACCTGGGCTATATCTCGCCATTCCCGCCTAGCTTTTAGAGTTTCTGATGAGAAGTCAGCTGTGAGTCTGATTGGAGATCCTCTGAGAGTAATCTGACGTTTCTCTCTTGCACATTTTAGGATCTTTTCTTTATGTTTCACTGTGGAGAGTTTAATTACAACGTGTCGTGGTGAGGATCTCTTTTGGTCGTGTTTATTAGGGGTTCTGTGGGCTTCCTGTACTAGGATTTCTCTGTCCTTCTCCAAACCTGGGAAATTTTCTGCTAATATCTCACTAAAGAGGCCTTCTAATCCTTTCTCCCTCTCCACGCCTTCAGGAACTCCTAGAACCCGAATGTTGGGTTTTTTAATAGTATCCTGAAGATTCCCGACAATATGTTTCAGATTTCTAATTTCCTCTTCTTTTCTTTGGTCTGACTGTATCCTTTCCTGTTCTCTGTCTTCTAAGTCCGATATTCTCTCTTCTGCTTCACCCATTCTGTTTGTAAGGCTCTCTATTGTGTTTTTCATTTGATCTATTGAATTCTTCACTTCAGTCACTATCACAGTTTCCTGTTGTACTAGTTGTTTCGTTTCATTTTGATTCCTCCTTAATATTTCATTTTCACGAGAGAGATTTTCTATCTTGTCCAGTAAGGATTTGTGTAGTTCCAGGATTTGTTTTTGAGAACTTCTTAATGTTCTTATCAATTTTTTGAGATCTGCTTCTTGCATTTCTTCTATGTCATCATCTTCATAATCTTGAATTGGGGTGTCTTTTTCATTTGAGGCCGTCATGGTGACTTCCTTGTTTTTATTACCTCGGTTTTTGCGTTTGTTATTTGGCATATTGGAGATATTTGGTTTCTTCACTGTGGTGCTTTTTCTTGTTATACTATGACTCTAGATTAAGTGGACTATCTGTTTTTGATGGAGCCTTAGGGCTTGAGATGGGTGTGGCCTGAGAGCTCTGTTTGGTGTGCCAAAGGTGACACTCCCAGGTTAGGCGTGGTAAATCTCTCTCTCTCTCTCTCTCTTTTTTTTTTTTTTTGATTCAAAAGGGAAGTAATTCCGCACAGCTGAACGAAGTTGGAGGTAGTTAGCAGGCAAATGATATACCCACAGGAGCCAGAGATCGGAAGCTCTTTCCCAAGATCCCCACAGGGAATCTGTTCGGCCCTCAGAGTGGGCTCAAATTCTCCTTCAGCCTCCCACTGGGTTGCCAAAGTTACGGAATTGTAGCGTCTCTGGAGAGTGCTCACGTGAATTCCGTGAGTTCTCTCCCCCACCGTCTCTTTTTTCACAGTCTCAGTTCAGTAGCACCACAAATTTACTAGCTCCTAATCTCCTGTTAATTCGCCCCGCCCAGAGTCAGGTTTTTCTGCTAGGCTCAGGGCCGGTGCAGACCTGAGGTCGCTCTGCTTATGACGTATGTCCAAGATGGCGCCTGCTCTTTGTCTTGCTCGCCCTTGAGAGGTGAGCGGAGAGAGAGAAACCCGTGTCCGTACTAGTCACCCTTTTTTCTCTCTCTCTCTCTCTTCCAGTTAGCCTTGTGAACTTCCCCCGCCGGGGGTCGTTCCCTCTAGTCTCCTCTCTCCGCTTGCCTGCCGGTGTCTCGGGCTATTGAGGTTCGGCTCACCTCGCGTTCCAGCGCTGGTGTGTTGAGTCTGCCGCTGATGTCCTGAACTGTGGGCTCCCACGCTCTCCACGCAGGTCCGCTGTGAGTCACGCGTTCCGGAAGAGTTTCTTCTGCTGTTTCCTCCCCTACTCTTCCTTGAACCTGCAGTATCTCCACTTTTATTAAACTATCTCTCCCCTGACTATCAGTGTGCTCCCTTCCTATTCCGCCATCTTGCCGGACCCCCCCTGAAATAGTTTTTAATGACTATAAGGTAGTCACCAAGCAACCACTGAATGGAAAAAGCTAAGAAATACAAACAGTGTAAGGTCACTCCTCATTTGAAGTGATGGGCTTAATCTCTACAAGAAAGAAGGAAATTCTTTGCTTGGCTTCAAGTGTCTCTTAAAATTCAGCCTTATTAAGTATGGCTTTGAGATGCAGAAGGGTAGTGGTAAGTAAAAAAAGGAACAACAAGCAGAAAAGAGGAAAGACAGGTAGCATAGTGGTATAGATTAAGTAATGGTTTAAGTAGTACAGCAGGGCCAGGGTTATGACAGAAGGTTAACTGCTGCTTGTGACACCGGCATCCCATATGGCTACTGATACGAGTCCAGGATGCTCCCCTTCTGATCCAGCTCCCTGCTAACACACCTGGGAAAACAGCTGAAGATGGCCCAATTGTTTGAGACCTGCCATCGAAGTGAGAGACCTGTATGAAATTCCTGGTTCCTGGCTTCCACCTCCTAGCACAGCCATAGCTGTTTCATCCGTTTCAGGAGTGGACCAGTGGAAGAAAGATTCTCTCTCTCTCTCTCTCTCTCTCTGTCTGTCTTTCAAGCAAATAAATAAATCTTTAAACAAATAAAATAGCACATGGAGGTAAGTAAAGCAGAGAAAAATATAATAACTCTGTAGTCTTGTCCATAAGTATGGTCACTGACAGCCACATGAATCTCTGGACAGTGAATATCACATGCACTGGGAAATGTTATTTGTGTGTAAAGCTAAGAGCAGCAATTTACTTCCTGTACTATACTTTGGTAGTATCTGTAGGCAACAGAATACCATTCTGAGTTCACAGAAGGCTGGTTGAAGGGAGCATATATATTTGCACAGCACAGTCCAAAAACACCCGATTTGCCAGATAATATAGCAGGGGTAGAGATAAACCACAGGGATGGAAGAGACAATCTTTTGCCCAATTGTTCAACTGTTTGTTAGCAAGGAGATGGATAAGGGGATTCAGGGTAAAGGAAAAATATATTCTTATATTACTTTCTTCTTTATTTGATATCTATACAGGAACATTTTAAGACCCATTTGTCCTTTTAGAAGTTATTTTACAGTAGAATATGGTCTGCTTATTGCCTTCTTGCTTAGACTGAATTTCTGAATCCTTGTAAAATTTGCATGTTGAAATCCTAATGTTATGTTCTTTGGAGATAGGGGTTTTGCAAGATGATTTGCTCATAAGAACAGAGCACAAATGAGTTGGATAATGTTCTCATAAAAGAGGCCCCTGAGAACTCTCTCACTCCTTATGCCTTGTCTCTTTACTTGTGAGGACACAGTAGAAAGATGAACTCTCATGAACCAGGACTGAATCCATCTCCAGGCTCTGAAACTGCCTGTACCCTGGTCTTGGACTTCTCATCCACCAGAACTGTGGGAAATGAATGCTATTTAAGCTACCAAAACTCCTGTACAAGTATTGTCATAGTTGTCCAAATAGACTAGGACAATTATTAAATAACTAATCAAAATTGATCTCATTAATGTATGTGTTATGTATTTAGCTTTGGACACCCTCCCCCAAACAAAAGTTTAACTCCTACCACTAACCCTGCACAGTGTATGACCTTATTTAGAAACAAGATTGTGGTAGATTTCTAATTACTTAAGAGAATGTCATTAACACAAGCATCATTTATCAAAGTGCTGGCACATGGCTAAGCTGTTTCCCTTCCAGCTTCTCACTAATGCACATCAGAAGACAGTGGATGACTGCTGAAGTATTGGGGTCCCTTCCATCCATGTTGGAGATCCAAATGGAGTTCCTGGCTCCAGGCTTCAGCCTGGCGCAGCCCTGGCTGTTACGACCATTTGAGAAGTGAACCAGATGATGGAAGATCCCTTTCATTCCCTATCACTGAAACTCTGTCTTTCAAATAAAAAAGTATTTTTATTTTCAAAAAAGAGGGCATGACACTGGTGTGCATCACCCTCTAAGATAATAACTTTTATTCTTACACAAATGGGAAATCTGAGGACACACACACACACACACAGAGACATGGAGAAGACTACATAAAGGTAGAGATCTGTGTGAAGTAGTCAGATCCCAAAGGCTGCCAACAAACAGCAGAAACAACCAGAGAGTCATGGACCAAACCTTTCCTTAGAGCTCTTCCTTCACAACAGATCCGGAACAGACGTCCTCTTAATGCCCAGAAGGAATACAGCCTTGTGGACATCTTCATCTCAGACTTTTGCTTCTGATACTGTGAGCCAATGAATTTCTGTTGTGTAAGTCACCAGTATCTGGTACATTAGTATCGCAGTCTTGCCAAATGAATACAGTGCATTACAGTTTCATCAGGAATAAATGACATTTATTCTCATAATTTATAGTTGCCTTTTGACTAAGTCTAGAATAAGACCCTGGAGGTAAAAGTCAAGAAAAAAGCTGCATAATTTCCTGTGCTATATGACACCAGATACATCATGTATAAGCCAATCAGAAGTTACTTTCACAAGTAGATCAAATTAGGTAAAAATTATTACTTGATGTTATGTGCATCAGACACTACTAATGATTTACCTGTGGACATTTTAAAAGTAAATTACTGAGTTATATTGGCAATTTTAGTGAAGAATCTTAATTCTGGTTAAAAATTTAAGTAAAAATATTTATCAATATTTGCCTATATCTGAAAAAAGTCCCCTACAATGGATCCTTTAATTTCTTTATTCATGTTATAAGTCCAAATTATGTATACAGTTGAGAAAATAATTATCCTCTGCAGTGTTGATATCCAAATGAAAATACACAAACTGATGCCTAAAATTCTATTATACCAACATAATATTAAAATAGAAATTAATTTTCCTTGGGAGTATAGGATTTGATAAACAGACATTAAACCAAAACTTTTTCCTATATAACTTACTTCATAGCACAGATAAACTTTCAAAAATCCTACAGAAGCATTCTTATTTTTGCAAGTTTCCCTTAAAAACAATAACCACAGAAACATTATATTTTAGAGTAGCATTGACTATTTTTATACAATATGTTCATATTAAACATTTTCTATGGTATACATTTAGCTATTATCATGATAAAATTTAATGCCCCTCAGCTTATGTTTGATACAAATCTGAAATATATTAAATTACATTAAAAATTTCAAGATATCTTTTCTACAATAAAACTTAAGTCTTGTTTCCTTTGGGGACTGCCCTGTGTTATTCTTTTCACTTGTTTTCTTTTTGTACACCTATTTTGTAAACAGCAAACACTTCGTAAAGCTGCATATCAATGAGGGGCAGAAGGAGTGGACCTTCTTAAAAGCCTCTAAAGGCTAATTTGAAATGTTTAATAAGGCATTTTAATACCAAAAAATAGTCTCTGAGATTACAAAGTGTTATGCATGAACTGTCTGTTCACCACTCTGTCAAAATCTCAAAAGAACTGACATGCAACAAGAATTTGAGTAAAAATTAGCTGAAGATTTATGAAGGCTGAGAGCATCTCTCTGAAGGAACCTCCTAGTGCTCAACTTTCAGACAATTTTCTTGGGGACTGTGGCAAAGCAATAGTCATTAAGATGCAACTTAAATTTCACTCTACACAGGAGGACTATAATTTCACCAGCAGAGCAGTGACACTAGATCCTAGTGTCATTTGATAAATCTTCTGAGCATTCTCTTAGTAGTCACTGGAGTAAAAAATTATCCTCCTGGAAGAGCAATTATGAAACATCTGGGTTTAATACCAAGACAAAAAGTCATTATTCTAACTATATTCTAAAATGTATTTTAAATCATGGCTACTGTTAATTTCTATATATTTTTATTAGATTCCTTTAATGAAATTATATAATGTGAAATTTCACAATGCTCAAATTTTAGATTGTACTCTTTAAATGGAAGGTAATGATTAAGAAAATAAAGTATACTGACTTCCCATGATGTGTAAAGTCCTCTGCTATGAGTAATTTAATTCAATAATGAGATGAATCTATTGATTAAATTTCATTTTACAGATGGGTGAGTTGAGGTTCAAAAATATTTACAGTTGACAACTGGAGGATGTAGCATTCAAGCTTAGCCCTGTGTCTTTGGATAAATGTTGCCCTTCCTCTGATTGCTCCAACTATGCATGAACTATTACATGTTGCTTAATATTTGAAATATTTTCTGTTTTTGTTGCGTGTGTGTATTGATGCTATGTAATGACAGTCCACATTCACCTATATTGAGAGAGGTAGCATAGTATTTCACCTCCATAACCAAAGGGTAAGTTGGTACATTTTCTCAAATCAGAGAATGCAATAGAATACTTAGGTGGAAGCAGTTTCTAGGACCTGACATTGTCATACACCCCTGCAGCTTTGTAGTATGCTCACAGTTCTCTGGATGATTGTACAGAGTAAATGAGTGCAGCAAAAAGTTACCGGATCATATGCCCACCAGTCTTACATGTGTTATAACATATTTGCATATAGCTTTAAGATTAATTTCCTACACTGTGTTGCTCTGCTTTGCTTGTAGGAACTTAGCATTTATTATTAATTAGCCTTCTTTAGCAAATTGGACAGTGGCAGGGGCTAGGAAAATTGGAAAACAGAAAAGCCTCTCTTTCTCTCTCTCTTCTTCATCCTTCTCTCCTTTTCCCTCCTTTCCTCTGCTTTAGGCATTAATCTGGAAGTGATGCCATTTCTTAAATGGTTTCAGGTTTCTCTTGGCTGCAGAGAAGTTAATTTCTTTCAATAGTTGTCCCAGAATCCACTATTTGACTTTTCAGTTCTACCATTTTTGTAACTTGTTTCCCATACTCAATTCTTTCTATTGATCTAACCATAATGGATTTGATTTTCCTGATTGAACTCTGATTGAAACATAAGGTATTAACAGAGTTCTCCCTAATCCACCTTTAATCCTTTTAAAAAGAATTATGAACACACTCTAGCAAACATAAATATTATGTCACATATTTGATTCTAGTATTTGATTTATTGATAATAAATTGAAATATTATGTCACTTATTTGATTCTTTAAATGAGAATCTGGGTGCTATTTAATTAAAAAACTTGAAATATTCAGCATATTGGAAAATTACAATAGGACATCTTGGAGACTTGTTTATTGTATGCAAAATAAGATGATTAGACTTCAGAGAAGAATTTTTTAATTCAGAAGAAAATGCATACATAAAATCAGACACACACATATGATGTTAGGCACTTAAATACTTTTCAAAAATATTCTATAAGTATTTGTCTCTTTATGTACAAAAGTTTTAGAAATAGCTCTTAAGAAAATGCTTTTTAATGAAAGATTTATTGATTTATCTTAAAGGTAGAGATAGAGAGATAGAGATCTTCAATCCACTGGTAACTCCCCAAATGGCTGTAATGGCTGGGGCTGGGCCATGCCAAAGATATGAGCCTGTAGCTCTATCTAGGTCTTCACATGGGGTGGTAGGGGCCCAAGTACTTAGACCATCTTTTACTGCTTTCCCAGGGACATGGGCAGGGAGCTGGAACAGAAGTGGAGAGATAATGTGCTGTACATTGTGATTTAATGCTATAACTAGTACTCAAACAGTATTTTTCACTTTGTGTTTCTATGTGGGAGCAAACTATAGAAATCTTTACTTAATATATGCTAAACTGATCTTCTGTATATAAAGAGAATTGAAAATGAATCTTGATGTGAATGGAAGGGGGGAGGGAGAGGGAAAGGGGAGGGTTGCGGGTGGGAGGGAAGTTATGGGGTGGGGGGAAGCCATTGTAATCCATAAGCTGTACTTTGGAAATTTATATTCATTAAATAAAAGTTAAAAAAAAAAAAAGAAGTGGAGCAGCCGGGACTTGAACCAGGATGTAGGTACTGCAGGTATGTGGTGTCTTAACTCCTTAAGCCACTATGACAGTCCCACCCCCCTTTTATTAATTTATGGAATTGGAATGCAATGCCCTCACTACCAAGAAAATGTGTTTTTTTCCTATTGATTAAATTGTGACATAGCTACATTAATTACTACAAATTCTAAATTATGACAGACTAATCTTACTAAAATATTGCCAAATTTATTTCTTACGAAATTTGTAACATATCTATAATCTGCTTATTCACTTTGAAAAAAATTCATTTAAAATTATCATTGACTATTCAGAGCTGCTCTGAATAATTTACATGCAATTAATTTTCAATCAAAATTACAAACAATACTAAAAACAAGCAAGCAAGCAATAGCAAAAAAAAAAAAAGGTATATCAGGGATATCAGGGATAGAAATATTTTGTTCTTCTTTGCTCACAAAAGTAGCCAATAGAAGTGGAAAGTTGGCCTAGAAGTTAAAATTTCATTTAAGATGCCTGCATTCCATAATGGAATATCTGGGATCAAGTCCCAGTAGCACTTCCAGCTCCAGTTTCTTTTTAATGCCCACCCTAGCATGCAGTAATGCTGGCTTAGTAGTAGGGTTCCTGCCAGCCACATGGAATAGCTGGATTGAGGTCCTAGATTCTGGCTTCAGCCTGGCCCATTTCCCATCATTCCAAGCATTTGAGAAATGAACCAGTGGATAGGAGTTCTCTCTTTCTCCTTCTATTTTCTAAATAAATTATTGACAATAATATCTCAGAATAGTTTAAAAAATATTATACTAGACATTCCCATTATAAATACATTATTGATATTAATACACGTCTCCCTGTATATACGTGTATACATATATATATTCACACATACAGAGAATGTATATAATTGACATTTAGTAATTCAGTTCTTTTATTGGAGAAATGTATTTTTCTAATTTGCTAGGAACTTCTCTTTTTAAAGTAGTGTGATGGGCCTGCTTAGTTATTTTAAAGAATCCAAAATTAAAATAATGTAGAAGAAAAACCACATACTTATAGTCTCCTTATTTCCATGTCTACTTCCACAAGGCCCACTACTCAACTATAGCCACTCTTTTTTGTCGTATGACTTGTTCCTTCATTAAATTTTTAGATTATCTGATTTTATTCCCATTGAAAAATATACAGTGATACTCTGTAATGAAATATGGAAAATATACTGAATTGAAATGACCTCTCAATGCCCATTTCCCCAACATGCAATTTAAATTACATTATTATTTTTATTTATGCTAGTTATTACTTTTATCACCACAGGTAAGATGGTTAAGTCTCTATTTCTCGCTTCATTAATTTTAGCAAGCAAATATTGTGCCCCTAATGATTTCTGAGGAAATAAATATAACTTATCATCTTCTCATCCATGAATTGTATCAGTTATATCACTATTTCAGTTTATTTCACTATAAATAGTATGTTATGTTGTTCCTCTACAAAAAAAAAAAAACTTTCATACTTTTCCTATGGTTTGAGATACTGAATATATAAATGGACAATGGCCAGATCATATATCAAAATAAACTTTTATCAATAATCTGCAGCAGTAAGCACAGACAACTAAATCATTATCTATATTGACAAGCACATAAGCCAAATTACTATGTATAAATTAGATTTACAGGAATCAGGTGGCTGTGTCTAGCTACAATCTATGAAATCAAATTATAATTCTTGTAACAATTGGCCAAAATTGGTAATATTTGATTAATAACTAAAAATTTTTAATTTCTAGTCCCACTTCCAATTTAGTACCAACTGGAGGAAGTATAAAATATGTCTCTCAGCAATCACATATGATGTTGTGTTTTTAGTTCATTCCCCATGAAGGGACATTGAGGTGGAATTATTTTTTTAAATTTTTTTTTAATTTATTTGACAGGTAGAGTCATAGACAGTGATAGAGAGAGAGACAGAGAGAAAGTCTTCCTTCCATTGGTTCACTCCCCAAATGGCCGCTATGACTGGCGCTGCTTCTCTTCCAGTCCAGCTCTCTGCTATGGCCCGGGAAGGCAGTGCAGGATGGCCCAAGTGCTTGGGCCCTGCACCTGCATGGGAGACCAGGAGGAAGCTCGTTGCTTCTGATCGACGTAGTGGGTTCACTTTAGGGGTGAACCAACGGAAGGAAGACCTTTCTCTCTGTCTCTCTCTCTCTCACTGTCTAACTCCCCCTGTCAAAAAAAAAAAAAAAAAAAAAAAAAAAGAGCCTCAGAGCATACCTGAAGCTATCCCTGTTAGCTAACATAAAGCTCTTGTCAGTATCTGTCTTTGGATCTCTACCAAAACGATTCCTTAGTACAACAAGCACTGAATGAAAAAGTTTGCTTGCTCTATCATTCAGTTGCTCTTTATTTATTTCCACAGGGTATAAAATCAACAGTGAATAAGTACTAGCTAACTAGTTTATATATATATATATATATATATATATATATTCCTAGAAAAAACATATATATATATATATTTCTAGAAACCAAGTTTACTTGAAACAATTTAAAAGACATAAATAATTATAATGTATTTCTAGTTCTGACATCACAATGAGAATCTTTAAAATGCTTGGTTTAGACTTCAGTATTCTTTCATGTCTATGGCCTATCTTTCATCTATTGTAGCCTATATTCAATGCTTTCTTTCTAAAAATACAAGATAGATTGTATTATGTAACAAAGTTCATAATAAATACATTTGTTGCGAGATTTTTTTCCTAGTATTCACTTATGTGAAGTTTTATAAATTTCCTATCTTGATAGCTGGAAAACACCTTTGTTTAATCTCATATTTGGTCATTCTTTTGTTATTTTCAAGGTTGATTATTTCTATGTTTGCCATTGCATTTTTTTTTTACAGGCAAAGTGGACAGTGAGAGAGAGAGACAGAGAGAAAGGTCTTCCTTTGCCGTTGGTTTACCCTCCAATGGCCGCCACTGCTGGTGCGCTGCAGCCAGCGCACCGCGCTGATCCGAAGGCAGGAGCCAGGTGCTTATCCTGGTCTCCCATGGGGTGCAGGGCCCAAGCACTTGGGCCATCCTCCACTGCCTTCCTGGGCCACAGCAAAGAGCTGGCCTGGAAGAGGGGCAACCGGGAAAGAATCCGGCGCCCCAACTGGGACTAGAACCCCGTGTGCCGGTGCTGCAAGGTGGAGGATTAGCCTAGTGAGCCACGGCACTGGCCTGCCATTGCATTTTAATTTCCATATTTGTTCAAGAAAAATGTCTGCATCACCTTAATTCCAAACTAAAAAAAAAAAAAAAGAAATAAAAATGTTAATCAATATCCCTGATGAACTTAGATGCAAAAATACTCAACAAAATATGAGCTAATCAAATCCAACCATTCATCAGAAAGATATTCAATTGGACCATCTGGGATTATCCATGGTATGCAAGAATGGCTCAAGAGTCACAAATCAACAAATGTGATACATCACGTAAATAAATTGAAGAATAAAAATCATATGATTAATTTAACAAATGTAGAAAAAGCATTTGATAAAACACAACAACCTTTCATAATAAAATACATAAAGCAAATTGGGTATAGAAGGAACATTCTTCAACACAATCAAGACAATATGTGACAAATCCACAGCCAGCTTCATATTGAATGGGGAAAAGTTGAGAGCATCCCACTCAGATCTGGAACAAGACAAGGATGCCTCAATTTCACCATTGTTATCCAATACAATTCTGGTAGGTTTAGCCAGACCCATTAGTCAAAAAACAGAAGTCGTGTGGATACAAATTAGAAAGGAGGAAGTCAAATTATTCCTATTTGCAGATGACATCATTCTATATATGGAGTCCACTGAGAAAATATTAGAGCTCATAATAGAGTTTGTAAAGTTGCAGGATATAAAATCAACAGACAAAAATCAAAAACCTTTGTATATACCAGATAATTCCATGACTGAGAAAGAACTTGTAAGATCAGTACCATTCACAATAGCTTAAAAAATTGAATACTTTGGAATAAATTTAACCAAGGAGGTGAAAGATCTCTACAACGAAAATTACAGAACATCAAAGAAACAAATAGAAGAAGACATAAAACATGGAGGAATCATCCATGTTCCTAGAGTGGAAGAATTAGTATTATTAAAATGTAGACTCTGCTCAGTGCAATTCACATATTCAATGTGATCCTAATAAGAATTCAAAGGACATTCTTTTCAGATCTAGAAAAAAACAATGCAAAAAGTAATATAGAAACACGAGTCCCTGAATAGCTAAAGCAATTTTAAACAACAAAGTAAGAAGCATCACTATACCAAATTTCAAGACATACTACAGAGCAGTTATAATCAAAACAGTCTGGTATTGGCATTAAAACAGACATGTAGACCAATGGAACAGAATAGGAATCTCAGAAATTAATAACATAGCTACAATCATCTAACCTTTGACAAATGTGCTAAAATCAATGTTTGAAGAAAGGATAGTCTCTTCAACAAATTGTGTGGGGAAAATTGGATCTACACACGCAGATGTATGTAACCACTTACTATACACTTTATAAAAGGTGCTTACTGTACAACTTATAAAAAATCAACTCAGAATGGAAAGGATCTAAATTGACACTGGATACCATCAAATTTCTATAGGAAAATATTGGGAAAACTCTGCGAGATATTTTAGGCACGGTTCTTGGAAAAGATCTCAGAATAGGCAATGAAGGCAAAAAATGAGAAATGGAATAACATCAAGTTAAAACAACTCTGCTTTGCAAAAGAAACATTCCACAAAGTAAAGAAGCAGCTGACATAATGGGAGAAAATAATTGAAAACTATGCAACTGATAAATTATTAATAACTAGTATCTATGAAAAGTTCAAGAAATTGAAAATTAAATAAAAATCTGGTTAAGAAATGGGCAAAGGACATGAACAGGCATTTTTCAAAGGATGAAATACAAATGGCCAAAAGACACATGAAAAAATGCTCAGAATCACTAGCCATTAGGCAAATTCGTTGTGAATAGGCATTTTTCAAGGTTGAAATACAAATGGGCAACAGAAACATGAACACAGACACAAAAGCCATCAGGGAAATGTAAATAAGAACTCCAATGATGTTTCATCTCCCCCCAGGTGAAGTGGCTATCATCCAAAAATCCAAAAATAACAAATGCTGGTGAGGATTTGGGAGAAAAGATCCCTTAATAAGTTACTGATTGGAATGTAAAGCAGTGCAGCCATTATGTAAGAGAGAATGCAGATTCCTCAGAAATCTGAAAATAGATCTACCATACCATGCTACTCCTGAGAATTTACCCAAATCAAATGAAATCAGCTTGTGAAAGAGTTATTTGTACTCCCACATTATTTCAGCTCAATTCCCAACTGCTAAGATGTGGAATCAACCCAGATGTCTGTCAACTGAAGACTGGATAAAGAAAATGTGGTATATATACACTATGTAATACTAATCAGCCAAAAAAAAGAATGAAATCCTATCTTTGGTGACAAAATAGATGCAGCTGGAAAACATGATGCTTAATGAAGTAAGACATTCCCAAAAACACAAATATCATGTTTTGTTTTTTGTATGGTAAATACAGAATACAAAAAAATGTATAGGAAAGAAATGGACATCTTGAAATTTATTGCTTTTATCCCTTGTTTATAACTCCTGTGGAACTGTGGTATTTTTGCTTGTTGAATATTATGGTTAGTGGCACATTAAGCCTGTGATTACAGAGTGGACAAAAGTATTTTTTTGAAAAACATAAAAAAAGAATGGAAGGAAAGAGGTTGATTAAGGGAGGGAGACAGGAAAAGAGGAAGGGATATGTGATTATATTCTTAGAATTTTACTTATGAAATGTATGCAATATATTCTATTTTGATTAATAAAAATTCAAAATTCAAAAAATCCTTAAAATATTATCTTTTTTATTCTCATTTTTAGAATTTCATCATTATTCATACAAATGCTAGATTTTTGGTTTTTGGAATTCATTTGCTTCCCCTTTCATAGGGCTGACATCTAGGCAGGTTGAGGACCCTTCAGTCTCTCCCTCTCTCTTTCTATACTCTATCAAACAAACAAATATTTAAATAAACATAATGTGAAGATTTGATGTGTGAAAATTAGTTATAGCTTTTGTGTGATAATGTACCCATTCTAGGGCTTTTTTCTATTGTGAATTGATTAGTTTTAGTAGAGAATTTGAAGTCTAGTATACTTTTATTAAAAACCAAATAGAAAAACTAAGGAATCAGCTATAGCATAAAAGTCAATCCAATGTCTAACATTAAGCACTGAAAAAAAGAATCATCAAATAAAAGTGAGAAAAAATTCTCCTTAAATCTACTATAAAAAATTTAACCATATATAGGAAAATAAATGAATCAGTATTCAATGGAGCAATAATGCATTTTTACCAGAGATCAAAGCAATGATTTTTCAAAAATTTAGAATCTATATTTCTATAAAACTTTTCCTCCAGATATAATTGTAGGTAGAAATGGACCTGTGCATTTATAAGTGTGCCTGCCCCAAAAAGTTCATGGGAAATGGAATCAAAAGATAAGTTTATTTTGGTGCACTGTTATTCTGAAATCCATGCATAGTTTTTTGTTGACACACTTACTATAAACTTTTTGTAGTACTCACGTACAAAATGAATATTTACAAAACATCTTGTTTCAAGTGAGGAAATTATCACAAAACACAGCAAAGTATGCAATCAGACTTTCAATAATCTTCCTCAAGAGTGATTACAGCATATGTGTTTTCCCTTTGCACTGTTGCCCTCAGAGTAACCGTGAAGTAGCTGATGGAGGGAGAGAGAGTAGGGCCTAGACACCATTCAACAAGGCCAACCCAGCTGATGACCAGCACCCACTACTGCTGTTACCAACCAAGAGCAGCCCAACCCACAGAACTGTGAGCCAAGAAAATATTTGTTTGGGGTCACTAATTTTGAGGTTGATAAAACCAGGGCTAACCAACACTAAGAAAAATTATAAAAAAAAAGAAAGAACCTTATGAAACTTTGGATTTCTGTCCCGTTTACAATTCACTGGCAGTACGATGTGTCTCCTCACATGCACATTAATGTACCATGAAAAATCAATACACCCTCATGATATTGAAATTACATCATTCAGAAGATGATGCCCCAGGGTAATGATGTTAAGAGGGCTCCTAGATTCTTGGCACATGTCCAGGGTGATGCTCCCAATAGTGTGGCAGGCACTCAATCAGGGCCCCAAACAAGTGGTGCATTAAAGCCAGCACAGCTGCTGCCTCTACTCGTTGCTCTACAACAAAGAACACAGCTGCAAATAGAACGGGCCTGGGGCTTTAGGGATCGGAGGGAGAAATGAAAACACGAGAAAGATTTCAGACGTCTCAGTACCTCTCCAAGGGCGAGGGGCTTTGTGGATTTAAGGGTCATACAGAAAAACTTCACTTCTTCTTTATCTGGAAAACTAAGTTTAAGGGTTCCATTGACCAACAAGTTTATAAATTGTATTCTCATAATTCTGATAAAAGATGCTATTTAATTCTCCCTTAAGTGAAAAATTATTATTTCTATAGCCTGTTATGGCTTTTAAAGGCTTTCATATGTTATTTAATAAGAAATATTTCATTATTTAATGTATTAATAAATAAATTATTAAATAAAATAAATTATTATTTAACGAGGAGATTTATACATTTCCATATCAAAACCTTTCTTTAAAAATAAAGGAGATGTGAAGTTTATTTTCAGTTAAATTGCATTTTAATCTGGTAGAATTTTCTTTGAAACAATTTGTAAACATAAAGCATTTTATGATAAATTTAGAATGGTTGCAATCCAACCAAATTTAAGTTCATCTTATAATTCTCCTCATTCTAGTAAAAAGGAAGACTGTAAATGCAGAAATTTTAGTACAATTCTTTTAAAAACAGAGATCCCAAAATTAATTGTTTTGTTTTAGATAAAAGGAATTATTGATACACTGAATTAAATTTATTGATAGCTTTGTATTGATAATATGTGTCTTTGCATGCTACTAAATGTATTAAGCACTTATGGTGCTCTTTCTACATGGAAAACAATAGTTCGGTTTGCAAATACATATTTATTTCTCCTATCTTTGTGTATGAAATTCCACACACTCACTTGACTATTGATTCCAAAAGCAGGTGTGATTTCATCTCATTGTTTCCTCTCTGTGTTGTGATAGTGATATTAATTTACCTAATATTTTAAGCCTGAATTATGGAAAATATATTTTGAAGGAATAGGAGGCTTGAACAATTAACAGAAAATTAAAGAAATATTGCCATATAACAATTGGTAGAAGGTGTTATGATCAAGAATGACATCATAATGGACTTTGTATCATGCATAAAGTGAAAATAAAAAAATCACAAATGTGCATTTATGAATGGGCCAATCCAGGTTACATGGGTGCTCAGTAATATTACAAAACAATTCTATCTATATATAATCACTCTCTTGAAATTGATGAAATAGTTAAATAAACACACACATGAATCTCAATATATACTCAGCAGCTTAGTAGGCACTCAGCATAATGCATGTGGTCTTCAAAAGCAAGGCATAGGGGCCAGGCCGGTGTTGTGGTGTAGCAAGTTATTCTTTGGAAGTGACTAGATATTTAACAAATATATTGTCTAACTCTTGCTTCTACTTTGAATTTTTCATTTCTTTAACTTGATTGTTCCCTAGGTCAGTGATTTTTTTTTTTTTTTTTTTTTTTTTGGACAGGCAGAGTTAGGCAATGAGAGAGGGTCCCCAAATGGCCGCTATGGCCAATCCAAATCCAGGAGCCAGGCGCTTCCTCCTGGTCTACCATGTGTGTGCAGGGCCCAAGGACCTGAGCCATCCTCTACTGCCTTCCCAGGCCACAGCAGAGAGCTGGACTGGAAGAGGAGCAACCAGGACAGAATCCAGCGCCCCAACCGGGACTAGAACCCGGGGTGCCAGCGCTGCAGGCGGAGGATTAGTGTAGTGAGCCGTGATGCCAACCGGTCAGTGACTCTTAACTTAGAGCTCTTATTCCCTGCTCAGAGGGCATTTGGCAATGTATGCTGACATTACAACTTAGTGGTAGTGTGGGGTATGGTAATAGGAGCTACTGGGTAGAGGTCAGGCATGTTGCTAAACATTCTACAACGCCCAGGGCAGCCCCTCAGAACAATCATCCGGTCCAAAATTTTAATGCAGAAAATTTGAAAATCTCTCCCTAGGGGAACAGGATTCCCTAGGTTATAATTGAAACAACATTCTATAAATCAAAGATAAAGAAAAACATGCTTCTAAAAATCAGTTCAGTTTATTTTTACATCTTCCTTTATAAAACCAACCAGAATATCACAGACTTTGCTGACAAGACATGTACAGCTATACTTTGC
This sequence comes from Oryctolagus cuniculus, assembly GCF_051225735.1. Lineage (NCBI taxonomy): Eukaryota > Metazoa > Chordata > Mammalia > Lagomorpha > Leporidae > Oryctolagus > Oryctolagus cuniculus. Next base: position 48,287,309 of record NC_142880.1, read on the forward strand.
TATTCTCACTGATAATATAGTAGACTGTAATTACTTGCAGTGGCTGTATGACCACTGCTTAGCTCTGTTGATACGCAAGAAACAATTGATTTGATAAAATCTTGCAAACCCAGAGAAGCTCTGGTTCTGCCTTCTCTGTATTCTCAAAGCGTATTTTGAAAAGCTATTTAGGAAATCTATCATTTGGGGTCCCGGATTATTTCCCCTTATCACATGTGTGCCCACACATATGCAAACACCCTACATACCTCTAACTAGACTAAAACCCATAGGGAAGAAAGGAGTATTGTTCATCATTGTATCTTCTGTAAGGAATGCCTTTTTATGGTAATTATAATTTTTTTCAGATAAACTCCTATACCTTATATCAGATTTATTAAAGATGACTTCTCTAACCCACACACAGTACTCTCTCTCTAGCTCTGTGGTTCCTATCTATGCCTATCACACACCTATTGAAACTTTCTATTTATGTGTCTGGAGTCTACTCAAGAAAGTGGACTTGTTTTACTCACCATTTTATTACTAGCCACACTTAACAGCTATTGCCACATAAAACGTTTTCATTCTCTCCAGAATGAATTGGGTAGACACAAGGAGAGAGGTTTTTGCTTATGTTTTGAGTTTTTCAAATGACTAGGTGATACAAATAAGTGAGAATATAGTAAAACCAATAATCCTATCAGGGATGATGAGATGCAAAAATTTCTGTTGTCTTCTACCTACAGTATTGCTTGTCTTATTCAGTGTTAGAAATCATCATAGGCTTAAGTTAAGAATTACTTTTATTAAAAGAAAAACTGCTTTTTGCTATTACAAATTTTGATTTGTAACTTTATAAAAAGCATATGCTTATAGTTTTTAATAAAGAAAAATTCATTTGGCTCATATCTGATAAATCAAGGACTCACTCTTTAGAAGTAATCACCTTACTCAGGGTGGGCATGATTTTATTCAGATGTTTCCCATGCATGTGCACAGCTACTCTGCAACACATTTGAATTATCTAAAACAAATTGGAGACTATTCCATATGCATTTCTATAATTTTTTTCTCACTTAAACAATACAGATTCTTTCTAGGTCCACATACACAGTTTCTATTGATTCATATTAAGGCTGCAAAGGATTGAGTATATGCTTATCTTAAGTTTATTTATTTTTACCTACTAGAAAGGCAGAAAGAGAGAAAGAGAGATAGAGAGATAGGGACAGAGAGAGAGGCAGAGAGAGAGAGAGATTTTTCTTCTATGGACATATCACCAGGAAAGTGACTGTCTCCTGTGGTCTCAGAAGATAAGCAGGGTCAGGCTTGGTTAGTACTTCGATGGAAGATAGAGATCTCTCATCCACTGGTTCACTGCCTAAATGGTCACAACAACCAGAGTTGGATCTGCCTGGAACCAAGAGCCCAGAATTCCATCCATATCTCTCCCATGGGTGGCAGAGACACAAGCATTTCAGCCATTATCTGCTGCCTCCCAGCATGTATTCACATGGAGCTGTATCAGAAGTGGAGTTACCAGGACTCAAAGCAGCACCCCAGTAGGAGTTCTGGGCATCCCCAGAAGTGGCTTAACTGCTGCACCATAACACTAGTCCTAAAGGATTCAGTATATGTTTGAAGAATCATTATTTGAAAACTTCCTAGCAGTACACATAAGTATATATAGATATAGCTATACAACGCTTTCAAATTTTCACTATCAAAAGGAATATTGTCATGGCCATCTTTTCACATACATATGTACAGGTATAAAAATTAGTCCTTTGTCTGCCATGCCTTTTACAAGTATTTCAATTTATCTTATTGGGTTTAGTGTAATTATTTGCCACCTATATTTCATGCTTATTCATTCAAATTCAAGTCATTTCTTCTTGGAAATTGGAGTCAATGAACATTTCAGTGTTTATACTTACACTGTGGATTTATTGATTGTTTATGTTGTTCTTCAGCTGGGGAAAGACACATCATTTTACATTGTTCCAAAGCACTAGCACATTTGGTCTTCCATTTGAACTCATTTACTATTTTAGGTCATATGACCTTAACTGTTGTGTCAACTCATTGTCCATGCATTCACATCACCGTGTCGCTTCAGATTTGGTATTCAGACCTGCCTGGAACTTGTCCACTGTTTTTCTGTATTTTTATGTGATATCTCTGCTTTATATATTTTGAGATTGTCAGATGGAATTTTTTTTTTCAAAATCTTATCCATTCCAGACTCTCTAAAGATTAGATTCCAAATAAATGTCTGTTCCATACCATGAGTGCTTTCCACACAGCAAGCAAAGACAGTGGCAGTGGGTGAAACACATATTTTAGCTGTGTCTTTTTGTCAGGAATCAAGTATCTTTCATGAGTCTTTACATGCTATAGCTACAAACTAGGCCACATCCCACCCTAGATGAAAGTGAGTGATGGCAGGTGAACAGTTAATTCTGCATAGTGTCACCTGAGCAGAAATGAAATTTCTTCATAACACAGAAGGAAAAGTTGCATATTAGATAACTAACAGTGTGTACCCCAAAGGAACATCCTCTATGCTATGCATTTACAACGTCATATTTCTGGGAAAGGGTAGGTGCTTGCTGTCCCACAGGCCTGACAGAACACCAACTGTCCTGGAAGAGCAGAATTCTTCACTTTCAAGACTACAGCACTCCTCTAAATCCCATCTTGAATATCATCCCCTCGCCCCAATCTCTTACAATGAAGACTGGCCAGCACTTTCTCCAAAAGGAGACACAGTGTATATTTTTTGGCTGCATGAAGCATATAGCTTTCATCTCAACTATCCAAATCTGCCACTGCAGTGTCGAAATTACCATAATTTTTAAATGAGGGTATGTGGCTGTGTTTTAGAAAAACATTTTTAAAATCAGATTTCAAACTATATATCTATCTCCCCTACTATTGTTTGCTGATCTCTGACCTACATCATTATCAGTATTTTATTTCTAAAATCTGAGCTTATGAAAATATTACTAATTAAGATAGTAATTTCTCCTTTCACTAACTTTCATATCATCTTCCATATACTCACACTATAAGGTGCATTATATGTACTGTTTTTACATATTTATTTTCTCACATACATACTAATAAAATTTCCAATATGCAGTTTATAGATTGCCATAATTACTCTTTCAGTAGAATCTTGCCTGATATCACAGATGAGAGACATACAATTACTCTATCTTCCCCTTTTTCTCTATTTTATACTATTAACTTTTCCATCAACCATACTTGACTCAGCAAGAGAACTGTAGACTATCAGCGATTCCTCCATTCTTTTTCAAAATACTTTTAAAGACTTACCTCAAATGGTAGAGTTAGAAACATACCAGGGGATTCCAATTCAATCCCATCAAGGTGGCATGTACCAATGCCATCTCACTAGTCCAAGTGATCAATTTCAGTTCACAATTGATCATAATGAAAGGACTAAGAGTCAAAGGGAGCACATAAACAAGTCTAGTGTCTGCAAATACTAGCTGATAGAATCAAAAATGGAGAGTGATCCAACATGGGAAGTGAGATACACAGCAGACCCATAGAATGGCAGATGTCCTAAACAGCACTCTGGCCTCAGAATCAGCCCTTAAGGCATTCGGATCTGGCTGAAAAGCCCATGAGAGTATTTCAGGCATGGAAAGCCAAGACACTCTGGAGGGGGAAAAAAAAAAAAAAACCAACAACAACAAAAAAAAAACCTAAATGAAAGATCTCTGCGAATGAGATCCCAGTGGAAAGAATGGGTCATCAAAGAAGGAGGTACCTTTCTCTGAAGGGAGGAGAGAACTTCCACTTTGACCATGGCCTTGTCTAAATATGTTCAGAGTCAGTGAACTCAGGGGGCTTCCATAGCCTTGGCAGCTCATGACAAGAGCCTAGGGTGATTACTGATGCCATAAACAAGAGTGTCAATTTGTGAAGTCAACAACAGGAGTCACTGTGCACTTACTCCTCATGTAGGATCTTTGTCCTTAGTGTGCTGTACATTGAGATTTAATGCTATAACTAGTACTCAAACAGTATTTTTCACTTTATGTTTCTGTGTGGGAGCAAACTGTTGAAATCTTTACTTAATGTATGCTAAACTGATCTTCTGTATATAAAGAGGAATGAAAATGAATCTTGATGTGAATGGAAGGGGAGAGGGAGTGGGAAAGGGGAGGGTTGCGGGTGGGAGGGACGTTATGGGGGGGAAGCCATTGTAATCCATAAGCTGTATTTTGGAAATTTATATTCATTAAATAAAAGTTTGGAAAAAAAAGAAAATGGAAAAAAAAAAGATTGATTTATTTATTGAAAGGCAGAGTTACAGAGAGGCACAGGCAGAGAGAGGGAGAGAGAGAATGAATGAATTAATCTTCCATCCACTGGTTCACTCCTAAAATGGCTGGAACGGCCAGAGCTGGGCCAATATGAAGCCAGGAGCCAGGAGCTTCTTCCAGGTCTCCCAGCAGGTGCAGAGGCCCAAGCACTTGGGCCATCTTCTACTGCTTTCCCAGGTGATAGCAGAGAGCTTTATCAGAAGTGGAACATTGGGACTTGAACCAGCACCCATATGGGATGCTAGCACTGCAGGTGGTGGCTTTACCCGCCATGCCACAGGCCCCCTCCTCCATTCCTCTCCTCCTGTCCAAGCTGTATTGCCTTCTCCTCCATCTGCTCATTTTTGTTCTCAGGGAATAGACATCATTCACTGGAAATATCTAACAAATATGCCATCTCAATTTCTTATCTTACTCCACAGCCCATATTTCTTATTTTTTCTCTGTGAAATTAAAATTTTTCTTCTAGTCTGGTAAATTCTCAAATACAAGGACAGTAGTTTTGGTATGATCACTTCCCATTCATGCCTTCAATCCACATACTGATAGAATTTTTGTTTGGTTATTTGTAAGAAGAGAAACAACATGGTTTTAATTTAGATAAATCTCTATATTGTCCTAAAAATGCACCTGCTGTTCAATCTCACTGTCCTTCTCAGTAATGACTGCAGCGCCTTTCGTCTCTCTTGTTTGGCCCACTCACCAACAGTTGTCCCTTTTGTGCTCATTGGGTCCACCAGGACTTATAGTATTGAGCCCTTTAATTCCTTCTCAACTCTCCTGAGACCAATAAGCCCAAGTACATTCAGGCATATTCCCCAGGCTCTTGGAGCCTGGTCCCTGTGGTCCAAAGGCAGCCAGTTTGCAACAGCACTCTCCCCTGAGACTAGCTAAGAAAGAGACTTAGTCTCCTTTTCTTAACTGCTACCCCAACAGCTTCCCCAGGAGCAACCACCTGGCTCAAGAGAACTAAAAAGGTCTGGCATCTGGGAGTTGAGTAGGGAAGAAGCTGCACTCTTATAACACTTTATCTATACATTCAAATTTGTAGAATGAATTGTTAGAGATCAGAGTAACTATTTTAAGATTTTACTATTTTTTTAAATGTGGAGTTTCAGAGAGAGAGGGAAAGAGAACTTCTATCTGTTCACTCCCCACAAATGGCTGCAATCTGCAAAGCTGGGCCAGGCCAAAACTAGGAACCTGAAACTCCAACCAGATCTCACACATGGGTGCAGGAGTCCAAGTAATTGGGTTATCTTCCACTACTTATCAGAAATATTAGCAGGGAGCTGGATCAGAAATTGAGCAACTGGGACTCCCATCAGCACTCACATGGGATGCTGGCATTGCCGGCAGTGTCTAAACCCACTGCACCATGGATCTGGCTCTTAGAGTAACTTTATCATAAAATAATATCAATATCAATACAGCAAAATTATATACATAAAATCCTTACTGAAAAGCATGTCTTCTAAATCAAGTCTAGAATCTCACAAAGACAGTTAAAATTAGTATAATAACCAAGCATTACTTTAAACATATTTAAGAAATTCATCTATGAGGTAAAAATAAATTATGTGCTGAGTGTTTGGCTGTGCAGTTAGGATGCCATTTCAGTGCTTGGATTCAATTCTCATCCCTGCTCACAATTGCAGTGTTCTGCTGATATGCATCCTGGGAGAGCACAGGTAAAGAATCCAGTAGTTGTTCCTCTGCCACTCACATGGGAGACTTGAATTAAGTTCCTATCTCTGGCATTGGTTTGACCCAGCCCTGGTTGTTGTAGGGATTGAGTTAATGCTAGCAAATAGGAGATTCAAATTCTCTCTCTCTCCAATAAATAAAATTAATATAAAATTTATAATACAATAAAGTAGCCAGACTACAAAAGTCTGTGTGGCAGAAAAGCCATAGATCCTCAGTGACTTGCAAACTGCACCATGATATTTTGACTACAGCGTGATCCTGCAGGGGAACCTGGAGTTAATTCCTTCTTAGTTTCAAGATGAGTGAATTTGAAAAATAACTATTTCAGTTTGCACATTTAAAAATGATATTCAAAAATGTTTCATAGGACTATTGTATGTTTTGAAACAAGTAAGGTATGTAAATGCTTACAAGGATTGGAAAGGTTCTATTAAGATAGCAATTATTTCTACTACACTCTTTATCATAACTTAGTCCAAAACTGTAAGCTTAAAAGACATACAGGCAAAAATTTCAGACATAATATACGCAAAGTGTCACACTGAATTTGTTGATATGTTCTTAACAATACACACAATTTTCACGAACAAAAGACTACACAATCACACAAGAATTGCAGGATTTTCCCTATTCACTATTTTTTCCCTTGAGATCAAACCATAACCAAGCTTACATGCCTCAGAATTAATTGTAATACATATAATTGTTAGACCCAAGTCATTAAAACTCTATGAAGAAAATAGTAAAATATATTGAAACTTCTGTAGATTTATTCATGAAAGAGCAAAAAAAAAAAAAAAAAAACCCAGTAAGAACTAATCTTCAAGGGATGGTTCTGGATTTTTTATATTAAAACCCCCCGGGTATAAAATGATTTTTTTCTTACCCATATCTGACATTTCAGGCACAGTAACGATGTATGGTCCATCTGTGAACTTTGGAGCATTGTCGTTGATGTCTTGTACTTTGATGATGAACTCAGATTCAGGTTCCAGAGGTTTGTTTGTCCTTCTGTCAATAGCCTGCGCGTGAAGCACATAGTGGGTCTTCTGCTCTCTGTCCAGGCTTTTTGTTGAGTGGATGTCGCCCGTGGTATCATCAATAATAAATATGGTCCCAGCACCTTCTCCAGTAAGTATGTACTTGACAGATCCATCACCTTTGTCAGAATTGGAGTGCAGCTGGAAAGGACACACACAATAATTTAGCATGAAATTTTATCCCAACCTCACATAAAATTGTTTTAATATTCTTTGTCTATAATCTAATAATTGGTTTCATTAAAATTGTCTTCTCTCCAGTTTCATGCATGTTACTACAATCATTTGTGTTTCTGTGGTTTTTCTCTACTTTATTGATGAACACTTGCTAATAAATCAATTATGGATATGATAAATCAAGGGGTTACATTTATTAGAAGAAAATAATAACCTTTGTTATCATACCACTGAGTAAATATTTCAATAACTGCAATAACATTGGGGAAATATATTTCTACCAATCACTGTTGCCTTCCACACCTGTGACAACAATATGAGGGGGCTTATTCATTTATTTGTTTCAAAATATTCTATATTCAAAATATATTAACATGAAATATTATACCTTTTATGGGGTATAATACATCTGTTTCTATCTTAAAGCTAGAAAAAAGGAACAAATTTATATTCAAGTTAATGACTAAAATGTCCATAGTGATTAAAATGTCCATATGTCACAGGGTATCAACTTTGTTGAAGATAAATGAATGAATGAATGAATTTATTTGAAACTCAGAGTGACAGAAAGGGATGGACAGGCAGAGAGAGAAAACAGATTTTCTATTGGCTAAATGAGCAAAGGTAGGTCTGGGCCAGATTTAAACCAGAAGCCAGGAGCCCCATCCTGGTCTCCCACATGGGTATCAGGGACACAGGTATATACGTCATCAGCTATTGCTTTCCCAGGCCCATTACTAGGAAGCTGGATTGGGAGTGGAGTGTCTAGTACCACCAGCGTCCCAAGTGGCAGCTTAACCTGTTGAGCCTCAATGACAGCCCCAGGACATAATTTTAGAGTTTTTTAAAGAACATTTTCTAATATAAATGTTTAGATTTTGAATTTTTAAAATAGTAATGGTATTTTTCTTTAAATTACCTTGAAACTCTAACTCAAATGTTCAAATAGTTGTGATAGAGTTAGTAGTGAATGGATCTCCTTTTTAAACCAACTGAGATACACTAACAAATTCTCATTATTAGAATTAATTGATCAAATATGCATAGAATAAACAATAGGAAAGTAGAAAATTCAGTAGAGAAATATTCAAAAAGATAGTTAACTATCATATTAAGGCAAAAGAAACTGCCTTCTGGCACTTAAATATAAATAAATGCTTTTAAACTCTAAATAGTTCATATTTGAGATCATACTATAACTAAAAACATCAAAACTCAGCTAAATTCTACAAGGATACCAGCAGTATATTTCTAGCTAGAAATAACAGCAGTATTTTATGACATTACAAATATATATTTGAAGAATTGCTTCTCCCAACGGATCTGAACAGTTTATCCTTCAGAAAAACCTTTTTGGTCACATAAGTTCAACCACTCACCTTTTGCTCATTTCTAACTTGAAGACATTGAAAAAATGTAACCTTTTTCACATAGCATTTCTTGCCATTGGGAAGTGAACATTTTCAAGGTTTATTTTAAATTCTTTGAACAGTTAGAAGATGGATGTAAAGCTAAAATATTGAAATACAGAATACAATATAAGGAAAGCACTAAGACAACTGGAACCTAAGTGATGGTACATTAGGAATAATTCTAGTTCCTTTTTGGAAACACAGAAGACATATTAACAGGGAAAAATTCTGATGGAAATCACTCAGCAAGATTCAACATGTGAAATTATTTTAAAAATGCTTATTTATATCTCTTACAAGAAGGAGGAAAAATATGTCAGCAAAATGTGGCAAACACAGCTTTCAAAGATTCACACTTCACAGGTAAATTTAGTGCTAAAATAAGGATGTAGAATAAAATTGAATGGAGACAATCTTATGTATATATGAAAAGATACTAATTTGTTTCTAAATGCCTCTTAACAAATCGTGTTAGTACCTAAAAGATTTATCAATTATGGAGCAGACAGGTAGGTATAAAATACTAACAGAGTAAGCTATTTCATATTTTCCAACTTTTCCTTAAGCCATAACTGAAACAATAATGCAAAGTGACAAGTTCATTTACCAAATGTTTTTAAGACCTTTCCTGGAACACACATCATTAAACTTACCAAAAGTGGGATGGTATTGTAATTGTGCTATACTGTTATATGTAAATTTTAATTCTATATTATAAAATTGTAGCCAATTAAACATTTTTGAGAAATGTTAATGTCTTCTAGCAACTAAGGAAAGATATAACAGTAACAATTGACCCTTATCTTCAGGACATACATGGCAAATTCCTTTATTTTTAGTGAAACCAGTTTTATAATATTTAGTTTTAGATTAAAGGTTCATAGTACAGATACTATGCATAAAGAATGGGTTTCTATATTATTATATTAGTCTGTTTTCTGCTGCTATAACTAAATATCTGATGCTGGATATTTTATAAAGAAAGAGGTCTAATTAGCCCCTAATTTCGTTGGGTAAAAGTCCAGTATTTGGCAGCCCCATGCCTTCAACCTCCAGTGAAGGCCTCCTTGGCTGGGTCACATCCCAAGAGAGAGACAGAAAGGGAAATGGTCATTTGCCAAAGAGGTTGAGTGCACAAGGCAGCTGTACTTTAAAACTATCGATAGAACAAATTTGCCCTGAAGACCAGCATTAATCTTTTCCAGCTAAGATGCGCCCATGACCTAACTTCCTCCCATTAGGCCCCATCTCTTAAAGGTTCCACCATCTCTTAATATCACCACACTGAAGATGAAGGTTGTGATGCACTCTCTGTTGGGAGCACAAACCACATGCAAACCATAGCATATGTAGATGGGCGACAGCAGTACACGAAATAAATGGTAAATTTGTCAACCTACAGCATCCATTAAAATATACACACACTATACACTGTCTTTATAACAAATCTAGATGAAATAAAAATAGATAGCTTTTTATGTCTTTAGATTTTAGGACTTGAATCTGGCTCAATATTTATATAGTTTTTTGTTTTGTTTTGTTTTGACAGGCAGAGTGGATAGTGAGAGAGAGAGACAGAGAGAAAGGTCTTCCTTTTGCCATTGGTTCACCCTCCAATGGCTGCTGAGCCCAGCACCGCGCTGATCCGAAGGCAGGAGCCAGGTGCTCTTCCTGGTCTCCCATGAGGTGCAGGGCCCAAGCATTTGGGCCATCCTCCACTGCACTCCCAGGCCACTGCAGAGAGCTGGCCTGGAAGAGGGGCAACTGGGACAGAATCCGGCGCCCCGAAAGGGACTAGAACCTGGTGTGCCGGCGCCACTAGGTGGAGGATTAGCCTATTGAGCCGCGGCGCCGGCCTCAATATTTATATAGTTTTTATATATGACAAATTACTAGGACTATTTCAGAAGTCATGATTAATTTGAATAGGTTGTTATATAAATTTAGCATAAATCTTTCAGATTTATGACTAAATTGAACATAGATAACAATAAGATCTGTGAATTATTACTCAGTTATATTTGTACTGTTGTATAACATCAGTAAACATATCAAATTATTATAAAAATATATGTGGATTATATCCATTTCTGATAATTTTTAGCTTGGGTGTTTAAATAATATAGATGATCACCTTATTAATGATGCATTAATTACTTAACTATCAGTTGAATCTTGAAATGGTCAGATTCCATCTAACACTGATGAGAAAGCATTATAGTAGAATTTGTTCAATTGATTAGTAGTTACAATATTAGGAACATGGCCACTTTTAAAGCAGCAAAGTGATCAAATCACAGATTCTCTCTCCTTTACCTCATCTATTCACAAATATTTAGTTTTGTTTGCACTATCTAATGGGAAACAGAAGCGTATCCTGAGAGGAACATTGACTATTTTATTGTTTAATAAGTGGGTTTTAAGTCTTTGGAGGAGCACATATTTATTTATTTATTTATTTATTGACAGGCAGAGTGGATAGTGAGAGAGAGAGAGAGACAGAGAGAAAGGTCTTCCTTTTGCCGCTGGTTCACCCTCCAATGGCCCCCGCGGCCGACACGCTGTGGCTGGCGCACCATGCTGATCCGATGGCAGGAGCCAGGTACTTATCCTGGTCTCCCATGGGGTGCAGGGCCCAAGCACTTGGACCATCCTCCACTGCACTCCCTGGCCACAGCAGAGAGCTGGCCTGGATGAGGGGCAACCGGGACAGAATCCGGCGCCCTGACCGGGACTAGAACCCGGTGTGCCGTTGCTGCAAGGTGGAGGATTATCCTAGTGAGCTGCGCTGCCGGCCTGAGGAGCACATATTTATATGTGATTTGCAAGGCAAGAAATGTAAATGATGCTGCCTGCACTGTGATGCAGCAAGTTAAAGCTCCCGCCTGAAGTGTTGGAAACCCATATGGGCATCAGTTGGAGTCCCAGCTGCTCTACTTTGATCCAGCTCCCTGATAATGTGCCTGGGAAATCAAAGGAAGATGGCCCACCATTGGAGACCAGGAAGAAGCTCCTGGATCCTAGCCTTGGATCAGCTCAGTTCTGGCAGCTGTGGCCATTTGGGGATTGACTCGGTGGATAGAAGACCTCTCTTGCTCTCTGTCTCTACCTTTCTCTATAACTGTGTCTTTCAAATAAATTAAATCTTTAAAAAGAAATGTAAATGAATTAAAGCATAAAATAGGTGAGTAGTAATGATGGTAGTAGGGTAGTAGAGAATAAGAGAAAACCCTTAGAGACAAAAAAACAGGATTGAAAAATAAACACAATGAAGATCTGTCATTTTGAAATATATGCAACAATAGGCCATTGCATGGAAGGGACAGAGTGTGCAGCATGGACATTAGAGACATTCTGTATATAGATGTAATTCTTTTGTAATAGTAATTCTTTTTGTAATAGCTTACAACAGTTGTTGTAAGCCAAGCTAATTACGACATTATTTAAAAGAGATGCCCATAGTGAGTTACAATGAAATAAGTGACAAAGTTGTTTTTACTCATATCCAACAAATTATTTTTAGTAGACAGTTTAGTAATACAGTGTAGAGAGCAGTGCCAAGTCTTATCAGAGCTTGCAGGGGTGGGAATATATTTAGAGTCTAGGGATTTCACAGAGTTTGCTAGATATTCATTCTGAAGGGCAGATGCTGTATTTTCCTAAAGCAAGGAGACAGAACTCTTGTGTATCTGATCATGCAGTGGTGTTCATTGCTGTTTAGAGAGCCAAAAAGAGAAAAGAGGTGAAAAAAAGAAAATATATTCACTGAAGTAAAGCAGAATGAACACTTCTCTGGCAGCAATTTAATAGATTGTCTCTTTCTTAATGTTAAGTAATAACCTATGCCATTTAGAAAGCTAATGTGAATCACCTGAGTTCACCCTAGAATACTATTTATTCACTCTGGACCACACTAGGATCAGGACCTAAAAATTTAGAGCTTTTACTCAAATGCAAAGTTCTTCACTAAGATAATATTCTATTCCTTGGGGAAGAATAACTTTAAAAGGTTAAAAGTATGATGACATAGCTATTAATTTCAAAAGTTGCTTTTAGTTAGGATTTTAAGATATATTAAAAAGATAGGTCATTGACTTGAAATATTACTTTAGGCTGCATAATTTATATATTTGATAAGGAGAAATCTGTTTTCAATGTTCCAATGAAAGATAGAAGTAAAGGTGGAAATATTACATAGTAATTCCACTCGTTATTTCTAGCACTTGTTTTAAAAAATGCAAACAATGCAACATGGGAGAAATCTGAAGATCAGAGGAAATTCAAGTCATTGAAATTCAGTACTCATCCATCCTTTCAAATAGTGTTATAATCTTAGTTATAGAGAGATGAAACAAAGTAAAAACTTTAATAAGGAAATGATCTAAAGGAAAAACATATCAAACAATAAGTCTTCTAGTGAGTGATAACACATCAGTCTCTGAGGAAAAAAAACGCATGAATCATAATGTTTAATTATTATGCTTATGAACAAGTAAAAAGTTATGTTACAACAGTATTAACAGAGCATTTTGTCCAACTATAAATTAATAATTAGTATGTAAACAAGATCGAGAACAAGATCGAGAACAAGGAAATAAAGTACCCATTTGTTAAACTAGAAACATTAGAATGCAGTCTCCATGTATTGAAATTTAGTTCTTAACTTTCAACTGATGTACATGGATTCCTAGAGAAGAAAACTAGTGAATGAGAAAGAAGAAAGGAGCAGGAAGTGATGCTGATTTTAGTATTATATTCTCTGAATTCCAGATTGTAGGGTCTTAGTCCACCGGAACAAGGATGGACTGGGTCCGAGGAAAGGCAAGCACGCCGCTCCCCCAGCCTCCTGATCCCGCAGACAATCAGAAGCAGCAGGGAGTCAAGTCAAGCAAGAACTCATTTGTTGCCTGTCTGGCAAAGCCTTTTAAAGCACAAAACTGCAGCGTCATTGGGGCAGGGCACAACCAATCACTTAAAAGGTCAATTTAAGGGGCGATTTTTATAGGACTAGCCATATGTCTATACACGCATCATCAGTTGCCGTCACTTCCCCTGATGCTGTGCAGCCAATCAGCTTTGGTGGTAAACAACTTTGGGTTCTGCCCACCTTACTTCCTCTCAGCACCATCTTCTTTGCCCCTCTCTCAGCCTGGTCCCTCTTCATCTGGTTCTCTACGGTTCTCTTGCTGGGCGGCCATGGTGGCCGCCTGAGCTGCTCCAGGAGCCACTCCCCGCTCCTTGCGCGACAGCAGTTTGCTCTACTACAGATTGCTGATTCCTGCTAATGTGCATCACGGGAGGGCATCAGCTCAAGTAGTTGGGTCTGTGCCACTCATGTAGGAAACCCAGACTGAGTTCCTATTTCCTGGCTTCAGTCTGGCCCAATCCAAGTTGTTGTATGTATTTGGGGAGTAAACCAGGGGCTGCAATATCTCTCTGCTTTTCTATCCCTCTTTTAAATAAATATGAAATAATACAAATTTTAAAATATGACAGTGTTTTAAAAAGATAAATAAAATGCAGGTTCTTGTGTTCCATCCCTAAAGTGTGGATTCAGTAGGCTTCAAGTAAGGAGTAGAGATCTACATGAATGGAAAGAAAATGAAAACAAAGGAACAAAAGTAGGAGTGAGGAGAATGAATAGAAAGTTATGGTTTTAGCAGAAGTTTAGGAGTAAGAACCTGGGTGGTAGTAGTGAAAGAAGTGTGAAACGCTCCAATCCTGAATGCATATATTTTTCAAAGTGCAAGAAAGAAATGTTTCCCAAAGAAGTGGATATAGTGTATCAAAAACAGAGAGATCAAGCACAAATATTAATGTTTGGTCATAGTTGCAAAGCAATCAACTGAGATGTGGAAGGATCAAAGAATAGGGAGTCTTAAGGGAAAATCAGGAACTCCATTTTTGGCATGATAATTAGGTATTTTTATTGGCAGTCTCAGCTAAGAGAGAAAGTCATTTCTATATATAGCCCAGTTTCAGGAGAGTAGTTCAACTGGCTTTGTAAACTCGAAGGACATTAGCACAGAAGTGGTATTTAGAACAATGAAACTGAATGAGATTATCAATGACATAAATATAAGAAAGAAGAGAAGAAATTCGTTTGGAAACCTCTGGTCCTTCAGAATTAAAAATTCAGACAGGTAATACAGATAAAATAGAAGCACACCAGTGTCCTGGCCAAATATGTGCAAAAATATCTGTGTTATCTTTTTGAGAGTGACCATTATTGATTATTTAAGAAGGAAAAAAACTATATGTCTGTCTTGAGGATAACTGTTTCTAAATTATGAATTATCATTAAAATAATATGAATATGAGATGTACAATGAGATACCATCACACCAACTAGAATACTTAAAATATTTGAAAGACAAAAAATAAGTGTTGGCAATAATGATACAAATCAGAATGTTATGCATCAGGTGGAATTATTAAATAGTATAGTCATTTTGAACATTATTTGCCAGCTCTTCAAAATGTTACACATATAGTTACCATATGAACCAGAAATTCTAGTCTAAAGTATACAGGCAAGAGAAATAAAACATATACCATATACACTATATAAACAAACAAGGTTTGTAGGGATTATGGTGGGAGTAGAATTGGGAATTAACCACTGAGCAGAAGGTTTCTTTTTGGGGGTGATATGATTGATGGTTTCTGAATAAACTGAAAGTTAATGAATCGTTCAACTTAAAATAACAAATATTGTGGGGGCTGGCACTGTGGCGCAGTGGGTTAATGCCCTTGCCTGAAGCGCCTGCATCCCATATGGGAGCTGGTTAGAGACCCAGCTGCTTCACTTCCGATCCAGCTCTCTGCTATGGCCTGGAATAGCCCAAGTCCTTGGGCTCCTTCACCCACTTGGGACACCCAGAGGAAGCTCCTGGCTCCTGGCTTTGGATCGGCGCAGCTCAGGCTGTTGTGGCCAATTGGGGAGTGAACCATCAGATTGAAGGCCTCTCTCTGCCTCTCCTCTCTCTAACTCTGACTTTCAAATAAATAAATAAATCTTTAAAAAATAATAAATATTGTATTTTTTTTTTTTGACAGGCAGAGTGGACAGTGAGAGGAGAGACAGAGAGAAAGGTCTTCCTTTTGCCGCTGGTTCACCCTCCAATGGCCGCCGCGGCCAGCGCGCTGCGGCCGGCGCACCGCGCTGATCCGATGGCAGGAGCCAGGAGCCAGGTGCTTTTCCTGGTCTCCCATGGGGTGCAGGGCCCAAGCACCTGGGCCATCCTCCACTGCACTCCCAGGCCACAGCAGAGAGCTGGCCTGGAAGAGGGGCAACCGGGACAGAATCCGGCACCCCGACCGGGACTAGAACCCGGTGTGCCGGCGCCGCTAGGTGGAGGATTAGCCCAGTGAGCCGCGGTGCCGGCCTGTATTTCATTTTTACCTCAAAGAAATTAACTATAACGTGTAAATGCAGTAGACATCAATCAAATGGCACAAATTATAACTTTAAGATCTGTTTGCTGTCTACTATGATATCCTTTAATAAAATACATAAGAAAGTAACAGGATGAAAAATAACACACGAAATTCATCAACGTCATCAAAATCCATCATTTATGAAGATCAAAAATACTCATAATAAAGTTATAGGAGATAAAGAAGAAAATTTTACATTAGTAATAAAATAAAACTATCAACCTGATGAGCAGCATTTATAGAAACCTAAAGCTAGCATCATATGTTGTCATGGAAGATAAACGTTTTCTTGTAAGATTGAGAAGAAGGCAGTATGTCTTTTCTATTTCTTCTTATTCAATTCCATATTGGAAGTCCAGGTCGGTATAGTAAGACAGAAATAAAAGTAAATGACAAAATTAGTTGGATAGGAAGAAATTAGTCTTTCTCTATTCATCAATGATATAAGTATAGACCTAGATAATACTAATCAGTCTATTCACAGAGACAGACATGTACACACAGAAATTTGCGTACAGTTTAATTTAGCAAAGTAAGAGAAGTCTTAGGTAATATTTGAAAACAAAAACAATGTATTTATATATACTAAAAATAACTCAAAATAAATTAATTTTAAGCAATACTACTTATGATATCAAAATATCTTAATTTTTGAATTTAATGAAGTATGCATGAAGCTCTTTTTTATTAAAAACAACAAACCACTGTGAAAAAATTTAAGAAAATCTAACAAAAAATATATGAAGATGTACAGCATATTCATGGACTAGAAATGTCTGAAATTTTAAGATATATTTCCATCAAATCAACCCATAAAGCACATGGAAAATTCAATCACTATTATCATGAATATTTTGTATATATTGGAAAGCTGGATATAAAGTTCATGTGAAAATGCAAATAAATAATAAAAATCCAATAGTTTTGGAAAAGTAGAACAGTTATCACACACAAAAATACCTACACTCCCAAAGATGTAGAAATACAGATAGAACAAACAGGACAGTTAGTCCACAAATAGACCCCTAAATAATAACTTGAATTTTAACAAAGGCTCTAAAGTAAATTAATAATTTAACTTAATGTAATTTAATAGGCAGAAATTCTTTAAAAACTCTAGGAAATGTGTTCTTGCATACCTAAAATTTCAATGACAGAATATCAGCTTTTAAAAAATTATAATTTTCATGTAGAGAAAAAAAAAAGGGAGGATGATTCAGAATGGAAGAAAAAAGAGCCCTGAGTATGGTGTTTTGAATATTCCTAGGCTTCAAGACCAAATTAAAAAACATCCAATATTTTTCTGGCTGAATTTCAGAACTGCATGAAACAGTGAATTCCTTGGAGTGTCCCATTTTATCATTTTTTAAAAGAAACATGTATCTGAATTTTACAGAACTGCACATGAAAAGGAGCAACACATGAGGCTATATGCTCAAATACTGAATACTCAGGAGCTTTATTCATATTTGGACCTTGAGCTACAGTGTACTGGGAAGATGATCTGGGGGAACCTTTGCAGAGGTGACTATATTTTTAACTGTTTTTGAGAGAGGAGAGAGGAGAGAGAAAGAGAGAGAGAGAGAGAGAGAGAGAGAGAGAGAGAGAGAGAAATGAGCACAAGCCCATCCCCTGGTCTCCAAATGCCCACAATAGCTGGGATTAGACCAGGCCAAAGCTGAGACTTGTAAACTCCATTCAAATCTCCCACATGTGTGGCAGGCCCTCAACCCTTTGAGCCTTTACTGCTATTTCTAGGGCTCTGTATTGGCAGGAAGCTGGAGTCAGAAGCCACAGCTGAGACTCAAACCCAGTCTCTCCAACGTGGCCTGCAGGCATCTTAACCGTTAGGCTAAATGCCCACTCCAGGATAAGTGCCTGTTGCAAGAGAACCATGAATCACTGAGGTGTCAGTGGGCCGACTGGGAGACAGCTGTTGGAATCCCCCTAAGGAGTACTGCCCCAGGTGTTTACACCACTGTTCCATTCCCTCTTCTTGAGTCTGGGTGGGACACAGTGACTCCTTGTAATAAGATAAAAGTGATGGAATGTCACTTTGAAAAATAGGTTATAAAAAGATATTGATGTGTATTGTGCTTGCTTGCTCTTATCATCTATCACTCTCTATAGCTATCTCTCTTGGAGCCCTCACTCCCAGGCAGGCAAGCCACACTGCATGAGAAGCCCTAAGGAGAGGCTCACGTGACAAGAAACTGATGTCTCCAGCCAACAGCCTGCATGGACCAGAGGCTTGTCAAAACACACTTCAGTGAACTTGGAAGGGAATTTTCTGCAAAATTGAGCCCTGAAAATGATAGCAGCCCCAGCTGACACCTTGATCACAGCTTTGTGAAAGACCGTGAATCAGAGGTAGCCAGCTAGGCCACGGCTGAACTCCTAACTCACAGATACTGTGAGACAATAAATGTTCACTGTTTTTAAACAACTGAGTATTAGGAAAGTAATTAATTTGCTAGGGATGCATAACTCTATACCTCAAAATAGTGTTGCTGAATTAGTAAAATAAACCTAATAAACACACCTACTGTGGTTCTGTGAACATAAATGTATAGCCCACAGAAAACTAGGCTATCGTCACAGAAATCAAATCAGTGGTTGTAAAGGGCAGGGGTGAAGTGATTGGCAACATACTCTATTGCTTAGGGTGTTTTAGAGAGTTTTCAAGTGTCTTTACATTACATAATTATTAGAACTTTGCACAAAATTTGTCATGTAAAAAGTACCTCTAAAAATTTTGAGGAAAAATCTACCATTAAGAGCAAAGGTTTATGATTTTTATAAAATTTGTGCATTTTATTCACTCTGTCACTTTGTGGGAACAATAAATAGAAAATGTCTTTATAATATATAAATACTTTTGCTTTTTACAAATCTATAGTTTCAACATTGATTGATTAATACTAGAGCAAATTAAGGAATGAATGGAAAGTCCTGAATTGTCACCCTTTTTACTACCAAGAAAATTTTTTAAAAAACATTTATTTTGTATTACATTATACTCTTCCTTCAAAAAAATCTATGTTATAATCTTTGAACCTATAAATACATTATTTTACAAGGAAAAATGGACTTTGCTGGTGTGAATAATTTAAGGGGATATAGGCTCACTTCAATGCCGAAAGAAAAAAGAAGTAGGAAAAATACAAGGGATTCTTATGTCTGCTTAATGTCAGTAGCTAAGTGTCAACTAACTTGAATGACTATTTAGTGCCACACAATACAAGAATAGATGGGAAATTCAATACAGATAAAATGAAATTCATACATAAGCTTTAGATTCCACAGACGAAATCAGATCAGATTTGTACAGCTTGGGTTTTGAATTGTAAGTGAAACAGTTTAAAAGTTTTTAATGCAAAAAAAATTCTATGTAATTGTTTCAATAATGAAAAGACATTGAAAGAAAATAGTGAAAGCAGAAACAAATTTCAGGAATAGAAATCAAAGTGTAATTTGTTTTGGAAAAGACAAGGATATAGGAAAACTGGAAAGTTAAGAGGTGACTGTAGGAGTAGGTGCTTGCAGTAGCAGGTTGTCCCTGCCTGAGATATAAACTCCCATTTCAGAGTGCACAGTCAAGCTGTGGCTACTCTGTTTCTAACCTAGCCTCCTGCTAATGCATCCTGGAAGGCAATTGATGATGTTTCAACTGTTTGGGTCCCTGCCACCCACATAGGAGATGTAGGTGGAGCTCTTGGCTCCTGGCTTTAGCCTGGCTCAGCACTGGCTGCTGCAGGCATTTAGGGAATAAACTAGTGAATAGAAGATTCCTCCTCTCCTCCCCTCTCTCCTCTCTCCTCTCTCTTTCAGATAGGTGAAAATAAACCGAGAAATGTAAAAGAAAGAGGTGACTAGGGGCCAGCACTGTGGTGTAGCGGATAAAGCTGCTGCCTACAGTGCTGGCATCCCATATGGGCACCCATTCGAGTCCCAGCTGTCCACTTCTGATCCAGCTCTCTGCTATGGCCTGGGAAAGCAGTAGAAGATGGCCCAAATCCTTGGGCCCCTGGACCAGAGTGGGAGACACAGAAGAAGTTCCTGGCTCCTGGCTTTGGATCGGCGCAGCTCCAGCCATTGAGGCAAATTGAGGAGTGAACCATCGGATGGAAGTCCTCTCTCTCTCTCTCTCTCTCTCTCTCCCACTGCCTCTCCTTCTCTCTCTGTAGCTCTTTCAAATAAATAAATAAATGTTTTTTTTTTTTTTAATAAGAGGTGACTAAAACTATGGTTGCTACATAGGGAAACATTAAAGAGGCATCATATAGGCATTACATTTGAAAGATAGAAATGGGCTGATTTTAGGACATATGCAGGCAATAGTATCAAGAAAATACTATCTTAGGGCCTGTGGAGATATAATAGCCCCATCTTCTCCATGGGCTATATGTTCTGAATACCCACTAGATTTCTGAAACTATGAATAGTACAAACTTCTATATATACTATGTTTTATCCTGTTCATATACATACCTTTGATAAAAGTTTAATATACAAATTTGGCAATTAACAGATTACCAATAAAAATAAAACAATTACAACAATGAACACTTATAGAAAGGACAGATAATTATACACAACCCCACACACATAAAAACACAGGCATATACATACAGATTAAAAATAGAATAAAGGTTAAAATACAGTCAGTACTTTCTGGAACATCTTATAGGACATTTTCTATACACAACAAATGCAGAGGGTTTTCTATTTATTTATTTATTTATTTAAAGATATATTTACTTATTTGAAAGTCTGAGTTACTGAAAGAAAGAGAAACAGAGACAGAGAAAGGGACTTTTCATCAGCTAGAGAGACTTTTCCATCAGACTTTCCATGGCCTCAAAAGCTGGAACTGGGCCTGGCTGAAGCCAGGAGTTTCTTCTAGTGGATAGCAGTGGACCAAACACGTGGGCCATCTTCTGCTGCTCTCCCCAGGCCATTAGCATAGAGCTAGAAGAGAAGTAAGTGGAGCAGCCAGGGCATGAACTGGTCATTATATGGATGCAGCATCACAGGAAGCAGCATTACTCACTACCCCTCAATGCCAGCCCCAGCTCCTGGGTTTTAATCACTCTTAGAGACAAGGTTGGTCTTCAAGAACCCCTCCAAAACAACATGAGTTTGAAGGGTGCAAAGGTGATGAGAAAGCTAGAGAAAAAAGCCCAAGTTCTAGAGCTCAAGAGCTGGGCTCACAAACCATAGAGACTGGGCTGGAACATCTGCCTGACAGGCTGACAACTCTTACAAACCCAATGTTTGTTTCTCCATCCAAAACGCATATGCTAACATCCTAATCCCCATTGTGATGTATTAGAAGGTGGGGCACTGGGCAGGTGATTAGGTCATCAGTGGAGCGCTCATGAAAAGGATCCCATCTAGCCAGCATGCTCTGTCACTGCCCTAAGAGGGTACACAGGGAAGTCCACAGTCTGTAACTCAGAAGCAGGCCCTCCCTCCGCAGAGACCAATCATGGTGCTACTCTGATAGTAGACTTCCTTCAGAGCACTAAGAAATAAATATCTTTGTGTATAAACCAGCCAGTGTCTTATTGTAGCTCAATTTAACTAAGAGAACAACCCAGCTAAAGATGCTGGGAGCCAGGGCAGAAGCATCAGTGAATGGGAAAAGCCCATAGCCAGACGACAATATGATTCAGATTGGAACAACAGGTGGGTTCCCATGACAACTTACTGTGAAGATGAGGATGCTTGGAATGGATCCTGTACTAGATGTCTGTGAAAATCATGGGGAGAGAGTTGAGCTTTCATGATTCAGAAACAGGCACATGTTGGCCGGCATCATGGTTCAATAGGCTAATCCTCCACCTGTGGCGCTGGTACACCAGGTTCTAGTCCCAGTCGGGGCGCCGGGTTCTATCCCGGTTGCCCCTCTTCCAGGCCAGCTCTCTACTGTGGCCCGGGAGTGCAGTGGAGGATGGCCCAAGTGCTTGGGCCCTGCACCCCATGGGAGACCAAGAGAAGCACCTGGCTCCTGCCTTCAGATCAGTGCCGTGTGCTGGCCATAGTGCGCCAGCCGCGGCGGCCATTGGAGGGTGAACCAACGGAAAAGGAAGACCTTTCTCTCTGTCTCTCTCACTGTCCACTCTGCCTGTCAAAAATTAAAAAAAAATAAAGAAACAGGCACATGCCACTATTACCCACTGAAGCATATACACAATCAACATAAGAAAGGTAAAGCCTAAGAGAATACTTCCCATGAAAACTCAGGGTGTCTTCAAGATTATGAAACACATGAGAAGGCAGGCCTTGCAAGCGAGAACAAACTTGAAAAACAACTCATTTTGATGACCAAAACTGCAGATGTATGGACTAAAAAATAATTATATCACACAGAATGATCAGAGAAATAGAGGATGCAATTAGAAAGATGCTCAAACAATAAGAAACCATCAAGAATGAACAGACATTTGAAAAAATACCATCTGGGAATGAAAATATTATGTAAGTCAAAACGTTAGTGGTTTGATTAAGAAGTAGACCTGACACAGTAAAGAAAACAAGAATGAACTGAAAAATTGGAGTAAAAACGAGTAGGTTCAAAGGAGAGCAAAAACAAGGTTTCTATTCAGCCTTCCTCCAGCATGTTTCCTTACTCTGGCTATCACTACAAGATCATATATATTTCAGCCTTTAGGTTGCACACTATTTATACAAACGAGGAAGGATCAGCAGACAGGGATGCAAGGGATTAATAAAGGTCTCTTCCTCCTTCTTTAGGTAAATTTTATGTTCATACATAGTCTCCTTTTGAAGAAAAATGGAAAAAAAGGAGTGACAGAAAGATGGATGGCTGGAGCAAGAGAGTGAGACAGGAAAAACTAAATCCATGTGGGGAGCAATGATAAGACCACAGTTGCCGTGACTCGGATAGGAAACCTAGGAGGGAAGAAGTGGGAAGAAGTGGGAAAATACCTGAGAGAGAGACTAGCAAAGAGCCTAGGGAAAAGCTGGACGGAAAAAGTGCCGGAAGAAGTTAGGATTGAAAGCGAAAGTGAAAGCTGGAAGAAACATAGACTTGGATACGGACTATGGCGGGGAAGTTAGGAGAAAACTATGGTTGAAAGCGAAAGTGAAAGCTAGAAGAAACTTAGACTCAGATAGGGACTGTGGGGAGAAGCCAGGAGAAATGAGAGGGGAATATTGTTGGAAGAAAAGTTAGGAAACATACCGGGTAGAGAAAAATATGTTAGGGAGGATGAAGCCACGGGGGCAGGCCGAAGCGGAGATGTAAGCTAGGTTGGAATTCGTCAAGTCAGCCCGGGAGCAAAAGGCGAAAAGCTAAAACCAGAGGTGGAGACGTAAGCTAGGTTGGAATCCGTCAGATTAGCCTGGGGAGCAAAAGACGGGAAGCCAAACCTGGAGCGGAGATGTAAGCTAGGTTGGAATTTGTCAGGTTAGCCCCGGGGAACTTAGACTGAAAACCGAGAAGCGGAAACGTGAGCTAGGCTGTGGTTCGCAGAAGCCACTTTGCGCAGAGAGAGTGCGCGGGGCAAAGCGGAGAGAGCGCACGGGGCGCAAGTAGATAGGGAACGCGGGGCTGGTGCGGGGCCGTGGTGCGGGCGCAAAGGGGTGCGGAGACTGCGGAGCGCGCGCAAAGCCGGGAAGCCGCTGGGGGGCAAGGCGCTGAGAAGCCACCTCGGGGCGGGCGCCGGGAAGCCGCGGGGATAAGAGAAACAGAAGTATAGAAGTAAAATGAGAGAAATAGGAATGCTGGCAGATAGAAGTAAAATAGGAGAAATAGGAATGCCTGGAGATAGAGAAATAGAGAAAAACAAGGCCTCCCCACAACATGGCAATGAGAGGGCTTGGATTTGGTCTGCCTGATTAGGCGATAAGCACCAGCAGGCAGCTCGAGCAGAGTATGAGCTGCAGGTCACCGAAGATAGGCACGAATCAACATCAATAACTCTCCCCACAATATGGCAATGAGAGAGCTTGAATTCGGTCTGCCTGATTAAGATGATAAGCACCTGCAGGCAGTTCTAGCAGAGCAGAGCATGCGCTGCAGGGCACCGAACACAGACACGCATCAGCACCTAAAAACCTCCTCACAACATGGCGAAGAGAGGACCCAGATTCGGTTTGCCTGATTGTTAGGGCATGTAAGCACCTGCGGGCAACTCTAGCAAGCAGAGCAGAGTGTGCGCCGCGGGGCACCGAAGACAGGTGCGTATCAATGCCAAAAAATAAAAAGAAAGGGGGAATTGTGGGGAGCAACTCGGACTAGACTAAGTTACTCGAATGAAGACTTATTCTATGCATCTGCTCTCCCACAATATGGTGCTGGGAGAGGAGGAAACAGCTTCTACGCAGCTGCCTCCAGTTCAACCAATAAACAGCAGGACCTGCTCCTGATTGGAGGAGAGCAGCGTACTCGGCGTGTAGGTAGCAGAGTTGGGATTGGTGGAAGAGGACTATAAAGGAGGAGAGAGACAACATGCACTAGGAACATCTATCTGAAGGAACACCTGAGCAGCCCCCGAGAGAGCCGGCCGGCGGTGTGCCGCTCCCCCGTGGGTGGAAGTGGGGAAAGTGGCAGGAGGAACCGCCCTTCCACGGAGGTGGAAGGACGGCAGCCAACCCAGGAAGAACCAGCAGCAAACCCGGGAAGGGCCGAGCAGACAAAAGAACAGTGCAGGGTCCTGTGTCGTTCCTCCGCGAAGAGGGGGAGCGACACACAGTCAAATTTAAATAGAAGACAAATGGAAAAATGAACAGCACACGTACTGTAAGTGGACTTTCTTAGAAAATGAGTAGATACAGAACTGTTTTTGCAAGGTGTCCAGCGTGTAACAAATCTTCCTAGGCAGACGAATCAATTAATTCGCAGGCTTTTATTGGGGTTCCTCTCCTGGGCGAGGTTCACCGGCCCCAACAGAGTATCAGAGGGGGGGCTGGGGAAGTCGCACGTCAGAGATTGGGAGAGCTCCTTTTATAGATTCAGGGTACGGGGGTTAAAGGTTGAGGCGGGTCTGATCCTCATTGGTTGACCTTTAGGCACCCGCAGGGACTTTGACAAGAACTTTTCTTCCCTGGAAGTACAGGTAGGAACTTTCCATTCCCGGAAGTGTAGGCCTTCCCTCCTTGAGGGTCCCAAAGCTACCAGTTTTGTTATATATATACAAGTCCATAAGCTTCTTATCTTATTCAAATAATGACACAGTATTATTTTTTTTTCCTGAATAGGTAGCATCATAATAAAATGCGACTATATGAGTGAGAGCTTTGGAGTGTAATATTTTTATAACTTAGAATGATGTGAATATCCTATGTTACTGTGGATTCATTCTGAGAGGATGAGCACGGTGAGGGCAAGAGGTACAGAGTCACCATACATACACCGAGAGGCAGGTGAAAGTGGGCCAGAGGTGAGAAGCCTGCAGACTCATTTATTTCAGTTGGTACAGCAGCTTACATAGCCAACACAACCAATTCAGTCAAGGGGCGGTTTATGCCCTGACCAATCACTGCCTGTTGCCAGGCAGGCTCTGTTTGCCAGGCGGGTTCTGAAACCATCCAATCACAGCCTGTTGCCAGGCAGGCTCCTTTGCCATGTGGGTTCCGAAGCCATTCCTGAGTAACTGACGCTCACTTGCCAGCAGCCATCTTGGCATGGCCTTCTCATTCCACCACAATCCTCTGGTTCTTTTTTTTTTTTTTTTTTTTTTTTACTTTCTCATTTGAAAAGTAGAAATAATAGTCAAAAAGTAATAGAAATAAAATAACATGGCATGAAATCACAGAACGCCTGGTGACAAAAATAAGTACTTTAAAAGTAGGTGAAATTAAATTATTATTTAACACTTGAGTCTTCAAAGTTTTTAAACAAGTGTTGATAAAGAAAAATTTAAAATGTAAAGCAAAGAAAGGTTTATGTGCATACCTGTGTTTTTCTTTCTCTCTCACTCTAAAATGCAGATAAGGGGCCACTGTTATAGTGTGGCCATAAAACATTCCATCTGGGTGCTGATTCGTGTATCAGCTTCTGCCCTTCTAATTCAGCTTTATACTCACACCTTGGGAAAATCAGCAGAAGACAGCCCAAGAGTTTGGGCCTCTGCCACCCATGAGAGAGACCCAGAAGTTCCTGGCTTGGGCCTGCCCATCCCTGTGCCCATCTGGGCATGAACCAGTGGATGGGAGATCTCTCTTTTTCTCCCTCCATTTCTCCCCCACTCTCTGTAACTCTGACTTTCAAATAAATAAATAAATCTTAAAAGATAAATAATAAAAAATAAGATTACGCAAAGTAAGAGGTAGAAAATGATGGGTAGTTTTTTCATTGTTATATAGAACTCAGCTGTACTGCTATGCCACTGTGGATGGTGTCTAAACAAACTGAGGTATCAAAGGAAAGAAGGTATTTGGTTTGAGCCATACACTGCTTGTCCAGAGCATTTAAAACTGATTGGTGGAAAATCAGGCCTTGTGTTTAGAAGGCAATTGTGGCTTAAATTGTTGGCGTTACTGCAAGTGAATGAGCATGAAACAGTATTCAGGTAAAAGTTCCAGTGTTTCATGATCTCTTAAAAGGAGAATTGGCAATGGAATATCGTACTTATTTAAGTTGTCCTAGAGAAGGAGCTTTGGAGAGTTTTTACATTTTCAAAATAATGCAGGTTTATATCTGGACATTTTCAAAACAGTTGAGCCTGTGTTTTTCTTTTGCATTACTCTTTTTTAAAATGTAATTCTGGGGCTTGCACTGTGGCACAGTGGATTAATACCCTGGCGTGAAGGGACAGCATCCTATATGGGCACCATTTCGAGACCCAGCTGCTCCACTTCCAATCCAGCTCTCTGCTACGGCCTGAGAAAGCAGTAGAAGATGGTCCAAGTCCTTGGGCTCCTGCACCCATGTGGGAGACCTGGAAGAAGCTCCTGTCTCCTGGCTTCAGATTGGCACAGCTCCAGCCATTGTGGCCATCTGGGGAGTGAGCCAGTGGACAGAAGACCTCTCTCTCTCTCTGCGTCTCCTTCTCTCTCTGTGTAACTCTTTCAAGTAAAAATATAAATTCTTAAAATAAATAAATACATAAATAAAATTTTATTTCTTGTTAAAAATTCTAAATAGATATACCAAAGTTGTACACATTAACGTGTACTATGTGATGTTTCTTTATACATATACATTAAGGTACAATCACAGTGAATATCTTCACAAACATTTTACATTCTTTTATGACATAATTATCCATAATCCTATCTTCTTTCTTTTTGTACAGGAATACATAGAACTGTATCATTATCTATAATTACTCAGCTGTGAAATTTAACCCCAGATGTTCTTACTCCTATCTATCCACAACTGAATACCAATTAATCAACCTTTCCACATTCCCCACATCCTCCTCTGCTCACCAGGCTTTCAAAACCATAATTATGCTTTTAAGTTCTCTGAAATCATATTTTTAGAATCCACATATGAGTGAGATCATGTGATACTTGTCTTTTTGTGCTAGGATTATTTCACTTAACATATTGATCTCCATTTCCACCCACTTTGTTATCAATGACAAGATTTCATCTTTCTTCTAAGGCTAAGTGATATTTCATTATAAACATGTACTATTTTTTCTATGTTTATCAGTGGGTGGACACTTGTCCATTTCTTGTCTACAGTGAATAGTGACGCACTAAACAGGGGAGTGTGAATCACTAATTTCATTTCCCTGAGACACATACTTGATAGGGGGTTTGCTAAATAACATGATAGTGCTACTTTTAGTTATTTCTTAGGAAACTTCATACTATTTTCCAAAATGACTATATTAATTTATATTACCACCAACATGACAAATATACTACCATAAAAGTACAGATAATTATGCTTATTGAACACAATGAACATAATTTCTAAAAAAAAAAGTTTAGCAAATTGAATTTTGCAATGTCTGAAGAAACTAACACACACATCTAGACCAAGGTGAGGGTATTCCAGGAACACAAGGTAGATTTAACATTCACAAATCAATCAGTGTAAATCACCAAACAAACAATGAAAGACACAGGAATCCTACCATAGACACATTTTCCTATTTCAACATTCACTTCTTATAATATCTATATGAACTAGAAACAGAAGGATAACATTCACTGGGAAAAAGGCTTGTATAAAATCTACATCTAACTTTATGACTAAATAAAAAAAATAGGTCTTTTATTCCTAATTATTTTCTTGTATAATCAGGAATAGCACAAGATGTGAGCTTTCAAAACTATTTGACACATTTTTATGGAAGATGTAGCCAGGGAACTAAGAAAAAAAGAGAATAATGAAAGGTCTCTAAATTGGAAAGAAAGGAGTAAAACTGCCTGTTTTTACAAATATTGTTATTGTCTATATAAAAGTGCCTTAAAATCCTATACAACTTTCAAAGAAAAAGAAAAAAATATTTGTTTGTTTAAAGACTCATATGCAAATGTTGATAGCAGTTTATGTGCTATGGTCAAAACCACGAAAGAGTCGATCTCTCTCTCCATCAACAGGCAAAGGGAAAAATGAATTGTGCTGTACACATCCAAAAGAGTTCAGCAAAAAGCAAACAAACATAAAACTATTGACACATTATTTATTCATGCATAATTATCCACAATATCACAGAGAACATCCCAAATAAATTATTCTTATTGAATTAGGAGGAGAGGGCCAAGATGGAAGTATAGCAGCGGGATGTTCCGAGTTATGCAGGGAAAAATGGATAGTTAGTGAGAAGAGGGGATACAAGCCTGCAGCAGAATCATGAGAAGTTCACACAGAGTGGCCCAGGAGTCCACCAGAGACTGCTCAGGTCCATGCTAGGGAGAGCAAAGAGGAGGGAAAGGTGATGGACGTGCTGCTTATAAGAGTGAAAATGAAAGTTTGGAAAAAGATAATTCCTGCTAACAGAAAACAAAAACAAGAGCTGGCATGGCCATCTTAATATGGGACAAAATAGACTTTAATACAAAAACTATTAAGAGAGAAAAAGGATACTATATAATGATTAAAGGATCAATTCAACAAGAAGATGTGACTATTATAAATGTATATGCACTTAATTACTGGGCACGTGGATATTTAAAAGAATTATTAAGGGACTTAAAGGGAAATATAGACTCAAATACAATAAAAATGGTGACTTCAATACCCCACTTTTAGCAATGGACAGATTAACCAGAAAGAAAATCAAAATGGAAACAACAGAGTTAATCAACACCAAAGACCAAGTAGACCCAGCAGATATATACAGAGCATTCCACACTACAGCCACATAGTACACAATTTTTTTCTCCAGTGCATGGAACTTTCTCTAGGATTGACAATTTTCTAGGCCACAAAGTGAGTCTCAGCAAATTAAAAAAAAAATCAAAATCATACCATGTATCTTGTCAGCCCACAATGCAATGAAGATGGAAATCTACAACTCAAGAATGTCTATACCATATGCAAACATATGGAGAATAAACAACATGTTTCTGAATGAACAGTGGGTCTTAGAAAAAATCAAAAGAGAAATCAAAAATTTTCCGGAAACAAATGAAGATGACAATACAACATACCAAAATTTGTGGGATACAGCAAAAGCAGTGTTAAGAGGAAAGGTTGTAGTAGTTGGTGCCTACATTAAGAAACTGGAAAGGCACCAAATAAATGAACTATCTATGCACCTCAAGGATCTAGAAAAACATAGGAAACCAAACCCAAAACTAGTGGAAGAAAAGAAATAATTAAAATTACAGGAGAAATCAACAAAATTGAAACAAAGAAATACAAAAGATCAGCAAAACAAAGAGCTGGTTTTATGAAAAAAAAATTAACCAATTGATACACCATTGGCCCAACTATCCAAAAAAAGAAAGAGAAGACCCAAATCAATAAAACTAGAGCTGAAAATGGTAATGTAACAACAGACACCTCATAAATAAAAAGAAAAATCAGAAATTACTACAAAGAGCTATATGCCAACAAACTGGGAAACCTAGAAGAAACGGATAGATTCCTGGAAACATATAACCTACCTAAATTTAGCCATGAAGACATATAAAACTTAAACAGATCCATAACCAAGACAGAAATTGAATCAATATTAAAGACTCTCCCAACAACAACAACAAAAAAGCACAGGACTGGATAGATTCACTGCTGGATTCTACTAGAATTTTAAAGAAGAAATAACTCCAATTCTTCTCAAACTATTCAAAACAATTGAAAGGGAGGGAATCTTCCCAAATTCTTTCTATGAAGCCAGCATCACCTTAATTCCTAAACCCAGAAAAGATGCAATAGAGAAAGAGAACTATAGACCAATTTCCCTGATGAACATAGATGCAAAAAACCTCAACAAAATTCTTGCCAATCAAATTGAACAATAAATTTCATAAATCCATTCATTTCCACCCTTTAATTATATTACTTATTAAAAAGTGTTATTCAGTATCCACTGTGTATAGTTTTGACAATTTTTGGAACATCTGGCATGGATGAGAAAAGAAACAGTTCAGTTTCATATAAAATTTTCATACTTAATGATAAACATACCACTCCACAGCTCGCAGGTACTTCTGAGTAACTAAGTTCCAGACTCTGTGATAATCATTGTCAATATAGTTAACAATCATACCTATAAAAAGACCATCTTTTTATGGATTAGCTATGGTTTTACTCTGTATTGGTCTTAAAGTATGACTCAGAAAACTTCCAAAAAAGAAATATTCTTCTATTACTGTTCCAACCCAAATTCATAAATGACTTTGAAAGAGACCCAAAAGAGTCAGGGGTACCACGATCCAAAAGAGAAAATTGGATATTTTCCATGTTTCCTCATGGACTCCATAATCCATCTTTTCTTACTGGTAACTCAACCCTGGCCAAGGGGAAGTAAGTAAACAGCTGAACTCCTTTCCCTTTCTATTGGATAAGGCAGAGAAACCTTCTCTTTTCATGGAATCTGTTTCTCAGGCTGTTTTCCTCTGGCAAGAAGCATATTAGATACATTCCTTTGCAAATTGTGTCTCTAGAAGCCAGTGTTTAGGGACAGAGTGCTAAAGCTGCCCGAGACACCAGCATTCCACAGGAGCACTGGTTTGAGTCCTAGCTGCCCTCCTTCCAATCCAGCTCCCTGCTAATGTGCCTGGGAAAGCAGCATAGGATAGACCAAGTGCTTGGGCCTCTGCAACCCATATGGGAGACCCAGATTGTTCCAGGCTCCTAATTTTGCCCTGGCCCAGTCCTGGTTTTTGTAGCCATTTGGGAGGTGAACTAGCAGATGGAAGATCTTTCTTGATATCTCTCTCCCTCCTTGCTGTGTGTGTGTGTGTGTGTGTGTGTATGTTTCTGTTTCTCGTTTCTCTGTAACACTGCCTTTGACAAAAGAGAAAGAGAGAGAAATAGAAAGAGAGAGAGAACAACAAATTACCAGATGGGGGGGGACTCACATTAAGGAATACACAACACCAAAATCCTAATGTTTATAGACTAATATCACTAACTGGAAGTTAAACAAACAATGCCTTAGGTTATTTAACTTAATTATCCCAACAACATTGATAAATTCTTTGTTTGTTTTTAATAAGAGAACTGAATGATGTCAAAGCTATTAAGAAATTTGCTTAAGGTCAATTTTAAGTGGAGAATGAATTACAGGAACAAATGGGGGATAAAACACAATAGACTCTCATTCAAGTTCAGAGGTGGGTAATCTGTCAGCAAGGCAGCTCTGCCATCCTCAACTCATGGCTACCATGGTAGGTCCAAGCCTTTAACTCCTACCTTTGACATGTTCTAACCAAAAGGAGAACAAAAAAGAAGACCATGAGGAAGGCATGTACAGCACATTTTACAGATTTGTACCAAAGCTGAGCATATTGCTTACTCTATTATTCATATGCATACAACTGAACCATAACAACACATTCTTAACAAAGAATGTTAAGGCTTTGTTATCTTGGCAATAGAAAGATGATGCTTATCTCACTAAAATACAGAATAGGATACCAGACACCGGGGATACAACTAACAGCCTTCATTTGTTGTCATACGGCTAGTAACGTGTAACTAATAGGACCAAATAGTTTGCTTTCAAATTTTATTTTGTTTCACAACACGACACACACAAGCAAGTACATCCATGTCTGTATGCATGACATACTGGCAAATAGATGCTTTCATATAACAATGACAATTTTTAGGTTAAGATCCATGATCCATTGTCAGTTAAAATTTGTATATGGTGTAAACTAGGGGTCAAAAATATGGTAGTATAAAAATTACAAGAAATAGAATGAAATGGAAGAAAGGAAGGAAAGAAGAAAGGAGGGTGGGAAGTGTCATTCTTAAAATTGTATCTTTGAGTCATTATACCATAACATGTCATAACTAAAATAGATATCATATTTATACTCAGAAATAATGAATATTCTATTTCTGGTTTTGTATTTTAAAAGGCAGTGTAAAATTCAGTGGAAACATTTCATGAGTACTTGATACATTTATAGGTAAAGTCCAGCTCTCCCTAAAATATTAAAAACTAAAATATTAGAGAAAACTTTAGAACATACACAGATTATTGAAATAGTGTTATTTCTTCTTATAAAGTAACAACAAAAAATTAAAGCAACAAAATTTATTTAAAAAACAAAACCCTAAAGACCCATATTTCTCTTATGGCATATTTCTAAGTAATGTAATAACCTATAGTAAACTAAGAATAAAAAAAGTAAAGTCAATAAATAATGATGAAATAATGTAAAAAGCTTTCAATTATTTCCAAATGAACATGACCTTGTTTTGTAAATGTTCACTTAAAGATGCCAATATGCTGATTCCTTGGCATATAGAGGGTGTTTTCTTTACTCTCCTCACCAATAGTTGCTTAATATGTAAGTTTACTTTTTATTTGATTTTAGAGAAATCTAATAATTTTTACAAGTACATTTTAAAGCAAATCTATTGAAGTAAAAGTATTTTGTAGTTTGTTAATGAGTTTTTAAATTTTATATATTTTCCTTTATTTGAAAGACTGAGTGACAGAGAGAGAGACACACATACACAGGGAGGAGAGAGAGACAACGAGGAGAGAGAGACAGAGGTTTCCATCTACTGGTTCACTTCCCAAATAGCTATTAACAGCCAGGGCTGAGCCAGACTGATGTCAGGAGCCAGGAGCTCTATCCAGGTCTCCCACATGGGTGCCTGGGGCCCGAGTCCTTGAGCCGTTATCTGCTGCCTCCTAGGTTGCACGTTAGCTGGATCAGAAGCAGAGGTGTTACTGGATCTCTGGCACTCCAGTATAGGATGTGGGCATCCCAAGCAACAGTTTAAACCGCTATTCCTCAACTTGCTCCCCTCCCAAAGGGGTTTGAGATTGCTATCCCAGTGTGGGTAAAAATCAGCTCTACAATTCATTGACCCAAATCTCTAATCAATCTCCTTGTATATAAACTATTCACCCTTATAAAGGAAAACAAAATGAGCATAACACAAGTCCCAAGAATGTTAAATTATTCCTGGTATTATGTACTTGAATTCTAACTTTTCCATCAGTTCACAACACTCCACACAGACACTAATAAGTCATTTGACATTGGATTGGTGATAACCTTAGCACTGCTGAGGGTTACCAGGAGGCAGCTATACTTCTAATCACAGAACCCAGTGTCTACGTGGTAGGAGAGGATTGAGTGGATTCTGTTTCAGCTCTTTCCACATTGTGATTTTGCTACCCTCTGAAGCCTCCAGTCATTTTGTGGAAGGAAATGAGAGAGGACAAGGTCCCTTGTGGACAAAGTATAAATCCCTTATGTTTTTATTCCATTTGAGAGAAACAGACAGAAATACAAATAGGACTGGCAAATCTAAACCCTGAGGAGCTACATCTGTGGCAAGAGAGCAAGAATCATTAGCAGCTAGCTGTCTCTGTCAGACTATTTCATACATCTTAGATACTTCCACCTTGGGACAATCTACTGGGAGAAAAGCCATTCTATTCTGTATACTAAATTAAGACAATGCATAAAAGAGCTTCTGAATGTTATTGGCTTAATGAATGGCAGAGTATTTTAATGCAAGAAAACATAATTCTTTTAGTTATCAGAAACTGTGGGCATGGGTTTGACTATTATCACTATGATTTGGGTCATTAACAATTAAGCTCACTGGAAATATCAGAATACTGCTTGGGGCAACATTCTGCTGGGAGCACTTAATAACTTCATACTTATACAATAACAGAACTTTAATTATTTTTTGCAAGTCATTATTTCACATAGGGACTTAAAAAATAGCTCTATAGTAAAATGTAGAATTAATTGTGACTGGAGGCCAAGGTTAAGATGCTGCCTATAATGCTTGCATCCCATATGGGCATCAATTTGAGTCCTGGTTGATTCACTTACAATCAAACTCCCTTATAATTTGCCTGGGAAAGCAGCAGAAGATGACCCAATTACTTGAGCCCCTGATGCTCACATGGGAGACCCAGATGGAATTCCTGGCTCCTTTGAACATGGCCCAGGCTATTGCAAATTGCAACTATTTGGGGAGTGAACCAGTAGATGGAATTTCTCTCTCTCTCTCTCTCTCTATCTTTGTCTTGATATCTTTTCCCAAATAAAGTAATTTTGAAAAAAAGAATTATAATTAAAATAATTTTTACTAAAAAATCAAAATTTACACAAGAAAAATATGTTTATATGCTAGGGAAAATGTAAACTTTTTGGCACTGAGATAAATTATATAAATCAGACTAAAACACTAAAATGATATTTTTTTCTCAGTTACCTTTGTAATTTTACCTCTGAAAGCACAGCTCACAGAATCCTTAGAGCAACATTAAAGGCTAGAACATTAAAAAATATTGTATGAAATAGTAAAGGAAACAGCACTTGGAAAATCTGGATTAGTATTCCAGGTGTTGTCATTTGAAATTGGATATATATAAAATGCACACTGAAGTAATTTTTCTTAAATTTTTGAAAAAAGAAATGAGGTGGGTAAAGAGATTGATTTGTCATCTACTGGTTTGCTCCCCAAATAGCAGCAACAGTTGGGGCTAGGCTAAGTCAAAGCCAGGAGCCAGGAACTCCATCCATGTCTCCCACTTGGGTAGCCAGGACCCAAGTCTCTGGACCATCCTCTGCTGCCCTACAGGGCACATTATAAGGAGGTTGGATTTTAACAATATACTTTTCATTGTTCTTATGATTGCTATTTAATATAATTCTTTGCAAATGACTGAACATCACCATTCCATAGTAATAATGTCAGTAAGAATTAATAAAGCAGAGTAAAGTGAGACAAAGCAAAGTGGACTAATTATGAGCTGAACTTGGATCTAACACTATACAAGAAAACTTAAAAAGAAAACATCTATTTTGAGAGCTACACACAAAAAACAAGGACACAAAATAAATATATGCAGCAAAGGCAGAGCCAACAAAAATCCGATAAAAGTATAAGGTAAAGTAAAAGAAACAGATTTAAAGGCCTCCAACAAATGACCAACGAAAAGGAATAATATAAACAAAAAAGAAACATGTAAAGCCAGTATAAAGCAACTATTTTTTGATAAGTGCATCAAGTAAGAAATATTTATTTTTTATTGGATTAAGCAACTATTAACATTTACAACTTTTGGAGGCAGTCTCTTCTGTATCTCTCATTCTTATAGATTTCTATGACTTGTTTCCTAAAATTAACAAATACCAATGGAAAAATCTGATAGAGGTACTTATCATTCTGCCCATAGGGTATGGAATAAACTGTGGGAAAATTAGACCTCTGTGTTATTGTCAAATATCCTGTTACTCTCAGGGTGTTTAGGACTGGTTACCAAGCAACTGCAGTGGAGGCTTGGTTTTGTCGACTTTGGAGACAGACTGACTTTTCAAGATGGTAATAATGGAGGCAACATGAAGAACAAAAAGATAATATTACAAAATATTCATTAGAGTTTGCATCATTTAATTTTGATAGTCTTTATTTCAATTGTTTAGTGGGTAAGGAACTTTAATAATATGTGCAAATTGGCAGAATGCATGTTTCTGGAAGCATTTTTGTCGAAGAACATATTCTGGGGCTAGTTTTACATTTTAATTTGACCAAAATGGATGCTGTTACTGTATCATGATTTATATCCATTCCAAGTTGCTCTCAGCATCTCTGCTTAGGAGATCCATCTCACTTACAATGCTGACTTTAGTAAGACCATGTTCTGACCACAACAGGCATAGATACTCTATCATTGACAAGACTGGCATCACGTATTCAAATAACAGAAGACATGTTTTTTCTATAATCAAAGTATCCAATACCATTCAATAGAGTAAGTGGAGAGTCATGTACCCTTTCACACGAATGGCACCAAATACTAATATATTATAGTCGCAATCTGAAATAGTGCCTGATTATTAATGAAGAAATTAGAACTCTATGGAGTAAAAACAAAATATATATCTCACCATTCACCATGTCTTTCCCTCCCATTTCTCCTAACTTTGATTTTTGCAGGTTTTTTTTTCTTTTGCCTGTTTAGCTAATGGCAGGATCTAATTGTGTGTGTGTGTCTATGAATTTGCATTCAAGGGCAAAAGACTTGCTTTGCTGGGAGAGACATATATCAGAAGCAAGCTTGCATTCTTCTCCACTTCCCTGCATGGTAAGTGAATTACAGTCCATAACAGAGCACACTGGGCTGTTGCAAAGTTGAAATGATTGTTCTTCTCCTTCTAACTGTCATGGAACTATTACTTTAAAAAAAAAGATTTATTTATTGCTTGAAAGTCAAGTTACAGAGAAAGAGGGAGGGAGCTATTACTTTTATAAAACCTTAATCTCACAGGACTGTGAGAATACCAAGTCAGCAAACGCTATTTCATTTGCAAGCTGGATAACTGTGGACCTGTTACTTAACCTCATGGGGTTTCACTTATGCTATCTGTAACGAGAAAACAAAGATACCATCTCCTGCAATGTGCTGCAAAGGAGTAGATATGAGCTAGAAATGAAGTATTTAGAATAAGGTCTCACACATAATAATTCCTTAACAAATATTAGATGCAATAATGGAAATGACTACTAACGATCATGAAATGCATAATTCCAGTTCATCTGCTATGTAGGAGTCAATTAAGTAGAAAGCAACAGTCAAGGGGCAGGAAAAAGTAAAGTCAAAAGAACTTGGCTATACCTTATAAAGAAACCCAATAAAAATGATTTCCAGTATCCTTTTGTGAAAATATGAAAATAAATATTAAGGATACAAAACAGGTAAACATGTAGGAAGAACCATCTCAACTTCTTTTCCTCATAAATGTGGGTGAAAATTATAGGAGAGGCACCAGCTAACTGGCCCTCTCACATTCTTCCAATTACTGGAGTTACTATCCAAGAACTTATGTTTTCCTGTAGTAGTACAGTTCCTCAGTTCTGTTTAAGGTTGTAAACAAGTAATGTTAGTAAAACTATCAGCAATAGTTATATATATAGATATATATAGTTATAACTATAGAGCAAATGTGAATATAGATTTAAATGTCCTATGAAGTTTATATATTATGTAATACGTATGCATAGCTTATCATTATATATTATATAGTTAAATATAATTAGCACTATTGTTATTACTCATCTATGTACTGTAAAATAGACATGCATTCTATATAATTCCACATCAACCAAGCTCATGTGCTGTTTTTGGTTTTGACTAAATGTCGAGCTCTTTTCATAAGCTGAATATATGTTCAGTATACATCTGCTATCCCATAAGCCTTCCATATGCTCCTCCATAACACTTCCTAATTTTTCAAATTTCAAATCCTAAACTCTTCTAGTCAATATAATATAAGGAATGAAATCATAAATGATGAAAATCAGGCGATCTTTCTATTCCAATTCTTCCTTTTATCACATGTGTAAATTATGAAATTTCCCTTCTTTACTGTCCCACCTACTTCTTTCTTTTTGCTTTCATTTATTAAATGACTGTATCGACTATTGTCAGTGTTTGGCTATGTGCTGAGAATGCAGGGGCATAACAATCAACAGAAGATCTATCATTTGTACATGTGTTTTAGAAACCTGTAATACATTCATATGTTAAT
Source organism: Oryctolagus cuniculus (assembly GCF_051225735.1). Classification (NCBI taxonomy): domain Eukaryota; kingdom Metazoa; phylum Chordata; class Mammalia; order Lagomorpha; family Leporidae; genus Oryctolagus; species Oryctolagus cuniculus. The sequence goes on from NC_142880.1 coordinate 48,325,553, forward strand.
ACACAGATACAACATTTTAATTTGGTAAGTTCCATAAAAGAACCATAGATATTTCTAAGAGAGAGTATAAGAAACAAGTGGTTGTTAAAAAGAGAAAAGAAGTAGTACTCAATCATGTTGTTTAGCCTGTGTTAGGGATTTGGAATTTAATCTAAATGCACTTGGAAGCCACTGAATGATGTTAATCCCTAGAATGTTGTGGGCAGATACCTGTTTACAAAGGATCAATTTGGTTGCTGGGTGAGGAGTTTACATGGAGCAAGGGGGCAGGGAGATAACAATGAGGAAGCTGCTACAGCATTCTGGGTGAAAGGTGGTGGGGAAGTCAATTAGACTTGAGAGCACTGATGAGAGAGGAGCAGGCAGACTCGAGATGTTTTAGACTAGGAGCTGACAGAACTCACTGACCAATCAGGTCTAAGGGGAGATGAGTGTGAAGCAGGTGTCAAGAATGACTCTCAGGTGTGTTACTGGAGCGTCGTGTAGACAGAAGCCTAATTACTGAAAAGAGGAGGCTGCAGAAAACTGGGTATGAGCCTACATTAGGAGAGACTTACAGTCCAGGGTTTTTTTTTGTTTGTTTTTTGTTTTTTGTTTTGACAGGAAGAGTTTAGACAGAGAGAGACAGAGAGAAAGGTCTTCCTTTCCATTGGTTCACCCCCACAAATGGCGGCTAGGGCCGGCGCACTGCGGCCGGTGCACTGCAGTGATCCAAGGCCAGGAGCCAGGTGCTTCCTCCTGGTCTCCCATGCAGGTGCAGGGCCCACAGACTTGGGCCATCCTCCACTGCCTTCCTGGACCACAGCAGAGAGCTGAACTGGAAAAGCAGCCACCGGGACAGGATCCGGCGCCCCAACCGGGACTAGAACCAGGGGTGCCGGCACTGCAGGCAGAGGATTAGCCAAGTGAGCCGTGGCGCCAGCCAGAGTCCAGTTTTGAAAAGATTAATTTAGAGATAGCAGTAAATCTCCATGCATGTATATTAAGTTCATATCACCTATAGGAGACTGAGGCTCTGCAAACAGTTTTGGGTTACAAATATAAATCTCTAAGTCTCACCAGATAAAGCCTGACAAAGAGTCAGTGTCCTCATATGGAAATGAGGATGGTATTATATGTGGCAGTAAATATCACTGTGAAAAACTTCAGACATATAACACTGAGCCTATCAACAATACTGCACTTAGCACACACACGCATACACACATGTGCACACCTGCTCACCACATATTTACTAGAATAAAAATCCTAAGCTTTGTTCCCTGTATGTAAAATGAGAAACCTATTGCATATACAGTATCTATACTATATGAAGACATGTTTGAGAATTATCTTTCCTCCAGCAGCTTTCCCATCACTTGTAACTGAATAAGCTAGCCGTTCATGCTCACCAAGTGGAAAGGGGACTTGCAGCACTATCAGTCAAATCCTACAGCTGCACACGACACAATTTCTGTTTCACAGCAACAAAAACACAGGTTCAATCCCTATTGGCTTTTTCAGTTACAGAATTTTGAAAGTAATTATCTGACACAGCAGAAGCCAAACTGTGCTCTATTTTTATTTTCCGTTTCAAACCTGGAATGTGAATCATATCCTCACAAGAAATACAACAGAAACAGAAGAAAAGAAATAGATTTATGTATTCATCTACATTAGCTAAGGCAAGTCAATACCCTGAGATATTCTCTCTTTATTGTGTGGTGTTTCTCAACAGACTGCTTTTTGGAAGACTATTCAGGGATTTAAAATGTACCTATTTGTTTTTCCCACATATGATGGAAAAATAGGAACATGGCTGACCTCTGCACTTTAGTTGATGGGGGTGATGGTTAATTTAATGTGTCATCCTGACTAGTCTCAGGTATACTCTCAGTTGACAAAATATCATTTTTGGGTGCTTCTTTGAGGGGGTTTCCTGAAGAGATTGGCCTTGGTGAATTGGAAAGGAAGGCCTGTCCTCCTCATTGTGGGCAGGCAGCATCCTAGCTGTTGAAGGCCTGCACAAAAGAACAAATTGGATGACAGCTAGACTTTGTCTCTATCCTCTAGGCCTAGGACATCCATCCTCTCCTTCCCTCAGGCATCAGAACTTGTAACTCTTGAGACTCCACAATTTAGACCAGCAGACTCCATGGTTCTGAGGCCTGTAACCGTGTGAACCAACTCTCATAATAAATGCCCTGCTTATCTATTTCTCCATTTGTCTATCTTCTATTGCATGTACAATCTACTACTTCTATTTCTGAGGAATCTTAATTAATTAAATCATAAATAAAAAGATGGCTTTCTGTATTGGGACTTTTGGAAGAACTGCCATTACACCAAATTTGGCCCACAAGTAAATGATGATGCAGAACTTTGTGAAATAGCTACAAAGTATGACAATAGGCATTTGAATATAGACTTGAATGAATGTAACATTAGAACTATACACCATGTAACCAAATAATTTTATACTGTGCCATAGAGATGCATCAACTGTGGCAGACATTTTATTTCTGCTTCAACAGATGGGCAAGTCATTTAGACAGTTATGCACAAATCACTTGTGAATGCCTTAAATAACAAGTATGATTCTTCCAATTTATTTCACTGTTAGTTTAATAACCTTTATGGCTTGGTATTCAGCATAGTGGAACAATATGACTGCTCTGGAGTCTGGACCCCGGGCAATCAACAAATGGTAAAGATGGTACTTCTTGAACTACTGCTGCTGATCTATTTACTATGAAAGCAAATCTAATGATTGTATAATTCCTCAACTATTACATTGCTAGTATGTTGCTTTTCTTCCTTCTAAAGACAACACAAATAACCTAGATAAGTAGTTCATGTTCAGATAGTTTCTTTCGGGGCTTTCTTTTTTGGTTAAAATTATTCTACTTGTTACCGACCTTAAGCCTAGGGTTAACATGAAATAGTCAGTGTTAATTATTATTTTACTAATTTCAAAATAAGAAGTATAACTATTAAATTGGTTTTTGAAACTGGCTGAAAACTGATAAGCTATGTTTTCAGTCATTTTACCAATATTGCTGGAATTGCACCAGGAACAAGTGTTTGTTGCTCAAGAGTTAAGCTGACTGTAAAATTTATAATTAAATGTACACTATATTTAATTATAAGAAGTCATCAGTGTAATCTAGGATTGTCAAAAGTAAATAGTATCATGGTTTACTTACTCAGAAAGATTCTAGGGTAAAACATTTTATCTTTTTTCCCATTGTTGAAGTCATTATGGGTTTTTTGTTGTTTATATAAATGAGAAAATGAAAATGATTGCAATTTAAGGTTAAGAGGATAAGAAAACAAATAGAATTTGTCTGCAGTTTAGGCTTTGGAAAGACATATGGTGAAATCAATAAAAACCAGCATCTTGGTACTGTATTTTTGAGAGTTGAGAGAGGATGTGAGAATGAGAGTATGGAAATGGGTAATCTGATGCTACTTTGGATATATTCTGGAAGAAATTTGGCTCCACAGATACACATTTTAGAAAATGTATCGAATAATCAAGATGAAACTACAACCCAAAGAATTCTGTTTTGTCTATAATGGGGATATAAGTCATAATGTATTGCAACACATAAATGTGTTAATTTTTTAAAGAGATGTATCCATTTATTAATTTGAAAGGCATAATGTCAGAGAGAAGGAAAGAGGGGGAGAGATGGAGGGAAGGAAGGAAAGAGAGAGAGAGAGAGAGAGAGCCAAAGAGAAAAAGAGAGAGGTCTTTCATGTGCTAGTTCACTCCTAAAATGGCCACAACAACCAGGGGTAGGCAAGGCTAAATCCAGGAGTCTGGTCTCCCAAATGCATGGCAGGGATCTCAGTACTTGAATCACCATCAGATGCCTTTTTAGGTACGTTAGTAGGAAGTAGATCACAAGTGGAATAGACAATACATCAGCAAGCACTCAGATATGGGGCGTGAGAGCCCCAAGCAAGGGCTTAACCTGTTGAGTCACAAGGCCTGTCCCTTAGTAGCACTTATGTATTTAAAAATGCATAAAATACAAATTTAGAATCCCACACACCCAGTAATATAAATTCATAAATAAGTCCTCAGACTGACAAATAAGGTAATTTATTATATAAAGTATATTTGAGATTTCTAGCTAAAATAAGATGGTATAAATCAATTTTTCCATGTTTCTTTCTGATAAGCACAAATTTGAAAGTCAAAGTTACAGAGAGAGAGAATGGCAGAGACAGAGAGATCTTTCATCCAATGGTTCACTTCCCAAATGGCCACAATGGCCAGAGATGAGTGGATCTGAAGCCAGGAGCCAGGAACTTCTTCCAGGTCTCTTATGTGGGCACAGGGGAAAAGTCAATTAGAGTAGAGAGGACTGACAAAAGAGAAGCAGACAGACTCGGGATACGTTTTAGAAGACAAGTACTTGGGCCATTTTCCGTTGCTTTCCCAGGCATCTTAGCAGAGAACTGAACCAGAAGTGGAGCAGCTGGGTCTTGAAGCAGTGCCCATATGGGATGCTGGCACTGCAGGTGGCAGTTTTACCTGCTATACCATAGCACCGACCAAAAACTTAGGTGAATTCTAAAGAGTACCAGAAAGAAAAAGATTTTATTTGTAACTCTATGCCTGCCATACCAGGCTTCCTATATCCTCTGCCCCAAAAGAAAATGACCCCATCCTGGTGTTTCCTGACTCCCAACCTAATAGCAGAAAGCAGCCCAGTAAGCTCACTCTTCTCTAAGAAGAAACATAAGTCCTCTGGCAACCCTAAGAAAACAGGACTTCCTAGCAAGAAGCATTGTTTGAGAGCCCCACCAAGAATAAGCAGTCAGTGGAAGCATTCTGCTGCCTTAGAGATGTGACTCCTCTTTTCCACAGAGAGCCACTGAGATAGATGGCAGAGGGACCTGGGGAGGGTTAATACCACGTGGCTTGATCTCGGAACCTGTGTGATGATGTCACAGTTTTGAGATTCCTCATACCATTTCAAGGACATCACAGAAGCAGGTCAAAGTAAGGCGATCTTTTCACAGGAATCCTCCACCTAGAAACTCCTTACAAAATGGCCTAGGAAAACCCATTTGGCCTTCTCTGGGTGTATGTGTTGTGACTGGGAAAGACCACAATGACTCCAAATAAACCAAGCAGATCCGAATTACATCACATGGGCACAGCCACTTCAGCTACAACTCACAACAATAGGCCCATACATGGTAAACCTCAAGCAAGCGATGTGACAGCTAAAAAGAACGTTTAAAAACATCTATGACTATGCTATCGTAATTGGAAAAGTGTTTATAAACTAGTACAAAAATCACCTGCTATACCAAGAACAACAAAAAAAAATCACAACTTGAATGATTGAATGAAAGCAGGCAATCAAAGCCAACAGGAAAATTAATTGAAATTTAGATTTCTCTGGACAAGTACTTCACTAATAAATCACAGATTCTCTTGAAATAAGTGAAATATTGATGACAATTTCAGCAAATAAGTATTTATTTGAAAGGCAGAGTTACAGAGAGGCAGAGGCAGAGAGAGAGAGAAAGTTCGTCCATCTGCTGGTTCACTCCCCAGATGGCTGCAATGGAAAGAGCTGTGCTCATCCAAAGCCAGGAGCCAGGAACTTCCTCCAGGTTTCCCACATGGGTACAGGGGCCTAAGGACTTGGGCCATCTTCTACTGCTTTCCCAGGCCATAGCAGAAAGCTGGATTGGAAGTGGAGCTGCCAGGACCTGAACCAGCACCCATATGGAATGCCAGCCATGCAGACTGGGGCTTCAAGCGTCAGCCCACACACACCCGATTCTAATGTACAAAAAAGTTAGAAAACCATAGACTTATTGATATTTATTTCATAGAAATATATAGCAATTTCAGGTTTTATTTTTGATACACCAACCAACATTTATTGTATACCGAACTCCTGTTCTCAACACTTCTTGTAGATTCTCAGAAAAATGCAGCTGCTAAGTGTAGGATAGAAAATAACTTAATGCCCATTCATAGCTCTCCAGAAAGAGTCTTTGGTCTGCTTTGCAAGCTGACTCTTGCATACTGACACTTGCATACAAGATGCCTTGCATACTGACACTACTCACGTGGAAACAAATTAATATTTACTGCATGTTGTTTGTGCTGATAATTGATATGTAAGTAGCTATTATGTTACTCTATCTAAAGTTTGTAAAATAGTAATAAAATTGAAAATTTCTGATGGTCAATTTAATTCAGTGGGACAATAATAACAGAGTTCAAAGAACAAGAATAACAATGGCAACTCTAGATTAAGAAGAAGGAACCCCATATAAACTCATTAAGTTTGTAAGGGAAATGTAATTCCAAGCAAAATACACATCACTCTAGGGTATTTCCTTTCTGCTTACTGTTTTTATTTTTGGTTATGTTTATTTATTTAGTTGTAAGGCAAAAAGAGAGGAAACGCAAAGACAGAGTGAAAGAGATCCCCCAACCACTGATTCACTCCCTCAAACAGCCATAAAAGCTAGTGCTGAGCCAGGCCAGAGCTAGAAGCCCAGAACTCCTTCCTAGTCACTCATGACCTGACATGAGCCCAAGTTACTTGGGCCATCATCTGCTACATTAGGAGCTAGAACAGAAGTAGAGCAGAATGGACTCAAACTGTCACTTTGATATGGGATGCTGCCATTGAAAGCAGTGGCATAATACACTATGCTATAACACTATTACCAGTGTTCTTTTATTTTAATTAAAAATAGTTAAAACTGCTTTGAGTACTATAAACGTGTTTAATACTTCTCATAATTTTAATGTAACAATAGAGAGAACCCATGCATGCAAAGCAGTTAATGAACTGAACAAGCAATTACTAAGCAGACAAGATGTTCCAGAACAAGTTTATGAATCATTACTTTTTAAGACACACACACACACACACACACAAGTAAAATCACATTCTTCAAAGCAAGTTGGTTGATAATTAAGTAAATTCAAAATTGAAAGAGAGTGGTCTCGAAATATCCAGAATTCCCATGGATTTCAAATAGGTTGGATCATATTAATTTACCTTAGAGACATATTAGGCAAAATGATACAAAAGGCCAATTAAACTTTCCCATAGAGTTCAGGAATTATATTAAGCTCTATGCTAGGCATGTTTTCATATGTGTGCATTTATGTATAAGGTGCCTTTTATGGACATTTGGAGAACTGATGATATACCATGGACCAATTAGAAGACAGAATTCTGTCTGAATTATGGAAAATTTAGGAGGAAGTTTTGTATCTTCCCTATTGGACAATAGGATCACTCTAAAATTACTTACCTTAGGCCAACATCTTTTCTTATCTGGAGCTTCAAATTTTTACCAAATGATATAAAGATCAAAGGGAAGACAAAATGTTAATCATGAATGTGTATAAGGACACTGTTGCAATAGCAGTAGCACTCTAAGTGCCACAGGCTATGGTCTCCTGGGTATCAACTTAGTGGCATTTATTGTAGCTACCAACCCTTCCTTGGTTTCCAATTTATTTTGATACACTGGCCTTTCTTCTATTTGGGGAAGGTAGCCATATCCGTCTAGAAACTTATCCTTACACTTAAATTACTAGGAGTCACATTCTGTTACAGCCATGGTGATCTAAACCATGTCTTTGGGCACAAGAACTCATATATATTCTCACACTCTCACACATACAAATAAAGTAAATGATAACAATATAGACTACTTCAATCGAAGAGAAAAAGTCACGCTTGATATCTCCAATCGCCTTATCTTTTTAATATATATTACCTATTGGAGTTTATCTTGAAATACCTCTTACTCTATATACATATGAATTTATGTGAGTGTCCCAAGCCCTTACTTTTGCATATATTCTGCAATTGTGGCCCAGGTTTTCTTCCTGGTTACGGTAAACATGTGATGTCCAGTAATGTAGCCAATAGTTACAAGTAGCTATTTATATTTAAATACTGAAATGTAAACATCTAACTTCTCTGTTGAACTAGCCACATTTCAAATATTCAGTAGCTACATGTAGCTAGTGATTATCAGAACGAACAGGGCAGATAAAAACAATGGTCATGATTACGGAAAGTTACATAGAAGAGCAGTGATCTAAATCCATGATGATAATTCAATTTTAATCCCAAACATTTTACCGAGAAGCCTAAACAATCTATTTGGCAGAGGTTGTCTGTCATTAGTTCTAGGCATGGTTTGAAAATAGTCCAATAAGAATCATAAGTAGGACATATGATGGACGTATGATTTCAATAATTAAATGCTTAATATTTTAGCGTAAGTTAATCAATGAAGTTTTTTTTTAACCAAAAGATTCTAGTATCTAGAAATAGGAGTTTTTATAAGATCCTAAAGTTAGAACTGACAATCATTTGGACACTTCAAATTCCTCTATATCTAGCTTCAATCAAGGAAATTCTTTTTTATAAAAGACAAAAATGATGGATTTTTTTTAAAGCTTTGTTTAGTTGGCTTATTTTTATTTGAAAGATAGATCTTCCATCTGGTGGTTTACTCCCCAAATACCTAAAACAGCCAGGGCTGGGCCAGGCTGAAGCCAAGAGCAGGAATTCAGCCTGAGTTTCCCACCTAATGGCACCCACCCATACCCAATCACTCAGTCCATCACCTGACTCCCAGAGGCAGATCAGCTGGAAGCTAAAATATGGAATGGAGCCAAGATTGGAACTCACACACTCTGATATAGGCTGCAGGTGCCACGGATGACATCTTACTGTTATACCAAACACCCATCTTCTACATTTCCTAGGAATCTGCCTCAAATAATTTTGTAAGTCTGCAGACTTTCTAGAATTCAGATCACATCATTTGTGTCTCTGATTTTACACATGCCCAAAGGCTATTCTACTCTTCAGCTATGCAAACCAATAAATCCATTATTAAGTCATTTTCAGATGGTTTCCTTCAATAGCCTGCAGGAGACTATCATTCAATGTAACTATTGGATCAGTCACTGAAGCAGAGGCGATGAGTTCAGAATAAGCAGCATATTAAAGAATATGCAAGTTTTCACATGTCTGGATTATTTGCATTTTTAAAAATTTGAGTACTAGACAGATCAAATGAGTTCATTTTACCATCTGCTTGTTCACTCCCCAAATGCCCACAATTGCTGTGGCTGGGCCAAAGTCAAAGCCAGGGGTCAGGGATCCAGGTCTCTCACAAGAGTGGCAGAAACCCCATGACCTGAATCATCATGGTTGCCCACCAAGTCTACCTTAGTAGAAGGCTGGAGTCGGGAACCAGAGCCAGGAAACACACTCAGGATCTCCCATGTGTGATCAAGCCATCTTAAATCTTTTTTTTTTTTTTTTTTTAATTTGACAGAGTTAGATAGTGAGAGAGAGCGACAGAGAGAAAGGTCTCCCTTCCATTGGTTCACCCCTCAAATGGCCACTACAGCCAGTGCTGCGCCGATCAAAGCCAGGAGCCAGGTGCTTCCTCCTGGTCTCCTACGTGGGTGCAGGTGCCCAAGTACTTGGGCCATCTTCCACCACTCCCACCCCCTGGGCCACAGCAGAGAGCTGGACTGCAAAAGGAGCAGCTGGGACTAGAACCCGGTGCCCATATGGGATGCTGGCGCCACAGGCACAGGTGGAAGATTAACCAAGTGAGCCACGGCGCCGACCGTGGCATCTTAAATCTTAACAACTAAGCTAAATGTTTGCTTTCATGCTATGCATTACTAATGACAGTTTGGCAATGATTAAAAGTGCTAAAGATGATAAATATGCCTGATAAAAAAGTAAACAAACCAAAAACCACGTATTCACATTCATTTATTGCCTTCTTGAGTTACTATTAAATTCATTAGAATATGGCTCAGTTCTTGAACACCACTGAGGCTGGTCAAGACAAAATAATTTCTGAGGTATAAAATTTAGTAAGCTCCTAGGTAAACATACAAATATTATGTTCTCAGTCAAGCATCAGATTTTATTGTCCAATACTTCCCCCTTAAGACTCTATCTCTTTGTCTACACAAGATTCTACTCCCAGTCATTGTTTCCACTTCCTCTAAGGATTTTACTCGCATATTCATTTTGTAGCCTTGGTTTTCTCTTTCCCATGAGAACTTTGTTAACCAGAATTCCCTTCTCCACCAAGTATCTTTTGATGTTTCTTTCTTTTTATTCCTAAAAGATTCATTGATTTATTTGAAATTCAGAGTGACAGAGAAGTTAGATTTAGCAAGATCACAGATTCACACCATAGCACAGTCAAGGGTACCTACCCAACATTCCTTACTTTATCTGTTGCTGATATCTATTAGAATCATGTCCAGAGTGTTATCCTATGTTCATAATACATTACACGGTGTATAAATATATTATTCTTTGAATCATTATTAAAACACAAATTAACAAATTATGCTCTACTGTTCTTTTCTATATGTTAACTCCTTTGAAGAACTGAATATACATTTATTTTCTGAATGCTTCTTTCCTGCAATCCAGTCACTTGCAGAAAAGCAAGAATGATTGTTTAACAGTAAATGTGTCAATACAGTGATGTCACATGCATTGTATACTTTTTTTTTTCTTGACAGGCAGAGTGGACAGTGAGAGAGAGACAGAGAGAAAGGTCTTCCTTTTGCGGTTGGTTCACCCTCCAATGGCCGCCACGGCTTGCGCGCTGTGACCGGCGCACCGCGCCGATCCAAAGGCAGAAGCCAGGTGCTTCTCCTGGTCTCCCATGGGGTGAAGGGCCCAAACACTTGGGCCATCCTCCACTGCACTCCCTGGCCACAGCAGAGAGCTGGCCTGGAAGAGGGGCAACTGGGGCAGAATCCGGTGCCCCGACCGGGGCTAGAACCCAGTGTGCCGGCGCCGCTAGGTGGAGGATTAGCCTATTGAGCCGCGGTGCCGGCCCATACATTATATATTTAATGTTTTACTTTATAGAGAAATATCTCACAGTATATACTTCTCTAATCTCTATGAAAATAGTGATGAGAAGATGCTATTTAGAAACAGAACTCTAGAGGAAATGATTGGTTACATTTTATTCTGTGATTCTTTGTAACAAACATGTGTTCTGTAAGGCTAAAAACAAACAACCAATAAAAACAAAAATAACACTGCATATATTTGAAAGTCCAATGCACAGAGATTTAAAATTGCTTTGTTATATAAGTATCAGTGAAATTGAATATTCAAATGTTCTTGTATAGAAGTCAATAAAATATTGGAAAGATTTTGAGAATAATATGTTTAAAAATAATCATTCCTTACTGCAAATATATCTTGAAATACATTGTTCTATAATGAGTCTTAAAGAAATAAGGAGTTGGGAATAGATATTTCTACTTCATATTTTGAGAATATTTCATATCTACATCTGCATGAAAGTATTGCCACATGATGAATGAATACTACTATTCGTATCCAGAGGCAGTGTTAAAAAGATTATCCAATCTAAACTTTGCTTCTGTACAAAGATAAACCTGAGGCAAGGTATGATCATTAAATTGGCAGACAAGTCAATAAGAAATAGTGTATAAGGAGTAAAAGTTAGAATATGATGGAACTGAGCTAGAAATAATGAAAGATAATCCACTGGGGGAGAAGTATGAAAAGGAGGTCATAGTGACAGGGAGGTCACTGCCAACCAGCAGCTAGCTGAATTCTTCTCAGGGGAATTAAATACAGTACAGAACCTGGACACCAAGGGTTTGATTTTTATGTCTCCTGAAGATCAGAAAACAAGACTTTGAGTCTCTTCCAGGCATAGAATTAGAATAGAGATGACTGAAGCAAGCCAGCACACCTGCAAAAAGATCCATGAAAAGTAAACTAGATGATCTAACTACTTATCATCCTAAAAGGATGGCAAGGAAGCTTGTTCCTGATGAGAGTTCTTGACATAAATGAAATTTCCTGTGAGAAATTAAAAACCATACTTATAATACAGATGAAATTATTTATTTCAAAGTTGTTGTGGTTCAGTATCAATTTATGGACAATTGTCATTAGTGAAGAAATAAAAGTTGATGTTTATTCAGACTATGAACACATTTGCTGTCAACAGACCAAAAGATAAGTAGCTCTCCATGAATATTTCTCAAAACTCTAGTTTGGAGGGACAGAGTGAAAATCCCCTGTTCTCAGTCACTGGCTCTCATTCATTTTTTTTTTTTATTTGACAGATAGAGTTAGACAGTGAGAGAGAGAGAGAGACAGAGAGAAAGGTCTTCCTTCCATTGGTTCACCCCTCAAATGGCCGCTATGGCCAGAGCTACACCAATCTGAAGCCAGGAGCCAGGTGCTTCCTCCTGGCCTCCTACGCAGGTACAGGCGCCCAAGCACTTGGGCCATCCTCCACTGCCTTCCTGGGCCACAGCAGAGAGCTGGTCTGGAAGAGGAGCAAGTGGGACTAGAACCTGGCACCCATATGGGATGCCGGCACCGCAGGTGGAGGATTAACCAAATGAGCCACGGCGCCGGCCCCCACTGATTCCCATTAATCACACACTACTGAAGACCGGAGTATATAAAAACTTAAAAGTTGTACCAGAATCAAATCTCCATGACGGAGTAGAGACCCCTCCTATACACACATTGTGTGTGGATTTGTATGTGTATGTGTATGAAGCATACAAATTGGAAATTTCAATGAGATTGTTAAATAGGTAGCTTAAAATAAAGTAATAACAGAAGAAGTAAAACTCAAAATAAAATAACATGTGATGATGTGAAAAGAAAACATCCCAGAAATATAGAGATATGTTCAAGCCAATATTCATATTTAAATAAAAGAACACACAAAAAAATCAATTTGCATAGTAAATTAGTTAGCTAGAGATAGATCTGAAAGAAATTATGTTAAAAGGAAGATTCAGAATGAAACAACAAATGAAGAAACAACAAATTCAAGGAAATAATTTATATTTATACAAGGATGAAAATCCTAGTAGTTACACAAAAATTACTGATTCCAGACTATTAATGACTTCAATTCTATTTCAGCAAAATGCATATGCTGAAGTCTTAACCCTCAGTACCGCAAAATGTGATCTTTGGAGATAGAATCTTTAAACAGAATATCAAGTTAACAGAAAGTCACTTTAGAAAGGAGAAATTTGGGGTAATTTTGTTGCACAGCAGGTTAAGCCATGCTTGGGAAGCCCGTATTGCATATGGTTATGTGCATTTAGATCGGCTACTCCACAATTCTGAATCAGCTTCCCATCAATGTGCCTAGGAGGCAACAGATGATGCCCCAAGTATTTGTGTTCCTGACACCCATATGGGAGACGTGATGGAGCTCTTGGATGCTGGCTTCAGCCTGGCACAGCTCTGGCTGTTCAGGCATTTGGGACTGAAGCACTGGATGGAAAGTCTTCCTCTGTTACAGTTTCTCTCTCTGTTTCTCTCTCTCCCTCTCACCCCTCCCCACACTTTGTCATTCTGCCTTGCAAATAAAAGTAAATCTTAAAAAAAAAAAAAAAAGAAGAAGAAGAAGAAGAAGAAGAAAAAGAAGAGGCCTGCACCGTGGCTCACTTGGCTAATCCTCTGCCTGTGGCGCTGACACCCCGGGTTCTAGTCCCGGTTGGGGCGCTGGATTCTGTTCCGGTTGCTCCTCTTCCAGGCCAGCTCTCTGCTGTGGCCCGGGAGTGCAGTGGAGGATGGCCCAAGTCCATGGGCCCTGCACCTGCATGGGAGAGCAGAAGGAAGCACCTGGCTCCTGGCTTTGGATCGGAGCAGCGCGCTGGCCATAGCGTGCCTGCCGTAGCGGCCATTTGGGGTTGAACCAACGGAGGGAAGACCCTTTCTCTCTGTCTCTCTCTCTCTCACTGTCTAACTCTGCCTGTCAAAATAAATAAATAAATAAATAAATAAATAAATAAATAAATAAAGTAGAGGAGTTTGGACAGAGACTCACACAGGAAACATACTGTGTAAACAAGAAGATGGATACACAGGATATAAGGAAAAGAAACCAAGAAGAAGACATCATGAACAGATCTGTGATAACTGGGCTAAATCTAATCAAGATATGATGCTTAAATAATTATAATAACAATGACAAATATGGACAGTATTCTAGAAAACAAGGTAATAAACAAATACATCATGAAAAGGGGAAAGTAATTAATATTTTATGTATAAGGTCTTTGGATAACACAATCCATTTCCTTATTCAGAAAAATAAGTTCATTAATTTTTATTATTTTCATCTTCAATATATATAATAATATATAATTACAGTTGATAGCCTAAGGAAACTTTGTTAAACAGATTAGAATATGTTAGCCTACAACACATTAAGGAGGAGCACAGCTGGTGGTCTCTTACATCTTATTTGTTATTTTTATTTCTATTCTCTTAGTTCTCAAAACTGCGAAGTGAACAACACCCCTGCACAGATATGTTGGATTAAGCTTTGAGTTTCTTTTTTGTTAAAGAATAATAACTGGCCTGCTCAGCAAGTCATATATAATGTTCTGAGTGGAAATTATATGTATTTATGTGGCACAATGTCTAGCTAATCACACATAGTTACCATCTGAAAGACAGAAGTATATTTCTAGAAGCTTCATTTTACAGGCATGATTTTATATGTGTCTTCCTATATAAATTATATCAATTACATATGCTTTAATATTCCTAACATCATTCTATTAAAAGTCAACTCACTTTGCAATTACAACTCAAATATCTAGAATCTATTCTATTAGTAGACAGATAAAAGACACACACACACACAATATAGCTAATAGACAGTGGTTAAAAATAAGAACCCAAGTGTTAAAAATAAAAACTCAAAAAATTTTCCCATAGAGGTGAGCAAAGTATTAAGGGCTGAAAAAATACACTATTTCCATGTGACTTATTCTGAAGACCAATACTCTCAAGTCTCAGAAGAATCCAGATAAAATAAAAATACAGTTTCAGTCAACAAATACTAAGAACTACCATAGTAAAATCATTAATTTCTAATAAGTAAACATCTGGTAACTGTGAAATTTATTAATTACATATCTCTGACAAAGAACTATTATACTTATCATGAGAAGTATTGATAAAGAGAAGAAAAATTATAAATTGAAGAAGAGCCATAGAGGGTCAGTTAATAAAAAATAAATTAGAGCAGTGTTGTGATGCAGCAGCCTAGAGGTTCCTTAGGGTGCCTACATCTCACATCAAAGCCCCTGGATTTGAATCCCACCTCTACTTTCAATCCAATTTCCTGCTAATGAACTACCTAAGGGGCAACAAGTAATGGCTCAAGTATATAGGTCCCTGCTACCCTCGTGAGTTCTGGGTCCCTGGCTTTGTCCAAACACAGTCCCAGCTGTTGGTGTTTATTTAGTGAATCAGAAAATGGAAGATCTCTCTCTCTCTCTCCCCTCTTTGTTTCTCTTCCTTTCAATAAAAAAATGAATAAACCTTAAAAAACTCCCATAAATAGTAAAAAATGATCAATTTAATTCATAAGAGAAATGTAAATTAAAAAATACAAAGACACCATTTTTTCACCTATTAAATTTGCAAAATCCAAGTTTTACAGCTGCATCTATTGGCATCATGTGGAGAAGCAGTCACTTTTACACATCACTGGAAGAAGTGTAAAATAGTACAACACCTCTGGGGGGTGGATTGACATTCATCTTTCAGTCAAAACCCAACTTGTGAAAATCTCCCTGGGGTCAGCAGGTGGCAAGTGGGTTAAGCTATTGCTTGAAACATCAGCATCCCATATGGGTGCTGGATGGAGTCCTGGCTGCTCCACTTCTGATCCAGCTCCATAATAATATGCTTGGGAAAGCAGTGGAAGATGGCCCAAGTTCTTGGGTCACTGCACCCACATGGGAGACCCAGAAGAAGCTCCTGGCTTCAGCCTGGCCCAGCCCTGGCCATTGCAGCCATTTTGAGAGTGAACCAGCGGATGGAAAGTATATCTGTCTGTCTCTCTCTCTCTCTTTATGTAACTCTACCTTTAAAATAAGTAAATAGGTCTTTTAAAAAAAACTGCCTTACAGTCATAACTACCTGTATGGTAAATATAACCAGGGTATTTATTACATTATTGCATGTAGTGGCACAAAACAACATTAATGATACCAGAGTTAATAAATACTAATTAACTATGGAGGAAAGGGAAGTCCACAACTGAAGGGGATGAAGACTGAAAACACTCCTGTGGATACAAGCACCGATTAACTACAGAGATTTTTGTTTCAATAATTTGAAACAAAATACGCATCACAGCCATTAACATTGCTGGAAAATATTTCAGTTCAGGGCTCAAATCACATCCCTGGGAATTACCACATTTGATTATTACAAAAACACAGTGATTGGTAGTGCATGTATAAGAGTCTACAAAGATAAAATGGACTGAGAACCTCCTTACAATGCATCTCAGTATCCTGAATAAGGTAGTCATCTTATTAGGGGCTCACAAATGTTTTCTGTAAATGGTCAGTTTTGAATATTTTTTTCTTTTTTTAAATACCTTCATTTATTCAAAAGGCAGATTACAGAGAGGAAGAGGCAGAGGCAGAGGCAGAGACAGAGAATCTGCCATTCACTGGTTCACTTCCCAAATGGTTCCAACTGCCAAGGTTTAGGCCAGACAGAAGCCAGGAGCCTGGAGCTTCATTCAGGTCTCCCATGTGGGTTCAGGGGCCCAACCACTTGGGCCATACTAGGCTGCTCTCCCAGGCACATTAGCAGAAAGCTGGATCTGGAGCGTAGCAGCCCATACTCCATCTGATGCCCATATGGGATACAGTAGCTTAACCTGCTACACCTTAGTGCAGGCTCCAGTAATGGATATTTTTCAATTTTTCAAGTTATATGCTCTTGGTTGCAACTACTTAATTCTGTCATTGTAGCATGAAAGCAACCATAAATAATACATAAATGAATAAATGTGGTTCTGTTTCATTAAAACATTTTTTGTGGACACTGAAATTTGAATTTCATATAATTTCCAGGTTTTACAAAAACATTTTCTTTTGAATTTTTCACCAACAATTTAAAAATAAAAAATAAGAACAAAACCATCATTGGATCTGGACAATAAAATTTGGACTTGATACACAACTGTAGTTTAAATGACCCTTGATCTAAACTACAAACCAAAATTTATAGTATACTTTAATTAGCAATAAATGCCAACTATATTTCAAAGATTTACATGCAAACAAATGCAGAGAATTAAGATGCAGAGAATTAAGAGACTTGTCAATTGAAAGTTACAGAGTAAATAGAGCTGCTATAGTTCAAATCCATCTCATTTTGACACAAACCATTATTAGCTCATGAAGACAATGAAGGTATTCCAATGACAGGTATAATGTAGGACATGAATTGTTGGAAGTGTGTGATAGCTTAAATTTAATGATATAATGGAATTCATTCAGCATTGTTCAGCTTTTTTAAAAATGAAAAATAGACTAGTCTGTTATTTTTAAAATAATTTTTGGAAAAGTGGTAGCACATTGTTTTAAATTACAATGACTAATTACTACATAATGTGGTCTAGGAGGAAATGAATTATTTTTAACAAATGTGCCATTATGCTTGCCTTACCCTAAGTTTTCATGAGACATTTCCCTACACTAATTAGGGCATTTTATTTCTCATGGCCATTACATTTTTTAAAAGAAGCATGGATTACTTAGGAGAGACACAGAGAAAGAGAAACAGCATGTTTTAGCTCTCCACATTTTCATGTTGCCATCCAGAAGATTCAAGTAATCACAGGTCCAAAATATTTGGAAAAATAAAAGTAGAACTCAAATGAGCGTGGTACAGACTCTTTCTCATCATCATGGCCTAAAATACAAAGTAAATCCTATTATATAACATACTGTGTTAGACATTACATGTAATTTAGAGATGATCTGATCTATATGAGAATATGTGTAGAATATATTCAAATTTATACAATTTTACATAAGGTACCTGAGATCTACAGTGTTTAGTGCTTATGGAGGTTCCCCCAAGTAGAAATTAATTCCCTCATAATAAACTAAATAAATGAATGAGAAAAGACTATGAAAACTACCACAAGATATAGGACTAGTCTGTTTCAAAACAGTTAGTCATGAGCTCAAATTAAATGTCCAGTAACATAGTTTAAGGATGTGAAATATAGCTACAAATATACAAAATTATAATCAAGAACTCAAAGATAATTTGAACTAAACTTACCTAGTACACCTACAAAGTAGTATTAGTTTAATACTAGAACTGCATGTTAGCAATATTATTTTCTTTTTCTTGACAAATCCTGTGAGAAATTTTGGTTTGGAGAGACCTGAGGAGATTATTTTTGTGTCTTTGGAGATAGCCCTCCTCATGCCTCTGAAATTGTGAAGATTCTTTTATTCATGAGTACCATGAAAAATTCTATCTCATTATGAATTTATTAGTGTGAGATATACATTTTCTAAACACATTAAAATAATGACACAAGGAGGCATTATTTTAAGCATATTGGAATTGTTGACATTTGTAGTTTGTATTATAAAATGGTTACAGTTATATCTGTATGGTGGGTTCAGTTGTAGGCATGAGGAATTAAGTTAGAATCACCCATACATGCAGATTAGAATAAAGACTAAGAGTGAGGAGCCCCATGCCAGAAAGGAGTGTGTGAATCATTATATGTGTTAATTTGCCCATCAATACCACAAACAACAGGACATAAATCAGTTCCATAGACTCCCACTTGAACTCCATCACAAGCCTCCAAAAATCCTCACCTAAAAGGATTAGCAATATGCTCAATGACATGCGATCTTTGAAAGATGGCTTAGACTTGGTCTTTTCTGTTGACATTTTGTCATTTGACAAAAATCAGGGTGCCAAAGAGGATAAGTTATTTGACTTTTTCCCCTCTCTTTTTTCAGAAAATTAGGTTTCTGTTCTTTAGTTAAATTAAAATGACAATAAATATGCAGAATATTTTAATAGTAATGTATTTTTCCTCTCAATTTACTCCAAAAGGAGCATTTGTCTTTTTGCTTTTAACTATTTAATCCTTTTTAAAGGTTGAAAGATTACAGAAAAGAAGTTCATACAAAAATCATTTTCCAGGAATTCAACATATAATGCATTGAACAGGAACTTTGATTTCATTTCCGTATTCATATAAATATGATAGAATTATTTCAGTTCTCTAACTCCATAGTTTCTGTGTTATGTGGAAAAATGCAGCTGCAAGCCAATCACTGTTGTACAAGGAAGAGAACAGATGGCTTGTGAGCCTGCACTGCCTACACATAAGGGAAGCACCATGGCTTGGATAGAGTACTTTTTTTTTTTTTTTTTAGTACTAACAGTGCTAAAATGAGAATAAATAGTCATGGGGATAAGAGCCCCTGAGCCTGCCATCACGGAGGTTCTAATAATGTTCTTGCTGTTTTTCCCACAGGTATGGAACCCTCCCAAGAGTGGTTGCTTCCTGCCATCATCAATCAATCAGAAGACTTCCCACTCCCTGCACTGGGCTGCAGTACTGTTGACTGGTGCTCCAGCTCTCCCATGTTACTAAGCCCAGAGTTTCCTGAAAGTGCTGATAAGCAAAGTAATAATCTTCTTTGTATTTCTGAAAGACAGGAACTTTTTTGAAAATACTGCTTATTTTGTCAGTCGTTCTTTTGAAACTTTAACAATATCCTATACTTCAAGTGCCTATTTAAACCATATTGAAAATAACTCAATATTTTAATTGAACTTAGTTTTGGGATTTGGAAAATATCTTGTGTTTTAAAAGGCTGTGTCATGATAAGGTAAACATATTATAACTCATGATAGAGTATATTCTTTTCAGCTTCATGCCCACTAACTATAAAGATATGTTTCAATAAGTGACATGATAGACATTAAGATATTTTATAGTATTCAAAACAAAATTACTTAATCATGTGTTTAATTCAGTCCACTTTACATGGCAAGAAAAGAAGAGTAAAATACCAGTTAAAGAGCATTCAGTCCAGAATGCATGGACCAATGTTCAAAGCTAAGTGATGTGATCGGTAAAGGTCATTTTTATCATCATCATTTGGAGTTATCTAATATAAGGAATAGATTTGTATAACATAATTCACTACATGTTTCCTGTCTCTCCAAATCCTCATCTGATTCCACCCTTATCTCTCCCCACAATTTACCAAGAGAAAAATAAAAAAAACCAACACACAACATACCTTGCCAACATACTGTGGATCTGGTCCCATGTGTTCTTCTAAAACAAAGAACTGATTCCATACCCATCCCCTTTTGGGGCGATGGTGGACTTCGGTTTCACCTTCAATGTGTTTTGTTTGGTTTCTGGTCACCTTGATGGAGCTGTGGTGAGCAGTTCCATAACACCTCTGCACAAAACAGAGACACACTAGGACTGGACAGATGCAAGAAGTGCTCGTAATTCTCATTGTAAGATAACTTTCCAGTTCACAGTTTTCCCTCTTTTCCTTGTCAGCTACAAACGCTTAATGAGCATTCAAGAGAGAAGCTAGAACATCTTTTGGAAGGACAGTCCAAAGTAAATTGTCTAGCGTGTCCATGATTTCACCACCCTTCAGGGAAAGGTCAGACCATATTTACATCCTGAAATACTTGGAGAATCAAAGCTGTAGTTGTCTGATTCCAACCCTTCACAGTAGGTGAACATAGGCAACCATTTTCTACCTAAGGAAAAGAGAAAAAATGTATACATTACAAAACATGGTAATTTTTAACTATTTCATCTGAATGCAAATTACATCTTTTTTGCAGTGGGATGCAGGTAAGCCAAGAACATATGCAAATACAAATGTCACAGCATTTTTACATGAAGCTCTATATATGTAATACTCAACTGTATTTGAAATCTCACCTATAGATATAAAGATTGTCTTTTTGCTGTTAGATATAACATAAATTTGCTGCATGTACTACAGATTATTTACTGAGTAAATGTGACTCACTGAACTTCAACAAAATTCCTCTAAAGGTTGAAAAGTTGTCACAGAAGATCACAGCAATCAAATAGGTTCTTAAAACGTTTATAAGTAAACTAGAAGGAAACAAAAGAAGAGATCATGGAAAAATTAATATCTATAACCTGAACATGAAACTATGCTTGGGAACAGATTGTCAGTTATGCCTTAGCAAGACACCATTTGGGTGAATCACAGCTTTGCATGGGTTTTGACAGATTCTGCATACAGCACTCTATGACATGAATTTTATACAAAAGAAAGATTTTGAAGCTTGAGAATGATACCACTAGTTTGATTTCTAGTGCATAATTTTAGCCATTGTGTATAGAAAAGATCAAAAGAAAAAAAGATAAGTGGCAAAAAGTGAACAGCTATAATGTTTTGATTTTCAAAATAAATGATGAGGACTTGAAATTAAGCTTTGGAAAAATTGGACAGAAAAGTAAAACTTGAGTAACAGTTCTTAAGACAAGTGATGTGAATTTTGGAGAAATAAGAATAACTCCAAAATTATCACTTTATTCAAAACATATCAAAATTTTGGTATAATTTTCATGTATATATGTTTGAAGATATTTAGAAAAATTATATTGATTCAAGAATATGGTGATTCTATCTAGTAAAAACTATTAAATGAATCACTTTCTCATTGCAAGGAATTCAACCCTTTAAATTAGCACAGAAATGAAGCTTTGAATGAATTATAATAATTATGTGACAATATAATTAATGTTTAAAAAATATAGTCATAGCATAATTATTTTCTACAATTGAAAAAAGATGTTTATATAGAATTGAAGATGACAGTTACATGGTGTCCCAGATAGGGTATTTTTCTCTGTCAGTCCTCTTTCTATAGATTTATTATTAATAATGATTTATTCAACAGCAGTGCAAGAACTGTATGGAATTAGCTTGGAAATTTCATTTTAAAATATAAAATTTAAGTTCTGAAATACCTTATGAAGACGAACATATCTTTTTCATTGATTTGAATTAAAATGACTCAAGAACTATTCTAACATACAAAACAGAGCAACACTATTCTAGCTCCAACTCGATGAGAGCACTGGAAAGGCAGTCAGATAAATGTGAGTCTCTTTTTTTGACAAGTTGCTTAAAATTTGAATTTATGTCAAAATACAATTTCTTCAAGTAAAATTTTCTCATTTATTAAAACTGGTGGCTGGAATAATTGTTTGCAACATACTTTCCAATCTACCCAAACAATTATTGGGATGACTTTGTATCTTTTTGTATTTGCCAAGTTATTCTTAATTTTCAAGTCATGAATTTCAAACAAGAAAATTTTTATCTAAGTCCTCGTTGTTGGAAGCCAAGTTGACGAATATATAGAAGGTGTTGTTATCTTAATACTTTCACACAATTTGGTGAGATTTTCAAATGAAATTAACATCTTTGCCCTTTATACTAAGTTGTTTAACAAAGCATAATTCATGAGCAGAAGGTGAAGAAAATGGCTTTTTAAATGCATTACAAATATGTAAAATGAGTGTTTTCTTTACAGTGTTGATCTTCTGTGTCATTCCAAGAATGCATTAGTGCATGTTAAGTTATATACGCATTTTATGTTTATGACTCTTTTATGACAATTATGAACAGTGAAAAAGATGGCACTGTGGAATGAAAACTAAAATGCAAATATCACTACTGTGCTTTTGAAGACAGGTTCATTTAGAATGACAGAACAAAAGTTCAGACATGAGAACTCCTGGCACTACCTCAAACTTAGAAAGGATGGAAATGTAATAATAATGAATTAACCATAGCCTAAAATGAAGAAACATGTGGCAGATATTTCCCACTTTTTGACTAAGAAACATTCGAACATCCTTTGTTTCATGCAGTATTTCAGCAAGTGAAATTTGAAGACAAGCACCCAAACTCTTATTACTAAACACTTAAGGACCAAATAAGAGCACACTTGATCCTGCTCTTTACATCTTATGCCAATGACATATGCCTATAAGTTATATGTTCCACATCCTGAAGCAAATGGTGGGTGAATGTAGGAACAACTGAGAAATTCCTCATGATAGTGCTAATGTTTTGAAGACCCAGATACAGCCACGGTCAGTTCAACAGCTATGATAGTCCAATGGCAGTACATGAATTTAAGAGACCTTCTAGATACATAAATTCAATAGCCAGTATGCAGTGTTGTTTCTTACTATTTAACCTATTCTGGGGCTTGCACTGCTCAAATCTGATTCTTAAGCACCCTCATCAATTTTGATGGCTAAGCAATATTCTTCCAATAAACTTATTTAGCTGCTTTCCATAGCTAACATTGACTTCAAAGGTTTGAAAACATAGAATCCACTCTTATGAAAAACTATAACCAGGGGCTGGTGCTGCAGTATAGCAGGGAAAGCCACGCCTGCAGTGCCAGCATCCCATATGGGCACTGGTTCTAGTCCCGGCTGCTCCTCTTCCGATCTAACTCTCTGCTATGGCCTGGGAAAGCAGTAGAAGATGGTCCAAGTCCTTGGACTCCTGCACCTGTGTGGGAGACCAGAAGAAGCTCCTGGCCCCTGGCTTCAGATCTGCACAGCTCTGGCCAATACGGCCATCTGAGGAGTGAAGCAGTAGATGGAAGATATCTCTCTCTCTCCCTCCCTCCCTCTCCCTCTACCTCCCTCTCCCTGCTTCTCTAAAACTCTGCCTTTCAAATAAAATAAATCTTAAAAAAAAAGAAAAAAGTATAACTGTACTACTCACAAAAACATGGTTTCCAAACAAATAATCACATGAAGTAATATATAAGGGAGGGGCCAGTGCTGTGGCGTAGCGGGTTAAGGCCCTGGCCTGTTGCGCCAGCATCCAAAATGGGTGCCAGTTCTGGTCCCGGCTGCTCCTCTTCAGATCTAGCTCTCTGCTATGGCCTGGGAAAGCAGTAGAAGATGGCCCAAGTGCTTGGGCCCCTGCGCCCACATGGGAGACCTGGAGGAAGCTCCTGGCTCCTAGCTTCGGATTGGTGCGGCTCTGGCCGTTGTGGCCGTCCAGCAAATGGAAGACCTCTCTCTCTGTCTCTACCTCTCTCTGTAACTCTTTCAAATAAATAAAAGAAATATTTTAAAAATGTATAAGGGAGATTCTTGCCCACTGTTCAAGATTTAGTCTATGATCCAACCTTGCCCCCAGCGTCTGTTTGCTTCTATAGCTAATCCCTCTGCAGCAGTGGAAATAATTATACTGTACTGTAAATTAGGAGTTGTGACATCAAATGTTCAATTTGCAGAAAGCTATCACATTTGTATTGCTATTTTATTCTCTGAGTGTCATTTTGCCATTTATGAATAAAAAGTTTTCATTGATTTATCTTCAATCATGTTCATCTATTTTTTGAAATTATTTAATAGCTGTGTATCAATTCCAAATGATTTTTTATGATGTTACTCATATCATGAAAGTGAAATCATTAGCCATTGGTAGACCTTGGGAACAGTCATGCCTTCTGAGAGCTCTGAGGACACACTGTTCCTAAAAAAAGGTTTTTCACATTTACCCCAGAAGTTACTACTTGTCATTAAGACCTTTGAATTTTCAAGCCTAATTATTAGTTCTTTTAAGTTGTTTTTTCTCCAAGGGACAGAAACTACCTCTCTTAATTTCTTTGATTTTTAAAATGTTTAATTACTTATTTTAATTTGTTTGTCTCTGAAAGATAAAAGAAATAGCTAAACATAAATAAAAATTAACTTTTGCAAATTCATTTTTCTTTAGGAAATACATATTTAAGTTTCTTGGAGACACTGATGAAAACAGTACACGGGCATATACTGACATTCCTCCCTGGCAGTCCATTCAACTTTCTTTGCCTTTCAAAGGCTTAGCTGCTTAACTCCACTTAATTAAACCTATTCTCCAAGGCCTAGATTAAAGGTTGTTTTTCCATAAAGATTTTGCTATCTGGGGAGAAAATTCTCTTTGAGTCTTCTGTGTTTCTGCACATGATTTGAGCAAGAGGCTTTGCCAGCTTTGCTTCCTCCTATCTTTCCAAGGGTGCTTGTAAAGCCAGACACAGAGAGAATCTCCCTTGAGGGCAAGAGGCACATTTGTTTTCTGACTGGATTATGAAGATAATGTCTTTCTTCCAGGCAGAAGCTAGAAGTTTTGCTAACAGATCCCTTATATGAGCTGAATTCCAAAGATGAGGGTTCCTCAGCTATGATCTAGACATTTTGTGTGTGACATACACCGTGGCTGCTTCCTGTGACCCTATGGTATGGGGAGCAAGGAGAATTTATGCTGCCTGCTGTGCTGTGGGTATTAAAGTCTTTTGTCTCTTCCTCAGGAGTCTCACATCTGCCAACATCAATTAAACTGTGGCTATATCGTGAGTTAGATTACAATAAGGTAAAGCCTCAAACTTTTCACTTGAAAGTCTGGGCATCATAATTCAACGTAACTGCTTGCTTCTCTAAATCACCATAGCATTTGTCTAATCTTTTCTTGGTGTTACAGACCAGTATTCTAATTATTTCTGGGGATGCTTTTTCATTTTTCCTTTGTATCAGATTTCATCTTCAGTTTTCACAGCATGTCTCACACATTTTCTAAGACCTGGATGGGCTCCTGAAGCACATTTTATAGTGCAGCCAAGTAGTAAACATTTGCTGAATGAAGGAATAAATAAATGAGAAATTGACAAGTTAATTCTAGGTTTGTATCGCAATATTGGTGTTAAAATATCAAGTTTCAATCTAGAGTATTTAAGAGTGTGTTACAGAAGAGCTTTTTAAAATTTGCTTTGATTTAGTTAGCATTTTACTATACCTGTCACTATCAAAAAAAAGTATAAGTACTACATAATAGAGTTCTTCCATCAATAAAATGTACCTTTCATTAAGTTCCTTTTTTATGCAGAGGAAATTAAAGACTTTATTCAAACATTCACACAAATGTACATTAGTAGTCTAGCAGCAAATTTTATAGAATTATTTCCAGTTGTCATGGAGCTGATTTTAATCTTCATTATACTTAGTAGATATTATTCAAAGAAATTAGAAAATAAATTTTATAAATGATACTAAAAGGAATGCTTCTGTGTGTTCCATTGTTTCATGTATATTATATAGAATGTTTCAAACATATTATACATTGTTAATATATATCAAAGCATTGAACAGATATTCTAAATTTCTTTGTGTCACCTAAAAATACAAATTTCCACTTAGCTCGGTACTCTTTTGCTTTATTAATGTCATGAAAAATTTGTGTTTGTGTGTTTCACATGATGGGATTTCACGAATCAAATCTTAATATGGTTACTTATTTTGATTTAGAATATCACAACGTGTTAAGTAGAACGGAGATTACGAGTGGCTTAATTCTATCTGATTTCCATCTCTGAACACTCTGAATAACTTGCCAAGCTTAAGTCTCCATATCTGACCTCCACAGAATAAAGACTACATATCCTAGCCTCACTTGTAGCTATATATGACAAGATTACTAAGCTTTAGCAAATAGCATATTAAGATAATTTCCCCAGATGTCTGTTAATGTGTGCTTGGCCTATTTTTTCCCCTTCCTCCATCATGCCATTTGGATCCTAAACACCATATCTGCAGCTTGTGCACTGTGAGAATGAGCATCATAGGCTACAGATGGAGGAACCAAGCACTTTTGTCCCAAGAAATATTTTAGAGCAGCACAGTCTCATGAGTCCAAGAATGCCTTTCTTTGAATTCACAGGTAGGAGAGAAAGCACTTCTGTCTTTTTAAAGCCATATTTTGGTTTTGGTACAGCTGAATTTAACCTTAATTCAATAATCACTGAGCTGAAACAGTGTATTCTCCGTGGTAATAGATCTGCAGAGGCATTTCAGATATAAGAAAAGGGAAAGAAAGGAAAGGGAAATCTGGTTAAAATCCTAAGATGATGATGACATTCTGCTTAGTCCCTGATTCCTAATTTTGATGACAGTATGCCCTGATACTTTTTCACAAACATTAAAATATGTGAGGCTTTTTTTCAACCTTTCTTTTTGCACTGATGTTAAATACCATATGTTATGCTATACGTATGAATGTGCAGCACAATGCATGATGCAATGCAAGAGGAAGGGCAAATGCATTTCCTAAGATATCCTTCAATGCCTCTCTCTCTTTGAAACCTATGCTTAAGCTCCATAGAACCTCCTCATGCCCCTCCTTGAAATTCCTCAATGTCACCTTAGGAACAGAATCCAAAATCCTTCATATAAAATCCAGTGCCTTTCAATATCTGGCACTGTTCTTTTTCTCCTTTTACCTTCTCCTGTCAAGGTTTCCCCAGGAAATACCAAGACCCACTCATATCTTATTACACTGTCTCCTTGCTCTTATTAGACTGCATGAACTTTGTATAATTTGTTCTAATTGACAATCCCACTTCTCTGATGGACCTAAAAATATCCTTTGAGTGAATCTTCAGAGACCAATTTGTTCCCAAAGATCAAGTTCTCTCTATTGTCACATCAGCCACATCATATTGTATTGAGTTATTTACTTGTGTCTTCCAGATTGTACAGATTGTATTGGTACTTTTGATTCCAGATTGTAACTCTGCCACAATTTAACTTTATCTGTTCGGTCTGAATTATTAGCATAATCTGGAGCACTCAGCCAAGACTCAGTTGAATGAACAAATAAAGCCAGCTTTGGGATTGTGGATTCTAAGTATTACAGTATTGTCACTGGACCTCAGACAATTTTTTTCATATATAAAATGGGTTAAAATAAGCTCTATAAGAATTAGTAAGAGCTGTGGCAGGATTAAGAGTACCTGACTAGGCTCAGTGCTATGGCATAGTAGGTTAAGCCTCAGCCTGCATTCCCATCATCCCATATGGGTTCCAGTTCATGTCCTGGCTACTCCACTTCCTATCCAGCTCTGTGCTTATGGCCTAGGAAAGCACTGAAAGATGTCTCAAATGCTTGGGCCCCTGCACACATGTGGGTCCTAGAAGAAACTCCTGTGTCCTGACTTCCAATGGGCACAGCTCCAGCCATTGCAACCATTTGGGGAGTAAGCCAGTGGATCTAAGACCCCTCTTTCTGTCTCTCCATCTTTCTAACTATGCCTCTCAAATAAATAATCTTAATTAAAAAAAAGAGTACCTGACTGACTCAATCAAATAACCATAACTGCAGAGACAATAAAAGCAAAATAACCTTTAAGAGTAAGTATATGCTACTGTTTATAAGAAATACTGTTATTGACATCTGTCAATTTTTGTGTTTTAGGACTTATTCATAAATTGACTATAAGAAAAATTTTTTTAGGTTTCATTGATTTATTTTCAGTAGTAAATTTAATAAACATATTCAGGCTATTAAAAACAAAAATATCATAGAAATTGCTGCAGTCTTCTTTGATTAACATCATCCATCCGGATTCTTTTTTTTTTTTTTTTGCTTTCAAACTTTTATTTAATGAATATAAATTTCCAAAGTAAAGCTTATGGATTACAATGGCTTCCCCCCCATAACATCCCTCCCACCCGCAACCCTCCCCTTTCCCACTCCCTCTCCCCTTCCATTCACATCAAGATTCATTTTCAATTCTCTTTATATACAGAAGATC
Organism: Oryctolagus cuniculus; assembly: GCF_051225735.1. NCBI lineage: Eukaryota > Metazoa > Chordata > Mammalia > Lagomorpha > Leporidae > Oryctolagus > Oryctolagus cuniculus. The sequence continues at coordinate 48,354,106 of NC_142880.1, forward strand.
AGTTTAGCATACATTAAGTAAAGATTTCAACAGTTTGCTCCCACACAGAAATATAAAGTGAAAAATACTGTTTGAGTACTAGTTATAGCATTAAATCTCAATGTACAGCACACTAAGGACAACGATCCTACATGAGGAGTAAGTGAACAGTGACTCCTGTTGTTGACTTAACAAATTGACACTCTTGTTTATGGCCTCAGTAATCACCCTAGGCTCTTGTCATGAGCTGCCAAGGCTATGGAAGCCCTCTGATCAAATTTAGACAAGGCCATGGTCAAAGTGGAAGTTCTCTCCTCCCTTCAGAGAAAGGTACCTCCTTCTTTGATGACCCATTCTTTCCACTGGGATCTCACTCACGGAGATCTTTCATTTAGGTTTTGTTTTTTTTTTTTTTTTTTTTTTTTGTTTTTTTTTTTTTTTTTTTTTTTTTTTTTTCCCCAGAGTGTCTTGGCTTTCCATGCCTGAAATACTCTCATGGGATTTTCAGCCAGATCCACATGCCTTAAGGGCTGATTCTGAGGCCAGAGTGTTGTTTAGGACATCTGCCATTCTATGGGTCTGCTGTGTATCTCACTTCCCATGTTGGATCGTTCTCTCCCTTTTTGATTCTATCAGCTAGTATTTGCAGACACTATTCTTGTTTATGTGATCCCTTTGGTTCTTAGTCCTATCATTATGATCAATTGTAAACAGAAATTGATCACTGGGACTAGTGAGATGGCATTGGTACATGCCACCTCGATGGGATTGAATTCGAATCCCCTGGTATGTTTCTAAGTCTACCGTTTGAGGTAAGTCAGCTTGAGCATGTCCCGAATTGCACATCTCTTCCCTCTCTTATTCCCACTCTTACATTTAACAGCGATCAGTTTTCAGTTAAGTTTCAGCACTTAAGAAGAATTGTGTATTGATTACAGTATTCAACCAAAAGTATTAAGTAGAACAAACAAAAAAAAATACTAAGAGGGATAACATATCAAGTTGTTCATTTTAATTATAATTTTTGTATTTCTTGAAAATCAATTAAAAGTGAACACAATTAAGGTACATAGTATTTGTACACATATGGATAACAAATATTTAACAAGAACACTTTTTAAGAAGGGCTAATAGTTTTCTTGTATGATATATAGTACATGTGTAATTTTTTAATACATTTACCACGTACATTTTGAAAGAGTTTTTGGACACATTTTAGAAATATATATAGATAAATGTGCCAAACAGACACCAGCCCCAAAAGAAATTTCCTGATGAGTATAACAGACCTACAATGGTATTTAAAGAGTTTGGTTTTTTTTCTAGAGTGTATTTCATAAGGATTTCTGTGGTTAACTAGTTTACTTTTCCAATAAAACTTGAAATATTAATCATTTCTTTAGGAATATTTGTTTCCTTAAATTACATGAAAATATATTGACAAAATATAATTGTTACCATTATGATTCCTATTTGTAAGAAAGTTTAAATAATGATTTTTTTAGATTTATTTATTCATCTGAAAGGCAGAGTTACAGAGAGAGAGAGGGAGAGTATTACCATCTGCTGGTTCACTCCCTAAAAAACAGTTGTAACAGCCAGGTCTGGGCTAGACCGAAACCAGGCACCAGAGCTTCCTCTGGGTCTACCATGTGGGTGTAGAGGCCCAGGAACTTGGACTACCTTCCTCTGTTTTCCCAGGCACATTAGGAGGGAGCTGAATCAGAAGTGGAGCAACGAGGACTCAAACCAGTGCCCATACGGGATGCTAACACTGAAGGCAGCAACTCTACCCACTGCACCACAGCACTGGCCCCAGTAATGAATTTTTAAGCATGCCATATTTATGTCAAGTTTCATGAAAAATATCAAGGCAAACAAACTTTATTTTTTCTTCTTTTTAACTTTGATTTAATAATATAAATTTCCAAAGTACAACTTTTGGATTATAGCAGCTTCCCCCCCCCCCCATAACCACCCTCCCAACCCACAACTATCCTATCTCCCAACCCTCTCCCATCCCATTCTTCATCAAGATTCATTTTCAATTATCTTTATGTACAGAAGATCAATTTAGTCTATACTAAGTAAAGCTTTCAACAGTTTACAACCACACAGAAATGCAAAGTATAAAGTACTGTTTTGAGTATTAGTTATACCGTTAATTCACATAGTTCAACACATTAAAGACAGAGATCCTACATGGGGAGTAAGTGCACAGTGACTCTTGTTATTGATTTAACAATTGACACTCTTATTTATGATATCAGTAATCACCCTAGGCTCTTATCATGAGCTGCCAAGGCTATGGAAGCCTTTTGAGTTCGCTGACTCCGATCTTATTTAGATAAGGTCATAGTCAAAGTGGAAGTTCTCTCCTCCCTTCAGAGAAAGGTACCTCCTTCTTTGATGGCCCGTTCTTTCCACTGGGATCTCACTCACAGAGATCTTTCATTTAGGCCATGTTTGTTTGTTTGTTTGCCAGAGTGTCTTGGCTTTCCATGCCTGAAATATTCTCATGGGCTTTTTAGCCAGATCTGAATGCCTTAAGGGCTGATTCTGAGGCCAGAGTGCTATTTAGACATCTGCCATTCTATGAGTCTGCTGGGTATCCCGCTTCCCATGTTGGATTGTTCTCTCCTTTTTAATTCTATCAGTATTAGCAGACACTAGTCTTGTTTATGTGATCCCTTTGACACTTAATCCTATCATTATGATCAATTATGAACTAAAACTGATCACTTTGACTAGTGAGATGACATTGGTAAATGCCACTTTGATGGGATTGAATTGGAATCCCCTGGCACGTTTCTAACTCTACCATTAGGGGTAAGTCCGAGTGAGCATGTACCGAACTGTACATCTCCTCCTTCTTGTATTCCCACTCTTATATTTAACAGGGATCACTTTTCAGTTAATTTTAAATGACTAGGAATCATAGTGTGTCAATTAAAGAGTTCAACCAATGGTATTAACTAGAACAACAACAACAAAAAATCTAAAAGGAATAAAATAGTAAGTTCGTCGACAGTCAGGACAAGGGCTGATCAAGTCATTCGTTCTCATAGTGTCCATTTCACTTCAACAGGTTTCCTTTTAGGTGCTCAGTTAGTTGTCACTGATCAGGGAGAACATATGATATTTGTACCTTTGGGGCTGGCTTATTTCACTCAGCATGATGTTTTCCAGATTCTTCCATTTTGTTGCAAATTACTGGATTTCATTTTTTTCATACTGCTGTATAGTATTCTATAGAGTACATATCCCATAACTTCTTTATCCAGTCTTCTATTGATGGACATTTAGGTTGATTCCAGGTCTTAGCTATTGTGAATTGAGCTGCAATAAACACTAAGGTGCAGACTGCTTTTTTGTTTGCCAATTTAATTTCCTTTGGGTAAATTCCAAGTAGTGGCATGGCTGGATTGTATGGTAGGGTTATATTCAGGTTTCTGAGGAATCTCCAGACTGACTTCCATAGTGTCTTTACCAGTTTGCATTCCAACCAGCAGTGGGTTAGTGTCCCTTTTTCCCCACATCCTCGCCAGCATCTGTTGTTGGTAGATTTCTGTAAGTGAGCCATTCTAACCGGAGTGAGGTGAACCCTCATTGTGGTTTTGATTTGCATTTCCCTGATTGCTAGTGATCCTGAACATTTTTTCATGTGTCTGTTGGCCATTTGTATTTCCTCTTTTGAAAAATGTCTGTTGAGGTCCTTGGTCCATCTCTCAAGTGGGTTATTTGTTTTGTTGTTGTGGAGTTTCTTGATCTCTTTGTAGATTCTAGGCAAACCAACTTTGAATTTAAATACATGTTGAAATTAGTTTTCCTCAGAAAATGCAAGTCCATAGAAGCTATAATTTTAATTCACAGACAGTGCATTTCTGAACTTTAATGTATAAATAAAGTTGATTAAATGCCCCAAATAAAAAAAAATGTATGTGTGGGCATTCTCACATATGTAAAATACTATCCTCAAATGTTCTAGTGTTTCATAGCTTTTATATTTCTGTTCTGATACAATGTCACCTTCCACCATCACAACCATACCCTTGACTATGTAGCACACTATAAAGTCACATTGTAGTAATTTTTTCCAACTTGGCAATATTTTGACTGCAAGATTTTAACATTGCATGCCATACACTTGATGGAAGCAGTCCAACAGGACTGTACACTGGTGTCACAACTTGATAATATTTAAGCTTAATGTTCTTCTTTTCCACTGTATCATACAAACCATATCATCCACACACTGTACTTTCAATTAGAATATATTTGTCAATTTTGTTAAACTACGATTAAACTTCTAACACAACATTTTATCATAAGCCACAACTCTACACAAATTCTATCATCTATCTTCTGAATAATTATAACACTTGAACACACAAGGCTTACTCATCTGCCAATGCATACTTTCCTGGCTTCTTTTGAAATGACACGACCTCAGCTCTTGAACCTGCTACTCATCCTTCAAGGATACTTATCATTCCCTTTCTGCTTCTACAAATTCCAATTCCTACCACTCTTCACCAGTTCAGGGACTTCTGCTTCTCTACACCATCAACCTGTAAACACTGTTTTGCCTGATACATTTTTATCACACCTTTTGATTTCTCAAACTAGATCTTGTGAGACAGATTCACCAATAGCCAATCCTCAAGGGAGGACCCCACTGCCTGGAGAACGGAAAAAATCACCCTAGTGCTAACCAGTATATGTACTTGGGAAAGCTGCCTGGGGCAGATGGAATCTAGATTGCATGACCCACTTGCAGCACAGGTATGTGATCCTACAAGGCAGACTGCATTGGAAACAGGATATACCAGGCAAGGCTTGGAAAGACATACAGATCATAGGACAGAGAAAAATAAAACTCAGGAAGTCCAGGAAAGTTCCTTCTTAAGCTGTGATATTATAGCCCCTGGGAGGGACAGTAAAAATGTCCAAGCTGTTTCAGGCAGTCTCTCTCTGCCTCAGGATAATGGGTCCCCAGTACATTTCAGTTATTCCAAGAAGTACTTATGAGAGAGCGGATAGAGAATGGGCTAAATAAGGATATTCAGGGACCATCCAGCAGTCTGCACACTTCTTAAAACAAGACGTACATATAATGTTGTTTCTAAAGCATTTGGAGTATGGACATTAAAAACAATCACTTGAATGAACTTCTGAATATTCTAATAATATATATGAGCTCAAACTAATAAACCATTAAACATATTGACCTTAATTGACTAAACTGTAATTGAGACTTTCAATAAAGACTAAATTTTAATACCCTTTGATAATGACTAATAGCATCCAATGATGATAATATGCAGTTCCAATTTTGCAACCATATTTTCTGCTTTTCTGTTATGTATTCAATGAAAATTCTCCACCAAATTCTACTGGGTATAAATTACTGTCTGTGGTTCTTCAGGATAGCAAGAGAAAAATAGAAATTAAGGCATACTCTTAATCAATCTGGTAAGACACATAATACAAGCCGAGAGCTAAAGTCCCAAATTGCTGTTAAAAATTATACATGTACTAAATTATAATGTGACCATGCTTTCTCATGTTATATATTATCTGATTCTCATTGTTTGGTAATTATAAAATAATAAGACAAGATGTACAAATCACCTGGCCATCCCACTCCTGGGAATTTACCAAAATAAATGAAATCAGCATATGAAAGAATTATCTGTAGCCCCATGTTTTGTTGTTGTTGTTGTTGTTTTGTTTTTTGTTTTGTTTTGTTTTGTTTCTTTTTTTTTTTTTTTTTTTTTTTTTTTGACATGCGGTGTGGACAGTGAAAGAGAGACAGAGAGAAAGGTCTTTCTTTTCTGTTGGTTCACCTTCCAATGGCTGCTGCAGCCGGCGCACTGCGCTGATCCGAAGCCAGGAGCCAGGTGCTTCTCCTGGTCTCCCATGCGGGTGCAGGGCCCAAGGACCCGGGCCATCCTCCACTGCCCTCCTAGGCCACAGCAGTGATCTGGACTGGAAGAGGGACAACCAGGACAGAATCTGGTGCCCCGACCAGGACTAGAACCCCATGTGCGGTGCCACAGGCAGAGGATTAGCCTATTGAGCCACGGTGCCGGCCTGTAGCCCCATGTTTACTGCAATTCAATTCACAATAGCTAAGATATGAAATCAACGGAGATGTCCATCAACCAATGAATGGATAAAGAAAATGTGGTATATATGTACTATGGAATACTACTTAGCCATAAAAAGAATGAAATTCTGTCTTTCACAACAAAATGGATGCAACTGGAAACCATTATACTTAGTGAAATAAGCTAATCTCAAAAAGACAAATACCAGATATTTTCCCTAATCTGTGGTAAGAGTACAAAAAAAATGTAATTTATAATTATTTGTTTTGCAGTCTGCATAAAATTATTCCTGTGCATAAATGTTGAAAGGAAGGGAGGAAGGAAATATTATATTCTTAAACTTATATCTACAAATCAATATCGAACCTGTTAAAAACTAATTAAAATTAAATTTAAAAATTGAGATAAGAAATAGCATTCTTTTATATTTGAATAACTAAAGAAACTTTTCAAAGAGGGTATTTAACGTTGTGGCGCAGCGGGTTAAAGCCCCGGCCTGCTATGCTGGCATCCCATGTGGGTGCCAGTTTGAGTCCTGGCTGCTCCGCTTTCAATCCAGCTCTCTGCAATGGCCTGGGAAAGCAGTGGAAGATGGCCCAAGTCCTTGGGCCCCTGCACCTATGTGGGAGTCTCAGAGGAAGCTCCTGGCTCCTGGCTTCGGATCAGCTCAGCTCTGGTTGTTGCAGTCATCTGGGGAGTGACACAGCAGAATAGAAGACCTCTCTCTCTCTTCCTCCCTCCCTCTCTCTAACTCTGTCTTTCAAGTAAATAATTTTTTAAAAAGAAGGCATTATTTCATGTGAATTTCAAAAACTTTGCTTAAAATTTGGAATTTAAAATATTAAACCCATTTAATATCTCCTTTTTGTTCATCATTCAACAAAAATTTAGAGAGCATTTACTATGGATGAGTCACCCCTCTAATCCTGGAGATAATGATTATAAAATTGATGTTCTTGCTTTTATGTTAGAGCATGTTAAAAAGTAAATATTGAAATATTTTAGGAAACAATCGGTGCTGTGGTGTTTTTTGTTTGTTTGTTTTTTGTTTTTTTTTGTTTTTTTGTTTTTTTGTTTTTTTACAGGCAGAGTGGACAGTGAGAGAGAGAGACAGAGAGAAAGATCTTCTTTTGCCGTTGGTTCACCCTCCAATGGCTGCCATGGCCGGCGCACCGCGCTGATCCGAAGGCAGGAGCCAGGTGCTTCTCCTGGTCACCCATGGGGTGCAGGGCCCAAGCACTTGGGCCATCCTCCACTGCACTCCCAGGCCACAGTAGAGAGCTGGCCTGGAAGAGGGGCAACCAGGACAGAAACCGGCGCCCCGACTGGGACTAGAACCCGGTGTGCCAGCGCCGCAAGGCGGAGGATTAGCCTAGTGAGCCGCGGCGCTGTCCCGGTGCTATGGTATTAAAACAACAAAAAAACCTATGGTGTGTTTAAAGATATGTGAATTTAGGGAACATAATAATGAGTGGTCAGAGAAATTCTTTCCTACATCTGAGGAGCTTGAATCACAAGATGAAGACAACTGTGAAGTTCTTAGGGAAAATCATTCCAAATACAGAAAAAAAAAAAAAAAAAAAAAAAAAAAAAAGAAAGTAAAGGCCCTTCATTCAAGATGCGAATACAGTGTGCCAGGAAATGAACCCCAGCTGTAATTAGCTGTACTGGAGCAATGGGGAGTAGGTGCTAGGTGACGGCATCAGAGACATTCAGGAGTCAGATCAGACACACAGGAGTCTTCAGGGGCGTGGAAGACACTGCATTTTACTTTATTTATTATTGTGGTGCAAACTGCTGTTTTAAGTAGTATTTTTCAGTACAACACAGTATTGTTCAGTACAAGTACAATGTTGAACAGAACTATGCAAGCTTTGAATTGTGTGTGACTGAAACTGTTAACCCATTTCTTCCTCCCCAAACCACTGCAACCACCATGTTGCTTTCTGCTTCAATGAAGTAGACCATGCTTCACAACTCATTTGAGTGAGAACACACAGTATCTGTCCTTTACAATTAGCTTATTTCTCTTCCCCTACAACATGAAGACTAACCCATACTGTTGCATGTGACAGAATTTCCTTCATTTTAAAGGCTGCATGACCGCAATTTCCTTAATCATGCACCATCAATGGACATTTAGCTTGTTTCAACTCCTTCCCCACGTGAACAATGCTACACTCAACATGAGAAAACAGATGTTTTTGATACTCTGATTTCAATATTTCAGATAGATTTTAGGATGTGGGATTTTTAGGTCATATGATAGTTCCATTTTTAACTTTTTGAGGAATTCACATACTCTTCTCCGTGGCAGCTACACCATCTAACATTCCCATTACGAGTGCAAAATAGTTTCAATTTCTCCACATCCCTTTTATCAAGTTTCCTTTCCTGTTTGGAGAGTGTGTCTTGTTGTTGTTTTCTGGATTTTTTGAATTTCATAACCATAAGTGCTTGGTGAATTGCTCATGCTGATTTTTATTTGCTTTGCCTTCATGATTATCAATGTTGAGCATCTTTTCATAAATATGGTCATTTGTATGCATTCATTGGAAAAATGTCTAAGCAAGTCTATTTTTAAAATTTCATTTTATATTTTTACTACTTAGTTGTAGGCACTCCCTATTCATTTTTCACATAACTCATCAGATATATGGTTTACAAATCTTTTCTCCCTTTCTATATGTTGTCTTTTCATTCTATTTTATTGCTTCCTCTGCTGTGCAGATGCTTTTAAGTCATATGGTGCCTGATGTGTATATTTTTGCTTTTTTGCCTGTGTTTTTGATATCATAATTAAGAAACCATTGGCAAGATCACATCTTAAAATTTCATTTTCCTCTAGGAGTTTTACAGTTTCAGGTTTTATCTTTAATACAGTTTGACTGATTTTTGTGGATGATGTCAGACAAACTTCTACTCCCATTCTTCTACATGGGATTTACACAAGACCATTTGTTACATTATCCAGTCCCTATGGTGGATTTTTGGCACCACTTTGAAGATCAGTTGATCATTATGCATGGGTTTACTTCAGGGTTTTTTATTCTGTTCCCCTCATCTATGTCTTATTAAATGCCAGGATCATAATTTGATCATTGAGGGTTTTAATACATTTTAAAATCTGAAAGCAAGCATGAGTTTTCCTACATTTTTTTCTCAAAATCATTTGGTTATCAAAATCTTTTATGGTTTTACATGAAATTTAGTACTTTTAAAGAATTCCACTGCATTTTAATGGAGTTTACATTCAATCTATAGACAGCTTTGGTATGGAAGGGCCTTGCATCAATATTAGGTCTTCTACTCCATGAACATATGATACCTTTCCATATATTATTTTTAATGCACAATCTGCCTGAGTTTGTTGAACATCATTTTGATAGTGATTTAAAATTCTTAGATAATTTATATTCTCCTGTTAACAGGATCAGATTTTTGAGACAGTTTGTATTCTTTGATCTAGTTGTGTTTCCCTGTTTCTTGATGTTCTTCATAACTTTGTATTTTACCTGAATATGTGAAAACCAGCCACTGCTCACAATCTTTATGGTCTTGATATCCATATATAAAGACCTTCAGCAACCAGACTGCCTACAGATTCTAGAGACCACTGAAACCTTTTCTCTGGAAGTATCTTCTAACTCATGTGTGAAGATTCCTAAGTAGAGAAATGATCAAATCTTCTTTTCTAACGTTCTCATATTTTCTTACTCCCTCGGTGTTTATCTGCTGTAACATATGTCCTTGGAGGCAGGAGTATGACATTTGGCTCTTTCCCATTTTCAGTGGCTCCCATGTATCCAGATTGCAGTAGGTCCCATCAGGGGGCATTAAATTAGGCAGAAGGGAAATCAGTTCCTTTGGCAATACCCCATTCAGCCAAGACACCGGACACATTCTACACTCTGCTCTTTCCCCATAGACAGAGAGACCACTGAGCAGTATCAGCCTCTTTCTACTATTATGACAGGCCCAGTAGGCAGCAAGAATGCACTCAGCTATCTTTTTCTCAGTAACCTCCAACATCTATATTGTGGCTGGCGTTTTCAGCACCCTGAGACAAGTGGCACAAGTGCCAGTTCCTTGCGAAGCCACCCTAAAAAGTTACAACATTGGACATAGGAACCAGTATTCTCTTCCCCTATCCAAGGAAAAGCCAAAAGCTTGCAGTTCATATGATCATGTGATGCTGTTCTAGATTGAGGGATGATGGCAGAAGGATATCAGTAATTCTCCTACCAGCTTATGCTTGGCTGATTTACGCTCATTCAACTTAGGAGACGTCACTTAACTGATTTTTTTGGAATTGCTGGTTACGTGAGTTGGTCTATGTAATATTATTGAATTAGTGTCTACAAAGGAGAAGGAGAGTCTAGGACCTCTTAATCTGTTATAACTGATATCACTCTGGATATTGGAAGTTCCACTAAATAAAGTGGGAAAAAATGAAAAGCTTGAGGAGATTCTAATATAACATGAATTAAAAATAAGATTTTTGCTTCTAAAGGGATCATGGAAATTGGGGAATCAAAAAGTAAATGGAGGACTGGATTAAGACTATTACATAGGATGAAGTCTTAATGATGAGATCTTAAGGTCTTAAGGATAAGATAACGGTAATTAAGAATAGCAATGATAGCATACACACAGGGAATTCAAGCATTTGTGAAAAAATTAAATTAAAAGGTAAGGTAAGTTTTTCATTAAATTTTTAAAGTCCCTTCATACGGAAATATATATCTCTCACATACTTACATGTGTGCATATATATGCATTTATACACATATATGTATATATATGCACATCTATATACATGTACACACAAGGTTATATGTTAGACTTTGAGGTATGGGTATAAAAGGGATTTTTTTAACATCAGAAGAATTAGAGAGTAAGAAGGTAAGAATGTAATTATTTTGTCAAATTTAGTAAGTGTATGCTACCTATGAGAAATTAGAAAGATGTTGTGGGGAGCCAACTAAACTAGTCACAACTCAGTGGAGATATCAGGACTAAAGGTGTTAGTGTCAGGAAGATAATCAGATATGAGGGACTGCCAGGACTCAAAGACTGCAGATTTTGTGGTTTAACTTGTGGTTGAAGTATACTGATAAAATGGGCACCTGGTTTGTAGCTACAATACAGAGATTCCTAAGATCTGCAACTCCAGATATTACCTACGAAGTTCAATCATGGAATTCGAGGCCACATCAGTAGCCAACACCTTTCAGGCCTTAGAGATAAATGTCCCAAACCAGGTAAAAAGGCTGCCTGGCTCATTCCTCCCTTTGAATGCATTTCATTTCACTCTCTCTGCAGGGAGACATGTGCTTCCCCAACTGGCCAGTTCCTGGCAAAAAATGCTTTTCAATGCATTTTTGTTTATTATCCCCAGTTTCATTTCTCTAAACTATAATTCATTACTCTGGTTACATTGAAAGGTGGCCACTGCTGATGGTATTAGTATGAGAGTTTGTAGGATATCAAGAAAAAGCCATTGAACATTAATACAAAGTCAGGAAAGTGATGGGCAAGAGTGTAGAACAGAGCAGGTAACCCTGGATATTAAGCATCTAGAATCAAGAACTCAGGGTCAGGAGCCCGTAAAGAACAGAAGAATTTGAGAGAACACAGAAACCTAGAAAACAAAGTATTTTAAGAAAGAAGGAAGTGGTTAACCTAGTGAATGTGTGGAACTAATGAACTGAGACTGTGAAAAAAAAAAAAAAAAAAGACCAAGAGCGTGGGAGAGGACTCACACAGTACAGGAGTACCTGAGAAGTGAGTACTCTCCAGAGACGCCACAATCTCGGTAACCGTGGCAACCCGGTGGGGGATTACAAGGGAATTTGAACTTACACTGAAGTCTGCACAGATCCTTTGTGTGGTCCTTAGGACAGAGCAGATAAACATTATACCCACAGGGGCCAGAGCTCAGAGCTCAGTACTGAATTCAACTCTGCTCAGCTGTGTGCATTTACGTCCCTTCTGAATAAAAAAGAGAGAGAGAGAGAGAGAGAGAGAGATTTACCACGCCTAACCTGGGTGTGTCACCTTCGGCACACCCTTAACCCTGAAGAACTAAACAGAGCTCACTGGCCACACCCATCACAAGCCTCTAAGGATCCATCAAAAGCAGACAGTCCGCTTAATCTAGGCACATAGTATGATGAGAAAACCCACCACAGCAAGGAAAAAAAAGAAACCAAATAATATCTCCACAATGCCAAACAACAAACACAGAAACCGAGGAAACAAGAACAAGGAAGACATTATGATGCCCCCAAATGAACTAGACACCCCAATTCAAGATTATGAAGTGTCGCTCCCCGTCTTCATGGGGGAACGACACTAAACCCTGCCTAGGCTTCATATCCGAGTCACGGCACCATTATGTCGCTCCCCGTCTTCATGGGGGAACGACACAGGACCCTGCGCTGTTCTTTCGTCTGCTCGGCCCTCCCCGGGTTTGCTGCTGGTTCTTCCCGGGTTGGCTACTATCCCTTCCACCTCCGTGGAAGGGCAGTTCCCCCTGGCCGCATTCCCCACTTCCGCAGGGGAGCGGCACACCGCTGGCCGGCTCTTCTCGGGGGCTGCACAGGTGTTCCCTCAGCTAGATGTTCCCCATAGATGTTCCTCGTGCATGCCGTCTCTCTCCTCCTTTATAGTCCTCCTCCGCCAATCCCAACTCGGCTGCCCACACGCCAAGTACGCTGCTCTCCTCCAATCAGGAGCAAGTCCTACAGTTTATTAGTTGAACTGGAGGCAGCTGTGCGGAAGCTGTTTACTTCTCTCCCAACGCCATGTTGTGGGAGAGCAGATGCATAGAATAAGTCTTAATTTCAGTAACTTAGTCCAGTCCGGATTGCTCCCCACAGATCCCCCTTTCTTTTTATTTTTTGGCGTTGATACGCGCCTGTCTTCGGTGTCCCGCAGCACACACTCTGCTCTACTTGCTAGAGTTGCCACAGGCTCTTACAAGTCCTATCAATCAGGAAAACCGAATCCGGGTCCTCTCTTCGCCATTGTGAGGAGGTTTTTAGGCGCTGATGCGTGCCTGTGTTCGGTGCCCTGCAGCGCATGCTCTGCTCTGCTAGAACTGCCTGCAGGTGTTTACAAAACCTATCAGGTAAACCGAATCCAAGCCTTCTCATTGCCGTATTGTGGGGGAGACTTATTAGTGTTGGTTTGTGCCTATCTTCGGTGACCTGCAGCTCATACTCTGGTCGAGCTGCTTGCTGGCGCTTACCGCCTTAATCAGGCAGACCGAATCCAAGCCTCCTAATTGTTGCATTGTGAGGAAGCCTTACTGATGTTAATTCGTGCCTGTTTTCGGTGACCTGCGGCGCATAAGCTGCTAGCCGCCCAGGTGCTCATCGCCTCACTTAATCAGGCAGACCGAATCCAAGCTTTCTCGTTGCCATGTTGAGGGGAGGCCTTATTTTTCTCTATTTCTCTATCTCCGGGTATTCCTATTTCTCCCATTTTACTTCTATCTTCCAGCATTCCTATTTTTCTCACTTTACTTCTAAACTTCTGTTTCTCTTATCCCTGCGGCTTTCCGGCACCTCGCCCCGCCGGCGGGTTCCTGGCTCTGCGCCGCTTCAGCCCGCGCGCCTCTCTCATCTGTGCAGCTTCCCGGCTTTGCGCGGCTCGGCTTCGCGCGCTCCGCAGTCTCCACGCTTAACCCTTTCACGTCTGAACCACAGCCTCGCCAGCCCCGTTCCCTATCTACTTGTGCCCCGCACGCTCTCTCTGCGCACGGCAGCCTCCGCGAGTCACACAGCGTGTAGCTTACGTGTCCGCCACTAGCATTCAATCTAAGTTCCCCGGGCTAGCCTGGCGAATTCAACCCAGCATACGTCTCCGCCCCACGGTTTGGCTTCCCGTCCTTTGCTCCCCGGGCTAATCAGACGGATCCCAACCAGGCTCACGTTTCAGCTTCTGGTTTCAACTTTTCGCCCCCTATTCCCGGGCTAACTTGAGAACCCCAAAGTGGCTTTCGTATCCGCCTCGGCCTGCCCCCCACGGCTTCAATTTCCCTAACATTTTTCTCTACCCGGTATGTTTCCCTAAGTTTTCTTCCAACAATATTCCTCCCTTATTTCTCCTGGCCTCTCCCCACAGTCCGCGTCCGAGTCTGTTTGTTCTAGCTTTCACTTTCGCTTTTGACCTTAGAGATTTCTCCCAGCTTCCCCCCGTAGTCCGTATCCGAATCTATGCCTAGGCTTTCAATAACTTCTTCCGGCTCCTTTTTCGTCCGGCTTTTCCCTAGGCTGTTTGCTAGTCTCTCTCTCTGGTATTTTCCTGCTTCTTCCCGTTTCTTCCCTCCTAAGTTTGCTATCCGTTCTAGGTTTCCTATCCGAGTCAGGTTTCCTATCCGAGTCACGGCACCATTATGTCGCTCCCCGTCTTCATGGGGGAACGACACAGGACCCTGCGCTGTTCTTTCGTCTGCTCGGCCCTCCCCGGGTTTGCTGCTGGTTCTTCCCGGGTTGGCTACTATCCCTTCCACCTCCGTGGAAGGGCAGTTCCCCCTGGCCGCATTCCCCACTTCCGCAGGGGAGCGGCACACCGCCGGCCGGCTCTTCTCGGGGGCTGCACAGGTGTTCCCTCAGCTAGATGTTCCCCATAGATGTTCCTCGTGCATGCCGTCTCTCTCCTCCTTTATAGTCCTCCTCCGCCAATCCCAACTCGGCTGCCCACACGCCAAGTACGCTGCTCTCCTCCAATCAGGAGCAAGTCCTACAGTTTATTAGTTGAACTGGAGGCAGCTGTGCGGAAGCTGTTTACTTCTCTCCCAACGCCATGTTGTGGGAGAGCAGATGCATAGAATAAGTCTTAATTTCAGTAACTTAGTCCAGTCCGGATTGCTCCCCACATGAAGATGGTGAGATAGAAGAAATACAAGATACGGGTTTCAAAATATTTATGATAAGAACATCTAGAAGATCTCAAAAACAAATTCTTGGACTACAGAAATTCTTACAGGACAGGATATAAAATCTATCTTGTGAAAATGAAATCTTGAGGAATCAAAATGAATTGAAGAAACTAGTAGAACATGAAATTGTGATAGTGAGAGAAATCATAATGAAATGAAGAATTCAATAGATCAAATGACAAACACATTAGAGAGCCTTAAAACAGAATGAGTGAAGCAGAAGACAGAATATCAGACTTAGAAGACAGAACACAGGAAAGTATACAGTCAAACCAAAGAAAAGAAGAGGAAATTAGAAATCTAAAAAATATTGTCTGGAATCTACAGGATACTATTAAAAAAACCAACATTCAGGTTCTAGGAGTTCCTGAAGGCATGGAGAGAGAGAAAGAATTAGAATGCCTTTTTAGTGAGATACTAGCAGAGTATTTGGAGAAGGACAGAAACATCCTAGTACAGGAAGCTCATAGAACACTTAATAAACATGACCAAAGGAGATCCTCACCACAACACATTGTAATCAAACTCACCACAGTGAAACATAAAGAAAAGATCCTAAAATGTGCAAGAAAGAAACGTCAGATTGCTCTCAGAAGATCTCCAATTAGACTCACAGCAGACTTCTCATCAGAAAACATACAGGCTAGGAGGGAATGGCGAGATATAGCCCAGGTACTAAGAGAGAAAAACTGCCAGCCCAGAATATTATATCCTGCAAAGCTCTCATTTGTGAATGAAGGTGAAATAAAGACCTTTCATAGCAAACAGAAATTGAAAGAATTTGTTGTCACTTGTCCAGTCCTGCAAAAGATGCTTAAAGATGTGTTACACACAGAAACACAGAAACACGGCCATCAATATAAAAGAAGGTAAAGAAAGAAAACCTCACAGTAAAAGACCACAGGAAATTCAAAGCATATATTAGAAAATATCTTTGGGAAAATGGCAGGGTAAAGTCACTACTTATCAACAGTCACATTGAATGTTAATGGCCTCAACTCTCCAGTTAAAAGACACAGACTGGCTGAATGGAGTAAGGAACAAAACCCATCTATTTGCTGCTTACAAGAAACACATCTTCCAAACAAAGATGCCTGCAGACTGAAAGTGAAAGGTTGGAAAAAGATATTCCATGCCAACAGAAACAAACAAACAAAAAAAGCTGGCATAGCCATATTAATATCAGACAAAATAAACTTTAACACAAAAACTGTTAAGAGAGACAAAGAGGGGCACTATATAATGATTAAGGGATCAATTCAACAGGAAGATGTAACTATTATCAATGAACATGCACCTAATTACACGGCACCAGTTTATTTAAAAGATATGTTAAGGGACTTAAAGGGAGACTTAGACTCCAATACAATAGTACTGGGGGACTTCAATACTCCACTCTCAGAAATAGACAGATCAACAGGACAGAAGATCAATAAGGAAACAACAGATTTAATTGACAATATAGCCCAAATGGATCTAACAGATATATACAGAACTTTCAATCCTACATCTAAAAAATTTACATTCTTCTCAGCAGTGAATGGGACCTACTCTAAGATTGACCTCATACTAGGCCATAAAGTAAGTCTCAGCAAATTTAAAAGAATTAGAATCATACCATGCAGCTTCTCAGACCACAGTGGAATGAAGCTGGAAATTAGCAACTCAGGAATCCCTAGAGCATATGCAAACACATGGAGACTGAACAACATGCTCCTGAATGAACACTGGGTCATAGAAGAAATCAAAAGAGAAATCAAAAACTTTCTGGAAGTAAATGAGGATAACAACACAACACATCAAAACTTATGGGATACAGCAAAAGCAGTGTTAAGAGGAAAGTTTATAGCAATAGGTGCCTACATCAAGAAATTGGAAAGGCACCAAATAAATGAGCTTTCAATGCATCTCAAAGATCTAGAAAAACTGCAGCAAACCAGATCCAAATCTAGTAGGAAAAGATAAACAATTAAAAGCAGAGAAGAAATCAATAGAATTGAATAAAAAAATTACAAAAAATCAGAGAAAGAAAGAGCTGGTTTTTTGAAAAAATAAACAAAATTGACACCCCATTGGCCCAACTAACTAAAAAAAGAAAAGACCCAAATCAATAAAATCAGATATGAAAAAGGAAACATAACAATAGACACCACAGAAATAAAAAGAATCATCAGAAATTACTACAAAGAGTTGCATGCCAGCAAACAGGGAAATCTATCAGAAATGGATAGATTCCTGGACACATGCAACCTACCTAAATTGAACCATGAAGACACAGAACACCTAAACAGACCCATAACTGAGACAGAAATTGAAGCAGTAATAAAGGCCCTCCCAAGAAAAGCCCAGGACCAGATGGATTCACTGCTGAATTCTACCAGACATTTAAAGAAGAACTAACTCCAATTCTTCTCAAACTATTCAGAACAACCAAAAGAGAGGGAATCTTCCCAAATTCTTTCTATGAAGCCAGCATCACCTTAATCCCTATGCCAGAGAAAGATGCAGCAATGAAAGAAAATTACAGACCAATATCCCTGATGAACACAGACGCAAAAATCCTAAATAAATTTCTGGCCAATAGAATGCAACAACACATCAGAAAGATCATTCATCCAGACCAAGTGGGATTTATCCCTGGTATGTAGGGATGATTCAATGTGTGCAAAACAATCAACGTGATATACCACTTTAACAGACTGCAGAAGAAAAACCATATGATTATCTCAATAGATGCAGAGAAAGCATTTGATAAAATACAACACCCTTTCATGATGAAAACTCTAAGCAAATTGGGTATAGAAGGAACATTCCTCAATACAATCAAAACAATTTAAGAAAAAAACCACAGCCAACATCCTATTCAATGGGGAAAAGTTGGAAGCATTTCCACTGAGATCTGGTACCAGACAGGGATGCCCACTCTCACCACTGCTATGCAATATAGTTCTGGATGTTCTAGCCAGAGCTATTAGGCAAGAAAAAGAAATTAAAGGGATACAAATTGGGAAGGAAGAACTCAAACTATCCCTCTTTGCAGATGATATGATTCTTTATCTAGGGGATTCAAAGAACTCTACTAAGAGACTATGGGGGCTGGCGCTGAGGCTCAATAGGCTAATCCTCCACATTGTGGTGCCGGTACACCGGGTTCTAGTCCCGGATGGGGCACCAGATTCTGTCCCGGTTGCCCCTCTTCCAGGCCAGCTCTCTGCTGTGGCCCAGGAGTGCAGTGGAGGATGGCCCAAGTCCTTGGTTCCTGCACCCCATGGGAGACCAGGATAAGCACCTGGCTCCTGGATTTGGATCAGCGCAGTGCACCGGCCACAGCGTGCCAGCCGTGGCGGCCACTGGAGGGTGAACCAATGGCAAAGGAAGACCTTTCTCTCTGTCTCTCTCTCTCTGTCCACTCTACCTGTAAAAAAAGAGAGAGAGAGAGAGAGAGAGAGAGAGAGAGACTATGGGAACTTGTAGAAGAGTTTGGCAAAGTAGCAGGATATAAAATCATTGCACAAAAATCAACAGCCTTTGTATACACAGGCAACGCGACAGTGGAGAAAGAACTTCTAAGATCAATCCCATTCACAATAGCCAGAAAAACAAGCAAATACCTTGGCATAAACTTAACCAAGGACGTTAAAGATCCTTACGATGAGAATTACAAAATCTTAAAGAAAAAAATAGAAGAGGATACCAAAAAATGGAAAAATCTTCCATGCTCATGGATTGGAAGAATCAATATCATCAAAATGTCCATTCTTCCAAAAGCAATTTATACATTCAGTGTGATACCAATCAAAATACCAAAGACATTCTTCTCAGATCTGGAAAAAATGATGCTGAAATTCATATGGAGAAACAGGAGACCTTGAATAGCTAATGCAATCTTGTATAACAAAAAAGAAAAAGCTGGAGGCATCACAATACCAGGTTTCAGGGCATACTACAGGGCAGTTGTAATCAAAATAGCATGGTACTGGTACAGAAACAGATGGAAAAACCAACGGAACAGTATAGAAACAGTAGAAATCAATCCAAACATCTACAGCCAACTTCTATTTGATCAAGTATCTAAAACCAATTTCCGGAGCAAGGAGATTCTATTCAACAAATAGTGCTGGGAAAACTGGATTTCCACATGCAGAAACATGAAGCAAGACCCCTACCTTACACCTTACACAAAAATCCACTCAACATGGATTAAAAATCTAAATCTACAACCTGACACCTTCAAATTATTAGAGAACATTGGAGAAACCCTGCAAGATATAGGTACCAGCAAAGACTTCTGGGAAAGCACCCCGGAAGCACAGGCAGTAAAAGCCAAAATTAATAATTGGGATTGCATCAAATTGAAGGTTTTTGTATGGCAACCGAAAGAATGGGAAAAATATTTGCAAACTATGCAACAAATAAATGTTTAATAACCAGAATCAACAAAGAGATCAAGAAACTCCACAACAACAAAACAAATAACCCACTTGAGAGATGGACCAAGGACCTCAACAGACATTTTTCAAAAGAGGAAATAAAAATGGCCAACATGTGAAAAAATGTTCAAGATCACTAACAATCAAGGAAATGCAAATCAAAACCACAATGAGGTTTCACCTCACTCCAGTTAGAATGGCTCACTTACAGAAATCTACCAACAACAGATGCTGGTGAGGATGTGGGGAAAAAAGGACGCTAACCCACTGTTGGTGGGAATGCAAACTGGTCAAGCCACTATGGAAGTCAGTCTGGAGATTCCTCAGAAACCTGAATATAATGCTACCATACAACCCAACCATCCCACTACTTGGAATTTACCCAAAGGAAATTAAATTGACAAACAAAAAAGCAGTCTGCACCTTAGTGTTTATTGCAGCTCAATTCACAATAGCTAAGACCTGGAATCAACCTAAATGTCCATCAATAGAAGACTGGATAAAGAAGTTATGGGATATGTACTCTATAGAATACTATACAGCAGTAAAAAAATGAAATCTGGTCATTTGCAACAAAATGGAGGAATCTGAATACATCTTGCTAAGTGAATTAAACCAGTCCCAAAGGAACAAATATCATATGTTCTCCCTGATCGGTGACAACTAACTGAGCACCTAAAAGGAAACCTGTTGACGTGAAATGGACACTGTGAGAACGAATGACTTGATCATCCCTTGTCCTGACTGTTGAGAAACAATTTACTATTTTATTCCTTTTAGTAATTTTTTTGTCCTTCTTAATACTATTGGTTGAACTCTGTAAATAACACACAATTATTCTTAGGTATTTAAATTTAACTGAAAAGTGATCTCTGTTAAATATAAGAGTGGGAACAAGAGAGGGAGGAGATATACAATTTGGGACATGCTCAACTGACTTGCCCCAAATGGTAAAGTTAGAAACGTTCCAGGGGATTCCAATTCAATCCCATCAAGGGCATGTACCAATGCCATCTCACTAGTCAAAGTGATCAGTTTTAGTTCATAATTGATCATAATGATAGGATTAAGAATCAAAGGGATAAACAAGACTA
Organism: Oryctolagus cuniculus; assembly: GCF_051225735.1. Classification (NCBI taxonomy): domain Eukaryota; kingdom Metazoa; phylum Chordata; class Mammalia; order Lagomorpha; family Leporidae; genus Oryctolagus; species Oryctolagus cuniculus. Next base: position 48,374,672 of record NC_142880.1, read on the forward strand.
GTGTCTGCTAATACTCATAGAATTAAAAAGGAGAGAACAATCCAACATGGGAAGTGGGATACACAGCAGACTCATAGAATGGCAGATGTCTAAACAGCACTCTGACCTCAGAAGCAGCCCTTAAGGCATTCAGATCTGGCTAAAAAAAGCCCATGAGAATATTTCAGGCATGGAAAGCCAAGACACTGTGGCAAAAAAAAAAAACAAAACAAAAACAAACAAACAAACAAACAAAAAAAAACAAACAAAACCTGGCCTAAATGAAAGATCTCTGTGAGTGAGATCCCAGTGGAAAGAACGGGCCATCAAAGAAGGAGGTACCTTTCTCTGAAGGGAGGAGAGAACTTCCACTTTGACTATGACCTTATCTAAATAAGATCGGAGTCAGTGAACTCAAAAGGCTTCCATAGCCTTGGCACCTCATGACAAGAACCTAGGGTGATTACTGATGTCATAAGCAAGAGTGTCAACAACAGGAGTCACTGTGCACTTACTTCTCATGTAGGATCTCTGTCTTTAATGTATTGTACAATGTGAATTAAGGCTATAACTAGTACTCAAACAGTATTTTACACTTTGTGTTTCGGTGTGGGTGCAAACTGTTGAAATCTTTACTTAATTTATATGAAATTGGTCTTCTGTGTATAAAGACAATTGAAAATGAATCAATGCGAATGGTATGGGAGAGGGAGCAGGAGATGTGAGGGTTGTGGGTGGGAGGGAAGTTTTGGGGTGAAAAAGCCATTGTAATCCATAAACTGTACTTTGGAAATTTATATTTATTAAATAAAATCTAAAAAAAAAGAAGGAAGTGAACAACCATTTAAATTAATGCGTTTATTCCTAAGGTGCATTGTGTTCACACATCCATGTTCACCAGCATATCTTCTGCTTTGACTTTATGTTAATATTTATAAAGTGAAGTGAAGGAATTAGTATTTTATAACATGTGTGTAGATGTGAATGTGCATGTGTGTTTTGCATGTTCCACATACTAGACTAGGTGCTGAAAAATGTTGGCTTACTGAAGTTGTTTTATGATCACTTCCCAATTAAGAATATTAAGACTGGCCGGCACCGCGGCTCAACAGGCTAATCCTCCACCTGTGGTGCCAGCACCCTGGGGTTCTAGTCCTGGTTGGGGCGCCAGATTCTGTCATGGTTGCCCCTCTTCCAGGCCAGCTCTCTGCTGTGGCCCAGGAGTGCAGTGGATGATGGCCCAAGTGCTTGGGCCCTGCACCCCATGGGAGACCAGGATAAGCACCTGGCTCCTGCCTTTGGATCAGCGTGGTGTGCCGGCCATGGTGGCCATTGTCAGGTGAACCAACGGCAAAAGGAAGACCTTTCTCTCTGTCTTTCTCTCTCTCACTGTCCTCTCTGCCTGTCAAAAAAGAATAAGAATATTAAGACTTATAGCACTTAAGTAGCTTGCCTGAGAGATGAGATCTGAAGCCAATTGTTTTTGAGTACCATGTTTTTTTCTAATTGAATTTAAATAGACCTGGGTGTGAAACCCAATGCTTTTATTTCTTTGATATTGGTCCTTGAGATTTGAGTTATTTAATCTCATAAAGTTTCAGGTCTCTGAGTGTTGAATGAATATGAAAGCTGTCTGAGCTTTAGTAATAAGCATATGAGCTTGAAAAAAAAAGCCTGAAAACTCTTCCTGATTCACAGTAAGCCCTTAAAATGTGCTAATAACTGTTTTTTGATATATAAGCATACCATTTCAGCATGCATGTGATTCAGTTCTATTTTTAATTCATGTTCCTTTCTTTATCTACAAAGTTTAAAGGTGAAATTAGGTATTCATTTTCTTTATTACATGTATTATACTATTCTGAAGTTAAAAATTAAGTGTTTATATGATGATTATCAACCATAAATAATGTTTAGGAGAGAGGTGATTTTTCCCATATTATCATTATTTTTCTACGTGCTTAGAAAAATCAAAATCTTGCATATTTTAAATAAGCTATTAGTTTTTATGACATAAGAAGCCTACAATCTAATTGCTGATTCTCCTGTCTTGCAAATGAGGAAAAACTCTAGAAACAACCTCCACAAAGATGGGTTCCTTTTTTTAATGGCTGGAAAATTTTATTTTGATGCATTTATTTGTAGTAAATAAAAAGAATATAAGGAGATTATAGAAAATTTCCATCACTGTTAGCTTTGGGATTCGCAAGGAGAGAAGGCCTACACTTCCAGGAATGGAGAGTCCCTACTCACATTTCCTGGAACTAAAAGTCCTTGTCAAGGTTCCGTGATGCCTAAAGGTCAAACAGTGAGGATCAGACCTGCCTCAACCTTTAACACCCACGCCCTGTATCTATAAAAGGAGCCCTCCCAACCTCTGATGTGCCACTTGCCCTGGCCCCTGCCCTTTTGGGACCAGGGAGCCTCGCCTGGGAGCAGAATCCCAATAAAGGCCTGTATATTGGTTCATCTGGCTGCGAAGATTTGTTATGCAATGGACACCTTGCAATCACTTATTTTGTTATCAATCACACAGACCTACAAAAAGAAAATTAAATCTACTATCTTCAAAATGTCACTAAATTTTGAGATATTAATAGAATCACCTACATTAATTATCTAATTTTCTGAGTTTACAAAGTAAAGGTTTTTACATTTACTATCTGAAATCTCATTGAGATTTTATTTACAATTTGTTATGCATATTTCCACTTATTGCTCTATCTTTTTTATGTTACTTTACAACTTTCAGCAATTAGGGAATAATGTAGGCATCATGTTGTATAATATTATCCTTCCAAAGTTTGAATTTAAAGCAGTATCTCCTGGTTTCAATAACATCCCCTTGGACATTCCAATTAACTCTTTTTGGCCACTAAAATATAAAGTTTAGAATTCTAACAAAAAATTAAATGGATATAAAGTAACAAAACAAGCTAATGTATTCCAGAGTATTAGTAGATTACTCGCAGATATGTTTACTTGAGGAATTTGCCATATTGTTAATATAATTGCTGCACTGTGGTTCTATAAACATAAAGGCTTTTCAGTTGATATATCTCTGTTGGGAATATTTAAGTTTTTATATCCATTTTTCAAATAATTAAAAGCAAATTATTTAGGGCTAAATTTTTAACCTTAATATGTTTGTTATTACTAGGTTCTATTATCTGCTTTTAAGAGTTTATAATAATTTATTATTATAAAAGATATAAAGCTGTTCATGAAAATCAATAAATATGAAATAATAAAATTGGATATAAAAGGAAAAAATAGATTTCCCGGCATCCCTTGACACTAATTCTACTTTTCACACAAAACATGACAATGTCTATGTAGTTCTGGAGATAAATAATATTTATGTTCTATTATATGGGAATTTTATAATTATATTTGCAGTGATAAAAATGCACTTTATATCTACTTCTAACCTATCATTTTAACTACCACATACCATACTATTGCAAAAACACACAGTAATGTTAATATTTTATTATTGAAAAAATATATATACTATACACTTGAAAGGCATACACCCTTCTAAATCAGTATACAATAGTCTTTTGATTCAAAAGATTACTTTCAAAGCCACAAGTTATACTAAAGTTTAGTTTATTAGCTGATGAGACAGAAGTATTGTATGTCACACATAAAATAAAAGCAGTCTGGTTGTATTTTTCCATTATCATGGTTTTATATATATCTGCAGATAACTAAGCTAACCTGTGGTCAAGTACGGAGAATAAGGATTGACTATAGTTTCACCCACTTCATGTTAATTTTGTACAGCACACAAGTAGAAAAATTCTTCATTGCATATTTCGTCCTTCCTGCAGAGAAAATCTGTTAACCAATTAGCAATGGTTTTGGTGTCACCTTGATCTGAGTTTAAGTCTGAGTTCTGCCACTCCCTAGTAGGCTATGTAAGCAAGCTGAATTTTTGCTAAACTCCAAGTTCTCATGCATGAACACAGCATAATAACTACTTAGGAAAACACATTATATGGAATAATATCTCCAATAACCCAGTCTGTGTCAATCGGAAATGCAATCACTAATGATAGTGTTCTCAGTAATGCAGCAACTGTTCTCACTCTTTTCTTTGGGCATGGAAATGAAACTTTTGGGAGGGCATCTGCCTGTAGGGCTGGTCAGCATGGATTCACAAGTGCACACAAACATTCAAGAAGGAGGGTCATGAGGTCTTAAAGCCCTTCTGTTTCACATGAATTATAAGAGCTATATTGAACCGTTCTCAGATTTTCTCAATTTACAATCATCTGTCTTGGAATCCAACCTTTCTGTATTTATCATGTGCAGTACAAACCATGGCATAGCAGGATATTGCCGCTTTGGTGCTGAATTAGGCTGCAAGTATTCCCTTCTTATTTTCCAACTGCAATACTGTCTCACTCTGTTAACATTGTGAAAATCCATTTCTAATTTACCGATCGTCCAACAGTTAATAAAATAAAAAAATTGAGAATTTGGACAATGGTCTCCATGATGTAATTTGAGCTAAATGGAACAAATGTGCTCTTTTCCAACAACCAACGGCAAACAATGACCTTTGAGACTATTGAAAACTTAATTTGCAAGCAGAATTAGAGATATCCAGTATGACATTGTCTATGTTCCCAATCTTTCCATATTCCATTTAATTTTACTGAAAAGTAATGAGTCAGTGCCTTTTCTCATAAAACTAAGAGATGTTCATATTAGTCTATTTGGGATATCATAATGGAATTCCATATACTAAGTGGATTAAATAGCAGAATGTCATCTTTTCATAGTTCTGGACATTAACATCTCCAGTTTATTCGTTTTCATGTTAAGGGCTCACTGTCTGGCTTGTAGATGGCCAACTTCTTCTGTCTCATATGTCCTTTCCTCATTGTTCTGAGAGGGATATGGAGAGAGGGGGCAAAGAGGAGAGAAAGGGAGAAAAACAGGGGAGAAGGGGGATTTTGGAGTTTCTTCTCATAAGGACATGAATTTTATAACATCAAGACCCCATCCTACAAACTCATTCAATCGTAAAGTACTTCCTTAGAGTCTCATCTCCAAACACAGCCACACTAGGTTGTAGGACTTCAACACACGAATTTAGAGGTGACATAAAATTTAGTATATAATAAACGTTTTTCTAGAATCTAAATTACACATGAGTGACTCCCAGAAGCTAGAGAAATGATCCAAGTATCTTTTTTTTTTTTTTTTTTTGACAGGCAGAGTGGACAGTGAGAGAGAGAGAGACAAAGGTCTTCCTTTGCTGTTGGTTCACCCTCCAATGGCCACCGCGGTTGGCGCACTGCGGCCGGCGCACCGCGCTGATCCGATGGCAGGAGCCAGGTGCTTCTCCTGGTCTCCCATGGGGTGCAGGGCCTAAGGACTTGGGCCATCCTCCACTGCACTCCCTGGCCACAGCAGAGAGCTGGCCTGGAAGAGGGGCAACTGGGACAGAATCCGGCGCCCTGACCAGGACTAGAACCCGGTATGCTAGTGCCGCAAGGCGGAGGATTAGCCTAGTGAGCCGCAGCGCCGGCCCCAGGTATCTTTTACTGTGCTACAATGGAAGGGAGCAGGGGCAAAGAACCATTGAAAGAGATCTCATGAACAAATGGAATCACTGCTTGGAAATCTCAGCAAATCTTCATTTTCACAGGAGAGGGTGCATGCTCAGGTGAGCACCTTGTCTATAACATGGACTTGTAAGTGTGGGAGTGTGTCAGGTGGATAGCATGCCTTCCTGCACCCACTGTGGCTCAACAGAGGAAGAAATACTGCACCTAGAATCACATAAACTCAGCAGACTTAATAAAACTGAACTGTTACTGTCAAAAGAGAAAGTTCTAAATTGCCTAAAGCAAGTAACGTGACAACTATAGTACTAGTTCTATAATGGTAGTATGTGGGAGAATTTTTTTTCTCAATCTGCAAAATCATAAAAGAGAACACTGTTAAACACTGAAAATCTCTATATGGTAGGAACAGAATCAGCAAGGTAGGTACAGTACTCAATATTCCTACCACCCCCCAAATGGAACTGTCCACAATTGAGCAACTCATAGAGAAGAAAGCATACACAAACACACAGAAATAAAAACTATTTGAGATCCAGTTCTCTTCTAATACGTTATTTAAAAAAAAATCTAAAAGACTGAAAACTGCTTTGGCAAGATTATGAGGGAAGGTGCTTATAGTTTTATAAAATAAGCCAATTTTTCATAGGGAAATTTATCTATTTTTACCAAAATTAAACATTTTATATTGAATATATTCTACTTATGGGAATTGAACCTATTAATTAAGAGATATCATTTAATACTGGAAACAAGAAAAAATATAGGCACATTCTGTTTTATAATATGAACTTCTTTATATTTCATCACATGCATAGGAAAGGACCTATGTAAAATTTATGAAAAATTTGGGGCCGGCGTGGTGGCACACTAGGTTAATCCTCCGCCTGAGGCGCTGGCATCCCATATTGGCACTGGTTCGAGTCCGGCTGTTCCTTTTCCAATCCAGCTCTCTGCTGTGGCCTGGGAAGGCATTGGAGGATGGCCCAGGTGCTTGGGCCCCTGCACACACATGGGAGACCAGGAAGAAGCTCCTGGCTCCTGGCTTCGGATCGGCACAGTTCCGGCCATTGCGGCCATTTGGAGAGTGAACCAACAGAAGGAAGACCTTTCTCTCTGTCTCTCTCTCACTGTCTGTAACTCTATCTCTCAAATAAATAAATAAAATTTAAAAGAATTATGAAAATTTTACACTAAATTAAAATAAAATGCTTTGTTAAATTTGCCAGTTATTTCAGATGACTAGTTAAAAGGATCATGCCAGCTCCATGCAATGGAATATGAGGCTGTCCTTTATTATTGGGTATGAAATTACATATAACATATATTTTAAATGAAGATAACATTTTAGAATAATACACTTAATGTGCTATTAATTTTAAAGAGGATGAAATAAGAATTTATATCATTTTAATCACAAATATCTTAAAAGAATATACAATCATTAAGTAAACTGAAAATAGCTATTTGTAAAAGTTAAGCGTGGGAATGGGAGAGGAAGAAGGAAGAGGGATAGGAGTGTAGGTGGCAGGGAGGGTAGGGTGGGCAGTATTTCTATGTTCCTAATTCCCTATATATGAAATATATGAAACTTGTATAACAAAATTTAAAAGTTTAAAAAAAAAAGAATATATGATAAATCTACAGCAACTCCTAATTGGAGGAGGTTGAGAGACAAGTAGAATACATTGGATAGCCTTTCTTCTGAATACATTTATTTTCAATTTATATATGTAACTTCTATTTATTTTTGTTTATTTAAAGGCAGAACAAAGAGTTTTTCCTTCCACTGGTTCACTTCCCAAATATGCAAAGTAAGGACCAAAGTAAGGACCTAGGAACATAATCCAGATCTCCCATGTGGGTGGCAGGAACCCAAGTATTTGAGCCATCATCTGCTGCTTCCCAGGGTCTGCGTGAGCAGAGCCAGGAATCAAACCAGGCACTCTGATACAGGATGTAGGTTCCTCTAGCAGCATCTTAAGCACTGTGCCAAATGCCCATCCTGGTTTTTTAGTGTTTTTGTAAACACTATATTATGCATAAATAATTAACAAATCTTAGAATAAAAAAAGACTGCTTGGCACCTCCCCCTCTCCTTCTGCTCATGCATCCATGTGTGTAAATAATTCCAAACACATGACAGAAAATGAAGCATCTGGTGCTGGAGGTATTGTGCTGTTTCCAGCTGTGCTTGATCCTCAAAATGCAATATGCTTTCTAGTAGTAATGGTTTAATAATCACTACCCTTTTTAGCTACAAAAGATAAACTTGTATGCTGATTTAATGCCACTAAAATAAATATGATCTTATCAACAATTATGTAAATTAAGAAGTTGCTCTATTTGGAAAGTCAGGCTTGGAACTAAGAACTAAGGCTATAAAGCCTTACCTCTTTCAATCTCACAACTCAGGTAAGTTATTTTCAAGGTGGTTTTTAGACAAATGAAAGGAGTTAGTGTATAGTGACAGAAAAAGGAAGTTATTCTTTAATGAGAAGAATTAAATTTGCTTAAAGACAAAGGAAAGCTCATAGCAAAAGATTTTCCTGCTAATTGTCTGAAGCTTCCAGTTTGTTTCCATAAATATGTTAAGTTAAATCATGACATTTGTTAGAAGAAAAAGTAATGAAAAGTAATTGAGTCAGTGTGCAGACTTTAGAATATGCTACTTAAATTAGATCTATATACAGGAAGAATCATTGGGAGCTAATCGGTAATGGAAATTGCCAGACCCCACTCCAGACCTAGTCAATGTCTACAGATAGGGCCACGTGTCTATGATTTACCAGAATCAACAGAACACTGTAATATTCATTAATATTTATGAAATATTTCCTGGAGACTTTATACTCTTGAGATGAACAGATATCCTACAAATGATGCTGCAAATCAGGAGCCACTTTCTATCAAGAAAATATAAGACTGGGCACATCACCACTTCTAATGATGGCCAATTGTACATTTTCCCAATATTAAATTCTTCTGCAGCATATGGGCTTCAAAGATGAGGTGACGGGTATAAGGGTTATTTGAAAACCAATTATGGGCTGAATTTGTCTCTCCCAAATTCTTATCATGAAATTCCAATTCTTGGTACCCACTGTAAATGTATTTGGAGACAAAGTCTTTGAAAAGTTTATTTAATTAAAAGAAAGCAGTTAGAGTGGACTCTAATGCAATCTTAGTGGTGTCCTTATAAAAAGAGAAAATTGGAGCCAGAGTTCTGTCTTAGCAAGTTAAGCCTCTGCCTGGGATACTGGCATTCATATGGCACCTGTGGCTGCTCCACTTCCAATCCAGCTCCCTGCTAATGCATCTGGGAAAGCAGCAGAAGATGGTCCAGTTTCTTGGGTTTTCTTGCACCCACGTAGGAGACCTAGAACTCTGTAACTCTCCCTTTCAAATGAATAAAAAATAAATATTTTTTAAAGAGGAAAATGAAGAAGATAAGGAAAACCAAGGAGACGAGACCCAGGGTCAGCAGCCACCTCAGTGTGGGTACCGCTGCAACTTCAATTACCGACGCAGACGCCCAGATAACCCTAAACCACAAGATGGCAAAGAGAAAAAAAGCAGCAGATCCACCAGCTGAGAATTCGTCTTCTCCCAAGGCTGAGCAGGGCGGGGCTGAGTAAATGTCCCCTTAACATCTCTACCATCATCCGGTTTAGTCATCCAGCAAGAAGAAATGAATATAAAATTCCAGCAATAAGAAATGAACAAAAGATTGGAGCTGAAGACCTTAAGTGCTTGCTTTTTGACCATTGACCAGATTACTAGAACTATCTGTATTATCTATGCAGCATGGGGTTAAAAAAATAAATAAAAAGGAAATTTGTTCTTCTATGTGAAGAGGCAGCAAAAAGACAGCCAGCTGATTCCCAGGAGAGCCAGGAGGAACCAACTCTGGTGGAACTTAAGTCTTAGACTTCCAGTCTACAGAACTGTGTGACAATGAATGCCTGTTATTGAAGGCACACAAGCTGTGACATTTTGTTATAGCAACTCTAGCAAACTAACACAACCACCAACTCAATCTTTTTTTTTTTTTTTTTCTGGAAGTAACACAATAATTACTTCATTAAGAATTTGGTTGGAGTTAATTTATTTGCCACTAACTGCACCAACTAGAAAGCATAAATTAAATTTAAAATTTACATAATGTGTTTTAAGATTATTTTTCTGAGATTTATCTGCCATTTATGAGTCACATGACTTCAATGTAGTAAATTAACTTTTGTAGTTTTAGATTCTTCAGTGAAGATGATGAAACATAGCCAACATAAACCTGATACTAGGACCATAAAAATAATAAGGAGGAGGGAGCTGGCATTGTGGCACAGTGGGTTAATCTGCTGCTTGTGACACTGACGTCCCATATCACAGCACAAGTGGAGACCTGGCTGCTCCACTCTGATTCAGCTCCCTGTTAATGAGCCTGGGAAAGAATGGTGTAAGTGCTTGGGCCCATGCAAGCCACATGGAAGGCTAGGATGTATTTTCTGGCTCCTGATTTCCGCCTGACCTACCCTCAACTCTTGTATATATATTGGGAGTAAACCAGTGGATGGAAGAAATTTTTTTTCCTGTATCTCCTCTCTGTCACTTTGCCTTGCAAATAAATCTTGTTAAAAATCTAATGATGCCTTTAAAGCACATGGCATAATATTTGGGATATAGAACTATTCCAACATACTCATATCTGCCTGGTGAAGTGTTAATGACAAACACATATCGGCTACTTTGGATACTGCATTCAAGATAAAGATATTTAAATAACACTGACTTGCAAATCATGATTTTATTCATGATTAAATTGGGTATCTGACCACCTTCACCAAAATTTCAGAAATAGAATCTTTGCTAATAAGGCAGTTTCCGAAAATACCTTTGAATGTCTCTTAAACAATCTTAAGGAATTCAAACTCAGTATTACATCTTATGCCTTTGTTAGATCATGGAAATAAAAATTACATATGAGAAATATCATTTTCTCAGTTAAAGAAACCAATTCTCAGTATGAAATCTTTTTTCAAAATTGTAATAATTTTAATGCATAGAAATTCTCAGAAATCTAAGCGGTATAATAGTTACATTAGTTAAATGGTGTCAAGAGATGACCTGGTGAGAGTTCAAGATCTGCAGCAACACTTTGTTGCATGCTTTTCAATACTTTCACCTTTCCAATGTATAACAATACTCAGAGGTAAGGGTTGCATTGGCATAGATAAGACGTTTAGGTTTGTTATAAACTCCTTAAGGGATCTTTTTGATAACTCAATCAATAAACCACCAAGTGAAGTGGTAACTAAAATAGTAGCATTATCACGGCAAATCAAGGCATATCACAATTCCAAAGACTCCTTTTTATTTATTTCTCTCATAGGTAAAGCAGGTCAGCTGTGGATGGGGCATGCCCTTTGATTAGTCAGCATGCACATGAAAGACAGTCATTAACGATCTCGAGAAAACAGCTAACTTTTATGTGGATCCATCCCACCCTCGTCAGTAAGGCTCCAGATATCAAAATGTAAGGGACAGAAATCAGAGCACATGGTTGATACAGCACTGGAGTCAATTTCCCCTATCTACTGCCTGAACCCACTACAGATGGGTGAATTCCAAGTGACTGCAACCTCTTGCACCCCTGGGAGTGCTTAAATCTGCCAGGGGGATATCCAGAGGAAGACCACACTGAGCCCCCACCAAGTTCCCCATGGGCATGCATAAGGAAGAGGGCAGCCATCTTACTGGACATCAAAGTGTTTCCACTGAAAATAATCTTAAACTTCAGTTTTATTGTTCCGTGAATTTTTTGAAGTATCCTTTTACTCTGGTCATTGTGTTGCAATCACTGTGTCAAATGTCACCTAAGCAGTGTCTTGTTATCTCATTTTGTATCTCATGATTATCTGCCACTCTGGTGGGTGTCAGCTCAGCCATTCTGCCATACACACAAATTTGGCTGTGTGACAAAGTGCACAGACAATGAGAGAATGTTCACCTATAGAAAATACTCTTTTCTTTAGGCCCCAGGAGGGACAAGGCTCAAGTATTTTCTTCATATTGCTAGATCCCCAGTTAGATCAAGCCATAGTTGCCCACAATGAGCAGCTCCACGAGACATTACATGCCTGGTTTTCTCTCCTGCCCTGGGTCATTCTTCCCATTGCCTACACACGTTCTTTAGGATCAATTCACAGAATAAACTATCTGAATACAAGCCCTTTTAAAAAAGGCACAATTTTTGCAGGAATCCAGAATAGGACTCTAAATACACTGGTTATTTTTGAAGGAAAAATGAAATAATTTATGTAAAATACCAAGCACAGCCCTGGCAAATTATAGCTCCCCATAGTCTTTTAATTCTTGATCCTTTCTTTCTCTTTCAATTTGAAAGGCTGCTTGATGTGCATTCTACAGTTAGATGAACAAGAAATAAAGCTTTTGCTGTAAAAAAAAAAAAAAAAACACAAAACTTAAGCTCTACTTTAATATTCAAAGTAGTCAAATGCTGGTAAATGCTAGCCAGGCAAATTAGAAGTAAGTTTGGTATTTCACCCTTCTCAAGGTGACAAGTGTGGGATGTGGTAAAGGAGTACTGAGTGTCAGGTACTCAGGAAGTAATCTCCGGCTGGGGCAACCATCTCTGCTTGTACCCAGTGACAATCCCATATCTCCAGTCAGCCTCTGAACCTGTCTCAGCGCCCAGCAGAATGTCTGGGGGAAGGGAAGTATAGTTATCTCTGCCACTTTCCATACATGATAGGAGATAGATAGTGGGGGAGTTTGACCTTAATCTTCTTTGCTCTGATGCAGTTTTGCCACTGAGTTGGCTTGTTGGTTTTCTGGCTTTCCTTCCTGCCCTGGGCCACTGGATACAACTTATTTTCCCAGGCTCCAACTAAAGAACAGACTGAATTCTCTTTGCCTTTGACTCATCTTCTAGCTGCACATATTTCATAGAGCACACGCACAGGTAACAGGCATTGGGATGATTTTTCAGAGATCTTACTCATCTCTAACTTTATTCTTCCCCTTTTGCTCTTCTCCCTGACTCAATAGCATCTTTGTGGAATCTGGGTATTAGAAACAACAACTACAACAACAACCTCATGGTTTAAGGCATAACCTTGCAGATTAAAAGTCTCCAGTGTTGCTTTTGAAAACAGAAACCAAGTCTCTAAAAAGGCACAAAGCATTTCCTCCCTACAAACCTAACTATGCCTTGAGGCGTTTCTATAATAAAACTCTGAGAGCAATCAGCCTGGATGGGGATTGTGCACCAGGAACACATAATCAGTATAATCAAATTATTATCCTGTCAAGAAGGAAATGTGTCCTTACAAAACCCAGCATCAAGGAAAACCCAGCAGGCTTTTAGTGATGGTGCAACTGAGCCTCAGCACATAAGAAAGAAAATCTTAGTTCAGCGTCACAGAAGGTGAAGAATCGAGGATGGCACTTGGAAAAAGGAAGGCAAACCACGAAGTTGTGTCAGATAATGAAAGGAAGGAATAAAGCACTCCAGGTGCAAAGAAAAGATGACTCAATCGCAGATAATCTGGATAACTCAAGTTCATCAAGTCAGCAGGGTAGCCATTAAAGTGCCTGGAAAATGGGCACAAAAGAACCCCCTCTTCTTGGGGCAGGATTTCTTAGTAGGGCATTCACATCCTATTTTGCACAGGACAGTCTACTATAATACTATTATTATATTTTTCTATTCCTAAAAGTATCTGGATTTGGGCATTAAATTATATATTCATTCTACCCAAGACAGTTTAACCACAAATATATTTAGGGGATTAGAGAAAAACAGAAAAACACACTTAGCCAACACTGATATCCCTGAAGAAAACATTTATGTAATATATATATTAAAACTCAGCAATGTCACCCTATGTTTAAGCAGTAAACAGGCTAATCATCATGCCAATTTTCAAAAAGTAATTTGAGTTGTTCGAATAACAGTGTATCTTGTGCCTTTTCCTCACATTAGCACTGTAACCCAAAATAGATCTGGTAGACAGTATACAAATTCAGTTGCTATTAATCTCATTCTACAATTCTGGAGAACAAATGGCCAATTATGAGCATCTAACAATTTGACCTTTTGGGATGATCCACCCATATGAACAGGGCACTCACTTTTCTATTACAGGCACAGTATATGATGAGTTGGCTTTTATTTATTTAACAAGAAAATTGCAATCTCGCTTTATAACATAAATATTCACTGAGTGGACTACTTATTTACATTTTATAGAATGAAGTGTTGCTCAGTTCTAGAATTGAAAATAAAGCCATTTGAGATCATTAAACTGTTATAATTTTGTCCTTTGACAAGAATAATAGCAATTTCAAGTTTTATTCTTCATACCTAATCTTTTCAATAGTCTTGTTACTTCCAATCTCTTTCTTCCTTTATCTCCAAATCACTGAATCGATATCAGTGAATTTTCCATAATTCTTCACACTATTCCTTTGAAACTTTAATAGTTCCTGTGCTGCAGAATGTTCCAGAAGGTAGCCATTATAAAGTGAAAGGGAATGTGTGTGTAGAAGTCCAGCAAAGACAAGAGAAGCAAGGTCCATTAAGCAGTGTCAAGGCAACTCTAAGATTGAGCTGGTTTCTTCTGTCTTTTCTCCCCAGACTTCTTTCTTCTCTTCAGGCATCAGCATATTATTGTTTTATTTGCGTATTCATAGTTTGAGCCTAAACCATGACAGGACCAACTCTACAACATTGTTTGGGACAATGTTTCAATTCTACAGTTTGAAAGTTCCTGAACACAGTCTGACTGGCTTGATCATTTCTTCTCCCACATTTAGGAGGAAGTCTGTAAAACTGTTATGCTGCCATAGATCACTGTTTGTCTCCCTGAAGGGACTGCTTACAGCTTTCCACTATCCTTTGGATGTCCCTTGTCACAGTAGAGCTAATGTCTTGTCTCATGGGTGAGACTATAAAGAACTTGGCCTCCTTGGACCATTTTATTAACAGTAAACTTATTTCTCAAACGTTGTCCTAGTTTTTTCTCTTCCTTTCCTTTTCCACCTCTCTACTTATTCCATCTTGTTTTCCTCTTCTCTATTTTCTACCCCATTTACCTTCTTTGTCTCCCTCCCTTCAACCCCAGTCCTGTCTCTGCTTCCTTTTTTTTCTTTGCTTTCTTTCCTTTATATCAGTTGTTCGTAGAGAAGTAGACTCATTTTTTTACATCCAGTCATGCAAACCAATTCATGAGGCTAGATCTTCACATTTTAGTTCCAATTTCCTGTCTGCATCTGGCTCAAACAGACCTACTCTTTCCTAAGAGGGAATTAACCTCATTTCAGGGGAAAGTTCCAGTTTGGTTTCAGATTAGAATGCTCAAAGCTATCCTTGCTACTGCATGGAGTCAGGTATAGCTAGGAGTCTTGGTCATATTGTCTTACTGCTGCAGTAATCCAGATTATGCTTTTCAATGGGTAGAGTCAAGTTCTAATGCATGACTCTATATATTTAACACTCTTTCCCAAAACAGTGCTCTATTAAAATGGTAAATTACATGGTTGCGATGGAATGAGAAGGCCATGCCAAGAAGGCCACTGACAAGCGAGCCTCAGTTACTCAGGAATGGCTTTGAAACCCACCTGGCAGCAGAGCCTTCCTGGCAACAGGCTGTGATCCGATGGCTTTGGAAACCACATGGCAAACAGAGCCTGCCTGGCAACAGGTTGTGATTGGATGGCTTCAGATACTGCCTGGCAACAGGCTGTGATTGGTTAGGGCATAAATCTCCCCTTGACCGGATTGGCTGCCGTGGCTATTTAAGCCACTGAACCAACTGAAATAAATGAGTCTGTGGGCTGCTAGCCTCTGGCCTGCTTTCAGCGACTCCTGGGGTCTGTGTGGTGACTCCATGCCTCTTGCCCGCACCACACTCCTCCTCTCAGAATGAATCCACCTCAACACATGGTCAGACCATGTTTTCCACCTAACAAAAGCTATTCTATCAAATTCCCTCAGTCAGGGGTATTTGAGCAGCCATCACAGAAAACAATGTCTTTATCAAGCTGTAAATTTCTTAATTTGGCAAGTTCTTTCCCTGACAGGCTTCTATGTCTCTTACATTGAAGCTAAACTCATCAGCCTGCTGATTATTATTTTTTTATGATCACACTGTTTTATTTCCTACCTCCACTCTTTTCTTCTTTTATTCTGCATTTGTCTATCTCAAACTTTATCTCTACTTCTTAAAAACAACTCTTTGTTTCCAAAGCCAGCCCCATGAATTCTTTTAGAAGAATACATGTAGGAACATTGCATTTGGATGTCGATGGATCAAGATTTGAACTTCTGTTCCATTCCTTATTAACTCAATGGGCTTGAACAGTGCTCCAAGTCGCAGTCTGCTCCTATACCTAATGAGGATAACATCTCCCCAGTAATGCTGTTTGAAGAATTTAATGAGGTAACTGCTTAGATAAAAACACCTGGCATACATTTGCACTGATTTTAATGATAACAACTCTATACAGAATTGCCACAATAAAACCTTGAATGTCATTTTATGACTTGTCATTAGAGGAGGCTTCGAGGATTAAATGGGATAATCCATTTCATAAACTACAAAGGAAGTTTATATATAAATCTATGACATTAGTTGTTTTATTTAATCTGTTACCAGACAACACTATATGAGTATTTACATTATCCAGGCTAAAGTGTTTGGTGTTGCTAATGAGAAGTTTTACTTAAATCCACTATTTTAGAAAATTCCTTGCTTTTCAAAAGATTACTTTTATTTGAAAGGCAAGTTGACGGTGGTTGGGATAAAGAAAGAGAAAGATCCTTCATCTACTTTTTCACCCCAAAGTGTGCAACAGAACCAGGACTGGTCAGGCCAGAACCAGGAGCCAGGAGCCAGGAGCCAGGAGCCAGGAGCCAGGAGCCAGGAGCCAGGAATCCCATCCAGCTCTCTGATTTGAGTGGCAAGAACCTAAACACTTGGGCTATCAAGCACCTGCTTTCACAGGCACATTAGCAGGAAGCTGTATCTGAATCAGGGAGATGGGACTTAAACTGGCACTCTCATATGGGATGTGGGCATCATAAGCAATGACTTAACACACTGTATCAAAGTAACAAACTTTCTTAAACAATTCTGTTTGTAGACCTCCTACCAACTTTGAGGTACTTTGGCCACTGTTTACAACAGCTGATCTGGCTTCTGTCAGCTGTGTTAGAACAGCTACTACATCAGTATTGCAATATCAGTGTTATAAATGTTGTTTATGTCATTTACTTCTAATTTTTCATGTAGAATGCCATTTTGCAGGTTTTAAGTTCGACAGAAAATGTCTTAACATTAACATACAGTACTCTGAACCAAGGTTGATACTTTGTCATTTTATAAACCAAATGACCATATTAGGAAGTGTGTTCTAGAAGTTAATGGAAAAGAACACATTATTAAAAAAACACATGGGGCCGACACTATGGCACAGTAGGTTAGGCCTCCATCCGTGGTGCAGTCATGCCATATGGCCACAAGACCTGGTTGCTCCACTTCTGATCCAGCTCTCTGCTGATGGCCTGGGAAAGCACTGAAAGATAGCCCAAGTGCTTGGGCCCCTGCATCCACATGGGGGAACCAGAAAAAGCTCTTGGTTCCTGGCTTCAGATTGCCACAGCTCCAGCCCTTTTGACCATTTGGGGAGTGAACCAGTGGATAGCAGAAGTCTCTCTGTCTCTCCCTCTCTCAGTAACTCTGCTTCTCAAATAAATAAATAAATGTTAAAAAAATGCATACAAATCAAAACTCTTTGCATTAAAATAAAACTCTTTAAAATTCCATTTCCAGTTGGTCTGACGAAGGTGTAAAACAGTGTGGCAAAACTATATTTACAGCGGTACTGGTACACACAGGCATTTCTTCTTTATTTTTTTTTCCACTTTAGCTCCCAAATATATGGAAGAACATGCAGTATTTTTCTTTCTGAGTATGACTTATTTCATTCAATGTGATGTCCTCTAGTTGCATCCATTTTGATGCCAATGGTTAAGAATGATCACTACAGCTGGCATTGTGGTATAATGGATAAAGCCATCATCCGCAGTAGCAGCATCCCATAGGGTTGCAGGTTTGAGTCCTGGCAGCTTCATTTCTGATCCATCTCTATGCTATGGCCTGGGAAAGCAGTATAAGATGGCCCAAGTCCTTGGGTCCCTGCACCCACGTGGGAAACCCAATGAAGCTCCTGGCTTCTGATTAGCCCAGTTCCAGCCATTTGGGGAGTGAACCAGCAGATGGAAGAACTCTCATTCTCTGCCTCTGCCTCTCTGCAACTCTGCCTTTAAAAAATACGTGAATATTTTAAAAATAAAAAAAGAATAATCACTATATACGTTCAATGTTCTGATTGTATTTAATTTAATATGAGAGAAATGGTCATCTTTCGATTTCATCATGTTTATAGTTTTTGCCTATATTACTAGGTTCTTTTTACTTGTTGAACTCTTTGTTTAGTGGAGCCTTTAGCCTTTGACTATATGGAAATTAAAAATATGTGATCCCAAAAACTAAGAAAGAGAGAATTGGAGAAGGGACTGGGAGTAAAAGAGAGAGGGAGGAAGGGAATATATTATATACTTTGAGTTATACCTATGACTACATTGATCTGATCTCTTTGTACTAATATTACATTGACATAAAAATAAAGTATCACATGGTTAACAAATCCACAAATTTTTTGAAGTATCCTTATAGTACACATTACACAATCTCTTAATTATACAATAATAACTCTTAGGTAAGTATGCCTTGATTTATAGCTCTTTTGATAATCAATAAACCACATGCCCTAATTTTCTTTTAGTCATAACTCCATGAGGAATGTCAGCATCAGTTTTCTCCCTTAGAGATCATGTAGGTATTGTCAAAAGTCTGGTGAATTTTCATTGTCCAAATATATGTTATTAATTATAGTTTGGAGGATATATTTTGTTGATCTAAATTCAGACCATCTTGTGCTATCTTAATACAATTTGGGGAGCACAGTTTTTGCTAAATATGCAAAAATCAGAAAGTTATTTTTGTACCCTTCTATATTTCTTGAATACCCTTAACATATCCTTTTGATAATAAAAGACATTTGGTTACAACAAATTTTGAGATCTATATGGTATTCTCTTAATGCAGCTGTGGAGTATTCTTGTGTTATTAGATTCCAAGTTTCCCAAAAGCTTGCATAGAATAAAATTTTTCCAACATAGCCAGACCTTACCAAGATAAACTTTATGTTTTCATTGTGCAAGAGATCTAGGCACTGTTAACCATTAATTGCTTCTACTTAAAGTGTCACAATATACAATGCTTAAAGGGTCAAAAAATACATAAAATAAGCAATGTGAATGTGGACAGGAAAGCTAGATGTTACATGATTTAAGGTTATGGCCATTATTGCTCTGCATAAGTACAAAAATAATGTTAACAATATACCTCTCTGGGTCAGATATTTATTTATCCTCATGGAGCACCTCCACTATATATTTTTCAGGCATTTTCCTTTTGTGTGCTTCTAACACAAAGCATAAATTTTAGATTTTGAGTTTATTATCATCATCACTATCTTTGCGTGACATTAATTGACTCCTATATCATACAGAAGAGACTAAACACTTAGCCTGTATAATTTCATTTTTGTAGTAATCCTATGGGATGAGTACTATTATTTTATCCATGCAAATAGAGAAGTTAAAAACTCATCAAAAGTTCAGTAATCTATGAATGGAAGAGTTGTCACTCCATCTGAGGATCTGGTTGCTTTACAGTTCAAGATCTTAACCTTACCACTTTCTTTAATTCAATATTGGTGAGAATAACAGCGTCTTCTCTATTCTCAGAAACTAAGGCACAGCCTGGTATAAAAGCAGGACTCAGTAAATATTAAGTAAACAAAGAACTTGTCCACTGCCTGTTTTAGTTTTGTAGTTTTATAAAAATCATATACTACTATGAAATCTGCTTTTATCTGTTCATAGTTATCACATCATGTGATTGCAGACTTACCAATTTGAGTAGACAGAGAACTCTCAGTTAAGCATAGATACAATAGAATATAAATATATCATAGATACAATGTAATAAAAACTAAACATGTAGTAATGTGAAAAAGTGTGGAAATAACAAATTGAAAATGAAATAAAGAAATAAAATGGAATCTTTAATGAAATTCCTGGCAATTGACCAAAAATTGAAGACAGAGATTTGAAGGCTTTGGGCATCTATTCTAAAAAGGATGCATTATCATTTGTGTATTTCATTCTGTCAAAATACAAAAAGTCATTTTTCCTGATACACTGAGAATGAATTTTCTTCCCAGTTTGCATAAATATTATGATGCAATCAGAATATGTATGTTGACAGGTAGTCTGGGGCATGCTCCCACTCTGAAGCACCATATTATGAAGTATAATTTACCTTAAAACCATAAAGAATTTGGAGAGTCTGCCCAAATCCAAATTTTTAACTTCTTTTGAAAAAATTGGAAGATCTGGTGAAATGTGATATATATTCAGTTTAGCCATGCCCTCTGCATGCTGAAGACTGCATGCTTGTTTAGAATGTTTGTTCTCATGGTTCCCATAGTTTATACCAATGTGAATTTCATTCCATGCAGTCCTAATTGCTAATGATATCTGCCTGACTTCTTTAGGCTATTGAGTTTTGGATTTCTAAATATGTTTAATAATATCTTTTACAATATCTTTATTAAAATACAACAAAGCATTTCATGTTTCTATAGTAACAATCCCAAAGTTACTAATGTTTCCTTTTTAATCTAAGCTCAAAGAAAAGTAAAAAAATAAAATCCAATTTTTAATCACATACTCTATTTTTATCACCATAGCTAACAGACTTGATTTCTTACCCTTAATATCCTGAACTTTACTTTTTATTTGTTCTTTATTAACTCTATATTGTCAGCCTTTTGGTGGAAAATGTCTTCGATTCTTATTGGAAAGAAAGGCACAAAGAGAATTAAAAATGTGCTTTTTGAATTACATTTTACTATACTATGTTATTTTTATGCATTAGCATGCAAAATACTCATAGAGACTACTTTACAATGACCTCTTAAAAGAAATGCTCGTTGTGCAAAGACAGGAGTAAATGAAAAAAAAAAAAAGTTGTTGCAGTTCAGTTCTTAAACATTTTGAGTTTACTGATGTAATTGTAAAAAAGACTGAACATGGGACAGGGGAGAGAAAGTCTATTATCTCTAGAGAGTTCCACTAGACAGCGATATTCAACATTTAGCCTGCACCAGAGTAGCCCCCTCTCCCGATTCTGGCTCAGGCTCATGGAAAGCAGATGCTACTGGAAGTTGAGTTGCTGTGTTCACATGTGATAGTGAATCTACTCATCTTAGAAGCACCATTTAAGAACCATTGAGTCCATCATCTAACAGTACTTTTTAGTTTCCAGAATCACAAGTTTCTTTTTTTATATGCAAGTTATCAAAATACAGTTGTATCCTTCAAAGTGTTAAATCTAAGAATTTTAACTTTTTACAAATTTCTATTGATATTTTATTTGTAACACTGTTTCAACTTTTTGTATTTTTATAATTTTGCAGTAAAATTATAGGTTAACAGTCTTTGCTAAAAGTGAAGAATTTGTAAGATACATATTCCTATGAATTTTTCATTTCATTCCTTGGTAAAATAAATTTTTAAAAACAGACAAAAATTTACCTTTATCTTTCTTTACATACAGAATGTATACTAACTTCAGCAAGACAGTTAGAGTTAGCCTAAAGTTACTCCTTAAAATCAAATTTATCTTTCCCAGTAGTTAAAACAACTACTCTTGGCTCTTGTTTATTAAAATTATCTCTATTTCCTTCTGGCCATCCAGCTGTTTCCCACTGCCTTCCCTTTCTTGTAGGTTAAACTATAATCACTGAGTTCTTGGCAAAGGAATATGGCTGAAAGTGATAAAATCTACATCCATAAAGTCTCCCACAGTACCCTGTGCTCTCTCTTCTCCCATCTACTGGCTGAATGCAGAAAACTTTCATGCTTTAGAGCAGGGTAGACATCTGAGTTAGAAGGAGCCTTGGGGCCCACACTATGGCATAGTGGGTAAAGCCATCACCTTTAGCGCTGGCATCCCATATGGGCACTGATTCAAGTCCCAGCTGCTCCACTTCCAATCCACCTGGGAATGTGGTGGAGGATGGACCATGTGCCTGGGCTCCTGCACCCACATGGGAAACCCAGAAGAGGCTCCTGGCTCCTGGCTTATGAACCAGCCCAGTTCTGGCAGTTCCAGCCATTTGGGGAGTGAACCAATGGATGGAAGATCTCTCCGTCGCTCCCTCCCTGTAACTACATTTCAAATAAATAAATCAGGGCCGGTGGCGTGGTGAAGTAGGTTAATCCTCCACTTGCGGTGCTGGCATCCCATATGGGTGCCGGTTCTAGTCCTAGCTGCTCCTCTTCCAGTCCCACTCTTTGCTATGCCCTGGGATAGTAGTAGAAGATGGCCCAAATGCTTGGGCCACTGCATCCACATGGCAGACCGGGAAAAAGCTCCTGGCTCCTGGCTTCAGAATGGCACAGATCCCGCCATTGTAGCCATTTGGGGAGTGAACCAATGGACAGAAGACCTTTCTCTCTGTCTCTCCCTCTCACTGTCTATAACTCTACCTCTCAAATACATAAAATCTTTAAAAAAAAATTTAAAAAAAAAACAACAAAACCAAGAAAGAAGGAGCCTCATCTGAATGATAACATGAAGAGTATTTACTCACCATCCCAACTATTCTGATGAGGAAATGCCATGTAAAGCTACTAATATGATACAGTTTGTCTATCAGAGCTGCTAATATTCCTCTGATAAATGTCAAAATTAATACCTGGAAGTAGGATCCAGTCAACACATTTGGAAGTAGCAGGATTTGGGTGAAATTATCACCCATGTGCAGTGCTTCCAAAGGCAGTGAACATGCAGCCTGCCACACCAGATTTGGACTTCCTTATAAAGGTTCAACTGTATGCAATGGCCGGTGATTACTGCCTTTACAAAAGTATCTTCAGAGTAAAAATAACACATTCAGTATTTCCTAACATTTAGGTAAAAATCAATGGTATAGAGTGGAAGAGTGCTAACTACAGTCTGGACCACAATAACTGAATGGTAGGTTTGAAAATACTTTTGAGTAAATAAAAATAATTAAGGAAGAAAAAAAAAATTTCTTAAGCTGTGCCAGGTGAACAAATAGTGGTCTGCTTAAACCAGTTAAGAATTTGACCGCCAACTGCGGCTCACCAGGCTAATCATCTGCCTTGTGGCGCCGGCACACCGGGTTCTAGTCCCAGTTGGGGCACCGGATTCTGTCCTGGTTGCCCCTCTTCCAGGCCAGCTCTCTGCTGTGGCCAGCGAGTACAGTGGAGGATGGCCCAAGTGCTTGGGCCCTGCACCCCATGGGAGACCAGGATAAGTACCTGGCTCCTGCCATCGGATCAGCGCGGTGTGTGGGCCGCAGTGCGCAGGCCGGCCGTGGCAGCCATTGGAGGGTGAACCAAAGGCAAAGGAAGAGCTTTCTCTCTCTCTCTCTCACTGTCCACTCTGCCTGTCAAAAAAAAAAAAAAAAAAAAAAAAGAATTTGACCGCCAACCTCAACTCTTTTTTTGCAGATCACTCCTCATGATAGCTGATATTAATGAGTGGAAGGGGCATAGATATCAGATGTAAAGGAAGATTTCAACTTTAGTAAATAACTTTAGCTAGGTTTTCTCTCATATGGAAACATAAAAAAATCAATATGATGGCCACTCATTTTTTGAGAAAATGTTACAAAATAACCACAGGGGCTGGTGTTATGGAACAGCTACAGTGTGTTAAGCCTTTAATTGCAATGCAGGCATCCCATCTCAGAGTGCTGTTTTGAGACATGACTGCTAGGTGTCCAATCCAGTTTCCTGCTAAGGCACCAGGGAAGGCAACAGATGTGCAGAATAGAAGACACGAGCATTTCTCTCATTTGGCAGAATTATGGTCTCATATCTAGGAGAATTTAGGACTGAGAACTTCTTTTTGTCTCCCACTCAGTTTTTTTTTTTTTTCTTTTTTCCCAAGAGCGAACTTTTGTGATAGTAATCCTGTTCTGGTTCAGCCTTCGATGTGGATGTGTGTCTGCACAGGGTGGTATTGTGTTTGGGATCCTGATGTTTAGGAGAGAAATATCCCCCCAAGGTCTTGAATGTCTTAAACCTGAGATGCATAACTGTCTGCTTTGTGGTAGGATGTGTATGGTGTATGTGTAAGATGAAGGTGAAATAGTTACATGATGGCCAGAAGAGGAAACTCTGGTAAGGAATAGCTCACTGGCTGCTCACCTATGTTTCAGTTTCCCTGGGCACGCAGCTGGAATCACTATGCAGCCTTCCTTGGAGTTAAAGGTGAATGTATGCTTCTGTGCTGGTCAAAGGAACCAGGTGAAACTGATTAAATTACAGGTTTACCCTACAAAATCCTTACTTATGATTAATCTTTCATTTGCTTATTCCACAAATCTAGTGAATAAACAAAGAAAACTGAGGCCTTGAGGGAGGTTTGAACACAGGTGGTAAGAGTCCATCCCCAATAACAAAGCAACTATGCTACAATCTTGAATATGAGATTCCCACAGTATTAACTGTTGCCAAAGTTGGGGGAAACAGTCCCCCTTATTAGTATGAAAGCATTATACAACATGCATTAGAATTTTAAATAAGTATGCACTTTAACTATGTAATGGTAATTCCGATTTTTTGGAGATTGATTTATTTATTTGAAAGGCAGAGTTACAGAGTGAGAGAGAGGAAGAGAGAGATCTTTCATCCCCTGATTTACACCCAAATGGCTGCAATGGCTAGAGCTGGGCTGATCTGAAGCCAGGAGCCAGGAGCTTCCTCCTGGTCTCCCACTTGAGTGCAGGCGCTCAAACACTTGGGCCATCCTCCACTGCTTTCCTAGGCCACAGGCAGGAAGTCAGGTCAGAAGTGGAGCAGTGAGTACTCAAACAGATACCCATATGTGATGCTGGTGCCACAGGCAGTGGATTTACTGGCTATGCCACAGTCCCAGCTCCATTTCTTTTAAGAAAAATCTGAATATTTGTTCAACAATGTAAATAAAACAATGTTTGTATCAGTAGAGGTTATAAGAACTCAAATCTGTACATCAAGAAGTTAACTAAATACTTCACAGCGTGTGCACTGGAATACAATGTGGGTATTAAAAGGATTTCATTTTTTTAATTAATTTATCCAAAGTTACCTGTGTGAGAGGCATTTAGACTGACAAAATAGATACTGTTCCTTTCCTCTTGGAATATGTAGCTTGGAAGCAAGGGTTAGAGCGAGGAAACAGAATACTGATTACCACATGAATTTCAGCATCACATGAGTACCAAGGAGGGGGTCTTAGGTGCACATTGTTTAGCCCAGATATTTCAGGACACACTCTGTGATCTACTTCAAATGAGAGCTATGGTAAGGCACCTGACTGGGAATAAAATCAATACCTATTCCCAAAGTCATTTTAATGTTATTTATCATAATACATTTAAAGTATCTCATGCAACATTAACATACATTAGGTACATTTATGTTATTATGATGATTTGTTACCACTTTATTTTTGACATGTAAAGCAATTTTATTTGTAAAATGGTAGTTATAAGATAGCATGTGTAGTATATATGTTCTAATTTTTGAAATCTTAGGTGGCTATGATAGATTAATAGGATTTTCCTAAATACATTTCCCATTGGGTATAGCAATTTGGAGATAATTCCAACTTTTTAAAATAATATTAATTTTTACTACACTATCATTGGTAGTATCTATGCACACATGTATGTGAAATATAAAGAACCAAATGCTGTATTATTGAGTTTAGATTGCAAACTCTAATGAAACTCATGTACTGAAAACACACATGGTTGCAGTTCTTCAATCATAATTCTAAACTTAGAAATATGAGGTGCTATTACAATGAACTCATATTAGGCTTTGTTAAAATATTACAATAGGAGTGGATGTTGGGTGCAATGGTTAAGACGCTGCTTAGGATGCCTCTGTCACTCTATCAGAGTCCAGGGGCCATTCCTGTTCCCACCTTCCTTCTAATAAGCACTCAGGGAGGCAACAAGTAATGGCTGAGAGTTGCAACTCTGCAACCCAAGTGAGAGACCTGGACTGAGTTTGTAGCTCCTGGCTTTGTCCTCATCCAGTACCAGCTGTTCTGGGCATTTGGTAGTGAACCAGTGTATGGAAGATCGTCTATCTGTCTATCTGTCTCCTCTGTTCCTCAAACTAATTTTTAATTTTTGTAAAAAATTAGAAAATTAGAAAACTAGGAAAAAAATATATATACATATATATATATATATATATTCCTAGGAACTTAAGCAATATTCATACTATATTTCACAGTGGATCCATCTATCAAAGAAGGGGCTGAAATATTTCCATGCCTCCCAAATTATTTCTATCACAGATGGGAAAGAGAAAGTTAACAGACTGAACATGTACCAAGTTCCTACTGTGTGTTAAGTACTGTGCTAAACATTGTATATCCATTTTTCTCATTTTCCTCACTGAGCTTTGCAGTTGTTAAAAGGGAAGTATAATAGATATCCATTTTATCCACGGAAGAAAATCAAGGCTTACGTACTTTAAGTTAATTATTGACGTTTCATGTGCAAGTGACACACTAAATGCAGTAAAATGAAAGTTTATTTTCTGTAAGGATCTGTGATAAATATAGTTCCATAAATGAAAGAAGTTTTACAGAAATCCTTTTTTTTTTTGTGGCCCAAAGTAATAATTCTCTCTCTCCCTCCCTCACTCTCCCTCTCCCTCTCTTTCTCCCTACTCTTTTAAAGTCAGAGTACAGAGCAAGGCGGAAGCAGAGATAGACAGATCTTCCGTCTGCTGGTTCACTCTCTAGATGGCTACAATGGCTAAGGCTAGGCCAAAGCCAGGAGCTTCTTCCAGGTCTCCCACATGACTGATGGAGGCCTAAGCACTTGGGCTGTCTTCCCCCTGCTTTTCTCAGGCCATTAGCAGGGAGCTGGACTGGAGGTGGAGCAGCTGGGACTCAAAGGGTGCCCACATGGGATGCTGGTGCTGCAGGGGGCAGCTTTACTTGCTGCACCACTGCACCAGCCTCCCAAAGTAATAATTTAAACTTCAATTTAAAAATCTGAATTCTTACTTAGAATTTTTTCAAATTTATTAAACTTTTAAACACTAAATACTATCCATGGAAGTCAAATACTGGCAAATAAAAAAAAATGTGTCTCTGGATTGTCACTATGAATTTTCCATCATGCATTCCAATATCTATCATTTATATTCCTATATGATAAAGAGGTATAAACTTGAACATGATATTAAAGTACTATTGGATAGAATAAACTATATTCTAATCTAAGCCTCTTTTTAAGTAAAATTAGCTTAAATCAATATATTTAGTGCTTTAAGCAGAGCCATGCATGTGTAATGTTGTAAAGAGAAATTTTTATAAGGTGGTAAGAAGGTCAGTCTTAAGTGAATTGAAGAATTGTGTTAATTCTTAAAGTTAATAAGAGGAAATATATGCTTTCAAAGCATTTTCATCAGATAATTTATTACTTTTTCTTATTCTTAATATGAGAGAGTAAGTATTTATATCAAACACTACCTTACAGTTCTCATATTTATTTATAAGGAAGTGTCATAAAAAAGGTGAATCTAAAAGTTGCATGTTACTATGTAAATCTCAATTCTGACATTTATTACCAGCAAATCTTTAATAAATTTCCTGAAATACCTACTTCATTAACTCCTTAATATGAAATAAAAATTAATGTAAGACATGGGATTGTTGTAAAGAAAAATTATCACAGTAGATACAATCACTAAGTAGAAGGGCAATACTGGGACTGTAAAAAACATTTGGTTCATTGTCAAGTGAGGTATTCAGATACAAAAACATTCAATGTTTATATAGAGAAATGGAATTCATGTGCTTCAGGGAGGCACTTATATAAACTAATACATTTGATTGCCTGATTAGGTGTCTCTTTCAAAGACTAAGTTAGATTTTCTTAGTTTGGGTCCAACATGTTTGAATTATTCCAGCAAGGCCTCTTCTCAATGTTTCATTTTCTCTTATGTGAATTTTAATCTTGAGTCAATACTTGTATTCATCTTTTCAAAGTGAAAGTACAGTAAGCCCCCTCTTATCTGCGAGATAAATTCCAAGATACCCTGCATGCCTAAAATGCTGGATAGCAGGAACATCTATAATTAAATATCTCTTCCATGTTAACTCCAAGCACTTACTGTGTACTGTGTCCATAGCTTTTGCAATTGGAAGGGTGATGGTAAAATTAAATTTATTTCTCCTTCTTCACAAATTCATGGACCCATGATTCATTCTTACCATAGACCTTAGCAACCTCAGTATAAAATTTTTCTTCTTTTAAAATTTTTTATTTGCATTTTTCTTTATTTGATAGGCAAACAGAGAGAAACAAATACAAAGTGCAAAGTCTCATCCAGTAGTTCACTCCCCAAGTGCCAATCCTGGGCTGGACTGGAAACAAAATTAGGAGGCTGCAATGCAATCCAGTTCTCCCTCTGGAAGTGACAGGAACCCAGCTATTTGAGCCATCTTCTGCTGCCTCCAAGAGCATGCATCAGCAAGAGGCTAGAATCAGGAACAGAGCTGGGACTCAAACCCAGGCACTCAGATATGGGATCCGAACATCCCAGGCAGTGTCTTAACCACTAGGCAAAATACTTTCACATTATAGTTTTCCTTAAATTGAGAACTTTCATTTTCTCACTTAAAGGTGCACTTTTTTTGGGCATTTCAAACTTGCCAATATTACTACTGATGAGCATTGGGGAACATTATTAAGTAAAATAAAGATCACCTAACACAAGTATTGTGACATCTTGATAGTTGAATTGATCACCTGTAATAAAGACGAATAGGCAAGTAGTATATACAGTGTGGATACTCTGGACAAAGGAATGATTCACATGCGAAGCAGCGTGCAGCAAGATTGCATCCAGCTACCCAGAATAGCACACAATTTAAAATTTAGGAATGATTTAGTTCTCACATTTTTCTCTGAGGGTTGACCTCAGATAATTGAAACTGAGGAAAAGATTAATGGGGAAGAAGGGGGGACTATGGTAATATATATTTTTTTAAACTTAGAAACCATTATGTCAAACCAGGTGAATTAAAGAAAACAACTTACACAAAGTCCAAACCCAACACATTGCTTTATGGATACAATAAATTGCTGATACTGTGTTAATTCACTTGACACGATAGGGATATATTTTTCCAAAATGCAGCTTTGATATGAACTATGTAGGGAGTTAGTAAGGGACAAGGAGCTAACAGGCTTCCAACAGTCCCTGTGCCTTAGTCTTAGAAGGGAAATTGGGTCCTTGAGGCAGGGTTAGAGAAAAAAGAGTGAACTTTGGCCAAATTCTGGGAAAATTCTACCCCTCCAGGGAAAAACATGTAAGGAAACACAATTTAGAATAGACCAAAGGGAGGAAGAGAGGTGATGCAGCACCTAAAATAAAGGCATGGGAAATATTAACCAACTACTGTCCCTTCCTGCATCTACACAGAGGTGGAGTGATGGGGGGATCCAATTACTAACTGTCGCTCCCCCTCTTCATGGAGGAACGACACTAAACCCTGCCTAGGCTTCATATCCGAGTCACGGCACCATTATGTCGCTCCCCGTCTTCGTGGAGGAACCACACAGGACCCTGCGCTGTTCTTCTGTCTGCTCGGCCCTCCCTGGGTTTGCTGCTGGTTCTTCCCGGGTTGGCTACCGACCCTTCCACCTCCGTGGAAGGGCGGTTCCCCCTGCCACATTCCCCACTTCCGCGGGGGAGCGGCACACCGCCGGCCGGCTCTCTCGGGGGCTGCACAGGTGCTCCCCTTAGATGTTCCTGGTGCATGTTGTCTCTCTCCTCCTTTATAGTCCTTTTCCGCCAATCCCAACTCTGCTGCCCACACACCGAGTACGCTGCTCTCCTCCAATCAGGAGCAGGTCCTACAGTTTATTGGTTGAACTGGAGGCAGCTGTGTAGAAGCTGCTTCTCCCTTCTCAGCGCCATATTGTGGGAGAGCAGATGCATAGAATAAGTCTTAATTCCAGTAACTCAGTCTAGTCCGGGTTGCTCCCCACACTAACCCCTCTGTGTTCTTGGGCAGAGGTGGAAGAGCCAATCCAAATAAGACCCCTACTACATCTTGTAGCTGGGGAGCTAATACATCACAGATAAGGGAGGAGAGAGAGAAATC
This sequence comes from Oryctolagus cuniculus, assembly GCF_051225735.1. Taxonomy (NCBI): domain Eukaryota; kingdom Metazoa; phylum Chordata; class Mammalia; order Lagomorpha; family Leporidae; genus Oryctolagus; species Oryctolagus cuniculus. The sequence goes on from NC_142880.1 coordinate 48,404,610, forward strand.
ACATAAAAGAGAACAGCCCCACAGGGGCAAAATTCCCACCTCTCTGGCACAGGGGACATTCTGTCAATCATCACAAATAAATTTGCTGTCACTTTTGTACTATTTCTTCTTATTTCTATGCTGGGAAAGTCTGTGGACTGTGGGAAGCTGCTTCTCAATCTGGATGTGACATCTTAAACTGCTAAAAATCCACCTCCTTAGGTTCAGCTTCTGCACAGCCACTTTTCAGGATGCACCTGAGCCTCTTCCCTAACACAAAAGATGCCATAATGAACACGTGCATGTTGAGCTCTGAGTGGAGACACCCTGAAACCTTCCCAGAAATCACTACGCACACTGAACTCTGCCCAAACTCTACCCCATTTGTATCTTTAATTAGGGGACCACTGCTATTTAATAAAACAGGCAACTGAAGTGGAGGGGGATGCAATTCTCCCCATGGCTCACGACTGACTTCTGAGTGCATACTACCCCTTTAATCTCTTTTTCTCCTCTCTTATTTTTTATTTAGTTTTGATTAATATAAAGAGTAGATTTCATATATTTCATAGACACAGTTCCAAGGAGATGATTATAGTTTCCTACTTAAATAAATTCTGCTCACATTCTTGTATTTTGTCTCTGTTTTTAATTCATCTCTTTCGCCTAGACAAAGCCTTGGAATAAATTCAGCTGAGGACCTTCACTTACCCCCATACAGTTTAAGGTTCATTCCAGTATTGGGAAAGTGATTGAACAAATCTTCAAGTTCAGGCTAACCCTATGCATTTTTCTATTTTCTTTTATACTCTCCAGCTAAAACTGAACCCCTATAATATAAAACCTAGACCCAGCTTCTTGTCTGACTCCCTTAGCCCAAGGCGTCCTTGCCTACCCTTTATCAAAAGGAATTCACTGATGTAATGGAGTGAACCAATCTTACAAGGTTCTAATCACAGGACTGAAGGAGTCATTTGCTTCTCAAATAGATAAAAACCTTGAAGGCCAGTGTTGTTCTGGGGTGCTTTGCGTAGGGTGATTCCAGGTCTGGCCAGATGTAACTGTCACCTTCACATAACCCCCAGACCAACTGGAGCCCACCTGGTCATCATAAATTTCCTAAACAGCACGGTGTCACTGACCAGAGGAAGGTCACAAGCTTCATTGATCAACCAGGAACTTGGACATGAGGTGATCGCACACCTCTCAGCCCCAATCTCAATATATAAGAACTTTGGCCCCTAACTCCTCAGGGAGCCCAGGAATTCAGCAATAGCTGTTCAGCTCCTTGCTCTGCACTTTGCAATAAGTACCATCTTTCTTCCACCACCCCAAATTCATTGATTGTCTTTCTGTACATCAGGGTAGTGGGCCCAGTTTTGGGGTTCTACAGCAATGACTACAACCAGCTTGGGGTTGTTGTTTGGCAACAGAGCTGCCCCCATGAACCCCTCACTAAGCTCCATTAGATAGAAACAAAAGGTAAAATTCTGAGTTACTTCTGTAACTCAGAAGTTACAATCATAAAAAAATGTACATAGCACAAGCCAACCCTTAGCTATATTAGGCACTTAAGTACAGTAAATTAGTTTTCATTTAAATTGGGCTTCCAAACAACAAATACCATGCACTTGTACTGAGGTGAATGCAAATTGGGTAATTTCAAACAAGAAGAAGAATTTTTAGAAGCCCTAAAATGAAGAGTAATTATACTCACTTGGATTACCATCAGATCTATAGGATTTAGCTTTCAAGTGAATTAAGCATTGAAGAAGGATAGATTTATTTGACAGTTTGTTGAAGAGCTCCTCTGAATTGCAATATTTTTGGTTGATGTGCATGTGTACAAGACCAACTACATTGAAAATGAAGTGCTATGAAAAATGTCAAGAGATCAATTTGATGTAATCATGGCTCTGGACTTAAGCACTGTGGAATGAACCACAGTAAATTATTGAAGTGTCTCATTTTGAAGGGCACATTAAATAGCATTTAATTATATCTGTTCAAAACATGAAGGAATTTTTAATGCAACATTCAAAATATCTAAAATGAGATTGAAAAACCTGTTTGACATAGTTGTATGATCAGAGAGGAATATCAAAAATCTCAGGAACTTTCCAAATACAGATGCCATTAACTCTCAAAAGCAATATTTCCTATTAAGTGGCTTATCTATTGTTAATCTTACCTCTAAATTCTCATTGACTCTGTCTGCTCTAATTGTTGACATCTCAAACAATTTCTATTTACTCTTACTTAGCAAGATGCCTACAGCACTGCAGGGAAGCCCTTTGAATTCACACACTTAATTACTTCCTTCTCTCCAGGGAAGTGTTGTTCTGGCAAAAGGAGAGGGGAAAGAGTTCATTAAATGGTGCCTTAAACTAGACAGTAATATTATAGAAAGGATGTGGATTAAAGTAGAGGTCAGGGCAATTAGTGTTAAGAAAAATTATCTGAAACTTGGAAGTGAAACAAAGAAAATATAGGAATATCCTTCAATTGCCCTATTTTAATAAAATGTGCAAAGGTTATATAAATATCTAGATTAATATTTCTTTGTTTTATGGGCTACCCTCTATTGATTAAGATCAATGCTCTATTAGGTTCTATGAGAATTTTTCAATTTTTTTTTCAGAACAAATAAAAAATGCTCTTCACTGTAAAGAAGATAGTATCAAATGTGGTTGGTGGCAGGTGTTCTGGCATACTGGGTTAAGCCTCTGCCTTCAGAGCTGGCATCCCAAATGGGCATAAGTTCAAGTCCATCTGCTCCACTTCTGATACAACTCCCTGCTGGTAGCCTGGGAGAGTGGTGTATGATGGCCCAGGTGCTTGGGCCCCTGCACCCACATGGGAGACCTGTAAGAAGCTCCTGGCTCCTGGCTTTGGATCGGCCCAGCTCTGGCTGTTGCGGCCATTTGAAGAATGAACCAGCAAAGACCTCTTTCTCTCTGTCTCTCCCTCTCTGTCTGTAAATCTGCCTCTCAAGTAAATAAAAAAAAATATTTTCCAGAAAATGCTGTGGTTGTATTGTCATAAAAGAACAATTTTGTATTTTCTTTGTAGATAATTCATTTCAAACACTGATAAACACCCAAATCCTTTGAGCAACACTTATCATGATGGATTATTTCTTTGTTTGATCCTTCAATTCATGCTGAATGATCAAAAGTCATGTGTGCATCTCACATTGTAATGCTACAAAATAGCATAAGCAAACAACTTTTACTAATCATATGAAAAGCTGGGAAGCTGGGCTTCAGAGCTGAAATCCTGGCTTCCCTCTTATCCACCTCCTGAGGTACAAATGACTTCTTCCTTATCTCAGCTTCTTTTCTAGATCAGGGGATTTGGTGAGGTTAGATCTCATCTCACCGCCTCTGACCTCAAGGACCCCATGATGAAACAGAGCAGGAATGCACTGTCACCACCTAGTACAAGCTAGATTAGCTCTTCCCTGCTTTCGCCCTGCCAGCACCCACTTCCTTGTAATGCCTGTATAAGCCCTAAAACATCAGAGTGTTAGTCCTTGAGACCTGGAAGCCTGCTATGTACTCATCTGTGCATAGATTAGATGTTCTCTTTCCTTCACAACAAAACCTTTTCCCTATTATTTTCATTGGTACCAGGGACAGGGCTGAACCTTTGATAAAAATATTATGTCTTATGGTATTATTTTAGTCATTTTTAAAAAGAAAAGTGCATACTCAAAGAAAGAGTTCACAATTTACTACTACTTCTACTACTACTACTACTACTACTGCTGCTGCTGCTGCTGCTGCTACTGATTAGGGCTAAGGAAGCAGTTAGGCAGGTCTGGTGAGCTGGAGGTACCTATAAGACACCCAGCGGCCAAGTGTAATTCTATCATCCTACTTGTTAATCAAAATACCTCCTTTCCGAAGGATGCACCTGCTTTTTCTGGGACCTGAGGGGAAGATAGCATGAAATATGAATATTGAGGGATTGGAACTGTGGTGTAGTGGCTTGGGCCACATAGGACGCATCCCTGGCCATTGCAGCCATTTAGGGTGTAGTTCAGTGGATGGAAGATCTCTCTCTATGTCTCTCACTGTCTCTCTGTAAGTCTCTCAAGTAAAATAAATAAATCTTAAAAAAAAAAAAAAGATATTGAGCTCCAGGTAGAAATTGTGGAGGTGCCATATAATTCCCAAGGAGCTTCACACCTTGAAAGGCAACACTCCAAGCTCATAAAGTAGAACAACAAGGAGGTGGTCTCGGTTCCACCACAGACCATAGCTGTAGGGACTGCCAGACACCCCCTCTATCTCCCTCCCCCCACTCTATTTCAGGCAAACCTTCTGGCCCAATGCCAATCATGATGCGTATTTCCCTGCCTGGGGCACCCATGCTCCTATGTATGCGTGTTTACTTTCGCATCTTTTAAATAAACTTTGTTACATTGTACATCTAATTTGTGTCAGCACTTAGAATTCTTGCCTTTGTGCATGACAAGAGCCTGGAATGAAAAAAATAATAATAAAATACCCCAGTCATCCACATCACTGCTACTATTTCTTGAAGATGTATCTCATTACTGCACTAGAAAGGAATCTGAATATAGGTATGTTCCACTATTTCCTATCCCACTACATTAGCATTGGGATTGATGTATATGCAGTAATCAATGCATGCTTACAACATAATTCATACATAGCATGGAACCCAAAATCTCTTGGCAGTTTTTTCTTTATAAAGTATATAATATAAAGCGACATTTTAAAGTATAATATGCTAAGTCAGGATAACTGAGTAAAGTGAATTCCACATTATAAGAAATCATATACTCCTTTTATTTTTTTAAACAGGCAGAGTGGATAGTGAGAAAGAGACAGAGAGAACGGTCTTCCTTTTCCGTTGGTTCACCCTCCAATGGCCGCCACGGCCGGCGCACCGCAGCCGGCGCACCATGCTGATCCAAAGCCAGGAGCCAGGTTCTTCTCCTGGTCTCCCATGTGGGTGCAGGGCCCAAGCACTTGGGCCATCCTTCACTGCACTCCTGGGCCACAGCAGAGAGCTGGCCTGGAAGAGGGGCAACCGGGACAGAATCCAGCGCCCCGACCGGGACTAGAACCCGGTGTGCTGGCACCACAGGCAAAGGATTAGCCTATTGAGCTGCAGCGCCGGCCTAGAAATCATATACTCTTAATCTGTGTGTACTCGGTGTATTTATGAACCATAAAGGGGTATATACAAGGAAATTATAAATTTAAACTACAAATATCAAAGATCCATTTTACTTTTTCAAAAATAATTTTGCATGTAAACTATCAGGAAGTATTAATGTATTAAAAGCATGGTATCTAAACTCATTTTGATAAAAATGAAGATGTCAAAGCTTGGAGAAAAATCTCAGAAAAATTTTCATTAACATGTGATCACTGCCATTTTCTTTTCTTTTCTTTTTTTTTTTTTTTTTTTTTTTTTGACAGGCAGAGTGGACAGTGAGAGAGAGAGACAGAGAGAAAGGTCTTCCTTTTGCCGTTGGTTCACCCTCCAATGGCCGGCGCGGCCGGCGCAGAAGAGGGGCAACCGGGACAGAATCCGGTGCCCCGACTGGGACTAGAACCGGCGTGCCGGTGCTGCGAGGCGGAGGATCAGCCTGTTGAGCCGTGGCGCCGGCCAATTTTCTTTTATTTCAAGATTTATTTTATTTAATTGGAAGGCAGAGTGACAGGGAGGGAGGGAGAGACAGAAAGAGAAAGAGATCTTCTATCTACTGGGTCACTCTCCAGCCTCAACAGCTAGGGCTGGGTCAGACAGAAGCCAGGAATCATAGGCTTCTTCTGCATCCCCCACATGGGTACAGGGGCCCAAGGACTTGGGTCATCCTCCACTGCTTTCCTAGATGCATTAGTAGGGTGCTGGATCAGAAGTGGAGAAGCCAGGACTCTAACTGGCACCCATATGGGATAGCAGCACTGCAGGTGGCAGCTTCACCCACTATGGCACAATGCCCCAAAACAGCCAAGATTCGTATCAAAGAAGCCTCTATCCAAGTGGCCTCAGCACCAAAACTAGAAACTTGTCTGACAACCTCTGTTAACCTTCATTTTCTCATTCAAATATCCTCCTGCTTAAAAAAAAAAAAAAAAAAAAAAAAAAAATCCTCTAGCTAATTTCCAAGTGATTGGGAGGTGGGCTCATTTGGAGATGGAGAGATCTATTTTGTCAGCCCAAGGATCCAAGAGCTTCATTTTTCTTGTTGATTATTGCTTATAGCTCTTGCCTACATGTCCACTAAGCTATAGTCTTCTGGCTTTTTACTTGTTGAACTGTTTATTTGTGGGAACATTAAGCCTTTAACTGCAAAGTAAATTAAAGATACCTTAAAAGTGAAGGGGAGAAGGTAGAAAGGGAGAGAGAGAGAGGTTGAGAGGGAGAGGAGGAGAGAGAGAGAAAAGGATTATAATCATATTCTCAGAACTATATCTATGAACTATATTGAACCTGTTAAAAATTTTAAAAAATAAAACTAAAAATAATTAAATATAAATTCAAGAGCTTCTTAAATAAACCATTTCTTAGCATCAACTTTTTTTAAATTTTTTATTTATTTGAGAGGTAGAGTTACAGAGAAAGGGAGAGACAGAGAGAAAGGTCTTCCATCTGATGGTTCACTCCCCAAATGGCTGCAACAGGAGGAGCTAAGCTGATCTGAAGACAGGGGCCAGAAACTTCTTCCAGATCTCCCATGCAGGTGCAGGCTCCCAAGCACTTGGTCCCTCTTCAGCTGCATTCTCAGGCCATTTACAGAGAGCTGGATCAGAAGACGAGCAGCTGGGACTCAAACAGGTGCCCATATGGGATGCTGGCGTCACAGCAGGAAGTTTAGCCTACTGCACCACAGTGCCAGCCCCCCTTTGCATTAACTCTTGTTCTCCGGTGAATTGAGTGCTCAGCATCAAGCATCCCAGGCATACTTTTAAATGGTATCAGTTCTATCTTATAAAGAAATATTTTATTTTTTGAAGGGCAGTGAAAGAGAGAGAATCTCCCATCTGCTGGTTCACTCTCCAAATGTTGGCAACAGCTAAGACTCAGCTGGCTAAAGCCAAGAGCTTGAAACTTAATCTGAATCTCTTATATGGGTGGCAGGACCAAAGAACATGAGACGTCATGTGCATCTCTCAGGGTATGCATTAGCAGAAAGCTGGACTCAAGAGCGGAACTGGAATCTAAACCCAGGCATTCCAGTAGGGGATGAACTCATACAAAAATGTCAAACTCCCACCCCAGATATGTTTAGACTCTAGTATCTGGAAACTAGCAGTTAGAATCACTGGTCTTGAGGAGTGAGACAACAGCTAATTGAAACTAAGATTGAATTCTAATTGTGGAAGGTTCTGCTATGCCATTAGAGTTAAAAGTTCAAGGCTTTGAAAAGAAAAACGAGTGGTTTATACTCTAAAACTAAGTCCTGAACATTTAGGTATCCACACAATGATTATCCACTTTATATGCTACATCAACAATTTCATTTTTATTTGTTTGTTTAGGCATTTGTGACTTATTTGACTTCTAGATATGTGTTTTATTTTGTGTTTCTAATGATTTAGAAAATGAACCACTGCTATTTGCATTTCTAATGATTTACAAAAAGAATAATTGTTTTGCCCAGTACTGTATGTTTAAAGCATTTCTTATGTCTCTCATGATTGTAGGAACTTGATTCTACTAATGAGAAGCATAGTTTGCATGTACCGAGACATATATCTTGTTTCCTATTTATTCAAATTAATGTTTTATGTTATTTTTGCTCACTTCTCTTTAAAACATTAAATTTTATATGCTCAATATTACATAGTGAATTTACATATTGTATTTTGAATATTAACTAGATTTTTAAAATACCATATAAACCGGAATCTGGAAATAAAAAGGTTTTGATGTTCTATTTTTTTTAAAGCCGAATGTATATTCTAATTGAGTTTTTACTTCCAAATATAAAAATAAATCTCAACTTGTAAATACATAAAAATAGATTCTAGTTTACCAAAGAAATGTGCTTATCATTTAAATATTAAAATAATTCTATTTTTAGTATTATGCTGTGTCATTATAATATATAATAGGAAGCTATTATTCATGTCATCTTTGTTTAAATTTCATTTGACTTTCTGAAGCACGACTTAAGGAATATGATTTGTTCTCTATGTTTTATAGGCCATAAAATATTTATTTCTTTTCAACATATGATTATATGCAGTAAAGCATGGGTTGTCAGTTGAATATGTTGAAATGTATAATCATTAAGCCTTTTATGGCAAATTCTGTGAGTGGCTCATCTTTTTCTATATATTTTCAACTGATAGTCAATAGGAAGTTAAAATTATATCTACCAATGGAACCCAGGCTTTACTAAAAGTCTGAAAATAATTACTGTAGTAAAGGCATCTGCTTCAGATCATGTCATGGTAAAAAAGACTGTTGACCAATTTTTTTTTTCACTAAAGCTTTAACAATATGGTAGTTGAGCCTCTGAGATAAACTTAAGACCTATTAATTGAACAGAATGAGAACAACAAAAGGAGAACTAAAAAGTCCTGAAAGAAATATGAAATGTGGAAAAGTTTTTAAATACTGCTAAGTATCTCAATATTTTCCCCCTGTGGCTACTTCCTTTAGTAACATGATATGTATCATTATGTTTCTTGCTAATAGGAGTTCCTATACAGAATACTAAAATAATAAAATTCACACATAAATGATTCAAAAGGAAGTAAATATAGTGCACAGTGTTATTATATAAATAATAATGCATAGATAAGAAGCAGAAAAATTCAAAAGGAATAATATTAATGATATAATAATTTTGAAAACACTTAACATAACTTGGTTTTAAAAAACAGTGCGACTGATCTTCCTGTGTTCAGTTTTTGTTTTATTTTCAGTTGAAAGGACAGGATTTTTATTATTTATCTTCAGAAATCAATTTCAATGCTTAAAATATTTTCTTGGGTGGATGTTCGGTGCAGCGTTTAAGGTTCTGTTTGTGATGTCCCACATCCCGTTTCTTACTGCCTGAACTCAAGTCCAGATTCCAGCTCCCTTCTAGTGTACACTTTGGGAGGCAGTACGTGACAGCTGAACCACATGGGTACCTGACAACTACATGGGAGCCTCGGACTGAGTTCCCGTCTTCTGATTTTGGCCTGGCTAAGCCCTGGCTGTTGGCATTTTGGGAATGAACCAATGCATGGAAAAAGCAGTCTTTGTCTCTCTGTTTCAAACAGAGTGAAAATAAATAAAAATATAAATAATAATAAAGTATCACGAAAGAGTTATAAATAAATCACATTTTCTATATCCCTTTTCCACCCTCTATTGTAGGTGAACAAAAATATTTTAATATTCTAATTTTGTGGCTATGAAATGAATTTTTGTGCTTGTATTCCTGAGTGCAAATCCTTGTTCTATCCATGATTACCTACCTGGGGACAAATCACTTTGTCTCAAATCCCCTTTATCTTCACTTGTAAAATGTGTATAAGCAGAGCACTAACTTTGGAAGGTTTTTGCAACCATTAAATTGTAATAACATCCAGCTCATGTTCAATGTTATCGGAGTATTAATTATTACCAAGGCCATCAGATTTTCATATGACGTGACACCTATGAAGTTATATTAAAACTCTGATGTGACTTCACAAAGTTTGAGTTTATTAGGTTCTATGCTGCAGTAATACATGTCAGTTAAGGAAATGGACTAACAATTTTTTAAAATTTAAATTTCCAAAGATAGTATATTGTAGTAAAGAGCAAGAATTTTGAATTAGAAATGTCATAGTTCACATCCTTTTCCTATGTGGACTGGCTGTGTTATCTTAAGCAGGTAACATTTTGTCTGCTTCTGAATCTCTAAATGGAACTTCTCTGGTATGCTCTAAATGGAAATTCCTAGTTAATTCATGCACAGTAGATTCAAGAAAGCCTGAGATATAGTTAAGGTTCATGAAAAAAATCCTTATTATTGTTACTGCTATTATTAAATAATTTCACATTAGTTCTTCTTCAAAAATCATTTCTCCCCAAAATTCTGTTAGTTATCACCAATCCACTTGGCAGATAATGGCTCAGATGACAAAATGGTAACTGACTTGACTGGAATTTGAACACCAGTCAATTTGGCACCTTCCTTCTTTACATTAGCAGGTCTCAGTTGGTTGTTCAGAGATTCTTAGGGGTCTCAAAGGTCTGGGAGAGCAGAGCTAATCTCATAGCCTAAGACATGGCATCTTTTTCCACTTTTATTCCTATGAGTATAAACTAGTTTTCCAGACTCTTTAAGATAGGTGACATGGTAACACATTGACAGCATAAAGAGATATGTGAAATGAGCTTCCTTCTATAGTCATGCTTTCAAGAGATTTGCAGAAATGTAAAATAATGTCACTCCTCTTAATAATTTTGTTTCTGAAAGTATAGCTATTTTTGCATAAAAACAGGTATATGCTAACATGCAATGAATACTTATTTGATATAATTAAATATATTAATCATCTCTGAATTCTAATTACTTACGTGGAAAATAATGACAGATATAATCCACTTAAAGGAAACCTCATGGCTCCAATGAATTTAAGAATGTAAGGGATCAATAAGTTTGAGGACCACTGAGCTATGTCATTTTATTTTAATATCCACACAGGTAGTAATGTATTTTAATTAATTTTTCAATCACATATTTATTCATAAAGAAAATAAAATTATACTGTTTTACCCACATATACTGGTTGAGGTATCTTTAATTAGCACAGCACTCAAATTTTCATTATACTAACTGGGCTCAAGATAAGATCCTGAATACACCTGGCTAACAAGGTCTGTCGTGGGAATCCAGATTAGGCAATTATTGCTACAGTACATTATATGGTGGTCAGTATTTAACATTAAAACTCATCTGGTATCTGATTCAACATTGGTACCATAGTAAGCTAAAGGTACATACATTCAAGCCAAATTTACACAGGAATAGAGTTTTCAAAAGTAAAAAAGTTTTTGGTCAAAAATAAGTGAGATCAAGTGTAAAGAAAGAGAAGAGGTAATAATCTCAGTAACCAAATGGGAAGAATTAACCCTGATTTTTGACATCCAGTTCCAGTCTCCTTGATCTAATTTCATTTTATTTCTGATTTAGGATGTTCTTGAAATTTCTGTGTTTCCTCCAATCTTCCTCTCATGAGTATGCATACTATTTTGAGATTTCTGTATTTATCTGTTGTAATACATTTCCATTGAAACAATCCACATAATAGGAGAGTATATATAAATCAGCAGATGCAATATACACTTCAATGATATTTATTTATAAAGTGGATACTCTTGTGTAGTCAATCTCCAGCTCAGAAATTTGAATATTACTAGTATTCCAAATGTTATCCACATGCTCCCCTCAAGTCATTGGGCATTTACAAAGCTGTCTTTTTATCTCCATAGACAACTGTGGCTGTTTATGAATTTGAAATAATTAAATCATATCATATTCTGTCTTTTATATGTGGTTTCTTTAACTACAACATGGATGTGGGATATATCCAGGTCATAATATATAGCAGCTGTTTGATATGGTCATTGATGTTTAATATTACATTGGATATGTATGCAGCAATGTCTGATTGTTTATATACATATATATATATAAATAAAATAACTTGTTGCCGTTGTTTGAAGGTTGGGTGTTTATAACTGTCGCTCCCCCTCTTCATGGAGGAACGACACAGGACCCTGCGCTGTTCTTTTGTCTGCTCGGCCCTCCCCGGGTTTGCTGCTGGTTCTTCCCGGGTTGGCTACCGACCCTTCCACCTCCGTGGAAGGGCGGTTCCCCCTAACCACTTTCCCCACTTCCGCGGGGGAGCGGCACACCGCCGGCCGGCTCTCTCGGGGGCTGCACAGGTGTTCCTTCAGATAGATGTTCCCCGTGCATGTTGTCTCTCTCCTCCTTTATAGTCCTCTTCCACCAATCCCAACTCTGCTACCCACACGCCAAGTACGCTGCTCTCCTCCAATCAGGAGCAAGATCAGCTCCTGCAGCTCAGTCAATCAAATTGGCGAGAGGCAGCTGCGTAGAAGTTGTTACTCCCTTCTCAGCGCCATATTGTGGGAGAGCAGATGCATAGAATAAGTCTTAATTCCAGTAACTTAGTCTAGTCCGAGTTGCTCCCCACAATAACTAAGGGCAATAATTAATAACGTCACTATAAACATACAATGTACATGTCTTTGTCTCTGGGTGCACATGTGTATGTGTATTAAATTTGTAAAAATTAATACATATAATTTGAATGGCTGAAAATATTCCCAGTTTTTGCAACTTGACCGTTCCTTTGAATATTATTGGGTTGCAGTTCTTTTTTGTATTCTAATATTAATTATTTTCACATATATAATACCCAATCTCCTGGGGTTTACATTTTCCCTTTCTGCATTATGTGTTTTTTATGAACAGAATTATATAAAGTAGTCTAGGTTACTAATGTTTTTCATGATTAGTGATTTCTGTGTCTATTTAAGAAACAAAATTATGATAATATCCTTATGTATTTTTACAAAACTACTATTGTTTGAGTGTGGTTTGATAATGGTTTTTGGCCCCCAAAAGTCCATTGTAATGCACACTTCATACTCAGGGTGATGCTACTATAAGGTTGTGGAATCTTTGAGAGGAAGGTCCAATAGAAGGTTTTTATATCATTGGAGACATGTCCTCAAATGCTGTGATCCCTTTAGTAATTCTTGAAAACGGTTGTTACAGGGCCGGTGCCGCGGCTCACTAGGCTAATCCTCCGCCTGCGGTGCCGACACACCAGGTTCTAGTCCCGGTAGGGGCGCTGGATTCTATCCTGGTTGCCCCTCTTCCAGGCCAGCTCTCTGCTGTGGCCCGGGAGTGCAGTGAAGGATGGCCCAAGTGCTTGGGCCCTGCACCCACATGGGAGACCAGGAGAAGAACCTGGCTCCTGGCTTTGGATCAGCATGGTGCGCCGGCTGCAGCGCGCTGGCCGCGGCAAACATTGGAGGGTGAACCAACGGCAAAGGAAGACCTTTCTCTCTGTCTCTCTCTCTCACTGTCCACTCTGCCTGTCAAAAAAAAAAAAAAAAAAACCGAAAAAGAAAAAGAAAACTGTTGTTACAAAAGGAGAAAGCTTATCCCCACCTAACCTCTTTTTTCCCCCTCTGAGATGTGACCACTCACTACAACATGTATCCCCACCATTGTTATCTACCATTTGCCATGTGATCCTCTGCAGTACTGAATCAATGCAGGTTTTGTGCCTTTGAACTCTCCAAACTGTGAGCTAAGTAAACCTTTCCTCCTCAGTTGTCTGCCTCAGGGATTTTGTTGTAGTGTAAAGCTCAAAAACACAGCAGTATATATGTGGATCAATTCTAATTCTTACTCCATTATTCTATTTATCTGATCTTAGATCTATATCATATTGTCTTACTATGTATCATTAATGCTAATTTTGATATAAAATAGTGCTAAGCCACCATATTAGTCCATTTTCCAGTGCTATTAACAAAACACTCGAGGCCAGGCGCTTTATAAAGGAAAAGGGTTTATTAAGCTTACAGTTCTGGAGGTTCAATAGCAGGGCACCAGTATCTGCTCTGCTCTGTTGAGAGGGTCCTCTGGTCTACATCACCACATGGTAGACATCAGCAGATCAGGAGTGCACATGAGAGGGAGCAATCACCTGGCAGGACAGGAAGCTGGAGAGCAGGGAGGGGGCAGGCTCGTTCTTTTTATAAGAGGGTACACACTTGAGACTGGCTGCATAATAGAAGTACTAATCACTTCTAAGAATGCTGCTCTGAAGACTCAATTACCTTCCACTAGGTCCCACTTCTTAATGATTCCATCTCCTAAATACTAATAACCTGGAGCCCAAGTTTTCAACACAGAACTCTTGGGGGACCAACCATTCTCAAACCATAGCACTTTCCAAACTTTTTCTTCAGTAATCTATGTTATTTTTACAAATTTGCATTTTCAAATATATTTTCATTTCATATTTTTAAATATTTATTTTTAAGATACCATATTTTAATTCCATTATATTCAAAGGATTTTTGAATATACTTAATAAAGGCTTCAACAGATAAAAAAGTAAAATAAGAATAAAAAGACCATACTCTATGAGGAAAATAGGCAAGGACTATCCACAGTAATAAAGGAAAAGATGTTCAACTTCATCATATACAATAAACTTTAAAAGTCACAAAATCATTAAAAGTACATTAGTATATAATTCCTATTAATTAGCTTAACAAATACTTAACACAAAGCAAAACTAGATAAATGGGGCTATATCAAACTCAGAAGCTTCTGTATAGAAAAGGAAACAATCAAGAGTGAAGAGACATTGGAGAAAATATTTGCAAGCTACTTATCTGATGAAGTATTAATATTGAGAATATATCAGCAACTCAACATCAAAAGAAAAACTAATCCACTTATGGAATGGCAAAAGACCTGCAAAGACAGATCTCTAAAGAAGAAACATAATGAATAAATTTCTGAAAAAAAATGCTCAATGTTGCTAGGCGTCAGGAAAATGCAATCAGAACTGCAATGAGGTTTAATATCACCCCTGCAGGAATAGTGATTATGAAAAAGACAGAGAACAACAAATGCTGGTGAAGATGAGAAAGAGGAACTTTTATACCCTGTTGGTAGGGATGTCAATTAGTACAGCCTACTTCAATGGTCCTGTTGAATAGAACATCCACTTTCTAAGTTCAGTCCAGGAATGCCTCACTTCCTGAGAAATGACATAATTTTGACACTACAATGAAAATGCAGCCGTCTCACATTAACTAAACTGAGAACTCGCAAAACATCTTAAAATAGTCTCAAATTGATGAATCTCTCCTCAGGAGATACTGAAGTTCCTGTCTCAAATATAAATAAGATTACATTTGGCTGAAGGACAATAAAGAAGGGTCTATCATCAGTTTGGTACGATATCTATGTAACCTTTGAATTTCTCCAAAAATTGAGATGGTCTATTTTCAGAGTAAAATCACCAGCTTTAAAGTTACAAAGCTTCAGCCTGTGAAGATCTGATCTTCCTGATATATTTTAGCTTGCTTACTATCTGACTCACACATTCACTAAGAAAATGGACTATAATTACATATCTTATTTTTAAAAGCATTTCCTAGGAACAAAGTAGGAGAAAAGGACTCTTCGTAAGTGGAAACAAAGACAAAATGAGGAGTTATGACAGAAAAGATGCCCTAAGGGACCGTCCCTCTGACATTTTAGTTAGTGTGTTTCTAGCTAACTTTTCTTTTCTCTTAGTGCTAGCATTTTGTGAGAAAATAGGATAAGTAGTAAATACAAAAACAGGTGTTATCAGACATGATATGAAGGCAAAATAAAAACTAGGCTCAATTTGCAAATTTGATACAATGGTCAATGTTAAGAATAATTATGTGCTAACTCTATTAAAAACAAAAATCTAGAAGATAATGCCTAACTTAACTAAAACTATCCTGGATTCAGAGTTCTACTTCTTTAGGCATGCAAAGAATAATAGAATCTTTAAAGTCCTCAAAGAATGTTAGTTTAAATATAGGAAGGAATATCATGCTGTGATATTCCACATTCATTATTTTTGGAGATATTAAAATAAAAAATAATAATGAATTTTGGCTGGTGTCATGGCTCACTAGGCTAATCCTCCGCCTGTGGTGCTGGCACCCTGGGTTCTAGTCCCGGTTGGGGCACCGGATTCTGTCCTGGTTGCTCCTCTTCCAGTCCTGCTCTCTGCTGTGCCCTGGGAATGCAGTGGAGGATGGCCCAAGTGCTTGGGCCCTACACCCGTATGGGAGACCAGGAAGAAGCACCTGGCTCCTGGCTTCGGACTGGCGCAACACGCCTGCCGTAGTGGCCATTTGAGGGGTGAACCAATGGGGGGGAAAAATGAATTTTTATTTTACTTTTTCAGATTGATAGTGGTTAGAAAGAAACATTTGTGTAGGACACAGTATTTGTGATATCATTTCCCTTATAATAATCAATTATATTGTACAAATTCTTGACATTAGAATTAAAAGAGATAGTCTCTCTTTGTGAACCTCATGTTCATTGCCTTCTGGTATTTATGTAGCTGTGAACTCCTCTCTTGACATTAAGGCCAATCTGTAACCAATAAATATGTTACAGAAATCATGGAGTGTGACTCCCAAGAAGGCTTCCACCTTGTATTCTATGGGATTGTTTCCTCTGGAAGAATACTGCTCTAGTCTAGGGGAAGATAGTTTAAAAAGTGGAGAGAGTACAATCTCAGGGAAGAGTTAGGGAGAAAACTTCAGAAGAAACCCCACACAAATTAGAGGGACACTGTAGATCTACATGGAGGGAGTGGATGTGCACAACTCAGGACCCTAGCAGACGACAGCTTCAGCAGCAGATTTGGAATGAGGTGAGACCAGCCTGCAGCAGCCCAAGTACTGGCAATAAAGCTGCAGGAAGATCCTGACATGAGTTTGGCCTGGAGCCTTGTGGAGGACAGTGTACCCGCCAAACTAGAGGAAAAAAAGGAGGTACATTTATCTCTCCCTGACCACCTGGCACCAGCTTCCTGTAACTAGCACAGAGAGGATGGGCACCATTTTGGACATACCTAACAGCTGCTCCAGTTCTTTTCCATGCACTCAGCAACCAGCTGAGATGAGATGCCTGAGACTGTATAGAAGAATTAACAAGAGCTCGTGACAGTGGGAACCTTGTGTGTCAGGACTGTGAAAACATTGAGGCTGCATGGGAGGGAGAAGGGTATGGCTGAGACTTTGGGCAGTCACTGTGGGATGCTCCACATGCTTGGGGATCCATGCTCACATCAAGGTCTGCATGGATCCCTTGTGTGGTTCTCTTGGCAGTGTGGATGAATATTGTACCCACTGGGACTAGCACCCAGACATTGGACTCCTTTGAGGAGAGAAGGTGAGCAAGAGACTATGCCAACAGGGCACAACAAACCTCCGCTTTGATTAAAAAATAAAAGAAGGAGAGATCTACCATGCCCATATTGGGTGTCACTTTGGACATTCCCCTCATGACGGAGCACTGAACAGAGCTCCCTGAAAGAGCAGACACACCACGAAGCCACAGAAACATAGTGGGAAGATCAAAACCATCACAGGGAAGGGAGAAAAAAAAACCCTAAAGTATCTTCACAAATACCTAATGATAAATGCAGCATCTCAAGAAACAAGAATATGGAAGACGACATGACAACACCAAAAGAGCTAGAATGTGAAGATGAAGAGATTGCAGATATGCCAGAAATGGAATTCAAAAAATTGATCATAGGATTACTCAGAAGTAATCAGAAGCAAATCCAGAAACTAAAGAAATCCATACAGGACAAGAATGAAAAATTTTCCCATGAAATTGAAATGTTAAAAAGAAATCAAAATGAGATATTAGAAATATTAGAAATGAAGAATTCGATGGATCAAATAACAAATACAATAGAAGGCCTTAACAACAGACTCGAAAAGGCAGAATAAAAATTATCTGAGCTAGAAGACAAATCTCTGGGAATTTTACAGTCAGACCAAAAAAAAAAAAAGACGAAATTAAAAAATGAAAAAACAGTGTTGGGATACTATTAAACAATCCAACATATGGGTCTTTGGAGTTCCTGAAGGCATGGAGAGAGAAAATGGATTAGAAGGTATCTTTAGTGAAATTATTACAGAAAACTTCCATAATTTGGAGAAAGAAAGGATATGCAAGTATAGAAAGCACGTAGAATTCCTAATAGTCATGACCAGAAAAGATATTCACCAGGACACATTGTAGTCAAACTCTCCTGAAGTAAAATTCTAAAATAAAGATTCAAAAACAAAGATTATAAAATGTGCACTAGAGAAATGTCAGACTACTTTCAGAGGAATTAGACTCACAGCTGACTTCTCATCAGAAACCCTAAAGGTTAGAAGGTAATGGTGAGAGATAGTCTAAGTCTTAAAAGAAAAACACTGTCAACTCAGAATACTGTACTCTGCAAAGCTCTCATTTATGAATGAATGTGAAATGAAGACCTTCCATAACAACCAGAAATTGAAAGAATTTGTTGCCACTTGTCCAGCCTTACAAAGATATACAAGATATCAAAACTTATGAAATACAGCAAAAGCAGTGTTAAAAGGAAAGTTTATAGCAACCGGTGCCTACATCAAGAAATTGAAAAGGCACCAAATAAATGAGCTACCATTGCATTTCAAGGACCAAAAAAATAACAGCAAACTAAGTCCAAAACAAGTAGGAGATAATAAATAATAAAAAGTAGAGAAGAAATAAACAAAATTGAAAGAAAAAATACAAAAGATAATTGAGATGAAAAACTGGTTTTTGGGAAAAAAAATTGGTACACCATTGGATGAACTAACCAAAAAAAGGAGGGGTAAGACCAAAATAAATAAAATCAGAGATGAAACAGGAAATGTAACAACAGACATCACAGAAATAAAAAAAAAAGAATCATCAGAAATTACTACAAAAAGAAGTATGCCAACAAATCAGGAAACCTAGAAGAAATTGATTAATTCCTGGACACATACAACCTACTTAAATTGAGCCATGAAGATATAGAAAATATAAACAGACCAATAACCAAGATAGAAACTGAACAGATAATAAAGACCCTCCCAATAATGAAAATCCCAGGATTGAATGGCTTCATTGCTGAATTCTTGCATACACTTAAAGAACTAATTCCCATTCTTTTCAAGCTATTCAAAACAACTGAAAGGGAGGAAATTCTCCAAAACTCTATCAGCTTAATTCCTAAATCTGGAAAAGATACAACAGAGAAAGAGAACTACAGACCAATGAACACAGACACAGAAATCCTCAACAAAATACTAGCCAATCAAATTCAACAAAACATCAGAAAGCTCATTCACCCAGATCAAGTGCGATTTATCCCTGGTATGTAGGGATGGTTCAACATTCATAAATCAGTCAATGTTATACATCACATTAACAAATTGAAGAACAAAAACCATATGATTATCTCAATAGATTTAGAGTAAGTGTTTGATAAGCTATAACACACATTCATGATGAAAACCATAAGCAAATTAGGGTATAGAAGGAACATTCCCCAAAGCAATTAAGGCAATTTATGACAAATATATGGCCAATGTCCTCTTAAATGTCCCCACTAAGATCTGGAATCAGGCAAGGATGCCCACTCATACCATTGTTATTCAATATATTCCTGGATGTTTTAGCCAGGGAATTAGGCAAGAAAAATAAATCTAGGGATACAAATTGGGAAGGAGGAAGTCAAACTATACCTATTTGCAAATGACATGATTCTATATAGAGAGGATCCAAAAGACTACACTAAGCGACTATTGGAACTCATGGAAGAGTTTGGTAAAGTGGCAGGATATAAAATTAACACACAAAAATCAACAGCCTTTGTATGCCCAGACATATCACAGCTGAGAAAGAACTTCTAAGATCAATCCCACTCACAACAGTTACAAAAAAACTCAAATACTTTGGAATAAATTTAACCAATGATATCAAATATCTCTAAAATGAGAATTAAAAAAAATAAAGAAATAGAAGAAGATACAAAAATGGAAAAATCATCCATGTTCATGGATTAGATGAATCTATATCATCAAATTGTCCATACTATTGGCAGCAATTTATGGATTCAATGTTATCCCAATCAAAAATACCAAGGACATTCTTCTTAGATATAGAAAAAAAAATTATGCCTGAATTCATATGGAAACATAGGTGACCCCAAATAACTGAAGCAATCTTATACAACAAAAGCAAAGCTGGAGTCATCACAATAACAGGTTTCAAGACATACTACAGAGCAGTTATAATCAAAACAGCCTGGAACTTGTATAAAAACAGATGGATAGACCAATGGAACTGAATAAACACCAGAAATTAACCCACACATCTACAATAAACTTATATATGACAAAGAATATAAAATAAATGCCTTGAGCAAGGGCAGTCTATTCAACAAATTGTGCTGGGAATACTGGATTTCCAAATGCAGAATTATAAAGCAAGATCCCTACCTTATACCTTAGATAAAAATCCACTCAGAATGGATTAAAAACCTAAATCTACAATGTAATATTGTCAAATTATTAGATAACATTGGGGAAACTCTGCAAGGCATTCACACAGGAAAAGAGTTTTTAGACAAGACCCCCAGGCCGGCGCCATGGCTCACTTGGCTAATCCTCCACCTGCGGCACCAGCACCCTGGGTTCTAGTCCCGGTTGGGCACCGGATCCTGTCCTGGTTGCTCCTCTTCCAGTCCAGCTCTTTGCTATGGCCCGGGAGTGCAGTGGAGGAAAGCCCAAGTCCTTGGGCCCTGCACCTGCATGGGAGACCAGGAGGAAGCACCTGGCTCCTGGCTTTGGATTGGCGCAGCACGACAGCCGCAGTGCACCAGCAGTCGCGGCCACTTGGGGGGTGAACCAACAGAAAGGAAGACCTTTCTCTCTGTCTCTCTCTCTCTCACTGTCTAAATCTGCCTGTCAAAAAAAAAAGAGAGAGAGAGAGAGAAAGAGAGAGAGAGAGAAACCCCAGAGGCATAGGCAATAAAAGCCAAAATTGACAAATAGGATTGTATAAAATTGAGAAGCTTCTGTACTGCAAAGGAAACACTTAGCAAAGTGAAGGGGCAACGAACAGAATGGGAGAAATTATTTGAAAACTATGCAAGTGATAAAGGATTAATAACCAGAATATATAAAGAGATCAAGAAACTCAACAATAACAAAACAAACATCCCAGTTAAGAAATGAACAAAGGATTTGAACAGATATTTCTCAAAAGAGGAAATCCAAACAGTCAACAGACACATGAAAAATGCTCAAGACCACTAGCTCTAAGGGAAATGTAAATCAAAACCACAATGAAGTTTTCATGCACCATTGTTAGAATGGCTTTCATACAGAAATCAATGAACAACAAATATTGGTGAAGATGTGGGGAAAAAAGTATCCTATTCCATTGTTAGTAGGAATGTAAACTGGTACAGCCACTCTTTAAGACAGTATGGAGATACCTCAGAAATCTGAATATAGACCTACCATATGTCCCAGCCATCACACTCCTGGGAATTTACCCAAGGGAAATGAAATCAGTATATGAAAGAGCTATCTGTTTATTGCAGCTCAATTCACAATAGGTAAAATATGGAATCAACCCACATGTCTGTCAACTGAAGACTAGATAAAGAAATTATTGAATATGTATACCATGGAATACTACATGGTGGGGGAAAAATGAAATCTTTTCATTTGCAACAAAATATATGAAACTAGAAAACATACCTAGTGAATAATCCTGTCCCAATAGGACAAATATCGGATGTTATTCCTGATCTGTGATAACTAATAGAGCATTTAAAAGGTGATATATAGAAGTGAAATTGATACTTTGAGATGCAATGACTTTGAACAGCCTTTGTCTCAATTGTTGAGGAATACCTTTCTGCTTTCATACTACTTTTTGAACTCTTTACTTAGTATAGATTTAATCATGTGTATAAAGTTAATTGAAAATAGGTATTAGTAAAAAAAAGTAGGAGGAAGAACGGTGGGAGTGCAGGTGGGAGGGTAGGCTTAGTTGCAAGAATCACTATGTTCCTAAAGATGTACTTATGAAATGCATGAAGTCTGTAATTCTTAAAAAAAAGATTTCTGGAAAAAAAGCAAGCCAGGTATCATATCATATGGCTACACAGAAGCCCAGATAGTAGGAACTCAGGCTTCCAACAGCTACCATCTGCCTGTGGGTGAGTGAGTCTTCCAGGACCAGTCAATAATCCAAAAGATAAAATTCCTTGCCAACATTTCTTGACAGTGACCCATAAGAGACCTTGAGAAAAACCTACCTAGGTAAGCTATTGCTGAAATGTAATCTTGATATATAGAAGTGATGTGAAATATTAAACATTGATTTTTATTTAAATTGTCAAGTTTTAGAGATATTTTTGTACAGTTATATGGTCCAAAGGTGACCCCCAAAATTCTTATGTTGAAAGATAACCATTATGTGATGGTATTAGTAGGAAGAATCTTTGGGAAAGGATTAACACAAGTTATGGTTTAAACATGATTTGGCTCCCAACTCACACAGACAATTAACCCCAAAGTCTTATGTTAAATATTAATAGGTTATTATAAATGGTTGATTGTTTATGGGTAGAGGCTGAATCCACTGAGATGTCTGGGAAATCCTTAGATGGGATGCCTTTAGGTCATTGTGTGCCTGTCTTAGGAAGGTAGTTGTTAGGAAACATTATACAAGCTGAATTCAATACACTTGTTCTTTCTTTGCTTCCTGGCTTGACATGTGATCTCTCCACCACTGCCAGCCTCTAACCTGTCAGATGCCAGATTAATGGGGGTGCCTAATCTCGGACTGTGAACCTCCAGAACGTAGGGAAAATAAGCTTTCTTTTGTAAGTAGCTGCCTCCAAGTATTTTTGTCAGAACAGCTTCAACAGACTTAAGATAGACAGAAATTGGAAATTGTTACAATATATAAAACATGTTAGTGTAAATATTCATATATATTTTACATTGACCAATACACTGGAATCAGTACTATGTAAGAAATGCCTTCTCTGAATAATCTTGGTATATATCCACACAATTCCTACTGACAAAAAATTGCTCCATCCCAAAGAGTTACTTTAAAAAGAACAGGCCAAACCATATTCAGAGCCACATAGACTGACACAATATATTCATTCTTCTTAAAAAGTTTTCCTAGTTTTCAAGAAGTGTAAGAGTTATAGACATACACTGATTCACACACAATTAGTTGAGCAATGTGTTACAGCAGGTTCAGGGGAAAATATGGGAGGGGACAAATATAAAAACTTTAATCTTGCTTTTCTTGAGGGCTGGTGCTGGGGTGTAGTGGGTAAAGCTGCTGCCTGCAGTGTTACCATCCCATATGGGTGCTGGTTTGAGTCCCAACTGTTCCATTTCTGACTCAGCTCTCTGCTATCTCCTGGGAAAGCAGTGGAAGATGGCCCAAATCCGTGGGCCCCTGCACCCACATGTGAGATCCAGAAGAAGCTCCTGGCTCCTGGCTTCAGATAGGCACAGCACTGGCCATTGAAGCCAATTAGAGAGTGAACCAGTGGGTGGAAGACCTCTCTTTCTTTCTGCTTTTCCTTCTTTCTCTGTGTAACTCTGACTTTCAAATAAATAAATAAATCTTTTAAAAATCTTTCTTTTCTTTTCTTTTTTTAAAGATTTTATTTATTTTATTTGAGAGAGTTACAGTGAGAGACAAGAGAGAATGATCTTCCTTCTGTTGGTTCACTCCCCAAAATGGCCACAATCACTGGAGCTGTGCATATCTGAAGCCAGGAGCCAGGCGTTTCTTCCTGGTCTCCCACATGAGTTCAGGGGCCCAAGGACTTGGGCCATCTTCTACTGCTTTCCTAGGCAATAGCAGAGAGATGGACTGGAAGAAGGGTAGCTGGGACAAGAACTGGTGCCCATATGGGACACCGGAGCTGTAGACGGAGGATTAACTTACTGAGCCATGGTGCTGGACCAAAAAAAAAAAAATCTTGCTTTTCTTACAGAATGGTGCAGACTGCTTCAAAGATATCTTGAAGATAAATATGGTTGTTCAGCACATATTGGTGGTACTTTTTGCTCAATGAAAGGTTCTTTTAAGGAAGTATTATTGCCAAAATTTGATAAAGATTTACTTCTAGTAAAAACATATATTTAATTTATTTTTAACTCTAGCTGATATTAGAAAACTTCTGTAATAGAGCTCAGAAATAGTAAACAAACTAGTGCTCTCTCTTACAGCAGTGATTTGCATCATGAACCATATCTACATTGTTTCACACACCTGCTATGTTTTTCCTTTACTAGAATTTTTTAAATATTTATTTTAAGTCACGGTTGGGGCACCAGATTCTGTTTTGGTTGTTCCTCTTTCAGTCCAACTCTCTGCTGTGGCCTGGGAAGGCAGTGGAAGATGGCCCAGGTCCCTGGGCCCTGCACCCACATAGGAGACCAGGAGGAAGCACCTGGCTCCTGGGTTCGAATAGGCGCGGCACGCTGGCTGCAACGCGCCAGCCGTAGCGGCCATTTGGGTGGTGAACCAACGGAAAAAGGGAAACCTTTCTCTCTCTCTCTCTCTCTCACTGTCTAACTCTGCCTTCCAAAAAAAATTATTTTAAATATACAAATAGTACTGATTGTGAAGTTATGAAATTGCATCTATATTTTTTAAATAACAAAATATGGGAGCTGGCTGTAGTGCAGCAGACTAAGCCTCCACCTGCAGCACTAGTATCCTCTATGGGTGCGGTTTGTGTCCCGACTGCTCCTCTGCAGATCCAACTCTCTGCTATGGCCTGGGAAAGCAGTAAAAGCTGGCCCAAGTTCTTGGGCTCTTACACCCACATGGTAGACCTAGAAGAAGCTCTAGGCTCCTGGGTTCGGATTGGGCCAGCTCCAGCCGTTTCAGTCATCTGGGGAGTGAATCAGCAGATGGAAGATTTTCATTCTCTCTCTTTCTCTCTCTCTCTCTCCCCCTGCCTCTACCTCTCTGTAACTCTGCCTTTCAAATAATTAAATAAATCTTAAAAAACAAAAAAACTTCACCTCTTTAAACAAAATAAGAATGCACTAGGAATCAATTATAAAAAAGTGAAATCATGGAAAATTGGAATGACTTATAATGGAAAAATGATGAAGCATAGGGATTGAAGGATAAATTTTAAGGAAATACTGAAGAGGAAAGTTCCATTTGAAATATATAAACTTAAAGAACAAAAAGGAGTAATGAAGGTTAATAAAATATTTACTAATCAAGTTGAAGTATTAATAATTTTATTGTGTTATAATAATAAGTGTTACATATTTCAGAATCAGTCTTAAACACATTAGCAAAATATTCAAGTATCAATGGAAGGAATTCCATTGACTTTTTAAATTTTTTATTTGTTAATATATTTAATATGGTTCCTAGACACAATTCTTTTTTTTTTTTTTTTTTTTTTGACATGTCGGCAGAGTTAGATAGTGAGAGAGAGAGACAGAGAGAAAGGTCTTCTTTTTTCTGTTGGTTCACCCCCACAAGTGGCTGCTATGGCCAGCATATTGCAGCTGGCATGCTGAGCCGATCCAAAGCCAGAAGCCAGGTGCTTCCTCCTGGTCTTCCATGCGGGTGCAGGGCCCAAGCTCTTGGGCCATCCTCTGCTGCCCTCCTGGGCCACAGCAGAGGGCTGGACTGGAAGAGGAGCAACCCAGACAGGATCTGGCGCCCCAACCAGGACTACAACCTGGGGTGCTGACGCCGCAGGCGAAGGATTAGCCTAGTGAGCCGCAGCACCGGCCCTAGACACAATTCTAATATAATGATTTTCCCTTCCTTTTCCCTACCCCTTTGCTTTGCTTTCCTTTCTTTCTTTCTTTTTAATATTTTAGATAAATTTTTAAAGTTATATTATAGTCAAGGACTTAATTTTCTACCAAACAAAGAGTTCAACAGGTAAAAAGCAAAAGGATCATAGTTTAGCATTATTAACTTCTTTGAAGTGAAACTGATTGATCAATGTCTACATACATTTGAATATTTGGATGCAGTTAGTAAATAAAAGTGATATTTCCATATATTTGTGTTTTTTGCAAAACTCAGAATATTGTAATAATTTTCACATACTTCATATATATATTTAGTATTAAATAAAATTTGACATGAGAAATATACATATTAAGAAAATGACAAAATATCAGATTGCTAGGATTTAGCAAACAGCAGGCTACATCCAAAGCTTGGGAGATTTCAAAATTTATAACTTGAATATTTGAAATTATTAATATATATATATATATTTACTAGTTCCCCAATATAATAATTTATTCCTTATATTTTCTATGGAGACATTTTTCACTGTCAGAAAAAAAACAATAAACTAAATATGTACTGTGATCGCTGTGCCAGTCTGAAGCCAGGAGCCGGTTGCTTCCTCCTGGTCTCCCATGCGGGTGCAGGGACCCAAGCACTTGGGCCATCCTTCACTGCCCTCCCAGGCTACAGCAGAGAGCTGGACAGGAAGAGCAGCAACCGGGACTAGAACCCGGGGTGCCGGCGCCACAGGCAGAGGATTAGCCAAGTGAGCCACAGCACCAGCCCTTCATAACTATTTGTACAAGCATTTTTGAGCTAGAAAGTCAGTACCATTTGACCTCTGAACATTGCTATCTTCTTAAAGACATGCCAAATATTAGTGGACATGAAAAAGAAATTTATCATTATAAATGGTTGTGTGAACAATTTCCTGGGGACATAATTGTGATGTGGTTAATGGTTAAACCCAGAAAATTACTGAAGATGAAGGTGATGTTCACGGATCATTTTGTCCTCACTGAATGTTTGCTTTTGCATCTTTGTTCTCATTACCAACCTTAAGTTTTAAGGTAGCCTATTGGAATTCACCATTTTATTGGCGCTTTGGATCAAAATGTTCCCTTAAGCATCATTTAGTGCTTTAGTAGATATTTTAACCGAAGACTAGATTATCTTCACTGGTGAGTAGAGACACGCTAGCACAACTTGGAAGATGGAAATGTAGTAAACATTTATTATGGTAGTAGTGATTGGGAGCACAGAACTGAAATTCTCCTTGAAAAAGCATTTGAGCTGAAACGGATAAGTTTTTGATGGAATATCTTGCAAACAGATATGGGCGCCAATAAAAGTCTGTAGAGATCTAAGCAGAGGCCACAATTGCTGACCTCGATCTTGTCTAAGGCCATAATTTTTATAAATGGGTAGTTTTGTTAGGAAAGCATTAGACATACTTGAATTTGTTTTTGCTCAAATACCCCGAGTCTTAAAGAGCAAAACACCTTAAAAATAACAGAGTTATTTCAAAACCTCCTAGCAGTTCCAAATGACCCAGCAATTTCACTCCTGGGCATTGATCCCAGAGAAATGAAAACTTATTTTCACATAGAAACCTGTACAAAACTATGGGTAGCAGGGTAACATGTTATAGCCTGGCTCTTGAAATCACTCAGAAATCTAAGTTAAACATATTTGGTCCATCTACATCATGGAAAACCATTCAGTGATAAGAAAGATGGCCCATTGATGAACACAAAACTTGGATGCATCTCCAGGGAATTACACTGAACAAAAACAAGTCAGTTCCCAAATTCCAAAATGTTACATAGTATATGATTCCACTTACATAACATTACTGAATTGAGAAAACATTAGTGATGATAAGAGATTAGTAACTTCCAGAGGTTAGGGAAAAGAATGAAGGTGGGTGAGGTGGAGGTGAGTATGGTCGTGGAAGAACAAAAACAAGAAACCAGGGGCTGGCATTGTAGTGCAGTGTGTAAATCCACTGCCTATGGCACCGGCATCCTGTATGAGTGCCCATTCTTGTCCTGGCTAATCTTTCCCCCATCCAACTTCCTGCTAATGGCCTGGGAAAAGCAGCAGAAGATGGCCTTGGTATTTGGATCCCTGACACCCACGTGGGAGATCTTTTACCCACAAGAAACTGCTGTCTCCTAGCTTCAACCTGGCCCAGCTCTGGCTATCATGGTCATCTGGGTAACAAATTAGTGGATGGAAGATCTCTCCCCCTTTGTAACTCTGACTTAAGCAAGCAAGCAAATAAAAATAACAAAACAGTATCCATAAGGCAAAGGGGCTTTTTTTTTTAACTTTTTGTGAAGAACAAACCTACATGTGATAAATCAAAAAAATGGACCCAAAGAGATTTTTCTTCCAATACCTAAAATCTATAAGTGTTGCATTAATTCAACGAATGGTCTGGCCCTGAAAGAGATATATATTCTAATTCCTAAAATCTTTAAATGTTGCATTATTTGACAGAATTGTCTTTGCAGATATGGTTAAGGATTTTAAGATGAAGTGATTATCAGAAACTATTTGGATAAACTCTTAATACTATTATAAATGTCCTTCAAAGAGAACAGTAGAGGGAGTTTGCCTACACAGAAGGTAAGACAGATAGTGGCATGAATGACTTTAGCCATTGTAAGAAGGAAAAACTAAAGATTAGATTTTCCCCTCAAGACATTGGGGGATCCACAGTCAAGTACACACTAAAATTGATTCTCCCCTAAAAATAATGGAGGAAGAACAGTCTAGCAACACCTTGATTTTGGACTTCTAGGCTCCAAAACAGTGCGAATAAATTTCTGTTATTTGAAGTCACTAAATTTGTGGCGATTTATTTATAGCAGCTATAGGAAACTAACATATCATACATGAGATAAAATTGTACAGAACTAAACATAAGCACAAATACAGATACACAGATGAGTATATATGACTCTGAGGAAATTTAAGGAAGACAGGTGGATTTCCCATATTATTATCTATTTTCTAGCTTGGATATTGCATTACAATTTTCAAGAAGTTACCATTGGGGAAAACTGGTTAGTGGGTATGTAGTATCTCTCTGTGGTCTGACATTTGTATATGAATCTATACTTATCTCAACATCAAAATTTAATTTAAAATAATGATAGAATTATTTGTAAGAACTATTAAAAAGAAGAAAAAAAACCAGCAGAGCATCTTTATGACCTTATTGTATATCAAGATGCCTGAAACACAACACAGAAAAGATGTAACCACATATAGGTACAATTGTTATGGGTCAATTAAAATAAATAAATAAAAACATGTTAATAAATAGTATATTAAAATATGTTAAAATTAAGAAATATAATTTCTTTAAGGGGGCAGCTGTGTGGTGCAGTAAGTTCAACCACTACTTGCTGTGCTAGCATCCCTTGTCAGGGTGTTGGTTCAATCTCTGGCTGTTCTGCTTCTCATTCAGCTCCCTTCTAAGGTAATTGGAAGGGCAGTGGAGGACAGCACAACTACTCGTGCTCCTACCACTCATATAGACCTGGATGATGTCCCTAGCTCCAAGCATCAGCCTGGACCAGCTCAGGCTATTTCATTATTTATTCAGTAAGCCCAAAAGATGAAGGATTTCTCCCTCCTTCCCTCTCCCCTCTCCCCTTCCCCCTCCCTCCCTCCCTCCTTTCATCCCTCCCACCTTTCCTTCCTCCCTCGCTTCCTTCCTTCCTTCTTTTCCTTTTTTTCTCTCTCTATCCCTCATGATATTAATAAACATTCTTAAAAGTATTAAAATGATTAAATATTAATCCTCAGGGTGAGAAAATATAATTGGTGTACAGGCATATAACAAAGGATTCATACATAATGAGTCCCTACAAAACCATTTAAAACCACAATGAACAGGAAATAAGCAAAAAGTATAGCCTGTGCAGGAAGACTTTTTGGTAATCATTAACTCTACCTTGAAACGAT
The DNA here is from genome assembly GCF_051225735.1 of Oryctolagus cuniculus. Classification (NCBI taxonomy): domain Eukaryota; kingdom Metazoa; phylum Chordata; class Mammalia; order Lagomorpha; family Leporidae; genus Oryctolagus; species Oryctolagus cuniculus. The sequence goes on from NC_142880.1 coordinate 48,434,005, forward strand.
GGACTCCAAGTTATAATGTGTTATCTGCACTTCAATCAGTAATATTAGCAAATCTCCAAATGTTAGCCACTTTGGTTTGTTTCCCCTGTACATTCTTTATTCCTGACAATATAATACTGTAACTGGGCGGTCCTTTTTAAACAAAACATGATTTGCAAAAGAGAGGGTATTATTTGTTTTTAAAGCTTTTGTAAATAAAAGCTTCAGAAATGTTTTCTTAAAAAAAAAAAAAAAGTATAGCCTCCTAAGTGAGTATATCCCAAATTATCAATAATGATTAAATTCAGGAATCATCAATGAAATGTGAGCAAAAACTGGGGGGGGTTATGCCACTAAAAATTGTGAATGAAAATTGGAGGAGGATATACCACTATATTTGCAGCAGAATGACTAATATTAGAAAATGACATATGTCAGTTATGTTGAGTAGATATCTGCACTGATATAGTCATGGTGGCATTTTTTGCATTATTCACAAAACACCTAAGTGTCTTCTGACAGATGAATGATGAGAATATTTATATGCTTATCAATATACATGTTATATACACAATGAAGAATTATTTATCCATTAAAAGAAGAACATTTTGTCATTCACAAAAACATGAATCAACCATTAAGTGAAAAAACTGACAAGATATGCAAATATCATTTGATCTAATTTGTGTGTGGAATTAAAAATATCCAACTTACAGTAACAGAGAATAGAAAGGGTGTCATCAGGAACTGTGAGGATGGTAGAAAAAAGAGGTATATTGGTCAAAGGATATAAATCTTAGGTTCTCAGATTAGGAAGTATGAGGACCTAATGTATAGCATAGTGATTGACTATATTTAACAGTAGTGAGTTATGTATTTGAAATGTCCTAGGAGAAAAGATATATTGTGTTCCCACCACACACACACAATGCAATTATGTGACATGATGAATACCTTAATGAGTGTGATTGTGATAACCATTTTACAAAGCTTATTAAATATCTAAATATAATGTTATAGACTCTAAATGTAACCAATTTTCGTCAGCCATATTTCATCAAAGCTTAAAAGGGGAAGAACAATTAAAAGAAATGCCTTGAATCCCTATATTTTCCCTATGTTGTTAGGGTTCCTATTGCTTATTTTACTGTTATTTCGAATTCTACTACCACTGTTAATTTAATAATTATACCTTTTAGATTACTGTTGATTCATTTAAAGAATATAGAGTGTGCTTTTTATTCAGTAAGGTTCAAAATATTGAATAGTACTACACCTCAAACTGATCTTTTATACAAAAGTAAAACATAAGTATTTGTTATACTAATTTAAGATACTAATCATACAGGAAGGTGGATATGGTACATGTGGGCACTCTGTACTACAGAATATTTCATTTGCAAATTTAAAACTGTTGAGAAATAAAATATTAAAAAAGGAAAGTTAGATGATACCACATATGTGTCAGCATTTGGATAAACTAGAATTTTCTTATATCACTCATTTAAGTTGTCCAGTGTGAAAAGCTGGACATACAACCTAAACTCACATACCCTGTGGTTCAGTAATTTACTCAAGCCCATATATCTAACAGAAATGAGAATATGTTTTTTATCCAAAGATTCATATGCTTTGTGCAATAATATTCCTAAGAATCCCACATAGGAAGCAATGAAGATGTTCAAGAACTCTAAAATTACACAGTTGCATTCACACATAGCAATGTCACAGAGCAATAATGAGATAATTACTACTATATTCAGAGTCATGGATGAATTGCTCAAAAATAACACTTGTGGTGAGTGTTATGGCACAGTGTGTTAAGTCACTGCCACTAGCAACACCCACACCCCATAAGTTCAAGACCTTGTTACTTTGTGTCCGATCCAGCTTGCTGCTAATGGAAGCAGAAGAAGATGATCCAGCACATGGGCCCCTGCCCCCAGTGCGGGAGACCAGGATGGAGTTCCTGGCTCCTAGCTTCAGGCTGGCCTGGTCCTGACTATTGCAGCCATTTGGGGAGAGAACCAGTGGATCTTTCTCTGTCTCTCCTTGTCTATCTGTCACTGTGCTTATAAAGAAATTAATGAATCTTTTTTAATAAGGTTACCTAAAAATAAAACAAACAAAACAAAGAAAGAAAGTCCACAGTAATCCTATTTATTTGCAATTCAAACACTGGTAAATGAACCTCTGGACTTCTAAGTCAGGAGTTGACTGCCTTTTGAGGGGGGGGAAGTGATGGGGAGAGGCATGACATTATTTTGACATTTTCATTAAATACTGTTTCTTTATCTGGGTGAAGAGAACATAAGGGAATTTAAAAAAATGAAAATGTATTCAATTACATACTGAGAGTTCTGTTCTTTTCTATATGTTTATAATCCTTCAATCTTGAGAAGATATTTTATGCCCTTATTTTTTGAATGCTTTTTAGCTATAAAACTATGCAAAATGGATTGCACTGATTGTAGAGTTGGAGATAACTTTATCATCCTTATTTTATATCTTATTATAAAAGAAAATATTAGGTCTTTATACTTATTCATATTATTGTTTTAAGAAAAAAGCTTATAGCATTCCTTTATTTTTCATGTAAGTCATATAAAATTTGTGGTCACATAATTTTTTCTATTTTTACACATATTGCAATCATTGTTCCTAGTTTGAAAGACAGTTTTTCAGTTTGCCAAATTTTCTCATTGGTTAATACTGATAAATAGGAAGTATATTCCAAATTTCAGGATTCAGTCAATAAAACAAATCAAGGAGGTGTGTAAATATGTAGCTTTGTGAGAACTCATCTGATTCTTTTTTAATATTAGGAAAATAATTGCTAATAAAAGGTTGTAACATAAACTAAGGATATTCATGAAGCCTGCAAGCTATATAAGTCCCACAAAGTCATTTTGTCTGACCCTGCAGAGGCAACGGCAGGCAGGATTCAAAATTTAATAAATTTATAAGTTGATAATTTTGTATGCCCTGTGGATGATGTTAATAAATATCCAAGTGAGCCGGCGCCGTGGCTCAATAGGCTAATCCTCCACCTTGCGGCGCCGGCACACCGGGTTCTAGTCCCGGTTGGGGCGCCGGATTCTGTCCCGGTTGCCCCTCTTCCAGGCCAGCTCTCTGCTATGGCCAGGGAGTGCAGTGGAGGATGGCCCAGGTGCTTGGGCCCTGCACCCCATGGGAGACCAGGAAAAGCACCTGGCTCCTGGCTCCTGCCAGGATCAGCGCGGTGCGCCGGCTGCAGCGGCGGCCATTGGAGGGTGAACCAGCGGCAAAGGAAGACCTTTCTCTCTCTGTCTCTCTCTCTCACTGTCCACTCTCCCTGTCAAAAAAAAAAAAAAAAAATAAATAAATAAATAAATAAATATCCAAGTGGCCATTGGCAGTAAAAATGTACCACATCCCTGAAGGAATAATATAGAATCAATAAAATCATGCAGTTTTTGAACATTTAATATGGGAGAAATAAACAGAAAAATTGCTAAGTGAAAGAGCATGATGCGAAACAAAATTCTGGTGGAAAGCACAGGGGAAAATTTTATGGCATTGAGTTTAGACAGGAGTTCTTGGATATGACACTGTAAGTACAAGAAATATGATAAATTATATAGAAGTAGGGCCATAAATTTTAAAAGTTTATAAACAACAAAGGAAATGGTCTATAGAATTAAAAGCTGCTTATGAAAATGTAGAAAATATTTGTAAGCCATATATCTGATAAGAGGTTAACTTCCAAAATATATGAGCCTTATTTTTCAATTTCTATAAATCAATGTCAAGAATGTAAATAACCCAATTAAAACATTGTCAGATAACATGAATTGGTATTCCTTCAAAGAAGACATATAAATGGCCAAAAAGAAAGTATAGTTTAAAATTGCTATTCATCTGAGAAATGGAAATAAAACACAATGAAATATCACCTGCTACGATGACTACCATAAAATGTGTATTGACATAGAAGTGGAAAAATCAGACTCATGTACACTGTCGGTGGGAATGTAAATGGTGCAGTTGCTGTAGGGTAACAGAGGTTTATCAAAAAAAAAAAAACATGAAAAGGAGAGGAGAGAAGAAGGGAGGGGAGGAGAGGAGAGAGAAGAGGAGAGGAGAAGAGAGGAGAGAAGAGGAGAAAGAAAAAGTAAAGGTTTGGGGGAGTATACGGGCCAGTGCATCTGGGAAGATAGCAGAATATGGCCCAAATGCTTGGTTCCCTGCCACCTATGTGGGAGACCAGGAGTTTATGGCTCTTGGCTTCAGCCTGGTCTAGCCCTGACTGTTGCATCCTTTTGCGAAGTGAATCAGTGGATGGATTATCTTTCTCTCCCTCTCTCTCTGTCTCTCTTCTTTCTGTCATTCTACTTTATCAAATAACTAAATAAATCTTTCTTTTAAAGAATGGTAAACTACCATGTGATCTAGCAATTCTACTTCTTGGAATATATTCAACAAATTAAAATTAGGATCTGATGTTAGTATTCTTAGGAGTCCTATAATAACACTTTCATTAGGGCTATTAATACTCCTATGTTCATCACAACAATTACAACAGTGAATGCATATGTGAGAATCACCTAAATGTCCACTGATAAACAGATAAAGGAATTGCAGTGTACATATAACACTGGAGTACTAATGAGCCTTAGAAAAGGAAGATATATTGTCACAGGCAACAACATAATTTGCCCTGGGAATTTTGCTAAGTGCAATAAACAAGTCATGGAAAGAAAAATATTGCATGAATTTGAGAAATTTAACATATAAGGGGCCTCAAAAAATCAGGGAAAAAGCATATTATGAAAAAACTACACATGACTTTGACAGTGTTTCTGAATCAAAATAACTCAACTTTTAATTCCATATTTCCAGGAACTTTATTGTGCCCATTCATATTTAAACAGAAAGAGGCGTGATGGAAAGGTGTTTGTTGGGGCGGGGGAAGAGAGTTACTGTTCATTAGGGTGAATATAGAGTTTCAATTAGACAAGATGAGTAAAATCTAGAAAATGAGTAAAATCTGGAAGATGAGTAAAACTCTAGAAAATTCTACTATACAACATTGTTCCCACAGGTGAAAATACTGCGTTGCACACCTAATATTTTGTGATGAGAATTCAGTCAAACCTCAAACAAATACCATGTATGGTGTGAGTCCACTTAAATATACATAATTGAAAAAAGTATGAATGGTTGCATTCCACTTTTTAACAATTCTAAAACAGTGCTTTTATTGTGATTAGTTCTGTTTTTATTATTCTCCGGAGTTTAATAGCAAATTTAATATTAAGTTTTTACAAGCTATTGTCTTTTATCATTTTCTGAATAATAATGAATAATGATAATAATGAATTTTAAAAGATATCAATAAAACATTTGTATACTAGAATTCTTCCAAAACTATGTGAGTAAGTGGAAGAATGAACAACAGATTTCATAAGCAAAGCAGAGTCAACACCAGGTGAAACCGCTGATGTGGCTATCACAATATTGTGCCTTGGAAGATCTATTTAATTTCTCTGAAATGTAATTTCTTCTTCTATAACATTTGAAAAATAAAATTATGACATTTGGTTTGGTGATTATATTATTGGCTGGTTTTGAATATGTTGCAGTTTGCATGATTATTATTTTCACTCTTATTAACATAATGAGAAACCTTTATGAGGCACTCTGTTTCAAACATGGAAGACTCCTTCTCTAAATACAAATCAAAATGCTGTGCTTTTCAGAGTAGTTTTTTCCAACACTCACATAATTATGCTCGTGTTTCAGGTATTGTTGATCATTTCAAAAAAGCAATTTTATGAGTTTTAATAGTTATAAAGAAAATGTATAATTATGTATTTTTATGTGTTTCACTTTATCACTTTTATTATTCAGTTCCAAGTTATTTCTTTTCATCTTAAAGTGAGCCAAAGTAATTAGCCTTTAATTTGTCTACTTACATTTGAGTCACCTACGTTAATTGCACTGGAAGCAAAATGACATTTAGGAGACAAAGTCTTAAATCTATAGTATGCATATTTTCAGGTTTTGGAAGATCTAGATTTCTGAGTTTAGAACAAATATGTATTCACATGATATTGTACGTCTTAGAAATATATTCAATAATTTCTAAAAAATACACAACAAGCATTAAAATATCTGTAAAACATCTACATAAGACAAATTTCTTACACAATTTGAATTATTAGATGAAGATACATTATATCAAACTGGAAACCCAATATTGACATTTTATATAGTTAAAATTAAGCATTTTGTGAGATAAACAATCACTGAAAAATTCATTTTTGTGCAAGACATTATGTAAATATAAATATTAGCACCTTATTCAATAACCAAATAATTAAAATGAAAATTATCTCAATATAAAGTAATAGTCTCAGAGTAACATCATAATAGTGCAATTCTTCTACATGTATCATCACCTAAAACAGACCTACTAATTTTTCTTGATTCCATGAAATTATCTACAAAAAAACCATCATAATGTTAACTCACTTCTGCTCTTTATAATACTATTATAAGAATATTGACTTGAATTTTAACATGTCCCTAAACAGCAATGAAAAAAAAATGTGATACTTCACTCATAACAAAACAAATATAAGGGGACCAGTGCTGTGTAGTGGCAAGTAAAGCCACCTCCTGCTGCACAGGCATCCCATATGGGTACCAGTTCAGAGTCCCAGCTGCTCCACTTCCCACGCAGTTCTCTGCTAATGTGACTAGTAAAGCAGTGGAAGATGACCTAAGTCCTTGGGTCCCTGCACCCATGTGGGAGACTCAGAAGAAGCTCCTAGTTCCTGGCTTCAGATAGGCCCAGCCCTGGCTGTTGCAACCATTTGGGGAGTGAACCAGCTGATGGAAGATCTCTCTCTGTCTCCCCCAGTTTTTATAATTCTGCCTTTCTAACAGATAAATAAATCTTTAAAAAAATGAAAGCAGCTTGTAAGAGTCTTGTGGTGATCTTAAAAATCTAACCAGACATTTCCTAATCCACCCAGTTCATTCATTCTCCATTCTTGAGTTGTGGGCTGATCTCAGCAGTTTTTTTTTTTTTTTTTGACAGGCAGAGTGGATAGTGAGAGAGACAGAGAGAAAGGTCTTCCTTCAGTTGGTTCACCATCCAATGGCCGCCGCGGCCTACGCACTGTGCTGATCCAAAGCCAGGAGCCAGGTGCTTTTCCTGGTCTCCCATGGGGTGCAGGGCCCAAGCACTTGGGCCATCCTCCACTGCACTCCCGGGCCACAGCAGAGAGCTGGCCTGGAAGAGGAACAACCGGGACAGAATCCTGTGCCCCAACTGGGACTAGAACCTGATGTGTCGGCGCCACAGGCGGAGGATTAGCCTATTGAGCTGCAGCGTTGGCCTCGGCAGTTCATTTCTAACAAGCACATATGGCAGAAATTACGTCTCATCCTCCCTGGGATAGTATCATGGAGACTACAGCGTTCATTTTGGCTTTCCCTTCTTCCCTTCCTCTCTTCTTGGATCAGTCATTCTCAAGGGCGCCAGCTGCACTGAGTGAGCTGCCTTACAGAGAAGCCCAGGTAGTGAAGTTATGTGTATGTGTGTATGCGTGTGGGGGGCAGGCGGGGCACCTCAGTCCACACCTGGTGAGGAACTAAAGCAGCAATAACCATGTGAGTGGCCTTAGAAGCAGATATCTGGTCCCTACTAAGCCTGAAAATGAAGGCCACCCCAGACAACTGCATTCTTTTCAGACACCCTGAGCCAGAACCAACCACCAAGATCAGCCACTTCTAGTTACTTCATCCTCAGAGAACACATAAGAAGATAAAGATCGCTTTAGGCCACCAAGCTTGAAGGAAACTAATACAGGTAGGAAGGGTATAGAATTTGGAGATATAACTTTAGAGGATGCCAGCTACCATCAGGCATACTTTATCTATTATAACTTTTTTTTTTATTTTCTAAATTGGAGACATTACACACACACACACACACACACACACGCACTCATACACACTCATACACATATATAATATATTATATCTGGATATATATTTAATGTTTAATTCCATTTTCATGAACTTTTTGATTCATCCTCATATAGAACACAATCCATAAATTACATATATCAAGGTTTACTTGTTAACGTTTTTATTACGAAATATTGTATTAAATGCTTCATTTTTATTAAAATATTCAAAATGCAATTAATAAATTAATTAAGAAATAATTCCTCCATATCTCTATGAACATGATTACTTTTGGATAATTTCACTATATCTTCCAAAACTGCACAACACATAGGCAATGCAGGAAATAGTTGTAGAATACTATCTCCACATCATAATAAAGAATGACATTTTTAATTTGAAAATTACAGAATTTTAATAATTTCTTTTTTAAGAAGATTTATTTGTTTTGTAAGTCAGGGTTACAGAGAGAGGAGAGTGTGAGAGAATCTTCCATCTCACAATTTCCATCTTTCATCTTCCAGTTGATTCCCCAAATGGCTGCAATGGCCAGCATTGGGCCAGGCTGAAGCCAGGAACCAGGAGCTTCTTCTGGATCTCACACTTAAGTGAAAGGCGCCCATGCACTTGGGCCATTCTCTGCTACTTTTCCTAAGCCATTAACAGGAAGCTGCATTGGAAGTGGAGCTGCCAGGACTTGAACCGGCACCTGCATGGGATGCTAGCATTGCAGGAGGCATGTCAGCTCCACCATTCAGGATTTCTAATACTAGATGGTTATCATTTTTATTGTGTAGGTGACTGAACTAACCATTTGGAATAGTGTCTTTTCTCCATTTTCTCCCAAATTAGTTAAGCTCTGTTATAGCCTAGCTTTAAGAGGGTTTGATAAGAGAGTAAGAAAAAGGTTATGCATTTTCTTATAAATAGACTATTTTGGTAATTACCACTCAAAATAATGAGAATTTAGAGAAATGTTTAAACGTGTTGTCAGGAACATCAGCCTTCATGCTAGTGTCTTCAGTAATTTGAGCAAAGATGCTTTTGTTTCTGAAGGGTCTGTACATATAAATCATTTGAGCAGCATTTGTTGAATGAGACAATTCAATCAACTGTCTGAAGATTTTACTTGCTTTGAAAAAGAAACAAAGAATGTTCCCATCCATCCTTTTACTCCAGAGGACATAGCAGGGATCTTCCAATGTGCAGTCAGACAAAATAGGCTGTACTCTTAAAAATAGTTACAATCTTTCCTAGTATCATTTTTGTCCTATACCGAATAAAACAAGTGAAATTTATGATGCTGAGATAATTTTTGTGCTATACAATTAAATGCCTCCATGTAAAATGAAGTTCCATACCCTAAAAGAATGCATCTAATAGTACATAAAAGGTAGAGGAATGTATATATTAGCATAAATAAGAGGGAATTTGTGAAGAATGGGTATCTGTAGAGGCATTGTAAGATAAAAGTACATTGATCTATTTTAGGTAAATGTTATTATCATAGAAAGAAATCCCACAAATCTCTTTGTATAGAAACCCTTAAGCAATATAATAGAACATCACTGATCTGTGTTTAACTACAGCTCTGTAAATTAGCTAGATAACAAAAGCTCAGAAAAATGAGTGTTACTTTTGGCTTCTTTCTTGTATGAAAAACACATAGTGAATCTCTGATTTTTAAGAACCTTTTTAGAATCAGTTCTATTAGATACTGATATTCACCAAAAATAATTTGATTATGATCTAGTTTATGTAACTTTATTTCCCCACATTCATAAACATATATGTTTATCTTGGGGGGTGCAGGAGAGATATTTTACTTCTTTTGACAATGATGAAATTGTCAATTTTCTCCAAAAACACAGATATGCCAAAATGATCACAAAACTGAAGACAGTCTGAACAGGAATTCTGAGGGCACCACAGGATTTATCTTCATTTTTATCTTATAACCACAAATGATTTCTTGCTAAGAGATGTTTGTCCATACTCATCAAGGACCTTAACTTACATTATTGAAGTGGGAGCTTCCTAAAAATGGTGTTTGAGAAAGGCTAGAAGAATTCTGTAAATTATTGGAGATACAGAGAAGAAAGATTAAGTTCAAGTGTTCCAATTTCCAAGCTAGAAATTGGAAACTGCTCCTCAAAGAAGCAGTTGGATAAATAATGGCCAGGTTGTATAATAATCCTGGTGCTACATTTTAATTACATTTTGATTTAGGAGGGATCTTGCAGGTTGGCTTTATATCCTAACCACATTCATCACCCAGGTTTTATGAGGAAATATGTTGCAAATTCCAACAGTGACTCACAAATGAACTTGTACAATGTAACCTAGCTGTAATTTGGGAATGATTACATTTCTCTAATTTTGTTAATATTTAATTGTAATATTAGAAAATAAATGGGGTGATTAATGAATTAGAATATATTTAAAGCTATATGAAATTTTTATTTATTTAATTTTACATGTGTGTATATACATATATATATATATATGGTTTATAGTTTAGCATAGTAGTCATTCCTATTTATTTATTAGAGAGAGAAAGAGACCTTTCACCCATTAGTTACCTCCTCAAATGTCCCAAACAGCTGGTATTTGGTGAAGAGAAGCTATAAGTCAGAAATTTGAATCATGTCTTACTCCCATGTGGGTGGCAGGGAGGTGTTGAGCCATCACCTGCTGCCTCCCAATACACACATTAGCAGGAAGCTGGAATGGGGAACTGAGCCAGGAATGAAACCCAGATACTCCAATATGTGACAGGACCCTTAACCTTCATGCCAAGTGCCCACTTTTATATTCAGTCCACAGAAATTTTTCTTTTATAAAATAGAATTAGTTAATACCAGCAATAGTAATTTAAAAATGTGGCTGATTTATCTGTATAAACTTGCTTTAATATTTAAAAATAATTTAGACAATTGGAGTGTCCTTTCTATATAATAGTACTGAACACTGGGTTTCAGACAATGAAACTGTATTTACATCAATAGGACTTGTGATTTATCTAAACTAATGGCTTGCAAAGAATCAAGGAAGGTGACAAGTTGCATCTACGTTCATACAGTTTTTTCTGCAATTTGTAATATTCAAATGTATTTTTTAAATGGAGAAAAACTCTAGATTGAAGCACTAAGTCTAATAATGCTCAATATCCTGCATCCCTTAGAAAAAGTTACATTGTGAAGCTATTAGAGAGAGCTCCCACTCATTGCTCATTCAGAATATTTTTCATATCAAAATATCTGGTTTCTGGTTTCAAGCACTAGATCCACCTTCAATTCCTTCAATTCCAGCTTCCTGTCAATGCACATTCTAGAAGGCAACAGATGATAGCTTGAGTAGTTGGGTCCATGCCAACCCATATGGGATAATTGGATTGAATAATTGGCTCCTGGCTATGGCCTGGTACAACCATGACTGTTATGGACATTTGGGAAGTGAACCAGTGGATGGGAGATTCTCTCTCTCTCAAACTAATTAACTTTAGCAAACAGTACATATGATTGTTGAAAACTGTCAACTAATATAAAAGAGATTGCTGTTTTATGTTAGCCTTATAGCAACCTTTCTGTGAGTGGGGTCCTAAAATTTTCACTACTTTAAGATATCTTATTTAAAACAAAAATTATGGTTATGTATATATGAGAAATGCTGTCCACTAAACACACTCCTATAGATTGTCTAATAATCAAGTATTATTAAAGTTTAAGTAATCTTATAAAGCTAAATAATATCATAATCCTAAATATATTTTAACTGACTTTTTCTATTTTAAAACTTACAATAATTTTCTTTGCTCCCTAACCAGAAATAATTGATCTAATTAGGTATGGCAGATTTGTGAGATGAGTTGCTGTCGTACAAGATGACATCATGGTATGTTGCTGTAGTTAATTTACTTAGTGAATGTATTAAATTCAAGCATTAAATTATTTTCTTGAACTTTATTCATATAATTTTCAAACCAACTACTCATTCAATATTAGGAAGAATACTTTCAATTTTGTTTTAAGATAAAATGACACACTTAGTAACCTGGCATGTATACTATAATCTTTGAATGTAGATAAGGAGGAGTTAATTGGAAATTTATAATTAATATACAATTTGCTATTATTATTTCTGAATCATGTTTTCTATGACATTGAAAGGCTGGATCCTAATTTGCTTTTTATTTAAGGAAATAAGAATCTTATCTCAGAAGGATTATTTCCTATCATAAAAAATTATCAAAAATACTTGATGACTCATTTAACTTGTTTTGATGAGGGGAGTAAAGCTAGTAGAATTAACATGATTAAATGTTCAATGAAAAGTGAAATGCAGGTACTTAGGTATTTCAAAAGAAGATTACTATTTTTATTTGTTAATATACATATAACCTTAATTTCAGTTAATTAAAATGTTTATAGTATATATATTCCATAATCTTAAATGTATGCATTTACTATGAATTATTGAGGCAAAATGTATAAGAAAAATGTAGGCAAACGTGAACTTAAAATAGTTATAAAGTACATTAATATTTTCCACAGTACAATTTATTCTAAAAAGGTTTTGTTTAATCCTGTGAACTTTGCTTTTCAGCAATTGGAAGATGATTAAATGTTAAACAAAAGTCCTTGAACTTATTCATGTTTTCATAGATTTTGACAGCTCTTCTTGGTGGAGTGTCCCTCTTGTAAAAGACATTGGCAAACAGTGGTCAGTCATGTGGCTGATTTTCATCTGAGTTAAGATTCCCATTTCCTCCAAGTAGGCAGTGGTAAAGATGATCATTTGTAGTGGCAAATTTAATTATATTTTATCAGGCTTGAATGCTAACAAATGATCTAATACTAAAATCTGCTTGCTTGAGTGCAGGTTTCCCTAAATCCAAAACAGAATAAAATATTAGCATCTGGTTATGAGGTTGAACATTGACACCAAGAAGAAGATTAGCTCAGTGAACAGCAGTCAAGACTTTAGAGTCAGTTGATTAGACTTGGTTTCATAATTGGGGCTACATATTAGCCTCCTTACCCAATTATTTAGGTCACTTCTGCTATCCTCACACAACAACTGAATTATCTGCAAAATGAGAACAATAGTAGTGCAGAGAAGAAAACAGCTGCTCTTTATATTTGTTGAAATACCATACAATGATATCTTTCCTAGTAAACAGGATTCCATTATTATTTTTTATGTCTCTCAGTCATCTAAATAAAACAACTCCATATGGTTCATCAGAAAGTAAGTGAGGATCCTGCGTTGTGGCACAGTGGGTTAAGTGGCTTTGATGCCAACATCCCATATGACCAATGTTTGAGTCCCTGCTGCACCACTTACAATCCAGCTCAGTACTAGTGCACCTGGGAAGGTAGTGAAAGACGATCCAAGCACTTCAGTTCCTGCCACCCACTTGGGAGACCCGGATGGTCCAACGTTGGTTATTGTGGTGGTTTCAGGAGTGAATCAGCCAAAAGATGAGATTCATTCTCTCTCTCTCTCTCTCTCTCTCTCCCTCTCTCTGTCCTTCCCTCCTTCTCTATATATATGTGACTGTCTTTCAAATAAACAAATAATTTCTTTTAAAATTAAGGTGAAACAATACATGTAAACTGGTTTTCTACATTTTAATTATAGAATAACTTTTTGGTAAATGTTATGATTATTGCAATAATCATTATCACATTAGAAATCTGATGAAAAAGATGTCTCGTAGGTGAAATAGGGAATAACGCATATATTGAAATCTATCTGTAATAATTATTCTTATTTTGTACTGTCATTTAATACAGGCTTGCCAAAAATAAATGAAAAATAAGTATAAACTGATTTGGTTCAAGTTTTGTGTTTGTCATTGTACCAGAAGAAGGAAGAATGCCATCTTCAGCTATTAGTCTCTACAACTTCTACCTGGTAAGTATAGTGCTCACCATATATTATGTGATAGTAAATATTCAATGGGTTTAAAAAGCTATGTAAAATAAATATTATGTGAGGATCCCTGGTACCATTTCTCATTTTAGAGGAAGAGCAAGATGATTACTATTCTTTATGTGTTGAGTTGTTTGCTATTTCCCATTTTAACACATGAACATAGATTGCAGTTCACTCTATGAGCATTCGTGCTGGGCAAATATCCTTTAGGGGTCCACTAAATAGATTTTCTCTTCTGTTAATGTATCAGTTAACCTTCAAAATGTGGATAGTTTATTTTCTGCTCAGGAAATAAATCAGCTCTAGTGTTGCTCAATAACTGTGGCCAAAATGGGATGTAATAAGGGGGGAATGTAAAAAGTGTTAGTTGCAAATTGGTGTTATTTACATTTATTGAGGAAATACAAATAGTATGAAATATATCCTAGTGAACTGGAACCCAAATTAGTCAGCAACACAGCAATCATTCTTCTAAAGCATCTTAGCTACCTAAATAAAAACAAGTCTATGCAGGTTTAGATTTCCCCAGGGTGCAAACACATTTTCCTTAAGGACGTGGCAGCAGTGGCCTTCGCTCCATTAAGCTCTATATTACAAACTGATGTTGTGGGGATTTATTTGTTTTTCTTGTCTTCAGGATTTGACTATTCAGTTGTACTCTTGTATATAAGCTCTCTTATTGCAGACTTGCAAATGGATATGTTCACAGATATTTCTAGGTAATCAATCAATATTTCTTAACTTATATTAATAATTATTACACATTACAGCCATTGTGAGAAAGGTACTGTGAGATTAGTACTCTGAGAATGTATTGTAGTACAAATTCAAGGAAAATACAAAGATATTGAAGGCAGTGCTGGATACAATCATCATTTCAAGTGAATTTATTGAAGGCTCATCCTGTGTCCTAGATATTGGAGATGGAAGGAGTGCTCACTAGAAAAAGACACAGCTCTTTCGAATTTATCAGCCAGGAGACAGAAGAAAAAAAAAAAACAGAAAAACATTAGCCCAATAACGTACAATAAGCACTCTTATAGAATATTCTAAATTCCAGTTAATAAGTACAGAGTGAAGACATATATTTACTGTGACAGGAAGGCATCCATCTTGAATTGGCAGCTGAGCTGAGATGTGAAAGTTAGGAGGGGTATGTACTATGTGAACTAGCAGGGCGTTGAGAGAAAGTTCCAGGCAGAGGATAGAGCACTTATGAAAGGCTGGGAAGGTCAGAACACTGAAAAGAAGCCTTTGGAGGCTGATGCCAAGAAAGCAAGGTGGTAATGGGTAGGGGAGTATCAGTCATGCATGCAGCTGGAGAAGTGAGTGCGAGCTTGAGACTATACATTGAATTATGTTCTGATCCCCAGATAGTGAGAAGCCGTGGGGCGATGCTAGACAGCTGAGCATCATGACTAGATTGTCTTCTTCCAGTGCGGCAAGGAATGAGGAAGGGGTTATAAGTCAGAAAAAATAGGATAGAGGCAGTCAATGATGGAGAAAGCTAAGGGTAGAGATTCCTCACAGACATCATAAGGAGCTAACATCCATTATGGACTGAATGCCTGCCTCCTACCTCCATTCATATATTGAAGCTCTAACCCTAATTTGACAGCACCTTTGGGAGATAATTGGGTTGAGGTAAGTAGGAGGATGAGGCCCCCATGATAGTATTAAGTTCCCTTATTAAAAAATAAAAAAGAAGGAATACATACAAGACCTCTCTCTCCACGCAGCACGATGGTACAGGGAGAAGGCAGTGACTCATTGGCATGAATAAGGCCCTCAGCAGGAAACCAAATCCCTCCAGCCCCATCATATTGAAATTCTGAGCCTCAAGAACCAAGAAATAAAATCTGTTATTTAAGTCATTCAGCTTATGGTATTTTGGGAGAGTAGCCAGAGCTAAGACAGTATCCACTGTAGAGGTAAACTGAATACAGAAACACATAGTGAATGACTAAAGGTCATTTTAGGGAGCCGGCAGCCATGGAAAAGCCTGCTTTGTGCAGTTGGTGGTGGGGGTGGTAATGACACATTCAGATGTGACCAAATGGAATTAGATCTGCTTTGGAGATTTTAAGTTGTGGTGTGAGTGAAGCACCTGGATTTATAGCCTGGAAAGCAGAGGACGTGTCTCCATTCGAGCTACTCTTTGATTCTAGATACTAATTAAAGGAGTATGTGAGAGTGTTCAGGAAGAGAGCAAGGAGATGGCAAAAAAATGAGTCAAGACTTATCTAACTATTAGTGACTAACAACACTTGAAAGCTTTGTAAAAGCCCAAGTTATTGAAACAGAATAGCTTCAGAGGCAAGAGTGAAAGGGGAGAGGTACAAGTGATGATGGATGTTGTGTGCAGTTCTCTTAAAGATATGGATACAGCAGTGTGTGGGGCTCCAAGGATTAAGGCAGATGGAAACTGAAAAGTGCTTGAGGACTGAGCGACCCAGAGGACATGGTCATTTGAAATGAAATCATTCCGTTGCAGCACCGAGGCCACACACAAGTCTGGAGAGAGGATCTTGTTAAACCTGGAGAATACACTCAATTTTCTCATCGAACTTACATTAAGATATATTCTAGTAACTTGTTTGTTTCACTACTTCCTCTTTACCCCATAAATGTTGATTCATTGCAAATGATTGTTACAGAGTTGGATTGCTTTGCTAATAACTTATTCTGTGTTATCAGTTCTCGGGCATCAGATGCTATCGGAAAGATGATATGTGCATAGAAAAGCAAAGAAAAATTGCACAAAGGCAGAACTATCTATGATTATCCTGAAGACGAAGTAGCATCACATGAAATGCAGGGGCTGAGAGGAAATCCTGCAAGGGCACAGTTCATGACTTGAGGGATAGAAATTTCTAGCAGGAAGAATACAGGACACAATGGGAGCAACTTGGAGCAAGTTTTAGACACTGAGGCAGAAGAAACAAGTGGAATGGATGATTCAGAAGGCTCTTGAGTGGCAGCCAATGGAGTTCGGCTGCTCTAAGAGACTGTGAGGAGCCTTTCAAATGTTTGGTCAGGAATGTGGCAGGAAGAATATGAGCACTTTAAAGAAAATCAATCCTTTTCACGCATCACTGTAGAGGCCAAGAGGAATTAAAAAATGCCAGAAAAGTGGTACTCATTTTATCAAAGCAGAAAAAGATGTAGTGTATGTGTGTATATGCACAAGATATTTTATATTTTATACTAGAAAAGAAACAGGACCTTACTAGTCATTCTTAAAAGGAATAACATCAAATAGTAAGAATAATTTGTGTGCAATAATAAGATAAAGAAAATGTAATAGTCCTTGCCAATTTCCAGAAAGAGAAATTATGAAAAGCATGTGCCTATGTCAAATGAATGGTTATTTTTGCATTACTGAGAAGTAATTGAGAAGACCGAAGAGAAAGGAGAGAAATATATTAAACTTGCAACAAGAAAGGTTCAAAACTTTTACTGCAGATGATAATCAATTCCGAGGGTTCCAAATTTTCAGTGACTTGCACATTGCTTGTACTCTTTGATCAAAAGCAACCCAACTAAATTTTTTTCTATCACGGCTGCAACCTGGATGTGAAATTAGAGTATACATCAGTTCAGCACAAGGAGGTTGAGAACACATGCCTGTAGGAACGGACAGTGATTCTTCAGAGGTGTTTGTACATAGATTAGACATGATGCTCATCTTAAAAAAAAAAAAAAAAAAGTAATCCTGAGTGCAGAAGGAAAGACCAGGCATAGGATAGAAATCTAAAATTTTGTATCTGAAGTAACAAGATTATTTTCTCTTCTCAATATAGGGAAATGATATAATCATTGATGAATCCTGCCCTTGCCCCTCAATTAGATGAGAAGTTGGCAGGTATATAAGACAGGAAAAGAATTAGGGTTATTGCAGGGATAGGTACAAAATCATGACTACCTTCATGTAGAATACCTTGCATATGTAATGCAATAAGAATGATGAGAAGTATATGGAGATTCTATCATTTCTGTTTCTATCAAATATAATTTTCAAAATACTAATGATACCACTATCATATAATAGACAGCAAACTTGTATCAAAATTTTATTTAACTAGTTAATGAGGAAGTAAAGTAGATGTTGAAGTTGGTTCAAAACAAATGCAAAAGAACATGGAATTATGCGATCAGGAAATAAAAGAATTCCATGACATATTTGTTTTGCTAGACACAAAATCTGAGAATGTCCTACATAGAAGAAGGCAAAATTACCAAACGTCAATGTCTTTTATTATAGAAAAAATAAATTATTCCATTATATCTGTTTTGTAGTAATGCAAAATGTCTGTGTCCAAATCAATCCTATAAAGTTACATATTCTCTGTAGAGTACTGTGACTTTATTGGATCTTCCACTGGGTTTTCTTAATCATCTTTCTTTCTCTAGCTCCTTCTGTCATTAGTAATTAAATTATTTCTTCTGATTGCAAAGTTTGAGACCTCTACTTCTTTGTTTTTATTTAATGCATATGATCCATTCAGCTACGCTCTTTTTTACCAATTACATTTGACCCATTTGAAAGTTCAAGTAGCCCAAAATATTATTTTGAATTTCTTTCCTAAACTTTTCCTGTTTAGCTCTTAAGTAGTACATACTCCAATCTTTTTATCAGAATTTATCACTGCTTCAGCATTTCTTATCCATGGATTATCTCCTGGGAAACCCAGAATATAAATTCCTTCACACTTTTGATATTGATTGTAGACGGCAAAATGAAAGCATGAAACATGGACAATTCACATAGGCAAGAGACTGGCTAAACTGTACCAAGGACAGGAGGGGGCGCTAGTTGATCTTTATGGGTTACCACAGTTAAATTTTAATTAGAAAATGATTGACCATGAAATGTCAGAATGTTTTCCAAATTGTCATAGTGATAGCATAGTCAAATCACTGAATAACAGTGAAGGAAGCAACCTTGGAAATACAGTAAAAACTGTCTCTTTGTCAAAGCACCCTGCTCAGCCAGCACCCTGCAGAGGGGCATTTGCTGTTTGCTGTAGCATTGCACACTTTCACTATTTCACAACACAGCTGGGTCATTTTCTTTGAGGCTGCACTGCTTATATATATGGCAGAAAGGGGTTTTTATATCAAGAATCTTTTGAGAGGAAACATTACTTTTTTTAAGAAATTGAAATGGTAGCATTTCAATTGTTTAAAATAGCATGAATGAAGGAACTTTCTTAGAATGATGGATTATTTTTCTTCAAAATTTCTCATTGGGTATATGCCTACTAAATAAAATAATATTGACAAAAGTTCCTGGTCCAATGACAGATAATAGATATGACTTAATAAACATATACTTTTCTAATACATCTATACATAGAATGCATGTATTTGGCTTCTGTTCTGCCTGTAAGTGACCAAATTGTTAAATGTTATTCCAAAAACTACTGCTTCCCTTTCCATAAACTGTTGCAGTGATAAGCAGATTTATTCATGGTAAATCCTTCAGTTTTCTCAAGACAATGTTACTGGATCTCTCTGACATCTGACTGTGTTCTCTCTCACATCTGATTGACTTTCTCACTTCCACCTTCCTCCCTTTTACTGTCTAGTGTTATCACAGAGTTCATAGGGATCCTTTAACTATAAATCAGATATCACTCCTTAGGTTAAAACCATCAAGAGCCAGAAGTCCTTTAGGTGGCCCACAGGTGCTACAGGATCTGATCTCCAGTTACTTCTCTGACCCCCTGTATTACTCCTACCCTCCACTGCATTATCACTCAGTCTTCACATTTTGGACTTAAGTGTAGTGAATAGCTATTCTTCTAAAACAACAACAACAACAACAACAAAACTTTTCTTCCAATATCCTATGTGTTATGCCCTTCTTTCACCCAAGTTATTGCTCCAGCTCCACACTTTCACCAAAACAGCTCTTGACCCTGGTAGTTAAATCTGTAACCCACAGCTCCACAGTCACCCATGGACTAATTTCCCATCCCCCTTATTATTTTCACATGTACCAC
Source organism: Oryctolagus cuniculus (assembly GCF_051225735.1). Classification (NCBI taxonomy): domain Eukaryota; kingdom Metazoa; phylum Chordata; class Mammalia; order Lagomorpha; family Leporidae; genus Oryctolagus; species Oryctolagus cuniculus. Next base: position 48,453,894 of record NC_142880.1, read on the forward strand.
TCATAAACATATCTATCACCTTCAAAATGCTATCTGCCATGTTTACTGTTTATGTTCTGTGTCTCAGAGCTACAAAGACACACGAATACAGAGATACTTGCCTCTACATGTCACTGGTATAGTTCAAGTCCTTGAAATAGTGCCTGATACTAGATACACAATAGTGATTCACCTTTTTCAATAAGGATTTCACACTTCTACAATTTTAAATTCTAGTGATCACTTAAGAATGTGAAGGGTAATTAACTTTTTTGTCTTCTCATCCAATATATGAAATAAACCTAGGAATTTTGGTTAACTTAGATATTTGATAACATGGTTTTCAAAGAATTTACTGCTAAAAATTCTGTTTCTCACAGCCAAGACCAATGCAACAGACACATGTTAATTAAGATGGAACTGATCCTATAAGAAATCTTTTATGAATATTCTATTAAAATAGTTATAAATTAGTGATCAATCCAATCCACATTTCTTTAAACTGTCCCCAAATTATTTTGAGACAGTCTGTCAGCTGTAGGTCTAAACTAAACATATTCCATGTTTAAATTTTAACTTTATTATACTAGTTCCCCTTATAGAGTATTTTTGTAAATTAGTTCACTTTAGTGATTTTTAAAATTATTGGCTCCTTCCTTAAGAGTTCATAAATTATGGAATAAAATACAAGTTTTGACATAAAATAATTAAAATCCATTTCTTCATATACTTTAAAAGTTAGGAATTCTTGGTGTCAAATTATATTTAAAGCTTTTTAGAAAGCTTATAAAATGCTGGGAGCATGGGCAGTCGCTTTCTGTGCTTCGTGGGCCCAGGACCGGTGGGGCAGGGTGTGATAGTTCCCTCTCTGAGGCTCACTCTCCCTTAATAAAGCCCTAATGAGCCAAAAAAAATTTAAAAAAAGCTTTTTCTTTTTTTCCTAAATTTCTAAATTTCTTTTTTTAAAGATTTTTTCTTTATTTATTTGAAAGGTAGAGATACAGAGAAAGGGAGAGACCTAGAGAAAGGTCTTCCTTCCACTGGTTTACTCCCCAAATGGCCACAATGGCAAGAGGTGGGCAAAAACTGAAAAGAGGAGCTGCTTCTGGGTCTTCCATGTGGATGGAGGGGCCCAAGCACATAGGCCATCCTCTATTGCTTTCCCGGGCCATAGCAAGGAGCCGGATCAGAAGAGAAGCAGGTATCACACGAACAGGTGTCCATATGGGATTCCAGCACTGCAGCTGGAGGCTTAGCCTTCTATGCCACAGCACTAGCCCCGAAATTTCTTTTCTTTCTTTTTTTTTTTTTGACAGGCAGAGTGGATAGTGAGAGAGAGAGTGACAGAGAGAAAGGTCTTCCTTTTTGCTGTTGGTTCACCCTCCAATGGCCGCCGTGGCCGGCACACTGTAGCCAGGCATCACGCTGATCCGAAGCCAGGAGCCAGGTGCTTCTCCTGGTCTCTCATGTGGGTGCAGGGCCCAAGGACTTGGGCCATCCTCCACTGTACTCCTGGGCCACAGCAGAGAGCTGGCCTGGAAGAGGGGCAACCAGGACAGAATCCGGCGCCCCTACTGGGACTAGAACCCGGTGTGCCGGCACCGCAGGTGGAGGATTATCCTATTGAGCCACAGCGCTGGCTGGCCCATAAATTTCTTTCTTTTCTTTTCTTTCTTTTTTTTTTTTTTTTTTTTTTTTGGTTAGGCAGAGAAGATTTTAAAATGATATTGCATGTTCTTTTAGAATCATTTTCTTGAAAATTTAAATACTTCAAGCAATTAAAGATCTCAGCTTTGTGACTGTGATAGTCTACAAGGGTACAAAATTCTTTAGATGAAGAGTTAAATAGCCTGGTTTTGCATTCTTGTGTCCCTTCTTAATGGTCCTGAGACATGGAAAATATTATTTCCTGTCTCTGAGTTACAGTTTGTCCATCCATACAGAGGCATCACTTGACATCTATTTAGTATATTTCTCATGGGTCAACAAGAGCTATGGGATGCATATGCATATTAATATATATAATTTAAGTCAATGGCTTATTATTGCAAACCCTTTGAAGGAAGACTACTACACTGTTTGTCTCACATTTTCTCAGTACCTAAAGTGTGTTGTACAATGGATAAACTAAAAATATGTGTCAAATGAGATTGCATTGCATAAAGTGTTAAAGTTCATTTTTATTAATTAGATTTTTGACACAAATTTGAACTAAGCTTGTTTGATAAGAAATTTCTTATAAATCTCATTGGGCAAGTGCTATTGAATCACTGTATATTTGAAGGAGAGAAATGAAATGAGGGAGAATGAGATGGATAAGTGAACTCATATCTTTAGGAACCCATAAATCTAAAGGAAAATGGACGATATTATGATATTCTAAAATAATGTGTCTGTGTCTCAACACTCTAGTATTATCTGCCAGGTAAAGTGAATTTTATGTACTAACAAAAGCTTGCAAGTATAAAATGGGAGAAATCTACACTGTAAAATTATGTTAGCAGCAGCCTGAATCTATGATTTTGAGTGGGTAACTTCAAGAAACAAATAACTTCCAATATGACAAAAATTTGTCTCATGTTAATATAATCTAGGATAACGTTACTGCACATTTATCTTTTTAAAAATGGCTTAGCATTTAGTGATTAATTTTTATTGCATTCTTTGAAATTGACATTTTTTTCATATACTAGAAATAAGACTTAAAATGTTCTATTGTACGTAGACTCTTTGAAAAAATTCAGGCAACATAACATGCCATAATGATTTATTTATAAATTAGTAAACATAATCCATCATGACATGTGCTAAAGTCATACCCCAAAATATATACATTCATAGAACATGTTTGTTCAGAAGTGATTTAATAGCTACACTAAGTCTTTCAAAAAATATCTGGGGAGTGTTACAGTAGATAATGAATAAACAAGTACTTGTAATTAAATGACACGAGGGGTTTTAACATTTCTTGTAACTGTCTTATCAAAATGAGAGAAGTGCTTCACAAAAAATATAAAGAGATGTTAAAAGGATCATGTAAGTAAAAAAATGAGTGATATTGTGATATAATAAGAAATGTATATTTAGACTTCATTCCTGGTTATACAGAGCTCCTAACACTCTCAGAATTTCCAGAATTACAGTGGTGATAGTGGGGTCTTTTGTTATTTTTAGCAAGTCCTTTTCTATTACTACCTGTGTTTGAGTTAATGAGACCCTGTTGGAAGCCCAGAGATAGCTTCAGGAGCTGTATACTTGCCCAGTGGATCTCTTTAGCTGAGTGTTAATTTGTCTCCATTATTAAAAGCAAGTTAACATAAATAAATGTTTCCTGGAAGTCTGTCCAATGTTAAAGGAAATTGCAAAACTTGAGAAAGAGGTTGTGGAGATCCCCAGTTTGTAAGCAACTTGGACAGATGTGTCAGTAACCTGTGGAACCATTTTAGTTACAGATATCTGGGGTGGGGAGTGGTTTTGTGGAGTAAATGCTTCCCCCATGAGGTCTGTGTTAAGTTCAGATAGTTACTGTCAGACTGAGATAAATTGTAGAACAACTCATTCAGATGTGAGATTGCTCATTGTGGAAAACCCACACATTTGAAGTCAGAAGTTTCATGAGTAGAAACAGTACATAATAGTAGTAGGTTTTTGCTATTGTGTGGTAGACCAGTTATACTATTTAATTTTTCGCAGGTATAAAATGAGTTGATGGAAGAATGAATATTAGTTTCTGCTTTGAAAATCTGATTGATTGAGTATAAACAAATATATGGTGGCATAAAAAGAAAAACAAGATGGTTAACATAGTATGGACTTAAAATAGGCTTTCTGAATCATCCCCTTTCTACACAAAAATGGAAACAAACAAAAAATGAAAAATTAAGCTTATAAAAGATTAATCATATTAAAATGATCCTATGTTAATTATTTTCCAGTTTCTATTGCCTTGAGAAAATAATAGTTTCTAAACTATAAAGGAAGATTAAGGCCTAGTAAATGGCAAATTATGTGTTAGTAGGTAACTTTATGTGTCAATTTTTGTCTCTTAAAAATTGAAAAAGTAATTGCAGCTGCACTAGAAAATGTTATTTTTCAGCACCATAATATTTTCAGTACTATATTATTTTTAAATCTCTCAGGTTAAAAATCTTACTACTTTGAAAACTTGAAAGTTATAATTCATGATACTCCATAGAAATTTCTATTTTGCCCCGGATTGCTGATATATAATTAGATATTAAGAATTTTCAAGGGAGATGGACATTTGATCTAGCAGTTAAGACACTAATTAGGATGCCTATGTCCCAAATGGAGGTACTTGGATGGTGTGGTTTTTTTTTTTTTTTTTTTTTTTTTTTTTTTTTTTGGACAGACAGAGTTAGACAGTGAGAGAGAGAGAGAGAGACAGAGAGAAAGGTCTTCCTTTTCCATTGGTTCACCCCCTAAGTGGCCACTATGGCGGGCATGCTGCACCTATCCAAAGCCAGGAGCCAGGTGCTTCCTCCTGGTCTCCCATGTGGGTGCAGCGCCCAAGGACCTGGGCCATCCTCCACTGCACTGCCGGGCCACAGCAAAGAGCTGGACTGGAAGAGGAGCAATCGGGACAGAATCTGACCTGCCGGCGCCACAGGCAGAGGATTAGCCTAGAGAGCTGCAGCACCGGCCAGTACTTGGATTTTATCTCTAGCTCTAGCCCCTGATGACAGCTTCTTGCTTGTGTGAATCCTGGGAGGCACAATTATTTCTAACATAGTTGGGTTCCTGCCACCCATGTGGGAGACACAGACTGAGTTCCTGCTCACAGTTGTAGCCTCCCCAGCCTAGGTGAGCATTCAGGAAGTGAACCAATGTATGCAAGCTTTGTGCTTGTGTTTATCTGTCTCTCTCTTTCAAATAAATTTATTAAAAAATTTTAAAAGACAATTTTCAGACTAATCACTTAATTTCAGCTCTTTGAATAAACAGAATGAAATAAAAATACATAGAATGAAATATGTAGAATAAAATGATAATTCACTGGATATAATATATTGAATAATAAGGACATATAGATTGGATATTAACAGAAATGAGTTTTGGTCTCAGTTGTATAGTTAATATAATGCCACCTCTTTTAAATCAGTATCTGTTGAATTTATATGCACATAAATTGATGTCTGTTAAATGATACCACTTAGACAAATATTTAATCTTCTTTGTTGTGAAGTTAAGGGACAGAAGATACAGTAAGCAGACACATGTATGCACATATACACACCCATGCTGAGTGCAAAATAAACATTTCAAAGAAATGGGGAAAGAAAAATCATTTCAAAAATGTTGTTGTGGTACTTGGCTTAATCATCTAGAAATATTACAACTTCAAGCATGACACAAAATAAATTCTAATAGGACTAAGTTTAAACACATAATATATGTAGTTGAAGCAATAGGAAAAACTTCCTGTAACTTTAATTCATAAAGACCATTATTATTATAAGTTGTAAGCAACAAATCAAAAAACTAATACTTTCAATAATATAAATTTTAAAAGTGCATATCAAAAATAACAAAGTCAAAATCAAAGACTGAATGGAGCTATATTTGTAATTCATATTAAGTAAAAATTAATTATCCTGAACCATGGAATTCCTGTGAAAATAAGAAAAATTCAAAACTCAATATAAAAATATACAAAGGATATGAACAAAGCTTTTACCACAAAGGATTGCAGTATGTTATACAGAGATATGTAATCAAGTCATAATTAGAAAAATTCACAATTACACCATACAATATTTTCATTTCATAAATGTGAAAGGATGATACTTAAAAATCATGTTGATATGTATTAAAAGAAAAATTCTGGTAAAAATTTCTCAATTTTATCATCTAAAACAATAATTATCAATAGAGTCAACTCATTTAAATAAAGTCTCTTTAGAACTTTCAATGATTTTCAAAAGTATAAAAGGGTACTGAATCCAAAACATTTGAGAACCTCTCAGCTAGAGTGAATGTCACATTTGTCTTGGATTTTAGTTATGAAGAAAGATAATATCATTGTTAGGTCATTTCTGGAAATGAGAGAGTAGAAAGGGCTAGAAGATTGAAGAGTATGGCTGAATTAACATAGTTTCATGGGTGAACTATTTTTCTCCCAGTAAATTGTCAGAACTAATCTCAGTTTGCAAGGAGAGTGAATTTTTCATTCAGTGCAATTAATCCCATCCCTCTGATGTAAAACAAACTGCCAATGGAAATAATCTAATAGAGAGTATAAACAAAAGCATCTTTCTATGTGTTTCACATATACTCTGCTCTAGCTAGATCAACTGAAACAGTATTCATATTTCTTTCCATAAAATCATTATGTGGTTAAATGAGCTTGAAATTATAATAAAATGGTGTTTTTAAAAATAATAGAAATGCTCACAATACTAAATATAGAATCAAGAAAGTTTTTCAGTGAAAGCATTTTGTGGATATTACAGTAGATCAAGTCTGTCTATAAGCATCAAATGCTATCACGCAGCTTCACATTGTATCTTTGATCTGTCAGATCTATGTTTCTGACCTGAAAATCAGCCCAAACCTCCTCCTCCTGTCTGTCGTTAGCAAGACACTTATCGGCTTATGAAAGAAAAATGTAAAATCACTGAGACTCTGTACTTTGGAAATGTATTTTTATTCTTTCTCTCTACCTAGAAATTGTTCTTTGATCTCTGGGAATTTGTTTAAACTCTGTGTTTAATTTTACTAGCCTTTGAAGCAGTTGTTTTGTCACTATTCTCCTGGAGAATACATGAATAATTATTACAGAATCAACAAACTGAACAAAAGTATTATCTTGTCTTCCTCTTGTTTGAATGCCCAAGATACTCTCGCATATGAATTATTCTTGGAGGAAGGGAAGTGGAGAAAAATTGACTTACCTGAAAACTATCAATTTATTGCTATATCTTATATCATTGGTAAGATACCTTTTTTCCAATTTTTTTTTTTTAAATTTAGTTTAAGTGGTAATTTTAATATGGATTCTTGGCCTATCCTACAATAGTAAATTGACACCTCTATATCCACTATTTGGATCTGGACAGGCTTATGATTGCCCTCAACAACAGAGATTAGGACTTGTAAGAGTTGGATATAGAAGGCTATCTAAATTCTTTCTCTTCTTTGATGCCCAAGTTACCATGTAAATCTTGGAGCTGCTGTTTTGTAAGAAAGCCGAATTCACATGGGGCTTATGTATAGGTACTCTAATCGACAAGCACAGGTAAGTCCAGCCTTTAGGATATTTCAATCCTAAACTCAGTATCTGTGCTAGGAAACCTCCAGATGATTTCATTAGCAAGCCCATTATAGAATCCTTATCTCTTCGTCTTTCCTTTCCTTTCCCTACAGAAAACCCAAGACAGGGCATAGTTATTCCTATACCCTGTATGATATTCTGCTCCATAGTAACTTTGAGTGTAAAAATAAAGTTTGTTTCTGTACACCAATAAATGCAGTGAGAAAAATCGTTTCCCTTAAATACCTTTGTCACTTATATATGGATTGGATTAACATTCCCCTTCTAAATGTCATCTGACATTACATGTACAGCAGAAATATGCAATATCTATGATTCTGGACTCTGGACCTAATGAAAATATATGGGCAGATCCTGAAGTACAGTTATGGAAAACCTGGATAGTATCTCCTCCCTATATTTCTAATCACCACATCTTTAACCCAAGCCAACAGAGTTGGATAATATATAAACTGGAAATGCAGTTATTTTAAAGCCTTAAATATCATGCTCAAAGCCCTTTGAAAAATCTGCAGCCTTACTTAAAGGATTTCCTATTATAGCACAATGGGCTCTTCTCTAAAGGATAGCTTGTGATAGATTCATATTTAGACCGCAGAAATTCTGACAACTGCCTAAAGCTGTTGTTCGCCTCTTGTGGAAAAGAGGCTGCAGATAAAGTGCCACACCATCCCCCAGTGACAGACTGTAGCTGTAAGACTTGGACTATGTGCAGAACAGATAGGAAGATTGCATTTTGTGATGAAGTTATGATACAGTTGCCCTGTTGGGGGCAATGGCCACATGTAATTACTTATCTCTGGTGATCAAGATTTTCTCAATTTTGTAAAAGAAAAACAAAATGAAGCAAAAGACAGAGGTTAATAAAGCTAACAATTGTGTGGGTATGTTTCAGTACTCTATTTTATATCATTCAAAACAATTTATCCTTTTAATTGAATGATTTTATCCACATTACAAAAGTAAAATTTACTCTAAAGTAAGTTTTAATTGCACTTCCATCAATATGGAAATGTTCTATTTTCTATATAGAGAGTCTACAAGTGATTTGTTAGGCATGAAATTATCTTTTCATAAGATGAAAATCAGTGGTCCCATGTCCAGTTGGAGAAGTTATGCCAAGTAATCAAATCAATTGATTGGAAATAAAACATTTTACTTTCCAGACAGAAATTATTTGCATGTAGTTATTTTTAAATGGAGGTACCAAACAGCTGAACATTAGGTCTAATTAACCTAAACATTGACTCATTCATTAAGAAAAGAATAAGGAAGACAAGCATTACTTGTATTGTAAAGGATTTATTTTGGTCTTGACAATGTTGAAATTTTTACTTTAAGTTGTTAGGAGTTATGACTTCTTTTAATTAATAATAATGATAATAATAATGTTTATTGAGTATTTATCTTATGATATAAAATTGAGAAATAATTTATAAGACTTTACTAATAATGGCATAAGGCATGAGATTCCTCTTAGAGAGAAAGGATACCATTAATTAGGATACAGAAGACAGAACAAGCTTCTTAAATACTTGGGTGAGAATGAAATAGGTTATTTATTCTCATAGTGAGGTAGTTTTATGTCTTGCAGTCACTTAACAGATGAGGTTAAGCAACTTGTCAAAGTCAAAATGCTATAAAGTGGTAGCACTTTGAGATGAACTCAGGAAGTCTCCAGTCCCAGATATTGAGCTCTTAACCACTATATTAGTTGACTCTTCAAATGCATAAATGTACACAGCACCTTAGTAATCTTGAAAACTTTAAATAATTCCTTCACTACTGAAGACACATGATCTTGAAATCAGGTATGAAAACACACACATAAGACAATTATTATACGATATTTTAGCAAAGTCATATTTTGATGAATATCACTGCACATTAGCTGTTTTGTAACACAGGAATGATTCTTTTATTTATAGAATACAATTTATAAAAATGTTGCACTTAGGGTAAGTAATTGAATGTAACATGGATAACAGAGTCCTGAGAATGGAGAAGTTAGTTTTCGAGTCATCCTGAGAATACAGCACATATACGCAGAACACGAAGACAATTACAAGTTGTATTTTGACTCTGACCCAAGAGAAGGTATACCTTTTTAAAATTCTGCTTTATTGTGATTCTGATTCTTTAAACAGACAATTTGGTCACTAAGCCTACAAGAGATTTCAAGTGGATTTTTAAATCCATTCTATTTCATTGTGTTTATTTGTGGTAAATCTATTTATTTACACAACTTGCTCATTGATCATGCAGAGCTCCTAAAAGCACAGCAGGCCTGACTGCGGACTGCATGATTCATTGCCAAGGAGAAGCTCAGGCAATATCCAAACACTGTAAGGAGGACAAGAGTCTCCTGATTACCTACAAAGGAGGCCCTTGGCTTTCAATGGCTGCCATCCAAAAACACTTGGAGTGAATTAAATTACACCCAGATATTCAAAACAAATATGAATGAAGCGGATTCTAAAAATACGCTGCTCACTGATGTGTCACTTATTTTTCTTCAGTACTAGAAACTATCGATTTAAATGGGTCAATGTTTATAAACACTTAAGACAGGACTTGACACAGAGAAAGCAATCTATAGAAAGTATAAAAGACATTTTCAACACAATAAGAAATGGGAATCCTTCAGGTAGTCAAGGCAACTGACTTCTGTATTTGATTTAGCAATAAATAAACCTATAGATTTCACTTGGAAAAAATAATCATCCTAAAAGTTAGGTTAGAATAAAGAATGTAAGACTCATTGATGCACACCTTTGAGCTTTAGAATGTGTTAAAGGAAAAAAAGAATGTGTTAAAGGAAAGAAATGATAATGGTTAAGAGTAGAAAAAGAGATCAGAACACTGAGTAAAGACACAGGAATCGGACTGGAAAGATAGGAGCCTCCTGCGGGCACTGCAGTGAGACATGTAGCAGATGAACACAGAATTTAAACTTCAGGATCTGCTGAATTTATTGACTGATATGCTCTTTACATACATTATTTCCATTTTTAGTCACCATCACAGCCTTGTAAGTTGGGACTTACTATTATCCACTTTACAGCTGAACAAACTTGATGACAAGCAACCTCAGAAACTGAGTCTGGAATACTTAAAGCTACACATAGAAGTAGTTTCCGTCCTTAATGTATAGTGAAAATAAGCTTTGATAAGATTCCTCGGCAGTTCATTCAATATTGTGAAAGAATATTTTCTAACTTGTTACAATCAATGGGAGTCTGAGGACTGAAAAGTCCATATCTGTTCATGTTTTATGTAATCAGTTGAAACTGGTCCTGATCCATCTTCCTGACAATGTCATTGCTATGAGTCATCCTCCGCCCTAGAAAACTAAAAAATGTAGGTATTTTCATCAAATAATTCAATCATTTGGGTTTAGTTAGGCATCATGCATTGCTCTTGATGGCACCTAAATCCTCCATGCTCCATCTGAGCAGAAAGCTCCTACTATACACACAGGCCATTTCAAGTATCATAAAAGAGGGTGACTCCTCAAAATCAGCTTAAACTTTTCTGAGCAAAATGGAAACAAGCAATATTAAAGAAATACTAACAAGTAAGAGATCCTGGGGGCAGTAAATCTTAGAAGTATTTGGATTAAGGATGAATAATGAGGTGGTGCCAACCTTAGAATAGGCAAGAAACATCATGGATACTGTTAGGTCAATTTCATGCATTTATAATTTGCTTTGTCAATCAATTATTTGCTATTATTCAATTGAATTATTCAAATGAATAAATGAATACCTTGTTTGGTTTTCCTTGATTGTTTTCTTGTTCTGAAACACAGAAATTGGGAATCTTTTGATTGGTACTTAATGCAAAATTTATAAGGACTTTTAACTCAAGAAAAGTCCTAACATATGAGTCTTAAATATCCATGTGCAAATTTGACTACCTTAAATTGAGTTCTAACCAATATTTTCATTGTTTCTATAGTAAATGGAACCAGTCACACTTACTTATATACACTTAGATTTCATATTATATCATAAATGTTCATTGAAATATTCCAACATTCCAAATAATATACTAAAAATAAAAGAATAATTACTTTCAGGAGTAGGGATGGTTCTCTCTCCTCATTGACACTGAAACATAGTGATAGATGTAAAAATTAGTATGTATTAAACAGGTTAAAATGCACAATGAGGGCTGGTGTATTTGCAATGCCAGCATCCCATATCAGAGTTCTAATCCAAGACCCAGATACTTGGCTTCAGATTCCATTTCCTGCTTCCCGGAGGAAGTGCCAGGCTCCTGGTTTCAGATTAGCACAGCGCTAGCCATGGCAGCCATTAGGGGAGTGAAGCAATGGAAGGAAGACCTTTCTGTCTGTCTCTCTCTCACACTAACTCTGCCTGTCAAAAAATAAAGAAAAAAGAAAAAAGAAAAAAGAAAATAAAGTTGAGCTGGGACTCAAACTTGGGCATTTCAACATGGAATGTTAGCTTTCCAGGTGGCATTTTAATCACTGCACCAAACAATTTTTCTAGGAGTATTTTGTGAGGTCAAACTTTATTCTCAAATATTTATTTATCTGAGAAAGTTGGAGACAGAGAGAAATCTTACATCTGCTGGTTCATTCCCCAAATGGCCGCAACGACCTGGCCCAGGCCAATGCCGGGGCTTCTTCCATGTCTCCCACATGGATTCTGGGGCCCAGACACTTGGGCCATCCTCCGCTGCCTTTTCAGGCCATTAGCGGAGAGCTGGATTGGGGGAGGGAGCAGCTGGGACTCGGACCGGCATCCATATGGGATGCTTACACTGCGGGCCACAGCTTTGACTTGCTGAGCCACAGTGCTGCCCCCTGAGGTCAGACGTTTTAGGGTTGATTACCTCATGATGGGAAAGGTATGATTCATTAAGTAAATATTGGCTTACATATAACCCATCTTTTAGATAGAAAACAAAACCTAGGAGTGTTACTAATTTGTGGGTAACCAAAGGTCTGTCCTTATAAAAGCACAAGTTACCAGATATGTCACAATCATTTATTTTCCAAACATATACAAATACATTTATACTTCAGCAACAGAAACTGTAGTTTAGATGAAAATTCATTTTTAAAATAGAAATTCATCAGCTATTTTATGCTTATGTTTCTAATTTCTTGTTACATGTATATTTGCAGAGGGACCATAAAATTAAACATCTAATATTTGAATGTCCTGTATGAATTTGATGATGAAATATACTTGTGCATTAACTTAAAAAAAAAGTGCCTGTGAAGGCAGTGGAAGATGACCCAAGTGCTTGGACCCCTGCCACGTATGTAGAAGACCAAGATGCAGTTACTGGTTCTGGGGCATCAGCCTGGCTCAGTCCTAATGGCCACTGAAGCCATCTAGGGAGTGAACCAGTGGATAGAAGACCTTTCTCTGTTTCTGTCTCTTCCTATTTCCCCCTTTAACTTTGCTTTTCAAATATACATACATACATATATATATATATATCATATTTAAATGTTAACAGTGAAAGTGGCAGAGTAGAAAACAGGAATGGCAGTTAACACCTGACAAGAAAGATTTAGTGTAAGTTTTATAATATTCAAAGTTCTGTGAAAGACTGGCTCATTTAGTTTCCAAAGAGCAAAAAGGTCACATACTATAATGATCATTACCAGTATATGGGTGAAGAAAATGGACCACAGAGAAATTAAGAATTTATCAAAGGTCACTGTGCCACACACTTGGTAATTTGTAATGCTGGTACTCCAACTAAGGAAACCTGGTGCCAAAGTATACTTTTTAATCCCTATGAAATATTGCCCACTGTAATTCTAAAAATCAAATGTAGGGTAAAAAAGTAGAAATAGACACTGAAGAATAGAGTTAGAAATTAGGAGCAAAAAAAAAAGAGAGAGAAAAAAAGTTTAGGGGTAGAAGATACATATTTAACACTAAAATCCTCCATTTTATGGGAAAATAGAAAGCTTTATAGAATTCCCTCATATATTTTGCATAGTAGCATTTTGAGTTCTACAATGGTATCAATTAAGGAAGAAATACTGATCAGGAAGCTACTCTCTGGAAGGCTCCATAAAGTCCCAGGGAAACCTGTATGTGGAATGAGAATGAAAGGGTAAAGTAGTAACTGTACAGAGTTTAGAGTAGTTCAAATGACAGGAGGCCTCGAGTGCTGCTAAGGGATTAAGTTTACTGAAAACCAATCACAGACTCCACTTCTAAGCTTACAAAGCAGCTCTTGCTTGCATTAAGATCTATAAAATATTTAAAGAAGATCATGGGTACCATTGTAAACAATGAAAAGTGAGACAAATTTAAAACCTCAAAAATAGTAAAACAAACACAAAACATACCCTTAAGATATTTTTGTAATTTAGTCATAGAAACTCAATGCAAAGTATATAGTAAAGAATGGAAACATGACAAGACTTAGTCACATACCATATTCTGCAGATACAATTTAAATAGGTTATATCCATGGATTGGTTCAAGAAATAATCATATAGTGAAAATTCAAGTAGACAAATAATATTAGTCAAACAAGGCTAATGAACTCATATTAGGTGCTACACTTAGAAAAATTTCATCTGGACTGGTGTTTGCTACAGTGATTAAAACATTACATGTGATTCCCACATGCCATATCACAGTGCTTGGGTTCAAGTCAGCTTCACATTAGATTAAAGCTTCCTGCTAATATGCACTCTGGAAGTCAGTTGATGATGGCTCAAGTACTTTGTTCCTTGTCACTCATAAAAGAGACCTGGATTCAGGTCTGGGCTTCTGGCTTTCTCCTGGCCCAGTCCTGGCTATTGTAGCAAATAGGGAGTGAACAAATGGAGAGAAGATTTCTCTGAATGCCTCTTTCAAATTCAATAAATAAAAATAATATTATTAATTTTGTCATGGTCAGGAATTACTTAAAATATCATAAGCCTTCAGATACTTGATTACTGAAACAATTCTTCTTAGTTCAAATACAGGATTCTTAAATAGTAATTATATGTCTTCCCAATCTAATCTCAGTTATGATTTCATCTGTCAAAATAATGTCAATTTAGCTAAAATGTAACATATGTGTATAGCTAAATTTTTTTTCTGTTTTATAATTCTTAAATGTTAAATTGGCACTGAAAATGAAATTTTATTTTTCACTAAAATTAACATGTTTTTAAATTAATATTTACTCATTAATATGGTTGAATACTTATTATCTAATCACAAATTTTCTACTTTATTTTAAAAATATTTTATTTATTTATTTTATTAATTTATTTTAATTGAAATGCAGAGAGACAGAGAGGAAGAGACAGACAGACAGAGATCTTCCACATAGTGGTTCATACTTACATGCCTGCCAACACCCAGGGCTGAGAGGAAGAAGCCAGGAGCTCAGACCTCAGTTTAGATCTCACTCATGGTTGGCAACGACTCACATACTTCAGCCATCACCTGCTGCATCCCAGAGTGCACAGTAGCTGGGGTTAATGCAGGACTAAGGCAGGAGCCTTGAGCTCAAGCCAGGTCTCCTACGTGAATGTCAAGGGCCCAACTACTTGAGTCATCACTCCTTTGTATCCCAGCGTGTGCATTAGCAGGATGCTGGATGGAGAGTAGGGCTGAAACTCAGATCGAGGCACTCTAGTGTGGTACGCAGGTGTCCCAAACATCAGTTTAAACATTGAACCGATCACCTGGCCTTCAGCTTCCAGACCTTCTCTTCTTCAGTTACACTGATGTGTACTCTATTCAACTCTTCTATGCAGTGGCACAAGGTCGTTCACTAGACCTTTTCTTGACAGTTGCAACCCCAACCTCCACTGACATACAACTTTCAATTTGTGATATCACTCCTCCTCCATCTTCAATCTTTATATTTCATTCACTTTACTATTTTAATTTTAATAAATTTCTATCAACCCTGAGATATACAGCAAATGATTTAGCCATCCATCATATCCTCACTTGCCTCTTTACTCCATATCCAATTAAAAAAACTATCCCTTGTACACATGCTCAGAGCTTCATTCTCTTTTACAAACACTAACATGTATCATAGTAGATGAAATTGCTGCACTGGTAAAATGTAACTCTTAATCTATTCCTTGCTTGTGTCCTGTCAACCGAAGGCGACTTAAAAATAATTTGCATATATCATGCTGAGTGAAATAAGCCAGTCCCAAAGGGACAAATACCATATGTTCGCCCTGATTGGTGACAACTGACTGAACACCAAAAAGGAAACCTGTTGAAGTGAAATGGACACTATGGGAAACGGTGACTTGATCAGCATAGCCCTGACTGTTAATGAACAACTTAATACATTATCCCTCTTAGTAGTTTTTTTGTCTGTTCTACTTAATATGACTGGTTTAATTCTGTAATTAATACACAGTTATTCTTAAGTGTTGAAATTTAACTGAAATGTGATCCCTGTTAAACATAAGAGTAGGAATAAGAGAGGGAAGAGATGTATAATTTGGGACATGCTCAAGCTGACTTGCCCCAAATGGTAGAGTTAGAAACATACCAGGGGACTCCAATTTAATCCCATCAAGGTGGTATGTACCAATGCCATCTCACCAGTCCAAGTGATCAATTTCAGTTCACAACTGATCATAATGAAAGGAGTAAGAGTCAAAGGGAGCACATAAACAAGTCTAGTACCTGCTAACACTAACCGATAGAATAAATAAAGGGGAGAGTGATCCAACATGGGAAGCGAGATACTCAGCAGACTCATAGAATGGCGGATGTCCTAAACAGCACTCTGGCCTCAGAATCAGCCCTAAAGGCATTCGGATCTGGCTGAAAAGCCCATGAGAGTATTTCAGGCATGGAAAGCCAAGACATTCTGGCAAAAAAAAAAAAAAAAAAAAAAAAAAAAGAAACAAACCCTAAATGAAAGATCTCTGTGAGATCCCAGTGGAAAGAACAGGTCTTCAAAGAAGGAGGTACCTTTCTCTGAAGGGAGGAGAGAACCTCCACTTTGAATATGACCTTGTCTAAACAAGATAAGAGTCAGAGAACTCAAAAGGCTTCCATAGCCTTGGAAACTCATAACTGGTGCATAGGGAGATTACTGATGCCATAAACAGGAGTGTCAATTTGTAAAGTCAACAACAGGAGTCACTGTGCACTTACTCCTCATGTAGGATCTCTGTCCTTAATGTGCTGTACATTGAGACTTAATGCTATAATGAGTACTCAAACAGTATATTTCGCTTTGTGTTTCTATGGGGGTGCAAACTGTTGAAATCTTTACTTAATGTATACTAAACTGATCTTCTGTAAAAAAAAAAAAAAAAGAAGAAATTATTAATTCCCAACTTGACTCTCGCTGGGATTAAACATGACAATAGGTCTGATCTGATTTCATCATCATTTAAAAAATCATCTATTATTTTTCACTTTATGTTTGTGTGGGAGCTAACTGTTGAAATCTTTACTTAATGTATGCTAAACTGATCTTCTGTATATAAAGAGAATCGAAAATGAATCCTCATGTGAATGGAAGGGGAGAGGGAGTGGGAAAGGGGAAGGATGCGGGTGGGAGAGATGTTATGGGGGGGAAGCCATTGTAATCCATAAGCCGTACTTTGGAAATTTATATTCATTAAATAAAAGTTTAAAAAAATAATAATTTGCATAGTAATCCTTACTTGTTTCTCATTAAATTTAGGATTATTGTCTGAAAATGAGTTCCTGTTACTGTAGAAAACATACAATCTTCTCCTTTGGGTGTTCTTCTCTCTCAGCTGGAATTTTCATGCTTTCTCCAATCACTCCCAAGTCTTTTACACTCACTTCTTTTTTTTTTTTCAGATAAAATATTTAAACACTCATTTCTTAGTCACACTTCTTATTCAACCAAGTTAATAAGAACATGTTGAACATGGTGGTGGGAATGGGAGAGGGAAGAGATGTATAATTTGGGACATGCTCAGGCTGACTTGCCCCAAGTGGTGGAGTTGGAAGCATACCAGGGGATTCCAATTCAATCCCATCGAGGTGGCATGTACCAATGCCATCTCACTGTTCCAGGTGATCAATTTCAGTTCACAGTTGGTCATGGTGAAGGGACTGGGAGTCAAAGGGAGCACATAGACAAGTCTAGTACCTGCTAACGCTAACTGATGGAGTAAATAAAGGGGAGAGTGATCCAACATGGGAAGTGAGATACTCAGCAGACTCATAGAATGGCAGATGTCCTAAATAGCACTCTGGCCTCAGAATCAGCCCTAAAGGCATTCGGAGCTGGCTGAAAAGCTCATGAGAGTATTTCAGGCATGGAAAGCCAAGACACTCTGGCAAAAGATCTCTGTGAGTGAGATCCCAGTGGAAAGAACAGGTCATCAAAGAAGGAGGTACCTTTCTCTGAAGGGAGGAGAGAACCTCCACTTTGACTATGACCTTGTCT
Source organism: Oryctolagus cuniculus (assembly GCF_051225735.1). Classification (NCBI taxonomy): domain Eukaryota; kingdom Metazoa; phylum Chordata; class Mammalia; order Lagomorpha; family Leporidae; genus Oryctolagus; species Oryctolagus cuniculus. The sequence continues at coordinate 48,471,580 of NC_142880.1, forward strand.
AAACAAGATAAGAGTCGGAGAACTCAGAGGGCTTCCATAGCCTTGGAAACTCATGACTGGAGCATAGGGAGATTACTGATGCCATAGACAGGAGTGTCAATTGGTAAAGTCAACAACAGGAGTCACTGTGCACTTACTCCTCATGTAGGATCTCTATCCTTAATGTGCTGTACATTGAGATTTAATGCTATAACGAGTACTCAAACAATATATTTCACCTTGTGTTTCTATGGGGGTGCAAACTGTTGAAATCCTTACTTAATGCATACTAAACTGATCCTCTGTAAAAAAAAAAAAAAAAAAAAAAAGAAATTATCAATTCCCAACTTGACTCTCACTGGGATTAAACATGACAATAGGTCTGCTCTGATTTCATCATCATTTAAAAAAAAATCATCTATTATTTTTCACTTTATGTTTCTGTGTGGGAGCAAACTGTTGAAATCCATACTTAATGTATACTAAGCTGATCTTCTGTATATTAAGATAATCGAAAATGAATCTTGATGTGAATGGAAGGGGAGAGGGAGTGGGAAAGGGGAGGGTTGTGGGTGGGAGGGACGGTATGGGGGGGAAGCCATTGTAATCCATAAGTCGTACTTTGGAAAATTATATGCATTAAATAAAAGTTTAAAAAAAATATATATATAAAAAAAATAAGAAACATTCAGAAGATTATTTTTTTTGCTCACACTACATTTACCTACTTACTTGCATTTTATCCAGAATTACCTACCTTTTATCTTTATCTATCTATCCAACCACCATATATCTATTTTCATACTCATATGCATTTCAATAAAATTCTGTGTAATCTAACATTTATTAGTTTTCACTTGCATTGTCAAAAACAGCACAACATCAACTTTTCCCACTTATTCCTCCATCATTGTGTTTCTTCATTTATTTAGATATTTCTATTAGTATATGAATGTGCCCACTGATGATTTCACTCCCTCATCAGCTGTTGTCCCAATTATCTATTTACTTATAATTAAAATTTTTGGAAAGAGTTTCCTATACTATCTCAAATTTGCTTCCTATCTTGTGCCAATGTTCACCATTTTTGCCATCATAATTTCAAAGTGTTCTTGTAAAGGTCAGAGTCTTCCCTTATAGTTAAACCCCATGGTCAGTTTTTGAATCTATCCTTTTTCATCAAACAGTCACATTTCAGTAACTGATCACTCTTTCTTACTTGAAATTTCGTTCTTGGTGCCGGCACTGTGGTGTGGTGGATAAAGTAGCTGCCTGTGGCGCCAGCATCCTCTATGGGCACCAGTTCAAGTCCCAGCTGCTTCCTATTCAACTCCTTGCTAATGTGCCTAGGAAAGCAGTAGGAGATGAGCCAAGTGTTTGGGCCCCTACACCCACTTGGGAGATCCGGAATTTCCTGGTTCTTGGCTTTAGATTGGCCCAGGTGCAGCAGTCGCAGCCATTTGGGGAGTGGAACAGCAGATTGAAGAATATATCTCTCTCCCTCTTTATCTCTCTCACTCTCCTTTCAAACAAATAAATATTGTTTTTGAAAAAAAAAAAAAAAAACAAAACTTTGCTTTTCTCCCAAGACATTAGAGTTTTCTGCTACTTAACTGACTCAACTATTAATTTCTTTTTGTGATGCTTTTGAGATCCTTAAAATTTTGATGAGGACAAGTTTTTGTACTGATTTCATTTCTTGTCATCGCTGAAAATGCTCAATTGTAGTCTCATGAGTTTAAATAGTATATATATTTATAATACTTACAATTTCTATCTCTATCTTGGATTATATTCTGAACTATACAAAATGTTCACCTTCCAACATGTCATTTCAACTTACATAAATAAAAGGAACACAAACTTTGATATTCAACATCCCATTTCCCAAGCCTGCTTCTCTTATCTTCTTTCCCATCTGCATATTAAATTTTAGACATCTGATTTCAATAGATGTAAATTCCACAGGTGCAGAAACTCCCCCTCCCCCATAAATCCTAACACTTGGAACAATAACAAGTACAAATGGGTCCTAAATGCATGGGATATATGGAAGAATGAGTGAATGAAAAAATGAAAGAATGGTTTGGGGGAATGTTAAGTTTGGGGAGGATTTGACGTGGTGGCCTACTTTTACATTCTTCATGGTGGTGAAACAAAGTAAATCCGAGTTTCTATGTAAGTGCTTTGCTGTATTTCAGATTTCTAGACCTAAATATTCCGCTTGTAAGGATACTGACAATACAGTATGTTCCCATTCCATCTTTCCTAAATGTTTCTGACATATTTATGCACAAACCTTCCCTTCTGAGCAGCTCTGGGAAGCCCATTCAGAAATTGATGGTTCCCTTAAGAATTCCTAACACTGGCGCCTGAAGCATGCCAGTGGAAATGTTTAAACATTTTTTTTAATGCTCATTTTACTTCAATTTCATGGTAACTAAAAAAGAACCTTTACAAGTTCAGAAAATGCGCACTGAGGGGCTTTGATTAAAACAAAATGGGTTTGAAGTGAGGATCCAGCAGGACCTTAGGTGAATCCCTCTACAGTGCTATGTGATCACAAGGAGGTTTGATTTTATTTGTAGACTTCATTGTTCTCAAATGCTTAGACCATGTTTGTCACTTTAGTAGTACATTTTTAATCTTGCAAGGAATAATAAGGGCAGGGTAAAAAAGTTCTAGATCTATCAAAGTGAACTTATTCCATTCTTTCTTACTATATTTTATTCTAAGCCCAAAATTGTTCTATTAAAATAAAACCAGACTAAAAGTGGGTGAGAAAAAAAAGGGCTCCATAATATCATGAGTTTATTTAGCATATTTTCTCATGCAAAGGAGCTATTGAAAACAAGTTAATTTGTTTTCCTGGCCTATAATTATGTCTTTATTCTCAAATATCACTTCTAGTTTGGAGATGGAGAAACAGAAATTAAGTTGTTATTCCAAGTGTGCTCTTTCATTGTTTGTTCTTTCCTTGTACCTCTAGAGAGAATGTCCTTCAAAAAATTTTAAGGACTCTCACAGTTCATCAGCTATACACCTGATAATGACTACATAAGTACATCTAGAGGGCAACTTTACATTTACTTGTGCCAACCTTGAAAAATGAATATTAATGGGCTCTGTCTTGCCTGCTTTTAGTATGCTTCCCTATCTTTTCTATGGACAATCTTAATTAGGCTGGGCTATTTGAATTACTTGAGAGCATTTTTTACCAAGATAAAGGAAGAATCTTAATGCAGCTGTCATTCATAATTCATAAACACTGAGCTAGATTTTAAAGACAACCAGGAACTCTCTCTCTCCTCTCTCCCTGTCCGCTAATGCTTATTACTTGTCTTTTTTTTTTTTTTTCTCCTGATGGATTTTTCATTTGATCTTTTAACCTGTTGGCTATGTTGCTCTAGATGGTATGATTGGAATGGCTGTTTATTTTCTAGTTTCTATAGATAATATACAAGAAATTCTGTACAATTCTAGTGATGGCTTCTCATGTTTAGACATTCCATATGCATTTAGCTTGATCTAATAATTTATTGTGAAAAGTACCACTGAAAGTTGTGTTGGCTTTCATGTCAGGCAGTGATTCACATGTAGTTTTATTTCCTATGTTTTGATTTACTTTTTAAATTAATTTAATCTTAAAATATCTGTACATCTTAAGAAGCATACTGTAATATTTCAACAAATAAGCACAGTATAAAAAAATAAAGTCTAGCAACTAGCCTTTCCATTTCCCTATCTTTTCTTTCTGTTTGGAGCACCATTTGTTGTCTTGTTAGTTTAAAAATTCCCCCTTTAGTTAAAGACTTTGTTTTAGCTTTGTTTTTCTAAAAGAAATAGTGCTCAAGTAAAGTTAAAGGGCATTTCTCTTATTTTTAAAATAATGAATTATAAATGAGGTTTCTTTCTTTGGCTAAAGATGTAGACAAACTGTTGAAGAAAACAATTGGAAGGTTCATAAAGAAAATCCTAAAACCTAAAGTAGTCTGAATTTTATGTTTTTAAATATTGTATACCTTGGATCTAAACAATGATCAAACATAACTTGCTCCACATTGTAAAAAATCTGTCAAAGGCTGCTCTAATGGTTTTAGTACAATTAATAGAAAATACAAATAAATCATGATTTTTCTTCTTGAATTTATTGTTGGTTTTTTTAAAATTAAACAATAAAAACTTCAGCCTCTGGAATAATACAAATTTTGTATTTCTGGTAAAATTTGGGGATTAAATATGTTCCTTGATGTTTTAAATAAAATATCACTTAAGCTATATTTAATACACTCTCCTTTTGAAATTTCCAAAAGAACATGTACACTTAATTAACTTAGGATATGAAATTAAAATTTCTTTCATGTTCAAAGATTCAAAAGTAAAATATAAAAGCTGTCAAATACATCATATAGTTATTAAAGTGTTAATAATTATGAATATATATTCTGTATATTGTGAATTCCTGGATAAAAAATCTCTCACAGGGTAATAATATTACTCTGTATACTGCCATGGCTATATATATGACTTCCAAGTATTTATTTACATTGATATATTACTTTAAATGAATAATGAAAGCAATTATTTGAAAAATAAAATTTAAAAAAAGATTATCAATTTCATTAGTTTTCAAACATGGAAGTGCAGAAACCTATCGTGTCAATCAGGGTTCTAAAGTTCCATCGTTACAGTGTAGAGGGACAGAAACTTGAGGAACTGAAGCAGAAGGGATCTTTAGAACCACATAATTATTTTTAGTGGAATGGGCCGGTTCAGGGTACTCATCAGTCATTGACTTGGTGAAGCAGTCAGTCCTTCATTCTGTATAATTCTCTCTTGACCACTTGCTATCTAATATGAACTGACACTCTCAACAAGAAATCACCATGGAGGTATTGTCAGGGTGTAGAAGTGAAGATGGGAGTTACCTAAGAACTTGATGTGGGGGCTCAGTGGCTGACTAGGGATAACCTGGATGACAACTGGAAACAGAGACCCTCAATAACATCTATAGAAAATGAATGTGTATTATAATAGTATTTTTCTAATATTTCTGGTTGTTAATAATTTTATATTGGCAAGATAATATACAGAAACATATAATCATAAATGCATACATATAGACTGGCATACAGGCACCCAAATACACACCAAGTAGAACTTCAAGGAAAGTAAAACCCATCAACAACTATCAACATTATGGTTTGTATCTCTATTCTATTCTATTCTATTCTATTTTTTTTAAAGAGGGACAAGGAGAGATCAGAATTCCTATCAGAAATACAATGACCTTGAAGAAGAGGAAAGATCCAGCACAGTTTTATTTTTCAGCAGTGGAAACAGAAATGCTTCATTGTGAGTCACTGTTTAAAATAACAACTTGAAGAGCATTAACCATGAAGTCGCAGAGTAATGAGATGTAATGACAGTCTCTCCAGGAAGCTAGTGAAATATCTGAAAACCATGGCAAAAGGCAGTGACAAATTTGAAGGATGAAGAACCTAGTGATGCTGATTCATGGAAACCTTACTCTGGCTTCATGGTTTATTCTAGCTCACATGCTTTTGATTGTAGCCTTCCTAAATGAAAAACATATTTATTAAAATAATATTAAATGTCATATTATTAATATATGACACTGAGTAGCCTAGATTGAGCATTTACTAGAGGATGATAAATTTCAGAAACTGAACACTGAGGCATGCATTGTGACACAGGGACTTAAGCCATCCTGTTGGGATGCCCACAACCCATGTCCATGTACCTGGAATTAAATTTTCCCTCCACTTCCAATCTAGCTTTATTTTTTTAAAGATTTATTTATTTATTTGAGAGGTAGAGTTACAGACCATGAGAGGGAGAGACAGAGAGAAAGGTCTTCCTTCCGCTGGTTCATTCCCCAAATGGCTGCAATGGCCGGAGCTGTGTCGATCTGAAGCCAGGAGCCAGGTGCTTCTTTCTGATCTCCCACGCGGGTGCCGGGGCCCAAACACTTGGGCCATCTTCTACTGCTTTCCCAGGCCACAGCAGAGAGCTGGGTTGGAAGAGGAGCAGCAGGGACTAGAGCTGGCGCCCATACAGGATGCCGGCGCTGCAGGTGGAGGATTAACCTACTGCACCTTGGCACTGGCCCCAAATCTAGCTTTCTGATAATGTTCACCCTAGAAGGCAGCAAATGATGGACTCAAGTACTTTGATTTCTGTCCTGACATGGGAGACCCAGAGAGAGTTCCTAGCTTCTGGATCAAGGATTTACCTTGGCCTTATCCTGCCTTTTGAGGACATTTGGGGAGTGTACAAGTGGTTGGAAGATATTGCTCTCCCTTTCAAAATAAATTAATCAATAAAATGAAACAATAACAATTTTAAAAGAAGACACATTCTCATAAAAGACACTCCATTTTCCAAAAAGATGCAATATTGTATAATTTCATGATGCAGCTGTAAAAGTAAATATCATCAAAGTAAATCCCCAAAGTTAATAGGAATTTCATTAAAGTGATATTTTGTTCTCTCTTAATGTAAGCGTTTGGGATGTGAACTAGCACTGAAGAGATCTCTCCTTTTCTCCCTGATCTCTGACCTGTTGTGTGTCTGCATTTCATATAAATATAATGAATAAATAAAAATTTTAAAATATTTGCCAGTAACATTTGAAATTAGTATTCCACAAATGTTCAATAATTAATTTTCTCTTCCCTACTAATATGTAGCATACTTTATAAAAGCTTCTTTTTGTTGCAAATTAGGTGACATGATCTAAAATGTTTTTGAAATAAATTTTACCCTTGTTAAGATTAGAAGCAACCAGTAAATACAGTCTAGTATTTATTTATATTTATAATTTAACTTGTATAAATTGCATTCTATGAGATTGTAATTAAGATTTATTTAGCTTCAAATTTAATTTTGTGACTACATCACTAATGAAGGAGTGCCTAATTTTTTCACTGTCATTAAATATACTGAAAGTAGAGGCTGAATCTTGATAGAATTTAGAATTTTCTTCTCTAATTAAATTTGTAACTATATGTGCACTAATTATGAACTAAAGGAAACAGCTAGAAGAGTATTTTAACTCTTAAAATTTGATTAAACCTAAAATATTTTCACTCTACCCTTGGGATAGAATGAAAACTTATACTGAAAAACAAATCTTTTTGAATAATTAAAGAATGATGTATTATTCATGATCATTTTGACTTGTTAAATTGAGAATTCGAATGATAAAATTCCCAATATAATAACATTTCCATTTGTTTTTGGATTAGAAAGAATCTTATTCTGAGAAAAAGGAGATGTTTATATAACTTAAGTTCTTCTTATTATATTTTTATAAGTAAAAAACAAAAAATATTAAATGTAGTAATTGTTTAACATTACTTATTCTAGCTGTACAGGCAAGAAAAAGCATAGCTCCTACATTTTTGACATATTTTGAGTGATTGTAAAAGCAATGTTGAACATTTCCGATATTTGCACAGTCATTTGTCAGCCTGGCACTCTTTTCTTCTTTATATATTTAGAGACTAGAACTTTCATTTAAATTTTATTCCCATACAAAAACAAAAAGAAGAAAGTCTCCTAACAGGAAGAAATGATCTTGTTTTACATTTTGAAGTAAAAGTATGTTTATATGCTAATCAATAAACATCAGAAATGAAGGAGATATTTTAATAATAGGTGTATATGTATCAAGTCAGTAGGTCCTACATATTGTAAAAATGTGATTTACATACATTCATGTCCCCTTGGACATTCTTCTATTTTAACTGGAAGTGTCTCTCCTGAATCATTGCACTGTTTCCCTCAGTGATCTTCAGTCTTCTGGACTATGCCCTAGCTCATTCTGTACACTTCAACAACACTTTCTTCTTTAAGATGTGTGTCAGACGATCTTTACACTAAGAAAAAAAAAATCCAAATTTATTATTTGGCTTATGTATCTCTGAACAAGCCAATTGCTGCTTAAGTCTCCAATTTTTTTCCTCATTATATGTATTTTACTCATGCAGGTTTTTCCTTTTTTTTTTTTTTTTTTTTTGGACAGGCAGAGTGGACAGTGAGAGAGAGAGAGACAGAGAGAAAGGTCTTCCTTTTCCGTTGGTTCACCCCCCGAAGGCCGCTGTGGCCAGCCAGCGCGCTGCAGCCAGCGCACTGTGCTGATCTGAAGCCAGGAGCCAGGTGCTTCTCCTGGTCTCCCATGTGGGTGCAGGGCCCAAGCACCTGGGCCATCCTCCACTGCCTTCCCAGGCCACAGCAGGGAGCTGGACAGGAAGAGGAGCGACCAGGACAGAATCCGACGCCCCAGCTGGGACTAGAACCCAGGGTGCTGGCACCGCAGGTGGATGATTAGCCTATTGAGCCGCGGTGCCGGCCTCTCTTCATTTACAGTACCTAAAAATGACCAAGGCCCTTACTAAACTTGCATTTCCTGGCTTATGGTTCTAGAGAATTCTATCCCCAGTTTGTTCTCGGGTTTTATGGTGCCCATCAATGGGAGGGGTTCTCTAACTATCCTGCTTAAAATATAGCCCCTTTTTTTCCAACCATTGGTTCACTTCTTTAAGAGCATTTTACAAAACAAAGTCTCCAATTATTTTGTGTTTGCTTGCTTGTTTTCCCCAAAATTGAATTCAGAATCCCAGAGAGCATTATAATTTTCTTGTTTATTTCCCTATTTCCGGCAACAGATGCAAGATCCAACATACTATTCTCATTATAAGAGGAGGGTGTCAACAATGTTTAGAGTGAGGAAATGTTACAGACTCAACGCTTGTGTCTTCCCAAATTTTTATGTTGAGAATTGAAACCTAAATCCCCAGTGCAAAAGTATTTTTTGGTGAGGCCTATTGGGAGGTGATTGGATCATGGGGGTGGAACCCTCATGAATGGAATTAGTACCATGATTATCTCAATAGATGCCAAGAAAGCATTTGATAAAACACATCTTTCATGATAAAAGTCTTAAGCAAATTGGGTAGAGAAGGGACATTCCTCAACACAATCAACCAATACATGGCAAACTCACATCTAGATTTCATACTGAATGGGGAGAACTTGGAAGCATTTCCACTAAGATCCAGAAACAGAAGATCCAGAACAAGAAAGTTAAATTTTTACCATTGCTATTCAATGTAGTTATGAAAGTTTTAGCCTGAGCCCTTTGGGAAGAAAAAGAAATGAAAGGGATACAAATTGGCAAGTAGGAAATGAAATTATCTCCACTTGCAGATGACAAATACATACAGCGGAACCAAAAGACTCCACCAAGAGGCTACTGGAACTCATTAGAGCTTGGTAAAGTTGCAGTACATAAAATCAACACACATGGGGCCAGCTCGGTGGCAAAGTGGGCTACAGCCTCCACCTTCAGGGCAGGTGTCCAATATGGGCACCGGTTTGAGACCTGGGTGCTCTCTACTGTGAAAGCAGTAGAAGATGGCCCAAGTATTTGGGCCCCTGCACCCATGTGGAGACCTGGAAGAAGCTCCTGGCTCCTGGCTTTGGATCAACCCATTGTGGTCATTTGGGGAGTGAAGCAGCTGATGGAAGACCTTCATCTCTGTCTCTCCCTCTCACGGTCAGTAAGTCTACCTCTCAAATAAATAAATAAAAATCTTAAAAAAAGAAAAAGTCAACACACAGAAATCAATACCCTTTGTATACGCAATGTCATGACAGAGAAAGAACTTGTAAGATCAGTCCCATTCACAATATCTTCAAAAATTTTAAATACCTTGGAATAAATTTGACTAAGCTAGTAAAAGATCTCTATAATGAAAACTGCAAAACCTTAAAGGAAGAAGACCCCAGATGCACAGGAAATCAAAGCCAAAATAGACAAATGGTGTTACATAAAGTTGAGAAGTTTCTGTAATGCAAAGGAAATATTCAACAAAGTGCAGAGGCAAACAAAAAAAATGGGATAAAAATTTGCAAAGTATGCAATTGATACAGGATTAATACTCAGAATCTATAAAGAGCTCAAGAAACTCAACAACAAAACTATTCAATTAAGAATCAGGCAAAGGACTTCAAGAGTCATTTTTCAAAAAAAAGGAAATTCAAATGGCCAACAGACACATGAGAAAATGCTCAGGCTTACCAGCCATTCTTTACCTAGAGGAGGGTTCAGCTTATGAGTATAAAACAAAGTACGTCATACAGAAAAGACTGTGAAGAGCCCCTTCCCTGTTCTCCCGGTGAGGACACAGAGAGAAGACTCAAGCCAGATAAGGACCCTCCTGACTGCCAGAGCCATTGCCATTGTAATCCTGGACTTGCCTGCCTCTAGAGCTGAGAGAAATAATGTTTTGTTCTCCATAAGTAATCCAATGTGTGGTATTCTCTTTATCTCACAGCCCTAACAGATCAAGACAAAAAATAATGTGGTAAAGGCCATATAGCCAGCAATTGTTAGAGTCAGAATTGAACAGAAGTCATCTGACTTTTCTGCCAATTATCTGAATATCTATGCCAGACTATCCATGAAATACGTTTAACAGCTCCCTCACCCATCTTGTCTAACTCCTTTGTTCCACGAGAGAGGAAATAGGATACGTCGTTGACAGATGCATTTGCCTAATATCCTAAATCCCACCAGCTGAGAACCTGAGACAAAGTCCTCTCTTCCCAGCCAGGTACATTGTGCTACACTATTTCACATTACATTGTTTCACTTCATTCTGAACTCCCGGAGTTCCACAGAACCCTAGATGCAGATATGTTTAGGTACCGGAGATGAAGAAACAACCACGAAAGTCGATTTCAAATTGGAAATAAGACTGGGGATGAGGGGGCAACATTGCAGCTTAGTAAGTAAAGCTGCCACTTACGACTCCTTCATCCCACATGGGCATCTGTTTGGGATCCCACTGCTCCACTTCTGATTCAGTTCCTTGCTAAAGCACCTGGAAAAACAACAGAAAATGGCCCCACTGCTTTGGCCTCTGAACCCATGTTGGTGATCTTGAAGAAGCTCCTGGCTTGGGCCTGGCCCAGTACTGGCAGTGTTTAGGGAGTGAACAGCAAATGAAAGATCTCTTTCTCTCTTTCTCACGCTCTTTCTGTCTATAACTCTGCCTTTCCAATCAATCAATCTTAAAATAATAAAAAGTCACAGGAGAAGCTGAATAACAATTCAGCATCAAGAAACATATACACACAAGCCAGACACCTAAACAGAAATACCACACATTTTCCCTTATTGGTTGGAACGAATGAATGAATGTACGAAAGAGGAAGGAAGGAAGGAAGGAAAGAAGGGAGGGAGAGAGAGAAAGAGAAAGGGAGGGAGGGAGGGAGGGAGAGAGAGAGAGAGAAGGAGAGAGAGAGAGAGAGAGAGAAACAAGAGGGCCGGCACCACAGCTCACTAGGCTAATCCCCCGCCGGTGGTGCCAGCACCCTGGGTTCTAGTCCCGGTTGGAACACCTGATTCTGTCCCGGTTGCCCCTCTTCCAGTCCAGCTCTCTGCTATGGCCTGGGAAGGAAGTGGAGGATGGCCCAAGTGCTTGGGCCCCTGCACTCACCTGGCTCCTGGTTTCGGATCAGCGCAGCGCGCCAGCCGCAACGCGCCAGCCACAGTGGCCACTTGGGAGGGGGGTGAACCAACGGAAAAGGGAAGACCTTTCTCTGTGTCTCTCTCTCTCTCTCACTGTCCACACTGCCTGTCAAAAAATAAAAAAAAGAAGAAAAGAAGAGAAAGAAAGAAACGAAAGAAGGGAGGGAGGGAGGGAAGGAGGGGCCTGAGTGTATGTTTTGCTGCAAATTCAGAATACAGAGTTTGTCAACCTGTGTTTTAAATATTTATCAAATAAATTGAGAGGAATAATGTACTGGAATAGTCTTAATGATTCTGTGACTACTTTACTATTTATATATGTGAAGTTTAACTTCGTTTCCTTTGACTATTTTGTATAGCCCTAGCCTATTTTCCTGCTGGACCATGTTCTTTTTACAATTTATTTGTTAAGCAGCTTATCTAGTGGATCCTTTGAATGTGATGTAAATTAAAAATGCTATCTCAAAAGTAATATAAATACATTATTTTTAAAGCTGTTTTTTATTCACTTGAAAGGCAGAGTTACAGAAAGAGTAGGAGAGACAGAGAGAAAGATAGGCCAAAGCCAGGAGCCAGGAGCTTCCTCCAGGTATTCCATGTGGGTGAAAGGGCCCAAGCACTTGGGCCATCTTTTTCTGCTTTTCTAGGGACATTAGCAAGGAGCTGGGTCAGAAGTGGAGCATCCAGGTCTTTTACTGGTGCCCATCTGGGATGCCTATTTCATAGGCCATGGATTTTACCCCCCATCCCACAACACCAGCCCCATAAATACTTTTCAAAAAGAAGCACACACACCCACACACATGTCATGACTATATTAAAACAGGGATCAAGATAATTCAGGTTTCTGTGAAGGATAGAGCTCCTATTCCCAACCAATACTGAAACTTCAGGATACATACCCACTTTGAGAGAATTTGCAGACATCAGTGGGGCCATTTTCCCTGAACTCAGGCAGACACAATTCCCCGTCAAAAGGTCTCTTTCTCTCCTGCACTGTGTGAAATTGGGCTCAAACTGCTTCAAGCATTGGCCCTTAAAAATAAGCACAATCTACTTCAGCCACTGAGTGGCAAAGAGCTGAGTAAAGAATGGTGCCATTTAGAAGTGAATCCCTGGCCCTGAATTCATGGGAAGATAAAATCTCTTTCTGCATTTTTGTCAAGGGAGATATAGTTCCACAAAGTAGTCAAATTGGCCAAGGAAAATGTGTCCATTCTAAAACTCTCGAAAGGGTAACTTTGATCTCTGATGTCTGGTTTTCTAGCTACCATTTTACATAACATTTTTCTGAGATAAGTCAGTAAACCCCACAGGCTGAGTTATCCAAGTGCATTGCACAGGTTGATGAATGTCATCCTTCTTGCCTGCTTTGACCTGCCTCTTTTGAGGCTTCCTGGAGACAGATTAACAAAGTTTGAGCATAAAATGGAGGTCAAGGCAGAAGCAGGGGGTATTCCTGCAGTACACGGCCAGGGTCAGGAGATATCCCAGTCCTTGGGGAGAAGGCATCAGTTAGACTGCAATTCTTAGCACTGTTAAGACTTGATCACAATACACACTAAATCCAGATAGGAAGATGGGGCAGAGGACACAGGTCTCAGCGTGTTAGGTTGCCTTCAATACACCCTCTGCTGGGTATTCCACATTCCCTGTGGTAGTCTGAAGTCTCTTCAAGCTCAGTTTTAGGAAGTTCATTGTAAAGATATAATTTTGGAAGCAGGAATCATAATATAACAATTTCCAGAGTGTGCTTACATCCTATCATCTCATCTTGGTCCTTAGAAGATAACGGTGAGGTGAACAGAGTGGAAAACGTAGTGATACTCAATTTTCAACCAGGAAAATAGGAATCAGAGAAGTTAAAAGATTTGACAGGCATATACAGTTGCTGTATGGTGAAGTCAGAATTCAAATGTGGTTCCTCAAATTGAAATGCCATTTGCATTCCACTATACTATATCAATCTAAGTAATTCAGTGCTCAAAGTGAATTGGGAGGAAATATGAAGCTAAATGTAATATTTCAAGGAGATATAGAGTGAATCCAAACATATGAATCCTAAGATAGAGCTCAGATTGTAAATAACTAATCTTGTCAAGATATGAAAGCCATTCCAAGCTGTAAACTGAGATGTGATTTAAATGTCATATTTGAATAACAGTCCTCTGATCCATCATCTGCCATACATTTTAAGATCTAATTTCAGAGAAAATGGAAACAAACAACTGAAACCTCTTTTCAGGCCAACATACACTCATTATATACTCATCGTATGATATGTCATGAAGGCTTAAGAAAGAATTGGCTCCTAAGTATTCCATTGAATAAATATTTTTGAATGGTTATTTATATAAAGGGAACAAATTTGATACATACAGCTTTAAGAACATAACGATACTTCCCACCCTACCCTCTCTCCCTCTGTCTGACCCTTTAAAGCAGTATAATGTTCTATTCATAATTAAATCTTAACATGAAAAAGCTAGCAAAACAGTTAAATCTTTCCCTTACAGAGAAATATACACTGTACTGCGCTATTTGTTAAGATATTACTTGCTAATTTATAGAAAAGAAATTCTATAAGAAATGAGAAACAGGCAGGTTTTCCCCTAAAGAGTTATCCTGAGTCACTTTCGAGCAGCAGGCAAGTTTATTTATTTTGATTTCAAACATTACATCTTCCAGGATCACAAAAATAAGGTTGACTAATTCACTCCCCCCCAATGAAATTACAAGCATTTTTTTTTTTTGACAGGCAGAGTTAGACAGTGAGAGAGAGAGAGACAGAGAGAAAGGTCTTCCTTCTGTTACCTCACCCCCCAAATGGCTGCTACGGCTGGGGCACTGTGCTGATCTGAAGCCAGGAGCCAAGTGCTTCCTCCTGGTCTCCCTGGACTGGAAGAGGAGCAACCGGGACAGAACTGGCTCCCCAACCAGGACGAGAACCCGGGGTGCCGGCATAAAGATCCAAGTGAACTGCGGGGGTCAGAATGAAAACAGCTGCTGAACACCACTTCCTGTTTCCTTTTTCAATATATATTATTTCTATCCTCCAAATGCTTTTTCACTAACAAGTTTGTTATCCAACTATCAATTTTTGTTTAGTTTTCACATAAAGTGTAATTGGGCTGGCGCCGCGACTCACTTGGCTAATTCTCCGCCTGCAGCGCCGGCAACCCGGGTTCCGTCCTGGTTGCTCCTCTTCCAGTCCAGCTCTCTGCTGTGTCCCGGAAAGGCAGTAGAGGGTGGCCCAAGTGCTTGGGCCCTGCATCCGGATGGGAGACCAGGAGGAACCACCTGGCTCCTGGCTTCGGATCAGCGCAGCACGCTGGCCGGTAGTGGCCATTGGGGGCGTGAACCAAAGGAAAAAGGAAGACTTTTCTCTCTGTCTCTCTCTCTCACTGTCTAACTTTGCCTGTCAAAAAAAATGTAATTGCACTTCAGCACTTAATAAACAGTAATGATATATTACTAGAAATATAAAAAGGCCAAAGTCTACTTATTTAAACTTATTTAGGGTTGAGGGAGTGGTGGATAACTGTGTACTTAATAGGCAAAACATAATACTCAGGAAACTCTAATTCTTTGAAATATAGATATAATTTATTAAAGGTACTAGATTTTATTTTTAGTGGCAAATGTTTAGAGATACATTAATTTACAACTCCTTTCAGTATAGTACATGGCCAGAGAATGTACTATACTTTTTGATGGGATTATTTGTTTATTCAGTTCTTCTTTCTGTCTGCTGCCTATTTTACTCAATATCATTGCCAAAAACAGACGACCTGTGTTATTAGCAGCTGTATTTTGAACTGGTATCTGTATACACACAAGCCGGGTTCATTTTCTCAATCTTTGTTACAAATGCCCAAACCAGATGGTGTAGATTTATTTTTCCCTGGTCCTTTCCTCTAATTTCAACTAATTACCATGTAATAATCCAACAGGCAATCATATAAGCATTCTGAAAACTGGAAAGACAAAGAATACCGGGCTGGGAACTTCAGCACTCAAGGAATAGCATTGTAGTGAGTGGTGTGGGTTTTTTCTATTTACTACTAAGCTTGGATTTGGCACCAGGAGATCTGCAATCTGTAATCACCACCATCAAGATAAGAAGAGCCTACCCTTCTGGCCAAATGACTAAGAAAGATGAAGCCCAACAGATTCTAAATGGGTATTTTCAGTCTACAACCTGGGTGTTGATGGGGCTGACCTGCCCACAGTGGCAGCACAGCCTGGTTCCTCCATCCCTCAACCTGGAGAAATATCAGGATCCAGGAGAACTATCTGCCAGTCTTCCACTATTGCAGGAGAGAGAGCCATGCATTGAGGTTTTTCTCCAGATGCTCTTCCCCACTTGCAGGAGGTATCCAGAAAACACTGAGGGGCACGATAAAGACTGTACTGACAGGGATCAGGCTGGCGACGCGGCAGCATCACACAAGTGAGGCAGACAAGGTAACAATTCAAGGGTTCCCATAATTAAACTGGAGTCTTAATCCACAAAAGGTGGCTAGAACCTACACTACTAGACCAAAAAAAAAAAAAAAAAAAAAAAAAAGAAACTAACTACTGAATTTGAGGAGTCTTCAGAGATTTCAAGGAAAAGGTATGTATTGAAAAGAGTGTTCATGATTTTCCAAAGATTTTTGCATTACATAAACTTAGCTTTTAATTCCATTCTTCATAAACTTTTTGAAATAACTTAACTAGATGATTTAAAGAAAATCATTAGTTTCTTATCATCATATTCACAAATCCAGAATTCGGAGAATTGCAAACAACACCAATACCAAGCTAAATCAAATTTTGATATTTTCAAAATATTTCAACAATCAATTGTAAATACTTCAGAAACAAATGAAGAGATAGTCTTAGAAAATAGATGAAATTTATAATAAAGAACAAGTGAGAATTACAGAAATGAAAAACACAATAAAAAGAACCAAACAAGAATTACAGAACTGAAAAACACAATAACAAGAACCAAACATGTTAGATGTCCTCAATATTATGATGGAAATGACAAAGGACACAATCAATTATCTAAAATATAAATTTATACTAAAATTATCTTAAATTTGTCTTAAATTTTCTTAAATATTTGAAGAACACAGAAAGAATAGAGACAAACACACAAAGTCACAAGGATCTGTGAGACAGTATGGAAAGACCTCTTAGCATGCAGTTGTGGTTGAGAAATACAGAATAAAGAACATGAGATTGAAAAATTACTCAAATAAATAATGGCTGACAACTTCCCAAATACACAATACATCAAGAAACTGAGTGAAACCCACAGAGAATTACCCAGAGAAACCTCAACAAAACATATTAGAGTTAAAACACTAGAAGATAAGAACATAGAAAAAAGTCATGAAAGTAAAGAGAAAAATGACTTATAAACTGTTGCAAATGCCAATTTGAATGACAGCAGATACTTCAACTGTAGCTATGGAGGCTGAGGTAAATAGCATGAGGTCTCACACGATAAAATAAGGGAGCTGTGAATATAGTACTCACTGAAACTGTCCTTCCAGGATGAAGACAAAATAAACATTCTTAGAGGATGTGAACTATGAAAATTTGTTGTCAGCTGACCTAACACTAAATTAGAGTTAATATAAACTCTCTAAATAAAAATGAAATACTAATAGAAGAAAGAAAAAACAATGGAATGAATAAAAACAAGTCTATATACAATGACGATATTTTTTTCTAAAAACTACAGTTTTTTATAAATCTTTTTTTTTAGATTTTTAAAAATTTATTTATTTGACAGGTAGAGTTATAGAGAGTGAGAGAGACAGAGAGAAAGAGAGAAAGGTCTTCCTTCCTTTGGTTCACCCCCACAAATGGCTGCCATGGCCAGCGCTGCACCAATCCGAAGCCAGGAACCAGATGCTTCTTTCTGCTCTCCCATGAGGGTGCAGGGCCCAAGCACTTGGGCCATCCTCCACTGTACCCCCCGGGCCACAGTGGAGAGCTGGACTGGAAGAGGAGCAACCGGGACTACAACCTGACACCTGTGTGGGATGCTGGCGCCGCAGGCGGAGGATCAACCAAGTGACCCACGGCGCCAGCCCCAATGACCATATTTTTATATCTAACTTTCCAAGCATGATCCATAAGAAGAAAAAATTAATTAAAAAATACACATTAGCAGTTACTAGTTACATAGTGCTTTATTTTTAACAATTTATTAAGGGTTGGGAACAGCCTATCCAATTTAGAGCTTTAGTTTATGGCATATACTCTTCCAAAGAATCTTAGAGTTACATGGGATCTGATATCACAAAACTTAATTATAATGCTTTATTTTTCAGTTTAATATTCTGGGTTTAATACAAATATCTCTTCTGGAAATATTAAAATGATTGCATTTAAGGAAATGGATACCTCATAACATTACACAGCTGCAGGGCAAACCACTCACTGCTTTTCATTGTCAGTGGAGAAAGGGGAGGTTCCAGCTGTTTGCTACCAGTATGCTATTTTACTTTCGCCATCTTGTCATTCACAAGTACCTAGATAGTTATAAATATTTAGAATCTGAAGCCATTTCAACCTTATCAAATCTGCTACAATCCAGAATAAAAACTGTTCAGTAATTCTTAACTCAATTATTGGAAAATTGAGACCATATGAATCCTTTTCTGTTTCTCCCCATCCCCCCACCATCAAGTATATGTGACAGAATTCTTAGTTATTCCTCCATATGCCCCTATATGATCATCTTGATTACAATTTTCAAAGTTTGAATTGCAGCAACACAAAAAGCTATACCTGCTAGGTTAGTGCAAGTTGCAAGATTTCAAATTAACTGATCTCTTTCTGTGTCTCAGCTCTGCTGCCAATCTGAGACCAACAGCACCTGAACAACAAGCAAGCTTATCTCATGACAGTGTAGTATGTGGCTCTCATCAAAGCACTCTTCATTCATTATACATATACTCTCCAGGGCTTATTTCATGTGGCTGGTGAACATATCAATGAACTTTCAAATGACAGTAAGTTACCTGTGAAACTGTGCTTCACTGAATTTTAATTCTGTCTGCATTTTTACAATACATAGAACATATACCACAAAATTAGCAATTCCATACTTGATTAATATTCAATGTGTATTCAAACCCCAAATCAGAGTACTGATCTGTATGGGAGGAATTTGGAGAAAAAATGTAATGTATAGTAATGATGATCTGTCACAATATTGAAATATAATTATATGGCTATTCAATTGCTTTAAACTAGAGGCTTGAAACTAAAAAACAGAAAATAAAAAAATATAGAAACTTGGCTAACTAAATTGAATCACAATTATATATTTTATCCATTTCACTTATATTACAGGGAAATGAGATTGGCCAAACTCATATTTACCTGGGTTACCATGAAAAGCAATCACTTAGGTTATAGCCTGAAAGAGACATCTTCTAAGAAGGCATTTAATATAAGTTGCTGTGCTCAAAGTATCAATCATTAAGTTCCAAGGTAGAAAGGCATGCACGGTACTCACAGATCAATTCCAAGAACATAAAACCACAGCTGGATTTTAAACTACTAGAACATCTATGAGTAAAACATTCGTGAATGACTATAAATTATTTAGACTGAAGGCATGGTTAAATATAACAGAGACATACAGCTTATGCATAGAACCAATACTGAGGATGTTAAGAACAAATAAATGAATTTAGTAGCCACAAATTATTAATCAGTTTGTAAATTGCAATAGTGTTTATAGCTCTATGTCAATTTAAATTATTTTTGGATAATTGTAGTAGATAGTAACAATGACAGATCCTTAGAATATCTCTGGCTAGGGACTGATATTGTGGCATAGTGGGTTAAGCCACAATCTGCAATGCAGCCATCGTATATAGGAGCTGGTTCAGTGTCCTCGGATGCTCCAGCTCCCTGCTCCTGGCCTGGGAAAAGCACTGGAAGATGGCCCATGTTTTTGGGCCTCAGCCACCCAACTGGGAGACTTGGAAGAAATCTTTTGGCCCTGGCTTCAGCCTGGCCCATCCTAATCTTTGCAGCCATCTAGGGAGTAAACAAGAGGATGTAAGACCTCTCTCTCTCTCTCCCACTCTCCCTCTTTCACCCCGCTTTCTATCACTCCCTCCTCCTTTCCCTTTCTCTCTCTGTATAGCAGATTTTCAAATAAAATAAATAAATCTTTAAAAGAGCATATCTCTGACTTGTTCATTACATTTGTATACATTTGTTAAAATATATTGATGCTACAATTAAATAAAATTTAAATTGTAATTATATTAAAAAGTATAGACAAATAAAAATAATGAATATCAAACATTTTTTTTTTTTTGCCAGAAAAATGATTCCAGTTTGTCTTTAGTGTTGATGTAGGGATATATAGCTTTTTTTCTGAAGTAGATTTAATGGTGTAGATTATTTTCTAGTCTAGGAAACAACACAGTCAGTGTATTGCTTTATGTCATCCTGCCACGGGCCTGTGTACTGTCATCAAAGCAAAACTGAAGATTAGATTATCATCAAAATATGGGATGTTTGACTACTTTGAATTTTTGTTTGGTTGTTATGTGTATATAGTGAAGGTGTTCAGCGCTAAAATAATTTAATCATATTAGATAGCATTTTCTTTTTTTAGAAAAGTGAAATATTTCAAAAAAACTGAAGAAGATATAAAAATGAAAGCTATTAAAATGATAACCATGCAATAATTTATTTTTAAGGAACTACAGGGACCAGTGTTGAGGCATAGTATGTTAAGATGCTTCCTGTAACAACTGTTTCCCATATGATCACACATTTGAATCCCAGATGCTCCACTTCTGATCTAGCTCCCTGATAATTCACCTAGGAAAAACAGAAGATGGCCCAAGTACCTGGACCCCTGCACCCATAAGGGAGAACCAGATGGAGTTCTAGGCTCCTGGCCATGGAAAGAGTATTAAAATGACTTTTTGTGTAGTGTTTTAGATTTGCAAATTGATATTAGGAATAAAAAAGAAACAAAACTCAAGATTTTAGTGTTAAAACAATATATTCAATATGAAAATTAAGAAAAAAGTTAGATTGATTCATGTTTGGAATATGACAAATTTCCTATTGGGTACAGTGAAATATTATATGAAATTATCTTTTACACTTATAACCATTTGAACACAACTGTAGACAAACCTAAAAGAGATTTATATAAAACATATCTTCGATGATTGAAAAATATGTTAGAACAATACAAATAACCGATTTTTTTTTTGTTTTTGTTTTTTAGAAAACAGCAAAAAGATTATCAATCACCACAGATGTCAAAAATAATGCTTATAGTTATATATATATATGTGTTTTTCAAATTTCCATTTTTTCAAATATGTACAGTGAACATACAACTACACAGGCTTAAAAGTTACATCAACCAAAGCAGAAGTAAAATGCCTGTGAGGCAAGTCATGTCTCAGAATAAGTAAAAGGTCTTTGGACTTAGAGGCATTATTGCACAAGAGGAGTGATGCATAAATAAAAGTAGCTGGCCTTGTTCATCACTTCATAATGGTGCCAAAAGATTGTAGTAAAGAAAAGGAGATAGGAAAATCAAATGGTAGAATTCTAAAAATAAGCAATAGAAAAACAAAATCAAAAAATGACTATTTTATTAATTAGTTTCCTGATGAAGACAGTCAAATAATTAAATTTTACTCCTTTTGTATTGTGTGAATTTATTATAATACTCTCATATTTATTTTATACTATTTTTGAAAACATGTGAGAATCATGATTAAAGAAATAAGTCCTAGGGCTGGCGCTGTGGCTCACTTGGTTAATCCTCCGCCCGAGGTGCTGGCATCCTATATGGGCACCAGGTTCTAGTCCCAGTTGCTCCTCTTCCAGTCCAGCTCTCTGCTGTGGCCTAGGGGGGCAGTGGAGGATGGCCCAAGTGCTTGGGCACCTGCATCTGCATGGGAGATCAGGAAGAAGCACTTGGCTCCTAGCTTCGTATCGGCCCAGCGCTGGCCGTAGCGGCCATTTGGGGGATGAACCAATGGAAGGAAGACCTTTCTCTCTGTCTCTCTCACTGTCTAACTCTATCTGTCAAATAAATTAAAAAAAAAAAAAAGAATGAAGTCCTGCCTGCTCTTAATTTTAAGTATGGTACAGTGGCCAGGCTAGATTGAAGACAAGAGAAGCAGACAGACTTAAAGTTTGGAGAACATGGGGACAGGTGTTGTAGTCTAGCGGGTTAGATCCCAGCTTGGGATGTCCAAATCACGTATCAGAGTGCCTGGAATCATGTTCCTCCATTTCCAATTCAACCTCCTGAAGATGTGCTACCTGAGAAGCATCAGAAAATGGCGCATGTATTTGGCACCATGCAACCTAAATGGAAGACCTTGATGGAATTCTGACTCCTGGCTTCAGTCTGATCCAGCCCTGGCTATTGTAGGCATTTGGGGAGTGAATCAGTAGATGGAAGATTTCTCTGTCTCTGTTACTGTCATTTTTGCTCTGTAGCTCTTCCTTTCAAATGAATAAAAACAAATAACTAAACTGTAAAATATTTTTAGTACATAATAGATTTCTCACTTGATAAGTAATCAAAATTAATATATACATAGTAGAAGCAAAGTTGAAAAAATAGAACCGAAATAGAATCAGCATGAACAAATTAAGCTACAAGTCCCTGATGAGGAACTGGAGGACATAGCAATAATGCATGAACAGATTTGTGGATCTAGTCATCCAGAAAATAAACTTGTGGACTGGGATGTTATTCTCAGCATATGCGGAAGTGGAAAAGTATCTTTATGAAACCTTTCTCATGAAATTAAATTTACATTGAAAGTTTCATGTATCCAAGCACAAATACACAACTTTGTTTCCTATCAAAATATCAAGTATGAAAACATGGAATGGGCAGCATTTTTAAGAGTAAACAACGTCCTTTTCAGAACAGCATAATGCTTCTATATGGATTACCTGCAAATGCATTATATAATACATTTATTTCCACGATTTGGACATACTTGTAAGGACGAATAAACTTTGAGAAGGAAACCCAGGTAATGTGATATTGGATGTGGACATCACAAGCAGCGTCCTAGCTGCTGCACCAATGCCAGCCCAAAGCGTAAATTAATGAATGGGAAAGAAGGTATGACCATTCTGAAAGAATGGTCAGTTATATTCTTTAAGGGCACTGTTTGGCCTGAGAAAGTGATGCCACATTACATTGTCATGGAAGTTGAAGCATTTTTCATAATATAGCCACAGAATATGTTATTTTGCAGAATATCATTTAAGAGCTCAAATCTCATTTGTTACCCTGAAGTATTCCAAAATTACACAAACTGATTCACATATATTCTGGAATTTAGAGTTTAAAGGGTGAAAGTCTGTTACCTGGTGTCCCTAGGGTCATGTGACTAGTATCTTAGTATATGATACAGGGACTAAATTACCTCTCCTTCTTTTCTTTTAATGGTTGTCATTTATCTTTATTTTTTTTTTTTTTTTTTGACAGGTAGAGTGGACAGCGAGAGAGACAGAGAGAAAGGTCTTTGTTTTTCCGCTGGTTCACTTCCCCAATGGCTGCTGCAGCAGACGCACCGCGCTGGAAGCCAGGAGCCAGGTGCCTCTCCTGGTCTCCCATGCAGGTGCAGGGCCCAAGCACTTGGGCCATCCTCCACTGCACTCCCAGGCCACAGCAAAGAGCTGGACTGGAAGAGGAACAACCGGGACAGAATCCCGCGCCCCAACCGGCACTAGAACCCGGTGTGCCAGCACCGCAGGCGGAGGATTAGCCTAGTGAGCCACGGCGCCGGCCGGTTGTCATTTATCCTTAATCATTCTCCAATATTACTTGGAGCCTGCCAAGTTCATGGAATATGCAATGCACCTGAGACTTGTGACCCTGGCATCAGGTAACTTACAGGACAGCTTTGAAGCTTACGAATGGCAGGTTCCAAGTCTTGGATATAGCATGTACTGCCATTTTTGTTCTCTTTTCCTTTTGTGGGAAGAGGGAGCGTACTATTGTGTTTATGCCTATGGTGAAAAACCATAAAAACTACCAACATTCATGCAGTATAAAATAAATGTGGATGGTTTTGAGTAGCTTAACATGCTTTCATGTTAATGATTGAGGGTGCTCTACTCTGATTTAGGGTGACTGAAACTCTAATATAGTTATCATATGGTTTCCTTCATCTGAGATTTCAATATCCAGTTAGTGGAAGGGGAAACACAATTAAATAGATGACCTGGAAATTTTGACGGCCTCGCCAGTCACCATATAACCCTCCTTAAATATAAAAGAAACTGTCAAAAATAGTCTAGCTGTGAGCCCAGGAAGGAGAGAACAAGACTTACTTCTGAAGGAGTCAGTTGTGTCTATTAGATTTTGTCTTAAAATCAGATCTTCAGTGACATGTTTTGTCATCGAAGTCATTGATAAAGATTTTTTCCTTTTTCAGTTATCCACAGACACATTTTAATAGAAAATTGCTCTTAAGTAAAACTACAGATTTTTATTTGTGTCAAGAAAATCCTTTAATGCATAATACATCCTCTATTTTACATTAGTTCACAATTACAACAGATGACTGAAGGAAAGAAAGAGAATGCAGCAATCATTGTCAAATGTACCAGGAAGCCATTGTGTCCTCTTAAATTGCAGACATATTTTTAGCTAAAACTAATACTGATTATTGAAATATTGATCATTTCTTTTTACTGTAGCCAATCTTTTATATTCAAGTGATAAAGAACTCCAAAATTCTATATGTAAACACTTTATCATCCCTGACTGCTATGTATATCTTAGTGTAAAATTTGGAAAACTTGAGAAAATTATGTAGCTATTCTTAAAAACATATGTATATGTATCTAACACATACATATGCACGTCAATATTTAAATGTACAAATCATTCTCCCCTTATTTATATACAATATGTATACTGCTATGATATTGTAAGATTCTTTATAATTTTACATATACAATAAAATATGTATAATATAAACTGCATAAACTTATATACCTTTGCAGAGGTCTGAATTCACCAAAAAAAAATGACAAAATGGTTCTTAATAACTCCTTGTCCAAGCTTAGTTAAATTTAACGCTGATTCTTCAGATTCTCCAGCACTGAAATCTCCTTAAAATTGCCAACAAAAGTGATCAGAGATACGCAGTTCTAAAGTCTGAAAAAGTACATAAAGGGACTTAATAACACTTTACCAAAGTGAGGGAAATATTTCATGTTTCCTTAGAATCTTCCAAGCATATATAAGGGCAGGCATATTTAGAACACAATTAAAAAGAATAATAAAATTAGTTTTAGATAGCTATATGAAGTCATAACTTGAATAAGTCAGATTTATATTCGTATTTACTACATGAGATTTTGCTAAGGTACCTTTAGTTCACAGTTTTCTGCTCTCGAGATTCTTACATGAATTATGGATGACAATTGAAAACAAGAAGAATTGAAGTGTGAAAATCTGAGAAGGATTAACACCCATGAATAGTCTAAAGGATAAAGTGGCATATGATTCTCTAAACTACATCAATATTTATGATATTTTCTCAGGTTATGAAACACCATGATATTTAATAACAAATGTGCTTTGCTTCAAAATATAGCAGATAGGTGGAACTGTGCCCTGATATCTTGTCAATGCTTGTTTCTAGTGCATTGAAAATGAAATACAGGAGATTTACCTTGTAAGCTACCTGAGGCCAGAGGCCAGGTCTTTAAATCCTCAATGCCTAGCATACTCCAGCAACTTGATGAGAACAAAGCTATATTGCAGAGCAAATAAATATTAACGACAAACACAAAAACAGAAAAGGGACAAGTACAGTAGCCCCTCTATCATGCTGTTAGAACGACTTAAGAGACCCTGTCACCGAACTTCACCCTTTAAACTGTAAATTTTGGAATACACTTGAACCAGTATACTGGGACATAAAAAGAATTGAGACTTGAACCCATGTGTGATATTCTATGTTAATATGAGTGATATCTGTTATTCTATGTGTGATATTCTATGGTTAAATTTTATGAAAAGATGCTTCAACTTCCAATACAGTAGGATGTGGCATCATTCTCTCATACCAGTGACAACAATGCCCATGAAGAATGTGCTGTGTATGCTCGCCAGCAGACCTTCTTCTGCCCTGTTCAGCCATTTACATCTGTTTGATTAACTCAATGTCTTCTGTTACTCTGAACCCATGGCTAACATTTTCCAATGTAGTAATCATGAACGAAATAAAGAGAAAAGTATGGGTGAAACAAGAGTGAAAAAAAGAAGTCAAAGGATGCAGGAAGGAAAGAGAGAACAATGGAATACAACAGAGAACTGAACAAGGAAGGAAGAAGGGAAGAAAGTCTTGAGAGCAGGACATTACTCCATTTGGTTCAATATTCAAACACCTTATCCACATTTCCTATACGTATATTGTGTTATAATTTTATGTAGATAAATGCAAAATAGCTGAACTAACTTAAATTTAAATTTACCTTGAGATATTATGAAATATAAACTCTTAGGCGTCATTAATATACATTCAGTCATGGGAATTTTACAAAATTAAACAAATAAGAGTATCAATACCAAAAGAGATTATGCTATGTATGTGTTATAAATGTAATTATACTCTATTTATAATTGATATTCAACTTTCTATTTGCTAAACCTTTATGCTTGTTCTTTCAAAAAAATTTCATTTTATGACTTGTGATTATAACATTATAACTTTTTTTAAAGATTTATTTTAATTTATTTGAAAGACAGAGTTACAGAGAGAGGCAGAGACAGAGAGAGAAGTCTTTCATCTGCTGGTTCACTCCCCAGATGGCCACAATGGCAAGAGCTGTGCAGATCCAAAGCCAGGAGCCAGGAGCGTCTTCTGGGTCTCCCACGTGGGCGCAGGGGCCCAAGGACTTGGGCCGTCTTCCACTGCTTTCCCAAACCATAACAGAGAGCCGGATCAGAAGCAGCTGGGACCAGAATCCGCACCCATATGGGATGCCAGTGCTTCAGGCCAGGCCTTTAACCCGCTGCACCAAAGCACCAGCCCCATCTAACATTTATTAACATTTTGAATCTTATTAATCATTTAGATTGTTTCTGGTGCCTACTTATTACAAATACTGATGCTCTAAGTATATACTTTCCATACTAAGGGATGTGACTTGGAGATGAAGTTCCAGAACTCTAACAGAGAGCACAAAGGGCACATACATCCTACAGCTGAATATCAGCTGTGAAACTGCCTTCCATCAAATCAAAGCAACCTAGAACATTGCCAGCAGTATGTGACTGAGTGGCTACTTTTGTACGATATCATCAGGATTAGATTTTTCCATTTGTTTCAAATTGGAAAAATATATCTTATCGTTAACAGAAATTTAATTATGTAATGACATCTGGCTGGAATTCCTAGAGACTATACTTGTTTTGATCACATTATCTGTTGCTGTAGTTCTTTTATAATATAACACTATTTTATGTGTTTTTGTCCTTTGTGATTTTTTTACTTTGTTTCTATATTATTCTTATATAATAGTTATTTATAAGTGCAATTACAATTCACAAGGCTGTCCAACTTTTATTACAACAATAAAATTATTGATGCTTCAACTTGATTGTAGTAAATATTTTATTATCCTCCTTTATCCCCTTTAATTCTTTAAGTTTATATATTTCAAATCAAACTCTCCTCTTCAGTATTTTCATTAGAATTTATCCTTCAATCCCTATATAATTTTTCCATTACAAGTCATTCCAATTTCTATGATTTCACTTTTTTATAATTGATTCCTAGTGCAATCTTATTTTGTTTGAAGAGGTAAAGTTTTTTTAGTGATTTATTTATTTATTTGAACGGCAGAGTTTCAGAGGCAGAGGTAGAGAGAGAGAGAAAGAGCATTAAGGAGGGAGGGAGAGGCCTTCCATCTGCTGATTTACTCCCCAGATGGCTGCAAGGGCAGGAGCTGGGCTGATCCAAAGCCAGGAGCTGGAGCATCTTCTGGGTCCCCCATGAGGGTACAGGGGCCCAAGGACTTGGGCCATTTTTCACTGCTTTCCCAGGCCACAGCAGAGAGCTGGATCAGAAGTGGAGCAGCCGGGTCGAACCAGTGCCCATATGGGATGCCGACGCTGCAGGCAGCAGCTCTACCTGCTACGCACGTAATTGATTACACAATCTATTCTTTGAGTGGGAAGTCTCTAATTGTTTGATGTTTACAAGGTAACTATTCTTCAGTGGAATATTCCTGGACCATGATTTGTTTCTGTTAGCTTTCATTCATGCCAGATTTTAGTCAAATTTGGTATTTATGAACATTTATTAAATTAAACCAAAGATATAAAATAACATGGGCAGATGATATATTTGTGAAAGCAAAAAAAAAAAAATCAGAAAATTTATTTCATCTCAGATTATAATCTGTTTCACATAATTAGTCTGGCATAAAATTCTAGATTAAACAACATTATCTTAAGAAGATTCTGAGGAATGCTTAAGTCTCAGAGAATAAAGTACTTACTATCCACAATCCATTAGAATAATATGACTTTCTGTCTAATGCACCGAGGCAGGAAATATATTATCAGGCTTATTATCTGTTCTATTGTGAATCATTGATATTAAGTATAGCAAAGGAATTCATTGCATATCCCTGGGTATTCAACTTCTTGAATATATATATTTTTAATCTCAAGTTTAAAATTAATCCAGAATTACTGCTGTCAAGAAGTCTGAAGAGGAGTTAGCACTGTCATATGGGGGCTGCTCCACTTCCCATCCATCTTCACACTAATGGCCTGGGAAAGTAATAGGAGACGATCCAAGTGCTTGGGCCCCTGACACACACATGGGAAACTGGGAGAAAGTTCTTTTTTCCTGGATTCAGCCTGGCCCTCTGTTGGCTGTTGATGTCATCTCGGGAGTGAACCAACAGATGGAAGTTTCTCTCTCTGTCTCTCTCTCTCTGTAACTCTTTCAAATAAATACATCTAAAAAAACAAACAAACAAACAAACAAACAAAAAACCACGAGAGCAGAAACAGAAACAGAAGCAGGTAAAGTCACCGCCTGCAGTGCCAGCATCCCATATGAGCGCTGCTTCGAGTCCCGGCTGTCCCACTTCCAATCCAGCTCTCTGCCATGACCTGGGAAAGCAGGAGATCTGGACCAAGTCCATGGGTCCCTGCACCTGCATGGGAGACCCGGAAGAAGCTCCAGCCATCACGATCATCTGGGGAGTAAACCAGTGGGTAGAAGACCTCTCTCTCTCTCTCTCTGCCACTGCCTCTCTGTAACTCTGAGTTTCAAATAAATAAATCAATCTTAAAAAAAAAAAAAAAACAGAATTATAACACTAAGCCTTGAGCCTGCAAGATTTATGTCCATATCTACACTTCTGTTCATTGTCTGAGATCACAGAGTTCCTCACAAAAAATCATGTAAGTTCACAGAATTACATTTTATGAAGTCTTTTAAAACCAGTGTAGTATTTTTTTCATATATCATTTGATTTTTTTTAATTTGAAGATAATGAAAATTTTTAAACAATTGTCATTGCCATCCAACTTTTCACTTCAAAATACAAAGCTACAATGTTGTTGGAAGGTGTTAATAGTATTAAAGACAAAGGTAAAACACAACACACAGAATTCTCATGAATATGAAGTTTGTTATTTGAAAAATAAAAACTAGGACCTTGTGACATATTAAAGGAGGACATATCAGAAATAATTTTGTACGTGTTTTATATGATATATTCAGCTAGATGAGCAACCAACAACTGCACAAAATGGGGTCATCATACAGAGAATTTGAAGTCTAAATGGAACTATATGTTTAGAATCTGAATAAATATCTTTTTCATTTTGGATTATTCTATTACAGGAATTAAGTTAAGAAATAATTGGAAATGCAAAATGTTGAATAAAAGTGTTCCTAAAAATGTTGGCAGTAACAACAGAAATAAACCAATAAGTAAAATACAACAGTTTACATATATATATATGTATATATATATATATGGTGAGGCATTTGTTAAACTGTTAAATGAATTGTATTTATTAGCATATTAAGTCCATAGGATATCTGATGATGTATTATTTCATGTAAAAGTAGATTTAAAACTCATATCTATAACTACTATGTATAATGATAAAAATGACTCTACCTGGTCATGATTGGAAGAATATTCACTAAAGTGTTTACTGAGAATAACACTGACCACAGGACTGTAGGACATCTTTATTTTGTACTGATGTATTTTTCTACATATACATTTTGAACATTAGATCTAAATCACTTGATGTAGAATAAAATAAATATTGCAAGCATACTAATGCTATAAGCTATTTACCAAAAACAACTTTCAATCCACTGAGAATTAGAATAAGTACAAGTCCTGTGTAAATATTAGTGAACAAATGTATCAGTATTTGTAGGAATATAATGAGGACCAACATAGTGTATTTTCTCCACAATTCTGACAAACAAGAGAAACTCTAATTCTGAATTGTGCTGTATAAACAACTATTTTTAGATTATAAAGCATGATACCTTTTGATAGATTAAATCTGATTTTCTTATATTTAAGAAATCTGCTGATATATTATACTAAGAACAAACAAAATCATTACAGTAAGTAGATTAAATAAATAGCATGACGTATTGGCAAGAGCAGTACTACAGATGAGTGATAAACTCGAATTATGGAAATAACTTCTTGAATTTCTGTCTGTTTATTAGTGAGAGGTAGTACAAAACAATACAGGATGCAACTAATTCCACTGTCCATGGTTTTATTTCTCCCTAGTGTTAAATTGAAGAAGAAAAAAAAATGAGGGAAGCAAGTAGAAAGAAAAAAGATATATTGTGCTTTTGAAGTGAGGAAACTATTACTTTTTTTTTTTTTTTTTTTTTTTTGACAGGCAGAGTTAGACAGTGAGAGAGAGAGAGACAGAGAGAAAGGTCTTCCTTTTCCATTGGTTCACCCCCAAAATGGCTGCCACAGCCGAAGCCAGGAGCCAGGTGCTTCCTCCTGGTCTCCCATGTGGGTGCAGGGCCCAAGCACTTGGGCCATCCTCCACTGCCTTCCGGGCCACAGCAGAGAGCTGGACTGGAAGAGGAGCAACCGGGACAGAATCTAGTGCCCCGACCAGGACTAGAAACCAGGGTGCGGTGCCGCAGGCAGAGGATTAGCCAAGTGAGCTGTGGCACCAGCCAGAAACTATTACTTTTCAGAGAAAAGGATAAAATCTCCTAACACAGTCTCCCATCGCATCAAGAAACACTGACCTCTGTTCCTGAGATACTTATACAATAGTGTGTACACAGTCCAGGGTACATGCAACATTGTTTTACTTTTCTACAATAACAAAAAAATCCCGTAGTAAATACTAAACAGATGGTATGGGGCTTTCATGAAAAAGGGAATTGTATTTAAGTAATAAAATGAATTAATTTTTAAAGATTTATTTATTTGAAAGACAGAGTTATGGAGAAAGGAGGGTAAGGTGGGGGGAGAGAGAGAAAAAAAAAAAAAAAAAGAAAGAGAGAGGAGATTGATCTTCTATTTAATGGTTCACTCCCAGAAGCACAACCAAGACAAAATACACAAATGGGACTGTATCAAGCTAAGAAGATTTTGCACTGCAAAGGAAATCTTCAACAAAGTAAAGAGGCAACAGATGGAATGCGAGGAAATATTTGCACACAATGTAACTGATAAAGGATTATATCCAGGATCTATAAGGAACTCAAAAACTCAACAACAAAATAAACAATCCAGTTAAGGAATGGGCAAAGGACATGTATTGGCAATTTTCAGAGTGATACACAATGGCCAGCAGACACAGGAAAAGATACTCAAGATCAATAGCCATCAGGATAATGCAAATAAAAACCACAATGAGGTATCACCTCAACCTAGTTAGGATGGCTATCATACAAAAATTAAAAAAAAAAAAATGTTGGTGAGGATGTGCATAAAGGGGTACCCTAATCCACTGTGGGTGGGAACATAAATTTATACAGCCATTATGGAAAACAGTAGGGAGATTTCTTAGAGATCCAAAAATAGATCTACCAAATGATCCAGCCATTCCATTCCTAGGAATTTACCCAAATGAAATAAATGAGCATATAAAAGAGTTATATTTGTACCTCCATGTTTATTTCAGCCTAATTCACAATAGCTAAGATATGGAATCAACTCAGATGTCCATTAATTAATGGCTTTATAAAGAAAATTTGGTATATATACAGTATGGAACACTACTCAGACATAAAAAATAAAGTCCTATATTTTTAAACAAAATGAATGCATCTGGAAACCATTATACATACTGAAATTTGTCTCAAAAAGACAAATATCATATATTTTCTCTGATATGTGTCAGTTAATACAGAATATCAAAAAAGTATGGACATTTTGGGATACAATTGTCATTTTTAGCCCTTGTTTATATTCCTGTGGAACTGTGGTCTTCCTACTTTTTACTGGTTGAATATTGTGCCTGGAAGTGAATTAAGCCTATGTATGTAGAGTGGATTAAAATTAGGGCTTTACAAAAACTGATGAAAAGAAGGGAGGGAAGGAGGCGTATTGGGACAGAGTAGGGGAGTGAGGGAAGTTATCTTCATGGAACTATACCAACGGAATGCATAAAATTTCTTCTTTTTATGTCAATAAAATTTTTTATCAAGGTAAAGAATTAATAAAAATCAGTTGCTATTTTCAATATTATCCATACTTAACATATAATCAATAATCAAGAAACAAAAAATGCAATTAATTTACTTAATAATACTGGTGAGCTAACTTAAAGTCATTTTAGAGCATCCAGATATTTTGATAGCTTATTTTTGAAAAAAAGACAATAAATATGTTTACATAACACAAAAGTTTAATCACATTTTGTATGTATCATATCCAATGTCAAACATTAATGTAAAAAGATAAGTACTAATATCGAATAACTTAATTAGAATCTAGACCATCCACATAATGTGGTTGCTATCAGGCCAGGCTATGGGTGCCATGTAAAAGGAATTAATAATATCACACTCACGCTAAGTGGTTTGCAGTCCACATAGGTAAAAATTTTAAAAAGCAATCAGGAAAAATAATAGTAATGGAACATGAGGACTATAAAAGTGATTATAAATCAAATAGGAGATATTAAGAATATTAAAAGTTAAAATTATTAGAATATAGAAGATCGTATCTATAAGATGCATTAAATACAAAAATACACAATTGGGAGTGGATTGGGGAGATATATTCAATATTATCTTAGATTTCTTTCTCTTTTTTGAAGACTTATTTTATTTATTTGAAAGAGTTAGAGAGAGAGGTAGAGACAGAGAGAGAGTCTTCCATCAGCTGGTTCACTACCCAGATGGCTGCAATGGCCTGAGCTGCACTGATCCGAAGCCAGGAGCCAGGAGCTTCTTCTGGGTCTCCCATGTGGTTGCAGGGGCCCAAAGATTTGGGCCATCTTCCACTGCTTTCCCAGGCCATAACAGAGAGCTGGATAGGAAGTGGTGCAGCCAGGACTAGAATTGGCGCCCATATGGGATGTCGGTGCTTCAGGCCAGAGCTTTAACCTGCTGCACCACAGCACTGGCCCCTATCTTAGATTTATGGTCAAAGGAATCATGGTACAGCAAGTACAATAGAAAAATAAGGAAGATTAACTCAGTTGGCAATTAGCAATAAACATGGTTAAAAAGACACATATTTCTAAGCTCCTTCTGTGTGGTCAACACTGTGGACTGGGCTTGGAACAAAATTTTAATCATTTCTGTTAGTGTCATGCCTACTTTACAGATTGAAAATCAAATAATTTGCCTATGATGAAATGAATGTTAATGTTATCAAGCTTCAAAACAGTTTGTAATTGACTCTAAAGTACAAACTCCTAAAGCAACATCTCATTTTCCTCAGAAAAATAAAAAAACATATCACACATTTTCATCCTCATTATAAAGAGCATATTATACTCTTTGATAACAAAGGGGGCTGTCCTAAAGAGTTCACAAATTAATACCTTATTAAAATAATGTAAGAATTATTTTTAAAAATCTATGTGTGTTATATGTCAAACATGTTAAAGAAAAAGAGTGAGGAAACTCAATAAAAAGAATGTAATCCTTTTTGGAAATAAAGGACCAGATCAAAAGTTAAAGCCACAGCTAGTTACATGGAGTCATAAAATTACATGAGTGATAACCATGAAAGTTGATGAGCTGAACAAGGGAGTGGGAATATATAGAGAGAAGCAAATGGTCAGTAAAAGACCACCGGGAGACACCTACAGATTCAAGGTAGCAAGAACAAAAGGGTCTCAAGAATGAGACAGGAAGAAACAAATCAATGAATAAGCAAATACTCATAAATTACAGTACCTATTACAAATAAATAATCATAAATGACAATCATTTTTCCTAAAAATTATACATTATCATTAATGTACTATATATTTCTCTACTAAACTGGAATGTAGGATTTTGGAAACTATAATAAAAAATGTTAAATATTTAAGGAAATATATTTACCCTGATTGGATATTATACAATGTATACATGTACCAAGATATATAAATAGGGATGAGTTTTATATCTGCTTAAGATAAATATAAAATTAAAAACATTAAAAAGAAGTTATGGGCCAGCGCCGCAGCTCACTAGGCTAATCCTCCACCTGCGGCACCAGCACCCTGGGGTTCTAGTCCCGGTTGGGGTGCCAGATTCTGTCGTGGTTGCCCCTCTTCCAGGCCAGCTCTCTGCTGTGGCCCGGGAGTGCAGTGGAGGATGGCCCAAGTGCTTGGGCCCTGCACCCCATGGGAGACCAGGAGAAGCACCTGGCTCCTGCCTTCGGATCAGCGCGGTGCGTTGGCTGCAGCGGCCATTGCGGGGTGAACCAATGGAAAAGGAAGACCTTTCTCTCTGTCTCTCTCTTACTGTCCACTCTGCCTGTTAAAAAAAAAAAAGAAATTATGTAGGTAGAATTTTTAAGATTATAAGTATATCACCAAAAAGTTTACTGGTACTACCCTGGTCAAATAACATTTTAACATTTATGTAATCTGTTAACAAACAACATTCATTTTGATATGTAAAGTTTATCAATCAGGCAGGATGTTCTTTTG
Source organism: Oryctolagus cuniculus (assembly GCF_051225735.1). Classification (NCBI taxonomy): domain Eukaryota; kingdom Metazoa; phylum Chordata; class Mammalia; order Lagomorpha; family Leporidae; genus Oryctolagus; species Oryctolagus cuniculus. The sequence continues at coordinate 48,506,304 of NC_142880.1, forward strand.
TTGCAAGATATATTTAAAGCTTATTATACTTTTGTATAACCTTTTTTCATTTAATATCAAAATTGAAAAGAGAATTGAATTTGTATAATATAATCAGATAAATTGGCATATAATACAGGACACCTTCTTGCTATCATGGAGCTTTTGAAACTAACATTGCGTTACCTTTTTTTTTTTTTTTTTTTTTTTTTTTTGACAGGCAGAGTGGACAGTGAGAGAAGAGGAGAGACAGAGAGAAAGGTCTTCTTTTTCCGTTGGTTCACCTCTCAACGGCTGCTACAGCCGGCGCTGATCCGAAGCCAGGAGCCAGGTGCTTCTCCTGGTCTCCCATGTGGGTGCAGGGCCCAAGCACTTGGGCCATCCTCCACTGCCTTCCCAGGCCACAGCAGAGAGCTGGACTGGACGAGGAGCTACCGGGACAGAATCCAGTGCCCCGAGCGGGACTAGAACCCGGGTTGCCGGTACCGCAAGTGGAGGATTAGCCTATTGAGCTGCAGCGCCAGCCCACTGCATTACCTTTTAATAGGCTACATAATATTGTGGGTAAAATGATGCCAACTAACAGATCAAAGTGAATAAATACAGAAATGATAAGTTCACCAAGCTCATGGGAATACAGTTCATAGCAATATTTTCTATAAATTCTTAGCACATAAATTTTAATAGACTTATTTATACTTTAATATAATGTTTAAACATTTTTTTGCATTTTTACATTATAAAAACATTATTTTATCTGTAACAATCAAATTAGAGTTTCCAGTGAAGATTAACTGATTGGCATTATTGTAAGACAAATGATAGTTCATGAAATAAAGATATTTCCACAAAAGAGTTATGTTATTTTACAGAAATTTTACATAAAGGAGTTATGTTATTTTATAGAAAAGCAAATGTCTTTTCAAAGTTAATCCGAGAATGCCATAGTCCTTCTCTAACTGCTACATTTTGTTTCTTATTTTAATTAATTAATTAATTAATTTAGATTTATTTATCTGAAAGTCATAATTACAGAGAGACATGGAGTGAGAGATACAGAGAGATATTCTATCTGCTGTTTCTCTCCTCAGATGGCTGCAACAGCCAAGGATGGGCCAGGCTGAAGCCAGGACCTTCCGCTGAGTCTCCCGTATGGGTAGCACTTGGGCTATCTATCCTCTGCTACTTTCCCAGGCCACTCACAGGGATCTAGATCAGAAGTAGAGAAGCCAAGACATGAATTGGCATCACAGTGCCAGCCCTCCTCTTTCTTATTTTTAGATTTTATTCTAAAACAAATGCATTTTTAACATAATGACTTTAAAATTACCTGTAACAATAAAGGAAATTATATTTATTGATGGAATGTAAATATACCAGACAAAAACAAAATTTTGAATACCTAGAATGCGTAATACAACAAGTTTCTAAGATGTCATTCCCTAGTACATATCTTAAAAACATTTCCCCAAAATACTATAACTGCTAAAAAATGTTAGTCAAAAAATGGTTTATAGGGGCCTGCACTGTGGCGTAGTGGGTAAAGCCACCACCTGCAGTGCTGGGCACCATTTCGAATCCTTGCTGCTCCACTTTTGATCTAGATCTCCGGGAAAGCAGTAGAAGATGGCCCAAGTCCTTGGGCCCCTGGCACCTGCGTGGGAGACCTGGAGGAAGCTCCTGGCTACTGGCTTCAGATTGGCCTCCACCGTTGCAGCTACCTGGGGAATGAACCAGTGGATGGAAGATCACTCTTCTGCCTCTCTGTAACTCTGCCTTCAAATAAATAAATAAATCGTAAACAAAAATAAATAGTTTATAGTTTCTCATTTGTTTTAGAGCTGCTATGTAAGAAAAAACCTCACATGTGTTTGTACAGGTAAAACATATCCAAGGCCCACAGCAAAGGTTTTGTTGGAAGCGAAGTTTGAAGTATGTTACCACTATGTTACAGCATAGTAACCCTATTTGGCTTCCTCATCAGAGAAATTCTTACTTTTCTAAGAATTAGAAAAAAGGGGAAATTGTTCAAATATTTTTAAAAATGCAAACATTTGTGTTTTGAGGTCTACACTACCATTCTATGGCAGTTAGTGACTTCTTCCTACAAATTAAGGAGGGATGAAACAAAGAAATGGTGACATTATTCTTTTGTCCCTATAGTGGCATTATCTACAAATGGCATTTCAAACCTGATTCATGTTTTAAGGTGATGAACAAAACGAATGAGCTTATTTGTTTTTAGCACAGCTTTCTTGTTTCTTGTTTATATATATCCTTTAAAAGCTGCAAAATATAATTTGTTTCTGTTGCACCTGGAATAAACATTTACCACAGAGTAATTATAGTGCACTGGAAAACACTATTATAAAATTATTAAAGGAAATGAAAAAAAATACTAAATGTCAAATTTACTGCCTAAAAACTTTAGAAAGCCATTAAAATTCCAACCATAAAAATTATGCATCTAATGTCTAAGTATTACTTTTAGATCTTCAGAAAAATAAAGATGGGATATTATCAATAAAGTGAAAGTGATAAGTAACAGTCAAATCCATGTGATGAACATGCACACTGATTGCATTTTTAATTGTATTATAGTTGAAAGGTTAAAAATTTGAGTAAAGTTTTGGGAGGAACACAATTATAGATCACCACTTACCTGTCAGGATGGTTAAAGTTAACAAGATTGATAATAACAGAAGTAATCCTCATATAGTGATGATGAAGTATAAATTAGTATATTGACTTCACAAAAGTATTTGTATTTATTGAAGCTAGATTTGTGCATACCTCATGACACGGTAATTTCACTCCCAACTTACAACACAAAAATTCAAATGAACGAATATCCACAGTTTTATTATTTGTTTTAGTTAATAACTACAAACGACCTGAATACCCTCAAGTACGGACAGCTTATGGTATTTTCATATAACAGAATAACCTATAGCAATGAAATAAATTACTGATTAGCTCAACAACATGGATGAATTTTATAAAAGTAATGTTGAAAAGCCAAACACGATGAAATAATTCCATATTGTTTCATTTACATACAATACCACAGGCAAAAGCAATCACACTGTTGGAAATAAGTATAAAGAAGTTCTATCTGGGGAAGGCGAAAGATGGTGAAGGTGGACAAGACAGGTCTTTTAAAGCAAGTAATAGTCCATTTTATACAGGTGGTAGTTTCCTGGGTGTGCTCATCTTATGACCATTATTTAGCCATATGCTTATGATCTGTGCACCACTGTAGCTCCATTACCTAGGTGTGCTATATTTACATTAAATTTTTTAAATCTACTTTTAAAGAAGTCTTAATGGTTACAATTTTAGTCCATGCATATATCTGCCTTATATTTTGTATTAAAAGATTTTATTTATTTTACAGGCAGAACAAGAAATAGGGGAAAGGAGAGAGAGAAAGTGAGAGAGAGAGACATAATGAAAGAATCATCCATCCATTGGTTGAATCTCCAAATCCCCAGATGGTTGCTCGAACCACTGGGAGCTTGGGCCAGGCTGAAGAACAGAATGGTTTCTCATTGTTGGTCTCTCATGTCTCAACCAGTTGGGCCACTTTCCATGCCTTTCCAGGCACATTAATAGGGAGTTTGATAAGAAGTGTAGTAGTCAGGAGGTGAACTGGCAGTACACTATAGAATGCCAGCATTGCAAGTGGCAGCTGGATTCACGGCACTGTATCTTATTTTCTGGGATCTATTTTGGGCAGTGTGATGGGCAATATCTTAACTACTAGGAGCACATGTAAAGGGGCAGAAATATTGTGAATTAAGTTGGATTTACCTACTAATTAGAGAGAAAAAAAGAAGAAACACGTACAATTATAAACATTTTTGAAGAGCATGCAAAAATTGGATGGTAGGATAGAGAACTAAAAAAAACAGCTATCACTTTTATTAGGATAATAAGATGGTTAGAAAGAAAAATAGGAAATGAGTATTCTTCACACAAAAGTAGTAGTAGATTCAAATACCATGTGGAAAATTTAGCATATTTGGGCCTTTTCTGGGACCTCAGACTGTAATGTTTTCTATATGCAATCTCCTTGGCTTTCTGCACCGGAGGTCAGCAGTTATCAGCAATTTCATTTGTGTATTGTGTGGGGAGCAACTGGGAGCAACTCGGACTAGACTAAGTTACTGGAATTAAGACTTATTCTATGCATCTGCTTTCCCACAATATGGCGCTGAGAAGGGAAACAGCTTCTACACAGCTGCCTCCAGTTCAACCAATAAACTGTGGGACCTGCTCCTGATTGGAGGAGAGCAGCGTACTCGGCGTGTGGGTAGCAGAGTTGGGATTGGTGGAAGAGGACTATAAAGGAGGAGAGAGACAACATGCACCAGGAACATCTAAGGGGAACATCTAAGGGGAACACCTGTGCAGCCCCCGAGAGAGCTGGCCGGCGGTGTGCCGCTCCCCCGCGAAAGTGGGGAATGTGGCAGGGGGAACCGCCCTTCCACGGAGGTGGAAGGACCAGCAGCCAACCCGGGAAGGACCAGCAGCAAACCCGGGGAGGGCCGAGCAGACAGAAGAACAGCGCAGGGTCCTGTGTCGTTCCTCCACAAAGACGGGGAGCGACATAATGGTGCCGTGACTCGGATATGAAGCCTAGGCAGGGTTTAGTGTCGTTCCCCCACGAAGACGGGGAGCGACATATTGCATAGTGTAAAATGAATCAGAAAGTTAAGTAAAAAAAATCCATATTCAAAGTATACAATTGTATTACAATTTCTCTGAGATTTTTCAATATATTATGTCTCTGCCAGAATTAATAAAGTTTTATTAAATTCACCTTTTGTGGTCATTTTCAAAATATGCTTTTATATTTCATAAAACTGTATTTTCTTATTCAGGGATGTTTAATGAAATTCAATAAGTTGGAAAAGAAATGCACAGTTCTAGATAAAAAATAAATATCAATAAACACAAGCTGTAGTTTGTAGGGGAAACATACTATGATTAACATCTGAGTGAGTGTCTTTTCAATGAAGGGCAAACTCTAGGTTGAGCATTTAGATAAAGTAGAAAGATCAATAACAATTAAACACAATCTGATTTGAAGCAATTGTTACTTTAAATATTTTATGTCTCTTAGAAAATCAAATTTTTGCAAATAAAGTGATTGCTGTGGTTGGTAAATGAGGGCCATAAACACATTTTAGCTAGGAATGAACTATTCTTGTGGAGTTTATTGATTAGAACAATCTAGCCTTTTCATTGAGTTAATGTGTTTCTTTTTCATTTTAAATGTTTGGCATTTCATTTCCAGGATACTCACAGTGTCCTAGTTTACTTCGTTCTGAAAGCCACAATTTTACACTCTGAAGAGTCAGCACATCCACAATGTTAATACCAAATTTAAGTGTTAAAAATACCTTTTGCATACATAAGAAATTCTCCTTGGTACTCAACTGAAAATGCAGTGAGACGCTTCCTCAGATACAAGCTATTCCTAACTGTTAGACACTTCCAGAGACACAGTCACCCAAGAGCTGCCTTTGAAGTTGGTAAGAGTACCTCAACCAAAAGGTGATTCATGGCTCAGCAGTTTCAAACCAGTGCTATTAACACACTACTGATTATTGTCATCTCACACATTTTTTTTTTCCTTTGGTTCATGTGAGTACTAAGCTGCTCAAAGTAAATTTTCCCTTATAAAACATTTATAAAATCTATATTTAAAGCTGAGTAAATTACTTTAAATTTAATTTCACATCATCTACTCAAAAGATCCAGAAGAAAATCGTCTTTAGGTATCAAAGGCAACACAAAAATTTTGTAGATTTTTGGAAATATACATCATTACAGAAAAAAGAGAAAAACATACACTCTGCATCACCTCTACCACACACACACACACACACACACACACACAATCACACACACACACAATCTCGTTGTTTTAGAACTTGGGAGTACAGGATAGAGAAAGTTCAAATAATAGTCATGACCTTTTAAGTTGAAGAGTGACTGTAGGCCGGCACCGCGGCTCACTAGGCTAATCTTTCGCCTGCAGCGCCAGCACCCTGGGGTTCTAGTCCAGGTCGGGGTGCCAGATTCTGTCCAGGTTGTTCCTCTTCCAGTCCAGCTCTCTGCTGTGGCCCAGGAAGGCAGTGGAGGATGGCCCAAGTGCTTGCACCCACATGGGAGACCAGGAAGAAGCACCTGGCTCCTGGCTTCGGATCTGCGCAGCGCGCCAGCTGTAGTGGCCATTTGGGGAGTGAACCAATGGAAGGAAGACCTTTTTCTCTCTCTCTCTCTCTCACTGTCTAACTCTGCCTGTCAAAAAAAAGGGGGGGGGTTGACTTCAAAGTGTCACCTGCAACCTTCTGGGGAAGGATGAGGACAAGTTCTCTAACATTGCTGCCTTTCAGATGGAAAGAGGGCTACCCCATTCAGGCATACTCGTTAGCAGTTGAATAAGGTTGATTGACCTTGAAGACTGGAAGGGATGGAGAAGATTGGAAAAATTGGTAGAAATCAAGAATGATAAAGGTGATGCATAGGATTTTTAAAATATTATCAGAGCACAGGATTGAAAATAGGAAAAAAGAAGGAACAACACATAGAAATTCAGAGGGACAAAGTTGAAGAGACGCAATATGGTGGGACATAGAGAAACAGAGCTGAGAATTAGTTAAGAGACCAACAGAGAAAGAATCAGACTGACACACTGACTTGCAGATTCCAGTAATGCAATAAGTAAAGATATGCTTTCAATTAATATGGATGAAATTCCATGCTTGCTTGGGGATAAAGAAAATAAAGTTGCACAAAGTATACATATACATCTCTATCTATAGCCCACCTATTATTTCCACGTACATACATGGAATAAGTATTGGGAGAATTATTTGGATGGATAAATGAAGTATCTATTTGTGGATATTTTAGCTAAGTAGGGGCTGAATAAAGGGGGAGTAAGTTTAATAGCCATCTAACCTAACAAATTAATAGAATCAAAGTCATAACTCAGAAAATCAAAATATGAAGAAGAATATAAAATTGCAATTGCTTGGGTGTCAGGGATGAGCACATCACTGGGTATTGATCCTGCATTGGGGTGCCTGGCCAGAGCCTTTGGAAGCAGCACAGATGTTGATGTGACTTCCAAAGGCTCTGTACCAAGCTGAAGTTTTGCCACAAGGCCTTGGTTCTTTCACACATTTTTAATTACCTGGGATTCAATCATTTGAATGCAGCATACCAATTAAGAATATGAAAACTCAGCCAAATGAATCTTGATGTAAATGGAAGGGGAGAGGGAGTGGGAAAGGGGAGGGTTGCGGGTGGAAATTTATATTCATTAAATAAAAGTTTGAAAAACAAAAAAAAGAGTCATGATGCTGAACCAGAGGGAGGCTCCATCCATCATATGTACTCTATGATGTCTATTTTAGATATTCTAGGACACTTTTACTTATTTCCTGCTTCACTGAGTTTTAGGTAGCTGAGGTTGGTGGACACATGAACTGTGAATTAGTGAGGAATAACACATTCAACTTTGCATTATATAATTTTGTTAATATTTTATTTAGATTGATCCTATAGAGGATGATTATTCTAGTTTCTAAGTAACTGCATTATAATGAGGATCATTGCATATGGTAGTAAAAACGACTTGATCATTGACATAGTGCTTATGTGTTGCATGCATCTATGAACTTGCGTCCTGGAATTTGGGGGATTTTATGTTGATCAGAGGAAGCCTTTTACCACTGATGAACATTAATGTGCTAACATCTTGTTCTATAAACAATAAAATTCTATTTAGGATTTAAAAAAAAAAAAGAATATGAAAACTCAGATAAAAAGTTTCCCAGTGTCTCTCAGGTCATCAACAAACCAGATTAGGGAACGCTGGGCATTACTCCATCACGTCTCCACAATGTCCAGGGTTGGTGCCGGTGCATGTTAAGTCAGTAGCTCTTATTGTCACTAATAGAGTTGTTTGTTTAAAAGGGCTTTTGCAGTCAGGTATGATGAAACAATACCTATGAAACATTTTAGGGTAGACATAGGTGCAGGCACTTGGCTTAGCAGTTAAGGCACTGCTTGGGACCCCACATCCCACATCAGAATCTCTAGATCTGAGTCCTGGCTCCACTCTCAATTCTAGCTCATGTGTAATGCATACCCTAAGGAGGAGGTATACATATGAAATCTGGCATTTTCCTAATGCATTCTCATAAATGTTATGATTTATACATGAGAAAAAGCAATTCAAGCTGGGAAGATAAAGAATTTTTTGTTCCCTATTTTACAGTTTTGAGAAGTTTAAGCAACAACCCAGTCACTTTTTTAAGGAGTAGTGAAATCAGTAAAAGAATACAGATTTCATATTCTAAGCCCAACTTCATTGTTTATACCTGCTTATATCTTTAAAATACTCTCTAAACAACAGAGTATTTTATCATAGTTAATTTTACTTTATTTTCTAAATGTTTTGCTCAAAAGCTGAGTAAATATTTTCTGCATTGTCAAAGTAAGAGAAAGTTATATACTTATTTTGAAATATTTTTTACATTTTATTTTGTTGATTGTTTATATAGCTACATACATGAAGAATTTACTAAGGGGAGCTGTAAAAATAATTCAATATTTTTCATCCACATTAGGACACAGGAACCAGATGTCTAATAAATTCATAAAAATAGCAATACAATATATTACTGGAGACAAGAAATTATACATTAGATATGATAAATTGTTTTATTTCATTAAAGATAATTAAATATTATCTTCTCTTTGAGGTAACTAACATCCTTCCGAAAACTAATATCTTTTAGGTCTGATTCAACTTTTTTCCATAAATTTAACCTTGAATAATATAACAATATGAAGTCAATGGTATAATTATTACAGATTCAATGATACTCTGTATATTTCCTCTCATAAAATCCATATGACATGTGGCTTGTAAAAAAGGCATGAACATAATATATCTCAATATGCTAGAAGTACAGTTTTCTGTAGGTAATGTAAACCAACACCACAAACTTAATGGCTTCAAACAAAACAGTTATTATCTCATATTCCTACAGCTCAGAAGTGTTACAGGAATTAGCTTCAATTGAGGTAAAATCAAAGTCTTAGCAGGGCTGAGTTCTGTTCCTGAGTCTCTGTGGTAGGAACCATTTTCTTGCCTTTCCCAGTTTTGAGAGGTTGCCCAAAGCTCGTTAGGCTTGGCTTCTTCCTCCATATGCCAAAGCAGCAACTTAGATTGAGTTCTTCCTATGTTGATACCACTTGGATCTTAGCTCTGCATCCCTCACACACTTGTAAAGATGTTGGTGGTTACGTATGACCCACCTTGTTAATCCAGGATCATCTCCCTAATACAGACTCTTATTAGCAAACTTAGTTCCATCTACAACCTTAATCCATCTTTATCAGGCAACATAACTTAAGCAGATGATCCAGGGTTTAGGACATGGACATCTTCAGGGCTCATTATTCTTCTTACTATATAGCCCTTCCAATATGCTTCTGCACAACACTTCTAGATAACTTAAAAGTGATTCAGGAGTGGGCATTTGGGGCAGCTGTTAAAATACGGCTTGGGATATCCACATCCTATACTGGAGTGCCTGGTTCGAGCTCTAGCACTGCTTCTGGTCCAGCTTCCTGTTAATTAATATCCTAGGAAGCAGCAGGTGATGGCTCAAATAGTTGGGTTCTTGCAAATCATGTGTAAGACTCATATTGAGTTATGAGGAACGAACCAGTGAGTAGAAACACCCTCTCTCCTCAATCTCTCTCTCCCCTTGTGTGTGTGCGTGTGCGTGTGTATGTGTCTTCCTTTCAAATAAACTGAAAATAAAAAAAATAAAATTAAAGTATTGATAGTACTTGTCTCATAAGGCTGTGTTTCACTGAATTTATCTAAGATTATAAATATTCTGAATGAAATGTTGTGGATTAAGAGCTAATGAAGTAGAGTATTATCCTGTTAGTTTGAGGACACAGAGTATGAGTATAAAGTCATAAGATGGTGATTGCGTGTATGCATATTTGTGATTGTGTGCATATGTTTTGGAATAATTGTATGAAAGAACATTCTAACTGGTGCCAGTCTCGTTGAAATAATCTCATGATATAGCAATATTTTGTGGTTGTTTAAATAACAGTTTTACAACTTAATAGTAACTTCATTCCTGCAGCTGAAACTGCAGATTTATATCTCCGTTCTTAATGATTTCTCCTGCACTTCAAAGTTTGGGCATAAATCACACGCAGAATGGGCAAGTGAAAACACACAGTGTCTTAACTAAAATATTGGCTGGAGGAAACTTCATGTCTGATCTACTCATCTACTCTTATTTTACTATAATAATTGGAAAATAATTTTGGATTGACAGTAAGCAATATTTTCCAAGAGTTACTACTAAGGGTGATGTGGTTTGTTTTAAAAATCAGGCATATCTGGAAGCAAAACCTTTAATCTCAAACTTTAAGTTAAGCCAAGTGATGTATTACAGGACAAGTGGATAAAAACCATAGGGTATTAAAGTGATAATTTTGTAGCAACATTTATCTATATAATGTCCAAAAATGATTTAGTTGTTTCTAATGTCAAACTTACGTTGAATCTAAAATTATTTCCATAAATAGATGTTGGTCAAAGTTAAGCAACCAAAATAAATAAAGCCCTTAAAGATAAATATTTCTTTAAAATTAAGGAAACTAATTATTTTACTTCAATGAAAGTGTTATAATACATATGCTGAATATATATTTCTATGTGCTTGGAAGACTCATTTCAACAATATTAAATGTTTTCTAGACTGCTAAGACATTTCTTCAGCGGGATTTAATCCTCATTCACTGGTGTTGGCTTCTTCATCTTCCCAATCTGTGGAGGTTGGTTGCTCTCAGGGCCCTGATATTTTCCATCTTTTCCTCACATTTTGTCTATTCACTTTAAACATAATCTATGAGTGATGATTCTTGATTTCACACTTCCTGTATATAGCAGTCCCCTGAACTCCACATGTGTATTCAACTGATTCCATGAAATCATCCCTTGGAGATTTCAATCAAAAATTGTATAAAACTGAGGCAGACATTTGACAGAGTGGTCAAAAATGCCAATTAAAAGACTACCACTTGTGAAGGAGTGTGCAAGTTTGAGTCCCAGCTCCTCCATTTCCCATCCACATCCCTGCTAATGCATGTGGGAAAGAAGCAGAAATTGACTCAAGTGCTTGGGCCCCAGCCACCCATGGGGGAGACCTGGATGAAGCTCCTGGCTCATGGCTTCAGCCTGGCCCAGCTCAAGCTGTTGTGGCCATCTGAGAAGTGAAACAACGGATGGAAAATCTTTCTGTGTGTATGTAGTCTCTCTCTCTCTCTCTCTCTCTCTCTCTATATATATATATATATATATATATATTTAATTCATTTACTTATTTGAAAGCAAGACTTACACACAGAGAGAACAGAGAGAAGGAGAGGCACAGAGAGAAAGAGAGAGAGAGAAAGGGAAAGAGAGAGAAAGATAGGTCTTCCATCTGCTGGTTCACTCCCCAATTGGCCACAATAGGCAGAGCTGTGCTGATCAGAAGCCAGGAGCCAGAAGCTTCCTCTGGGTCTCCCACTTCGGTAGGGGCTCAAGGACTTCTACTGCTTTCTCAGGCCATAGCAGAGAGCTGGATCAGGAGTGGAGCAGCCAGGTTTCTAACCGGCGCCCATATGGGATGCTGGCACTGCAAGCGGTAGCTTTACCTGCTGTGTTACAGCGCCAGTCCCTGATAAATATATTTTTTTAAAAAAGCTGCCATCTGCAGTGCCAGCATCCCATATGGGTGCTGGTTTGAGTCCTGGCAGCTCCACTCCCAATCCAGCTCACTACTATAGCCTGGGAAAGCAGTAGAAGATGGCCCAAGTCCTTGGTACAGTGGACCCGTGTGGTAGACCTGAAAGAAGTCCCTGGCTCCTGGCTTCGGATCAGCTCAGCTCTGGCCATTGCAGTCATTTGGGGAGTGAACAAGCAGATAAAAGACCCTCTCTCCCTGGCTCTACCTCTCTCTGTAACTCTTTTAAATAAATAAAATAAATCTTTTAAAATAAAGTCTTTGGGAACTGGTGTACTTTTCAATACGAATAATCCAAGACTTTCTCATCTACTGCTAAGTTAAACTGAACTAATTATCCAATAAACTTGTTTTCCATAAAACCAGTATTTTTTACTTTTACTTAAGTTTATCCAAATGATGTTACATGATGCAGTTAAACTTATTATGCATGCTTTAAAAATGAATAAGCCGAGCAGGCATTGTGTAATACCAGGTAATGCCACTGCCTGCCATGCCAACATCCCATACAGGCACTGATTTGTGATCCAACTGCTCCATTTCTGATTCAGCTTCCTTCTAATGGCCTCTGAAAAGCAATGGAAGATGGCCCAAGTCCCTGGGCCCCTGCACCCACGTGGGAGACCTGGAAGAGGCTCCTGGCTTCTGGCCTTGGATTGGCGCAGCTCCAGCCATTGCGGCCAATTGGGAGGGAACCAGTGGATGGAAAACCTCTCTCTCTCTCTCCCCATCTGTCGCTCCCCCTCTTCGTGGAGGAACGACACAGGACCCTGCGCTGTTCTTTCGTCTGCTCGGCCCTCCCCGGGTTTGCTGCTGGTTCTTCCCGGGTTGGCTACTATCCCTTCCACCTCCGTGGAAGGGCAGTTCCCCCTGGCCGCATTCCCCACTTCCGCAGGGGAGCGGCACACCGCCGGCCGGTTCTCTCGGGGGCTGCACGGGTTCCCTTAGATGTTCCCCATAGATGTTCCTGGTGCATGCCGTCTCTCTCCTCCTTTATAGTCCTTCTCCACCAATCCTAACTCGGCTGCCCACACGCCGAGTACGCTGCTCTCCAATCAGGAGCAAGTCCTACAGTTTATTAGTTGAACTGGAGGCAGCTGTGCGGAAGCTGTTTACTTCTCTCCCAGCGCCATATTGTGGGAGAGCAGATGCATCGAATAAGTCTTAATTTCAGTAACAGTCTAGTCCGGTTTGCTCCCCACAGATCCCCCTTTCTTTTTATTTTTTAGCGTTGATACACGCCTGTCTTCGGTGTCCCGCGGTACACACTCTGCTCTACTTGCTAGAGTTGCCACAGGCTCTTACAAGTCCTATCCATCAGGCAAAACCGAATCCGGGTCCTCTCTTCGCCATGTTGTGAGGAGGTTTTTAGGCGCTGATGTGTGCCTGTGTTCGGTGCCCTGCAGCGCATGCTCTGCTCTGCCTGCAGGGGCTTACAAAACCTATCAGGCAAACTGAATCCAAGCCTTCTCATTGCCTTATTGTGGGGGAGACTTATTAGTGTTGGTTCGTGCCTATCTTCGGTGACCTGCAGCTCATACTCTGGTCGAGCTTTGCTGGCGCTTACAGCCTTAAATCAGGCAGACCGAATCCAAGCCTCCTAATTGTTGCATTGTGGGGAAGCTTTACTGATGTTAATTCGTGCCTGTCTTCGGTGACCTGCGGCTAGCCGCCCAGGTGCTCATCGCCTCACTAATCGGGCAGACCGAATCCAAGCCTTCTAATTGGCATGTTGAGGGGAGGCCTTATTTTTCTCAATTTCTCTATCTCCGGGCATTCCTACCTCTCCCATTTCACTTCTATCTTCCAGCATTCCCATTTCTCTTTTACTTCCCTTCCAAACTTCTGTTTCTCTTATCCCCGCAGCTTCCCGGCACCTCGCCCCACCGGCGGGTTCCCGGCTCTGCGCCGCTTCAGCCCGCGCGCCTCTCTCATCTGCGCAGCTTCCCGGCTTTGCGCGGCTCGGCTTTGCGCGCTCCGCGGTCTCCACGCTTAACCCTTTCGCGTCTGAACCACGGCCTACGCCAGCGTTCCCTATCTATTCACGCCCCGTGCTCTCTCTGCACGCGGCGGCTTCCGCGAGTAACACAGCGTAGCTTGCGTCTCCACCACTAGCATTCAATCCAAGTTCCCCGGGCTAGCCTGGCGAATTCAACCCAGCGTACGTCTCCGCCCCACGGTTTGGCTTCCCGTCCTTTGCTCCCCGGGCTAATCAGACGGATCCCAACCTGGCTTGCGTCTCAGCTTCTAGTTTCAACTTTTCGCCCCCTATTCCCGGGCTAACTTGAGAACCCCAAAGTGGCTTTCGTTTCCGCCTTGGCCTGCCCCCCGCGGCTTCAATTTCCCTAACATTTTTCTCTACCCGGTATGTTTCCCCAAGCTTTCCTCCAACGATATTCCTCCCTCATTTCTCCTGGCCTCTCCCCACAGTCCGCGTCCGAGTCTGTTTGTTCTAGCGTTCACTTTCGCTTTCGACCTTAGAGATTTCTCCCAGCTTCCCCCCGTAGTCCGTATCCGAGTCTATGCCTAGGCTTTCAATAGCTTCTTCCGGCTCCTTTTTCGTCCGGCTTTTCCCTAGGCTGTTTGCTAGTTTCTCTCTCCGATATTTTCCCTAGTTCTTCCCGTTTCTTCCCGTTTCTTCCCTCCTAAGTTTGCTATCCGTCCTAAGTTTCCTATCCGAGTCACGGCACCATTATGTCGCTCCCCCTCTTCGTGGAGGAACGACACAGGACCCTGCGCTGTTCTTTCGTCTGCTCGGCCCTCCCCGGGTTTGCTGCTGGTTCTTCCCGGGTTGGCTACTATCCCTTCCACCTCCGTGGAAGGGCAGTTCCCCCTGGCCGCATTCCCCACTTCTGCAGGGGAGCGGCACACCGCCGGCCGGTTCTCTCGGGGGCTGCACGGGTTCCCTTAGATGTTCCCCATAGATGTTCCTGGTGCATGCCGTCTCTCTCCTCCTTTATAGTCCTTCTCCGCCAATCCTAACTCGGCTGCCCACACGCCGAGTACGCTGCTCTCCAATCAGGAGCAAGTCCTACAGTTTATTAGTTGAACTGGAGGCAGCTGTGCGGAAGCTGTTTACTTCTCTCCCAGCGCCATATTGTGGGAGAGCAGATGCATCGAATAAGTCTTAATTTCAGTAACAGTCTAGTCCGGTTTGCTCCCCACACCCATCTCTCTTTTTTTCTCTCTCTCTGCCTCTCTTCTCTCTCTCTCTGTGCAACTCTGATTTTCAAATATTTTAAAATGTATATTATAAAATTATGCTTGAATTTAAACATATTTCAAAATAAAGTTAGTCAATGTTTATATTTCATGAACTTTTTGAAGGTATTTCATATTATATTCAACTTTCTTAAATTTAATTATATTTATATTACTCAAGCTATAAAATTAATATCAATTATTTGATGTGTTTCCTGCTTTAAAAATGTTTTGATTACTAATTATTTACACCCAGAAGTTATATATGAGATAACCTACACTTTTCTGTCTCTGGCAACAGATTACAAACTGTTTTTCAAAACAGTATGTTATGAGCAGTGGTTAAGATGTGCTCATCCTGTAGCAGAGTGTCTGGGTGGGATTCTTGACTCTGGCTCCTGATTCTAAGTTCTTACTGATGGGAATCTAAGGACACAGTGGGGATGGCTCAAATATTGGGTTTCTGCCACATGGGAGGCCTGATTGCATTCTTGGTTCCCAGATTCAGCTGCAATCCATCCTCGACGGTTATAAGCATTTTGAGATTAAATCATTGGGTATTAATTCTCTCTGTCTCTGTCTGTCTGTCTGCCTATCTCTCTTTACCACTACCTCTGAAGTGAATAAAGCAAAAAGGTCTGTATATTGACTCTCAATTCCACTTCCAAATCCACCATAATAAATACGAATAAGCATTCAATTATATCAGTACCATCATTAGTTTCACAAATTATGATGATTTGATAGGTTAAAATGGCATGTTGTCTCAATTATATTGCATTGACAACTGTGCTCCTGATTTATATATTTTTATTAAATACTTTTGAGATCACATAACTAAATAAAATTTAATCAAATAAAATTGTAAGCTATATCTAGTTGTGCATAGTTGCATGTAAGTCATGTATAATTACCCCAAATAAATTAATATAATAATAAATACCCTTTTGAGGATCCTTATAATCATCTAAATATTGAATGACATGGAAATGATACTTGAATTAATCCTTGGAAGGGTGGTCTTTTATTTTTAAAGATTTATTTATTTTACTTGAAAGAGTTACACACAGAGAGGAGAGGCAGAGAGAGAGAGAGAGAGAGAGGTCTTCCATCTGATGGTTCACTCCCCAGTTGGCCGCAATGGCTGGAGCTGTGCTGATCTGAAGCCAGGAGCCTCCTCTGGGTCTCCCACACGGGTGCAGGGGCCCAAGGACTTGGGCCGTCTTCTACTGCTTTCCCAGGCCATAGCAGAGAGCTGGACAGGAAATGGAGCAGCCGGGTTTCAAACCGGCGCCCATATGCGATGCCAGCGCTTCAGGCCAGGGTGTTTACCTGCTGCACAACAGTGCCAGCCCCAGGAAGAGTAGTCTTAAAACCTGAATACATTTTACCAGCCATTCATATACTATATTTCATGCACTTTGAATAAAATTTTGATTATGAACTTGCCCTGAAAATGAAGGATCTTACAAAAGTGAAATATTTGCTTTCATAGTACTTTCTATCTAACTAATTTTTGGGATATACCTCTATTCACTTTATTCTAAGATTATCAAGAAATAGCTTAAATTAAAATAGTCTGGCAATGCAGAGGTCTACATAACAGAATTTTCTTATATTCACAGAAGTAAATTCAGGTGTGTCAGAGTACATTAGAGTAAATGCTCCTTTTATACTTCTTCCTACAGTACTTCTCTGTCAATTCTTTTCCCTGAAAGTCAACACACTATCAGCAGTGATAAAGATATTAAATTATTTGTTCTGATGTTTTCTTTACTCTTCATTTTAAATTATAAGCGATTACTTAAGTTAATGACAGTATATCTGTACAATTATACACAATACTCAATATGGCAGAAGCAGCCACCAATCTGAAAATACTCTGTCCTACTGAAAATAAAAATCAGTATTAAATACCTGTTCTTAACATTGAAGTAGTATTAAATGTGAGGCCTCCGCATTAAAGCATATTGGAGTATTTTTCAAAACAACAAAATATATATACATGCATACACATGACCCCATGAAATTTAACTCATATGAAATACTAACATGCTATAAAATTAGTTATATATAATGTAATGAAATTGTGTTTTATTTGCTTAAAAATGGTGTGTATATGTGTTTATGTGAATGCCTACATTTGTATATCATTTTTACTTTAAATCTGTTTTAAATTTACAACTATGAGGAGACACCTATATTAATTTAAAAAAAATTTAAAAATATGTACCAAAGTGCTAATAATGGTTCCTGCTGGATAGGAATTATCAAACCACAATCTTTCATTGATGTGTCGGTACTTTTATAATCAATTATAATTTTAGATGATATAAGTAAAAATGGAAGAAAAAACTGAGGTTTGTCAATAATATTGAATCACATATTACAAATTGAAGTTGTTCCTTTTCATCTGTAAAAGAACATATTTGAAGAAAGAATACCAACTTTTCTTGTAGATGATATTTAACCACCTTAGAACAGCTGGAAGAGTTAGCATGCTAAATCAATTCTCATCAAACAAATCTTCAAAGTCATTGAATACATGATAATCTAACAACATGGGTATAAATCTTTACAAATTACAACCAATTATAGCACCTGGTATGTTTGTTTTCCACACCGATTATTATCCCTTTTTTTACATTTGAGGAAAGTGGTCTGCTGACAAATCATGTGTCACCTTATCCATGGCAATACTCATGATCTGCCATATCTTTGAGTCATTAATCTCAGTGTTTTTCCATTGTGCTACATACCATGATGAGTATAAAAACACTGTGATGTTTAAATCAAAATGTGTTCCTTTTACTTCTGGAAGTTTTAAACACTGTAAATTATTTCAATAATACAAAATTACTCGAGTGAACACCCACACATACAAAGACTCCAAAATTATAATGAAAGCAACTATAACAAGAATCAGTATGAAATATATAAATGAAAGCACTTATTTCTTATTTATATTAAAAGCTCATCTGAGAAATTGAAGTGAAATTTGTCTCCAGCCCAAATATCTATGTTGCCCTTCTCTCCTGTATTATATCTTCTTGTTCTCCAGAATATTAACACATAATATAGAAGACCTAAGTCTAGAAGAAAACAATATGATGTTCACAAGCTTTTCTACATTATTGTCAGACCATCACAAAAAGCATCCAAGTTAAAATCCATCCATTATCAAAGCAATAGAAGAGAACTGATCTGTAGAGCACTCAACATGAGCTACACATGGGTTGCTGCCTACTCAAGTATGTTTCTATACACACCAGTTGTTTTTGCTTAGAGCAGTAGTTCCCAATGGAGAAGGCATATAGTTTTACCTACTTCCAACAGGAATAGTTAGAAATGGATGGAGACATTTTGGTTGTTATACCTTCAGGGTACTTTTACTGGTCTTTACTTGGTAGAGAGTACAATCCTGCTCCGAAGTAGTCTAAAATGCACAAGGCAATTCCCTATGAGAATCATGGAGCCTAGAATTTCAATAATATCAAGGTAAGGGGGCCTAATCTAGAATATAGTTCCATTGACATGAATGATTCAATAATAATGAGGATATATAATAAAATTATAATTAAAATCATAATATATAATTATTATATATTTTATATAATGTATATTTATAATATATTATAAAATTATAATTATAATAAAATTATAATTAAAGAGTTTGGAGCCTTGTACTTATCTTTAAGAAGAGCAAAAAAAATTTTACACATAGTTTGAATTTAAAAGCTTAATCTCCTCATTGGTCACAAAACT
This sequence comes from Oryctolagus cuniculus, assembly GCF_051225735.1. Lineage (NCBI taxonomy): Eukaryota > Metazoa > Chordata > Mammalia > Lagomorpha > Leporidae > Oryctolagus > Oryctolagus cuniculus. The sequence goes on from NC_142880.1 coordinate 48,525,098, forward strand.
ACACTGTTATCAAACATATAGATTCAAGAATAATAAATTTATCCTGTCATTAGTTTCACCATGTTTTAGTCTATATATCTTGAAGCTTGCATGCAACTTGAGATTCTAAAGAATAGTTAAGATAAGTTGCAAATATGTGAGGTATACTTCTATCTGTTAATCATCAACAAACCAAATCCAGGACAGGTGAGGAACAGAAACCTGTAGACATGTGGTTTGTATTTATCAGACCACAAAAATCAACATAATGCTTACTAATGCTACTTATATGGGCCAAGGGAGGAAAAGTACTTTATAGTTAACTATATATAGCATCCTTATTCTAAAAAATTTATAAAGTTGGACTAAGTGACAAATTAATTCCCATGATTCCACTATATCCACTTGAAGTAGGGCATTTGGGGCAATAACATGTTCCAAATTTTACAGTGGGCACACTTTATTCAAGTACTGGTTGGTATTGCACATGCATAACTGCTGTAGCTAATTATATTCAACCTTCACTAGATACAGTTTCAGCTAGAGTTTCCTGTCACTTAGTTTCCTTCTAATCGTATACTCTCTATTACTACTGGATTATCTTCAGTAGAGCATTTCTATTGCATATAAAATAGCAAATCCTCATTTTCTACTTCCTATTGTTGTCAGATAGGAAAGCAGTCTTGACCACTGGTGTCATTTTGTTTGTTTCATTAAGTTAGCTATATCTATGAAGACTCATCAGAACTATGATTTATAAAATACTTATTCACAAAAGCTCCTCGATGTTTTAAGAGGTAAATAAACCGATTGACACACACTAGGTCAATTTATTATCAAGAAATGCAGAATAGACTACATAGCAGGAAGCTTGAAGGAGCCTGCAAACATGATTGGTTCTTGGTTAGATATGGAACTAATTCTCTACTAATTTCACATCCTGCCTTCCCCCTCCCACATCCAAAATGCATGTATGCAATCTTGCCTGGAACCCAAACCCTTGATTTAGAATTGAATATTTTTCTCTCCCAAGACAAGTACAGTAAAATAGAGAACAATTACTGCAAAAGGAAAGCCCCCTACCCTGAAAAATCTGTGGGTGATCCCAGAGTGGGAAATAAAGGTCTGAAAAACAGTCTGAGCCAGTAGTTAGTGTTTTTGGCTGCACAACAAAATCTTTCTCTGATCTGTCTCTCAGCTCAAAGCAGTGATGCCATCACCTGAGCAAACTGAAGATCATAATAATTTTAGCTAAGGTTTTTATTTTATTTTATTTCTGATTTCCAATAGAGAAAAGGCAAAGAAGCATTTATTTTTCACTAAACAGAAAGTTCATTAAATATAACAGACATTGAAATCATTCCAGCTAATAAAATTCTATTTTTTCACCTGTTACAGATGAGAGGTTTGCCAGCTCCACATCTGCACGCAACACACACACGCACATATGCACACACACGCACACATACACGCACACACACACACTCACACACATACGGCAACATTTTACCTTGTTTTCAAGACATAGAAATCAAGACAAAATAATCGTTGTTTTAACACTCAAATCATGTCCAGGATATTAAGAAAGGGAAATAAATAAGAATTAACAACATAAGGGCAAATCCTCCATAAAGTGTTTTGCTGATCACAGGAGCCTAACTAATTTCTTTTCATGCATGATTTATAATCCCCTTTAAAAGAAGTAAAAGTTTCATTGTACGCCCTTAGAAAGCACTTACGGAACCGATCCACGGGAAGAAAAAAGAAGAAGGAAAGAAAGAAAGAAAGGAAAAAGAAAACCAAACACCGAGGCTTGCCTTGCTGCAGTTCGGTGCTCGGATTCCATGTAAATTTAGAGGAAAGGCGATAATTAAAACACACCCTCGAAAATCCGATTTCAGTGTCCCTGCTTCTGTTCTGACGTGGTTCCCCTGACTTTCACTGGGAGAAATAAATGACAGCTGACATTGATGCCATCACTATCCAAATGTGCCTCGCTGAGTATCCTGCCAACTTCTTCAGGGGCAGGGCAGATCACAGTACAGCCACAGACCAACACCAACAGACTCCACGGTGTTACCAGACTCACATTCCGTAGGCTCTGAGACAGCATTCCTGCACGAGAAAATACAAATGTATAGGAGCTGAGGCTGCCGGCGTGAACGGCAACTTTCCCGTTAGCTCCTGAATCTCTAAAACGCATCGGCAGGAAGACCTCCCCGGTCTTGTTTTGATTCTCAACTGGGTAAAGCAGCCCCACTGCACAAAAATATTAATGTCACGACAGAGTAAAGTGTCATGTATGGAAACCTTACCTTGGCTGACTTGCCCTAACTGGTGGGAAGGAACTTAATGTATGAGAAGCAAGCAGGGGACTTCCCCAGAGCTCTGCACACGGCTGCTCGCGGTCCTCGGAGAGCCCAGACTGGGCTCCGCGCACCTCGAGCCCTGGGCTCCCAGGCTGGGTCTCTGCAGCTCCGGAGCGCGCCTCTGATTGGCTGGCGGCGCCTGTCTGCCTGATGCTCTGCTCGCCCTGTCTCTCCTCCTTCCTCCTCTCGCTCGCTTTCTCTCCTGCTTTTTATTTTTTTATTTTTTTAAATTTTCACTTCCTCCACTCCCCCCACCTCGCATCGTGCATACTTTGGGGGCTACACCAATTCTACAGTACCAGGGATGGACACCCTTTTAGCCCCTTCAGCAAGGTCATGCGGGAAGCGATGCAATTAATAATCATCATTAAGAAAGAAAGAAAGAAAAAGACTGAGCTCTTGAAAAATGACGGCCAGGACTCCGTGACAGTTTAGACCATCATTTCTCTGCGGGGGAGGGGAGCCTGGGGGGCGAGAAGGGCTCTGACTGTCAGATGGAGTGGGAGTAACATCAGGAGGGAATGAGCAGAAACAGGCAGGGCAAGCGCTGATGTGGCAAGCTGGCAATAAATTTTCATATTTCTGTGCAAAGTCGTCACAGCCTGCTAAACATTCAACTGCTGGCTCATTCATCAGTAATCCATAGTCCAGTGGTAGCCGTGAGATTTAGCTTGAGTGATGCCCTCTAACGCCTTACCCCAAATACTCAAGGCAGGGAGAGTTTATATTAGATAGAACTTCTCTTGGAAGGTCAGCATTATATTTGTTAAGATGAATAGGAACTGCAATGCCTTTCCAATCCCCTTTGCTAGTGTCAGGAGAACTAACACACATGCGAACTTCTCACCTCTTATTACTCCAGAATAAATTTAAATGATGTGCAATGTACATAGCTTTGGATAACAGGGAATTCAGGCCTGATTGGCTGTATTCAAAATTGATGTGAACGGCTCAGACAAGTTCAGTACTTTCTCCCAGCACGAAGTCACCCACATTCGCCGATTAAGAACATCGAGCATCCTCATTTAAAGTACTGTAGTAAACAAGTGTAGGAGTTTATCTAAATTGAATGGCTATTCCAATGGTCCCTTGGCAGACATATTAGAAATTATGCAAGATCTTCAATCATTGCAAACATTAAGAGAACAGCATTACTTTTTCTGCTTAGTTGATAAAACTGCAAATGTCCAGGTTCAGAGGTTTTAAAGAACAAAAAAGACTTAAGCCCCAGAGAAGTGGTGTGATGGAAAACAGAGGATTTCTAAAGGTCAGAAGACATGGGTTCAAATCCTAGCTTGGGATCTCCTCCAAACCACAACTTTTCACTTCTTTGAGCTTCAGAAAGCATCTCTTCAAAGTACACAAGGTACTTTTCAGAAGATATTTGTGAAAATTGAATGAAAATCTATGTTATTGTTCCTACTCCATGACAAAGAATTGATAATGATCACCTAAATTCTAATCATCCCTCCCCTCTTCACCCCCTACTGCAACACACACAGGTATGCCTTGTTTCTTCTTCCCCTGCCCTGGGAAAGGTTAAGAAGATTAAAGAAAAGGAGGTAACAGGATTTCTTGGAAATTTAAAGAGCCTGAGAGAGAATGTGAAGCAACTAGAGCTATACTTAAAAATCTTTATGGTGCTTGAATGATGTGAAATGTGGATGGAGTTAATTTGACTTTGGGTTGTGATGTGATTAAACAAGCCATCAGAAACAATGAAGAAAGCATTTGGATTGGATTATTTCTAATTGTGAAAAGACCACACTTTGCAGTGTTTGGTTGCTCTAAGCAAGATGTTAGAAGTCAATTAGAATTTAGGAATCTCTAAAAACTAAACTCTTGAGAAAGAGAGAACAGAGTAAAGTAGGAAGTAATGAGCTAACATTTTATTGGTTATGTTAAATTATATGTATCCCTCTTGTGCTGCTTCTAATTTCAGTGAGGGATTGTCCTTGCAAAGTGCCCCAACACAAATTATTATTCATTTTTTGATTATTGAAAAGGGTACTGAGAAGAAAATAGTTTAAATCTTTGTCTGTTGCTGACGTGTAAGGTGCAAAGAATTGTTGCACAGGTGAAGAGGATATGAAGGGAAGTCTGCATCTGAAAGACACCAAAAGGTTTATTTCTAAAATTTCACAATCTGGTATTCCCTAAAGTCTATCTGACTGCTTCTCATTGAATGAAATAAAATGCCTGTATGCCAGCTTGCTATTGAAGTGTTTGCAGAGACACCAGCAACAAGCATCCTAGGGATGCACTTGAAAACAGAACGTGTTTTTGCTAGGCTTCCTTGGCGGTTTTCCCTGAGTAAGACGGTAATAAGTGTCTCCAGTGGACAGTCATAATGTAAGTCAACAGGCACTTGCTCCTGAGTGGGATGACACACAGAGGGAATAGTCAGAATCGCCAAACAGTGCAATTCATTTCTAGAAAAAGAACCCGTTCAAGAAGGAAAGGTTTATATCTGTAAGACTGCTCTCAGATTAAGGGCTCTGCGTTCTCCACAAACCCAATGATGCAATGTACCCTGGATTTAAGTGGCTTCTGAAGTTTGATAATTTGAAACTGTGCCAACTTTGCCTAGCCATAGAAAAACGAACCTGTCAGCCACTTAGTGCAGTCTTGTATTTTCAGGTTAAAACGAGAACGTAAGGGAGCCAATGTGGGACTCCCAGCTTGGGGAAATCTGGGTGGCAGGCAGGTGCTTATTTTCTTTTTTATGTCAAGATCACTTCAAAACAGTGGACAATGCATCAGTCAGCAGAATTTATTACAGAGTTAATCTCTGAAACTGAAAGCACAGACATTTCTGATACTGAGTACCCACTTATGTTACCTTGGGAGAGTTATAAGAATCATTTTAGCGGGTGACAGAAACAGCGAACGCACAGATTGATGCTGGTCAGACTACAGAAAGCAGAAAGATAGAATTGTAATGCTAAACTGTGATCATTTTCTGCGAGAGAGAGACTCAGGAAATTGTCTCTTCAGATGTCATCGCGTACTCAATTTTACCCTGCAAATTTAGAAAGCATTGTAATGTTTTCAAACCTAAACCGTGAATGTAAAGAAAACATAACTGTAACTCTTGTTATAATTCTGCTTTAGAACATTCAACTACACAAACATGGTGCATTGCTTTATTTGTTAACAGCCCTATGGGGATAGTATTGAAACATAATTTTTATACTTAAAGTTGCAAATGGAAGTTTTCACATGTATATACCTTGTGAATTGATTTCATCCCAACTAACACATTCATGTCTCTACAGTTATCATTTTTGTTTAAAATAATATTAAATTAAGCTAATTTTTATTTTTACATTATTTGAAAGGCATAGTTACAGACAGAGAAAGAGACAGAGACAAATATTCCATTCATTGGCTCACTCTGTAAATGCCACAACAATTAAAGCTGTTGCTAGGTTGAATGCAGGAGCCAGAAACAAACACAATTTAGGTCTCTGACATGGGTGACATGGACCCAACTACTTGAATCAGCCATCATTTCCTGCCTCCCAGGATGAATGAATGAACTAGCAGGAAGCTATATGGGAAGTACAGTAACCAGGACTCAATACGGGTGTTTTTTTTTTTTTTTAAGATTTATTTATTTATTTGAAAGAGTTACAGAGAGACCGTGAGAGGCAGAGAGGGAGAAGAGAGAGAGAGAGAGAAAATCTTTCATTCACTGGTTCACTCTCTAGCTGGCCACAAAGGCTAGGGCTGGGCCAGGCTAAAGCCCAGAGCTTCAACCAGGTCTCCCATGTGGGATATGGGTGGCAGAGACCCAAACACTTTGGTCATCCTCTGCTTTTCCTGGGCCATTAGCAAGGAGTTGGATTGGAAATGGGGGAGAGAGAACAAAAACTGGTACCCATATGGGATGCCAGCCTTGCAGGCAGCAGCCAACCCAGGCACTTTGAAATGGGAAACAGGCATCCAAAGTGGTGGCTTTAGCCACCACACTACATGATCATCACCAGTGATATAATTTTGATGAAAAGAGTAATAGCTGATGAAACTATGAAATAGTATGCAGTTTTTATTTTAGGTGTTTGGGTAACAAAAGCTAAAGTTGGTGTACATATATATTTAACAGATTGAAAGAGAAATTTTTCATTGAAATAATATCATTTTCAGGGCTGGCATTGTAGCTTAGCAGGTTATCCATGGCCTCCAGTGCCAGCATCCCATATGGGCACCCCTTCCAGACCCAGTTCCTCCAGTTCTGTTCCAGCTCCCTGCTAAAGTACTGGGGAAAGCCGCAATGGATGGCCAAAGTGTTTGGGCGCCTTCCACCTATGTGGGAGAACCAGTAGAAACTCTCAGCTCCTGGCTTCAGCTTGGCCCAAACCCAGCTGTTGTGGCCATTTGGGCAGTGAACCAACATATGGAAGGCCTCTCTTTCTCTCTCTCTTTCTCCCTCTCTCTGTCTCTCGCTTTCTGTGTAACTCTGCCTTTCAAATAAATATTTTTATATAAATCATTTTCTCATTTTATTATTAAAAATGACTTGATATATTAACTTTAAGACATTCTGTTATCACACTTCTGTTAAGACATACTAAGTAAGAGGATGTGGGAAAATGAAGGACAGAGATTCATCAAGAACATTTCAAAGTTAACTGTACGTATAATTAATTCTAAAAAGTAGTGCCTCTAAGGAGAAATGACAACTATTTAGCTGTTTGAGGAGGTAGATAAGCTAACACTGATGGGAACAATATATACACAAATCAAAACATGATGTGGAACATCAAAAATATGTAATTTTTATAATCCATAAAAATTACAATAATAAATGTAGCTTCTATCAATTATAATAAATAGATCAATGAATACTATTTTTATGGCTTTATTTATTTTGATATATTCATAAAGTAGAGTGCCAGAGGGTGGGGGAGGGTGTGTGTGTTCCATATTCTGATTCATTCCCCAAATGCTGCAACGACCGGGGCTGGGCCAGAATGATGCCAGAAACCTGGAATCATGTCAGGGACCCAAGTACTTGAGTCATTACTTGCTGTCTCACAGGGTGTGCATTAGCTGGAGGATGAATTGGAAGCAGGCATTCTTGGGTATTCTAAATATTATCTTAACTGCTGCAACAAAATCCATCCCATAAATGCACTTTTTTATTTTTTAATTCTCTTCATTGTATGCAAAACATCAAAGCACCAATGAGCTTCTTTAGATCTAATGGTGTAGTTATGATAGTTGACAACACAAAAAAGTAAAACTAACCAATTTGTAACTTCTTTAATTTCTAGAAGATAGATAATTACTTATAGTAAATGATGTAGTTAAGAAACATTCCAAGACACATGACAACAGCTTAATTATGGGCTCACTTTTTAAGAGAGTAAAATTTTCTGATACAGATCATATAAACCATGTGCCAGAATTTAAATAAAATATCCAACATACTATTGGTAAACTGAGTAGAATTTTCTGAGAATAAAGTATTGCTAAATGACTAGAGGTCAGCACCCATTTTTCCAACTCTCCAAAGTTGAATGACAGGAATTCCATAAATTAGTACTTAATGTGAAACCTGCCAATGTAAAAGATGATTTATTAAAAAGATGAGTGGATCATTCAGAGGAACATATAGATCAATAAGCTGAGTCTGCATCATGTGCACAAATGTGACATTTTGGAATTATCCCCTTTCTTTCTATTACAGATATATTGAGACTGGAAATAAAGGAAATGTCTATGACATCAGCTTTCTGAATGTCATCCTCTTACCTCTCATGATTTCACATAAATTTTAAGTACAATTATTTTTTTAGCAACAGGCCAGGCAATCATGTACATGTGCGTACAAATGTAGAAGGCTAACTGTAGGGTTTTCAGTAGTAAACCTCAGAGATCCTACTCCAAACCTGCTATGAGCATGACTTTTAACAATGTTATAAACACTGAAGTAATTCATAAAAAAATGTATACTGCAAGAAGCCAGTATGTTTGGTTACAGAACTATATGCACTTTAAAGGATATGTAAAAATTTGAATGACACCTCAAATATAAAACAGCAGAAATACTACAGTTGGATTCAGAGTACCAGTACATTAAATACAGTTGGCTCTTGGACCCATGGGCTCTGTATCCATAGACTCAACCAAGCACAAATTGAACATTCAGAAAAAAATTGTGGTTTACTACACATATACAGACCATTTTCCTTCCTATTATTTCCTAAAAATTATAGAACAATAACTATTAACATAGCATTTAACATGTTATGAAGTGGTAAAAAATAGTGTGGAGATGAATTAAAGTACATGGCAGGATGTTTATAAACTATGTTCAAATACTATACCATTATATGTGAGGCACTCACACCTCCACAGATTTTGGTATACACAGGATTCCTGGAAAAATTCCCAACAGACACCAAAAGACAACTACATACTATAGTGGAGATAAATTTTAGAATCAAAACTTGTGAATAAGACTTAGAGGTTTTTGCTGCCATTCCTTTTAACATGAATCAATTCTGTGATATGGGCATAAAAACACAAATGTAAACTCAGGTACAATTAATAAAAGCATAGCATCATAAAGAAGGTGGCGGAGACCTCATTGAACTCTAAAATATCAAGAAATTACCTGGTATACATCATCTAAAACTTGTATCTAATTCTGGTCCTTTTGCATTAATGTAAATATTTGTTAATGTCATCAAATTGCATTTGTGCAGTTAAGAATTCTATGCTGTCTCTAACTCCCAGATTTTTGTCACTGCAGAATGACACTTGCCTCTTACTTTTTCTGTAGCCACTCCTGGCTTATCCATCTTTTAGGAATCAAAATGAAGGACACTACTTCCGAGAAAACACCTTGCTCCAATACCTTTGACAAGTCTCCACATTTTTTGAGGCTCTAAAATACTTTCAAAAGACTCCCATTTGTCACATTAGCAAATTATGTTATAGGTACAGGAAGATAAGAGCACAGTATTTGGAACCATGTGTAGAAAATTATGTAACCCTATGTGCATAGTTCCTTTGACAGTGAAATGCTCATAACAATATCACCTATAGCATGAAGCATATTTCTACAAAGAGAGAAAAATGAGGAATACAAAAATATGTATAAAAAGATTTGTGGGGGAATGTCTCACACAATCATGGAAGCTGAGTAGTCCTATGATTCTACATTTGCAACCAGGAGGCCAAGAAAACCGGTGCTATAGTTATTCCAGTTCCAGTTCAAACTGGAAGGCATGAAAACAGAGGGAATCAAGGGTATAAATGACAGTTCAAGTCCAAGGGCACAAAAACTAGAAGCAGTGATGTCCAACGGCATAAGATGAATGGCCCAGCCTTAACAGAGCAAATCTGCCCTTTCTCTGTGTTTTTGTTCTATTCAGGCCTTCAATGAATTGGATAATAACCCACCCACATAGCAACTTTCTATACTCAGTTTACAGACTAATGTTAATGCTAATCTCTTCTATAAATGTCCTCCGACACATTCAGAAATCATTTAGTAGGTATCTGGGCATTATTTATCCCTGTCATGCTGACACATTAAAAAAATTATCAAACCCATATCTTGGGCTTCCTAGTAGGGTTAAATAAGCTCCAAAGGCTATTGGACACATGGCAAATTTTATACCAACCTGCTTCTTTTATCATTGCATCTTTGCATATATTTTTCCTACTTGAATTCAATTCACTAGTGTGCATATGGTATGTACTATTTATTATGGTGGTCTGTGTAGTTTGGGTTAACTCTATGGTTAGTTGGGAGTTATAGGGTCAAATCATACACCTGCCATATATATTAAAAATAGAGTTGTTTAAACCATGTCTTTTTTTTCTCTGAAAATGTCTTCCCACTTCAGTATAGGATACCACCCTAATTTGAAAAAGCTGTTTGACTCCTTAAACAATTTTATATGTGCCAAAGAGACAGATAAAAGTCTTTGGATAAAAGTTAATTGAGGGGCTGGCACCATGGCATAGGAGGTAAAGCCGCCTCCTGCTGTGCTGGCATCTCAAATGGGCGCTAGTTCAAGTCCTGGCTGCTCCACTTCCAATCCTGCTCTCTGCTATGGCCTTGGAGGGCAGTAGAGGATGGCTCAAGTCCTTGGGTTCTTGCACCCACATGGGAGACCTGGAAGAAGCTCCTGGCTCCTGGCTTCAGATTTGCCCAGCTCCAGCCATTGTAGCCAATTGGGGAGTGAACCAGTGGATGAAAACCTCTCTCTCGCTCTCTCTTTCTCTCTCTCTCTCTCTGCCTCTCCTCTATGTAACTCTAACTTTCAAATACATAAATAAATCTTTTAAAAAAGTTAGTTGGGTCTCAATTGTAAGGGTTTAAAAAGTGTTTATAACTAATATTATAAATTGCATTATAATCAATTATGGTCTCTGTGCTGCATTTGTAGTAGAAAGAGGCAAGTCACACACACATACATACACACATAAACTTCTAACCTGAAAGCTTTTCATTAAAAGAGAAACTGTATCTTCCATGGAATATCCTAGGGATAGCACTAACTTAATTCAATCTCCCATGTCTATATTTACCTTTTTGGTGCTATATAATGAAAATTGATATTTAGACAGCCCTGGAGCATTGTAAGATCCTTCTCCATATAAGAAATATTACATTGCACTTAGGATACAATGTTTATAGTACCAGAAAAGACACATGTATTAAAAATCATTTTTGAAAACTTTGGTTTTTAGGATACAAGGTTTATTTCATTACATTAAATTAATCTGGACTTCTAGTTGACCAAATCATTGATTCGTTTTTCAGCACTACATTCATTTTCATAATGTGCATTTGATACCACTGCAGAGAGGATACTATTGCATAGTAACTCTCGAACTTAGGAGTTTTTCCCAAGAATATCTTATGAGAGCCTTTAGAAAATAATGCATACTTACTGTCTTTTAAATTTTGGTATATCAGAATTTTCTATCACTAAGATTACTTATCTAATATTGTCGACAAATCACCAGTATTGATAAGGTAATACACTTTATTAATCCTTTCCCTATCATTGAACATTAATGGTGCTTTCCAATTTTGTAATTCAATAAACAATTCTTCAAGAACATCTCCCTGTTAATCTTTACCCATGTCTCTGATCATTTTACTTCAATCAACTCCTATAATTTGGAATACTAAGTAAATAAATATTTACATATCTCCTAAAACCATTTGATTGCTTCCCAACATTAGAAAATAAACTATTAACTGATTCCTTAATACCTCTGAGCAATAACATTTCTCTGTTTGCTTTTTCAATAGCTGAATATTATCTCATTTTTTCATTTATATTATGATTACTAGATTGTTTATAGACCATTTGCCAATTTTCATCTTATAACTTGCTTGCATTCACTTCTTCATCTTTTTTTTTTTTTTTTTCAAACAAAACGAATACTGTTTCAGAAGCAGACACAGGGACAGGGTGACAGAGATAGACAGAGTCTATCAATTCCATTGATTTTTTCACCAAATGCCCTCAATGATAGGGCAGATCTGAGGTTAATACTAGGACCTGGGAACTCGGTCCAGGTCACCCACATGCATGGCAAGAATCCAATTACTTGAGCTGTCACCACGACCTGCCAGCGTCTGTCTTGGTAGGAACCCGAGATGGGAGCCAGAGCTAAAAATTGAGCTAAGTCATTTCCTGTGGGACACAGGTGTCTTAACTGCTAGGCTAAATACTTACTTCCTTATGCTGTTATTTGTAACTGATAATGGGTTTAAATTTTCTTAACGCTCAAGCAGAAGACATGATAAAAATGGAGTTCAGCAGAGATTTCTATATTTCTTAATTAGCGAAAAATGTATGTGTGTATCAATGTATATATTCAGGTAAGAATATATGTGCATGATTAGATTTATCAGAAAATATACATACAATGTAAGAAAGCACTTATCTGTGTTTTAATGAGTGATATAAAGAAAAATAATGCAGATTACTGGCTTTAAGCTAACATACATAAATAAATTTCTAAAACACAATGTGACACTATCAGTCTCATAAAGTACATATGGAAAGTATTCTACATATATAAATTAAAATTGATAAATTACTTCTAATGAGCTGATAAAGCATTATTGGAAGTGTCAGAATTTGAGGTGGTGTTTAAATAATAAGGAGGATTGAAATAGCAATAGATGGGTGAGAAAAATATTTCAGGCAAAAAATATATATTTTTAAAGCAAACCTGTCTCTAGAGACTTCATCAGAATCTCCAAAGATTGGAACACAGTTCTCTGAATTTCAAAATAGTTCCATATAATATTCTGGTCCATTACTGTTATAGAGTGCATCACATTTATGATATTTTGTTTTTGGTTTATATTCTTTTCTAAGACCTCAGTGGTAGAATTACTATAGCACTCTTAGACATTTCTCAGAAGGTGAATAAAATAAATAAGAATTTTTAAAAATTTATATCACCTATCTTAGACCATTTCTGGAAAACTTCAAGCAATATTAATCACTACTGTATCAAGGTTTCAGCATCACTTTTTTTTTTTTTTCATTTATGTGCTGAGACACAGTGTTGGTTACCATGTCCTGTGCAGGCATAAACTCTATGGTCTTTGAGAACCAAAAGAAAGCATAAATTTTCCATAGTGCTGATTGCTTCAATTTACTGCATGGATTACAAATGCCATAATGAGTTAAGTATGACCCAGCCCTCCAAAAATTTACAGTATAATGAAGGACACATAAACATCAGCATTTCATCACATGACTCTAAAGTAGTGGTATGCATAGGGTAAATCAAAAATACAGGCAGGCTTTCTAATTCATCATGGGTATTTAAGGAAAGTTTCCTGAAAGAGCTGAATTTGATCATGAAGATATACTATCTGTAATGACAGAAAGAGGGCAGAGAATGCAAAGGGAGAGCACAAAACCTTGTATACAAAGGGAGACCTAAAACCTTGTATACAAAAAGAAAGCCAGGTAGGAGAGGAGCAGATTGTTAAGATGGAATAGGAAGTAACAGCAAGGTGACCCTGCAGAACTTGTGCACTTAAAGTGAATGTTTTTTTAAGCAGGATAGTGAAATGGTGATATTCGATCTCACAAGTGAGTTTCTACACTGCTACAAAGTGGTCAAACTTATTGAAATCAAAATAAATATATTGACCAGTTTGGAAGATTTCAAAATAGTTGAGGGGTAGTCTGTGAGGGGCAGTAGGTTAATCTATCACTGGGATACTCACATCACATACTGAAGTGCCCGGTTCAAGTTCTGGACACTTTGCTTTGTGGGGCAGCAGGTTAATCTATCACTGGGATGCCATATCACATATTGCAGTGCCTGGTTCAAGTTCTGGATACTTTGCTTTGGATTCAGCTTCTAGCTATTGCATCCTAAGAGGTAGCAGATAATGGTGCAAGTGCTGAGACTCTTGCTACCCACTTGTGAGACCTAGATGGTGTTCTGGGCTGGTAGATTTGGCCTGACCCAGCACTGGCTAAAATTCGAGATATCTTTGAGTAAACCAGTAGATGAGTAGAAGACATCTCTCTCTTTCTCTCTCTCTAAGTAGAAAAAAAATAAATACATAATCATTTAAAAGTAACTTAAACATTCTTATAAGTTCATTTACACATAAGTTTGTTAGGAAAAAAGTGTGAAGATTATTTAAATGAATATCTAAAGTAAAAACAATTAAAATAAGCTGACTTCACAACAGAATGGATGTGATGAACAAGGGGGAATTTAGGACATTTCTCATGATTCTGGCCAGAATATTCATATTGTCAGCAAGTTTACTGCCAGCTACAGGAAAGCTAGCATGGAAGAAGCAGATAATAAATTGATTTGAGGTCACATTGACTTTGAGGAGTCTGTTTGATGTAAACAAAGCATTGCCCAGCTGGATATTATCGTCAAGCTTAGAAAGTCAGTATTAGAAATGAAATTTGGGAGAACTTTATATGTAATAGTTACTTGAAATCCCCTATTATTTGTCAGTTTATTCAAGGATAAAGAAGGAAAGACCCCTAAACAATATCAGTATTACAGTGTGTGAGAGTCATGGGAGGAGAATCCACTGAAGTGTATCTAAAATAAAAAGGCATAGATGTAAGAAAAAACCAAAAGAGTTTACGGTCACAAAACTGATGAAACAGAGAAGGTCACCAGCCTTGGAGCAATGAACCATGTTCATTTTGGTAGCTTAAGAAGTGGGTTGTCAGGTTGTGTTTAGCAATTTGGAGGTTATTTGTAACAGTGTACTTGGCAGAACCAAGGAACTGATGGTAACTTCTGGTCAGTGAAGAAAAGGTTACAGGACAAGGGGAAATTATTTTTCAATAAAATGGGAAGAAAGTCATAAGGTACTAAAATTCATCATAGAATTCAAGACAGATTTTTTTTTACTATTTCTATTGTTTAATGGAAGAGAATTTACCTAGTTAAAGGAAGAGAGTGACTATAAAACATATCATTATAAAGTGCTTAGAAACAGGGAAAAGAAACAATATAGGGAAAATTCCTTGAAAACCAAGGAAGAGACTAACATGACCACAAGCCTGCTTCTTCTTCAGAGTTCCTCACATCACTGAAGGAACCATTGTTCTTACAGCTACCTCTACCCTCCACACACATACTCTATAATTGCATGCAAAGAATTCTAGATGTCAGCCTTACTATTTTACTTTTTATCATCACTTGGACCAGCTACATAATGAAGAAATCAGTGCAAAAGGAAAACGTGGCAACTCTTGTACAAAAAAAATGACAACTTTCAAGATATTGATAATACAGTATTATCCAATCATGAGGACTTTCCGAATGGAGCTTCATGAGTCTGCACAGATCATGTGTGCATGGAACACCCTTCCTCATCAGTGACACGAATCCGACTATTCACGTTCCACTCATTTTGCTTGATTAATAATACCCAAATTATTCATTGAGCTCCATTTTAATGTTTTTCAGGTTCACAATATCCCCTACATTTCTCTGTCATCTCTCACCTGAATTTGTGATAATTAGACAGGATGACTGTCATATAACAAGAGTGCTAACCACTCATGCTGTTGACAGCAGTGCTGTCAAACTATGTGGTAAGAAGGTGAGTCGTAGAAAACATTATCAGTAGGGGCGGCGCTGTGGCTCACTTGGTTAATCCTCTGCTGCAGTGCCGGCACCCCGGGTTCTAGTCCCAGTTGGGGCGCTGGATTCGTCCTGGTTGCTCCTCTTCCAGTCCAGCTCTCTTCTGTGGCCCGGGAGTGCAGTGGAGGATGGCCCAAGTTCTTGGGTCCCTGCACCCACATGGGAGATCAGGAGGAAGTACCTGGATCCTGGCTTTGGATTGGCGCAGTGCACCGGCTGTAGCAGCCATTTGGGGGGTGAACCAAAGGAAGGAAGACCTTTCTCTCTGTCTCTATCTCACTGTCTAACTCTGCCTGGCAAAAAAAAAAAAAAAAAAAAAAAATCAGTTTTAGATAGTAAGTAGTAGGAGCCTGAAGTAATTTTGGTGGCTTCGGATATGTGGGTGTTGGACATGTTCCATGCTGTCTAACACTATTAATATATAAGAAAACATTAAGGGGCTGGTGCGGTGGCATAGAAGGTAAGCTTCCACCTGTGAACCTGTGATGCCAGCATCTCGTGTAGGCACCGGTTTGAGTCCTGGCTGTTTCACTTCCAATCTAGTTTCCTGTCAATGTGCCTGGGAAAGCAATGGGAGATGATTCAAGTCCTTGGGCCCCTGCACCCACATGGGAGACTCAGAAGAAACTCCTGGCTCCTGGCTTCTGATCTAACAGTCCTAGTCAATTTGGCAATCTGGGAGTAAACTATTGGATGGAAGATTGCTTGCTCTCTCTCTCTCTCTCTCTCTCTTTCTCCCTCTCTCCTCTCTCTGTATTTCTGTCAAATAAATAAATAAAATCTCTAAAATTAAAAAAAAAACATTGGTTGAAAACATGGTGGTTAATTATCAATCTGTTTATAGCAGGTCAATTATACTGCTATATTACAGGATAAAAACATTGTGGCAAATTTATAATTGTAATCTAGAAAGATATCATGGATGCCTTAAACCTGGTATAACAATCAAAGAAAAAAAAAGAAAAGAAAGAAAGGGAACATATATAAGTTGGGGACATATACAGATAGAGAACAAGTAAATATAACATAGTATACCTAAAAAATGAATCAATTTTCTAACCTGTTCCTAGGGAGAAAATCATAGTGTTATTAAAAATAGAGAAGAAAACTGTAACATCTAGTTAGGGAATATAATACGTTCAGACTGAAATATGCTGATACTGAGGTATTAGATAGACCTCTGAAGATAAATCTGAGAGCCATTTGGCAAAGTAAGACTGCAACTTGGGAAACGGCTTGGAGTGGGTGAGATAATTCTGTGAGTCACTGACCATTGACACAAGTACTAATAATAACATGTGCTGTGACAGGCCTTAATGGACAAGAGTTTCTAGAGGATCAATGATAGAATCATTTTGGTGATGAGAAAGAGAGAGAGAGAGAGAGAGGAGGTACAAGGCAAGGAGGAAAGAGGAAAGATAGGCTTCTGTAAGAAGTCAGAAAAGATGTTCAGAAAAAGTATTACTAAATCTTGACATAATGTTTGAAAGCCATTTCATTAACTTGAAACTATGTGTTATGTGGTAGACAGACATTTCTCCCACGTGCAAAGGCTGGCAAGGTAAAAATGTGGAACTTTCATGATAAGGTTTGGTCACTATGGAAAAAAAAATGTAGAACTAAATATAGACCAAATTAACTCTCCATAAAGTAGAAATTTGCATATCCTAAAGCATGCAAAATTGTGGAATGAAACCTCATAATTTCTTTTTATTTTAATTCATGAGAAGCTTGATCTTCATTTCAGAATGTGTGATTAACTCTGCTTTACGATTTTCTTGCTTATTCAAAGTGCTTTATAAAAGGATTGCTAAGTAGTAAGCATGTATAATTATTCATAGAGGAAATTAAAGATATCATTGAAAGAAAGAAACTGAAACGTGACCTCTTACCACTTTCTCTTACTCTGAATGTAAAAGGAGATATGAACTTGAGTGCACAATAGGAAGCTTAGCTGATATATATTAAAAGTAATGCATATTGCTTGAATAAAAAGTTGAAAGAAAATTGTACATACTTTAATGGAAGAATTGGGGCATGCCATAAGTCCAGTTATGTTTTACTCAGGCTTAAAATTCAAAGACCATAAACTCCATAAAGAACAGAACAAGTTAAAAAGAGAAGAGTGTCTTTGAAGCATTATCTAGAAAGTGTTCTAAAATAAATTTCATATTGACAGTGTAAATTTGGTACTTTCAAATGATTGGACAAATCAAAAGGGATTTATTTACCTATATCTCAGGATGGAGTAAGTTGTTTTTCTTCTCTTTTATACTTCAAGTCAATTGTGGGTGGTGGGCAGAAATAACTTCTTCATTGACTTCTGTGTTGTGTAGTCCAATCCTTTTAGTCACCTTCAGTCATTAAGAATCCAAGGATAGGCTCAGGAGAGCTGTGAACATTCAGACTTTACATTCTGCTCAGTATTTGGCCCTTAGAATGGCAACATTTAAGTACAGGAGTGATTTGGTTATTCTCAGAGTACTATAGTCATCCGGAAGTCATTTATAAAGTGGAACTGTCATTGACATTCCCTGCCTATCCAAAGATTCCTCAAGTTGCCAATATTCATATTTTAGAGTCAGCAGCTTTACACATATTATCCCTAACCATATGGTCTACCCATCATGACTAACTAGTAATTACTCACATTGATGGTTTCTTCCTCACATTCGTCATGCCAGAATCTGTTCTTCCTAAACTCTCCTAAATCTTCTAGGACATTTGTGTTATCTTTTCAATTTTCCTCCATATATTACAGGAGCCCAACTGCTATAATTTTTTTGTGTCAAAACATTACGAATCCCATTTAAACTGTCATATTTGGATTTTATCTAGAAGTTTATTGTATGTATTATAGAATAGAGTTATTTACTGTCCTGCTCTTTATTTTTTATTTTTATTTTTTAAAAGATTTATTTATAATTTTAAAAGTCAGGTTACACAGAGAGAGGAGAGGCAGAGAGAGAGAGACCATAGCAGAGAGCTGGATTGGAAGTGGAGCAGCCGGGTCTCGAACTGGCGCCACAGCGCCAGCCCCTGCTGTCCCGTTCTTACACCTTTCTTTTAAAACAAATGCTTAGATTTTGGGTAGAGACCAACTTGGTCAAATTTTGGTATCACCATGTATTTGGTGTGTTGCATTTGATTAGCCCTGACTGTCAATTTGCTCATCTTTTGGTGGCATAATAGCACATTTCTAGAGGACAGTTGCGGTGATTACATGAATTGAAGGAGATCAGTTGTGTAATTCACCTATTAAAATACCTGGGGAACAGCATATACTCAGCAGAATAACAGTTGGAACAATAGACATAACCTCTCTGTTACTATTAAGATTTTGCCAAAGTATGTATATGTGTGACTAAGTTATAAGTATCTGTGTCAAACAAGAGAATAGATTACAAAAGAAAAATAGGGTATGATTTGTGGTGATACTAATGGGGTTCATTTTTTCATTTGTCTTTTGTTACTGAAATTACTTCTTTGAAAATTGAGAGGCAGACTAAAACAGGTATCTTCTGACATCCACAATCTGCTCAAGGAAGATATAGATTTTCTCTATTTCAGAGTTCCAGCAGACAAAACTCAGAGCTGAGATAAAAAGGATTGGTTTGCCAATCACAGGACCTGTAGAGCACAACCATGAACACGTGAAACTCAGAAAAAGTAGAAAAGAAATCCAACACAGAGGGGCAATTCACCTGCTGGATGTGTTTCTTGCAAAATGGTCACTGTTTCTATCAGATTAATTATGATGTGGACCTATGCAATTATTTGAAACGTAATTAGTGTTACCTTTGCCAATTTTATTTGAAATCATTTAGGACTAGCACATATAATAAGTGGGAAGAAAGATGAGTATGCATTAAAACCATTTTAGAGGATTAAGCATTGTCTTTTGCCATATTCAGAAAGTTGAAAAGAAATTACAAAGATCATGAAATTCAGGCAAATCTGCAAACGTTGTTAAAATTTAAAAATATATCAATATGTCTAAATATCAGTATGTGGTGTTGTGTGTGTGTATACACACATGTTGGCTGGTTGCATAAAAATGTTTTAATGTAATCAAAATAATGCAGAAATGGATGATAGAAATTATAAAGTTTTAATATACAAAAACATGCATTTTAAATTATATGAAAAGGTTGATTATTCAGTCAATTATAGAGGATCAGCCAGCTAGTGATTTGGAATAAAAACAAGCCAAATTCAGTGCGGTATCTTAATGGAAGGTAGGTGTATGTGTAGACCATATATCTATGCACAAAATTTGCAGGACATAATGGGTCTGCTACCTGTTTTTGTGTGCTGTGTGAACTAGGAATGCTTCTGTGTTTTTCAAATAGTTCAGAAAAATAAAATAAGGCCATTGAAATGTGAATATCATATGAAATTCAAATTTCAGTGTGCATAAATAAAGATTTATTGGAATACAGTCATGCCTGTATGATTATAATCTGGCTGGTTTCATGCTACAACAGTATAGTTGAGTAGTTTTGACAGAGACCATATGGCCCACAAAGCCAAAAACATTTACTATCTGGCTGTTTACAGAAAATTTGACCCCTGTAGTAGACACATCTTTTGTGAATTTCTCAATGCATACCATCACCCAAAAATTTCCTAGGCCAGCTCTGATCAATTTTTATACATAAATTTTATTCTAAACTTTATATGGTCTTTGAATATACATTTAGGTTTTGGAAGATGATGCAGTTTGCTTTGGGAACTGTGCACTATACAAGAGTAATTATATTTCAGTATTAAAAATATATACATGTAGAAAACCAATAGTACATGTTTTTGAGATATTCATGTTTACTATTTTGAGAGCTGTATTGAATTTTTGTGAACAAGCCTTTATTTTCCATTTTAATTAAACTAAACATTTAATTACATTTCCACTATTCTGTCAGCAGAAACAAATCTATAAATGTGGAGTGAAAAATGATGAGAGCTGGCCTTTAATATCCCATCACAAACAGAGCATGTTATGGGCAATCTGTTCTGGGAGGGTATATATAACAACTGTGTTTCACATGAATGTTAATTCTGAGACAGAATTCAACTACAGGATAGGACTTTTTCATTTGTAGCTAATATCTACCTGTAAAAGTCTAAGAACTTGAATGTATGAACCATATTTACAATAACATCCTTGGCCCTCAGGGTTTTAATTTGCTGTCAAACAAATTATATCCCACCTATGTTCATATGCATATCAATAAAATTACACAGTCACAGTTTTTATTTTATCTTCAGTAGCCAAAATATGTACAACAAATTGCTAGGTGCTATGGAAAATAAATGGTATCTGCCCCAAAGTGACTATAATGATACATGAGTTGCAGACTTTCAAATGTGAAAATGGAAATAGGGAAAACATCATTTCCAATAAGGGATGTTACTGCAGAAGAGTAAATGTCATCAAATGGTTTTCTACCAACAGCTTTCCCAAACAGCTATTTCTCAGTGTTTCCTCGATTCTGGAGTCCATCCTGAGGTCTGCATACTTAAAAATCTCCTTCTGTTATCAGCTAAGAATAAGTCCATTTCTCTAGATCAAACTGCCATTAACCAGCCACACAAGACAAGGATAAAATAACTGTGGTGATATGTTCATCCAAATGGAGAACTATAATTGCTAACGAGACAAAAATAGCAAGTCTCACATGAGTGTATTCTCTCTGTTGACAAGTTAAATAAGTCATATCACTATGAAAAGATTGCTTTGTAAGAACAAAAAGAATGTAAAGGAAGTTAGTAATATCATTCAAACATTTAATGGGGGCAGGTGTGTGGGGCAGTGGTTACAGACGCCAGTCGGGATGCGTGCATCTCACACAGGAGTGTTTGAGTTTGAGTGTTGGCTGTGCTCCCTATTCCAGCTTCCTTCTAATGCATACCAGGAGGCATCTCAAGCTCAAGTTAATTGGGTCCTCATCACCTGTGTTGGAAACCTGGATTGAGCTAGCTTCCAGGCAATAAAGGAGTGAACCAGTGGATAGTATTGTTCTTTCTCTCCCCCTATTTCTGTTTCAAACAAATAAAATACATTTTACATCAACCTAAGGTAATGTAATCCATCTTTCTTCAAAATTCGGCCAGACCAATTATTCTTTCTCAAAATCATCTGTAGGCTTTTTCTTCTCAGGCTTAAATGTTGGAATTTCTCATGAGAATTAACTCAATACTCAAACCTAGGCAATCTTTTCAGAGTCCAGGGCTTTTAACGATTTCTTTATGCCAATGACCGTCACATGCTTGTCTCTAGTCATTACCTCTCCTGTGTCCACTTATGTATTTCATGAATTTCTCTTTGGCACCACAAATCTAGCATTCTAGAATGGAATGAATAATCTCCTTTTTGTTCAAAACTGGCCTTTCCTGTATCATTACCTATTTCAGTGATTGCACAGCTATCGATCCCATCATACATTTCAGGAACTTGGGGATCACCTTTTCTTTCTACTACATCTCAACCCTACAGACATCTAATGTGTCATTACACTGTCATAGGGCCTCAACTCTGTTTACACTGCCTTCTATCGCAACGGATACTTTTTTTTGGTCCAATTTACTATCATTTCTCCCCTAACTTAGGAAATGGTTTCTAGACTGGCTTCTTCTCCTTATTGTCAATCCTGTTCAACCCATTCTACTCACTACATCACCGTGGTTATCATTCATTTGAGTTTTTGCTCTGACACACAAAATTGTACTTATTTATGGGGTGTTATGTGATGTTTCAATGCACATATACATTGGGTAATATCCAAATTGGAGTACATATGTCTGTCTCCTAAAACATTTATCATCTCTTTATGGTAAAACCACTCAAAAGCCTTCCTTTTAGCTTTTGGTAATTTTTAAGTATGCAGTATATTAGTTTTATCTATAATTATCACAATGTATAATGGTACACTAGAAATGTTTTATCCTCTTTAACTAAAACGTAGAATCACATTTTTCTAGCCCACTATCCACCAAGCAGTGCTTTTTAAACATAAACTGGATGCATGCTTGCTGAGCACCTCACTAACATCCTTTAATTGATGCAACTGATTTTAGAATACAGAGGGAAATTCTTACTTTGATATTCAAAATCAAAGCACATTACTTAGTAAATGTTTGTAAAAAATCTGAACTGTGTTTAGATTGAAAGTTACACAAATATTTATAATTGTTCAATGAACATTAAAAAACTGGAAAAAATTCATGTAGCTACACAAAAGTGGTATGTATTTTGAAATAACAGAGTGCAAAACTACTTCAAACAAAAGCTGGTGTAGGAAAGAAGGAAAATTTTGTTGTGAGAAGGTGGAGGACAATCTAGTCAATGAAGAGGAAACATGAGCAAATGTATTTAGCATGATGATCAGGTTTGTTTGGACTAGGATGGATCAATGCTGAACATGACAACAGCAGAGTCATACATATAAGGTTCTTATCTCACCATTTTCATGCTTGTCACCAAAGTACTCTTTCAGAAGTGAATTCTTTCTGCTACTTTGTAACAACATAACAAACCTCCTTGGTAGGCATCAATTTCAATCCCAGAAAAATGGGCAAAATGAAAAGAGACCTTACTTCATTCTCTTATTTGGAAAACACATCAGGAAGCTTCATAGGAAGAATAAAATCAGTCTTGAGCCTCCAATACATATAATCTCACACAATATTTGTAATAGGCTTATGTTACTAATTATGTAGATTAAAATATTTGCATAAAATTTGAGAAAATAATGAAAAAATGTTAGCTAGATATTTATGGCAATTATAAGAAATATCACATAGTATAAAAACACGGGTGTCATACAAATAAGTACTTAGATTCTTTTTCACACACACATATATTTATAATTTTTAATCGCAATGTATGAGGTACCATGTGTATTTGCAGAAGAAAAAGATGATCAGCTTTATTAAAATATATATTCATTTTATTCTTAGTTCAAATTTGCTTTAAAAATCAAGTACAATAAGGACAGGAACTGATTTTTAATTACTGAATAGTCTTAGGATAATAAAAATTTAGAATAAAGTCACTTGAACTTCAATTGTTTAATGACATGCAGCAACATCACCAAAGTTGCACTCTGAGCTACTCCTATTTTTCTTTTTTTTTTTTTTTTGCTGGGTATGGGATGGAGGGGAAGTAGTGAGAGCACTTTATAGAGAATTCCAATGTTTTATTTTTGATTTTGGATAACAAGAAATATGAATAATCATAGATCACCTGCCTGCCCTTAAAAATCACCTTCAAATAATGTTTATGTGAAAGTAGACATTTCCTTATTTTTCAAAATGACCCCTACCTATCAAATTTTGATGCAAATTTTTCCTATAAAATAATTGTATATTGAGTATGCTTCCAATAATTAATAAGTTATAACCATTTTAAATTTTTTCCTCAGTATTCAGAGGTTTTTATCTTTTTAATATTCTTTATATGAAGAATAGAACTCTAGATGATAAGATTCTGAAAAAACTATGACACCATTCTGGAATTCTGGAATGATTTTATAAATTGTTAATACTTTCTACTAATATGTAATCTTTTACAATGCACATGATAATAAAAGCACTGTAATTCACATGCTTGCCCTCAAGAACAAGTTCATAATGATATGCATATCATAGCTCATAATTTGTGAGGTTACAAGAATGCTTCAGTATTAAAGACGATACACATTGGGGGGTAGTCACACAATATGTCAAATGCCAGGTGATACTGTCAATCGTGTCCCGGGCTCATTGTGAGAATGCTCTGCTGGTACCCCATCGTACAGGACTCCCCTTCTGATGTAGTTCTAATGACAGCTTATCTTGATGGGTAGGCAGTGAGGACCCTGGTGACTTCTCCATTACAACTCAAAAATGGCAATCAATTTATTAGTTTGGTGACTAATTTAGAATATTTTAAAGCTTTTTTTTTTTTTTTTGGTCTCGGGCATTAGGAAAGAGACAGATTATTTTCAATGCCTCTCATTTTCTTCATATATTTATGCTGATTGACTTATGGTATAATGAATTTTGCTTATAGGAACTATCCATACCTAAAATAATTAAGGACTTTATCTTATTATTTCTCAATTTATATATACATGTTATAAC
This sequence comes from Oryctolagus cuniculus, assembly GCF_051225735.1. Lineage (NCBI taxonomy): Eukaryota > Metazoa > Chordata > Mammalia > Lagomorpha > Leporidae > Oryctolagus > Oryctolagus cuniculus. The sequence continues at coordinate 48,549,706 of NC_142880.1, forward strand.
ACAGAGGCTACAAACAGGCTACAGAGCATGGCCCAGTATTACGTTAAGCTACCACATACTATAGCACCATTCCATATGAGCACCGCTTTGAGTCCACGCTGCTCACTTCTGATCCAACTTCCTTCTAACGTGCCTGGGAAACCAGCGGAAGATGGTTCAAGTGCTTGGGCCTCTGCCACCCACATGGGAGACTCAGATGTTGTTCTAGCCTCCAGGTTGCAGGCCATTCCAGCCTCGGGTTGTTGTGGCCATTTGTGGAGCAAACCAACAGATGGAAAACCTCTCTCTCTCAATTTCCTTGTCTTTCTCTCTCTCTGTCTCTTACAACTCTGCCTTTCAAATAAATATTTTTTTAAAAAGTTAGCCACAGGTATAATAACATTCAGATCACCCCTAATAAACTATTTTTACATATCGAACCTTAAGAGAACCAGAAAGTCCCTTTGTAAGTACTTTTTTATATCTATATTTTGAAAGCTAAAATTGGAATGTCACTTTGTTTTGTATAGTCAAGTGTATTTTTTATGTGCTTTCCCCAAATGCTGTTAACAGCAAGGAAAGTTGTTTATGGTGAGATCTGAAATATTTTTAGATTGCTTATTTAAGTCAATAGATACCCTGCTGCTTAATGTACCATTTTAGAGACTGTGTAACATTGTGGTTGTACAAAATTCCAGTGACAGAAAATTCACAATGTTTCTCTGATACTTATAGAGTAGGGTTTCTCCAAATATGCTACAGATGCTCAGGGCTACTGCCTTTTCAAGTTCAATGAGATTATTCAAGTTCAACAATGAGTATTTTAACCTCATTTCAAATCCCTACAATAGAAGAATGGTAGGAACTGACTATACTTTCAGAATGCAAGGAAATAGATCCATAGACTCTAGTTATCCACAATCTACTCGGCAAGAGAGAAACGTGTAACATAGAGATTTAACACTTGGTGATGTGACAAGTATAAATATAACAAAGTCAGGATGAGAATCCTCACAGAAGTGGCATCAATGAAATCTGAGAAAAATTGGAAAAATCTTCCCAGAAAATATGCATTAGGTTGACACCAGAAGGGAGGATAAGATATAAGTGTTCAATGAGAGTCGAAGAGATCCAGAATTGTTCAAAGTAAACAAATAGATCTAAATTTTCAGCTAGTAATAAGAAAGCAAGAGATAAAAAATAAATTTCATATAAAAGTTTATATGACGTTAAAGGCAAAGATTAAGCATATAAATATTAGATTCAGTTATCTACTTAGAAAAAATTTTATCTAATACTAGAGAAGTTTCAAAGTGTTATGGATAAAAGAATTAGAAATGAAACTAGGAGCATGAATTTAGAAGGTGGGGCCTCTGAGTGAGCACCATTAAAAAAAATAACTTCAATGATCCAGGTAGGAGTACTTAAGCACCAGCTTGTCCTTTTGTCCCATTCTGCCCACCTCCTTTGGCTGGGAAGGTATTTGATAAGAGTGAACTATTTCACTGTTGATTCTGTGGAAGGAAGAGAGATTTTTCTGAGCTCTGATGTCTCCTTTTCTTATAGAGATCACACTTCAACAGAATTGGAGATAACACATAAAGAAAGTATATATCCTGGGACAAAAGTTTAGGGATAGAAAAAAGAATCTTGCAGAGTGACAACAATCATAGAATAAACTAGGGTATTTGGCACGACTTGTAAAATTCTTTGTGACAGATTTGTATGTCACATTACTTATAAACCTCTGTTTGAAAGTGGGCATATGACATACAGAGCCATGCAGAAACAGGTTGTGATTCTTTGGTCAAGTTTCCTGGGGTTTCCAAAATTCACAAAATTATGATCTAATACTTAACACTGTGCTCTAACAAGATAAATAAGAGAGAAATGGAGCTGACATGTTTATCTGAAGGCTGAGTAATGGAGCATAGACCACCCATCACAAGTATGTGATATAAACAGCCTTGTACAAGAGATTGGGGCTGATGATAGCAACCTATCAGAGCATCAGTCATGTATACGGGTCAGAGCAGAAGCCTGATTCACCAGGGGGTTTGCTCTAAGACAAGACAGAAAGATTAATATTACGTGTACATACACACAAAGAAAAAATGAATTCTTAGAGTAAACTAATATATCAGTTTACAATAGTAACTGATCATCAGTTTTGCCAATTAATTAGTAGTATCAGAACATTCATGAATCGATGAACACATTGTTATAGAGAACAGGATAGAGAGCTGAATTGGCAATGAGAAAACTGAATAGAGAAAACATGAAAAGTTGCCAAGGATTATTGAGTGTGCCCAGTATGCACGGCAGATAATGAACTTGGTCTCACCAACAAAAATGTAGACAGTTTGACTAATCAACATGTAAGTATTTTGTCTGTTTGGTTTCATGAAAGGACAAGAATGCAAAGAAGTTGGCACTGGTGAGATTGGATGAAATTATAAACGAATGGGGTCTTAACTATAGAGAAGGGAGAACAGTTAAATCAAGAGAATAAGCATACTGACAAGACAAAAATGCATAGGACAACATAGTTGTAGAAATAGAAACAAAGGAGTTTGAATCCTCCTGTATAATTGAGGCTCTCTGAAAACAAATTATTTTTCATCAACTAAATTATACAGTTGTATACAGGGTGCTGGTTGGGGCAAAAGACATGAACACAGATGCCATGCAACAGATTTACAATTGTCCAATTTTAAGTGAACAGTCCAGTATTTAGTTTTGTTTCAGGGAGAAACACAGACTGATTTATATCTTTAACTTTCCATAAACCTCTAAACATGTGTCGCTCCCCCTCTTCATGGAGGAACGACACCAAACCCTGCCTAGGCTTCATATCCGAGTCACGGCACCATTATGTCGCTCCCCCTCTTCGTGGAGGAACGACACAGGACCCTGCGCTGTTCTTTCATCTGCTCGGCCCTCCCCGGGTTTGCTGCTGGTTCTTCCCGGGTTGGCTACTATCCCTTCCACCTCCGTGGAAGGGCGGTTCCCCCTGGCCACATTCCCCACTTCCGCAGGGGAGCGGCACACCGCCGGCCGGCTCTCTCGGGGGCTGCACGGGTGTTCCTTCAGCTAGATGTTCCCCATAGATGTTCCCTGGTGCATGCCGTCTCTCTCCTCCTTTATAGTCCTCCTCCGCCAATCCTAACTCGGCTGCCCACACGCCGAGTACGCTGCTCTCCAATCAGGAGCAAGTCCTACAGTTTATTGGTTGAACTGGAGGCAGCTGTGCGGAAGCTGTTTACTTCTCTCCCAGCGCCATATTGTGGGAGAGCAGATGCATAGAATAAGTCTTAATTGCAGTAACTCAGTCTAGTCCGGTTTGCTCCCCACAGATCCCCCTTTCTTTTTATTTTTGGCGTTGATACGCGCCTGTCTTCGGTGTCCCGCGGCACACACTCTGCTCTACTTGCTAGAGTTGCCACAGGTTCTTACAAGTCCTATCAGGCAAACCGAATCCGGGTCCTCTCTTCGCCATGTTGTGAGGAGGTTTTTAGGTGCTGATGCGTGCCTGTGTTCGGTGCCCTGCAGCGCATGCTCTGCTCTGCTAGAACTGCCTGCAGGTGCTTACAAAACCTATCAGGCAAACCGAATCCAAGCCTTCTCATTGCCGTATTGTGGGGGAGACTTATTAGTGTTGGTTCGTGCCTATCTTCGGTGACCTCCAGCTCATACTCTGGTCGAGCTGCTTGCTGGCGCTTACCGCCTTAATCAGGCAGACCGAATCCAAGCCTCCTAATTGTTGCATTGTGGGGAAGCCTTACTGATGTTAATTCGTGCCTGTCTTCGGTGACCTGCGGCGCATAAGCTGCTAGCCGCCCAGGTGCTCATCGCCTCACTTAATCAGGCAGACCGAATCCAAGCTCTCACATTGCAGTGTTGTAGGCAGGCCTTTCTATTTCTCTATTTCTCTATCTCCGGGCATTCCTATTTCTCCCATTTTACTTCTGTCTGCCAACATTCCCATTTCTCTCATTTTACTTCTAAACTTTTGTTTCTCTTATCCTTGCGGCTTCCCGGCGCCCGCCCCGAGACTGCTTCTCGGCGGCTTCCCGGCTCTGAGCCGCTTCAGCCCGCGCTTCTCCGATCTGCGCGGCTTCCCGGCTTTGCGCGGCTTCCCGGCGCCTCGCCCCGCGGCAGCTTCATGGCTCTGCGCGGCTTCCGGGCGCCTCGCCCCGCCGGCGGGTTCCCGGCTCTGCGCGCACACTCCGCGGTCTCCACGCACTTCGCGCCCGCACCACGGCCTCGCGCCAGCCCCGCGTTCCTTATTTATTCACGCCCCGTGCTCTCTCTGCACGCGGCGGCTTCCGCGAATGTTTCCGCCACCACCGGCATTCAGTCCAAGTTCCCCGGACTAACCTGGCGAATCCTGGCGGCCCACGTCTCTGCCTCTGGTTCCAGATCTTCGCCTCTTGCTCCCCGGGGTGACTTGAAGAATTCTAAGGTGGCTTATATCTCTGCCTCGGCCTGCACTCGCGGCTTCATCCTCCCTAACATTTTTCTCTACCCGGTATGTTTCCTTAAGTTTTCTTCCAACAATATTCCTCTCATTTCTCCTGGCTTCTCCCCACAGTCCGTATCCGAGTCCAAGCCTCCTCCAGGTTTCACTTTCACTTTCAATCTCCTAGCTTCCCCGCCATAGTCCGCATCCGAGTCTATGAAAGCTTTCACTTTCGCTTTCAATCCTAACTTCTTTCCCACAGTCCATATCCGAGTCTCTGCCTAGGCTTTCAATAGCTTCTTCCGGCACCTAGGCTCTTCGCTAGTCTCTCTCTCCGGTATTTTCCTGCTTCTTCCCTCCCAAGTTTCCTATCTGTCCTAGGTTTCCTATCCGAGTCACGGCACCATTATGTCGCTCCCCCTCTTCGTGGAGGAACGACACAGGACCCTGCGCTGTTCTTTCATCTGCTCGGCCCTCCCCGGGTTTGCTGCTGGTTCTTCCCGGGTTGGCTACTATCCCTTCCACCTCCGTGGAAGGGCGGTTCCCCCTGGCCACATTCCCCACTTCCGCAGGGGAGCGGCACACCGCCGGCCGGCTCTCTCGGGGGCTGCACGGGTGTTCCTTCAGCTAGATGTTCCCCATAGATGTTCCCTGGTGCATGCCGTCTCTCTCCTCCTTTATAGTCCTCCTCCGCCAATCCTAACTCGGCTGCCCACACGCCGAGTACGCTGCTCTCCAATCAGGAGCAAGTCCTACAGTTTATTGGTTGAACTGGAGGCAGCTGTGCGGAAGCTGTTTACTTCTCTCCCAGCGCCATATTGTGGGAGAGCAGATGCATAGAATAAGTCTTAATTCCAGTAACTCAGTCTAGTCCGGTTTGCTCCCCACAACATGGAATTCAGGATTCTACTTTAATCAATAAACTCTCTTAGTGCATCAGAGCAGGTTTTTTTCTCTATATGACAGAGCTGTAGGCCAAGTGTTTGTAGTTTCCAATACATACTGGAATTGGACATCGGTAAAAACAATAATAAACATTTAGAAGTATTATACATAGAAATTTTACATGATACTTCATTTAGTTTTCTCTTATTCATGTGCCATTTTTTCAAATAAATGTTATTATAAAATGAACACTATTCACTTTATGTAAAAAAATTGAAAAATTTGCTTTCAAAATTTTCATGGGAAAATTTATTTATGCCTTTTGAAAAAATATTTATGTATTTGAGAGGCAGAGTTACAGACAGACAGAGGGAGAGACAGAAGGAAAGGTCTTCCTCAACTGGTTCACTCCCAAAATGGCCACAATGGTAGGAGGTGGGCAAATCTGAAGCCAGGAGCCAAGAGTTTCTTCCTGGTTTTCCATGGGGGTGCAGGGGCCCAAGCACTTGGACCATGTTCTACTGCTTTCTCAGGCCATAAGTTGAGAGCTGTATCAGAACAGGAATAGCTGGGATTCAGACTGTAACCGGCGACCATATGAGATGCAGGTGCCACAAATGGAGGTTTCTACCAATGCACCACAGTGCCGGCGCTGATGTATACTGTATGTGTAATTTTTTTTTTCAGTCAGTATACTCAGTATCTTTTTACTTTCTATGATAAAATGGAAAACTTGCTATTTTAGGTTACATATCCTATTACACCTGGCTTTAAGACAAAAATTATATTTTCATGCATAATATTGGACTAATTTCTCAACAAAATGCTAAGAAATCATTAAAATGTGGATTTTCATTTAAGAAAAAAATTTATAAAAATTGGACTTAAAAAATTCATATCAAGAAGTAAAATGTCCCTTAGATAAAAATCATCAAATTTCCCATGTAGTCTACATTTTGAGAGACCGGACTTCTTTAAAAATCATTTCATGGCAGTAGAGAGACAGCTGTCGTAACACTTCAGAGGCCAGCAGTTGGGACAGGGAGATTGCCAAGGTGCAAGATTAAAAGAGATGCTGAACAAATAAGTAATAGTGTGCTTATTAGGAGCACAGATTCATAAATTAAAATTCAATCTTCTTAACAATATAACTGACATAGACTGAGGCATTAAGTAAGTGAGATTAAGAAAGTGGCCCATATGACACAAATCTGAGTCCAGGTAGCCAACAAGGATTCCAGGTATGGATCTAGATTCATCTTAACACTCTCACATTGGGCTTCTCTTACACTGACCCAGAAGGATATGTGTTGAGGTGTGTCTAGAAACACAAAGATAACTATCAGTGAAATTGGGCCCAATTACAACATAGAAATAAAGTTAGAACCTTAGGTCTCTTGGTATGATTTTTTGAAGCAATGTCCAGCTGTTTAGAGCAAATATGTAAGACATTTCCAATTAAATACTTTTTTATATTGAGCTTTACTTATGAGTATGTGTGACATGGAGTTTATGCACATAAAATAGAGTAAACCATTTGGTATTCAAAAGGATATTTGATATACAGGTGTGAGGGATCTTAAGAAAATAATGGTATTTATGTTACATGAAATGTTTTAAACAATAGTCTTCCTAAAGCAATATTCTAAGTTCATTGATTAAATTCAATAAATACCAAAAGTAGGAAGGATTATTTTTTCCACATGTGAAATCTTTTACAATGCCAGCATTTAGAACAGGCAGAAAAAACTTTTGGTATTTCAGATAGACAACTCTTAACTTAGCCCTCTGAGAATCAGGTATCACTAAGGAAATTAAGGACCTGAACAGTGCCTTGCAATTTCATGGTATTAGAAACCAAGAAAATATCATTAAACAAGGAGTGAATATTGTACAATTTACATCTAGATAATAAAATAAGAAAGATAATCTTACTTGAAAAATAACAGAGTAGTTAATTTAAGGAATTCTTACTTAAATTGGCATAGAGGAATAACTATTAGAGGGTTTGCATACTTCTTACTGATGATATATAGTAACAAAGTCGTTATAAAATAGTATGTAATCTCCATAAGTATTTTAATAACATGAGAATAATGGGGAATAGCAATCTATGTAGCAAATACATTTTTTTTTCAATAAATAGACTCCATTGACATAGCAGTTGATAAATACTTCCTTAGCAAAAATAAGGTAGTGAAAAGGATTTTATCCCCAGAAAATAACCACTTTAGAGATATCACAAGGCAATGACTTCCATAGTTCAATGCATTACATAAGGAGTAATTTATGTTGTAAAGCAATTATCAGAGTGCATCTTTTATTCTACTCATATTATTCAGGTCTTCCTGTATTACTCACTGGTAGTCTTCTGTTTCACCGAAAATCTTCCAGTTTTCTAACTGAAACACAATGAAACACTCTGGATATTGACTAATCCACTGAGTTCATATTTAGTTAACATTTGCTATTTCTCTGTTGCTATATGTACTTTATGTATTGGTTTTATTGAAATATTATAATGAAAATAATAAGTAGTAGTTAGAAAGACTTAGGAGCTAATTTTCTGGCATAAAGATTATAAAATACATTGCTCATATAAACTTGATTAAAACTCATTATGTTTCTACTTCAATAGTTATTTATTTTTAATCTGTTGTTAATTTATTTGAAAGACACATACAAAGAGAGAACTTCTATGTGCTGATTCACTCCTCAATGCCAGCAATGGCTGAGGCTGGACTGGGAAAAACCAAGGGCTGGTAACTCAACCCATTTCTCTGATACAGTTGACAAAGGCCCAATTACTTGATCCTCCACTACTGCAGGAAGGTGGAGTAAGGAGTGAGTCAGTTGTTAAACTCTGTTACTTTAATATGAAATGAGAGCTTCTTAACTGATAGGATAAATGCCTATCCCTTTATTCCAATGTTTAAAGGAAAGATATTACAATCTTCTCTCTTTATTTTTAAAAATTTATTTATTTATTTATTTATTTGAAAGTTAGAGTTACACAGAGAGAGAAGGAAAGGCAAAGAGAGAGAGAGGTCTTCCATCCACTGGTTCACTCCCCACATGGATGCAATGGCCGTAGCTGCACCGATCCGAAGCCAGGAGCCAGGAGCTTCCTCCGGGCCTCCCACGCAGATGCAGGGGCCCAAGCACTTGGGACATATTCTACTGCTTTCCCAGGCCACAGCAGAGAGCTGGATTGGAAGTGGAGCAGCTGTGTCTCAAACTGGCGCCCATATGGGATGATGGTGCTTCAGGCAAGGGAGTTAACCCTCTGTGCCACAGCGCAGCCCCTAACATCTGCTCTTTAAAATATTACAGTATGGGCAGGTGCCACGGCTCAGTAGGCTAATCCTCCGCCTGCGGTGCCAACACCTAGGGTTCTAGTCCTGGTCGGGGCACTGGACTCTGTCCCCAGTTGCCCCTTTTCCAGTCCAGCTCTCTGCTGTGGCCTGGGAGGGCAGTGGAGGATGGCCCAGGTTCTTGGGCCCTGCACCCCACATGGGAGACCAGGAGAAAGCACCTGGCTCCTGGCTTTGGATCAGTGCAGTGCGCCGGCCACAACGCGTTGGCTGTAGCGGCCACTTGGGGGATGAACCAACAGAAAAAGGAAGACCTTTCTCTCTGTCTCTCCCTCTCACTGTCTAACTTTTCCTGTAAACAAAAATAAATAAAATAGAATAAAATAAAATATTATAGTATGAACTAAAATTACTTATTCAAAGTCTAGATAGATAAGATTTTTTAACAATAGCATAACATGCTACAAAACACATTCTTTTATATATATATTAATCAATCACACATATTTAAATTAATGCATCAATTATTAACTTGCATATCCAAATATTTTACTTAAAATTATTTTATATTTTAAAATTATGATTAACGTGAGAGAGAATTATAACTATTTAAACCTCTCCTAAAATAAAATGGTTAAAATATGAAAATTAAGAACAATATGTAAACTATTCCAAATTTCATATCACAGGTAATTTAAATATCATGTATTATTCTATAGTTCACTAATGAGAGAACACTATGGAAAGCTATTTTCATTTTAGAAAGGAAGCATATCATGTATATATAATTGGCTTGACTTTACAATGGCTCTGTACTTGTAACTAGGTATATAAAATAACTATTTTCTAGCTTCTTTCATAAATTTAGAGTATAGCAACGTTTGCAGTTGATATGACTGCATCTGATAGGTGACAGATCAATTTCAATCCCTCTCCTAGTATCCAACATTTTCCCTCAAAGTCTACCTTTGATATTTTCTATACAATTGTTCCTGACAGCTGTCTGATTTCTTTTTTACTTTAAAAGACACCATATCTTACAGAGTATCTTTCCCCAAAATATCTGCTCAGTCTTGGAATTCCTGTATATATTGATGACATCATTCTGACCTGACATCTTTTCACCCCCCAACTTCTTTTATTTATTTTTTTAACTTTTATTTAATAAATAAAAATTCCCAAGTACAGCTTTTGGATTACAGTGGCTTCCCCCACCCATAACTTCCCTCCCATCTCCCGCTCCCTCTCCCATTCCATTCACATCATCCCCCAACTTCTACTTTCAATTACTATTCAAGTCCTATCTCTTTTTCAGAGCTGCCTCTCAATTGAACTCTCACAATGTAATATCCAAAACCTCCAGCTTTGCCTGTGCTCAGGCATTCATTGTGTCTCAGTTGTGTGCAGCTCTACCTGCTGGCTTCATTCTCTACTTCCCTCCTTTAATTATTTATATAGTTCATTGGCCAAGTTGTTAAGCTATAGAATAATTCATTCTAACTTATTCATTCCAGAAGAGAAGGATTTATGAAGTTCACACATAGCTCACAGAATTTTTATTAGGGGTAAAATAATAAACTGTAGCTTGAAATTCCATGAAGAATTCTCAAAACTACACAATAGAGCAGAACAACCAAATGGGCTACTTTAGCTATAATCGCTACAGCAACTTGTTCCAGAATGATATTGCCTATGATCTAATCCAAACAAAAAATTTCCCTCTCTCCATAACAAACTCAATTCTGCAGAGCCTCCTGTTAGTGCATTGATTAGAGAACTGAAATTCCATCTGGAACTCTTGCAGAAACTGAATCTGGGAAATGCAGTTCTCAATTTTCTAGCCAAGGCATTATAAAGAGGGATGCTTGATGGAGTGAGTGCTGAACAAACAAATTCACGAAATCCATCACATATTGTAAACAAAATCATAATTTATAAGAAACTAATCTCATCATGAAACAATCCTTCTGCCAAAAATGTCTTAATTAGCCATTGTCTAAAGGATAAAACCCCAAACTTCTTTATCAACCTTTCTTTAGGTTTTGCTAGCTAAAAATGCTCTCTAGAGTCCAATCTTCCTTATCCTTGCTCTGGAATCTATTTTCTAGGAATTAAGATATTGCTCCTTACTGCCAATGAGTTTATATTTTGTGAAGGAGTCTGACATATAAAATAAATAAATACATAAAGCAATCTGGGATGTTGTAATTTTCACAAAATATTCCATAAGATAAAAGAAGTAACGCGAGCTTAGGAAAGGCCAAGGTGAGAAAACTTCTCAAATAAAAAGTGGTAGTTCAGCAGATTTTGAGCCAAAAAATTTTCACCTCTTTGCTATGGAATCATGTATGAGAGAATGTAGAATTGGGTGAAAATTTGAGGATATGAAATATATACAGTAATGAGAAAGTTAAGGAATGGTATGCCATTTTAATGAATAAAATCTTGATTTTATGTGCTTGTTAAAATTCTTACTTTTTAGAATCTTTAAAATTTTGTCATATTCATTTCACATTTGATACTATATACTTACATACTATTTTTTTCAAAAGAAGCGACACTAATTCCACATAACAAGAGATTCATGTGATGAGGGAATAACCAGTAAAGGAGATTCTCATCTGTTCTACAGAGGGTTTAGATTGCATCGTGTGTATGGTTGAGAGTTGTTGAAGTGGCTTGAACAAGGAGATGAATGCAAGTTTTTTCCGAGTATATTCTGAGGCCTATACTGAAGCATTCAGGCTAATGCTTTGAACACTTAAATACAAATATTCTGGGATCAGATCCAAATTGTTTGTCTATTCTCTTCCCTCTGTTGGGATAGCCTGTCACTGTGCTCTGCTCAGTTTTTTTTTTTTTTTCTTTTTTATTTGACAGGCAAAGTTACACAGTGAGAGAGAGAGAGAGAAAGGTCTTCCTTCCGTTGGTTCACCCCCCGAAATGGCCGCTACGGCCAACGTGCTGCACAGATCCGAAGCCAGGAGCCAGATGCTTCCTCCTGGTCTCCCATGTGGGTACAGGCCCAAGCACTTGAGCCACCCTCCACTGCCCTCCCGGGCCACAGCAGAGAGCTGGACAGGAAGAGGAGCAACTGGGACAGAATCTGGCACCCCAACAGGGACTAGAACCTCGGGGTGCCAGCACCGCAGGCAGAGGATGAGCCTAGTGAGCCCTGGCGCTGGCCTCTGCTCAGTTTTCTAAGAAGATGAAGCTCCAAAGGACTTTGTAAATTTTCGTTTTTACACAAAGACAGTGATTGTTATCCCTCTTTATTTCATGAAAAATTCTGTCTCCATCCCCCAATAAAAGTACAGATCTTATTACACTGCAAGTATTAATTTGTGGTCTGTATTCTAGCCATGCTAGGTGTTTCTAAGGGGAAAGACGGTATACTAACTTGTGTAAAATAGAAGATTTCTGAATAGTCTCATTATTTTAAAATCTACTGTGAGGAGTGAAATCTTTCTATTTAATTATTGTATATAGCCCTTACCTACATTACTGCTGAACTAGGGTCTTCCTACATTTACTTGTTAATCTCTTTATTTAATGGAGCATAAAGTCATTAAATATAATGTTAATTAAAATATACAACTAAAAAACTAAAAATGAAAGAAGGAAGAAGGAAGGATGGGAGGAGGGAAAGAGGGAAGAGAGGCAGGGGAAAGAAACAACATTATATTGTTAGAATTGTATCTATTATCTAGCAAATCTTTTAAGATACGTTAAAATATTTAAAAATAAAACATAAATATGTGTATAATAATGTGAAATCTATGAATTTTCTATGACATACAGCAAAGTCTAAGAAAATATGGGGGCTGGTGCTTTGGTGTAGTGGGTAAAGCCGCCACCTGCAGTGCCAGCATCCCTTATGGGCTCTGGTTTGAGTCCTGGTTGCTCCACTTCTCTTCCAGCTCTCTGCTATAGCCTCGGAAAGCAGTAAAAGTTGCCCCAAGTCCTTGGGCCCCTGCACCTGCGTGGGAGACCTGCAAGAAGCTCCTGGCTCCTGGCTTCAGATTTGCCCAGCTTGGCCATTGCAGCCAATTGGAAAGTGAACCAGCGGATGGAAGACTTCTCTCTGACTCTCCTTCTCTCTCTGTGTAACTCTGACTTTCAAATAAATAAGTAAATCTTAAAAACAAATAGAAAATATGAAGATATTATGTCAGAGTATTTACAACTTTTCCGTTTAGGGAACATTGAAATGAGGTAAGATATAAAACAGATTCATATACTTTTAAACTGGTGGGCCTGAGAAGGAACACAGTTTAATCATCTGGTTAATTAGAAAAGGCAAATAAACATTTTATTTTAGTCTTTGGCTAAACTTGACCAGCTTGTGTTGCCCAAATATGAACCTCTTTTCCTTTCAAAAGAATAATGTCTGGTGAAGGCCTGGGTCATTTTTAACTACTGTAATTTTCTCTTAATCAGCTTTCTTGTCTTGAGCTTCATTTTCTTTTAATCAGCTCAGGCATTGCCCATTGTCACTACCAATTCAAAATTATAATGTAGAAGCTTGTTTTCTACAGGAACCATCTAGCAAATTCCTTTTATATAACAACTTTCTTAACTAACTCTTTTCATTACTACCAATTTATCATTTGGTCAATTTCCTAAGTAATAGTCTATGCTTGCAAATATATTCTATTAAATACTCACCAACTACCAAGTCCCACATAAATCTTTATTTCAAAGATTTCCTCTAAAATGTAGTAAAAAAAATGTATTCTAAAACATTGCTCTTCTATTCCAGATTTTTCCACAAACTAAGTGCACTTGTACAACACTTTCATGAAGTAATTTAATATTTTCAGCTTATGTTAGTAACATAACCTCTTCTTGCTCTTAGAAAATAACAATTAAGAACACATTGTCATTATGTCAAAGCAGAAAATATTGAATAATCTAGTTGTATGCGAAAACGTGAGGGGATTTATTGTCAAGTGCATTGGATCTGTGGTTATACCATGAATTTGCCAATTAGTTGTTATGGGATAAGTGTTGAATTATTTAGTCTGCAAGTTTCAATTTCCAGAAATGTAAATAAATAGATAACATCTTTTTCATGGATTTTCAGTGGCGTTTAGAAATAACATAGTCACTGAGGCTGGTGCTGTGGTGTACTGGGTAAAGCCACCACCTGCAGTGCTGGCATCCGTTATGGGCTCTGGTTTGAGTCCTGGCTGCTCCACTTCTGTTCCAGCTCTTTGCTATAGACTGGGAAAGCAGTAGAAGATGGGACAAGTGCTTGGGCCCTTGAACCCACATAGGAGACCCAGAAGAAACTCCTGGTTCCTGGCTTCTGGCTTCAGAACGGTGCAGCTCCTGCTATCGTGGCCAAATGGTGAGTGAGCCAGGAGGTGAAAGACTCTCTCTCTCTGCCTCTCCTTCTCTCTCTGTGTAACTCTGACATTCAAATAAATAAATAAATCTTAAAAAAAAAGAAATAACATACTCATAAGCCTACAAACTTTATTTAGTGAGCAAATACATATTAAAAATAAAGCCTCTATAGCAATATATGTTGTATGTATCTATGTGTATGTATGCTAGCAATTCAATTTTTCCATCAGTTAGCAAAATATAAATGTATTTGTTTTGTAGCTTGGAATTGTTCTGACATGCAGTACTATTAAGTCAAAATAAAGCATATGTTTAACCACATAGGCATGAAATCAACACTAGAAATATGCTTAATATATCTAAAAATAAAAGGAAAGTTGTAGTTAAAATATTTTTACATACAATATTAGTTCTTTATTATGGACATCAACAAAATTTAAAAATAATAATACTAATTTTCTCACTGCTTTTAGAGTTGAATGATTATAAATACATTTCAAGAGTGGTTAGAATGCTTTTTTGGTATTGAGAGGAAGGCACTGTGGTACAGTGTTTTAGCTGTAGCTTGCAACAGCAGCATCTGATATTTGTATGCACTTTGAGCCATAGTTCCCCACTCCCAATCCAGCTTTCTCCTAATGTTCCTGAGAAGGCAGAAGAGGATTCCCCAAATACTTCAGTCCTATCACCAATATGAGACCAGGATGGAGCTCCTGGCTCCTGGTTTCTGCCTGGGTCAGATCTGATTGACGCTGCCACTTGGGGAATGAAGCAGTAGATAGGAGATTCTGTCTCATCTTTCTTTCTCTCTTCTCTCCTCCCTCTCTCTCCCTCTTTCTTCTCCCTGCCTTCCTCCCTCCCTACCACTGCTTCTGTTACTGTGCTTTTCAAATAAATACATAAAATCTGAAAAAAATGTTTTAAAATTGTATATTTGAGAGACTGAGATCCCCTATTTGCTGTTTTACTTCACAGATGCCCACAATAGCCAGAACTGGGCTTGGTTTTTTTTTTTTTTTTTTTTTTTTATCAGAAGACAGGATTCATTCTGATTATTCCACATGGGTGGCAGGGACCCAAGTATGTGATCCATCACCTGAAGTCTCCCCAGTGTGCCCATTAGCAATAAGCTGGAACCAAAGAAGAGCCAGGACTCAAGCCTAGGAATTGTGATAGGACATGCAGGTTTTCCAAGAAGTGTCTAAACCAGTAAGCAAAATGCTCACCCATTTTGTATGATGAAACCATGTGTTCCAATATATAAAATAACTCCAAACATCCAAATCATATGCATGGAGGACTTTTAGGCTAATACATAAGACAGTATAAAGAATGCATTTGAATAAAACCCAACATAATACATACATACAGTCTGGCATTTTTGTTTATTGCAATAAATAATAGAGATTTAAAAACATGGCAATAAAAAGGATCAAAAGCTCAGGGAGAAAGGGGGCAAATGATTTTGCATTTGTTGAGAACTCATTACACATTACATCCAGTGCTATATGCTTTATTTGGATTAACAAATTTAATCCTTCAGCACTGCTGAGGAGGAGAGTGCTTGCTACATTGCATGCAGGAGGGAGGCAGCTCTGTGAGATGGAGACTTTTCTCTGGTCATGGGGGTGGTAAGTGGTGGTTACTTTGCAGCTGACTTCCCTCTCATGTGGGAGCATTACTTAACATCTAGGACTTGAAATTCTGCTTCTAATTTTCATATTGTAGTCTTGAAACAAAAGTTACTGGAAGAGTCAAACATTAGGCTTGCTAAGTATCAGAAAACATGTAAATTAATATAATTGAACATTTTTACTTCCTTTAGGGAAAAATGGGTTAATATTGATAGTTTTTGCTCTTTCTATAAGTTAAAGCATAATTTTGTCAAATATATCCACAAATAATGTGTATCAATTAGAGTTGTGATTATTTTTTTTTAACTTTTATTTAATGAATATAAATTTCCAAAGTACGGCTTATGGATTACAATGGCTTCCCCCCCATAACGTCCCTCCCACCCAAAACCCTCCCCTTTCCCATTCCCTCTCCCCTTCCATTCACATGAGGATTCATTTTCAATCCTCTTTATATACAGAAGATCAGTTTAGCATACATTAAGTAAAGATTTCAACAGTTTGCTCCCACACAGAAACATAAAGTGAAAAATAATAGATGATTTTTTAATTGATGATGAAATCAGATCAGACCTATTGTCATGTTTAATCCCAGTGAGAGTCAAGTTGGGGATTGATAATTTCTTCTTTTTTTTTTTTTTAACAGAAGATCAGTTTAGTATACATTAAGTAAAGCTTTCAACAGTTTGCACCCCCATAGAAACACAAAGTGAAATATACTGTTTGAGTACTCATTATAGCATTAAGCCTCAATGTAGAGCACATTAAGGACAGAGATCCTACATGAGGAGTAAGTGCACAGTGACTCCTGTTGTTGACTTTACAAATTGACACTCCTGTTTATGGCATCAGTAATCTCCCTATGCTCCAGTCATGAGTTTCCAAGGCTATGGAAGCCCCTTGAGTTCTCCGACTCTTATCTTGTTTAGACAAGGTCATAGTCAAAGTGGAGGTTCTCTCCTCCCTTCAGAGAAAGGTACCTCCTTCTTTGAAGACCTGTTCTTTCCACTGGGATCTCACTCACAGAGATCTTTCATTTAGGTTTTTTTTTTTTTTTTTTGCCAAAGTGTCTTGGCTTTCCATGCCTGAAATACTCTCATGGGCTTTTCAGCCAGATCGGAATGCCTTTAGGGCTAATTCTGAGGCCAGAGTGCTGTTTAGGACATCTGCCATTCTATGAGTCTGCTGAGTATCTCGCTTCCCATGTTGGATCACTCTCCCCTTTATTTATTCTATCGGTTAGTATTAGCAGACACTAGACTTGTTTATGTGCTCCCTTTGACTCTTCGTCCTTTCATTATGATCAATTGTGAACTGAAATTGATCACTTGGACTAGTGAGATGGCATTGGTACATGCCACCTTGATGGGATTAAATTGGAGTCCCCTGGTATGTTTCTAACTCTACCATTTGGGGCAAGTCAAATTTACAGATATTTTGAGTACTAATGGAGTTGAATTTCTTCATAGCATTAATATTATACACATATTGATATCTAAAAATTTATGATTTATTAAGCATAATGAAAATTTTATAAATCATTTATCAATATAATACTAAAAGATAAGATATAACATATTTTTTCTTCTAGAAATTAGTTTTATTTCTTTATGAAAATATTAAATAATTTAGCTTATCCTCCAGAAACATTACATATAAAGACTAAAATCAACAAAGATAACACGTGGATTCTTTGTATCTCCTTAAATTATTTTCTAATCTACTTGAGCTAATAGAACATAAATGCATATTATTCAGAAGGTAGTTTTACTAATGAATTTGTGAGGTATCTATCTGCTGCTTCTTGAACAATGTGAAAAGGTCCAAGGGGTCAGTACAGTGGCACAGCAGGTTAACGCCCTGGCCTAAAGTGCATGCATCCCATGTGGGCGCCGGTTCGAGACCCCAGATTCTCGACTTCCAATCCAGCTCTCTGCTATGCCCTGGGAAGCAGTGGAAGATGGCCCAAGTCCTTGGGCCTCTGCACCCACATGGGAGACCCAGAAGAAGTTGCTGCCTTCAGATTGGCGCAGCTCCGGCCGTTGTGACCAGTTGGGAAGTGAACCAGTGGATGGAAGACCTCTCTCTCTCTCTCTGCTTCTCCTCTCTCTGTGTAACTCTGACTTTCAATTAAATAAATCTTTAAAAAAAAAGAAAAGATTTAAAATATTTATATTAAGGCCAGGTGAATGGTCATAAATGTGAGTAGCAAATGATAGTTACCTATATCCAATTCTTTAGACATACTAAAGTATGACTCTAGGTCATTACATGATGATAACTGGAATAAATTTATAAATTCAAATTAAAGTAGTGAAGGTGCTATTTTTCTTTACACCTTTTTCAGATGTTGTCTTCAGAAGGAAGCTAAGTAACTGATTTTCTTTTTCTTTTTTTTTTTTTAGATTTATTTATTTATTTTAAAGGCAGAGGCATAGGGAGGAACAAGCAGAGAAAGAGAGAGAAGTCTTCCATCTGCTCCTTCACTCCCCAGATGGCCTCAATGGCTTGAGCTGCACTGATCTGAATCCAAACCAGGAGATTCTCCCAGGTCTCCCACGCAGGTGCAGAGATTCAATGACTTTGGTCATCTTCCACTGCCTTCCCAGGCCATAGCAGAGAGCTGGGTCAGAAGTGGAGCAGCCGGCATTCGAACTGGCACCCATACAGAATGCCAGCACCTCAGGCAGTGGCTCCACTCCTTATGCACAGCATTGGTCCCGTAAGTAATTGATTTTAATTACACATTATCCTAAATTATACAGTTTGTAAATTATGTATTAAAGTATCAAATTTTTCATTGATAACTTTTAAGCATCTCAATTTTTTTTTTTTACTAATAGAGCAGGATGTCTATGTAGAACAAAGGATGTCTTTGTATGCATGATGTTATGCAAGTGCATATTAGTACTCTTTATGAGAGGTTACTGTTATGATGCTTAAAGGAATTATTGAAGATCAGAAGCAGATACAGTAAAAGTTACTCTTGAAAAAGAAAGGTCAAAGATGTGATAATTTATATCATACTATGAATTTGATCACTATGGATTTTTTTTATTTCACCAATATATCTCCTTTGCAACATTCTCATTAGAACATGTACAATGCTTGGCCATGCACCCAGAAAAAGTTGTCTTTCCTTTAAGTTATGTTCAAATTTCATAGTTTATAGCATACTTATTGAAGTTCTGCTTTGATGCTTACTTAAAACAAAAATGTTTGCCTGTTTTATGAAACTATGTATGCTAATTATTTATTGAAACAATGAATAATCACATTTTAAAAATGATTTTCATATGAAACAGATGAGTGAATTTTAAAGTGTTATTAATTAGAAGTTTCAAAAAGGATATGTCTTACTAATTGTATTATTTGTAGAACATGAACGAACATAACTACGTTTGTTTCTATTGCTAGGTACCAAACTACCACAAATATAGGACCGTGAAATCATAGCAATTCTGTAGGTAAGAAGCAAATTCAGAGGCTGAATTTTCAATCAAGTCATCACAAGGTTGAAATAAAAATATTTGCTTCTTTGAGTTCTCATATGTATTATCTGGGGAAAGATCTGCTCCCAAGTTTATTGTGCTACTTGTCACATTTATTTCTGTAAAGTTTTAGTATTGAGGCTTCATGATTCTTGATGGTTATCTGTCGGGCACTCTCAGCTGTTAGAAACTCCTTGCATATTTTACCACATGATCATCTCCATCTTTAAGTCAGCAACATCAGGCTCAATCTTTTTCATGCTTCTAATCTATGATTTCCCTTCTTTCCCAGCTGAAAAAAAAATATATATCACGTTGCCAAGTTCCTGTGAGTTGTTCAGTCTGTCCAGGATTAATTCCCTACTTTAGGTCTAACTATGCCATATAACATAACCTAATCACAGAAGTACAATCCATCATCTCTACATTTCCAGATGTGATTAAACATCTGTACACCAAAAGGATGGAGCTCATAGGTGACAGCTTAGAGGGCCATCTACCAGAATGACCTTGAGAGTGCCAGAATTATGCTTTATAGTGATGATTTTAAATTCATTTATTCATCTGTGAGACAGAGTTCCATCCACTGGCTTATTCTGCAAAGGCCCAAAACTAGGGCCATGAGTAGGTAACTCCATCAAGGTATCCTCTGTGAGAAGCAGAGACCCATGTACTTGAGCAATCACCTCTGCCTCACAGGGTCTGTATTGGCAGGAACCTGGGATCAGGCACCAGATCGCAGAATGATGCATTTTAAAAGTGATCACAAATATAATATGTATGTAAAATATATCATTTTTGGACATTTTCAAAAATTTTAAATAGAGAATTTATATACACATACAAACTAATTTCACAAAGTTCGTGGGAAAATAAATTTAAAAGATGATGCAAAATTTCCATGAACTTTTTGAAGCAACATATACATACTTATAAAATATATTCTCCTTCTACTTTATGTGAGTTTTTAATCACTGGGTTGAAACTTAACAAAATAACAACAACAAAAAAGGTGAACATTTAGCCTAGTCATTTAGTCTACATGTATCTGAGTACCTGGGTTTGTTTCCTGGCTCTGACTCCTGACTCCAGCTTCCTGCTAATGAAGCAGGAAAGCAGACGTGGTGGCTCAAGTAATTGATTTCCTGCCATCCATGTGGGAGACTTGGATTCTGTTCCTTGTTTCCAAATTTAGCCCCAGCTCAGGAGTTTTCTCCCTCTGTCTATATCCCTGCCTCTTAAATGAATAAATAATTTTAAAATATAATATAGCACACATTTGTGTTGTTTTACACCTGTTTCAATGAAACAATTTAAAAACAAGAAAATAATATAGCATTTTTTATTGTTTCTACTCTGCTATATACTTGTTGTTTATTAGAGTATGTGTGATTGTAGAACTAAAGAAATTAATGATGCTGGTTGTTTAAAAACAGTCTAAATTTCATTAAAAGTTCCATTTATTCCCTGATGTAATAGGCCCTCAGTCCAATTGAGCCCACAGTGTAGATTTGGGTCAAAGTCTCCACCAGTCCAGCAGGAAACTCCAGATGAATACTGGCCATTTAAGAACTGCTGTGTTGGATATCCATGTCTAGGACTTTAGAACACCACCATAGTCTGTCAGGCGCTGAGGGCCACAAGCCCAGAAAAGGACAACTTAGCCTCAAAAGCTGAGACTGACGTTTTAGTCAAAAGCTGAAGATCGTCAGCTAAACAACACTCCTTGACAAAGATTCTGGTGAGGTCATCTTGATATGTGCCATATTTAAAGAACAAAGGATTTAACTTCATTTTGCAATGGAAGGGCTATTTCCATAGAAAGGCAGGAAAATATTATATCGGTTAAAATAGTGGCATGATTGTGAAAGAGCTTATGATCTTACATCTGATTGATAAGCAGATCTTCCGCCTGATTTTTATAGTTTTTCTACTATGTCTCAATAAACACGTGGATTAGGATCAGCAGGAATGCACAACTGAAGTACTGGGAAGGTAAGAGGCAATGATTTCCCATGATGTACTGCAAAAGAAGAGGTCCTGAATATGAAGTAAAAGACATGTAAATCAATAAGAGAAAGCAGGAGAAATAAGGGAAATACTGAATAAATATGCACTTAATGGATATCAGTGAAGAACATAAGGAAATCAGAGATACAGAGGTGTGATTGGCTAATAGGAGAGTTGGAGGCAAAAATCGCATCTTATTAAGAATTAGAAGATAATCCAGACTGTCCTTGGGAATCTGAAACAAAGTAGTTTTTATAGACCTACCGAGCATGTACAGACATTTCGGAACTTTTGGGTAAGAAGAGGGTTGTGCAAGTAGTGTGAAACACTGGGTCTGACATAATGTAATCACCTGTTTACATACCCATTACTTTCTTTACCAGTCTCAAAAGCCCAAGAGAGTCATGACAGATCTCAGCTATATCATTATTGCTACCTACACATGGATGCCTCATGTTTGTTTAAAGGAAATTTGTAGATAAAGTAGTTCTGAAATTCTGTGAGTTGCTCTGATCTTTATTCATTCAGGTTTTACCTTGAACTTAATTTTATCTGTAGAAGAAAATTTTCTCCAGTTCAATTACTTTCTGAAAATGACTAGAGAGACCCAGAATCCCTTAAACAATATTAGGAAGAAAAGAAAGACTTGGAAAATCAATGGTTTAAAGTAATTGTGAAGTAACAAACTTTAGGTGGGGCTAATGTCTTCAGATATTCCTGGGTATGGTAAGTAGACAAGATGGGCAAAACTCAAGAAGCAGGAAACAAAGGGGTGAGAGCTTCCCAGTGGCCTCACGCAATTTTAGAGAGGACTAAGGCATGGCTAACTAACTCATGTCTCATTGAATCAGAACTTAGTTTCAATGCTGTTGATTTCTTTTTAAAAATTATCTTATTTATTTGAAAGGCAGAGTTACAGAGAGAGAGAAAGAGAGGCAGAGACAGAGAGAGATTTTTTTTTTTCATCTGCTGTTTCATTCTCCAAATGGCCATAAGGGAACAGGGCTGGGGCAGGATGTAGCCAGGAGCTTCTTCCAGTTCTACCACATGAGTGTAGGGGCCCATACACTCAGGCCATCTTCTGCTGCTTTCCCAGGCACCCATATGGGATGTTGGCATTGCAGGTGGTGGCTTTACTACCTATGCCACAACCCTTGATATTCTAGTCTCTTATTTCTGTTTTAATTGCGAAATCAGATAGTGACAGTGAGTGTGGAGGGAATACTGATGAATAAAGTCTTTTGTGTTTTTCAAACAGAATAAATAAAATAAAAACATGGAAGAAAAACTCTCAAGTATCTTCAACCTTTAAATTTTGAGAAATAATTAGTTAAGACAAATAGAAATATTTCAAAAACTCACTATTAATCATCTTTGCACAGAAATCATCATTACTTAAAGATGTGCTAGTGAAGTGAATATTCAGTCACGATAAAAGGGAAATGGAATTAATTCATGTTCTATCAGATACTTGGAGAACCAGGGATCCTATATTGCAAAAAATAGAGTGCTTAACACCCATGATAAGAAGAAAGGACATCTGGGGAGTACACGTAGCTGATACTGAGAGAGAGAATGAAAGACAGGCAAAATCAGCCTATTCACTGACACAACGGAAGTGGCTTTCCAAATGAAAAATTGGAAGATAATCTATTTCTCTTTTAATTGTTTATATTTGAGAAAATTGTCACTTCTCAGTCCTTAAGGAAAGAGTACATGACTACCACAGTCTAATAAATCAAAACGAGTTATACCAGTAAACACAAAATTCCAAGGAAAGAAGAATCTAATAAAAAAGCCCAAATCATACATTTTCACAATCATTAGAGACCTCAAAAAGTAAAGTATTAAAGCAAAAATAGAAAAGTTGAATTTTACAGAGAAGGCAAAGGTAAAACCAAGTTATAAAGAAATTTTAAGAAAGCAGAGGTAATAGAAATTATATGTGTGGTAAATAAAACAATAGCCTCTGAAAGATGTCCATGACTTAAAATCCAGTGTTTACATTAAGTGCATAGTAGTCATGTTTGCCTACATATCTAACTGCTTAATTCCAGGTAAATTCAAGTGGTGGGCATATGAGATAAGGAATCCAGGTTGTGAAAGGTTTTCTGTAAGATTCCAAGACAGCATTTGAACTTAGGTAAATGTATATCCAGGCTTTTCACTTTGCTGCCTTATTGCTTTTACTTGAATATGCAGACCCAGTAAAGGCATTCAAATGATAGGATTATCTGAAGTTACATAAGTCCCAGCAATGTATGATTTACCTGTAGTCAGAATAAAGTGGCTCTTTCAGGAAATATACACTCTGAAACTTGAAAATCTTGTTTGACATAGAAGATTAGGTCCATGTCTGTTTTCGTAAAGGTTAGCTCCTTTCATTTCAATAGTCTTAAAATAATCCCAAATTTCAAATGCTAAAAGAAAAATAACTTGAAACTTTCCAATATAATACTCTGTCTTTATCATACTGGTAAAAGAGAGTTAAATTAATTTTCCTAGGTCAAATCAAACACTACAATAAGTCTGTAAATTATTACTTATAGTACCCTTTGGTTATCTCCTAATTTTGTGGTATCTGGATACTGGGATCTATCAAATGTTAGATCTCCGGAAAGTACTTACACTGAGAGGTTGTAAGGAATGGTGAAACACAAATGACATTATCCTCCTGCATTTTCCTTCCAAAAGACCTTGGAGTACAAATCTGTCACTGCAACTCTAAAACTATACATGCAATGCATGCTCATTAAGAAGTTCAGAAAGTTCAGAAAGAGGAACCAATTAATGATACTTCTGTAGTGACATGGAGTGGCATCTTTTTTTCTTTAAAAAAGATATTGTCTCTTCTACAAACTGTTGAGGTTAAGCTCAGTTATCTCCAAAAACTCTTTGATATCAAAAATATCTTTGTAACGTGGGCCACAAAAAACAGAGAATATTAAAGCCTCTAAAGTACAGATTACCTCTTATCTAACAGACTGGGGCAAAATCACAATGTTCAGCTGTACTGAAATATCCTAAGCATGGCAAAACAGATGTGTCGGAATGAATGGTTCACCATGAAGTAAATCACCTCTCTGAAATGCACAGTTTCCACATTACTAAATATTTATGACTCTACTATTTACATACTAGAACTGTTTATATCTAATATGATTGGCCCCTTTCTCTGCCTACCTTGAAAAGCTAAACTCCTTGTTTTGGAATGGTGGAATCAAATATGAAGTGAGAAAGTGACTATTTTCCAGTCTGTCTGTTTCCATTAACAGCTATCTTTTACATGCTTTTGAGAAATCATGTACATAAGTGCTTTTAGTACATATTAAGCTAATTTATTCCATTAATATTATAATGATTTTATAATTGAAATATAGTCAAGTAGGGTGGCTTGGTTTACAGACATTACTTTTTAGGAATGATTGCCAATTATTTGCCTTCTGAGTTCTTCATGATAAGATGTTATTTGAATTAACACATAAATATAAATGAAGCATACATTTTTATAACATTTCCTTAGAAATTCTCTGATCTTGAAGTGTCACAATATAAAAGAGGATCTTATAGAGGAACATGCCAATTCTCTGAAATTGCATAATATTGAAAATAATGATTACAATAAAACATATGGCGATGGAAACAGTTGTGTGATACCATTTCTGAAGTATGTTAGACACATATGTGGACAGGACTATGTAATGTAGGGGAGAAGAATTTGGACTACAGAAGAAAAGGAGTAATGGATAGTTTTGGCTTTTCAACCATGAGACCAAAATATGAAGGCTAGATATGCATTTTCCTTTAACCATCTCTGTATTTGAAGGAGAATGGTTGAAAAACAACGCAGACACTGACATCTAATATCCTTATTTTCTATTTATTTAAAATCATCTGGATTATTTTCCTGAGAATCCCTACTTTCCTTCTCTACTGTTTGTTGGAGGAACAAGTCGTGATGATTAATTTTGTGTGGCAACCTGACTGAGCCAGAGTGCACAGATATTTGGTTCAACATCATTTCTGGGTGTAAATGTAAAGATATTGCTGGATGAGATTATCATTTGAATTGGTAGACAGAAAAGAAGATTGCCTTCTCCAGTGAGACTGAGCCTGGATCTAATCCACTGAAGTTCTGAATTGAAAAAAAAAAAAAAGACTGAGAAAGAAAGAATTCTTTCTCTCTGCCTGATTGTCTTTGAGTTGGAGCATCAATCTTCTGTCTGTGTATCTGGACTCAGACTGGAACTTAAATCATTGGCTCCTTTGGTTCCCAGGCCCTTGGATTCAGACAAACATTATACCATTGGCTACCTTGGGTCTGAATTTGCCTGCATCCAAAATCATGCCAACAAATTTCTTACAATAAATCTTTTTAGATAGACAGGTAGAGATTCATTCTCTCTCTCTCTTTCAGCTCTATTCCTCTGGACAACTTCACCTAATACATTGAACCTAATGGTTCAATGAATACCCATGTACCCTACTTTGCAGAGACTTTGCAGTACAGTCATATAATGTTGACTTACATGGACCAATTAATTTAAGTGCACTGATTGTTTCACATGGAAAATTTAAAATTCATTTCATGGTTGGATATGAGTCTTTTTCTTTTTCATAGCAATTGGATAAGAATGTACAAAAAGGCCATGTAGTCCTCAGTCCTTCAGAAATTATAACAAGTAAAATCCCCCTGTCAACCTGTATTGGCCATATAGTGTTAGGCATAAACTTCTATGATGATAGTCACAAAAACTGTGAGAACTCTTCTCATTGTAGAGTAGCCTATTTGACTGCTGCATTCCTGGTGTGCTCATGTTTTAACAATAATACATTATTTGCTATATTTTGTTATTGTTTATTTTATAATAAATGAGGCAGGTATAATGGTGTTGTAAGTGTTGAAGATGTAAAACAATGAAAATGAGTTCAAATATTAAGAAACATGCTAAAAGTGATAGAGCTGGGCCTCAAACTCAAGTCTGTCTTTGTAGTTGGCCATAATCCCTCTTGTTGGTTGTTTTTGTTATTGATCCTGGTTTGACTTTACAGCAGGAGAGAGTTGGGTGGTTGAGTATATTTTTCTCTGCCATTGATCTGGTGGGGTGTAGGCAGTAGTTTTGTTGCTGTTATTGAAGTTTGAGTGATAAAAAATAGTTACAGTAATTTGGTCCTCAAGATAGAATGTTAGAAAATCATGACGATATTGAACAGAATCCTTTGTAATATCATCATGAATAAAGTGGATAAATGTAAACTTGAAAAATGGCCACTAAGATGTATACCCTTTTCCAATATAGTAGAGCAATATAAACTGAAGAAAAGTAATTAAATGTAAATATTTTTACCAAAAACATGTACCCCAAAATTATTTATTGACATCTATCTGGTGAAATTCATGAGTTTTAGTGTCAACCAGAGTAGGTCTAGGAAATGTGATGACTTATTTATGCATCAACACTTTTGTTTGCACCATGAAAAATCACGACTATATCATCTATTGATTGTGATGATTTAATAGGATATCATAGGCAAATTACTCAGCCTGATAGATTTGGGATAAAAAGGAGAAGCAAAAGAAAAAATGGAGGAGGTGAATTGCCTAGAGAGAGGTGGGGAAGACTCTTCCATTGGGTTACAAGAGAATCATGAAAATATCGTGTAAAATATCTTGTAAATTCTGCTTGAAATTAAAGATAAGCAAGGTACATTAGGCCGGCACCGCGGCTCAATAGGATAATCCTCCACCTTGCGGCGCCGGCACAGCGGGTTCTAGTCCCGGTCGGGGCTCCGGATTCTGTCCCGGTTGCCCCTCTTCCAGGCCAGCTCTCTGCTGTGGCCAGGGAGTGCAGTGGAGGATGGCCCAAGTACTTGGGCTCTGCGCCCCATAGGAGACCAGGATAAGTACCTGGCTCCTGCCATTGGATCAGCGCGGGACCGCGGCGGACATTGGAGGGTGAACCAACGGCAAAGGAAGACCTTTCTCTCTCTCTCTCTCTCTCTCTCTCACTGTCCACTGTGAAAAAAAAAAAAAAAAAGGTACATTACACTTTTAAAATCTGTTGTGAAGAAGAAATAAGAAAAGTTTCATTTTAAACTAAGAAGAAGTTTCAAGAAGGGACCAAACTCACACTTTCAAAATATAAGCGGCATGTAGGGAGAAGTTGATAACACCAGTAGGCCAAAAATTTAA
Organism: Oryctolagus cuniculus; assembly: GCF_051225735.1. NCBI lineage: Eukaryota > Metazoa > Chordata > Mammalia > Lagomorpha > Leporidae > Oryctolagus > Oryctolagus cuniculus. The sequence goes on from NC_142880.1 coordinate 48,577,026, forward strand.
GGAATATTTTTAATGCTAATTCAGAGGTAGTATTTCTTTTCTTTTCTTTTTTTTTTTTTTTTAACAGGCAGAGTTAGATAGTGAGAGAGAAAGACAGAGAGAAAAGGTCTTCATCCCATTGGTTCACCCCTAAATGGCCACTATGGCCGGAGTGCTGCGCCGATCTGAAGCCAGGAGCCAGATGCTTTCTCTCGTTCTCCCATGCAGGTGCAAGGCCCAAGGACTTGGGCCATCCTCCACTGCCTTTCCGGGCTACAGCAGAGAGCTGGACTGGAAGAGGAGCAACTTGGACAGAACCGGCACCCCAACCGGGACTAGAACTTGGGGTGCTAGCACCGCAGGCAGAGGATTAGCCTAGTGAGCCACAGTGCCAGCCCAGAGGTAATATTTCTTAAATGTTCCAGTAATCAAGTGGAATCCCAAGAATGAGTCATCTTGAAATGTGTCTCTCTGAGTGATAAGTTCCTCCTGAGAGACCAGTGCAAGTAATTGTTATCCTGCCCTGTTGTGAGACCACAGAAGGAGATCAGTATCCCTGGGATTCTGGGACTGTTGATTTTTTTAAAAGATTTCTCAAATTGTGAGTAATGTTATAGATTCATCAATCATTAATTCAGTGCCTACCATTTGTGAGGAAATACGAGCCAATGCTATATGTTATTCATACATGAGTAGTTAAAATATGTTGTTTTTAATTAACAGTGTAAGCTATGGGAAATTACATAGTTTATGGATGAACATGCCACTATATGGGAAGTTGGTGTATGAACACTAGCCATATGATTTTAGAGACTGAGCTTTCAAATTGATTCATTTCTCTACTGTAAAAGTATATGAACATTTCAGTGTTTATTATAATGGCTTGTATGTTGCGAAATGTCAACATGCAATGATATCACATTGCATAATGGAGTGAGTCATCACAATGTGATATATCAAAAAGACAAAATACAAACTTCCAATTTAGTGGAGCTTATTTCTTGCTATCATATTTGCCATTCTTTTCATCTCTCTGAAATCTAAAACTGACAACTTGATTTAAAAATCAGACCTAGAATTTAGGATATTTAATGTTGTAAAAGTTATTTGTTGTGTCTCATAGATTGCTTACATCTCATACCACACTTATCTCATCTAATTAAATGACTCAGAAATATAAAATTTGCTTTTAGAAATGAATAAACTAAGAGCTGGCAATGTGGTACACTGCTTGTTCCACAAGCATCCCAAATTAGAATGCTGATGGGAGTTCCAGTAGCTCCACTTCTGATACAGCTCCTTGCCAATGTGACTGGGAAGGCAGTGGAGGATGGTTAAAATATTTAGCCTACTGCCAACCACATGGGGAACCTGGAGGGAGTTATTGGCTCCTGGCTTCAGTTTGGCGTTGATATGGCTGCTGGGGGTATGTGGGGACTACTTTAAATGGAAGATCTCTCTCTCTCATTCTGTGTGTGTGTCCTTCTTTGTCTCTGCCTTTCAAATAAATAAATCTTAACAATAGGAAAAGACTACACATTGCAAAAAGTGATTTTCTTTCCCCTAAGGGAAGAAAAAACTCTTCAACCTGCATAGTTTATGTGATGAAACAATGTAAGTTATATACAAATCGAATAGAAGAGTGTGAGAGTGATGGTTATGTATTTCCAATGATGATTTAGGTAGCTTTGTACCATCTAAATGTACTTTAAAAATTTTGGAGAAATCTATTGTTTTGTTTTAAACAGCACATCTTTCTAAACCACTGGTATAATGTTGTCAGGTCCTCCAGATAAGTCAGCTTTAACAATGCCAGTACTTTAAACATTTTGTAGATGAAAAGAAGCAGAATAATAATTCTGCTGAATATAAATAAGCAAGCACTGTAACACTTGGTAACATATCATTCATATTTATAACTGTATATTATACAACTGTAATACCATATAACTTTGCTATTTAAACAGCAAAAAACATACTATGCTTCATGGAAATAACACTTGAAGATGTCCATAAATATCTAGGGTGGACATTTATGAACATAGATATCATCGGCATTTACCTGTGGGTGAAGCTATGAGCAATGTTAGCCAAAGTTCAGGCACATAATCTGTCCTCATACTTCCCTATTCTCAAGGAAAATGATGTTTCCTGCAGTTGAGATTTAAGTGCAATATCTTGGTAATATTGATAATTATAACTTGAAATCAAACTAAAAAAGGCAGTTATTTTCTACATAAATATTCTAATATCTATTGTGCTTAAACAATAAATTCTGAAAATCTCTAGGCAATATACTGATTTTTATATTTTGTATTTGGTACATTCACTAAAGACTTTCCAATGAAAGTTTTATAATAGGTCAAGAGATCACAAGAAATTATCATGAGATTGAGATTTCTAATTTGTGCGGCAATCATGGAAAATGACATATGGCTTGATGTTCATTATCTGAAATGCTTGGATTTTAATTATTTTTTAAAATTTTAAAACATTTACATATATATAATGAGTTATCTTAGGCATGGGACCCATATCTAATCATAAAATTCATTTATGTCCTAACAACACCTTATACACATAATCCAAAGGTAATTTTACACAATTAAAAAAATCTGCATGAAACACTGTGTTTACACAAGAACAGGTGTGAAATTTTCTAATTGTGGTTTTATGTTGAGGCTTAAAATACTTTGGGAAGATTGAGAGAGAGAGAGAGACAGAAAGAGTTATTAAAACAATAACTCCTCTTCCTCCTGTTGATGTGGCTTCATGAGAGCACAGAGCTTGGAGATCAGAATAGGGTTATATTTATACCACCATCTACCTGGTCTGCGTATAATATTAAATTACAGCATAGAAGTTTTAAATGAATGAAGATAATTTGAAAACAATGTCTCCATAGTGATAATATGATAGGTAGAGCAGTTTCTTGATATCTTGGGGAGGGGATATATTCTGAGACTCTTAATGTATTCCTGGATGTGTGGATACTACCAAACTCTGTGTAAGTCACATATTGTTTTTATGGCAGATTTTAACAACCTCAGCACACAATTTTTTCTTCTTTCCTTATTAAGTCAAAAATTTTAAGTTTTTTACTAAAAAAGGCACTTTACTGATTCTCTTTTGCATACTGAGTGGCTCACATCACAACTCTTATGGCTGGAAGCTATTATTATGTAAGACAAAAGATACTTGAACACAAGCACAGTAATATTACTACAGTCAATATGATAAACAAGATGGCTAAAGTAAGTAAACAGGGGTAGCATATACTGCTGGATATGTTAGACAAAGGGATGCTTTGTGTCCTAAGCTAGACGAAGTGGAATGTTTTGGGACTTTATTACACTACTCAAATTAAACACATTTTAAAATGTATGGGGGCTGGCACTGTGGTGTAGTGGATAAAGCCGCCACCTGCTATGCTGGCATCCCATATGGGTGCCTGTTCAAGTCCCGGTGGCTCCACTTCCAATCCAGCTCTCTGCTGTGGCCTGGGAAAGAAAGCCCTTGGGCCCCTGCACCCATGTGGAAGACCTGGAAGAAGCTCCTGGCTTGTAGCTTCAGATCTGTGCAGCTCCAGCCCTTGTGGCCAATTAGTGAGAGAACCAGCGGATGGAAGACTTCTCTCTCTCTGCTTCTTCTTCTCTCTGTGTGTAACTCTTTCAACTAAATAAATAAATCTTAAGAAAGGAAGGAAGGAAGGAAGGAAGGAAGGAAGGAAGGAAGGAAGGAAGGAAGGAAGGAAGGAAGGAAGGAAGGAAAAAAAGAAAATTTATGGATTAATTATAGAATTTTTCACTTAATGTTTTTGGTTCACCATTGAACACAGAGAACTGAAACTGAAGGAGTCCTACTGTAGCTGTGTCCTCATAAAAGTGTTGAAAACCCCACTACCCAAAAAAAATTGAACCTGAATTGTAGTCTTTTGAATTCCAAGTCCTGGTAATGGGAATGCAAACAATACAGTTTTAAAAGAGGATTTAAAATGGCACTGGATTTATTTCCTTCCTCTGATTCAAGTTAATAAAAGGAAAATATTTTAAATCACGATTTAACTTTGATATCGCTATGCTTTATTCAATTTCCTAAAATTATATTTATGGAAGTTCTAAAAAGCAGAATTATAATTGGGATCAGAAAGTCAGAGCCTGTTTTTCTCCTGAAGTTATTTCATCTTTGTTATCCACATGTGAAAGCATATCTCCTCCAATGATGCCAGATATGCGCAAATGTCAGATAGCAAAGTAGAGGATGACATACCGATTCAATCTCTATTAACATGAAGCAGTAGTAGTTAATAACTTGGTGAATTCATATCTGTTGACTTAGTTTTAAACAGGTGGTGTTCATAACCAAAGATTCTATCTCATTGTTTTCAGGAAAAAATAAATACTGAGTACCTATTACACGTAAACCAATATTCTAGGTGGAATGGGGATGCACAAGTGATGAAGGCATGATCCAGGTCCTTATGGATGTTTGACATTTAGGAGAGAATTACTTGCAATTACTATAGGAATAAAATAGGTTATTTAGAGAGGGCTCTGTATTAAGATGTGTTCTCTGAATGCTTATAGCAGGCTTGAAAAAGGTAGGTATATATTTCCACTATCTGTAGATATTCTAAGTATGATTAGGCTATTACTCACTTCTTAATCATGCATTTAATTCTCTTATGCTAATTTTCTGAGATAGAAATGAGATTAATTTATCCAAAGTGAAATAAACCATTTCAGCATTTGCATTCATTAACTCACTCTTTTTAAAAGATACAAAAAGTCTGCTGATACTACGTTATGGTGAAAATGGTAAGTTACTTCTGCCTTAAAAGTTCTCATGTGGCCAGAGCTCTGGCATAGCAGGTTAAGCCACTGTTTGCTGTGCCAGCATCCCATATAGGCACAGGTATGAGTCCCAGCTTCTCCATTTCTGACCCAGATCCCTGCTAATGAGCTGGAAAAGCAGCATAAAATGGTTCAAGTGCATGAGCCCCTGCACCTATGTGGGAGACTTGGAAGAAGCTCCCAGCTCTTGGTTTCAACCTGGCCTAGTTCCAGCTGTTGTGGCCATTTGGGGAGTGAACCAGAAGATGGAAGACCCCTCTGTCTCTCCTCTCTCTCTCTCTCTGTAACTCTGCCTTTCGAATAAATAAAACAAATCTTTAAAAAATTCCCATGATTGAATTAGGAGAATAACTTAGATGGAGTTATGTCTCTATACCTGCTCCTAAACGCCATGTAACATCTTTTCCTTTCTTATATATATTTATTGCAGAAAGCCAGGGTAATGGGATCAAAATTTTTTTGTGAAAATTTCTGAAAATGCCTGAATACATCTCATCTTGACAATTTAAATGTTAAGGTGAGGCCGGCGCCGTGGCTCACTAGGCTAATCCCCCGCCTTGCGGCGCCGGCACACCGGGTTCTAGTCCCGGTCGGGGCGTCGGTTTCTGTCCCAGTTGCCCCTCTTCCAGGCCAGCTCTCTGCTGTGGCCAGGGAGTGCAGTGGAGGATGGCCCAAGTACTTGGGCCCTGCACCCCATGGGAGACCAGGAGAAGCACCTGGCTCCTGCCTTCGGATCAGCGCGGTTCGCCGGCCGCAGCGCGCCAGCCGCGGCGGCCATTGGAGGGTGAACCAACGGCAAAAGGAAGACCTTTCTCTCTGTCTCTCTCTCACTGTCCACTCTGCCTGTCAAAAAATAAAATAAAATAAAATAAAATAAAATAAAATAAAAAAATGTTAAGGTGAATAAATTTACCTAGACATTTATTTTTGCAAAAGAAATTGTCATGTATGATACAAACTTCATGATTACCTTTTGCTTGTCTTATAGTCATTGCTATTTCTTTTTTCCCTCTCTCCCTTCCTTCTTTTCATCCATCTATCTTTTATTCTGCTAAATAAATATCTGATGAATACATATTTCTGATATTCCATAAAAGTTAGGTGTAGCTATGAGACAAATTCCTGGACAATGGTTTTTAAATAGAAGTAATAAATGCTATATGTGACCCAGGTTCTGTGTGAGAGAATGTGGTGTCTCTTCGTTAATAATTCTTCTCTAGCTTGGGTAGAAGGAATACAATATAGGCAACTATTTTTGACCTATAACTCTGAGTTCCTTAGTCCAAGAGTAAATGCTGTGTGTTTTGAATGTAAACCTGCAACCAAGGGTGCAGCCTGGAGCACCATATCATCTCTTCTCTGAGGAACTCTGTTATTTTTTTTTATGAAAGGATATTTTCTAATTATTGTTTTGTGTTATGCTAAGTACGGACTTGTTAATAATATAAGCTGTTTGTTTACTTATGAAAAAGCAGGAATCTGGGAAAATAATTTTACACTATACAATTATCTTTGGTTTAAGGCAATAAAGCCCCTTAGTGCTGGGGAAGCAGATCAATGATGAACCAAACTCTCAATGGCTGTGGATACTTCTGCTCACTGATTCAGTGATTGGTCTGAAAATGTTGTCTGATGCATTAGATTCATCAAGCAAGGTGCTTATCAATAGTAAATGTGAATTGTGGACATTTGGTGTCATCTAAAGTACTTCTAGGTTCTCTAGGTCAACATATATAAGATAATACTCATTTTTTTTAGATAAAGAGACTAATATATTTTAAGTTGCAAAATAATATTGACAGGTGATCTTTAATTTGCTGAATCTTTTCTCTACCAGGCCATCACGATGATCATTATTAACATATTGTGTTATTTATTTATTGCAGAGTTAGACAGTGAGAGAGAGAGAAAGAGAGAGAGAGAAAGGCCTTCCTTCCATTGGTTCACTCCCCAAATGGTTGCAACGCCCGGAGCTACGCCGATCCAAAGCCAAGAGCAAGGTGCTTCTTCCTCCCTCCCATGCAGCTGCAGGGGGCCAAGCACTTGGGCCATCTTCTACTGCTTTCCCAGGCCATGGCAGAGAGCTGGATCAGAGGAGGAGCAACCAGGACCAAGACTGGTGCCCAAATGGGATGCTGGCGCCACAGGCGGAGGATTAACCTATTGTGCTATGGTGCTGCCCCCCCATTTTATATAATTATTATACTAGCCTGCATAAATGATTTTACCCATTTAAAAAATAATATGTGCTGCAATTTGTTCAGAGTATCAAAACTTAAAAAGAACTTAAGTGGTTACTTGGGAAGTAGTAAAAATTTAACGATAAGGAAATCAATATATGTAAAATGGTAATGTGTCAAATAAGGTAATGATGAAAAATTGATTTTTGGGTTTCATAATTATGTTATTTAATTTTATAATATTTAATTAATTTAATTATGATTTTAATTAATTTTAATTTATAATAATTATGTGACAGAGGACCTGATTGGTGCTAGCTCAAAAAGAGATAGGATTTAAAGCCCAGAGAACAGTGAGAAACAACTCTTTCAAGGAATTTTGCTGTAAGGAAGAGTTGGGGGTAAATGGAGAAGATGGTGGTGCAGTTTTTGGAAACAAGACAAGAGTCTTGAAAGATTTGTCAGAACGTTTTTAGGTTAATAAAAATAATATACTAGAGAGAAAAAAGCAAAAGCAAGAGAGATTTGAGTGGCAGGGGCTAGAATTAGATATAATTGGGATAAAACAATGAAACAAAAAATTGAAGATACTTTTTGTGTGAATATATATTTAATATAGTTGATTTTGTAGTAAATAAAATGGTAAATAAATTACTGAAGGATAATACATGCAAATCATTATTTGAATTTTAAAGTACTTTAGCAGCACTTTTATTATTAAATTAAAGAATAGATAATGTCATCACCAAGTGATAGGGAATCTTTGAAAAGATGAGAGGAATATTGTGCTTTTAAATTGTGTATTTAACTGGAACACATGTTGGAAACAAAGGTTTGCAATCTTATTAACCCAAATCTGAACAATCTAAACTAGAACTGTAGTATTCAAGTGAACAAATGTTTGCCTTCAGATAATCTATCGTGAATGTTTGAAAAGTGCAATCTCTTCAAACTGATTTTGAATCTGTTACTCAATCTAGAAAAGCAATTAGGAAGCAGAGTATTAGAAAGTACCACTCAGAAAATAAATATTTACTGTCAGCCTTACAGATGTGAGAAGTCCTATTTCCACATGACGGTCTAATTGGATTTAAACTGCTTCCTAAGTAATTTACTAAATCTCTGATACACTGTGAACAAATTGTAGCCTTGAAAATCATGAAATGCAGGTTGGTACAATAATTATCTAAAATTAAGACTGTTTAGTGAGATTTTGATTTAGGGTTCCTTTCAGAATTTAATAATTTCAAAAAATATATTTCAGCACCATACACAGCAAGAGTTTATAGTTAACACTCTTATAGTAAAAGGAATTCCATATCATTTTCAATCTTTATTGATGAATTCTTAAGTTTCATAGAATTTGTAAAGTACAACCCTTATGTAAGACAGTATGGAGATTCCCAAGAAGTCTGGAAATATGACCCACCCATCCCACTGCTGAGAATTTACCCAAAGGAAATGAAATCAGTGTATGAAAGGGTTATCTGTATCCCTATTTTCACAGTAGCTCAACTCACAATAGGTGATATAGAATCAGCCTAGATGTCCATCAACTGATGACTGGATAAAGAAATCACAGCTTACACTCACACACACACACACACACACACACACACAATGGAATTAGGCCATAAAAAATGAAGTCCTTTATTTTGCAACCAAATGGATACAACTGGAGATGATTATGATTAGTGAAGTAAGCCAGTCCCCAAAAACAAAATGTTATATGTTTCCCCTGATTTGTGGTAACCAATAAGCAGAGTATAAAAAAGTAATGTATATGAGCGAAAATGACATTTTGAGATTTGATTATTGCTTTATAGCTCTTGTCTAAACTCTGGACGGACCAGAGTTTTTTAGTGGAGGGTGAAACTTGTGATTTTTAAAGAAAATTGAAATTATGTCATTGTAAAAATTACAAGAAAAATCTAAGAAGGAAAAGGGAGTGTAGGAATTATAAAGGAAGAGTACAGTGGAAAGCATCATTGTTTTAAAACTATATGAAATAAAAATGTTATTGCAAAAGTTAAAGAAGAGAGGAAGAGAATCTGAGGGAAGGAGGAGGGGAGGCAAGTATGCTTATCTTAGAATTGTTATCTATGAAATAAATGAACTTTGTCCTCTTTATTTAATAAAAAAGAATTCCATATCCTTTAATGATGTCTAATCATGATTGATAAATTCTTAAGTTTCAGGGAATTTATAACTAATTTTTAAAAGTAGACTGAAACATGGCTGTGATAAAAATGGACAATATTTTAAAACTATATTATTTTTATTGTTTGGATTTATATGGTTTTCAGTACATTAGTTGTAGAAGAAAGAACCAGTCAAATGAATAATGCTTTCTTTCCTGATGCACTCAAAGATTTTGTACATACAGCATGTCATAAAATAGGCTGAGAACCGCGGTTTCAAAAAATGTCCAATTTTTGGAAAAAAATTTGTGGTATTATGATACTGAGAAGATGAACACTATCCTTTATGTGTTAGTGATCTATTCTCTCTCTCTCTCTCTCTTTTCTTTTTTTTTTTTTTTTTTTTTTTGACAGACAGAGTGGACAGTGAGAAAGAGAGACAGAGAGAAAGGTCTTCCTTTGCCGTTGGTTCACCCTCCAATGGCCGCCCTGGCCGGCGTGCTGCAGCTGGCGCACCGTGCTGGTGAACTGTTCTTTTATTAGAAATTTGCTAGTGTTATTTAGATTCAAAAAATGCTAGCAGCATAGGTATTGCTGCACTAACTTATCAGGTATAAACAGTTTCATAAAGTATTTTCTTAACTAAGTTGACAATAACTCCTAGGAAGTAATTAAATATTTTAATCACAGTCTGATTTACCTTCTAGAGAGAGTTCCTGGCTAATAACATCTTATCAATTGATAATGAACATGTTGAATCACAAATTCCACATATATTTCATATATTCTGATGCAATCTATAAGAAATTGTATCTGGGAGGCCATGCTGTGGCAAAGAGGTTAAGCCTCTAGCCTGTGGTGCGAGCAGCCCATATGGGCCCCGGTTTCAGTCCAAGCTGCTCCACTTCCAATCCACCTCCCTGCTAATAGCCAAGGAAAGCAGTGGAAGATGGCCCAAGTCCTTTGGCCCCTCCACCCACCTGGGAGAAGTGGAAGAAGCTCCAGGCTCCTGACTTTGAATTGTCCCAGCTCCAGCTGTTGAGGCCACTTGGAGACTGAATCAGTGGATGGAAGACTTTCTTTCTCTCCCTCTTTCTGTCTCTGTAAAACTGCCTCTCAAATCAATAAATAAATCTTTAAAAAAAAGAGAGAGAGAAATTATATTTGGGACTGGAGTTGTAGCGTGATGGGTTAAAACATTGCCTGCAATACCAGCATCCCATCCCATATGGGTGCTGGTTCAAGTCCTGGCTGCTCCACTTCCAATTTAGTTCCCTATCAATATACCTCGGAATGCAGCAAAAGATGTCCAAAGTCCTTGGGTCACTGCACCCATGTGGGAGGCCCGGATGAAGCTCCTGGCTCCTGGTTGTGGCTTTTTGGGGAGTGAACCAGCAGATGGAAGATCTCTCTCTTTTTCTGTCACTCTCCTCTCACTGTAACTCTTACTTTCAAATAATAAATAAATAAATATTTTAAAAAGAAAGAAATATTTCCTGACTCGTTATCAGAAAATAAAAACTTCCTCTATTTTAATGTTGTATTTTTTGTAGCTAGGAAATCCTTTATTACAGTTGTTTTTATTTAGCTTCTTCTTTTTCCTATTCCTTTTAATAGAACATGGGTATCAATAGGACAAAATTTCAAAGCACAGTTTGCTACCAAATGATATATTCTCTGAAAATCTGGAGTTTTTGAAGCAATCAATTTAAAGAAAATGTTATCCCAGGACTGCGTTCTGTTGCAGCAGCTTAAGCTGCCGCCTGTGATACTGGTGACACCTATGGGTGCCAGTTTGATCCCCAGCTGCACCATATCTGATCCAGCTCCCTAATAATGTACATAGGAAAGCAGCAGAAGCTCCTGCCACCCACATGGGCGACCTGGATGTGGTTCCAGGTTTATGAATTCAGACTAGCCCAGCTCTAGTCATTGCAGCCGTGAAGGCGTGAAGCAGCAGATAGAGGTATCTCCCCCACACCCCAGCAACTCTGCCTTTCAAATAAATAAATAAATCTGAAAAACATGCCCAAATGGTTTATTTACTTATAGTATAAAACACTGAAAGCACTTGTTTCATTCTGTTTCTATGTTATTTATTTCTACCGTAGCTGTAGTGTAAGTTGATAATCAACTGACACATTTACTAAGTGAAAAATACCACATTGGAAGCCAAAAATTAAATTAAATTAAGTTAAATTAATAGATATACCTAGAAAGGCAGTCAGAAAACATCCTAGTCAGGAAAGTTCCTGAGGAGTATGCTGGAACTCAGTGCATCAGAACTCTATTTTTTTAATATTTATTTTTTATTTATTTGAAAGACAGAGTTACATAGAGAGAGACAAAGAGAGAGAGAGGTCTTCCGTCTGCTGGTTCACTGCCCAGATGGCTACAACAGCTGGAGCTGCGCCCATCCGAAGTCAAGAGCCAGGAGCTTCTTCCGGGTCTCCCATGTGGGTACAGGGCCCCAAGGAGTTGGGCCATCTTCCACTGCTTTCCCAGGCCATAGCAGAGAGCTGGATTGGAAGAGGAGCAGCTGGGACTAGAACTGGTGCCCACACGGGATGCCAGTACTTCAGGCCAGGGTGTCAACCTGCTGTGCCACAGCACTGGCCCCTAGAAGTCTAATGATCATTATATCATCAGAGTGCCAAAGAGGCCATAAATCAATAAGATCATCTAATGACAATCAAAATATCACATACATAAAATGATCCAAATATAAGAAATAGTTAAATATAGAAGTGTTAGAGTAATTGACAAATGTTGCTAAAGAAAAAACTGAAGACAGCAGCAACGTATTCCACATCGTCTGAAGAAGAATGAATACATATCTACTCTTTGGTTCCATGGCCACATTTTCATAGTCATAATAATAGATCTCAATGGATTTTTAGTATAGCTTTATGAACGATACTGAAACTTAATTTTGGCTTTTGGAAATAATGAATATATTATACATTTTGATATTATGGAGGGAATGTATGGCTTGCAAGCTTACAGAAACCAAAAGGTGAGAAAACTTGACTGGGTAAAAGGCATAAGTACCGATATATCCATATTATAACAGCAAGAGAGTGGATACTGTTGAAACATTAGCAATAAGAAAATGGAGTTCTGATAATCAAGGATGAAACTATAACACAAACAACAGGAAATAGTGACAACAATTAAACAGAAATGGAGAAAATGTAAAAGTGGGTATCCGCCAAATTTTCACTGATCAGAGCAAAACATCAGCACATAATGAGTAAAGTTGATTAATAAAATTATATGTACCTTTTATTTATAGATATGAACGTAATCCTTTCCCAAAACAAATAGCATATTGTTAAAATTTTCATTTCAGGGATAATTCAACTTTGGATATATGTATCTTGTAAAGGGTTTTTTTTATTATATTTTGTCTTTAAGGTACACTATTTTGGCTTTTCCAAATATATAACAGCTATTCTTTGCATGGCTCCCTTTGGCTTGTACACAATGGAACCAAACAGCTGTGACACTTAGGGCCATGCAACTTCAAGAACATGGACACTAGAACAGGAAGACAAAAAATTAGTGGCCATTTCTCCCAATTATAGACTTGTCTTTGGTTGCTGAATGGACAGCTACAATGGTTATGTGTCAGGAAAGGATAACTCTGTAGTTTATAAATATTTTATCTTTTATTTAAAAATGCAAATGGGTACATTTAGTTCTTTGGATGAGTCATTAAACATGCATTGAAGTACTGTTATAAACTTAAATGTACCAATGCAAAATATTGCCAATTATGACAAATAATAATATATTTTATATTTTATCTTTATATTTTATATATTTATCATCTAGCTAGCTAGCTATCATCCTTTTTCCCACATATAATAAGATGTTGGAAAAATGCATCACATATTATGATTTTATGCTAAGGTTCATAAGAAGGTTAAAGCTTAAAGTCGGTTCAAGTAGAATATTTGTAAATTGGCCGTCAAGTAGAATGTCGTCAGTCCATTTTAATCAAAATAACACTAAATAATTTCTGTTTCTAATGAGGTAGTCCTATTTTAAAGCTATGAATGCCATAATATACATAATCCAACATTTAACTCAGGGATGACCATGCCTATTTGTTTTTTTGTGGTAAAATTATGATGAGGAAGCAATTCTTCATGTTTGCTCTCCAGATGCCACTCTCCTGCCATCTACAGTATTGTGCCTAATTTTAACAGAGCTTCAGTCAGAAAAAGAATTCTGTAATGTTCTTTGGCTTTACCATGTTTGCTATCCATAACAGAAACATATGATCAAAGTGTCACAATGACATATATATAGTATATGTATATAGTGTGTTTATGATTAGAAGAAAGTAAAAATTATTTTTTCTTATAATAGAGAATACAACTGTCTTCAATTTTTGGAACTTAAGATATAATTTAGCTTTTAATAAAAAAAGCTTATCTCATATCCTGAAAACTCCAATCTGAAATATCCATACCTTTATATACTGAGCTCACTAATTTCCCTAAAGTAATCAAAATCTAAATAAAATATTAAACATTTCCTCTCCCTAACATGCCCCTGGTAATTCCTATTACCACTGTCTTATTCTCTATTTCTTTATATCTGGCCTTGTCTCTCCTCTCTACCCTAGATTCTACATATAAGTGAGATGATATGATGTTTTTCATTCTTCTCCAGTCTTATCTCATTTAACATAATAACCTCTAGGTCCATCATGTGGCAAATTACAAGGTTTCCTACTTTTTGTTTAACGATTTATTTTTTTGAAAAGTAGAGTGATACAGAAAGTGGGAGACCCACACAGACACACATACAGATCAATGTTGAGTGAGAAAGAGAGGGTACAATAGGGGGAGGGAGCAAGAAGAGCTGTCTTTAATGAACTGGCCCAACCCTCCAAATGCCCACAATGCCAGGACCAGGCCAGTCCACAGCCAGGAGCCAGAAACTCCATCTGGGACACCCACATGGGTGACATGAACCCAAGGATTTGTGGCATCATTTGGTGCCTTCTTAGTATGCATTATAAATACTGGAATTGAAGGAGACAGGACTCAGACCAGGTCCTTGAGAATGGGAGGCAGGCATTCCAAGTGACGGCTTAATCTGCTACACCACAACACTCACCCTCCCTTTTTTTTTTAATAATAGAGCATTATTCTATTTTGTCAGTGGATTTATGTCTAGGTTGTTTCCATGCGTGGGCTACTAAGAATAGTGCTGCTTCTGGGGCCAGCGCTGTGGCATAGTGAGTAAAACCGCTGCCTGCAGTGCTGGCATCCCATAAGGACCCCGGTTAGAGTCCTGGCTGCTCCACTTCTGATACAGCTCTCTGCTATGGCCTGGGAAAGCAGTGGAAGATGGTCCAAGTCCTTGGGCCCCTGCACCCACGTGGGAAACCTGGAGGAAGTTTCTGGTTTTGGATAGGTGCAGCTCCAGCCATTGCTGTAATCTAGGCAGTGAACCAGTGGATAGAAGGCCTCTCTATCTGCCTCTGCTTCTCTGTAACTATGACTTTCAAATAAATAAATAAATCTTTTTTTAAGAACAGTGCTGCAGAGATAGGCATTTTGCCTGGTGGTTATAATTCTAGTTAGTTCCATGTGAGAGTACCTATTTTCCATATCTTGCTATTGATTCCAGCTTTTTGCCTTGGTGTTGTTGGCATTTTGGGTAGTGAACCAGTGGAAGGGAACACATATTCTCTCTCTCTCTCCTATAAAATAAATTGATTATACAAGTTTAAAAGAATAGTACTGCAATGACCATGGCAGTGCCTTTTACAGGGTGATGATTCCACCTCCTCTGGATATAGATACAGAAAAGTGATTGCTGGATTATATGGTGGTTCTATTTTTAATTTCTTTAAGAACCTCTATACTGTTTTCCATAACTGTTGTACCAATCTACCTTTTCACCAATAACATACAACTGTTCTTTTTCCACATGCCATCCCACGCCTTGGAATTTACCCAAAGGAAATTAAATTGGCAAAAAAAAAAAAAAAAAAAAGTCTGCACCTTAATGTTTATTGCAGCTCAATTCACAATAGCTAAGACCTGGAACCAACCCACATGCCCATCAACAGTAGACTGGATAAAGAAATTATGGGACATGTACTCTATAGAATACTATACAGCAGTCAAAAACAATGAAATCCGGTCATTTGCAACAAAATGGAGGAATCTGGAAAATATTATGCTGCGTGAATTAAGCCAGTTCCAAAGGGGCAAATATCATATGTTCTCCCTGATTGGCGACAACTAACTGAGCACCAAAGGGGAAACCTGTTGAAGTGAAAGCGACACTATGAGAAACAGTGACTTGATCAGCCCTTGTCCTCTCTGTTTATGTACAATGTAATACTTTATCCCTTTTAGTATTTTTTTTTGTTCTAGTACTATTGGTTGAACTCTGAAATAAACACACAATTATTCTTAGGTGTTTAAATTTAACTGAAAAGTGATCCCTGTTAAATATAAGAGTGAGAATAAGAGACGGAGGAGATGTATAATTTGGGACATGCTCAATCAACTTGCCTCAAATGGTGGAGTTAGAAACGTGCCAGGGGATTCCAATACAATCCCATTAAGGTTGCATATACCAATGCCATCTCACTAGTCCAAGTGATCAATTTCAGTTCACAATTGATCACACTGATAGGTCTAAGAGTCAAAGGGATCACATAAACAAGACTAGTGTCTGCTAATACTAACTGATAGAATCAAAAAGGAGAGAACAATCCAACATGGGAAGCGGGATGCACAGCAGACTCATAGAATGGCAGATGTCCTAAATAGCACTCTGGCCTCAGAATCAGCCCTTAAAGCATTCAGATCTGGCTGAAGAGCCCATGAGAGTATTTTAGGCATGGAGAGCCAAGACACTCTGGCAAAAAAAACCAAAAACAAAAACAAACAAACAAACAACAACAAAAAAAAAAAAACAAAAAAAAAACCACACACCTAAATGAAAGATCTTTAAGATCTCTGTGAGTGAGATCCCAGTGGAAAGAACAGGGCCATCAAAGAAGGAGGTACCTTTCTCTGAAGGGAGGAGAGAATTTCCACTTTGACTATGACCCTGTCAGAATAAGATCAAAATCAGCGAACTCAAAAGGCTTCCATAGCCTTGGCAACTCATGACTAGTACCTAGGGAGATTACTGACACCATAAACAAGAGTGTCAAATTGTTAAGTTAACAACAGGAGTCACTGTGACAGGAGTCACTGTGTACTTACTTCTCATGTGGGATCTGTCCTTAATGTGTTGTCCAATGTGAAGTAATGCTATAACTAGTACTGAAACAGTATTTTACACTTTGTGTTTCTGTGTGGTGCAAACTGATGAAATCTTTACTTAATATATACTAAATTGATCTTCTGTATATAAAGATAATTGAAATTGAATCTTGATGTGAATGGAATGGGAGAGGGAGGGAGAGATGGGAGGGGTGCGGGTGAGAGGGAAGTTGTGGGAGGGGAAGCCATTGTAATCCATAAACTGTACTTTGGAAATTTATATTTACTAAATAAAAGTTAGAAAAAAAGAAATCAGATAGAGCATATACTCTAAACAGACTTTCACACGGAGCAGTGACTGATATTTATCGGATTGAAAGTAAAGATATATTTAAAAGTTTTACTTGAAATCCTAGCAAAATGGTGTCTCAGGAAAACACTGCAAGATGAGGCAAGAGTTGTCCATTAGCAGCTGAAAGATGTTTCCGCTAACATGACCTCCAGATTATAGGTGACAAGACTGGGATGATTCATGTTGCAACTGATACAGTGTATGCAACAGTGTCAATAAAATTCAGCTGAGTCTCCACTTAGAACTACAGATATAATAAAGTTTATTTATATCGGACACAAATATTTAAAAAGAACAATAGCAACATACGTGCTTGTACATATGAACTCGGTCTGTTTTTTCCCTTCCTTGTTTCTTAAATTGACAAGTTATAGTTTAGGACATTCATGGAGTACTAAGCGTATAACTGTTTCTTTAATTCTTGAATCTTCGAAGTCCAGCATACATGTGATTAAGGAAGCGATTAATGATAGCCAAATCCTAGAAAAAGATATTTTGGTGGTCAAAGTTATTAATATTTCTTACCTGTTTACCATCATAATAAAGATACCATCTCTTACTACATGTATTATTGAGGTAAGTGCAGTATTTACAAAAATAATGAGAAAAATTTCCTATAACCTATAAGAAGCTACAACTGTGGCTACCTCTAAGGAGTATCAGAGAATATAATAATATTGAAGTCTATGTAGTAGCTAAAATGCTTCTTTTGGTGAAAAACATTTATGTCATTTGTACTTTAACAGTTACACTGGCCATTTCTTCCGTCAGTCAAACTAAATTAAGGTGGAAACCAGACTTGAAGTATCCCAGAACAGCAAAGCTGGACAGTCCTCTTAAGTGACCTTAACCTTGCTTTATTTGCACAGCATAAATGAAACTTCATTTGAGCCCTTTCTTGAAGCTGTATATAGTAAAGAAAAACAGAACTTAAACTCAATCAGTTGGAAACAATCAACTGACTGATAATTATGTA
Source organism: Oryctolagus cuniculus (assembly GCF_051225735.1). NCBI lineage: Eukaryota > Metazoa > Chordata > Mammalia > Lagomorpha > Leporidae > Oryctolagus > Oryctolagus cuniculus. The sequence goes on from NC_142880.1 coordinate 48,594,754, forward strand.
ACCAGTGATTTTTCCACAGGAAAAAGCAAATAAGGCAACTTTGTAAGTGTTTTCTATTTTTTCTTTGTGTTACTTCCACATACAGGCTATGCTTGCTTGCCTATTAAGCTTCTTCAATGGAGCCCTTTTCCAGTGCAGACCTATTTAGTTCTCATGTTTCCCAATTTACAAATCTGTTTGCTCAAATAGTTCACCTTCTTACCATTTAAGAAGAGTGAATTTTTTTATACATCATTGCCTAACATGTTGTTAATAATGATATGTCCCGGTTGCCCCTCTTCCAGGCCAGCTCTCTGCTGTGGCCTGGGAGTGCAGTGGAGCATGGCCCAGGTGCTTGGGCCCTGCACCCCATGGGAGACCAGGAGAAGCACCTGGCTCCTGGCTTTGGATCAGCGTGGTGCACCGGCCATTGGAGGGTGAACCAACTGAAAGAAGACCTTTCTCTCTGTCTTTCTCTCACTGTCCACTCTGCCTGTCAAAAAAAATTACTATCTATAAGTGAAACTGACATTTCTTCATGTGATTATTGTTTATAGTCCCTGCTGATATTCCTGAGGAACTACAATCTTTTTACATGTTAAACTCTTTATTTAGTGGAGCAATAAGCCATTGATTATAATGCAAATTAAAAATATACTATCTCAAAAATAAAATTAAAAAATGCATCTTTTTATAAAGTTCATCTACTGTAAAAAAGAACGGAATTTATGAAGCTTATAAATGTCTACATTATAGTCTCCTTATAAATCTTTAAAGAAAAATATTGTGAAAAGAATAAAATCACATGGACATCCATATCAGGGTATAAGCCCCACTTGGTTATTTTTATGACATTGTTTTAAAGTTTCTGAAATTAGTATGTGTATACATATGCATCTTTCTCATTGATGATTCTTTAGGTTCCCTTTAAAATTCTTCTTTCATTTTTGCGCAATTCTACAGTCTTATTATTGAACATAACCTACATGATAATCCCTTGTACCATTTTTTCCACTACCCCACTCCAAATACCACTCCCTCAATTCCCTTGGCTTAGCTGATGGTAAACACAACTTTCCAATATTTAACAAATCCAGATGTTACCCATAGCAGCTCCAGGATCTTGGAGGCATTTTGATGATTTTTTTTTCTGTCTCATAAACAGTAAAATAAATATTTTTATTTCTACTTAAAAATATACATAGCACTTGACCATTCCTAACAGCAAAATTAAAACCTAGCTCATACCACCATAAACTCTCACCAATGTACTCTTTAGATCTAACAGGTCATTTTGTTTCTACTCTACACATTCATCTCATCTTGGTTCACTTAATTCTCCACATTACAACAACAGCAATGTTTTTAAAATAAATCAATCCATGTCAATTTCCTGTTCAAAAATTTTCAGTGTTCTTCGCACCACTCTCATTTCAATTAAAAAAAATATTTCCATAACTTTTAAAGATTTTTTAAATTTTATTTATTCATTTGACAGGTAGAGTTACAGACAGTGAGAGAGAGACAGAGAGAAAGGTCTTCCTTCCGTTGGTTCACTCCCTAGATGGCCGCTGCAGCCAGAGATACGCTGATCGAAAGCCAGGAGCCAGGTGCCTCTTACTGTTTTCCCACGTGAGTGCAGGGGCCCAAGGACTTGGGTCATCCTCCACTGCCTTCCCAGGCCACAGCAGAGAGCTGGACTGGAAGAGGATCAACCTGGACTAGAACCGGTGCCCATATGGGATGCTGGTGCCACAGGCGGAGGTTTAACCTAGTGTGCCATGGCGCTGGCCCCCATGACTTTTATAATATCACATGAACTGGCGTGATTCATCTCAGACATCCTTCCGTAATACCCAATACTTCACGCACGCCATGCTCACTAAACGGGCTTCCTTGTCATTCCTGGAGTATTATGATATTTTAGGTATGACTTTCATCCATCTTGTCATTTCAAAACTCTCTATTCAGTTAAACATTATTTCAATAGTTTGGATATCCCTTACCAAAAATTATCTTATGGCATGCTTTGATATGTTTTATGGAATTCTATGGTGTGTCATCCAGAGTCCACTGCAGGATCCATTCACCCAGTGTTTTAAGACTGAACTGCCAGTAGCCCAATGCTGAGTCCTCAGCAGAAACTGTCCTTAGCTGAGACTGTTCTTGCCATGATCATTTTTCCAATCTGAGAACATTCTACATTCTATGGGTGATCATGGCTAGGAGAAACAAACAAAACCTTGAGCACTTTCCTAATGATCAGACAGTGCTCAAGGGACATTCCAGCCACCAACTCCCTTCGGCATCCTTTATTAGGATTTTGGTACAATGCAAATCCTTCCTCTTTTCAATCCTTCCTGCTTTCTCACTCTGAATGTTGATCCCAAAGAGATATTCTAATAAATTTCCTGTAGATAATTTTCCACATTAGAAGTGGTTTTCTGGAGAACTAGGCATTACTACAAATTTTATGCATTTAATGTACTTGGTGTTTATTATTTATCACCTTCATTTAATAATCTGCCCATAAAGACACAGTGTTACAGTTTCAAATATAGGGCACGTAGTGGATTCTCAATAAATGAGTGTCAGATAAGACTTGTACTCAAAATATGAACTGAGTGGAAGAATGCACATATTTGCCACAATCAGTATATTACATCAAGGCACAACATTCAGAATGGCATGTATATAGCAGTGGTCATACATTTCTTTCTGCATTTAAATCTTATAGATACTCCTAATTTCTTTGCACTGAAAATATGATGACCAGTGAAATGTCCAGGCAAGTCTCACAAGGTTGATGATTATTTGGTTCCAAGTGTTTGCATTTCCTTGTGAGGAGCTTCAGCATTCAGAGTTTGTAGATTCATGTACTTGAGATTTTCTTCTGCCTTTTATCTCGCCTCTCCCTGATAGTTTCTGAAACATCATAGCTCTGTAGTTCCTTAACCTAAGTGTACCCATAATGCTGGCCTTTTCATGGACCTTCATGACTCACCTCTACCCTTCCAAGATATTCCAAGATATAGCATTTATCAGATTCTCTCTCAGTTTTCAATTTATTCAGATCTTTGGAGAAAATATGTTCACCCATGGCTTTCTAATATGTTATTGTTCAACCTATGAATTGACTGGTTTCAGTCTGGTACTTCACACACTCACCTATGGCCAGATAGAACAAAATCAGATGGTAAAAACTGTCTAACACATTGTCTGAGGGTCCAGAATATGAAAAGATAGAGTTCAATTCAAGAAAGCTGCAGGCATAGTGTCCCTGGCCATGGAGATGTACAATAGCATCATTGTGTCAAAGCACCCTCTATTACAACACCATTATACATATTTCTGTGAAAGACAGGAAATACAGAAAATAATTTTTCTACTTTTGTCTTATTTTTCCCTGTAACCTAACCATGTTATGACTTTATTGAGCATATTCCAATATTACAAAATGTGTTAAAAATAACTATTTTACACATGTGCCAGATTTATTTCCAAATTATTACTAATGGAAACATAATAACCTGGGGGATAAGTTCATAAATTTTGGGACTTAAAAGCAAGCACAAAATATTCTTCACTTGTGAAATATGCCCATGTTGAAATTTGGCAGATATGCATGTTCTAAATTCTTAAATCTGAATTCCAAAACACCTATTCTTTCTGTTGGATTTTTTTGTGTGTGTGTGTGGAGTCAGCTTATAAATGTGAGCCAAGTAAAGAATGTGTCTAGAAAGGAATTTTTTTTTTTTTCAATAAGCAAGTGAGACAAGTTCTGCAAAGATGTCTGGACACATTCCACAGCAGAGAAGCATATGGTATATTTCAATTGCTCTAAGTATTTGTAGTCTGCACCTATGCTCCGAGAGTCAAATTAAGTGTTCTTTAAAAAGTAAGTAAATAAATTAACCTCACAATTGGCTTTCAGGAAAGCTTGCTTTATTTCCACCAGAGATATAGTCCAGAGATATAGTTCCTAAGACTGAAAAGAGATAGATAGCGTGAACTTGGTGAACTGAGTGGAACCATTTCCTACTGAGTTAACATACTGCTTCTTTATTTGAAGGAGTCTAGAGGTACAGGAGTCGACATTCTTTCTTTCACTTTTATCACTGACCTGAAAAGAAGTCCCTTTATATGAACAACAGGGATGTATAAGCACCTGCTTCTAAGGTCATTATAAGTAGTAGCTGCTGAGGAAGAAAGGAATTGGATTTTTGCCAACATTAAATGGGCTTGCACCTTGAAGGATTCAGTTTACTTCTAAATTTAGAGCCCATAAGGTTCCTGTGTGTCCTAAATTTACCAAAATGCACTTTCACATATAGGGATGCGTAAGTTGTTGCATGAGTAATGGATTTCTTTTATTGTGAAAGCAGGTTTTCACTTTAATTTTTTAATAGGGGGGATGAGAGGTCCCCAGGTCATTTTGTCTATGTAACTGTAGTATCAGCATTTAAGCTCATACCTCAAGTAGTCTTCCAGTTCAACGAAACTAACAATATCTTGTACCCAGGATTACTGAGAGAACTTAGGAAGCTAAAATAGTAGTTGACTTCCATATTCATAAAGAATATGGAAAAGCAACTAAAATGACTTCTTTGTTTCTTTGAATAGACCTAAAATATCATCTATAAGTGAGTGATATCCACTGGACTAAAATATCAATTTGATGACTATAAAGAATTTGTCTTGTATCCCCAGGGTTTAGCATAGTACCTATCAGAAAAAGTAACATTAATATTTCCCATGTAAATTAAATTATACCTTAATAATATATTCTTTGTTAATTCCTGTCATGAATATTTGATCCATTAAAAAATTAAAAAATAAAAACAGTAAAGCCTACAAATTTATCTTCACCTTTGGAAATATTCATCTCTTGTCTCTTCCTCCTGTATGCCTTTCCTCCTGTATCTTCAATTTCTATTATGAACAATTTATGCTTACATTGTAGCGTATACTTCAGATCTATTTCCTTTTATCCTAAAAGAATATACATGTTTATTAACTTGTATATTTATTCACTTATTATTAACTAACCTATTATTTTTGGATTGTCAAATTGATTGCAGTGTATAAGGCATTGGGGTTAAAAAGCTCTGAAGAAAGATGACCATTATTAATCTTAGCCTCTCCACTTACCTATAAATTTAAAATAATATTTATAGTATTTAAGTATTTTTCTGGGACCGGCACTGTGGCTTTGTGGGTAAAGCCACCACCTGCAGTGCTGGCATCCCATATTGGTATCAGTTCTAGTCCCGGCTGCTCCACTTCCAATCCAGCTCTCTGCTACAGCCTGGGAAAGCAGTACAAGATGAAGCAAGTGTTTGGGCCACTGTACCCATGTGGGAGGTCTGGAAGAAGCTCCTGGCTCCCCATTTCAGATAGGCGCAAATCTGATCGCTGTGGCCAACTGGGGAGTGAACCTGCGAATGGAAGACCCCTCTCTCTCTCTCTGCCTCTCCTTCTCTGTGTAACTCTGCCTTTCAAATAAATAAATAAATCTTTAAAAAAGTATTTTTCAAAATATGGCTGTCATTTACTTATGAATGATATCTAGAAGCCAATTATAAATATGACCCTACCATTTGAGGATATGAGACACAATTACTTAACTTCTCAACTAGGCTCCATAATTCTGTGTAGAGTATATTCTATACTTAGTGTTTTTAAAATGAGAAAGACAATTTTATATGTATGCTTAGGCAATACTATGCTGAAATTATGTTTACTTAGACAAAAGCATGAATAATATTTTTAAAATTCTTAAGAAGTAATGTTACTATTTACTTATTTAATATTTTTATAAGTTTATTGTACTACTTGGAAAGGTAGAGTTATAAGGTAGAGGGGGGCAGAGTGAGAGAGAGAGATTCTGTCTACTGGTTCATTTCCCAAATGGACAGGATGCTAGAGGCTGGAGCTGGCAGAAACCAGAAGCCTGGGATTCTATCCAGGTCTCCCCTGTTAGTGACAGGGGCCCAAGCACTTGGGCCACTGTTGGCTGCTTTTCCAGGCACATATGTAGGGAGCTGAACACAAAGTAGAGCAGCAGTGACTCAACTCCTGCTGATGTGGAATGCCAGCTTTGCAGGTGGTAGCTTAATTTATTGCACCACAGCGCTGTCTCCAGTAATACAACTTTTTAAAGTAATACATTACTTTATATTATTAAAAATTTTCCTTTCATGGGGTCGACGCTGTGGTGAAGCGGGTAAAGCCGCCGCCTGCAGTGCCAGCATCCCAGATGGGTGCCAGTGTGAGTTCCGGCTGCTCCTCTTCCAATCCAGCTATCTGCTATGGCCTGGAAAGCAGTGGAAGATGGCCCACGTCCTTGGGCTCCTGCACTCACGTGGAGGGCTGGAAGAGGTTTCTGGCTCCTGGCTTCGGATTGGCTCAGCTCCAGCCATTGTGGCCAACTGGGGAGTGAACCAGCGGATGGAAGACCTCTCTCTCTCTGTCTCTATCTCTCTCTATGTAACTCTGACTTTCAAATGAATAAATACACCTTTAAAAAAATTTCCTCTCATAATAAGGAGTGAATTTTGAAAAAAGTACCCCCATCAATCAGTGGAAAAGATACTTTTCTCAAATGAATACATTGTGGAAATGGAACAATTTAGTGAAAAGAAAAAAATCATTGAAATCTTCTCATAACAACTTAAAAATATAATAATTATGACTACAATGGTTATAGGAGAATATGATTCATGAATATAAACCAAAAAAGGTAATTATAAAAAATAAAACTCAGTATTATATGTAATAATAGCTGTACTTTGGTCATTAACAAGTTTTAACAAATAGCAGTTTTGAGGTTTGTGGTATAAGAAAGAGAATAGATTACATGAGGTGGAAAATACATTTTAGAGAATAAACATCCATTTATTTGAACTTGCTTATCTTGCAAGCTTTTATAAACACATACACATCATTTACACTAACTGAAAAACATGACACCATGAACTCCAGCTTACATGTTTATCATCTAATATACCCCAATAGACTACTATTGTTGAAACTACTATTACGTTGGTACAGTTGTAACTTAGTAAGTTATTATTACTCATATCAAGAGCCTGAAAATCACACTTAAAATAATGTGAATAAAGACAATAGTTATTGGAGTAATAACAACTTAGTTATACAGATTATCTTCTGAATAATAAAGGTCCTCATATCAAAATTGAAATCTTGAAAATTTATGAATATTCATAGTAGAAATATGAACAATATAGATAAGCAAGCATGATTTAACAAAATGATATAGTTTATAAAGTGGAATGAGCATATCTGAAATCAAATTACCTTTTCTGATACAGATTAAAAGATACCATGGTAATACATTTAAATTCAACCTAGATCATTTAGGGATACACATTCAACTATCTGTACTCAATTCTTTCTAAAATTATTTGTATATTTATTTTGTTTGAGAGGGAGGGAGCAAGGCATGTGGTAGGGAGGGGAGAGAGAGAGGGTAAGACTGAGAGTCAAAGATAGATACAGAGAGAGCAAGAGCGAGAAAGATCTCCCATCATCTGGTTCACTCTCAAATGCCCTCTACAGCTGGGCCTGGGTCAGGCTAAAGTTGGGACACAGGACCTCAGTACAAATGAAAAGAAGACACTTGCTTAATGCTGCATATGCACCGACTATCTCTAAAAAAATATAAGATATGACTAAAACCTTGACTCACGGAAAGAGCACTTGTGCTTAATTTCACATAGGGGAAAGTAATTCAAATATTATTCATCATAATATTTAAAATTATAAGATGAAAGTGGGAACATTTGGTTTAGTGTTTGATACCACTGACTGCATGTTTCTGAGGAGTGAATCAGCAGTTGGGAGATGGGTCTCTCTCTGCCTTTCAAATAAAATAAAAATTTATTTAAAAAACAAGATTAATGGCTTTGAAGGAAAATATGACAGCATTTTAATGAAGTAAGTTTTCAGCGTGATTGAGCAATATGTATTCTGGTTAATTTTTTCAATATTAGTATAACACAAGAAAAAGAGCTTTGAAATAGAGACTCCATTCCCATTTGATATAGATTCAGCACTTCAGAAAAAAATGTTTTTGAACACATGCTCAGAATTCTGGGAAATATACTATATTTAATCGGTTTGAATTTATAGCACTGATTCACATTAAGTGTTATATATTGTACGGATGTGCATTTAGTGTTGGAACTTAGAGAGATTTACCTTTATGTCTCACTCCACACCTTTCCTGGAATAGTTTACAAATAATCTCGTAATTAGTTGTTAAATATATGAACTACCAAAGTTCAGGAAACTAAACATAATATCAATACAATGTTATATTAAAGCATAACAATAATTAAAACAAATCACTGCTTTTGCTAAAAAATAAACATACACTTACTTATTTTCAACCTAGAACTACAAATTGATTGCTAAATAGGTATTATCAGAATTAAGCACAATTTATGAATAATTAGATTTAACTACAGCATTTCTTAAATGGACTGTCATATATAGCTGGATGTGCATATATATTTGCCAAATGCTAACAGTTTTTACATGTGATAAGTGGGAGTGGTGGGAATATTGCTAATATAATTAAAAATTATTTAAAAGAATACATAGTGTTGAAAAGCAAATCATGACAGTATTAGCAAAAATATCCACATTCAATTAAAGTGATGAAATAAGTCATGCAGTCACATCTTATAAACTAATAAATTAGGCATAGAGTTAATTTAGTAAATATACAAACTATAAGACAGTGGGGCATATCTTGTGGAAGATAATATACAACTGATAAAAGTAATCAATTTGTTCTGTAAGTTATTCTTCATTTAAAACCCACTATAAATTTATTTCTATGTGTAATAATGCACGTAGAATTTGGTTCCCTCCACTTTACAAGGAGATGGAATTGTGCCTTTAATCAAGTAGTTTTCAACTACCCAATGTGTTTTATCCATTTGTCAACATTTACTAGACATACCAGTTTTATTTAATGAGAATTCTTTGTTATGAATTTTTACTAAGGTTTTCTTGAATCAGCTTATGTATTCCATGGATCAATAATTCATAAAATGTTCCTATAATTATATGGAAAAGAAATAGTTTTCTGAGTGCAACATCACTAACAAAAATTAGATCAGACATCATTGGACTTCACACTCATAATGCTTTACATCATTGAAAAATCATTTCACCAAAACTGTCTCTGTTTTATCAACAAAATAATGTTTATAAGTTCTGAATATCAAAAATGAGTTACTTTCTGAAAAACTGTAAGTAGGCTTTCATGGGTGGGCATTAATTCTTTGCATCTTTATTTAGTTAGCGTTATAATATATAATGATAGTAATGTCAAAGAATCAAACTCCTAATGTCATTCACAAAGATGGAATAATTTTGATTGAATTTCAGTGGACAAGGACACACATACCTTACTCTTAAACAATCTAATCTCAGAAATTTAATCACTAGTTCAATGTCTTATTTTGCTGCAAATTCATTTTGGCATTTTTATTTCAAGTAAAGCAATATGTTGTCCACACAAATTGTATTGGTTAATTCTTACAGTGGACTTGGTGCTGGGGCCACACACCAAGCAAAATACTAAACAACCCTTTCTCAACCAGACCTACACAGGAAAATCCTAAATATCTATGTTGCTCTTGTGTACCCCACAACTAGTATGAAACTGACCTGGAGTAAATACTAGGTAAATATTCTCTGCAAACTTAATTACCTTCACGATTGGACCTCAAAATTTTCATGGACTGTTACTTGGCGTTAAATTCACAGATACACAGCCAAAACAATATTGTAATAAGCTAAAAGTATGAGAAAACAATATTGTAATAAGCTAAAAGTATGAGTTCAAACATGCTCGTACTTAGGGAGTATCGTAATTTATTACAGATTAGACTCTAATCTAGAATGATAACAATGACAATTTAAGCATTCCTTCGATGTGTTTCTATGAAAACTGATACTGGATTACGTCAGTTGAAACTTACTAAACTCTCAGACTGTACTGCGCATGAAGTGGCAGTGACAAACAATCTGAGGACTCTGCAAATTGAAAACATGGCGAACGTCAGCTGCTTGATTTAGAACAGAACATAAAAGCCTGATGACATTCTTTCCCCATTTCATACACAGACAAACTGAAGAGCAAAAGATGAATTGACTTTATCAAGAAAAACCAGCAAATCAAATGACTCGTCACTGCTGTTTATCTTGATGCTTGTTTCTTATTCTTAATCCGGGTGGGTTGCTTTGGAAGTCAAATGTTTGCTTCTTTAGAGAATGCCATGTCTCAACAACCCCAATTTCACTTTCTGTCATTTATGCTGATTAGAAAAATATATATTTTCTCTCATTTTTCAATGTCTATATGGTTTCATTTGAGTGTTTACAGACAGTGTCTTTGAGTTTTTCATTTGACTTTTCAGATACTTTTGGTAGCACAGAACTTAAGATCTTCTTTTTTTTTTTTCTGCCAGAGGCTTTCAGACATTGATCTTAAACAGCTATCCAATTAAACATCAATGCTCAGTTTTGGGTAGAACTTCTGTAGATTGGAGATACTGAATATTCTGAGCTTGCTGTATCAGTTTGCTGTGAGGACCAGTTGAGATCATATATTTATAAAAACATCTTTGTGAAATATGAAAAACTACAAATAAAAGGTGGAGTAATAACACGATCATTTCCCTATGGATATTGTTAAATATTATTTTTATATTACAGGTTTGCCTAACAAGGTTCAGTGTACATTACTTTGTCCCTGGGAATAATTTTCACCTCTTAACAGCTGTGTATTTTTTGGGTCCTTATGATTAACTTTCCCTGAGTGCCTTGAAATATGGGCTCACAGATTAATTTTGGAATCTGGTTTGTTCTTCCATGTTGGATTCACATCCCAACATTATGATCCTGTCCAAATCACATGATTCATCTTTGGCACGAGTGATTATTCTTACAGATTTATAGCTTCCAAGTTTTCACCAGTGTATTGGGAAAACATCTGGATATGATCTTAATTTATGAGTTATTTTATACTTACTTATTACTAACTATAAATTGCATTTAAAAACATTCTTATCTTGAGTATCTTTGTTCACCAATAAATAATAAATTTCATCTGGAAAAATGTCATTTTTGAAATTTCTCATTCCATGAGTCTATGCTAACTGGTTTTGTCTAGTATTTTAAGAAAAAAATACTAAGGATAATATTCTAAATAATTTATTTTGCAATTTAGTTTTCCAGTAACTTACTTAAAGTAAATATACTAAAATTGGAAAACTATTTTGCACAGTTTAGACATTATAAATTTTATTAGGTAAAAACTGTATAAGATGTTAGAAATATGTTATGTAACATATTTCTCACAACTTATAAAAATGTTACATGTAATATAATAAAGGCAATCCTTAGTAATTAACATAAATTTATGTTAAAAAACACATCTAATAACTACAATTAATTCACTGGAGGCATCTTTAAAATGGAACCTTTTTTTTTTTTTTTTTTTTTTTTTTTGACAGGCAGAGTGGATAGTGAGAGAGAGAGACAGAGAGAAAGGTCTTCCTTTGCCGGTGGTTCACCCTCCAATGGCCGCCGCGGCCTGCACGCTGTGGCCGGTGCATGGCGCTGATCCGAAGGCAGGAGCCAGGTACTTCTCCTGGTCTCCCATGGGGTGCAGGGCCCAAGCACTTGGGCCATCCTCCACTGTACTCCCGGCCCACAGCAGAGAGCTGGCCTGGAAGAGGGGCAACCGGGACAGAATCCGGCGCCCTGACCGGGACTAGAACCCGGTGTGCCGGCACCGCAAGGCGGAGGATTAGCCTAGTGAGCCGCGGCGCCGGCAAAATGGAACCATTTTTAAGATTTCTATTTTATTTCTTTTAAAGGCAGAATAACAGGTAGAGGGAGAGACAGAAGGAGAAAGAGATCTTTCACTTGCTGATTTACTCCCCAAGACCTACACTAGCTAGGGCTGGGCCACATGAAAGCCTGAAGCCAGGAACTCCAACAGAGTTTCCCAAGTGGGATGCAGGGACACAAACACTTGGGCCATCTTCCACCACTTTCCCAGGTATACTAACAGGGACCTGGATTGGAATTGGAACAGCTAGGACTCAACATGCACTCCGATATAGGAAACAAGCTACTGTGGGCATTTGGGAAGTGAACCAGCCTAGGTGATTCTCTATTTGTCTCATTGCATATTTGCCTTTCAATTTAAATTAAAATAAATGAAACAGAAAATCTCCTCATCCAAATAGGGGATCCTCTATCCATATCCATATCCATTCAACACAATAATTTAGACACATACTTATTTGTGGCATCCAGTTAATCACAGATAACCCTCACCCAAATGAATTTGCTAATGCAATACATTATATTTATTTTCAATTTCAAATCAATTATAAATCCAGACTCACAATGTACTGTAACAAGGTACCCAAGCTATTAGTTTATTTTAATTACATAAGAGTCTTCCAATGATTAAAGGCTAATGAATTTTTGACCCACCTATAAATTAAAGAAAAGGTTGTTCATTAATGAGTATTTGCTTATTTCATCATATAGATTTTGTGTATATTATATTTTTTTCTCAGGAAACTAGAAAATGAAACACAGATATTAAGCACTATTTTGGCAAGATCTCTCTCACTCACCTTATTATTTTCCAGTGTTTGAAACTAAAAAACAAAGAAACAAACAAACACACACAGGATGGGTTTATGGGTTTATTTCTAGGGTTATGTTTTGTTCCTAATGACATAGCTACCTTGTACCTTTCCTTTTTTTTTTTTTCCTGATCTGACTATCTTGTATCACAAAATAAACTCCTCCTCCAATAAACACTTTCAAAGTGGACTGTAAGCTAAGTTCTTGGGAAGATTATTGATGAAAATAAGCTAAGTGCGAAGAGCTGCCACAACATTAAAGCAATGCTTTACAGCTTTGAAGAGTCTTGCTTTTTGTGTTATCATTCTTTACAGAAGACTTTTTATAAAAGTTTAGTTCCACATTATGGGTCAGGTATAAGAGGGGGAGTAGAAAGGGACTGGGGATTATTTGAAGAAAGTCAACAGCAAAGAAAGAAACAGAAGAAACAATTGTGTTTGGGTACTACATAGATGCTAAAGATGTAACAACAAACCAAGAAAAACAAATAGAGTTACAGCATAATGGTGACTTTGGAGGAAGGAGGCCAGGGACATGATGGAGAAGGGACACAGGGGTGGGGTTTGGCTTTACCTGGAGTATTTCTTTTTCTGAAAGAAAAGCTTAAAGGAAATCTGGAAAATGTTTAATATTTTACCTTTTAAATAGTGGTAATTGGTTATAACCTATACCAGTTTTTAAATATTTTATAATTAAAACTTTAAGACAAGTGTAATAAAGCCCATAGCAAAAGATTTCAAAACATATATACAATTGTGTTGAGAAATATCCATGGCTTACTGATCTAGTTGTTATTAAATGATCTTCTGAATCTGTAAAATTTTGATGGAGCACATCATTAAAACAATTAAAATACCCAGGCCACAGATGACTCGCTTTGACATTCTAACATCTCATTAGAAATAAAAGTTCATTGATTTGATTGATAGGCTGATGCAGACACATATAACGAGGAAAGAAAAGCAAATTTACTAAAATAATTCCATCACCTTGATTAACTTGCTCTGCAAATATCATACGGATACTCATTTACTTGTCAAAATCTGCTGAACACTGTCATTAGATTGACTATTACACATGGGGACTGGGAATAAAGACAGTTTTGTTTTCTTGCTGCAGTCAGACTATTGTTTAATATTTTAAAAAAAATATTTCCTTGATGCTAGCTAGGGTTCATACAAAATCGTGTCATTTACAATGGTTATAATTTAAAAATGATAAAAGAGAAACTGTTTCCATTATCTAAAAACATCAGCTTTCTCCCACCTCAGGACTTCGGCATATTCTGTGCCTTCCCTCTAAGATGCTTTTTCTCATGGGTGGCTTCGCAAAGTTTGCGTATCACTCCCTCAGAGAGCATTTTTGATCAGACAATGGGAGTCTTCTCCCTTTTCCATTCATTGTCAACTCGACTGCTCTCTTTCATTATCTTCCTATAATGTACTATCTGAAATTAAATATATGTTAATGTGGGGTAGTGCTAGGTCTCATCTGTTGGTTTACTCTCATCAGTCTGGCTAGGGCAGACTGAAGTCAGAAGCCAGGATTCAATCCAGGTCTCCCACGGGGGTAGTAGGGACCAAGAACTTGAGTCATATTGAAAAGTGTAAGTGCTGAAGAACTGGAAAGAGACATGACAGGATGCTATCCAAGATGAATTTATTGTAAAATAGAGAGAGAAATAAAAGATTGCTCCAAGTCATTTTTAATAAGAATATGCAATATTGCAGAAGAATGAATATTTTGCAGAGAACAAATGAAAACATCAATAAAGTAGAAAATATATTAATATTTTACTTTAAGTGTTAAATCTCTGTAAAAATTAAAATATCCTAGAAGAGATACTGTAAGAACACTTAAAACACATGAACATGGATCAAAGGAAAATAGTTATTCAATCAATTCTTGGTCTAATAGTTAATGCTAATTTCTATTTACAACAACAAAAACCACTCCACAGTTCCTGCAGTGTCATGAAAGAAACCCTTGCTCCCATTTTCCCAAGATGTAAAGGTAACACATGTACTAGTCTAATTCAGTCTGATTATTCAAGAGAATAAAGGTATAATATTTTCTTGAGGCTGTGTCTACATTTCTAAAATGATATTGAGATTTAAAATTAATGTGTAAATGAGTCACTTCACTCATCCAAATGTACAAGTTGAAACTGGTCTATAGGCATGTTAGAATTTCAGATTTGGAAAATATCTTTTTTTTTTTTTACTTCATGTTATGTTTTCTTCTCCACTGCTACAGAAATAATATAAAGTATCCTATAAAAATCAGCTATAAAGGTGAGATCCCCAAGAAATAGGATGTAGTGTCATTCACTAGGGTCATAAAAAGTGTTCTAATTCCCTAAAATTAGGAAGGGGAATGTATTTAAATAGCATAAGCTAAATAAAGTGTCAAGAAACAAAAAATTGTTTTAATTTTGGTAAAACTTCCAAAAGTGATGACATCTGCCCCCAATGTTTGAATCATCATGACAAGTAGTACATGTGGGTACAGCCAAAGGGAAATGTAAACAAACAACATTAG
Organism: Oryctolagus cuniculus; assembly: GCF_051225735.1. Lineage (NCBI taxonomy): Eukaryota > Metazoa > Chordata > Mammalia > Lagomorpha > Leporidae > Oryctolagus > Oryctolagus cuniculus. The sequence goes on from NC_142880.1 coordinate 48,609,982, forward strand.
CTATTTAAAAGTAGGGATACTTTAGTTATGAAGCGATCATTAAATGATTAAATTACTATTTCCATTTATTAGCCAATATAGAAACTACAAAAAATAAAGCATTAACAATTTCCTAATATTATTACTATTAACTATTCAAAAGCCCTACAATTATTAACCTTCAGTAATACTGAAGAGAGTAAGACATGCTGCCCTATTTCTGTAGTCTTTACAAATAATTTTAAAATCATAGTGTTATAAGCTGATTTTGTAAATTGTACTCAGATCCAACACATTTTTAAAATATTTTTACTACTAGAAAAGTAACATTTAAAACATTTATGTATTTAATGGGGTGGAAGGCATATAGGAGATGGAGGGAGGTAGTGAGGTACTTAGGGAGTGAGGGAGGGAGGAAAGGGGGGAGCTGGGGAAGAAGAGAATGAGGAGGAGGGGGAGGAAGAGGGAGAGGGAGAGAGAGAGAGAGATCCCATATGCTGAATCAATCCCCAACTATCTGATTCATGCAAACAATGGTTGTGCCTGGACCAGCTGAAATCGGTAGAAAACCAAGTCCATATGCCCCTATGGGTGGCAGGAACCCAACTGCTCCAAACGTAACTGGATCCTTTCAGGGTCTGCAATAGTAGGGATCAGAAATGAAGGGCTGGAGTCAGGAATTGATTTCAGGAAGTCCAATGCAGAATGTGGCCACCCAAACCACTAGGCTAAACAACCACCTAAACCATTACAAAAGATCAGTGAAATGAAGAGCTGAGGCTTTGAAAAAAATAAATGAAATCGATAAAAAAAAAGTAGGAGGCATCACAATACCAGATTTCAAGACATATTACAGGGCAGTTATAATCAAAACAGTGCAAAAATAGACATGTGGACCAATGGAACAGATTAGAAATTCTAGAAATTAATCAACACATCTATGATAAACTAATCTTTGACAAATAAGCTAAAATAACTCCCTGGAGATAGGAAAGTCTCTTCAGCAAATGATTTTGGGAGTGTGTAGTGGTATAAAACAAGACCTCCACCTTACACCATAAACAAAAATCAACTCAGGATGGATCAAGTACCTAAATCTAAGACTTTGAAACCATCAAATTACAATGGAAAAACAAAGGAAACACTGAAAGGCATTGTCCTAGGCAAGGATTTCTTGGATAAGGCCCAAGAAGCACAGACAATAAAGGCAAAAACAGATAAATGGAATATTAAGCTAAGATTCTACACAGCAAATGATACACTCAACAAAATGAAGAGGCAACTGACAGAATGTAAGAAAATATTTGTAAACTGTATATCTGATGAAGGATTAATATCCAGAATATATAAGCAGCCAAAAATCTCAACAACAAAACAAGTAATCCAGTTAAGAAATGAGCTAGTGCCAGTGTTATGCTGGCATTCCATATGGGTGCTGGTTCATTGTCACAGCTGCTCCATTTCTGATCCCGTTCCCTGCTAATGGTCTGGGAAAAGCAGTGGAAGATGGTCCAATGTTTGCATCCCTGCTCCCCTGGTGACAGACCTGAATGAAATTCCTGGCTCCTGGCTTCCGAAGGGATCAGCCATGGTCATTGTGGCCACTTGGGGAAGTGAGCCAATGGATACACAGTTGGTTGGTCTCTCTTTCTCTGTTTCTCTTTCCCTCTCCCTCTCTCTCTCACTCTTTCAAAATAAATAAATCAATCTTAAATAATGCCCTGAGGATATGAACAGGCATTTTTCAAAGTGTGAAATACAAATGGCCAATAGATGCCTGTAAAGATGCTCAGGATCACTAGCCACCAAAGAAATGCAAGTAAAACTCAAATGCAGTTTCACCTCACCCAAGTTAGAATAGTTATAATCCATAAATTCAAAAATAACAAATGCTGGCAAGCATGTAGGGGGAAAGTCACCCTAATCCACTTTTGGTGGGAATGTAAACTAGTACAGCCATAATAGAAGACAGTTTGGGGATTTCTCAGAAATCTGAAAACTGATCTACCATATGACCCAGCCATTCCACCCCTTGAATTTACCCAAAGGACATGAAATCAGCGTATGAAAGTTATCATGTTTATAACAGCTCAAATCATAATAGCTAAGATATGGAATAACAAGCAAGTCCACCAATTGATGACTGGATAAAAAATAATGCCATGTAAGGGATCTAAGATGACTGAATAGGGAAAAGATATGCTGATTTTTATTTATTTATTTATTTATTTATTTATTTATTTATTTATTTTTCCAGGCAGACTTAGACAGTGAGAGAGAGAGAGTTATAGACAGTGAGAGAGAGACAGAGAGAAAGGTCTTCCTTCCATTGGTTCCTCCCCTAATGGCTGCCACGGGCGGTGCTGCACCGATCTGAAGCCAGGAGCCAGGTGCTTCTTCCTGGTCTCCAATGCGGGTGCAGGGACCCAAGCACTTGGGGGCCATCCTCCACTACCCTCCCGGGCCACAGCAGAGAGCTGGACTGGAAGAGGAGCAACTGGGACTAGTACCTGGCACCCCAACCGGGACTAGAACCCCGGGGTGCCAGCGCTGTAGGTGGAGGATTAGCCAAGTGAGCTGCGGCACCAGCTGATATGCTGATTTTGACCCTGGGAAAATACCAGAAGAACTGGGAGGAACCATATTGCTAGGGGACAGTTAGAGAGAAGTTTGCAGTGGAAACTATATAGAAAGAATATACGGTGGAGCAGTGGCAATGGTACAATCATGCAGCAGTGAGCAGGACACAGCTGGGAATTCACACAGCTACTTGCTGGTTGGAGACACCATCTTCTCGGATCAAGGTGAGAGGACCCTGGATCAACCTGTGCTACTGGTGATATTGCCTGGGTGATAACCCTATAGTCCCCACTAACTTTGAGTCTGACCTCAAGTGCTACTGGGGTCAGGGTACGGGTGACCCTGTGCCTGACTGCGAGACTGCCTGCCTAGCCCATGCAGGAGGTTAAGAGGGAATGACATACCATGTTTCTCGGGACCCTGGTTGGGGGTTCAGCACACTGAGCCACACATGACCTGTCTGCTGGCAGGCAGCAGGGACACCAAGCACATTACCCACCCATCCCCACTTCCTACTGAAAGGCCTTATAATTGTCAACTAGGTAAACACCTCCTGGTTGTGGCCAAGACCCATAAGGACCACCTGGAAGGCTATGTAGGTTACATGACCCTCAAGCTGATTGGAGAAGCATAGAGGCATCGGTATTTGCTTTATCCTATAGAATTAGTGTTGCTCTAAACTAGCTACTCCCCTTTTGCCCACCCCATAAAAGCCTGTGCCTGATTGTTAATACATGGACATGTTCACTGAAACTTGTCTCCAGTGCTTCTTACTGAAGAACGCTATCGCCCCACCATCCTGACAGTGTGAGCTTCACAGGATGGGTTTACATCAGGGTGCCCACTTAACCCTGTGAAAGAAGAGCACATTACAATTTCCCTCTATGCCCGTAGAGGCACCTCATCTTCAGGAGAGAGGAATCACCATCTTAATAACGTGAGTGAAGGCTGCTGTGGCCCACATGTGATTGGGATTTCATTGGATGGATAAATCTGTGACCCCCACTGACTTTCAGTCTGGCTTGGAAGGTTTGTATGAGGTGGGGTCCCCAGTTAGGTCTGTGAAGCCAGGGCACATTGCTCCCTACACCTCGATTCTATCAAAATGCCAGACTCACAGCACCAACTGACTTCTGTTGGACAGGCAGCTGGCTCTGGGAACACTGAAGCTCTCTCCATGGACTGGTAGTCTTGGGGGCTGAGAGTGGATTCCCTCTTCCTTGTGACTGTGGGAGCCCTGACCCTGTGACTGTGGGAATTCTGTGACTATTGGAATTCTGTTACTGTGTGTTAGGGTGTGGGATTTGGCAGGGTTTTTGGGCAATCACTGGGTGTGTCTTCATAGATTCAGTTTCCAGGGTTTCCCAGGGTGAGTCATCATGGAGGCTATACTCTAACACCGAGGAGTGCATAGACCCTTTGTGTGGTACATGTGTCAGAGTGTGTAGGGTGCAAAGGCACTGTGGGCTCACCTTGGGTAGTTAGTTCAACTTGGCAGAGAGTAGCTGAGGCTGTGAACATGTCAGCTGATATTCATACCATTCCCCCTTGTGGACTATAGGAAGGAATTTTCATACCTACTTTGGGTGTCATTATGAACCCTTGCCACACCCTCAAGCACTGGCTAGAAGTCTCTGGACCCATCCAGCACACACATCTATGTATCTCTGAAGGAAGAGATATGGCATTAAGTCATAGAGGCATATTTTAAATATAAAAGCCCTCGGAGGAGAAAATCAGCAAGTGTTTCCACAGATGCCTAAAAATAAATGAAGAAATACAAGAAACATGAACAAGGAAAAAATATGACTTCCCCAAAAGGAACACAACACTTCAACATTAGAATGTGAAGATGAAAAGATTGTTGAAATGCCTGAAAAGGAATTCAAAAGAGCAATCATAAGTTTAGTCAATGGGTCCGAAGCTGTGGAGCAGTGGGTTAATGCCCTGGCCTGAAACTCTGGCATCCCATATGGGCACAGGTTCAAGTCCTGGCTGCCCCACTTCTGGTCCAGCTCTCTGCTATGGCCTGGGAAAACAGTAGAATATGGCCCAAGTCCTTGGGTCCCTGTACCCACATGGGACACCTGGAAGAAGCTCCTGGCTCCTGGCTTTGGATGGGCACAACTCCAGCCATTGTGGCCAATTGGGGAGTGAACCAGTGGATGGAAGACCTCTCTCTCTCTCTCTGCCTCTCCTCTCTCTATGTAACTCTGACCTTCAAATAAACAAATAAATAAATCTCTTAAAAAATATTAGTCAAAAACACAGAAAAGTCAATATTTGAGTTAAAGAAATCTGTACATGACATCAATAAGAAATTCTGCAGGGAGACAGAGATATTGAGGAAAATAAAATTGAAATGTTAGAATTGGGATATTCAGTATGTCAAGTAAAAAATACAGTGGGAAGCCTTAATAGCAGACTTGGTAAGGCAGAAGAAAGAATATTTGAACTATAAGGCAGTTTGGAAATACCAATTGGACAAAAAGAAGGAAAAAAATTAGAAAAAAATAGTGTTCAAGATATATGGGATACCATCACATGAGCAAACATACATGTCTTAGAAGTTCCTGAATGTTTGGAAAAACAGATGAATTAGAAGACCTATTCAGCAAAATAATAGCAGAAAACTTTATTAATTTGTAGACCGACATGGACTTCTAAGGACAGTAATCACAAAGAACTCCTAATAGACATGATCAGAACTAGACATGATCAGAAAAGTTCTTCATCATGACATATCATAGCCCATCTTTGAAAAGAAAAACATAAAGGAAACAATCCTAAAATGTACACAATTGAACACCAGATTACATTCAAAGATCTCCAATTGACAGCTGATTTCTCATCAGAAAACCTATAGGCTAAGAGAATGGAGAGACATTGAACAAATCCTAAAAGAAAAAAAAAAAAACAGTCAACCCAGAACACTGTACCCAGTGAAACTCTAATTTATGAATGAAGGGGAAATAAAGACCTTCTAAAACAAACAGAAATTGAAAGAATTTGTCATCACATGTCCAGTTATACAAATGATATTTAAGAATGTACTACACACAGAAACAAAGAAAAATAGTCATCATGAGGAGAGAATGTGAAGGCAGAAAATCCCCTAGTAAATGTTCAAATGAAGTCCAAAACATTAGGAATATTTACAGAAAATAGGCAGGACCATGTCATTACTTCACAACAAAAATATTGAATGTAAATGGACTAAATTCTGCAATTAAAAGATACAGAGTGCTTGAATGGATTAAAACACAAGACCCATCTATTTGTTGTCTACAAGAAACGTACCTCACCAAAAAAGCCAGACTGAAAGTGAAAGGATGGAAAAAGATATTCCGTGTTAATGGAAAGCAAACATGAACAGAGATAGTTATCCAAATATCAGACGAAACAGACTTTAAGAAAAAACAGCTAAAATGACAAAGGGCATCATGTATTGATTCAGGAATCAGTTCAACAGGAAGATGTGACTATAGAAAATATATATGCATCAAATACTAGGGCACCTGTATATATGAAACAAATGTTAAGAGATGTAAAAGCAGACATAGATTCCAATACAATAATAATGGATGACTTCAACACCACACTTTCAGAAATGAACAAATCAACTAGACAGAAAATCAACAAAGAAACAACAGAGCTAATCTACACTATTGACCAAATGGATCTAATTGATAGTTATAGAACATTTCATCTAACAGCTGTAGAATACACATTATTTCATTAGTTTATGTAACTTTCTTGAGGATAGATGATATGCTAGGCCATAAAAGAAGTATCAACAAATTCAGAAGAACTGAAATCACATCATGTATCTTTTATGACCACAATGAAATTTAGCTGGACATTAACAATTTAAGAAACTCTTAGAACACATAAAAACACATGGAGATGGAACAGCATATTTTTGAATGAACAGTGAGTCACAGAAGAGATCAAAAAGGGAATCCAAAAGTTCCTAGATGAATGAAGATAACAACACATCAAGACTTATTGTATAGAGCAAAGGAAGTGTTCAGAGGAAAATATGTAGTACTTAGTGCCTATATCAAGAAATTGGAAAGGCATCAAATAAATTATCTAACAATGCATCTAAGGATATGGACGAACAAGAAAAAAATAAACATATTAGTAGGAGAAAAGAAATTATAAAAAATAGAGAATAAATAAAATTGAAACCCCAAAAAGATCCAAAACTTTAGTGAAATGAAGAGTTGGTTTATTGAAAACAATAAACATAATTGATATTCCACTGGCCCAATTAACCAAAAACAACAGTGAGGACAGACAAGTTAATAAAATCAGAGAAGAAAAAAGAGATAATAAAACAGATACAACAGAAATAAAACAGGAATTACTATAAACAAAGCAATATACCAATTGGAAAATATATAAGAAATGGATACATTTATGATCACATACAAGCTACCAAAATTGAGTCTTGACGACACAGAAAATCTAAATACACCAAGAACAATAATGGTGATGAATCAGTATTAAAGACTCTTCCCAAAAATCAAAACTCAGAACTAGATGGCTTCACTGCTGAATTATCAAACTATTCAAAATAACTTAAAGGGAGGGAATCCTTACAAACTCCTCCATGAAGCCAGAAATCACCTTAATTTCAGAAAAAGACACAACAAAGACAGAAAACTATAGACCAAAAACCTTGATGAACACAGATGCAAAAATTCTCAGCAAAAACCAGCTAATTTAACCCAATAACAAATCTAAAATGTCATTCAGCCAGGCAAGTAGGATTTATCCCTGATATGCAAGAATGGCTCAACATATGCAAATAAATAAATATTATATATTGCAGATGGCACTGTGGCATAGTGGCCTAAGCTGTCACCTGCAGTGCTGGCCTCCCATATGGGTGCTGGTTCGAGACCTGGCTGCTCCACTTCCAATCTAGTTCTCTGCTATGGCCTGGGAAAGCAGTAGAAGATGGCCTAAGGCCTTGAGTCCCTGCACCCACGTGGGAGATCCAGAAGTTCCTGGCTCCTGGCTTCAGATAAGTGCAGTTCCAGCCATTGCAGCCAACTGGGGAAGGAACCAGTGGATGGAAGACTTCTCTCTCTCTTTCTCTCTCTTTCTCTCTCTCTTTCTCTGCCTCTCCTTCTCTCTGTGTAGCTCTGACTTTCAAATAAATAAACAAAAAACTTTAAAAATAAATATGATATATCACATTAAGAATTAAAGAATAAAAAACATGATTATAACAATGGATACAGAGAAAGCACTTGGTAAAATATAAAATATTCTTATGATAAAAACCTTAGGCTGGTGCTGCGGCTCACTAGGCTATCCTCCACCTGCGGCGCCGGCACCCTGGGTTTTAGTCTCGGTTGGGGTGCCGAATTCTGTCCCGGTTGTTCCTCTTCCAGGCCAGCTCTCTGCTGTGGCCCAGGAGGGCAGTGGAGGATGGCCCAAGTCTTTGGGCCCTGCACCCGCATGGGAGACCAGGAGAAGCACCTGGCTCCTGGTTTCGGATGAGTGCAGCGCGCCGGCCGCAACGCACTGTCCCTAGAGGCCACTTGGGGGGTGAACCAATGGAAAAAGGAAGACCTTTCTCTCTCTCTCTCTCTCCCTAACTCTGCCTGTCCAAAAAAAAAAAAAAAAAACCTTAAGCAAATTGAGTATAGAAGAAACATTCCTCAACACAATCAAGGCAAAATATGACAAACTCACAACCAAAACCATATTGAATGAGAAAAACTTAAAAGCATTTTCACCACGATCCAAAACCAAACAAGAATGCCTGTCTCAACATTACTTTTTAATATAATTCCGCAAGTTTTACTATGAACCATTAAAAAAGAAAAATAAATCAAATGGATAAAAATTGGAAACAGGTTATCAAATTATCCCAGTTTACAGATGATGTTATCCTATACATAGGATGAACATGATATGAACAGAAAGACTCCAGTAAGAATTTATAAAAGTTTGACAAAATTGCAGTGTATAAAATCAACATAAATGCATAAAAATAGCTTTTAACACAAGAAATGCTGTGACTGAGAAATAATTTGTAAGATCAGTACCATTCAAATTAAGTACAAAAAATTTAGCCACATTGGTAAAATTTAATCAAGGACACAAAAGCTCTGTACAGTGAGAATTATACAATGTTAAGAAATAAAGGATACACAAAAAGGAAAACATCTTCCATATTCATGAAGTAAAAGAATTAATATCATTGAAATTCCCATACTATCTAAAGCAATTTACAGATTCGGTGCGATCCAAACAAATTCCAAAGATGTTCCTCTCAGATGTGGAACAAACAAACAAACGTAAATTCATATGGAATCACAAGAGACCATGAACAGCTAAAGCAATTCTAAACAATTAAAAGAAATCTAGAAGTATCAAACTGCCAGATTTTCAGGTATTACAGGGCACTTATAATCAAAACAGCCTGGTACTGGCACAAAAATAGACATGTGGACATGTGGGACATATCAGAGGCACCAGATATAAATGCACACATCTACAAACAACTAAATTTTGACAAATGTGATAAAATCACTCCCTGAAGATATGGTGGTCTCTTGAACAAGTGGTAATGAGAAAATTGGATTTCTACATGTAGAAGTATTACACAGTACACAAAAATCAACTCCCAGTAGATCAAGTATCTGAATCTAAGACTAGAAACCATCAAAATGCTACAGGACAAACTAGAAGAAACACTGAAGACATTGGCATTGGCAAAGACTTCTTTGATATGACTCCGCAAGTATAGGCAATAAATGCAAAAATAGACCAACGGGATTACCTCAAGCTAAAAAACTTCTTCCCAGCAAAGACAACTCTGAACAAAGTAAAGAGGCAACCAACAGAATGGGAGAAATTATTTGCAAACTATGCATCTGATAAAGGATTAATATCCAAACATACAAGAAACTCAATAAACTCAGCAACAACAACAACAAAACAAACATTAAGAAATGGGCCCAGAATGTGAACAGGCATTTTTCAAAGAATGAAATACAAATGGCCAGAGCCAGTATTGTGGTGCAGCAGGTAAAATCACAGTCTGCAATGCTGGCATCCTATTCAGGCAACATTTCATGTCCTGGATGCTCAATTCTAATCCAGATATCTGCTAATGGCCTGGGAAAAGCAGCAGAGGATGATCGCTTGAGTGTTTTAGTCCCTGGCACTCTTGTGGGAAACCTGGAATAAGCTCCTGACTATGGACTAGCCCTTTGTTGTCCATTGCAGCCATCTAGGGAGTAAGCCAGCAGATAGAAGATCCCTCTGCCACCGCCCCCTACTCTGTAACGGTGACTTTCAAATAAATAAATAAATCTAATTAAAAAGAGATACTAATGGCTAATGGATACCCGAACAGATGCTCAGGATCATGAGTCATCAGGGAAATGCATATAAAAAATGCAATGAGGTGTCACCTTATCCCAGTTAGAGTCATTCAATAACCAGAAAATAACAAATGCTGGTGAGGGGGTGGGTGGAGGGGAAGGTACCCTAATACACTACTGGTGGGAATGTAAACTAGTACATTATTGGAAGACAGTATAAAGATTCCCCCAGAAATCTGAAAATAGGTTCACTAAATGACCCAGCCATTTCACTCTTAGAAATTTACCCAAAGGAATTGAAAAAAGCATATGAAAGAGTTTTTTATACACCCCGTATATAGCAGTTCAAGCCACAAAAGTTAATGTACAGTATCAACCCAGATGCTCATCAACTGATGACTGGATAAAAAAAATTGTGGTATATATAAATATATAATGGGATACTATTCAGACATAAAAAAGGAATGAAATTCTGTCTTTTGCAACAAAATGGATGCAGTTGAGACCTTTATGCTTAGTGAAATAAACCAGTCCTAGAAATAGATATCATATGTTTTACTTGATTTGTGGTAACTAATTTACAGAGTACAAAAAATGTAATGCCCATGAGAGAAATTGACACTTTGAGATTTGGTTATTGTTTATAGCCCTTGTCCATACTCCTGATGAAAAGTGGTATTTCTACTTATTACTTGTTGAATTTTGTTTAGTGATGATTGAAGCCTGTGATTATAAAGTAAGTTGGAAGTATTTCATTGCAAAAATTAAAGGAAAAATAAGAAGGAAGGAGGGCAGAGGTGGGAGCAAGAGAAAGAGGGTATGGTGGGAAGACTATGCTTTTACATGGAATATATCAAATTATTCTCTTTATATAAATAAATAACTGTTAAATAGCAACATTTTAAAGCAATACATACTGTCTTTGAGACACACTTTGAAATATCTGTGGTCTACATTCCATACCCTTTCAGAATTTAGACATTGCCAGCTAAAAGAAGTCATGTCCTTGAAAGCCTATGTATGCCTTTGCTGAGAATATTCTTACGAAATAAATCGTGATTGATATGCTCCCTTATTAACAGAACTGGCAATTGCATGAAAACTAGTAGAGATTACTAATTGGAAAAATGCCAAGATAAAATTCTCACAACTGCTGTTTCTGTCATTCTGTTACTCAACAAGTACTGTATTTCATCCTCAATCCTAATATGAATTACGGAAATCAAGATGCTACAATAGGGAAAAAATACAGAATAACTGAAAACTGAACTGAGAACAAAGATGAGAGAACTCCTTGTAAGAAAGGAAACCTCCTCTGCCACATTAAATGATTCTCACCTGGATTTTCTTCCTATATTTCTTTTGACCAATTAAAAGAGGATTATTCCACTCTACTGTGCTTTTGGGATGAGTTGCTTGATAAATTCAGTTGTATTGAGGATGCCCTAGGAAACAGTTGTATGCAACTTTTAATAGAGCGAAAGATTAAGCATCCGCACCTTTGAAATTCCCCTTGAAACTGCCTTAATTGTAGTGACAACTGAAGAGGACTTCACAAGAACACAGTGTTCTGAGAAATGTCCACAAAAGAGGATAAACTGCTATAATCAGAGAAGTAGCATTTTAAAATGAATCAATGATCTTTTATCATAAGAAAATCTTCACAAAGCCTATCCTAAAGGTAAGAGTCCTTGTGCTGCTGTTCACAATGGTTTTGGAAAGATTTGCAGACAGAAAATTAAACATATTTTTTAAAAATTCAAATGGCATATTTTTGTAGTAAATGGGAAACTTTGGCAAATTAATCTATGATTATTAAAATTTAATGTCATTTAATATTTTGACTGGGATAAATACTTCTGTGAAATGTTGGCAGAAAGATTTAACATATTTTCATATATCTGTAAACTGTTGTTGCTGTAAGTGCATTAGAGATCATCTAGCTGCTTGTTTTATAGATGATGGATCAGGAAATGATGTTTATATTTTTGTTAATATGAGGGTGACAGAAATGGAGTCATTAGCTCTTAGCATATTTTTCAATGTTTTTCTTGTTATTGAAGCTATTAGGAAAAGTTATATCACAAACTATTAGAACCAGTTGTTGTCAACCTCAGAAGACTCTTAAAAGTAAAGAACAAATGAAAAAGTGATTTTTTGGACTTACTGGATGAGAGTAGATGTATGTACCGATATTTATTCCCCTGTGGTGGGTTCTAGGGCTTGTTAAAGTGCATAAGTCCATCTTAGTGCTCTATTTTCATACATCCACCTTTTGAAAGGTTATCTATTATTGTGTCTACTTCACTATTAAATTTACACTCATAATCATCAAAGTTTGAGGGAAACAATCTTAAGTGAAGTAGCTTTAGTGAATTTTGTTAATTGCAAAACATATTTTGTGATTCATTCTCATAGTTCTCATTTGTTTTTCTTAAATCAGTATCTCTTTCTTTTACTCTCACCCTCTCTCTCTCACCCTCTATTTTTTTCTCATGGGGTGAGCTCGGTTGGGGATGCAATACCTTACCCTACTCTGTAAAATATTCTCAAATGAATTTTGTTTTAATGTGGATTTCCCTGAGAACAACTTAAACCTAGTGTAAGCTTTCACTGCAATTTCAACCAAAAACTGTGCTTATGAATAAAGGAAATACGCATATGGTGTGGCTGCGCCAAGGGAATCATGCCTAGAAATGTGATGTTCAACTTTGCTTCATAAAATACATTAAGAAATATCCAGAACAGAGAAAAGAAGCCAGTCTATTGTCTCCTACACAACTGATGTAGAAACATGATTGTGGTATGCCGGTGGGAGGAGCTGAGAGGGCTGAGAGGTCACTGGGGTACAGGGTCTATTTTGGTAGGTGAAGTCTGACTCCCTCCTGCTCTGTCTCTTGCACTCCACCACCTGCTGTGTGATGAGGCAGCAAGAAGGCCTCCACTAGGTGCTAGAACTCTGATGTTGTACTTCAGACTCCAGTTCTGTGAGTCAATAAATTTCTGCTCCTTATACATTCCCTAGTATGTGATATTCCATGAAAGCACAAAACGAATTAAGATAGCAAAATATCTTCTAGCGTAACACATTTGTGGCACACAGAATAAGAAGAAAAACACTGAAGAGCAACAAGAAACAGGTAAAAATAATTATGATGAGAAAAAAAGGAAAAGTTTGTGAGACAGAAATAATGGATTTCATGAAATCAATTATCTTAACATTCTCCAGCTTATTTCTCTGCCTATTAAACTGGCACTTATTCTGAAGTTCAGTGGAAACCTAGGAAATCCTGCCATTTCTATTACAGAGCTATCACTCATATAAAACAAATTTGTCCATCTTTTAACATCATTTTGAAAAATTTGTTTTCTGGAATGACCAATAATACTGGACCGAATTTGCCTTTTGGAAATCAGAAATGGTGTTGCACATACTAGTTGGCTCAAATACTAAACAATTTTAGATTTCAGCAATTACATTAATATATTCAAATTAACATTGGCTGACAGTTTTTGAAGTAGTCTTGCAATCACCGAATAATAATGATAATTATTCATGAATATACAGATATATAGCTGTGAATCTCAATCACTTCAGAAGCCCCTGTTACCACAATATCTAAGTACTTATTTGCATACAATTATTATGTATCCTGTGTCTTGCAATGATGAACTTTTACTTATTTTTTAATAACTCAGCACACTACTTATCTATGATATAGTTTTTAAAAGGATCATTGACCCATTATTGATTACTTCTTGAAAAGAATGACTAGTTTATAGATTTTCAAATAATTGCTTTGGGTTTTTGAGCCAAAATAACAAAATAAAAAATATAAATACCACCTACAAGTAAATCAAAAGTGAAATTTCAAATTAACAGATATATAATGATCCATATGACCCATATTATTTAAAATTAAAGAGTAAACTTCTAGAGTAAATGTAATAAGGATGTAGATTCTGATTTCTCTTTGAACCATACACGATGGGCTTATTTTTTTAAATTAAGCAGAAGTATTAATGACTTTATAATTAGCATGAACAATACACACTCCTACATAAGAGTACTTATTATACTTTCAATGTAATATTTCTTTTAGTCAATAAGATTGTCGACTTCTTGTTACTTTTACATACAATTTCTATCCTGAAACACTCTAAAAGGTCATGGTTCCTTGAGAATTAATACAGCAGAACCATACTTGTTATACCGGTAAGTTCCTTAGAAAATGTGCTCTGTGTTAGGCTGCTTAATTCTTTACCCTTGGGGAAAAATAAATATAATAGCGTGGCTCATTATGTTGGTTGTTAGTGAAGCAATAGTGCACTTTTGATCTCACTTCTGAAAAGATCCTGAATGTACACAGATCTGTTTCCTCTGGATGAGATCTGGACAGGGGGAGATAACCCGAAGAAGAGAATCATTGGTGGTAGCCAATGGTTTTTCACTTCTGTAAGCCCATCTTGATGATGAGTTAGCATGATCTGGGCCAAGCCAAGAAAGCTTGTAAATGACACATTTCACTTCAATTTCACGGGTCTTTGAACCTCAAGGGGAAGAGTCTTAAACTCTCAAGGGCAGTGAAGCTCTGCAACAGTTAAGTGTGGCAAGGAGACAAAAGCTAAGCCATTCAGGTCATGACAGAAAATTACACAAAGTAAACAAATATAAAATGCACTTTCTAATCTTTTTATTCACATGAAAAGAATAAGTGATTTGAATACAATTCAAGGTAGAGAAGTCAAAGTAAGACTCAGGGGCCAGCATTGTTTGTAGTGGGTAAAGCAGCCTCCTGTGACACCAGATCCCATATAGGTGCTGGTTTGAGTCCCAGCTGCTCCATTTGACATCTAGATCCCTGGTAGTGGCTTGGGAAAGCAACAGAAGTTGGCCCAAATTTTTGGGTCCCTGCCACCCATGTGGGAGACTTGGATGAAGCTCCTGGGTCCTGACTTCAGGCTTTCTCAGTCCTGGTCATTGTGGCCATTGGGGAGTGAACCAGCAGATGGAAAATCTGTCTCTCTCTAACTCTGACTTGGAATTAAATACTAAATATTTAAAAGCAACAACAAAAAGTAAAACTGTAATACTTGTGAATCCCTGGACTGTGATCTTTCTCAAGCAAAATTTCTCTGTGTTGATGACAATGTAGGTTGAAATCAAATTGAGAAAAACCAACTTTCACTTTCTATTAAATTTTTGACACTATTATATGCGATTTTCAGAGATACACAGTAATAGGATATTTATTTTTAAATCTTACACCCAATTCTTTTCCTTCCTGTTTACTATATGGAATCAAAATGCAACCTGAGAAGTGGGTGTTTGGTGCCAGTGAGTTGTTAGTTGGGATGCTCCAATTTCATATCAGAGTGCTTGGGTTCAAGTCCCAGCTCAGCTCTTAATTCCAGTTTCCTATGAAAGTGCACACTGGGAGGTAGCAGATGCTGGTTCAATTACCTAGATCTCTAATACTCAGGTAGGAAACCTGAGCTGATTTTCTGGCTCCTAATTTTAATGTGGCCCAGTCATGCCTTTTAGGATCATCTTGGGGATTCACCCAGCAGATGGAAAACACACACACATACACACGCACAATTATATATCTTTTTAAAATTTTAAATAAAATATGTACATGTAAAATGTATGGTAAAAGCATCAAGGTTTGTGAACTTTTTAAAAAGCTTTATTTCTTTTTATTTTAACATCAGAACCAGAGAGAGAGAGAGAGAAAGAGAGAGAGAGGCAAGAACATGATCTTGCACCTGCTCATTCACTCCCCAGATGGCTACACTGGCCAAGCTGAAGCCAGGGTGGCAGACATCCAAGCACTCACGCCATCTACCTCTATTTTCCCAGTCCCATTAGCAGGGAGCTGGATCAGAAGTGGAGCAGCTGAGACTCAAACCCACACTTATATGGGCTGCCAGTGTGAGTTAACCCACTGAACAAAAATGCTTGCTCTAAGAGTTTGTGAACTTTTTTTTTTGCACTTCCTGACATGCAAATTTATTCATTTTTCTAAAGTCTTCACATTTTCTATTGTCTTTTACTAACAGGAAGTCAAAATAAGAGAAAATTCTAAATGATATCAGCAGTAATATATTTTAAGTCATTGTGGGGAGCAATCCGGACTAGACTAAGTTACTCGAATTAAGACTTGTTCTGTGCATCTGCTCTCCCACAATGTGGCGTTGGGAGAGAAGTAAACAGCTTCCGCACAGCTGCCTCCAGTTCAACTGATAAACTGTAGGACTTGCTCCTGATTGGAGGAGAGCAGCGTACTCAGCGTGTGGGCAGCCGAGTTAGGATTGGCGGAGGAGGACTATAAAGGAGGAGAGAGCCGGCATGCACCAGGAACATCTATGGGGAACATCTAAGGGAACCCGTACAGCCCCCGAGAAGAGCCGGCCGGCGGTGTGCCGCTCCCCTGCGGAAGTGGGGAATGCGGCCAGGGGGAACTGCCCTTCCACGGAGGTGAAAGGGATAGCAGCCAACCCGGGAAGAACCAGCAGCAAACCCGGGGAGGGCCGAGCAGACAAAAGAACAGTGCAGGGTTTTGTGTCGTTCCTCCACGAAGAGGGGGAGCGACATAATGGTGCCGTGACTCGGATAGGAAACCTAGGACGGATAGGAAACTTAGGACGGATAGCAAACTTAGGAGGGAAGAAACGGGAAGAAGCAGGAAAATATCGGAGAGAGAGACTAGCAAACAGCCTAGGGAAAAGCCGGACGAAAGAGGTGCCGGAGGAAGCTGTTGAAAGCCTAGGCATAGCCGGCGCCGTGGCTCAATAGGCTAATCCTCCACCTTGCGGCGCCGGCACACCGGGTTCTAGTCCCGGTTGGGGCGCCGGATTCTGTCCCGGTTGCCCCTCTTCCAGGCCAGCTCTCTGCTATGGCCAGGGAGTGCAGTGGAGGATGGCCCAGGTGCTTGGGCCCTGCACCCCATGGGAGACCAGGAAAAGCACCTGGATCCTGGCTCCTGCCATCGGATCAGCGCGGTGCGCCGGCTGCAGCGGCGGCCATTGGAGGGTGAACCAACGGCAAAGGAAGACCTTTCTCTCTGTCTCTCTCTCTCACTGTCCACTCTGCCTGTCAAAAAAAAAAAAAAAAAAAAAAAAAAAAAAAAAAAAAAAAAAAAGAAAGCCTAGGCATAGACTCGGATACGGACTACGGGGGGAAGCTGGGAGAAATCTCTAAGGTCGAAAGCGAAAGTGAAAGTTAGAACAAACAGACTCGGAGGCGGACTGTGGGGAGAGGCCAGAAAGTGAAAGCTAGAACAAACAGACTTGGATGCGGACTGTGGGGAGAGGCCAGGAGAAATGAGGGAGGAGTATTGTTGGAAGAAAACTTAAGGAAACATACCGGGTAGAGAAAAATGTTAGGGAAATTGAAGCCGTGGGGGGCAGGCCAAGGCGGACACGAAAGCCACTTTGGGATTCTCAAGTTAGCCCGGAAATAGGGGGCGAAAAGTTGAAACCAGAAGCTGAGACGCAAGCCAGATTGGGATCCGTCTGATTAGCCCGGGGAGCAAAGGACGGAAAGCCAAACCGTGGGGCGGAGACGTACGCTGGGTTGAATTCACCAGGCTAGCCCGGGGAACTTAAATTGAATGCTAGTGGCGGACACGTAAGCTACGCTGTGTTACTCGCGGAAGCCGCCGCGTGCAGAGAGAGCACGGGGCGTGAATAGATAGGGAACGGGGCTGGCGTAGGCCGTGGTGCAGACGCGAAGGGCGTGGAGACCGCGGAGCGCGCGAAGCCAAGCCGCGCAAAGCCGGGAAGCTGCGCAGATGAGAGAGGCGCGCGGGCTGAAGCGGCGCAGAGCCGGAAACCCGCCGGCGGGGCGAGGTGCCGGAAAGCCGCAAGGATAAGAGAAACAGAAGTTTAGAAGTAAAGTGAGAGAAATGGGAATGTTGGCAGACAGAAGTAAAATGGGAGAAATAGGAATGCCCGGAGATAGAGAAATAGAAAAATAAAAAGGCCTCCCTACAACACTGCAATGTGAGAGCTTGGATTCGGTCTGCCTGATTAAGTGAGGCGATGAGCACCTGGGCGGCTAGCAGCTTATGCGCCGCAGGTCACCGAAGACAGGCACGAATTAACATCAGTAAGGCTTCCCCACAATACAACGATTAGGAGGCTTGGATTCGGTCTGCCTAATTAAGGCGGTAAGCGCCAGCAAGCAGCTCGACCAGAGTATGAGCTGCAGGTCACCGAAGATAGGCACAAACCAACACTAATAAGTCTCCCCCACAATACGGCAATGAGAAGGCTTGGATTCGGTTTGCCTGATAGGTTTTGTAAACACCTACAGGCAGTTCTAGCAGAGCAGAGTATGCGCTGCAGGGCACCGAACACAGGCACGCATCAGCGCCTAAAAACCTCCTCACAACATGGCGAAGAGAGGACCCGGATTCGGTTTGCCTGATAGGACTTGTAAGAGCCTGTGGCAACTCTAGCAAGTAGAGCAGAGTGTGTGCCGCGGGACACCGAAGACAGGCGCGTATCAACGCTAAAAAATAAAAAGAAAGGGGGATCTGTGGGGAGCAATCCGGACTAGACTAAGTTACTCGAATTAAGACTTGTTCTGTGCATCTGCTCTCCCACAATGTGGCGTTGGGAGAGAAGTAAACAGCTTCCGCACAGCTGCCTCCAGTTCAACTGATAAACTGTAGGACTTGCTCCTGATTGGAGGAGAGCAGCGTACTCGGCGTGTGGGCAGCCGAGTTAGGATTGGCGGAGGAGGACTATAAAGGAGGAGAGAGCCGGCATGCACCAGGAACATCTATGGGGAACATCTAAGGGAACCCGTACAGCCCCTGAGAAGAGCCGGCCGGCGGTGTGCCGCTCCCCTGCGGAAGTGGGGAATGCGGCCAGGGGGAACTGCCCTTCCACGGAGGTGAAAGGGATAGTAGCCAACCCGGGAAGAACCAGCAGCAAACCCGGGGAGGGCCGAGCAGACAAAAGAACAGTACAGGGTTTTGTGTCGTTCCTCCACGAAGAGGGGGAGCGACAAGTCATCACATTAGTATGATTTTCACACAGCTTAATTAATATACTGGTCAAAAATGTTTAATTGGTTTTTATTTTTGAAGGTCATACCACAAAAATTTTGTGTTTTTTTCTCTTTTCTTTTTTTAAACTTTTATTTAATGAATATAAATTTTCAAAGTACAGCTTATGGATTACAATGGCTTTTTGATAGTAATTTATTTTATGAGTTGACTATTTTATAGATAACATAAAGTTACTAAAAACACCAAACCTATAGATTACTAAATTTTCCACATGACTTATCAACATAAGTTGAGTTATGCATCTCTATAAAAATAATTTGCTAAATTAAAAAACCATGCCAATTACATCAAATTTATATTGGTGCTGGATTTTTGTCACTAGCAATAATGGAGACCATATTCCTGTGCCCTTTGCACTGAGGTTGATATTTCTGCTCCATGTAAACCCTTATTCCAGTAAAGTATGGTAGAGATGGCAGAGGACTTTAAGAAAGTAACATAGCCATCCACTATGTCATTCCTAAAAGTAGGAGTATATAAGTTTAAACTTTAAAATTCCTTTATAAAACAGAGTAGAAGTTTTCCTTTACAAAGCATTTCTTGAGTTTGAGGTTTGTTTCACACTTATATAAACCTTGGCATATTGTACTTGTCAGAAAAACTTCATAACCTAACAATAACCTCTTGCTATCCTTTATGTAGTGTTGTCCAGACAAATTGTCATACTGTTCAGCTGAACAAGATTGATGACACAGCAAACTGCCAATGCAGAACTTAGGAGAATATACCCCTTCAATGAACTACAGGGCGTTCAAATCACTTCCCCGGGCTGAGATGGCAATAGTCCCTGAAGGATTTTGATTTACAGGCTGTGAAATGCCAAAAATACAACTCCAAATGTGAAGGAGTGTGTCTCCAAAAAAAATGGAGCAATAAACCTTTTCTTCTGAATATACTTTATGTGGCTATTTGTTGGTGGGAAAGGAGAGTTGTTTTTAAAAATCAGAAGAAAAATGGGGAACATGACAGTCTTTTCAATGTGCAAAAAAGAAAAATTGTGTTTACAAAAGCTCTGATTATATAGAAATGCACTGTGGATTCTTGAATTTGGAGAGAATGTTAAGTTTTACTTCCACAATGATTATGAGTTTTTGTTGTTTTTAAAATAAGTTGGCTTTATTTATTTTTTATTTTTTAGAAAACTTATTAAATGAATACAAATTTCATAGGTACAGCTTTAGGAATATAGTGGTTCTTCCCCCAGTACCCACCCTCCAACCCCCATTCCCATCCCACTTCCTACTCCCTCTCCCATCCCATTCTTCATTAAGATTTATTTTTAATTTTATTTACATACAGAATACCAACTCTGTACTAAGTAAAGATTTCAACAGTTTGCACCCACACAGACACACAAAGTATTAAGTATTGTTTGAAGACTAGTTTTACCGTTCATTTTCATAATACAATACATTAAGGAAAGAGGTCCTACATGGGAAGTAAGTGCACAGTGAGTCTTGTTGTTGATTTAACAATTAACAGTCTTATTTATGACATCAGTGATCACCCAAGGCTCTTGTCCTGAGCTGCCAAGGATATGGAAGGTTTTTGAGTCCACAAACTCTGTCCAAATTTAGATAGAGCCATAAGCAAAGTGGAAGTTCTCTCCTCCCTTCAGAGAAAATTACACCTTCTTTGATGGCCCTTTCTTTACACTGAGATCTCACTGATAAAGATCCTTCATGTAGGACATTTTTTTTGCCACAATGTCTTGGCTTTCCATGCCTGAAATGCTCTCATGGGCTTTTCAGCCAGATCGAAATGCCTTAAGGACTGATTCTGAGGTCAGAGTGTTGTTTAGGACGTTTGTCATTCTATGAGTCAGCCATGTGGCCTGCTTCCCATGTTGGATCATTCTCTCCTTTTTAATTCTATCTATTTTTCTTAAGATTTATTCTATTTATTTGAAAGACAGAGTTACAGAAAGTTACAGAGAGAGAGAGGTTTTCTGTCTGCTGGTTCACTCCCCAGATGGCCACAACAGCCAGAGCTGCACTGATCCAAAGCCAGGAGCCAGGAGCTTCTTCTGGGTCTCCCACACAGGTGCAGGGGCCCAAAGAATTGGGCCATCTTCTACTGGTTTCTCAGGCCATGGCATTGAGCTGGATCAGAAGAGGAGCAGCCAGGACTAGAACGGGCGCCCATATGGGATGCCGGTGCTTCAGGCTAGGACTTTAACCCATTGCGCCACAGCACCAGCCCTCTATCTATCGTTATAACCAGACACTTAGTCTTATTTATGTGATCCCTTTGACTCTTAATCCTATCTATATGATCAGTTACACATTAAATATGATCACTTTAAAATATAAGATGGCATTATTACCACCCAGGTTAATAGCATTTGGAGTCCCATGGCAAGTTTTTAGCTTTACTGTTAGAAGTAAGTCTGTGGGAATGTGTGGACGAACTGTACACCTCTCCCTAACTTATTCCTATTCTTATTTTTTACTGAGATATAGTTTCAATTGGACTTAAACATCTATGAATAATTCTGTGTTAAGTAAAGAATTCAACCAATGGTATTAAGTAGAAAAAGAAAATAGTAAAAAAAAAAATAATAAAACTGTTCCTCGACAAACTACAAATGCTGATGAGGATGTGGGGGAAAAGATAGCCTAATCTACTCTTGGTGGGAATGCAAACTGGTAAAACCACTATGGAAAACAGTTTGGAGATACCTCAGAAATCTGAATATAGTCCTACGATACAACCCAGTCATTCCACTCCTTGGAATTTCCCCAAGGAAAATAAAATCAACAAAAAAAGAGCTATCTGCATTTTCATGTATATTGCCATTCAATTCACAATAGCTAAGACATGGAATCAACTTAAATGCCTATCAATAGAAGACTGGATAAAGAAATTATGGGATATGCACTCTGTGGAATACTACACAGCGGTAAACAAAATGAAATCCAGTCATTTGCAACAAAATGGATAAATCTGGAAAACATTATGCTTAGTGAAATAAGCCAGTCCCAAAGGGACAAATATTGTATGTTCTCCCTGATCTAGGGCAACAAACAGAGCACCTAAAAGGAAACCTGTAGAAGTGAAACTGACACTATGAGAAGCCAGTGACTTGAATAGCCCTTGTCTTGACTGTTGAGGAACATTTGGCTTTATATATTGGGAGATTTTTTAGAACATGACAATAGGTCTGATCTGATTTCATCATCATTTTAAAAAAATCATCTATTATTTTTCACTTTATGTTTCTGTGTGGGAGCAAACTGTTGAAATCCTTAATTAATGTATACTAAGCTGATCTTCTGTATATTAAGATAATCGAAAATGAATCTTGATGTGAATGGAAGGGGAGAGGGAGTGGGAAAGGGGAGGGTAGTGGGTGGGAGGGACGGTATGTGGGGGAAGCCATTGTAATCCATAAATCGTACTTTGGAAATTTATATTCATTAAATAAAAGTTAAAAAAAAAGAAAACAAAATAAAAGCCTCTTCCATGCTCTTTTCTCTTA
The DNA here is from genome assembly GCF_051225735.1 of Oryctolagus cuniculus. Taxonomy (NCBI): domain Eukaryota; kingdom Metazoa; phylum Chordata; class Mammalia; order Lagomorpha; family Leporidae; genus Oryctolagus; species Oryctolagus cuniculus. Next base: position 48,632,457 of record NC_142880.1, read on the forward strand.
GTTTTATAATACTGAGTTTTTGCAAAGTTCAAATAATTACTTTTAAATTGGATGAAAACCTCTTTAATAGTGTGAAATAGAATTTTCACTATATTGAAGTTTTATCCTCTGTCACATACATGAAGGAATACTACTGAGCCCCCAAAAGTATGGAATCTTGTCATTTGAAACAACATAAATGGAACTGAAGCTCTTTATGTTAAACGAAATAAGAGTAACAGAGGCGTCAACTACTATATGATCTCATTCACATGTGGAATGTAAAAAAGTTGATCTCAAGGAAGTTGAGATTATAATGATGGTTACCAGAGGCTAAGGAGAGCAGTGGGAGAGAGGAAAGAGAAAGTTTAATTATTAGGGTACTAAGTTATAATCAGGTAGGTATAAGGAGGTCTATTATACAATTAGGTGACTGTAATGATAATGGATAATGTACTGCATAGTTTTCTAAACAATATAATAGCTACAATAATTTTAATTGTTTTCACATGAAGAAATAATGAATCTGAGGAGACAGATATGTTTATCCTCATTGGACATGACATAATGTATACAAATACTCTGAAATAACAAATAGTACCACATAACTACATACAGCTTCTTTCATCAGTTAAAAATAATAAGAATGTCTACCTATTCATGAAAACACAAAGTATTTATATGATTGTGTACAGTTTGTTATTAGAGAAACAACACAGAAAATCTTTCACTTTAAGTATTTTGTCAAAGTTTTGAAGGATTGAAAAGACTGGCATAATCACTGATCACTTCTGCTTCACCATGTTCACCTCTATAAAATGTGAGAGAGTAGGTGATGAAGTCAACAACTAGAGACAATTAGGTACCTTTAACTGCATATTTAAAACTTTGTAAAGTTAAAGCCGGCGCCGTGGCTCAATAGGCTAATCCTCCACCTTGCGGCGCCGGCACACCGGGTTCTAGTCCCGGTTGGGGCGCCGGATTCTGTCCCGGTTGCCCCTCTTCCAGGCCAGCTCTCTGCTATGGCCAGGGAGTGCAGTGGAGGATGGCCCAGGTGCTTGGGCCCTGCACCCCATGGGAGACCAGGAAAAGCACCTGGCTCCTGGCTCCTGCCAGGATCAGCGCGGTGCGCCGGCTGCAGCGGCGGCCATTGGAGGGTGAACCAACGGCAAAAGGAAGACCTTTCTCTCTCTGTCTCTCTCTCTCACTGTCCACTCTGCCTGTCAAAAAAAAAAAAAAAAAAAAAAAAAACTTTGTAAAGTTAAACTGCTACCTACTGTGTATACAAGCTGTTCATATTTAAAGGACTTATATGATGTGAAAGGAATTTATCAGATGGAGAAAAAACTAATATACTAGAAAATATTTAAATCTGTCCTTTTAAAGTTCTTTGTGTAACAAATGTCCAAAGGCATTGTGTCAGTCCCTTTGGGCTGTTACAACGATTTACTCTAAGACTGGATGTGTAACATAAACAAGTATTCACAGGTTAGAGTTGTGGAGACTGGGAAGTTCAAGATCACAGTCTGGCAGACTATTTGTTCCCTTAGGGCACACATCCTAATTTGCATTCAGCCTCTTCTTGTATCCTCACATAGCAGGTAGTACCGAGAAGAGACCTCTCTTGTATTTCTCCATAAAAAGACATTAATTACATCATGAGTGCTCCAAACCCAGGAATAAGTTATCTGACAAGGACCTCACAACAAAACAAGTTAATACTGGAGATGTAGACTCCAACATGATTTTTTGGGGAATAGGACAAAAATATTCATTTAATGGCAAGTGTATGCTTGTGTGTGTATATGTGTGTGTGTGTGTGTGTGTGTGTGTATGTGTGTAAAAGTCTTTGTGTATGCATATTTATGCTTCATTAGACAATAATATACAAACTTCAATCACCCTGACATCATAGCTTTTATACAACTTTCTTAAGACAGTGACTATTATTTACCCGTTAGGCCACTTATTATAATTCTTTTTACTATTTTGAACTTCCTTGAAATAGCAAAGTTTAAAGTGTATTTAAGATCCTTTTTCATTGAGTAATCAAAGCATTCTATGATTAACTATGAAGTAGTATGGTATGCAGAATTTCATTAAGATTACTCATCAGGAGCACTAACATAGCCCTAGAGGTTACACAAACACAGTCAACTGAGTTACATGGCTAGAATATCAACCTATTTTCGAATTTCTGAAGTGGCTGCTCAAAGGTAGAAAGAGTGCAGTGATCCCAAAATAGTCAAATGTTAATTAAACATTTTAAAGGTGCTTGAGAGCAAAATTTTGATTGGTAGTTACATGTGCATTAGTAAAATACAATAATTGTATTAATTTTGGGAGTTTTTGGAAGCAACAATAAAAATTAGGGGTAGGAGAAAGGAACGAAGAGGAGGAAGGGGAGCAAGTGAGGTGATGCAGCAGTTTCAGCCACCACTTGAGATGTTGGCACCCAATACTGGAGAGCCAGTTTGTGTCCCAGTTGCTCTACTTCTGATGGAGCTCTCTGCTACTGGTCTGGGAAAGTAGCGGCTCAAGTACTTGGGTTCCTGCCATTCATATGGCTCCTGACTTCATCCTGGCTCAGTGCTGTTGAGGATATTTGGGAAATGTACCAGCTGATGGAAGATATCTTTCTCTCTTTGTCTCTTTACCTCTCAAAAACTGAAGGAAGAAAGTAAAGAAAGGTGATAGGAAGGAAGGAAGGCATGAACAAAGGAAGTAAGGAAGTAGAAAATAAAGAGATAAACTATCTATGGAGAGAAAATGGTCCAAAGAAATAATACAATTCATAATTAATACTCAGGGAAGTGAAATCCTTCCTAACTGCAAGCAAATGGGATCTCTCACTTTTGATAGGAATCAGCAATGTTCTTTTCTCCTTATATTACATGAGTTATACTGTATTTAAAATATTTAGTATGTGCCATTTCTTCATGCTGGGATATGAATTTCTTAAAAGAGATTTCATATTTAATTACTACTACCAAGCTCTGTGTTTGCTCCAAAATAGGTAGTTAGTAAATATTTACTCATTAAATGGTTAAACAATTGAGAGATAAGATAAATATACTTTCTATTTTATTTCTTAGCCCATAGTAATCATTTATATCTTAATCTATAATTCATAATTTATATGAAGCATTATTTAAAGCTCATATAGTTCTTGAATCAATGCTTCAAGTATAGAATATAATTTTAATAAGAAAATCCTATGTAATAACTTCTAATGTACTATACCTTTCCAATTTTAAGGTCACTTGTCTGTATGTTAGTACCTATACTTGGAAATTACATACATAAGCATATACTGTGAAATAATAGAATATGAGATCATCTCAGTTCCTTTCTGCTCATTTGATGTGAGAATGTTTCTAGTTATATTGAGTTGAATTTTATTCTTCAAAAAAGATAGCTTGAGGGTGGACATTTGGCCTGAGGGTTAAGCCTTCTCCCAAAAACACTTGGATTTGAATCTCAACTCAGTTTTTGATTGAATTTCCTGCAATTGCAGACACTGGAAGTCTGGAGGTGATGTCTCAAGTAGTTAGTTCTCTGCCACTCATGTAGGAGACTTAGATTGAGTTCCTGGATCCTGACTTTGTCCGCTCAAATCTCAGCCACGTGAACATTTGGTGACAGAGACAATGGATGACAGCTCTGTCTCTATCTGCCTCTTGAATAAAATAGGAAACTGACTTTTCCACTTCTTCCTAGGATTTGGTAACTATATTATGCTGCATTACCAATAAACAGAATTATAAAATAATTTATGTAAAAGGGTGGGTTATGGCACACATGACTTGAAATATTTAGAATGATTGACAAATATAGATACTTAGAGATGGAAAGGTCTACTAAAAGGTTGTTGAATTTAGAGTTGGGAGTTAAGGAAAGGAACACACTTGCTGAGATGGGAACACCATCTGGAGGGATGTGAGAGTCAATTAAACTTCTGTTAGGATGTATATACATCATGAATATTCATCATGGATGTGTATAATGAAATACATACTCTTCTAACAGGATGATCCTTATTTCCACCAAATTCATAGAGTAATGGTGACTTACATAATTGTAATGAGGAAAGAAGATACATATATAACTTGCCATGATAATGTTAGAAGAGAAACGGTGATGAGAAGAGACAACCTCAGTTTTTTATCTCACATGGAAGAATTCTCACAAGGAGAAGGCAGAGAGAAAGGAGGATCTATTTAAGTCAGAGAACTTCTGCTGAAGTGGCCAGGAGGGGGCCTCCAAGACAGGCAAAACTCCAAGAGGCTGGTGAGCACAGCTTTGCGAGAAAACTGACAATCAGCTAACAATCACTTACAAGACAGGGACAAAACCCATCCACAGTCCAGGTGTAGAATCTTGTCTGTCTTGTTCACGATACGACTAAAATCCATCAGAAGGGTTTCGGAATCAAACTCCCTTGCTATTTTCATGATAAGACTGGAAGCCCCCAAAGAGTAGAATAGGCACTTTGACTTTGCTAAAGATAACTTTTGGGGAAGGCAACCATTTTGTACTCTCTTAGAAGTACTGTCCTGTCCTGATTTCCCACCAGGATCATCCTAACTGCCTACTGAACTATCTGACTCCTCTCAATAGCCCAATGGACCCTGCATTAGCCAAGTTACGGATACCACAATGACTGTTCTAGTAACCCATAGTCAGGGAAATAAACAGGATTACAAGAAGAGGCAGTTTCACGAATAACAACCAGAGATTAGATGGAAAATACAGTTTCAAGAATGCTTAATAAACACCACTACCATTATTATTCCTACTGTAAGCACCATTCAGTATGTTGACCTCTTATTTTATGGAAGTCACTACAGTTGATATTTACAAATTTTATTTCACTTCAAATTATCTGATATGCATAAATACTTTGTTAGATATTTGACTACCTATCATCCAAAGAAATGAGGAAAACAATCAGTCTGGGCGATGTAATGGTATCATAATTCCTTGGAGTAATTGTTTCTGGAATGGTTATGAGGCTCAATTCTGGCCAATGACCCACTAGGACAGTTTTGTTAGAGATTTTTGGAAACTGTTTTCTAATTCTTAGAGAACTCCTACAGGTATACAAGAGATTTCTCTCCTACTGGATGCAACTATGAAGCCTTTGTTTCTGAAGTTTTCTGGCAGTCAACTTCCATCCATGAATGAAGCCAGCCTGCATGGACCAAGCCAGGATACAGAAGATCATGCAGACAGGACAATAAGAGAAAAACAGGATTAGAATGCAGATTGACTCTGGCCTAGGATCCAAAGGCCCCCTGAACTTTCTCTTTTGTGAGTTAATAACCTTTCTTATTGTTAAAGCCTTTTTAGTTGACTTTGCTGTAATTTGCAGCTAAAAGCATGCTAACAAATAGAATTATTCCAGTTTTATAGATAAACAAGAAAAATTCAAATGGTGAATTAAATCGTCCATGATCACAATGCCAGTAGTTGGCCTATTGTCTTTAATCTTACTCTTGCATGGTTCAATATCCTTCACTCCCTTCTAAAAAGATCTCAAAAGAGCCTTCATTTAGAGTTTAATATTATTATAATTTGAGTCCCCTCCTGACTTTTGAATTAAAAATTCTTGACAAAACCAGCTTATATTTCTGTTCTCCCAATCCCCCTTTGGCAGCTTTGTATGATAGTAATGAGAAAGACTATTGTATACTTCTAAACACAGTTTAAAAATATTATGCATATAAATGGTAATATATTATGTTCATTATAAATTTTGTAACCATAGCCTAAGGAATATTTTTACTCAATTCTGATTATGCCAGGTAAAATAAATCCAACAGCAAATTTTTGTGTATTTGATTGATTTTTAATCTTACTGAAGATAATGTGGTATGCTGGCAAAATTTAAAATACAAACCATCTTTGTAGATACTTCCTTAATACTTTTACTTTGCATTTAAGACTATATCAAGTGGTCATACGGCAAATAACAAAATCATCTATCATTTGCTAGGAGAAATTGGAAAACTACCTTAAATATTTTCTACCCAGTTTGATTTCTCTCTCTCTCTCTCTCTCTCTCTCTGCCTCTCAGTAACTCTGCCTTTCAAATAAATAAATAAATAAATCTTTTTAAAAAATGTTACTATAAAAAATGGGACCAAGGAAATAATACAGGTCATTGGAAGACCCAAATATAATGAGGATACTGAAGTTATCAGCAAGAGACTGTAAAATAACTGCAAATAATATATAAAAGTTGTCAGTAGAATACGGAATTTGACCAGGAAATTTTTTATAAATAAAAGTAGCATATAGAAATTCTAGAATAAAAAATGAATGTCAGGTATTTGAAACTGGAGAAGACCCCCTAAAGTTCACACTGAAATGTGGCCCTTTAAAGTTCCCTAGAAATGTTAATCTGGGGTGCCACATGTGCTACCGGAATTTGGGGTGCCTTATGATTTCACCACGGGCTTATTACTAAATCCCTGATATTAATAAGCCCAAGAGGGTTCTTGTCTAATATTTAGAGAAGAATTCTAAATACCGGCAGAGATAAGCAAGGCAGCACGGTACGTTTCAGGCTTTTATTTAGTGCAAGGCGTATCTAGGAAAGTGAAGGCTTTAGTTCAGGTAGGAGAGAGGGGAAAGTCTGGAAACTGGAGTAGCATCCATACCACTCAGAGAGCAGGCCAAAGCCACGTGCAGCAAGCACCTCGAGCTGCTATCCACAGCTTATCACTGGCAGCACCGCAGAGGCCAAGAGAGCTTTTGTGACACTCCCTGCCTTTATATATATTTTCCACAGGGGAGTGGCTTGTGGCCAGGTGGGCGCTCAGGTATGGTCAGGCAGAGCCTGATGTCACATGGGGGCATGGTGGGGTATCAGGTAGAGTGTAAGGTCACACAGAGGCAGGGCGAAGGTATCAGGTAGGGTGTGAAGTCACACAGGGGCGTGGCGAAGGTGTGGTCTTCCAGCTCACAAATCTAACCAATTTTAGCCTGTATGCCTGCCTGCTTCAGTATTGAGGCACAGCAGATTAAAATTGGGATCCATGCATCAGAATGCCTACATGAGAATGCCTCATTCCAGTCCCAGCAGCTCTACACTTCCGATCCACATTCTGTTAATGCACCTGGTAGGCTGTGAATGAAGGCCCAAACACTTGGGTTCCTGCAACCTACATGAGAGACTGGGATGAAGTTCCTGGATCCTGACTTCATCCCAACCTAGTTCCAGCTGTTCTGAACATTTGAGTTGTAAACAGGCAGGTGGAATTTTCTCTCTGGCTCTCCCTTTCTCTCTCTTCACTCTCTTTTAAATAAGTATCTAAAAATGAAATAATATAAATTAAGAACTAATTTAATGACTAATTTAATAACAGATTAGATATAATATAGGAAAGAAACAGTAAACTATAAAATAGTTCTGTACAAAATATGCACGGGAAAAACAATAATTTTTAAAGAAGTGTTTCATTGTTTGAATGCCCTCTCTTTCTGAAGAAGGAAATACTAGAAGAAACATTAATTGACAATAAATTGGCCCAAATTCCAAAAATTTTTAACTGACACTAAGCTACATCATTCATTTGTAGTTGAAAAATAAGTGCTAGAAAATCACTCCCTTACACCAAGACGCACTTGTTATGAAAGTATATTTAGGAAAATTATGAATTTTCAAAGAAGTAATGGGCCATGGTTTTTTGCTAAATAACAGCAAAAATACATGTAAATTGCTAAAAGAAAGCAACTGCCAACCCATGCAGTTATGTTTATAACCAACACTTAGATTTTTAATTGTGAAAGGAAAACACAATTTTTTCTCAGAAGGAAAATAGTAGCTATTCATTAATAATATAAACCATACAGAGACTACATTGTCCAGAGAAACAGGTACACTAGTAGGAAATAGAGATAAACGGATATAAATCATGAGAAAAGGAAAAGGTGAATACATGTGAAAATATTAATAAACACCTTACAAACTATCATGATATACATGGGGTTTAAGAAAATTAAAAGCATGAAAGGCATTAAATTGAAATAAATGATTCTAGATAAAGTATTTTCTTGAAAATGGCATTGGACTAACAAAAGTACTAGTTTCTGCAATTTAACTATCACAAAAATATACATTTACTAAAAAGGAACTATAACCAAAATCCCAATAGAAAGGGAAATGTTTATTCCAAAGGAAGGCAAATATGAGAAAAGTGTTACACATAATAATAAAACAAATGGAAAAATAATACGATAAAATTCATCTAACCAAATCTCAAAATACTTTGCAGGTAAATGGTATTCATTAGTTAAAGATAAATTTGTCAGAATATATTAAAAAGACTATATGTTGCTTAAAGAAATTATATGTAAATAGAGTTCTCGTATGGTATATAGTCTTTTATCATTCTTTTCTATGACAAGTATGTTCTCAACTCAAATATAGTATGTATGTTTCATTACATATTTTAAATGTAGATGTGTGTGAGTACATGGTGTTTTCTTTCTTTTAAATATTTGTTTACTTTAAACGCAGAGAAATATAGAAAGAGGGAGATAGATCTTTTATCTGCTGATTCACTTACCAAATGGCTACAATAGCTAGGTCTGGGCCAGAAAATAATTAGGAGACAGAAACTCCATCAGTTTCCTAGATGGTAGCAGGAGCCTAAGCACTTGGGCCACCTTCCACTGCCTTTCAAGATGCTTTTGCAGGAGGCTGACTCAGAAGCAGAGCAGCTGGAACTGGACTAGCACTCCAATATCGGATGCTGGCATTGCAAATGGCCCCTTAACCCTCTGACACGATGCCAACCTTGAGATGGTGTTTTGTCAGACTTAATTTCTCAAAATATACCTGCTTCTGAACTGCACATGATCTGTTTCTGCTAGCATGTCTAAGATCATTTGTTTTAATCATTTTAAAATTTATTTATTAATTTTTATATTTATTTGCAGTGCAGAAAGGGAGAGAGAGAAAGATCTTCCATCTACTGGTTTATTCATCAAATGCCCTCATGAGCCAAGGCTGGGCCATGTTGATGCCAGGGGCCAAGAACTCAGTCTGAGTCTCCCATGTGAGTGACAAGGACCCAAGTGTGCGAGCTGTCACCTACTACCTCCCAGAACACACATCAGCAGCAAGCTGGAACCAGAAGTAGAGCTGAAACTGAAACCCAGGCATTCATCTATGGGATTCAGGCATCCCAAATGTAGCTACACAGCTGCCCTAAATGTCTCCTCACACTGTTGTCATAAGTTTTATGTGTAAGTCTTCAAAATGCATTTAGACTAATGGTCAATTTCCTAGTCCCATTACAAAAATCTGTCCTTTGCACTAAATTAATAAAACAACTTCTATATTATATTCCATTATAAATAGTGCAATTCCTTTTTGGCTGATGTATTCTCCTTTTCCAGTTTTTTGCTGATTTGACCAGTGTATTTGTAGTATGTTCTGATTAGTTAATAAAATAATATTTCTGATAATCATTCTTCTTTGGCAAGTATTCCTGGTTATTTTCAAATATGTATCATTTAATGTATATTTAAGATGAATTTCTTTAAAGACAAAAGCTACTGTTAATTTTGCTGACAATATATTTAGTACATATATTAACTTTTGAAAAAGTTTTATGACAGTAAATTTTATATTTATTTTTATAAATTTTTAAGTTTTTTTAACTGATTCAGTATAGTTCATAGCTATAATTCTAAGAATATAATGATATACTTTTTGATACTGGAAGTCAATTTTCAAATGATTTTATCCTAATTTTATATTTTAAAATGGGAAAGGGAGTAGGATATGGGAGGGGTGTGAGTGGGAGGGAAGTTATGGGGGGGGAGCCATTGTAATCCATAAACTGTACTTTGGAAATTTATATTTACTAAATAAAAGTTAAATAAAAATAGGATTACATAAAAAATAGGATTACATAATTTATTTATGTGGTAGCTGTGCCTTTTTAAACAAAAACATATTTATTTGAAAGGTAGAGTGACAGATATAGGGAGAGAGATAAACACACTGAGGGAGGGAAGAGGAGAGTGGGAGAGACTGAAAAGAGAGACGAGACTTTTGTATCTACTGGTTCACTCTCCAAATGGCCACAGCAGCCAGGTCTAGGTCAGGCTGAAGTCAGGAGTCAGGAACTCTATCCTGGTCTCACACATGGTTGACACTGAGACCCAAGTACTTGGGCCATCTTTGGCTGCCTTCGCAGGTGCATTAGCAGGAGGCTGGAATGGAAGTAGAGAAGCAGGGACTTGAACTGGCACCCTGATTTGGGATGCTGCTGTCACAAGCAGCTGCTCAACCTACTGTATCACAATACTGGCCCCATCAATTTGTTAACTATAATTCTATTTTATTCCTACACTAAAGGTATGTGATGTATCTCCCATTGTCATTTAGAAGTAAATACTACTAAAGTATAGATAAAATAACTTTATACATATTACTAATTAAATTGTTATATGAATCTTTATTTAAATTTTCAAGTTTTCAAATGATAGATAAAAATTGTATATATGGGCTGGTGTTGTAGCTAGTGGGTTAAGTCATTGTATGTGATGCTGGCTTCCAATATGGGTGCCGGTTTGAATACCGGTGCTCCACTTTGATTCCAGCTCCCTGCTAACCTGACTGGGAAAGCAGCAGCAGATGATCCATGTCCTTGGGCCCGTGTACCCACACAGGAGACCTGGGTGAAGCACCTGGCAGACATTTGGGAGTGGATCAATAGATTGAAGATCTGTCTCTGTCTGTCTGTCTGTCTCTGTGTGTGTGTGTGTGTGTGTGTGTGTCTCCTTCTCTAACTCTGCTTTTCAGACAAATAAATACATCAAAATAAATGAATAGAAAAATGCGGCAGGGAAGGCTCTCTAAAAAATAAAAAAGTTTGTGTATATCCAAGTTACATTATATGATGTTTTATTATGTGTATACATTTATGCTAGGATTACCATAATCAAAGTGATAAGCCCACTACTACTCAAGTGCCCATTTAGAGCCCTAGAACTTGGATACTTCCTTTAAAAAAAATCTATCTATTTATTTATTTGAAAGGTAGAAATCTGAGAGAAAGGGGAGGGACGGAAAATCTCGCACTCAGCTAATTTACTCCCACAAATGTCCACAAAGAGCCAGAGCTGATGCAGTCCAAAGCTAGGAGCCAGAACTTCACCCAGGTCTCCCTTGTGGGTGGCAGAGGCCCAAGCACTTGAACCATGGCCCAATGCCATCCTAGGCATAGTAGGAGGGGGATAGACTGGAAATAGAGGAGCTGGCACTCAAACTGTCACTCTGATATGGGATGCCAGTGTTGCAAGTGGCTGTGCCACAGCTCTAGCCCCAAACTTGTTTATTTTCTAACTGAACATCTGTACCCTTTGACCAGTATCTCCTAATTTGCCAGTCACGTCAACCTCGGACATTCTACTCTCTACTTTTATGAGTTCATTTTTATATATGTTAAAAATGTTTTATGGTTGAAACAGATATGCATGAGCAATCATACAGTCAACAAAAGTAATTTATTTATAAATCTTTGCATTAACTATTTTAATATAGCAAAACAGTAGAATTTCAAAGAATATGTGATATAGTACTGAAATTAACATTGAAATCTTTGTATAGTTCCTCATTTTTATTTTTATTTTATTTTTGTTTATTTTACAGGTAGAGTTATAGACAGTGAGAAAGAGAGAGATAGGTCTTCCTTCTGTTGGTTCACTTTCCAAATGGCTGCTATGGCTGGCGCTGCACTGATCCAAAGCTAGAGGCCAGTTGCTTCTTCCTGGTCTCCCATGTGGGTGCAGGGGCCCAAGCACTTGGGCCATCCTCCACTGTCCTCCCGGGCCACAGCAGAGAGCTGGACTGGAAGAGGAGCAACAGGGACTAGAACCCAGCATCCATATGGGATGCCAGTGCTGCAGGCGGAGGATTAACCAAGTGAGCCATGGCGCCGGCCCTCCTTATTTTAAATATTTAGTGTTTGGAGTGACTTTATTGAGATAAAAACAAAGTATATTTATTACATGAAACAGAGGTTATTGTTATACTTGCCCACAAATATCACAGGATATAAAAAAGTGAGCCATTTTTATTCTTTTGTGAGCCATTTTTATTCTTCTATTTTGAAGATCTATTTTATTTATTTGAAAAACCGAGTTACAGAGAGATGCAGATATGGAGAGAGAGAGAGGTCTTCCATTCGCTATTTCACTCCTCAAGTGGTCCCAACAGCTGATCCAAAGCCAGGATCCAGAAGCCTCCTAGAGGTATCCTATGTGGATGTAGGATGGCCCAAGTCAGGCTATCCTATGCTGCTTTCCCAGGTGCATTAGCAGGGAGCTAGATCAGAAGTCGAGCAGTTGGGCCTCTAACTGGTCCCATATGGGATGCAGGCAGAAGAGGCTGAGGCTTTAATCCCATGCCCCACTGCACAGGCCCCAAACCTTTTTTATTCTTAAAACAATTAGCTGCAGATGTTGAATTTGATCAACACTATGTTAATCTCTTCTGATTCTAAAATTCCATCATAGTCATTCTTATCAAGTAAGATAGTATCCTAAGTTTTCAATGCTAGAGATATAACTTTAAAAAGAACAGATCGACACAATATATATTTTGCAGATGAAACTAAATTTCATCAAATATTTAGAGAGAAACATAAATGCAATCAACATTTAGATACTTGGAAAGATGTTGATATTTAGCTAAAATGTTCAATCTTCATCCAGATGTCTGGCAGCATATAAGGAAAACAAAACACTTTGTGAATAAACATAAGCTCAATTACACCAAAATGCCATTTTTCCACTGATTTCCAATTTTCTTTCTAAGAGAGGACATAATCATAGGTTGGTTATTGTAGAGATTAACAATCCTGGCTTCCAAGAAGAGAATAATATAGTACATTCATTAGTCATTTCAGTGCATATGCCATTTTAACAAAGACTGAATTAGGTGACCAGGAAAGTTTTAGCTTTATGCCTATTACAACAGACATTTTGACATAACCCAAAATAAAGCTTATGATGATCTACCAAGGGCATATTAACACTTACTAAAAAACATTTCCACTGAAAGTTCACTTTAAATTATTTTCAGGATGAAACTGTTGTTACCTATTCTTACCTTTCTATCTACAAAAATAAAATATTGACAGAAATATTATTAATCTTGATTTTAAGACATATTTCTAACATCATTGTCCATACAACATGATTCATAAATTTCTTACTAAAGGAATAAATAACTTCTATGTATCAAATAATGAGAACATTTCCATTAAGTTAAAATGTAAAATAGGGTTTTGTGTTGAATAAACAAGTTTTTCTTAATTTTCTAATGAAATAGAAAATTTTGTTATCTGCTTATTTAAAATAATTTTAACTCAAGAAAATATTTAACTCTTTTTGCTGTTTTCTCTAATGCTCAATATCTGTTGCTGTGAAGAGAAAATCCTATTCCATATATCATGCACACCCCACATTTAAGTGCCTGGGTTCAAGTTCCAGCTCTGCTCCCAATTCCAGCTTCCTGCTAATGCATACCCTGGGAGGACCTGTATGATGGCTTAAAGACATGGATCCCTGCTACCCATGTGGAGACCCAGACTGAGTTCCTGTCTTCTAGCTGGTACCTGGCCCAGACCAAACTGCTGTGGCCAATTAGTGTTATAGGAGGTGGGATGTATATCTCTCTTCTCTCTCTTTCAAATAAATACAAAGTCAATTTAAAATTTTTTTAAAAAATTTCCCTCAAAGATTTTATTGTTCACTACTCTCATACATATTGCTTTTGGTAAAAATTGTGATCACATGTTGATTAGATGCTTATGGTAGAGGTTAAATTTACAACATCTACAATCAGCCCTAGGTTGAGTGTTTTCTGTCCATCCAGAACTATCTCTGAGCTCCATTCTCCCTGGTTGCTGATCATTCTCTAGCCCATCATGGGACTTAGTACTCTAGTGTGTTGCATGACACCACAACCCTACCAGGAACTTTTTTGTATTGACATCTACCTGCCACTCACTTGATAGGATGAATTATATTTTGTAGCTTAACACTTTCCAAATGCTACATTTTTTATTGTATCTTTCATGGGTGGAGTAAAAATAACATGACTTACTACCCATAATCTGATAAATATTTTGCCTGTAATAGGAGTGGCACTATTAAAGGACAAAATTCCAGGCTGTTGCAGCTAAGAATGGCTGACAGCTTGAAAAGGCTGATGAACAATGATGTTATGTAACAACTCTCTCTTTTAAGTGCATCTCAGGGTGCTATGTCAACCTTCCCGTACAACACAGATTAAAATCCAAAAAGGAATGAATCTGCCAGTATGCTCAGGCACCTGCCAAAGACAGATCTGCAGATGCGTAAGAGAGTCTGCTAATTTCCACCTTAGCTACAACCTGCAAAGCATCCAACTAGGAATGTTAACAACTGAGTCTATGGAAATGCAAGAGGTAATGACTACTTCAAGTAAATTATATTTATCACAGAAAACAAGACTGTGACATCCCAGCAGTTTGCATTCCATGTCTCAAGCACAAAGGAAAACACAGCACCAGTTTAAATCACAAATGAAGATCCATAATAAACAAAAAGTCAATATAGTAATAGAAGAGCTGTATTATAGAAACAACTCGGTAGAATCTCCCTTTATTGGGGGTCACTATATTTTCTATCAATTAGAATGAATTAGAAGTAAACTTAAGAAACATGTCGGGGCCGGCGCCAGCATCCCATATGGACGCCGAGTTCTAGTCCTGGCTGCTCCTCTTCCAGTCTAGCTCTCCACTGTGGCCCGGGAGGGCAGTGGAGGATGTCCCAAGTGCTTGGGCCCTGCACCCACAAGGGAGACCAGGAGGAGGCTCCTGGCTCCTGGCTTCGGATCAGCACAGCACTGGCCATGGCGGCCATTTGGGGAGTGAACCGACGGAAGGAAGACCTTTCTCTCTGTGTCCCTCTCTCACTGTTTAATTCTATTTGTCAAAAAAAAAAAAAAAAAAAAGAAAAGAAAAGAAAAGAAAAGAAAGAAAGAAACATGTTGATGCTATATTCAGGTATTACTGGCCATTTGTATGGGGGAAAAGGGGTACATGTGTTTGTGTGTATTGAACTGAATGTGAGGAATGTGCTTGTGTCAACAATGAGGGACACTGAACTACGTGCTCTTTGCTCCTCATTTCCCTATGGACTGTGATTCCCAAGGCTTTGCCTTGTTCACCAGTTTCTAAGAGGCTCCCCAATTTAATCCATGAATGCTTTACCAAGATTAACTGCTGGAGCTGAGCAAGAAGAAGCATACTATCTGCCACAGATTAGCTTGAGATGCAAAGAGTTGAGGACCAGAGGGTGACACTGGTTAGAACATGATCCAGACTAAGGCAGAAAAAAGACAGTTAGGGGTTTCCAACATCAGCAACTACACACCTGGTTCTGAGAGGCTGGGACTCTCTTTCCTCCTCATCAATCACTTACCTGCACTCACCTTTGACTCTAAGCAGACACCAATTTACAGATGTCACCCAACATACACACACCAAAAAATTGGACGAAGAAGAAGGAAGGCTGGGAGAGTAGGCTCATGGGAATTGTGGGAAGTAGGTGGAGATAGAAAAGGATCTTTGAACAATCACAATGTCAAAATTATTTAATTTAGCTGAAAGGAGAGGTTATAATAGAAACCACCTGTGACTAAATACTAATTAAACAAGGGAAATATTCCTTCCCACAGACTTTTTGTTCTTTCATCAGTTCTTAACTAATCAGCTTTCTTGTCATGTAGTATTCTCAAACACAACATACATAAACAGAACAGAGAGGTTCTGCATGCTTCTAAGAACTGCCTCAAGAATATTGTTACAAATTAACATATTTAGTCAAAATGCTGGTACCATGGTGCTCATTTCAATAACTCATTGCCTCAGAAATAGCTTTTGAGCAAATCCCATGCCTATTTTGCTGTGTCATGTGTCCATTCATTACAGGCAAGTGTTCCTTGTAATAGCCATCAAATTATTGTTTTTTTAAGTAACAAATGGAAATATGTCTTTTTAGCTCTCTGATTTTGCAATAGATAATAGCAGGGCTCTGTTTGCTTGAAATGCTTTCAGATAGCCTTCTCTGAAGTTAATCAGATTCTGACATCATTGGCCAGAAGGGTTTATAAAATTAACATTTGTAATTGCATTTTGAGAGAAGATTGCAAAACACCATGTATGGAGTCAGTGAATGATAAACACCTTCAGCTGAATAGTTGTGGAATAATATAAATTGTAATGAGTATTATGTACAGGGGAATAAAGACAAAGAACATTTTAGAAAAGTAAATGTTAACATGTTTTAGTATTACTGTAGAGACTGAAAATTAAGTTGTGTAGACTTACCTCTGCTTTGGTTCCCCACGAGTCAGTCTGAGACCTTGCC
Source organism: Oryctolagus cuniculus (assembly GCF_051225735.1). Classification (NCBI taxonomy): domain Eukaryota; kingdom Metazoa; phylum Chordata; class Mammalia; order Lagomorpha; family Leporidae; genus Oryctolagus; species Oryctolagus cuniculus. The sequence goes on from NC_142880.1 coordinate 48,648,879, forward strand.
TTTTCTGGGTTCTCTCTTATGAATAGTTAAAAATCCTGGAAGCAAATTAGAATCATCTGGCTTACTTTAAAGTGAGTGCTCAATTCTCACTAGTCTCTAAGGCACAAGTGGTTTCATATGAGATAGGAAGGGCATGAGTATTTTTAGATAAAGCTCATGCTTGCATATACAAATAAGTATGCCTAGAAGTATAATATCACATGTAAAGTATTACATAGGCAGTTACTTCAAAAAGTTTATAGAAAATGGAATTAAAAGACAAATTTCTTTTGGTGCTAAAATTTTTGAACTGCAAAAACTTCCTGGAAATATGTTTTATAATAATAATATTCAAGGCTTTCAAAACAGTACCATTCTAACTTCACCACTGTTCCAATCTGTTCCCTTACCTTGCTGCCCAGAGGCTTTGAAAGTACAACTCCAATGCCTGGGGTACCCTGACCCTAGATCTCTAAATGGGAAACTCTTTTATTTCTTGATCTTGATTTTAAAAAAAATCATTTTTGGGGCCAGCGCTGTGGCACAGTGTATTAACATCCTGGCCTGAAGCACCGGCATCCCATATGGACACCAGCTCAAGACCCGGCTGCTCCACTTCTGATCCAGCTCTCTGCTATGGCCAGGGAAAGCAGTGGAAGATGGCACAAGTCCTTGGGCCCCTGCACCCACGTGGGAGACCCGGAAGAAGCACTTTGCTACTGGCTTCAGATTGGTGCCGCTCCAGCCTTTACAGCCAATTGGGGAGTAAATAATCAGATGGAAGACCTCTCTCTCTCTCTCTCTTTCTCCCTCTCTCTGCCTCTCCTCTCTCTGTGTAACTCTGACTTTCAAATAAATAAATAAATCTTTAAAAATTTATTGTTATGTCTTTGATAGGCAGAGAAACAGAAATATCTTCCGTTGGCTGATTTACTTCCCCAATTTTGGTAAAGGACAGTACTAGGCCAGGCTGAAGCCAGGCGCCTAGAACTCAATCAAGGTCTTCCACATTGGGTAGGCCAATCAAAGGCCCCAAGGGATCACAAACCAGGAGGAGAGAGGATTCATTATTCCTAGTCTTTCTGCTTTGCTATGGTCCTTCCTTCTCTACAAGTTTCAAAGTGGACTCCATCTCCACATCTCATACCCCCTAAGCTTTCATAATATTTTGGTCCCTCTTCTCCCTTCAGAGTAGCAAAAAATTACCCCTGGGGATGGTTCTTCTTAGCGATTTTAAGGTTTCCTCACATTCCTACTGGTTTTCTTAACTCTGCATATGCCTCTTCAAATAATTACTTCATTGATTGCTTTAAATTAAATACTTTCAAATTTAGCATCTATAATCCTCACAGATATGCAGATGCTCAGTGAAGAACTTATTGAGTGAAAGAATAAGACCTTAAAAATCCCCTTATGTGTTGAGTAGATTATGTAATATTTTATAAAAATTTTATATTTATTTATTTGAGAGCAATGGAAAGATAGGTGAAAGTGAAAGAGAGGGATGGGAGGAGAGATGGAGAGGGAGGATGAGAGAGAAAAACAGAGGAAGAGATGGACAAAGAGATGGAGAGAGAAAGTAAAGGCGAAGGAGAGACAGGGATGGTGGATCAGATGGAGAGAGCGAGCTCTCATCCACTGGTTTACTGTGCAAAAACTTGCAACAGCTGAAACTGGGCCAGGGAATACTTGGAGCCAGGAACACAATACAGATTTCTTATCAGAGTGGCTGGAATTCAATTTATTCAGTCACACCACTGCCTCCTCCCAGGGTTTGTATTCAGAGGAAGCTGGAGTTGGGAGCTGGAGCCAGGAATCTAACTTAGGAATTCTCATGTGAGTCTTGACCAACTTAATGACTGTGTTAAACTGAGGGCCCACATTTCCTATTTCATAATAATTTATACTATTGACAAAATATAAGTTGCACATTCCAAATTATATGAACTAAAATAAAATGTGTTGAGTCAGGTTGCCATATTTATTAGTTAGTGGTGGTTATTTGTAATTTTTGCTTGTTTTACTGTATATTTTTCCTTGAAAGACAATATCACTGCCATATCTGCCTTATGAAATTTTTCCTTATATATATGGGAACTATGAAGACATGACTGTAATACACAATAATTTATCTATATAAGGAATTAACTTGAGAATGCACTTGCAACAACATGCAATAATAAGTTAGATAATGAAGCTAATATAACACTATAGAAATCATTCATAAACTAATTTGATATTGCAAAAATCATCCACAAAAATGAATATGAACTTTTTATTTGTATAAAATCACTTTTTAAAAATTTACTTATTTGAAAGGCAGAGAGGAACACACACACATGCACACACACAGATATCTTCTACTTGCTTATTTACTTCCCAAATGGCTGAAGCTGGAAGCTCCTATAGATATGTCAGAGACTAATGCACTTGGTCCATCAGCAACTGCTTTCCCAGGGGCTTTAGCAAAGATCTGGATTGGAATCAGAGCAACTCAGACTCAAACAGGTGCTCAAATGGGATATCAACTACGCAAACAATGGCTTAACCCAGTGAGCTGCAAACCCAGCCCCCTCAACTCAGTTTTTTATTATATTAACATATGAAATAAATTCCTATTGATAAATTGGGCCCCATTGTTTATAGTTTCTGAATAACATCTAATTGAAAAACAGCAATTACATTGTTTTTGTATTTGTGATTTCCACTGGCAGAGGTGAATTTCTTAAATGATCAGCCTATCCTCTTTGCTGTAAATGACTCAAGATACCTAAGAAGGTGTCCTTTTGGTGCTCAGGTTAAAGCACTACTTGGGATACTTCGTCTCATATCAGAGTGCCTGAGTTCAAATCCTGACTGTTCTTCTGTTTCCAACTTTCTGCTAATGTGTATCCTGGGAGGCATCAAGTGATGGCAAAAAGACTTGTTCCTGCCACCCATATTGGAGACCTGGATTGAATTTCTGGCTCCTGGATTTATGCTAGCCCAGGTCTGCCTGTTGCAGGTATCAGGGGAAGTGAACCAGTAGATGGAAACTCACATGACTATAATAAATAATATATATATATATATATATATTTAAACCAAAAGACTCAGTTCTTTTTTGATTTATATATATTCTTCATCCAACTTATATTAGCTCCCTAGGCAGCAGAAACACACTAGGAAAGATTGAGTGGCTCAAACAACAGAAATTAATTTTCCCATTTTCTCATTGCTCTAGTGACTGGAAGTCCCAGCTAAAGGTGTTGGCAGGTTAGGTTGCTCCTGAGACCGATCTTTTTCTCGTGCTGATGGATCTCCTCTCTGTGTCCTCACATGGCCTTTTCTCTGTGCACTTGCTGTTGTGGCATCTCTTCTTTTACAAGAACAGTGACTTGATCCTTGTTTCAGTGCCCTCATATTTTCGTCCCCAATCTGTGCATGCATTCCTGCCTGTACCCTAATATCTTCTTCACATAAAGACACCAGCTCTACTGGATTCAGATCGACACAGATGGCCTCAATTCACCTTAATTATTTCTTTAAAGGCCCTATCTCCAAACACTGTCATATTCTGAGAATCTGGAGATTAGGACTTCCTTGTATGAATTTGCAGGAGACAGTTCACCCTATAGCACCTACCATGTCAATTTAATCACATAATCTTTCCACTTCTTTTATCTAACTCTTTCTCCCAGGTCCATGGACTCAATTTAAGTAACAGTCATCCCTTGACATGATAAGTCTCTAGTTCCCCTGCCCATCTCAGTCTGCACACTGGATTAGCCTAAAGAACACCTTACCAAGGGTGTCTTCCCTGCCTGAGCCTATCTTTGGTTCCTTCTCTTCATGGTTCTCATAAATGTTTGCCCTTCTGTGGTTCTCAGCCTTATCATATGTCACAGTTCGTAGGGTGCCAGTGCAGTGATCTCTCTGACTGGTGGACTCAGATTGCCAGGTTCAAAGCCACCAACTAGATAGGGAACCCTTAGGATACTTATTCAAACTGCCTGGATTCAATTTCTTCTTACATATAGGGAGTTCACAGTTTCCTAAGATGGATATATTATGCATAAACTGAGTAAAACATATTCTAATTGATTAAAACAGCACCTTGTACTGGGTAATTTGTGAGCTTTTATAATTCATTAAATTTTCACTCTACCTTCATGCGCTGGTACCTTCAGGAAACCAAGAACCTGGTTAGCTGTGTTCACTAGTATATCCCTAACACTTAATAGAAGGCTTATATACATTAAGCTTCCAACATATATCATCGGCCTAAACAATGGTACAGTGTAGATAATACAGTTCTTTATAATTGCAATGGGAATACCAATTGAGTCTGACCCTAAAAACAACACTGAAGAAAGTGATGTTGATAAGAAATGTTTGGCTTTAGAGGGCTCCTACTGAAAAAATATTTTGGGGAGACACACAGTCACCTTGATTCAAAGAACACTGCATTATTTGCAATGTACAGAGGGCAAAGACAGAAACATCAGTTCCAGCAGGCATACTGGCAAGAAGAGCAGAGATTCAAGCATAAAAAAACCAGCTGAGTTGATAAAGGCTCCATATTTGAGACAAAAGACTTAGTTGTCAACACTGCATGCCTAAATGCAGTGAAGTAGAGCTAAGGGAGCATGGTGAGTGCCAGTGGTGAAGCAGCAGCCAAAGTACCTGGCAGACTAACAAAGTATCTGGCAGACTAACAAATACCTGCTCAACAGTGGCTTTCCTGCACACCTCATCAAGCCAGGTCTGATCTAAGTCAGTGGATATTAAAAGTTGGGAGATACAACCTTTCTTGGATTTCTTATTTCTTAGCATCCTACTTTATGAGGCAGTTGGCTCTGGGTTTTTGTTTTGTTTTGCAACAATAAAAGACTTTTTTTCTGGAAGACTTGATTCTTCCTTTCCTGCTTTGCCTCTTTCTAAGTGTGAAAAGGATTTTGAATAATAGACCTTTCTTTAGAATAATAATATAAAAACACTAAAGGTTTGAGGTTAAGTTGATTTCTAGGCACTTAGAAACTGGAAATAATGTCGCTTGAAATGTAGCAATTATGTTACATGTTAGATGTAAAGCAGCACATATTATTTAATATTATAAAATAACATAGATTGGAATTATCACTAAGAGGAAGAAAGAGAGAAAGAGAGAGAGTAGAGTAACAAACAGGTGTATTTACTCTCAACATTCAGCATTTCTCTGTCTGGGATTGTCACCTAAATGCTTTTTAAAATCATAAAGAAAATAATCATTTGCCCAACTTTGAAGCCAAGAATTGCTTCATTTCCTCCTCTGTGGGTCCAACATTGTAATATTTGTCCACTAAAATAGATAACATACAAAAATTAATGCTTACTGACATTTTCTTAGTAAATTTGGTTCATTTAATTATATAATTGATAGTCAGGGCTTACACTTTCTGAAATATGTCCATTCATAAAAATGTGTGTTTTCTTGGGAGACCCAGAGGAAGCACCTGGCTCATGGCTTCGGATAGGCTCAGCTCCAGCTATTGCAGCCATCTGGGAAGTGAGTCAGCAGGTGGAAGACCTCTTTTTCTCTCTCTCTGCCTCTGCCTCTCTGTGCTCTACCTTTCAAATAAATAAATAATTTTTTAAAAAAATGTGTGTTTTATTATTGCCAAGCATTTGATCCTATTTATATGATCTCTTTAAAATTAATACCATCTGTATGTTCACTTTAACCGTTAATATAATCACTTGATGAATTCAGATGGCATTTTCACCACCACATCTAATGGGATTTGGAGTCCCATGACAAATTTTTAAAATTTACCCTTAAAGGAGAGAATGTCCAACATGGGAAGCAGTCCACATGGCAGACTCATAGAATGACAATCACTTTAAATAACACTCTGACCTCAGAATCAGCCCTTAAGGCTTCCTGGCCTGGCTGAAAGGCTTATGAGAGCATTTCAGGCATGGAAAACCAAGACACTGTGGCAAAAATGTTCTACATGAAGGATCTCTGTGAGTGATACCCCAGTGGAAAGAAGTGGTCATCAAACAAGGATATACTTTTCTCTAAAGTGAGGAGAGAACTTCCACTTTGCTTATGGCTTTTTCTAAATACTAGCAGAGTTTGTAGACTCAAAAGGCTTCCATATCCTAGGCAGCTCATTTCAAGAGTCTCGGGTGGTCACTGACGTCATATATAAGAGTATTAATTGTTAAGTTAATAACAAGAGTCACTGCACCTCTCTCCTCAATGAGTTGTATTGAGAGTTAACTGTAAAACCAGTTCTCAAAATCTGTGTGTGTGTGTATATGTGTGCAAATTGTTGAAATCTTTACTTAGTATAGAGTTGGTCTTCTGTGTACAAAGGTAATTGAAAATGAATCTTAATGGAGAATGGGACTAGGAAGGGGAGAGGGAGGAGGAGGAGGAGTGAGAGTGTGGATGGGAGGGCTGATATGGCGGGAAGAATAATTATACCCCTAAAGTTGTACTTATGAAATTTGTATTCCTTAAAAAATAAATTAGAAAGAAAGGAAAAAAATGTGTTTTTAGTTATTCAGCTTATACTTTGGTGGTTATGCCATTTTAATTACACTTTTGAAAATGCTAATATTTTGTCAAAGATTACTTCAGTGACCCTTAGGGATTCAGTTTGGAATGTGAAATATAAGACCAATTACTTTTTTTAATATCCATATCTACTTCATAACTAAGGTGATGACAGAATAATGAAAAAAGAGTTGAGAATGTGGAATATTGAAAACACATTTTTACTTTTCACTAATGGAAGATATTCACAGTAAAGCAAAAACATGTTTAAAGAATTAAGAAATAAGAACTTAACTTACATGCAGATTATTCTATTTTTTTCTAGTGCTTTGATGTCTCATAATTAAGGAAAAAGATTTCTAATCTTATTAATTAGCAATTAAAATTTCACTAGGTCACTTTTTTTTCATATTAGTTGGTCATTGATTTCAACTACTCAAATGCTAAAACAGTAGTTAATTTTCAACTACAGCAATATCTATAGAATTATAATTTATGTAATAATTGTATTTTTGGTATTTTAATTCTCTGTTCTATGGAAACAAAAAGAACTTGCAAGGCAGAACTAATTTCTTATCTTTGCACATAGCTTTTTTCCCTCCTCCTTCTACGTATTCTTTCTGCCTTGAGCCACAGAATCAGATGAATCCCTAACTATTGTGTAAATATTTTTTTGGGAAAGTAGTCTCAGGGGGAAGACTCATACAAAAGCGTAGATTCTCCTTTTATTTGGATGGAACAAGTGAGATGTTTCCCAATCTAGTTTCCTTTCCTCAACAGCATAGAAAAGCTACACTTGCAAGCCTGTATTGTAGTTAGGATGGGGCATGTCATTATCTTGGGCAAAGCAATGTAAATATCTATATAGGAGTGATATACAATTCCTAAATATTAACAAACAGCATCACTTTGTATACTATGTCTGTCCACATGCTAGAAGCAAAAGAGACCAAGATAAAGCATCTGCCCACAGTAAGAAGTCTGGATGAATGAGTCATTCTGTGGAGGAGTTTCCTCCAAGAACACACACAACACTCAAGTAGATCATCAAGGAAGACATTTCCAATGGATGAAGCCATGGAGAGAGGGGGACTCCCTTTTCAACAGTAGTGAGATTTCCTCTAATTAATCAGGCAGCTGTTGTATGCCAGCCACTGCTCTGGGAGATTTATGTTCACATATGCCAATAAAATAGTTTGGAAACCAGAATCTAATATGTGACACTGAATTTCATGTTGCCCCTTGAATATATATGGTCATTTAAAAACAACTGGGAGTTTCACAAGACAGAATTCTGTTTCTATCCTTAAGAGATTTTTCTTGCTTTATAGTGTAAAATATAAGGTAATTACTTGGGGTGGCATAGATAGTTATCAACTAATACTCTGAGTTTTTACTGTGACAAGCAGTATTTTAAATATAATTTAGCACCATAGAATTTACATTAGCTGAGGGAATATATGTTACATATTTGAAATTTTATAACATAAATGATTTCCCTCTCATATATATATATATATATATATATATATATTTGCTATAACTTTTGACCCAACTATATTTTCTCTTAAGCCATAATGCTATTCATTGGCAAGTATGATTCTGTCAAATGCTGTCTCAGACTAGACAAATATAGGAAGGATAAGTACTACTTTACTGAAAAGTGTAACTATAGGAAGTTGATAAAAAGTATATTTTAATTTTAATTATTTGCTGAGTAGATAATATTAAAATAAAAATTAGTCATTCTTCTTAATGCAAACAATTCAAATTCTCTCTAGCTAGCCCAATATACATGTACATGTGCATATTCTTTTTCTTGTTGATATTTCAGTATTTAAATTTTACTTGCAGGATAATTTCACTTTGAATTTTCTTTTTTTAAAATTTTCATTTTATTTATTTGAAATGCAGAGAGAAAGAGACAGATCTTTCATCCACTATTCACTCTCCAAATACCTTCAATAGCCAGGGATCAGCCAGGTTAAAGCTAGGAGCTGTGGGGGCCATTGCTGTGGCTTAGTAGGCTATGTCTCTGCCTGCAGCACTGGCATCCCATAATGGTGCCAGTTCATGTACCAGCTGCCCCTCCTCCCATCAGGCTCTCTGCCTATGGCCTGGGAAAGCAGTGGAAGATGGCCCAGGTACATGGGCCCCTGCACCTACATGGGAAACCTGAAAGAAGCTCCTGGTTCTTGGCTTCAGATCCAACCAGCTCTGGCCATTGCAGCCATTTCAGGAGAAAGCTAGCGGATGAAAGACCTTTCTCTCTTTCTCTCCCTGTTTCTGTCTGCAACTCTACCTCTCAAATAAATAAAAAATAAAATCTTAAAAAAAAAGAAACTAGGAGCTATGAACTCATGTGGGTGACAGTGACCCAACTATGTGAGCCATTGCCTTTTGCCTATCAGGGTACAAATTTGCATGATGCTGGCATTGTAAGTAGAGTCAAATCTTGAAGCCAAACACTCCAATATGGGATGTGAGTGTCCCAAGCAGCATAACCTCTATGAAACACTTTGCTCCTCCCATGAATTTTGGAGCAGGCACTGAAAATATTATTTTTAGCTTAACTTAGAATTTAGCCCAAGGATTGAGAGTCCAGTATGGTTAGAATCTTTCTATTGATTTTTTAAAATTAAAATTCTCTTGAAAAGCAAGCTTCTTTAGTTTAAAAAAAAAATAATACATTCACTGGAGACGTTTTCTTCCCTACTCCTAGGGAACCAACTATTTAAAAAATAGTAAAGGTGGACATAAATTCCTACACTACTTTACTGCTATTTGAGCAGCTTCATTTTAGTGAATTGTAATACTTTTTAGAATTATGCTTAATTCTTGTAAATACTGAATCGTAATTCACTAAATTGGAGCATTCAGCAGATAAACAGCTGGCATATATTTTTTCAGTGGTGGAATGCGACAAAATTCCCATTTATCAAAAGAGGAATTCAATGTATCTTCCCCAAAATACATTAAGGAAACTAATTCTCAGCCAACATATAAGTCCTTAAGATTTTTCTTCCTGTTCTTTGTCTATAAGGAATTGTGTTCTAAATTCGGGACTCATTAAAGCGTTTTATATTCAAAACATGCAATATTAGACACTTTATCTGAAAACAAAACAACAAACCCCTCCACACTTCTCTCCCTGGCTGACTGATTGCATTAGGATGCCAAGAGTCTGATTTCAGAATTTATTTTTTTAGTTGTTAGCACCACTGCACTCAGACCAGCCTATCTCTTTTTTTAATCAATAGTGCATTATTTTTATTGCAAAACAGCATTCCATAGGATAGTAACAGTAAAGTTCTTTTTAAGCATTTACTCATTGATGGATATTTCAGTTGTTTCCAATTTGTTATTACAGAAAGAAGCTAGTCCTAAAAACATAAGTATCATATGTTTTCTCTGATTTGTGGTAGTTAATATAGAATGCAAAAAATGTACAAACATGAAATTGTCATCCTTAGATTTGATTATTGGGGCCGGCGCTGTGGCACACTAGGTTAATATTCTGCCTGCTACTCCAGTATCCCATATGGGCTCCAGTTCTAGTCCCGGCTGCTCCTCTTCCAGTCCAGCTCTCTGCTGTGGCCTGGGAAAGCAGAAGAGGATGGCCCAAATGCTTGGGCCCTTGCCCCGCATGGAAGACCAGGAAGAAACTCCTGGCTCCTGGCTTCAGATTGGCGTAGCTCTGGCCGTTGCAGTCATTTGGGAAGTGAACCAACGGAAGGAAGACCTTTCTCTCTGTCTCTCTCTCTCACTGTCTGTAACTCTACCTGTCAAGTAAATAAAGAAAATCTTTAAAAAATTTTATAAAAAAGATTTGATTATTATTTATAGCCCTTGTCTATATTCCTGTGGAACTTTTTTTTTTTTTACTTTTTACTTGTTAAACAATATTGTTAGTGGTATATTAAGCCTGTGATTATAAAGTAAATTTAAAGTATTCTATTGCAAAAATTAAAGGAAAAAAAGATAAAAGGAAGCAGTGGGGATTGAGGGAGGGAGGGAAACTAGGAGGGAGTAAAATATGGTTATCTTCTTATAATTATACCTATAAATACATGAAATACATTTTTATATTAATACAAATTTTTAAATGCTGTCATAAACTATATTCAGGGGTTTTTTTACATTCCTTTTTTGTACTGACAATAAATTAATGAAAATGATTTTCCTCTTTAACTGTTTTCAAAGTATTTCAATAAAAGGCATTTAAAAATCTTATTAACAATGACAGCCTCTTGAATTAGCTAGAAAATAATAAAACCAAGGAGAAAGTTTTCAGAAAGATTTGTTGGTGAAACAGTAAGAGAAGTAAGAACTTCAGTAAACAAGTCACTGATCACAGCATTCATTCCTGAGGGCAGTATTGCTGAAGGGGGCAGTCGCTAGCATAGCCAGTCCAGAGAGAAGCAGAAAACTTGTGCAGAGACAAGATGCAGGAGAAGAGGGAGACCCTCTGGGGAATGGGCTTTTGAAGATGAACTTTGAGGAAACAATAGACATTTTTATAGAGTGCTGTCTGAAATTCTTGCTATGTGTTTTGGGATATAACTCCTTCATTCTTTCTTACAATGGTTTCTGGTGAAGGTCTACATTACTATTTATGAAGCTTGGAATTGTATTTTCATGTTATTCTTTGTTATTGCTGCTGGGTTTTTGTTCTAAAGGAATTTGGTCCATGTATGTATCTGTAGTAGGACCTCTTGACAAATGATTCAGATATTTTCAACATAGTCAATTCAATTGTTATTTGAATCTACTGGAGAAACAGCATCAGATGTGCTAACAAATAATTTGTAACTAAAATATATGTTAAAGATAGTTGGGAAATAAAGAGCTTTTTTTATGATTTGCAGCAACAGCCAAATAATACAAAAATCCTATAGTGAGATTGACCAGTCCCTCCTCTGCCTGATCCCATGTTAGCCTGCTGTCAAAATATAACTTACAGAACAAACAGAAACCATTAGAGGATAGTGCTACTCTTTGAGCAATTAGAGATTTAGACATAGGCAAAGCCAGAGGAATCTTCTATAGAAGAGCTCTTTTTTATTTGTTGTTGTTGTTGTTTGAGAGGCAGAGTTACAGAGAGAGGGAGAGAGTAAGGTCTTCCATCCACTAGTTCACTCCCCAAATAGCCTCAACTACCACAGCTAGACTAACTGGAAGTCAGGAGCCAGGAGTCCCCCCCTCCCCGCCAAGTCTCCAACATGGGTGCAGGATCCCAAGCACTTGGGACATCTTCCACTGCCTTTCAAGGCCATCAGCATAGAGCTGGATCAGGAGAGGAGAAGCCAGGACAAGAAGTAGCATCCATATGGAATGAAGTGTTTCAGATGGAGGCTTAGCTTACTATCCCACAGTGCCATTCCACACCCCAGAAGAGGTCTTTTTAAATAAAATGCAGCCATGGATCACTTGAATTCAACTTTCAGAACAAAGATGTTCATTGAATGAATATCTGATATGTATCAGCCACTGCTTTAATTGTTTGAATGAAACCACGAAACAGACCAAATTTTACATTCATAAAACCTTCCATCTAATTAAGAGTGTGTGAATAAACAATCAATAATTACAGCAAAGAATATATTATACATTAGATATGTTTTGACTATAAAGATATGGTACTGGGTAAAGATTAAGAAGGGTGTCATTGGTGAACTTTAGAGAACTGAAGGAAATGGAGAACAGAGCCAGGCAGACACCGTGAATGTGATCATTGAAATTATGAGAACACCTAGGAGTTCAGGGCCGTACGCTGTAGAAAAGCACATCACTCAGAACACAGCCTTATTCACCAGCCTCAGAGTATTATGCTGTGTGTTAAATCAAGTAAAGGGGAAGCCATTAACCTTAGGTGGTATCTGTATCTAAAGCCCTTACATAAACATGCCGAAACTGAACTTGGAGGCACTTAATAAGAAAAAGAGCTTCAGCCTATCACAAACAGCCAACAAGTCAATTGGCTATACAACCAGGGACCACTCATTGAACCTTTCCTAAACAAGACAAATGCACAGATATAACCAATTAAGTCATTTCTTCCATATTCAGCAGACAACAATTTGCTACTCAGGCTACTGTAGAAGAGCTTTCTGATTTCACGACCACCCATCCCCCTTTTAAAAAATTAAGTATATTTGTGGAGTAGGGAGACAGGGAGTTAGAGTCCCACCCACTTGTTCACTCACCAGATACCCACAGTGTCTCCTCCTAAACCAAACCAAAGCTGAAGGCAGGCGCTGTGAACTCAATCCAGTTCTTCCAACTAGGTGGCATTGACCCTATTACTTCAGCTGTTACTGCTGCCTCCTAGGCTGCACAATGAGAGGAAGCTGGAATCAGGAGGGGAGCAGGACTGGAGCCCAGTTATGTGCATATGGGATTCAGGTATCCCAACTCACATCTTCTTCTGCTAGGCCAAATGTTCACCTCCATTTCCAGTTTTGAGAGTTGTCTGATTCATGATATATTTTTTGCTCAAATAAACATGGTTGAGTTTATTTGTCTCTAATGTTTCTTTTAACATGAGTGACCTTTAGAGGATTACAGAGAAAAGGGAAAGGAATTTAATGAAGCCTTAGAAAGTTTACTCAGGCTCCTTGTGGAGAAAAGCATAGAAGAGGGCAATTTGGAAGAAGGTGAGGAGGTGGGAGTTATTGCAATTGACAGGATGGAAGATGACAATCTTTAAGCCTACAAGATGTAGTGGTACATATTTTCATTTTAGAGGCTAAGGTATGTGCTGACAGACTGGTTGAAGGCATAGGAGAGAAAGAGATGACTTAATGCTGGCCTTAGATTTTACAGCATGAGAAATGGGAATACAATCATTGCCAATGATTAGAGTGACCAAACTGAAGGAGAAGCAGGTTCCAGGCTTTGGAGTGAGATGTGTATGTGTGTTGTGGATGGGGGCTTTTGGTTTCCTTTTGAGTTTCCTAATAGACGCCATATTTGAAAGGCTGTGTTGGCTTTTTATATGAGTCTAATTTTGAGGAAATAATCTGATATTTATCAGTGTCAAGTATGTAAATCCATTATAAATCTGTATGGTAACCCTGAAGAAGTAAAAACAGATTAATAAACCATCAAAATATGAGTCCTGAACCCCTAAAATAATTCCACTTGAGAAAATAAGACAAGAATTGGTAAAACTGTTTGAGAAGGAATAACCATTGATACAGACAAAGATTGTCATGTGTTCTGGAAGTAGTGGGAGGTTCATAAAAAAGAAGCGAGCCAATATTATATTTTTCAGGAACATAAAATTTAAAAGTTATCATGCATTTGGCTTAAGAAAGTAATAATTTTGTTAAGAATATGAGGAAAAATATACTAACAGTTGAGTTGTGACTTTTCATTTCAGAGCAGACTCTTGGTTCCTCAAAAGCAAATTCACATCATGGCTGGCTGGCTATGTCACTCGTCATAAACTCAGGAAGAGAGCAGCAGGCATCACTTGCAAGGAGAATGGGGATCAAAGGAACTTCCTCAGCACCCTTTGTACCATCCCCCATTTATAGAGCACCAGTATCTTTCCCTCACCTTAGGACTTGAAGGATCCTAAGAAAAAGAAAATACACTAACTTTTGATGGATTAATTTACAGTAGAAGGGAGAGATGGAGTAGTGTTGCCTTCTGAAAGAGGGCAGGTCACTAGAATAATACATTGTCTGAGGAGTAAAAGGAGGTGTTTTAGTTGACTTGGGCAGCATTAACAAATTACTGTAGAGTAGGTAGCTTAAAAAACAGAAAACTTCCTCCAAGCTAGCCAATTGAGTTTTTGGTTAAGTGCCACATTCTGGTTTTCAGATTGTTGCTTTCTTCATGGATCCTCATATGATAGAAAGAGAGGAGGCTCAATTCTCCCTCTTCTTTTAAGAAAGCTGATACCATCATGGGGCTTCATGTTCAAGACTCATCAGACTGAATCACTTCCCAAGGTCCTTGTCCCCTATCACCATCACATTGAGGGGTTAGGGTATCGACATTGAAATTTCGATACAAACATTCCATCAAAAACAGAAGTAATGAACAGAGTCTTACGTGGCAAGGATCATTGATGTATATATAATGTCCAAATATTAAATGTTAATTCTTTTTTATATTCTTATAAATCTCTATTGATATATGTGTTGCTACAGGAAATAAAAAAAGTCACACTGCAGAATATCAGGGTTACATCCTATGCAAATCATGATTAAACATGCGCATTCCTTTGTGACATTTTAGGTGAGGATTAGAGATACGTTCCCCAAGCCTGGATGCCTGGTGAAAGTTCTCCGTCTCTTCTCACTCACTTCTAGAGCTGAGTCTAATAAGTAGTATCACATCTTCCCTACAGGAGGAAATGATGAGTCTGCTTCAGTGATTCCTGCAGCTTTCGTGTTCATAACACAGCAATGAAATTAGGGCTGTAGAAAGAATATCCAGTGTTGTAAGCATGACCACACCATCCTCTAGAAATTTCAGGATGTGCAGTTTGTTTCAGGGATTAGGACAGGCGTTCTAGTCTTACACCTTTGCTACCGCACAGTTAAATGATTCATTGTACATGGAATTATGATAAAACTTGTGGGAAAACACTTGAAACTTTGAGAATATTAGAATTAACTGCTTTAATTTTATCTTTCCAAATTGTTTTTACATAATATTCCATGAAATTAGAGATTGTCTGAAATCTCTTTGCAGAAATGAAAATAAGCTAGTATCTTGATATGATGAATAAAAAAGTCTAAAATGATATCTGTAGTTCAATAATGCTTCAGTTTGAAACAGGTATTAGGTAGAAGGAACAAATTCTTTAGGCAGTATATCTAAGTAACCATATTTGGAAAAATATGCAACTTTTTGAGAATTAAAATGATGTATTAATAAAAATAAGAATAAAACATTTTTCTAATGTTAAACAATCCTTGAAAATAAAACTCTAAAAACTATATTTTACTTGAGTTACATTAACTTTAAAAGGATATTTTACTTAGATTTGATATACATATTTATATATACAAACATGTGTGTGTGTATGTGTATGTATAGCTACAGATATAAAGCTATTGATGACTTAATACAGTATGGTAATATTGAGGAATGTTTGAGCTCTCTTCAACTTTATCATTTAAAAACATGTTTTACGGCCGGCGCCGCGGCTCACTAGGCTAATCCTCCGCCTTGCGGCGCCGGCACACCGGGTTCTAGTCCCGGTCGGGGCGCCGGATTCTGTCCCGGTTGCCCCTCTTCCAGGCCAGCCCTCTGCTGTGGCCAGGGAGTGCAGTGGAGGATGGCCCAGGTGCTTGGGCCCTGCACCCCATGGGAGACCAGGAAAAGCACCTGGCTCCTGGCTCCTGCCATCGGATCAGCGCGGTGCGCCGGCCGCAGCGCGCCAGCCGCGGCGGCCATTGGAGGGTGAACCAACGGCAAAGGAAGACCTTTCTCTCTGTCTCTCTCTCTCACTGTCCACTCTGCCTGTCAAAAAAATAAAAAAATAAAAAATAAAAAAAAAAACATGTTTTACATGAATATCCATAACATAAGCATAAATAACAACTTTCTGTTGCTTATAAATACTTTTAGGGTCATCTGTTCATAATTCATTCAACTAGGTTTGCAAATTAACACCATATAGCCTATATAACAAGAAAATCATAGTAATGTACTTTAGCCACATTCTACACAAATTATTTTGCATTGATAAATAAGGCATGTGAAGAAAAATGAAATATCACTAATTTGTTTTCAATTGTTTATGAAAAGCAACTTCACTCAAAAACGGAAGGTAGAAATAGTCTTGTTCTTAATGAGATTTTATTAGGATCACTTGTTTACTTGTACTACTCAAATCTGACCTTTATAATACAGTATTTGTTTAGATCTAGTAGAGATAAATTGAGTGCACCAATTCTAAATTGAAGATCTATTAAGTAATATGCAGGATGTAGTTTTATAATCACCTTCAAGCTATAAACAACATTTACCACAAAATCAAACATGTTGAATTAGAAGGAGTGAATGCAAATTAAAATGGGAGAGCTTTTAGAAATGCAGTGAACAGAATGATAATATGTGGTGCTATCAAGGATTTTAAAATATTTCTAATTTCCTTCGATTAAATGGTGATTATGATTGTGCTCTGGAATATGCAAAGGCATTTCCTGAAATATCTTCAAATAATTTTGGCTTAATAGAAAGCAATATTGAATGCACAGGTCTATCTACATCTTGAAAGAATAACTGGGGCAACCAATCTTTTTCCAAATGCTTTCAGATTTTAATTTGCTATTATAAGTGAGAAAAAAATAAATACACCTCCTGTGATGTCAAGTGTGAGCCACAGGAGGGGTGTGTGTGTGTGTGAGGGGTGTATGTTAATAAGTTCTCTGCTAATTCCTCTGTAATCCTACTTCATTATATTATGCAAATAATTCTCTGGAAGGATCAACTTATAAGAAAGAATTAGAAAAAAATTTTGAATGTCATTGATGTAGGATGATATGTTAGCAACTTGAAAAGGAACACTTTATTAACAATAATTAGAGGAAACTCTTCAGGTTCCTTTGTAAAATTGTAACGTATTTCAGGAAAACAATGTAAAGAGACTAGAGGAATGATGTAATGATATTTGGATTTTTAATTAAAAATAATTATAAAAATATAGGAATAAAAGTGTTCATGTCTAATATTAAAAATGCTCGAGGACAGGAGCATCCTTTGGATCTGCCACATGGGTGCAGGTGCAAAAGCACTTGGGCCATCTCCTGCTGTGTTCCTGCGTGTATTATCAGGCAGCTGGATCAGAGGCAGAGCAACCAGGGCTTGAACTGGTACAGATATGGGATGCTGGCAGTGGCTTTACCTACTATGCCACAGTACAGAGCCCCATAACATGCTCTATATAATGGTATCAAGATGGTTCAGTTTGGAGAAAATCAGGTCACCCTCTTCTATTCCAAAGCATAAATACATGTGACTTCCCATCTCTATTCCAGTAGATGTTTCTGGAAGATTCCGTGAAATTCTGAAGCAGTAATGTATCAATGTGTTTATTAAGGAGATTTTCTTTGTTGAAATCACTTCCTTTTTGCCTCTACTTCTTCCTTTTGGAATGATTTGATGCAAATATTAAACCTTGTTCCACTGACTCCTTTAATATCCAGAAATCTACTTTATATAAGTCTAAGCCCTTCTTAGGTATACCCATACTTGTGATATTTTCACCATACATTGTCCGTCCATTCAATAAATGAAGATAGGGATTCACCATCTCTAGGTCCACACAATTTTGAAACTCAAATTCAGTGTAAGTAAAGGCTTATGTACCTTATCTGCCTTGCTTGAGTTTGAGATCTCTCAAGTCTCCAGAGAAAAGCATTTTAAATCTACCTATTCATCCATCTACTCTATTATTTCTACCCGTCTATGATTATTGAAAACACCAAGAAAAGATTAAAGGCATAGATAATTCAAGAAAGTATTACAATAGTTGTAGGCAGTAAAAGAGCCTATATTGCAAGACTATTTTAAAACAAATTATCTATAAATGTAATTTATCTGCCACTAAACCAAAGCAGTCATGTAAAATGCACATTCTTGGGTTATATATTCAACTAACAACTATATTCAACTAACAGCCTCCATTATGCCAGACACTGAGATAAGTGCCAAGGACAGGAGCAGTGCTGGAAGCTCATGTGTTATGAGAAAATGCAGTATTTATCACCATTATGCATATGACAAGAATCAAGTTATTTTATCTCATTTATTTCAATATTACAGCAATATAATAGCATTTGATGGTACCACTATATAGAAAACTTACATTAAGCACTATATTTTATCTAGAAAGTATTTAAAATATAAACAAATTTCCTACATTTCACCATCATATGTTGGCTACAATGAGCAAAACCTCAATTAGTCATCAACACATAACATTATAACAAAAACAAGAATGGCACTTTAAACAAATATAGTAATTTCAGCAGTTTACAATGAGCTGCCTGATAGATGCCAAGAGCTCCAAATAAGGAAGATGGGTAATAAAAGAATAGTTACTGATACAGTGTGTGAAATTCTAGCCTACATTTATTGATGAAGAAAAAAATTGCACCTGTCATAGGGTGGAAGACGATAACAATAAATCATAAAAATAATGTCAGCATTTCCAAAAACAGTAATAGTAAATGCTGAAACTTCAAGCTCTTACTGCATTGTTTGTTCTAAGAAAATTACATGGATGATATCACTGCATTATGTACAGGAGCACTTTAGATATATAACTACTTCTACTTCACTGGTATTCAGAGTGAGGCACAGTTGGACTTCAGTGATTTGTCTAAGAAGTAATGTGACTTACAGCTGTTGAAGCCATGGTATATTCATTCTACAACATTATGTTGGTTGTCTTAGAGGAAAGAAATGAGACACACACATACACGGAGTGGGAGGGGGCAGGGAGAGAGAGCGAGCAAGAGAGCCCAATATTTATCATCTACAAATTTATCTGGAAGAATTTAAATGACCAGTGCAACATCTTTTGTCTTTTCTGATAAGGCCTATGTATATTCTGAATGTTTCACATTAGAATTCATGGTTGAAATGATACTAATAAGTAGCAAGTTGTTTCTACAGAATGCACAGATCAGATCCAGCCAGTTTATGATTCAAAACATTTGTGAACAGGAGAGAGAGTGTGTATTTCATTCAGCATTTTTGCAACAGCATTTTTTCTTGAATTTCATTCTTCAATAATGAAATAATCAGCATCTACCTGCTTCGTTGATTGTTCAACTGAACCATCATTCATAAAGCAAATTTGTATTTTTATATATATTGTGACAACTACTATGAATTACTACTGTATATCACTGGCTATTTAGGAAGTAGAGAACTGATACAACATCACAGACTTTGAGCGGCAATATTCGTGCATTCATGAATTAAAATCTAGAAATAATCCACCACTTTTGCTGCTTAATTTAGCCTAAAATGTAAGATAAAATGGGAATTTTTAATGTTTTATCTACTCAAAGCACACTGTGTATACAAGAAAAGAACATCATTTATTTTCTGTATTTTGTAGAATCCTCCCTAGGGTTTTCTATAATACTTTCAAAAGCATTTATTTGCAAGAAAATTACCTACAACTTGATTCAATTTATAAGCTATTTTAAAACCCTTCTCAAGAGCTTCCAAGTCATTGATGTTTTAGGAAGGACTAAATAAAATGTAATTAACTCATAGGAGTTCTTCATATTCTCTAGTTAAAAAAGTATAGATTCATAACTTCAGTGGCTTTTTTAATTAAAACTTATTTTGTTGAAAGCTGTGTGAGCCCACAATGTTTGTTACTATTTGTATTTGTACAGTAGATATTAACAACTCCTTTAGGAAACAGAAAAAAAGCTTCCTGCTCAAAGGGAGAGATGAGAATGAGGGAGTAAACCAGGTGCAAACACAACCAGATGGAAATTATCACCCATTTGCTTGCAATCAGCATTCTAGAAGAAAGGACTCTAAAAACATGAAAAGCTACAGTTTTCTCTTCCTGCTACACAAGGCTAATATTGTATTCCTGCACTTAAATACATATCTCAGCGGGTTTCCAGCTATGGGAGGAAAATTCTGATGATCATACAGAAAAAGAACTATTGAAAATTTTGTACAGAGTATCAAGTCTGAATTTCAACCTTTCTCCCATTAGTTCCTGCAGAATAGCCCGCAAAGTGAAATCAGTGCAAAAACTCAGAATAAAACACAAAAAAGAAGGTTCAGAACTCTCTCTCTAAGATTAGTGATATCACAGTATAAACTACATCCTTAAACACTAGATCTCAACTGAATGCAGTGAGCATAGTCAGTGCTGTAACTTCACTGTTAGAAGAAAGCCTAGGGCCATCATCATTTATCCATCTCCCTTCCCACAGTGAACTTGGAGAGAAGAAAAATTTTGAGAAAAAAGAAGAACTGTAAAGGGTAAAAAAATTTGCATTCTTCTCCATAATGTATGAGAATATCAAAGCAATTCTGCTCCACATGTTCTTGGTTTTATAGCTTCAGGAACATTGTCCAAAAATATGTGGCATTGTCACCAGCAGATATAACACCTACACCGTGCTCGCTTAAACTGAGTCATTAGTGCCTTTGAAAGTTTAAGAAATCACTTTTATTTAGCCTGCCTTGCTGTTTCTCTTTGTAAAGAATTTAAAGCATAATATATCAATGCTATTTATGGAATAATAGAGATATATTAGTAATGGCCTACAAGGTGTTAGGTTTCGTTGAATATCATTAGGTATTCCAAAAAAAGTTAAGAAAGATATTTCATTTAGGCTTTGAGAAAATATTAATTCCTAAAATCAAAAAACATTTAGAATTCTAGAAATACATTAATTTAATACTAATAGATTCTCTACATGGCCAATTATTATTAGCTTAATAACAAAGTAATTAAATGCCTCAATTTATAAGTTTCACTCATTCCCATGAATAATTTGTCTTAACTGAATAATACTGTTGGAGATGATTCTGCTGATGATATCAAATGAGGCAATATTAAAAAAATCCTAAATTTAGAACAATGTAAGTACCTATTATTCATTATGAAAATATCAAGATGCTTCTCTAATGTAACAGGAATAGACATTTTTCTTTTTCATGGAAACTTAAAATAATTAGGCTATACCATAGGGCTAAATGCATTTTTGACAAATGCCAGAGGAACCTGAAAATGTGAACTGCTCTGGACCTATGGTGTCAGTCTTGGAAACCCACTGGAAGGAAAGGGATATAAAATGGAGAGAGGCGTGGGCATCCTTACACATTATGCAGCAGGAAGCATCTCCCAATTCCACCCAAAGATTCCAATCAGGGTACTTCAAACTACAGGGTTTCACTTATGTACTCTCTCCTCCTTAGTACTCTAGGACTCCTCTTGCCTTCAACATCTCTGGCTGTTCATTCAGGAATGAGCTCAAAAGTCTTTGTGAACTTCCCTAAAATATATCTGAAAGGAATTTGTTAACAGAACATAAAATATTTATTTGGAGAAATTATTTAATATGGTACCCTCACCTTATTTTAGAATATTTTACTGTGTGTTGATATTTTAAGACAGTGGACTAATGAAATTTAAATCTTATCACATCTATATCCATGCTTATATATTTAAATATATAAATTATATTTTGGTTTCATATTCATGTTCACATACTTACAGAATTTGAAATATTTTATTTTACAAAATGTCAGGCACCATCTATTTGTCATAGAATAGGTAAATGCAAAGGATATATATTGTGTGGAACAGAAGGGAAGGAGATGCCTCAAAGACCCTCAAAAATCATCCAGACCATGTGCCTCTTTGGTTTGCTGTGGAGAGTTTAATTATCAAGAGTTCCACCTGCTGCAGCGAGAAATGATGATGAGTCTGGAGGCTACGTTTTGCAGAATGTACTTTTGGTCAATGCTCAAAGAGAGCAGTCATATTGATACGGGCCTCGTCTTTTGAGAAATTCAACTCTGGAGAATCTTCCTGATACTTAGAAGCTAAGCCTATTTTTCTTTCCATCTCTACTTCACATGTTTCAAACACATTTCACAGACTCTTCCACATTCCTCACCATTTAAGCTCCCATATGTGTATCCTAGGTTTGTTCAAGTTGGTTTGTAACTACAGATTGCACTGTATGTTTTATCAAAGAGTCTACAAATGAGTAGTGAAAATTAAGAAGAAGCCAACTTTAATTATGCATTTGTTGATAGATATTAGGAGAAACAGAAATGCATGTATAATAAACACCATCCAGAAAAATCATATATATGCAATTGTATGTGAAGATTAAAAAAAAAACCTGAAAAATGCAGCCTAAGAGGGGAATCAGAGTTTAATTTTCAAGAAACCTCAAGAGAAGCCTCAGTCCTACTGAAATGAGGGGCTGATAATTGAGAAAGGAGAGGAGAGAAGTCAGTCCTAACAAAAAAGAATTGGTGTTTGTTTGGAAGGTCTATTGAGATATTTATAATTTTGTTGCTTGTTCAATAGGAAATGTGTAAAATAGAGTATTTTAAGTTGATAAATAAAAAGAGATCAATATCTTTAAGATGTTCATTTGTGTACTAAGGAAAATAATTACATTACATGCAATCATATCACGTCTTTCCATCTAAGGAAACCAGATATAAATAGGAAAACAAGAGCTCTAACTCAATTACATTTAATACAAGCTGTGTAGTCACCCTGATACCAATCTCCTTACTGAGAAATACAATTGCTGTGCATGTTAAAATATATCACATTCCTCCAAGTCATTGGAGTCATTTAGTGTCCAGTCATATCCATATAATTTTACTCTTACTAAGTTATATTCTCACCCTCTAACAAAGAGATATTTTGAAAATAGGTTCTTCTGGTAACAAAAGCACTGCAAACTCAAGTTGAGTTTTGCTAAACATGTGTTATAATGTAAGTTTTCTGAAAGCAGTGTTTTGTGGTGCTTCATTCATTGATACATTCTAAGGACTTTAAATAATCCTGGTCACTAGATCATATTCAATAAATATATGTTGAACTAACAAAAATGGAAAGCTCCCTCTGATTCAGAAAAGCCTTGTTAATGATTAGCAATCTCTGATACACAAGAAAGTAAATGTATAATATTTATTAAAAACAGTGGAGAATGATTTATATTTAAAGTGGTCCCTGGATAAATGTCAGGTTCCCAGGGTTCACACTTACGTGATTTGCAGGAGATTTCAACATTAAACCTAGTGTTAGAGCCTGGGTTAATAGGGAAGAATGATTTGGACTCTATTTTTATTATTTTCTTTAGATTCATTTCTTCATAGGAGCTGCAGAGTTAAGAAGACAGAAGGGGGTGGGGAGAGCAAGAGAGAGAATCTTCCATCTACTGATTCATTCCCTAAATGAATGGGCTGATGCCAGGAGCCTTGAGCTCCATACATGTCTTTCACCTGGGTGGTAGGGACAAAGTACTTGAGCCATCTTCCTCTTCTTTCCCAGGTGCATTATCAGGGAGCTGGATTAGAACTGAAACCAGAAAGAAGCCTGAAACTTAATCTGGGTCTCCCATATGGTTGGCAAGAACCCAAGCATTAAAACAACATCTGCTGCCTCATAGGGTATGCATGAGCAGGAAGATAGAATCAGAACTAGTGGTGATGCTTTAACCCGTGTGCTCTGAAGTGAGTTGTGGATGTCCCGAGTAGCAACTTAATCTGCTATATCATTCCCCCTAACCTTTTTTTTTTTAATAAATGAGCTTGAATAGGGAAATTTCTAGTTCAGAAATAATTCTTAGTGCGGATACAATTAAGAATGAAGTACTGGCTCAACTATCCAACTCTAAGTGTGTGTGTGTGTTTGTGTGAGTATGTGTTTTCTCCTGAAAGGGTGTATAAAACATTTCTGGAGTTCTCTAAATAGATTTTTAAAAATTTTCTACATCATGTTATCATAGGGATACAAATTTTAATACAGTGTAGTATATTTATTTTAAATATAAATGAATATATGTTTGAGTATATATTTTTAAAGTTTCATTGATTTATTTGAAAGGCAAAGTTACAGAGAGAGAGAGAGAGTTGGCTCACTTTCCAAGTGGCTGAAACAATCCTGGGTTGGAAGTCTATCTGGGTCTCGGACACTGGCCCCTTGATTTTGTGTAAATTTTGCCATTTAGATCCTCATATGTTATTTGCAGGATAAACAATCAATATTTTAGAAATACACCATCACTGAAGAAACCTGCATTCTCATGTTGCGTGTCTATTTATCTGCAGTTGCAGAATGTTTTCATTTAAAATGTCTATATGGAACTTTCTTCAAATTAAAAATATTGCCGAATGAATGAATAAATCACAAGGAGAAATTTTTTACATTTAAAAGGTCAAAGGCTTTTTGGTTGTTGATGAAGGAATTTCTCACAGAGCATTATATTTGATTCATCTTGTTTCTTGAATCCAGTTGATCAATTTCACTTTCTCTTGAGTCTCAGGACTATTACTACTACTCAAATTTGATTTTACAACCCATAAACCTCCTACATCTGCCCAGTTACTGCTCTGCAAGGGACTTAAAAATCCAGTGCAAATCCTTTCAAAATCTGAAGGGAATTTTTTTTTTTACAGAAGTAGAAATAAACAATCCTAAAATTGAGATGGAATCACAAAAAAACCCAAATATCCCAAACAATCTTGAGTAAGAAGAACAATACTGGAAGCCTCATAGTTTCCAACTCCAAACATTATAAGCTCACAGAAATCAAAACAATATGGAAATTGTATGAAGTTAATCATTCAGACCAAAAGAAAAGATATTCTATTAATAAATCCAATTTATAAGGTCAACTACTCATTGACATAGAATTCAATAAGGCTCTTCAACAAATGGTTATAGGAAAACTAGATATTAATGTGCAAAAGAATAAAATTTGAGCTTTCTCTTACACAATACATAAAAAGCCACAAAAAATGAATTAACACTTAAGAGTAAGATGTGAAGCTATGGAGCTCCTAGAGAAGAAATAGGGATGAAGCATAATGAAATTGGACTTCTCAATTATATATTATATGTGACTCAAAAAGCACAAACACCAATAACAAAAATAGGTAACTGGAACTACTTCAAACTGAATTGTTGCTTCAAAGCAAAAGCAAACTATTGATAAAGGGCAATCAGCCTATGGAATGGTAAAAATAGTGGACAAAACACATAAACATCAAAAAACAAAAAGCAACAAATGTTATCATGTGAGGAAACTGGATAACTTGTTCACTGTTGGTGTGACTATGCCACTATGGACAACAATATAGAGTTCCCTCTGAAAATTAGGAATAGAACTAATATATAATCCAGCAAATTCATTTCTTGGTATTTATCTTAAATAACAGAAATTAAGAATTCAGAGAAATACTTGCATCCCTTTGTTCAATGCAGCATCGTTCTCAAGATCAAAGGTGTTGAGGTAAAGTAAATTTCAACTTACGGATCAATAGATATTGATAAAATCATTTATATACCCTTAACTATGTCTACATCTATACCTATTTATTAGATTTGAAAATAGTAAACCCTATCATATGCAACAACTTGGGAAAAGCTTAAAGACACTATGCTAAGTGAAATAAATCAGTCATAGAAGTTAACTACATGGTTTCACTTATTGTCTAGTTTCCCCTTACTCACGTAGGGTAAGTTCCAAAACTCCCAGTGAATTTCTGAAATCATCAATATTAGATAGTTATACAGTATTTTTCCTACACATACATCCTTATGATAAATTTTAGCTTATAAATTAGGCACATTAATAGATTAAAAATAATAGTAAAATAGAACAAGTATAGCAAAATACCATAGTAAACTTACATTAATGTGTTCTCCCCTTTCACCCTCTCTCTCTTTCAAATTGTTTTATTGTTCTGTACCCCTCCTTCTTTTCCTGATGAAGTGTAATGACACAATGATTACATGATAACATAAAGTGAGATGAATGACGAAGGGATTATGATAAAACATCAGGCTCCTACTTAATTGTTATTTACACACAAACACTGCCATACCAGAGAGTCAATCTGATGACAGAGACTAAGTGACTAACAGATTAATTGTGCGCAGTACGAATACCCTGGACAAAAGGATGGTTGGCATCTTGGACGTGATAGAGTGAGAGTCCATCATACTACTAAGAATGGCATACAGTTTAAAACTTATGAATTATTTATTTTTGGAATGTCCTATGTGATGTTTTCAACCAAAGTTGATGGCTGTTATCTGAAACCATAGAAAGCTACACCATGGACAAGGGAGGCTATGTGTATGAGCTAGGTAAAATAACAAAACACATAGTATCAAAAGGTAGAATGTTGATTTCCACAAGTGGGAATAAAAAAGGAGTGCTTGTACAATGAGTATAAAGTTTCAGTTAAGTTTCCCAGATCTTCTGTACAGCACTGTACTTATAGCTAACATTAGTATATCATTGAGTTAAAATTTATTAAGGTGCACCAGGCATTTGTATCAGCAGATAAGATGCCTGCATTCCACAGCTGAGTCCTGGTTTCATATCCAGATCTGGTTTCTTACTCCGACTTTCCATCAATATACATCCTGGGAGGCAGTAATTGAGTAAGTAATTGGGTCCCTGTCAGCCATGTGGGAAACCTGGATGGCGTTCCTCATTATGGGCACTGGGGGGGTGAATAAGCCGAGGAGAGCTCTCTCTGTGTTTTTCTCTAACTTTTGGTCTCCCTGCCTCTCAAATAAATAAAAAAGGAAAATGTATTAAAGGAGACTATCACATATACTTCCTTACATTACAATTAAAAAAAAAAAAAAGTATTCACCATAAAACCTTCTGTATATTTTAAGCTAAGTGTGTTCATTAGTTGTTCTCATCTCATATTATGTGCTTCCTTAAACAACAAATACAACAAACACAAAAATAGTATTCACCATAAAATTACCTGCATTTTTAACTAAGTGTAGGCATACTTGAATAAAAAGTCATATGTGAGATGTTCGCTGGTTATTCAGTCCTCTGGGAAGAGAGATTACCCTTTCCTTCTCTGGTTGCACACAGTCCCCAGTGGCCTAAATTCACAGTTTCTTGATCAGATCAGCTTACTCTCTTCACAATGGGCGTTCCTGGAAGGATGTTTCAGCATCATTCCAGTTACTGCAGAAAAATTCCTTTTCAAGTAAACATATTCTTCAGTCTGTGTAACTAAATAGCATTTTAATCTTTGTAAGTCCCAATTTCATTCATCTGTAATGATAATAGCCATCCTATTCATCTCACAAAGACTTTGTGAGCACAAAAATCAAACGGTAATATGAAGAACAGTTCTTTGAAAACAGTAGAAAGCATAGTAATATTGTTCTTAAGAAAAGTTGGCTAAAGTATCTCAGAACTACAAAAGAATTTTTCTATCAGGAAAGAAACACACAAGATGGATGTATAAAACAAAGTTCTTCTGTGATATGTAAAATACTATAGTATTAAACTATCCAATTGCAGGCTACCACTGAGCTTATTTTTGCTGTGTTATATTCTGACAGGTCTCCTTGGTGGAAATCGATATTTAGACCACCATATATTGATAAATCAGCTTTTGCAACACTAAAGCAACAATCCATTATCCACACACACTTCTCTATTCCTGACACAGATCAAAATGCTTAACCTTCCAGGAACAAATGTGTTTGTCAGTTAATGTCTTATTAACTTTTAAGAACAAAACGTGGGCTTGAAAGATGTGACTCATCCGAAATGGTATTCTTAGTAATTGCTTTACATGAGTGAATTTCCTGAAAGAAATTTAAAAGAGAGGATAGAATCTTAAAAAGTAAATGTTAAAGCCATTCAAAAGATACACTGATTACAGCGGTACTTTTCTCCTAGACCATTACATTCAATGCAAACTTAAAGGACATCTTTGAGGATGTTTGCCCAATTTATGACTGCTAACTTTTCTTTAAAATTTTTCATTTGTGAGGCAGAGAGAGAGAGAGAGAGAGAGAGAGACTGACTCTCCCATCTGCTGATTTAATACTCTAATGTCAACAGTAGCTATTCTTCGGTCAAGCAAAAGCAGGAGTCAAGAAATAAATCCAGTTCTCCCTCATAGGTGGTAGGAATCCAACTACTTAAGCCATAACTTGCTGCCTGCAATGGTCTGCATTTTCAGGAAGATGGAGTCAGGACCTAGAGCCAGTCATTGAACACAGATCTTAGATATAAGCATCATTACCAGCATGTTAACCACTAGGCCAAATGTCTGTTCCTATGACTAAATTCATTCTTTTACTATTGATCTTCCCTAACAGAAGAGATCCAATAATCATGTTTGAAAGCAGTCACCTGGTCATAGTGAATTGAACCAAGTGCAGATTCTTTGGAAATGCTGAGACAATAAGATCTTCAGTCCTAAAGGTATAAATTTTGGATTCAAAAACAACCCCAGCATACTGCTTAAAAAATGTGATACAAAAATGAAGTCCCTGTTGTCCAATTTTGTGGCTAAAGGAGCAGATAGAAATAGAGAACACTAGTCATAGGTCCAACAAAAAGAGAAAACAAAGAAAAAAGATATTCAATGTAGCTGGAAAAAAAATGTCCTTTTATACACCATGAATCTACTATTCCTTATCCCTCAAAATACTGAAGTTATCATATATGGCAAAAAGTTGAGATTATTTGCAAATGTATTTAAGAATTTGGGAATAGAGAAATTATATGGGATTATGTATGTGCATTATACATGCAATCTCTGTATCTCCATATAGGAGAAAGAAAGTAGGGACCAGAATTGTGGTTTAGCTGGTTATGTCACTGCCTGTGACACCAGCATCCCATATGGGCACCGGTTCAAGTTCCTGGCTGCTCTACTTTTTTTTTTTTTTTTTTTTTTTTTTTTTTTTTTGACAGGCAGAGTGGACAGTGAGAGAGAGAGAGAGAGAGAAAGGTCCTCCTTTGCCGTTGGTTCACCCCCCAATGGCTGCTGCGGCCGGCACACTGCGCTGATCCAAAGCCAGGAGCCAGGTGCTTCTCCTGGTCTCCCATGGGGTGCAGGGCCCAAGCACTTGGGCTATCCTCCACTGTCTTCCCGGGCCACAGCAGAGAGCTGGACTGGAAGCGGAGCAACAGGGACAGGATCCGGCACCCTGACCGGGACTAGAACCCGAGGTGCCGGCGTCGCAGACAGAGGATTAGACTAGTGAACCACGGTGCCGGCTTGCTCTACTTCTGATCTAGCTCCCTGCTAATGCCTTGGGAAAAAATAGCAGAAGACAGCCCAAAGTGCTTGGTCCCAGCAACCACAGGGGAGACCCTGATGAAGCTCCTGGATCTTGTCTTCAGCCTGGCTCATCCATGGCCATTATAGATACTTGGAGAATGAACCAGCAAATAGAAAAGTGTGTTCTCTCTCTCTCTAATTGACTGTCAAATAAATATATACATCTTTTAAAAAAGAAGTTGTTGGAAATTAGACACACATAGAAGAAGAGATGATATGAACAAAAAGATTTGAAATCTGGACTTGCATATTGAAATAATAACCTTTATTTTTAGTATACTCCTTTTATTTGTGAACAATAAGTTTACTGTAAATTGTGTATATGTTGTATGAGCAGCAGCTTAATATATTTAGCGTTTACTGTGTCCTTTGATGGAATTAGAGGTGGAATTACTGTCCTGTACCAACTAGGTTTGTTAGGCACTCTCTATGACATTCACATAATGGTGAAATCTAACAATGGTTCAGTACATATCCATGTCTTTAACAATAATAGCTATAATGTCACTAGTTCTCTAATGGGTCTAACATGTTTTTAATTTTTACTTTGTTCAGTTTTTTTTTTTTTCTTATTGGAAGGATGACATGGCAACTTTACATCTATTTATCTGTCAGATTTGAAAGAGAACATGACAATTTGGAATGGATCAAATTACTGCCTTCAGCAGTCATTACAAAATACATTTATATCAAATTTTCTGATGACTTGAGTTATTCTCCAATTCATTTTCTACTTTCCTTCAAGCATTGATTAATACTTGCCTGTCACCAAATTTCCACATACGTGGATGCCACAATTTTGCACTTGACTTTTCTGTTACTGGAATGTGCTTATCCACCAGCCAAATTCACCTGCCATTTCCAGCTCTAATATGTAATTTACTTTGAACTCCAAGGAAGAAATTCTGAATTGCCTGAATGCATTAGCTAAGTACACGAGTTTATATTTTAGCAATTTGAAATAATATTACACCTGTTTTTATAGACCCAAGTAGAAGTCATCTATTGAAAACAGGAAATTGGATCTGTGTATCAAGCAGACATCTTGATAATCACCCAATGAAGTTTTATAAAATTGACTTTATGGTGCTGCTAGGAGGGATTGTGCAGACATCACAAAACAGAGTTGGGAGCAAGTTATAAGTAAGTGAAGAGATAACTAGAACTTTATTCATGATCAAATTTGGATACGGATGACAATCTGAAGAATCTATTATTCTTTTTTTTTAAAAGATTTATTTGTTTAATTGAAAGGCAGAATTACAGAGAGGCAAGGAGAGAGAGAGAGAGAGAGAGAGAGAGAGAGAGAGAGAGAGAAAGAGGTCTTCCATCCACTTGTTTACTCCCCAGATGGCTGTAACTGTTGGAGCTGTGCCTCCAAAGCTAGGAGACAGGAACTTCTTCTGGGGCTCCCACGTGGGTGCAGGGTCCCAAGAACTTGAGCCATCTTCTACTGCTTTCCTAGACCATAGCAGAGAGCTGGATTGGAAGGGGAGCAGCTGGGTCTCGAACTGGTTCCCTTATGGGATGCCAGCACTACAGGTGGCGGGCTACCCACTACACCACAGCACCGGACACAGAGAAGTTTTTTGTTCTTGATGACATCTAAGTTATGGAATAGGGTGGATCAAGGTGTCTACACAGTCTTAGGGTCAAAACGGATGCCATCAAAAGCACAAGTCAAGGGGGAAAAATTGTTATGTGCAAATTTGGTTTGTGATAGATGATAGTTTGGAGGCCACACTGTGAGACAGATTAAGTCAGACATTTGAATTATAGGCAGTTAAAGATCAAAATACTGATTGATGTTCGGAAGGCAACTGCTACAATTATTATTGCAAAGAATTATATGGGGCATGACATGTCAGAGAAAGAGCTCATAAGAATAAAGGGGGTATAATGTGAAATATATGGTAAAACGAAGGGAGGCTTTAGAAGAAAGATAACGATAGTACAATGCTGTCAAGTCAATGAAGGAAAGTACCATAAGAAATAGCACTTTTCTAATTAAATCAAAGTAACCAGTGATCAAATTAAATTTTGAAAATGTTAAGATACGGGTAATTATATATTTTTAATGAAAGAATCACATCGCAAAAAAAAAAATACCCAGTCTGCAGGATAAGTAAATATACATGGGGCAGAAAGATTTTTTTCAAGATATCTTATAAACAGAAGTAAGTGATTTGGAGCATTGACATGAGCTAAAAAAAATAGCTTCATTATTAAGGCCCGTAATCTCTAATGCTAAAGAAATAATAAAGAAAATATTTTCAAAGTAAGTCTGGAATCTCTATTCAAGTTTAGTCATTTACTTTAATCTCACAGATGTGACCACATTTTAGTCTAGTAAAATAATTTAATTCAATTAAAATTAAATTCGGGTAGGTCTTAATCTAACATCATCAATGTCCTTATAAAAAGGGGAATATGGATAGAAACATACAGCAAAATACAGGGAAAAGGTAGATATTGGGGTGAGTTCTACAAACTAAGGGACACCACAGATTTCTAGAAAGCCACCAGAAGCTATGGGAGATGTATGGAACAGGCTCATTTTCATAGCGCTCAAGACAAATCAACATGTAAGACTTCTAGCTCCAGAACCATGAAACAATTACTTTGTATTTAGGATAACCAGTTTGTGGTACTTTACTAGGTATTCCTGGAAAAATAATATAGATTTTGGTACTGGGAAGTAGGATTCTGTAAATATGCAAGAATATGAGTAGAAGCCTAAAGATATTTGAGATCCTTGATTTGAAAAAAAAAATGGACTGTCTCAATGAGATTACTGATAGAAATATGTAACTTAAAATCCATTCTAATGAGGACTCATAGAGAAAAATGGTGATGGAGAAAGCTTTTATATCTTAGGTAACAAATACATTGTCATGAAAAATATTTTGCTAGAAACAGGAATTTTCAATGTGATTATAGTGGCATGTGAGACAAAAAAATGTTACCAGAAACTGTAGGACTAGTGAACCTTAATATAAAATGACAGAGGATTTGATGGAATTGTGTTCTGTTGGATGGACAGAACAATCAGTGAGCTATTTGAATGTCTCAATGAAGTTTCTAAGTAAAGCTTTGAAGGTAGGCATGTGGTTTCTAATTGCCATTTATAGTGAAATGAGAAAGGAGAGGAAAAAAAAATGAAGAAAAAAAAGTTTTCAACAACATGAAATCACCACGATGATTTGGGAGATTTCAGCTTATAAAGATAGCTTTCTCTACAGGGTGAGGGAGAGCCATTTGCTAAAGAGTTTAGGTGCAGCATGCAGGAATACCATCATCTAGGCAGACACCAGGAATACAGATAGGATTATTCAGGAAGCATCTGCAGAGGCCATTTCTGTATGATGCCATTGACTCAATGAATTGCCTAGGAGACAAACAAGATGTGTGAGAATTTTGAACTGGCAGAAGCACTGCTTTGCTAGACTGGCAAAGGCAGAGACACAATAAAATAAAGGACTAATGGCTCTTAGGATAGAATCACTGAAGAAAACTGATTTTGATAGTAAAGCTATACATCTACAGACTGGGGTCACCTCCTTGGAGTCCACAGAACAGGCTGCCATTTAGAGCCTAGATAACAGAGGCATCTCCAGGGAGGGGTGTGGGTGAGTAGAGGCACAGTCCAGGTCCTGAAGCTCTGCGTTGCCTGCACAGTAAGGCCAGAAGCTAGAATATCTTCCAAAGAACGTTCTTCTCGAGCCTTATCATTTTTTACTACATATATCCATTGAAAGGCTGCACAGTACCCCATAAAATGTACAAGTATTAAATGTTAATCAAAACATTTAAGAAAAAAAAAAAACAAAAGCCAAACTTAATGATATTTTCTATTCCTCATTTTGTACTTTCTTGGGGCCAGTTGTCTTTTTAATTTTTTTTTCTTTTTTATTCTTCTCACTTTTCTTTTATACTGGGAATATCTATCCTGTGCTTATACCACCACTGCATTTTGGAAGCAGATAACTTGTCTCTGGTTCACAGGTTCACAGATGTAGACCAATTTTGCTTCAGAATGAATCATTTCCTGAGTCTCAGCTATACCTGATTTAGAAGATATTCGGATAAAGTCTTAAATTTAGGGTTTGTGCTAGAATGAATAAAGGCACTTGGTAATGTTGGGATTTAGGAAAGATATTTTGTATGTGGTTTGGATATGATTTGAGGGAGCCAAAAGGTAGATTTTTATATGTTGAATTGTGTCCCCTTGAAACTCATGTATTGAGGGGCTGATGCAGTGGCATAGCTGGTAAAGCCATCAACTGCAGCACCAGCATCCCATATGGGTGCCGGTTTGAGTCCCGGCTGCTCCACTTCCAATCCAGCTCTCTGTTATGGCCTGGGAAAGCAGAATATGCCCCATCCCTTGGGCCCCTGCACATATGGGGAGGACCCAGAAGAAGCTCCTGGCTCCTGGCTTCAGATCAGCACATTTTTGGCTATTGCAGCCAATTGGGGAATGAAGTGCGGATGGAAGAACTCTCTCTCTCTCTCTCTCTCTCTTTCTCTTTCTCTCTCTCTCTCTTCTCTCTCTCA
Organism: Oryctolagus cuniculus; assembly: GCF_051225735.1. Lineage (NCBI taxonomy): Eukaryota > Metazoa > Chordata > Mammalia > Lagomorpha > Leporidae > Oryctolagus > Oryctolagus cuniculus. Next base: position 48,682,771 of record NC_142880.1, read on the forward strand.
CTCTGCCTCTCTGTAACTTTGCCTTTCAAATGAATAAGTCTTTTTTAAAAAAAGAAACTCATGTATTGAAACCTAAGTTCCAGTCCCTCAGAATGTGACCTTATCTGGAGATGGTGTGTTTACAGAATTTTAGTTAAAGTGAAATCATTAGGGCGGGCTCTAAGCCAATATGAATGAAATTCTTATTTTTTATAATTTTTGTTTATATAAAGTGGACAAATTTCATGTATTACTTATATACTGATTTAGGAGCATACTGATACCCCCTACCCCTACCTTCCTTCCCACCCACACTCCCACCTTCTCTGTTTTCCCTTTGTTATTCTTTATTTTAATTTTTACAATGACATATTTTCAGTTAATTTTATACTTCTAAGATTAATCCTCCACAAAATAACTTAACAAGCAGTAATAAGAAAAAAAAAAAAAAACACTGTTCCTCAACAATAAAGAAAAGTGGATAAACAATAATCAGCTATCAAAAGTCAATTTTTTCATATACATTTTTTGTATTCCACTAGTTACCACAGATCAGGGAAAACATGATATTTGTCTTTTTGGAACTGGCTTATTTCACAAGCACAATGATGTTCAGTTGCATCCATTTTGTTGAAAAGACAGAATTTTTACAGCTGAGTAGTATACCATAGTGTCTATATATCACATTTTCTTTTTGTAATAGAAAACTTTTACGTAATAAGTATAAATTTCAAAAGTACAACTTTTGAATTGTAGCAGTTCTTCCCGCCATAACCCCCTCCCACTGGCAAACCATCCCATCTCCTACACCTTCTCCCATCCCATTCTTCATTAAGATTCACTTTTAATTATCTTTATATATAGAAGATCAATTCTAAACTAAGTAAAGATTTCAACAGTCTGCACCCACACAGATACACAAAGTATAAAGTACTGTTTAAAGACTAGTTTTACCGGTAATTCTCATAGCACAACACATTAAGGACACAGGTCATACATGGGGAGCAAGTGCACAGTGACTCCTGTTGTTGATTTAACAATTGACACTCTTATTTATGATAACAGTAATCACCTGAGGCTCTTGTCATGAGCTGCCAAGTCTATGGAAGCCTCTTGAGTTTGCCAACTCCAATCTTATTTAGACAAGACCATAATTAAAGGGAAAGTTATCTCCTCCCTTCAGAGAAAGGTACTTCCTTCTTTAATGGCCCCTTCTTTCCACTAGAATCTCTCACAGAGATGTTTCATTCAGGTCATTTTTTTTTTTTTTGCCACAGTGTCTTGGCTTTCCATGCCCGAAATACTCTCATGGGCTTTTTAGCCAGATCCAAATGCCTTAAGGGCTGATTCTAAGGCCAGAATCATATTTTAATTAGTCATTGGTTGATAGACATCTGGATTACATATCTTAGCTATTGTTAATTGTTGTGCAATATACATGGGTCATAGAGATAACATTTTCATATGGTGATTTGATATTATTTAGGGAAATTCTCGAGAGTGAGATGGCTGGGTCACATAGTGTATTTACTTTTAGATTTCAGCGGCATGTCCATATTATCTTCCAGCATGGTTGTACTAGATTACATTTCCACAAACAGTGCATTAGGATACCTTTCCCCCCAACAATCTCACCAACATGTATTGTTTTTTGAATTCTGTATGATAGTCATTCTAACTTGGGATGGGTGAAACCTCATTATGGTTTTTATCTGCATTTCCCTGATGGTTGAGGAATTTTTCATGTATCTGTTGGCCATGTGAGATTTATCCTTTAGAAAATACCTGTTCATATCCTTTGCCCATTTCTTTATTTTTGGTTTTCAATTATCTTTATATACAGAAGATCAGTTTAGCATATATTAAGTAAAGATTTCAACAGTTTGCACCCACATAGAAACACAAAGTGAAAAATACTGTTTGAGTACTAGTTATAGCATTAAATCACAATGTACAGCACACTAAGGACAGAGATCCTACATGAGGAATAAGTGCACAGTGACTCCTGTTGTTGACTTAACAAATTGGCACTCTTATTTATGGCATCAGTAATCACCCTAGGCTTTTGTCATGAGTCGCCAAGGCTATGGAAGCCTTTTGACAGCAACTCTGATCATATTTAGACCCTTTGCCCATTTCTTAACTGGTGTGTTCATTTTGTTGTTGAGTTTCTTGATCTCTTTATAGATTCTGGATATTTATTCTTTATCAGTTGTGTCATTTACAAATATTTTTTTTCCATTCCATCTGTCACCTGTTCACTTTGTTGAATGTTTCCTTTGTAGTACAGAAGCTTCTTAGCTTCATGTAACCTCAATTGTCTAGTTTTGTTTTTATTGCCTGTCCTTCTGGAGTCTTTTCCAAGAAGTCTTTGTCTATGCTTACATTTTGCAGAGTTTCCACATTGTTCTCCTGTGGTAACCTGATGCTATTAGGCCATAAATTGAGATCCTTGATCCATTCTGAGTTGACTTTTTTTTTATAAGGTATAAGGTTAGGGTCTTGTTACATGGATCTGAAAGTGGTGATTCAATTTACTTTGCACCATGTATTGAAGAAAATGTCCTTCCCTAGGGATTGATTTTAGTTCCTATGTCAAAAATCAGTTGGTTTTAGACACGGGAATTGATTTTAGGATTTTCTATTCTGTTCTATTGTCTATTTTTTCCCCAGTACTGTTTTGACTTTAATCACCCTATAGTATGTCTTGAAATATGCTATTGTGATGCTTCCAGCTTTGTTTTTGTTGTTTAATATTGCTTTAGCTACTCGGTGTCTCTTGTGTTTCCTCATGTCTCTTGTGTTAGCATCCTTTCGTCTAGATCTGAGACAAATGTATTGGTATTTTGATTGCGATTACATTGAATATTTAAATTACTTTTGGTAGTATGGACATTTTGATGATAGTAATTCTTCCAATGCATGAATATGGAAGATTCTCCCATTTTTTGTGTAATCTTATATTTCTTTCTTTAATGTTTTGTATTTTTCATTGTAGAGATCTTTCAACTCCTTTATTAGATTTATTATAAGGTATTAAAATTTTTTGTAGCTATCATGAATGTGACTGATCTTCCAAGTTCTTTCTCAGCCATGACATTGTCTATGAATACAAAGGCTATTGCTATTTTATAAATATATGTCAACTTCCAGGATAACATCTAATATAATTTATTTAACAAAATTTTGTAATATTTTTATTTCCTCTTTTATTTGTACACTGAAAATTGATATCAGAATGATCAAATAGTGACTGCTGTCACCACCACCACTTTCCAGGTGTCCTTTTTATCTTATCTGATCCCATGTAGTATTTTGTTGTATTCTGCTCCTCTGAAGTATCGATCAAAGGCAACAACATCCTTTCCCATGTTATAGCCAATGGCCCCGGCTGTATTCTCATTTTCACCTTCATTTTCTTCTGTAGTATTTCCAACAATTATTCCCCTTACTTTCAGTGCTCTTTGTTGTCTCCCTCTTTCATACCTAGGACATTCCTAAGTCTTCCATCAACTGTTTCTAGTTTATTTCCTCTCAGTCCATGGATTTGAGTAACATCTATAGTAGAGATGACTCTGAACCTTTGTCTCCAGTCCTAATTCCTTTAGCATTACAGATACATATTATTACATATTATTGGCTGTTCACTTAAAGTTTCATTTAGATCTCCAACAGGAACCTGAAACTTAACACTTCAAAAGCTTTAACCTCCCCTCCTTCACATAGAACAACTTCATACTGTGTCTTCTGAATGTCAGGTAATGGCAATGAATTGCTCAAAACCAAATATAATACAAATCCTTGACTTTTCTCTTTCACTAGTAATTTACATATGTCTATCAGATATATATTATATGATATGTTATATTGATACAATATATATCATATATAATACATATATCTATGTAGATATACATATTACATCTAGATATATCAGTATAATATACCTAGAATATCAATGCTAAATATGTCATATTATATTATATCTGTATAATAACCTATGGATTAGCTAGCATTCTCCAGAAAAACAGAATCAGTGAGACAGAGAGAGACAGAGAAATTGATTTTAGATTTTAGGGAATTGCCTTATGCAGTTTTAGGGGTTTGCAAATCTTAACTATACTGCAGGCTAGCACCCTGAATTGGGTTATTTCCTTTTAAAAATGTTATTAATATAGAAAAAAACAGATCTTATGAATTTCATAGGTACAGATCTAAGATAATAATCATACTTCCCTCCCTCTGTCACTCCTTCCCTAAATCCCCTCTCCTTCATTCTTTTCTTTTTTCCTTTAATTTTTGCAAAGACATAATTTCAATTCACTCTATAATCACAGGCTTAAAGCATCACTAACCATAATACTCAAAAAGTAAAATGTAGTAAGACCACAGTTCCACAGGAGTATAAACACAGGGTAAAATCAACAATCATATTACAAGAGGTCATTTCATTCCTATACTGTATATGCATTGCATATTAACTGTCACATATCAGAGAAAACATATATTTGTCTTTCTGTGACTGGCATAATGGTTCCCAGTTGCAAACATTTTGTTGCAAAAGATAGAATTTCATTCTTTTTTGTGGCTGAATAGTATTCCACAGAGTGTTTATTTATCACATTTTCTTTGTCCAGTCATAAGTTGACAGACTTCTGAGTATAGATGCAGGTGAAGATAACTCTTTCATACACTGATTTCATTTCATTTCATTAGGTAAATTTCCAGGATTGGGATTGTTGGGTCATATGTTAGATCTATTTTCTGATATCTGAGCAATCTCCATACTGTCTTCCATAATGATTATACCAGTTTGCATTCCCACCAATGATGTGTTAAAGCAACTTTTCCCTGCATCCTCACCAGTATTTTCTATTTTCTGATTTCTAGATGACAACCAATGTGATTCGGTGAGGTGAAACCTCATTGTGGATTTTATTTGCATTTCCCTGATGGCTAGTAATCCTCAGCATTTTTTCATGTGTCTGAAATTTGAATTTCATCCTTTGAAAAATGCCTGTTCATGTCCTTTTCTCATTTCTTAACTTGTTTATTTTGTTGTCGTTGCGTTTCTATTCCAGTAAGAACTGACATTGCAGTCTTGAGTGTGAAGGCATTCTAGAGACAGAATCCTATGCTCTTCTTCTGACCTCAGTCTTTTAAGGTCTTCCTCTAATAAACAAGATCACTCACATTATAGAAGGTAATCTTTACTCAAAATCTGCTAATTTAAGTATTAATCCCATCTAAAAATACATTCACAGCAACTTCTAAACTGGTGTTTTATCAAAGAACTGTGTACCATAGTTTAGCAAAGTTGACACAAAATTAACAATTACAGCTTAAAATGTGCTAAAAATGCACTAGCTTCATCCTGATGTAAATTATCAGTAACATTTATGTAGACCATTTACTAATATTCTAACAAATATTCAGATTTTCATGTTTGGCTCACTCTAATTGCAAGGTAGTTTGTGAAACATAATGAGAGAGGGAGAACATGTTCAGAGAAGAGGATTCATAGGATGATGAAGAACACTTCATTTCTTTGTTAGTCATTGCAAGCATTTGAAATTTTGTTCTTAGGGTAAGAGAAGCCAGTGTTTTAAGTATGAAGGCGACAGAGAGTACATTTTTCAAGATTCACTCATTTATTTGTTAGGCAAAGCTACAGAGATAGAGGGACAGATGAGAGAGAGAGAGAGGGAGAGAGAGAGGAATCTTTCATCCTCTACTGGTTCATGCCCCCAAATGCCCACAACAGTTGGAGCCCTGTTAGGCCAAAGCTAAGAGGCAAACTCCACCTGGGTCTCCCAAATGTGTGACAGAAACCCAAGTAGTGAGCCATAATCTGCTGCTTCCCAAGTGCATTAACAGTACACGGGATTGGAAGTATCATAGCTGAGACGCAAATCAGGACCCTGGTAAGGCATGAAACTATCCTAAGGGAGAGTTTTAATCACGATGCCATACTCCTGCAGCTGCTTGTTGATTCTTACGTTTACTCCTAGAACTTAGTTTTCATGACATCAAGACTTCTTCAAACATATCTCCTCCCTTTCTCCTACACTATAAACAGTGACTGGCATTTCTTACATACCTAGTACAAATTTGAGGGAAATAAACGAATAGCTATAACCAAATTGTATATTTTTATTGCAGATACAAATATCATAAAGTTCTGGTAAATGATAGAAATAAAAAAGTAAACTAGTTAAGCTTTAGATAAATATACAAGTACCTTAATTAATAAACCATATTCCTAAACCAGTTTTCTTTTAATAGTTAATTTCAGACAAATAATAATGCAACTTTTGAAACAGCATAATGGTTTTTCATAATTCTGATATAGACAGATAGTCTTATAAATCTTATGCATTATTTACTATGTATTTATTATGGCCTATCCTTTATTTCTTTGAGGAAAGATTGAAATTTAAAGCTATTCCTTTATTTTATTTTATTTCTAAATGTATGCATGTGTTTTATACAGGCACTCACTATGGCATTTATAATACAATTTAAAGTATCTCAATTTAAAGAAAAGCCTAAACGGGGTAAACATTGTGGCACAGTGGGTTAAACAGCTGCTTAAAACACAGACTCCCAAATCAGATTCAAGATACAACCAATCCAGCTTCCTGCTAATGCCTCCTGGGAGGCAGCAAATGATAGATCAAGTACTTGAGTCCCAGCCACCCATATGGGATACCTGGATGGAGTACCTGTTTCCTGACTTTGACCTGGCCAAATCCTACATGGTTTGGGCATTTAGGGCCCTGAACCAGTGGATGGTAGATATTCTCGCTCTCTCTCTCTCTCTCTCTCTCTCTCTCTCAATTTTGCTCCATCTTTCAAATAGCCAAAAATAAATAAATAAAATTATGGGAAACTTTATAACATAGCACAATAAAAATTGGTTTGTATGCAAGTGTGTGTGAGGGAGTGCATTCTGTTTGATTCACTTTCAATTTTAAGAGATAAGATTACATTATATTTACAATTCTCATATTTTACTTCATTTGCATATGTTATATATTTAATAAGTTTCATTGGAGGAATATTTATGGCTTTGGTATTACAAATAATCTAATTTTCAGCTTGAAATTTTAGTCATAAGTTTACAAAAAAATATAAAGCAATATTTACAGCTAAGCACTATAACAATTACTAAGCAGAGTTAAATGGATTGCATTTTACACCCTCAAACTCTGCTCAAAGTATCATGAGATCACACTGTTAAAAATAAGAGAAATCAATTTATAAAAGCACACAGACACATAAGGACACATGGGATAACAGAGAATTTAAAAATTGTAATCACTTTTCATCTCTTTGGAAATAAACTAAACACAATAACATAACAACAATATATAAAATTTAACATAGGTAATAAAAAGATATTTTGGGAAATCAGGCAATATTTTGTCTGTTTTATGCTTATTTTCCTTTCCTGTATAAAAGCATCCTTCCTGCATGTAGTCCCAGTGTCTATGTGCATGCTTAAATAACTTTAAACATTTTTTTTTAATTTTGCGGTTCTATATTATTATGGTTAAGCAAAGTATTGCGTCTTGTTATTATTAAATAGCATCATTATCACAAAGAAGGTAAGAGAAATATTTTGATGCTAAAATTTAAATGATTTGATTTATATCTCCCTAAATACCTGCACCATCAATAGCTTGTGCAGGCCAAAGTCAGGAGCAGGGAACCAAATTCAGTTTTCTCACCTGGGTGGCAATAGTTGAGCCATCATCTACTGCCTCCCAGGTTATGCATAGCAGGAAGTTGGAGCTGGGAGTGCAGCTGGGGCTTTAACCACACAGTGAGATGTGGGATATGGGTGATGCCTGAAGAGGCATCTTTTTTTTTTTTTTTTTTTTAATTTTTTTGACAGACAGAGTGGACAGTGAGAAAGAGAGACAGAGAGAAAGGTCTTCCTTTGCCGTTGGTTCACCCTCCAATGGCTGCCGCGGCCGGCGCACCACGCTGATCCGATGGCAGGAGCCAGGTGCTTCTCCTGGTCTCCCATGGGGTGCAGGGCCCAAGCACTTGGGCCATCCTCCACTGCACTCCCTGGCCACAGCAGAGAGCTGGCCTGGAAGAGGGGCAACCAGGACAGAATCCAGTGCCCCGACCGGGACTAGAACCCGATGTGCCGGCGCCGCAAGGCGGAGGATTAGCCTAGTGAGCAGCGGCGCCGGCTGAAGAGGCATCTTAAATGCTGTGCCAGGCATGTGCCTCTCTTTCATTTTATAAAGTTGTAGCATCTCACTTTTAATTTTATCTCTGCCAAAATTATTGATATTATCATCAGTATTAACAAACAACATCTTAAACCTTGATTCCTACATTTCCAGTTTTTTTTTATCCTTTATTTCAACAAATATATCTACGTACAGAAATTATTTTAACCTCCAAAAAATGGCAATTATTTTATTTTTGTTCGTATGCTACATTATTTTCACACTGCTTGCTAAAACACTCTTGAAATTCATCATTGCCAAATAAATATTTATGTATAATCTTTTATGTGATATTTTGCTATTTCTCACCATTTTATGGTTTATTCAGTCCACTCAAACTCTAAGTATTATCCCAGTTAGCTTTCTTTTCTATGGTAAAACTGAAAGAAAGCAATCATGTAATACACTGCATTAGTGTTAGTCTAAATTTACTAATTTTAACACTGTTCCAATTATAATTTGAGGATCCACTTCATTGCAATTTTTTCAAACGTTCAAAGGATTCTTAGCTACATGATACTACCTATCAAAACTTGAACAAATATGTTCAGTACACATGTAATTAAGAGAACAAAAATATCCAAAAATTGTCACCCTATTAGGTCTCTAGCTAACACTCCCACAAACCAAAAATACTGAAAAATCATGAAAATTTCTAAATAAATGTCACTTTTACTCAGTAATCATTTCTAAAGTTACTTCTCTCTTCACTACATGAATACAGATCTTGATGAGGGTATCTGTATCAACCATGGTAATAAATTCAATGGAGTACTGTATCTTTTCACATTATTTTATTTTTAGTTAACTTTTAAAACTTTTGCACTCCTTGTTCAGAGGTTTCTAGTATTCAACTTATTTTATACTATACTCTGCCTTTCTTGCTCTTCTTCTCACCTGACTTTTTTTCAACACATATATTGGAAATGAGACTATCCGTTTTATAAATTATGTGACCAGTATTACTACCAATGGTCCAAGCAAAAAATGTTTACTAATGAGAATGAAAAATAGACCAAGACTATTGATACTACTTCCATGCAAGTCCACAGAAAACTTCACCAAAATAAACTCAATTCTTTTTTCCAGTATTCATTCATAAGGACACTAATGGGTGAGATTAAGGAAATCTAAAACATTACGTTTTCTATCGCAAAAAGTTGATTCCCCAACCTTTGCCCATTAATATAATTATAGGAATCCACATTTTCTCAGTAAATTTCTTTGTCATCTAGTACAGTTTATCCTCAGCCTTGAATCTTAGAAAGAGTAATAATGGTATCCTACTTTGGAGATTTTTATTTTTATTCAGTGGATTTCAGGTAAGAATGCGCATGCTCTCCTAAACCATATGGATGAGTTTTCATGAAAATGACTTGGGGACTTCTAGTTCAGAAGATCTAGGTTAAAAAGTATAAATCCTTGTGTACTACCTAAAAAACATTTTGATTATTTTTAAAGTGCTATTAGAAAAGGAATAATCTAACTAATGTACAAAGCATTTTCAAATAGTTCATGGAGAATGCATAATATGAAAAAAGTTCAGAGATTTCAGAATACTTTTGCAACAAAATGAAGTTAGGTTTTATTTCTCATTTCCACAAACTTTTTGAAGTACCTTCATGTTTATAGATTATCATAATAAATATTAGCAGCATTTAGAAAATTAATTTAAATTATTATCCAAAAAAGGCTTCTAAGGTAAGAGATTTAAACTATTCAAACACATATAAATACATTCACCATTTGATACATTGATTTGGACAGTAAGAAATGTGAAGTGTCTACATTGCGAGAGACAGAAGGCCTAATGCAGGGAAGGGGTACAGGAAACAGATTTAGAATTGTCTCTTACAGTTCTGTGAACTGATGTACATGGTCAAGAGCAGTCACTTTGCTTTTCTTCCATACGTATCTTTAAGGTTTTTGATTGTGGTATGTGGCTGTCCATTTATTGAAAACATTCATGTAAGGACTGAATCAGTGGTTGCTGGAATGGGCTGCATTAGATAGAACCATGCTATATTTCTGAGGACACATCCAACAATAACAGTAGGATTATTATCGTCAAAATGAATAAAGTGTTACAGTATGCCTGTTTTATTCAAATTTTAATATACTTTTAAGTTATTATAATGATTTAAGACGGGAGTCCCATCTCCTCAAAATTGTAACTTTTATTATGTGTTTAATTCTGGTGAAGGTGTGATTTGTTATAATTTATTTTCCTACATGTTGATTTTGCCTTCAGATGAACAGGTTCTGTTCAAAAGCACCCAGAAAATATTCCTAATCTTTCAATAATTTATGAATACATGATGGGAAGTCTAATACTTTAAGTTATTAATGACTATAAATTAATAAAGTAAATGGTCTCAGTAGATCTATCTTTAAAAATATAACATATAACATATAAAAATTTCAAAATTTCTGTAAGTATTAACTATTAGCATCTTCATCAATAACCATGGAATTGGGGCCAGTGCTGTGACACAGCAGGTTAAAGACCTGGTTTGAAGTGCCGTCATCCCATATGGGCGCTAGTTTGAGACCCGGCTGCTCCACTTCCAATCCAGCTCTTTGCTGTGGCCTGGGAAAGCTGGAAGATGCTGCAAGTCCTTGGGCCCTTGCACCTGCGTGGAAGACCTGGAAGAAGCTCCTGGCTCCTGGCTTCAGATCGGCACAGCTCTGGCCATTGCTGCCAACTGGGGAGTGAACTAGTAGATAGAAGACCTCTCTCTCTCTCTCTCTCTCTCTCTCTCTCTGCCTCTCCTTTCTCTGTGTAACTCTGACTTTCAAATGGATGAATAAATCTTTTTAAAAAAATAACCATTGAATCTAGGACTCATATACAGATAAGTAATTAAATTAAATTTAATCTTAAATATATTAGGGAATATTATTGAATGTGCAGAAATCAATATTAAAGATTAGAATCTAAGAAACCCTATGCTAAGGACATTTAAGAATAAGTGAGATTTTATATATTGGCTTTGAAATCAAATGAAGACATTCTTAACAAATATGTTCTTTAAGATATTTTATTCTCCATATTGCCATTCCATGAACTCCTTACTGTCTACTATATTGCACATTTGTTTACAGAGTCTAATATCAGAAATAAAGTAAATTGCTTAGAGTTTTGGAACACTTTCCTTGTAGACATTAAGATTAAATTTCTCTCTCATGGCTGCAGACTGAGTATTGCATTTTTAGCTGGTTAATCCTTATAATCTATTGCCCAATCTCAATTCCCACAAAAAATAAAAAAAGCTTGTTAAAAGAAGATAAGAAGTTATCTCATCACTGAGGGCTAATTTTGCATCTCTGAAAAAAAAAATTACTCTAGTGAAATTTTCCTGTAAATTAAATTAAATGTAAAAATGCACTTAATAAATGCAGTATAGAAAGAGATTAGCACCAAACTGAGCTCACTGTGATGCCCCAGTTAGCAAGCTGAGTTGAAGAACACCGTCTGTGAGCCTGAGATCATACACAGTTACAGCTCCCTAAGGGCTCATTAACTTTACGTAGAGAAAAAATAGTTTCCTCTTACCTGACTTCTATGGAGCCAATAATGCACACAAATGAATCTTTACTTCAAACGAGAGGTGAAACACTTTAGGCTAGATTTGTATAAATCAGTAATTAAGTATTTTGAGCTTAGTATATGTTAAATCATGATCTGATTAAAAAAAAAAAAAGCATGGCACTCTGTCTAAAAAATCAATTTACAGGAAGTAGTGCACAAAATTTCACATATTCTAGGGAACCCTAGAGTTTTTACACAGGTTTTCTGCTGCTCAAGTTTCAGAGTAAAATTATCTCAGAAAAATACACCGAATAGAAAAAATAAACATAAAAATAATACATTTATTAAATTTGGAGTTTTGCTTTCGCATTTAGGGAAGGGAATATGAATTCATGTAATTCATCTTTAAAACAACAGAAATATGACTGAGGAATTACTATACCTATTTAGACATTAATCAAAAAGGCACCCAATGTTGTTATTTATTCATTTGTATTTATTTAATTCCACCATTTCCTTTATGTGCTTTAACATGTACAGGCTATAAAAAGAATGTGTTCGCTAGAAAATAAACAACAGGAAATCAAAGCAGTGAAGTTAATTCTATGATTGTTCTCAGAGAGAACAACATCCTGTCCTTATCTCATGAGAATGCTTGGTACGAAAATGCAGTCTAATGAATAACAAACCTATCTGCACCTTGATCCCCATTTTCCAAATCTCAATTTGCCTCTGGTCATCTACCAACAATTTCTAGCAGATAATCAACAATTAATCAGGGAGCCTTTTTTTGATTTAAGGTAAACAAATTCCTTGCATTTCATATATAAAGATTTAGGAACATAGTGATACTTCCTATCCTACCCTCCCTCCCACCCATGTTCTCACCCTTCCTCCAACTTCCTCTTTTATTCCTTTCTTAATTTTTACAATGATCTACTTTGAGTTTACTTTATAGTCATAAGATTAATCCTACACTATGTTAAGAGTTCAACAAATAGTAAGATGAAAAGTACACTTTTTCTCAACAGTAGAGACAAGGGCTGTAAGCGACCATGGAATCTCAAAAATGTCAGTTTCACTCCTATACATTATATTTTTGGTACTCTTATTAGTTACCACAGACCAGGGGAAACATGGTATTTGCCTTTTTGGGACTGAATTGTTTCAATAAGTATAATGGTTTCTAGTTGCACTGACTTGGTTGCAAAAGACAGGATTTCATTCATTTTTTTGGTTTAGTACGATTCCATACCATATATTTGCCACAATTTCCTTATCCAGTCGTCAGCTGGTGGACATCAGAAGGCTTTTTGTTTTCAATTTCATAATTTTCAACTTTCTGAACTCATGATTAGACACACTCAAGCCTGTGTCATCTCACAAGCAAAGGCTCTTATATTACCAAGGCTAGAAATCCAAGGTTGCATGGCCATATCTGATTGCATGTGTTAGTTGGAAAATTCCCTTTCAACCCAGGATCTGGGAACATTTTGCCCACCTGGACACTTTACATGAAAGCTTACCTGAAAAGTTACGAAGAGAGAGAGAGGACCAGGCCTCCAGTTTACTATTACGTCTGGAGGAGCAGGAGTGCAGCATAATTGTGTGGCAAATATTCTTGTCCAGGATTTCCTGAATCCAGATTACAGATAGTTATGTGAGAATCATCTTGGAGTTAGCTGTCCTGATGACTTCTGAATCAGGGGTTTCTGGATTCTCTAGTGTGTAAACCGCTCCAAAATATCAACTCCCTGGCAGAACAGTTCTCAGAGTGTTCATCCAATTCAACCTAGATAAGACTGTCTTCTACAGCTTTTCCAACATTTAATAAACATCTTATTCCCTACTTTAGCTTCTCATTCACTCCGTTTGCCAGTTTCTGTTATGTGCATTAAACACTAATTGATGTATATAGCATAGAAGCAAAAGAAAATAAATTATTGATACAATATAAACATTGAGGTGATCTGTTTCTCTTCTTCTTAGACGTCTTTAAAAGAATATCATACTCTAAACAATGTAAACAGCATACAAAGAATTATTTTCTCACAGTTCCACATGCTGGAAGTCCAGTTACAAGGTTCTGACAGGCAAAGACTCTCTTCCCATCTTGGAAATGGATTGGCTTTCCTCTGTGCACACATGGAGACAGAGTAGTCCCTGATGCCTCATTCCTCTTGGATTAAGACCCAGCTTTAGGGTTATATTTTAGATTCAATAGTTCTTCTAGGACACTGGCTCCAAACCATTCACTTTTTCAGAGAGAGCTTCAACATATGAAATGGGGATTGGAACACAATTCATTTGGTAACAGATGATTTCCACATTATGTATCAGATGATTCTCGAAACACACATGATGCATCTTTGTACATATCAATTAGTTAACATAAATAATTGTGAAATCCTCATCTTCAAATACAAATTATTTTCCTTGTTTATTCTTTAAGGGTTTTCCTTCATTTTCTACTTTATTATTCTCCCAACATTTGGTACCAGAGTATCTAGAAATAAATCAGTCATGTTGACTTTTACTACAATCACCTGTTGGTTACTAGCAGAATGTAACATCTATTTTTTTCTTAGTCAAGAACCTGATCCCTAAATTACATCTTCCTTCCACATGATGCCTTCTCAATCGCTTTTGGATACAAAACCAAACACCTGATTATTATCCAATCCATATGGAAATGTTTTGGCTATACCTTGGGAATATATCTGTAATCAATGACTTCTAACAACTTCTCTGTCCATCACCACTCTGCCCAGGCCTCTCCACCTCTCTCTCTCATTACTGCAATAACATCTAAAAAATGGCCTCCCTGGAAGCTCTTGTCCACTTCTAATTTCTTCTGCCAGAAAAATCCTGTGGAAAGATTTTACACCTGTACTAAAAAACTCACAATAGTGTCCTTCCTCAAGATTAATGGCAAAGTCCTTACTGTGTACTCCAAAGCCTGCTCTAAGGTGACTTTATTAAAGCTCTTCAGGCTGTTTCACTTCTTTGCAAAGTTCTTATTCATTCCCACCAGTCATCACGATCTTCATGCAGTTCCACAAAGAACTCTCAATTTATGTACAATTTGTCTTACCATGAGGCCCATGTTGTGACACAGCAGTTAAGCTGCCATCTGTGACCCCAACATCCCATATGGGAGCCCTTGGTTCAACTCCCTGCTGTTCCATTTCCAATCCAGCTTCCTGCTAATGCACCTGGGAAAGCAATCGCAAGTGCTTGGGCCCCTGCCAGCCTCATGGAAGACCAAGACCACCTAGCCTTTTGACTGGCCTGGCCCAACTCTGGTTCCTATGGCCATTTGGGAAGTGATCCAGCAAGTAGAAGATTCTTTCTTTGTCACTTCCTTCTTCTCTTGGTCATTCTTCTTTCAAATAAATAAAATAAATACTTTTAAAAATGGGTCTCACCTAAATAGCCATTTGACTAACAATTTCACTTTCTGTAGGGTCCACTGAAAAACTATTATCTATTAATGGTCCTCATCTCTATAGGAACTGATACCTAAGAGAAAACATTTTGCTTTCTTCTTTGTCGTTTGTATATTTTGAATGCTATTAAAGATTGTCCAATTGTGTCTATGGCCCCAGTTGTTCAATGGCAAATTTAAATACCTAAAATGATAACTCCAATGCTCACTTTGTTCTCCTGTTTGTAAATGCATGTTGTTTCTATAATAAACATTCTAAAAAGATTCAGAGCTTACTTCCCCTTTCTCTTTAAGAGGCAAATTTATGTTGAACGTAAATATATGTATTAACTTTAGATTTTATTGTTTTGGTTAAAGTCTATATTTTTCTCTTTTAAAGTACCAATAGACATACTTTATATTTTCTTGTGCATATCATCACAGGTACTATAAAATATGATAGCTTAATTATAAGCTTTCAAGAAAGTAAGCAAGTAAACTTAAATTTGGTTGGGATATGAGGAAAGCAGGAATACAGAAACTGAAAAGCTAATAAGTCTAACTCATATCATATTCAAAAGCATAATATAGAGAATGGAATCATTTCATTATGCAATTTAAATAATGTTACTCTGTTGTTACAATGTCCACCGGCATATGAATGGACTGTAGAGAGCTCAACAATAAGGAATATTATTCAAATGTTTATTTCCATTGTGTGAAGCTATCTTTTTTTTTTTTTTTTTTTTTTTTTTGGACAGGCAGAGTGGACAGTGAGAGAGAGAGACAGAGAGAAAGGTCTTCCTTTGCCGTTGGTTCACCCTCCAATGGCCGCCGCAGTTGGCGCGCTGCGGCCGGCGCACCGCGCTGATCCGATGGCAGGAGCCAGGATCCAGGTGCTTTTCCTGGTCTCCCATGGGGTGCAGGGCCCAAGCACCTGGGCCATCCTCCACTGCACTCCCTGGCCACAGCAGAGGGCTGGCCTGGAAGAGGGGCAACCGGGACAGAATCCGGCGCCCCAACCGGGACTCGAACCCGGTGTGCCGGCGCCGCTAGGCGGAGGATTAGCCTAGTGAGCCGCGGCGCCGGCCTCCATTGTGTGAAGCTATCTAACATGGTAGATATTTTGCTTTGGTAATGCCAAGCATGTAATGTAGTTAAAAGTAGTATATAAATTTCAACATCTTACCTAATTTTAATAGTCTGCCCATGTCAGAGTTGATACCTAAAAGGAAGATATTGCTGATTTGCTCTTTATAATTTATGTGCTTTGAATACTGTGTTAACCTGTATGACTATAATTAGTTATGTTTAACTTTCATCTTGCTAAATTATATATTGAAGCAGCTTATGAGAAGAGAAAAAGAGTAGATGGGATAAAAATATTAATAAAATCTGTATTAATACTGACAGTATGGTCAGTATTATATGTCAGAAGGCTCCGAGAAAATAGAATTTAAAACTACGCTTATGATGTAATTTTTTTTAAATCCATGCATTAAAGGAGTCTTCAAAAACTCATGAAAAATATATGTCATCAAAAATTCTATGGATGAATTTCAAAAATTTCTGCACCAAATTAAACTTTTTTTTGGTTCTATTTTCCAAGAACTTTTTGAAGTACCTTCATGTATACTTTAGGAAGATTGAGAAGAGGACAGGATAAAATATTGCTAATGTTGTATAATAGTAAGAGTTGTAAAAGGAAATATGTATACCTTGTAAATTTTTTCTAATTGGTTATATTATCAAAGAAATACCATAGAGTATTTTTTTAAAACTGGTTTGACAATTGAATGGGTTTTAGAAATCCTATATGTCACTCATTCTTTATAAATTTTGCATCTCAAGTCACCTAATTAACATTTTAAATATTGTAATAAAATAAGACATTGCATTAATTTACCCTTTATGTCTGATTTTCTTTATTTACTTTCCCAAGTCTTTTATTACATAGCATGTCTTTCCTCTTCTAGTGCCTAGAATCTGCCAACGACTTAGTAATAGATGGGGTTACCTTTTGATCTTGCAATTAAAAGTAGATGAAGTGACAGGGAGTTCTATGAAAAATCTCATGAGAGAAAAGTAATCCGCTAAATGTAAAACTTTCACTGTGTTATATTTGCTTGACATCAAGCCATTTTTTGGTGTCTTATATTTCTCTGTCATCCACCGGTTTGCTGCTGATTTGAAACATAAAACTGCACAGAATAATATACAAGAAACATAGAAGGTAACAGATTGGGTCTAGATAGTCATGGACTCTTAAGAATTGAAAAAGTTTAGGAACCATTACAGTATTTCAAAAATAAGTAGGTATTCTGCTTATAACAGTAGAAGTGGCTTTCTGTGAAGGATGCCTTGGAATAAAATTCCATACTCATTTGTTAGCCAACGGAAAGTTAGAGTAAATACATCGTTCAGCCCAACACACCTGCTACAATTAGATCTTGTCCTTACTGTGATATCAAGTATGATTTTTTCCTTTCCATTGTGAGATATTACTCAAAGACAAGACACCATCTCACAATGGAAAGAAAAAAAAACCCTATTTGATATCAGAATAATGTATAAGATATGGGCTGGCATGATGGTGCTGAAGTTTAAGCCACTGCTTGAGATGCCAGCATCCCATATGGGAATGCACACTGAAGTCCTGACTACTGCGCTTCTAATCCAGCTCCCTGATAACATACCTGATAGCTGGCAGAAAGTGACCCAAATACTTGGGCCCTTGCCTATTATGTGGAAGACCCAAGGAGCTCTGAGCTCCTGGCTTTGGCCTGGATCAGCCCAGGCCATTGTGGCCAATTGGGAAATGATGCAACATTTAGAAGGTCTTGTTCTTTCTCTCGCTCATTTTTAAAAGATTTATTTATTTATTTGAAATTCAGAGTTACAAAAATAGAGGCGAGAGAGAGACAGGTCTTCCATCCGATGGTTCACTCCTCTATTGGCCGCAAAGGCAGGAGCTGCACAGATCTGAAGCCAGGATCCAGGAACTTCCTGCGGGTTTCCCATATGCGTGCAGGGGCCCAAGGACTTGGGCCATCTTGTACTGCTTTCCCAGGCCATAGCAGTGAGCTGGATCAGAAGTGGAGTAGCCGGGTCTCAAACCAGCACCCATATGGGATGCCAGCACTTGAGGACAGGGTGTTAACCCGCTATGCCACAGCGTCAACCCCTTTCTCTCTCATTTTCTCTCTTTTTCATATCCCACCTTCTCTGTCACTCTGCCTTTGAAATAAATTTTAAAAAATACATAAATGTTTAAACAAAAAACAAGAAGGCTAACAGAAATATTCCATTACCCTGCTGTTGGGACCTAATAATTGGTTATTTCTACAAAAATGATATATGAACTATGGAGTTTGAATTTAGTTGGCTACCAAAAAGGGAATGGAACAATAACCTAAGTCTGAATCCACTGTTCAAGAACTAAGCCAAGAAACATTTACCCTAGACAAAATTGAACTACTATGAGCAGTACTTAAATTCAAATGGTTTTCTTATTAATGAGGAAGATAGTATAGGTGGTTGGATCTGATCACAATACTTTTGAATGATTTTCCTAATAGTCTACAATATTGTACTTTGCTTTGTAAACCGATCATGCTTTGCAATTCTATCACGTATAAAATGACCCATATGACTATGAACTATACATTGCAATGATTAGCGCTGGCACTGTGGCATAGTGGGTAAAGCCACTGCCTGCAGTGCCGGGTTCCCATATGGGCACTGGTATGAGTCCCAGCTGCTCAACTTCTGATCCAGCTCTCTGCTATGGCTTGAGAAAGCAGCAGAATATGGCCCAAGTCCTTAGGCCCCTGCACCCACATGGGAGACCCGGAAGAATCTCCTAGTCCAGGCTTTTGAATGGCCCAGCTCTGGCCATTGCAGCCATTCGTGGAGTGAACAAGCGTATGGAAGACCTCTCTCCCTCTGCCTGTGACTCTGTAACTAACTCTGCCTTTCAAATAAATAAGTCTTAAAAAAAAAAAAAAACCTTGCAATTATTTTTAAAAGATTTTTGTCTTATGTACCTTTCACAGGAAATATAATAACTTCAAAATTCAAAATTAATCTTTGGAATAAAAAATGATGATAAAAGAACCATATGATGAAGATTCACAGAAGGTCCAAATAGACATGATATTAGAGTAAAAGTCTAATGGCCTGAGATACAAGTAAAGCCCTTTATAGCAGCACTGAAATTCCAGTAAATATGTCTGTTTCAATCATTTGCTTACATATATAAAGCTTCTGTAAAATGTAGTGGGTTCTTACAGGGGTCAGAAATGATAGCTCAGCTGGAGCAGTGGCTCAATAGGCTAATCCTCCACCTGCGGTGCTGGCACCTCAGGTTCTAGTCCCGGTTGGGGAGCCAGATTCTGTCCCGGTTGCCCCTCTTCCAGGCCAGCTCTCTGCTGTGGCCAGGGAGTGCAGTGGAGGATGGCCCAAGTGCTTAGGCCCTGCACCCCATGGGAGACCAGGAGAAGCACCTGGCTCCTGCCTTCGGATCAGCGTGGTGTGTCGGCCGCAGCACGCCAGCCGTGGCGGCCATTGGAGGGTGAACCAACGGCAAAAAGGAAGACCTTTCTCTCTCTCTCTCTCTCTCTCTCTCTCTCTCACTATCCACTCTGTCTGTAAAAAAAAAAAAAAGATAGCTCATAGACATAGACAAAATTAGAAACAGCACATGTTTCAGTTCACCTGAGAACCAAAAATAGTGTTTATATTTTAACTGGTCATTAAAAATGAATACTTTGTGATGAGAAAATTACATGAAATTCAAATTTTAGGTCCATTTGTATTAATAAAGTTTTATCAGTACAGGGCAATGTTCAGTGTTTCCATATTTACGGCAACTGCTTTTGTGTTATTATAGACTTGACTATTTGGGAAAGACAATATATGAATCACAAAAGTTACAACATTCACTACCTGCTTCTTTAAAGAAAATGTTTGCCTACTGCTGGTTTAAAACAGTATTAATTTAATACTTTTCATGGTTCTGTGGTTTGGCTGAGCTCAGCTCCATATTAAATAGCTGAACTGATCTACATGGTTTAATTCAGCTGGATGATTGGCTGATGCTGGAAGATTCAACATGGTCTCTTGCATTCCACTGATTCTTTGTTGCCTCTGAGTCTGTCATGTTGATTAAGCCACTTTGTATCAAAGCTGCTGATTTTAAAGGGACCATTCCTAAAGAACCAAAATCCTGTGTGAAAGTGCTTATCACACAGTTGTCTGGATCATCTATAGTAGTTTCTCATGGAAAGAGGGGAAGAAGCCTGGCATGCCCACAGTCATTGTGGGAGAGGACCAAGCAAAGGCTGGATCCTGGAACCAGACACTGAGGAATCTCCTTTGGTACTCAATCAAAAGGTAGTGTATATCTTTTTCATTGTACTTTTTTGTACTTTCTAGATAGCAAGAATTGTTAAATCTCATCCAGTGTCTTAAATTCAATTTCAGAGAGCAGTTTTGAGCCTGATTTGATGTTCTTTTGTTATACTATTTCTCACTGCTGTCGTGTTGGCTTTGTGTGTTATTTGATTGCTAACTGTGAACTCATTTTATATGGAATTCATCTGCATGATTTTTTGAGGCATGTAAAGTTCATAAACAGTCATTTGAATTTTAGAAACTTTTTTGACAAAAATGATCAACTGAATTCACAATGAAGAACTAAAAGCTGCTTTAGCATTGTTAATTCTTCTTAATTTGCTTTTTTCTCTATATTGCTGTTCATTTTAAGGCAGTTTAACTTGAACAACATGGAATGAAGGAAAGTAACCTTATATTTAGTTGTAACAGAAATTATGATCACTGAAGGATCAACTGCCTTTAGAATTTCCGTGATAAGCCTTCACTCCTTGAGACATTCCCGTAAATATACTAAGTAATAAGCTCATTTTCCTTCAGGTTTTGTATTAAAATGCCATCATGGAAAGAATCTGCTTCTAGTAAAATGCCACTTGCCTCTTTTCTTTCATGCTTCAAAACAGATTTAGGTCTCATGATTCATTGTTTTCATTCATTGTTGAGTCACTGACACAATCACAAAGTTGGTTTTCTCCTTTTAAATTTATAAAGAGTATTTAGAATTTTTGAGCAGATATATGATCAGGGTATATAGTACAACATTAAGCTGGGAATAGGCAACAGGATTGTGTCTTTAAAAATGTTTCCAAGGGGGCTGGAATTTTTATGTGGCAGGTTAAGTTATCACCTGCGACGCTGGCATCCCATGTGGACGTATATTTGTGCACTGTCCTACTTCAAACTCAGCTCCCTGATAATATGCCTGGTTGGCAGTAGAGGATGGTCTAAATCCTTGGGCCTTTGCCACCCATATGGGAGACCTGAATGGAATTTCAGGCTCCTAGCTTAAGGCTGATCAAAACCTGGCCCTTGCAGCCATTTGGGGAGTGAATAAGCAGATGGAAGATCTCATTCTTTCTCTGCTTCTCTGTAATCCTGCCTTTAAAATAAATAAATAAATCTAAAAAAATTTTCCAAAGTTAAACTTTATTAAAAAAATTTAAGCACATTTACATATAAATTAAAAATAGATGAAAATAAAAATAGTGATTTTTTGTGCAGCTTTTACTCAGACGTATTCATAAAGATTTTGTTGCATTCTTTTATCTATTTCCTGATATATTTTAAGGAAAATTGTTGACTTCAGATCACCTTGTCTTAGAAATTTCTACTAATATTTTGAAAGAATATGGAGTTTTCTGTATTACTACAATGAACTTGCCATGCCTCATAATATTAAAATTAATTACTTAGTATCAACTGATATATTTATATTGAAATTTCCCTATATCTGTTTTTTAGAGATTTATTTTATTCATTTGAAAGACAGAGTTGAGAGAGAGAGAGATAGGGAGAGAGGGAGAGACACAGAGAGAGACCTTTCATTAGCTGGTTCACTCCTCAATTA
The DNA here is from genome assembly GCF_051225735.1 of Oryctolagus cuniculus. Taxonomy (NCBI): domain Eukaryota; kingdom Metazoa; phylum Chordata; class Mammalia; order Lagomorpha; family Leporidae; genus Oryctolagus; species Oryctolagus cuniculus. Next base: position 48,704,919 of record NC_142880.1, read on the forward strand.
GCCTGCACAGCTCAGGGCTGGGCTAGACCAAAGCCAGGAGCCAGTAGCTTTTTCCAGGTCTCCCACACGGGTGCAGGGGCACAAGGACTTGGACCATCCTAAGCTGCTTTCTCTGGTGCATTAGTAGGAAACTGTATCTGAAGTCTAACAGCCATTAATTGAACCATCGGCCGTATGAGATGCCGGGGTCGCAGGCTGCAGCTTTTACCTGCTATGCTACGATGCCTAGCCCTTCCACTATATCATAAAAATAATGACATTTATTGTTTATTCAAATCAATATCAATGTTCACCTGTATCATGCCTCCTAAATATCTTTTAAACTGGAACTACCTTCATCTTCTGCTTTTTTTAATTTTCTGGCTTGTGGAAGAGTACATATATTTTTTTTCAGAAATTTCAAGTTTTTGCTCATGTACTTTTTAGGCAACTTTAAATCTGTTTTGATTTTCACTGTAACTGTTCATGTGAAAATCAACATTGGGAACCCAATGGGATTTCTAGATATTCTTCTTCTTTTACTTCTCAGGAATAATGAGTATTTTGGTACAAATTAATCAGCAATCACCCCAGTAGAGGAAGCTAATATTGGAAGCTAGATATCCAAAATTCACAAAGTTGAAAACAATGATTAAAATTTTCACTGCTACTTTAGGATACAAATACAACATTTCATCAATAAAGTATACAATACCACATAGAAAAATACTTATCTGTTGTGAAAACTGCACTTGAAAATGTGAAGTTTTATGTGAATATGTGATATATATGTGAACATTGCTTTTAACTAAATTTTAAAATGTTTATTTATTCATTTTATTAATTATGACTTCATTGTATCAAAAGATAACCTATTTCACCATGTTTCTAGCAGACTTTTCACAATAACCAAAACATAGAATCAACCAAGGTATCTGTCACTCAATGAGTGGATAAAGAAAATGTGGTATATATACACAATGGAAAATTATTCAGCTTTAAGAAAAAAATAAAATCCTATCATTTGTAGCACTATGTATGGAAATGGCAGATACCATGTTGAGTGAAATGAGCCAGACACAAAAAAACAAATACCACATGTTTTCCTTCCCAAGTGGTAGCTAGAATTAAAGAACAAAAAAACTCAATCTGAACACAGAATATTGATTCCCAGAGGCTTGGAGGGATGGGAGGTATCAAAGGGTTTTGGTGCAGCAGGTTAGATCCCTGGCTGGAGGTGCCTGCATCCCATAGGGGCGCAGCTTCTAGTCCTGGCTGCTTCTCTAACGATCCAGCTCTCTGCTATGATCTGGGAAAGTGGTGGAGGATGGCCCAGTCCTTGGGCCCCTGCGCTCACGTGGGAGAACCAGAAGAGGTTCCTGGCTCCTTGCTGCAGATCGGCATAGCTCCAGCCCTTGCGACCATCTGGGGAGTGAACTAGCAGATGGAAGACTTCTCTCTCTATCTCTACTTCTCTCTGTAACTCTATCTTTCAATAAATAAAATAAATCTAAATAAATAAATCTAAAAATAATCTAAAAAATAAATAAAAACATCTAAAAAAAAAGAAAATATGGAAAGGTTAGTGTGACTCATTACCTGGGACAAAAATCTAATATGAGAATTAACAAGGCAAAAGAATGACAAGTAAATGGAAGTTTTTGTTAAAGAACAATTTTTGTTTTGTAAATTTAAATCTATTCTGAAATATAATGTTTAAAAAAAAAAGAAAGGCAAAATGATGGTGCAGAAGGAGAGAGAAATAGGAAAAAAGAGTGAGATCTCCCATTTGCTGGTTCACTTCCCAGATGCCTTCAGGCTGGGCCACACAAAATCCTGGATCCAGGAACTCCATCAGGATCTCTCACATGGGTTGTAGGGAGCCAACAGATTGAATCCCCACCCCCACTACTTTCTAAGGTACACATTATTAAGAAGCTGGAATTGGGAGTGGAGCAGAGACTCTGCTTCAGTTTGACATGGGGCATGAGCTTATAAAAGGATTATTGTGTGTACAAAACTTATTATTGATGTTGATAAATGTTGCCATTTATTGAATACAATCAAGACACTCATTCATATTGATAAACAACCCAGCAATGTAATAAGTATATTCTCCTTACAGAGGCCCGTAAGTGTTGATGAATTTGTAGATGGTTACAAAGGAATTGAGTGGTAGAGTCAAGATTTAAATTCTAGCTAGATTGCAGCATGCTTTTGAATTTTTCTGGGACAATGCTTTTTATCTCACAGAAGCATTCTAATGAAAAAAAGTCCACTAATCCTTCACAAAGTAGGCCAGATATTTTTCTTCTTTGGAAAGAAACTAATTTCTAAAATCACTTTCTAAATTACCTACTGTTTTTTAAATTGTTACTAAAGTGAAGAGTTTTTCATCTTCTGGTATCAGTTCTGCATTATCCCAGATAAAATAAACTAGATTTGAGTAAATTAGCCTGGGAGAAGAATCAGTCTTAGAGAAAGTACTGATAATTCCCAAGAATTTATTTTTAGAAGTGAGTCCTCAATAATGTTAAATGCAATTATCACACAAAGAGATGAGTCCAAATCATGTACTTATTTTCATAAAAACCTTTCTTCTATGTTGAACTAAAAGATGAGAACATTGTTCTCCATAACTGCTTTGTTTTGTTGTTGACTTTATGAATACAACATGAGCTTCATTTGTTCCACATTTTCATTTGCAGCTGCCTTTCTTCCTCAGGATTTAAAGCCACAGTGAATGACTGGATAAAGAAAAATAGAAGGCAAATAATGAGTGTGTTCTTAATTTAACTACTTTTCCATCTCCTGAATAGAAAGTGATTTGAGGAATAAAGAGTTTTTGACACACAATTTAAATCTACACTAGATAAGTGGATTGACTATGGAAAGATTGTCTTTGGAAAAATCAAGGTCAACCAAAAAAACGAGCTGTACTAGAAATATTTGAAAAGAAACATTATCAACTGTTCTTGTAAAATAAGATTTTTGTAATACAGTCTCTAATTTTTGAATGTATGTTTTATCTTTACAATACAAGTATCAGTCATTAATCAGATACATTTAACTAAAGCAGCTAATCTGTGCCTGAGAAGCACTACTCTGAAATACCAAAAAGACCAGAAGACTATATCTGGCATGGGAGAATTTACTTACATTCAAGTAATGTTACTAGCAATGACTTAGCAAAAGGCATCTTTTGAAAATTTATCCAGGACTTGGATATTTCAAGGTTAAATGAAAATAGTCCAGTTGGGTATTTAGGATTTTGGGGTAAATGTTTATTTCTATATTGAATTTTGTTTCTACAGAGAGATACACTTCCAAAAATAATATCTCCCTTAATTTTAATTGCTCCAATATCATTTATAAAACACCTATCCATTATGATATTTGGTCAATTTGCTCATAAATATCCCTATGAAATACATTACACATTTTCCTGAATTACCTATTGTATATTTCACATTTATAATTGAAATGATGTGTGTGTGCAAAAGAGGGGCAGAAAGAGAAGGAAAGAAATTGACCAATATTGCATAGAGTTTTGTGCCTTTCCCAATCATTATGGGGAAAAACTGTAACGATCACAAATATCAAAGGCATCATTTAGAGAGAGGAAGGTCTTAGTAAGGATTTCTTTAGGGGTGATAAATATCACTTATGGTATTTACTATTTTCAGACAAACCTGTAATTAAAAGGTATCATTTCTAGGAAAAAGGTACAGATGTGCTACATTGTAAATAGGCTTAAAATCTATCTTAAAACCCAAAAGATTTAACTTAGTTCATTGAAATTAGTGCAAAGATAACCAATAAAAAAGAGCACAATGATCATGCAATATACTCAACACCTTTGTTATCATGATCTACTTATACTAATAGTGTTTGGGGTCATATTATCATTTTTATATTCCTAAATTCTAAATCAAAACCTCAATAAATATTAAGGTTTTTTTCATAGAATTGTGGTCCCAGTGATAGATAATATGTATTGTTAGATCTGAGTTGAAGAATTAGAATAAATGTATTTATCTAATACTCAATACTAAGAAATTGAGTGATTAAGGAATGTTTCAGAAACATCAAGGTTTTATTGATAAAATTATCTGTTATTAAATATTTACATCATTTATGCTTATATAATTTAAATATAATTAATGCATTAATTAAAATATGTTATTACTGCCTTTAACATCATTTAAAAGGTTTTTAATTACTACAGAAGAGTAATGAAAAAAAAAAGAGCTTCTCTTATTATTTTGGAAAATGATGTTTTATATTTTCTGTAATTAGGAACCACAAATTAAGACAAATATCTCTTTCAACAACTCTTTGGCAATATATGTTATTTGAGTAAGAAAAATTTGGTTATAATGCATACATTTCATGAGTATACACTTCTAATCAAAAACACACAATATTTAACGAGGAGAGGAATTCTGCATGTTTGCACCCAAAGACCTGTTCTGTCATGACATAGAAAAGAAAATGTTGCCACAAAATATCTGCATATATTTTAAATTCACTACTCAATGGGGCTTCTTGTTTTGAACTTATTTGCTTATACAGGCATATGGAGTGACTGCTCTTTATAGAGGGGCAGAATTTAAGAGATCTTTCCAGCTAAACTTATATAATGATATAAGAAATGCAGAGAGGTATGTGTACTATCTAGAATTTTTAAATGAAAGAACTAATGGATGGATCGATAAATTATAATGCATAATTGATACATAGATGGACAAATAAATAAAATAGAGTTGCCTGTATAATACCAAGAACCACACTTGGTGCATGTAGGCAATGATATTATTCCAGGCACAACAGTAAATATATGATTCAACCAAAGCTTGAATTGTTCAGGAGGAGTGCTTTTCTAAACTACTTTTTTTCAGAGACATGTCACTGTGCAATAAGGTACCAACACTCTAAGGCCCAAGGTAATAAGGTAAAGAAAACCAAACAGAAAAGTTCTCATGAGCAGGGTAGGGTACATCACTCAAGAGAAACAATCCCAAAGACAATTTCATGGGACAGCAGGCAAATACACGCTAACCTCATTCTATTTTCCGCCTGGCATCTTCTGCAGGGCATCAAGCCAGATAGAGGACAAGGACACAGTCCCTACAGGTTAACTTCATGGACAAGGAAGCTGAGTTTTAAAATGTGGTGTGTGGATTGGGTGGAGCTGATGGCAAATGCCTAGCACAGAATATTCAAGTGTATTTTGAATAAATGAACAAATGGTTAAATAACTAGTGACCTTGGAATAAAGTCTCTAAGGTATCTCACACATGGTTTTTATTTGTTTGTTTTGATGAACTGGTTCGGCCCTGCACAAGCTATTTTAAGTTAATAATACTGAAATTTACCAAGTGAGCAACCCATCAGAGTGTTGATAACTAGAGTTAGCATTTTTAAAGATACTGATCAATGAACAACATGACCTCCAAAATTGGAAAACATCAATGTATTTGTACATATATACAAAGTATTATAATTTATCTTGGATGGGACTGTCATTATTGCTCCAATTTGCAAACCTTGTCTGGCCTCATGAACTGCTTTACTCAATTATGATCCTAAATTATGAAAAGCTTACAATAAACAAATTAAAGAAATACGTATATTTATAAAATATAAAAATTAACCTTGGCCGGCGCCACGGCTCACTAGGCTAATCCTCCGCCTGCGGTGCCGGCACACCAGGTTCTAGTCCCAGTCGGGGCGCCGGATTCTGTCCCGGTTGCCCCTCTTCCAGGCCAGCTCTCTGCTGTGGCCAGGGAGTGCAGTGGAGGATGGCCCAAGTGCTTGGGTCCTGCACCCCATGGGAGACCAGGAGAAGCACCTGACTCCTGCCATCGGATCAGCGCAGTGAGCCGGCCGCGGCGGCCATTGGAGGGTGAACCAACGGCAAAAGGAAGACCTTTCTCTCTGTCTCTCTCTCACTATCCATTCTGTCAAAAAAAAAATAAAAAATAACCTTTCTCATTCATAAAGATATAAAATTTTTAAATCTTTTCAAATATAATTAACTACAATAGGTGGATATTATTGTATAGATTCAGTGTGTGTCATCATATAGCTGCAAAAGATGATGTTCTAAGACAGGATCCAAGTGAATCAATAGGTACATAAAAGTTTAATGGGCGCAGGTCCTTGGGCCCTGAACCTGCATGGGAGACCAGGAGGAAACACCTGGCTCCTGGCTTCGGATCGGCGCAGCGCACCAGCCGCAGCGTGCTGGCTGTGGCAGTCATTTGGGGGGTGAACCAACGGAAACGAAGGCCTTTTTCTCTGTCTCTCTCTCTCACTGTCTAACTCTGCCTGTCCAAAAAAAAAAAAAAAAAAAAAAAAAAGCAAACAAACAAAAAACAAAAACATATATTAACATTATGCTGGCACATGACTCTAAAGTTTGCTTTTAAAGAGAACTCTAATACATTTTTTTAAAAGTATTTTTTAATTAATTAATTTGAGAAGCAGAGAAAAAGAAAAAGACAGAAGGGAACGAGGGTTCCTATCCCTTGGTTCTCTGCACAACCTCCTGCGACAGCAGGGGACAGACTATCTGTAATCAGGAAACAGGAACTCAATCCAACCTTCCCACAGGGATGTTAGGAACCAAACCAGGAGTCACTGCCGCATCTTAACATCTGCTTTGTTAGGAAGGTGAAGTCAGCAACGGAGCTGGGTATGGACTCAGCACTAAGATGTGGGACATAGGTACCTCAGCTGGTGACTTTCCCCTAGTCTAATTGCCTTCTCCTAGTATATGATTAAACGAAATACTATTAAATAAAATATAGTAATTTTAAAAATTTTAACACAATAATCCTGTATCAAGGAGAAAACATTAATTTGAATTATATTCTGTGCAGTTCATCCATATTATTCAACAAAGTAGAGTCAGTGCTAAGTCAAGGAAGTGGTTCCTTGATTGACAGTAATAAAAATGACATTTTCAGATTTAATCTTGGGGGCAAATTCGCCATGAACCACAAGAGCTGAAAGGTTTCATAAGTGTCATTCTCAGTTAATCACTTAGGATATTTTGAGTTTATTTAACTTGATCCTTCTCAAACCTTGTTCGGCCTCATGAACTGCTACATATTCCAGAAGTAATCCTCCATGTTATTAAGCATCATACAAGTCAATTAGACAACAAACTCAGGACTACATTGCCAAATATCTAATTCATATTTTTAACATTAATTGGAAAAGAAATCATGTAATTATTGAATTGAGGATGAACAAGCATTTTCCGTATCCAAAACATAATGAGTATTGTATTTCTTTAAACTCTACTGTTTATATCCAGTATTTAAAATTTTTAATTCATTTATGGGGCCAGTGCTATGGCGCAGTGGCCAGCTTCCCCTGTGGGCACTGCTTTGGGTCCCTCCTGCTCCATTTCTGATCCAGATCCCTGATAACATGTGTGGGATAGCAGCAGAGGATGGTTCAAGTCCTTGGGCTCCTGCACCCACGTGGGAGACCAGGAAGAAGCTCCTGGCTCCTGGTTTTCATTGGCTCAGCTCTGGCCATTGTAGCTCTTGGGGAGTAAACCAGCCCGTGGAAGACCTTTCTCTCTGTCTCTACCTTTCTCTGTAACTCTTTCAAATAAATAAAAAATAAATCTAAAAAATTAATTTATTTTTATTTATTTGACAGGGAGGGAGAGAGAGAGAGAGAGATGCAGAGACAGAGGCATTTGATGGTTTACTCTGCAAATGCCCATAATAGCCAAGACTGCATTTGGCTGAATCCAGGAGCTGAGTACCAAATCTAGGCCTCCCATGCAGGTGTCGGGGATCCAAATACTCAAGCCATGACTTATTGATTCCCAGGTTTCACATTATTAGGAAACTGGGATTGGCAGCAGAGATGGTACTCAAACTGAGGCACAGTGACATGGCAACGTGTGCTACTGAGAAGCTACTATGTACAAGGTATTCTAAGGCAACACAGACACGCTAAGGTGTTTAAAACGCCAGTGAAAAAAAAAAGTGTATTCATTTTATTTAAATATCAGGAAATAATTAGAAACAGCTAAATGGTTAATTCCTTTGGAAACAATAAATGTCAGTACAATCAAACATATCTAAAGATATAGAAAAATAAAACATTATGTAGCAGTACAATCACATAGATTGGCATTCTTTTATCTAGAAATATGTCAAACATTTATTTCCATGGGAAACATAAAATCCATTTTTAAATACTGTAAATGCAATATCATTTGAACTATAATAATAACAAATATATGAGGAAAAATAGAAGGGTATTGCCAAAATAGTAAATAGTAATAATCTGTGAGTGACGTCATTACAGATGTATTTTATATATATATTGTATTTTTATATTAATTTTATATATTGTTGACTAACATTTTTAATGAGCAAATATAAAATTTAAAACAAAAACAGGCTTTTTCTATTTTTTGTAAACCATCAAACAATAGAAAGCCAGTGGGATGTCTACCAAAGTAAGCAAATAGTTGTGTGACCAAGATCATCTAGACTTATCTGTATATATGAGAATGGAATATTGGCTATAGATACACTTCAGACCTAATGGTAATGAGAAGTAGAGAAGGGCCAGTGCTGTGGCATAGTGGGTAAAACCACCACCTTTGGTGCCAGCATCCCATATGGTGGCTGGTTCGTATCCTGGCTGCTCCACTTCTGATCCAGCTCCCTGCTGATGGCCTGGGAAAGTGGTGGAAGATAACCCAAGTTCTTGGGCCCTTGCACCCAAGTGGGAGACCTGGAGGAGGCTCTGACCACATTGCGGCCATTTGGGGAATGAATCAGTGGATGGAAGACCTCTCTCTCTGCCTCTCCTTCTTTCTCTGTGTAACTCTGCCTTTCAAATAAAATAAATAAATCTTTTTTAAAAAAAGTAGAGAAGGAGGAAGCTGTAGAAGAGGGATACAAATAGGAGCAAGAAAAAGAGGAGCCCTCTTTGAAGAGGAGCCCAGGAGTTGGAAGTGGAAGAGGGACCATCAGAAACCTGCATAAACCCATATGTTGCATCAACCTTCCCTGTCTGAATCTCAAAGTTTTGGATCTATGAACATGGCCATCCCTTTCCTGATACGTCCTATTTTTCCTGATAAAATTAAAGGGAAAGTAGTTTCTTGTGTTTTATGTTTATTTTTTTCTTGTATTTAAGATTTGCACTGCAGGTCAATTATAATTGAAGGACCTACGGATCCTCTTCCCACATGAACTTCTTTGGTTATAACAGGTTTATCAAAATTTAAAGATGGGCTAGTGGCCCATCCGCATCTCTCCAGGGCCTCCTACTAAACTGTAATGCCCATATCTCTCTTGCTATCCTTGTAGGGCTTTGTAACTATTTTCACCAGTGGAATAGGACTAGAACTTATGGGTCAATTTTGTTGTGGGGAAGTTTAAAAAGATGTAACCTTACCTCTTACCTAGGTGGTTAACTGCATAATTCAGTGCTAAACTAAAGTTTTCTACTGAGCACCAGAGGATCTTAATAAACATTCTCAAATGACAAGTAGAAGCTCAGCTTCCATGGGGTCTTCCCTGGAGAATGCCAGGATAGAGCTATCATGCCAAGACACTGAGGTGTGTGTGTGTGGGTGTGGGTGTGTGTGTGGGTGTGGGTGTGTGTGTGGGTGTGGGTGTGTGGTGTGTTTGTGGGTGTGGTGTTCATTCTTTTTTAATTGCTTTATTAATATAAACTTAATAGATCTCAGATAGTTCATAGTTACAATTCTAGGTATATAATGATACTTCTCTCTCTACTTCCTCCTTCCTACCTTTCTTTTTTCTTTTTCTGTAGAATATTTTAATTACTTTACAAACACAGGCTTATTGCTCCACTAAATAAAGAGTTCAACAAATAAAAATAGAAAGACCACTGTTCAGCAGGAATATAGACAAAGGCTATAAACAATAATCAAATCCCAAGATGTCAATTTCAATCATATATTTTTCATTTTTTCATATTCTGTATATTAGCAAACACAAATCACATAAAATATGTGATATCTGTATTTTTGGGTCAGACTTATCTAAGTAAGCATAATGGTGCCTAGTCGCCAATCAGAAATATCATTCTGTACAACAAGGACAGTTTTCAAAAATAATTCACTTTTCTGATATCTGGTTGTATTTTCGGGAATTAGGGAAAAAGAATTCTTTTACCAGAATAAGATTACAGTCAATCATTGGTTTCTGTCTCACACTAAGATACTTATTTTCTCTTGATCAGGCTTGCTTCAGCCAGACACGGAGGGATAAATTCCACATATTTTCTATGATATGTGGAAAATAATATACTATATTTAACTACATAGACAGTATAAAATGAGTGGATGTCATATTATTTGGTATATAAATATTAAAAATGTCTTCACTGAAATACCTCTTACATAATTATATACCTCCTTTCCCTCACATTATAATTCTTGTCGTCTATCCCATGTTATATGATATTAATATCCCTGGTTTCAAGAAAAATAGTGTGTAAATACATAATATTAACATATAAAGTGAATATGACAAAATGTTAAAAATTGGCAAATCCATGTTGACTCATTAAACATTCATTATACTACCTGATGGCAGAATTTTAAGCATTTTAAAATGAAAATAAAAAATAAAAGAAAGAAAAAATGAGAAATATAAGATTTAAGAAAATAGCAATAAATAGTTCAAAGAAATAGAAATAATATATTTTTAGTTTCTGTAAGTTTTGTAACCTTTCCATTGAGCAAATCATTTTTTTTGCCAAAATAACATCCCTTGTCTTCCAGAAGGTCATATCAGAAATCTGAATTTACTCCTATTGATTCTTTAAGAAAATGTAACACAACTTTTTGACTTTTAATAGAAGTAGAGTAAAACACAGTTGAAAGTAGGTGTGAGTTACTTAAGTACATTTTATGCTTTATGTAATTTTACAGGAAAGATTTAGCTTATAAATAGTTTTATTGCTCTGTGCACTTATTTTAATTCAGTTACTAAAAGGATGACTTGAAAATTCGTTAGATTAGAAGGACCTTATCTCAGCTAACTAAAAAAAAATCTGTCTTATCTTTGGAAACAAATTAACTTTTCAGTCTAAGTGGAGCTGGTAAGTTAGTTTGCAAAATGTTTGCAATGCCCTAACAAAATCAGTTTATATGAAAACCAACAGAAGTGTCATATTTCTTCTGCTTTCCTAGTAAGTACCATTCCAATTAATTGTTTTTAGAAGGGTAGGACTATTTTGCTGCTTAATATTTTGGATTTTGTGTTTCTTTCCATTTTTAAATAAATACATTTATTTGGATTTTAAAATACTTGCTGTGTAATATTTGGCTTGTGAGGAACATCAAACAAGTTTACACACGAGAGGTTATTACTATGTACTTTTATTTGCTTAATGTAATGAATAATATCACTTCCAGAATTCTGTTGGTATCAACATCTGGTTTTCCGTCAGAAGGCAGGCAGGACTGGTGGAAGTACACAGTGGCCGTATTGATAGCTCCAAGGAGTAGTGTGCACAGCGCTTGGGCTCTGATCTAAGCCCTGCAGCCTCAGCATCTCAGTAAACAGCTGCTGGGAAAAAGCAAGCACCTGAGAGTCATGTTGTGTGTCCTAGGATTAACATCCAGTTCTTTCCTATATAAATCCATTTTAGACTGCACTGTTAACTTGAAAGTAGGAGCACATTAATTTGTGTCATCCTGACTGAATCATGGGGCGCCCGGGTATTTGGTCACATATTACTCCGGGTGGGTCAATGAATTTGGGATGAGGTTAATATGTGAATGTGAGTAGATTTCCTCCAATCAGTTGAAGGCCTAAATGGAACAAAAACTCTCCTTCCACAAAGGGGAACATCTTCTGCCTGAGTGCTGGATGCTGGAGCTGAGGCATTATTTTTTTCTCTGGCCTCACACCCAAAATAAAACGTGGACTCAAGTATCAAGCCTGTTGGTTTGGGGACTGCAGTTTAGAACATCATCAGATTGCTAGGTCTCCAATTTGTCAACTGCAGAATTTGGGGCTTAGCCTCTGGAAGCACACATAATAATTTCTTAAAATAAGTCTTTATACCTCTATCAGTCTGTCTGTCTATCTATCTACCTACCTACCTACCTACCTACCATCTATCCTCCCCTTGGTTCTGTTTCTCTGGAGAATCATTACCAAAGCACAAGTCTTTCCCATTTCTAATATTAATTACCTTTCCCTGCTATCTAATCGAAGATAAATTAAGTAGTTACTTTTTAAGTTCTAATTAAGATTAAAATGATCATGAAATATCTAGAGCAGGTGTGAGACAAAACACTTTCTTTAATAATTAGAGTAAGAAGACTTTCTCTCTCTCTCTCTCTCTTTTTTTTTTTTTTTTTGTTGTTGTTCTAAGGTAGTAAGTGTCCTGCATTTCTCACATATCAGGTGGCAAAAGAGTGAGTAGAAAATGTGTAGGAGCAGCAAAAATAATAATACCTTTCTGGGCATTTACTTTGCATTTTCTTAAACCTTTTCACATAGGTTTGAAATATATGAAATATCTAAAGGATGGATAGAAGACTTTTTTTTTTTTAACTCTTCACAGATAAGAAAATGGAGACAATTACAGAAAAAGCAAGTGGCAAAATGAAAATTTTAACCTTGGTCTTGGAAAAATAAATCACCAATATTTGCAACTGAATGACGATTTGTCAGCAGAGTTGCACAAATTGCATCTTTCATGTGAGAGTCACCAACTACTCAAAATAGAAAGGACAAGTAAGACCAAGTAGATTTTCATGCTAAGAGGCAGGACCAATGCTTAAATCTTAAAAGAAAACAATAGCTATGTTTAAAAGATAGATGGAATTGTAAGATGTAGTTTATTGCAAAGAGATACTTAAAGTGCACACTGTAAAGGAAAACTCAGTATTGACTTGTGCATTAATGAAAAAGTCGTAATATTAACAGCAGCAGTGACAACTGCCTGTATTTACTGTGCACCAGCAGAGTGTGAAGAATCTTCCAGGAAGTTTTGCTACTTCTAACAATGATTTGGCAAGGGAAATTTTATTTCCACATTTTAGCATAGTTTATAAAGCATACTGAGAGAGTAAATAACTTCTTCAAAGTTATGAAACACTAAGAAGATGCTATGCCAAAAACCTGCAAGTGTTCCTAAGATTAAAGATAAACAAACCACAATATTTTTGCGATGTTAGAATTTTAAAATAAACTGCAAAATATTTTGCTTCCATTCCTCTCACTATAAATGTAGCATTTAGAGCTTACAAACTGAAAATCAAAAACTAACTAGATTATGTGCTGCTGTCATCAGTTGGCTTAGATTTCATTTTCCAGAAGAGAATCTTGAGAAAAGAATTGGTGTAAACTTTATTTATTAAGAATTCTCAGGGAGTTAAAAGTTATCATCGAGTTGAGAGTTGAGATATAGGACTACAGATGGAAGACAAAGGCAGTCAAGAAAAGTCACACCAAGAGTAAGTTTGGCTCAACCTCATAAAATCTGAAACTTTGGTGACAGTGAAAATTTTATCTCTAAGCTGTTTCAATCAGGGAATATGTATATGCCACAGCCCTCCTTAACTGGCTAAAGATAAGGATGGATAGGCAGGAGGCTCTGGTTAAAGACAATTATGTTTTACACTCACTACAAAACAGACAGGTGCTAGATTTCAGGAAAAAAAAAAGTGCCTAGAATGAGTTGCTGGGTTAAATGGACATAAAACAAATGACTAGTGTGGGGTGGGAATGTGGTGCACTAAGTCATCCTTTGTGGTGCCTACATCCCTGCCATACTGAAATCACAGCTCTTGCCCCTGGCTACTCTGCTTCTGATACAGCTTCATATTAATGCATCCTGGGAAGCAACAGATGATTACTCAAGTGCTTGATGCCCTGCCTTGTACATGGGAAACTAAGAAGGGATTCTGGTCTCCTGCCTTTGGCCTGGCCCAGTCTGGCAATGGTGGACATTTGGGAATGAACTGGTCCTCTCTGTTTCTGTTGCTCTGCCTTTCACATAGATGAAAATAAGCAATACAAGGGAAATTGACCACAGGGATATAGGACAGGACTGACTACCATTACAACAGTCAAATGATTATACATCAGTCAGATGAGTTGATCTATAGTCTCTTTTTGGTCTCTTAAACCCATGCTTCACCTATTTCTGTTTTCCTCAGTCACTGATCTTTAATAAGAGATGTTGGAGGCCGGCACCACGGCTCAATAGGCTAATCCTCCGCCTGCGGCGCTGGCACACCGGGTTCTAGTCCCAGTCAGGGCGCCGGATTCTGTCCCGGTTGCCCCTCTTCCAGTCCAGCTATGGCCCGGGAGTGCAGTGGAGGATGGCCCAAGTCCTTGGGCCCTGCACCTGCATGGGAGACCAGGAGAAGCACCTGGCTCCTGGCTTCGGATCAGTGCGGTGCACCGGCCGCAGTGTGCCAGCCGCAGCAGCCATTAGAGGGTGAACCAACAGCAAAGGAAGACCTTTCTCTCTGTCTCTCTCTCTCTCTCTCTCACTGTCCACTCTGCCTGTAAAAAAAAAGAAAAAAAAGAGAGAAAAAGAGAGAAAAAGAGAGAGAGATGTTGGAGATAAAGAGGGAATCCCTATGGGTAGAGGTTACACTTTCCAGGTTGAAAAGCTCCTTACACAAATGTAAGCATTTTGGAGAATTTCTCCCAACTGGGAATGGTATGAACCATGTCAGTGTCTTAGGTCATCCTGCTACCCATTTTTTCTGGGGCTGGTTATGGGATTTACTAAAGTCCATGGGATATCAACAAGAAGCATGCACATAAATTGACAAGCATTTGTATATTGTGGCATGCCCTCTTGAGAGAACCCTTTTTTGTCTGTAGTTGCTGGGTTATAAGAAATTTAGGGATATCTCACAAGGACCAGGACATCCTGAAGGCCCCTGGGGATGAGATGATGTATGGAGTGAAAGATTCCATGGAGGGGAAATGAATGTGACCCAGATGAATTCCCAACTGAATCCAACAACACAATCTTCCCCAGACATTGCCTTGTGCAGTGGAAGAATTTCTCCATTTCCCCAATAATCCACAGAATTTAATAGAAAACCACTCTCACACTGAGCTATTAAACATTCCTGTGGTCTGTGAAACAGTAGCATAAAAGAGATACTGTTTTTAAACTATTAAGGGTTGGTGTGGACTTAAACAGTGACACATAAGAGATATTGTTTATAACCTAAGGAAATGGCAACAGCACCATATTCAAGCCAACAACAAAATAATCTTGCTGCTTGCTATTGACAATATTATTGGTTATCCAGGGCCTACTTGGGTTAATACACCATGTTAGTGTCTTCCCATATTAGTCTTCCCAATAACCCAGACTATGAGGTAGCATTAATGCTTAATTCTAGAGCTGAAAAATAGAGCCTCAGGAAGTTTATGTAGCCTTTCTTACCCGTGTAGTATTTTGAAGAGCCATAACCTAAATAACCCAAATCCAGCCTAGCTTCAAGGTCTATTATTTCCCCATTCTGCCTTAAATTGCACTTTCACATAAGTATCCTTAAACATAACAACATAAATTGTCATTAGGCCAATGTGCCAGAGAAAAGAAAATTTGCATGGTTTACCTACCATTGTAGATTAGTCTGGAAAAACCCTGTAATATTATTTAAGA
Source organism: Oryctolagus cuniculus (assembly GCF_051225735.1). NCBI lineage: Eukaryota > Metazoa > Chordata > Mammalia > Lagomorpha > Leporidae > Oryctolagus > Oryctolagus cuniculus. Next base: position 48,720,573 of record NC_142880.1, read on the forward strand.
AAAAATATGGGTTGGTGGAAATTTACTCTTAATTCCTTCCCAATAAAAACTGTCTCAGTTTTGTGGTATATACCAAAACCAACACAACATTATAGGTTTTGGTATTCTCAATAATTTGCAAGTTTTTATCACCTTAACTTGGAAGATGGGAAAATACAAATCTGTAATTTTACTCACTTCTATGTTTCTTAATGTTCTCCAAAATTCATAGGTTGAAACTTAATCCCCATGGTGGTGACATGAAGCAGTAAGTGGGAAGTGATTAAAGTTATGGTTTCCCCACATTCACAAATGGGTTTGTGCCACTATAAAAGGGCTGCCGGAAACTAGCTTTGGCTCTGTTGGCTCTTACCTTCTGTCCTATAAGGACACACAGCAAGACCCTTAAGAGACAGAAAGTGTAGATGCCTTAACCAAAATAACCAGGAGGAAATGAATATCCACTCAAAATATATTACCTGGTCTTCAGTACTCATTCATAACAGTCCAAATAGATGGAGATTCTCAGCAAGATGACACGGTATACTATTTAAAGTATAGGCTATGGAGCCAGATTACTTAAAGTAAAACCTGAATTTTTCCATATCATTCTCTCTCTGCATCTGCAGTTTGATCATCAGTAAAATGAATATAATAATACTGTCTACATCATTAAAGGTAACCACAGCTGTGGCTAGCATTATGGCATAGGAGGTAAAGCCACCATCTGCAACACCTGCATCCCATATTTGTGCCAGTTTACTTCACAACTGCTTCACTTCTGATCCATCTCCATGCTGAGGGCTTGGGGAAAGCAGTAGATGATGGTCCATGTACTTGGGGCCCTTCTACCTATGTGGGAGACCCAGAAGAAGCTCCTGGTTCTTGGCTTCAGCCTGACCTAGGCCTAGCCATCTGGGGAATGAATCAGCAGATAGAAGATTTCTCTCTCTCTCTCTGTGTGTGTGTGTGTATGTGTGTGTGCATGTGTCTGTCTCCCTAACTCTGTGTAACTCTGAATTTCAAATTAATAAGCAAATCTTAAAAAAAAATCTAACCACCCTTACAACTAACCTCATTAGTTGTGGGAATTAATGCAATAACTATATATACGTAAGGTGTTCAGAATAGTGCACAGGGCAAGCTGTTATTACTCTTACTGTTTTGTCAGGCTTATTAGGAATACTAATTTCCTCATAAGCATCAAAATAACCTTAGGTTCATGAATACAGAATTGATTTTCAAAAGTTTAACAGAAGTTTAGTTTTGAAACATCTGCTTTCTATGACTATTATATATATTTGATGTAATAATGTGGTATTTTGCTTTCCCTTTTAAAAAGTATAAACTTATTTGAGAAGCAGAGACAGAGAAAAAACTTCTATTCATTGATGCATTCCCCAACATTCCCAATAGCTAGAACTGGAACAGAGCCAAGGTTGGAGGTAGGAAGTCCATTCAGGACTTCCAAATGTATAGCAGGAACCCATTCATTTGAGTCATCAGCGCTACCTCCCAAGGTCTGCATTGGCAGGAATCTGGAATCAGAAGCCAGAGCCAGAATCAAACTCAGAGACTCTGATGTGTGACATAAACATCTTAACTTGTAGACTAAATGCTCACTGTGCTTTGTCATTTTAAAAACATAATTTTAATGATAGTTTAACTTTATGGACATAGCTTGAATACATTCTCAATATCGTTTTGCTCCTCATTTCATCTTAGCCCTGAGAAAAATGAACCAAGATTTTCTCCAGATAGAAAAGAAACAAAAAGTCTAACATAAACAAAGAAAAACAATAAAAATGAAAATGACTGCAGCTTTTGATGATGTTGCACCATTATGCTCATTAGGTAACCATTTTCTTGACTGTGTTTGCAAGGCTGCCCCTTTGCTTATTTTTAATATAGTACTTAGTATATTTTGTATAGATTCATCTACATATAGTTTTCTCTTTAACTACACTATTAGTTGCTGGAATTCAGAGAAAGCTTTCACAACACCATTACTCTTATGCTGAGCATATTGATTTGTACTAATGTCAGTTTGTATTTGCCAAATAAATGAGAAATACACTATATGATGCATGAATCATTTTACAATATGGTTCTTGTGGGTAAAATTGATTTTAGCTAATATATGTCTTATTCAAAATTTATAATATCAATGATTATTATAGGAATTAACAAAACTATTTTTTTGGTTTTTTTATTTCTAAAAAAATTATATATTTATTTGAAAGACAGAATTAGAAAAAGAGAGAGAGAGAAATACTCCATCCACATGTTCACTCCCCAAATGGCTGCAATGGCAGAAGTTGGGCCAGGCCAAAGCCAGGAACCATAAGCTTCTTCCAAGTATCCCACATGGGTGCAGGGATCCAAGCACTTGGGCAATCCTCCACTGCTTTCCCAGGTACATTAGCAGGGAGCTGGATTGGAAGTGGAGCAGCTGAGAACTGAGACTTGAACAGGTTCCATATGTTATGCTGGCATCATGTGTTTTCAAAAATCATATGAATACAATTTTCCTAATTATTTATGAAGGCCTTAATGAAGCCATTTTAATGGACAGACACTGAGAGATGCTGTAAAACAAATAAAAAATTGTTTGTAATGATTTGATTGTCAGCTTGTATGTAGATCAGCTGCAACACTTTTCTTGATCTAAGAAACTCCCCTGTAGTGAACACTGAAATCAACGGCATGATTTATTCATTTTGACTTCTTGCATATAATGCAGTTCAGCAAATCTTCTCTCTTGTTTTGTTTTATTTTTGTATCTCTTTTCAGCAATCAAAGAAATGCTCCTGTCTAACATAAAGCTTAAGGCAGCTACAACTGTCATTCTGTCTCTGTGTATCGCAGTTTCTGTGATAACCAATAATGAGAATGACTGTAAGGTTATGTGTCTAGTTTGTTGTAATTCTCTGAGCACCTCATACCTCACAGTGATTTTTTAGGACTGAACTGAAGTGAAACATACAGCAAGCAGCCTATGTGCTGTGTGTCCTAATAATTAGATGGTACATTAGAGATGCGTTAAATGTAACCTATCCTATTTTTGAAGGCAATTAGTGGGATGCATTTTCATTGGAAACCTCATTATGAGAAAAACAATGGGATTGTAATTCTACAAAGGGACTATGTTTTCTGATGCAAAAGCATTGCTCAGGTTAGAGAGCTCTGCAGTCAGCATGAGGTATGTGACCTCCTACAGCTTCCTGAAGCTTTCTGGTCCTCAGTTACCTTATTAAGTTATGCTATCCTTGACCAAAAGTAAATATCTAGACTTTTAAACCTCAAGGTGACCTCCAGATCCAAATAGTATTGATTTGAATAATACCAACTTGTGGTGGAATGAGAAGGCCATGCCAAGGTGGCCACTGGCAAGCGAGCGTCAGTTACTCAGGAATGGCTTTGAAACCCACCTGGCAACGGAGCCTGCCTGGCAACAGGCTGTGATTGGATGGCTTTGGAAACTGCCTGGCAACAGGCTGTGATTGGATGGATTTGAAACTGCCTGGCAACAGGCTGTGATTGGATGGCTTTGGAAACTGCCAGGCAACAGGCTGTGATTGGATGGATTTGAAACTGCCTGGCAGCAGGCTGTGATTGGTTGGCTTTGGAAACTGCCAGGCAACAGGCTGTGATTGGTTGGGGCATAGACCGCCCCTTGACCAGATTGGCTGGTCTTGGCTATATAAGATGCAGTTTCCACTGAAATAAACGAGTCTGTGGGCTGCTCGCCTCAAGCCTGCTTTCACCCGACTCCCGGGGTCTGTGTGGTGACTCTGCACCTCTTGCCCACACCACGCTGCTCCTCTCAGAAATGAATCCACTGCAACATTGTTGAGAAATCAACGGCAACACCAACTAAGTTATAAGTTCAATATTTATACCAACTAAGTTAAAATATTCATACTCATAATTTACTCTATCATTGATATATTATTTATTCTATTCCCATATTAGGTTGATCTCCCCAAAGATAACAAAATATATTTAATAAACAGTAAGTCTAATAATCAATTTTTCATTCCCAAAATCTTTGAGTTATTTTAGATTCCTCTCTTCATCTCATACTCCATATCCAATTTGATAGGAAACTCAGTTAATTCTATTTTCATCAGACGACTTGTAAGAACCAGCACTATCAATAGCTTCATCCTCTCTATTTGGCCTTAAGTATTATAATAGCATCCAAAGTGGTCAATTTGCATCCATCATTGTACCTCAATCCATTATATAATTACAACGTAGTACTCATCATGGTTTTTTGGAAGAGCAAGCTATATTATGCCACCTCTATGCCAAATGTAAACTCTTTCCGTGTTATCCAGAATAAAATCCAGAGTCTAGGTTATGACTACTAAACCCTACATGCATTGGTGTCTATTAGCTCTTTGAATTTAACTCATCACTCTCCTGCTTGTTCACTTCGCATCAGCCACCTTGTCTCTCCTAATGTTGCTCTAACAGCCACATTCCTTGCCTAAGGATTTTATTCTTGCTGTGTCTTCCGTAGACATTTCAGAATTTTCTCTTTCACTTCATTAAAGTTTCTGTTTAAATGTTCTTCTGAAAAGATTCCTTTTATCACTAATAAAATATAGCAATATCTATTGTCTTTAGCTTTCCTAGTTTTGTATTCCATGTCTCTCCTTGAACGTACATTATTTTCTAACATTATATTGAGCCAAACTAGACTCTAAGCCCCATTCAAGGAGAATATTTATCTAGTGTAATGTATTTATGGCCTGTTTTTAAATAGCACTGACACTTACTTGTATGGAATAAACATTTGCTGAAGGAAATATTGGATGGAGTGATGAAGTAATAAGGACAGAAGTGAAAATTGGGATGGAAAATATGGAAATATAAAGGAAAGAAAAAGAAAATAAGACTCATCTATAGAAATACTGTATCAAGAAACATGGTTGTGAAAACTAAACAGGAAGAGTCAAAAAGTAACAATGGAAGTTTATCTTCCACAACATGCATTGGAATCGGCAATGGTTTAATAGATATTACACAACATAGCCAAACAACAAGAAATAATAAATGAGTTGGAGATCATGAACGCTGAAATATTTTTCATTTTTTAATTTTTTATTTTTATTTATTTATTTTTAACTTTTATTTAATGAATATAAATTTCCAAAGTACAGCTTATGGATTACAATGCCTTCCCCCCCATAATGTCCCTCCCATCCGCAACCCTCCTCTTTCCCACTCCCTCTCCCCTTCCATTCACATGAGGATTCATTTTCGATTCTCTTTATATACAGAAGATCAGTTTAGCATACATTAAGTAAAGATTTCAACAGTTTGCTCCCACACAGAAACATAAACTGAAAAATACTGTTTGTGTACTAGCTATAGCATTAAATCTCAATGTACAGCACACTAAGGACAGAGATCCTACATGAGGAGTAAGTGCACAGTGACTCCTGTTGTTGACTTAACAAATTGACACTCTTGTTTATAGCATCAGTAATCACTCTAGGCTCTTGTCATGAGCTGCCAAGGCTATGGAAGCCCCCTGAGTTCACCGACTCTGATCATATTTAGACAAGGCCTTGGTCAAAGTGGAAGTTCTCTCCTCCCTTCAGAGAAAGGTACCTCCTTCTTTGATGACCCGTTCTTTCCACTGGGATCTCACTCGCGGAGATCTTTCATTTAGGTTTTTTTTTTTTTTTTTTTTTTTTTTTCCCCAGAGTGTCTTGGCTTTCCATGCCTGAAATACTCTCACGGGCTTTTCAGCCGGATCCGCATGCCTTAAGGGCTGATTTTGAGGCCAGAGTGCTGTTTAGGACATCTGCCATTCTATGGGTCTGCTGTGTATCTCACTTCCCATGTTGGATCGTTCTCTTCCTTTTTTATTCTATCAGCTTTTTTTACTTTTTAAAATTAAATTTACTTATTTGAAAGGCAGAGTGATAGAGAAGAGAGAACGAAACAGAAATCTATCCATGGGTTCACTCCCCAAATGGTCCCACTGTCTAGGGCTGGCCTGGGCTAGACTGAAACCAGGAATATGAAATTCTATCCATGTCTCCAATGTAGGTGGCAGGGGCCCAGAATGTGAGCAATCATTGGCTGTTTTCCTAGGCACAACAGCAGAGAGCTGAATTGGAAGATTACCCTGGACTCACCTGAACTCTGATATGGGATGCTGGTGCTGCAGGCAGAGTTTAAACAGCTGCATCACAATGCTGGCTCCATTGTTTACTATTAACAGAATAAAAAGACAACCAGCAAGGGCAGGAGTTATGCTGCATTGGGAGAAGCACTCTTTGGGATGCACATCCCATGTCAGAATGCCTATGATCATGTCCACTCAGCTTCCATTTCAGATTCCTGCTAATATACTTGGGAGGCAATAGGTGACGGATCAAGCACTTGGGTTCTGCCACCCATATGAGAGACCCAGATGTATTTCCTGGCTCCTGGCTTTGGCCTGGAAGAGCACTCACTCCCTGCTGCCAGCATTTGGAGTGTGAACCAGAGGATGAAGGATCTCTCTCTCTGTCACTCTCCGTTTCAAATAAATAAACTTTATGAAGGCAACACCAGAGTCACATAAAGTATTGTAATCATATATCTCATAAGGGATTGATATCTAGAATATATAAATAATTCATACAACTCAATGAAAACCATAAGAACATCACCATCACCACCACCACAGCACTGACAGCTAAAACAGGCAACTCAAGGGGAAGGCACCCAAATAAATATTTCTGCAAAGAAAATATAAACAAAGATGACCAATAAGCACATACTCTCCAGTCATTGGAGAAATACAAATCAAAACCACTATGAGGTATCACATCTTATCTATTAGAATGGCTATCACCAAAACCAGAAAATAAGTAGGGTTGGCAAGTCTACAGAAACTTGGAATCCTTGCACACTGCTGGCAGTTCCTGTACATGGTAGAGCCACCATGAAAAACTATATGGCAATCCTTCCAAAAATTAAACATAGAACTCCCTGTGATCCAAGAGGTCTTCTGCACATCAATCCAAAAGAAGGTGAAGCAAAGGTTCAAATTGATATCTGGACACCTGTGTTCATAACAGCATATCACAGCAATCAGAACGTAGAGGCAGTTCAGTGCTCTTCAATGAATAGAGAAACTACGTGTGGTTGATGTACAGTGGAATATTACTCAACCTTTGAAATTCTTTGACATGCTACAACATGGATGAAACTTAGACACATTATGCCCAATGAAATAGATCAGTAACAAAAGGATACATCTTTCACTTAATGATATGAGGACTTTCCCTTATATGATGTACCTAGATAGACAAATTCATAGGAAAATAAAATGAAATCAGAGTTCTAGGTATGGAAACAGGGAGGAAGTGTGGAGTTAGTGCTTAATGAGCATAGAATTTTAGTTGGAGAAGATGAAAATATTCTGTAATTGCATATTAGTGATAGTTTCATAATAATGTACATGTACTTAATGACAGATGCACATATTAAAATGACTAAAATACTAAATTATATGTTATTTAAATTTTATTTAAATAACAACACAACAACAAAATAAATCTTGTGCTATGGATACAGGAAAAATGCTAGCACTATTTATCTTTTATTAAGTATTAAAATAATCAACATGTAAGTTTTCTTTTATGTAGATAAGACAAATTGGAGTGAGACAATTTCCCAAATATCACGAATTTAAATTATGAAATATTATTTTCAAACTAAATGTAACTGAGGTTTAAACTTAATGATCACTCTTCTTTCTTTGTCAAAAATGAGGAAGGGAGAAAAGAAAAAGAAATTTTAAACTAATATAAAAAGTATTATCTTTTGCATTAATTTTGAGCAATTTCCCCAAAATATCATACAATTTGTTACAATAAATTTTTAAAATATATATATATAATTAAGACTCAACAACTGAAATGAGAATACTGTACTTTTTCATATCAAATACTGTACTTTTTCACATTAATTGAATATTATTTATATTGAATAATATTTTATATTAAATTTTTAATATTAATTGAATACTGTACATTTTCATATTAATCGAAATGAGAATGCTGTACTTTTTCATATTAACATGAAGACCGTAGTTGCTTATATTATTTTATGAACTGTTTGGCTATCAAATACATAAATTGTAAATGTTTAGATTATTTTATGAAGATTTAAATAATATATGAGCTAAAGGAAAATAAATCGATACTCTGAATTTTATCTGAAAAACATAAATATCAACTGGAATAAGAATATAGAATTTCTAGGTTCTAAAATGTGCCAAATGGATAAAGAAAACCGTTATGCTAGAGATTAATCCTTTGCAAAGCATATAATTGTATTGAGCTAAAATAAGAATGCATTCCAAAGGAAAGTTGCATGCTGGTATAGCTAGCAAATAATCAATATTATTTAATTTTTGAAGGTATATTATTACCCTTATTATGTTTTTATCTTATAATCAAAATATTTTCAATCATATGTGATGATTTTTAAAAACTGTATTCAAATTAATAATATAGTTATCTTTGGTCAAATAGAATCTAAAATTGAAGGTGTTAAAATGAATTAATCAATCCCAATTTGAAGCTACATAGAGCCACGGTGCTTCAAAAAACAGAAATATCTGATTCAGTTTCAGTCCATGAAGCAAATGCCAAAAAATAACTCACATATTAAAATTTTCCTTATTCCATTAAGCACTTCTAATTATTTACGCTAGTAAGTTTCATTGTAAATCTACATTTTTCTATAACTCCAATGGTACCATGAATGACTGTTCTTGCCATGATTGATATTTTTGTCATCATTATTGACATGGTTCTTATGATCTTCATTATATCATTTTCAAAAGGAGCCACTTAAAATGTGCCAAGAACTGTACTATTCTATGTACTCCTATCAGATCAGAAAAAAATTATCATTGCTTTTTCTTGTTGCAGGGAGCTTAAACTGCTTGTTTAAAACTAGGCAGAGGGTAAATAAATAGTGGGCGTTACATTTTAAGCCCAGTTCAGATTTACTTCAGTGCTTTTTACAAAATCTCATATTCAAAGAATTCCTCACTTATAAGCCTGATCGAATTCCAAATGAAATCTATAATCTCTGCTACTGAGGTCATGTTCTGTCTTGGCTCTTCTTCTTTTGGTAAAAATAAATAAACAAACAAACAAATAAATAAAACCACTACCAACAACAAACAGTGGATGAGAATTGTGGCATAGTGGGTAAATCTGCCACCAAATGCCAGCATCCCAAATGTGCATGAGTTCGAGCCTCAAATGCTCCACTTCCTGTCCAGCTTCCTGCTAATGTGCCTGGGAATGCTGTGGGAGATAATCTGAGTGTTGGACCCTTGCCATGCATATGGGATAACCAGAAGAATCTCCTGGCTCCTGGTCCAGATCAGGCCAAATTCTTAACGCAGCCCTGGCTGGCCATTGGCCATTTGGGGAGTAACCCAGTTGTCGGAAAAACCTGCCTCCCTTTCTCTCTGTCACTCTGCCTTCCAAACAGGAAAAATAAATCTTAAAAACATTAAGTGCTCCTGAAGAATATCACAAAATTTCCTAATTTTTAAGTCACTGTGACTGTTTTTGATGGTTCTCACAATTTTGTTGATCATTTGGGTTGAATTACTACCCCCTTTGTGTGTGTGTGTGTGTGTGTGTGTGTGTGTTTGACAGAGTTAGAAAGTGAGAGAGAGAGAGAGAGAGAGAGAGAGAGAAAGGTCTTCCTTCCTCCTTCCTTTGGCTCACCCCCCAAATGGCCGCTACGGCCAGCGCTCTGCGCTGATCCCAAGCCAGGAGCCAGGTGCCTCCTCCCGGTCTCTCACACAGGTGCAGGGCCCAAGCACTTGGGCCATCCTCCACTGCCTTCCCGGGCCACAGAAGAGAGCTGGGCTGGAAGAGGAGCAACCAGGACAGAATCTGGTGCCCCAACCGGGACTAGAACCCGTGGTGCTGGCATCGCAGGTGGAGGATTAGCCTAGTGAGCTGTGGCACCAGCTACCCCCTTTCCTCTTAAAATATATCTATTCCTGATTTTATTACCATAATCATTTTCTAGTTCTCCTGATACTTAACAATTTATTTCTGTTTCAAGCAGAAGCTTTAATGTTTGTAGACAACAAATCCTTCTATCTACTCTCTTGGTGAACTCTATTGAGTTCTCATTCATCCCCATAACTTCTGAAGTTCTTTATAGAGGAAGATGTTTAAATAATAAAAAAAAAACTTTCTTGTTGATCTTAATGTGTACCACATACCACTCTAACTGATTGCTGTATGTGACTATGTGTATTCCTACACATGCATGTGCACCCCTACATACATATACATGTAAAAATATGTTTTGATACACATACATATGTTCACTTAATATTCAAAACAGTTCTATGAGGCAAATATTTATCATGAATGAGAATATCAAGGAAACAGAGAAGTTATTTGTTGACCTAAGGTCAAAAAGCCACTGACATCTGGAGCCAGGGAGGATTATACACCTAGTAAATAATCTGTGCTAAATCCAATTTCTGCCACATATCCTCACTTTAAGTCAGCTATGTCCACACTGGAACTTTTCATCTTTGGCCCAGGCTTCTTTTTCCTCCCTGAAATGCCAATGTCAGTTATCAAATGTGCATTTCCTATTTGTTGTCTCTCAGCTCCAAGTATGCCCTCTAAATATTATTCTTGTTTTTTGGGGGATTAGGCAGTTGCAGCCTGAATTTCTCAGACTAGCTTACATTTGTCTAGCTCTTGTCAAAGGGAAGCCATAGAGGACGGTTGGAATTTGGCAGAAAGGAAGAGAAGTTCCTCTTCTGCAGTCCCTGCTGGCCTCATTTGAAAGCAACAGCAGGAGACCCCAGTCCCCAGCTTCTTCCAGCACTGCCTGGGTCAGCTCTGTTGAACCCCCTCTGAAGGACCAACAACAAATGGGAGAGAGTCTCCTCAGAACTACAAACGCAACAGTGTCGAGTTCTTCCCAAAGAAGCGATTCCCAGTGCTGTAGAGCTTGTCCTCAAAATCCTACTTTCTGATGACCCTCTTTTCAGTATCCCAAACTATGCAATTCCCTGCAGTTATCATTTCCTGAATTACTTCAGTGTCTTCCTTTTAGATGTACAGCATTCTGTAGGACCAACGAGCAGCCTCCATTCTCTTCAGTTTCATGTATTTGGAGTATTTTCTCTGCTCCTGACTAAACTTTTACTGAAACATCTACAAGGGTACTGCCTCTGCCCATACAGTCAGGCTACACCTGCACAGTATCTCTTCTATCTGTCCCTGTGCTTACCTTCTGCAGTAGCTGGCCTCATCCATATCATTTCTGATGGATCCTGTAAATTCTAACAATCCTTTTATGAGAGATGTACTAACCACTCCCCCAACCAATTCAAGAACATGTCCATACCTTCTTTCATAATTATAAGTGAACAGAAAGATATTTTTTAAGGTCATGGCTACCATTGATTTTCCTAACCCACAGCATATATTTAAATTGTTTTAAAAGAGAATGTGATGTTTTTACCCAACAGCTGTGTCTCGTACTCTCCATTCTGCTGCGTGCATCAGCCATACTGCCATTCTCTCTAAAATTCCCTTCTCCTAGTTTTGGCCTGAATATATACTAATCCTTTAAATTCTTATGGAAAGTTTCAGTGAAAGAGTCAAGTTTCAGGAATCTCAATGCTTCCACAGCACCATATGTCTACCTTTGCCATTAATATTTTTTGCATTTTTCACCTAGATTTCACTAATCTCAATGACAAAGATAACTCACATGCTGTTCCATCTTTTCAAATCTGCCAGTTTATAGTATATTTTATTTTAAGTACTAAAATGTATTTATTTAATAGGTTAATGATTTTTTAAAGGTTTACTTATTCACTTGAGAGGCAGAGCTACAGAGAGAGAGGAGAGGCAGAGAGAGACAGATTTCTTCCACCCACTGGTTCATTCCCAATATGGCCACAACAGCCAGAGCTGGGCCAATCCAAAACTAGGAGCCAGGAGCTTCTTTGGGGTCTCCCACATGGGTGCAGGGGCTCAAGCACTTGGGCCATTTTCCACTGCTTTCCCAGGCCATAGGCAGTAAGCTAGATAGGAAAAGGCACATCTAAAACTCGAACCAGTACCCATATGGAATGCTTGTGCTGCAGGCAAATGCTTAACCTACTACAGCACAGAGCCCATCACAAGTTAATGATTTTTAATGCTATTTTTCTGGATAATGCATAGAAGTAGAGAACAAAATGAGCAAATACTGATACATTGGCTTGGGTTATATACTTTGAATTCCATGTACTTTTAAACCTGGACACAAAAACATGAGTAAACATAGATACTGCAAATTTTCATAATATCATCTTCCTCAAGGCCTTCTAGTAATCGTGTTCCTCTTTCAGTTTCAGTTCTGATTACATTCAAGTTACTTATAGCTAGGCCAGAGCCGTGGCTCACTTGGTCAATCCTCTGCCTGAGGCACCAGCATCCCATATGGGTGGCGAGTTCTAGTTCCAATTGTTCCTCTTCCAGTCCAGCTCTCTACTGTGGCCCAGGAAGGCAGTGGAGAATGGCCCAAGCCCTTGGGTCCCTGCACCCGCATGGGAGACCAGGAGGAGGCACCTGGCTCCTGACTACCTATTGGCACAGCGCCAGCCGTAGTGGCCATTTGGGGAGTGAACCAAAGGAAGGAAGACCTTTCTCTCTGTCTCTCTCTCTCTCACTGTCTATAACACTACCTGTCAAAAAAAAAAAGATTTATTTAAAAAGAAGTTATTTATAGCTATAAATTAACACTTACTACTCATCTAAAAGCATTCTGTTTTTTTCTATAACTTCAGAGACTGTTATCTCAGTCTTTAATTGAATTGTGGGATGTCCTAGGTTAATTTATGGTTAAAGTAGCATTAGAATGACACTATAACCATGGAATGTCTTGGAGTGACTTACAAAAAGTCTTGGATGTACTGATAGTTATGTGTATAAACATGAAGTCATTGATGTATCAAAGGGACAGAGACTCTGAAGTGAATTAAAGGCATTGGACTGAAACATGAATATTAGTGGGATAGAGACAAGGAAGGAACATTGAACAGAAATTATTAATATAATGTATTCCTTATTAAACCTGTAAACTTTCAAAAAAAATCTGTTACAACATCACAAAACTTTGAAGCCTAAAATTTTTAAAATAAAGCATGGTTTTGCCTCTTGACCATCTAAATATGAGGGCAGATTTTCTGTGACACTTCCCGAGACACCTGAGTTGATTTAGTTGCTCTGCCTTGCTAGGCAGTAATTTTATTTTTTCTCTCATCACCCTTACCTGGATTTCCTCTCTTTAGAGACCAAAAGGCAATTTCAGATTTGCATTTCATCACCACAGATTCAAGCCTGATTTAATTTTTTCCCTCTAGGTTTGTTATCCTTAGTTAAAATTGTCAGCTTCAGTTTCAACTTTTTTTCTTTTAATTTTCAACTACTGCTTTAACATCTGTAGTAGGTCAGACTAATAAATTAAATAGTGTGATTTTTAGAAGGCTACAATATGTGTTGAAAAATAGACGTTCACCTGTATAATACAAAGCTAAAAAATAAGTCCAAAATAGGTAATATAGAAAGAAATCTAGAAATGCCTAAATCTTATTTGGAAACAGTGTCAAGTTTTTAAGAGTGTATGATGATTTGAAACTGTTATTTGTATTTTTTGAAGAGTCTGGCATTCAGTGAATAAGATTTATTTGCTTCAAATTATCTATAGTTTAACATTATTATAAGAAAGAAATCTCCATACTTTGAGCACTCAAATGTTAGCACTATTTGAATTATCTTTATATTATTCACATTTATTTACATTATTTATCTATGACAATTCTAAGAAGCCACTGTGGATATGTTTTTGTTCTTCTTACTGATGAATTTCACTCCATGGTACTTTACTACATCTTTTCTAAATTATATTAACTTTATTTATTCATTTTTACTTCTTTCATTTTAGATGAATACATACCACTGAATATTTGTAAAGATTACAATATAATGTTTTAAAGCATATATATATATATATATATGTGGAATGGACAACTTTATGTAATTAACATTTTACTTCCAAAAAGTCTAACAGAAAATTATCTGTAAGATGACCTATTATATTGATATATTATATTACTTGGAAGCATATATTATTAAATAGAATCAGTGCAAACCAAAACTACATAAATTTATGAATTATGCCAAATTTTGATGCATAAAATGGAATATATGTGATTATTTTATAACGAGTTATTCTAGAATGTTTTAGTCAACAGATATCTTGAAGGGGATTTATGTTTCCTTCTTTTTTTAAAGAACTATTTATTTATTCAAAAGTCAGAGTTATACAGAGAGAGGAGAGGCAGAGAGAGAGAGAGGTCTTCCATCTGATGGTTCACTCCCCAATTGGCCGCAACAGCTAGAGCTGTGCCGATCTGAAGCCAGGAGCCAGGAGCTTCTTCCGGTCTCCCACATGGGTGCAGGGGCCCAAGGACCTGGGCCATCTTCTGTTGCTTTCCCATTTCATAGCAGAGAGCTTGATTGGAAGTGGAGCTGCCAGGTCTCGAACTGGTGCCCATAAGGGATGCCAGGGTTTCAGGCCAGGGCATTAACCCACTGAGCCGCAGCACTGGCTCCTATGTTTCCTTCTTGTATTACTCATTTATTTTAATTTTATTGAAGTTATACAAATCTCATGAATTTCATGTATACAGATTTAGGAACATAGTGGTACTGTCCAGAAACCCTCCCTGCCACCCAGGATCCCATACTTCTTCCTCCTCTCTTTCCTATTCCCATCCTTAATTTTTACAAAAATGTATTTTTGGTTCACTTTATACTCATAAAATTAACACTACAGTAACTAAAGTGTTCAACAAATAGTATGAAGGGAAAACACACACTATTCCTCAACAGTAGAGACAAGGACTATAAACAATCATTGAATCTCAAAATGTCATTTTCACTACCATAGATACATTTTAGATACTCTATTAGTTACCACATACCAGGGAAAACTTAGGTATTTGTCTCTGGGGAACTGGTTTGTTTCACTAAGTATCATGGTTTCCAGTTGCATCCATTTTATTGCAAAAAAACTGTTTCATCCACAAATTTTAGGATGACAAATATTACATGCTTTAAATTTTGATAAATACATACACTTTATTTCTAATAATTTGGCAATTTGAATAGAACATATGCTTGAATGCACTATATATTTGCACATAGTACATCCTTTGATTTTTTTTTAAATTTATTTATTTGACAGGTGGAGTTACAGACAGTGAGAGAGACAGAGAGAAAGGTCTTCCTTTCTTTGGCTCACGCCCCAGATGGCCACCACGTCTGGAGCTGCACCAATCTGAAGCCAGGAAGCAGGTGCTTCTTCCTGGTCTCCCATGCAGGTACAGGGCCCAAGCACTTGGGCCATCCTCCACTGCACTCCAGGGCCACAGCAGAGAGCTGGACTGGAAGAGGAGCAACCAGGACCAGAACCCAGCGCCCATATGGGATTCTGGCACCACAGGCGGAGGATTAACCACGTGTGCCATGGCACTGGCCCCGCATCCTTTGATATTTAATTTAGAATTTATCATGAACCCTTTTTAAATATTGAATCACTTTTATTTAGTCACTTAAAAGGAAATTTATAGAAATTTACAGATTCCCCAAATATAGGGAATTCCAAACTTCTAATTACTTAACAAAATCAAAAGCAGGTTGAAAGCAGATGAATCGGAATGTGTCAAAATCATTTATAATGTGGTTGACCATGCCAGAAGAGTATGGAAATTTAGCATCCCTCCTGAAAGAAATGGACATCTGTTCATCTTCTAAAAGTCAATGAGTGACAGATGACTGTACATCTGTTTGCACACAAATCAAGAGGGCTACCAAGCAGGTTGCTGATTCTAGTGTTTGTTTTGGTTGTTTTTTTCTCATTATAATTTCCCTTTCTGACACTCAGCCCAATAATGTTATTTTGATAGACTCTTGAGTGTATTTCCATAATAGTTCATAATTACACAGCTTAATAATTTGCCAGGTGATACTCATATCCTGAATTCTTTAAATATATTAAGTTCATTAACCATCACAAATAACTATTAGACAGCAATTGATCATATTTCTATTTCACAAATAAGGAACTGAAGCACAGAGATATCAAGTTATTTTCCAACATCAAATAGCTAATAAATGAGAGATCAAGGAATTAAATTAAGGAAACTTCATTCTGGGACCTCTACTGACAGACCTTACAGTGCTTTGTCTTAATGAACATTCAATTTTCAGTCATGGAGAAGTTGAATCTGTCTTTCCTACTAGGAGAAAAATAACTTCAACCTATCTTATTTTTATGTTTTAATAACATCAATATGTCAATAAACGGGGATCCAAGATTCTATTTTTAAATGTCAGTTTATATGAAATATAATTTCAAATGATAATATTGAGTTTCCAATTGGAATATGTAATAGGCTCTTGATCAAAATATAAATGACGTAACTCTTCTGTTATTTAATGATCTGACACATAGTTACTTGTGTATTCAGTCAATAGGTATCTCATTCACAAATCCACTCTATAATAGCATTTTTTATCCATCTGAAACTTTGCCCTATTAATCTTACGAAGCTACAGAAGTGCCCTAAAACACCCTATTTTGGAAGTTTAAGATATGAGTTACTGGCCTGGATAAAGGATGTTCTAACAACAGGAAGTGAAAACGGTAAAGCCCATGACTCATCTCCTCCTTCCTCACTTCTTCTGCAATGCAGAGTTTCTTTAGATTTGTACTTTTCATTAAATAAATAAAGTTTTCTAGATAATAAATCAAAAGTTTATCAAGGGAAATAATTATAATTTATGGTGAAAATGGAAAATTGTGTATTTAAGTTTTAAGTGTTACATGAATATTCATTAGAATGCCACCCTTCTTAACACCCTTGCCTTGCTAATTAACAGATTCAAGAAGCTGTAGTTGAGAGAAGCAGAGAATTTCCTTGCATGAATATCATTCGCAGTGGCAAAGATCAAGATACTATGGCATCCAGCCCATCTTACTATTTGCTGTTACTGAGTCCTGAAATTTTGGGATGACATTTGGTACTACCAACCATTAAAGCTAGAAAACTGTGTCACTGTTTAGAGAGGAAAGTGGATTACATGTAGGGTAAATGTAAAAGGAGATACATGAACATGCAATTTGAAAGGTGACATGAGAATTCTAGGACCATAGGACTGGAATTCACCTTGTAAGTTCTACAGGAAAAATAGATGGACTATCTAAAAACATGATGCCAAACATTTTATTAAGAAAA
Organism: Oryctolagus cuniculus; assembly: GCF_051225735.1. NCBI lineage: Eukaryota > Metazoa > Chordata > Mammalia > Lagomorpha > Leporidae > Oryctolagus > Oryctolagus cuniculus. The sequence goes on from NC_142880.1 coordinate 48,737,923, forward strand.
ATGTCTCCAAATATACAGACCTTCTTAAATATAGTTAAGAAAATATACCATTTCCCCAACCCCTTCACCCCCAGTTTCAGTTACAGGTAAGAATCAAAGAGATGCAATTTGTGCTCAGCAAATATTAAACTTCAAGACCTGGTAGGTGGAACAACCTGCTTGGAATCCGCAATCAGAATATGTATGCTGAATCTTCTACTTAGAAACTGTATGAGTTTCAGGGGAAAAAAAGTGACCTGAGTACATTATCAGTGATTGGTTATTAGAAGTTCATAACACTTCTCACATTTCTAAATGATATTATAATATGCGCTTTATATGACATACCGTGAATACTCAGCATCCCATGAAATATGAATTGTAATTGAAAGTACTTTGTAAACTACTAAGAGCTACATGGATGTAAGTAATAATTATTATTCATTTGTACTATTTCAAATGATAAAGGAAGTTATACATGGGTACATTGGTCTCATTAAATTAAACATTACCTTTCCTGATGATTTCAGGTAGAATAAATGTATTTTCATTGTTCTTTTCTACTCCATCAATATTCATTTCATAGGGCTGATGTCACAAAATATCATAAAACTGGTTGGCTTAAAACAAAAGGAATGTATTCTGTCAAGAATTTTGGAGGATAGAACTCTGACACTGAGTTGTCAGCAAGCCACACTCCCTCTGAAGATAGAAAGCAAGCATCCTGTGCTTCTCCTAGGCTCCGGGATGGCCAGCAGGGAGTGGCATTCCTTGGCTTGCAGACGCTTCATTTCAGTATCTGCCTGGCATGCTGTGGCTGTCATCCCCTTCTGTGGCTGTCTTCCTCCTTTGTGCCTGATTTCTTACAGTGTTTTTGTCTTATTATAAGGCTTATCGCCATGTCAGATCAAACCCCACTCCAGGAATATCTTCCTAATTGATTGCATTTGTAAATATACTTTTTCTAAATAAAGTCACATTTTTAGATATGGGTATTTACTACTTCATAACTTGTTTCAACACACAGTAAAATCTACAACACTGGCGAATTCAAAATGAGTTTATATACACATGGGTAGTATATATAAATGTAGAAATGCAAGATTTTAATTTGAAAATCCAGCACCTACATATGCATAAGATAATGCTTATACTCTTGCACACAACATGGAAAAAAAAAACTACAATCAATAATTATTAAGCAAGTGTGGTAGGCATTTGCCACAATGGTTAGGGATCTGATTAGGACATCCACAAATCATATGAGAGAGACTGAGTTCAATTCACACCTCTGGCTCCTAACTCCAACTTCCTGCATCAAAAGCAGCAGTGATTCTCAAGAAATTATTTTCCTACCATCCACATGGGAAGCAATGATTTGATTCCCAGCTCCCTGTGTCAGTCCCAGCCATTGTGGACATTTTGGAAGTGAGCCAGCAGAAAGGAACTCTGTTTTTCTATCAGTCACTGTGTCTCTGCCTATCAAATAAATAATAGATACATAAACAAGTATAACGTGATAACTAAAGAAGTATAAAATAGAGTAGTGAAAATTATAAAATATAGTAGTGAAAGCTGGGGTATATCAAGGAGGTAAAATACCCCAATGAAGTAGAATTTGATAGTCCCTTTATTTGTCCTATTTCTTTATTAGGAAGGACCAAGAATGAATCTGATTCCATGGAAGAGGAAGTGCAGAGGACAAAATCATCAAAGAGTGTTTTGAGGACATTATATTATAATGCTGTTCTGATTCAAGAGGGAGGTAAGAAAAACCAAGCTCTGGGAATACAGGTTAAATGCAATCTAATGAAATGGGAAGAAGTTTAAACTTGATTCAAGAAACACTGGAAAGTCATTATAGAAACTCCCACAGGAGGATAATAAGAATCAAAAGTACTTGGCAGGGTGTGGTAAATAAACATAGATAAGGATATAAAACTCAAGGACAGGAAGTGCAACAGGCAGGCTGTTGTTTATTGTTTTAATATAGTTCCAATGGCATTGTTAGAACTTTATTTATTTATAAATTTATTTATTTATTTTGAAAGACAGGAAGAGAGAGAGTGAGAGAGAGAAAGCCCAACTTCTCTCATCTTCTAGTTAACTCTAGATGCTCATAATAGCTGGTGCTGTGCCAGGCCAAAACCAGGAGAAACCAGGAACACAATCCAGGTCTCCTATGGGGGTGACAGGAACCCAACTACTTGAGCCACCATCTACTCCAGGGTGCTCATTAGCAGGAAGCTAGAATTGGGAGCAGAGCCAGGATTCAAGCCCTGGCACTCCAGATATGCGAGCAGGTGTCCCCAGTGGCACCTTAACTGTTACACCAAATGCCTGCTCCTGTTAGAACTTTTATAGCTTTAAATTTTTCCTTTAGTTTTATTTTCTACTTTAATATATATATATATTTCCCTGACCCATTTGATACAAGTTTATTGTAAAACAAATATGTATCTTAATAGTTAAAGTAGGAAAAATAGAAATTATCACATTAATCTAATATTTACATGTCATTACCATGCAATTTAGTGTATTATTTTTAACTTAAAAATAATAATACATGTGTTCCCATAGGTAATTTCTCATTACTTTTTAAAAAACGATTTATTTGAAAGCCATAGTGTGAGAAAGGAGAGAGAGAAAGAGAAAGGGACTTCTACCCTGGTTCACTGCTCAAAAAGCTCCAACAGCTGGGCCTGGGCCAGCCAGGAGTCTGTGTCTGCATCTCCTGTGTGTGTGGCAGTAACTCACCTTCTCCTGGTTCCCAGGACATTAGCAGGGAGCTGTACTGGCAGCACAGCATTCCAGGATGCAGTATCCCAAGTGACCTAACCCGCTGGGTTACAATGCCTGTTCCCAGGTGTTTATTGATTATTAGTTTACCAATTTTTAAAAATAAATCACTTTTGCTAAGCTTTGCATGGACGTTTTTAGATGTTTCTTTCCTTACCACCTCCAAACAACTTTTAAATGTCTCAATTTTCTTGATTTTTCTTATTTTGTTATTAATTTCTTGTTTTCTCTATGCTGTTATGTGATAACAATCTAAACATTTCATGGTCTTCATATTCATTAGTCTGTCAGTTACATTCTTACTTTGAGGTTTTGGACGATTACTTTTACCTTCTCTGTACAGCTTTCTTGCTTATTCATAGTGCTTTACAATAACATTTTGTTGTGCTTTTTTCTAAAATTATTCATTAAATACTGAATTTAATTGCTTTTACATTTCATATGTTTGAACAATTTAAATATGTAAGGCTTTAAATGAACTTTTACATGGTTCTTTGAATACATCTCATATTTTGACATGAAAGAGCCTAATTTATTATTTTATAAACAGAGTGAAATTGAGTTTGGATATTATTTTTTGTACAACAATGATTAATATGAGTGTGATTAATCATTTTTAGTGTGTATGCAGATTTTAAAAAGTATTAACTTAATTATTAAATATATGGATTTTGAGTTTATCACTTGAGTATTTTATAATATTCCACAACTATTATTTTTTGAAAGTTTTACTTATGGTATTGTTTTACATGAAATAGTTTAAGGCTATATATTCTGCCAAAGTGAATTCTTGATATAAAATTATTCTGTTTAATGAAAAATAAAAATAGATTTTATTTGACAGACTTTTAGTCATAATCTAAAATTGCATCCTTACAGTATGCATTATGCATCATTTACAAAATGTAAAAAATACTGTTTATTTCATGATCAGTGTGTGATAATGGGAATTAGTCTTAATAAATAAAATAGTGGCCTAGAAGTAGACAGTAACTCTCTGAGAACTCAAGTTAGATTTCAAACGAAGTAAGCACTCCTTGTTCATTATCATATAGAAATACATCTGCTGTATCTCATTTTTTAAGTTAGTGATAGCTATACAGATTTAGAATCTCAATATAATATTACATTAAAATTTTTAAAATTTTTTTCGTTGAGGTCCCTACCTCTCCAAACATATGTATGTTTGCTACACATATCTTTCTGTCCTGCTGTGAGGGAAGACAGCAATAAAAACAAAGCAGAAACAATAATAACAAAGCAAAAAAAATCAATAGTTAAGTAGAACTTATAAAAATAGTTTTACTACAACAAAACATATTAGAATTTTTCCATATGTGTATTATTTATGAAGCTCAAATGAAAATTAAGCTGAATTATTCATTGTTCCCAATGCAGACCTACCTTAGCAGTTCAGTTGTCCTTCTGTTCACTCTGTTCTATATTTCTGGAATGTTCCTCTTTTATTCATCAATACTCAGTCAAAGACCCCTTCAAACAGCACCATTTGCACCAGGTCAACTGCCTTGCCCTGAACTACTTTGTTGAAGGAAACCAGGCCAGGCCCTTAGCCAGTGCAGTCCTCATCACCACAGGATGAGAGGTTTGTGGAGCCAAGTATCTAAGACTCCATGACATAAGTTCTATGTTGGAAGATGACTAGTGCAGGGATACACACAAGGCCAACAGGTGGGCAAAAGAGACTGCCATTACAACTCTATGTAAGTACAAATTGTAACCATGCATCACAAAGGAAAAATAATAGATAACCCATCTTTACAATATCTGCAGAAACTTTGTTATTTCTAAAAACTTAACTGCACTGGGGCTGGCACTGCAGCACAGCAGGTTAACGCCTTGGCCTGAAGCACTGGCATCCCATATGGGTGCGGTGCTAGTTCTGGTCCTGGCTGCTCTGCTTCCATTCCAGGCTCTCTGCTGTGGCCTGGGATAGAAGTGGGGGATGGCTCAAGTCCTTCGGCCCCTGCACCCATGTGGGAGACCCAGAAGAAGCTCCTGGCTCCTGGCTTCGGATTGGCGCAGCTCTGGCCATTGTAACCATCTGGGGAGTGAACCAGCGGATGGAAGACTTCTCTCTCTATCTCTATTTCTCTCTGTAACTCTGTCTTTCAAATAAATAAAATAAAAAAAAAATCTTAACTGTGCTATAGCTACTTGGATTATCCTTATTATACAGCAAAGAAAAGCGAGACACAAAGTCGTATACAAACTTGTCTAAGGCATGCATACTACGTATGACAAGAGCTAGGATTTTCATCCAGGAAATTGGGTCCCTAGCAAGATTTTTCTGAATAATGTGACCTCTCAAATAAGATTTAAAATAATATAAATGAGGATCTCTGCTATCCCTTAAACTAGAATATAAAGCACTATAGCAAATGTAGCAAAAAAGGTGGGGAAAGTTCACAAAGGAGTACCAACAAGCATTACATATTCTAGCACTGATTTTAACTTGTTTATTCTGGTTTCCTACAATTATAGAGGTCCTTATTTTTTTTCAATTTTATTCTTGTCAGCTCTATAGTGAGGAGTTTGATTTCAGAAAATAATGTAAACATATCATTCAGGTTATTCCTTTCAACTAAGTGAACCAGATGTTAGATATGTTCACTTTCTAACATCTCTCAGCAGCCTAATTTCCTTATATTCACTTATCATTGAGGTTGTCTTTTTTAACTCATGTACAAAGTTATGCAGACATAACTATAACATCACACAGAAGTTTTATACTTTTGCAGTTATAATAATAATATTTTCCTTGAGGATTTTTCTAAACATCTAAATAATTCACATGATACATATTAATTCCTAATCAAAATTCTTCTTAAATTTTTTCTTTACTTACTTTGTTCATTAGAAAGGAAGCTGACAAACATATATAATATATATTTCATATATGCAGGAAACAACTACAGGTATTTATCAGGCTAATGTTTTTCATGATAATGCAAAACAATATAGTTATTTTGTTACAGAACTGGGTACTTTCTTTACATTATTCTTACTTCAAATAATTGTGAAATCTAAGTGTATTCAGAATATTTCAATTCTTGTTAAAGAGGGAACACTTCTCTTTGAACATCCGTATTGTTTTTTTATTTTGAAATGTTTAAACCAAATTCATAATACAAATATTCTGTTAATAGTGACATGAGCATGCATCATGAAGACAGCTTGGATTTTGGTGAGGCAGAACCCCAGATTTCTCCCCCCCCTTTATTTCAAGCTTTCATTGATATAAATTTGTTCTGGATAAGCTCTCATTAATAATGTTTGCTATTTGCTGCCAAATATGTTCTATTCACATGCCTTTTGCTTAAAACTTTGCTGACATAATGAAATGTGTTCCTTTTAATTAAAGAATAAATAATGTTTCTCCTTTAACTGATTTGATGAATGCTTCAAATCATGATATAAAAGCTTGCTATAATATTTCCATAGTTAGTTTATTTTTTCTAAATTGCAAGAGTTTATTTTGAAATGATTGCACAGCATTTACTGGCAAAATGGCAATTTCTTGAATATTCTATTATATCACAAACATTAACTCTAACATATAAGCATACATTAAGGGACAGGCATTTGACCTCATATTTAAGGGATTGGATAGGATGCTCATTTCCCACACAGGAGTACCTAGTTTAGATTTCTCAGTTTTCCTATTGCAGACCCCAGGAAGCAGCATGTTGGTTCAAGATCATAACATCCGCATGGCACTTGTGAACTGCATTTCTTGCACCTGGCTTCAGTCCTTTGTTGACATTTGGGAACTGACAGCAATTAGGCTATCTTTCTCTTTCTTGCTCTCTCTCTTTCCCTCCCCCCGCCCTCCGTGTCTCTGACGCTTTTCTCAAGGAAACAAATGATAATAAAATCATATTCCTTGTTTTCTCAAGGAAACAAATGATAATAAAATCATATTTGGGGCCGGCGCCACGGCTCAATACGCTAATCCTCCACCTAGCAGTGCCAGCACACCAGGTTCTAGTCCCGGTTGCGGCGCCGGATTCTGTCCCAGTTGCCCCTCTTCCAGGCCAGCTCTCTGCTGTGGCCAGGGAGTGCAGTGAAGGATGGCCCAAGTCCTTGGGCCCTGCACCCCATGGGAGACCAGGATAAGTACTTGGCTCCTGCCATTGGAACAGTGCGGAGCACTGGCCACATCGTGCTGGCTGCGGCGGCCGTTGGAGGGTGAACCAACGGCAAAGGAAGACCTTTCTCTCTGTCTCTCTCTCACTGTCCACTCTGCCTGTGTGGGGAGCAACTCGGACTAGACTAAGTTACTGGAATTAAGACTTATTCTATGCATCTGCTCTCCCACAATATGGCGCTGAGAAGGGAGAAACAGATTCTACACAGCTGCCTCTTGCCAACTTGAGTGATGACCTCCAGGAGCTGATCCTGCTCCTGATTGGAGGAGAGCAGCGTACTCGGCGTGTGGGTAGCAGAGTTGGGATTGGTGGAAGAGGACTATAAATGAGGAGAGAGACAACATGCACCAGGAACATCTGGGGAACATCTATCTGAAGGAACACCTGTGCAGCCCCTGAGAGAGCCGGCCGGTGGTATGCCGCTCCCCCGTGGAAGTGGGGAAAGTGGCTAGGGGGAACCGCCCTTCCACGGAGGTGGAAGGGTCAGTAGCCAACCCGGGAAGAACCAGCAGCAAACCCGGGGAGGGCCGAGCAGACGAAAGAACAACGCAGGGTCCTGTGTCGTTCCTCCATGAAGAGGGGGAGCAACATAATGGTGCCGTGACTCGGATCGGAAACCTAGGATGGATAGGAAACCTAGGAGGGAAGAAACAGGAAGAAGTGGGAAATACCGGAGAGAGAGACTAGAAGAGCCTAGGGAAAAGCCGGACAGAAAAGGTGCCGGAAGAAGCTATCGAAAGCCTAGGCATAGACTCGGATACAGACTGTGGGAAAGAAGTTAGGATTTAAAGTGAAAGCAAGAAGAAACTTAGACTCAGATACGGACTGCAGGTTGAAAGTGAAAGTGAAACCTATAAGAAACTTAGACTTGGATACGGACTGTGGGGAGAGGCCAGGAGAAATGAGGGAGGAATATTGTTGGAAGAAAACTTAGGGAAACATACCAGGTAGAGAAAAATGTTAGGGAGGATGAAGCCGCGAGTGCAGGCTGAGGCGGAGACGGAAGCCATCTTGGAATTCTTCAAGTCAGCCCGGGGAGCAAAAGGCGAAAATCTGGAACCAGAGGCAGAGACGTGGGCCGCCAGGTTGGAATTCGCCAGGTTAGTCCGGGGAACTTGGACTGAATACCGGTGGTGGCAGAAACGTGAGCTGTGCTGTGTGACTCGTGGAAGCCGCCGTGTGCAGAGAGAGCGCGTGGGGCACAAGTAGATAGGGAACCCGGGGCTAGCGCGAGGCCGTGGTGCGGGCGTGAAGGGGCGCGGAGACCGCGGAGTGCGCGCGCGAAGCCGGGAAGCCACGCAGATGAGAGAAGAGCGGGCTGAAGCGGCTCAGAGCTGGGAAGCCGCCGAGAAGCAGCCTCGGGGCGGGTGCCGGGAAGCCGCAGGGATAAGAGAAACAGAAGTTTAGAAGTAAAATGAGAGAAATAGGAATGCTGGTAGATAGAAGTAAAATAGGAGAGATAGGAATGCCCGGAGATAGAGAAATAGAGAAAAATAAGGCCTCCCCTCAACATGGCAATGAGAGAGCTTGGATTCGGTCTGCCTGATTAGGGAGGTGGTGAGCACCTGCGGGCGGCTAGCAGCTTATGCGCCGCAGGTCACCGAAGACAGGCACGTTATCAACACCAATAAGTCTCCCCACAATACGGCAATGAGAAGGCTTGGATTCGGTTTGCCTGATTGGTAGGGCTTGTAAGCACCTGCAGGCAGTTCTAGCAGAGCAGAGCATGCGCTGCAGGGCACCGAACACAGGCACGCATCAGTGCCTAAAAACCTCCTCACAACATGGCGAAGAGAGGACCCGGATTCGATTTGCCTGATTGATAGGACTTGTAAGCACCTGTGGGCAACTCTAGCAAGCAGAGCAGAGTGTGTGCCGTGGGGCACCGAAGACAGGCGCGTATCAACGCCAAAAAATAAAAAGAAAGGGGGATCTGTGGGGAGCAACATGCACGAGGGAACATCTGGGGAACATCTATCTGAAGGAACACCTGTGCAGCCCCCGAGAGAGCCGGCCGGCGGTGTGCCTCTCCCCCGCGGAAGTGGGGAATGTGGCAGGGGGAACCGCCCTTCCACGGAGGTGGAAGGGACGGTAGCCAACCCTGGAAGAACCAGCAGCAAACCCGGGGAGGGCCTAGCAGACGAAAGAACAACGCAGGGTCCTGTGTCGTTCCTCCACGAAGAGGGGGAGCGACATAATGGGGCCGTGACTCGGATATGAAGCCTAGGCAGGGCTTAGTGTCGTTCCTCCATGAAGAGGGGGAGTGACAGCCTGTCAAAAAAAAATCATATTTGAATGTATATTTTCTGATTTAATTCTTTCACTCCCTTCCTTGCTCCTGTATCCCAATGTCCTATTAGCTACCATAGGAAAACCCAATTAACTGGTGGGTTTTATGGCACAGTAGGTTAAGACACCACTTAGGAAGTCTTCATCCCATACTAGAGTGCCCTGTTTGAGTCTTAGTTACTCTGTGTGTCAAATCCAGCTTCCTGCTAATGTGCCTGGGAAACAGATTCTGGCCCAAGAAGTCGGTCTTCTGCAACCCATAGGGGAGAACTAGATGGAGGTCCTGGCTCCTGGTTTTGGTCTTATCCAGACTGGGCTTTTTCGGGAATTTGGGGCATAAACTAGAGGATTGAAGATCTCTCTCTCTCTCTCGCTCTCTCTCTTTCTGCTACTCTGCCTTTCAAGTAAAAAATAAAACGTTTAGGAAAAAAGATGTCAGAAAGGGCTTGGCATGAGTTTTCTGCAAGGAATAATAAGCAGGCAGAGGTTTAACTCCAGTTCTTGCTTCTCTCCTGGGGATTCTGAAGTTACCTGATGTTCATGGCAGCTGTAAGTGATACCAAGGTAAAGAGAAGCAGCTTTAGGAGCGTTAAGTTGGGAAGGAATGTATGTGGTTCCTGGCAATAAAGTGGGTGTCATCGAAGGCAGCTTGACCCAAACTAACTTGAAGCATTTTTTCTGAATAGGGAAAGGGATTTGAATTACATGAGAAATAAAAGTTTTAAGTTGTAATAAAGAAAACTTGCAAATACCTGAAGGTCAGTTATTTTTGCTACAGAGAAACGTTTTAATTGGAAATGAATGGAAGACTCCCAGGGCTTCTGTGGTTGCTCAGGGGTTGGGAAAATGATATGATAGACAAATGTTTGCAGGACATGATGGGAGAAAAATAAAGGCATTGAGTTCCTATGGACTAAAGGAATATGGTCAGCCATTCTTATACACATGTTACAGATTTGGCCTCAATAATAATTTGAACCTTAAATTGTTTTTGAAAAGGTAAATCAAAGAAAAGTAAAAGAAAATATTGAAGGAAAAAAAAGCTACCTTTACTACTTTTTTTTAAGATTTTATTTTATTTATTTGATAGGCAGAGTTATAAGGGTTGGGGGGAGGAGAAGAGGGAGAGAGAGAGAGAGAGAGAGAGAGAGAGAGATCTTTCATCCACTGGTTCACTCCCCAAATGTCCACTACAGCTGGGGCTGGGCCAGACCAAAGCCAGGAGCCCAGAGTTTCATCCATGTCTCTCATAAGGGTGCAAGGGCCCAAGAACATCAGGTCATCTTCCACTGATTTCCCAGGAGTGATTTCTCAGGAGCTGGATGGGAATTGGAGTAGTCAGGACATGAACTGGTGCCTGTTTAGGACTCCAGTGACCCAGGCGTAAGCTTAACCTGCTGCAACACAGCGCCAGCTCCAGATCTACTCTGTATACATATAAATGAACCGGCCTTTGGAAAGCAAAATGTTATTCTTACAGAATATTTTTAACACACACCACAAATGAACTATTTTAAATGAAAGTGTATAAAGAAACAGTTGGAATTAGCTGTCAGTGTCATGAATAAGAATCAAATTATATTTGACAATCAAGCTTCAACTGCAAAGTGATTTTGGGTGATTATTATAATTAAAAGAAAGTGAACAATATGTTAACTTTACTAATACACTGTTCAAATGAATCACTTCTATATTGATGTGACTTACACCATAGATATGCTGTAATTAGAACATTTAATTCTTGATAGAATTGATGAAAGATTTTTTAACAGTGAAATGGCTATCATTTTTTAGGGAAATTCTCGAAAACACAAAAATCATACAGCTCTAATGACGACAATCTAAATAACTCTCTCTTTTTTTTTTAATTTGACAGGTAGAGATATGGACAGTAAGAGAGAGAGAGACAGAGAGAAAGGTCTTCCTTCTGTTGGCTCACGCCCCAAATGGCCACCATGGCCAGCGCTGTGCTGATCTGAATCCAAGACCCAGGTGCTTCTTCCTAGTCGCCCATGTGGGTGCAGGAGCCCAAGCATTTGGGCCATCCTCCACTGCACTCCTGGGCCAAAGTGGAGAGCTGGACTGGAAGAGGAGCAACCAGGACTAGAACCCATAGCCCATATGGAATGCCAGCGCCGCAGGTGGAGGATTAACCAAGCAAGCTATGGCCAAATTCCCCCCGCTCCTTTCTTTTTTTTGACAACCTAAATAACGTTAAAAACAAATCTTTTTTGGAGTCAGCGCTGTGGTGTAGTGGGTAGACTACCACCTGCAGTGCCAGCATCACATATTGGGGCTAGTTGGGTCCTGGCTGCTCCACTTCCCATGCAGCTCTCTGCTATTGCCTGGGAAAGCAATGGAGGATGGCCAAAGTCCTTCAGTCCTGCACCCATGTGGGAGACCCAGAAAAGGCTTCTGTCTCCTGGCTTTGGATAAGCCCAGCTCCAGCGATTGCAGCCATATGGGGAGTGAACCAGTGGATGGAGGACCTCTCTCTTTCTCTGTCTCTTTCTGCCTCGCCTATCTGTAACTCTGCCTTTCAGATAATAAATAAATCTTTAAAAAAAAATCTTTCCTGATTGATTAGAAAAAATTAATGAAATTGGTACTAAACATAACTCTTTATGTTTCCTTAAAATAACAATAATAAAAATAAGTTATTTTACAGTGACAGAATTATTTACTACCTTAATCAGAAAATGCATTATATTTTAAAAATACACTGACGTCACTGGGAAAATGTAAATTAGTAAGTGCCAGAGGAGACAGAGTATACATGTGAATTCTACTGAACAACAGTAATGGAGTTGCTTAAATGTTATTTTTTCCTTTAGAATATATTAAGAATATGTGGGACTGGTGCCATGGCATAACAGGTAAAGCTGCCGCCTGTAGTACCAGCATCCCATATTGGCACTGGTTCAAGTCCTGGCTGCTCCACTTCCAATCCAGCTCTCTGCTATGGCCTAAGAAAGCAGTAGAAGATGGCCCAAGTCCTTGGGCTCCTGCCTAAGAGACTCCTGGCTTCAGATCAGCCTAGCTCCAGCCTTTGCAGCCATCTGGGGAGTGAACCAGCAGATGGAAGATCTCTCTTGTGTGTGTCTCTGCCTCTCTTTAACTCTGCCTTTCAAATAATTAAATAAAATCTAAAAAAGTGTCAAAGTAAGTTTAATAATATATTAATTATCAGAAAATGAGATTTGTCTTTATGTTTCCTTATTTATATGAAGGAAATTCAAAACATTCGTGGAAAAATGGAATTGAAAGGAAATTTTATTTCAGTGGAAACATATTTTGAAGTCCATGCACAATGTTTTCAAAATATGTATTATGTAAAAACTTTTTGAAGGCCTCTCATATTTTATTTTTTAAAGTTTTATTTATTTTTATTTTTATTTTCATTTTATTTGAACATCAGAGAGACAGAAAGTCAGAGAGAGAAAAAGTCAGAGACAAATAGAGATTGTCTTTTCTGCTGGTTCATTCTCCAAATGTGCAAAACTGCTGGGGCTGGCCAGGTTAATGTCAGGAGCCTGCCTTGTGGGTGGTAGGGATGAACCACTTCAGCCATCAGCTGCTCCTTCCCAGAGTACACAATAGCAAGAAGCTAAAATTGGGGACGTTGCTGGAACTTGAACCTATGCACTCAGAGGTGATGCAGATATCACTACAGTTATCTCAACTGCTGCACCAAATGATTTCTTCCCCTCATATTTTATCCAATACATACTGCTTTGTTAGTAGTTTTAGTAGTTTCTACTTCTGTAGATAGAAATGAGAGACAGATTCCATAACTCATACTTAGAAATAATAAGTGTGAGGATTAAGGAAAGTATGTGAAGAACTCCCAAAAGGTAGGCATGACATGAAGTGTATGAACGCACTTTATGAAGAGATTGAGCAAGAACATGGACTGTGATACGGTAATGTCTTCTCCTTTGATCATTCACTGGAAGCAGGTATCCTCTTCTCAAACTGCCATGCTTTCCCTGTGAGAACTCCATTCTGGTCTTCATTATTACTGTCTTGTCCTATCATTTACACCATCTTTTCTACATATTTAAATTTCCTCATTATTAATCTGTACTTTGAGACAACCATTAAATATATATGAGTATTATATATTAATAAATCCATAAAATATTTTCTTTACTCTGTACCCTCTCTAACTTTTGCCATCTATCTTGTATTTTCTTATCAGAGTATTTTAACCAAATCTCATTATTTAATTCTTTTTATAACTGACTAATATTCTACTGCACACATATACTGCAGTTGCTTAATCTGCTCATCCATTGACAGGCACCTAGGTTGCTCCCATATCTTCTTGATTATTTTTAACAGTGCTGCAATGAAGTGTGCGTATCACTTTCATTGTTCATTTAATTTCATTTAGATAAAAATCCAGAATTGGGATAGCTGAGTCACATGGCAGATCTACTTTTAGTGTTCCATGAAGGATGCACTAACATACATTCCCACCAAAAGCATATAAAGTTCCCTTTCTTCACATCTTTTCCAGGGTTTGAAGCCATTTGGGCTCAAATATTAAACCTCATCCTGCTCACAGTAGTTTAACAATATCTACACTAATCTTTGTTTTATGTGCCCCATACCAACTGTACAATTGATTATTCTATTTTGAGTATTTTTCATTCACACATCAGCAATCTAGAAAAATAGATCTTTTCTCTTTGCCTGTAAATTCAGCCCCTCCTCCACCAGCATCCTTCTGCAGTGTTTAAATGTATTCAGATCTCCCATCTAACCCAGAAGGCAAACCCATACTTTTCTCTCTCCTCTTCTCTGTCAGAGACATAATTCCTTTAATTTCATTTCCTGTCTCCTCCTCAGTCTATTGTAGTGTGACTTCTCATCATTCAGCTAGCAATGTTTTCCTAAGATTGTCAGATAACTGCATTCTGTTAAATAAAATGGTAAAAAAATCATGTTTTTCTTGAATTTTCTACACTATTGGGCAGTAGGATTTGAAACCCTTAGAGAAAGCACTCTTTGTCTACTGCTTCAAGTAGAGGTGTGCATTTCCACATGGGTGACAGGAGCCCAAGGACATGGACCATCTTCCACTGCTTTCCCAGGTGCATTAGCAGAGATCTGGATTGGAAGTGAGGTAGATAAGATTGGAACAAGCATTTTGATATGTGCTGCCAGTATTACAGCCTATAGTTTAATATGTATCATAATGTTGGCCCTTTTGTTAGGTTTTAGTTTGTTGCTTGGTTTCTAATTTTTTGGCCATTTCTTTTTACTTTTGTTAATTTTGTCCCCAGCAATTGCACTGTCTTATGATCTTTATTTTTTCCTTTAATATTTCTATTGACTATAAATCTTTGTATTCAAAATAGATGATAACTAAGTACTATGCCGTCAAGTGTAGGTTTAATAGTTTTCGTTGCCTTCAAAATTCTATTCCTGACAGTAGGAGAATGGGCAGCAAACTTTCACACAGCTGACTGCATGAATATAGTCACAAGGTGTGAAATAGGTTCAGTTGAGTCAATTCATATTTACATATGGTATGGCTCCAGGTATAGCATACCACATTGTCTGAACACTGATTAACTGTTCATTTTTTGGTAGATGCAGATATTTTTGCTGATTCATTTTCATGCCACATTAGGATGCTAAGAGGAATATAAGGAGAACAAACCTGGAAGTCCATTAAACATGTTGAGAGTGTGAAGCTTTAATTCTATGGATAAGTATGGACTATCAGAAGTGTTGATTAAAAAGTGAGCTCAGAATTAGTGTTTACTACAAAAATAAAAAGATACGCATTATTGTTTCATGGAGTTCACATAAAAATCACCTGAGAAATTTAATGTTCTCTTACACTGAATATATTTAATCACCACAAAGCCCTGAAGATCTCAAAACATGAACTGATTAAGATTAGCACATTCGGATGATCTGCTTCATTGAACTCTTTCATGTAAGGCTAGTATTTTCTCAGGTAGAACAAGGAATTCAATAATGTTTGCTCTATTATCAATACTATTTACTGTCATACAACATCTTTATTTTGTCAATTAAATGGGCATTCTTAGAATTATACTTCTTCATTGAAGTTATTTTCTATTTCTGTAACCATATTTATGTTCTTTTAGTAATATGCTAAATATTCTATCAGATTTATCAATAGTTTTCTTATTTTCTTTTTGGATCTAGGTTGTTTTTTTTTTTTCTGTATGTTTTCTCCCCAACTGTCTTTCCTTTGGACCCCTCCTTTTTTTTTTCTTCCTTAGCTAAGGATATTTATATGTAGTTGTATTTCTGGGCAAAGAGCCCAAATTGAAATAATTTTTGTTTGTTCTTCTCATGGTGTCCCAGATTGTTAAACTGAACAAACTAGAAAACTCAGTCTCAGACTGTTTTGAAAGGAGGGATTTGAATTAATAATATGATTACAGCATTACTTCGTTATTTATTTTCTGTGGACTCCAACATATTAAGGTGTATTATTTGCAGTATTTACAGTGCAGGATATAGTCTGGTTAGTTTGCAGGCACTGCAGATAATAAGTATTTATTTATTTATTTCAGAGGATCAGCCATAGTAATTTCTTCTATTAGAAAAAGGAAATAGAAATAATGAATATTTCTAAATTTATTGTATACAATATCCTTTATGATCCAGGTGTGTGGCATTCCATTCATGTCTGCTAACCACTCAATGTGCATAACAGAAAGCACTTAACTGGATTGTCATGAAATGCCAAGCAATCCACTACACTGGAATCTGGGCACCTGGGATATAGAACTTTACCCCTGTGCTCAGAACGGAAAACTGGAATTTATGAATGGTGGCCTATAAAATATAAGGAATACTTCAAAATATATTTTCAAAGTCAAATTTCTCCTGTTCCCTTGACATTCAAACAGAATGGTTTATCTCTACCTTGGTAATCAGAGTAGCTAAATTTCCTAAAAGAGGCAATTTATTTTTCCTGCCTAAGCCATTTTTTTTACGTACAATCAAAATAAATTCTAGTTTTCCATTGCTAACTAATGACCACAATGTGTTTACTTACCATTAGATCTCCCTTACTATGTTCATATATGCTACTTTTGCCTTTATTTCTTATATATGTAGATGTTTATTTTTTATGATATTGATATGATTTGTGATGAGATTCCATTTTAATGATTTTCTACCTAGTCCTTCTAGTTTGTTCAATTTAACAAAATGACTTTGATCATCCCACATCTTCTGGGATAGATCATCTTAATTTTTTTATTATACGCTTGTTAAGTTAGGATTTAATACAGCAGAGCCTGCAAAACTTCATCCCAATTCTTTCAACAAATACAGAGAAGAAAAATTAGTTTTAACATCTCAGATCTTGGGTGGGGGACTATCTTGATACAGATGTTATAAAAATTACATACTGAAAGAGAAAAAGAAATGGAAAGATACAGGCAGGGAAACCCTGAAACTTGTGTAAAGTGATCATTCAGAGCTTGTTACAGAGGTCCCTGACAGAGTCCAGCCAGTGGCTTGGAACCTACTCAGGATGCTTCTTGGTATTGGTCAATGTGGTAGTGAGAGTCATTCATCCATGGCTACAGCTGTCATTTGTTGGACTCTTTTGTATGTGCATAAAAATAGTTTGACTATAAAATTTGAAACAAAATTGTATAGTATGTGCTCAATTTTATATTTGGTAATCTGTTGAGGCTGCTGAAAAAGGGGAACTCTTATCCACTGTTGGTAGGAATGTAAATTCTTGCAGCCACTCTACAAAACAGTATGGAGATTTCATAAAAAAATGGAAATACATGCCATTTGATCCAGCAATTCCACTGCTAAGTATATACAACAAAGACATGAACATGCTATATAAAAGAGATACCTGCACCACCATGTTCATAGCTGCAGTGTTCACAATAGCCCAAATATGGAGAAAAAAAACAAGGTGTTTATCATCAGATGAATGATAAAGAAAATGTGATACACACAATGGAATATAATTCAGCTATAAAAAGAATAAAATTCTATCATTTGAATCTAAATGAATGTTACTGGAGGGGATCAGGTTGAATGAAATAAGCTGGACACAGAAAAACAAATATCATATGTACCCCATTATATATGGTAGCTAAAATTTTTTTAAAAATCAAAACAAAAGAAACATTTGTCTGTATCTGTATTGCTTCAAATACACTTTTTGTCAAACTTTGTTTCATATTTTTGTCAACCAGTGGTTAAGAATACTATACTACTATAATTTTGATGACCAGTGATTATTTTAAAATTTAACATACATGGGTGAAATGGTCATCTTTCCAGTTGATTATTGTTTTCTCCTTGCATATATTACCATTGAACTAAGGTCCTTTTACTTTTCACTTGTAGCTCTCTTTGTTTAATGGAGCATTAAGACCTTGACTGTAATGTTAATTAAAAATATGTTATCTCAAAAACTAAAGAGAAAGAAAAAGGAGCGAGAATGAGAGAGAAAGAGAGAGGAAGGAAGGGAAGAAGGGAGAGCGAGAAAGGGAGTATCATTATATTCTTAGAATTGTATCTGTGAACCACATTGAATATGTTTTCTTCATTAATATTACATTAACATGAGAAAACATATCAGAAAAAAAAATCAACATTGAACTTTAGGGGGTTTAGTTCCCCCTAGTGGTAATTAAGTGAGAAAAATTCTGTAAAATTTAAATAGGACTCAAGCACATTCAAGTCACTCGAGAGATCACTTGTTAATTTCATCATTTCACACATTTGGAAATAATGTCTAGAGACATGAAGCAACCTTCAAAGATTAGGAAACTGTGTAGTAGCAGAAATATGGAATCTGATTTCCAGACTAAACTTGTAAACAGAAATATTATTTGAGTGTACTGGTTTGTTTCAGATTAAAGAAATAAAATATTTTTCAGGATCATAATATGAACATTTATATTTTAAAACTTAAAACTACAATAATAGCAGTAAATTCTAAAGCATAACATTAGCAACTTTTAAAGCCACATCAATAAATTTCTATTGTTAAAAAGAATGTAAAAATAACAGTATACTAGCATAGTAAAACACAGATTCAAATCTCCTAAAAATTTGTTTTACCGAACACGAACCTGAGAATTTCACTGTCCTTAAGACTAAATGGCAAAATTAACATGAAAATTCTTGATTGTTTATGTGAAAATATTTGTCTTCATCCCTTAGGGCTTTTTGTTTGTTTTTTGACTTTTAATAAAGGAAGGCTGTCTAGGTGACCTTTGCTTGTACTCTGAAGCTAAGAGAAGGCAATTTGAGTATTGAGTTTAATAATTTTTCTCACTGTCACATATGATATATATGTTTCATTATTTTATGAACTTAAATCTGCAGGCTAAGGAGTAGAAATTAAACCTACTTACTGGAGAGAAACATAAGTGTAATATACACATAGCTATGGTAATTTGAAAAACAAAGGGAAGAGAAAAATCAGTATCTAAATTACAGATATTGGATTTTGTCAAAATGCCACTTGAGTTATTTTTAGTTACATTTAGTCTGCACACCCAAAGTATTCTTTGAAGTTGTCTTTGCTGAGCAAATCCAGGCAGCTCTGCCTGGTTGTGGTTTTTACCATGGAATCATTGTTTTTTCCTTTGTAACATTCACCATCCCCAGTGGAATTAAATTTGCTTCCTATCTATCTATGTAAAGTTTATTGAGACAAACACATGATGCCTGACAAACCTTACAGGATGTGACAATAAGTACTTTTTAAGAAAAAAAAGATATCAAAATGAACTATATTTTGAAATGTTTTATATTATTTTTGTCATAGTCAAAAATAGTTTTCAGCTACAAATGTAATACTAATTAAATCATTCACTCAGATAAACAAGAGATTTGATTGAGGAATATGAGAGTATAATAATTCTGACTTTAAGAAAGGGTCTTCTATTTTAGGTTAGGAAGGCCCTATTTTACAGGTATGCAATTTTCAAATGAACTACCAATTTCTTTGATAGAAATGAATAACATATCTTATAGACTCTAATCACAAATAAATTGAGATCAGATTAACCAACTTCAAAAATCCTTAAGTTCACCAATGTCTCTACATCCTTCTAAGAAATGTAACTTGTCTCACATCATGGTTACTTGTCCCTTGTTACTTGTTCTTGTTCTTTGAGTCAATATTACCTAATATTTCAGCTTTGTATAGTTTCCTTAATCTATGCGTGTATATACAAATCAATCACATTTTAATATTATTTATAACATGTTTTCATAAATAATAAAATGCATTTATGTATATTAGAAATATGTTTATAATTTTACAGTCCATTCTCATTTACAGGTTTTTGAATCCCATCACTTTATGGCTTACATTGCTTTCCATCTGTATTAGTCTTTCAAAATATATTTTAGTGAGAATACCATGGCAAATTTCTTTGTTGTGAACTTTATGAATCATTTGATCTTTAATGATGGTTTATCCAGATGGATTTTCTATATTAACAGATATAACCTATTAGCACTATAAATAATATTCTAATATTTTGTTTTCCCTTTTTTTATGAAAGCTGTATCAATTATTATATATTATATTTTTATTGTTTTTAATACTTACCATTTTTGGCATACTTTTTAAAATAGAGTTAGGATTGAATTCTTTTTCTTTATTGTATTCACACTTGAAATTCTTCTATAATCTCAGTATCTTTTGTGTTGTGAGTGTTTTATCTTATTTTTTGTTCCTATCCTGAAAATGTTTAGTGGTAGATAGTTGCAAAAATAAATATAATTCTCACTCCCACAGAATCCTTATCACATTATAATTATTCAGAAGTCCTTATCAAAATGAGAAGTCTGTTTATTTACTTCTTGATTCAGAACTTGGCTACAGTTTCTTTTAGTGCACAGGATAAGGTAGAAGGGATGTCATTTCAGATACAACTTAGGTCTCAAGAGTCTTTGAATACTTCATTTCCTTCTCTCTTTCTCTGCTTCTCCTTCTCCCTCTCTTCGACCCCCTTCTCCTGCATCCACTAGCAGAGAAAGCTTGCATCCTGTAAGGGTATAAGATGACATGCGAAACCAAAAGGAATCTTCTCAGTTGACACAATCTTGCACCAGCCATCACATAGCTAACCTGTCAGCTGACCACAGATATGAGTGAGCCAAGCTTAACTAAGATAATAAATCCTGGGAAGTAGAATAAGTCCAGCAAGCTATAAACACGAAGGCCATAACTTTGCTCATTTGTTCTTTGAATATTTTTTCTATCTTGTTAGCTCTACTATCTCCTCTGTTATTTATATTTGCAATTGTCCATGTATGTTAATAGGTTTAACAAATTACCCATTGCTTTATAAGTAAGTGATACATTCTGGGTAATCCCTTCAACCTATGTTTCTGAAGATGAGTTCCCATTAATGTAATTAATGCCCTCACAAGAAGAGACATGGTGGCTTCTTTCCTCCCCCTGTTCTCCACTGTGTAAAGACACCATAAGAGGATAGCCATCTATAAACCAGGCAGTAGGCCCTGACCAAACACTGTATCTGCTGGCACTTTGAGCTGGAACTTTCCAGGCTCTAGGACTGTGAGAAATAATTATCTAAGCCACCCAATCCCTGTCAATATGTTACAGTGGCCTGAACTGAATAGGACAATCCCAGATGCTACTTCGAAGAAAAAGAGGATTACAACACAAGACAATGTTACAGCTGGTATTTGGCATAGTAGTTGAGACACATCAAAGTATCTGGGTTTGAGTCCTGGATCCAGCTCCTGACTCTTATATCTGCCACTGCAGATGCTGACAGTCTGCAGTGATGTCTGAAGTAGTTGTGACCCTGCCACTCATGTGGAAGACCAGGATGGAGTTCCTGGCTTTCAGTTTTAACCTCAGCCCACAGTGCCCATTGCAGATATGCGGGCAGTGGTGCAGTAGATGGGAGATCCGGTGTCTATCTCTGTTTGTCTCCCAAATAAATAAATTAGAAGTTAAAAAATAATCAAGGAGCATCTGTCCAGAAAGCCTAAGCAGCTTTCTGCCCATGAGATTGCATTTATCAAAAAATAGAGGAGGGGGATGGGCATTGCGGTACATCACATATAGCCACAGTTAATGATGCTGGCAACCCAGATAGGTGTGCCTGTTTGGGACTCAGCTGCTGTGCTTCCAATGCAGCTTCCTGCTCATGCATCTGAGAAGAGAGCAGAACGTGTACCAATTGCTCCAGCCTCTTTCAGCCTTGCGGCAGCCTAGACCAGAATAGCTGTTGCAGGTATCTGGGGAGTGAACCAGTAGATGGAAGGTATTTCTCTGTTTCTTCGTCTTTCTCTGTCACTCTGCCTTTCAAATCCATAAGCTGTACTTTGGAAATTTATGTTCATTCAATAAAAAAATAATATTTTAAGAAAAATAGAGGTAGGATTACATATTCAGAAATCTTATTTTTTATTTTTTATTATAAAAATGAATAAAATAGAGTACAGATACTGCAAATTGGATGAAAATATTGAAAAACAGATGAAGAATTTCAACATAATTCAGGTACCAAAAAATAAAGAAAACTACACTTGGAGAGAGTTTCTAGTCTGCTTTGTACTGCAGGGAGGAATGACAGAGGATATCCCACAGAACTACAATATTAAATTGCAGAAAGTAGAGGATAAAGATGAAATTTAAAGGGGGAACTAGATTGAGTTTTGGACTTCTGACTTCTGTCTGACCCAGCCTACATTGCTGCTGGAATTCGTGGACTGAACCAGCAGATAGAGGATCTCTCTCTCCCTCTCTCTTTCTGTCTCTTCCCCTCTCCCTCTCCCTCTCTCACTCTGTTTTTAAAATATATTCAAACAAATAAACAATAAAAATGAGGAATACCTAAACTTCTAACTTCAAATAAAAACTGGTAGAATTTTTAAAAAAGCAACCAGATAAACCAGACATGTTAGCTAAAGGTAAAGACAACAAGATATCTTTTGATAGAAAGTTTTCCAATTATAATACAGAAGAGCAGTACCTGCAAAATAAGGAGGAAACTTATGTGTAAATTCTGTGTTAATATCTTGTTTTCTGAGGTTTAAAGACAAATCAAGATGTTCTTCACATTTGCAGATATACCGATCAGTGGAGGCCGGGAAATCACCAATACTAAGGATGACAGGTGTGACTGGTAGCACGCATTACTTAAAAGAATGACAGAAGTAACATAATTGAAGTTGTTAAAAGCATAATAAAGATAAATTACTAAAAATGTTATTCCAATTAATTCAAAGACTTATTTATTCATTTGAGAAGTAGAGCCACAGACAGAGACGGAGAGACAGAGAGGTCTTCCAGCCTCTTGTTCGCTCCCCGAATGGCCACAACAGCTGAAGCTGGGCTGATCAGAAACCGGGAGCCAAAAGCTTCCTTCAGGACTCCCATGTGGGTGGAGGGGACCAAGGACACAGACCAACTTCTGCTGCCTTCCCAGAGATCAGCAGGGAATTGTATTGGAAATGAGCTGAGGCATTCAAGTGAGTTGAGTGTTTTTGCATCTTACAATTTGTTGAACTCTAAATTTAGTGCAGGGTGAATCTTATGAGTATAAACTGAAAGTATGTCCTTGTAAAAATTAAGAGGAGGAATAAGAGAAGGAGGAAGAATGGGAGCATTGGTGGGAGGGAGAGTAGTATGGGAAGAAGTATCACTATGTTCATAAATCGGTAAATATGAAATACACGGTTTGTTTACCTTAAATAAAAAAGTTTAAAAAAAGGAATTGAGGTGATGAAAGCTACATTAGCAATTGTACATAAGACATAGGAAATCAAAATGGAAAGCTATAATATTATTCTGTGGAGTATTGGTTGACTGAGTTTTAAATTTTGAAGAAAGTTAAAGTATAATTTTCTGGAGTTGGTGTTGTGGCATGGTAGGTAGAGCTGGCACTTGTAGTGCCAGTATCCCATATGGGTGCCAGATCAAGTACTGGCTGCTTCACTTCTGATCCAGCTCTCTGCTATGGCCTGGGAAAGCAGTAGAAGATGGCCCAAGTCCTTGGGCCCCTGCACCCACGCGAGTGAGATCCCAGTGGAAAGAATGGGTCATCAAAGAAGGAGGTACCTTTCTCTGAAGGGAGGAGAGAACTTCCACTTTGACCATGGCCTTGTCTAAATATGATCAGAGTCAGTGAACTCAGGGGGCTTCCATAGCCTTGGCAGCTCATGACAAGAGCCTAGGGTGATTACTGAGGCCATAAACAAGAGTGTCAAATTGTTAAGTTAACAACAGGAGTCACTGTGCACTTACTCCTCATGTAGGGTCTCTGCCCTTAGTGTGCTGTACATTGAGATTTAATGCTATAACTAGTACTCAAACTATTTTTCACTTTATGTTTCTGTGTGGGAGCAAACTGTTGAAATAATTACTTAATGTATGCTAAACTGATCTTCTGTATATAAAGAGAATTGAAAATGAATCTTGATGTGAATGGAAGGGGAGAGGGAGTGGGAAAGGGGAGGGTTGCGGGTTGGAGGGACGTTATGGAGGGGAAGCCATTGTAATCCATAAGCTGTACTTCGGAAATTTATATTCATTAAATAAAAGTTTGAAAGCAAAAAAAAAATTAACAATTATGAACACTTCTAAAATATTTTTATTTATTTTATTTGAGAGTAGAATTACAGATAGAGAGAGGGAGATGGCAGAGAGAAAGGTCTTCCATCTGCTGGTTCACTCTCGAAATGGCTACAACAGCTAGAGCTGGGCTGATCCGAAGCCAGGAGCCAGGAGCTAGGAGCTTCCTCCAAGTCTCCCATGTAGGTGCAAGGGTCTAGGCACTTGGGCCTTCTTTGATTGCTTTCCCAGGCCATCAGCAGAGATCTGGATTGGAAGAGGAGCAGCCGGGACAAGAACCAGCACCCATATGGGATGCGGGCACCTCAGGTGGAGGCTGAACCTACTAGGTCACAGTGCCTGCCCCAAACATGTTGATAAATGTGCTTTTCTTATATATTTTTATAAATTACTTTCAGTACATCTCAGGTATCAAGAAGCTTTCTTCTCAGTAGTTTAGCAAGAGCCTCTAAAACATAGTTCTCTTCCACAATGACAAGTATTATGAGATTACTACCTTTAATAAAATCATTATTTTTGTCATCTATTACACTAAATTAGCAATATCTGCAAATTCGTTATACATTTTTGTTTCTTTAAACAGAATCCTAGCCAAGTTCAATAATTGAATTTATTACACTAAATTCTACAAAATCTCCTGTTTCTTTCTCAAAAAAATAACATTGGAAGATAAGTGAAGGAAGCAGAACTCTTAAATAAGATAAATAAACCATTACAATGAACCCAGTAATTATGTTTATTACTGTTACCTAGACCTGTGGAACATAATGGAAAGACCTCAGTTCAAAGATTGACACTTGAATATTTCTACCCCATTATCATTCCAAAATTGCTGAATGTGGCTGAAATTTAGAAAGGGTACATACACTAATTACACCAGGTCAGAGAGCTAATAAGAGTCAAAAAACAGATGCTCATGTAGCAGCAGTTTGAAAATTATTGACACTGCTTAGTTAAAAATTTACAAACACTTATTAAAATATTGAGCATTAAATTATATTTAGATATTTTGCTTAGCAGATAAATATTACAAATATTATAATTTCAACCTATAATTAAGAAATCAAATGCATACCACTTACCATAAATTTCCATTTACATCCTATCTAATAATAACATCTGGTGAGGATAATTTAATGTTGCACTGGAAATTTGATTTTGCAGAATCTAATCTAATGTAATATAAGAATTTTCATAATTAGTCAAAAATGAAGTGATACACAGGCACAGGCCACATGTTTTTCTCTTCAAAAACTTGTTTCTAACATGGCAATAAGTTGTCTCAGGAGATTACTCAGTTTGTCATTTTGCATTCAGTGTCCCTGGTTTGAACTGGACTTGTCATTATAACATTGATATAGAACAACCAGAACATGTACTATAACTTAAAAATAAGAAATTGACAGAATATTATAATTTGGACTGTATGAAAATGAAAGTAATGAAGTTTGCTTATGACAAACAAATGCAGGAATTGCATGTTTTCTTGATATGATGCTCAAAACTTCTAAAATAAGAAAAATTTTTTTTTTAACTTTTATTTAATGAATATACGTTTCCAAAGTACGAATAATGGATTACTATGGCTTCCCCCCCATACCGTCCCTCCCACCCACAACCCTCCCCTTTCCCACTCCCTCTCCCCTTCCATTCACATCAAGATTCATTTTCGATTATCTTAATATACAGAAGATCAGCTTAGTATACATTAAGTAAGGATTTCAACAGTTTGCTCCCACACAGAAACATAAAGTGAAAAATAATAGAAAAATTAACTTTCTTTGAATTGTGCATGATTTTACATAACATATTTTAATTAAAATATATTGTATTACTTGCAATGTTTTCTCTGCATTCAGGTTTTTAAAACTGTATTTCAGTAGGATAAAGAATCTAGTGAAGCAATCTCCTGAATCAAGATCAAAGATAAACAGATGGAAAGAGAAAGAGAAGCATATCTTAAGTTTTTCCTTTCACTTATTCAACCTCTAAGCAACATCTTTTATCTCTGAGTCTAGCTATGTAAAGTAATGATTGACATGCAACCTCAAAACTTAAGGATCTTATGTTTTGACTTGGTATCTCCTCAGGTGACTTACTGGTGCCCAGGAGTTGCATTAAATCAAAATAAATTGCCATTTGTTAGTAAATACGTCATCAGTTCTGCACAATGGCTTTTCTTGTCCTTGCAGAGATGGCTCAATAAATAAAATCCATGCATACACTAGAACTGGTCCCAAACTTTATTTTACCTTAGTGCAAAACAATCTGGAAATATCACTTTGTTGCAATAATGCTGAAATAGATGGTATTATACGACAGTATATTCCAGTTTGAAACAAGTGAAGCTGTGTCAAAAGAGGTTCTAAAACATTTTTATGTCCCCATAAATATGCCTGGATTTGAATCCATGAACAAATGGTTCCCCAAACAATTTATTTTTCTGAGGTACAATAGAAACACAGCAGTGGATGGAAGATGGAAAGAGTAGATGCCAAACAGGCACGTTGTGATACAAAAAGTCCTAAAATTATGACCAGAAAACTTGAGTGAGAAATTCCACTTGATGTTTAACAAGCTATTTTCTGAAGTAATTGAAACTACATACCTTATCAGATTATTGAGAACACACAGAAAGATGATTCACCTACATTACAGTGCCTGGCACAGTGTCTGAAAACATAATAATACAAAAATTCTTATAAGGTTGAATGGTAAGATTTAAGATGTGTCATAGTCCTTCATTTAAAAACAGCAAACAATATACTTACATAGCGACACATTCAAGTGGTCTCCAGAAAGCTCATGAACAATCGATATTATTAAAAAAGTAAGCATGGATTTCAATTTTTCTACACCAAAATAAGTGTATCTTTTAATCCTATTTTCCATGAACTTTTTTAAAACTCATCTAGTACATAATACACATAGAAATATTCAGACTTGCCACATGTAAATCTCCAGTATTTGGTGTCACTTCTTGGCTACGACTTTCTCAATAGTTTTGAATCATAACTGTAATACAGCACACAGTTTTAGAAGGGAGAAATAAATAGCTGCTATATCAACAGCTAAAGTTATCACTATTTTTGACTTTCAAACCTTAAGGAAAAAAAAGGGGGGGGCACAATGATGAAGACACATTGTGTCACCAGTCTTTTATTTTTTTAATGGGAGTGCTGTGATGGTTGATAGTGATTAGGAGAATGACTATTCAGATATGGGGAAGGTGGGGCAGCGAGAGATGGAATGAGGAAAATAAAATCCGAAGATCATAAAGTGGTGCTATATAAAAAGCTGGTAAGTCCAAACAAGTGCTCACTACTCAGCTTAGTGTTAAGTTGATTCTATAAAATACCAAATTATACCACTAGTCATTAAGTCAGAAGATACGCACAAATGTCACATTATTCTTTTATAAACTGCCTTATCAAAATTCTCTTTTGGTTTGTACAAAATTTATTGAGGTGACAATTTCTTATGTGTGTAGTACATGAAGTATTGTGTTATGTAGGTAGGAAACAGCTTACTAGCGACAGCTGTGTTTTCTGAATGTTACATATTTCAGTATGATTTTTGTCTATCCCTTTGTTGTGTTTATTTAGTTGAAACCCTTTTTAGTTATAAATCCATTGAGAATTTGAAAATGAATGAAAACTCTAGGCACAAACAAAAACATGAAGAGACAAAAATTTGTACACGTTTTTAAGGGATTTCAAATAGAAGTTCCAGCAATTTCTCTTAAAAGCAGGAAGTAAAAAAGCAAAGGAGATAATCATGATTAGAAATAAACTAATACCTCTAATTACCAGACCACCATAATCATGGTGCATCTGAGCAAATAAAACTAAATCCTCCCTCCACACCCACAGTGGGTAAGAAGAAAGGATGGTTCCAATAGGACACAGAACTAATCGAAGTTTAGTTGCCTCATCAGTAATACCAAGACAACATTTGTTTGATTTGATTATTCTAAATAACAAATAAAATTTTGCATCTCAGTCACATCACAACTTGTATAGAGTAGGCATCCTACAAATTTATAGGGATAAAAAGAGAATACTTGATCTTTGAGAAATCTTAAGAAAGCATCGCATGGAGGCTAATCAGCTAGTCTAACACCTGGCAGCTCAGTTCTTTCCCGAGTTCAAAACCCACCAGACATTCCTCCCTCTGGTTTTGTACCCATGTGCTCATGGGAGGCATATCTACTATACTCCCTACTGTAGTCAGTGCCTTCCCTACTATACAGCCTAATAATCTGTCAGTCCAATAATCTAGTTCATGCTAATAAATCAAGAAGCAGAATGCTGTACCCTCTCCACCCCTCATTGAACTTCTGCTTTGATGACTATATGTATTCCTAAAGTTTTATATTCTATTAAACTGACCCTTCAGGACTTTCTTCCCTTAGTTCAATTCCATCAATATTTATTAGTTCTTCTCCTGCCAATAATGCTACCAAACACTGAGGTAGATGAGAGCTTCAATAGAGAGGCAGAAAGATGAATATTAATTCAAAGACACTGAGTCCACTCTCCTCAATATGAATGCTTATCTATAGTAACCAGTAAGAAATAATTGGTATTCTGTAGTAGATAAATGAAAGCCGTGTATTTTTGGGGAAAAGAATGATTCAAATAGTTAAAGACAATTAGGCTCTCTGACTTTTCAATAAGACATATAGAGTCTTAACTAATTTGTAATAGAAAAAGAATAAAGAATTTCAGTTAGCATTGAGGGTATTCATATATTTATAAAAAAGAAATTTATAAGAAATTTTGCAATTAGCTCAAAGAAGACATTATATTTCTAAATATCCATTCACATTTTCTAATAAATAATTTCTACTTTGCAAACTCCTCCCCAAATATAATTATTTAGTTATAAATGCTTACTAGCTTTGCATCAATTTATGTACATTGAAAATGTAGTGTGTTAAATAAAAAGTCTCTCATGAGTAAGGAATTCAAGATTTTGATGAGATTTGAAATACTGAGGTGATAGATTTACTGCAGACTGCATCAGTTATTTCTTCAATGAGACATGTTTCAAATACCTGACACCGTTGAATAAGCGAAAGGGATAAACGTCTGACATTAAGAAACATGAATAATGCTGTTCGTCAACCAATGTGCAAGAAACTTGAACGTTCATAATCATATCCTTCCTCATAGACTGTCAGTCTCATTCTATCCCCCAGAGGAGAAGGTCTTATAAATCTACCCTGGCTACATGATGAGAAAAAGCGTTCACCCCCGAGATCAGCAGAAGCTTTCCTGGTATGAAGTCCTGCACAATTACATGTGCAGAAGCAATAACATTCTTGTAACTACAAACTAGATTTTTTTTAAACCAAATGTAAAGTTTTACCATAGTCTGAAATTGTGCCATGGAATTTAGCTTCAACACAAAGAACAAATGACAATTACCAAAATCAATAAAACTTAACATGATAAATAACAATAATAAACTATGAATAAATATTTGATTTTTCATTCATTTTCAATTTGAACCTTAGCAAATGAAAATCAGTGATTCTTTTTACAAGTAGGTATACAACAACACACACACACACATGCACACATATTCACTATGTTATTCTTACATGATAAAATGCCCTCACAATGATTAGCATAGTTATGCTTATTTATAATATAGTGATAGATTGATTCTTAAGATAATTAAGTCATGTATGTCACAATCATCAACAACATAATTTGAATATATCGTTTTTTACTCACATATATTTCTGCATGCTAAAATAATTTTTCTAATAAAATTTTCTATAGCAAAGACATATTCTTAACCTTGCTGATAGAAAATTCAACCTTGCTGAGCATTTCAAAGGTGATAAAATTGGAGTATGCTGAAGAGGATCATTGACACATGTATGTGCTGGGCATGAGGCTGGAGGCTGGATTGTACTGCACTTGAAACCCTGTGATCTCATATATTTACACTGAGTGGAAAAATTTTTGTTGGGTTCATGGGTGCTGTTTCGCATTTAATATATTTTCAGAAGAAGAAACTGAGATGTAGTGTTGACTTTCAAAAATAACAACTCTATCACATAAAACAATAGATGGACTTTGAAAATATCTAATGTTTTGGAATATCTGCACTTTTGATCATTTCTATCTATATAAATAATTAGGATTTAAGAAGATATATGCATACTCTTATAAAAGTCAATCAACTATATAGATGCTTGACACAGTACACTTTATACAAGCTACAACTATGTAAGTTAAAACAGTACATTTGATTTCATGTCTGGTTTCTTTACATACCATATTTTGATAAGAACTTCAAATAATATTTATGCAGATGTTTTATTATGTAAATTAATTTTATATCAGCAGAATTAATAACTAACCAAAATGGTAAAGCTACGTTTTATTTATTTTTTTCAGTACTCACAAGTACTTTTGTTTTAATAATCCTTTTCTATAAAACAGATTTCCACAGATAAATGATGATTAATAGCAGAAACATTATGACTTTAGGTGAAGAATTTTAAAGAAAATTTAGGAACGACTATAAAATTAATGTAATGTCAATGCAATTTGGGTTGTTCTTGGACATTTTAAATGTATGTCTATGAGAAAAAGTTAATTTTATTAGCAAAATTAGTGGGATAAATGATATTTTTGAAACTAATTTTAAAAAAATAAAATTATCAAATTTCTAAATAGATTGGTAAAACTATTAAAGATTTCAAGAGAAACTATATAACAGCAATAATATCTTTTTATAATATTTTAATATAATAGAAATTAAAATTTTACTTACAATTCACTTTATGAATGTTGGATGATATGTTTTCTTCTTAAATATTTTTGTGGTTGAGTCCTGAGGGGTATAAAAAAAGATAAAATGTGAAAAATCTGAATTCATATGCAATCATAGAACAATTTTTGTATATTAAAAATAACAGATTGGATAGCAAACAAATTTTTGAAGAGGTAAAATGTTGAGAGGCATAGACTTGCAACAAACCTCCAGCCAGAATTTCAAATATCTCAGTTGTTTGCTGTAAAGATTTCCTATTTGACTTTTTTCCTCTGAACCAGTCACATCTACTGATTTGGATGGATGTAATTATGTGGTATATATGTGCTCTGATATGGATTATCTAAGTTACAAGTAGTGCGACACCAGACCTAAGCATTATTCTTTTTTTAAAGATTTATTTATTCATTTAAAAGTCAGTTACACAGAGAGAGAAGGAGAGGCAGAAAGAGAGAGAGAGGTCTTCCATCCGCTGGTTCACTCTCCAGATGGCCGCAACAGCTGGAACTGCACTGATCCGAAGCCAGGAGCTAGGAGCTTCTTCAAGGTCTTCCACATGGGAGCAGGGCCCAAAGACTTGGGCCATCTTCTACTGCTTTCCCAGGCCACAGCAGAGAGCTGGATTGCAAGTGGAGAAGCTGGGACTTGAACCGCTGCCCTTAAGAGATGCCGGGACTGCAGGTGCAGGCTTTACCTGCTACACCTCAGCACCGGCCCCCAAGAATTACTCTTATTTCTTGACCTGCTTAACCAAAATCAACCTAACACATCCTCCACTAACTATGGGATTTTATAAATGGTCTCTATTTAGTAAATAGATGGAAATTACAGTTGTAATGGTCAAACAGATGCATCATGGGACTAGTAGAGTTTTTCAGGGGGTTAAGCCACTGATTGTGACACTAACATCCCATATTGGAGCATTGGTTCAAGTCCTGGCTGCTCCACATCCCATTCAGCTGCTCTAATGTGCCTGGGAAGGCAGTAAATAGGGCCCAAGTGCGTGGTGCCCTGCAACCACGTAGAGCAACTGGTGGAGGTTCCTGGCTCCTGGCTGCAGCCTGGCCCATCTCTGTCAGTTGTAGGCATTTTGGGAATGAAGCAGCAGATGGAAGATCTTTCTCTCTCTATTTCTCTTCTTCTCTCTTTGTCACTCTCTCATATAAATAAATAAACTTTTAAAAAAGAAAAACAGATGCCTCAAGTACTAGAGAAATATTAGACAAGGATAGATTCTTCATTCAGCAACTATTTAATGAATTCCTTCTATGAGCCAAACAGTATTATTTGTACTGAAGATAAAAGAGATAAAACCACCTACCTTCAGGTTGATTATAGTTTTAGGAGAGAAATGGAGAAGTCAAACAAATATAAGTAGATATATATAGATATAGATATATATATATATATAGATATATAGAGAGATATATATATCTTATATTATATATAGATAGATAGATATCATATATATATATCTATCTATATATATATATATGAAAAAAATTGTAAAACAGTCTCTGAATCTGGAAGTGATAATCTATAGTATGAAAGTTAAGGGCCAAGTTGCTTAAGGTCACAAATATGAGAACGAGCAATCACTGAGATAGGTGAGATAGGCAACCCCGAAATGTGGTGTGAGGCTGTGGAAGCACTGTGAGAGAAAACATTCATAATAGTTTGGTCATTTGTATGTGTGACTATCAGTGTAATCCGTCATCTATCTATATCTATCACCTGTCATCCATCATGCATCTATCATTCATCTTTCTCTCTTCTCCCCATCCCCTCCCTCCGCCCTTCCCTTCCTTCTTTCTCTTCTCTTCTCCTCCCTCCATCCCTCCCTCCGTTCCTCTCTTCCTCCCTTTTTTCCTCTTTTATTCCTTTCTATTATCTATCTATATCATCTGTCTTCTATTGAGGGAAGCTGAAAGTCTCAGATTCCAGTAGAACACACTACTCAGAAGATTCAGGGATCCCAAGCCACACATGGTGGTTTTCCAAAATGAAACTTGGTGTAGTAAAAGATAACTATAGCCCCATGTGAGCTATGTCCAAGTTTAATATCAAGGACTACTGATAATACAGCGTTCAGGTATGCTTTCATTAGGAATTACAATCATTCATTACTAGTGCACGTGTACACATGTCTACCCATGTGATATGATTTGGGATGAGGAACAGCAAGAGCTTCCAAGCAGTGATTTTTGTTAAAGTTAAAATAAAAAAAAAACTTTGGTTTTTAAAATATTTTAATATTATTTTGTTACTTTTTAATAGGTGATTTTATTTTCAAAATGTTGTATTGAAATACAGTATACATACCAAAAACGTCACATAACTATCCAGATAAATGAGCATTTTGTTCTCTGGTAATACTTATATTCAGCCCCCAAATTAGAAACAAAGCATTACGTGTACATCCAAGACTCCTCACTATTCCCCCCTCTTCATTTCTCTTTTTTTAATATTTATTTGTGAACGGGGTGTCCCATGTGGGTGGCAGGAACCTAATCATTTGAGACATCACCACTGCTTCCCAGGCTGTGCTTTAGCAGCAGAGGAGTCAGAACTGGGAGTCAGGATTCAAATCCAGGAACTCGGATTTGCATGTGAGAATCTCAACTGCTAGGCTAAATGCCAGCTCCCTACACAGTAATTTTAAAAACTGGGATTTTTTTAATATTCTGCAGGATGGAAATTCGCCTGTGAGTACACAGGGTCCTTTTCACTTATAGCTGGAAATTTTTTGTTAAGGTTTTTGTAGTACGCTCATTGGAAAAAGGCAGACAGCATGTGTTTGATCATTTTACCTCTGCTCCAGTGCTAGTGCAGAACAAGTAACATCTTTTGGCATGGAGAAGCTTAATGCACAGCTCTGATTCTGATTGTGACACAGTCTCTTAATTTAACTATTTTTCTTCTATTTAATACTTCTTTTCTTCTAATTAACTACAATTTTTTACAATTAATTTATAATTACTCAGAATACCAAAAGTAATTCCAATCAGAGGATATCACAAGTGACATCCATTTACAATGTTGAGTACATTCATTCAAATATAATGGAAAAAATTCAAACATTTTCTGAAAAGGATCTATTATATTTTCCTCTTACTAAGAAACACAAATTTCACATTTCCTTAAAGTCACACCATCTTGTGACTACTTCATCTATTTCTATGTCCCAAATGTTTTAAAATTCAACAATTATTACAGAAAAAATTTCAAAAGTATTCATTTGTATGTCTGAGTTCCTGGGATAATAAAAAATAACACTCATAGCTACAGAAGAATAATGTTAGAAAATGCATATGTAAGCCAGCGCCGCAGCTCAATAGGCTAATCCTCCGCCTTGCGGCACCAGCATACCGGGTTCTAGTCCCGGTCGGGGTGCCAGATTCTGTCCCGGTTGCCCCTCTTCCAGGCCAGCTCTCTGCTGTGGCCAGGGAGTGCAGTGGAGGATGGCCCAAGTGCTTGGGCCCTGCACCCCATGGGAGACCAGGAAAGGCACCTGGCTCCTGCCTTCGGATCAGCGCAGTGTGCAGGCCGCAGCGGCCATTGGAGGGTGAACCAATGGCAAAGGAAGACCTTTCTCTCTGTCTCTCTCTCTCACTGTCCACTCTGCCTGTCAAAAAAAAACACATGCATATGTAGTTTCAGACAAATGTATTCTCACTTATTATGTAGGTCACTATTTCAAAGCCATTTATGTTATGTTACATTGCACTTCAATTCATTCTTCAGTTTGTAGGCTTAGAATATATTCACAAAAATTAAAATTCCTGCAGGTTGTAAAAAAAAGTGTTTTACACAGTAGCATAAAAAATATTAGAAACCTTTCTATAATTTTAGTTGTGTTTTCTAAGAACCATCCAACTTAAAGTAAAAGCACAAAATTGATTTTTTAAAAAATTAGAACTTGGCCAGCACCGCGGCTCATTAGGCTAATCCTCCACCTGTGGCGCTGGCACCCCGGGTTCTAGTCCTGGTTGGAGCACTGGATCCTGTCCCGGTTGCTCCTCTTCCAGTCCAGTTCTCTGCTGTGGCCCGGGAAGGCAGTGGAGGATGGCCCAAGTGCTTGGGCCCTGCCCCTGCATGGGAGACCAGGAGGAAGCACCTGGCTCCTGGCTTTGGATCGGCGCAGCGAGCTGGCTGTGGCAGTCATTTGGGGGGTGATCCAATGGAAAAAGGAAGACCTTTCTGTCTGTCTCTCTCTCCCTCACTGTCTAGCTCTGCCTGTCAAAAAAAAAAAAAAAAAATCAGAACTTCTCAGTAAGAATGTCAATAGAGAAATAATGTTATTTGAAGGTTTCAGTCGAGGTACATTCCTCTCCCAGAGTCATGGCCTCCTCCCAGGAAAACTCAGATTCAACAGTTATTTCCACACCAAGCACTCTGTCATTTAACTTTTTAATCATATTTGCTAACCATATTGGTTTCAGTCAGCAGGTGGGAAGTATCAATATGTTCCTAAATCTGTATATATGAAATATATGAAATTTGTATACCTTAAATAAAAGTTTAAAAAAATAGCAGAAAGAAAAATCTAGCATGTGAAAAGTTATACATTTACAGAAATAAAACTGCACATCAAGTAGTATATTTTAATGTTCTTTTCAATTTCTAAATTAATACTTATAACATTATATTAATCAACAAAAATCTACCAAGTAATTCATGAACAAAATAACTGTGGTTATAATTATTTTTTAATACAATGCTCAATCATTTTGACAAGAACGCTGTGATTGTCACTAATATTACCATTCTTATATATGCAATACTGTATATATTAGGAGCAGATTATTCTAATTTACCCAAATCCCAGTGCAATAGCCAAGATTAGCTACTGCTTGGTTTGGCATCCAAAGACCTCAGAAATAGCTGGCATTAGTCATTAAAGTAAACTTAATGGGGTGGGAGGAGATTGAGAGAGAGAGAGAGAGAGAGAGAAAGTTCTCATCCACTGGTTAATGCAACAACAGCTGGAGTGGTCAGGGCCAAAGCTGGGAGCCAGGAACTCAACCCGGGTACACCACATAGGAAGGATGGACACAGTTACTTGAGCTATCTTTACATGGAAATTCCATGTGTTTGGACCTTGAAATTAACACGACATCAAATTCTAGTTAGAATCTTGCTATTGGCCAGTACAACTTTATGCAGAGAAACTAGAAATGACATGTTCAAACCTTGACATATAGAAACTTGATAAAATATCTTCCTAAGAATAGAAACCTATTACAGATTTGGTACTTGGAAATGGGGTGCAGATGCAATAAACACATTAAAACCAAGTCTAAATAGCTTTGAAACCAGAAAGTTGGTAGAGGCTACAGGGTTTTATAAAGTCTGAGTCAGACAGGCCTAACTAAATTTCCTGGAACAGATTATTAGAAGACTGAATTTGGAAAATGATGCTAGGGAGGCTTCAGAAGATGGTGACAAATATCACTGAGAATTAGAAGAGAGACCTGTTTCATATAAAAGATTACCAAAGCTGTGCCCCATGGTTATGTACAAATCAGAGCTTTGACGTGATAAACATGGATATCGAGTCAAATGCCATGAAAACCCCATTTTTTTCTTACTGCTTATACTAAAGTGTGAGAAAAGATGAGAAGTTGAGATAAAACACAAAGAATCAGAAATTAATAATTTTGAAAATTATCGGCCTCTCCTGATGGCAAATGATGTCTACCAAAAATGACTGCAAAAAGTAGAGCATAGGAAATGTGGTGATACATTTGTATTACCATTAGTAAACTTTCAAAAGTTTAAGGAAGTCATACTATATTCCTTTCATAGGGTATGGCTACATTTTTTTCAGCCGAGAGTCATAAATATTTTTCCCTAGTCCCTAACTCAATCAAGAGTAGTAAATATTTTAGAACTGTTAAAAAAAAGTCATTCCTGTTATTCTTCCATATTCCTGTTTCTGCACTAGAATATTTGTAACTATTGTTTGATGCATGTCCCACCATTGTATTTTGGGGTGTTGGGAGCTGCTGACTTGTCTCATGATTTCCACAGGTTCATAAATGAAAAATAGCTTCCCAGAATTTCTGCATAACAGGATACATTCAGGGATTCTCAGCTACTCTTGGACTTTAGATTTCAGAATTGGAATTAATGAGATTTTGATGAGATTCTGCATTTTAAGCTGCAGTTGTAATGGATTAAGACTATTGGGAAACTTAGGTGAGAGGGCAAATATATTTTGCTTTCTCAAGATCAGAGGATGCCACGGTCCTGCCTCCTGCTGTAGGGCTCTGAGTAATAATTTTTGGTTAACTGTGGCTAGGACTTAAGAGTATTAATACGATACGCAGTCTATAATTATGTTATATATGATTTAGTCATAATGGGCTGAATCTTCTGGTGGCTTTGCAAAGACACTGTTTTTAGTTAGTACCTAAGGTCTACCTGTAAAAAATGAGAGACATCTGGTTGACAGCCAGCAAGATAAAGGGAGAATTGGTCCTCCAGCTGCAAGGAACTACGTTCTTTCAACAAATTGAATGATGGGTTAGTAGTCCTGACTAACACATTGCTTATCTTTTGAGAGAACTGCTTAAATTAGGCCTAGAGACCTGATCATGGACATTATGAGATAATAAATGGTTGCTGTTTTAACCTACTAAATTTGTGGTAGTTTGTTACATGATAATAGATAACTAATATATCAGCCCTCCAAGAACAGTGGGAATCACTGAACTCCTAACTCAACTTCTTTATTTAAATAAATATAAATGCCTTGTTTTAGTAACACCCAAATATATGTTGTTGTCCCCGTTATCCTATTGAGAACATTATCAGTAGAATTCTTTAAAATTATTTCATATATTCTTAATTGTGTGTCTCACATTAAAACAGAATAAACTTTTAGAAAAATGTATTGTAATTTTGGTTAATTTTCACCTTCTTAAAAGGAAGAGTTAGAGGCATGGGGGAGAGAAGTTTTCTACTTGCTTGTTCATTCACCAAGTGCCTGTAACAGCCAGGGCATAGCCAGACTGAAGTCAGGAGTGCACTGCTCCATCCAGGTCTCTCACTGACCCATCACCTGCTGCTAGTGGAAGCTGGATGGGAAACAGAGGTGCTGCGACATGGGATGTGGGGATCCCAAAAGCCCAGATGAAAAAATAGAAAAAATAAAATGAATTTTAAGTGAACAGAATGTTCAACTTAAAATAGGATATTACTTATTAAATGTCTTTAGAGTCTATTTGCATTGACTATAAAAGAATGATGATGATTCATCCTTTACATCTGCAGTGTAAGCATTGTACCAATAAGAATTGCTGAAAAATATTCATACTCTGTGGTTTTCTTTGTACTTCCAACATTAAAGTGATAACAAAACATCCTGACTGAATGGCACTGGAAAGTCATCAGCAATACAACTCCACTACTTAATATAATTAGGAGTGCAATGGACAAATAATCCTTTGCTCCTGGATACAAGGTGCATGCTCATTCATTAATGTAAGGGTCATTCATAAGCCAATTTTGTTATTACCCTGAAATGACATTGTTGTTAAACTGTGATAAAGGGAAAAGCAAAAACTGGAAAGGAATTTTAATGGTCATTATCTTCATTAGCTAATGAGATGTGCTAATTATGTTCTTAAATGGCAATGATTTAGTAGTCATGACATATAGGGCTCACCGAGCAATATCTAGGCCAGTCTCCTTCAGTGTTTTCTCAGAATGTTGGACAAGCTTTAATAATTCAGAGCCCAATATGGTAA
Organism: Oryctolagus cuniculus; assembly: GCF_051225735.1. Taxonomy (NCBI): domain Eukaryota; kingdom Metazoa; phylum Chordata; class Mammalia; order Lagomorpha; family Leporidae; genus Oryctolagus; species Oryctolagus cuniculus. The sequence continues at coordinate 48,776,313 of NC_142880.1, forward strand.
TTATGAATAAAATTATTTATTAAAAATGCCTTCCTAAGTTATGTAGCTATGTCAGATGTTGTGTTGTCCTTTTAAATGATATATTAATATGAAATATAAGAAACTGGGAATGTGAGACAGAAAACTGTATTAAGGCAGCACTTGTTATAGTATAGTTCCAAGACCCCTGGAGATTCCTGAGATCTTATCAGATGGTGTGAGAAGCTTAAACTCTTTTCAGAATAATCACAAGATACATTTGCTGTGTTGATGGTGTCACTGATACTGTAAAACAACTGTGGGTAAAATATTGGTATTTTTGATTTAGCAATTTCATAAAGTATGCATATATTAAAACCTTAGGGCAGAGTAATTAGGGTGCCACTTTTTTTTTTTTGTACCACAAATCCTTTATCAGAGTTTCTGTATTTGAGTTCTGGCTCGGCTCCTGGTTCCACTTCCTTACTAATGTGCACTAATGAGTGGCAGCAGGCAATGTTGAGTCCCTGAAATCCACAGGGGAGACCTGGCCCAGTCCTGTGTTTTGCAGCTATTTGATGAGTAAACCAGAGGATGGGAAATTTCTTTCATATTCATTCATATTTTCTTTCTCTCCCTCTTTCTCTGTCTCTGTCTCCTCTCTCCCTCTCTGTGTCTCCCTCTCCTTTCCTCCCTCCCTCCCTCCTTCCCTGACTCTTAAATTAAAAATATACAAAAATAACATTCTGTACATCAAATGATATACCATTTTGTCAATTATAAATAATTTAATAATAAGTTAGAAATACTCCTACCCTTGTATGAATCAAGGAAATAGCTCTTAATCATACTCATATTCAAAAACACTTTGTACTAGTAGCAAAGATTTTAAAAGGGAAGGAAAGAAACAAAAAAGAAAAAGAAAAATGGTCAGTGTCTCCTTGATGGAAAAAAAAATATAAAAATAATTGTGCACAGTTGAGCGCACATTTTCATATTCTGTATGAATTTCTTCGGCTGTTTTAGGAAACACTATGTTATCTTCAGAGAAAGTATACGTGAGGTTGTAAGTTGTAAGAGGTAAGCTACATGATTCAGTTTTTCAGGGAATATCATTTTTCCTTTCAGAGTTTCAGAAAGACTTGTAGTTACTTCAAGTTGATTGTTAGGAAGATTTCTCCTTGCATGTGAACAAAGAGATCATTTCATGGAAAGTGACTGAGTACTTAGTGTCAATGAAAAAGTCAATATTTCACATAAAAACCGAGATTTTGGAAAACTTGTATGTGTGCCATCAATTTGATAGCTTTCTAATACCTGAACACTTATCCATTGAAATTATTGAAAATATTAACACTTCATATAATAAGCGTTATATTATATATAATATATGTAGTATTATATATTATTTATTTTATAATAAGATGTATCAATAGTTGGTAGATTTGTCCATCTCAGTGAGTATACATTTTTCAAATGATCACTGAATGACACTGTAAAATCATACATGGTTAAGACATTTATTTAAAGTGAAAGAGTGACAATTTTTGATTAACACTATGACATGTTTGATAACGTGACTGCAGGTTGCACTTGGCAACTAATATTCACCAAAATTATAAATTGCTGAATTTTAGTGAAGTATTAAAAACATTCATAATTATCTGAAAAGGGATTTTAAAATGTCTCTCCTGAGGCTGGGGTCATGGCATAGTGGGTGAAGCTGCCACCTGCAATGTTGGCAACCCTCATCCAGCTCTCTGCTAATGCACCTGGGAAAGCAGAGGAGGATGGCCCATGTCCTTGGATACCTGTACTCCTGTGGGAGATCCAGAAGAAGCTCCTGACTCCAGGCTTCAGCCTGGCCCAACCCTGGCCATTGCAGCCATTTGGGGAGTGAACCAGCAGATGGAACATACGGCTCATTCGCTCTCTCTTTCTTTTCCTCACACTGTGTAACTCTGATATTCAAATAAATAAATAAATAAATCTTGAAAAAATAAAAAAGTCTCTCTTTTCAACTATGTATATTAGTGGGGCCAGATTTTTTTTAATATATATCAAAGAGTATATGACTGCCAGCGCCATGGTTAACTAGGCTAATCCTCCGCCTTGCGGCGCCAGCACACCGGGTTCTAGTCCCGGTCAGGGTGCCAGATTCTGTCCCGGTTGCCCCTCTTCCAGGCCAGCTCTCTGCTGTGGCCAAGGAGTGCAGTGGAGGATGGCCCAAGTACTTGGGCCCTGCACCCCATGGGAGACCAGGATAAGTACCTGGGTCCTGCCATCGGATCAGCACGGTGCGCCTGCCGCAGCATGCTGGCCGCGGCGGCCATTGGAGGGTGAACCAAAGGCAAAGACCTTTCTCTCTCTCTCTCACTGTCCACTCTGCCTGTCAAAAAAAAAAAAAAAAAAAAAAAAGAGTATATGACAACAATGGAAATGTAGGAGCAGATTTAAGACTTCAACTGCCTCTATAAGCAAAAGCGTAGACACTAAAGATATTTGAGGAAAAAGAAAGCAGCAGCAGGCATTTGGTGCAGTGGTTAAGTTGTTGCTTAGGATGCCCATATCCTATTTTGGAGGGCTTTGTTCAAATCCTGGCTCCCCCACTTCTAAAACACCTTACAGCTCTGCGCCTGTCTCTTTACCTTTCAAATAAAATGAAAATACATACAAATAAAATTTTAAAAATTCAAACAACACAAATCTTACTTTGAGAAAAATTTTAAACTCCTTAACATATTGTATTATTTTAAATAAATTAGTCAATGGCTATTTAAAAATTCCTCTTCAGTTGTCATATAATCAATATTAACTTTCATGTAAGTCATGGAAATAAAACATAGTTAGGCTTTTAATGCATTTTAAGACTCTAATGTGGTCTTAGGACTACAATTGTGAGAACAGCTTCCTTGTGGTAATTGCTGATCCTTTCATGTAAAACAAATTGTAGGGTGAGAGAATATAATTATGAAAGTGTTTTTATTAACTTGAACATTACAGTAGACAAATTCAACTCAGAAAGACACAAGCCATTAAAAGTCCACTAACTCTTTAGAAGTGTTGAAAAACAAAATGTATTTGTTTCTTTGTTGGAAGTTGATATGCTATAGGGTTCAAGAAATAAGATAACATTGACATGCACATTTAACTTTACCTGTAAAATTATGCTTCAGATTAAGACGAGACCAGTTCAGAATATTAATAATTATATATATACATTCATAAAACATGTATTCATGTGACATATATACAACTATTTTAAATAGTAAGCCAAGAAAATTTAGTAGTTTGAAAGTAATGATTAAAGTAATGAGAAAAATTTTGGAGTAAACATGTTATATAAGACTTCATCAATTGGTGGATAAAATATTAAATGTATCACATTTTAACATGGAGGAAATCATGGAGTATAAGGTCTCTAGAGACAAAACAAAGTCCATCACATAGGGGAAACAGAATTAAGAAAAACCAAGAAAAAAAAGTAATGAAGCAAACAGACAAAATGAAAAGCACCACAACACACACACACACACACACACACACAATATGGGCTCAAAAGGGCCACATTTTCAGAATAATGCTTCATCTGAAATATAAGAATTCCTTCTCTTCCTATGATACTTGCAGGAAAATAAATTTTTCTATGGTAATTTATGACAAAAATATGCCCAAATTCACATTTACAATATTCTTATTGAATACATCAAATATCATATGCTGTTAATTAAAATAATATTTCTGGAAATAATTCTTTAGCCTAACAGAAACATAGTCATATAATATTTCAAAAGAATGGTTGACAGTGGTTTAGAATAACATGAAACATAGCCTGAAAAATGTTTAAAAATGAAGCAAATATTTAAAAAATAAACAGATATATTTGAATTACATGAATAACAAAGATTTTCAAGCTGAAAATCAGATATTCCTTAAAGTTAAAAAATGAAGCTGCTCTGAACAATGTAAAACATTTCAACATAAAGAAATTAATGACAGACTCAAGGACTGGCATTATGGCCCAGTGGATTAAGTCACTGCTGGAGATGCTTGGATCCAGCAAAGGAATGCCAGTCATAGGGCCAATTGCTCTGCTTCCATCCAGCTTCCTGCTAATGTGCCAGGGAAGGCAATGGAAGATAACTGCTTAGGATTCTGCCCCCTATCTGGGAAATCCAAAGGGAGTTTGACTACTGGTTTCAGCTTAGCCCAGGCTAAGCTGTTGTCTCTCTCTCTCTCTCTCTCTCTCTCTCTCTCTAACTTTCTCACACACACATACACACAAACATTGCCTTTCAAATAAAAATAAATAACTTGGTTTTTAGATGCACTTAGTTCATATACTTTTGAATACAAGATTTTTTTTATCTTCCCATCCAAAAGTTCAAGTATGATAATATTTAAGTTGTCCCTAAATTTCATCGTAGCTTCAATGGAATTCTCAATTATTTTTATGGAATTCTAAATGCCACTTTTGAAATTTATTTAGGTAAACAACCAAAATACCTAGAGAGGTTCGGCAGGTTGGTGAATAAACCAAAAGTATTATTTATTTGAAAAGCAGTGTCACAGAGAAAGAAGGAGGTACAGAGAGAAGAGAGATCTTCAGTCCACTGGTCTACTTCCCAAAATGATTGGAATGGCAAGGGTGTGGCCAGGTCTAAGAAAGAAAACAGGAACTTCATCAAGGTCTCCCAGTGGGTGCAGGGACTCAAGTATTTGGGTCATCTTCCACTCTTTCCCAGGCTCATTAGTAGGGAGCTGGATCAGAAGTACAACAGCCAGGTTGTGAACCGGCATACTTAGGGGATGCCGGCGATGTAGGTGATGGCTTTGTCACAATGCCCACCTCCTATTCATAAGTTATTAACATATTCATTTGTTGATATGAAATATTCTACATAAAAGTTGAAAAATGGACGAGTTACCTAGTTGTAACCTGTGCATGTGTGTTCTGTATGAATAATGTGCCATGGTGTTATAATGAGAAACTGACATTTCTCTTCCTATGGGTGTAAAATATCATAGAATTGACAAAACATCCTTTTCATGATTCACTGTTCTACATCTGCAGAATTATATGTTCTTTCCTTAGCACAACTATCATATTAATTCTACTTTCTCTTTGGAAGAACATCATGGCCAGTAGATTTCCTTTTCTACTGAATTTCTATAATACATAGGTAAAATTCCATGGAATAATAAAATAAAAATGAAGTACTGTTTCAAAACTGAATCACTTAAAAGAACAACATAATTAAATAATATCAATTCACAATGTTCTCTGGGGAGTTTATTGAGGTCTTAAAACCTATTGTAACTCCAAAATATTTCAGTTATACTAACTCACTTTTCAGTAGAAAGATAAGGTAATTGAGATAATGAATTTTAAATAGGACAACTTTTATGCTATTATGAAGAGAAATACTCTGATGATGTTCACAGAAGTAACTTTTTCATCCAATTTTCCATTATTTGTAAGTCCAAAGTGAGAATATGTAAAGAGACTGTAAGCATATTCTGTTAGACTTCTCTAATATGTCAAATTTTACCAACAATCTTTTTTCACTGACAAGAGAAACTTATGTGTGAAAACTACACTGTTAGAAACAAAAACTACTTCCAAGAAAAGAAATCATGTATTCATTTTCTTATTATATTAATTATCTGCCATAAAAATATATTGCCTTTATGATTATGAAATTTAATTATCTAGCATATCTTTCTCAAATTAATGTTTTTTAAAAGAGTTTACAGGCCAGGCCGGCGCCACAGCTCAATAGGCTAATCCTCCGCCTTGCAGCGCCGGCACACCGGGTTCTAGTCCCGGTCAGGGTGCCACATTCTGTCCCAGATGGCTCCTCTTACAGTCCAGCTCTTTGCTGTGGCCCGGGAAGGCAGTGGAGGATGGCCCAAGTGCTTGGGCTCTGCACCCGCATGGGAGACCAGGAAAAGCACCTGGCTCCTGCCTTCGGATCAGCCCGGTGCACCGGCCGCAGGGCGCCGGCCGCGGTGGCTATTGGAGGGTGAACCACTGGTAAAGGAAGACCTTTCTCCCTTGCTCTCTGTCTCTCTCTCTCTCACTGTCCATTCTGCCTGTCAAAAAAAAAAAAAAGTTACAGGACATAAATAATTAAATAAGCATTTTTAGATATACATTTGCAGTTAAAATGTGGTGTTTTAGGATGACACGGAATTTATATTTCTTTAATAGGCTATGGGGACATTTGGATGATTAGGTGGAAGTGAGATAATTACTAGACAGTGTTTAAATTATTTATTTCACTGGCTGAATATTTTTTCTCTTTATTGATTTTCTTTGAATGGAGATAAAACCATTTTTGTAACATTCAAGTAGAATTAGAAAAGTCAATGAAGGAAATTGGAGAAGAAAGAGAAACTCATTAGAATAACAAGATCCTGTTGGCATGGCATAGAATTGAATGTTACAATGTGACACTAGCATGTGGCATTATTTCCTTCATGCAGAGGATAAAATTCAAGCTAAAATGTAAATAGATCTATGAAGGGAACATATTAATAAGTAGAGCTAGGAATGTTTGATTCCAAAGGCATTGTTGTTGTACTGTATCATTTAAACCTACATTCTCTATATCCTACTCAGGAGCACGAATCCATGTAGAGGAAGTAAACATCAATTAAAGTAAATAAAAATAATTTTGATGTAAAAGCTGCAAGGATTTTCAGGAAATCATGTGTCGTCACTATTATGATCTATAAAAGAATAAAAAATTTTGTCTAGACTGCCTGATGCCCATTTCCTTCACTATAATAAAACACTATTGAAAATAAATACTAATAGGCAGGGACAAACAATAGGAATAAACCAATTATTCCATTTAGTTATTTCTGAGCAGTTTCTCATATACTTAAAATTATTTAGGATGGTACGAATATATTTTCATTTTTTAAAAAAATTATTTTGTGTATTTTAAAGGCAAAGTTAGAGAGGGAGAGACAGAGAGAGAGAGGGAGAGAGAGAGAGAGAATCTTTCACTTGCTGGTTCACTCCCCAAATGACCTTGACAGTCAGGACTGGGCCAAGCCGAAGCCAGGAACTGGGGCCACCTCTGTCGCTTCCCCAATAGGGATTTTTTTTTTTTTTTTGACAGGCAGAGTGGACAGTGAGAGAGAGAGACAGAGAGAAAGGTCTTCCTTTGCCGTTGGTTCACCCTCCAATGGCCGCCACGGATCCGATAGCAGGAGCCAGGTACTTCTCCTGGTCTCCCATGGGGTGCAGGGCCCAAGCACTTGGGCCTTCCTCCACTGCACTCCCTGGCCACAGCAGAGAGCTGGCCTGGAAGAGGGGCACCGGGACAGAATCTGGCGCCCCGACCGGGACTAGAACCCGGTGTGCCGGTGCCGCAAGGCGGAGGATTAGCCTAGTGAGCCGCAGCGCCAGCCCCTAATAGGGAATTGTATCAAAAGTGGAGCAGCCACTTTGAACAATGTCGAATTGGTGCCTATATAGGATGCCGAGGTCAGACGCAGAGGCTTTTCCTGCTAGGCAGCAATGCCAGCCCCAAAGTATATTTTATGTATGGAAGTCCTTCAATGGATACATGTTTATGAAATAAAATCTTTTATGAAAATATCTCGATGGTTATATTTGCAACTGTTCTCTGCTCACCTTGGTCCTGCTCATTGTAGGAAAAGGAGACGAAAGCACTACCCCTGAATGTTTTACTTAGAAAGCACTAAACAAGAAGAAAGATTAGTTCCTATAAAATATGACATCATGTATATAAAGTTTAATATAACATCTTCCTCCTTGTTCAAGGCCTGTACCCTTGTGGATTTGTTATAATGGCTTTATTAAGGTATTCTCATGTTAAAATAGCTGAGGAGGTTATTGTAGTCAAAGGTAGAGAACATACAAATCATGGTATACTCACACTATGTAAAACTACTTAGCTAAAACAATGTATAAATGAATTGGATGGAATTAAAATTAACTGTACTGAGTAAAAAAGTCAGAATATTCACATTGCTCCCCCCGAAAAAATCCCTGTTTAACATAATATACATATTTTTTCCATAAGTCAAGCATAGTTCTACTGTGAGAACTCTGACCAATGTTTGCCTCACACAGAATGGAGAGACTACAAGGGGGATGTAAACATTTCAGGGGTGACAGACATGTTCATTTCTTGATTATGGCAATGGTTTCATGGATGTTCATGTATGTCATAACTATCAAGTTACAAACTCCAAATCTGTAAAGGTTGTGATGATTATACTTCAATAAAGCTATTACTAAAAAATAAAATGTGTATTTCCAGGTCAAAGCTGGTAAGATGAGAATATGAATATTTTAATAAATACAAAGGCAAAAATGAAATAAGCATCTTACTAGAATACTATTTTAAACAATATTATTTAAAAATATATATATCACATGTCTTAGGAACAATTGTCCTATACTTCACAAAAAATGATTTAGAACAACTTCAACAAACAATGTTTAAACATTTGCTTTTTTAATGCAGGACTCTGATTTTAATATGCTCCTCTGCACTGTGATTTTTAAATTGGACTGCAGAGAATTCAGTAGTTTGGGGGACCTTTCCATGATTGTTATCCTTTCCCCAAAGTTCATTCTAAGAACACAGTTTGGGAGACACCGGTATAAATTTGTTAGCATTAACATATCTCAAAAAAAAAAAAAAAAACTAGATGTATCAATGAGTAACAGAGAATATGGATCCTAAAGAAATTTAAAAACTGAAGAAGTTTTCTTTAAATGTCATCTTTTTCTATCACAATTCTGAGGAGAAATCATGTTCAGACTTAAGAATATATATCCCATTTGACAGTAAAATCATGCCAGAATTATTTTAAGATTTTTTTCAGTGAGGTTATTTGACTTAATTCCTTGTCCTGAGTCTATTAAGGATCATTAAGATTATAATTTTTGCTCATCCATAGGTTTTCTAATGGAAAACTTGTCTATCAATCAACATGCACAACATGGCCCTCTTGTGAGCTTTTCTTCACAATAAAATTGGAAAGATTGGCATCTGACTTAGGCTTTATTTTTTGTGATCATTATGTCAGTCATTCCCCTAAGACCAACCAACTTCCTGGGAAAAAGAAACTTTATCCCGTGTACCTGCAACATTTAATAGTAGATCCACGATCTGCTTGAACCCATCATCCAATGATTTTCTCTGAGGTTCTGTTGATTTTCCCAGTGAGTTCTACTTTTTATCTAACATTTTAAACTATCACATTTATGACTTCAATTATCAGGCACTATTGATTACGGAATAGTGTATAGCACATGTAAGAAATAGAAGTCAAATTTTATTTGGAACCAATATTTAAAATTTGTTTCATAGTCATCAGATAGAAAGTCAGTGTTCAAGGATACTAAGTGGTTTATAATGTTTCAGTAAATAGACCGACTTCATGGGTTGCCAGAAAAATCCTTGTCCATAAAAGCAAGTATGTATGTTGGTGTATTTTAATTTATACTTGAGAGTAAATACATCATAGAAATTATTCTTTCTAGGCAACAGAGTTGAATATTTTGCCCGGAAGGTAATATCATAATTATCTGTTATCACAGAGAGTACTTTTTGTGCTCATTTGGATTCTTAGGGGTAGTTACTGCCCAACCAAAGTACAGTTTACAGACCTCATCATAATTAAATTGCAGTAGTTTCAACTGCAATCTAGAAAATTGCTATTATCCTTTTCTAAGATAATTAAATGTTTGAAAGCCTAAAGATGGGTATAACAAATGGAAAAAAAAAATCATGTCCTCCAATCTCCAATTAAATCAGTGTTCCATGATCATAAATGCCCACGGTCTTCTAAAGGATTTTTGCATTCCTCCAAATTATTTAAAAAAGGACCATACAAGCTGAGGCATTTTCAAGGACATCCATGTCTTGAAGACCCAAAACACTAGAAGTTATATTTTAAGCTTTTTATCTTCATTTTGAATTTTATTCTGTGTATATAAAATATATTTGCAACAAAAAACATGGATGACACCTCAATAATAGCTGTGCATAGATAAGAGATGAGTACTCATTTTTTCCTTTATATTTCAAAACCTATTGCTTCATAGAATATATATAAGATATTCAATTGAAATGCAAGAAGAAAATAAGAATATATATTTAAATTTAATTGTTACCTAATAGTAGGATAATTATTTAGTGCAAATAATATTTGTATTCAGTAAAGAGAATAATACTGCTTCTCTCACTCAGTGTGCATATCAAATAGTCATATCTCAAATACAATATTTGGTTGATGAACATAGGAAGGATAGAATACTCATACACTGTTTACTATGTAGGTTGAATTTACATTTAAAACTAAAAACATGTGTTCCACACATTTGCTGTCACTTCCAGTGATACTATCAGTGTCTTTCTATAAAGAGAAGTATTCTATTTTAAATAGGACATGCATTGCTCTTTTGAGGGAAAAAAGAATGTAAAGAAACCTGATTTGCAACAAAGCATACGCTTTGCAGAGAACAAATAAATAATAATTTCACTATTATCATTAGAAGACCTTGCTGAAGTCATTTATCTGCTTATTTCAAAAACATAATTTTTAGGGGGGCAGCGCCATGGCTCACTTGGCTAATCCTCCGCCAGCAGTGCCAGCATCCCATATGGGTGCTGGGTTCTAGTCCCAGTTGCTCTTCCAGTCCAGCTCTCTGCTGTGGCCTGGGAAGGCAGTGGAGGATGGCCCAAGTGCTTGGGCCCTGCACCCGCATGGGAGACCAGGAAGAAGCACCTGGCTCCTGGCTTCGGATCGGCACTGCGCGGGCCATAGCAGCCATTTGGTGGGTGAACCAACGGAAAGAAGACCTTTCTGTCTCTCTCTCTCTCTCACTGTCTATCTCTATCTGTAAAAAAAAAAAAAAAAAAAAAAAAAAAAAAAATTAAATAGGGATTCCAATGTATTTTGAACATAAGTTTTGTTAAATTAAATCTGACTTAATGAAACATTGCAATTAGAAATGAAAATCATTTGAGTAGATACATAGAAGTTCAATATTTAGTTAGGAAATTTATTATACAAAACACAAAAATTTTAGTAAGTTGTATATTTTATTTAGCTACTACTTATGATAGTAAACACAAATCAACATGTGTATACTTATGATAAATAGAAAGTATTTATTTCTATTAGGATAAAATATATGATGATAGTAGTATTTTGAATCACTAAAGTATCTATTTCAATTTCAAAAAGAGCTCCTAAAATTTAAGTGTGGAAACTGATCAATATTATATAAAGCCTGTGATTTGTATTTTGGGTTAGAGAAATTTATTTTCTTAGGGATTCATGGTAGACAAAATATTCAAAGTGAACATGTAAATTAAGCTTTTGTTAATAAGCCCTCTTCTAATATAATTATCAGGATTTACTGCATTTTCCCCTAAACCTCAGTGACTTCCTTCAGATCCAGGAGAGTGAAGGTGACTCAGCAACACAGATTGGACAGTATTTATTTCTTGCCTTCATCTCTGCTGACCGAGTTTATGCTCCAGCTCATTGGAAGTGTTAAGGGGATACTGTCTATTCCCTGAACAGATACTGCAGGAGTTTTTCACTGAGAACAGTGAATGGGCAAAAGAAAATCCACTCACCCTCATCACAATGTTTATCACAAAGTTTTAACCTGCACTTTAAATTTTTAAAAGTTTCCCCAATCTAGGAAATAACTGTTTTTTTAGTTGTTTTCATTTTATTTTTGTTCCACTTGTGTTTCATATGTTTTCTTCGAAATTAAGTGCATAAAATATCACTTTGATATTTTGTTACTAATATGTACTACATCTTCACCTCCATTTATATTTGGAAATGTTATCTTAGAGTTCTTGTCCATGAACTGTGTGAGTCTGTACTTAAATAATGCAATCCCTGGGCTAGGCAAAATAATGCACTTATGGATGTGATTTTTTGTTTTTAATTTTTGGAAAAATTCTCTCCCTATGAAACAATACTTAGACATAAAGCAAGCACATATAGTCTAAGATTCGAGGAACAGAATTGATCAATCTTTGAGTGAGGTACAATAAAATGTTACACATAAAGTAAGTTTCAAAAATATGTTTTTTTCAAATTTGAATTGAAAGATAAAACTATGACCCCCCTCTCAACTAGGTACTCTGTTTTTTAAATTTTTAGCACTTTTCTATTATTTTATGTTTCACAGGTAACACAAAACTTTTCTGCATCTATTGGATTCTAAAACAGTTTCTAAAATTAATTATAACAAATATACCAAACAGTTTACAAACATTGTAAGCTCAAAACCTCTAAATTTGGTTGAGATTAACAGTTTAGATACTTGCACTTTCAACTCAAATATTTGACGTGAACACACACACACACATGCACACACACACAAAACCCCATTGAATTATGATGATCTGATAGCAGTAACAGAAACAATATTCTGTAAATCTGATTGGAAACACTAGCCGGTTTGATAGCTTGAATGGATTTTTCTTCACCCTATAGACCAAGAAGCATTCACATGAAACAAATCAGCATTATGACTTCGCTATATCACATTTAAAATATAATAAAACACAGCATGCATTTCTCATGCCTTAGGATGACAGAAGAAAAATGGCACTGGTGAAACTGACCTGAACATTTGTTTTCTCAAATTTATCCTGTGCAAGCAGCTGACGATCTTGTAGCAGTTTGCGTATTTGATGTATAAAGCATTGCATAAGCAAGAAAGCATTTCACAAGGTCAGAAATGAAGCACATCTGAACCTGCTGTTAACATTCAGCAAAATACACTGCAGATATTCTGGGATCATTTTTTTTCTGTCACTGTGGATCAGATGCCATGCATCCTACATAGAAAATGAAGGCATAAATTCCTTTCCTGAAGAATGCACTTTGCAATACTGAAAGAACAAACTGTTTCCAATTCAGAGGCAGAATGTCCCTGCACTGCATCTTCTCAAAGCACTGAAATCTTTTACAGAAATCATTTATGAGGATTTCATTGTGTCTGGGAAAGGGAATGTGCAAGTCAAAAACATGGTAAAGATTCAGTTGGAAGAAAACTGTCATAAAATACTAGCATATTCCTTATAGTTTCAAAGTAAAAACTATATGACTATTGATTTAAAAATACAAAAAGGCACTGTGCTGTGTTTTGTTTTTACTGATCAGACCTTTTGTTATTCTTATGCTAGGTTTAGCTCAATTCCACTCAATTTCAAGGCATGGAAGTTGGAAAATTATGACATCAAACATTATTTGGACATTAGGAATGTGATTTCTAAGGAAATAAAAATAAACTGTCAGGGCTGGGCAACTGGTCTATCAGTTAAGCTGCCTGTATCCCATATCTGAATTCCTGGGTTAGCTCCCAGCTCCAGGTCCTGAAGGCAGCTTCCTGCCAATGCAGATTCTGGGAGACAGCAGCAGTGGCTGGCCCACAATTGCAGGCATTTGGGGAGTGAGCTAGTAGATAGGAGCTCTCTCTTCTGCCTCTTTGTAGCTCAGTTGCTCTGCCTCTCCAAAAAAAAAAAAAAAAAAAAAAGTAGTAAGAAAGAGAAATAGGAAAACATTAAAATTTATCATAATGGATCATTTTTGTGATAGAAAATTAGTTTTATTCAGGGTTATAAGAAAAACACACACACACACGAACAAACATGCAGATGGCCTATCCCTTTACATTTAAAAACCAAACATGATAGATTTTATTTCAGAAGAATAGGTACTGGAGCATTTTATATTTTAAAATAACTACAATTAAGGCATATTTCTCTAAATGATTCTTCAGATTTTTTAATCTAAATTTTACTTTTCTGAAAATTAAGTAATCTTTCATATTTAATTAGAAATGTTTCTTAAATTGTGATGTTTTTAGCCATGTTTGTCATGTCACATATTGTTTCAAATTTTCTCAACATTTTTTCTACAAATTTTCTCAACTTTCTACTCAGTGAAATCTCATAATGATCCCAACTAATTACTTTCTTTTCTAGTCATGATTATCCATATGAGGCTAAACATTTTTCTTCCTTAAAGCTATACTCCAAAAGCCAGTATATTATTAAATGATAAAAATATATTGCTATTTAAATTACAGTAAATAGGAGCTGGCACTGTGGCTCACTCGGTTAATCCTCCGCCTGCAGCGCTGGCATCCCATATGGGCTCTGGGTTCTAGTCCTGGTTGCTCCTCTTCCAGTCCAGCTCTCTGCTGTGGCCCAGGAAGGCAGTGGAGGATGGCCCAGGTGATTGGGTGCCTGCATCCGCGTGGGAGACCAGGAAGAAGCACCTGGCTCCTGGCTTCGGATCGGCGCAGCACTAGCCATAGCGGCCATTTTGGGGGGTGAACCAATGGAAGGAAGACCTTTCTCTCTGTCTCTCTCTCTTACTAACTCTACCTGTCAAATAAGTAAAAATAAATAAATAAATAAATTATAGTAAGTAATTTTATATTCAAAATAACATTTTCATTTTGCAAAAATGATAGTATTAAATAATTTTGGACTGTTAACATAATTCTCCAATGCCATACAATTAATAGTAAGTTGTAAAGCTAAGACCAGAGTCGGAAGAACCTAGCTATGGAACGTCTATTTGTCACAGCTACTAATATTTTCAATAGTAGTATATTGTAAGCAATGGCTGTGGATACTCTTGTATTCATAAATGTCCATGGATATCTATCACCCCTGATGGATTTTATTACTGATAGTCCACTACACTGAGAGAGAGACTTCAAATTTACTAACACCTTCAGGATTTTCTAACCATCAGACTACAGTCAACTTTGTGTTCATGATTCTATTTCCAATTGTGTAAAATATTCATAGAGGTATAGAACTTAATCTTCTAGCATGGAGTGCCATCGAAAGAACTCATAAAAGAAAATATATTTAAATACAATTTTTAAAAAACTGTTCAAACTTAAAAACTTGTCATAGTAGTTGTAGTACAAACAAAGAGGAGATGATAGAGGAGGTACACGTTAATCTATAGATTCAATACAAATCTGACAATAACCAGTGAAAACATTGCTATACAGTGAAAAGGAACAGGCAGAGGGAAGTCTCCAGAAAGTAACAGCTGTTTGTGTTTTCAGATTCTCATCAGCCAGTCTTGTTAATAACATCACTACTGCATTCATCAAATTGTTACAATAAGCAAATATAATTATGGGGTTTGAAATATTACAGAAGTGACATAGCACATATGCACAAAGGAACTTTGGATGCCCCATCTGACTGCTCCCCAAAGTCCAAAGGAAATAGTCTCTTCCTTTTCCCTCAAAGTATGTTCTCTACCAGCTGCTCTTCACGAGTGAGCTGTGCCCCTAGGGCAGAAGTGAATGTGAGCCTGCTAGGACTCCATAGGTCCCACCCTGATCTATGAATCAGAACCTCCCAGATGGGCCCATGTGAATTGCCTGAATAAGCTTTTCAGGAGACTACTGCTTGGGAACTACTACCCAATACGGAGACCTGGTAGAAACCATGTTGTGGTGTAAAAGAAAAAGAATGATGTCACCAGTGCTCAGGTAACTCTGCAACTGCGTATGTGTAAGAAGCTCAGGGGTGGAGAATTTCAGGATGATAACGTATATTCAACAAATATTTAAATACCAACTCCAAGATCTGAGCTAAATCATGAGGACAGCCATCAGTCCTACTTTTGCATAGCTCAGGGAATTCACTGTAGTCAAGCAGGTATCTGGTCAGGCTTAGAGGGACTGAAATAATCCCCTTGAGGGCAGTGTCACCCAATTTTAGGAGATCGTTTAGTGAATGATGTTTGATTGGAACATAAGTCCAATAGTGAAATGCTCACAGCCACCACAGCATGAGCATAGCAGGAAGTCATTCAGGAAGCACAAAAGGTAAAAAGCTGACACCAGAGTCATGAAGTAGAAGTTGGAGATGTTGACTTCATTGAGAACAGTACTACACAGTATGTAGCTCTGTGAAACTGGAATTTATTCTTTATTGTTCTGGAAGCCACTAAAATTTTTTCTCAGGCTAGTATTGAGAGAGTAATGCATGAGGAAATAAAGGGGCAACACAGATGCACAGTCCCATTAAGCAGACGGTAAAATGGACACGATGAAAGAAAATATGGTCCTAAAGTAAGAGAGAGGAGGTAAGGATGAAGAAGAAAGAATTTTCTTTGAGATATTCACATGGCAGAAGTAAGAAATGCAATATAAAAGAAAGTATATTCTTTTTTTAAAGATTTATTTTTATTTATTTGAAAGAGAGTTACAGAGAGAGGTAGAGACAGAGAGAGAGAGAGGTCTTCCGTCTGGTGATTCACTCCCCAGACAGCCGCAACAGCCTGAGCTGCGCCTATCAGAAGCCAGGAGCCAGGAGCTTCCTCCTGATTTCTCATGCGGGTGCAGGGCACAGGACTTGGGCCATCCTCCACTGCCTCCCCGGGCCACAGCAGAGAGCTGGACTGGAAGAGGAGCAACCGGGACTAGAACCCGGTGCCCATATGGGATGCCAGCGCTTCAGGCCTGGGCGTCAACCTGCTGAGCCACAGCACCAGTCCCAGAAGGTATATTTTTAAGCAGATACCCATTTAACCTGAAGGGCACCAAGTGAAATTAGTTGGGATAAAGGAAATCGATAAAGGAAAATTCTCAGAAATTTTAACTATGCTCTGGCATTGTGGCTCAGTGGGTTAAGGTCCTGCCTACAATGCTGGCATCACATTTTAGCACCTGTTTGAGTCCTGGTTGCTCCTCTTCCAAACCAGCACCCTATAAATGTGCCTGGGAAAGCAGCAGAAGATGACCCAAGTACTTGGGCCCCTGAAAACCACAAGGGAAACCAGGATTGAGTTCCTGGCTTCTGGTTTCAGTCAGGCCCAGCCCCAATTCCTGAGGCCATTTAAGGAACAAACTAGCAGATGGAAGATCTCTCAATCTCCCTCTCTCACTCTCTATAACTCTTTCAAGTAAAACAGTCTTAAGACATAAAGAAATATTAACTAGAGAGCTGTTAGCAAAAAGGTGATAACTGGTCCCACAGGAACTGATATTAAGTCTCAGAGAGATAGCCAATAAAGAATATTAAAGAGATACTGGAGAACAAAAACATTAAAAAGTAAAAGAGGTGCCGGCACTGTGGCACAGCGGGTTAAAGCCCTGGTTTGAAGTTTCTAGTCCCGGCTGCTCCTCTTCTTATCCAGCTGTCTGCTAAGGCCTCAGAAAGCAGTAGAAGATGGCTCAAGTCCTTGGGCCCCTGCACCCATGTGGAAGATCCAGAAGAAGCTCCTGGCTCCTGGCTTCAGATCGGCACAGCTCTGGCCATTGCGGCCATCTGGGGAGTGAACCAGTGGATGGAAGACCTCTCTCTCTGTCTACCTCTTTCTGTAACACTGTCTTTCAAATAAATAAAATAAATATTTAAAAAAAAGGAAAGAAGACAGCTAAAATGAAGGAAGGATCCTTGTCTTAAGGATGGCATGGGGTGTTAGGTGTAGGATTATACATAGTTTTGGAAAGACTGGAATCAAAAACTGCATTGATTTGACAGTACAAAGACCATTGAGGCATCAAGAGAAAATCAGTTCAGTAGAGCTGTGAAAGCTGAACAAACATTTCAAAAGGCTGAAGAATAAGAGAAAGGCATTTTGCTGTGAAGAAAATCAGAATCTGTAAAGAGTACGGGAAAAGCAAACATGGGATTTGCCTTGTTTTGTTTTTATTTCTTGTGAGGGAATCATTTTTAAAAAGCACACTGTTTTAAACAAGTTTGTCCAATGTCAAAAGGAACTAGCATAGAAGAAAAAATGTCTATTTTCTAAAAAGAGAAAATAATTAAAACTGAAAACAACAATGAATAATGCTTTCAATTTTCTTCATAGTGCATCCCAATACAAATCAGTCCAATGCAATTTATCCAATCACTACTGATCCCAAACTGCCTTTATTTTATTGATTTTTCCATAGGAGAAAATTCTTAAACTCAAAATATCTCCTCTGACTTTCCTGGATTTTCTACTCTTATGGTTTACTTTTATTCAGCTGAACAATAGGATTCCTACTCTCTTGTATTTACTCTCTAAGCTTCTCCTCTGTGTTGTCATTTTATTTGATTTGTGGAATTCTTTGATTCACAAACTCTCAAGACTTCAAGTGGCCTCAAAGGAGTCTGTTGAGGCCAATACTGAGATATGTGCAAAAGTAAGGATGTGGATGGTGACCCTGATGTCACATGAACATGAGGTATTCACTGGTAGTTAGCAATAAATAAGAGATTGTTCTGTGTGTTTTACATTTCATTAGTTGTGAGAATAAGAGGTAAGAATGAATGGGAAGGAACTCCAGAGACAGTGGGTCCAGTCCTCCCTTGAGGATTCAATTGCTGAACTTGGTTGATTTACTTTTAGCAACATCTAGGGGGAGAGGAATTTAATGAAGAAGAGAAATAAAGGAGAGAAATGCCTCTACTCAAATAGAGAGTGATCACCGAGAACCCAGATGGCTTTACTACAGTTGCATTGGGATTACTTTCACTTTCACTTGCCAAATTGCTGAGTGGTGGCAGGAAGCTGCAACTGTCAATAGCTGTGTGAACATGAGGTGAAGCAACTGATGTTCACCAGGGATTTGTGCTGATAAATGAGGGCATATGTTAGCTTAGGTGTTTTAAATGTATTTTCAACTTTTGATATTTTCATTTGATTGTGGGTTTGGGGAGGGATGTAACTCAATCCTAAATTGAGAACCATCTATAATTTATAACATATAATAGATAATATTATTCCTCTTTGATGGAGTTATGGAAATTTAAATTCACTGAACTGCTGACACACATATTTTACACATTTTATCCTCAGTAGATGATTCCAGAAAAGTCATTCTTTCCTGGTACGAAAAATGAATAATTCAGGTTGAGTATCATGTTACAGAAATGGTCAAACAATGCATATATGTGTCAAAACACCGCATAATACTTTATACACTTGTACAATTTTTATATGCCACTTATTTTTAATAAAATTCAGTAATGAAGAAAAATAATTTTTTGCAATCAACAGTGCTTCAAATTTCAGATATTTATAGATTTTGCATATTTACATGTACATAATGAGATATCTTGGGGGTGGGACACAAGTCTAAACACAAAATTCGTTTGTTTTATATCCATGTTATACACATACCCTGAAGGTAAAAACATACAGTATTTTTTATTGTGCTTGCACTTTGAACATGACTCATTGTATGACAGATAATGAAGATTCTACTTTTGAAGTCATGCCCATGTTCAAAAAGTCTATGCTTTTTGAGCATTTTGTTTTCATATTTTTGGATTAGGGATCCTCAACCCATATCACTATGCAATTTGTATATTCACCATTTTTCTTGAAGTTAAATGAACATATACAAATATAAAACATGTACATATACAAAACTCAACTCAAGGTGGATCAAAGACCTAAATTTAAGACCTGAGACTATGAAGTTGCTGGAAGAAAACACAGGGGAAATACTCAAAGACCTTGGCATAGGTCCAACTTCCTGGACAAGATCCCTCAAAACACAGACAACAAAAGCAAAACTGAACAAATGGGACTATAGAAAACTCAGAAGCTTTTGCACAGCAAAGGAAACCATCAACAGAGTGAAGAGACATCCTAAAGAAAGAGAAAAATATTTGTAAGCCTTCTATGCAACAAACATTAATATCCTGAATATATCAGCAACTTAAAATCCCAACAACAGAAAAACAACCAATCCAGTTAAGAGATAGGAAAATAATCTCAAAAGAGAGTTCTCAAAAGAAGAAATAGAAATAGCCAGCAAATATATGAAAAAATGCTCAACATAACTAGCCATCAATGAAATGCCAACCAAAACCACAATGAGATATCACCTCATTGTGTTATTCTGATATTCATCAGAATGGCTAAAATCCAAACACAGAAAGTAATCAATGCTGGTGAGAAAGTGGATTAAGTAGAACTCTTATACACTGTTCATATGAATATAAATTAGTGCAGCCACTACGGAAAACAGTGTGGAGATTTCTTACAAGTCTATTAGAAATAGACTTGCCATATGATCCAGCAATCCCACTACTGGGCATATACCCAAAAGACATGAATACAATTTATCAAAGAGATAACTGCACCATCATGTTTACAGCGGCACTATTCACAATAGACAAAATATGGAATCAACTAAGGTGTTCATCAGCAGAGGAATGGATGAGGGAAATGTGATATCAAGGAATGGATGAGGAAAATGTGATATCAGAGGAATGGATGAGGAAAATGTGATATATATACACAATGGGATATTATTCAGCTATAAAAAATCATGAAATTCTTCCATTGCAACAAAATGTATGCAACTGGAGGACATCACGTTGAGTGAAATAAATTAGATCCAGAAAGACAAATACCGTATGTTCTCCCTTATAAGTGGGAAATAAAACTTTTTAAAAGTCTGTGTACCAGTATTCCTGAAAAATTTATACCTGAAAGGTATAAAATTTGCTTTATACCTTTGTGAAACCAATGGTTAAGAATGCTATATTTCTATAGTTTTACTGATTTGCAATTACTCTAAAATTTATAGTATATGAGTGAAATGGTCTTTTTTCCATTCAATTATTGTTACAGCCATTGTGTATATTCCCACTAAACTAGGGTCTTTTTTGCTTTTTACTTGTTAAACTTCTTACTTAGAGAAGTACTAAGCATTTTTACTGTAATGTAAATTTAAAATTTGTTATATAAAAAACTAAAAAAAAGCAGATACAGAGAAGAAAGAAGGGTAGAATGAGGAAAGAGAATTGTATCTACAGAACACATTGAATCTGTTAAAAAAATAATTAAAAATTTAAAAATAAAAAAATTTAAAAAGGAATAAGGAAACTTATTGTTATTATCTCTTAAATTCATGCTATTCATACATATATTACTTATATAGTAATTGTTAATTATATAAATTCATTTTGTACTTATATTGATGAAGATATAAATCTATTTGTATTTATTCTATAATATCCAATTACTCTTAGCAAAAAAATTAGTAGGGATTTTTGACAGAATGAAATATATAAGTACAGGGCTGGCGCCGTGATGCAGGTTAATCCTCTGCCTGCAGCGCTGGCATCCCAGCTCGTTCTAGTCCCAGCTGCCCCTCTACCAATCCAGCTCTCTGCTATGGCCTGGGAAAGCAGTGGAAGATAGCTCAAGTCCTTGGGCCCCTGCAACCACATGGAAGACCCGGAAAAAGCTCCTGGCTCCTGGCTTCGGATCTACACAGTTCCAGCCGTTGCAGCCATTTGGGGAGTGAACCAATGAAAGGAAGACCTTTCTCTCTGTCTCTCCCTCTCACTGTCTGTAACTCTACCTCTCAAAGAAATAAGTAAAATCTTTATAAAAAAGAGAGAGAGAAATATATAAGTACATACTATATTGTATGTAATATACTATTTTAAAAGAAGTAAATGAAGATAGTACCAAGTAAAAAATTAATAGTGATATCTCATTAAATTCAAGTTGCTAATGTATTAAAATTCATGAAAAAGATTCTATAGATTTTCCCCACCTTGTTCTATTTTTCATGCATGGTTTTAAGCATTTTATGAATTAAACAACTTCCCTCTGAGAACAGAGTTGAGGAATGGATAGAGAGGCTAGGCCACTAGGTTACCGTCCTGCTGTTAGCAGCCGGGAAAGATTACTTTTGAATTCAGCAAGTCTGACTCTAAAGAAGTTTCAGCTAGCACCGATTATTTCAAACATGTTCTTACAGAAGAAACACAGCTTTGCTTTTAATTTTTAGTGGAGCCTATGTAGCAAAAGAAAAAGAATCCATTTACTGAGTCATAGCATTTATAATATAAACTCAGGCCAGTTGCACAGGAGAATCAACATGACTTTACAAAGTTTTGTATACTGGGCACTGCTTAGTATAAAGATGATACTCAACACATTTTCACAGCAAAATGACTACTGCCAAATAATTTTTCTCATAACATCTTTCAGTATAAGCAATGACAAAGCAAATTCATTAGAAAAGAGAAATGGTGGCAGATTAGAGGTAAGCAGGATGTGGTAGTTGGGTGGTATAACCCCAGTGACATACCTTTCTGATGATTTTTTAAAAATCATGGTTCATTTTACATGATGAACTACAGAATAATTTGGTTCCTGTATAACTGCCCTCCCAGAACAATTTTCCTCTCAATAAATTATTTGAAAATAATTGTGTGGGAATTGCTTGGAGATTATTCTCTTTGACAATACCTACAATTCAATTATTCTGATAAGTAACTAAAAGGCATCTAACTTGTCAACTTACTATGGCCTCCTATTATTCTATAGTTGTATATAATGAACTAATTACCTGGGCAAAGCAGCAGTAGGTTCATTTTTTTCTCTTAATTTAAGAGACTGGAACAGAAAGCAACTTGCCCATGTGAAAAATCAGCTTGCCTGGAAATGAGGTATGATTGTGGGTGAGCCAAAATTCAGGAAGTTTTTGAATTATAATATAAAGAGACATGTTCAACAGAACTATACTTTCATAACAATGAAAAACAAACTATTTAGAACTGTTAAAAACTGTCAGATAAGGATATCTTATGTAACATCTACAGATGATTTAATCTTTTTTATTTATTTATTTATTTATTTTTTGACAGGCAGAGTGGACAGTGAGAGAGAGAGACAGAAAGGTCTTCCTTTGCCGTTGGTTCTCCCTCCAATGGCCGCCATGGCCGGTGCGCTGCAGCCGGGGCACCGCACTGATCCAATGGCAAGAGCCAGGTACTTCTCCTGGTCTCCCATGGGGTGCAGGGCCCGAGCACTTGGGCCATCCTCCACTGCACTCCCTGGCCACAGCAGAGAGCTGGCCTGGAAGAGGGGCAACCGGGAAAGAATCCGGCGCCACGACCAGGACTAGAACCCGGTGTGCCGGCACCGCAAGGCGGAGGATTAGCCTAGTGAGCCGCGGCGCCCAGATGATTTAATCTTAAAATGTAGTCTTGTTCTTTCATACTCCACCCACTATCTGAAACACATATATTAACATAGCTACTTGGTGGTACTACAGTGAATGGTTACAGAAAAGCAATTTAATTTTTCGTGACTGATACCAAAAATGAGTATCCTGAGAAAAATTTAGGAGATGAAGGTTCTGGAAGAATTAATTGATAACCCGTCATTGGGGCAAATGTCTATTCCATGAAGCAAGTTGCCATGTTATAATTAACTGAGAATCACATAAAGATACTAAGTTTCAAATTTAAAAAAACAATAGGGAAAACATGTTCATAGAGTTTCTGGGAATTAAAAACTATGAATAATCAGGTCTGATTTCTTCAGCGTACATTATTGAATGCACACAATATATTGCATTGTTAGATGTTACAGACCCTGGGACCGAGAAAGAAATTAATTTGAATAAGGAAAAAGCATTTCTAGAATGGAAACACTGCACAAGAATCCAGCAGTTTTCAGGATTTCAAAAAGAAAATGAGTATCTGAGCATTGCTAGATAATGTGAGAATGTGAGTAATTTGAGAAGTAGGGGATAAAATCAGAAACACCAGTGTGGGAATTTTGAAAAAGCAGTGTAGAGCATTATGAATTATATAAAACCTTTGAGTTTTGTTCTAAGGTAGGAACTCTTGACTGGCTCCATGGAGAGTGGAAACGCAATCTGAAATTAGTTTAACTGAATCCCAACTATCTGCTTTGATATAATAGGCATCATGATGTCCCTTAGGAGGTGAGTGCAGTATACTAAATGCAAGGTTACAATAGATTAACTGTGTTAAAAAAGTCAGATTCTGGATAAAATGCAAGTAATTTGTCAACAAAATAGTCATCGAGGATGTTGCTTAGAATTTGCCTATAGCAACTGGAAGACACAATTAGAGTCCTCAAAGCTAGAGTTCCAAAAAAGTGAACGTAAGCTACAAATATACAGACACAGTTACACAGACACCCCACCACACATACACCACAAGAGTCATTTCTAGATTTCTCCTCAAAGAGGTATAAAACATATAAATGTTAACATGTGGAACACCTTGTGCTCATGGCTCAGCTTTTCCTCCTATAAAATAATAACCTGTGAATCTAGGGTTGGCAAACAGACAAGTAGTGTATCCAGATTGGGGTATCTTTATTTAGGAGAGAGAAAAAGATATGTTACTCTATAACTGGGATGTAGTATAAGTATTGATAAAATCAAATATTTTCCAATAATTAAAGTTCATCACTCCATTTTGTACAGAAATATTTTAATTTACAGTGGTAGGTATTGTGACACTATGGATTAAACTGCCACTTGGGATATCTGCATATTGAAATATCTGAGTCCTGGTTACTGCATTTCCCATCCATCTTCCTGCTAATGCATCCCGGGAGGTAGCAGAGATTGGCTTAATCGCTAAGGCTCCTGCCACCTGTGTGGAATACCCAGATTAATCCTTGGTGCCTAGCTTCAGCCTTGCCCAATCCCAGGTGTGGCAGGCAGTTGAGGGGTAAACCAGTGGTCTGATTATCTCTCTATATATATCTATGTCTCTCTCAGCATTTCAAATAGATGAAAATGAATAAACCTTAAAAATAGTTTCATTTTCAGATTATTTAGATATCAACTGTGCAATATAATCTTGAAAATATCCTGGACTGAATGTTAGATTTTGGAGCAAGTATGAGTACCATCATGGCCTGTTAACAGAGCTCTGACTCACATGAATCTCAATTCCACTGACTCAATGACAGTGTAATAGTATCCGAGTCACTCAAATATTTCCATGCAGATTAAATTGTGTGTATTTGTTTATTGTTCTTAATTTGAACATTAGTCTTTTGCTCTCTTTTTTGCTATCTATTTTGACATTATCAAAAACTGTTGGGGGGAGGAGGCAAGATGGCGGAATAGGAAAGGAGCACACTGATAGTCCGGGGAGAGATAGTTTAATAAAAGTGGAGATACTGCAGGTTCAAGGAAGAGTAGGGGAGGAAACAGCAGAAGAAACTCTTCCGGAATGCGTGATTCACAGCGGACCTGTGTGGAAAGTGTGGGAGCCCACAGTTCAGGACACCAGCGGCAGACTCAACACACCAGCGCTGGAACGCGAGGTGAGCCGAACCTCAATAGCCCGAGACACCGGCAGGCAAGCGGAGAGAGGAGACTAGAGGGAATTACCCCCGGGGGGGAAGGGGGAAGTTCACCAGGCTAACTGGAAGAGAGAGAGAGAGAAAAAAAAAAAAAAAGGTGACTGGTAAGGACACGGGTTTCTCTCTCTCTGCTCACCTCTCAAGGGCGAGCAAGACAAAGAGCAGGTGCCATCTTGGACATACGTCATAAGCAGAGTGACCTCAGGTCTGCACCGGCCCTGAGCCTAGCAGAAAAACCTGACTCTGGGCGGGATGAATAACAGGAGATTAGGACCTAGTAAATTTGTGGTGCTACTGAACTGAGACTGTGAAAAAAGAGACGGTGGGGGAGAGAACTCACGGAATTCACGTGAGCACTCTCCAGAGATGCTACAATTCCGTAACTTTGGCAACCCAGTGGGAGACTGAAGGAGAATTTGAGCCCACTCTGAGGGCCGAACAGATTCCCTGTGTGGTCCTTGGGAAAGAGCTTCCGATCTCTGGCTCCTGTGGGTATATCATTTGCCTGCTAACTACCTCCAACTTCGTTCAGCTGTGTGGAATTACTTCCCTTTTGAATCAAAAAAAGAGAGAGAGAGAGAGAGATTTACCATGCCTAACCTGGGAGTGTCACCTTTGGCACACCAAACAGAGCTCTCAGGCACACCCATCTCAAGCCCTAAGGCTCCATCAAAAACAGATAGTCCACTTAATCTAGAGTCATAGTATAACAAGAAAAAGCACCACAGTGAAGAAACGAAATATCTCCAATATGCCAAATAACAAACGCAAAAACCAAGGTAATAAAAACAAGGAAGTCACCATGACGCCCTCAAATGAAAAAGACACCCCAATTCAAGATTATGAAGATGATGACATAGAAGAAATGCAAGAAGCAGATCTCAAAAAATTGATAAGAACATTAAGAAGTTCTCAAAAACAAATTCTTGAACTACAGAAATCCTTAATGGACAAGATAGAAAATCTCTCTCGTAAAAATGAAATATTAAGGAGGAATCAAAATGAAACGAAACAACTAGTACAACAGGAAACTGGGATAGTGACTGAAGTGAAGAATTCAATAGATCAAATGAAAAACACAATAGAGAGCCTTACAAACAGAATGGGTGAAGCAGAAGAGAGAATATCGGACTTAGAAGACAGAGAACAGGAAAGGATACACTCAGACCAAAGAAAAGAAGAGGAAATTAGGAATCTAAAACATATTGTCGGGAATCTGCAGGATACTATTAAAAAACCCAACATTCGGGTTCTAGGAGTTCCTGAAGGCATGGAGAGGGAGAACGGATTAGAAGGCCTTTTTAGTGAGATATTAGCAGAAAATTTCCCAGGTTTGGAGAAGGACAGAGAAATCCTAGTACAGGAAGCCCACAGAACCCCTAATAAACACGATCAAAAGAGATCCTCACCACGACACGTTGTAATTAAACTCTCCACAGTGAAACATAAAGAAAAGATCCTAAAATGTGCAAGAGAGAAACATCAGATTACTCTCAGAGGATCTCCAATCAGACTCACAGCTGACTTCTCATCAGAAACTCTACAAGCTAGGAGGGAATGGCGAGATATAGCCCAGGTACTAAGAGAGAAAAACTGCCAGCCCAGAATATTATATCCTGCAAAGCTATCATTTGTGAATGAAGGTGAAATAAAGACTTTTCATAGCAAACAGAAATTGAAAGAATTTGTTGCCACTCGTCCAGCCCTGCAAAAGATGCTTAAAGATGTGTTACACACAGAAACACAGAAACACGGTCATCAATATGAAAGAAGGTAAAGGAAGGAAACCAAGGAAGGAAACCTCACAGCAAAAGATCACAGGGAATTCAAAGCATATATTAGAACTTATCTTTGGCAAATGGCAGGGCAAAGTTACCACTTATCATTAGTCACATTGAACGTGAATGGCCTGAACTGTCCAGTTAAAAGACACCAATTGGCTGATTGGGTTAAGGAACAAAACCCATCTATTTGCTGCTTACAAGAAACACATCTTTCCAACAAAGATCCATACAGACTGAAAGTGAAAGGCTGGAAAAAGATATACCATGCAAACAGAAATGAAAAAAGAGCAGGCGTAGCCATCTTAATATCGGACAACATAAACTTTACCACAAAAACTGTTAAGAGAGACAAAGAGGGGCACTATATAATGATTAAGGGATCAATACAACAAGAAGATATAACAATTATCAATGTATATGCACCTAACTACAGGGCACCAGTTTATCTAAAAGATTTATTAACGGACTTAAAGGGAGACTTAGACCCCAATACAATAGTACTGGGGGACTTCAATACTCCACTCTCAGAAATAGACAGATCAATAGGACAGAAGATCAACAAGGATACAGTAGATTTAAACGACACTATAGCCCAAATGGATCTAACAGATATATACAGAACTTTCAATCCTACAGCTAAAGATTTTACATTCTTCTCAGCAGTACATGGAAGCTTCTCTAGGATTGACCACATACTAGGCCATAAAGCAAGTCTCAGCAAATTCAAAAGAATTAGAATCATACCATGCAGCTTCTCAGACCATAAAGGAATGAAGTTGGAAATTAGCAACTCAGGAATCCC
Organism: Oryctolagus cuniculus; assembly: GCF_051225735.1. Taxonomy (NCBI): domain Eukaryota; kingdom Metazoa; phylum Chordata; class Mammalia; order Lagomorpha; family Leporidae; genus Oryctolagus; species Oryctolagus cuniculus. The sequence goes on from NC_142880.1 coordinate 48,804,030, forward strand.
TAGAGCATACGCAAACACATGAAGATTGAACAACATGCTCCTGAATGAACAATGGGTCATAGAAGAAATTAAAAGAGAAATCAAAAACTTTCTGGAAGTAAATGAGGATAACAGCACAACATACCAAAACTTATGGGATGCAGCAAAAGCAGTGTTAAGAGGAAAGTTTATATCAATAGGTGCCTACATCAAGAAATTGGAAAGGCACCAAATAGATGAGCTTTCAATACATCTCAAGGATCTAGAAAACCTACAGCAAACCAGACCCAAATCTAGTAGGAGAAGAGAAATAATTAAAATCAGAGAAGAAATCAACAGGATTGAATCAAGAAAAACATTACAAAAATCAGCCAAACGAGGAGCTGGTTTTTCGAAAAAATAAACAAAATTGACACCCCATTGGCCCAACTAACTAAAAAAAAGAAGAGAAAAGACCCAAATCAATAAAATCAGAGATGAAAAAGGAAACGTAACAACAGACACCACAGAAATAAAAAGAATCATCAGAAATTACTACAAGGACTTGTATGCCAGCAAACAGGGAAACCTATCAGAAATGGATAGATTCCTGGACACATGCAACCTACCTAAATTGAACCAGGAAGACATCGAAAACCTAAACAGACCCATAACTGAGACAGAAATTGAAACAGTAATAAAGACCCTCCCAAAAAGAAAAGCCCAGGACCAGATGGATTCACTGCTGAATTCTACCAGACATTTAAAGAAGAAATAACTCCAATTCTTCTCAAACTATTCAGAACAATCGAAGAAGAGGGAATCCTCCCAAATTCTTTCTATGAAGCCAGCATCACCTTAATTCCTAAGCCGGAAAAAGATGCAGCACTGAAAGAGAATTACAGACCAATATCCCTGATGAACATAGATGCAAAAATCCTCGATAAAATTCTCGCCAATAGAATGCAACAACACATCAGAAAGATCATCCACCCAGACCAAGTGGGATTTATCCCTGGTATGCAGGGATGGTTTAATGTGCGCAAGACAATCAATGTGATACACCACATTAACAGACTGCAGAAGAAAAACCATATGATTATCTCAATAGATGCCGAGAAAGCATTTTATAAAATACAACACCCGTTCATGACGAAAACTCTAAGCAAACTGGGTTTGGAAGAAACATTCCTCAATACAATCAAAGCAATCTATGAAAAACCCACAGCCAACATCCTATTGAGTGGGGAAAAGTTGGAAGCATTTCCACTGAGATCTGGTACCAGACAGGGATGTCCACTCTCACCACTGCTATTCAATATAGTTCTGGAGGTTCTAGCCAGAGTTATTAGGCAAGAAAAAGAAATTAAAGGGATACAAATTGGGAAGGAAGAACTCAAATTATCCCTCTTTGCAGATGACATGATTCTTTATTTAGGGGGCCCAAAGAACTCTCCTAAGAGACTATTGGAACTCATAGAAGAGTTTGGCAAAGTAGCAGGGTATAAAATCAATGCACAAAAATCAACAGCCTTTGTATACACAGACAATGTCATGGCTGAGAAAGAACTTCTAAGATCAATCTCATTCACAATAGCTACAAAAACAATCAAATACCTTGGAATAAACTTAACCAAGGACGTTAAAGATCTCTACGATGAAAATTACAAAACCTTAAAGAAAGAAATAGAAGAGGATACCAAGAAATGGAAAAATCTTCCATGCTCATGGATTGGAAGAATCAATATCATCAAAATGTCCATTCTCCCAAAAGCAATTTATAGATTCAATGCAATACCAATCAAGATACCAAAGACCTTCTTCTCAGATCTGGAAAAAATGGTGCTGAAATTTATATGGAGGCACAAGAGACCTCTAATAGCTAAAGCAATCTTGTACAACAAAAACAAAGCCGGAGGCATCACAATACCAGATTTCAGGACATACTACAGGGCAGTTGTAATCAAAACAGCATGGTACTGGTACAGAAACAGATGGATAGACCAATGGAACAGAATTGAAACACCAGAAATCAACCCAAACATCTACAGCCAACTTATATTTGATCAAGGATCTAAAACTAATTCCTGGAGCAAGGACAGTCTATTCAATAAATGGTGCTGGGAAAACTGGATTTCCACGTGCAGAATCATGAAGCAAGACCCCTACCTTACACCTTACACAAAAATCCGCTCAACATGGATTAAAGACCTAAATCTATGACCTGACACCATCAAGTTACTAGAGAACATTGGAGAAACCCTTCAAGATATTGGCACAGGCAAAGAATTTCTGGAAAAGACCCAGGAGGCACAGGCAGTCAAAGCCAAAATCAACTATTGGGATTGCATCAAATTGAGAAGTTTCTGTACTGCTAAAGAAACAGTCAGGAGAGTGAAGAGACAACCGACAGAATGGGAAAAAATATTTGCAAACAGATATGCAACAGATAAAGGGTTAATAACCAGAATCTACAAAGAGATCAAGAAATTCCACAAAAACAAAACCAACAACCCACTTAAGAGATGGGCCAAGGACCTCAATAGACATTTTTCAAAAGAGGAAATCCAAATGGCCAACAGGCACATGAAAAAATGTTCAAGGTCATTAGCAATCAGGGAAATGCAAATCAAAACCACAATGAGGTTCCACCTCACCCCGGTTAGAATGGCTCACATACAGAAATCTACCAACAACAGATGCTGGCAAGGATGTGGGGAAAAAGGGACACTAACCCACTGTTGGTGGGAATGCAAACTGGTCAAGCCACTATGGAAGTCAGTCTGGAGATTCCTCAGAAACCTGAAGATAACCCTGCCATTCGACCAAGCCATCCCACTCCTTGGAATTTACCCAAAGGAATTTAAATTGGCAAACAAAAAAGCGGTCTGCACCCTAATGTTTATTGCAGCTCAATTCACAATAGCTAAGACCTGGAACCAACCTAAATGCCCATCAATGGTAGACTGGATAAAGAAATTATGGGATATGTACTCTTTAGAATACTATACCGCAGTAAGAAACAACGAAATCCAGTCATTTGCAACAAAATGGAGGAATCTGGAACACATCATGCTGAGTGAAATAAGCCAGTCCCAAAGGGACAAATACCATATGTTCTCCCTGATCGGTGACAACTGACTGAACACCAAAAAGGAAACCTGTTGAAGTGAAATGGACACTATGGGAAACGGTGACTTGATCAGCATAGCCCTGGCTGTTAATGAACAACTTAATACATTATCCCTCTTAGTGGTTTTTTTGACTGTTCTACTTAATATGACTGGTTTAATTCTGTAATTAATACACAGTTATTCTTAAGTGTTGAAAATTAACTGAAATGTGATCCCTGTTAAACATAAGAGTGGGAATAAGAGAGGGAAGAGATGTGCAATTTGGGACATGCTCAAGCTGACTTGCCCCAAATGGTAGAGTTAAAAACATACCAGGGGATTCCAATTCAATCCCATCAAGGTGGCATGTACCAATACCATCTCACTATTCCAAGTGATCAATTTCAGTTCACAATTGATCATAATGAAAGAACTAAGAGTCAAAGGGAACACATAAACAAGTCTAGTACTTGCTAACACTAACCGATAGAATAAATAAAGTGGAGAGTGATCCAACATGGGAAGTGAGATACACAGCAGACTCAAAGAATGGCAGATGTCCTAAATAGCACTCTGGCCTCAGAATCAGCCCTAAAGGCATTCGGATCTGGCTGAAAAGCCCATGAGAGTATTTCAGGCATGGAAAGCCAAGACACTCTGGCAAAAGATCTCTGTGAGTGAGATCCCAGTGGAAAGAACAGGTCTTCAAAGAAGGAGGTACATTTCTCTGAAGGGAGGAGAGAACCTCCACTTTGACTATGACCTTGTCTAAACAAGATAAGAGTCGGAGAACTCAGAGGGCTTCCATAGCCTTGGAAACTCATGACTGGAGCATAGGGAGATTACTGATGCCATAGACAGGAGTGTCAATTGGTAAAGTCAACAACAGGAGTCACTGTGCACTTACTCCTCATGTAGGATCTCTGTCCTTAATGTGCTGTGTATTGAGATTTAATGCTATAACGAGTACTCAAACAATATATTTCACTTTGTGTTTCTATGGGGGTGCAAACTGTTGAAATCTTTACTTAATGCATACTAAACTGATCTTCTGTAAAAAAAAAAAAAAAAAAAAAAAAAGAAATTATCAATTCCCAACTTGACTCTCACTGGGATTAAACATGACACTAGGTCTGATCTGATTTCATCATCAATTAAAAAAAAATTATCTATTATTTTTCACTTTATGTTTCTGTGTGGGAGCAAACTGTTGAAATCCTTACTTAATGTATACTAAGCTGATCTTCTGTATATTAAGATAATCTAAAATGAATCTTGATGTGAATGGAAGGGGAGAGGGAGTGGGATAGGGGAGGGTTGCGGGTGGGAGGGACGGTATGGGGGGGAAGCCATTGTAATCCATAAGTCATACGTTGGAAATTTATATTCATTAAATAAAAGTTAAAAAAAAAGAAGTTCCAAAAAAAAAAACTGTTTTTTTTTTTTTCTGCTAAGACCCTTGTTCTATTAGGTTTTGAGAAAACATTATTAACACACTATTAGAGCATGTGGAGAATGGGACAGTTTTTAAGATATTACTGTTGAATCCTGATGTGAATGGAAGGGGAGAGGGAGTGGATAAGGGGAAGGTTGTGAGTTGGAGGGACGTTATGGGGGGGGAAGCCATTGTAATCCATATTCTGTACTTTGGAAATTTATATTCATTAAATAAAAGTTTAAAAAAAGATATTACTGTTAATAAAAAAGAAAGAGAAAGAACTTTCTTATGAAGCTCCTAAAGGTTGAGATTTCACACATCCCCCAAAATGATTCAGTCATCAAAAGAATATGAAGTTTCCTCTGGATCTCTTCATTTCCAAAACAGGTTAACCTCTTTGGTTTACCAACCAGAGCAATCAATTCAACCATCTGGCTGTAGTTTTGAACTGGTCCTTTTATATTAGATCTTAATGTATGAATAGTCTTAGGCTTATACCATGTGCTGCCATTCACCAAGATTCATCTTCATAAGAAAAATTATTTTCAAAAAGTGAATGATTGAAAAGCACATTCTACATTATTTTCTCTAGCCACAGAATACTTCCATGGAACAGGTTTAAAAAAACAGAAGCTGACACTAATATTAACTTGATTACACATGATTCTGTTTTTTTTTTCTGCCAAAATTAATTTATTTTCTAATTCCATTTTCCATGAACTTTTTTTTCTAACTTTTATTTAATGAATATAAATTTTCAAAGTACAGAATATGGATTACAATGGCTTCCCCCCCATAACATCCCTCCCACCTGCAACCCTCTCCTTTCCCACTCCCTCTCCCCTTCCATTCACATCAAGATTCATTTTCGTTTCTCTTTATATACAGAAGATCAGTTTAGCATACATTAAGTAATTATTTCAACAGTTTGCTCCCACACAGAAACATAAAGTGAACAATACTGTTTGAGTACTAGTTATAGCATTAAATCTCAATGTACAGCACACTAAGGACAAAGATCCTACATGAGGAGTAAGTGCACAGTGGCGCCTGTTGTTGACTTAACAAATTGACACTTTTGTTTATGGCATCAGTAATCACCCTAGGCTCTTGTCATGAGCTGCCAAGGCTATGGAAGCCCCCTGAGTTCACTGACTCTGATCATATTTAGACAAGGCCATGGTCAAAGTGGAAGTTCTTTCCTCCCTTCAAAGAAAGGTACCTCCTTCTTTGATGACCCATTCTTTCCACTGGGATCTCACTCACGGAAATCTTTCATTTAGTTTTTTTTTTTTTTTTTTTCCAGAGTGTCTTGGCTTTCCATGCCTGAAATACTCTCATGGGCTTTTCAGCCGGATCCGCATGCCTTAAGGGCTGATTCTGAGGCCAGAGTGCTGTGTAGCACATCTGCCATTCTATGGGTCTGCTGTGTATCTCACTTCCCATGTTGGATCATTCTCTCCCTTTTTTATTCTATCAGCTAGTATTTGCAGACACTATTTTTGTTTCTGTGATCCCTTTGGTTCTTGAATACTGTAATCAATACACAATTCTTCTTAAGTGCTGAAACTTAACTGAAAAGTGATCACTGTTAAATATAAGAGTGGGAATAAGAGAGGGAAGAGATGTGCAATTTGGGACATGTTCAAGCTGACTTGCCCCAAATGGTAGAGTTAGAAACATACCAGGGGATTCCAATTCAATCCCATCAAGGTGGCATGTACCAATGCCATCTCACTAGTCCCAGTGATCAATTTCTGTTCACAATTGATCATGATTCCGTTTTTAAAGGCGTTTGGTTGAAACACAAGATTTTTATTTCATTGTAGTTTTTTTTTTAACTTTTATTTAATGAATATAAATTTTCAAAGTACAGCTTATGGATTACAATGGCTCCCCCCCCCATAACTTCCCTCCCACCTGCAACTCCCCCATTTCCCTCTCCCTCTCCCCTTCCATTCACATCAAGATTCATTTTCGTTTCTCTTTATATACAGAAGATCAGTTTAGCATATATTAAGTAAAGATTTCAACAGTTTGTACCCACATAGAAACACAAAGTGCAAAATACTGTTTGAGTACTAGTTATAGCATTAAATCTCAGTGTACAGCACATTAAGGACAAAGGTCCTCATGAGGAGTAAGTGCACAGTGACTCCTGTTGTTGACTTAACAAATTGACACTCTTGTTTATGGCATCAGTAATCACCCTAGGCTCTTGTCATGAGTTGCCAAGGCTATGGAAGCCTTTTGAGTTCACCAACTCTGATGATATTTAGACAAGGTCATAGTCAAATGGAAGTTCTCTCCTCCCTTCAGAGAAAGGTACCACCTTCTTTGATGACCTGTTCTTTTCCCTCGATCTCACTCTCAGATTTTTTTTTTTTTTTTTTTGCCAGTGTTTTGGCTTTCCATGCCTGTAATATTCTCATGGGCTTTTCAGCCAGATCCGCATGCCTTAAGGGCTGATTCTGAGGCCAGAGTGCTGTTTAGGACATCTGCCATTCAATGGGTCTGCTGTGTATCTCACTTCCCATGTTGGATCGTTCTCTCGCTTTTTTATTCTATCAGCTAGTATTTGCAGACACTAGTCTTGTTTGTGTGCGCCCTTTGGTTCTTAGTCCTATCATTATGATTAATTGTGAACAGAAATTGATCACTGGGACTAGTGAGATGGCATTGGTACGTGCCACCTTGATGGGATTGAATTGGAATCCCCTGGTATGTTTCTAAATCTACTGTTTGAGGTAAGTCAGCTTGAGCATGTCCCGATTGCACATCTCTTCCCTCTCTTATTTTTTAAGAGCCCCAACAAAAGTTGGAAATACACATGCATGGAATGTAAAGGATAAGCTGATGCAATTCTAACTCAGTTTGGAAATTTCTATTCTATGGTATTTTCTCCCATGTGCATCTTTTAGAAAGGATAATATTTGTTTCTTCACAAGGTTGTACCAGAATAAGTGTCCAGTTTTCTGAGTTGGTTTGAATACAGCAAAGAATGCCAAAAGTTCCCTATGGGGATCAGAAAAATATAGTGTAGCTTCATTTATATTTTTTGATCCAAATTGTTAACATTTCAGTTTCGGTGTATGTTGTATAGCATGTATAATACTACTACAGCTGTATGCATACATAATTATTCATGACAACATATGTATTTATGATACATGTTAAATCTCTTGATGAATAAATGAGATTGAGTACAATCAGAAGTTCTAGAGACTGAAGCAAAGAACTTTATGTAGTTCCTGAAATTCTAATCAGACAGAAGTTTATTGTAGCTTCCATTTTTTTCAGATCCATGATGATCAACAAATAAAGAAAAGCATATTAACATGCTTGTTTTGGGGGCCAGTGTTGTGCATAGCAGGTTAAGCTGCTGCCTGCAGTGCTCGGATGCCATATGGGCATTGGTTTGCATCCCAGCTGCTCTCTTACAATACCGATCCCTTCTAATGTGCTTGGGAAAGCAATGGAGGATGGTCCAAGTACTTGGGCCTCTGCCACCTATGTGGGATACCAGGAAGAATCTCTTTGCTCCTGGCTTCAGCTTGGCCCAGACCTGGCAGTTTTGGCCATTTTCAGGAATGGACCAGCTCTCTCTCTCTCTCTCTCTTTCTACGTCTCCCTCAATTTCTGTAACTCTGCCTTTCAAATAAATAAGATATAAACAAAATAATCAAAAAAGAAATGTGCTTGGTTTTATTTTTTAGTAAGACTATTTTATTTTTAAAATTTGCAAAATATAAGAATAATAAACATGAATATTTAACAAACAAAACAAATTCAATTATAAATAAAAATGTTGACAATCTCACATAAACATGTAATACTATAAACATTCTAAGCATACAAGAGTAATTTTCTAGTTCAAGTTTTATCTTTTTCAGTTCAAGTTTTATTATCACTTCTTAAAAATAAACAAAAAAGCGGTTACAGTTTGACCAATTACTTCCGCTCCACTCAAAGAGCAGGGAATATTTTTTTTTCCCCATGCCAACACACATTTACAAAATGGGATACTGATAGGCACAGGTTTTAAAAACTGGAACAATCCAGTCTCCAGGCAAGAAAAGACTCATTTCGTGTTTCCAGATTCAACAGTCCACAGAAATTGTGTTAAAATAACCCACTTATTAAAAGAAAACCTGGTGCCAGACAGTAAGCTGAAGTAATTATCACACCTCAAACAAGTTCAGGATTCTGAAGAATCAAAAGTAAACATCTATGAATGCTTTGTTGATAACTAACTGTATCTTATGAACATTCACTTGAGTGCTGGATTGAAATCTTGGGGACAAAACAAAAATCTATACTTCAAAGCAAAACCTTTACAGTGTAATAATACATGTCTTTACAACTCATCAAATGTTCTATAAATATTTAGGAATTACCGTTCTTCCTACTGAATCAGACTGATGGAAATTTGAAGCAGAGCGAGATCATGTCACATTTTAGGATTAGAAAAATTTTCCATTTGAAATGAGAAAAAGCCCTGCTGTGAGTCAAATGAGTAACTTCTTTGCGCTTGGTTTTAAAGATCTTCTCTATTGATCTGTGATTACAACTTTATAACTTATGGCTGTGCAAATGTACTTGGTCTCTGAGATCAAGTTTAGATGTGATGCCAAGTTTTTTCTCATATTTTTAAACAAATTGTCTTTATTGCAAGTAATTATTATTGTTATTGTGTCAAAAATCTCTTGGAAAATGTTTTGACTATAAATACCAAAGGAAGAAAACCATTAGCATAGGGTCTTATTTTCAATTCCATTTATAGAATTTGCCCTTCTTCCCTCTTTTCTTGGCTTTTGTAATTTGGTTGATAACATTTGCATTATCCAAAATGAGGTACATTCACATAGTAGAGATCATGCATTTTGAGGTTTGCTTGATCTGAAGTGTGAAGAAGCCTTCTGGTAAGTTAAGTATGGTATCTGTATTGAGAACATTCTAATTGGGAAAGATTAAACCACTGGTCTCAGAAATTGTGACATGGATATTATGCAGAATATACCTAAAATGGCTGGGCAGCACCATAGAGTTACATTTTTAAAAGTGAGCATGAAGAGGATGACACTGTGGCGTAGCAGGTAAGGCCACTGTCTGAGATGCCAGCATCCCAAATAAGTGTTTCTTCAAGTGTTGGCTGCACCACTTCTGATCCAGCTCCCTGCTGATGGCCTGGAAGGAGCAGTGGAGAATGGGTCAAATGCTCAGGCTCTTGCCACCCATGTGCAAGACCTGGAAGAGCTCCTGGCTACTGGTTGTGGCCTGGCCCAACTCTGGCTGTTACAGCCATCTGAGGAGTGAACCAGTGCTTGGAAAATTTATCTCTCTCTCTCTCTGTAACTCTTTCAAATCATATTAAATCTTTAAAATAAAATTAAATAAAATAAAAGTGAGGGTGTTGAAAGCCTTAAACCTCTTTTGCTTTATGTGCTTATTTTTCCCTACATATAAGGGCATAAAACTTGGTGATTAATATATCACTATCTAGATTTTGAAGCATTTACTTTGATAAGGTCTTATTAAATAATTGCAAAATGTGGATTTTTCTAATTAAGGACTGATATGATTCACAATTCAGATTCCATTTCATTTTTTTTTTCCTATCTGAACAAGACTGTAAAGTTCATTTACAAGATAAAAGATGTGGTTAAGGGTCCTTGGTGTTTCCATTTATTCTTTCTGGAGATTTGTCAACATTCAGTGGTATTACTAAGCCATGTGTCTAAAGGAATCTGTAATTATGATCTTGCTAATTTCACAGTGTTTCAGTATAGGTGTAATACAAGTACTTAGAGGATGATGTAAGAAAAATATATTATTTGTTATGTAGTTATTCCCAAATTCTACTGCTTTGGGCACCTACTAAGATTTCAAAACCATTACATTCTAATTGGGGCTAGAAGCACCATACATGTAGAAGACTTGTTCTATAAGTAGGATCCAATTGGCTTTGAACTTTTTCTTCCCAGAATTATCAGCTGAGATCTGGGGAAAATTATACTTGGGCACACATAAACAACAACATAAACTTTTTCAGAATGACACAAACCATGCTTACCCTGTGAAGGGTCCAAATTCACCCAGAGCATTGGAGACAATTTGTCAAAGTTACATACAATGTTACAATAATAATTACATTAGGTAATAAACTCTAAGGCTGTCATGTTTTCTTATGTATAAAATATATCCCTTACAGCTTTTTAGAAACAATTATTAAATTGCATTGCAAATATAACTTATGAACATGTTGAACAGGAATATTATCTACTTACATAATGATTAATATTTATAACTCATGCTCTAATGACTTCTGTCCCCAGTTAGAACTTCCTCTTCCCAACATGTCATAATTTCTACAACCTTCCTAACACTCTAAGTATGTTGTGACAACATCCATTCCTCTGGGAATTACTTTCCTGCTCAAAAGTGCTATAAAGGAACAGAAAAGGATAACAGCACAGCTCAGGAAGACCCATTGCTACAAAAATTCTACACAATCTCTAACCCAGAAAATACATTCTTCACCAATCCATATGAAAATGAAAATAAGAAATTTAATTATATATACATCTCTGAGACCCATTGACTTAGAAATGATTGATTACTGGTTGTTGGTAATTTCAGTGAGTAAATTTAGTTGGTACAGAGAATAAAATGATAAGAAAAACATAAAGTTACTTTTCTAGTGAGGTGACACCAACCTTATAGAAATTTTTAAAAATCACTCAGGGAGCAGGTGGTTTTTTTTTTTTTTTTTTATTTAAGGTATACAAAGTTCATGCATTCTGTAAATACAAATTTAGGAACCTAGTAATTCTTCCCATCATACCCTCCCTCCCACCAAAACTCCCATCTTCTTCCTTTTCTCTCTCCTATTTCCTTCATATTTTTACTGAGATCTATTTTCTTTTTTAAAGATTTATTTATTTATTTATTTATTTATTTTTAACTTTTATTTAATGAATATACGTTTCCAAAGTACGAATAATGGATTACTATGGCTTCCCCCCCATACCGTCCCACCCACAACCCTCCCCTTTCTCACTCCCTCTCCCCTTCCATTCACATCAAGATTCATTTTCGATTATCTTAATATACAGAAGATCAGCTTAGTATACATTAAGTAAGGATTTCAACAGTTTGCTCCCACACAGAAACATAAAGTGAAAAATAATAGATGATTTTTTTTAATGATGATGAAATCAGATCAGACCTATTGTCATGTTTAATCCCAGTGAGAGTCAAGTTGGGAGTTGATAGTTTCTTTTCTTTTCTTTTCTTTTTTTTTTTTTTTTTTTTTTTTTTTTACAGAGGATCAGTTTAGTATGCATTAAGTAAAGATTTCAACAGTTTGCACCCCCATAGAAACACAAAGTGAAATATATTATTTGAGTACTCATTATAGCATTAAATCTCAATGCACAGCACATTAAGGACAGAGATCCTACATGAGGAGTAAGTGCACAGTGACTCCTGTTGTTGACTTTACCAATTGACACTCCTGTCTATGGCATCAGTAATCTCCCTATGCTCCAGTCATGAGTTTCCAAGGCTATGGAAGCCCCTTGAGTTCTCCAACTCTTATCTTGTTTAGACAAGGTCATAGTCAAAGTGGAGGTTCTCTCCTCCCTTCAGAGAAAGGTACCTCCTTCTTTGAAGACCTGTTCTTTCCACTGAGATCTCACTCACAGAGATCTTTTGCCAGAGTGTCTTGGCTTTCCATGCCTGAAATACTCTCATGGGCTTTTCAGCCAGATCTGAATGCCTTTAGGGCTGATTCTGAGGCCAGAGTGCTATTTAGGGCATCTGCCATTCTATGAGTCTGCTGAGTATCTCACTTCCCATGTTGGATCACTCTCCCCTTTATTTATTCTATCGGTTAGTGTTAGCAGGTACTAGACTTGCTTATGTGCTCCCTTTGACTCTTAGTTCTTTCATTATGATCAATTGTGAACTGAAATTGATCACTTGGACTAGTGAGATGGCATTGGTACATGCCACCTTGATGGGATTAAATTGGAGTCCCCTGGTATGTTTCTAACTCTACCATTTGGGGCAAGTCAGCTTGAGCATGTCCCAAATTATATATCTCTTCCCTCTCTTATTCCTACTCTTATGTTTAACAGGGATCACATTTCAGTTAAATTTCAACACTTAAGAATAACTGTGTATTAATTACAGAATTGAATCAGTCATATTAAGTAGAACAGACAAAAAAACTACTAAGAGGGATAATGTATTAAGTTGTTCATTAACAGTCAGGGCTATGCTGATCAAGTCACCGTTTCCCATAGTGTCCCTTTCACTTCAACAAGTTTCCATTTTGGTGTTCAGTCAGTTGTCACCGATCAGGGAGAACATATGGTATTTGTCCCTTTGGGACTGGCTTATTTCACTCAGCATGATGTGTTCCAGATTCCTCCATTTTGTTGCAAATGACTGGATTTCGTTGTTTCTTACTGCGGTATAGTATTCTAAAGAGTACATATCCCATAATTTCTTTATCCAGTCTACCGTTGATGGGCATTTAGGTTGGTTCCAGGTCTTAGCTATTGTGAATTGTGCTGCAATAAACATTAGGGTGCAGACCGCTTTTTTGTTTGCCAATTTAAATTCCTTTGGGTAAATTCCAAGGAGTGGGATGGCTTGGTCGAATGGCAGGGTTATCTTCAGGTTTCTGAGGAATCTCCAGACTGACTTCCATAGTGGCTTAACCAGTTTGCATTCCCACCAACAGTGGGTTAGTGTCCCTTTTTCCCCACATCCTTGCCAGCATCTGTTGTTGGTAGATTTCTGTATGTGAGCCATTCTAACCGGGGTGAGGTGGAACCTCATTGTGGTTTTGATTTGCATTTCCCTGATTGCTAATGACCTTGAACATTTTTTCATGTGCCTGTTGGCCATTTGGATTTCCTCTTTTGAAAAATGTCTATTGAGGTCCTTGGCCCATCTCTTAATTGGGTTGTTGGTTTTGTTTTTGTGGAGTTTCTTGATCTCTTTGTAGATTCTGGTTATTAACCCTTTATCTGTTGCATAGTTTGCAAATATTTTTTCCCATTCTGACGGTTGTCTCTTCACTCTCCTGACTGTTTCTTTTGCAGTACAGAAACTTCTCAATTTGATGCAATCCCAATAGTTAATTTTGGCTTTGACTGCCTGTGCCTCCCGGGTCTTTTCCAGAAACTCTTTGCCTGTGCCAATATCTTGAAGGGTTTCTCCAATGTTCTCTAGTAACTTGATGGTGTCAGGTCGTAGATTTAGGTCTTTAATCCATGTTGAGTGGATTTTTGTGTAAGGTGTAAGGTAGGGGTCTTGCTTCATGATTCTGCACGTGGAAATCCAGTTTTCCCAGCACCATTTATTGAATAGACTGTCCTTGCTCAAGGAATTAGTTTTAGATCCTTGATCAAATATAAGTTGGCTGTAGATGTTTGGGTTGATTTCTGGTATTTCAATTCTGTTCCATTGGTCTATCCTTCTGTTTCTGTACCAGTACCATGCTGTTTTGATTACAACTGCCCTGTAGTATGTCCTGAAATCTGGTATTGTGATGCCTCCGGCTTTGTTTTTGTTGTACAAGATTGCTTTAGCTATTCGAGGTCTCTTGTGCCTCCATATAAATTTCAGCACTAATTTTTCCAGATCTGAGAAGAAGGTCTTCGGTATCTTGATTGGTATTGCATTGAATCTATAAATTGCTTTTGGGAGAATGGACATTTTGATGATATTGATTCTTCCAATCCATGAGCATGGCAGATTTTTCCATTTCTTGGTAGATTTATTTATTTATTTGAAAGTCAGAGTTACACAGAGAGAGGCGAGGCAGAGAGAGAGAGGTCTTCCAACCGCTGGTTCACTCCCCATTTGGCCGCACCGGCCTGAGCTCCACCAATCCAAAGTGCCAGGAGCTTCTTCCAGGTATCCCGCATGGGAGCAGGGGTCCAAAGTCTTGGGCCATCTTCTACTGCTTTCCCAGGCCATAGCAGAGAGCTGGATCAGAAGTGGAGCTGCCGGGACTCAAACCGGCACCCATATGGAATGCAGGCACTGGCACTGCAGGCGGTGGCTTTACCCACTACACCACAGCACCAGCCCCACTAAGAACTATTTTCAATTATTTTTATACAATAAGATTAACCCTACACTAAGTAAAGAATTCAACAAATAGTAAATTAAAAAAAAGAAAGAAAGAAAAAAAACCTCTTCCTTAACAGTTGAGCCAAAGGCCATTCAAAGTCATTGCATCTCAAAGTATCAATCTCTCTTCTATAAATTATCTTTTAGGTATTCTATTACTTACCACAGATAAGGGAAAAATATGGTATTTGTCTTTTAGGACCGGCTTATTTCACTAAATTTAATGTTTTCCAGTTGCATCCATTTTGTTGCAAATAGCATGATTTCATTTTTTTTACCACTGTGTATTAGTCCATGGTGTACATATCCCATAATTTTTTGGGGGAATTTCTGGTTTATTTGAACTGGCTGTTAGTGTTCCCCCCATGGAGCAGTAACCCAATAGTTGGGAGCCATAGTGCTGGACAGGGAGGGATAAAGGCACGCAGATGAGCAGAAAGAGCATCAAGGGGCCAGACTGGGCAAGAGAGGCCAGGCCCCCTGGATCCTAGCCCCACTCATGGCCTCAGTATAGAACCTACCCATCTCCTCATTGGGGTTGCCCTGGGCCAACCTGGACCACATCTGAAGGCAGTGGCTGTTCCCAAGGCTGCAGTTGCTAGCCTTGTAGGAGTAACTCCAGATTTCTTCACACAGAGCAGCACGTGTAGGGAACTAGAGCAGAAAGGGTGGCAGGCAGCTCCCACTGGGCACTGGTTAAATCCCAAGTTCCAGTTCTAGCCCTTGTGCCAAAAATTGCTCTTGCAGGTTCTGGAGTTGTGACAGTCCTCCCACCAGTGCTAACAATCCTCTTTGCACAGGGGCACATTCAGGATCTGCTCTTTGCTGCAGCTCTGGTCCACCTGTTGGATCCAGGGCCCCAGATTGGGGGAGCACTCACAGAGGCAGGTGTCCTGGACAAAGTGATGCTTGTAGGCAGGCTCCATCTTGCCACAGTGGTCCTAGTTGAATCTGCTCATATAACTTGTCCCAGTGCTTGGCCTTTCCATGTGGTACTTGTTGGTACATGCCAACACCAAAGAGTTCAGTCCTGGCCCATGCAGTCATGGGCTGGGCCCCATGCATCACCCGCACCAGCAGGAGCATCAGCTGTGTAGTCACTGGCTGTGCCATGTCAATAAGTTTAGGAAGAGTGGCCCATAATTTCTTTATCCAGTGTTCAGTTGATGGACATTTGAGTTTATTCCGTATCTTAGCTATCATGAATTCAGCTGCAATAAACCTGGGGGAATATCTTTTATGTTCCTGAGTTGGAAGAATCAATAGCATCAAAATGTCCATACTACCAAAAGCAATCTATGGATTTAGTGTGATACCAATCAAAATATCAAGGACATTCTTCTCAGATACAGAAAAAAAAACAATGCTGATATTCATGTGGACACACAGAAGACTTCAAACAGCTAAAGCAATCTTATGCAGCAAAAATAAAGCTTGAGGCATCACAACACCGGATTTCAATACATTCTGTAGGGCAGTTAGAATCAAAACAGCCTGTTACTGGCACAAAAACAGATGGATAGACCAATGGAATATAATAAAAACTCCAGAAATCAATTCACACATCTACAACCAACTTATCTTTGACAAAAGAGCTAAAATCAATCCCTGGAGCAAGGACGGCCTCTTCAATAAATGGTACTGGGAAAATTGGATCTTCATATGCAGAAGTATGAAACAAGACCTCTACCTTACACCTCACACAAAAATCCACTTGAAATGGACCAAAGACATACATCTATGACCCGATACCATCAGATTACTAGAGAACATTGGGGAAACTCTGCAAGACATTGGCATGCAAAAAGACTTCTTGGAAAAGACCCCAGAAGTACAGGCAATCAAAGCCAAAATTGACAAATGGTATTACATCAAGCTCATAAGCTTCTGCACTGCACAAGAACCACTCAGCAAATTGAAGAGGCAACCAAAAAAATGGGAGAAATTATTTGCAAATTATGCAACTGATAAAGGATTAACATTCAGAATCTATAATGAGCTCAAGAAACCCAACAACAAAATGAACAACCCAGTTAAGAAATGGGCAAAGGACTAGAAAAGGCATTTTTTAAAAGGGGAAATCCAAATGGCCAACAGACACATGAAAAAATGCTCAGGATCACTAGCCATCAAGGAAATGCAAATCAAAACGAAAAGGAGGCTTCACCTCGCCCCCATTAGAATGGCTTTCATACAGAAATCAACAAATAACAAATGTTGGCTTGGATGTGGTTAAAAAAAGTAACCTAATCCACTATTGTTGGGAATGTAAACTGGTACTACCACTGTGCAAGACGGTATGGAGATACCACAGAAATCAGAATATAGAGCTACCATATGACCCAGCCATCCTGCTCCTAGGAATTTACCCAAATAAAATGAAATCAGCATATTAAAGAGTCATCTGTACCCCCATATTTATTGTAGGGAGCATGTGTCTAGTCTAATATCTCACATCAGAGTTCCTGAGGTTCATACTTGCCTCTGACTCTTGACATCAGCTTGCCACTAATACAGACCATGGGAAGCAGCAGTGAAGTCTCATGTACCTGGGTCCCTACCACTCCCATCGGAGACCTGGATAGCTCTCCTGGCTCCCGTTACCAGCCCTGCTGTAGCTTTCGCCATAGCAGGCAATGACCTGCAATGCCCTCTCATTTTGAGAGTGAAACAGAAAATGGGAAATCCTCTCTCTTTCTCTGGCCCTGTTCCTCCATTGTTCTTTCCCTCTCTCTCAGATAAGTAAAAATTCTTTAAAATCCCTCATATATATATCCAATATAATATATTTTACTAATTGATATATCATAAGGAAAACACAAAATCCTTTAGGAACATGCAACAGAGTTACATTCTAGTAATGAGGATCAGGGAAAGTTTTATGAAATATCAGATTAGATATGTTAAGTTATATAATATAACAAATGATAATGTAAAAGAACCAAAGAGAAGAGGGTCGGTGAGGCTGAAAGCCAAGTACAGATTTTGGTAGGAGACAGAAATGGTCCCATGCCTTAACATG
Source organism: Oryctolagus cuniculus (assembly GCF_051225735.1). Classification (NCBI taxonomy): domain Eukaryota; kingdom Metazoa; phylum Chordata; class Mammalia; order Lagomorpha; family Leporidae; genus Oryctolagus; species Oryctolagus cuniculus. Next base: position 48,821,713 of record NC_142880.1, read on the forward strand.
ATCTTTATAGCTTCACTGTGTAAAGCACAGAGCATGTAGAGGAAGATCTGCTAATAGCTTATTCAGTATCCAGAGAAGATCGTACTTTAGGCTCAGATAATAAGTTAGTGATCCACAAAGCAATATTCTTTTTAAAAATTTTCTCTCATCAAAGAAAACAATACCTGGGGTGGCGCTGTGGCATAGTGGGTTAAGCCTCTGCCTGTGGCACCAGCATTCTATATGGGCACCGGTTTGAGTCCTGGATGTTCCTCTTCTGACTAGCTCTTTGCTATGGCCTGTGAAAGCAGTGGAAAATGGCCCAAGTGCTTGGGCCCCTGCACCCACATGGGAGACCTGGAAGAAGTTCCTGGGTCCTGGTTTCAGATCAGCCCAACTCTGGCTGTTGTAGCTATTTGCGGAGTGAACCCACAGATGGAAAACCTTTCTGTTTCCTCCCTCTCTCTGTAACTCTACCTCTCAAATAAATAAATAAAATCTTCAAAAAAAAAAGAAAAAGAAAAAATAATACCTCAAAATGCTGTACAAATTTTAGTACAGCATTACAAAGGGCATTAATTCACAGAGGCTAAGTATTACAAATTAATAGCACCTTAAGATCTTAAACAAAGACCACCTCCGTTGTGTTTCATTGGCATATTTCTCCACAATCCAGAAGACAAATTATCTTAGCAATTGGAAATCAAAATGTAATTAAGCAATATTTCCCACCCTATATTCATTTTTAAGCAGACTTCCCAATATTACAGCCAATAGAGAAAAGACAATGTGATTTTAGATAAAAAATTCTCCCCCACATTTTCTTAATACTTACAAAATAACCCTGAATATGACAATTTCCCCCACGGACACAGAGGCTAGCATTACCTGATTTTTATTTTTCCATAATGACCAGCTTCAGTTGTACTTTAGCCTTCAACTTTCCTATTTTTACATGTATGCAGTTTAATGCAATGCAATGTTAAATTAACGCCTATACATATTTATTTGAAACAAGAATGCTTATTTTATTACCATTAGCTGAATGGAGTTTTTTAGATGAAAACTGCACCTTTGGATAAAAATACCCCCCAGATGATATACATAGAAAGGTAGTTTTTACCTCCTATTTGAAGACTGCTGCTTCTATTGACTGTTTCAAACTGTATTTCATAGCAAATTGTTTGCAGAGATTAAATTTAAGTTGGTATGCTCAGAAAGTAAAAATGAGGATTTCTGTTCTACTTCTAAACCTTTTGTGTATGTGTGGAAAAGAAAACAGGGAGGTGAAGTGGTTGTATTGATTTAATAAAGCTTTCAAAACACTCCAAATAAAAAAAGGAAAATGAAGAAAGTACTTAAATAGACAAGCATTAGAAAATAAGCAAAAAGTTGCTAAGTTATTTTTTACATTCTTTTATAAATAATAAAAATACAGGAATTTATACAATGACATGAATCACTTTAGTTTGAATAGTAAGAATCCTATTGTATCTACCTCACAGAAATTTATGACCAAATGTACTTGCACATAGACAATACATGACTTTCTCTCTATAACCTAGTTTTTTATAATATACGAAATTCAATAACTTATTGATCAAAGATACTCATTAAGTCACACGAGGTCTTTTTCATATACAAGACCAATGAAATTGAGGTACTTATTTAATGTATTTTTTTTTTTTTTTGACAGGCAGAGTGGACAGTGAGAGAGAGAGACAGAGAGAAAGGTCTTCCTTTTTGCCATTGGTTCACCCTCCAATGGCCGCCGCGGCCAGCACGCTGCGGCCGGCGCACCGCACTGATCCGATGGCAGGAGCCAGGAACCAGGTGCTTTTCCTGGTCTCCCATGGGGGTGCAGGGCCCAAGCACCTGGGCCATCCTCCACTGCACTCCCTGGCCACAGCAGAGGGCTGGCCTGGAAGAGGGGCAACCGGGACAGAATCTGGCGCCCCAACCCGGACTAGAACCCGGTGTGCCGGCGCCGCTAGGCGGAGGATTAGCCTAGTGAGCCGCGGCACCGGCCTTATTTAATGTATTAACAAGAGATAGGGGCCGGCACTGTGGTATAGTGGGTACATCCACTGCCTGCAGTGCTGGTATCCCATATGGGTGCCAGTTCGAGTCCTGGCTGCTCCACTTCTGATCCAGCTCTCTCCTGTGGCCTGGGAAAGCAGTAGAAGATGGCCCAAGTCCTTTGACCCCTGCACCTGTGCGGGAAACCTGGAAGAAGCTCCTGGCTCCTGGCTTCAGATTGGTGCAGCTCAGGCCACTGTGGCCAATTGGGGAGTAAACCAGTGGTGGAAGACTCTCTTCTCTCTCTCTCTCTCTTTCTGCCTCTCCTTCTCTCTCTGTTTAACTCAGACTTTCAAGTAAATTTTTAAAAAATCTTCAAAAAAAGCAAGAGATAAAGTGAACAGCGAGTGCTCTAAGCAGATATGATAAGTCAAATGCCCTGAATTCTGGGCCGTCATAAGAAAATTAAATATACACACATACACATGCATGCAGAAAATTTTCTTAGGGTAAAGACTGTGCTGATACAGTGCCTTGACTGTAAGTGTTCTGTCTCCTACAGTTTAAATAGGAAGTCATCCTGCTTAGTATTAATAGAAGAACAGAGATTAGGCAGAGTATTGCTCTGGGTGAATAGATGTGTTGCCTTTTCCTCTTCACTTCTTCCTATCCAACGTATAGAGCCTAGTACGGAATGATTTTGTAAAAACTTTTTCTTGAGGCCATGCTACCATGGTGTAGCAGGTAAAGCCGCCATCTGCAGTGCCGGCATCACATATGGGCGCTGGTTTGAATCCCAGCTGCTCCACTTCCGATCTAGCTTTCTGCTATGTCCTGGAAGAGCAGTGGAAGATGGCCCAAGTCCTTGGGCCCCTGCACACATGTGGGAGACCAAAAATAAGCTCCTGGCTCCTGGCTTCAGATTGGTGCAGCTCAGACCAGTGCGGCCAACTGGGGAGTGAATCTGTTGATGGAAGACCCCTCTCTCCCTCTCTCTGCCTCTCTGTAACTCTACCTTTCAAATAAATAAATAAATCTTTAAAAAAACTTTCTATTAAAAAAAGGAATTTTAGCAGATATATATGTATATCTGTATATAAATATATATATGTATATGTGTGTGGGGAGTGTGTATATATGTATATAAAATTTATCTCAGTATTATAGGTGCTTTCATACATGGTATAATGTATAGTGAGATATGTATAATGTACCAGCAGGGTAAATATAACAATCTCCTCAAACATTAAACATTTCTGCATAGTAAAAACACCCAAAATCCTGTCTTCCAGTTCTATTTATAGAGAAAAATACAATGTATTAGCATCTGCTGCAGAACCCAGACCTAGAAGTTCTTATCATTATCTAGCTATTACTTGGTACCCATGAATTAATCTTTCCCCATCCTTTCCTTCCATCTGATGTCTATAGTCTCTGATGACCATAATTATACTTTTACGTTCTATGAGATCACATATTTTAGACTCCACATATGAGTGATCTCATGTGATCATTGTCTTTCTGTGCTTTATTTTGCTTGACAGTATGACCTCCTAATCCATCTACATTGTGTAAGTGACAAGATTCCATGCTTTTTAATGTATGAGCAGTACTCTTGTTTGTTTGCACTGTTTTCTTCATTCTCTGATTGATGGACACTAAGCTTGCATATATTTGTTGGCTATTGTGAAATGAGCTGAAATAAACATGGAAGCACAGATGTCTCTTTAACAGACTGATTTCATTTCCCTTGGTCACATACCCAGACGAACTAAAAAATGGAAAGTGTACCTAATTTATTAGTGGAAAACATGCCAATAGCTAGCAGGTACCTGAAAAATGCATAGCAGCACTAAACATCAGGGAAAGGCAAATCAAAACCATACTGAGGTATCACCTCACTCCAGTTAGGCTGGACAGAGACTTGTGTACTGTTGGAATGTAAATTAGTATTGTCATTGTGGAAAACTGCGTGGAAATTCCTCAAAATAACTAAAAATAGAACTACCATATGATTTAGGTTATTTATTGTCTAAATACAGTAGAAAACCTATATCCTAACTCTCATGGTGAACTGCTGAGAAAAATAACAATTCCAAATAATCCAAAATTTATATTCATGTTCTTGGTACTAATAAGACAATGACAAAAATTATGAATTAAAACAGTATAAATAAAAAAATCTGCAAACTCAGAACCCACAACTCCTACAACTTAATCATGAGGACTGCTGGACAGCACTGGAAGTAATACTATCACTGCCCATTTTGTAAAGAAAAAGAAACGAAATAAAATATTAATAGATGACCATTTGTGTGACATAAAACAAAGGAGAGCAGTAATATGCCCGATCATTTCTTTCATTTTTTAAAATTTATTTAAGTGAGAGAGAGAGAGATCTCCCATCTGCTAGTTCACTCCCTGTATGACTTCATTGACTGGGGCTGGGCTAGGCCAAAGCCAGGAACCCAGAACTCAATCTGGATCTCCCATGACGTTGGCTGAGACCCAAGCATTTGAGCCATCATCTGCTGCCACCCAGATGCACATTAGCAGGAAGGCTTTATCAGGAACCTGAAGCAGGACTCAAACCCAGGCATTCTGATGTAGGATTCAGGCACCCTGCATGGCATGTTAACTGCTCCACCAAAGCCTGCCCTCCCAAACCATCATTTCTTGATAGTATTTTTACCCAAAACTCACAATGAGCTTTCCTCATTTAATCTGAGAAATTATTGTTGGGCAGAAGTGATTTTGCAATATGTGCCTAATGTTTGATTACTACTAAGAATTTAGCTTACATTCTTATGTATTCCTGTTGTCTTTTTTTTTTTTTTTTTTTTTTGGACAGGCAGAGTGGACAATGAGAGAGAGAGAGACAGAGAGAAAGGTCTTTCTTTTCCGTTGGTTCACCCTCCAATGGCCACCGTGGCCGGCGCGCTGCGGCTGGCGCACCGTGCTGATCCAAAGCCGGGAGCCAGGTGCTTCTCCTGGTCTCCCATGCGGGTGCAGGACCCAAGCACTTGGGCCATCCTCCATTGCACTCCTGGGCCACAGCAGAGAGCTGGACTGGAAGAGGAGCGACCAGGACAGAATCCGGCACCCCTACCAGGACTAGAACCCAGGGTGCCAGCACCGCAGGCGGAAGATTAGCCTATTGAGCTGCGGCGCTGGCCTCCTGTTGTCTTTTCAGCATATCACTAATGCTTTATTCTTGGTAACTTTCCTGTCAGTATCAGGAAAAAGACTTTTCTTTGTTTCACTGAATTCCAGTATTTTTTTTAATTTTTTTCTATTCCTCTATGAAACACATAAAGATATTATTCTTCCTAGTATTTTTTTCTCTGTGCATTTTCTGATGTGATGCAGGGAAAGGAATATGTGTGCTGAAGCCAAAGGAAGCCAGGCATGAATCATGATGCTTTCACTTAATTGCTCTTCAAATTAAGGAAGGCATCTCATTTTCAATGAATTGAATAAGAAGACACATGTGACTGCTCCATGGAATACTTCGTAAATAGAGAATGTGCTGCAAAGTTCAACTCGCTTTTCTCCATTCCTTTTCAGTAATTGCATTTATGTGTCTTACATTCGGAAAACAAACCAGGTGAAAAACTTTAGCCTTACCATACTACAGTTTCCATTCAATAATGTAATATTTCTTGTGCTGCTTCATTTTCAAACCCTGCAAGCACATATTCTGTACTTGTTGCTTCCATGCCCCATTTACCATTACTACTAGGTTTCAACCCAGATTTTATTTCTGTGCTTTATTTCAGAAAAAAAGAAAAAAAAAAAAAAAAAAACAAGGCCAAGCAACCCACAGTAGAATATGAGTTGTTTTACTGTGATGAACAGCAGACTGTGATTCTGCTGCTAGAAGGTCTGGTTCAAGTCCTGTGTCTTCAGTTTATTTTTCATGTGTCTGGAATTCTTTAATTCACTGATCATGCCTGATCTATCATAAAAGTTAAAGAAAATGAGGAGTTTATATATAAAATCATAAAACAAGGTGTGGCTTGGAAGATTGACTGCATGTTCCATATTACTCCTAGAACATTGTCTTCTTCATCCAAATTCAGTTTTAGTATTTGAAAAATTTTGTCACTTACTTCTTCATGAAAAACATTTTTCTATTAAAATAAGCTGGATGTATTATTCATCTTCTTCTGTCCATTCTGCCTTCTTTTCTGGCTACTCAAATTCTTTTTCCCTATTCCAAAACCAATTACTGACAATCTTTCCTGGCCCTTCTGCCGTTCTCCTTAGATTCTTGTGCCTTCAATAAAATCTCACTATGTAGTTTCATTTGTAAATTATATCCAATGGTGACCAAATACTCATCACAGCACTTTGCAACCCTAGAAAATCCTATATTAATAATAGCATCCAAGTTAGGTTCCCTTAATTGCATTAACATAGTTGCTAAATTCCTCAGATATCTAACTCAATATTATGCACATCTACGTTCTTTAAAATTCAGAAAATTATTTCACCCATCTCATTTTTTTTCATGAATCTTACTTGAATTCATTATAAAAGCCTAAGAAACATTTTAGCTCCCTGTTTACAGCACACATAGCAAGACTACTTGCCCATTCCCTTGTGTATGGGTGTGGCTATGAGACCAGTCATGTCTGGTGAGTTCTGAGTTGATGTGACATGTTCTATTTAATTGACAATATTTTGTTTACCTGTGTTAGAGCAAGTAGACACTTGCAAGCTAACTTCCATTAGCTTGGTTAACAGCAGAATAGAGGAGAGAAATTCATGTTGAGCAGGATATAAACATTTATTGTAACAAGCCGTTAGAATCTGAGGGTATTTGTTTCTGCACATAACCTAACTTGCCCTGACCATATCTTGATTTTCATTTCTTTTTATGGATAACTTTTACAGTCAAGTAAATTGATAAGATACCACATTATGACTTTATGTTATATTAAATTTTTAAAATTATTTGAAAGGCATAGTGATAGAGAAAGAAGGAGAAGCCAATGTCCATAATAGCTAGGATTGGGACAGGCCAGAACTAGGAGTCCATCTCACCATCAGTGTCCCACCTGAGTGGGAGGTACTCAGTTACTTGAGGCATCACCACTGTCTCATATGGTATGCACCTAGGCATTCCATATGTCTCTTATGTGATTCATCCCTAAATGGTGGCTTCGCTGCTTGCGAATTTCCTATTCCCAAATCCATTTTTTTCTGGTATTCTTTCTGATATCCAAATTTGGAGACTATAGATGATAGATTTTCAAGTTTCTAAATTTAAGCCATTCTTCACATCATTTTTAAATCTCTTATTTTTAATAAACTCTTCTTCATTTCTAAAATCCCTCTAATTATAGGAGAATCACTTACAATCTGCAGTGCCAAAACAATATTCATATAAGATGCTTAAAAATTGTTGACTAAAGGAACAAATCCATCCCATTTCACACTATTTTATAACATTTATTCTCTCCAAAAATAAACATGAGAAACAACAGTTGTCAGTTTGTTCATGCAAGCAGTGTTTGCTAATTTGACAACAGATCAAAAAAGAAGATGTATAAACAAAGCTCACTTGTATACCCACCACATCTCTCTAAAAATCATGACCACTCAATTACTCAATTCCAAATTCTCAATTGTTCATATTTTCTTCTCTCATTCTCTTGACTTCTTTTGACTTCATTTTCAAAATCTATTTGAAATCCATAGATTGTGACCATTCTCTACTGCTTCACTTGCAAATTTTTATCAGCATTTGCAACATCCCCTTAATTACCTCACTGATCCAACCTGTTTCTACCTAAAATCCATTCTTTAGGTACCCATCCGTATTCTTCAAAAGTGAAAATTTATATTTTTGCTTGGTAGTGAGTATTTTAATTAATACCAGAGAGGTTTAAAACTCTATGCCTAGTCACATAGTATTATATCCAAACTTCCTACCAGGGCCAGCAGAGTCATGCATGATCTGTCTCTGCTCCTCCTCTGACTTCTCCTCTTACCCATTTTCCTCTGACTCACTCTTCCATAGTTTACAATTGCTTTGCTAAAACAAAAATGCTGATCTCATTATCGCCTTGTGGAGTTCTGCATTTGCATTTAGATTTTGTGCTTCTAACACCCATCCTGTAGACACATGTTTGATTGACATTTTTTCATAGTTGAGGTCTCAAGTGATTGTCACTTCCCAGATTCTACTTAAATAAGCAGTAACTGAATCTTCACTCCTGTAAGTGAGTGTGTCTAGGTGGGTATGTGCTTACCACTTATCACTCTAAATAATCTTTTTTTTTCCGATTTGTTTACTTTTTCTTGTTTTGCACTTTCAAGCATGCAATCTCCTTAAGTGCAATTTTTTTTTTAATTCTATTTTTAGAGTTAAGAATAGCGCCTGTCATACATTAAGGTCTCAGTGAATACTCTCTGAATGAATTAATTAAATGTATATGAGTATGATACAATTACAATAAAATGAAAGATAGCATTAATCTTGACCTTTTTTAACTAACAATGTGAAGTCTGATGAGATGCAAACTCAAGAGATTCAAGTTTGTAATTTCAATTTCAGGAAAATAATGTAGTTTAGTAGAAAATTTCCAATTTAATATTATCTAATGTATAATGATATTGTTTTTCCTTTTGGACTGTAAATTTGTGCAAACATCATCAATAGAGGTGAATAGTGATTGACAGCTGGGAAAATGATGAGGTTGAGAAACATTTGGGAATAACAAATTAAGTTCTCTTATCACATTATATTTAAATCATTGACATATGATTATAAACAAATATTATACTATCATAGTATGCTGGCTGCTATTGTCTTCTTTAAAATTCAAATATCCTTTGGCAGAATATAAGTGATTACAAAAATTTGATGAAAACCAAGGTGGCTACTTGAAGCAGTCTCCCTCTGAATACAAGCTGCCAAGTTTATTAACTTGAATTAATTAGAAATTCTTTGGGTTTGAGCTGAGATAAGGCACAAAGTACAGTGTCCCATTTAATGTAGAAATGATATGTAATCTGTCCAAGGAGAAAAGAAGAGAAAATGAAAGGTGATAGAAGAGAAATACCATAGCAAATAGAGAGAAGGGAATCAAAAAGAGAAAATCACACATAACATTTATATTAGATTTGCAATCAGTTTTTATTTTTGGCCTCTTTTCAAGATTTTGATGACCCTTTTTCTCCCATGAAAGATTAGGAATGAGAATAGAGATATATATCTATATATCTATATATATATATATACACACACACACACACATATATATGGATACATATATAAATTCTTCTATATATATGGACAATATTTATGCAAAAACTTCCTATTCACAGTAGAAAATAAAATAACATTTTAACTTACAGTCTTTGTCTGAAATGTACTATCCCCTATCAATTAAGCTGTTTTGGTTTTGCTTTTAGAATTTCATCATCATTCTCTGAGAAGCATATAATCATGCAGTAAATGTCCAGGCACATCTTTAAATTTCAGCAAATGTCAAAGAAGAATAAATGGTAGGTGAAGCTTAAGTTCTTGCTGACAGCTGTGTAAAGAAGCTTTTATTTAAATGCAATTTCATATGTTTTGACTTAGAAGTATAACTGAGTTTAGCTAAAATTAAAACAGCTTTATTTAAAATTTTGTATTAGAAGATAAATCTCTTTTTGTTGTTGTTCCTTCATATTGGTTATTTTTATGATTTGAAGTTTAAATACAAACAATGTAAGATTATCCAACAGAAGTCAAATACTTATATTTACATATATATGATGGAATATATTTTAGCTATTAAAAAGAATAAAAATCTATCATTTGCATCAAAATGGTTGCAACTGGAGGACATCATGTTGAGTGAAATAAGCCAGACATAGACAAATATTGCATGTTCTTCCTTATATGTGGAAGGTAAAACTCAAAAACAAAGAATGAAAAAAAAAATAAAAGAAAGAAATGCCTAGTTGTATCGGTATTGCTACAAATTTTGTTTTATAAAACTTTTATGCCTTTGTCAAAGAAATTGATAAGAATGATATATTACCATACTTTTAATGATCTGTGATTATTTTAAAATGTATTGTGTATGAGTGAAATTGACTTGCTTTCATTTTATTATTGTTTATAGCCCTTGCCTAGATCCCTGCTGAGCTACGTAAGGTATTTTCTATTTTTTTAGTTATTGAACTCTTAATTTAGTGGCACATAAAGCCTTTGATTATAATATCAATTAAAAATATGCTATCTCAAAAATAAAAAAAAAATCCCAAATATATCTTTCTCAAGAATAATCCCTGTGAGTAAACACATTCAGGTTCTTATGCTAGAGCAAAGGTAGAGATGTACACATATATAATGGAATACAACAATCACGCATTAATTGTTCATACAAACAACTACGTCTGTTCTTTGTTCCCATTCAATTTTCCCCCAGTACTATATAGTAACCATTTTTGATAAAATCATGCATACAGGAGAATTTAGGTGTTTAACCTGAAACATGCTGAGTAGCTACATGTAATTGAATCTTAACACTATCTTCTTGTATCTACTACATCAGAGCTCATCAGGATTAGAGTGCTTTGTTCTCATGTAAATCAAATTCTGAAAATGCAACATGCCAAAAATAAGCAATTATTAGCTTTAATTTACTCATAAGGAAATCTGGGATTCTTGATGATGGGCTTTTTTATGAAAACTTTAATAAAGAATTACTGATAATTTTGTTGTGGGTTTGTAAATAAACATTGTTTGGTAGAGTACTGAAGACAATATTAACACTAAAAAATATCAGAACGGGCTTTTGGTGCAGTGGTTAAGATGCTACTTAGGATACTCACATTCCATACTGGATGCCCACATTCCATATCAGAATGCTTGGGCTGAGATCTGGTGTCACTTTCAGTACCAGCTTCAGCTCAATACACACTCCGGGAGACAGGAAACAGTATCTCAAGAACGTGCATCCCTGCCATCCATGTGTGAGACCTGGATCCAGTTCCTAGCTCCTGGTTTCAGTTTGGCCCAACCCCTGTGGCAGCAGGAATTAGGAATGAACCAGCAGATGGGAGATCTTTTTATGTTTGTCTTGGTGGCTCTGTTTTTAAAATAAAATGAAAATAAATATATCTTTTTAAATAAAAAATTTAAAAATAAAAGAGAAACAAAAAGATCCTGCATCTTCTTTTTCTTATATTATTTTCTTCTGATCTAGGTAAAATTGAATTTGTCATTCTCTTCCCATTCAGTTACACTATCACTTCCAGAGGTGCCCTAGTGTTCCAATAGACGCTAACAGGTGTTACAAATAAAACAAATTTTTAGAATCATAACTACAACAATAATGGCACCAACATGGTCAATAGTGTGTGAAAATTATACATGAAAAAAGTAGTTGTCATTACTGCAGTATTTTCCATGATTAAAAAAAAAAACAAACAAACAAACAAAAAAAACCAAGTCACATTTTAAGGCTCAAGTAAAGAATATACTATACAGAAGTGCCCAAAGTTTTTTGAAAATAGAGAAAATTTTTGTTTTAATTTGAAGTAGAATGCTGGTTAGGGCTAGAAATGTTCAGAACATTTCCTGCAATATTAGACACTTCTGGTGAAAACCAACATCCTCATTGCAAGATATTTACACTTTGATGTTTACACTGTAGCATTTATTAATTATAAAATTCAAAATATGCTACTTGATCAGGCCAGTTATATAATGACTTATTCTAATTAAATCTGTTGTGACAATCCAAGATTAATGTTTCAATATTTATTACATAAAACACAGCCTACTTAATGATCAGGTTTTCAGGATTTCTTTGACTATTCTGTGTCTTGTAACCCCATATGATTTATGGTTAAAGGGTCTCAACAGAAAATTCTCAAAATATGAAATACACATGGCTAATAAATATATGAGAAAGTGCTCAGTATCATTAGCCATCAAGTAAATACAAAGCAAAACCTCAGTAAGATATAATCTCACCCCAGCAGAATGGCTATTATGAAAAGACAGAGAGTAACAAATTAGGTGAGGAAGTAAAGAAAGCAGAACTCTTATAAACCACTGGTGTGAATATAAATTAATGTAGCCACTGTGGAAAACAGTATGGAGATTTCTTTAAGAAACAGAAATAGACTTGCCATATGATCCAGCAATCCCATTCCTAGGCATAACCTAAAATATATGAATGGGTTGTATCAAAGAGATACCTGCACCACCACGTTTGTAGCAATACTGTTCACAAAAGTCAAAGCATGGATAAACTACAGTGTTCATCACCAGATGAATGGAAAAAATATAATGTGAGTTACACACACACACACACACACAGCCATATAGGGAGGCTCTTTTCCCCAAAGAACTCCAGTGGAGGTTCTCGGGCTCACACCTAGGAAGCCAGAGGATTCCTGATATATATTTTATAGAAAGCTATACTGGTTTTCTTTCCCATTGTTTCCTCTCCTAGTATTTTTCTTTTTTTCTCCAGAAATGCCAAACATATTCTATGAACTTTGTAGCTCAGTAAACAATAGAAATGAATGTCAATCTTTTATATTTAGAAACACATTTTAGTGATGAAACAAGATCTCTAGCTAGAGATGTCTTCAACGTGGGAGAAAGAAACATATGTCTATACCATCAAAAGTCTTCTGAAACAGTTTCTCAGGCTCTCTTCTTCTCCAGATTGAATATTCTTTTTTAACCTTTCCTTCACAATCCTAGGTGAAATTAGCCTAATACCAGAGACTTAGGGACTTGGTATCTTTACTTTCATCCATAAGCTATCTACAGCTACCATCTCCAATTCTGTTTGGAACAAATGGAAAAGTCAAACAGAAATGCAGGGAAAAGGGAAAAGTCTCCTCAAATAGAAATGTCATCTTACACTAAAATTTTTCAAAACAGTTCCTGTTTCTATGTAAAAAGCATTATCTTCTTTCCTATGATGGTTCCAACATTACTAAAATCTACTGCTTCAAGTTCCCTTCCTCCCATAAAATTAGACTATTCCTTTGCTCCCTATCTTCATTCCCTTCCTTTCCCTCCCCTCCCTCCCTCCCCTTTCATCCCCTCCCCTCCTCTCCCCTTCACTTCCCTTAGGTTCTTCCCTCTTCCCTTTCTCCCCCACCCTTCTTTCCCTCCATGTTTTGTTGTCAAGCAGATATTAAGGGAGTCTCACTGCTTCAACTTTGCGATTGTATTATTTTGGGAAATGTCTTTAAGTCTAAAGCTAAACTTTCTTCCTCCCCAGTTTACACATTAACACTACATATTAGGGTTATGTTCAGAATTAAATAGAATTGCTTATATAAAGCGCTAAGTAGTGCCTTGCATAAAAATGCTCAATAAATGTCAACTATGCTAAACTAGCCTCACTTGTAAAATTACAGGTGATTTATTAATTAGAAGACTCCAGACTGAGGTAAAACAAGACACACAATTCTTCAAATAATATAATGGATTGAAAAAAAGCAGCCTGTTAGCACAATTCTAATGTTTAGATTTTATAGTGACACTTTGAAATTATAGGCTTCATAAAGAAATAAATTTTGCTATCTAAAGAAAATAGGGTAATTGAAGTGATTTGCAAGGTGTTTGCCCATGACTTTGATTCCTTTTGTAACTCTGCATGTTAAGACATTAAAAGTAAGCCTTTATTTTAATTAATCTAGATAGACTATCATTTGGGATATTTTGGAGCAAGTATTGTATCAATGGAATAGTTTAAAAAGAAAAGCAAGTTGAAATGACAGAATATGAATGATCTTTGTCATAGTGTCTATACTCAATCTCAGATGTGAATATCTACTTAAGAGTAGGTCATTGTCTAAATATGATCAGAGTCGGTGAACTCAGGGGGCTTCCATAGCCTTGGCAGCTCATGACAAGAGCCTGGGGTGATAACTGATGCCATAAACAAGAGTGTCAATTTGTTAAGTCAACAACAGGATTCACTGTGCACTTACTCCTCATGTAGGATCTTTGTCCTTAGTGTGCTGTACATTGAGATTTAATGCTATAACTAGTACTCAAACAGTATTTTTCACTTTATGTTTCTGTGTGGGTGCAAACTGTAGAAATCTTTACTTAATGTATGCTAAACTGATCTTCTGTATATAAAGAGAATCGAAAATGAATCTTGATGTGAATGGAAGGGGAGAGGGAGTGGGAAAGGGGAGGGTTGCGGGTGGGAGGGACGTTATGGGGGGGAAGCCATTGTAATCCAAAGCTGTACTTTGGAAATTTATATTCATTAAATAAAAGTTAAAAAAAAGAGTAATTCATGTAAATGAAAAGGATGTGGCTGATGAAAACAAAAAGCACAAGGAAAATTAACATATTCTGGGGCTAGCTAAATCTTTGCCATGATATGTCTTCAGTTCTGGATCTGCTTACTGGGATATATTGTAGCTAAAAAGCTTTCAGTGCATTACCCTAATATTAAATGGATTCCCAGTCTGTGGACCTAAGAATGATGCCTAAGGTTACTCTTTGTGAGGACAAAATCTAGGTTTATTTTTGCTTTAGTCCTTAACTTGGATCCCTCATTTATAATTCATTTCACTGACACAGCATTCACCTTTAAGAGACTACATTATACATTTTTAAAACCAAGGGACTTCACTCTGTTTCAAGAGAATGCATTTGGCATTAAACAGTACATTGGCTGCTTTTATCAAGAGTATAGCTTTGTTTATTCTACATGCTTGGAATTCAGTGGGCTACACAGATAGTAAGCTATATATTCATTTATTTTTCAATTCAATGATTTAAAAAAATCATAATGGTCTAAGTCTGCTTTGTGTTCTGTAAGAGGATACTGGGTAATTTATAGAGTACAGATAAATTATTTCTTACTGTTCTAGAGGGTGGGAAGTTCAGGCTAAAAAATACACATCTGGAAAAGACTCTTGTGTCATCCCATGGTAGAAGGTAGAAGGGTAAGAGAGCAAGTGGATGTGCAAGTGAGAAGGGAAAGAAGCAAAATTCATCCTTTTACCAGGAAACCACTCCCTCAGGAACAGCATTTATCTGTCATAAGAACTACAGCTGGGGCTGGCGCTGTGGCATAGCGGGTAAAGCTGCCACCTGCAGTGCTGGCATCCCATATGGGCGGTGGTCAAGCCCCGGCTGCTCTGCTTCTGGTCCAGCTCTCTGCTGTGGCCCGGGAAAGCTGTAAAAGATGGCCCAAGTCCTTGAGCCCCCGCACCCACATAGGAGACCCAAAGGAAGCTCCTGGCTCCTGACTTTGGATCAGAACAGCTCTGGCTGCCCCAGACAATTGGGGAGTGAACCAACAGATGGAAGACCTATCTCTCTCTCTCTCTGCCTCTGCTTCTCTTTCTGTGTAACTCTTTCAAATAAATAAATCTTAAAAAAAAAAAAAAACAAACTAAGAACTAAAGTCTTTTCACCTAATGACACCATAAAGATCCCAGCTTTCAACACTGTTGTGTTGAGAATTATTTTCTGACATGTGAACTTTGGAGAACATGTTCAAATCACAGTATTAAGTGACCATATTTTCATTCTCTACCTTTTTAGTATACATTTTTAAAAGTAATCATTTTTCCTAAAATCCAATAGAAATTGTAGCAGTTGACAATCTTTTTTTTTTTTTTTTTTTGACAGGCAGAGTGCACAGTGAGAGAGAGAGACAGAGAGAAAGGTCTTCCTTTTGCCGTTGGTTCATCCTCCAATGGCTGCCGCAGCCAGAGCACCACGCCTATCCGAAGGCAGGAGCCAGGTGCTTATCCTGGTCTCCCATGGGGTGCAAGGCCCAAGCACTTGGGCCATCCTCCACTGCACTCCCTGGCCACATGGAAGAGGGGCAACCGGGACAGAATCCGGTGCCCCGACCGGGACTAGAACCCGGTGTGCCGGCGCTGCGGCTCACTAGGCTAATCTTCCACCTTGCGGCGCCTGCAGTTGACAATCTTATACATTTGAGATGTCCTCTATTTTTTTCTCTAAGTGCTACATAGTAAGCAACTGTTGTTCTAAGTTTTTTTTTTTATTTCAGTTATTTTCCAGTTCCTGTAACCACATAGAACAAATATAACAAATATATAAGACTATATTTTCCTTTCACAACATCTGTATTTCTGGTGCTTAGTATCTTAATCTTGCAAATTCATAACAGAATTCTAAGGAAATGCTTATATAGCTAAACAAGTGGAAAGTAGATCAATTATTAAAATTAGATCATTAAGCTAGTGAAAAAAAAGGTGGCAGCATCAATCCTCATTCAGATAAATTTGTTTTGCATTGCCAAAAGTTCTGTGGATAGGGACCAGTGTTGTGGTGCAGCAGGTGAAGGCACCATCAAGATGCTGTCATCGTGTATGAATGCTGGTTCCAGTCCCTGCTGCTCCACTTCCAATCCAGGTCCCTACTAATATGCCTGGGTAAGCCACAGAAGATGGCTCAAGGGCTTGAGTTCCTGCCACCCATGTGGGAAACCCAGATGGAATCTGATTTCCAGATGGAGTTTCTGGCTACTTCCTTTGGCTTGACCTCACCCAGGCCTGTGTGGTCATTTGGAGATTGAACCAGTAAATGGAAAAATCTGTCTGAGAACCTCTCTGTAACTCTTTCAAATAAATAAATAATAAATAAATATATAGACCTTTTTTTTTTCAAAAGCTCTCTGGTTAAACTATTATGCTTTTAAAATCAACGAACTACTTTCCAAATATATTATACTAATTCAAAAAGTTAAAGCAATCCCATTACCCCTGAATTTCTGTGAAAGTGACTCGGTGCACATCAGAGTATGCAAGTATGGGTATAGCTTTTTTAGTACACAGAGTCAAATGATTTCTGAAAGCTCATCATTATGTCAATCTTTTAAACAGATAAAATCATCAGTGGGAGTCTCCCATGGAAAAGAAGGCCTTGTCTAGCACAATCGTTCAGTTATCAATTCTGTTGGGGTTTAGATAGCATTTCCATGGTGCTTTGAGTCCAGAGAAATACATATTTAAAATGGTGGAGGATCAATAAATCTGTCATCAGAAAACGAAATTTAACTAAGACAAAAGAAAAAAATGGGCGATTTTTTCATCTTGGTATACATTTATTTCAGAATTAATTTCCTGTGTGTCTGTGTCTATGTGTATAAGATTTTTAATTCTCTTTGAATCTGCCAACCTTTATGCTGACCCTTGGCTATGTCACTCAGTTCTCGAAATCTAAGCTTCACTTCAGCTGCAAATAAACGTGATAGCAAAAGGGATATATAATTAGAGAGGGGAAAATTAATTGAATTTACAGTTGGCAATGCAGATAAAGGTACTTTTTACAAATTTAGTAAATTTTAATCTTTTGACTTTTGAAATTGAATATAAAGATAACACTGTTGAAAAAAATCACATTCAGATGATTGAGTATCCTATCATTCTGGCTGAATGACTATTTGAGAAAATGTATGTGTTAATGAATTTTGACCCTTATTGACAATGCTGTGCTAATGGATTGATAACTCAGTTACAGGCACAACTGAGTTTATGTTATATTGGCAAATGTGTAGCTGTGGTTATTTTTCAGATAAAATTCAGAGATCTGTAAATATGCATAATGTACTTACATTTCTGGTAAACAGATTATATTAAGTAAAATTTGGATTTATCAAAAATTAGCAATATTGGATATTCAATCTCCAAATCATGTTTATCCTTATATGCATAAACTGCTTTAATATGTACCTCTCAAAAATAAAGGAGCTAATTAACCAGAAAACATACCTCAGGGCTTCAGTGAGAGCTACAAATAGATTTAACTCTCAATAAAGTATCTCATTCAGAAAGACAGTGAATGAAGAAAGTATTGTGGGATGAACAAAGGGATGAACAAAGGGATGAACAAAAGCAAACAAATAACATGTCATTATTGATCTATTTCTTTTGAAGTCCTATTAAATTTTAGGTAGCTCCATATCTTATTTTAAAACTTTAATATATAAAAATTTCTGTGGCCAGTGCCGCGGCTCAATAGGCTAATCCTCCTCCTACAGCACCGGCACACCGGGTTCTAGTCCCGGTCGGGGCGCCGGATTCTGTCCCGGTTGCCCCTCTTCCAGGCCAGCTCTCTGCTATGGCCCGAGAGTGCAGTGGAGGATGGCCCAAGTCCTTGGTCCCTGCACCCCATGGGAGACCAGGAGAAGCACCTGGCTCCTGCCATAGGATCAGCACAGTACGCCGGCCACAGCGGCCATTGGAGGGTGAACCAACGGTAAAGGAAGACCTTTCTCCCTCTCTCTCTCTCTCTCTCTCACTGTCCACTCTGCCTATCAATCAATAAATAAATAAATAAATAAATAAATAAAAATTCCTGTTTGATCAAACAAAATATGTGGCCAAATATACAGGGAGCATTAAAAAAATAATATAATTAAGTAAGTGCAGTCTTAATTATTCAACAAATTAACCCATTAAAAAGTATTGATAAGAGGCCATTCTGATTATTAGTCTATTAATGAACTATATTTTCAGAGTAGTACTTAATAACATCTCAGAAAGATAACATTCATTTCTTTCACATATTAAACATGTTTCTTGATATTTTAATGTATTAATACTCACTTAGATTAATGTAATTTCAACTAAGTATAGAGAAAATATATAGTGAATAGTGATTATTTATACAAATATCTATATACTTCCAAAAGATAGAGAGATGCTAACTTTGGTGCAAAAAGTTTTGAAATTCATGCACAGTGTTTTTATGATACACAGTGCTCATGAATTTTTTGAAGATCTCTCATACCATAACAACTCCCCAAACAAAAATAAAATTAATCAATATTTATTATATGAAAGAAATTCATTTTATTATTATATCTCATCATTTATTGTCTCTAAGAATAAATAATTTCAAGTTTTTATAAATAGTTATTTTTTTAGATTTTTCTAATGAAAATCTGTTGCTGAATCAACTATCTTGGATAATACAACAAAATAATTAGGCAGATTTTTTGAATATTCTTGATATTTAATAAATGTAAAGTTGAACAATCGATTCATAAGTGAAATACCAGTTTCCTACAGACTTGCCCACAGCTTGTTTCATAAGAAAGTATTCTTAATATTGGAATACTATACAGCTCACATTCTACAAATTACACTGAAAAATTCTGGCTCAGTGACAGAAAATTTTGGGCTAAGGCTAAGAACTGAGAGAATCAGTAAGGAAAAGAGTAGTGTTTAGAACTTTTTTTCTTTAGTATCTATCTACTCTGAGAAATTTAGACATTGAAAAATAATGATCTGGCTGGTGCCGTGGCTCAACAGGCTAATCCTCCGCCTGCAGCGCCGGCACACCGGCTTCTAGTCCTGGTCGGGGCGCTGGATTCTGTCCCGGTTGCTCCTCTTCCAGTCCAGCTCTCTGCTGTGGCCCAGGAGGACAGTAGAGGATGGCCCAGGTCCTTGGGCCCTGCACCGCATGGGAGACCAGGGGAAGCACCTGGCTCCTGGCTTTGGATCAGCACAGTACGCCGGCCGCAGCGGCCATTGGAGGGTGAACCAACGGTAAAGGAAGACCTTTCTCCCTCTCTCTCTCTCTCACTGTCCACTCTACCTGTCCCCCCCAAAAAAATAATGATCTGGATCTATATAACTTAAATATTTCTTGTATTTGTTCTTTTGTGTACAGCATAGCAAAAACAGAGTACATATATGTGGTGAATTACTTGTTTTTACTTGCTCT
Source organism: Oryctolagus cuniculus (assembly GCF_051225735.1). Taxonomy (NCBI): domain Eukaryota; kingdom Metazoa; phylum Chordata; class Mammalia; order Lagomorpha; family Leporidae; genus Oryctolagus; species Oryctolagus cuniculus. Next base: position 48,841,421 of record NC_142880.1, read on the forward strand.
TTCCTTTTCATATTTCTTTTTTCCTTCCATTCTCTCTACAATACTTTGTTCAGAATGCAAAGAGAAAAAATGCAGATACTTCACTATCACAGTGATTCTGAGGTTGACATATTCACTGAGTGAACTTTGCGAGCCTTTTCACCTCTTTAGATATATAAAAATGTGAACTATAATTTTGAGAGTCCTTTTGTGCACCCAATATTCCCTAACACTGGTGGTTTCCTTCTTCTTGTAGGGTGATGCTATGAAAGGCACTATCTTTGACTATGACATTTCCATGGGTGTGTTGTCAAGTTGGATTGTCCAAGAATGACCCTGGGGATACCTCCTTGATATTGGAATAGTTACAACTGAAAATTCCCCCACCTTCTGATTGAGGATCACCTTATGGGCCCAACTTCCCCAAGTTTCTGGGTCCTATGCATCTGCTATTCTCAGTAACACACTTAAAGATTTGATATTCAAGTTCAGGCTGATTGTCAATTAAAGGTTTGTTTTTCTTTTTCTTTTACTCTTACCCCACTCTCAACATTTCTCTATAAAAAGAGAGAGAGAGAGAGAGAGAGAGAGAGAGAGAGAGAGAGAAAGCATGTGTTGGCAGCAAATGAACTCTGCATTGTCTAGCTCTAAATGTCTCAAGTTATGCTACAGATCTAGCATGCTCCTCCATGGGCAGCCTACAGCAAGATGACTGAGGCATTTGGAATTCCTTCTATCCACCATTACTAGCCTGCAGTAGGTGAAACTTGCCTTTATTTAATAAGGACCTTTATGGGGCATTCCACCTACCTGATTTCATATCTAAACATGATTACTTTATTTCTGACAAATTTTATCTCAATCATTCCTAGAACAATATTATTTTTGAGTTAGGATATTCAACATGGATTATTATTCAAAGGTTATATATTTCTCCAAATTTGATCTTAGTAGTATTTAAAACTATAGGAAATTTGCTATTTTTTACACTCACAATTGATGCAGTTTCTTTCTATGCTCCCATATTCTCAACTGCTCCAATTATATCATCTACATCTTTTTACCCTCCCTAAATGGGTTTATTGATTTTTTTTCTTTACTTCTTTTAGACTAAGTTTTTGGTGATAAAAACAGACATAGAAAATGATTCTTGCAATAAAAATTCATTTCTGGTAAACACTTAGCTCTGTGATTCCCTGTGCCACGGAGCCTATTCCCTAAAAAAAAATTTAAAAAAAAGAAGAAAAGCTTAAAAATTAAAATAGCTCTATATACCAGGTGCAAGAATTTATCTCAAGACAAGCAACCAGAACAATACTGATAGTAAGCATAGATTATGTGAGAAGATACATAAGTACCTGAGATCAAACTTTCATTCCCATTTAAAAGGGTATTCCCTGGCTTGTTTATGTTAGAATCATTTTCATTCCCTTGATTCAAATGAAGAAATGGGACTAAAGCACAAAGACATTACTTCAGGAATTTAACTGGCAGTGATTGATTGCACTGACCATAGGAACAGCATTCACCACAGAGCATAGCAATCCATGCACCTTGACCCAGGTAGCTTGGTCATCTCTCTGTGGGAGGATTAACTTTTCTAGGCCAGGAGGATCTTTAAGGAGCAATCACTTTTTAATCAGTGTCACATAATAAATGCATTCTTTGACTTAGTTCTTTGATTATCTTCCCGAGTCTAACCACTAACATGAATGGGGAATTTTTAACTGTTATTTATTGCTATATCGCCAGCACCTGAAAGAATATTTGAAACATAGTATAATATCAATTAACATTCATTCAGAAAAAAAAAAAAAACATGAGCATGAGGAGTATAAGTGTGAATTACCAACTGCTTCCTTGGATAAAAGTGCATTGCAAATAACCAATAAAAGGATACCCCAGCCTGTCTTGTTTAGGTCTTCTAATGAATGTGTGACTATGAAAAACTTTTCTAATATCCTTACCCTGTATCTAACTTTCTTGCCAATTCTGTTTCTATATGAAATTGGATCACCTAACATGAAACAACAAAACCATTAACAAAAGCTTAACTGTAATGCTCAAATCATACTTGTAGGCAAATCTTTGCCTAGATAACAGCAATGCAAGAGAAAATACTAATCAACAATGTAGGTTAGCAAGAAGGCTGAATAAAATCATCAAATGGATTAATTAAATAGCCATGAAATTTCAGTGCCTTCGGGCAGCAAGGTGAAAAAGTTTTTCTTTTCCTTATCAGTTTTCATAGACTGACAGGAGTGAACTGCTTCTCAGGGTATGTGTGGGGGTGTATAATTTATGGTTGTGACAAAGAGTAAATCTGAAGTGAAATGTACCTCTGACAGAAACTTTGATCAACTGACCAGAATCATGAAAGAAATGAGAGAATTTGTATTACACTGAGAAAAGAGCTTTAAGAAAGTAAGAATTCACAAAAGAATGTGAGACAATGCAAAGTGATGGAACCAACCATTCAGTGAAAAGAAAGTACATTCTACCACTTAAGATGCTATGGAATATTGCTAGCTTCAAATAAAGTTCAATTGTAGGGAACATTATATTGGACATACTTTTTAAAAAAGATTTACTTATTTATTTATTCATTTATTTATTTGAGAGAGAGAGAGAGAGAGAGAGAGAGAGAGGTCTTCCACCCGTTGGTCCACTCCCCAGATGACCACAACGGCTACAGCTGTACCAATCCAAAGCCAAGAGCCAGGAGCCTCCTCCAGGTCTCCCACATGCGTGCAGGGGCCCAAGGACCTGGGCCATCCTCCATTGCTTTTGTAGGCCACAGCAGAGAGCTGAATTGGAAGTGGAGCAGCTGGAATTGGAACCAGCGCCCACATGGGATGCCAGTGCTGCAGGCGACAGCCTTACCCACCATTCCACAGCACCTGCCCCTGAACATACTCTTATAGGTTCCCTTTTCTCTGGAAGTCAAAAGGATGGAAACCAATTCTGCTCATTCATTCTTAATAAACAAAATAAAGAACTGTCCCCATCTTATACACTATGAGGACTTTATTTTTCTGGTGAAATGTCCAAAAGCTGGATATATTTTCCTTAAACGAGTGGAATTATTATTTACAAGCTCCTTTTTCTCTGATAATGATAGATTCTATTTGGGAAATTCATATTAACTCATCTGTCATGCATTTATCACAAATGAACAGTACTTAAAATTGATTTTTTTCATAGGATGTGCTTTCATACCTTATGCCATAGATTTAAGAACAGATATCATATCATATTTCAGTGGTTCACAAAGTGGGAAACTAACTTCTAAAGGTCCTTTGGATTTCATTTGTGGTCACATTGGCACTGATATTTTAGACATCTAAAATCAAACAGTATCACTTTGGGAATACGTTGCTTTGTAATGTATTCTACCTTCTTCAAGACAAAATGGCAAATTCTAATATAATGTTATTCAAGCTCAGATGCAGCATACATCCCTGATAAATATGCATAACTCTTTGAATATTCTGGAATATCTGCTTTTTTGCATCTAATGTTCAGAATGCACTGGTTTATTTTTTAAAATGAGAATAATACATGGAAAATCTTTCATCTTATTGATAAAAGAAAGTGTTTGATCCAGCAGGCATTGGAGTTCAAATGCAGAGATAAAAGATAAAACAGTAGATTACTAAAGAGAAGTTCTTGGGCTATGTATTCATACCAAGTAAAGACATGAAAAGGATATAATATCAGTATATCAAACATCAGGAATAGTATAAAGATTACAAAGAGTTAGCTGCTTATTTACAAACCTGATGGATTTTTTTCATATGCAACATTTCATTGTCCATGTCCAATTTTCAAAAGATAAATCAAATCACATTGTTTCAAAGATGGGAAAAATCATATTTGATAACTAACAAAAAGTAGGACATATTTTCAAAGCAATTTCTAATATTTCAGAAGAAATGAGGTATAGCTAATATAATATGTGATGAAATTATTGTATGCAAAATCTGTCCTGTTCATCTATAATACCATATAAAGCAGTTTTTGTGGTTTTAAAATGTCATAGCTGGCCATGGTCAAGCATGTCTGACAAATGCTTTCAACAAAACTCAAAAACTTGGAAGAATAAGCAATAAAACCTAGCTTGAAAGAAATATTATAAAATTTTAGTTGTAGATAAACAGTTTTTTTTTATTTATTTATTTGACAGGTAGAGTTATAGACAGTGAGAGAGAGAGAGAGAGAGAGAGAGACAGAGAGAAAGGTCTTCCTTCCGTTGGTTCACTCCCAAAATGGCCACTACGGCTGGAACAATGCCGATCCAAAGCTAGGAGCCAGGTGCTTCTTCCTGGTCTCCCATGCGGGTGCAGGTACCCAAACACTTGGGCCATCCTCCACTGCATTCCCGGGCCACAGCAGAGAGCTGAACTGGAAGAGGAGCAACCAGGACTAGAACCTGGCACCCATATGGGATGCCAGCACCACAGGCGGAGGATTAACCAAGTGAGCCGCAGCACTGGCCCCAGTAAACAGTTTTTAAATAATAGGACAAGAAATCACTTAGGGCCTACTTACTTTCAATCTCTTCTAATGCTGATTTTATATTAACAGTGCATTTACAAGGGTGAATTATCTTCAATGAACACACACACACACACACACACATACACACATCAAAGTGAACAATTATCTGTCCATAAAAATACTTTCACAGAGGCTAAGAAATTCAGATGAGATATCATAATGCCTACAAAAATGTCTTATTGAAGGTGGTGAGAAGGGCAGTATTATATTACTCATATAACATCTCCCTCAACCAGCCAGCACAGTGTGGACAGAAACACCATTGGCTTGGAAAAAATAAGATGGAAGTAAGTAAAGGACTTTGCCCTGGATCCCATCACTGGATCAGGGACAGTAAAAATCCATCACTTGGCAAATACCCACAAACCCATATTCCAACCTAGTCCATAAAGACTGGATGTCTGTATCAGCCCTGGTATGACATAAGACCACACAGTCCCAGTCATCAGCTTTTGTTGCAGAATTTGATCACCAGTTAGCACCACTACTGGGACAACATCACACACCTGGCCTCTCTATAGTTCTCAGCAGTGTGCAAGCTTCAGCTACTCTAGGCTTCTGACTCACTTAAGTGCCAGGCTTAGTTTAGTAATCTTAACTCTTCCAACAAATGCCCATCCCCTAACTGGTTATTTTTAATGCATATATTTACTAATACACATCAGCTAACTTAGACCAGTGAGATAAAATTCAGATTTTTTTACTCAAACATACTGTTACCAGTCTATTATACAAACAATAAAATCTAATTTCCCTAATAAAAGTGTATTCCATTTTTTTAGCCTTGGAAAACTGGATCTCGCGTGCAAAAGTATGAAAGCAAGACCTCTACCTTATACCTCAACAAAAATCCACTCAAAATGGACCAAAGACATAAATCTATGACCCGATACCATCAAATTACTAGAGAACATTGGGTAAACTCTGCAAGACATTGGCATATGCAAAGACTTCTTTGAAAAGAAGCACAGGCAATCAAAGCCATATATACAGATTTAGGAACAAAGTGGGGCTTCTTTGAAAAGAAGCACAGGCAATCAAAGCCAAAATTGACCAATGGGATTATATCAAGCTGAGAAGCTTCTGTGCTACAAAAGAAATACTCAGCAAAATGAAGAGGCAACTGACAGATGGGAGACAATATTTACAAACTGTGCAACTGATGAAGGGTTAACATCCAGAATATATAAAGAGCTCAAAAAATTCAACAACCAAAAAAAAAATCCATTAAAAAATGGGCAAAGGACTTAAACTGGCATTTCTCAAGAGAGAAAATTAAATGGCCAACAGACACTTGTAAAAATGCTCAGGTTCACTAGCCATCAGGGAAACGCAATTTAAAACAACAGCAAGGTTCCACCTCACTCCAGTTGGAATGGCTAGCATATAGAAATCAACAAATAACAAATGCTGGCAAGGATATAGGGAAAAAGGTACTCCAGTCCACTGTTATTGGGAATGTAAACTGGTGTAGCCACTGTAGAAGAAAGTATGGAGATACCTCAGTAATCTGAATATAGACCAAACATATGATCCAGCCATTCCATTCCTAGGAATTTACCCAAACCAAAAGAGATCAGTACATGAAAATGATATCTATACCCCCATGTTCATTGCAGCACAATTCACAACAGCTAAGATATGTAATCAACCCAGATGTCCATTACCTAGTGACTGAATAAAGAAAATTATGGTAATATACACTATGGAGTACTACTAATCTCTTAAAAAAAAAAAAATCCTGTCTTTTGCAACAATATGGTCACAACTGGAAACCATTATACTTAGTGAGATAAGTCAATCCCCAAAAGACAAATATTGTATATTTTCCCTTATCTGATACAACTAAAGATATACCTGAAATGTAATTTATTCAAGCTAAAGAGTCATTTGGAGAATGGATGATTGTTCACAGCCCTTGTCTCTTCCACTGAAGAACAATCTTTAGTTATATTTTGTTTTGTTTTGTTTTGTTTCTCTTCACACTATTTCCTCAACTCCTCTGCTTACAGTGGGTGAACTATAAGATCACTAAGTAAACCGATAATAGATCATCACTAAAATTAAGAATGGGAATCTTGGGGTGGGTGCTGTGGTGCAGTGAGTTAAAGCCCTGGCCTGAAGCACCGGCATCCCATATGGGCGCAGGGTCAAATCCCAGCTGCTCCACTTCTGATCCAGCTCTCTGCTATGGCATGGGAAAGCAGTAAAAGATGGCCCAAGTCCTTGGGCCCCAGCACCCACATGGGAGACCTGGAAGAAGATCCTGGCTTCGGATTGGCACAGCTCTGGCCATTGTGGCCATTTGGGGAGTGAACCAGCGGATGATTCTCTCTGTCTCTACCTCTCTCTGTAACTCTGTCTTCCAAATAAATAAAATAAATCTTTTAAAAAAAAAAAGGAATCCAAGAGAAAGGGTGGGGAAGAGTGGGAATGTGGGCGGGAGGGAGGGGAAGCCCCACTTTGTTCCTAAATCTGTATATATCAAATAAATGAAACTTGTATAACATAAATAAACAAAAGGAAACTACCTACTTATCACAACATAAAGGCAATTACTGTAGTCAAACTCCCATCTCCAGATTACTGATAATATAAAGCCATAGTTAAGTGTCCTGTGCAGACTTTCATATACTGGGTACTCCAAGTTTGCTGGTAAATTGACATTGCTATGTTTCATGACTTATTTGGGCTTAGTTATAAATAAATATCTACTTAAGAATCTATGACTTATTCAGTGGACAATCTGGGGCAGGAAGTTCAACACTGTGACAGAATAAAGTATGAGAATATAGCTTAGAATCTGGTTAAAAAATGAAGAGAAAGAATGAATATTTATTAAAACTCAGATACTCACCTTAGTCATTTAGAGTATCATGTGCCTTGGAGGGGTTCTTTCTATACAAATGTTTACTTTCTCTATAATGAAAGGCTAAATGAATGGGGATGACACCTACACAATTTCAATATCTCAAAATACTTTAAAATCTTTTCATTTTGAAAAATTAAAAAGATTAATTTTCATATTTTCCATCAAATCTTTGCTCAAATATGTCTTCACAGTAAGGCTTTGCCTGACAATTCTGTTTAAAATTGCAACACCATCGGCAGGCGCCACGGCTCAATAGGCTAATCCTCCGCCTGTGGCACTGGCACCCCAGGGGTTCTAGTCCAGGTCGGGGCGCCGGATTCTGTCCTGGTTGCTCCTTTTCCAGTCCAGCTCTCCGCTGTTGCCCGGGAGGGCAGTGGAGGATGGCCCAAGTGCTTGGGCCCTGCACCCGCATGGGAGACTGGGAGAAGCACCTGGCTCCTGGCTTCGGATTGGTGCAGCATGCCGGCCGTAGCAGCCATTTGGGAGGTGAACCAACGGAAAAGGAAGACCTTTCTCTCTGTCTCTCTCTCTCACTGTCCACTCTGCCTGTCAAAAAAAAAAAAAAATTGCAACACCATCAAAATGTGTCCACTATACTTTACTATCTGACATTTATCTCCTTTAATATCTTATGTAAAGTTCTTATTTGCTGTGTATATGTTAGGCCTTAGTTACTTACTTTGTCTCTTTATAGCAGAAAATGAATTCTATTAGAACAGAAATCTTGTCTGTTCTTTTCACTACTATATGAAATATTTAGATTTTGTACCTAGAGCTCAGTAGACATATAATAACTGTTGACTGGAAGAATTAATAAAAGCATGTAAAATGTTTTCTAGGAAACATATTTGCACCATGAAGTATAACATGATTTCTTGTAAACTCTTATGGCTCCTCAGGATTCATACATCTATCCCTCAAATGGGAGTTAGTTACAACAGTACCTAGATGGCTTCCCTGTTCAACAATGTTCAATTGAATGTCCTTGTATTTCTTTTGGCATCTCCTGTCTACTTGCCTAAGTCTTTTCAGTTACGAAGCTTTTCAGAGAACAAATACAAACATAATCTGATGTTAAAGTTATTAATAAGGTTTTATGCACCTTTTATTTTGTTTATATGTTTATTTTTGTCTATGTAAAAGAGAAGGTGAGGACTGGGCCACACTGAAGCTCAAGCCAGAAACTCCTTGTGGGTCTCCCACATGAGTGCCATGGGCCCTGGTACATGAATTATTATCCAACTGCTTCGTAGTACCCTTAAGCAGGAAGTTGAATCAGAACTCCAAAAATGCACTCTGATAAATAGGGTACACATCCGAATCAGTGGCTTAACCCACTGCACCTCAACACCAGTGCCCTGTGTTTTAATTAAAATATATTCTTGAGGTCACCATAATCCTACATATCGTCTTTCATTGGAAGGTTCTCTGGTGACTCACCTGAAATTCAAGTATCAGACAGAAGTTCTTGATGTTTTGTCCTCAAACTTTGGGCTCTTGGCCACAAAGTCTTTCTGAAATTGCTTATCCCTCCGTTTGAGCCACTTCCACTTCAGCAAGTGTGATTTATGTCTGTGATTGGGTCTCGGCTCTTCCAAGCTATAATTTATCTTTTCTGGCACTTTGGATCAGCTGAACCCCTGAATCTCTGCAATGCTTTACCCTTTCTCTGAAGAGGCTGAAGAGCAAGAATGAAGCCAGACAGATTTCCCACAAGAGGGGTTTAAAGATTCCCCTGCCCACTATGATTAGAACTCTAGTTCTTGATGCTTCTCTGTTAACTTTCTTTTTTAGAAAAATTCATTCTTTTACAAGGTGAAAGCTTTTAGCTTTCTGCTTCCAACAGCCACAAATTTGAATCCTTTGTTAAAATAAAGTGGAACTACATTATTTTAATCAGATGTTAAAGCAGCTCATTGACTTTGTATGCAGAGATTCCAGAAATGTTGTTGAGAAAGTTTTAAGTCCTAACTAAAGAAGAAAGCATTATAAATAATACATTAAAAAGAAGCATTGTCAAATGTAACAAAAAAGTGGATAATGGCACTTTGTTATACAATTATATAAGGAGATTTTACTTTTAAATTTCACATTAAGTGATTTAAACTGAAAGGATCTCCTTATTTAAAAAAAATAGTACATTTAAGTTCAATTTATACAAACTACTTATTTTATTCTCAATAAGTATGTTTTAATTATATAGCATCATACATTTATTCCCTCACATGACTCCCTAACTTTTTTTTTTTAAGATTTATTTTATTTTATTTGAAAGACAGAGTTACAGAGAGAGGTAGAAACACAGAGAGAGAGAGGTCTTCTGTCCGCTGGTTCACTCCCCAGATGGCCGCAATGGCCGGAGTGTGCCAATCTGAAGCCAGGAGCCAGGAGCTTCTTCCAGGTCTCCCATGTGGGTGTAGGGGCCCAAGAACTTGGGTCATCTTCCTCTGCTTTCCCAGGGCATAGCACAGAGCTGGATCGGAAGAGGAGCAGCCGGGACTAGAACCGGCGCCCATATGGGATGCCTGTGCTTTAGGCCAGAGCTTTAACCCACTGCGCCACAGCGCCAGCCCCAGACTCCCTAATTTTTAATCTTTCTTTTAGTAAAGAATCAGAATTTATGTAGAAGATTTTAGCGGTGGCATCCTCATTGAAAGGACAATTGAGAGGTCCAATGAGTTGATAATCATGACAGTACCCCTGTGAAATCTTCCATTAATGGTGACATAAATTACCAGGGACCTCAATCACTGTCCTGTGAAATTCAAAACCCCCTGCATTAAAGTTTTACCTGCCACATTTGCTCTCAGGCAATTCCTGATAATAAGAATTTTACTAAGATGGGGGGGGTGGGGGCTGTTTCTTTAGAAATATTCCTTTGGCTGGTGATCTTGGCTCATTTCCCTGGAACCACAATGTGCTTTCTTCCTTCTGTAAGGTAAGGTAAGAATTCCATCATGCTATGGATGGTCTCATAGACTCTTTCAGGTGTTTTTCTTTTTCTCTACCAATAAACATGCTACACATTCATCCCCTATGTGGTTATGTTAATAGCTAAGAAACTGTCACTTGTTTATGTCAAAAATGGGGATGGGCAGTCTGGGTCACCCTCTAGCAGGTCCTTGGCAACTTTAAGGACATCCTTTAGTGAAACCAACTACTACTTCCTTGATCATTTCATTTCTATTTTGTGAACTCCTCCATATCTGATTTGTCTTCTTTGAAATGTGATACGGAAGGCAATGTGTCCAAAAATGAATTAAACATAGCTTGTACAGGAATGACAACTTAAGTTTTCTTTTAAGTACATACTCCTACTTAAAATGTATGGATTGAGCACACAAGTCTTATACTTGTTTGCCTCAGTATTCAATTCTTTGTAAAATCTCATGCTGGGATTGACATAGTAAGTTTGGAAAATATGCCATTCTGTAATTATAGCTAAAATTATTTTTGCCATGTGGAAAAAGTCATATTACATTTTCCTGAATGGACAGCAATATCTCAAGTTAAGACAAAATTGTTCTGGATGTTCATAGCTAAGTGTTTATGCATCTGGAGTTTTCAATACAGATATATGGAAGTGCTACAAGTATAATATTTATATGCTACTCACGACCTACTTATCTTTAATTTTAATATCACATTCACTATTTGAAACTATTCACTAAGTTAAACTATTTGACATCAAATATTCAGAAATAAAAGATGGAAGAATTAAGCAGGAAAGGGGTAGACAATCACTTTTCTTACATATTTACACAATTAGTATTTGTCAATTAAGAATAAGCAAAAGAGTAAAACAGATGCTGGAAAATTTTAGATATCACAAATTAAGAAAAAATAGGGTTGTTTATTTGTGGTAGATAAGAGGTTAACAACTTAACAATAAAAAAGATGATAGCCAATGAACACTGTCAGAAGTCAACACACACATATGACAAATTCTCTGATACAAAAGAATGCAAAAATATGAAATTATATTAAAATTATAAATGGATACAAAATAGTGGAAGAAAGATGTCTCCCATGTGATAGAAGTTGTACTAGATACTGCCAATAAAACTCAAATAAAAGAAAGTATACTTTGACTACTGAAGCTTATATTTAAACAGGAAATTCTTATAATATAAAATTGACCAAAGAATTCAAATTCATTTGTAATGACAGAAAAAAAAAAACAAATATTTAAAAATGGCATTCCACTTCTTATCAGATGGTAAATGTTAATACCACTTCTGCTTATGGCTAGCACTTTTTGATTGGGTTAGGGACAGGGGAACTTCGTCATGCTTTGTCTTCGTGAGTTTTTATTAGCTCTGTCTTTCAGGCGGGAAATTCAAAATTCTTATAAAGTTTGCAATATTTGCTTAGACAATGAAACGCACAGTGGTTGAACCTGAGAAAACATTCAGGCATCCAAGAATGCTTTCTGGATTTTTCATTTTCTTTTCATGCTAATTTGCAAACAACCCAAATTCTCTAAAAAAAAGTATTTATTTGAAACTGATGCAAAAGGTGAATAGCTTTTGAAATAAGAATGTAGTCACAGTGCATTTTCAGTAAAAAAAAAAATTGATTTAAATATAACACATCTGGTATGAACTCATTTTAATAAACACACACATACATGTATAGATATTCAAGAAATATTTGCATTTTAAGCATGATGCTGGATTTGTAGTGCTTTATTGGCCACTGTTTCTGCAGATTTATTTTGTCTAATATCCCTCCAATTAGCATGCTTTGCTTATTTAATATGAGATAAAGATTCTTAGAAAATAAAATTTTTGTTTTTTTGGGGCGATCCAAGTAAAACAATCTAGAGAATAGCATGCGGATTTTATATAGAAAGTAAAGCATTTGGAAACTCTATTTTTACATCATTGTGCCTTGTGTGTGTTTGCATTATTTGCCTTTTAGTACTTAGCATTATCTAACCTTTGTGGTCCTGTCATTTGATAAATGATGTGAGGAGATATCAGCATCTAAGTGTTTTAACTACCTTTGTGAATTAGGCTTAGATAACCATTAACTTCAAGGTGGAATATATATAGCATATTTTAATAAACAGTAATTCTCCAAATGTATTCTCTAAAATATTTTAAGTTATATAGTAAAGAACACAATATTTAAGAATCATAATACTGAGTCTTTCAAAATATTTGCAACAGTTTTTATACTTTTTCATCAGTAGTCATCATTAAACAAAATAATTCAATGACACATTAACTTTTACTATATTATAAAGTTAACCTGCAGGTTATTATTTTCAGCCTTACAGCTTATAGGAATATTGGGAAAGCTATGATAATCTCCTTTAAAAAATCATTCAATATGTAATGTAATGCCATTTTATCATTAATAATAATTTGGCATAAATGCAATCAATCAAAAACTTCTGGATTAATGGTGTTTATATTATTATAACTAAAATAAATAAACTAAATAATAAAGATCAAGTGTTTAAAAGCATAAATCCTAACAATTCTGTGGCTAAGTTTTATCCCTAAAAATAAATTCAAGGTTAATTTTTGCTGTAGATGAATTAAAGAAGGGGCAACCTCTTCATGCTGGCACAGTTTTACTGAACATGTTTGAAGATTTATAACTGGGAATCCAGCCCTAAGTAAACACATTTGCTATATGAGCAAAGGCCCTTGGCATTGGATCTTCAGTTCATCTGTTAGGTTGGCATCATTCCTACTTACAATTGGTTGGAATTCTGCCCCAAGGCGTAGGTGCCAAATGGTATGATTTTAAATAAGACACTGCATATAATGTCTCCCTGCTCTGGGTGATATATCCCTTAAAAGTGAACCCATGTATTAGCATAAAGCCTGGTTTCATCCTTCATCACAGAAGTTGAACATGTGTTGAAGATGGCACAATTAGCAGATTAAATATGTCAACATCATACTTTCTTCTGTCAGTGAAATCATCCTTTTTCTAGAAATATTTGCCTTAAAAGTTACAATACCATTATTTTTATTTTTGCCATTATTTTATATTTCACATATTCTCATGTGAGACTCTTTAAATTCATAAATAAAGAAAACATTTACTCCTATCCACCTGAAATTTAAATAAAAATATGTGAGGGTATTTCACAAATATTAAGGAAAATTAAACAAATAATTTTGAATTAAAACATAATTGTGAAACTCATATGGTTCTTTTCATAATACACATCTAATATGAAATTTTAAATGACTCTTTAGATATTTAAAGACATAGTTTTAAATGATTGCAATAGAGATATAACTATGAATTAATTTATTTTATTTCCACACAGTAACATACCATGAAATTTTAATGTGCACATGTATACTGTCTAATTAAAGAAATAAAAATCAGTAAAAAGGAGTAAAAAAACACTCAAATTTTAATTTTGTAATTCAGTATAATTTATATTACAAATAGTTCACTCATTCAGTTTTTTTTTATTTTTTTAACTTTTATTTAATAAATATAAATTTACACAGTACAGCTTTTGGAGTATAGTGGCTTTCCCCCAGCCCATAACTTCCCTCCCACAGGCAACCCTCCCATCTCCCGCTCCCTCTCCCATTCCATTCACATCAAGATTCATTTCAAATTATCTTTATATACAGAAGGTCAAGTTAGTATATATTAAGTAAAGATTTCAACAGTTTGTACCCACACAGAAACACAAAGTGTAAAGTACTCTTTGAGTACTAATTGTAGCATTAATTCACATAGTACAACACATTAAGGACAGAGATCCTACATGGGGAGTAGATGCACAGTGACTCCTGTTGATTTAACAATTGACACTCTTGTTTATGGCATCAGTAATCACCCTAGGCTCTTGTCATGAGCTACCAAGGCTATGGAAGCCTTTTGAGTTTGCCAACTCGGATCCTATTTAGATAAGGTCATAGTCAAAATGGAAGTTCTCTCCTCCCTTCAGAGAAAGGTACCTCCTTCTTTGATGGCCCATTCTTTCTACTGGGATCTCACTCGCAGAGATCTTTCATTTAGGTAGGTTTTTTTTTTTTTTTTTTTTTTTTTTTTTTGCCAGAGTGTCTTCTCTTTCCCTGCCTAAAATACGCTGGTGGGCTTTTTAGCCCGATCTGAATGCCTTCAGTGCTGAATCTGAGGCCAGAGTGCTGTTTAGACATCTGCCATTCTATTAGTCTGCTATGTATCCCACTTCCCACCTTGGATTGTTCTCTCCTTTTTAATTCTATCGGTCAGTATTAGCAGACACTAGTCTTGTTTATGTGATCCCTTTGACTCTTAATCCTATCATTATGATCAATTATGAACTAAAACTGATCACTTTGACTAGTGAGATGACATTGGTACATGCCAACTTGATTGGATTGCATTGGAATCCCCTGGCACGTTTCTAACTCTACCATTAGGGGTAAATCCGAGTGAGATTGTGCCAAACTGTACATCTCCTCCTTCTCCTATTCCCACTCTTATATTTAACAGGGATCACTTTTCAGTTAAATTTAAATGACTAAGAATCATTGTGTGTCAATTAAAGAGTTCAACCAATGGTATTAAGTAGAACAAAAAAAACTAAAAGGAATAAAATAGTAAGTTGTTCCTCCACAGTGAGGACAAGGGCTGATCAAGTCATTGTTTCTCATAGTGTCCATTTCACTTCAACAGGTTTCCTTTTAGGTGCTCAGTTAGTTGTCACGGATCAGGGAGAACATATGATATTTGTCCCTTTGGGACTGGCTTATTTCACTCAGCATGACTTTTCCAGATTCCTCCATTTTGTTGCAAATGAGTGGATTTAACTGTTTTTTACTGCTGTATAGTGTTCTATAGAGTACATATCCCATAATTTCTTTATCAAGTCTACTATTGATGGGCATTTAGGTTGATTCTAGGTCTTAGCTATTGTGAATTGAGCCGCAATAAACATTGAGATGCAGACAGCTCTTTTATTTGCCAATTTAATTTCCTTTGGGTAGATTCCAAGCATTGGCATGGCTGGGTTATATGGTAGGGTTATATTCAGGTTTCTGAGGAATCTCCAAATTGACTTCTATAATGGCTTTACCAGTTTGCATTCGCACCAACAGTGGGTTAGTGTCCCTTTTTCCCCACATCCTCACCAGCATCTGTTGATGGTAGATTTCTGTATGTGAGCCATTCTAACCAGGGTGAGGTGAAAACTCATTGTGGTTTTGATTTGCATTTCCCTGACTGCTGGTGATCCTGAACATTTTTTCATGTGTCTATTGGCCATTTGGATTTCCTCTTTTGAAAAATGTCTATTGAGGTCCTCGCCCATCTCTTAAGTGGATTGTTTGTTTTGTTGTTGTGGAGTTTCTTGATCTCTTTGTAGATTCTGGTTATTATTCTTTTATCTGTTGCATAGTTTGTAGATTTTGTAATTCTCATTGTAGAGATCTTTAACATCCTTGGTTAAGTTTATTCCAAGGTATTTGATTCTTTTTGTGGCTATTGTGAATGGCATTGATCTTAGAAGTTCTTTCTCAGCCGTGGCATTGCCTGTGTATACAAAGGCTGTTGATTTTTATGAATTAATTTTATATCCTGCTACTTTGCCAAGATCTTTTATGAGTTCCAATAGTCTCTTAGTAGAGTTCTTTGGATCCCCTAAATACAGAATCATATCATCTGCAAAGAGGGATAGTTTGACTTCTTCCTTCCCAATTTGTATCCCTTTAATTTCTTTTTCTTGCCTAATGGCTCTGGCCTAAACTTCCAGAACGCTATTGAATAGCAGTGGTGAGAGTGGGCATCCCTGTCTGGTACCAGATCTCAGTGGAAATGTTTCCAGCTTTACCCCATTCAATAGGATGTTGGCCGTGGGTTTTTCATAAATGGCTTTGATTGTACTGAGGAATGTTCCTTCTATACCCAATTTTCTTAGAGTTTTCATCATGAAAGGGTGTTGAATTTTATCGAATGCTTTCTCTGCTTCTGTTGAGATAATCATATGGTTTTTCTTTTGCAGTTTGTTAATGTGGTGTATCACATTGATTGATTTGCAAACATTGAACCATCCCTGCATACCAGGGATAAATCCCACTTGGTCTTGGTGGATGATCTTTCTGATGTGTTGTTGTATTCTATCGGCCAGAATATTATTGAGGATTTTTGCATCTATGTTCACCAGGGATATTGGTCTGTAATTTTCTCTTAATGCTGCATCTTTTTCAGGCTTAAGGATTAAGGTGATGCTGGCTTCATAGAAAGAATTTGGGGGACTTCATTTAGTTTCTCACATAAAGAAATCTGAGTTGCAATCATAGCAATTCAAGGAAAGACTTTAATAACAAATCAAGAAACTAACCCCAAAAATTTTGTGCTGGTAAAACATACATTAATTTGAACACCAAACTCAGAATTGGTAAATCATTACATGAATTAATTATTAAAGAGCAATGTAGGAGATATTTGCTGTTTTAAAATCAAGAAAAGATTAAAAAACAGTATAACCTTGTATTAAATGTAGTCGAATTTAATGACCTTAATGAGATGATTATTAAAACTATTTGAGAACACATTAAGCTAATTATTCCTTGATTTCATGTTTGTACTCATTGTGACCATGAAGACCACAAACTAACACTGGAGGCCATCTATGTTTGCTGGAAATATAGTTTAATTTGGAAAAATTTTTCTCTCTTTGCACTAATGGATGATTAAATAATCTTGATTCCAATTAACCTCAAAAACTGGCTGACAGTTACATTTTTAAACTGATAAATTTGCCTTTCAATATTGAATCTATCTTGTCTAATTCAGCCTTAAGATTATTAGTATATATATATATATATATTTTTTTTTTTATTTTTGACAGGCAGAGTGGACAGTGAGAGAGAGAGACAGAGAGAGAAAGGTCTTCCTTTGCCGCTGGTTCACCCTCCAATGGCCGCCGCTGCAGCCGGCGCACCGCGCTGATCCTGGCAGGAGCCAGGAGCCAGGTGCTTTTCCTGGTCTCCCATGGGGTGCAGGGCCCAAGCACCTGGGCCATCCTCCACTGCACTCCCTGGCCATAGCAGAGAGCTGGCCTGGAAGAGGGGCAACCGGGACAGAATCCGGCGCCCCAACCGGGACTAGAACCCGGTGTGCCGGCGCCGCAAGGTGGAGGATTAGCCTATTGAGCCACGGCGCCGGCTTAGTATATATATTTTAATCAATAAAACATTTTGAAATTGTTTTAAATTACATTATTTTATTTCCATTGTAATGAAACTAGTTTGAATGAAAAAAATGATTCACAATATTTGCTCAATATATATAAGTGGAATGAATAGGCTAAAGAAAGAAAGAATAACTAGCAAGCATTTAGTACAAATCTCACTAAAAATCTCACTAAAAATACTTGAATCCATGCTAAAACAAGAGGGAAAGGGATTACTCTTTGCATTGATATCAAATACATTCATGCATGTTTAATAATCTAATAAATGACAGAAACAGTCCTATGCATTTTCCCCAAAGGTAAAAATTAATGTCATGAACTATAATTCACTTAGACAGGAATCATAAACATTTACGTTAACCTCAGTTTTCTTGATTGGTCTAGACATCTGATTCCCTCTTTATAAATATATTGATAACTCATTACTTTCAATATATTAGTAGCAAAACAAACACATAAACAAATATACAACGTAGTTTACCGTAGCTCAGTTTCTAAGGTTAAATTGAATTTGGCTCAATGGAAAGCACATTTTAGATGAGAAATTAATAACAGAGAAGTGCAATAAAAACTATCTTTTAAAATATTTGTTTATTTACTCTAAAGGCAGAGAGAGGGAGAGAGAGAGAAACACAGAGAGAGAAAGAGAGAATGTTTCATCTGCTAGTTCACTAACCAAATGACTACAACAGCCAGGGTTAGGTGAGGTCAAATACAGGTATTCTACATGGTAGCAGGGACCCAAGTAATCTGGCCATCCTCCATGTAGGTTTCCCACATGGGTGATAGATATCCAAGTACATTGGCCAGCTTTATGCTGCCTTCCAGGTACATTAGCAGAAAACTGGATCAGGAGTACAGCAGCGGGCACAGAAGCCAGTCCACCAAAAAGGGATATTGGTGTTAGATGTGATGTCTTTTTTTTTTTCTTTCTATTTTTTTTTTTTTGACAGGCAGAGTGGACAGTGAGAGAGAGAGACAGAGAGAAAGGTCTTTCTTTGCCGCTGGTTCACCCTCCAATGGCCGACACGGCCAGCGCTGCGGCCGGCGCACCGTGCTGATCCGATGGCAGGAGCCAGGTACTTATCCTGGTCTCCCATGGGGTGCAGGGCCCAAGCACTTGGGCCATCCTACACTGCACTCCCTGGCCACAGCAGAGAGCTGGCCTGGAAGAGGGGCAACCGGGGACAGAATCCGGCGCCCCAACCGGGACTAGAACCCGGTGTGCCGGCGCCGCAAGGCGGAGGATTTGCCTAGTGAGCCGCGGCGCCGGCTAGATGTGATGTCTTAACCAGTTATGCCACAACACTGACCCCTCCAAAAAAACTACTGATACAGCATTAGAGAATCATTTGAACCAAATTCTCAGCTATAGCATTATTGTCTTTTCCATTCTCTGTTGCTCAAGCTTTCTTAAATAGCATAATTTAGTAATTTCCTATGTTCTTACCCTGCCTTAATAAGCGAATCAGGGGCTTCTGAGTTAAGTTTACAGATTGAAGATGATTCCATTGCTTTCACTTGAACTTGGTGGACAGACACATAATTGGTGATAAACAAAAAAGGGGAAGCAGGTATTTGTAGAAACGACAATGTGTTCCTTTTTAGGCACACTGATTTTGGGAACCCTAAGGGACAGTTAAGATCAATGCCTGACAAGAGAGGAGGAAACATATAGGAACAACTTTTTTTTTTTTCCCAATCTTATCAATGACAAACTGTAGATACAGTATTCTAAATGTTCCCTTGAGCCCAGATATATCTTTGTATGCTGCATATTCTATTTAGGATTAGGGGGGAAAACACTGGATTACAGTGAACATTAGAGTCTGGTAGGATTTACAAAGAAAAAGACAAAAGAGATGGGAAGGGTGCCCAGATTACCATTAAAAAAATACTTACAGTACTTTACTATATTAGAAAATGAAGTTTTGTGATGGAAATATGATAAAGGGGAAGCTTTATTTTAAACAATTATTTATTTATTTGAAAGAATTACAGGGAGAGGGAGAGACAGAGATAGACAACGATCTTCCATCTACCGGTTCATTCCCCAAATGGCTGCAATTGCCAAGGCTGGCAAGACTGAAGCCAAGAGCCATATTCAGGTCTAAATGGGTGGGAAGAATTCAAACAGTTGGGCCATACTCTGCTAATTTTCCCAAGAATCAGCACTCATATGGGATACCCACATCAGAGACAGAAGCTTTACTCACAACACCACAACATTGGCCCCAAAGCTTCACTTATTTTATTCTATGTTCCAGTCAAGCCTTCCTATGAAACCATTTATTTATCTTGAAGCTATACCCAAAGTTCAGGTCATCATTCTCTATAGCTTGAATTATTTGTTGCTATTTTATCACTTCAATTGGTTTCAGTGTCATTGTGAAAACTGATTCAGATCCCTTCTGATTAAGTCCCTTTACTGCTTAAAAGTTGGCATTACATTTCCATTACCCAGCAGATCATGTACAATTAAGCTTTACTGTTCCTAGTATTATTCTCTACACCCTTCTTTGATTCCTCTGATCTTTCACCTTTCAGAATACTCTCTGCTTAAAACACCCATCTTCCTGATGAATTTCTCTCAATTCAGTGCAGATTCCTCTTCATCCTGGTTCAAAATAAAAAATTCTTTTATTTCAATTGTCTTACCCCATTCATTACTTGAATGTGACCAAAATTTGTAACATAATAGTAAAAGAGATTGGGGGTTGGCTCTGTGGCACAGCAGGTTAATCCTCCACCTGTGGCACCAGCATCCCATAGGGGCACAGTTGTAGTCCTGGCTGCTCCTTTTCCAATCCAGCTCTCTGCTATGGCCTGGGAAAGCAGTAGATGATGGCCGAAGTCCTTGGACCCTGCATTCACGTGGGAGACCTGGAAGAACCACCTGGCTCCTGGCTTCGGATCAGCGCAGCTCCGGCCTTTGCGGCCCTTTGGGGAGTGAACCAATGGAAGAAAGACCTTTCTCTCTGTCTTCCCTTCTCACTGTAACTTTATCTCTCAAATAAATAAATAAAATCTTAAAAAAAATAGTAAAAGAGACTGAGTTTTTTCTTCTTATTATTATTATTACTTTTAACATTTCCTATAGCATACAAAAGCATTTTGGGACCCCAGCAAACACTTTTTAAATTAATCTAATTATTCAAATAGGTAGGGAGGAACACAGTATCACTATATATATAAAATATATATATATATATATATATATATATATATACACACACACACATATAAACAACCTGACATTACCGGCATACTTCAATTTATTTAAGGAAATTAACTCTTTCACTTATTTATCCTAGTTGTAGACTATGGAAATTGTGAAACCATAGATATGAGAGATCTTCAAAAAGTTCATGGAAATCTATGCTTGGATTTTAGTTTTCTTTGTCACTAAAATAATGTTATGTTTTCATTCTACTTGTAAATGTTTAGTTGCCAAAACTTATATTCCCATGAGTATTCTAATTTTTACTTTATCACTACTAGTGAATGATTAAATCAGTTTAAAAAATTATTTCTGATAAGGAAGTTCAAATTAATTTCCCTCTCCAGGTTATAAAATTCACAACCACACTGAAGTTGGAGTTCCTAAACCATTGGGATGTGACATCATATACCTGGTTTTGTATCCTTCACTGACTTTTAAATAGAATGCCAGTAATAATCAATGCTAGTAATAATAGAATGCTAGTAATAATTTTCTTTTTTAAATGTTTATTTATTTGAAAGGCAGAGGGTCAGAGACAAAGAAAGGGAGGGAGAAAGAGAATGAGAGAGATCACCTACCTGTTGGATTATTCCCCCAAAAACTACAAGAGTCAGGGCTAGGCCAGTCTGAAACCAGGAGCCAGGAACATGATCCTCCTGTCCCCATTGGTGCAAGGATCCAAGTATTTGGGCCACCATCCATCGACTTCTCAGGCATTTTAACAGGAAGCAGGATGGGAAGCACAGAATCTGGGATTCGAACCAGCACTCTGATAGAGACGTCGGTGTCACAAGAGTCAGTTTAACCCACTATGCACAATGCCAGCCTTGCATTTACTTTTTTTAAAACTTTTGTTTTGTTGAAAATATCTTTTGCTCTTTTTCCATCTTGCTTGGGATATTGTCTTCTGTATTTTACTTTTCTATAATTATTTGATGACACTAATTTCATTGATTTGAAATTCCTTGGAAGTAACCTCTATGATAATCAGAGGGGATATAAATAAAATACACAAGAAACTGCTTGATTATTCCAACAGAAATACCACTGTCTTCTCAATGCTATCATGCCCCAATTAAATTCATGATCTTTCAGACACACAGCTCTTTTGTCTTCACTTCTTTTTATCTCATTTTGCAAGATAGAAAAGAAAGAATAGCGATTGACACAGCATGATCTTACCCACCATAACCACTCAGTCACCAATTCTTGCTGATTCATCTTTCAAGGCATCTTTTGAATCTGCTGTTTTCCTGTTCTGATGACATATCCCTAAGATGCTTTAACAACTACAATAACCCCCTAACTAGTTTTCCACTGTCACTGTGGCATGTGAGTAATTCATTCTCCAAAAAATGTAGCTCCTTCGTGCACACAAAACAGCTGTGATAAGAAGCAGAGAAGAGCCCCAGTACAAATAGCACCATTTGAAACCAAGCCATGGTACTCAGTTGCCTCATAAACTTTGGGAGTGACTTACCTTCTTAATGCCTCAATGTACTCCTTTAAACGTGAAAAAATAATAATAACTCACACAGTTGTAAGGGATAATGAGCCATTAAATGGAAACACTTAGAATGGTTCCTGATCTATATTAAGTGGTTAAAACTCGTACATGTTGGGTAATGTTATCTCACTGAGTTCTTATGTTTCAATTTAAAGCCTAGTCAGTAAGTCAGTAGAGGGCATTGGCTTGGATCTGTGGTACAGGGAGCCAGGCAGAATGGCTCTTCTCTCCTCCAGAATGGCTGGGGAGCCTAGGCTTTGCAAGACACATGGGACAAGCTAAAGGTACTGGTTTACCTAAACAACTACATCTGTTATATTTTTTAGACTAAACAAGCATTGGCTATATAAGAGTCTGCATTCTCAGGGTGATAGCCATTTCTATGGGTCCTAGTGTCTCTTCGGATGCTGGTGATTAACCTGAAAGTCCTAACAATTGAGAGAATATGGATTCTGACAGAATGGATAAGATGCTGTTCTTTGAATGAGACCAGTGCATGCAGTGGATAGGAGTTAGCTTGATCAGGTTGATCCCCAGTTGGTTTGCCTCCCTTTAAAAGCATTGGCCTCCAGTGATGCCCTAACGGGAAAGCGGCACTTGGCTTGATGCAATTTTTCTCAGCCAAGTCTCAAGGAGCTCAGTTGTCTTAACACCAGAAGAGAGACTCAGGGTTCTTGCCAACCTGAATGCCAACATAAACATAGCCAATAATTGCCAGATTACATGGCTATAACCAGCATTGTTTCCCAGTGTGTGATTATGCTAAGGGAAAGACTGGTGCTACATTTGATTTTTAATATTGGGTTTTCAGGATAGGGATAGCCAGAAAAGTTATCTACTTGATATTTTTCAGTAACAAATTGAGTGTAGGGGCATATACAACAATACACATGCTCTACATACAAATTCTAAATTCATATTCATAAATTTATGTTAGTATAAATATTGTGTAGAACTTCAAAAAGAAAAACCAAGAAAATGTGCTGATTCTTTTTAAGTTTTTTGCATTAACTGATTTATTTGAAAAGTAGAGTGAC
This sequence comes from Oryctolagus cuniculus, assembly GCF_051225735.1. Taxonomy (NCBI): domain Eukaryota; kingdom Metazoa; phylum Chordata; class Mammalia; order Lagomorpha; family Leporidae; genus Oryctolagus; species Oryctolagus cuniculus. The sequence goes on from NC_142880.1 coordinate 48,864,764, forward strand.
ATTGTGTTTGTTGAATGAGAGAAAGCTCTTTAATTTGTTGTGACCCCAAATTTCACAGCTATTTGGAACAAGTCAAAGCCAGGAGCCTGGAACTCCATCCAGTTCTGCCAAATGGGTGCAGGGGCCCAAGTACTCTAGCCATCTTCTGCTGCATTCCAATGAACAAAAATAGGGAGCAGCATTGGAAGTGGAATGGCCAGGACTCAAATCAGAACTCTGACATGGGACACTGGTATCTTAGCAATGGCTTTACCTGCTGTACCACAATGTCCACTCCCTGATGGTTCTTTATAGCACCCCTAATTCTCACCTTACTAAACATTGGTAAGTGACTAGAACGTTCATAAATTTATTTTTCCTCTATGGTCCCTGATTTAACATCTCTGTTTCTTTGCTTCTTCTTGCTTAAACTATCCCTGCACTATTTCCACAAAGAGAGAACACTTCTTAATACAGATACATTTTCTCTATGCAGACTGCACATTAAATCAACTGAGAAGGATTTTAAAAATATTACTATTTAAATTCTGCTGTCAAAGATTCCAATTTAATTGGACTGAGGTTGAGTCAGGACAAAGGTACTTTTTATATTGTTCTTTATGTGACTCTATTGTATAAGAAGAGATTGAGAATGGCTACCAAACAGTTTAGGGTCCCAGGAATGAAATATTTTACCACTTAATAAATATTTATTATAGTGAATATTGAAAGTTTCTATAGTCTTTTGTATTATGAGCATGATGCATCCAGAGGAGACTGTAGAAGATCTTTAATATTATAAAATGCAAAATAATGTGTCCCCAAGAAGAAATGTCTCAGCCAGATTGCAGCTTACAATGGAGCTACATTTTTAATTGGTTGGAGCCTAATTCATTAAAATGATCAGCTTAATTTCTCCTGAAGACTCACTATTTGAGTTACTGCAGTTCAAAAGATCAAGGAATATAACTGGAGTCTAGGACAGAAAAGAAATATATATATACACACACACACACACACACACACACACACACATATACATCTACATCTACATCTAAAAGCCAGAGGAAATTGACACAAGGCCATACTACCCCATGGGAAAAGAAGAAAGAAATAGATAGAAAAAAGCTTTCTAGTATCTTTCAAATGAAATGTCTAAAGAGAAGTGTTTCATATCTGATTTTTTTGAGAAAAGTGAATATACTTTAACGTGGTAGTTCCACTTTTGAATCGAAGTAAAAAAATGTATCTTTTTTATACCATTATCATTTGGCTTTGGAAAGGCAGTGCTAAAACTTGATAAATTTTAGCTTTCAAATCTGAGCATCTAAATTTGGCACAAAAAGCAGAGTGAGAGCATGCAGTACCAGCATTAGAGCAAACAAAGCCCCAGTTCTGGTGCCAACAGCAAGTGCACATTTCAAGTTCTATCCTGGGAGCTGGCACATTATTTCCTAAATCCATTGCCCTCCATCTGTGTATTGTCACTCAACTCCCTCATCAAGCGATAGGTACAGATCCAATGACACAGATGATGTCCTGTGTTCTCTTATAATTTATTACTCCTTGAATTTCCAAAACAAAAGCCATATTCAGTATGGGCCTATAGAAGCTTGCTTCTTTTTAGCTTTCCCTTTTTTACATCATGATTGCTTTTTTTTTTTTTTTTTTAAACTTGGGGCTCTGCCTCTGCTTAGAGTTGGAAATAAATCTCTCTCTTTTTTTTTTAACTCCTTCTTTTCAGCCTGCCTTAGAATGCTATGGAAACCATAAAAAGGAGCTATAGAAAACCTGGAAAATTGATTTCCCCCCCTTGGATGGCAGATGAGGGAAGTACTGAAGCTCTTTTATAGCCTAATGTGGCACTGCCTCCTCGAACACTATGAAGGCAACCTTTTAGGAAAGAAACAAAATATCTTGATTTCTAAGTGGCATTAAGGAGACTGAAGGATAAATGGAGTTGTTAGATAATGGTTTTGGTAATTAAGCTTGCTGGAAAACAGTAGGAAAGTTCAGTTGAAATCAGTTAACAATTAGTTTAGTTGTGTGATATGTTTATATAGTAATATTATCTGCAAGCAGAATAGCGAACATAGGTGATATCCACTTATTTTATTACACACAAATGAGAAATTATATAGGTTTTCCCTATTTTTTTTATTTTTCCAGATTTTTAGTCTTAGTCAACAAAAATCAAACAATTCGCTAGTTTGGGTCTTAATGTTCTTGGTACTGTTGTTGTTTACTTGTTCTCTAATTTGCCTGAAATTCAAATTTTTTTATCATCTAGTTTTTCTTTATGCAAAAGATAATAGACAAGTAACATTTTAAGCCATCTTTGGGGATAATAATTGAACTTTGTCCCTGGGTCATTGTGAGGCTTATATGATAGATGCTAAAGACAGGTATAGATATGGGTATGGTTACTATTTACATCATTATACCTAGACTTCTTTTTTTTTTTATTTGACAGATAGCTAGTGAGAGAGAGAGAGACAAAGGTCTTCCCTCCATTGGTTCACTCCCTAAATGGCCGCTACGGCCAGAGCTATGCCAACCCAAAGCCAGGAGCCAGGTGATTCCTCCTGGTATCCCAGGCGGGTGCAGGAGCCCAAGCACTTGGGCCATCCTCCACTGCCCTACCGGGCCACAACAGAGAGCTGTACTGGAAGAGGAGCAACTGGGACTAGAACCTGGCACCCATATGGGATACCAGTATCACAGGCGGAGGATTAACCAAGTGAGCCATGGTACTGGCCCTATCTAGACTTCTAATTTTCCTCTCTGCATCTACTTTTTTGTCAGTCTACAATACTTTTTTCTAAATGTTAATAGAACAGTTATTTTAGAAATTCATATTGAGGTGATATATAACATATGCCAAAACAACTTAGTATCTTCATATTGCTGTCAAGATAAAAATTAACAGATACATTATCTGTCATTGTTGATATGTAGGCCTTACCTTGCTTTACAGACCCTCAGTCTGTGCCCTTATGTTTTGCACTGGTCATGAGTCCTTAGAGGTGTTATGCTTATTTTAACTCCAGGGATTTCTGCAATATCATTTTTTTCAGTTTGGAATGTACTACTTCTCCCCAAATTCTAGCCATCATCCTCAATGCCCTACCAAAAATTCAAATTCCACCTATTCTTTAACCTGTACATTCTTATATTAAATTAAATATCATTTGATTGAGGTGGGAATTTGGCCAAACAACTAAGATATCAACCAGTTAGGATGCTTTCCCACAATAAAGTATGCAGATTCAACCCCTAGGTCTGGGTCCTGATTCCAGCTTCCTACTTTGCACCCTGGGAGACAACAGAAATGCCTGAAGGAGATGGGTTTCTGCCACCTAATGGAGACCCGGGTTGAGTTCCTGGCATTCAACTTTGCCTTTCTGGTCATTAAAAGCATTTGGAATACAAATTAGCAGATGAGACCTTTTTCTGTCTCTCTGCCTCTTAATTTTTTTTTTATATCACACTAGCACTTTCTGTGCCTCAGAGTGAGGTTATGTTTCACTTTGTCTATAAAATCTTGTTACCTTAGTTTTTTTAAAAAGATTGATTTTGAGACCATGACCATATATTTATTGCATAATTCCGTTAGTGTGAAATGCCCAGAAAAGGCAAATCTGTACAGATAGATTAGTGAGAGACAGCCAGGAGCTGAGGCTGAGGGGAGTGAAGAATGACTGCTAATGGGGACAGGGTTTCTTCTGAGGGGGAAATGAAGATGTTCTGGAAAGAGATAGTGGTAATAGTCGCACAACTTCCTGAAAACACCAAAAAGGAAAAAAAAAAAAAAAAAACCATGATTGTACACCTGAGATATATGCGTTTATCCCACACTGTATGTACGTATTGAAACATCACATGATGGGGCCGGCGCTGTGGTGCAGCGGGTTAATGGCCTGGCCTGAAACGCCAGCATTCCATATGGCTGCCAGTTCTAGTCCTAGCTGCTCCTCTTCTGATCCAGCTCTCTGCTATGGTCTAGGATAGCAGTGGAAAGTGGCCCAAGTCCTTGGGCCCCTGCACCCAGGTTGGAGACCTGGATGAAGCTCCTGGCTCCTGGCTTCGGATTGGCGCAGCTCCAGCCATTGCGGCCAACTGGGGAGTGAACCATCAGATGGAAGATCTCTCTCTCTCTCTCTTTGCCTCACCTCTTTTTTTTTTTTTTTTTTTTTTTTTTTTTTTTTTTTTTTTTTTTTGACAGGCAGAGTGAAAAGTGAGAGAGAGAGAGACAGAGAGAAAGGTCTTCGTTTTCCATTGGTTCACCCCCCAATGGCCACTGCGGCTGGTGCACTGCGCTGCTCTGAAGCCAGGAGCCAGGTGCTTCTCCTGGTCTCCCATGCAGGTGCTGGGCCCAAGCACTTGGGCCATCCTCCACTGCCTTCCCGGGCCCCAGCAGAGAACTGGACTGGAAAAGGAGCAACTGGGACAGAATCTGGCGCCCCGACCTGGACAAGAACCCAGAGTGCCTGTGCCGCAGGCGGAGGATTAGCTTAGTGAGCCGTGACGCCAGCCCAATCTTTTTTAAAAAAGAAACATCACGTGATATCCCATAAATATGTACAATTTTATGTCATTTAAAAATAAAAAAATGCTTTCAAAAAAGTTAAATAAAAATGAGTGGATTTTATGATATGTGAATTGATTTTAGTAAAGCTGTTTCAAGAAAAAAATATTATTTTGAAAGCAGAGCAACATAGAGGGAAAGAAAGACATGTTCCATCCTTTGGTTCACTCCCCAAATGGCCACGATAGTCAGGGTCAGTCCATGCTGGAGTCAGGAACTCAGAATCTTATTCAGGTCTCCCAGTTGGGTGGCAGGGGCCCAAGCATTTAGGACATCCACTGCTCCTTTCCCAGGAGCCTTAGAAGGAATTGGATTGGAAGCAGAGCAACTGGGAGTGTAACACAAGAAGATGGTTCTGCAGGTAGTCTCTTAACTCTCTGAGCCACAGTGACATTCCCTCACCCCTGCCCCAGTGTTTCTAATTTTCAATAGTTTTCTAATTTATAGCTAAAGTATTAACTGTGATATTAATTTTCCTATTATAGTCTCCACTGCAAAAATAAATATAAGCCCCATTAGGCAAAAGGTTATATTCTATACCTTGCATGTAGTCATGAATAGTAAGTTTATTATAAGTTAATAAGTGGATACATATAGACCTCTAAGCTTTTTTTTTTTTTTTTTTTTGACATGCAGAGTTAGACAGTGAGAGAGAGAGATAGAGAGAAAGGTCCTCCTTCCATTGGTTCACCCCCCCCAAATGACCATTACGTCTGGCGCGCTGTGCTGATCCAAAGCCAGGAGTCAGGTGCTTCCCCCTCGGTCTCCCATGATGGTGCAGGGCCCAAGCACTTGGGCCATCCTCCACTGCACTCCCGGGCCACAGCAGAGGGCTGGACTGGAAGAGGAGCAACCGGGACAGAATCCGGCACCCAGACCGGGACTAGAACCCGGAGCGCCGGTGTTGCAGGCGGAAGATTAGTCTAGCGAGCCGCGGCACCAGCTGACCTCTAAGCTTAACACGCTCAATATTTGATTGAATATGTACCTTTTTTTTTTTTTTTAAAAAAAGAGCTTTATTTATTTATTTATTTACTTTCATCTGCTTGAAAGACACAGCAACACAGGGAGGCAGAGATAGAGAAAAATCTACCATCCAATGGTTTAGTCTCCAAATGTCCACGACAGCCAGGGCTGGGTCAGGCTGAAATCAGGAGCCCAAGCACTTAAACTGTTATCTACTGTGTCCCAGGATCTATTAGCAAGAAGCTGCATTGGAAGTGGAAGAGCCAGTACTTGAACCTGGCATTCTGTAATGCGATGTGGGTGAACAAAGTGCCTACTTACCTCACTGTGCCACAACACCTGATCCCTTGAGTGGACCTTTCATTTGTGGTATTGTTTACAATCTATCTGATTTATTTAATCATCCTAAAAACATATTGTAAGATATAAAAATGATGATGAATAACTTAAAAAGTCTCTATAAGCAAAATTTATTATAATGTGTTAATCTGTGATAAGAATCATATTCATTTTACATGGAGATAATTGGATTTCATTAAATTCCATAAAATGGAAGAAATTCAGGAAACAGAGTTTGCTTTGAAATAAACCTCCTGAAGTAATAAAAACTTAGAATTCAATTCCTGGCTTTAGCAAGGAACACTTGGAACATGGCCAGAGTGATAAAAGCACTTAATTTTAATTTTGCTGAATTTAACTAATTTTAACTTTAATAGATTTACAAAGCTTATGGCTATTTGGACAGTGCAGGTCAATGTCTCACTTTGAAATGCCATCAATGTACAGATGCCTGTCATGTATATCTACTCTCTCAGCTTTTCTGTTTCCTTCCTTTTAGTTGCTCTGGCTTAAAATCCAACACAGTTCTTACGATACTGTTCTATGAAATTCATTGAGCGTTTCTGTTTTGCAGTTCTGCAATCAGTACACCAGGGACAGAGACGCTTACTGGTAAATCTACATTCATTCACTTGCTGGGGGATTCTGAGGACTGATCTCTGGTTGTTTGAGAAACAGACCTGAGCTGAGACACACTAAAACTGGCACTGGCAAATGATATCAGGAAGCAAAAGATCCCCATACATTCATTATTCTCCTAGACCACTATAACCTAGAAAGTGAAGACAATTATACATGCAGCACCATAGAGACAGCAGTAACACATTATCTTATCAAGAGTTCCCCAGTGCATTCACCAATGTGTGCATGAATATCTATAAATGTCCTGGCCTCCACTAAAGATTTCCACATCCACTTCCTGAAGTGTGACTATTAATTCATTTATTCAAGGACAAAGAATGTGCTTTTTGTTTTATCTACTGACCATAATTTCCTCTGCTGGATATAAATTAAGGTTGTTATTTTTAAATTTATCTCTGCTTTTTTCTTCACTTTTTTCTAACAGGTCTAGATATTCTAATATTTCACAGGAAATAAGCCCCATGAGAAGTATTCTGCAATTAGCTACAAGTTACTCAGTGCCATGGGAAGCAGACGTTTCCGTGATGAGAAATGCCTTTTTGTGTAACATCAAAGTAGACATTACTCTGTGTCTACATCCATAAACGCCATGTAAAATGCACACTCAATAGATACTCCTAAATACCCACTGGGACTGAGCAATGAGATTCATTTTATGTGTAAAATAGAGGATAAAATACACTTGAACTTACAACTGTATCTAACAGATCAATTAGTGAATAATTTGAAAAGAAACAAATTCACAAAGAAACACTCTCTGGAAAAGTTGAAAACTTTGTCTCTCTCCCTCTCTTCCTCTCTCCTTCCCTTCCTTCCTTTGTTTCATCTCAGGGTTGTTCTAATTACCTTTCTTATCTTTCTTTCTTTCCACTGAGATGCCTGCATGCTGTTTTAAGGCCCCCATATTAAACTATGTATTTCCATTGGATTGCAAATAACAGGACCATCTTCCTTTTTTTTTTTTTTTTTTAAGATTTCTAAGGCAGAGTTACAGAAAGAGAGAGAGGGAGTGACAGAGAGAGAGATCTTCTAAATGCTAGGTCACTCCCCAAATGGTGCTATGGCCAGGGCTACACCAAGCTGGAGCCAGGATCCAGGAGCTTCTTCCAGGTCCCCACGTGGGTGCAGGGGCCCAAGCACTTAGACCATACTTCCCTGCTTTTCCCAGGCCATTAGAAGGGAGCTGGATTGGAAGTGGAGCAGCTAGGACTTGAGCTGGCACTCTTGGGATGACAGTGCTACAGATGGCAGCTTTACCCACTAAGCTACAGCGCTGGCCCCCATCACAACTATTTCTAATTTAAATGCAAAGTAGCTCAGAGTGAAAGTACTTGGTTATGTCTGTTTTGATAGGTAACTTTTCATATTCCCAATTTTGAGATATAATTAAAAAGAAACCTTGTTAAGGTTTTACATCAATATAAGCAAAAACTCAGAAACATGTACATTTGGTTAGGACTGGGAGTAAAAACCCTTAATAAAATAAATAGAAATAGCAAATTGTGAAGAAGAAAGTAAGGACTTCAAATGTGACGTGAAAATCAGAATGCCTAAATCTAGTGGTAAATTTAATTAGATGATAGTAAAAGTATAAATATAGAACATCACAACTGAATAGCTTATAATTTTTATTAGTCTATTTTCTTACATCAAAAAGGCAATATGCTTTATGTCAATTTGAGAATCCAGTTACTTCTGAGATACCCTTTTATGAAAGTTAGCATGTCTTTATTTTGAAAACTAAGTGACACTGCAATTCAATGCTGTAACAAAAGTGACTCTCTCTCTCCCTCTCTCTCTCTCTCCCTCCCTTTCTTGCTTTAAATAAAAAGAAAGGACAAAAAAATTAGCTTTACTTGAGGTCCTAAAAAGGCACACATACTGTGTCCTTTAGACATTGGATCAAATCACTGATGAATTGTGTTTAAAATGTCATACCATGAGGAAGAAAGACAATATCTGGGTCTTTCAAAAGTGGCCAGTTCATGGGGCAGGTATTTTGGGCAGCAATTAGGTCATTGCTTGGGATGCCTTTATCCCATAATGGAGTACATCCTTGGAGTCCTAGCTATTCTGCTTCAGATCCAGCTTCCTGATAATGAACATTTTAGGAGGCAGCAGGTAATGGCTCAAGTCTCTAGCCCTGGTTATTGGGGAGTGAACAGATGCTGGAGCATCTTTTTCTGTGTCTGAGTTAGAGGATGCCATGGCAAGTAAATCATAAGTCACATATAATGTATTCTTTCTAGGTGTTGTGGTACATGGATGGGGAAAGCTAACATTAAAAATTAAGAATACAGATTCAGACATCAAAAGTTTTTCTAAATATTTCTAATGAGGAATATAGTTTACTGATAAGGACGGTATGGTTTGGTAGAATCAACCAGGATTGAAAGTCACAAAAGTTACAATGTTCCAATATGTTACCTTTCAGTCATGAATGTGATTCTTTCAGCTCATGTGTAGATTATTCCTCATACCCCAAAAGATGGAGGCTGGGATTAATGTGGTACTGAGATCACATCTCTTTGAATTTTGCTGTAGAAAGAAAAGGCTTTCCTCCGCTGACTCTGTTCACAGGTGAGCCTGTTTCTTTGAAAGCGTATCTTGCAGAAGGGAAGGTAGAGGCAGCCGTTTGGGGTCACAAGCCTGATCTCACAGGACTGCATGCTGTACCACACATGTTATCTTCTATTTATTTCTCACAGCAATGACATGAGTTTTGTGTCATTACATCAATTTTATACATGCGTACAATATCACTTAATGTTTGCGACACCATAAAAATATATGAATGTAGTAATTCCAAAAAGTTTCTGACATTGATGATGTTTTGCTTTAGAGGCTGATTCTTCAGTCTCCTTTGCCGTTGAGCTGAATGGAAAGCCTGCAACAATCACAGGCAGTAATACTTCAACACATGTTGGAGTCTGAGGGGAACCACACAGCTCACTGCCTCAGGTAGCTTGTTTAGCTTGAGGCTGTGCTAGTCAAAATCTAACAAGTAAGGAGTTGCAATAACTTTGCAAAACACATAAAAACAAAAGGTGTTTTTTCTTAATTCTGCCTCAACTTCCAGAAATATTGTCTTACTCGGAAATTTCCAGACTTTGTGAATGCCACAATTTGGCTATGTTGGCAATGGCTTAATTAAGAAAATGTGTATGCTGTGCATACTCCACATTTTCTGGTCATTCTTCAAAAAGTAGTTAAATTATAAAATACTCTTAGCTTTGGGAACATGCCTACGAATTTTATTTTAAAAATTAAATGGTGATTTATTGAATAAAACTTAAAGAGGAACTGTAAAATATTAGTTTCACGAATATAGGATATTATTAACAACCATGTTCATTTTGCTTATACTATGCAGTTTTCTCGCTTTTTTATTGTCATTTATAATTTCTTTTAATTTCACTGTATCTTTAAGCCAAATATATGACTTACTTATTGCATGACAGAAATATGTTGCAGATCCATGATTAGATAACTTTACATGGAATAATTCCAGATAATAACAAATAAATTCAGTTTCTGCTGAGCAATTGTCATTTTATGAGCATCAACCAATGTGACTACACCAAAATACTATGACCAGGCCAGCACCGTGGCTCAATAGGCTAATCATCCACCTGTGGCGCCAGCACATGGGGTTCTAGTCCCAGTTGGGGCGCCAGATTCTGTCCCAGTCACTCCTCTTCCAGTCCAGCTCTCTGCTGTGGCCTGGGAAGGCAGTGGAGGATGGCCCAAGTGTTTAGGCCCTGTACCCACATGGTACAGGAGGAAGTACCTGGCTCCTGGCTTCGGATCGGCACAGCGCCAGCCATAGCAGCCATTTGGGGGGTGAACCAACAGAAAGGAAGACCTTTATCTCTTTCTCTCTCTCTTACTGTCTAACTCTGCCTGTTAAAAAATTAAAAAAAAATACTATGACCATACCAAGAACGTATAAAATCTCTTTTATTTAAGCAATTAGACATTGAAACATGTCATCACATAGGAGTTATATTCAGTGAAAATGTGAGTAACCATATTCAGTTTTTATTTTTGCAAAATTAAAACAGGATGAATGACATATATAAATAAACATTTAGAGAAGTTATTTTAATGTATCATTATATGCTCAAAATAGAATTGTATTATAAAGAACAGGTTGATTCAGCTCTAGCCATTAAAGATTACTCAAAAACATGTTAAAGTTGGATTATGAAATTTATTTATTAAGATAATATGAGGAAAAACAATATTAAATTTTCCCCAACCATTGAAGAATCAGTATGAAAAAAGGAGAGAGGAAGAAGGAGTGAGCCAGTCAACCATAGGTTGTGACCCCAATCACTTCAGCTAAATTGGCCTCTTCAACAGATACTGAAAAACCCAAGGTAATATGATGTTGCCATTGCAAAATGTTCCAATATCTGAATTCCATAAAGTATCTCAAGTGTTTTTATTGTTTTCGCTCAGAAAAAGATAGACTGTGGCTTCTAATGATTGATAGCCAATGGCACAAAGTAGATGTCTTTGCAAAATGAGGGAAGAAATAGAACAAAGGAAATAGCTAGATATAAAATGTTGCATCTCTTAAAAATATATTTGTCACTTTAATAGCATTTTGATGGATGGGTTGAAAGTGTGTTAGAAATTAATCTTTGAACTTGTTCTGCAGTGCAGGTAAGTACTGAGTTTCTGAAATAAGACAAATCTGGGCCCAAATTCATTTTCAAGAATCTGCAGTTACGTGACTTCAGGAAGGTATTTAAATATCCTAAGCTTCACATTCTTCATCTATTAACTGAAATAACAACATATTTCTTTTTGGGATGTTTGATAAGAAACACATTTATTAAAATTTGTTTTGTAATGATTTAATTGTGATTATTAAAATTTATTGAATGTATCTCATTAGCTGTCTTGTGCATCACAAACTTTTAATAAACACCAACTTGTATTCCTAACTATAGTGTTTAGTACTAGGATTCACTATTATGTAATAGTCTTTTTGCACGCAAAACAGGAAACAATGTTGCAGAGAGAAACTTTGGTGTGTTAATTTTGGTACTCAACACATAGTAATTAATTGAGAATTAAGATGTTGTATTTCTTTACTTTTTTATATATGAAATAGTTCCCACAACTTCACACAGTTTCTAGTGCTTCACACTTGATCACTTCCCAATATACTCTCTAATCAACTTATTTTTATTATCTCCAAAACCCCTGAAATTTCTAGAGTCTAATGAGTAATGATCCCAAACTAGACACTATAGAATTGCCTATAGGCAATATAATATTTCAGAGAATGTATTATAACAGAAGTGAGAATTAGGGTCTTCTTTAAGGCTTATGTACATGAATACTGAGGTTTTATGCTAGCAAAGATGAGAAGGTCATGAGACAAAGCTATCTGGTGGGATAAGAGACATGGGGAATGCATAGAAAATGGACCATAGCTTTTGTTTTTACCAGACATTAATAACATAGAATACTAGATAAATAACTGACCAATTCATGGAAGACATCGGCTTTCACAGGAAAGATCAGGAATCACTGTAGAATTTTATGTAGGAGATGTCAGTCATCGTAATGAATGATAGGAAGAACAGATAAATGGTATTGTACAAAAATAGCAAGAATTTGAGGGGCTAGCACTGTGGCATAGGGGGTTAAGCTGCCACCTGTCCTGTGGCGTTGGCATCCCATATGGGTGTTGGTTCAATCCTGGCTGCTCCACTTCTGACCCAGGTCACTGCTAATGTGCCTGGGAAAGCAGCAGAGGATGGCTCAGGTGTTTTGGCCACTGCACCTATGTAGGAAATCCAGAAGAAGCTCCTGGCTCCTGGCTTTGGTCTGGCCCAGTCCTGGCAGTTACAGCCATTCGGAGAGTGAACCAGCAGAAGGAAGATCTCTCTCTCTCTCTCTCTCTCTCTCTCTCTCTCTCTCTCTCTCCCCCTTCTAACTCCGCCTTTAAAATAAATAAAATAAATATTAAAATAGGTAAAATAGGAAGAATTTGTATAAAGGAAATGAATGAAAAAATAAGTCATTATCCCTTAAGTGAAGGTGAATGGGAAGAATGGAACTTGGAGTATAAAAGATCTAGTGAGGAAAGCAGTAAGAACAAGGGCCCTGACTATTGTCAGGATTAAGCAACAAAAACAAACACTTCAAATAGCGTGGATTTTACTCTAATTTTTAACAATTTCATTGATTTATTTCTTTGAAAAGCAGAGCAACAGAGAGGAAGAGAGGAGATGAGGGTTAGGGAGGAAAGAGGAGAGGAGAGGAGAGGAGAGGAGAGGAGAGGAGAGGAGAGGAGAGGAGAGGAGAAGAAAGAAGACAGGGGAGGAGGGGAGTGAAGAAGAGGGGAGGAAACAGGAGGGAAAATGCCAGTCATAGGTGCATGACAATATGTACTGTGGTTATAACAACAATATGGACGGCTCTTTACTTCTCTGAACACACTAATGAACATTCTCCTTTCATTTTCCATTTTGCAACAAATCATCTAGCTGCTTCTCTGTCAATGCTCTCATGACCATTAAGAAGCAACCATCCAAACTTCCATTAATGGTTGTTATGGGCTGACAGCACTATCCCATGCAAACTGATGAGAGGTAGGGTTGTCCTAGCGGTAATTCTAGACATGTACCTAAAAATTATCTATAAAGCACTCTTGTTAAATACATAGATATTGGGACTTGAATGACATTACTTTTTCAACATTTTAGTTAATATTTTTCAATAGTAGAGCTAATATTCTAAAGTAGCCTTGAGAGTTAAATGTTTTGTTGTGATAGAAGTCATTTTATATTTATGGTGCTGTTTTATGGCTAGATGTTCTGAGTTAGCTTTGTTGAGTCCATTTAGAGTACCCAATGTTTAAGATAAAACTATATCTAAACATCAGTCATCGAAGCATTTTAAAAATTAAAGCTTGAGCAATTCTTATATCTGTCCATATGTTTTGGAAACATGTTGAGCAGACATCAAGTAAATAATTTTTCTAGGAATGCTTTTCAGAGCTTTCAAAAGCGGACAGAAAACCTGATTCACTGGGAAATTGCTACACAGATCCTTTGGAACAGTTGAAATATGGAGTAGCTCATATCTGTGTTTTGTTTTGTTGTTTTGTGAGTTTTCTAGCTGCATTTTGTGTCTGCAAATAGTCACTGGCTGATCGACTGACACAAAATGCTTTGCTTAATGTGTTATCTATTGCCTCGCTCTTCTGCATGTATCTTTAATTTACGGTGGTATTGAAACACTTTTTGGGACATATTTCTTCGTAGAGACCAATTCAAAGTGACAAGTTATTGAAAGTAAGTTGGCAAGCCACATAATTATATAATGTAATTTGTAGTAACACAAATAGACATGCAAACATAATGAATAATATGAATAGGTATTACTGTGGTACCAAAAGGTTAATGACTTTGCATGTTTACATAGAGTGAAGATATTAATGTAATTATTAACAGCTATTATCAACATCTTTACATAGCTGATAGTTTCATAACCAGGTAAAATCAACCAATGAGACATGGCTCTAAAATTTAAATTAAGGTTGACTGAAATTTAAATTGCAAATAATATGAGATAAATTGATACAAACTAGTTAGCAACTAGTAAAATTTTTAAAATTAAAGCACAATTACGTAGATAACTTATTTTTTCGCTAAAAGATTTATTGTGATAAAAACATACCATATGTATCCTATATTTTGCTCAATTTTTTTAAGTCTAAGGTACTGTAGACAGAATGCTGCGCCACACAACTCTAGAATATATTCATCTTGTATAACTGAAATTTTCTACTAATGGGATTGCTCACATTTCCCCTTCTTCCTGTTACTTTCTGTTTCTATGAGTTTGACAGCTTTAAATACCTCATCTAAATGAGATCATGCAGTATTTGTCCTTCTAGAATCCGCTTACTTCACTTAGCATGATGTCAAGATTCACCTATATTGCTGGCGCCACGGCTCACTAGGCTAATCCTCTGCCTGCAGCGCTGGCACACCAGGTTCTAGTCCCGGTCGGAGCACCGGATTCTGTCCCAGTTGCTCCTCTTCCAGTCCAGCTCTCTGCTGTGGCCTGGGGGGTGCAGTGGAGGATGGCCCAAGCCTTGGGCTCTGCACCCACATGGGAGACCAGGAGAAGCATCTGGCTCCTGGCTCCGGATTGGCGCGGTGCGCCGGCCATAGAGGCCATTTGAGGGGTGAACCAATGGCAAAAGGAAGACCTTTCCCTCTGTCTCTCTCTCTCTCTCTTTCTGTCCACTCTGCCTGTCAAAAAAAAAAAAAAAAAAAATCACCTATGTTGTTTACCATGGCAGTATTTCCTGTATTTTTTTTTTTTTTGACTCAGGTATCTTCCATTGTATGTATATAGACAATCCTCTATTTAATATGGTTCCATTTAGGATGTTTAGACTTTAACAATCTTATAAAAGACATGGGTATTCAGTAGAAATCACACTCTGCATTTTAATCTTTTCTAAGGCTATGGATGTGTGGTATAATTGTCTCTCCTGATACGAGATAATGGAACTGAGCCACAGCTCCTTGTCAGGCATGTAATCAAAAGTGTAAACAACACAGTATTCTACAGTATACTACAGTATACTGAGTGGCTAAGCTATCATATTTGGTGGGTTCAGATGTTAAACACATGTTTTATTTGTGAAAATTTCAGTTGATTATGAGTTTATCAAGACAAAATCCCATGATGACTAAAGGAGTAGTTATAAATTACATTTTATTTACCCATTCATCCATTGATGAACACTTAGGTGTTTCCATATGTTGGTTATTTTTAATAATACTACAATGAAAATGGGAAGGAAGTTCTCTCTCTTTTTTTAAAGAACGTTATTTATTTATTTGAAATAGAGTTATAGACAGTAAGAGGGAGAGACAGAGAGAAAGGTCTTCCATCTGCTGGTTCACTCCCTCAATGGCCTAACGGCCAGTGCTGTTCTGATCTGAAGCCAGGAGCAAGGAGCTTTTTCTGGGTCTCCCATGTGAGTGTAGGGGCGCAATTACCTGGGCCATCTTCTACTAAATTCCCAGGCCATAACAGAGAGCTGGATCAGAAGAAGAGCAGCTGGGACTAGAACTGGTGTCCAGATGGGATACCGGCATGGCAGGCAGAGGATTAACCTCCAGCCACGGCACCAGCCCCAGAAGCTATCTCTTTAAGATTGTGATTTGTGTTTTTTTAGATCTATACCCTGAAGTGGGATTGTAGGATCACTTGGTAGCTCGGTTTCTAAGTTTTAAAGAACTTCTGTAGTGTTTTCCAGAGTGGCTATAACATTTTGAACGCCTGCAAACACTGCGCAATATTGCTCATTTCTCTACATACT
This sequence comes from Oryctolagus cuniculus, assembly GCF_051225735.1. Taxonomy (NCBI): domain Eukaryota; kingdom Metazoa; phylum Chordata; class Mammalia; order Lagomorpha; family Leporidae; genus Oryctolagus; species Oryctolagus cuniculus. The sequence continues at coordinate 48,880,645 of NC_142880.1, forward strand.
CAACAACAATTATTATGTTACATAGAGAATTATCCTAAGCTATTTTACGTCCTTTATGATCTTTATTTGGCTACATTGAATGATGCTGTGCTTCCTTATATGTAATTTAATATTTACTATATTAGTACTGGCGCTGTGGCTCAGTGGATTAACGCCCTGGCCTGAAGCACCGGCATCCCATATTGGCACTGGTTTTAGTTCCGGCTGCTCCTCTTCCAACCCAGCTCTCTGCTAAGGCCTGGGAAAGCAGTAGATGATGGCCGAAGTCCTTGGGCCCCTACACCCATGTGTAGCTCCTGGCTCCTGGCTTCGGATTGGTGCAGCTCCGGCCATTGCAGCCAACTGGGGAGTGAACCATCGCTGGTAGATCTCTCTCTCCGCCTCTCCTCTCTGTGTAACTCTGACTTTCAAATAAATAAATAAATCTTTAAAAATATTTACTATATTAAATAATTCCAGGGATTTTACTGATTAAAGAAATCCAGAAAACACCAAAGGTCTGATATATGTATTGACACTTATAGTAAGTAGAGGATACCTATAATTTGGTATTTTGTACACAAATTTTATAGAATGAATGCCAGAGGCCTTTTGAAAAAATTGAGACTGCCTTTGGTGGTTTTGAATAATCCTGATTTAAGAGTTCTGAGCTCCAGTCCCACCACTCTCTCCCAAAAGACTGAGGTAGAATAATTTCCAAACCTTCATAACAAGCACTGTGTCAGCACAAGAACCCTGGGACCTCTTTAGGCTAAGCTGGCAGGCTTCTGAGAATCCTGATGCTAAGTAGAATCTTGGGCTTTGCAGAACAAGCAACAAAACAATTTATGTTTTTACTCTCTTGCTCATACAGATGGGAAAAGCCTACGGCTCATAGGGTTTTGCAAAGTTTTGACTTGCTGACAGCCATGTGATAACTAGTTATGTATGAAAGATCAAAAGTGTGATATTGTAGATAAATGGAAAAAAGAATGCTCTTAATTTTTTCTCTCTCCCTTTCTGGTGTGTCTGTACACTATTTGTCATAGAACAAAATACAGACATGTAAGCCTCACACATGGATACCCACATATTGAAATGGAAATGTTGTTTTATGTTTCTCAGACAACACTACCATCGGCTAATTCACCCCTCCTCAATGCTCACGGCAGCCAGGATTAATGAAAGATCGATCTCTCCCTTTCTTTCTCTCCTTCCCTCTCTCTGTCCCTCTGCCTTTCAAATAAATTAAATAAATATTTTAAAAAGATTGATGTGGAAAACTCAGTAGTCCTCTGTTCACTTTATTTGCATTATTCACAAAAGTAACAAATCTTAATATATAAATCATCTATCAGTGAGTCATTATTTCTAGCCAATGTCTCTTGAATGAGACAATGCTTCATTTAGAACGATTATCTTTTTGAAGCCCTTCAAAAATGCATAATTGTATGACTTTTGGGAGACATTTATAAGGTAATTGTCATAGTAACATGACAATGTCCTATATATTTATGCTGCTATTTAAAGTACTACTCTAATATAGAATCCAAATCAAGTTTCATTTATTTTTTGAAAATACAATGACAAAATTGATTCTATAAAAACTGATATTTGTGCTTGCTTTAACAATTATAGAAAACATGGCCAGCGCCGCGGCTCAATAGGCTAATCCTCCACCTAGCGGTGCCGGCACATTGGGTGCTAGTCCCGGTCGGGGCGCCAGATTCTGTCCCGGTTGCCCCTCTTCCAGGCCAGCTCTCTGCTATGGCCCGGGAGGGCAGTGGAGGATGGCCCAAGTGCTTGGGCCCTGCACCCCATGGGAGACCAGGAGAAGCACCTGGCTCCTGCCTTCGGATCAGCGCGGTGCGCCAACCGCAGTGTGCTAGCCATGGCGGCCATTGGAGACTGAACCAATGGCAAAAGGAAGACCTTTCTCTCTGTCTCTCTCTCTGTCACTATCTACTCTCTGTCAAAAAAAAAAAAAAAAAAAAAAACAATTATAGAAAACATAAAACTTCTCTGACAATGGGAAATAATATCACACTGTGCAGAAAATGTTTCTGATATTTACTGTCTATGTTTGCATCCTTCCCAAAAGGAATGCAGCAATGGATAAGATGCTATCAAGTAAATAGCTGATTGATTAAACAATTTGAAAAAATAAAGATAATGTAAATACTATTTTTCAGGACAAATAATTGTAACAATCATATTAAACAGGGAAAATTTTATAAGTAAAATAATGCATATTTTATTACTTTGAAACAATCCTTTGTAATTTCACAATATGATGTGTATCTATCCTTGATTGTTCAAAAATTGTATTTTCTGTTTTGTTTTATAGGATTACAAATTTGATTTCAGCATATTTATATAGTATAGTTGAAATTTCTACAAAATGAATTTATTCTCTGTATAAATGAGGAGATAGTGAATATCATTTTCCCTTTTTATAGAGGAGGATGCTGAAACCAGAAAAATCAAGTATCATACATGCCCAAGGAAAGCCAATGCTTGTGGATGATAGAGGCGGAACTATAACTTATGACTTCAATTTTAATGCACTTGCTTTTAACCACCACACTATTTTTTTTGAAAAAAAAAATTACAATAGATGGATTGCACTATTTCAAAGAAAAACATTTATAATGACGGCATGTTTGTTTATACAAGTAAGTGAAAACAAGGTATTTCAATTGTAAGCCCCAGCAAACCTATTTAATTTTGGTCCATCACTTTCCTGATTTCTGATTAATTTTGACTCTATGTTTCATTCACAACAAAATTTCTGCAATATTCTAGAAGAATTAAATTATAGCAGAAATACATACAACCCTTGGATGAATTATTCTCCATCATATTCACCAGTAGATGGAAGACATTGAATATTTCTGTATAAACTAACCAAGAATGATACTTACGCAGTGTCAGCACTAAAAATGGCAAGTAACACTCACATTCCAATAAAAGGATGGATGCATACATACTAGAGCTAAAAACACTATGTTGTCTTAATATAATGAAGACACTGAATCAACAAAGTGGTCAATGACACGAGATAATCATAATTTTGGTTGGTAGTTATCTAACTGTTCATGTATCAAGTCAGGGGAAGTCTATATATGATGGGTAATGTGCTTTCTTTTTCCAAATATTTTCAATATTGAGTTGGTTGAGTTATGGACTTAGAGACATAAGAGTATATAACACACACACACACATACACACAAATATGTTTGTTCATCATCATCATTTTCCTGGGAAATAATTTCAAAAATATTTGGAATCTCATTAGTTATTAGAGCATCATGCATGCCAATACAGGTGACTAGCATTTCAATGCCCCAACTTAGCCTCCAAATATGAGCTCACTGTCAGTTGAACTAACTACGTGATTAAGAGGTTGGAAATTTCCTGTCCTTGCTGCCTCCCTGTCGCTCCCCGTCTTCGTGGAGGAACGACACAGGACCCTGCGCTGTTCTTTTGTCTGCTCGGCCCTCCCCGGGTTTGCTGCTGGTTCTTCCCGGGTTGGCTACTGTCCCTTCCACCTCCGTGGAAGGGCGGTTCCCCCTGGACACTTTCCCCACTTCCGCAGGGGAGCGGCACACCACCGGCCGGCTCTCTCGGGGGCTGCACAGGTGTTCCTTCAGATAGATGTTCCTGGTGCATGTTGTCTCTCTCCTCCTTTATAGTCCTCCTCCGCCAATCCCAACTCGGCTGCCCACACGCCGAGTACGCTGCTCTCCTCCAATCAGGAGCAAGATCAGCTCCTGCAGCTCAGTCAATCAAGTTGGTGAGAGGCAGCTGGGTAGAAGCTGTTTTCTCCTCTCCCAGCGCCATATTGTGGGAGAGCAGATGTATAGAATAAGTCTTAATTCCAGTAACTTAGTCTAGTCCGAGTTGCTCCCCACACCTCCCTACTTTCAGACTGGGCATAGGTGCCCAGTGTGAAGATATCATCTATTATTCATACATAATGAAGTCTTCATAGAAACTCAGAAAGACTGGGTTCAAGAATCTCTGGAGAGTTGAACACATGGAGGCCTCTGGGGTATGATGTATTCAGAGAGAGTATAGACACTCAAGCATTCTACTATACATCTCTTCCATCTCTACCCTTTGAAATAAATATATAAATGTAAACAAAGTGTTTTCCTGCATGACGTGAGCTCTTCCAACAAATCAACAGAACTGAATAAGGTGGTACAGATAGTCATTCAGAGGCACGGATTAGGTCATCAACTGACTCTGATTGGCATCTGAAGTATGTGTGTGTGTGGTTTCACTGGAAATGTGGTAGGCACAACTGGGGTTCTCAATTTCCACATTTTATTTTTACTTACAAACTAAAGCAATGTGAAAATATTTTTGTTAAAAATAACTGCAACATTGCACATACTAATGTAAAATTCCTTTTAGAGAACCTGTTAGGTAGAAAGTCAGAAATGAGCTTATATGTGTGTGACAAAGGCCTAAGGAACTGACATCTACAGATGTCCAGCATGCGCATCTCAAAGGCATCCCAATACCCTTCCAGGTACAGCTCAGTATCTGCATTTCAAAGTCCCATCCTGATCCTGATGACCTTCCAGGGGGTCCTGCCCCTTGTACCTGGCCTGATAGACATCCTTCCTCTAAGGCAGGGAGATGCCAACCAGGCTTCCCCTGTCTGATAACGTCAATGGAAAAAACTCAGAAAGGAATTTTTCGCATTTACATCCAACAAGTCCTTTGTTCTGGGAGAAGGAGAGGGGGAGAGAAGAGGTGGGAAGGCAAGACCCATCCCCTTAAAAACCCCAGCCTAAATGTGCACTAGGCACTCTCTCTCAGGTCCTGTCTGGAGAGGTGCCCATCTGTTCTTATGAATGTCCCTACCTTAATAAACCTTGCTATTTTACTTTCCACTACTCTCTGTCTCACGCCTGAATTCTTTCTTGTGCGAAGACAAGGACCCTTTTCTTCTCTGGTAACAAACTCACCTACCTTCTCTTCAAGCTAGCTCTCCTTCCAGGCTGAAGTAGGCAGGCATACAGGCTAAAATTGATTAGATTTGTGAACTGGAAGACCACGCCTTTGCCACACCACTGTGTGACTTCACGCCCTGCCTGAAACCTTCACCACGCCCCCGTGTGGCCTCATCTCCCTACCTGGCCACATCTGGGTGCCCACCAGCCAATCAGGTTAATTAACCACTCCCCTTTGGAAGTGGTTAAAAGCTGGGCCACGGTGTGGCCCACCCCGCTCTTCTTCCCTGGCCTCTTGTCAGGAGGGGGGTTGCTGTAGCCCCGCGCCTCAAGGTCGCATGGCCTTAGAGCCATGTGCTCTAGGATTCCTGGCCTAGATGCTCTTCCATGTGGCTGGTTCCTGGTGCTCGGTATGAATCCCCATCCACTTCTCTCTCTTAAATAAAGATCTCACTCTCCTATGCATCTTTCTCACTAAATAAAAGCTTAAAACGTACCATGCTGCCTCGTTTATCTGTGCCAATATTTAGAATTCTTCTCTAAATATTAGGCAAGAACCCTCTTGGGCTTATTAATATTGGGGATTTAGTAATAAGCCCGTGGTGAAATCATATGGCACCCCAAATTCCTGTAGCACATGTGGCACCCCAGATAGCACTTCTGGGAATCTTAAGGGGCCACATTTTTAGTGTAGATTTTAGGGGGTCTTCTCTGATTTCAAGGCCAGCTAGGTAATGGAAGTCAACAGGGTACCCTCCTTAAGGAGGTTCACATCTCCCTTATGATGTGAAGAGATAGATAGGTCTGGACCTCATAACTGACAAGGCCTTAAAGCTCACTTGATTACTATCTAGCCCCTTTCTGTCACTTTCTATTTGCCTATCAATGGGAAAACTTGCCTTTCTTAGGTCCTCTAATAATGACTCTGTTCTTTGTTTAAGACTCTGCGAGTTTCAAATGCTTCTTAGATTTATTTTCTCCAGACTTGAAACAGTGAAATTCTAGATGGCCATGCACATGAAACCTCAGATGGAAACAGTTTCTGCAAGCTGGCACAGCATCCTCTTGAGAAGCCACCTAATGGCTGCTGCGCTGATCCGAAGCCAGGAGCCAGGTACTTCCTCCTGGTCTCCCATGTGAGTACAGGGACCCAAGCACTTGGGCCATCCTCCACTGCCCTCCCGGGCCACAGCAGAGAGCTGGACTGGAAGAGGAGCAACTGGGACAGAATTTGGTGCCCCAACCGTGACTAGAACCCTGGGTGCCGGCATTGCAGGCGGAAGATTAGCCTAGTGAGCCGCGGCACCAGCCAGCCGATTTGTTCTTGATAAAGATAAAGTTTTCTGGAAGGAAGCAAGTATTTTACACCCCAAATTCCATTGAAATCCCCTGACTATTAACCCATCTGACTCCTCACATTAGCACAAATGTTTGGGTACCTGCCATCCATGTGGGAAGCCTGGATAGAGTTCTAGGCTCCTGGCTTCAGACTGGCCTAGCCATCGCTGTTGTGCTATTTGAGATGGCTCAATCTTATTCTCTTTCTCTCTCCCCTTCTTTCTGAGTGTAACTCTGCCTTTCAAATAAATACATTTTAAAAAAGAAATTTTGAGGCTACTTAAGAATTGTATTTTAGTGAAATACATACAATATGTAATACTTTTTAGTTTATTATTATTATATTATCTATAATATTGTATAATATTATAAATATTCAGTATAGACTTAACTGACAATGATTTTGTAACAGCATTAACATTTCATTCTTTTTTAGAATGTATATAGATACATGTTGCTGTTTTTGAGATGACTAATATATTCTTGAATATATTTAGTTTCACTTTCATTAATACATTATTCAGAGTTTCAATCAATAAAATGGTCACGTTCATGAACATGAAAGCACAATTTCAATATTGTTCTGTGACAGGAGCAAAAAACATAACCAAGAGCCTCACTTTGTATAACAAAAAAGATTAGGAGATTCTCAGAAGGGAAGAGCCTGGCAGTCAGCATGAAAAGCAATTAAATAATCCACATGAGACTCCCTGATCACAACATCCTGTCTCGCATTAACAATACATCCATCTGATAGGAACTGTGCTTGAAGAAGAACTAATGCAAAGATCAAGGAAACAGAAAATTAAGAATTAAATAACTGAATATTAAAGAGTTCCTCTTTGCCCTTCCCTTGTTAATTGTTTTTACTGAACCCAAGATAGCTTTTAACAAAGAACACAAAATTGATGATAAATATGAAATTAATTTAAGTCCACATAATGAAAAGTAATATGAGGGGGAGAGGAGTTGGAAACATCAAAAAAAGAGAAATTAGAACAAATTCCTAGATGAAGGAGTGGGAATGGGTTACCTAAACTCAAGATAGAACTAATGAATACATAAGTGAATAAATGCAGATATACTCCTGCAGTAAATTAAATTCCACACAGGAAATAATTGTGTGGTGACATAAGGACACACATTTGTTACTACTTACTGCTGTTATTGAAAAGTCATTCCATTTCTCTGAACTTCATCTGTAAAATGGAGCTAACTGAAGACTGAGTGGTAAGGAATTACAATGATATACAGCCTAGCATTCGGAGACCTTCAATAAACATTAGGGCTATTTATACTCTAATAATACACTGTAAAAACAATGATAGCTACCAATGACAAAGACCTGACCCCGACCATAGCTCTGCAATTATACACTTAGCTTGTGTACTTTCAATTGAGATTGAAACTATTGTTCTCCCTTAAAACTGAAATCTAGTCTCAGGGATATTACATGTCAAGAAAATAATCTTACTAGTATGTTATACAGAAGGAATTCAAACACATGTAAACCAGAAACCTTGCTCTGAAACACATCACACTGTAGCTCAGTGTAAAATCATACATCATACATTAGTAGGAATATCTAATCTCTTATTTTAATAATTTAATTCTCCTAGTCATTGCCTGGTACAGAATTATCACAGATAACTTGCATTGTCACCATTAGATAAAGTGAAAGTTCATAGTCACCATATCATGTTTGATAAAAGAGTATCTACTGCTCTAGATAATTGTATTGATCAGTGTATATATCGTATTGATCAGTGTATATATTATATCTATGATGTAGGGCTTAATTACAATGCAAGCTATATATGCCAAATTGCTTACATATTAGCATCCAGTTTAGTATAGCTATGCACTACATTTGAATAAGTTTCTTATACATGTATATCTTTTGATAAAGGCTCAAACAAGGGAAAGTCAACAATAATTTGAGTGGATCATTTGAGTTATAACTTCAGGTTGCAGTGGGGATGTAGCAAAGGAATTCTAGAGCATAGAGATACATAATGGTTAAGTGCACAGCAGAGAGCTGGATTGGAAGTGGGAAAGTCCAGTTTCAAACTGGCACTCTATATGGGACATTGAAGATGCAAACCGCAACACATGGAGACGTCTTGAGACTCTACACTCTCAAGATTCTGTGAAGTCATTGGGCAAATGCCCCTAGGAGCTCTGCTCTCCCAGCACTGCAAAATAGTGATGAAGCCTCACTCACCCGCCCTCAGCACTAGGAAGGAGCTAAGCATCTCAATACACTTTTCTGCTGTACCTGACGCAGTCGGCAGCTGCACAGTAGGTCCTAGGAAGCAAGCAAGCAACCAGCTCTGAGTGGTTCAGCCCACTGAGGCTACCCAGAGCACTGAGATAGCTCTACCTTCCACTTTTAGGCCTGAAAAAGGTAGATAGGAAGCCCATCCTGAGTTGCTTAGCTCACAGGAACACAGGGAAGAAGACAAGTAGCCACTCATTAATTACACAGGGAAGGAGCCCAGCATACTTTCTGGAGTGACTTTGCCAGCTGAAGCCCTTGGGAAACAACCAAGCAGCCCAATCCCCCTTCCAGTGGTCCCACGAAGAAGTTGAGAGCATATTTTGCAAGCTTGTCCTGGTAAGGCCCTAAGAAGTGGGTACTCAGCCTGACCACCACTCTTTGCCCCAGGTAGCAGTGGGGCAGATCTCCATGAAAAGATTGGCCCTGAAATTCCTATATTACCTGTGTAGCCCTCAAACACTGAGAGGAATCCCAAACCACTATCTGGCATACTGTACTATACCCAATGGAGCTCATCAAAGTAGTTACTCCCCTAAATGACTAACCAAAATTCACAGGGGTCCCACTTACATAACTGGGTGCTTCAGGTCAAAAGCAGCCAGTGATATCCTGCGTCAGAGAGCTACATCCCCGCTGGCTGTACATAGCATAACCACTACAACTTTGGCCTCTGACACCTGAAGACGTTAGCACATTGACCACACTTGAACAAATACTTAAGAAAGTCCTACAACACAAGTGAAAGGATGATATCACATGAAAGTATAAGACTCAATAGTAGATCAGCTCTACAATGGCAAAGAAGAGAAGCAAACTCTACCAATACAGAATACCACCAAACCAGGGAAAAGAATGAAAGACTTAGAAAAGAAGAGGTTATAGAAATCATCAGAAAAAAATAACAGAAAGAAGACAAGAGTATATCTTCCTTTATCAATAATAGTTTTGAATATAAGCTGACTATAAAATATATAAATTAGCTGAATGGACTTAAAAATATTCCATTTGATTCTGCCTATGAGAGGCTAGTTCACACATAATTATAGTATAACTAGGTAACTCATTTTTTATGTTTATAAAAACTATTTCAAAAAACAGATGAATATTTTAAAAGCTTATTACTAGGGGGCCAGCATTATGGCATAGCATCTCACTGGGGATCTGATTTGTGTCCTGGCTGCTCCACTTCTAGGCCAGCTCCCCGTTACTGCACCTGGAAAAGCTGGGGAAGACTGCTCAAGAACTTGGGACTCTGAACCAACATGGGAGACTCAGATATATTAGTAGAAAAAAATTGCTAAGAAGGAAATAAAACAATCCTGTTCACAAAAGCTATGAAAAATGTAAGAATAACTTTTAAAAGATTTATTTAATTATTTGAAAGTCAGAATTACAGAGAGAAAGGGAGACAGAGATAGAGAGAGAGGTCTTTCATATGCTGGTTCACTCCCCAAATGGCCCCAACAGCCAGGGCTGGGCCAGGCTGAAACCAGGAGCTTCATCTGATTTAATCATAGCCCACTTATACACATATTGAAATATTATTCTGTACCTCAGAAATAAATTACAATGAAATAATAGAAATAAATTGAAAATTAGGCAAATATGAGGGGTCTTTTTACTTACAGAATATTCAAATTACTGACATTCATAATACGGCATTTGGATTGCAGTGTTTCATATGGATAAACATTGGTTTCTAAAAATATAGGTCATATTGGAAACAGTAAAGCTGTTTTGTATTAATTAAATTATAAACATAAGTTGATGTAAATTATAATTTTCCATTTTTGTATGTTTCTATTATTTTATTTTTACTGATAGTAATGTAAATTTTACATTATAGTGAATTATAAATATGGCGTGGTAAAAGTAACTAGAAACATGTAGACATAAATGTTATTGGAGGTCAGGAAACCAACAACTCTTTTTATCACTCCAGATACACAAATCTCATGAACTTTCTGGAGCGCACCAAGAACTGCCTTTTGTCTTGATTTGCATTTACTTTTCAATGTCATTAAATATCTTTCTCTGATGTTAGGTGAACAGTTTCTTCCTCAATTTTGGCATCTGTACAATGTACCATCTACTGAGAAATAGCTTTTCAGCCTGACTTTATCATGGTAATCATTCCATCCTAATGCATATTTCCTTTACAGAATATATCTCAACATGAAATGAACAGTTTGCCTACATTACTAGGTCCACATCAGCACCCCTGACCCTTGGAATAGGGCATGACAGATACATACTAGTCTCTGTATCAATATTTGTTGAATTCCTGCCTGAATAGCAAATATAGATTTTTCAGATAGGTACATGTATATATGTATGTAAGTATGTGTGTGTATCATCAGATGTGTGTGTATGTGTATCATCAAATGTACTGCTACACATGGAAGAGTATAACAGTTCAGAACCGTGATTTTTCATTTTATTTTTTAAACCAATTAATACATTCATAAATGTATTAGAGTTTATTTAGTTCATTTTTTGAAACTTTGTCTTTAATTTTATAATTGAAATCAATTTTCCACCTATTAGCAAATGAAATAACATAAAGCCTGCACAATGAAATAAGAAACAAATGCTTAGACAATCATCAGCATTTTTGTTCAGTTACTTAATATTCATATACACTCTTCCACTATGTAAATCATATCTCAATAACTCCAGGGAAATCTTTCTTTATAAAAAATGGTCATTTATTTTGATTTTATAAATCCCATCCAATATCTTAAAATAGTTCCTGGAGGATTTCATAAAATTAATATTTTATCATATGGATAATTTAAAATATCCCATATAATAACACAGTATTAGAAAAGCAAAGCAAAGACAGAAAGTAGGTAATTTCAAACAGCTAGGGTTCCAAAAGTGTAGTAAAAATAATTAGAATAAGATATTTTGTTAAAAAGTGATAATCTATCCAGGAACCATGTTGTAAAATTGATCCCATTGCATATGCTTCTATGCATTTTTCAGAACTTTTCTCATTTTGTGAAATAATATCAGTTACAATAGTAATTCATGAGAATTTAGATTTTCCTTTTAATGATTATTCTGTGAAGTATTTTCCTGAAAACTGCTATGAAAATATGAGAATAATAATTTGATAAGTTAAAGACAAATCAGAAGAAACCAATAGTGACAGCTGTTTCTTTTGAAAAAGTAACTGTCAGCCGGCGCTGCGGCTCAACAGGCTAATCCTCCGCCTACGGCGCTGACACACCAGGTTCTAGTCCTGGTCAGGGCGCCGGATTCTGTCCCGGTTGCCCCTCTTCCAGGCCAGCTCTCTGCTATGGCCCAAGAGTGCAGTGGAGGATGGCCCAAGTGCTTGGGCCCTGCACCTCATGGGAGACCAGGAGGAAGCACCTGGCTCCTGGCTTCAGATTGGCACAGCGCTGGCTGTGGTGGCCATTATGGGAGTGAACCAACAGAAGGAAGATCTTTTTCTTTCTCTCTCTCTCACTGTCTGTAACTCTCTCTCTGTCTCTCTCTCTCACTAACTCTGCCTGGCCAAAAAAAAAAAAAAAAAAAAAAAAAAAAAAGAATTGAGTGAGTTAAAAGATAGAATGTAATGAATGTAATGTTTGTATCATATATAATGATTCACATACATACTTAGGTATCACAACAATCATTAAATTTTAAAGAATTCTATGGTGCAGGAGCAAGAAGGTAGAACAGGAAACCTTAGTTATTCTCATAGATATACTGATCTAACCACAATTCATGGCTCAATTCCCTTTGTGAGAAATACTTTCCACCCTGAGTGAGCACATCAGACACATTAAAACTTGTCTGAAAATTTCATACAACCTCAATAAAATAACTTATCCTGGTGCAATACTATATAAGCAGGAGTAAGCACCTCTTTCAACTTGTCCCTAGAGAAAGAAAGAGCTGAATCCAACATCACAAGTTTTTCTGGAGCTAAGTAACAAAGAATTTGTTACTTGGGGCGCCTCTCTCATAGCACTAACGGGAGCAAGCTTCTGCACCTTTCTTGGAGCTGAAACACTTTGGGATACAGAGAACAAAACAGTTACTTTAAACTGTTGTGGACAGTCAAGACAGCTTTTTCCCCTAGCTTGCCACAGAGAAAACATTTAAAAACACAGCTTCCAGCTTCTACCAGGGGAGACAAAAATTGGGAGCACTCAACCAATATTTCAACTTGGTGAGGTTCTGTCAAAAGGACCACAGCTTCTCTCTCACCCATCTTGGGTTCTGATGAGACTTGGCAGACTCTGGACTCCTGATTGCTGCTGCAGACAAAGACAGCAGTTTGTACCAGCACAAAGGATTGAGAGTCTCCAGCTAGGCTGAGTGATCATTGTCTTCTCCTGCAGGAGGCCAAACCAGGATGACTGGGAGAGGGAATGGCTTTTTCTGACACACACACACATACACACACACAAAATGAATCAATTGAACACTATTATGTAAACAACGGACTAAGATAAAACTAAAGAAATAAGCTCTGATGCAAAGGCAATATATGAATTACCCCATAGATTACTCAAAGTAAGATTGATAAAAACATTTAACATCATAGATGGATGATGAATAGACAAGAATTTCAAGAAGTAGAAATTTTTATTTTTAAAAATGCTTATTTATTGCCGGCGCCGTGGCTCAATAGGTTAATCCTCCACCTAGCGGTGCCGGCACACCGGGTTCTAGTCCCGGTTGGGGTGCCGGATTCTGTCCTGGTTGCCCCTCTTCCAGGCCAGCTCTCTGCTGTGGCCAGGGAGTGCAGTGGAGGATGGCCCAAGTCCTTGGGCCCTGCACCCCATGGGAGACCAGGAGAAGCACCTGGCTCCTGGCTTCGGACCAGCGCGGTGCACCACCGCAGTGCGCCAGCCGTGGCGGCCATTGGAGGGTGAACCAACGGCAAAGGAAGAGCTTTCTCTCTGTCTCACTCTCTCACTGTCCACTCTGCCTGTCAAAAAAAAAAAAATGCTTATTTATCTCCATCTACTTGTAAAGCAAAGACAGAGAAACAGAGACATTGATTCCATTCACTGTATCACCCTCCAGATGCCCACAATAGCCAGGACTGAGCCAAGCTGCAGTCAGGATTCTAGAACTGCATCAAGGAGGCAGGGGTCCTTGTCCTCCAGCCATTCACTTGCTGCCTCGTAGGATATATTAGCAGTAAGATGGTTTGGAAGTGAAGGCAGGGTATGAAATAGCACTCAAATATCTGATATGGTCATCTCAAGTGGTGGCTTAACTTGCTGTATCCCAGTGCTCATCTCAGAAAAATATTTATAAAAGAACTAAAATAAAAACTTGAAGTGGAAGAGTACAACAACAGAACTAAAAATTCAATAAAGGTAGGGGGAGGTAGTGTTAAATCTCAGACTATATCCAGCAACCATATCCTAGTCATACAAAATTGCACAGGGAAGCAAAACAGAAATATGACAAAGATGTGGAAACAACCTAAATGGCCATCAATGGGCAGAACAAAGGCTATCCAACTTAGAAAACAAAGCACAGGAAATTGTACAGTCAAATCAAAAACAAGGAGAAATTAGAAAACTAAAAAAACTATTGGGAATACACATGATACTATCATATGACCCAAAATACAGGTTCTAAGAGTCCCTGAAGGCATGGAAAGAGAGAAAGGATTAGAAGGCTTTTTTAGTGAAATAATAACAGAAAATTGTGGTGAAATGAGAAAGCCATGCCAAGATGGCTGCTGGCAATGAAGCCTGCCTGGCAACAGGCTGTGGTTAGGGCATAAACTGCCCCCTGACCTGATTGGCTGCCTTGGCTATATAAGCTGCTGTACCAACTGAAATAAACAAGTCTGCAGGCTGCCCGCCTCTGGCCCGCTTTCACCCGACTCCTGGACTCTGTGTTGTGACTCCACACCTCTTGCCCCCACCAGGCTCCTCCTCTCAGAACAAATCCACAGCAACAGAAAACTTCCCTAATTTGTAGAAAGAAAGGAACATCCAAGTACAGGAAGCACATAAAATTCCTAATAAACATGACCAGAAAATATCTTCACCAAGACACATCGTAATCAAACTCACCACAGTAAAACATAAAGAAAAGATTCTAAAATGTGCATGAGAAAAACAACAGATTACTTTCAGAGGATCTCCAACTAGACTCACAGCGAACTTCTCATCAGAAACCCTACAGGCTAGAAGAAAATGGCAAGATATATTCCAAGACTTAAGAGAAAAAAACTGGCAATCCATACTACTATAACCTGTAAATCTCTCATTTATGAATGAGGGTAAAATAAAGACCTTCCATGACAAACAAAAATTGAAAAAATTTGTCACAACTGGTCCACCCCTGCAGAAGATGCTTATGGATGTGCTACACACATCAACAGAGAAACATGGTCATCACTATGAAAGAAGGTAGAGGAGGGAAATATCTCAGTAAAAATTCAAAGTAAATCCAAAGTAAAAACTAGGAATATTTATGAAAAACGGCAAGGCAAAGTCGTTAATTATCAAGTCACCTTGAATGTAAATGATTCACTGTAAAAAGAGGGATGAGTTTTTGAGAAGATAAAACTTCATATAATATTTCTTTTAGGAAAACATAAATCTGAATTCTCAAAACTGCAACAAAGTCACTGACAAAGAATCAGGTTAAAGGGAAACAACAAATTGAAAGGAGTATCTTTAGAATTAATAGAAATCTCCTTTGTTCAGAAAGGTAATACCACTTACGGAAATCACCTTTGGGGGATGAAAAGGAGATTTTGATTCCATTTGAGTTTTATAAATGAAGAAGAAAGTTTTAAATAATCACAAATTTTGGTAGCATTTCTAGTCACTAAATAACACACAAACAAAAAGGTTGAATCAATCATTGGAAATGTAGACCAAAAAAATGCAAGGATAATAGTATATCGCTTAGTACAGCTATTCTTGTGTAGAAGTCTATTATAGGTGCTGGCATCGTAGCCTAGCAAGTTAAGCTGCCACATGAAATTTCAGCATGCCATACCCATGGGTTCAAGTTCTGGCTATATCATTTATGATCCAGTTCCCTGCTAATGCACCTGGAAGAGCAACACAAGATGACCCAAGAACTTAGGCCTCAGTGGATAGAAAAAAATCTCTCTCTCTCTCTCTCTCTCTCTCTCTCTCTCTCTGTAAATCTGCTTTTCAAATACATAAATAAATCTTTAACAACAAAAAAGAGAAGCTTCACATTAAAAAAAAAAGACTAGTATAAAACATCTGTACTATTTCAATCTTATTATGAAGTATTATTATCACAGCATGCACAGTATTAAAATTTACTTAGAGATATGTCCCGAACCATGAATAAATCATTCTAAAATCAGCTAGAAGCAGTCAGAATATTTAGCTTAGAGGAGGAGGCCATGCAATATATTGAGTAATCTTTTTCAAAAATGTACACATAAAAGATACCTGGATAATGCACTATAGTAGAAAGGAAGAATATTAAACTTTGTGTATTAGCTTCTAACTCACACATTAAGTAAGTTCTTCAGAAGTATATGGCTAGGGCCTAACACTAGGGCATAGTAGGCTAAACTTCTGCACACAGCACCAGCACCCCATATGGGTGCCAGTTCATGTCCTGGCTGCTCCACTTCTGATACAATTCTCTGCCTATTACCTGAGAAAGCAATGGAAGATGGCCCAAGTACTTGGGCTTCTGCACCCACGTGGGTGACCTAGAAGAAGTTCCTGGTTCCTGGCTTGGGATCAGCTTGCCTCTAGCCCTTGCAGCCATTTGGGGAGTGAACCAGCAGACGGAAGACCTTTCTCCCTGTCTTTCCCTTTCTCTCTCTGTAGCTCTACCTCTCAAATAAATAATCTTTAAAAAAAGAAGTGTATGACTAGCAATCATTTGATTTCCTATATGTAAGGCCTAAATTTATAGTAAGCAGTTAGCCTGAAAATAGAAATATGCATTAAAGAATTAGTTTCGTTATGAAATTTCTTGCAGGCAGTTATTTAGTGATACTGTGAGCCATGATGTATATACAATAATGTAGTTGTTTTATTACCATGAAGTATGTATTATAAATAAAATAGAATGGCTGTGGACTTCAATTTTCTTGGAAATAATGGTCATATCATTTCCCATTTATTCTCCTGAAATACTGTATCAATCCCCTTTTAGTTATTACTCATAGCAAGTATTTGGAATAAAATAAGTTCAGTTCTGCACAGATTGAAAGAGAATATGGGCAGAGGGCATTTAGCCTATTGGTTAAGATGTCCATGTCCCACACTAGAATGCCTGAGATGGATTCCTGATTCCAGCTCCATTACTTCAGCTTTCCACTAGTGCAGACCCCAGTAGGCAGCAGTGACAGCTCATGATTGGGTTCCTGCCATCCAAATGGTGGACTTGGAATGTGTTTCCAGCTCCCTGCTTTAGCACCAGTCCGACTTTAGCTGCTGCAAGCAGTTTTTGGAGTGAACCAGCTTCTTGAAGCTCTCTCTGATGTCTTCTCTGTATCTCTCTGCTTTTCTAATAAATTAAAATAAAATGAAGCAAGAGTATATGATCCTTAAAACTAATAGTTGTGCTATAAATACAATTATGAGCCCAACAGTCCATTTCTATCATTATAAAACCAAAAATCAGTTATCCTATATTCCAGAATGTAATGAATTAGGTGATACCACTTTGTAGTGTTCAGAGAAAGGCATTCCCTTAGAAATCACACTCTACAACATGTAACTTATTTGGTGTTACAAATATTTCTAATAATCTCTCACCAAAATGGCTGAAGACTGCTAGATATCTCAGCTATCAGCACTGCTTCCTTACTATGCCCCCCAAAATTCTTGAAATTATGGTGCACTGTGACCTCAATAAATGTTAGTCCTGTAGATGAGGAAAATATCTGATGGTTGAATTCTCCCAGTTATATATTTATCAAAGAACAATCTATGGCTTTCCAAAGCAGAGATGGCCAACACCGAAGTGCTATTTCTCCCAGGTAATAATTATAGTATCATGGTAATTAGTCTTTGGTTTTGTTCTGAGCATGTCTAAATGTATAAAGTCACTTGGTATGCACAACCCTATAAGGAAATATATCTTGCTGGATACATGTTTCTGGTATAGTGCAACAGAGAAGTTAAGCATTTGCACAGATGACATAGCTAGTATCCAGTTTGAATTGACTTACTTTCTGGCTTATTGCTTCTTTGTATATATTTCCTCCACAGGAGAGTCTGTTAAACACATGCACATGAGTGTGAAGAGCTACAGTTACCAGTAATTACACTGTGATTGAGTCTTCATTTTCTATATGTAGAAATCATGGGTCAAACAATCAGGTGAGTATTTAGTTGATACATTTCATTCTTAAGAAAAAGAATTATCCACAAAAAGGATTTATAGGGAGTGGTTATGTCAGGAGTGCACAACCTTTATGAATGAGAATATTTTCCTTATAGAAGAGACCTTAGAGGACTCCCTTCCTTTTTCCATCGAGTTAGGACACAGTGAGAAGTCTATAGTATCCAACCTGGAAGTGGACCTTCACTAGAATACAACTGTGATGGCACCTGATCTCAGACTTGTGACCTCTAAAATGGAGCAACACATTTCTGTCATTTATAAGCCACCTGGGCTGTGGTATTTTGTTATAACTGCCTGAACTATGATATATATCTCTGTATATCTGTATTTACCTACATAGATATATTTATCATAAATATTTATTAAAATATATTTATCATAAATAAATCTATGTAGGTAGAAAGAAAGAAAGTACATGTGTGTTGCTCTGGCTTATGTACTTCCATGCTTTAAATTTTAAACCCACAATTTAAGCATAATTTTTTAATTCATATATTGATTTTTCATAAAAAAGTGACAGACTTGTATCATTTCTGAAAATAGGTTGTTAAGAATTTTTATAGTCATATATTCTTTTTCTAAACTTTTATTTAGTAAACATAATTTTCCAAAGTACAGTTTATGGATTACAATGGCTTTTTCCCCCCCACAACTTCCCTCCCACCTGCACCCCTCCCATCTCCCGCTCCCTCTCCCATTCCATTCACATCAAGATTCATTTTCAATTTTCTTTATATACAGAAGATCGATTTAGTATGTATTAAGTAAAGATTTCATCAGTTTGCTCCCACACAGAACATAAACTGTAAAATACTGTTTGAGTACTAGTTATAGCATTACTTCACATTGGAGAACACATTAAGGACAGAGATCCCACATGGGGAGTAAGTACACAGTGACTCCTGTTGTTGATTTAACACTTTGACACTCTTGTTTATGGCGTCAGAAATCTCCCTAGGCTCTAGTCATGAGTTTCCAAGGCTATGGAAGCCTCTTGAGTTCACTGACTTCAGTCTTATATAGACAAGGTCATAGTCAAAGTAGAAGTTCTCTCCTCCCTTCAGAGAAAGGTACCTCCTTCTTTGAATTTTTATAGTAATATATTCTTAATGATCCCAAAGCAGCAACAATCCTCTCTATTCACATGGTTTCTTGTGACTTTTAGTATTCTTAGAATAGTGCGAAACCTTTACAAGAAAGCACACAATATCAGCCTGTAGACTCCTCCTGTAAAAGCTGTATTATTATGCATTTAATCCTACAACAAGGGTAGTGTAAGTAAAACCAGTTAATGTCATGCATTTTCTTAGAAAATATTTTTTCAAGAGCCCTGGTTTTCCACACAGCAAACTCATTGGCCCTGCCTGCATGAAGCAAATGGTTATTAACATCTCAATATTGTTTCTATGTAGTTTTAACACTTATACTCTGTAAAGGCCAAATACATCTACTAGAAATGACAAGAGTCTAGGACTTTTTCTTGGTAGTAAATGTATAATAACATAAAAAATAAGCAACCTTTCAACTGGTACAAAAATCAATGTATTCCAACTTTGCATTCTTTATATCTTTGATAGTTATTGAAAAATAAAAATTGAGCATCTAATGCTTTTGTTTGTTCCCTTGAAACCTTTCATTGTGAAAAATAGAATAATGATGAATACTTTTTAAATGACTCTCTGAGAAATTCCTTAATAATCATGTGTGAGTTTATTTTGTCTTGTAGTAATACAGTTTCAAAAACAAGAAAAAAACTTTTTGTATTTTTCCTGGTCTTAATCATAAAATAAAGTCAAAACTACTTTAAATCTCTTTCCAAATACTGTTTCAACAATGTACAAGAACCTCTGGCATTTTTTCATTACTAGACTGATTTAGTCTTTTTCTAATGCATTTAGTCTTTTTCTAATGTATTAATTCAGACCTATGATAAATTTCACATACCTTTGCCTAAAAAAATTCAGTCAGAAAAAAAATACTTTCCCTATATAATATGTCATTAATTCTAAAAAGTTACTAGGTGTTTTTATGGACACTGAAATTCTGTCCGATAATTTTTTTCTACAAACTATTTTCAACTTTAATAAGACATCATTGCATGTTGTTTCAAGCTATATTTGCCAGCCAGTAACAGAAATCCCATGAATATCATCTTCAAAACACTACAACTTTGATCACCAACACCTGATCCGATGGCAGGAGCCAGGTGCTTCTCCTGGTCTCCCATGGGGTGCAGGGCCCAAGGACTTGGGCCATCCTCCACTGCACTCCCTGGCCACAGCAGAGAGCTGGCCTGAAAGAGGGGCAACCGGGACAGAATCCGGTGCCCCGACTTTGACTAGAACCCGGTGTGCTGGTGCCGCTAGGTGGAGGATTAGCCTAGTGCGCCGTGGCACCGTCCTTGATTTTCTTCTGAAGGACACAGGGTCGCATAAGTATCTTCCTGACCCATAAATCTATCCATGAGCTGGGGACAGAGAAAGGTACAGCCTGGAGAATCTCTCACTTCTACTGTCAGGAAGAAACTTTTCCACGCATTCACAGTTACCTTCCTGCTGAGCTAGACTGCGACCATGCACCCAACTTCAGCTACAATGGAGGCACATAAAGTAAACACTTGGTTTTATTTTTCTCACGCAGTAAGTGGTATTTACACCAAGAATCTTAAGACAAGGGAACAAGATATGTGTTTTGGGTGTCAATCGATAACACCTATCACAGTAATACCATTGCCCTTAGAGTTGTGATATTTTTGTTGTTTATTTATTTGAAAAGCAAGGAGACTGAAAGGGACCAAGAGAGAGATCTTTTGCTCCTTTTTTCATTCCTCAAATGTCCTCAACAGCATTAACAGGAATCTTAAATCAGAGTTGGAGCCAGGACTAAAACCCAGGCATTCAGATATGAGATATAGATGATAGTATCTAAGATGCTGATTCAAAATACCTGTCCCAAGATTTGGTGTTTTTTGGAATACATATGAAACAAGTGTGAAATCCTCAGCATTCCAAGATAGAAGGTAATTTTCTATGAATGGCTGGCTACTCTGAAATTTATGTAAAAATATTAAAAGTTATTGTCATTTCTTAAATATTTGAAATGAGGTCAAAATGTTTTGAGGATATTAAAATTTTAAAAAGAAACAAAATTATGTATTACTACCAAGGATCTTACAGATAAGTATCTGCTGTAAATGAAATTGAAAGGTGAATTTTTTCATTAAATCAAACTGAAGCCCAAGTACTGCAATAAATGTAAAAAATGAAATATTGGGATTGTAATAATACTATACAAATTATATATTTTCACATAGTCATGGTCAAACACACATATGCACGTGCATTGTCTATTTATAAACCCTACACTGAGATTATGGAGACTTTCTGGTTTACAATTGTATACATCTACTTAGAAAGTTATTTTTTCTGGTTTCTATGACAAAAATTATCCAGCTCTCTCTTATGCATAAATTCAGTAGTTAGAATTCTCACAGTAATGTTATGCCTTTCTAATGCTTTCCATACTAAATATGCTTAGTATATTTAGGTAGAGGTGAACTTCACAAGTTTATTAACCAAAAATTTAAAATGTATATACAAATTCCAGTTATAGTCAAATTGTGAGAAAAACTAGGCTTTAATTTTTTCACAGCATACTTAAGGAGGTAAAATAGCATAGGTTTTCACGTCCAAATATTTAAGATGCATAGATTCCTTAAATGCCTTAAGTGCTAGTAGAGGAAATTATTAACCAGAGCCACCAATTTGCTCCACAGAGTCTTTGGAAATCACAAAAAGAAGACTCCATTTAGAGTAATCATGGAGGAAGGTGCACCTGCCTAAAACAGGGGACTTCTTTGAAAGATCCTTTATGGTACAAATCTTCATGAGCACCAATTCTCTCCCTTCCTTCATCCCTGGAAGAGGAAGAAGTGATCATTTCCAGGAGAGTTGGTGGAGAGCAACTGTGAACTTGGAAGCACTGAAATCAGAAAAAAGGAGTGATGATTTCCCAAATGCAAAGCAGACTGAGGAGAAGTTTATACAGTGACACTGGAACTCTTAACCCCCGTCTGCAGTTCATCACTGGAAATCTTGTAAGCTGACCGGTACCCAACACAGGGAAGATTGAATGGCCCTTTAATATCAATGCTGAACATCTGTGAATAAATACATATTGGTGCTAATAATTGAGAGTTTCCAACTAAAATGACCCAGCTTGAAACCCAGTCACCCTACAGTATAAATCATCAATTTTTCAATCCTTCCTTGCTCTCAATCAAAACCATATGCATCTAAGCGTATATTCACACATACACCCAAAATCAAAGTTTGTAATAATAATTTTTTCTTAGTAAATTGAAATAGGCCATCAAATACTGCTGAATACTTGTGGAAAATTGACTTTTTGGAAACTAATAACTAAAATATAAAACAAAATACCAAGTATACATATGTAGTGCTCCACAATGCATTCATCAGTATATACATTCTCTAGGAACTTTCTGAAGTAGCTTCATGTATATACTGATGACTCCATGTTCCATAAAATGTTGACAATAATCAGCCAAAATTGGGAAGTACATAGAATAAATAGCTGAAAGAATTAAAAGTAATTGTTTTGGTATGCAGCAGTTTAGAGATTGTGCAAAGAGCTAACTGTCACTATTTTTTTTTCTTTAATTAATTTTTTTTTGACAGGCAGAGTGGATAGTGAGAGAGAGAGACAGAGAGAAAGGTCTTCCTTTGCCGTTGGTTCACACTCCAATGGCCGTCACGGCCAGTGCACCGCGCTGATCCAAAGGCAGGAGCCAGGTGCTTCTCCTGGTCTCCCATGGGGTGCAGGGCCCAAGCATTTGGGCCATACTCCACTGCACTCCCTGGCCACAGCAGAGAGCAGGCCTGGAAGAGGGGCAACCTGGACAGAATCCGGCGCCCTGACAGGGACTAGAACCCGGTGTGCCGGCGCCACAAGGTGGAGGATTAGCCTATTGAGCCGCGGCGCCGGCCTGTCACTATTCTTATAATTCCTGAGTCATAACTATTATTATAATAAGTTTTGAGGGTTATTTTAAATATTATGGGAAAATGGATTGAAGAATCTTATTTTGGTGCAAAAATGAAATTCATACATTTGTTTTTCTTTTTAAATATTTATATATCTATTTATTTGACAGGCAGAGCGACATAGGAAGAGAGAAGACTTTAATCCACTGGCTCACTCCTCAAATGCCCAGAACAGCCATCTAGGACAGGCTGAAACCTGGGGCCAGGAATGCGATCCAAGTCTCCCAAATGGGTGAGAGGGGCACAAATAGTTGGTCCATCATCTTTTGCATTCCCAGGCACATTGGTAGGAAGCTGGATCAGGAGCACAGTAGCCAGGACTTGAAATGGCACTCTGATACGGGATGCAGGCATTCTAAGTGACTTAATTTGTTGTGCTACAATACCCATTCCCATGCACTTTTTTTTTTTTTCAAAAAACAAATTTCCTGGAATTTTGCTTTTATTCATTTATTTAATTTTATGGATGTTGAGTCAGAAAAGCAGACAGAGAAACAGAGATTACCCATCTGCTGGAAATCACAAGAAGAAGACTCCATTTAGAGTAATCATGGAGGAAGGTGAATAAATTCTCACAGTAGCTGGGGCTAGGGTAGGCTACAGCCAGGAGCCATTTCGGGCTGCTGCTCAGCAGGAAGTGCAAGTGTGAAGTGGAGTGAGAATTTAAACTCAGGAACTCCAATTTGGGATGCCAATGTCCCAGGATTGCCATCCCTCTTTGAATTTTTTGAAGATACCCCAACATGACATTATAACATTGAATAAAATGAAAAAATGATGCAATATGTTATATTCAGTAGAAATTTTGTTGTAAGTTGTGATATTTTAAATTCTGGTATGTTACACTTTAAACATGATTAGAGTACTTTTGATTATTTTTATTGTTTTATTTTTATATGGCTTGGTAAACAGATGGTTTTATGTTGCTACTTACAAGCACTCTCATTTACATAACACATTTGTTGCAGACAGACTTAGTGCTAGATGAAAGTCCATATTAGATCCAGTCATAATTATAGTAGTTCTCTTTCTTTGTGTGGTGACTTTTAATAAAATGCCAATGCACGATGCAATAAGTTTAAGCAAATGTTAGGCAATATATCATTTTGAGGATGAGCTTTGTTTGCTCCCTCACTTTCTGTGTGACCTTGGCCAAGTTATACAACTTTCATGCTTTCGTTCTTTCCTCCTTAATAACAGAATAATAATTCCGTGAGAATTAAAGGAGATAATTCTCATTAAGAATTTGGAAAGATACTTGATGTAATTCAGAACTTGGCTAATATTAGCCAGCATATTATTATTCTCAGGAAAAGACAATTAATAAAACACAAAACAACTTAAAATTTGAGAAATTTTGAGAATTAAATTTTTAATCCTCTTAAATTTTTCTATTCTATTAGTCCATATTTGTATCATTCTTAAATTTATGAATATATATTGATATTTTGATTAATAAGATATAACTATTTAAAAACAAAATACATGTTTCTTGAATTTTTAAGCTTTTAGTCAATTGTATGATAAGGTATTTATTACACATACACAATACATATATGGATAGGATCCACAGCAACTTAAAACTATTAAAATCAAATTATCCTGATTATAAGTCATTCTGAGGACAAATTAGCTAATCAAAAGAGTTCTGGAGACAGTCCTAGAAATGCTACCAGCTGTCATGCATATTTGTTCTAATTTTTAATGGAAGCTTACTCATTTCTGTTTTAAAGGGATATGTGGAACTTTACTGAAAATGCTTAGTATTA
This sequence comes from Oryctolagus cuniculus, assembly GCF_051225735.1. Lineage (NCBI taxonomy): Eukaryota > Metazoa > Chordata > Mammalia > Lagomorpha > Leporidae > Oryctolagus > Oryctolagus cuniculus. The sequence continues at coordinate 48,905,390 of NC_142880.1, forward strand.
AATCAAACAAAATACTAAAATAATCTTTAACAATATGGATACAATACTTCTTAGAAGAAGAACCCAGGAACCATTAGTAAAATGGATAGACATGAGGGTTCTTCCATAAAATTTGTGCTTCTACATCTATGATCTAAGCACATTGTGTAGCCTTCTAAGCCTTGCTTTCTTGATCCTGAAAATGATGAACATTTTGTTTTTACTTCACTGAATTGCTGGAATAATTTCTCACGTCATGCTTAGAACAGTACCCAGACAGTATTAACTGAAAGGCAGTTTATGGAGATACAGTAGAAAGTTAGTTTGCGATGGAGTAGGGAGAGTTTTGAGTGAGTGACATGATTTTTTTTTTTTTTACATAACACTAATAGCTCCACATTTTAACTGTAACAGAAGAAATCTACCCAGATGAAAAGGGTAATTTTAATATAAATGGCCATTTACTAGTAGTTGGGATCAAATCACTCAATTCCAGATATTTGCCAGTTGACTTTTTCTCTGATGTTGGTTTATTTGGGAAGACAAAAATATGGAAGAAAAATGGATACACAGGTGCAGTGGTTAAGTTAGCACTTGGGATGCCTACATCGGAACACTTGGTTTGAGTCTGTTAACTCCACTTCTGATCCCACTTCCCACTAATGTATACACTGGAAGACACCAGGTGATTGTTCAAATATTCAATTTCCTGCCACTCAAATGGGGAACACAAACAGAATTCTCAGCCCTTGCCTTCAACCTATCTCAGCCTTGGCTGTTGAAGGCATCTGGGGAGTGAACCAACAGATGGAAGAACTCTGTCTCAACCATTTGTACGCTCTCTCTCTCTCTCTCTTTCTCTCTTTATCACTCTCTAGCTTTCAAATAAAATGAAAATAAATAATTAACATAAAATATGAAACAAAAACAACATATTATTACAGAGAGCCTAAGATTTTTAATTTTGAATTTTCCCTACTTCCATATCCAAATTTTGTAAGAATTTGCTTTAAAAATAACATCGTGTCATATTGTTCAGCAAAATCACACCATGGCTTCATATATTTTTTTCATCAATTTCCTTTGGACTTTCCTAAACTGTGTAAATTAAAATAGTACTAGAATTGTGGCTGGAACTTTGGAGAAGTGTGTAAAGCTGCCACCAACAATGCTGGCATTCTGTATGGGTGCTGTTCCCACAGTCGCACAATCTCAAAATGCAGGCTATTCCACTTCTAACCCAACTTCCTGCTAATGGTTTGGGAAAAGTAGGAGAATAATGCCCAAGACTGCGGGCCTCTGCCACCCGTGTGGGAGAGATTAGATGAAGCTCCAGGATCCTGGCTTCAGCCTGAAAAAGTGGGTGGAAGATCTTTCTCTCTCTCCCTCTCTGTCTCTCTCTCCCTCTTTGTAACTCTGACTTCAAAATAAATAAATCTTAACAAAAGAAACTATAGTAGATACAAAGCTTCAAAAATCCTTTAGATTTATTCTGTAGAATTTAATGCTCACCTTTGAAAATCTACACAATAGATATAACACTTTGCAAAGGTCAAATTACTCTAAATAAATAGATAAATGTGTAAATATTGCTATGTCTTCAAAATCCCTAGCAAAAGTCATGTTAACTATTAAATATTGGTTGTTTCAGAATGTGAGGCCTTTCAGAGGTGAACAGGTTATGAGGGCTTTGTCTTTCTCACACTCCCCCCCTTATTCTCTCTCATCATGTGCTGCCTTCCACTGTGTTATGATGCATCAAAGAGGCCCTCACCAAAATTGGACCCTAAGTATTCAACAATGCAGTCTCCAGAGCCAGAGCCAAAGTAAACTTCTGGAGGCCAGCGCTGTGGCATAGTGGGTAAAGCCTCTGCCTGCAGTGCCGGCATCCCATATGTGTACTGGTTCTAGTTCCAGCTGTTCCAATTCTGATACAGCTCTCTGCTATGGGCTGGGAAAGCAGTGGAAGATGGTCCAAGTCCTTGGGCCCCTGCACCCATGTGGGAGACCCGGAAGAAGCTCCCTGCTCCCAGCTTCAGATCTGTGCAGCTCCAGCTGTTGTGGACATCTGGGGAGAGAACCAGTAGATGGAAGACCTTTCTCTCTTTCTCTGTCTCTCTCTCTCTCTCTCTGTAACTCTGCCTTTCCAATAAAATAAATAAATCTTTTAAAAAATAACCTTCTTCTGCTTATAATCCACTCAATCTGTGCTATTCAAATATAGCAGCAGCAAACAGACTAAACCATATTACTCTGAATACCCACTTGTTGTTTGTTCTATTGTTCTTTATATTATCTTTATTTTTAATTTTCAAAGAAAGCCTCATTTGATTTTAGAATCATTAAATTTTATTTATATAAATGACCAGGTTACTATAAGTTCCATGGGTAAAAAGTAGTTATATTTTGTTCAGTTTTTATCATTATAAATCCATTATGACCTTGTTTTTGGCCACCTCCGTTTTAGGAAAATAACTAACATACAGTTCTTCTTAACATTTGGAATATATGAAGTCATTTGCTCTCCCTCAAACAGTCACCTAACACAAAATATCCTTATCATGAACCTACACTATGAAACAGGCGAGTAGAATGCCATATGATACAATAAGTTAAAGATGAGATTTTCCGAGTTCATACCATAAACATTTGAAATAAAGATAAAAAGAACTCACTTGGTGATAGGAACATAATGGATTTCAAAATGTTTTGCACCAAAACAAATCTACCTTTCAATTCCATTTTTCTGTGAACCTTCTGAATGTGTAGTAGTGCATCATTTTATTACCAAATGATGCTCCGGTTTTAAGTTGTAATTCTAAGACCTAGCCCTTTACCAACTACCCTTTCTCAACTTCTGTCCTCTTCCTCATTTCACTGTTGTTCCTCTCACATTTAATGTACCTGACCCATCATTTTTAGAGAGTATATTAATAAATTTAACTTTAAAAATGTGTTAATACTGGCTATAAATTTATGACTCACAGAAATCTGCTGACATTTTTAATAAATTTTATCATTCCAGTTATTTAAAAAGGGGTGTTCAGAAAATCAATATTAAATATTACCTCAGTGTCCACCATCGTGGTGCCGTGGGTTAAGCTGCCACTTACAATGCCAGCATCCTAGTTCAACTCCTGTCTGATCTGCTTCCATTCAAACTCCCTGATAATGTACTTGAGAAAGCACTGGATGATCAGCCAAGTATCTGAGTCCCTGTCACCTTTTTGAGAGATACAGATGGAGTTTCTTGCTCCTGAGTTAAGTCTGGCTTAACCCTGACTGTTGCAGCCATTTGATAAGTGATACTGAAGATGCAAGACCTCTATCTGTCTCAAAATCTCCTCTGACATTCTGCCTTTCAAATAAATAAATAAATATGCTTGTAAAAATAAATGTTACATTGAAGACTCAGTTCATTGAAGCTGCTGTTTTTCTAATTAGAAAACTATTAAACTTTTTTTTACTCAACAAACTTCCATGTAGAACATATTTAAGCATAATGGATTGTAAATCATCTTTATTATTTGGAATTTCTTTTGCTGGCTTGCCTTGGCATTTTTCTCTGAATCAGGGAAAAGTAGAACTAGAAAAAAAAAGTAAGAAATAGTTCCCTTGAAAAGTGCAAACATTAGTAATTTTCACACCATCTAGATCATAGCAGGAAATTCTTCAGAGAGCTTACATATTTTTACTTAGTGGAGATAGAAACTTCTATCCTTTCCCAAGAGACAGGCTTATAAAATATTGATATTCTGGAAGGAAGTGTAAAATAACATGAACATTCTTCTATTCCTTCCCCGATAGAGCTGCTGTTTTTCTAGCTTGTTCTCATCCAGTGTTTCTCCTCAAGGGAGACTGTGATACTCTTCTCTGCAGTACCTAACTCACCACAGCTTCCTCCAGCATTCCTGTGGAAGCCTGCCTTTCTGCAGAGGGGGAAACTGCCATGCCTTTAATTCTCTGCTCCCATCCTATCCAAGGGTATTCAACTTAACAAGTGAAGAAGATGCATCATGTAACTTACCATGAGCTTTGAGGCGTTGTTTGAGCATAGTGGCTGGACAGAAAAAAATGGAACAAAAGCAACATTCTTTCAGTCTGGAAGCACTAACCCAGTGCATATTCTACCTTCATAGACTGCAACAGGAGCAAACCTCAAATCACTCTTTTGATCAATTTAATGATCCAACACATCTAATATAAATGATACACTAATAACCATCTGTAGTCAGATCTGAGCTGAGTAATTACAGGTAAGTTGCTATCCTGTCTTTTCTCTACTGTTTCTGAAATCCTTTAACAATCTTACAAATATGAGTAAAGGTCAAAAGGAATATGTACATATTATAACTTGCTACCAGCAAGATGTGCTGTAGGAAGGATGACTGGAATTTGAACAAATAAGATTTACGGTTTACACTACCTTTGACAAAATGTGGCATGATTGCAATAGTTACACTATTTTCCAACTCTGAAGTAAATGAGAAATGGCATATTATTTAATCATAGTTGAGACTGAGAGTGTCACTGAATAATCAATGCTGTACTACACCTTGATTCTAAAAAATAGGTTAAAATGCCCATTTCTTACTGGATTGTGTTCTGCTGATTTTTAAGGAAATATTTAATCTTTTTACTTGTTTGAGAGAGAGAGAGAGAGAGACAGGGAGACAGAGAAACAGAGAGATCTCCCATCTTCTGTTTAATTCCCAAATATCAGCAATAGTCAGGACATTGCCAAGTTGAAACCAATAACCGAGAATTCACTGTGGGTTTCCCACATGTGTGGCAGAGACCCAACTACTGTTACTTGAGCCATCAGCCATTGCCTCCCAGGGTGCTTGTTTGCAGGAATCTGAAATTGGGAGTGCAATCAAAACTTGAACCCTGGCACTCTGACATGGGATGCAGGTGTCTCAAGGAGCAATTTAACCATTGTGCCAATGTCCATCCCTATGGTTGCATTTCTACCTTTCCTTATATATTCTGGATATAAATCTATTGTCAGGTGGATAGTTCTCAAGTATTCTCTCCCCTTATTTCAGTTGTCTCTACACTCTGTTGATTGCTTCCTTTCCTGTACAAAAGTTTCTTAGTTTGAGATAATCCCATTTGTTTAGTTTTGCTTTTGTTGCCCATTAAGAAGTGGGCAAAGGACCTCACTAGACGTTTCTTCCAAGAAAAGATATACACATGACCAACAAAGAAATGAGAAGATGCTCAAATGCATTTAGTCTTCAGGGAAGTACAAATCAAATTCACAATGAGGTATCATCTCACTCCACATATAATAGCTGTTATAAAAAAGACAGAAAGTAGCATGTCCTCATGAAGAAGGGGAGAAAAAGGAACCAGGAGACTGGTTTCATGGCTCAGCAAGCTAATTTCTCACCTGCGATGCTAGTGTCCCATATTAGAGTGCCAGTCCCAATCCAAGCTTCTCTGCTTCTGTACAGCTCCACGCCCACATACTTGCAGAAGCAGTGGAGGATGGACCAAGTACATGGAATACCTGGATGGAGCTCCATGCTCCTGGCTTCATTGGAGCCCAGGCCATGCAGCCATCTGGGAAGTGAACCAGTGGATGGAAGATTGATCTCTCTTTCTCTCAAATCATCATATGAAAGAGATATTAGCACTTCCATGCTCACTGCAGCACTGTGTACAGTTGCTAAGACTTGAATTGAAGCTAGATATTCATCAATGAATAAGTGGATAAAGAAAACATGATATAGATAGATAGATAGATAGATAGATATCACACACACACACACACACACACACACACACATATATATATAGTGGAGTATTATTCAGCCATATAAAGGAATGAAGTTCTGATATGTACAGCAAAAATGGAACGAATTGGAGACTGTCATGTCAAGTGACATAAACTATAAACAGAAAGACAAATACCATTTGTTCTCTCTTATGTGGAAGTGAATCTGAGCTCAGAGTAGTGATTACTAGATGCTGGAAAGGATATGGTTGCATAGAAGTAGGTTGGATAACAAATACTAAGCACAGTCATACAGAAACAACAAGTTCAAGTATTTCACAAGCTAATAGAGTGACTATAGTACACAATAATGCATTACATATGGTACAAAGAACTGGAAGAGAAGAACTGATAGGCTCAAAAAAAAGAAGAAAAAGAAGAAACAGGAAGTCTAGTTGATTGGCTTGATCAGTTTATGCTGTTTGCATGTGTTGAAGCACTCCATTGTACCCTACAAAAATTTAGACCTATTATGTGTTAATACAAATTTAAAATCAAATAATAAAATGAGCTAATGATCATGCCAATAGTAGTATGCATTATTCAGCAAAGTCCTTTGGTAATAGTTACATCTCATTCCAAAAGATTCCCTTATTTTCTAAGTGAAACACAAAATTTTCAGAAATAACACTTATCTTTTAATTTACCAACAATTTTTGTGAAAAATCCAATATTTCAAACGTGCAATCCGTAACTGAGTAGAGACAAGAACTAGGGACACAAAAATGCTGCAAGACTCTTTATCAATATTTTTTGGTTACTTTAGTAAACAAAAGCTCTCTGGCATACTTTCAATAAATTGGTTTGAAAAACAGGCCAGTTTCACTTTAATCTTATGACTCAATTAAAGCAAATATTAATTATCCCCTATGAGGACAGATGACATCTAATCATGACCAGTTACAGGAGAATCCGTTGGTTGGACACTTCCTATCTAAAACAGACATCAGATTAAACACTTTTTTTTTTTTTTTTGACAGGCAAAGTGGACAGTGAGAGAGAGAGACAGAGAGAAAGATCTTCCTTTTGCCGTTGGTTCACCCTCCAATGGCCGCCGCGGCCTGAGCGCTGCGGCCGGCGCACCACGCTAATCCGATGGCAGGAGCCAGGTGCTTCTCCTGGTCTCCCATGGGGTGCAGGGCCCAAGTACTTGGGCCATCCTCCACTGCACTTCCAGAGTCTTCTGTCCACAGCAGAGAGCTGGCCTGGAAGAGGGGCAACCGGGACAGAATCCGGCGCCCCAACCGGGACTAGAACCCGGTGTGCCAGCGCCGCAAGGCGGAGGATTAGCCTAGTGAGCCGCGGTGCCGGCCTAGATTAAACACTTTCTACACATTGACTTACTCTGTTGGCATAGCCTCAGTTGTGTGATATCATCCTAATTCACAGATGAGTAAATTGAAGGCAAGATTATTCAAGCTGTAGCAATGGTGCTCTGAAGTCTTAGATCCTGGATTTCCACCTCAACTATCATGTCAAAGATTTTACCCAGTAGAATATCAAGTTCTTTACCTTCTGCGATCCTGGGCAGTGGCATACCATTTACAAGCTTGGGCTCCTTTTCAGGAATAAAACTAATTCCCTGGAACCCTGATTTAATGCATGACACATATCTGTGAGAAAGCAAGACACTATTTCCTTCTTAATATAATTGGATAAAATAATATTTGCTTTTTTATTACTAAGGGAATTAAAAACCAAAACTAAACAGATGGCAGCCAGAAGTGAATATAAAATTGACAAATAGAATTAACAACCAAAATATAAATATAGATCCTCTAGGGATTTAACTCTACTAAGGTAATCATGGTGAGAGTTTAATTTTCTGTTTATGTTTCTAATTTGAAACTTTTTAAATTTTCTGTATCACAGGATGAAATATACAAGAGATAAATATGGAAGAAAAAGGAATATGACCGAGAATAGGATCTTAAGGATTTTGAAGCTTTAGAAACGATCAATTCAGAAGGCAAAATCTATTCTGTTAATTATATTAAAAACCAAGACAGTATTATAACATTAAATGTGAGTAAAGTAAAAAGAAAATCACAAATCAATCTGAGAAATGTTTTTTTCTCTAAGCTTTCAAAGATTTTAAGTTAAATGCTTCACCTATAAGTGAATGATCTACAGCTGACTACACTGAGATTTAAAGTCCATTATTTACTTATCTGCTTATATACACATATATATTAATTTATGGTGATTTAATCACATTTTCCCATTTTTGATGTACTACACAGTACACTATGCTACCAACATAAATAACTGAAGGCCAAAGGAAGAGAAAGAATTAGCAAGATTCATTCCACTGTACTTCCAGAAAATGAAGTAACATTTCAAATTGCCAGAAATTCTTGTTAATGGCTTCCATTGATTGCTCTCTTCTGTTGTGGGAATCTAACTTGCCTTTGCAGCCTCTCCGAACTGTAAAGTGAGGTATTAGTTGATTCATGAATTCTTAAATTGAAATGGAAACCAAACTTCCCACTCCAATGCCCCTATGTATATCCAACATCTCACCTCCTCTAAGCTTAATCTTATTTAATTTTCTTTCACTGTTATGGTGCAAATAAATGCATCCACTTATTAAATATAATATTAGGCAACAATCAAAATGTGCATAAAGAAAATTACATATTTCCAAGCAACACAGAATGTGTCTAGTTATTAACAACATGTTGACAGATAAAGCTGTTGGGAGGCTTATACTTGATGCAAACACTCTAAACACATGGGGGTAAAAATCCAGCGTTAAACAGTTTATCTAAAAGAAATCACGTAAATTTTTTTCTTTAATATAAAACTATAGTTTTTGTATTTACATTTTTTGTGGTAATTCCTGCAGCTTTTTGTTTACAGGTTGAGAACTATTAATTCTTGGAATGGGTGTTTGGCACAGCAGTTAAAACACTGCTTATGATTCTCACATTTAATATTGGAGTGCCTGGGTTCAAGTCCCAGCTCCATTCCAATTACAGATTCCTTCTCCTGTGCTCAAGGTTCCTGGCTATTGCCTGATGCAGCCACAGCTGGCAAGGGCATTTGGGAAGTGAACTGATGGATGGAAGGTTTCTCTCTAGCTGCGTGTATGTCTCTACCTTACAAATAAATAAATGAATACATATTTTTGAAAATGAAAGTATGTTTGTATTACCACATGTGATTTGATACTATAGGATTATTTTCTTGTAAAACTGTCACATTATTTAGAAAAAACATTAATAATAAATTTCCTTTTGTACAACAGGCAAATTATTTCTCAATCTAAGAAAGTTACTAGAGTAACAAATTTTTCTACAATAATTCATGGTCTCCTACATCAGTTTGGGTAACTTTGAGCTTTAGAGTAGATAGAATAGTCTTTTGTGTTTTTATTGAGTGACATGTGTTTACAATAGAAATCTCTCATCATTCTCATCAAGATTGAAGGAACTTTAAAATGCAATCATTTGAATCCAATGCTGTGTATGTGAATATTTCTAAAAGACATAAATAATTTGTTAATATTTTTGTATATTAAAAATAATGTTCTGGGGTTGACATTGTAGCACATGGGTTAAAATGCCACCTGCAAAGCCAGCATCCCATATGGGTGCCAGTTCAAGTCCTGGCTGCTCCACTTCCAATTCAGCTCCCAGCTAATGTATCTGGGAGAAGCAGTAGGAGATAGCCCGAGTATCTGGGCCCTTGTTACCCATGTAGGAGACCTGGGAGTAGCTCTTGGCTCCTGGCTTTGGCCTGGCATAGTCCCAGCCAGCTGTTGTATTCATTTGGGAATTGAACCTATGGATGGAAAATCTCTTTTTCTCTGTCCACCCGGATCTCTCTGTAACTGTTCCTTTCAAAGAAATAAATGTCTTTAAAAAAAAAAACAAAAAGCTAATTTTCCTAATTCTGTTTTTAAGTGAGGGGAAGTTTTACTCATGCTCCATAAAAAAGGATCAATAGAGTGCACAAATGTTACATGTATGTATACCAAATACATGGAGATAAAACTGATATATATTAGAAAAATTCTTGTGTACATGATAGTTTTTTTAACAATAAAATATTCCCATTCTGTTACTGAGTCAATCTGCTTAAAGATGTCACACTTCAGAAAAATTTAAAAGTTGGTTGAGTGAAAAGTTAATGTAAGTTTCACTTGAAATATAAGTATATTTAAATGTATTTTTGATATTATAACATGAAGATAAACATCTGCAATTACATGTTTAAATGTCACTTACATTGCTGTGCTATTGATATATTCATATTAACAAGCAAACACTCTAAAAGCACATGCTTGTATATAGTTTTTGTGTAGAATTAAGAACATTTTTTCTACTTGCATAATGGAATGAGTTTCCTTTATCAGACTTTCTGAGCCTAAAATAAAACATGCCTACATTCTTGTGTTTGTGAATGAGAGCTAGTTTCCTTAACTGTTAACCAGGCACAAACTTTAGGATTTACCCACAAAATCCACAGGTTTTCCTGTAAGTTTCCTTTTAGACCTGAGTAACATGATAATGAATACATCTGTAGTTGTGCGAATGTATCACAGACCAGCAAGAACAGATTAACACAACTAATAAATCAGTACAGAGTTGGCAACTGAAGTAAGGTGGTTTCAATATAAGAATAGCATAAGAAATGAGAAAAATATTCTTCAGGTCTCAGAGTTTAATAATTATCCTGAATTAATCCAAGGCACTGAGGTGAGAAGTAGGTTGCAACACATAGAAAAACACACTTCCATTTCTACATTGATTTATCTCTGCCTATTTAGTTGTGCCTTTAATTCCAGCCTATTACTGTTTTTCTTTTTATATTATTTTTTGAAAGCAGTAAGAATTTCTTTGATAGGGCTTTGCTAAACCTCCACTGTATCAAGGGTGTTATGTGTGGAACACAAAATATAAGATATAAAAAATAATTTTTAATGAAAATAGTGAACTATATATCATTTGAATGTGGGAATGTGTGTCTGGTAGATTACTTGCAAATATTTAATAACATTATGCTTTTCAAACTTTGTATTTCCTGGTTTGAAGGAATGTTGGAGGGCCTCTGGATCAAGAGTTTTGGGACTTAATATATCAGAATGAAAAGTAATACACAGTTACACAAAATGAACACACAGACACACAATTCCACAATATAATGTGAAATTCACTGCTATTTTCAGTATTCTTGTCTGTTCTAGTTTCTTAAGAGTATGTTAATGGTAAAGTCACTAAAGGAGGGGCTGGAGCTATGGCATAGCAGGTAAAGCCACTGCCTATAGTGCCGCATCCCATATGGGCTTCGGTTCAAGACCCGGCTGCTCCACTTCTGATCCAGTTCTCTGCTATGGCCTGTGAAAGCAGTAGAAGATGGCTCAAGTCCTTGGGTCTCTGAACCCACATGGGTGACCTGGAAGAAGCTCGTGGCTCCTGGCTTCAGATTGGCACAGCTCCAGCCATTGCAGCCAACTGGGGAGTGAACCAGTGGATAGAAGATCTCTCTCTCTCACACACACACAAAACTCTCACTCTCTCTCTCTTTCTCTCTCTGTATCTCCTCTCTCTGTATAACTGTGACTTTCAAGCAAAATAAATAAATATTTAAAAAAATAAATCACTAAATGAATTTCAAAGCCTTAATCAATTGTAACCAACAAACTGAAAATATTTTCAGTTAACTGTTCATGACAAAATTAAGATGTTAAGATTATGTTGCTAAAATGATTGAGGTATAACCTCACTTTTAAAAAGTTATTTCTACATAACCCCAAATATTTTGGTTGTCTACTCTACTCTGAATGTGTGTAACATATTCAAGGTTTATGACGTTAACTTTAGGTTTGGAAATAATTTGTGAAATGACATTTGAAAATTAGCATGTACTTATCAAAACTTATGGGATACAGCAAAAGCAGTTTTAAGAGGAAAGGCTATATCAATAGGTGCCTTAATCAAGAAATTGGAAAGGCACCAAATAAATAAGCTTTAAATGTATCTCAATGATCTAGAAAAACTGCAGCAAACCAGACCCAAAACTAGTAGAAGAGAAATAACTAAAATCAGAGAAGAAATTAAGAGAATAGAATCCAAAAATATATTACAGAAGATCAGCCAAATGAAGAGCTGTTTTTTTGAAAACATAAATAAAATTGACACCCCATTGGCCCAACTAACTAAAAAAAAAAAAAGACCCAAATCAATAAAATCAGAGATGAAAAAGGGAATGTAACAATAGACACCACAGAAATAAAAAGAGTCATCAGAAATTACTACAAAGAGTCGTATGCCAGCAAACAGAGAAATGTATCAGAAATGGATGGATTCCTGGACAAATACAACCTACCTAAATTGAACCATGAAGACATAGAAAACCTAGACAGACCTATAACTGAGACAGAAATTGAATCAGTAAGAAAGTCCCTTCCAACAAAGAAAAGCCCAGGACCAGAAGGATTCATTGCTGAATTCTACCAGACATTTAAAGAAGAAATAACTCCAATTCTTCTCAAACTATTTGGAACCATCAAAAAAGAGGGAATCCTTCCAAATTCTTTCTATGAAGTCAGCATCACCTTAATCCCTAAGCCTGAAAAAGATGCAGCACTGAAAGACAATTACAGACCAATATCCCTAATGAACATAGATGCAAAAATCCTCAATAACATTCTGGCCAATAGAATGAAACAACACATCAGAAAGATCATCCACCCAGACCAAGTGGGATTTATCCCTGGTATGCAGGGATGGTTCAACGTTCACAAACCTATCAATGTGATACACCACATTAACAAACAGCAAAAGAAAAACCATATGATTATCTCAATAGACACAGAGAAAGCATTTGATAAAATACAACACCCTTTCATGATGAAAACTCTAAGCAAATTGGGTATAGAAGGAACATTCCTCAGTACAATCAAAGTAATTTATGAAAAACCCATGGCCAACATCCTATTGAATGGGGAAAAGCTGGAAACATTTCCACTGAGATCTGGTACCAGACAGGGATGCCCACTCTCACCACTGCTATTTAACATAGTTCTGGAAGTTTTAGCCAGAGCCATTAGGCAAGACAAAGAAATTAAAGGGATGTAAACTGGGAAGGAAGAAGTCAACCTATCCCTCTTTGCAGATGATAAGATTCTTTATTTAGGGGATCCAAAGAACTCTACTAAGAGACTACTGGGACTCATAAAAGAGCTTGGCAAAGTAGCAGGATATAAAATTAATGCACAAAAATCAACAGCCTTTGTATACACAGACAATGCCATGGCTGAGAAAGAACTTCTAAGATCAATCCCATTCACAATAGCCACAAAAACAATCAAATACCTTGGAATAAACTTAACCAAGGATGTTAGAGATCTCTACAATGAGAATTACAAAATCTTAAAGAAAGAAATAGAAGAGGATACCAAAAAAATGGAAAAATCTTCCTTGCTCATGGATTGGAAGAATCAATATCATCAAAATGTCCATTCTCCCAAAAGCAATTTATAAATTCAATGTGATACCAATCAAAATATCAAAGACATTCTTCTCAGATCTGGAAAAAATGATGCTGAAATTCATATGGAAACACAGGAGAACTCGAATAGCTAAAGCAATCTTGTACAACAAAAACAAAGCCAGAGGCATCACAATACCAGATTTCAGGACATACTACAGGGCAGTTGTAATCAAAAAAGCATGGTACTGGTACAGAAACAGATGGATAGACCAATGGAACAGAATAGAAACACCAAAAACAAAATCAAACATCTATAGCCAACTTATATTTGATCAAGGATCTAAAACCAATTCTTAGAGTAAGGACAGTCTATTCAATAAATGGTGCTGGGAAAACTGGATTTCAACATGCAGAAGCATGAAGCAAGACCCCTACCTTACACAAAAATCCACTCAACATGGATTAAAGATCTAAATCCACAACCCAACTCCATCAAATTATTAGAGAACATTGGAGAAACACTGCAAGATATCAGCACAGGCAAAAAATTCTTGGAAAAGATCACAGGAGGCACAGGCAGTCAAAGTCAAAATTAACAATTAGGATTATTCAAATTGAGAAGTTTCTGTACTGCAAAAGAAACAGTCAGGAAAGTGAAGAGGCAACTGACAGAATGCGAAAAATATTTGCAAACTATGCAACAGATAAAGGGTTAATAACCAGAACCTATAAAGAGATCAAGAAACTCCACAACAACAAAACAAACAACACACTTAAGAGATGGGCCAAGGACCTCAATAGACATTTTTCAAAAGAGGAAATCCAAATGGCCAACAGATAGACGCATGAAAAAATGTTCAGGATCACTAGCAATCAGTGAATGCAAATCAAAACCACAATGAGGTTTCACCTCACCCCGGTAAGAATGGCTCACATACAGAAATCTACCATCAACAGATGCTGGTGAGGATGTAAGGAAAAAGGGACACTGACCCACTGTTGCTGGGAATACAAACTGGTAAAGCCACTATGGGAGTCATTTTGGAGATTCCTCAGAAACCTAATTATAAGCCTACCATACAACCTAGCCATCCCAATCCTTGGAATTTACCCAAAGGAAATTAAATGGGCAAATAGAAGAGCTGTCTGCAACTCAATGCTTATTGCAGCTCAATTCACAATAGCTAAGACCTGGAATCAACTTAAATGCCCATCAACAGTAGACTGGATAAAGAAATTATGGGATATGTACTCTAAAGAATACTATACAGCAGTCAAAAACCAATGGAATACAGTCATTGGCAACAAAATGGAGGAATCTGGAACACATCATGCTGAGAGAAATAAGCCAGTCCCAAAGGGACAAATATCATCTGTTCTCCCTGATGGGTGACAACTAATGGAGCACCAAAAGGAAACCTGTTGAAGTGAAATGGACACTATGAGAAATGGTGACTTGATCAGCCCTTGTCCTGACTGTTGAGGAACAACTTAATACTTTATCCCTTTTACCTTTTTTTTTTGTTGTTGTTGTTCTACTTAATACTATTGGTTGAACAATCTATTTAACACACAATGACTCTTAGGTGTTTAAATGTAACTGAAAAATGATCCCTGTTAAATATAAGAATTGGAATAAGAGAGGGAAAAGATGTACAGTTTGGCACATGCTCAATCGGACTTCCCCCGAACAGTAGAGTTAGAAATGTGCCAAAGGATTCCAATACAATCCCATCAAGGTGGCATGTACTAATGCCATCTCACTAGTCAAAGTGATGAGTTTCAGTTCACAATTGATCACAAGAATAGGATTAAGAGTCAAAGGGATCACATAAATAAGACTAGTGTCTGCTAATACTAACTGATAGAATTAAAAAGGAGAGAACGATCCAACAGGGGAAGTGGGATACACAGCAGACTTATAGAATGGCAGATGTCCTAAACAGCACTCGGGCCTGAGAATTAGCCCTTAAGACAATGGGATCCAGCTAAAAAGCCCATGAGAGCATTTAAGACACTCTGGCAAAAAAAAAAAAAAAAACAAAAAAAAAACAAAAAAAAAAAAAAAAAAAAAAAAAAACCTAACTGAAAGATCTCTGTGAGTGAGATCCCAGTGGAAAGAACGGGCCATCAAAGAAGGAGGTACCTTTCTCTGAAGGGAGGAGAGAACTTCCACTTTGACTATGACCCTGTCGGAATAAGATTGAAGTCGGCGAACTCAAAAGGCTTCCATAGCCTTGGCAACTCATGACTAGAGCCTAGGGAGATTACTGATGCCATAAACAAGAGTGTCAATTGTTAAATCAACAATAGGAGTCACTGTGCACTTACTCCCCATGTAGGATCTCTGTCCTTAATGCGTTGTACTATGTGAATTAATGCTATAACTAGTACTCAAAGAGTATTTTACACTTTGTGTTTCTGTGTGGGTGCAAACTGATGAAATCTTTACTTAATATATACTAACTTGACCTTCTGTATATAAAGATAATTGAAAATGAAACTTGATGTGCAAGAGATGGGAGAGTGAATGGGAGATGGGAGGGTTGTTGGTGGGAAGCTATGGGGGGCGGAAAGCCACTGTAATCCAAAAGGAAAAGGAGTACATATTGTTTATATTTAAAGGTGTTGTATATAGTATCTCTATTATACTTGTATAAGAACAAATACACTTCTATTTTCCCATTTTCTTTTATTCATTAATTACATTTTCTTAGTTAAAGAATTTGAAAACAGGCAATGGGAAAGTGAGTAAAACAATTTTTATAATTCAATTTTTCATTCATTGAGGGAACATACCACAGAGAACATAGTGTAAGATCCCAGGGGATGATCAGATTAATGTGACATGATTTGATCTTTAGAATTTAAGATTTGGGGAAAGACTGGAGTAAGTTGTTATGGTAATATTATAAAATATTCATCTGAAGCATGCACAGTGTTCACTATAATGACTAGAACTATATTGAAGGGTAAATGAAGTGAGTAATCAACACATTTGAGGTAATATCTAAAGAGACTAGTTTACAACATTTGCCTCTGTGGGGAGCAACTCGGACTATACTATTACTGGAATTAAGACTTATTCTATGCATCTGCTCTCCCACAATATGGCGCTGGGAGAGAAGAAAACAGCTTCTACACAGCTGCCTCCAGTTCAGCCAATAAACTGTAGGACTTGCTCCTGATTGGAGGAGAGCAGCGTACTCGGCGTGTGGGCAGCCGAGTTGGGATTGGCAGAGGAGGACTATAAAGGAGGAGAGAGACGGCATGCACCAGGAACATCTAAGGGGAACATCTATCTGAAGGAACACCTGTGCAGCCCCCGAGAGAGCCGGCCGGCGGTGTGCCGCTCCCCTGCGGAAGTGGGGAATGTGGCAGGGGGAACCCTTCCCTCCGTGGAAGGGACGGTAGCCAACCTGGGAAGAGCCGGCAGCAAACCCGGGGAGGGCCGAGCAGACAAAAGAACAGCGCAGGGTCCTGTGTCGTTCCTCCACGAAGAGGGGGAGCGACATAATGGTGCTGTGACTCGGATATGAAGCCTAGGCAGGGTTTAGTGTCGTTCCTCCATGAAGAGGGGGAGCGACAGCCTCCAAGCAATAGAACATAGTGCATTTCTAAAGTTCTGCCTCAAATGTAGGTGATATGCCCTCTCTGATGGTACATAAAAAGAAAGTAATCAAAGATACATATTGTGAGGACCATAACCCAGTAGACATTCTTCAGGATCTATGGCTAACTTAACAGAACCAAAGAATGAATTTACAATGTGCAGTCAACATTAGGCAACCTCATACTTTCTAAACTGGTGGTTGAGAGCTATTTATTTCCAATAATATGTTCATGTTTTCTATTTTATTGGTCTTTATTTTGGGGAAGAAAATATCTTATTGATTAAAATCAGTTATTTTCTTTTACTGATTTCATAGGGACTTGGCTGAAAAAACTTTGTTGAGTTGACATCATCATGATTAATCACTTTTCAGTGCATGCAAAGAGATTCCAAAGTGACAGAGAGGGAGGAATTTGGGCAGAGAAGAGCTGTTAAAATGCAGTTATGGCAGCAGGAATATCATCTATGTGGAGAGCACAGATATGCAGTGACAGAGAGCGCTGAAAAAGGTTGCTACAACTGAGGCATTTCCAGCACTTCATTTTGCACAGAATGAAAAGGGAACCAGCTAGGCACTGCCTATAAACACATCATAACATTGAGCTGCTGCCTCAGAATAATGGGGATTCCTGGGGGACTTCCAAGGCTAGGATTTCTTTCCCTTTAAAGTTGTTTCTCTGTGCCAATATACAAATCAAAATTTACCAGTCCACTAATTTACAAAACCAAAAGAAACTTTTCATAACTGTAAAAGGAGTTACAGTTACTTAAGTGGGAAATAGTCAATAAAATGAATGTGAAATTTGAGGGAAAAAAACACAATTTATTTCTCAATTATGGTTCCTTAATAAGTAAAAATCAATATCTATCTAAAGTAGATCATTTCTATTATTGTGTGGCTGGGTGTTATTTTCTGTATGCGTAAAATAACTTAGGAATGGCATGTGTATTTGCAGGGGTACTTTAAAAAGGCAATGGAAAATGCATATTATTCAAAATGGATTTCAAAAAATTTTTGCTTCAAAATAAGGTACCTTTTAATTCCATTTTCCTTAAAATTTTGACATGGAATAATATTTATGTGCAATTGTGTGTGTGTGTGTGTATTTTAAAGATTAATTCGTTTATTTGGAAGACAGAGTTACAACGAGGCAGAGGCAGAAAGAGACAGACAAAGAGAGCGAGAGCGAGAGAGAGAGAGAGAGAGAGGGCTTCCATTCTCTGGCTTACTCTCCAAATGATCACAAGGGTGAGAGCTAGGCCAGAAGCCAGGAGCTTCTACTGAGTCTCTCACGCAGGAGTAGGTGCCTAAGGACTTGGGCCATCTTCTACTGCTTTCCCAGGACATAGTAGAGAGCTGGATCAGAAGGGGAGCAGCTGGGTCTCAAACCAGCACCCATATGTGATGTCAGCACTGCAGACAGCGGCTTTTACCTGCTTTGTCACAGTGCCAGGACCCACAACTCTGTGTTTAGTTTCAAAGAAGGCATTATAACTACAGAGAGACAGAGATTAAAATAAAATCATTTCACTCAACTTAAAAAAGACAGTGTGCCTTTCAAATGAGTTAATCACTTAATTTTCCTCAATTCTTTCCTCAATTGAATTCGTTTCACTTTCTTCAGTTTCAAAATATGAAGCATGATTTTTTGAACCTTAGCATCTTGATTTCAGTTAATCCCCATAGTGTAAATGAGAAAATTCAAAATAAATGGATTGTTTAAGTGAATAGTAAATTGAAAATTGCAAGTATCTAGGTTTTAAAGTACTATCCATACTATCAAACAAAATATGATTATCTTTCACTTACTAGGTGCATAACACTATTAACACTGATGATTATAAGTATTTTTTAGGTAGACATCTGGTCTAGTAGTTAATATTTCCATATCTCATATTTGAGTGCCTGTGTTCATACCTGCCTCTGTTATCTGATTCCAGAATCCTAGTAGTAAGGATTCCAGGAGGCAGGGGTGATGGGTCAGGTTATTGTGCCTTTGCTAATCACATAGGAGACCAGGATTACCTTCTTGTTCCCAGGCTTTGATCTGGTCAAGCCTCAGCTGTAATGGGCAGTTGGGGAGTGAATGAGCAAATGGGAACATTTTATCTCTAACAGTCTCTCTCACAGTTCCTCTCTCTCTCTCAAATTTAGAAAGCCAACTTCTTAGATTGAATTAATAACATTCCCATATACAGAGAAATAGAAATAGTCAAAGGAAAATCTTAGGAGAGCTGACTGAGAATTCCATAATGGTAAATATGTTGCCTATGTTGTTGATAGCTTTGTAAAATACTATCTTGTTGATTGCATAGGTAGTTGCTGTGTCTAGGTTATGCAATACTTAAACAGGTGCTCCATGCTTAGGTTTGAGTGAAAGAATGAATGAAGTACCCCAGATAATATGTTGTTAATGACTGAAAAACAATGGTGTTGGTTTTCTGAATGCCTGGACCACAGGTACACAAGGAGAAAATAGCCTTAAACTGCTGATTGTTAGTAATTTTGGCTGCAGAATTAAAATTTCAAGCAAAGTCAAATAAATGAGGCATTCATTTTGATAGATGGTGATGGAAAATATATCCGTATAGTATATATTAGGGTCCTCTAACATTTTATACTAAAATTATGAAAATTGTATTATCTTGGATATAAAGTGCTGAATAAATATTTATTGTACATATGAAATTATGTGTAGCAGGTGTTGTAGTGCAGTAGGTTAAGCTGCAACTTGGAACATCTGCATCCCATCCTGGAGTGCCTTTTTATTGAGTTCTGACTACTCCAAGCTTCTAACTTAACTTCCTGTTAATGCATCTCGGGAGGCAGTACATGATGATTCAAGTGCATGGGACCCTACCATCCACATGTGTCATCTGAATGAAGTTCCTGGCCCTTGGCTTGGGCTTGGCCTAGACTGGGCTTTTGTGAGCATCTGGGAAGTGAATCTGTGAGTGGAAACTCTCTCTTTCTCTCTATGCCTTTCAAATGAATAAACAAACCTTTAAAAATGTGCTATTATTTGTGTGCATGAGTTACTTCTGCATCCAGTATCCCATTAAATGGCATAACCTAATGGCCTGGGATGGTCCTTGGAGGGTTAGATATGTAAAAAGGAAAGTTTATGTCATAAAAATTATAGCCACCTCCTCTGAAAGTATTATTTCTCATAAAATATTAAATAAGAGAAAAAGCAAAGCAAACAAGACTAAGCTAAGCAAAAAGCACTTGCTGCCATGCAAGGTTTAATTGGTCTAGCAGTTACTGACTGTTGCCAGAAAGGAGTCCCACAGGAAAAGTCTGTTGTGCATCTCACAATGCGAGTCATAGGAAAAAGAATGATTTCACCAATGAAAAGCACCAGCAACTGATGAACTGCCTGATTGATGTGGACAAATATCTTGGCTCAATGTATCAAATTCAAGACACTGAGAACAAACAATTGAAGAGCTCATTCACAAGTTACCATTGTTTCAGGGATTGGTGTGAAAATACATGGGCCTTCAAAAGTGTGTGGAAAATGAATAAAAGATGAGCTTATTTTGGTGCGAAAATATGTTGAAATCCATGTTTTTCATTATATGCAATTTTCATGTACTTTTTGAAGTCCCTTGATATATCTTTTGCAAATAACAATGACTAAACAATTAGGGGGGGGCTCTTTTAAAATATCACAGGCTCTTGCTTAAAATAAATAATTATTATAAATGAGTTAACATTGTACAATGATTATTTAAACTATCAGTTTTGGTGATTGGGATGGGGTGAGTTAGTCACAGTGGTTAAGACACCACTTGAGACATTTAAATTACATATCAGAGTACCTGGACTTGAGTCCCGGCTCTGTGCATGCTGGGAGGCAACAGATAATAGCTCACATCCTTGAGTCTATGCCAATCACATGGGAGACATAGATTGTGTTCCAGGTCCTGATGACAGGTCTTTGAGGAATGAACAAGCAGATGGAAGATTCTCTCTCTCTCTCTCTCTCTCTCTCTCTCTCTGTCTCTCTCTCTCTCTCTAGCTCTCTAGCTCTCTCTCTGCCTCTATAACACTATCTCTGCTTTTCAAATGTATTAAATAAATTTTTGAAAATTATAATTATTAGTCTTGGAATTCACCATGTCTAGAGGTTTCATGAAGACTATACTTGATCTCCTGTACAATTCCTAGGACCACCCCTGCATTTTAAGTCTTCCTCATGGCTCTCAGGGTATTGAACTATGAGTGAATGCCAGAATTCTATCTAGTGTTTTCCTTAAGAGAATGATGGGTGTCCATATTTGTGTACACACACATTAGCTTATTCTTTTGTTGCCACTAATAGCAGAACTTCAGTATAACTCATCCCTAATTACTTACCTTTTCTTATCTTGGTTCCTAAATTTATTTCCTCTACATCATTCAATACTTTTATAGTATTTTTGCTTGCCAGATGTTTTCTCTCATTTTTAAATTACTTGAGTAGCCATTACTCCTGTAGATCTCTAATTGGTAAATTTCCTTAAGCCAAGAATTTTTGATATCTTGAGTGATTCTTTGCAAGGGCTAGAAACTAATTTCACTCTTTTCTCTATAAATATAAATAATTTAATTGTATGAATAATTGGAGTAAGGATAGGATGTGATTTCCATCTGTCTGTCATTACTGAGTCTATAACATTTTTTATAAGAAGAAAATACAGATTTGGAGAATGTAAGAATTCTGTTCTCATCTTGCTCTTTCTCCATGTATTCTCTCTAGGTGTCAGTTTTTATACTGGCAACATGACAGACTTGGATTATAAATTAAAACTGTTTTCAATTCTAATACTCCAGCAGTCTCTGTTGCTAAGATGTAGAAACCAAAGAGAGGGGCTGGGGCTGTGACGCAGCGGGTTAAAGCCCTGGCCTGAGGCACCGGCATCCCATGTGGGCACTGGTTCTAGTCCTGGCTGCTCTCTTCTGATCTGGCTCTCTGCTGTGGCTGGGAAAGCAGTAGAGGGTGGCCCAGGTCCTTGGGCCCCTGCAACCACATGGAAGACTCAGAGGAAGCTCCTGGCTCCTGGCTTCAGATTTTCTCAGTTCCGGCCATTGCGGCCATCTAGGGAGTGAATTATCGGATGGAAGACCCCTCTCTGTTTCTACCTCTTTCTGTGACTCTGCCTTTCAAATAAAATAAATCTTTTAAAAAAAGAAACCGAAGAGAGAAAAATTAATTTTTATTATAATCACTTGGAGACTGTGTACTATGGCTATTGGTTATGTGAGGTGCCAGATTGAGTAACTGAATATCTGGAATATTCCTTGGTACATTGTTAGAAATATCCTCCAAATATTTATGAACTGCTTTAGTTGCTTAAAATAACTGATTGCCTTTGAAATTAAAGTTTAAAAAAAGTTAAGTCTTTGGCAGAAAATCAGGTGTGTTGTTTGTGTAAGCATGGCTTTTCTTGTGTGCACTGCCCAGTGCGACCCTTAAACACACATGTGACACAAAATGCTTCAGGCTTTTTCTGAAGACTCCATAATAATGTATGTGTTTTGCTTATTTATTGCTGTATAGGAATGAGACTCAAATCATAAAGACTATTATGGGGAATCTTCCCCATCCTACATCAAGGGAGCTATTTAGTTTAATCATGAACTTCTGGAAGGAAATTTAGGAAGCCCTCCACCAGCAGGGAAGATGAAGGAAGAAACAATGGTGGACCCATACCCATCACCATAAAAACTTCACTCTGAATGCAGATGCGGCTCTCAATACTTCTCTGAGATGCCTTCCTTGTCTATCAGGTGTACTTGTTTTAATTAAACTTTACTTCAGTAGTCAAAAAAAGACTATTTTTTTTCTTTTCTGTTATGGTACAAAATAAGATAGCAAAGAAAAATTACATATGAAAGAAAACAATTTAACAGCTTTAAATCTTATGACATTAAATATTGCCATTTTTTGCAAGAAGTCTGCATTTACTAGATTGGAAATTTGTCATCCAAAGATAAATAAATCCATAAAATAAGGAAGTGAATTTTCACAGCTTTGTAGATCACTATGTAGAAGAACCAGTGTTGTATAACATGCAGGAAAGGGTTCCCAGAACCCACTTCAAAGTAGAGATTTAAGCAAAATCTACACTTGGAAGCAAACAGATGAATAATTTCACTAAATAGAAAATGCAGGAGTGATCAATAGTTTAAAACCTTTGGATGCAACAATCAGACCTTAGGAAGAAAAAGGACCACAAATAGCCATAAGAAAGAGTCCAACAACATAAGTATGTTATGAAAATCTTCCTTTGCTTTGGAAGTTCTTAAATCTAAAGTAACTTGGGGCTGGTGCTGAGGCCTAGTGGGTAAAGCCAACCCCTGTAGTGCCGGTATCCCATATAGGCACCGGTTCAAGTCCCGGCAGCACCACTTCCAATCCAATTCTCTTCTATGTCCTGGGAAAGCAGTAGACTATGGCCCAAGTCCTTGGGACCCTGCACTCACATGGGAGACCAGGAAGAAACTCCTGGTTCCTGGCTTCAGATTGGCCCAGCTCCAGCCATTGCAGCCATCTGGGGAGTAAACCAGCAGATGGAAGACCTCTCTATCTCTCTCTCTCTCTTTCTCTCTCTCTCTCAACCTCTGCCTCTCTGTAATTCTGCCTTTCAAATAAATAAATAAATCTTTAAAAAAATCTCAAGTAACTTGGCAGAAATTTGCAAATAGGAATAAATTCATTCCAGGAACTATACTGAAGGTTTGAGCATAGGTGAATTATTGAAGTAGGAGAGTAGAACTGTTTTTGCATTATTAAACTCAACCCTTGACAAAGAATATTGATCTAAGTAAGCATAATGAAGCCGTGTTTTGTATCTTCTTTCTCTTATTTTTTTTCAAATTGGAAATACACAATGAAAGAGCATTTACATCTTAATAAAATAAGACTTTTTCTTAGGAAAATATGTTTTTCCACACTTTATTTTCTATGACTGAGAAACCTGTTAAGCAGGTTCTGCTGCTGGCCATTTGGATCTCATTCTCAATAGATTAAGGTGTTAGAAGTGAAGTCCACATCTCATTCATTCCTGCATAGTGCCTCAAATGCGCTGGACATTTATAAATGTGTGTCTAAGTAAATGAATTAATGAATGAAAGCTCAAAATACATTAGATTTGGGATGCATATTCCCTTAGTATTTCTGCAGAAAAAGGAAATATGAGCCTTCTAATAAGATCTTTTTTTATGTCAGCATATCTACTCCAACTATGAGATTCACAGATTATCTGTGATTAGCACTTGGTGAAAATACGGAATCCACTGGATTTTCCTTCCACAGTAGCACAGGTAAGGCTATCATTGGAACAGAAGTTGTGGCACAGCAGATTAAGCTGACTCTTGGGATGCCCGCATCCCATGGGGTGTTTCTGGGGTTGCGACCTGGCTCCTCTACTTTGGATCAAGCCTTCTGCTAATGCTCACACTGGGAGGCAGCAGAAGATGGTTCAAGTACTTGAGGCCCTTCCACCACATGAGAGACCAAGATGGAGTTTACGGCTCCTGGCTTCATCCTGATCTAGCCCAGGTTATTTTGGGCATTTGGAAAGTAATCCAGCAGAATGAAGAACCCTCATTCTCTAACTCTTCCTCTCCCTCTTATTTTTCCCTCTCCCTACCCCTCTCCCTGCCTTTAAAATAAAAATAACTGGGCAAACTTAAACAATTAATCCTACAGTTGAATTAAACAAAATACCAATGCTCAAGGTAGGCTTTTCTGCCTTATTCATGTTATTTTCAGCCATTTTTCTGGCCATGAGTTTTCACTAAGACTTTTTTTGCAATGAAGAAAAGAAATTCCCAAATAGAGCAAAATAGAGTCACAGGCAGTCAAGTATAAACGTAAATTATTCCACTTATTTATTGACAAATACATCAACTGAAAGTGAGATTTGGTAGTAATGCATGGTATTCATTTATAGATAATGATCATTTGCAGGCAGACCCACAGATATTTAGCTTTAGTGACCATCTATAGTTTTCTCTTCAATAAAAATCAAAACTATTATTATCTCCTGCTTTCTACACTGCTTTTAGTACAAGAACATTTTCTTCATTCATAGTTGGTTCTTTCCACCACGCCAGTCTTGTAAACATAGTCTAGGATTAAAAGTAACAGAGAAAATGACTTCTGGTTTACAGAAATAGCTGTTACAAAGGCTAAACATTAGAACTTCACTTAGTGTTTATTTCCTTAATTTGCATGCCGTTCTAACAACTGTGCTTATCTGATTTCTTAAACATTACAGATTAGAAAAAGAGAATTAAAAGGAAGAAGGCTACAAGGAACACACAGAGGGACAGTATACCTGGTGGATAGAAATAGACATTAGGATGTAGGCATGGCACTGAACAATTCTGGTCTTAATGATACTTAATGATGCAAAAGAAAATTATTCTAACACTTGTTAGAAGGCAGGACTTTCTTCAATTTATTATTTCAGTGGAGGTTAAGATCACAGTGGTTCTCCATCGTAGTCACATGTTATGTCGCAGGACCAGCAGTGGATGCTGGAAACCACAATAATACCCAAGCTACTACTTGGATGGTTTCATTCTTTATAATAAAGTGCCTATGATTGACTCCCAGCTCTACCTCTGATCCAGATTCTTGCTAATACAACTGGGAGGCAGTAGACAGTGGCCCAAATACTTGGGCTCCTGCATTAAAAGGAAGCTAGATCAGATGTGGAGCAGCCATGACTTAAGTCCAATACGGGGTTTCAACATAACAAACAAAGACTTAACTTGGAGTACCACAAGTCTCCAGTTCTGTACTGCAAAAAGGGTAATGGATTGAATTCAACTCTGTGTACAACAGGAACAAGCGGAGATGCAAATTAAGAGCATGGTAGGAACACATCAAATAAAATAATTACCTTTGTTTCAAATTCCAAAAGGCACATTAACACAACATCAATATTTCTAGGTGAATTGTTTAATTGTATTTTTGTGTGTTTGTATGAGCAAAACGATCATTATTGAATGTGTTCAGCAATAAATTAACAAGGAAAAGGAAACTTTTCTTTTTCTGGGATGTAATACAGTCTTTTATATGTCATCTTGAGAAAACAGAGACATTGTTAACACAAAATTTTCTGTTACTAGACATTATTGAAAATTGAACAACTTGCTATATAGAGCTAGTTTACTTCTGGCCAAAAATAGGTTTATCAGATCAGATTTGAAAGTTGCCTCTAGCTATATTCATGCTATAGCATGAATGTGCATCTTCCATAATTCAGGTGTTGCAAGTTAATAACTAGTGCAAGGAATTAAGAGGTGGAGACTTTAAGAATGGTTGGTCCATGAGGTCTCCTCCATTGTGAGTGGAATGAAGCCCTTTATGAAAGAGGCTTCACACTGTGTCCAACTCTCTCTTGCCTTTCAGTCTCCTTCCAGGTAGGCACTCAGTAGTTCTTTCCTCTGGGAGCTTCAACAAGGTACTATTTCAGCAGCAGAGTTCTGACATTCCCAACTGGCTCACTACTGTATTTGAAATATGATGTGGCCCCTGAACTCAGACAGACATTTAAACCACAAAGTCACAAGTTCATGTAACTAAGAAGGTACAAGCTAGTTATGTTGTTTAGGAGTTAGGAGGGGGAGGTCTTAGGTCATCCGAGGCATACTCTTGTAGGGTAGCTCCCAGAAAAGGGTTGTTTTAAAGCACGTGCTTGGCCCAGTCGCTCACTTATAAATCAGGTTGTCTCAGATGTATCTGTATGGTGAGAAAAAGCTGGCTAATATATGCATTCTTGATTTTGGACATCAGAGTCTCCAGAACTCTTTAAATTCAATTTCTGTTCATTGTAAATTACCTGGTCTCGACTATTTTGTTTTAGCAGCATAAATTGACTAAGACATTACTGCCCCCAGTCAACACCTTCAGCACTTCAATTCCATTTATTTTACTTAGTTTGTATCAAGTTCAATTTCTATCAACAAACATTAGTTTAATTCTATTCATCATTTCTTGGTAGAATAAAAAGCATACCATGTGGAAATGCTACTTTCCATTTACAACTCACACGCTAGTTATTCTAAAAGTGAATATGTATGTCTGAGAGGATTTTAATCTACTTAAACATTTTATTTCTAGTATGGTATGTTTAAAAGCAATCACAGAGCCGGCACCGTGGCTCACTAGGCTAATCCTCAGCCTTGTGGCACTGGCACACCAGGTTCTAGTCCCGGTCGGGGCACCGGATTCTGTCCTGGTTGCCCCTCTTCCAGGCCAGCTCTCTGCTGTGGCCAGGGAGTGCAGTGGAGGATGGCCCAAGTGCTTGGGCCCTGACCCCATGGGAGACCAGGAGAAGCACTTGGCTCCTGCCATCGGACCAGCGCGGTGCACTGGTCACAGTGCACTGGCCGTGGCGGCCATTGGAGGGTGAATCAACGGCAAAGGAAGACCTTTCTCTCTGTCTCTCTCTCTCATTGTCCACTCTTTCTGTAAAAAAAAAAAAAAAAAAAAAAAAAAAAAAAAAAAAGCAATCACATCAGAAGAAAAATGTAAAGGAAAAATAGATTATAAAATTTCCTGCATTTCAATGTGTATGAATTCAAATTTAAGTTTGCCAGCTTATTTTCAATTCATTTTCACCTGGATATTTTCAGTATTATATAATTTTTTTTTTTAAATTTTTTGACAGGCAGAGTGGACAGTGAGAGAGACAGAGAGACAGAGAGAAAGGTCTTCCTTTGCCGTTGGTTCACCCTCCAATGGCCGACGCGGCCACCGCGCTGCGGCTGGCGCACCACGCTGATCCAATGAAAGGAGCCAGGTGCTTCTCCTGGTCTCCCATCTTCCGCTGCACTCCCGGGCCACAGTAGAGAGCTGGCCTGGAAAAGGGGGAACCGGGACAGAATAATGCGCCCCGACAGGGACTAGAACCTGGTGTGCTGGCGCCACAAGGCCGAGGATTAGCCTATTGAGCTGTGGTTCCGGCCCCAATATTATATAAATTTAATATCACCACATATTAATGAAAATCATTTTAAAACATACAGAATAAATTAAAGCCATGAAAATCTATGTGTCCTGAAAAAAAAAAAAATTGAGTAGGAGAGATACTGATCATCGCATTTTTTAAAAATGAAAAACTATATAAAAAATGTGGACTTAATTGAGAAATCACTGAAAGTTATAAACAAGAAAGGGGCATGGTCGTCACCCTCCCTAAGATGATGGATTAAAGGGAGCAAGACAGAGGCAGGGAGATGAATTTAAAAAGCCATTATAATAGAAGGAAAAGATGTTGATAAGAGTCTAACCTAGAGTATTAACAACCAAGAAAACAAGGAAAGTTATTTAAGCAATGCTTAGAGGACAATCAATAAGACTTAATGCTTCATAGAATGAGAAGTGACGGGCAGAAATTGGCCAATGCACATTATCCTCTTGCAGACTGAGTCAATGTGCCTTATGCAAGAATCAGGAATTCAGAAGCAGTGGGATTTTTAGAATTAGATCCATTTAAGTAAATCATATTATAGTTTGCTGATAAATTTCATATATGTGCATTTTCATATATAGACATTTAAATGACTTATAAATGCTTTATATTGACACAATTTTTCTTTCTTGAACCATCAAAATACACAAATAAAATTTAATTCTGTGTCCTAAATAGATTTTTTCCTTTCTCATCCTTTTCACTTCTAATACAAATTATTTCTGTGATCATATATCTAAGAAAATTATTTAGTTATAAAATATATCCTTTAAAAGGTAAGCAATTTTCTCACTGGTTATGTTCTTATTAACCTTGGTTTAGATAAATTACTTTTTAGACTATATTCTTAAAGCCAGCAGCTTGCTTATATTTGGTTACAAAGAGAAATAAAATTTTCACAATAGCTGTAAAAAATGTTATTAATTTAAAAAAGGAAGTGTAGTAGTCTCCATCAAAATATGAAAATTTTTGGTAAAAAGACAGAAATTTAGTGAAATAACCTTATAATTTATGTAAATAAAAGCGTGACTCAAATAATTGCACAATTTTGGACATTTACTAAGTGAAAAATTTATATTTTATTTATGAATGAAGTACGTAATATTTTTATTTTATGTATATTTATTGTAACACCAGCAAGGTTTTCCTTTAAAGAATATCTAATAAAGCTTCCTGTATTTTTCATGGCTTAAGGGGAAACCACACTGGTTTGTTCATCTAGAAAAAGGTACATTCAGCTTATTTTTGGCAAGCATGGAAAGTTGAGAAAGAATTGGTTAAGAATATAGACTTCCAACTTCAACTTCATCCCCATAAAATATCTTATAAGACCTAAAGCAAGGTTCCAGGGACTGTAGTAGTTTATAAAGGATATATCAATTTGTGGTTTCACAGAGTCATATCTTAAAATCTAAAGCTTTAACAGGGATCACTTTTCAGTTAAAATTTAAACACCTAAGAATAATAGTGTGTTAATTACAGAGTTCAACCAATGGTACTAGAACAAAAAAAAAATACTAAAATGGATAAAGTATTACATTGTACATCAAACGTCAGGACACTATGAGAAACGGTGACTTGATCAGCACTCACCCTGACTGTTGATGAACAGCTTAATATGTTATCCCTTTTAGTATTTTTTGTTTGTTTGTTCTACTTAATACTTTTGGTTGAATACTGTAATCAATACACAATTCTTCTTAAGTGCTGAAACTTAACTGAAAAGTGATCGCTGTTAAATATAAGAGTGGGAATAAGAGAGGGAAGAGATGTGCAATTCGGGACATGCTCAAGCTGACTTACCTCAAACAGTAGAGTTAGAAACATACCAGGGGATTCGAATTCAATCCCATCGAGGTGGCATGTACCAATGCCATCTCACTAGTCCCAGTGATCAATTTCTGTTCACAATTGATCGTAATGATAGGACTAAGAACCAAAGGGATCACATAAACAAGACTAGTGTCCGCAAATACTAGCTGATAGAATCAAAAAGGGAGAGAATGATCCAACATGGGAAGTGAGATACACAGCAGACCCATAGAATGGCAAATGTGCTAAATAGCACTCTGGCCTCATAATCAGCCCTTAAGGCATGCAGATCTGGCTGAAATGCCCATGAGAGTATTTCAGGCATGGAAAGCCAAGACACTCTGCGGGGGGGGGGGGGGGGGGGGGAACCAACTAAATGAAAGATCTCCACGAGTGAGATCCCATTGGAAAGAATGGGTCATCAAAGAAGGAGGTACCTTTCTCTGAAGGGAGGAGAGAACTTCCACTTTGACCATGGCCTTGTCTAAATATGATCAGAGTCAGTGAACTCAGGGGGCTTCCATAGCCTTGGTAGCTCATGACAAGAGCCTAGGGTGATTACTGATGCCATAAACCAGAGTGTCAATTTGTTAAGTCAACAACAGGAGTCACTGTGCACTTACTCCTCATGTAGGATCTTTGTCCTTAGTGTGCTGTACATTGAGATTTAATGCTATAACTAGTACTCAAACAGTATTTTTCACTTTATGTTTCTGTGTGGAAGCAAACTATTGAAATCTTTACTTAATGTATGCTAAACTGATCTTCTGTATATAAAGAGAATCGAAAATGAATCTTGATGTGAATGGAAGGGGAGAGGGAATGGGAAAGGGGAGGGTTGGGGGTGGGATGGACATTATGAGGGGGAAGCCATTGTAATCCATAAGCTGTACTTTGGAAATTTATATTCATTAAATAAAAGTTAAAAAAAAATCTAAAGCTAACTTGTTCAAACATTAGACCATTAGCTGAAGTAATCTTCCAAATTCGCTATTTTTTAAAATACAAGTTTTATACAGTCATAGTTGGATCCTTGGGAAACCCTCTGCCCTGCAATGAACTTAAAATCAGAAATCCTAAATGATGGGAAGTGGATTTTAATCATACCGACATTCAAGTGGATTCTTTCTGCTGAAGAATGAAAAATAAACAGAATCCTACCATAACAATTCTTGATTTAATGTATTTCCTTGGCTGTGTGTAAATATATAGCCTAACTTACTTTAAGTGACACTGTGAAATGGGTCAAACAAGTAAAAGAGCTTTGTGGTAAAGACAAATCCAAGCTATCTGTACAAATCCAAATATTTGATTCTCAGCACAAACACCACCACTCAGGAACACTGCTAACTGTTGTAAAATGGTGCCATCTTATCTATGGTGTCATCTAGGCTCTGGCCTCATCACCACCATGGACAGCAGGCTTCAGTCCTAAGCCCCATGGCCCAACCACTGGTGTCAGTTCCACTCCCACCCTAATGGAATTCATTACTCCTACTTCCTTGCCCAACCTCCAGCAATGATATAATTGGACCTGCTTCCAGTACATGTTCCCCATCTTTTTCTTCACCCCTTCTGTATGACCTAGCAGACTAGTGTCTGCTAATACTAACTGATAGAATCAAAATGGGAGAGAACGATCCAACATGGAAAGCGGGATACACAGCAGACTCATAGAATGGCAGATGTCCTAAATAGCACTCTGGCCTCAGAATCAGCCTTTAAGGCAGTCGGATCTGGCTGAAGAGCCCATGAGAGTATTTTAGGCATGGAAAGCCAAGACACTCTCGCAAAAAAAAAAAAAAAAAAAACAAAAAAACAAAAAAAAAAAAACCTAAATGAAAGATCTCCACGAGTGAGATCCCAGTGGAAAGAACAGGCCATCAAAGAAGGAGGTACCTGCCGGCGCCGCGGCTCACTAGGCTAATCCTCCGCCTAGCGGCGCCGGCACACCGGGTTCTAGTCCCGGTCGGGGCGCCGGATTCTGTCCCGGTTGCCCCTCTTCCAGGCCAGCCCTCTGCTGTGGCCAGGGAGTGCAGTGGAGGATGGCCCAGGTGCTTGGGCCCTGCACCCCATGGGAGACCAGGAAAAGCACCTGGCTCCTGCCATCGGATCAGCGCGGTGCGCCGGCCGCAGCGCGCCGACCGCGGCGGCCATTGGAGGGTGAACCAACGGCAAAAGGAAGACCTTTCTCTCTGTCTCTCTCTCTCACTGTCCACTCTGCCTGTCAAAAAAATAAATAAATAAAAAAAAAAAAAAGAAGGAGGTACCTTTCTCTGAAGGGAGGAGAGAACTTCCACTTTGACTATGACCCTGTCGGAATAAGATTGAAGTCGGCGAACTCAAAAGGCTTCCATAGCCTTGGCAACTCATGACTAGAGCCTAGGGAGATTACTGATGCCATAAACAAGAGTGCCAAATTGTTAAGTCAACAACAGGAGTCACTGTGTACTCAATCCTCATGTGGGATCTGTCCTTAATATGTTGTCCAATGTGAAGTAATGCTATAACTAGTAATGAAACAGTATTTTACACTTTGTGTTTCTGTGTGGGTGCAAACTGATGAACTCTTTACTTAATATATACTAAATTGATCTTCTGTATATAAAGATGATTGAAGATGAATCTTGATGTGAATGGAATTGGAGAGTGAGTGGGAGATGGGAGGGGTGCGAGTGGGAGGGAAGTTATGGAGAGGGGAAGCCATTGTAATCCATAAACTGTACTTTGGAAATTTATATTTACTAAATAAAAGTTAAAAAAAAGGAACAGCAAAATAAATAAATAAATAAAAATATAAAGAGAACAGATTTCATAAAAAATATTTTTCCTCTTGGGCAGGAATGACAAGGCATGGTTATGCTGATGAAGATAAGCACCACTATGTCTGATCTGGATTCTGAAATTGATAGTGCTATGAAAAAAGCATACTTTGTTTTTACATTTTATATGGACAAAAAAATTAGTTAGTGTAAGGCCACCACAAAACACACCAAACACCAGAGTAAGGAAAAATTTTACTGATGGGGGAATCAGGTCATACAGAAGGGGTGAAGAAAAAGATGGGGAACATGTACTGGAAGCAGGTCCAATTATATCATTGCTGGAGGTTGGGCAAGGAAGTAGGAGTAATGAATTCCATTAGGGTGGGAGTGGAACTGACACCAGTGGTTGGGCCATGGGACTTAGGACTGAAGCCTGCTGTCCATGGTGGTGATGAGGCCAGAGCCTAGATGACACCATAGATAAGATGGCACCATTTTACAACAGTTAGCAGTGTTCCTGAGTGGTGGTGTTTGTGCTGAGAATCAAATATTTGGATTTGTACAGATAGCTTGGATTTGTCTTTACCACAAAGCTCTTTTACTTGTTTGACCCATTTCACAGTGTCACTTAAAGTAAGTTAGGCTATATATTTACACACAGCCAAGGAAATACATTAAATCAAGAATTGTTATGGTAGGATTCTGTTTATTTTTCATTCTTCAGCAGAAAGAATCCACTTGAATGTCGGTATGATTAAAATCCACTTCCCATCATTTAGGATTTCTGATTTTAAGTTCATTGCAGGGCAGAGGGTTTCCCAAGGATCCAACTATGACTGTATAAAACTTGTATTTTAAAAAATAGCGAATTTGGAAGATTACTTACAGCTAATGGTCTAATGTTTGAACAAGTTAGCTTTAGATTTTTTTTTTAACTTTTATTTAATGAATATAAATTTCCAAAGTACAGCTTATGGATTACAATGGCTTCCCCCTCATAATGTCCATCCCACCCCCAACCCTCCCCTTTCCCATTCCCTCTCCCCTTCCATTCACATCAAGATTCATTTTCGATTCTCTTTATATACAGAAGATCAGTTTAGCATACATTAAGTAAAGATTTCAATAGTTTGCTTCCACACAGAAACATAAAGTGAAAAATACTGTTTGAGTACTAGTTATAGCATTAAATCTCAAGGTACAGCACACTAAGGACAAAGATCCTACATGAGGAGTAAGTGCACAGTGACTCTCGAAAAAAAAAAAAAAAACACCTAAATGAAAGATTTCTGCAAGTGAGATCCCATTGGAAAGAACAGGGCCATCAAAGGAGGTACCTTTCTCTGAAGGGAGGAAAGAACTTCCACTTTGACTATGACCCTGTCTGAACAGGACAAGGGCTGATGAAGTCACTGTTTCTCATAGTGTCCATTTCACTTCAACAGGTTTCCCCTTTGGTGCTCAGTTAGTTGTCACCAATCAGGGAGAATATATGACTAGCATGATGAAGAAAAGACATTTTAAGACAAAATATTTTTAATATTCTATTTTTCTAAGAAGAAATATCCTTAAACATATGTAGTTTTATTTTTGTAGAGGTATTGTACATTTCCTGTAAGTTACCTTAGGAATATAGAGTAGCTTTTAAAAGAATAGAATAACAAAACAACCACCAGTTAAGTCAAATGCAACTGCAAAAAACTATTTTCTACATTGTATGAACAAAATATTATGAATAAATTTGTTTTTTCTCCCTATAACACTGAAAAACTCTTTAACTTCTTTTCTCCTGAGCTATACACCCTCTTTATTAAGAGAAGGAAACAGAAAAATACACATTTCTAACACACATGTATTTTTCTGTAGAGTGCATTTACACAGTACAAAATAAAAAAAAAAGCTTTTCATCTAAGAAGAGTAGAAGGGCATATGGTATCTCCCTTCTCTGAAGATATTGTTAGGAATTTCTTTTATTCCAGAGAGAATGAATGCATATAAGAACAAATACTAATATCTGTTTTTCTTAGTGGTTTTCAAGCTTGGCTGTATGTCACAGTCACCTGGGGAGATTTATCTATATTAATGCCAAGGTCTTAGTTCTACCTGGCCCAATTTATTTAGGAGCAACTGGGATATTGGGATTTTAAAAGCCCTCTAATTTATTTCAACATGTGCTCAAAGAAGAACCACTCATCAATACTACACAGTGACTTGTCTGTTTCCACTTCACAAAAGACATTTGAGGTACACATGTGCGGTGTGTGGTTAAGATACTGATTAAGATGCCTCAATCCCATATGAGAGTACCTAGGTTTCATATGCAGCTCTGACTACTGACTTCAACTTCCTGCTTATGTAGACACTGGGAGGCAGCAGTCATGGCTCAAGTAATGGGATTACTGCAACCCACGTGGAAGATCTGGCTTGTTTTCTCAGCATCTGGCTTCAGCTGAGCCCAGCTATAGCCACTGCAGGCATTTGGAAGATGGATCAACAGACAGAAGTGTGCTCTCTTCCACATACCCACTCATCAACTCTCTGTCTCTGAAATAAATACACTTAAAAATACATTAAAAAGGAAATTTGAGCTTCTTCAAATATCCATTTTTCAAAAAGTAGAAAGGTCTTTCCACTAACTGTACTCATGCTTTCTAGCATTTCAGTTACCTACGGTCAGCAACATAAGTTAAACATAACTTTTATTACAGTATATTTTCACAACTGTTCTATTTTATTATTGTTATTAATCTCACTACACAGAATTTATAAATTCAGCTTAATAACAGGTATGCACGTATAGGAAACTTAGTGTTCAGCACAGTATGTGGGTTCAGGCATCTATTAGAGATTTACAATGCAACCCTTGAGTATGGGGTGGGGATAGGGCTACTGTAGTTTACAGTTTTCTGGTGTCTGAATACCTCACCATTTCCATAGTCAGTTTTCATACTTTGTTTTTATTATCAAAGCCCTAACAGCAAAAGGAGAAATTCAGACAACCATTTTCTACTTGGCCTCATCAACTTCCATTCTTTATTTCTCTTGGATCCCAGCCTTCAGTTTACATATGTTTCCATTAATACACTTTCTTTTTCTTCCTGGTCTTTAAATACCATACGTTCCAATGAGAATCTATCCCCTGCTAGCTCGACACTTAATGAGTTCCTCTTTGGGTTGCCCATTTGGAATCAGAAGTAGGATATTGCAAAAGGTTTCATCTGCTTCTCTTATGCATCCCCTATCAACTCTAAATGATACATAGAAAAAAAAATAAGGCCTGGAAGGATCATATCTGTCCAAATCTATGACTGGAACATAGTAAGTGAATACATTCATGTATGGAAAAAAGTTGTAAGCCATATTTCATGTTTATAGCAAATAATCAGAATAAATCAGCATGTGTTCTGTTATGGCAGTTATATTGACTTGCAGGGTTGCATTTATGAAAACCCAATCATGCTTAAGCTGGAGATCACCTCACTTATACTGATTTATTATAATACCATATGCCTGAATTTTTCATTTTTATTAAGCATACACCTAGCAATGCCAAATGTAGTCAAGGAAAGCACCGGATGCCTAGTTACACGTTATTTCAAATAAATGAATTGTAGATAAATTTTAAGTATAATTATACTAAAAATATTTGAGACATATTCATATCTGTAGAAAATCATTATTGTCTGAACTTTAAATGTAATTGTGCTTCTTGTATTGAATGTGTAATCCTATAAACAATCTATACACACACACCCCACACCTGCCAATCCCTATAAGCTGCAGGTCTTATAAAATCTAAGATAGCTCATGTTCTATTGCTTTAAAACAAATTTGAGTTACAGGGATAGGCATTTGGTGTAGCATTTATGACACCATTTGGGGCATCTGTATCCCATGTTGGAGTCTCTGCTTGAAAACCTCACTTCTGATTCCAGTTTCCTGCTAATGTGGACTCAGGGAGGCAGCATGATAGCTGAAGTTGTTGGGCTTCTGCCAAATTTGGAGACCCATATTGAGTTCCTGGCTCCAAGCTTCCGCCTTGCCCAACCTTGGCTGTTGCAGACATTTGGGGAGTGAATAGTAAGAAGAGAGATCTCTGTCTATGATCAGTCTATCTGGCAAGTAAATATATGAATTAAATTATTTAATTAGTTAATTTTAATTATCAGGTGGCAGTGTTTGGAGCTAAGTCTTTATATTTTCATTTGACTTTAATCAACAAATACATGTATTGAAAACATAGCTTGAAAGGATATTTGTATTAAACATAATTAATTATACCAGCTAATTTTTATGACACATGGCATCAAATTTGCCAGAGATTCATATTTTCACTTAGTGTATGCATATTAAAGTCCAGTTGTGTGCCATAAATTGTACCAGACCTTTAGATGCAAGGTAAAGAAAACATAATACTGATTTTAACTGTCTAGAGAGATTATACAATAATGCAGCATTATAGACATATCAATCAGAATTTTAATACAAATTATTCTCATTAAGGGCTAGCAAAGCCCATTGAGTTCCTATTCTAAAAGACAGACATAGAGATTTCAGAGACTTTGCAATACATGCATATGTAATTAATGTCAAATAATAGGCAAATCTAGTCATACATACAATTCTGCTTTTTCATTAAAATAAGAGCAACAGTGTATTTTTCCCAACTTCAAGGTTTTTATGCTTTCAAAAGTCATTGTAATGGTAACTTTCAGAGATGTGTAAGACTGTAATTTGGTACACCCAGAAAAAGGTAATAGGATTTTAGATTTATTTGAATCTTTCAAATAACCCAGTAGTATTGAGATTTTTTAATAGAAGAGAATATCAGCTGTCATCCAAATGCAACAGAGAATTGCAAATGGTCAATATTCAGAATGTTTGTCCAATAAATAATAAGCTCCATAATTTATTAGTGATTAAAGTATAATCTCAAGAACAAATGAGGGCATTGTAGTGAAGTGGACTAGGACATTGGACACATGCACCCCATGTCAGTGCTTGTCTGAGACTCAGCTGGGATATACCACTTCTGGCCCAACATCCTCCTAATGTTTCTCAGAAGGCAGTGGATGAGGACTCACATTCTGCCCCTCCTACCTATGTGAAGTTCCTGGCTCCTGGCTTCAGCCTTGCCCCTCCCTGCCAATTGTGGCCATTTGGGGAGTGACCCACATGGAAGATATCTTTCTCTATTTCTCTATCCGTATCTACCTCTACATAACTTTATCTGTCTTTATCTCTATCTCTCTGCTCTCTCCCTCTGTGTTACTTAATTTTTCAAACAAATAAACCTTTAAAAAGAACAAATGAAACTTCAATTATGAAAATCCAAATATAGCCCTGATGTTCTCGTTAATTAGCATGCAAATGTTTTTTCTACTGCCGGACTACTGAGAGGTTGTGGCAGGTGATTAGTCCATACTTTTAGGTGCATTAATAACATCCTAACTCAGCGCGAATCAGATAGCTACTTAAATTAGTACTGTTTGAGAAAAGTTGAATAAAATAACTAATTACAAAAGAATGTAAAAGAGTAGTATCATATCCTGGGACTAGAAATTGTTAAGCGTTTATCATTTTAACTACAAAGAATGAATGGAATAGTTACTGGAGCCCCAAAAAAAGAGATTTGGATGTTTAAGTGCCTGTTTTCAAAGGGAAATGTCCTCACATTAGGGGATACAGCCAGCTTCCTGTGACCTGACTGAAAGAACTTAGGTAACAAATATGCCAACTTTATTCCCTTCTCTGCTTCTAAACTTCTTTTGGTACCCCTATTCAGCCAAACTGAACTGCAAACTAAATTAGGGTAGTGCTCCTCTTGACACCATCTGTAGAGAGAAGGCTGCAAGGACAG
Source organism: Oryctolagus cuniculus (assembly GCF_051225735.1). Lineage (NCBI taxonomy): Eukaryota > Metazoa > Chordata > Mammalia > Lagomorpha > Leporidae > Oryctolagus > Oryctolagus cuniculus. The sequence continues at coordinate 48,943,618 of NC_142880.1, forward strand.
AGAGCAGAGACAAGTAGCCAACAGTAGATTTTTGAAGTCAAAATGAAAATGCATACAATAGAATTCACCAAAGGAAAACAGTTGTTCAAACTCTGTTATTTATGTTCTTTCTTCCATGTAAATACTTAACAAGTATTTTTCTTTCTGATACTAGCATCTGATACTTGATGAAATTTGGTGTAATTCATCAAGCAACTTGAGGTATTGTGTAATGAATGGCCTGATGTAAAATAGGAAATGTACATAAGATGCACATTGGGAGACTGCAGAGCACCCACCACCAAAGAAAGTCACCATCAGAAGAAATGAATTTATGCTATAATGAGGGCTTTAGGTGACAACTGCTTTGGGTAGAATTTACAAGCAGTTGAGGAGAGCATAGGCAAAAACAAGCAAGTAACAAACCAACAAAGACTATTGGGAAATAAAAATACAAACTAGAAAATATAAGACTATGTACTCTCCATGGCAGACTATGGCAAATAACCCTCTATTCAAATGGAGCAGGCTGTATATGTGGTCTATTGATGTTTTGTTATAGCCTATCACAGTTTATATTAGCACACATTCAAAGCCTCCATAAAAGGAATAGGCAGAAAAGTAGATAGTCTATACTTCTCTCAGGAAGAAAAAGGGTATCAATGGGAGTCTACTAATGAATCCTGTATCTAGCATTATTTGAATTATATAAGAAACTAGAAACATGTGCATCAATATTAGATGAGACTCATCTTAAACAAGTGCAAGATGGCATAAATGCTATAATATTTCACCTGTCAGTGCATACAGTGCTTCTGCATTACCAAATTAAAAGTCTAACAAAGAATGTAGCTGCTTAGATTTTTCTCTAGTAGAAAATGTAGTAAATGAAACTGCTGTAACTTTTATAATGAATTAGAGAGGATTCTTGAGAGAGCAGAATTTTCATGTATTGGGCTGACATTTGCAAAATTGATTTGCCTTGACATTTAGAAGAGTTCTACAGAATTATGTGTATATGTTCGAACATTATGCAAACTTACATTATAAATGTAATGTTTAAAGATTTTAAAAGATTGTGATTGTATTAAGAGACAACAAGTCTACTTATCTGTGAGAGCAGATTTCAGGTTTGGAAAACGACACAGTGACATCTGACTCTAGTTGCATCACAAAGCAAACCAGATCATAATGTCAAACTATTCAAACAGAATTACAGGTCCTTATTTTATGAAAAAAATACTGCAAAGTTTTGACTTGCAGTGTAGAGAGAGGATAATGCACTATATTAAAAACAGAGAAAAATAGGTTTGTCGTATAAACTTTCTGATATTCAACTATCTTGACTTACAAAACTACAATTACAAATGTTACATAAAATGATAGCTGATACTTACTGAGTGTTTTTGCTGTGCTGTGTACAGAACTTTGCACATCTCCACTTATTCAATCTTCTGAAAACTTCAGAACATTGGTAGTGATGGTGTCTTACTTGTACAGATGAGGAAAAGGTACACAATGAAACTGAGTAACCACAGTGGACGAAAGTGGCATGGAAATTCAGGCAATGTGGCTATTAATGGAGCGTTGAACCATTTTGTGACAAAGTATGGATTCTCGTTGGAAGCAAACTCCTTTAAACATCACTAGGGTTACATTGTGTGCTGCTTCAAAATCCTGTGATAGTCCTTTTGTGAGAGTGTGACTTTCCACTCTAAGAGTGCAATAGCATGACTGTAGCTCATCAATTCAGTATAAGTAATACCCTAAGATAATTAATTCAAAGCAGTGTGAATATGACAAGATGAAGAAAAAGCCTAGACACTAGAGAGTTGGATAAGAATTTTTCAAACATGAGCTTTGCTTAGCAGAGTGGTGTGAGAGACAGGTACAGGAGCATACAAGAGGAAACATTGCAAAAGGAATATTTGACTGCTGATCAGATATATTAGTGAAGCAGAGAAAGGAAATAAATACGCATCTTATTAACTCAATTAACTGAGAAAATTACCATAAAAATTGATAGCAACAAAAAGTAAGAAAGGCATGTTGAACAGTATCATAAATTTGAGTTGATAGGAGAAAAATCTAAACATATATATAAATAAATATTTATGCCAGCACATGTTAGCTTTAAGTTTTGTTTAATAAGAGAAATAATATATGCAAGAATGTAATGCACTTAATAAATGGTGGCTTTCATTATTTTATGAAAGGTTATGAATTCCTTTCAGAAGCCGAATATGAATATTTGAAGATAGAGGGATTTACCTATTTTTCTTCAACCAGTTAAGTTTCTATTTCAAAGAGAACATATTTGTGGAAATATTTAATTTTTATTTGTCCTAAGTACACCTGTTTTATATTTGGGAGATACAAAATTTAAACACTAACAGCTTTTTCTAGAGATTGCTATAAAAATTTCCCCAAATATTAATATATGTATTGCTCTCTATTATATGTACTATTTGAAAAATGAACTGTGATAAAGTTTTATGTTCAAAATGATATTTACATGGAAATGTGTGTGTTTAAACATTTGGAGTATTCCACATTGTTCCTTACTGCTTGATCTATTCCAGAATTTCAATTCCCTAAAAATAACTCTATAAATTTGAGCACATACCTACAAAGATAAATTAAAAAAAATTTTGATAATAGTGACCATGTCACAGGCATGTTCTGTTCTTCAAGGCCATATACAGTGCCTGGAACCTGAAGGTGATTAAAAATTCTCATGGAAAAGAAACTAGGGGAAATCCAGTAGATCAACAAGATACATTTACTGAGCACAGACATCTCACTCTTTTTGAGCAGGCTTTCTATATTACAAAGTCTTCGGTAGAAATTTTTTTGTTGTTTTTTTTTGACAGGCAGAGTGGACAGTGAGAGAGAGAGACAGAGAGAGAAAGGGCTTCCTTTGCCGTTGGTTCACCCTCCAATGGCCGCCGCGGCCGGCGCACCGCGCTGATCTGATGGCAGGAGCCAGGAGCCAGGTGCTTCTCCTGGTCTCCCATGGGGTGCAGGGCCCAAGCACCTGGGCCATCCTCCACTGCACTCCCTGGCCACAGCAGAGGGCTGGCCTGGAAGAGGGGCAACCGGGACAGAATCCGGCGCCCCAACCGGGACTAGAACCCTGTGTGCCGGCGCCGCTAGGCGGAGGATTAGCCTAGTGAGCCGCGGCGCCGGCCTAATATTTTTGTTTTTATTTTCACTGTTGCATTACACAGCATCATAAGATAGTGTTTACTCAAACTGATAAATCCTTGTAGTACATTTATTGCTAAATATACCCCAAACCATGATACCTATTCCAGGTTTTTCCTCTTTGTGTTTTCTCTAAAGTGGAACATTATCTGCTCTCCAATGGTAGGGAGCTAGTGAGATTTTGGAATTCCCCGCACTATGTTTCTTGAGTGGAGCGACTCCACTCCACCATATTTCCTCATCTTATATTTCATGTGGTAGAGTTCCACAGTGTTCTTTCTCAGGCTTCTCAGCTTTTGGATGTATGTACAGCTGTGGATATGCTCTGGACAGTTTTTCTTAGCAGGACAGACCTCATTTGCCCTTGGTGTTAACAGCTGGTTTAATATGATGCTTCTACAATGGGGCCTTAATGTCTTGTGTTTAGGAATGACTGGTGAGGGAAAATGTCCAAGTAAGAGAGTAATTTTGTCCCCAGTTCCAACACATGTTACTGAATTGAGCTTTAACTGCTAACTCTAAACGTCAGGCAGTGTTATACAAGAAGCTAAATATCTTGAGACTTTAAGGTAATTATTTTGAAGGTATAAGTTCTCCTTTGCTTACATCTCAGAGGGAAGGAAGATTGAATTCCTATCTTAGCAGCTGCAACTGTGGTATTTAAAAGAAATCAATGTGTTGCTTCACAGAATACTAATCTTGTAATAAAGACCAGCCTGTAGGATATAACATAATATGTGAGGAGACACAGGCATCTTTTCTGGGACAGGTACCAAAACTATCTTTGGCCCATGTGCCTAGTGGTGTCTGGCATTTTGCTTGCACATGTGTTTGTGCACATGGGAAGATGCTACTCTGTAGTCATATGGAAAATAATATACATTTTATTATAGTCAGATTATATTTTTAAACAGGAGGAATTATGTTTGAAATTTTAAATATGTCAGTGATTGGAAATATTATAGAGAGGAAAGAGAGACTGGGTTAATTTAGAGATGTATTCAATTTGGAGCTGCTTATTTATTACATTACAATCTACAGTGAATGTGGCAAAAATGTTACTGCAAAGTTATTAAGTATTATACACTCAAATATCACTGGCATTCCAAAATTATAGTGATACAAACCTATTAAATTGCACACAGATTCGACAGACATTTTTGTCCCCATTATATAATTTAACAGAGCACATAAATTCCTACTGCCAATAAGAAGGGAAAATGTGTCTATTTACATTATCAATCACATCTATTTTAAAACAGTCTTATATCATTTTCCTTGTTCTCTCTGGATTGAAATGAAAGTCTCAGGAATTTAAGAATTCTTGAAGAAGACTTGGGGAATCAACAGGACCCCTGTTGGCTCTCCCTAAAATCTTATGAATTTTGCTGTCAGGCATGGCTTTTGGTGTCCAACAGCCATGTTCTTCCCATCATTATTACCCAAGTGCTATGTGTCTTGTAGTACTATTTTGTTTTGAGAATTATATATGCACTGGGCTTGTCCATCTGCTCCAGTCAGCCTTCTGTCAGTCTCCATGGTGATCTCAGAAACTTTTTATTTCTTTTTCCTTATCATAATAAGATTCATGGGAATCTTCAATTTTTTAAAAAAACAATTTGTTTAGGCATCTTCTTCAATTACATCTATGCTAAATTCAATATTCCATGTTAGTACAATGCCACAGGAGATGAAAGAGCTCCTTCAAGTGATGGAATCTCCATAGACAACATCCTACATGGAAGATACATGCATGCTGTGAGATGGCACCAACCCCTATAGAGCTATCACTCCTGTGTTTTACTTTTGGGTGGGACCAAGTTGAGAGCTGTTTTTTAAGATGCTTCTCTTATCCTCCCACTGTTGACATGCTTTTCAAAGCTCTTCTTGCTTGCTTAATTCTTGTTTGTTTTTGAACCAGAAGAACACTGTTAACAATAGAATATTAAAAAAAAAACAATAGAATATTATCATTTGTTCTATGTAAAACTTTATGCTCATTTATTTAAATTTCATTTTGTGATTTAAATCCCAGTTTGAAATTCCATGAAAAAGCTCTTCTACATCAACAAAGCTCAAAGTTTGCAAACCAATTACCTCCTTTTTAAGAATATTGCCCAAGAGTGGATACATTGATAATGATCTGAACAACAGTCAAACCAACCTTGCAGTTTCACTGCTCAAGGATTTTGTTGCATCAATTAATCATAAAATTAATGTTATGCAGCTACTGTTATTATAATAATAAATATGGTATAGATCAGGAAAATGATACAGAAAGAGGGGGGATTTTGTCCACATGTAGGATGTAACAGAGATTACCAACAGAAATTTGGTTCACTGTCAATTGTTCTTAGGAATATTATTATGTTGCTTCTGCCTTCAAATCTAATAGGAAATTTAAGATTGGCCTAATTTGCACTTTTAAAAGATCATCTTAGTATGGTCACATACTGCAATGCAAAACTGTGACAGTAGGTACAGAATTTAAAACATTATTGAGAAAAAAGAATTGTTTTAACATGGCTAAATATTTTCTGTGTATATATATATTATATATATATAATTTTAAACGCATAAAAATTCTTCCCACCCTTCTATCCTCCCTCTTACTTCTTTTTTTTTCATTTTTTTCTTCTTGTGATAACATTTTCAATTTACTTTATAGTCATAGGCTTGATCCTGCACTAAATAAAGAATTCAACAAGTAGAAGGTAGAAAGACCATTATTCTGCAGGAGCATAGAGAATGGCTGTGGACAATAATCAAATCTGAAGATGTCAATTTCACTCATATACATCACATATTTTTGTACTGTATATATCATCTACCACAAATCAAAGATAACATATGATATTAGTTTTTTTGGTCTGTATTATTTCACTAATCATTATGGTCTTCTCCCAGGTTTGGAAGCCAATGGGCCAAACCTAAAGAACCAGTATGGAGAAGCTCATCTTTGCCTATCGCCTCCATCCTAAGCCCACCCAAACTATTAAAGAGCCCAGCATGCTGGGGTTGAGGCCTCTGCCATGTGTTCAGGCTGTGAGCATGATGACAGTTGTTTGACTTTTGCAGATTTATTGTCCTGAATAAATTCTGCCTGGCTGAGAGTTTGTATTCTGTTTCTTCTCTGTTCTGCACCACTTTTCCTAACATTTTGTTGCCCTGTGTGAGGAAGCACCAATCTCGACTCTTGTCCTAACAGTCGTTCTAACTGGGTTCAGGTTAAACCTCATTGTGGTTTTTATTCGCGTTTCCCTGGTGGCTGGTGATCCTGAGCATTTTCATGTGTCTGTTGGCTATTTTTATTTCACCCTTTGAAAAATACCTGTTCACTCCTTTTACCCATATCTTAACTGGATGATTTAAGATTGTATTCATTTAAAGCAGAGTTACCAAAAGAGAGGGAGAGAAAAGGGGAGGAAAGAAGGAAAACAGAAACAGAGAGAGAGAGAGAGAGAATGTTCTATTTACTGTTTTACTCCAGAGAGAGAGAGAGAGAGAGAGAATCTTCCATTTGTTGTTTTACTCCTCAGTGGTTGCAACAGTTGGGGCTGGGCCTGGAACTCCATCCAGGTCCTCCACATACATGGTGGGGGTCGAAATACTCAGTCCATTACCTGCTGCCTTCCCAGGCACACTGATGCTCATATGGGATTCCAGCATCATAGGTGGAAGCTTACCCTGCTGTACCACAACACTGGACCCCAGAAAATGCTTTATTTCAGAATGTTTTGTAAACATAAAATTTCCTTCTTATAAAAACTGAAATATAATTGAAAAATCCACTGAAAATTCCAATGCATACTTATAAAAGTTTAATGATACATATCTTAAATATATATAATGTAATAAATCATTTTACTGACTGGTATGAATATTAGAAATAGCTTTTCAGGTTCTTAAAACCAAATAAAATACTGTGAAGGGTTCTTTCTGAATTTATTTTAATCAACATGTAATATCATTCTACTGACCACTATATCAAGTTATGGATACTGTCATTATTTTGCAATTTGAATTGATATAATGTTGATGTGTTGATAATAATTGCTTTGGGAAACTCATAAATTTTTTATTGTCTTGAGTCATGTTTTAATTCCATTCCCATTTTGCATTAACATAAATGCAAATATATTCATCATGTCTCTGTAAGACAATAAAATTCAGCATTCAATGTACTTGAGGAATTAAATCTTGTAGCAGTAATTTAAAATATCAATGGTTATCTTAATTAAGGTGACACATTATGTACAAACCAGTAGATTCACTATTTTGTCATACTTTTATTATTTTGAATCGATAATTGTGGCTCCACATCACTAAGAAAGTAAGAAAATAGTTGTTTCAGACACATATAAGAGGATATTAAATCCCTGCCCTTGAGAAGTCTGATTTTTTTAGTTTCTAATATGTGTTTGTATTGATCATCCTGAAGGGAAAACAGTTTTCCCATTTTCTAATCATGCTTAGAAATCTATAACCATTTTTACAAGGTCCAAATTAGACACTATTGTTTTTCTTGTCATTTTCATTTTCAATGACTAATGAATATCAAGAATAAGGAGATCATTTCCTTGTAATTAGTGAAACTAAACTGATTTATTAGGCCATGACTTATGAAATACAAGAAAATACTGTGCAGTACATTATTTTTATTATTAATTTGAGGTAGGAAAGTTATTTATCAGAAAATCAATAACATCTTGAAGCCTTGCAGTATTATTTGAATATAAGTTCTCTGAGCTATGTCAATTATACAATAGAATCACAAAATTATATCATAGATTATGTTTATAACCAATAAATTACTTTGCATAGTTTTAAACAAATACATATGGGATAAGGATTAATAATTACAGCATGCTTTAGAATTTCACTGTTCCTTCAATCGCTACATTGTCTTTGTACTAAGCTCTTTGCAGAGAACATAAGTCACAGTCACCCACATTTTGCTTTTCTCTAATCCTGGCTATGCACAATCAGACTGTTATAAGTTTTCTTTACAAGGAGCAATGCATCATAAGTGACTCTAATTGTAATAAAATTTTTTCCTTAACTGTATTCCACGTGAGGCACAGTTTTGAAATTTTAGCAGAATGTTCAGCTTTGCTCAGATCTTTAATCATGCCTGTCTCATAGACAAATAATGAGCCAGGCTTATTACTTCAGCAATCTTAAAACCTTAATGGCTTTACCATCCACTTAATGGTAAGAATAATGTATTCTATTTTCCTAGCTCTCATAAACTCATCAGTAAATATCTTAACAAATGTTGTTAAATCCTAGTTTGTGATAAAGGTAATTTTGCCTTGTAAGAAAAGGAGAGAGGTGTTATGAAAATATATAAGGTCAGAATTAAATATCACATGACAAGGTTTTAAAACTTAAATATATACAAATGTGTATATCAAATAAGTGAAAATGCAGTGTGTGACTATGTGTGGGTCACTGTGAACACTGGGCATAACATAAGTAGGTGTTGATATTTTTCTATCTCCAAAGCTAAAGTTAATCTTTTTTACAGTGTGCCAGTATGTATAAGCTACACTGATTATTTAAGGCCAAATAATGGCATTTACTATTAAGAAATGGCATTTAAAAAAATCTAGTGCCATATATTAGATGTGCAAGAAAAACTACTGTTCCACAAAAGTTACGGAAGATGTATCTTCATAATGAAATGCAATCTTTTTACCCAGACTTTCAATGATCTGATAAACTGACCTAAACATTTGAGAATTTCAACCCAAGGCATGGCTATGAATTAGAGGGCAACAAATCAGAGAACTTCCCTCTGGGAGGCTGTGGCAGCTCTGGAGCTGAGAGAGAGATCAGGAATTCTGAATATATTGTGGCATCACTATGGGAAAAAACAGGAAGAGCTTAAAAATATTCAGGAGACAAAATTGATATTCACTAGAATGTTAAATGTTTTTCACTACCATATCAAGAAAAATACATATGTATTGGATGAATGAATGAATAAATGAATGAATCATTGGATAAGTGACTGGATTACAAAACAGCAAAAAAGGGATTGGGAGCAATTTCTTGATTTCTAGCTTTAATAACTGTGCAGATTAGTATCACTTAGTGAAATGGGGACAATGGAAGCTTTGGTGAGGGTGATAGCTACGAGTTTTAGGATCATTTATCCTTAATTTTCACACCTTTGGATGATAGTATTTCCCAACTGAAGATAGTATATTTCCTTCTCATGAACGAGATATAAGTTCATTTCTTCAACTGATATATAAAGATTCTAATTATGGTTCTACTACATTTCAGCCTCATCTTTTTTCTTATGTGTCCACCCATGGATTTTGTGTTTCTTTTTTTTTTTTTTTCTTCCCATCAATAAATATGCTCCTCCATGCTCCCGGAACATCACAGATCCCAAATAATTTTATAAACCTCTTCATATTTTCAATCTTTCCAAAATATCACTCAAAAGCTTTTTTTTACATTTCCCAAAGTAATAGGTTAGTTTGCTTCCCTGTAAATTATTTCCTAACAATCTTCCTAAATATAATTTAGAGTACTTAGAAAACCATGATTTTTAAGATAATGGTTACTTAACTTAGACTCACTAAATATGTCAAAGATAGATGAAATTCAATATTCAGAGACTATTGATTGAATGTGTGTGCTACGTAGGTCTCAGAAAAACAAAATTAATCTGATAACAAGTTACATGTAAGAATGATATATTTAAAAAATGTTAATCAAGATGTCCTAAATATTATACTAGAATTCTGGGCAAGGAATTTACAAATGTTAGGAATCAGTCAAACCAAAGACATTATTATCAAATACACTTACTTCCATGGATAAAGTTCCTCAGTAATATTTTCTATTTTCTTTACATCACTGTATGTAACAGTAAAGATGAAAAGATGGCTGCAGAGAGCAGACAACAGTGATTTTTATCACCCAATAAAAAAGGAAAGACACCAAAACTGAATTGTACATTGTGTACAATCCCTAAACTATCACAGATCATGGACATTGCTACTTCTTCCTGAGTAAACACATGTATTCTCTTTATTTTTCTATGTCCTGATATTTAAAAGATATTAACTATTTTTAAAAACATTAAAAAATAATTCTATTGAAAATAAAACATTTAGGAGAAAATTTACCTATGTCTTTCCCAATTCTCTACAGGTTGCTACTATTAGATACACTTTTACTGAAACAAACCATCACTGCAAAAATCTCTCCTTTTCAACTTTTTTACTGGGAAAGCTCTTCACAGTTCTGCTCTATAAATGCCAGGATCTTTCTTAGGGATATTACTTGTTACCACTGCAAGGTTCTCCTGTACAAGGCATTTTTGTTGTTTGCCCTGCAATTCTCTCATCATGCATCATGGAAATAAGGTAGGGTAATTTGATCCTTACTCCTCATTGGGCTTTCCTGTATGTTCTCTACCCAACCCAGAAGCTTGAATCCTGTGTTATTTTGTACTCATTCAGGATCCCTCAGTGTGGCATCATCTACCGAAAAATCCAGACCTCTCTTTATGCTTTAAACGTCTGACTCCTGCCTTATTATTACCTTTCCTGTCAGTATTTTGATGATTTTAACTCTCAGTGTGAGGTTAAATCCTAACTATACTTTGGCTTCGAAGTTTCTTGAACTACTGTGAACTTCTCTTGCTTACTCCCCTCAGTTCTGTTTCATGACCTAGACCTTTTTATTACCTATAGCAGCAACTCCTCTATCTTCTCAATTTCACGCATCACACTCTGTCAGCTTGACTCCCCGACTTCTTGCTTGTAGCTCACTGCCTCAAGCAACCCAACTCTAATCAGCCCTCATGCCACCGGGATGTGTATTTATTGATCCCACAATATTTTCACTTTCCTCATCAGCTTTATATCTCTCTCTTCCATCAAAACCAAGAATGACTTCCATGCTCAGTTGTTTAAAAGATCCCTTGCCTACACTGCCAACTATACTGCTTGGCAAAACCCTGATCCTTGTTAAATTCAACTTTTTATTAACTTAGCCTTAAATGAAGTGCAGACGGGACTGGTGTAAAACACATAACCAAGCTACCTGATGTCATATCAGTTCTCTTTCAACTTTAAGGCAATTAATTTTTCTATCCCCCTCTGTCATCTAGTTCCCTAAATGATTAGTATGTATCTTTCCTGCTTTCCTCAGTCATCGAGCATCTTCCTCCCATATTCACATCTAGAATTTGCTTCTAAAATCACAGATAAATGAAGTCCAATTACCTGTTCTTATATTTATGTACCTGTTAACATGTATGCTTCACACATCTCATTATCACAGGCCAGCTCCTTCACTGTGCATTGTTACCAAAGCCCTCTTGATCTTGGTACAATGCCAGGTGCAAAGAAACAAACTGACTTCCCTTAAGTGAACTCAGCTTTCTTCTACGGTACCAGTGCTAGCAGTAATCATGAGTAGATTCCAGCTCTCACTCACCCCCTGAACTCAGCACCAGCATGAACTAAACAGCTCTAAGTAGAAGACTTTTCTCTTTCTTACTAAATGAAGGCATACATGTAGTTCTGCACTGAGTAAAATTACCCTGGAAGGGAAGTTTCAGTCTTAAAAGGTCAAGTTAAGAGTTCTGGCATTCACAGATTAATGAAAGTCATTGATAGCCACTGACAGACTTTAAGGAGAGATAAAATATGATCAGTTTTATCTAATATGTATCACAGATTCTTATGTGTTGGTAGCTTTCTTTGTTGATTTTCTAATTTAACTAATTAGTGTTGAAATATGGAAAAGCTATGTATTTAGAAGGGCATGTCAAAAATATGTAGTAATAGTAAAATCTAAAAGTTTTGAAAGTGTTTTATTCGAATAGTCAGAGTAGATAATATTGCAAGTTTACATACATATTAGTCATTTTTTTATTTGTATATTACTAACTCATACATAATACATTGCTAGCACATCATCAGCATTAAGTGGTCAGTTTCAAAATATATTCCTGAATATTTGTGAGAATGATTCTGGAAATTTAAATGCTGTTATTAAGAATACCCATCTTTCATTTTTCTTTAACATTCTCCAAATAAATTTTAAAAATTTGGAAATGAGAAATGTGTATCCTAAGGATAATTTTAAAGCACTCTTCTTATTTAACTTTCTCATATTATAAAATATGAAATAATGAATTGCATAACCATACTGGAATCATTTCATTATATATACACATTATTTTAATCACATCTCCATGACAATATTCCAGGATGAATGTAAACTATATTTACTTTTCATAGATCTTCTCAACTTCAATTCAAGATTCTAATGTCAAACAGATACATGAGTCACTGGGTTGCCTTTAGCAATGGCATATCTCTTAGGGGTTGATTGGCTGTCCTACATGTCATTTCCATGGATGCCATTTCTTTTTTTGTACCTTGCTCTTCTGAAAATGTCATATATTCTGTTGCTGAGAAGAGAGATTATTTTTATCCTCTTCAAATTTCAACATGCTGGTGTAATTTCAAAAGAAATATCCTACAGCTATAAAATATATTAACGGAATTTTAAATGTCTGATGGTCTTAAAAAACATTTTATTTGTACTTTAAACATATATACACTACTTACAGTATTACTGTGTCTGCAATATTATTTCAACTATGTTGAAGCATACAGATGTATGATAATGCAAAAATATACTTTAATCCAAGGAGCACTTGTATTGTCTTATATATTTTAAAACATGTCTTCTGACAAGCTTAGTCAGTCTTTCACTGTGTTCACATGGCATAACACTCAGGGAACTCAGAGTCCTTCAATTTTGCTTCACAATGGGAGCCTCATTTTAAAAGAAAGAATAGATAGATAGCATTATAAGGTAATTTTTTAGTGGTTTTCCATCTACTAAAACTCTTGATTCTCCAAATTGCTCAAAACAAACAAAATCTGTGTTGTGTTTAGAACTTACTAAATTTGTTGTTGTTAATTTTGTGGCTGCTGAATTGGCACATGAGGTATAAGAAATTCATATAACATATGTTATAAGTTGTTCTAATAGAAAGTAAGTAAATATTTTCACAAAAGTACATAACCTCGTCAAAGTGATACTTATTTTATTTCTATAGCACAACTATTTGTAAATTTAAACATAAATATATACAACTTTAATTTAGGCTGAAGACATGTATAATAATTTAACTCTTTAAAATAACTTTTTAAGAAAAAAATAAGTTCATCATATTAAGACTCTACAAATACTCAACATTCTAAAACATAGAGCTATAATCTCGTCAGTCATATTAGTAATAGCTTTATTTTCTCCAAATAAAACTGCAATAAAGTATAATGGTTTTGCAACACAAGAATTCATGTTCCAAAATCCTATTACTAATGATTATTTAGTTAGAGGTTGCTATAGTTTTCAGTATCACATTGACATTGAAAGATAATTGGAAATTGAAAATAGACAAGTTTAACACAAAAAATTAGCAGTAATCTTAGCTGTATAATTTTAAATAATATATTTCACTACTAAAAGGTTTAAGTTTTAATTTTTCCCAAACTGTTGAAGGCAATAAGGTATATAAAACTAAGACTGTGAATGAAAACACATATAGTTGCCTGGTTCATAACATCTCAAATGTCATATACATAAAATACATGTGTGTATGTATGTTCATTTTGATAAAACATGTTGATAATCACTGTAACTATCAAATATATGGAAAACAAACAATTTATTATCAAATGATAGAAACTCTTTTAAATATTTTATACAGTAGTATAATTAATAATTATAATTAATATAATTAATAATTAAATTGCTAGTGCTGTATTCTAGAAAAATACATTCATATAACTGTTTCTCTGAACTTGTGGTAACATCCATTAAGGACATTATGCACAATAACTTGGAGGAAAACTGAAATTGCTTTTTGATGCTCATGTGGGTGTGACTGGCTAAAATGGCTTAGCTGTTTGACTTGCACATGCTCCTAAATAAATGCTTTTAGAAAATAAAATCTAACCTTTGGTGAACCAAATATTCCTGGACTGTAAGTATACTTACAACAATACTTATAGAAGTGAGTGGGCCATGGGCATTTGGGGAATTGAGCAACTTATTTATTTTCTAAATAACTTTGAATACCTGGAAACAAACACATGGCCTGCATCTGACATAGTGAGTAAAATTGTGGTTCATTGTTAAAGGAATGATGAGCCCTAAACAAGTTGTGGACATGTGCCTCTCCTGCAGTAGCAATGCTATCAACGAGTACAAAGCGTCATCAGGTAAATATTTCAGCACAGTTAGGAAAACTTAAGTTAGAACATCAACTATAATAAAATGGTAAATCCTACTGATGTGTACATGTGTCAAAATATTGGTTTGGGTAAGGTGATAAGATAAAATGTTGATGCACAATTACAATGACATCTATTGAATATGTTTACACATATATGCAGATTATTCCTATTGCAAAATAATGTTTGATATTTAATTAGATTGAGGTAGTGAAATTATTATTATTATTATTTTTTTTTTTGACAGGCAGAGTGGACTGTGAGAGAGAGAGACAGAGAGAAAGGTCTTCCTTTTCCATTGGTTCACCCCCCAGTGGCCGCTGTTTCCAGCATGCTGTGGCTGGCACACTGTGCTGATCTGAAGCCAGGAGCCAGGTGCTTCTCCTGGTCTCCCATGTGGGTGCAGGGCCCAAGCACTTGGACCATCCTACACTGCCCTCCTGGGCCACAGCAGAGAGCTGGACTGGAAGAGGAGCAACTGGGACAGAATCCAGTGCCCCGACCGGGACTAGAACCCTGGGTGCTGGCGCCGCAGGCTGAGGATTAGCCTATTGAGCCGCGGCGCTGGCCAGAAATTGTTAATATTATGAACATTTTTATTTTAATTTAAGAATGATGTGAGGTTCCAATTTAATGTCATTAAACATAAATGACCCTAGAATAATAACACAACCATAAAAATACCCATATTTTAAAACCTTTGAGCAACGTTATTCACTTTTCCTTAAAATGTGAGTATGACATTACACAGCAAACAGAGATGTCAGCTCTGCCAATAACTAGCTGAGTGACCTTATTTTCCTCATATCAGTTTCCATATATTTTAAATATGCAATTAAATTTGGAATCCATAAGGAACTTCACAGCTTCAAAATCATGTACAATTCCTAAATATATTTATGTAACTGTTAAAAGAACACACTCATGGAATTTACATTACTTAGTATATAAGTGGTAAATTATGATGTTGCCTAGATGGGTACTGTTCTTTTATTCTATAGAGCTGATTAACCAACTCTTTCTCTAGTATATTCCTTACTATTATCAAACCCTAAAATTCTAAAGATTTATGGGCAAAAATGACTCTCACAGATTGAATTAGAATTGTCTAACAGATATTGTGCCTATTTAGGAAATATTGGACAACAATTAAGCTGGATCTTACTAGAATAAGATGTTACTACATCAAGTGATTGAATTTTTTAAAAATGTGCACCTATACACAAACTTTATTTAAGCCAGTCCCAAATGAGATCAGATTAGATTATAAATTTAAATAACATATGATGGTATGCAATTAATTATAAAGTTGTATAAACTTGTCAGGGGTAAAAAAGAAAACAGAGGTTATCATCTAGAAAAAGCCTTTCTGGTACAATTCAGAAACACTATCCTGAGGATGTCTGGTGCAGTGGCTAACCTGCTACTTGGGATGACTGCATTGCATATCAGAGTGTTTGCATTTAGGTCTGGGCTCCACACCCGTTTCTCACTTCCTGTAATGGGCACCCCAATAATGTCTCGGGAGGTGCGTTCTTGCCATCCATGAGGAGATCCCAAGTGAATTCTGACTCCGGCTTTTGTTTGGCCCAGTGTCAGGCATGATAGACATACTGGGACTGAAACAACAGATAGAAGAACTCTGTCTCAGTCTCTATTTTTTTATCTCTCTGTCCTTCAAAAGAACTATATAAGAAATTTTAAAAATATAAAAAGTATTCATATCATTATCATCTCAAATATTACTAAATCTAGTTTTACAGGACGTGAGATATCTGGGAAAAGACAAAATTTTTAAAAAATAAGATTTGCTTTCTCTATTTCACATAATCCTCCTTAGAACTATTCCAAGGAAGAGGTTTTGTTGTTCAGTGTGTTACTTTTTTATAAATTAAGAATGATATTGTAGATGAATATATACAACATGTTCAGCCTGTACAAATATGAGTAATGGATAGATTAGAAAAGAATAACAAACTGGCAGAGTAAAGGTATATTAATTGCAACCCAAAACTACCTCAATGACTTCCTTCTTTTTTTTTATGTTTTTTTTTCTTTATTGTTTGTATTGTTTCTGTGAATATTTTTTTAAACTTTTATTTAATGCATATAAATTTCCAAAGTACGACTTATGGATTACAATGGCTTCCCCCACATACCGTCCCTCCCACCCACAACCCTCCCCTTTCCCACTCCCTCTCCCCTTCCATTCACATCAAGATTCATTTTCCGATTACCTTAATATACAGAAGATCAGCTTAGTATACATTAAGTATGGATTTCAACAGTTTGCTCCCACACAGAAACATAAAGTGAAAAATAATAGATGATTTTTTTTAAATGATGATGAAATCAGAGCAGACCTATTGTCATGTTTAATCCCAGTGAGAGTCAAGTTGGGAGTTGATAATTTCTTTTTTTTTTTTTTTTTTTTTTTTTTTTACAGAGGATCAGTTTAGTATGCATTAAGTAAGGATTTCAACAGTTTGCACCCCCATAGAAACACAAAGTGAAATATATTGTTTGAGTACTCGTTATAGCATTAAATCTCAATGTACAGCACATTAAGGATAGAGATCCTACATGAGGAGTAAGTGCACAGTGACTCCTGTTGTTGACTTTACCAATTGACACTCCTGTCTATGGCATCAGTAATCTCCCTATGCTCCAGTCATGAGTTTCCAAGGCTATGGAAGCCCTCTGAGTTCTCCGACTCTTATCTTGTTTAGACAAGGTCATAGTCAAAGTGGAGGTTCTCTCCTCCCTTCAGAGAAAGGTACCTCCTTCTTTGATGACCTGTTCTTTCCACTGGGATCTCACTCGCAGAGATCTTTTGCCAGAGTGTCTTGGCTTTCCATGCCTGAAATACTCTCATGAGCTTTTCAGCCAGCTCCGAATGCCTTTAGGGCTGATCTGAGGCCAGAGTGCTATTTAGGACATCTGCCATTCTATGAGTCTGCTGAGTATCTCACTTCCCATGTTGGATCACTCTCCCCTTTATTTACTCCATCGGTTAGCGTTAGCAGGTACTAGACTTGTCTATGTGCTCCCTTTGACTCCCAGTCCCTCCACCATGACCAACTGTGAACTGAAACTGATCACCTGGAACAGTGAGATGGCATTGGTACATGCCACCTCGATGGGATTGAATTGGAATCCCCTGGTATGCTTCCAACTCCACCACTTGGGGCAAGTCAGCCTGAGCATGTCCCAAATTATACATCTCTTCCCTCTCCCATTCCCACCACCATGTTCAACAGGGATCACATTTCAGTTAATTTTCAACACTTAAGAATAACTGTGCATCAATTACAGATCACTTCCTTCTTATTCATCTGTTAGTTAAGGACTAAAGGAAACTCAGTGCTATCTGGAAGGCAGAGATGGAGTCTCTGTCCATATTCTTCCAATGTGTTAACTCTAACAGGCAAATTAATGAAGTGAGACAATGAATAATCATCTGGAAAGATTTAGTACATATGTTTGCTTCCCATGAACACTTATTCTAAAAGAGTAAGATGAACATGTTATGTAATTGCATATAAATTCAATAATTTATTTTAAAAAATAATTATTATACTTTTGAAAGTCAATGATAACTATGATCATGGATTTAACTTTGTGACAAATGAGATATGTGATCCAGCAAACAGATCCTTGAAACAGGCCTTCTGAGAAATGACTAAAGCAGGTGTGTAGAATAGGTTCAACAAGATATCAAGAAGAAACAGGAGAATCTGTCAGGGTTAGTACATTCATAACGTAGAATTGGACATTTTGATGGGTTGACATTTTTCCTTGACAAGATCAAAACATTAAGTGATCTTAGAAATGTCAGAAAGGAGCTTAATAGACACCTCCATGAAAACATTAACTACACAATTAAACTTAATGAGAATAAATACTCTCTTTATGAGAGAAAGGTCAATGCTAGCATGAACTTAGAAAAAATAAAAAGGATATTCATACACACATGAAGAAACTAATTAGAGAACTAAAGTTAATGCAGTGCTGCAGAAAGAGAGGTTTTATCAGCCTTCTCAACTATTACTTCCAAATTTGAATGATGAGGATGTACAGTTTAATAACATCTATAATCTCACAGACAAGCCATACAAACTCAAAGAGATTTCAGGATTCTAAGTTGTCATA
The DNA here is from genome assembly GCF_051225735.1 of Oryctolagus cuniculus. Classification (NCBI taxonomy): domain Eukaryota; kingdom Metazoa; phylum Chordata; class Mammalia; order Lagomorpha; family Leporidae; genus Oryctolagus; species Oryctolagus cuniculus. The sequence continues at coordinate 48,962,241 of NC_142880.1, forward strand.
ACTATGTTTTTTACTTTGTATTTTTTCACATTTTCTTCACCAGTAAAACAATAGTATTTAAATATTTTGATATTATATATGAATGAAAACAACCCCAAAACTGAGACCATTATATATTTCACTGCTTCTTCCCTGTCTTATAATTCTTAAAAATAATATTAAAGGTTAAAATTATTTAGCTCTATGACTGACTCTGTGGCCTCATAGGCTAGGCTTCTGCCTGCAGTGCCAGCATCACATATGGATTCCAGTTTGTGTCCTGGCTGCTCCTTCCAAACCAACTCTCTGCTAATGGCCTGGAAAAGGGCCCCTGCACTCACGTGGGAGACCCAGAGGAAGACTCCGGCATCCTGGCTTCAGATTGGCCCAGTTCTGGCTGTTGTGGCTATTTGGGGAATGAACCAGTGGATGGAAGACCTTTCTCGGTCTCTCTCTTTCTCTGCTTGTAACTCTACCTCTCAATTTTTAAAAAATTATGTATCTCCAACATTGTGATAAACATGGAATTCTGGTAGCATCCTAATATGTATGTAATAGGATTACTTCCTTCATGCCAAATCAAAGCAATTACTACCCAGGTCACAAGAAACAAAAACTGAGCTTGGCTATCATTTCCCAGAAGGTCCAAAAAAGATATTCAGCTTTTGATTTTTTTGTACATCTTTGTGACTTTAATTAAAGATTTGCCATATGAAATTCATATGGCTATTATAAAGTTAAATGGCATTACACAAAATGATATGGTTCTGCATTTGTATTACAACATTCAACATAATTAACATATAACTGTGATAATTAAACAAAATTGTATAGACATTTGAGTAATTTACATGAGTGCAGGAGCCCAAGCCATCTTTTGTTGCTTTTCTCAGCTGCATTAGCAGGGAGCTGGATAGGAAGTAGAACATCTGGGATAGGAAACAGTGCCCAAATGGGATGCAGGAAATACAGGTGCAGCTTTACCTGCTACTGAAGTGGGCAGGCATATAGGTTAAAATTAGGTTTGTGAGCTGGAAGACCCCGCCTTCGCCACGCCCCTATGTGTCCTCATCCCCCTACCTGGACAGACCTGGGTGCCCACCAGCCAATCAGGTTAATTAACCACTCCCCTTTGGAAGTGGGTTAAAAGCTGAGCCACGGTGTGGCCTGGCCCAGCTCTTTTTCCCTGGCCTCTTGCTAGGAAGGGGCTTGCTGTAGCCCTGTGCCTCCAGGGCACATGGGCACATGGCCTTCGGGCCATGTGCTCTAGGCTTCCTGTCCTAGATGCTCTTCCACGTGGCTGGTTCCTGGTGCTTGGTATGAACCCCTAATTACCTCTCTATCTGAAATAAAGCTCTCACTCTCCTATGCATCTTTCTCACTAAATAAAAGCCTAAAACGTACGATGCTGCCTTGTTTATCTGTGCCAGTATTTAGAATTCTTCTCTAAATATTAGGCAAGAACCCTCTTGGGCTTATTATTGTTGGGGATTTAGTAATAAGCCCGTGGTGAAATCGTAAGGCACCCCAAATTCCGGTAGCACATGTGGCATCCCGGATAGCAATTATAGGGAACTTTAAGGGGCCACATTTCAGGGTAAATTTTAGGGGGTCTTCTCCGATTTCACTACATCACAATGCTGGCCCTAAAGTGAGGGAATTAATAAGAGTTTATTAGGGAAAAAGTCACAGGAGGGATCATGACCACGCTGATCAAGGGACATGAGCATACTGATTGATTCTAAAGTGTTCTTTAGGACAAACTGGAAAAAAGCTAGAGATGCTTGTGAGGAAGATTGCATGAAAGAGAGTCACTAGAGAGCCCAACTTGACATTGTCTATACATCAGATTGTGACGGTATATATTTTAAGTTAAGAATGAGCAAAGAACGTTATTTTTTTGGTTGATGTTATTTTTACACCAGAGAACCATGATATATTTAATAATACATATGAATTTCATATTGATATTCTATAACTTCCAATATTGTATAATGTAAAACATTAATGTTCCATATTAATAATACATTTTACCTCTTTGTTGCTGAGCCCAATTTCTTGTGAGTTATATAACTGCACAGCTTATTTACCAGCTGAAAATTTTCTTCCCTACAGACACACACTTCATGAGTAGATCTAATGAAGGAATAAGTTTAAGAGATCATTAAAATCTGAGGTTATAAACTGATGGGCTATCAGATCCAATTTATAGTTGCATTTAATGCATACTGATTTACAAATATTATAACATTTCCTTGAAAATAAAGTTAACCTCCTATTTAAAAAAAAATCATGTTATTAGTACCAAACCCCTATTTCTGAATGGAAGCAGTCATTGATTTTACAGAGCGTACACTTTCTCTTTCCTTGGAGGATTCTCTGGTGAGATGGATGCCATCTCACCTTGTGTTATAGCACTTAGACTTCACAGTCACATATATCCTGTGCCTAGCCCTTTTGGCCTTTGAAATGTCACCTGACTTATTATTGACCCCAAATTACATGACCTAACAATAGAGTAGATAAGGCTGGTGAAAAGAGAAAGAACTCAAAGATGAGTTTGCCATAAACGAAACAGAATGTCCAAGTTCAATAGTTTGCAGAAGTGCTGGGATTCTCACCTAATTGCTACTTAATGTGGAAAGGTTCTTTTTTTTAATTTTTATTTTTTTTTATTTTTTGACAGGCAGAGTGGATAGTGAGAGAGAGAGACAGAGAGAAAGGTCTTCCTTTGCCGTTGGTTCACCCTCCAATGGCCGCCACGGCCGGTGCGTTTGGCCGGCGCACCGCGCTATCCGAAGCCAGGAGCCAGGTACTTATCCTGGTCTCCCATAGGGTGCAGGGCCCAAGGACATGGGCCATCCTCCACTGCACTCCCTGGCCACAGCAGAGAGCTGGCCTGGAAGAGGGGCAACCGGGACAGAATCCGGTGCCGCGACCGGGACTAGAACCCGGTGTGCCGGTGCTGCAAGGCGGAGGATTAGCCTAGTGAGCCGCGGCACTGGCCTGGAAAAGTTCTTAATGTGATTTCATGATCCTAGCTGCCTGTCCATGACCTTGTGTGTCATGAGTGCATGTAGAAACTGTGAATTGCTTTTAAGTCCATAGAATACAGAAAGCAGGATATATATATATATATATATATATATGTATACACACACATATATATGTGATTATGGGTCCAACAATGATTCAGTTACATAAGATCATAGTTGTCCACCCTGCTAGAATTTTTCACTACCATCCTGGCTTGAGGACTTCAAATGTAATGTTGGGGAACCTGATGTGACAAGAAATTGGGTGGTCTCAAGAAGCTGAAAACAGCCCTAACCACAGGAAACTCAAAGCTAAAAGCAGCTATATATTAGGTTTTAGTGAAATGATACAGAGATTGAAGATGGTGCAGGATAGCTTGAAACTGTAAAACCTCTTAGCAAATGTTTTGAAGTAGTTCATGTAATATACACCTCCAGGTCCATGAGAAAACTAAATTGTTCCTAGAATACTCCATGACGTTAGATTCCAAGGTTTAGAAATACAATATATAGTTGATCTTTTTACATTCTCTGATATTTGAATCTAAAAGTGTACAGAGCTTTTGCTGTAAGTTATAGTAGTACATTATATGCCTTGAGAATTCCTGAGGTAATGATGTTGCCTAATGCTACAAAACATAGTTGACTACAGTTAACAATTCTTCAACACTGGGAAAGTTTTTAACCACATATGGAAATTAATGGTTTGTGGCAAACATTTTGGGAACTAATACTTTAGGTTATTTAGTAACTTGAGGGACTTAATCCCACTTATTCCAATCACCAGTCAATGAAGAAATGGCCTGATTATGAAGGTCCTTTGTGTGACAATAACCTACAGCATACAGACATAGAAAATCTAGTTTTATTCAACTTCCCTGTTTATCACAGCAGTGATTTTAGATAAAGTAATCATTTTCTTCAAAGTCCAGTTCTTTTGTTGGTAAAATTGAATGACTTTGGCAATTACAAATCATTCTGAAGAAACTCTCTGTAAGCCATAGTACAATATATAAGTTTTTAAACTTTCTCAATTATTGTATCATTTTGTCTCTGCTTGAATAATGGAAACTTAACTACCCAGGAAAGGTTACACTTTCCCACTGCTAAGTGGCTCTAATTGTTTTAAATCTTTTCTTTACAGTTTTTGAAAAACATGACTCTAGTTAATTTCAATCTCAACCCAAATGTTTTGTCTCAATAATTACAGGATTATATCATTTTGGAAACAAAGACAAAAAATCATAACCACAACAATTCTCCCTAAGTTAATTTATAAACTGAAGGCACTTTCAATAAAAACATCATCAGGTTTTATTTCCTAGAGTTAAGTAATCTGATTAACCATTTCATTTTCTCAGGAAAGTTAAACAAGTAGCAGTAGCCCTGAAACTTGAAAACGAAAAGCCATGTAAATTGATGAATAGTAATGAATATCTTAAGAGAGTGTGGTGTGTTTTTAGAATATCCAATGGGAAAAAAAAAGAAAAATGTAGAAATATTAGCAAGTACACAGGGAAAATTAATGTGTGATTAAAACTGACATTTTGAATTAGTAGTGGCAAAACAACTTTCAGAAACTGAATTGGTCCTCAAACCATATAAGTCCAATATCAGGTTTAAAGAAGCAAAGAGGAAAGTGAGGCATATGGCAGTGAACACCAAAACCCAAAAGAAAAAATTGAACAATTTCTTACAATTGAGGGAGTTTGTTTATATCACAAACAAAGATAAATGGCAAATGATAGGAAACACTCTCATTTTCTATTTCAGCAAAATAAGTTTCCAAAGTATAGAAAGTATAGGAAATACAAAAAATCTTTAAACAGACAACTGTATAGCCAGACAACTCACCAGAAAGGAACTGCAAAGTGCTCTTAAAGATATGAAAGAGAGTCAACCGTTCTCATATTAATAAAACTACAGAATAGACAATTTTTATATAGAATGCTGAAAACAAAAGTTTCACAACGTATTTCATTAGTTAAAATTAATGGAGAAATAGGCATTTTGTTTTTTGTAGAAATGTTTGTATCTTTGATGGAGGTAAAAAAATGGTATCACTTTTTAAATAATAGGGAATGAAATTACATTTATCTTTATCTGATATTTATCTTATAATTACCAAGCTTTCTCAGTTTTCTTAACAAGTATAATCACATCATCTGAGAATAAGTTTTTAAAAGATGTTTTCTTTCCATTCTTATGAATTTATTACATTATCTGCTCTGATTAGGATTTCCCATACAATATTGAGTAAAAGTGCTATCTCTTTCTTGATTGCAGGATGATATAGTCATCATTTCACTATTAAAAATGCTCATTCCTTTAATGTGTTTTGTTTCAAGCTTTTTATTACAGGATCATATCATATTCTTGGATAGAAAGAGACAATCATAACAATTTTCTCTAAGTTAATTAATAAACCGAATGCAATTTCAATAAAAATAAAGTCATCAGAATTTATTTCCTAGAGCTATGCAATTGTATTAACAAATCCATCTTTGAAAGGTGAAGTTGAAGTAGCCAGGAAAGTTGAAAAGTAAAAGCCATACAAGGGCCGGCGCCGCAGCTCAATAGGCTAATCCTCCGCCTAGCGGCGCCGGCACACAGGGTTCTAGTCCCGGTCGGGGCACCGGATTCTGTCCCGGTTGCCCCTCTTCCAGGCCAGCTCTCTGCTGTGGCCCGGGAGTGCAGTGGAGGATGGCCCAGGTTCTTGGGCCCTGCACCTGCATGGGAGACCAGGAAAAGCACCTGGCTCCTGCCTTCGGATCAGTGCAGTGCGCTGGCCACGGCAGCCATTGGAGGGTGAACCAATGGCAAAGGAAGACCTTTCTCTCTGTCTGTCTCTCTCTCTCACTGTTCACTCTGTCTGTCCAAAAAAAAAAAAAAAAAAAGCCATGAAATTGATTAATTGTTTTATTTATTGGTGAGTTTGTTTATACTTTGATACTAATCATCAGGTAGAGGTTTTCCCTTCTTTTTTCAGTTGGTTAAGAATTTTAACATATTAGGAGCCCGTGTTGTGGCATAGCAGATAAAGCGACTGCCTGTAATGCCAGCATCCCATATGGGCACTGGTTTGAGTCCCAGCTGCTCTACTTCTGATCCAGCTCCCTGCTGATGGGGCTGGGAAATCAATGGAAAATGGCTCAGGTATTTGGGCCCTTGCACCCATATGGGACACCCAGAAGAAGCTCTTGGCTCCTGACTTTGGCCTACCCAGCTCTATTTGTTCTGGCCAATTGTGGAGTGAACTGGCAGATGGAAGCTCTCTCAATGTCTCTCACTCTCTTTCTCCCTCTGTTACTCTACCTTCCAAAGAAATAAAATACTTCTTTCAAAGAAATAAAATAAAATAAAAATTCAAAATAATTTTAACATATTAAATAAATTATGTTATTTTTGTGCATCCTTTTCTTTAATCTCTCATTTCCATGATATATTAGATTTATTACTACAATATTGCAATGCTTGCATTTGTCACACTTTGTTTAGGAATTTGAGTTTGACTCATGATCTTTCTTCTGGAAATTAAAAATACATAACTGATATTAACTGTACGTAAATGACATATTCCATTTTCATATTTTTAAATTTTACTTATTCAATTTCACTTTGTTTGAAAGGCCAGGTCTTGGTAAGGCAGAAGTCAGGAGTCCAGAACTCAGTCCTGGTCTCCCATGTGAGTGATAGAGACCTAAGAACTTGAGCTATCATCTGTTGCCACCCAGGGTGCACATAGCAGGAAGCTGGATCAGAAATAGAAGAACCAAGAATTAAACCAGGCCCTCTACTATGGAATGCAGGTAACTGCTGTGCCAAATGCCTACCCCTCATTTTCTTTTTCTTAATTGTGCATAAGAATTTGATGTAAATTTCTGCACATTTTTATAGATTCAACAAATAAATGAATATTTAAATATCTCAAAACATTCACTGGTACATTTTTTAAGAAGCTCTAAAAGAAGGCTTCTATTGATAAAGTATAGAGGATTTAGGGATTTCCAAGACATTTTAAATATAAGGAGACTGAGAATGGTAAAGATCTCTAGTTTTATTTCAGATTTAATGATATAGTGTGAGACGCTTAAATCACCATAAAAGAAACAATGAATAGGCATAGAAGAAGCACTGGCTTTTTAAATTAGGCTTCTAGTTTATCTGTTTTTAATGTTATACAAATATAAAGAATAGTTATGAGTTTACAACAGTAACAAAATAGCTTCATTCTATTTAGTGGGTTGAAGCTTGAAGAGAAGGGAATTCAAATATTTGTTTTTAAAGGAGCTCTGCCCTGATTTTTATTTATTTATTTGAGGGGCAGAAAGAGACAAAGAAATAGTTCTCATTTGCTGATTCATTTCCATAAATGCAAAAGCAGGGCATGGGCCAAGGCCAAAGCCAGGAGTTGGGAACTCAAGGAAAGTTTCCAGGTGTGTGGCAGAAACCCAACTACCTGACCTACCTGCTGCCTCCCAGGGTACATATCACCATGAAGGTGGAAGGGGGCGTGGACATGGGACCCAAACTCCAGGACTGCTAGGTGAGATGTGGGAGGCCCGAGCGGAGTCTTAGTCCCTAGACCCAAGGCCTACTACCTGTACACCATATTCATTTCATCCTGAAGCTTAGCACCATTTAACAACTTCACAAACCTCACATTTAACAATTTTTCTTCATCTTTTTCCAAAGATTTACTTATTTATTTGACAGAGGAGAGAGGGTGGGAGAAAGGGAGAGAAAAAATGAATGAGAATCTTCCACATTCTGCTTTATTCTGCAAATGGTTACAACACCCAGGGCTGGACCGTGCCAAAGCCAGGCTCCAGGAGCCCCTTCTAAGTCTACCACACAGGTAGTGTGGGGAGCAACTCGGACTAGACTAAGTTACTGGAATTAAGACTTATTCTATGCATCTGCTTTCCCACAATATGGCGCTGAGAAGGGAGAAGCAGCTTCTACACAGCTGCCTCCAGTTCAACCAATAAACAGCAGGACCTGCTCCTGATTGGAGGAGAGCAGCGTACTCGGCATGTGGGCAGCCGAGTTGGGATTGGCGGAGGAGGACTATAAAGGAGGAGAGAGACGGCATGCACCAGGAACATCTAACGGGAACATCTAAGGGGAACGCCTGTGCAGCCCCCGAGAGAGCCGGCCGGCGGTGTGCTGCTCCCCCGCGGAAGTGGGGAATGTGGCAGGGGGAACCGCCCTTCCACGGAGGTGGAAGGGACAGTAGCCAACCCGGGAAGAACCAGCAGCAAACCCGGGGAGGGCCGAGCAGACAAAAGAACAGCGCAGGGTCCTGTGTCGTTCCTCCACGGAGACGGGGAGCGACAGGTAGCAGAGGAAAATGCACATAAATCATCATCCTCTGTATTCCTGGATGTATTAGGAGGGAGCTGGATCAAAAGCAGAGCAGCTGGAACTTGAACTGGCCCTCTGATATGCAATGCTGGGGTAACAACCAACAGCTTAACCAACTGTGCCACAACACTGGCCACTAAGCAGCTTTTTAATTCCTTTTTTTTAAAAAAAAAGATTTACTTATTTATTATTTGAAAAGCAGAGTTACAGAGAGGCAGAGGTAGAGAAAGAAAGAAGTTTTCCATCTGATGGTTCACCCTCAAGATGGCCACAACAGCTAGAGCTGCTCACGGGTGCAGGGGCCCAAGGACTTAGCCATCTTCCACTGTTTTCCCAGGCTATAGCAGAGAGCTGGATCGGAAGTGGCGCAACTGGGACTTGAACCAACATCCATAAGGGATGCCAGCACTGCAGGCAGCAGCTTTACCTGCTATGCCACTGCGCTGGCCTCAAACAGCTTTTTAATTCTAAACATGTCAAATCCTTTATACTTTGTTTACTTAACTAATTTAAAGCATCTAAGATAAGTTGGCCAACAGTGTATTCCTTTTTTTTAATTTAAAGATTTATTTATTTATTTGAAAATCAGAGTTATACAGAGAAAGGAGAGACAGCAAGACAGAAAGAGAGAGAGAGGTCTTCCATCTGATGGTTCACTCCCCAGCCGGCCACAAGGGCCGGAGCTGCGCAGATCCTAAATCAGGAGCCAGGAGCTTCTTCCAGGTCTCCCACATGGGTGCAGGGGCCCAAGGACTTTAGCCATCTTCCACTGCTTTCCCAGGCCATAGCAGAGAACTGGATCAGAAATGGAGCAGCCAGGCCTCAAACCAGCACCCATGTGGGATGCAGGCACTTCAGGCTAGAGCTTTAACCTGCTGTGCCACAGCGCTGCCCCCAACAGTGTATTCCTAATTGTATATCTTTGAACATCTATTCATATCTTTCTTAAAGAAGGGCTACTATTTGATTTCTTTACCCCACAATTAGCAATGTCCCCTAAATACATGAAAATTCTTAGAAAATATTATTACTTTTTTTGTTTTCCTACAATAGATGCTGCAGGCTTAATATATTGCCAAATATAAACATTTGCAATTTTATTATTAGCAGAGCCAGGAAAATATATGAAGTTAAACTGCTTGACTAATTGACTGGCATTAACTTAATTAAACATATTAAGATCCGGTTTGATAATCACTGAGTGACTTTAACAACTGGCACATTCATTTTTGTTAATATAATGTGCTCAACAGAACTCAACATTACTATTTTCAAAATTCTGACATATGTGATATCACTTTTAATATCATCATGAAATGACATATATAACAATGAATAATAATTTAAAAGGTCTGTAATACTTGTAATTGTGTCAATTATAATTTGGAGTTTTTGTTCATTTTGTGGAACATTAATGCAAAGTGGAATTAGCTTTAAAGATACTGCTGGCAACTTTTCATGAACACACTAATTCATTTCTTTTATGATCTTTTATATACACAGGAGTACAAATGGATTGAAGAAAACTTGGAGTGTTGGAAAAGTAGTTTGGAAAACTATTTGATAATCTTAAACAAATAAAATAATGGTATGAATCAAATGGAAAATACAATGATATAATTTATGCAAACAATATACATGGTTCTGAGGGAATGTAAACAAAATCATAAAACAAGCCATAACTTAGGCACTAAGTAAAGTTATTTTAATAATGGTAACCTTGGTCCTAGTTTTCAAATGAGGCAGTTGCCATTCGTTGGGAAATAGAAAGTGATGGAATACCAGGGTTTTTTGTGTAGTTACATTGCTAAGAAAGCAGTATGGAGAGATTAGACAAAGTAGAGAATCTTTATAAAAAGGAAACATGGGTTATGTTTACTTTCTAATGTTTTAATTTTTTTCATTAGATTTTTACAAAATCAAGAGTTCATGTGGAATGCATAAAACTCAGGTTTAAATGACTATTATAATAATTTATACCTATTTATCGATTACTTTGTCTTATTTTTAGGTTCTCAAAAGGACTTCTTTAGTCCGTAGAGACAGTAAACAGAATTTACAACTTCATTTATTCCAAAAGGTGTTGATGAATTATTTGTTTTTTCTCATGTCAGGAAAACTATTTCAAGTGTGATTAATACTGCTCTCTACAAAGTTCATCAACCAGATCCTAATGCAATGATTAGATCTCTGACACAGTATAGTTTGAACAAATTACATAGATCTACAGCACCTTCTATAATCTGTAATTATGAGAAAAGATGCTTATATGTACTTTTTTATACAGTTCCAAGTAAAAAGTCCAAGCAATCCTGATTATGATTGATACGTATACTTTGATGACTGTTGCATGCTTAGGTATGATGACACATGCAAGTAAATATTACTATTTATTCCCCAATACATCTTTTCTTTGAAATAAAAATTTCCTTTTCAGGCATCTACATATAGAGAAAACACATGACTTGAAAATTATGTGGACATGTGTATGCTTTTATATGTCCAATCCACTATCCAGAATATAGCATAATAAGATAGAAACATAGTACAGTAAATGATGACACAAGATATTGTAGTTAATTTTTAAAGATTACTTATTTATATTTGAAAGTGAGAGACAAATATCTCACATCTACTGGTTCATTTCTCAGATGCTCACAACGACTGGGACTGAATTTAGGATGAACTCAGGAGCCTGGAATTCTTTTTTTTTTTTTTTTTGACAGGCAGAGTGGACAGTGAGACAGAGAGAAAGGTCTTCCTTTGCAGTTGGTTCACTCTCCAATGGCCGCCGCAGCCAGTGCGCTGCAGCTGGCGCACCACAATGATCCGAAGGCAGGAGCCAGATGCTTCTCCTGGTCTCCCATGCGGGTGCAGGGCCCAAGGACTTGGGCCATCCTCCACTGCACTCCCGGGCCACAGCAGAGAGCTGGCCTGGAAGAGGGGCAACCGGGACAGAATCCGGCGTCCCGACTGGGACTAGAACCCAGTGTGCCAGTGCCGCAAGGCGGAGAATTAGCCTATTGAGCCACGGTGCCGGCCAGAAGCCTGGAATTCTATCGTCCATGTGTGTGGCAGGGAACCAACTACTTGAGCCATCACTTGCTACCTTCAGGGTGTTCATCAGGAACAAGCTGGAGAATAAGGACTAGCATTCAGACTGTCTAACACTAGATGTATGCATCCCAAGTGGCATCTGAACTACTACTCCTGCCTCTCAAATTGATTTTATTCCTACAGGCACCTGTTACAATGAATGGATTAAATCTATATAACAGACATTTTAGGGAGTATATTAGTGTCCTAGATTAAACAAATAATATGATTTTTATTAAAACATTACATAATTTCCTTGACCAATGATTATTATTAGCAAGCAATTTAAAATACAAAGGACACACTTAATTTAAATAGGAAAAATTGAATATTGGTCAAATTTTAATAAATAATGCCCTCCTATATCTAATTTGCAAACCTGCTGAGTTTATACAATCATTTAAAGTATAATTCTTGCTTCCAAATGTCCCCAAAGGTTCTTATAGCTTATAAGGTAGTGAACATAACAATATGCAAGTATTCTGATTTTTTCAAAAATTAGGAGTTAAGGGATCACAAACTTATTAGAAAAAAACAAATAAACAGGGAATGTAAGTTGACCTGTGTAGACTTCAAATTTAGGCATATATGAAGTGACTAAGATTGTTAAGCTTAGAGAAAGTATCAGAGGAGAATTCTTGGAGTGGTGAAGGTAGAATTGGTTGGGAGAGAATTGAAGTTATACCAGGATCAAATATTAGAGGAAGAAGGATTGAAGGTCCATGTAAGAAAATGGATTTATGCTCTGTATCATATTCTAGGGTTATCTTAATCCTTTTCCCAATAAGTAACTATAGAGGCAACTCTGATGTTAAATCCCCATTCAGAGTGGACAGATGTCTCAATAACGATAACAGAGCTGATCCTGATGTCATTGAGGCCCATTGTTTTTCATTTGTTAATTAATTTATTAATTTGAAAGGGAGAGAGACAGGATCAAGTCTCTCATTTGCTGGCTCACTTTCCAAATGCATGCAACACCTGGGGTGGGCCATCCTGAAGTCAGGAGCTAGGTCAGTAGCAGCGACCCAACTATTTAAGTCATTACCTACTATTTCCCAGGGTGTATATTAGTAGGAAGCTCATATTGGAAACACATTGGGGATTTGAACCCAGGTACTCTAATGTGGAACACAGGTGTTTTAACTAATAAGAACACCTGCTCTTCTACTTTTCCTTCACACAATTAATTTATCAGAATTCCACAAGATAAAGTTGAGCAGAGAATAATTAAATGCAAAAAGATATTATATGAATTATCTAGTGAGATTTTAGATGGCTGAAATTTAGAAAAATTTAGAAAAAAATGCATGGAAGAAGACAAATTTGAACCCTGACTAGATGTTAGTATTTAGAAAAAGGAAAAAAATTAAAAGAGTGCAAAGCCTTCAGTATTAATGATGAAGACAACAATTTCAAAGTTTTAAAAATAGAGGCAGATAATGAAAAGTAGAAGAGTAAAGAAGTGTTGAGGAAAATATATTCATTATAAGATTGCTGACAACTAAATTTAATTATACAAACATTAATTAAGCAAGGATTCAGCAGTCATTATCATCTTTTGGGTGGTGTATTAGCTCTTTTCTTCCAGCCTGACAATAACAGATCAGGTTTCTGGCATGCTTGGCGACAACTAGCAGGAATCCTTTCAAAGGGAGGATAGAAGGGTCATCTAAGACTAAGCATCCTTATATGGAGTACTGGGACTAAGTACAAATAATCAAATATCTTTCTGAGTATAAACATCAAACAAATTAGATAATTTATGCTCCTTTGAAGGAAAAGGATGATCCCAATGCATCCATAAACAGTGTGGCAAAGATGACTCCTGGACTTTGGAACAGCAGAACAATCAAACACGCTAAAGGACATTCAGAAACTCCACAGTCCTGGTGTAGAGGAGCAGACTTCTTTGGGATGACTCTGTCCTATTCCTATTCCTGACCTCCCATCTTAGTGGAATTAGATTGGACATCCAACAGAAATGTTGAAATTAGGCTGAATATTTTCTCCTGACTGTCGAGGAACAGCTTACTATTTTATTCTTTTTAGCATTTCATTGTTCTACTTAATACCATTGGTAGAACTCTTTAATTAACACACAATTATTGTTAGGTGTTTAAATTTAACTGAAAATTGATCCCTGTTAAAAATAAGAGTGGGAATAAGAGAGGGAGGAGATGTACAGTTCGGCATATGCTAATTGGGACTTACCCCTAATGGTAGAGCTAGAAAGGTGCCATGGGGTACCATTAAGGTGGCATGAACCAATGCCATCTTACTAAAGTGATCAGTTCAAGTTCATAATTGATCATAAAGATAGGATTAGGAGTCAAAGGGATCGGGCCGGCACCGTGGCTCGCTAGGCTAATCCTCCGCCTTGCGGCGCCGGCACACCAGGTTCTAGTCCCGGTCGGGGCACCGGATTCTGTCCCGGTTGCCCCTCTTCCAGGCCAGCTCTCTGCTGTGGTCAAGGAGTGCAGTGGAGGATGGCACAGGTGCTTGGGCCCTGTACCCCATGGGAGACCAGGATAAGTACCTGGCTCCTGCCATCGGATTGGCACGGTGCGCTGGCCGCAGCGCGCCGGCCGTGGCAGCCCTTGGAGGGTGAACCAATGGCAAAGGAAGACCTTTCTCTCTGTCTCTCTCTCTCTCACTGTCCACTCTGCTTGTAAAAAAAAAAAAAAAAAAAAAAAAAAGTCAAAGGGCTCACATAAACAAACAAGACCAGTGTCTGCTAATACTAACTGATAGAATTAAAAAAGAGAGAACAATCCAACATGGGAAGTGGGAAACAAGACCAGTGTCTGCTAATACTAACTGATAGAATTAAAAAGGAGAGAACAATCCAACATGGGAAGTGGGATACACTGCAGACTCATAAAATGGCAGATGCCCTAAATAGCACTCTGGCCTCAGAATCAGCCCTTAAGGCATTCAGATCAGGCTAGAAAGCCCATGAGAGTTTTGCAGGCATGGAAAGCCAAGACATTGTGGCAAAAAAAAAAAAAAAACCTAAATGAAAAAAAGAAAAAACACTTAAATAAAAGATCTCTGTGAGTGAGATCCCAGTGGAAAGAACGGGCCATCAAAAAGGAGGTACCTTTCTCTGAAGGGAGGAGAGAACTTCCACTTTGATTATGGTCTTGTCTAAATAAGGTCAGACTTTGTGAATTCAAGAGGCTTCCACAGCCTTGGCAGCTCATGACAAGAGCCTCCGGTAATTACTGACACCATAATAAGGGTGTCAATTGTTAAATCAACAACAGGAGTCACTGTGCATTTACTCTCCATGTAGGATCCCTGTCCTTAATGCAAATTAATGGTCCTATGCAAATTAATGGTAAAACTAGTCTTCAAACAGGACTTTACTATGTTGAAATCTTTACTTAATATATACTAAGTTGATCTTCTGTGTATAAAGATAATTAAAAGTGAATGTTAATGAAGAATGGGATGAGAAAGGGAGTAGGAGATGGGATGGTTTGTGGATGAGAGGGTGGTTATGGGGGAAAAATTGCTATAACCCAAGTTTTACTTTTGAAATTTGTGTTTATTAAATAAAATTTTTCTAAAAAAAGAAATTAGGCTGAATAGAACCTTAGTGCTAATATGCTGCTGTATTCCAAAATACAGTGGTAATGAGCTAATTGACATCTCAGATCCAATATTCTCAAATGATAAAGATATCTCCATTTAAGAGATAACAGATATAAAAACTGCAAAATCTGGTAACAATAGAAGGAGAATTTTGATGTAAAGAATGATAGTGGCATAGCTTGTGCAAAGTGGTTGATCAGTGCCAGGATTCTGAATGATTTAAAGGTAAAACTAGAAGGACCTTCCCTCAGACTGAATGTAGAGGGAAAGAAAGAAGAATTAAGAGTGACTCCTGGCTTTTGGTGAGGGAAAAAAGAAGAGGTGAGAAACTGGACCAACAACTGAGATTATAATAAAATAATTTTAGTGAGAGAATTCATATTTGATTATATTAAATTTTCAAATGTCTGCTGATATCCAAGTACTAATGTCAATAAAGGTCACTGGATGCACAACATTGGAATTCATGGGGAAAATCTAAGCCAGCTATACAAGCATGAGAATCATCTACATGAAGTTAAAACCATGAAATCACACAAAGTCATTAAGCAAGTTGTAGACAAGCAGGATCAAGATTAGCTATTCTGATTGTATACCACATAAGAGTGGTCAGCTAGGAGGTGAGCAGCAGCTGACTCCAGCCTAATAGCTCACTATTGGAGGTGGGATTGCACCTACATGAAGAACAAATTCCTAATAAGTAAAAAAAAAAAAATCCTTAAAGAAAGTAGAGACCCTAGAGAGAAAATTAAAACTGACCCATATAGAATCCCCAAACTAAAAGTTAGAAGAGGTCAGTGATTGCCTGAAACCAGTTTAGTAGGGTACAGGGTGGAAGTGTACCTCAAAGAAAAGAGGTAACTTCTGGACATAATGAAATTTGATTGCTTAATTAGGAGAAATACAGTTAGAATAGCTGGAACAAAGTCACTAAAATGGTATGGAAAGGAATGATGACAAGTGATGCAGCTGAAATAAAGTAACTGCCCAAAATGATCAAGCCCCCTGCTCAGAAACTACACCAGTTTCAAAGGGGAGGAACAGCCAAAATAAAAGTCATTCCTTGTTGATAAGACAAACAAGATTTAGGACTTCAAGGTAGCCATTGGATTTAGTTAAACGGCAATTATTGGTGAATTAGATTGGATTTTTGAATGAAGCAGTGACTTTATTAGAGTGAGGGAAAGAGAATAAAGAGGGAATGGCATGAGGCAATAAACATAGCCCTCGAAATTTAAAATACGTTAAAGGGGAGCAATTAAATCAGACAACAGTTGAATGGAGAAATATATCCAAGAAAATGTACCTCTAAGTGTAAAATGAACTGTAAGCTTCTATTCACAACAGAATGATTCAGCAGAAAAGAAAAGCTCATGCAGGAAAGAGGATGACTTCTGCAGCAAGGTCCTTATAATGGCAGGTGGAATCCTAAACTCCAGCATCACAATACATTTAGAGACAAGGCCTTTAAAGAGCTAAGTGTGTTAAAGTCTTCAGAGTAAACCCTGATTCTGTATCACTGATATTCTCACAAGAAGAGGAAACTTAACCAGAGAAATACACCAGAAACATGCAAAACTGGAATTAACTATGTGAAGATCTAACAAGAAGCCAGCCATTTACAAGCTAAGAACATATTTCTCAGAATGTACAAAATCTTTGATCTTGAACGCTGCCTTCAAAACTGTAAGAAAATGACTAACATTTAAGCTCTACCAAAGTAATACAGTACATAAACCATTCAACATCAATAAGCATGTCTTATGATCTTTTTAGTATTTCCTTTAATTATAATCAAATGTAATTAGTAATTACACATTGATATGATTGAAGTGACATAGATAAAAATGAATACAAATGACTGCCTATTCTATCATTAATGCATATTATATTTAATTACCATTCACAGCTCCTGAATATATTTCTTAAGCAACAATGCACTTTCATATTTTGTGGTAGAGAGAATAATATAAGGAATATCCAGGGCAACTAGATGGAATTCCTTTTCAGTTGAATTTGAATAACATTAATGTGAGGCAGCATAAGATGAAACTGAAATGTTATATCATTCCCTACAGGCAAGAAGGTACCTTACTCTCCATTTCCAGAACATTTCAGGAACAATAAATTAAGGTTTTTTAAAAAAGTCCCTCTCAGGATAATCTAACATCTCTCATGAAATATATTTCATTACAGACATGATTCAAGACTTAAAGATGTTCTAGGAAGCATGTCAGGAATAAAATTCAAATCAATCGCAGACATAACAATAATTTTGTTGTATGCCTTGTAACTCATTGGTAATTGATCTGCAACCAATGAATCAAAATTCTTGCATTATACCGTCTTTGAAGTAGTAAATTGCCTTGTTTTCATGCTAGACATGAAACCACAAACTGTAAGAATTTAACAGGGCAAATTCTCAAAGTTCTTCATTTTAATACACTGCAGTACATTTCTCTGGACAGTTACTGAATGTGGTACATTTTTGTGCATGACAGGAATCACTGTCTTTGTAATCTCAATTCAATCACTTTCTAAGTGGTGTGTTGCTGAAAACTTTGAATTTTACTAATGCTAGGGAAATGTTTGCTGAAAGCAGATTTGCTCATGCATTGCTTTTGCAAATGTCTGCTTATTCTTTGCCATCAGCTGAGTTGACATTTTAATCAGCCTATGAGTCTGTGAACGATGCTGGCAGAAAAATAGGCATACTCTAAGGCATTTCTTTTTGCCTGATAGCAAGCTGCATGCTGACCCTCTGCAATTTGGAGAATAGCAGAATCCATGGTGGGTCCTTTGTTTTGTAATTATGATAGTGAAAAATTGAACTGCATTTTACTATTATAAATGTAAATGAAACTGAAAAACTATTTTATGTAAAATATTTGCTTATATTGTGGAACAGTATGATGGTAACACAAGCAGGTTTTATAGCTCTTAAATTCTCTGTTTTAAAAGCTGTCTTTGTATTTACATGGTAGAGACAGGGAGAGAGAGTAAGGGTGAATAAAAGGGTAAAGGGATAGAGAGAGAAAAAAACACAACTGTATGTTTGCAAAGTCCAGGTTGAAGTAAATCTATAGCACTTTAGTTACAAATTCACATTCTGGATACTAAAGTTTTATAAGTGATTACTATATTCTGCCTATACAAAATGAATCTTGTCAACTCTCAAATAAATTTGAGAAAGTTTGATGATAAAGCATGTTATTCAGATTCACATTGAACCTCCATTTAATTAATAAAGCACTACTCCTCACCACCATACCTATTGGGTTGCAAATTTAGTTCTTTACAATTTAATTTTTAAAAGAAAAATAGTGGTTAAGAAACACATATACCTCATTCTAAATGCAGTTCTCAGGACAATAAATAGGTTATAAGCAGTTTTCTAAGATTCAAATACACATTCATAGGTGGAATAGCTCTCATTTCTACTGTGTATTAAATAATAAATTTACATTGCTAATATTTTTCTGTTAAAATCAGTGAGGCTTTACTCAACTGATTTGCAAATCATGCAGACAAGAGTTCTCTAAAATTTAAGAACATTGTTCCTCCATTATTTATTGTGAATGCTCTTTATCAGTAAAATATTTGGACTTATTATTAACTAATATCTCAAAAGATAGCACATACTTGGTTCCATTAACACTAGTGGAAATAAACTCATATTTCATATTTTACTTATGCATATTTCTATGTCTCTATATATAGACTCATATATGTATGTTCTTGTCAGATGTTTAAAAATATTATGATGTGGCTGATTTTTTGTGGAGTGAGTTAACTGCCTCTTGCCACATTGGTTTTTCATATACAAGACCTGGTTTGAGCCCCTGCTGCTCTGTTTCCAATCCAGATCCCTGCTAATGTGTCTGGGAAGGCAGTGGAATAACCAAAGCACTTGGGCCCCCACCTTGCAAATGGGAGAACTCAAGGGAATTCTAATCTGGCTTAGGCCTGTACCCACGTAGGCCACTGCAACCATTGGCAAGTAAACCAGAAGAGATTGATCAATCTCTCCCTATCCTGTGTGCTCTCTCTTTATCTTTCTCACTCTCGTTCTTCCTTTACCTTTCAAATATACAAATTTTTATAAGTATTATAAAGTAGTTAATGAAAAGCATTGAATGAACAATTATCTTATCAAAAAATTTTTGATTTTCATAATTGTATCCTTCTTTAAACTGTCTTTGCAACAATTTTTTAACACTACTATTAATTTAGTTATCATTTAGCTTGGTTAATCAATAGAGAAAAAATAATAAATCTACATACTTTAGAATATGTAAGTTGTGCCATGCCTCAGTAGGCTGAAGGAGAATGAATTACAGTCAAGGACCTATTGTAGAAACCTCTTCCCTTTCTAGAATTCCTAGAGCACCATTCAGAGTGTGTAATCATGAGAAATACAAATGCAAGCAATACTTCAGTGGTAATCTGGACAAGTTAAATGCTCACTTATCTACTTTTAAGATGAAAATAAGGCTCAACTGAAGTATTATCTATCTTTACCCAAATGGTTCAGATCAAGCAACTGATACAGATAACATCATAAATTATCTTTAGTTTCTATAACTTATTCTATGCATACACACAAGTGTGTTCTCCCTCCAACCTGCACATGCATGCACATGTGTGAGTGTGTATGTGTGGCTTATTTCACATAACATAATATCCCTCAGTTCAATTTTGGTATAAAGCATATAATTTCATTTTTTATGGATGAAAAATACTAATGAGATAGAAAATCCAAACTAATACACACACACACACATAAAAGAACACTGCAGAACAATATTCTTGATGAATGTAGATTTAAAAATTCTCAAGAAAATACAAGTAAATGAAATGCAATAACAGGATATCCACAAGATCATACAGCATGATCAAAAGTGATTTATCGGGCCTGGTGCCATGGCTCACTTAGTTAATCCGCTGCCTGCGGCGCTGGCATCCCATATGGGGACTGGATTCTAGTCCCGGTTGCTCCTCTTCCAGTACAGTTCTCAGCTGTGGCCCAGGAGGGCAGTGGAGGATGGCACAAGTTGGCTCCTGCACCCACATGCGAGACCAGGAGGAAGCACCTGCCTCCTGGCTTTGGATCAGCACAGCGCCTGCTGTAGCGGCCATTTGGGGAGTGAACCAACAGAAGGAAGAGCTTTCTCTCTGTCTCTTTCTCTCACTGTCTAACTCTATCTGTCAAAAAAAAAAAAAGTGATTTATCTCAAGGATTAGGAGAAAGTCCAATATTTGGAAATCAATATATGCAAACAATCACATCAACAGAATAAAGAACAAAACTGGAATTTGTCCCTTTGGGATTGGCTTATTACACTCAGCATTGTTTTCCTTGATAGGTGACAACTAACTGAGCACCAAAAAGGAAACCTGTTAAAGTGAAATGAACACTATGAGAAACGGTGACTTGATCAGCCCTCACCCTGACTGTTGATGAGCAACTTGATATGTTATCCCTCTTAGTATTTTTTTTTGTTTGTTCTACTTAATACTTTTGGTTGAATACTGTAATCAATACACAGTTATTCTCAAGTGTTGAAACTTAACTGAAAAGTGATCACTGTTAAATTTAAGAGTGGGAATAAGAGAGGGAAGAGATGTGCAATTCTGGACATGCTCAAGCTGACTTACCTCAAACGGTAGAGTTAGAAATATACCAGGGGATTCCAATTCAATCCCATCAAGGTGGCATGTACCAATGCCATCTCACTTTTCCCAGTGATCAATTTCTGTTCACAATTGATCATAATGATAGGACTAAGAACCAAAGGGATCACATAAACAAAAATAGTGTCTGCAAATACTAGCTGATAGAATCAAAAAGGGAGAGAATGATCCAACATGGGAAGTGAGATACACAGCAGACCCATAGAATGGCAGATGTCCTAAATAGCACTCTGGCCTCAGAATCAGTCTTTAAGGCATGCGGATCCAGCTGAAAAGCCCATGAGAGTATTTCAGGCATGGAAAGCCAAGACACTCTGGGGGAAAAAAAAAAAAAAAAAACCTAAATGAAAGATCTCTGTGAGTGAGATCCCAGTGGAAAGAACGGGCCATCAAAGAAGGAGGTACCTTTCTCTAAAGGGAGGAGAGAACTTCCACTTTGACCATGGCCTTGTCTAAATATGATCAGAGTCAGTGAACTCAGGGGACTTCCATAGCCTTGGCAGCTCATGACAAGAGCCTAGGGTGATTACTGATGCCATAAACAAGAGTGTCAATTTGTTAAGTCAACAATAGGAGTCACTGTGCACTTACTCCTCATGTAGGATCTTTGTCCTTAGTGTGCTGTACATTGAGATTTAATGCTATAGCTAGTACTCAAACAGTATTTTTCACTTTATGTTTCTGTGTGGGTGCAAACTGTTGAAATCTTTACTTAATGTATGCTAAACTGATCTTCTGTATATAAAGAGAATTGGAAATGAATCTTGATGTGAATGGAAGGGGAGAGGGAGTGGGAAAGGGGAGGGTTGCTGGTGGGAGGGACGTTATGGGGGGGAAGCCATTGTAATCCATAAGCTGTACTTTGGAAATTTATATTCATTAAATAAAAGTTTGAAAGCAAAAAAAAAAAAAAAAGAACAAAACTGAATATGAAAAGCATTCAGTAAGATTCAAGATGCCTACATGATAAAACCTGCAAAAAATTAGGAAAAGATGAAACTATCTTAGCATAATAAAGTTCACAGGCACTAACATACTGAATGAGGAAAAGCTGAATCCATTTCATCTAAGTAATAGTAGGATGTCCACTTTCACTATTTTCTTTCAATATACTATTGAAAGTCTTGGCAAGAGCAGTCAGCAAGAAATAAGACATCCAAACTGCAATGGAGAATTTCAAAATACCTATATTGAAGATGACAATTAAAAAAATAGAAAAACCTCGGGCCGGCGTCATGGCTCACTCGGTTAATCCTCCGCCTGCAGTGCTAGCATCCTGTATGGGCACCAGGTTCTAGTCCTGGTTGCTCCTCTTCCAGTCCAGCTCTCTGCTATGGCCCGAGAGGGCAGTGGAGGATGGCCGAAGTGCTTGGGCCCCTGCACCCACATGAGAGACCAGGAAGAAGCACCTGACTCCTGGCTTAGGATCGGCGCCAGCTGTAGTGGCCATTTGGGGAGTGAAACAACGGAAGGAAGACCTCTCTCTCTCTCTCTCTCTCTCTCTCTCACTGTCTATAACTCTACATGTCAAATAAAATTTAAAAATATTAAAAAAATTTAAAAAATAGAAAAACCTAAGCACTCTAAAAACCTTTTGGAATTGATAAACAAATTCAGTAAAGTTCTAGAACACAAAATCAATACACAAAAACTGACTGGATGAGATCAGCCCTTGCATATATTCTTGCTGAACTATGGTCTTTTTATATTTGCCTGTTGAACTCTTGATTTGGAGGAGCATTCAGCCTCTGACTGACATGAATTTAAAATATGCTGTCTAAAAAATCTAAAGCAAATAAGGAAATGAAGGGAAGGAGGGAGCAAGGGAATATCACTATATTCATAGAATTTTGTCTATGAACTATATTGAATCTGTTCTCTTTGTATTAGTATCACATTAATATGAAAAAAAGACAAAAAAGTAGCATTTTATACACTTATAATGAACTTGCTAAAAGGGAAACCAAGAAATCAAGGTCATTCATAAAAACTCAAAAGAAAAATATCATGGAATAAATGTACATCAAGGAAGTAAAAGCTCATTGCACTGGTACAGAACACTGATGAGGGGCTGGTGCTGTGGTACAGCTGGCTAAGTTACTGTTTACAATGCCAGTGTCTCATATTGGGGTACTAGTCTGAGTCCTGGCTACACCTCTTCTGATCCGGCTCCCTGCTAATGCTCTAGAGAAGACAGGGGAAGATTAAACAAGTATTTGGGTCCCTGCTATTCATGTGTGAGACCAGTATGGAGTTCCTGTCCTCCTAGTATCAGTTTCATCCAGCATCAGTTGTTGTTTGCATTTGGGGGGAGAACCAGCTGATGGGAGCAGATATTTCTTTGTGTCACATTAACTTTCAAGTAAATACATAAATAAGTAAATCTTTAAAATTATGAAAAAAATCATAGGCCATAAAATGGAAAAGTATTCTGTATTCAATAACTAGAAGGATTATTATCACTGTATTGATCATACTATACAAAGCAATCTACTGATTCAATGCAATCCCTACCAAAATTCCAATGACATTCTTCACAGTAGTAGAAAAAGGCAATTCTAAAATGCATATGGCAACACAAAAGACAGAATTGCCATAATTCTGAAAAATGGAAATTAAGCTAGAGGATTCACAACAACTTACTTCAAATTATTCTACAAAGCTATAGTAATTCAAATAGCATGTTCCTGCCATAAACAGCAACACATATACTGAAGAAACAGACTAGAAAACCCACAAAATGATCCACATCCACAGAAGCAACTGATGTTTTTATTTTTCAACCTACAAGTAGGAATTGACAAGTAGGATTTGCTCAGGAATTTGGGGATTTAGAGAAGGGTTCCCAAAAGTAAAAAAACTGGTAAAGCTCAGCTTTCATATAAAAAGTGGGATTTGACAGCTAGAGATTGGTATGAAAAACAAGCATTGTTGAGAGGGAAAGGGTAATCCATGTTCCTTCATTGTTCTTTTAGCTACCAACAACCCATTCAGGAGGTGTCAAGTTCAGGTGTGATCAACTGATAACATACAGCTTCTTACTAACTCTATAAAGGCTTGCTGTTTCAATTCAGAAGACTATAAGGTAAGCTCTAACAATAACAAAATGTAGTAAAACCAGGAAGAAAACACAAAGACAGATATATTCCTTCTCTAGGCCATTGCTGGAGAAAATGAAGACTACCTTAACTGGATGACCAGAGGAGTCTTGAAGATTGAACTTGGCTCATGAGCCTATTCCCTCTTAAGGAATTTGAAGGCCCAGGCATGAGTCAGTCCAAGATATTAATTGGTTTTATTACTGAAATTCAAATTTAAAAAGACCCCTTTTATTCTGGAAGAAATATCTGAAATATCTGACATTTAAGCTGTAGAACCTAACACACAAGATCACCATAGAAGGAGCCAGATGTCTTTCCAGGACATTAAGCTGTAGAACCTAACACACAAGATCACCATAGAAGGAGCCAGATGTCTTTCCAGGACATGTTACTACATAAACTGTAACATCAGGGTATCATGAGGAAACAGGTGTAGACTCCTGTAGTTAAAAATAAATAATACGATTCTTTGTGTTCAGTTTGTTCTATACAATTGTGTAGATTTTTATAAAGCTTTGTGATAATGTTAGTTAATAAATAATCTTTTTCATTAGAGGCTTGAAATTCCTCTTGTGGGCTGACTTTTGTTCCCCTCGAATT
The DNA here is from genome assembly GCF_051225735.1 of Oryctolagus cuniculus. NCBI lineage: Eukaryota > Metazoa > Chordata > Mammalia > Lagomorpha > Leporidae > Oryctolagus > Oryctolagus cuniculus. The sequence goes on from NC_142880.1 coordinate 48,986,713, forward strand.
CATGAATTCATGTTTAAGTCCTAATCCCTGGTACTTCATTCAGAATGTCACCTTTTTTGGAGATAGGTCTTTACAGAGGAAATCTAGTTACAATGATGCCATTATATGGAGCCTTAATCCAATATGACTGGCGTCCATATGTAAAGTGAAAAGACTGTCCACTTTGCAGTTTAACTTGTGATAAGACAGGAGCACAGCCAAACTAGAAAAATCTACTTTGAGGCCATATGCTCAGAGAGCCCAAAAGCACGCAACTCCCAGATGTCAATCACAAATGACAATCACAGCCACATCACTAGTCCATGCCCCTCAGGGTTTAGGAATAAACCCAAACCATGAAGAAAAAGTACCAGGTGCTCTTTCCTAACTGGCCTGTTTCTCCCTTGGAATGTACTGTACTTTAATAAATTTCCCTTTACTATCCCTACATGGGTACCACCTGTTACATCAACTGGCCCATTCCCCCCTTGAAATAGATTTCGATAAATTTTTGCTTTACTATGCCTAATTTCACCTCTCTAAACTGTAGTCATTGCTCCACTAAAGAAAAGGAACTGAGACAAGCCAGCTGCCCCAGTGAAAAATACATTCCTCAAAGAGGAAATAGTTCTTTTTACATCTGAAAATTTTGCTACTTATACAAAGCAAGGAGTAGACACACAAAACCAATTTTTGACTCATTTATGTATTCAAATACCCTGAATCACAACATTATTAAAATAAATACATAAATGAAATTTGCTGAATTAGATTTATTCATCAAGTGTGTAAAAAGAATAACCACTTCACAGAGGCAAAGTCTAAATAAATGAAAGTCTAATGTATTATCAACATTATTTACATTTTCACAATATTGATGAACTAAATATGTTCTTTTACAGGGATATTTCACTGCTATGGAGATTTTTCCATAGCAATTTCCTCTTTTTTAGCACTTTTTTCATTTTCCCTATTTTTATTTATTTTATTTAAGTTATATAAGTTTCATGCATTTTATATATACAGATTTAGGAACATAGTGATACTCCCCCAATCTCCTTCCCACTCAAGCTGCAACTCTGCTTCGTCCTCCCTCTTACTTTCCCACCTTTAATTTTTACAAAGATCAATTTTCAGTTTTCTTAATGATCATATAGTTAACTGTACACTAAGTAAAAGAGTTCAACAAATAGTATGAAGACAAAGAAAAAGAAAAAAAAAACACTATCTCTCAACAGAAGCGATAAGTGCTGTAAACAATCATTTTCATAATGCATTCTCTATAATGTAATAACCAACTGATATGTTAGGAACATGATTCATATGAATCTGAATTTTCTTATTGATTATAAAATCAAAGTCCTGAGGAGGAGTTTGGGCTTAGTGGAAACAGTGATGCACAGAAAACAATGGCTTCTAGTTTGAAAGGCATTCTCCTCTGTTTAGATTAAAATATATATATAGTCAGCGAACTCAAGAGACTTCCATAGCCTTGGAAACTCATGACTAGAGCCTAGGGAGATTACAGACGCCATAAACAAGAGTGTTAAATTGTTAAGTCAACAACAGGAGTTACTGTGTACTTACTCCTCATGTGGGATCTCTGTCCTTAATGTGTTGTCCAATCTGAATTAATGCTATAACTAGTACTCAAACAGTATTTTACACTTTATGTTCTGTGTGGTGCAAACTGATGAAATCTTTACTTAATACATACTAAATCAATCTTCTGTATATAAAGATAATTGAAAATGAATCTTGATGTGAATGGAATGGGAAAGGGAGAGGGAGATGGGTGGGGTGCGGGTGGGAGGGAAGTTTTGGGGGAAAAGCCATTGTAATCCATAAACTGTACTTTGGAAATTATATTTATTAAATAAAAGTTAAAAAAAAAAGATGGTGATAGAAAGAATGCTAATGCCGAGAATATCAAAGGTTTGCAATATCAATGAGAATTTGCTTTTTAGAAATTTCATTGTTTTGAATAAAGGCAATGTTTGTTCAAGTAATGGATTTGCACAGCGATGCCCGGGTTTTAAACGGGGTATTTTCAGCTTGGAAAATTCTTTCTAATTCAAGCTCTTTTAGAAATTACAGATATTGTGATTTTGAAGTTATTATATATCCTATCCCCTATATATTAACTTTCGCCTAACTGTGAAACAGTTTTGCTAACAAGAGAATTTTTGGTCAATGTATAAACTACAGGGGAGCTAATATCCTTTTATAAATTAATAGGCTCAGGGCTGGCACTGTGGCATAATGGGTAGGGCCGCCTGTGGGGCTGGCATCCCATATGAGTGCCAGTTCAAGTCCTGGCTGCCCCACTTCCAATCCAGCTCTCTGCTATGGGCTGGGAAAGCAGAAGATGGCCCAAGTCCTTGGGCCCCTGCACCTACATGGGAGACCCAGAAGAAGCTCCTGCCTCCTTCTTTTGAATCAGTGATGCTCCAGCCATTGCAGCTACTTGGGGAGTAAACCAGTGGATGGAAGACCCCTCTCTCGCTCTCTGCCTCTTCCTCTTCTGTAAGTCTTTCAATTAAATAGATCTTTAAAACAATAAATAAATTAATTAATAGCCTGAATTTCAAAAGGACACAACCTGTCCAATATGAAAATGTATACAATTTATGTCTGTGATGGATTCTGGACTTACATAAATCAATAATTTTGATGGATGATATAATGAAGCACTCATTTATACATTTTTCCTCAGTAATGAAACATGGGAGGATTATCAGAGATACGATTCATAATTTGAGAAATAAAGCTAACAATTTATCATAACAAGGTGGATCTTTCTGTAGCAGAGACACACCATAACTCTGAACAGTTTTTCATCCTCACTTGCATTTTAAAACGACTTGCAAAATTTAATATGCCCTAACCTAATCACAAAAATGTAAATCATTAAATGAACCCTCCATGAAGATTCTAATGTTTTCCCATTGTTGAAAACCACGTATTGATTGAAAAGAAATTAAAAAAAACACAAAATTCATTCATATCTTCAAATTTAAATATATATTTGTCTGATTTATCCACAGCGACTTGAGAACACTTACTTAGTAGATTGTATGGCTTTCTCTAAACAATCAATTGATTTCTATAGGGATAATGAAGACTATCTTCATCTATTTTTTCCTGCCTTTTCATAACTTAATAAAATAATGTGTACTCAGGTTCCTCTGAATGAGCATTTGCTTTAGCATAATATACACAATTTCCTTTTCATTAAAAATACAATATTTTCAAAATGATTTTTTTTTTTTACAATTTACACTATTCTTTGATACAAGATTACTTTTTCTTGTGAGTGGGCACATAGCCTATCTGTTAAGAGGGACACTGGAGGACCTGCCTTTACATCCTAGCTCTGGCTCCTGAATAATTTTCTGTCAATGCTGACCCCAAGTGTTAGGAAAATGGCGTAGTTTTATCTATGGCGCGATCTACACCCTTATACTATCCTAGGCCCTAGCCCCTGACGCCATTGCTGAAAGCCAGGTAGCCACAAGGCCCAACCACCGGTGTCAAGCTCCAGCCCCATCCTAATGGGATTCGCTGCTCCGGCTTCCCTGCCCACCCTCTGGCAAAGTTTTAAAAGGGCCTGTTCCTGAACAGTGGCTCTCTTGGCTCCTCTCGCCTGCTCTCCTCTCGCTCTCTCTTCTCTGTGCTCTCTGCTCTACTCTCCTCTCTGTCTCTCTCTTTCTCTCCTTTTTCCTTCTTTGCCCCTTCCCTTGGGTCTGCTGGGTTTTCCCCAATAAACTCTTTCCCTTACTCTGGTGTTTGGTGTGTTTTGTGATGGCCTAACACTAGGCTACAGTGCTGATGGCTCAAGTAGGTGGTTCCTGCCACCTGTGTGGGAGATCAGACTCGTGTTCCTAGCTCCTACCTTCAGCTCTGCAGGCAATTGGGGAGTGGATCAGTGGATGGACTCTCTCTGCATCCATCTCTCTGTCTCTCTCTCTCTCTCTGCTTCTCAAATAAAAATGCAAATAATTATAAAAATCACTTTTTAAATTTTCGATTCAATGGGCAACAAGGATAAAGGTAAAATCACATTATTAATTGTAACCCTTCACAAATCTCTATCTCTTTTTTTTCTGATTTTATGGTATTAACATTATTCTCCAGCAAATCATTCGCGCAGAGAACCTCATCTCTTCTGGACCTGACAGTTGCCAACAAAACCCCACAGGTCTCTCACAGTGAGTACCTAGCCATTCTGACTTCAGTTTGTTTCCATTGATTAGGGTAGTTTTGATTAGTAGAGCTAGAGAACATATTGGAGAGGGGCATAAACAAACAGCCAGACAAAGCCTTGTGGGGCAAAGGGGGTGTAAATCTGCAAGTAACTTGCACTGAATTGGAGGAGTTGCTTCCCTCACTAAGCTAACAATTGTACTCTCTATGGGGTGGTTGACTTGCATCCCCTCTCTTGTCCTCTGGCTTGCCACTGATCTGTCTCAGAAAATTTTGTGCATCAGGCATTAGCCCATCTCATGAAATCCTCTTTCTCTTGGAATATTTTATCATAAACCATAATATTGGTGATGACTGCTTAGTCAAGTTTTGCTCACATATCTCCAGTTACTTCACACACACACACACACACACACACACACACACACGCCCCATATGTTATAGCTGCGAATTTCCTGGAAAGACAAAGATAATGCTTTATTTTCTATCTCATCACCAATGGAATGCGTATGAATGCTAGCTGGTTTCCTTGCTGATCATGTATTTAAGAGACCATTTCATAGGAGATTAGGACTGGCCCAGGAGAAACAGGCCTGGCTAGCTTTCAGACAGCTATGCTTTCTCTAAACTACCAACACAGCCTTTTGGAATGTCTTTGGTTGTATTTTTATAAATTCTTTTAGTGCATGTGCATGCATTTGTGTGTGTGTGAATATTCACATGTACATGCTGGTATGCACATCCACATTGCACTGGGCAGCTACTAGTAAATGATTCATTTACATTTCGCAGCTTAAAATGCTCCATTCTGCAGTGGATGTTTGCTTGGTATCTCTTTAATCAATCCCATAGTGTCTCCATTTCAGACATCAGGTAGATATTATTCTAATGTTTTTCCTATTATTCGCCTTTTGCCAAGCTGAATTGAAAAATATCATGGAATGCTTCTTCAGATTATATTTACAACCAAATCTTTTCCATTTTTAATTATTTAAGAATTTTACTCTCGACTTTCTTCCAAATATTCAGATTCTAAACCTTCTCATTGAGTTCACTTTGACTTTCCCCTCATACTCTGAGCTTCACACCTCCCTTAGGGAAGACAGTGCTGATGTGCATATCATTGAATAATCACTGGGTCTCAGTTCAAGGTATTTCCAAGCACAGCGTAGAATAAATCTTCTCTATATGTTTTGATAACTTTGAGGCCCATTCTAATTTTTAGTAGAAAATACACATTTTTAAAAAAAAATTACTTATTTGAAAGGCAGAGCCACAGAGAGGCAGAAGAAAAAGAGAGAGAGAAAGAGAGAGAGAGAGAGAGAGAGAGAGAGAGAGAGAGAATATCTTCCATTGCTGGTCCACTCCCCAAATGGGTGCAATGGCCAGAGATGAGCTGATTTGAAGCCAGGAGTTTCCTCCAGATCTCCCACGTGGGTGCAGGACCCAAGCATGTGGGTCATCCTCCACTCCCCTCCCAGGCCAAAGTAGAGAGCCGGATCAGAAGTGGAGCAGCTGTGACTCGAAGTGGCACCCATATGGGATGCCTGCATTGCAGAAGGGGCTTTACCCGCTACGCCACAGCACAGGATCCCAAAGTACACATTTTTTTTAACCTGAATACTCTTAAAATGATGAGCTTATTTGCCAATAGAAAGAACTGGGTGCAGGCACATTGATAAAATGTTTCATTTTCCTAAATGTAGAACAAGCAAGTAAAAATGGAAAGAAAATAAAAATTTACAGTTCACAAAACAGAATGATCTAAAATGAGATTGCAGGGTGTGTGGGCTGAGGGCACCAGCTAATTTCAAAATCGCTTCTAATTAAATTGGTCAAAGCTAGTTGTCCATTGCATTTATCATGCAGATATATACCACATGCTTCAAAAGGACCTGGTGCTTTCATCTTGTGATTTCAGTCTATTATTCTTCACAATAGACTTTATGGCCTACCCTGCGACATCCATGTTAACACTTTAATTATGTAATTGCAATGGTGTTTTCTATGAGCACACATGCCAGATTGAAGGAATATCAAGCTGCTAAGTAGCTTGACCTTTTGGTCTCTTCCAGCTTTGTGGCTGAAAGCATATGTGGCTCTGGTGGTGTCTCATGCAGAATAATGACAGAATAATCACTGGGGCATGAAACCACAACCTGTAGGGAGTTAATCATGACCATTAATCTCTGCCACATTCTTTCATTCTTTGAAGATGGCAACAGTGACAGAAAAAGCTTTGGTTTTGTTTACTGAATATAAATGAATCTCAAATCAGCTTTTCAGTTCCTTGGTGGACTCAGAAAAATAATATTACCTGTTAGCCCACTGGAAGTTGCATATTGTGTGAAACTGATAATCACTCTACTGTGGAATATTTGGCCTTTGTTTTGCATTACTCTCATTCTAATACTCGGTAGATAGATCGCTATATTGCCAACTTTTTACATACATTTTCTCAGTCATGAATATTAGAGAAAAGAATTATGGGAAATAGATTATCCTGCTATCCATCTCCATTTTAAAAGAAAAAGTTCCCTTCATTTTGTACCCTTGAGCTGCCTCTCTAGTGTTGCAACAACCATGAGATTATTGCCTATACTTGTGCAGAATTAAAAGAGGCTTGCATTTTCTGAAGTACCATTGATAATGCATCTTGCAAAGAGTCCCAAAAAGAGATTTGCATGGCACAACCAGGAATCAGAAGAGCTTACCACAACATTTTTTTTTTCCATAGTAAATCAGTAGGAAATATGTTGTTTTATTTCAACACAATGAAAGTTGATGGTTAGGAGTTTTTGAGCATTTTGGAAAGAGATACATTTTTTAAAGCCTAGAGAAAGTGTTTGAATCTGTTGGTTTCTAAATATTTAATTCATGTTAAATAAGATAATTTTTAAAAATCATACTATGTATGTTACACTCCCACACCATCAACACCACCAAACACAGGCACTCTATAAAATCAAAAGAGGGAATTATTTCATGATTCTTTTTTATTTAAAATAAATAAATAATTCACTCAGCAAGGAAGATTTAGTTTAGCTTGAAAATCTCTGAATTGGAAACCTGTTTTCTTCCTTGCAACCCGTGAGAGTCAGACTAGTTACATCATTTATCTAAGCCTCACTTTCATCATCTCAAACATGAACACTAGACCAGTTATTTCCATATCTAAACTATTTGAATATTTGTTTACTAAGATAAAGTAACTCCCTAAATGTTTTATGTCCAAACTGATTCTTAACATCAATTTCTATCCAAAATGGTATGAAAAAAATCTACCTAAAACCATGGTATTGTTTCACCTTGTTGTCAGTATTTTAGGTGTTGGATGTAAAGAGACCACAGTAGTTTTAATATTAACCCAGGAAAGTCATAGACTTGTGTATTCTGGGAATGCAGACATTTAAGCCTCATTATACCTACCATTTTGTCTAACTTGAAAATAATCAGATCATAATCATAAATTACAGATGGTATTAAGTTGAAAAGGAAGACCTACCTTGTAAGAAATTCATAAAATGTGGATTAATCTTGATAAAAAGGGGAATAATAAATAGAGATCCAAATGCATAAGGGTTAGTATAATAACAAAAATAACGATAGTTGGGGCAAATGTTATGGTGCAGTGGGTTAAGCTATCACCTGGGACACCTGCATCCCATATTGCAGTGCCTGGGATCATGTTTTTGTTCCAGCAGTTCCAATTCAGCTTCCTACTAAAACATGGGGGAGGCGGTAGATAGTGGCCTCAGTATTTGGGTTCCTGCCACCCATATGCAAAACCAGTGTCGCTCCCCCTCTTCGTGGAGGAACGACACTAAACCCTGCCTAGGCTTCATATCCGAGTCACGGCACCATTATGTCGCTCCCCGTCTTCGTGGAGGAACGACACAGGACCCTGCGCTGTTCTTTCGTCTGCTCGGCCCTTCCCGGGTTTGCTGCTGGTTCTTCCCGGGTTGGCTGCCGTCCCTTCCACCTCCGTGGAAGGGCGGTTCCCCCTGGCCACTTTCCCCACTACCGCAGGGGAGCAGCACACCGCCGGCCGGCTCTCTTGGGGGCTGCTCAGATGTTCCTCAGGTGTTCCTTCAGATAGATGTTCCTGGTGCATGTTGTCTCTCTCCTCCTTTATAGTCCTCTTCCGCCAATCCCAACTCGGCTGCCCACACGCCGAGTACGCTGCTCTCCTCCAATCAGGAGCAGGTCCTACAGTTTATTGGTTGAACTGGAGGCAGCTGTGTAGAAGCTGTTTTTACTCCTCTCCCAGCGCCATATTGTGGGAGAGCAGATGCATAGAATAAGTCCTAATTCGAGTAACATAGTCTAGTCCGAGTTGCTCCCAGTTGCTCCCCACAAACCAGGATGGAGTTTCTGGCTCCTTTATTGTTCTAGCTCACCCAGTCATTTGGGGAATGAACTAGTAGATGTAAAATCTCTTTTTCTTTCTCTGTCTCTTCCTTTCAAATAAATAAATGTTTCAGAAGATAATGATAGCTACTTATGGAACACTATGCACCAGGGACAGTTTTGTTTAAAGATTATTCATTTATTTGCAAGGTAGAGCTTCAGACAGAGAGGGGGACAGAAAGTGAGATAGGTCTGCCATCCATTGGTTCAATCTCCAAATGGTGGCAAAGGCTAGAGCTGGGCCAATCTGAAGCCAGGACCCAGGAGATCCTTCTGGGTCTTCCACGTAGGTGCAGGGGCCCACGCAGGTGGATCGTCTTCCACTGCTTTCCCAGTCCATTAGCAGAGAGCTAGATCAAAAAGGAGCATCCAGAATATGAACTGGTGCCCATATGGGATGCCAGCACCATGGGTGAAGGCTTAGCCTATTATGCCAGAGTGCTAGCCTTATTGGGACAGTTTTAGATGTAAATACCATGATAAATGTCATTTGTCCAACACATTTTATTTAACCTACTGTGGTAGCCACATTTTGAAGTAATATAAAGTTTTCCAGTGGCTATAAAAAAGAGAAAGATGGGCCAGCGCTGCGACTCACTAGGCCAATCCCCCACCTGCGGCGCCAGCACTCCAGGTTCTAGTCCCAGTTGGGGCTCCAGATTCTGTCCCAGTTGCTCCTCTTCCAGTCCAGCTCTCTGCTGTGGCTCGGGAGGGCAGTGGAGGATGGCCTAGGTCCTTGGGCCCTACACCTGCATGGGAGACCAGGGGAAGCACCTGGCTCCTGGCTTTGGATCAGCGCAGTGCGCCGGCTGCAGCGGCCATTGGTGGGTGAACCAACGGAAAAAGGAAGACCTTTCTCTCTGTCTCTCTCTCATTGTCCACTCTCCCTGTCAAAAAAAAAAAAAAAAAAAAAAAAAAGAGAGAGAGAGAGAGAGAGAAAGGAAAAACCCTCAAAGGGGGTTACATTTATGCTGAACCTGGCATTTGGGGAGCAAACCTAAATTTTTCCTAGCATTTGATCAACTATGAATATTTAGGATCACCAATAATAATAATAAATTGCTGGGGCTGGCACCGTGGCTCACTTTGTTAATCCTCTGCCTGTGGCACCAGCATCCCATATGGGCTCTGGGTTCTAGTCCCGGTTGCTCCTCTTCCATTCCCCTCTCTGCTGTGGCCTGGGAGGGCAGTGGAGGATGGTCCAAGTGTTTGGGCTCTTGCACCTCCATGGGAGACCAGGAGGAAGCACCTGGCTCCTGGCTTCGGATCGGCGCAGCGCCGGCCGTAGCGGCCATTGGGGGGTGAACCAATGGAAGGAAGACCTTTCTCTCTGTCTCTCTCTCTGTCTATAACTCTACCTGTCAAATAAAATAATAATAATAATAAGTTGCTTCTGAGAGAACTAACTCATCAAATTTTTCTGCAAAACTTCAATGGTATATTTAATCTAAGTGTAACCTCAATATCTGGGCTGATAATCATGATCAAATACATATCAAAGACAGAAACTGACAGAGAATATGGCACTTGTCTGAGTATACAGCCCTTATGTAAGTTTCAACATAAGTTAGGACATTTGTGGGGACTGAGTGAGCTCATGCTCATATTTGTGATTCCAAGTGATAGTCATTTGGAATAGGACTAAGTGTTATTTAGTATTAGGAACTGTATAATCCCTCTACTGGATTAAATGAAATTCAAAACCACCAATGAATATCTATTTAAGGTCAGAATAAGATAGGAAATATGACAGAGAAGGTTTCAATAGTGCAATCAAGTAACATAATGAAATTATTGGAGCTTTGAGTTTCACTGAGGACTGAAAGAGCATCTGGTCTTCTTCTTGAACTATACCAGCCTACCTGAAACCCTGTCTGTTTACAGACATAAGATGCATTACATTCATACTAAGTGCCTCAGACATTCAAGCATACCATTAAGAGCTACTGCAGATATAATGATAAAAAGGATTATGAGGTAAAATAAGAATGACAGATAAATGATGGCCTTCAAATACAACTGATTTACAGTTTTCCTTTTCATACAATAAGGTTGGAGAAACCTACAAAACTGAAAAAACAATTATTTAAGAAATAAAATTTTAGCCCAAATAAAATAATTAAAAATATCCTTAAGATCAAGCAAATGAGTGTATTATTACTCCCAAGACAGATGCAGTAATATATTTTTAATTGGAAGAGAGTTCTCGAGTTAATCAGGACAAACATGAAAATATTACTTGTCTCTTCAATATTCTGAAAAATATGTCTCTCTAAATAAGGAAAGATGGCATAATTGAACCAATAAATTTAAGCAGCTTCTCCTGGGAGTGAAGTTTAAAAGAAAATAAGCCAGTGAGGAATATATTTTCCGTCCCAAGGTGACATCATTAAGAAGATAAATCGACAGGGTGGTTTTACGCTATACTTCAAGGGAGAATTATATGGGAGGTAACTGTGTGGAGTGATTAAATGTGGAGTCAATATCTTATTTTTACCACCAAGGTTTAACATTAATTAGCTCTTGTATCCCTGAGCAGGTTACTGAATATTTAAAATTTTTTGCATGTTATCTACCAAACTGTTGGTGGTAAAGAATTTAACAAATGCTGGGTAAATAATGTTAAATAACATCAGTTATTGCCGTTTCTGTTATTGTTAGCAGCAGGAGGAAGTGGAGTGATAAACAGAAAGTGTGTAATAAACATCAGGGAGAGGGACTGAATAATGGTTAAGACACTGGTTAAGGTGCCCACATCCCATATCCAGGTACCTGGATTTGGAATCTGGTATCTGGCGCAGCTCCTGACTCCAGCTTCCTGCTAATGCAGATCCAGGGAGGCAGTAGAGATGCCTCAACTAACTGAGTTCCTGTCATATGCAGGCAACCTGGCTCCTGGATCACTGACCCTGTCTCAGTCCCCACCATTGTAGATATTTAGACATGAACCGGCAGATAACTCACTTCGGCTCTCTCTCCATCTCACCCTGTCTCCCTTTCTTTCTCCTTCTCTCCCTGTCTCTGCCTCTCAAATAAATATAATAAAAATATCAATTATTTTATCATTATTATTAGATAATAGGTGAGACAGTGTTCTTGGGTAAAGGCTTTTATTTGCAATGCAATTTATAAAATTGCCATAAGTAGGTCTGTATGTGTATTTACATAAAGCTACTTCTAAAGGTTCATAGAAAATGTGCATCATGAAAAAACTATGCATGTATTAAACATTTTTGCACTAAAATAAATGCATTATTTAATTCCATTTTCCATGAGTTTTTTTGAAGGACATTCACATACATACACAGAGTGTGTAAACACACAAACTAGTGAATGCATATATAAGTGTCTGTATATAAATATACATTATATAAATATATTCACTTCTTACTTGTTGAAGTCCTTAGTGGAGGATTAAGCTTGTGATTATGAAGAAAACTGAAAGGATGTGATTGTAAAAATTAAATGAAAAATAAGAAAAGGAGGAAGGATGGCAGGAGTGAGGGAGGGTATGATGGAAGTATCATGATGCTCTTAAAACTATATATATATATGAGGGGCCAGTGCTGTGGCATAGCAGGTAAAGCCACTACCTGGAGTGCCAGCAACCCATCCAGGCACCAGTTTGAGTCTTGGTTGCTCCACTTCTGATCCAGCTCTCTGATATGCCTGGGAAGGCAGTGAAAGATGGCCCATGTCCTTGGGCCCCTGCACCAACATGGGAGACCCAGAAGAAGCTCCTGGCTCCTGGCTTTGGATTGGCACAGCTCTGGCTGTTGTGGCCAATTGGGAAATGAAGCAGCAGATGGTAGACCTCTCTCTCTGCCTCTCCTTCTCTCTCTGTGTAACTCCGACTTTCAAATAAATAAATCTTTAAAAAAAAAAACTATATATGGAATACAAAAAGTGTTATTGTAATTACTTTATATCACTAATTTCAAAATATGTACATTAAATATAAAATATTACATAAAATAATTACAATTGTATTTTTGTACAGTTTTTTTTTTAATCCAGCTGTATTTTAATCTTATGTGTGACATGTGTCTTCTGGTGAATACAAAGATATTCTGTCAGAGATAATTTACACCATATTTTGGCTTTTCAGGGAATCATTCATGCATGAAAACCAAAGTTTCTTTGTGATAAAATTTTGTTATTTTAAATAATATTTATTTATTTATTTGAAAGGCAGAGTGACAGAGAAAGAGAGAGAGAGAGAGAAATTTTCCAACAACTGATCTACTCCCTACATGGCTGCAACAGTCAGGGGTGGGCCAGGCCAAAGTCAGAAGCCAGGAGCCTCATCCTGCTCTTCCATGTTGGTGGTACCTGAAATTCTTTTCTAGGTGCATTAGCAGGAAGACAGATCAGATATGCAGACAATACCAGGCTCTGCTATTAGTTTTAAAACACAGTCTAACCTCTTGATAATTTCAAATAGTCATACAAAATACAGTATAAGTTCCTTTGGAAATAGCATTTATTGTTAAATATGTATTTTTAAATTGCCAAAAACAACTTAGATTTATATTTAATAGTTCTTACAAAGAATAGCAAGAAAAACAATTAAAATCTTTATTCTATATTTTACTACATTGTTAGGTTAAACTTTATATTTTCCTTCAGAATTCTAACATTTATTCAATTCAGTGTCAACCACTTTTGGCTTTATGTAGATATGAAACAATACTTACTTATGACTATAAAATAAATTTATGCTGAAGTACAAATTATTTTCACTTATATACTGCAGTATATTACTCTTATTTTGGCACTGTTTCTTCATGAAAGGTTTTTTTTTTTAAGATTTATTTATTTATTTGAAAGAGTTACACAGACAGAGGAGAGGCAGAGACAGAGAGATCTTCTATCTGCTGGTTCACTCCCCAGTGAACCACAATGGCTGGAGCTGCACCAAAAATCCAAAGCCAGGAGCCAGGAGCTTCTACCAGGTCTTCCCACACAGGTGCAGGGGCCCCAGGACTTGGGCCATCTTCCACTTTCCCAGGCCATAGCAGAGAGCTGGATTGGAAGTGGAGCAGCCAGGATTCGAACCAGTGCCCATATGGGATGCCGGCACTGAAGGCAGCAGCTTTACCTGCTATGCCACAGCGCCAGCCCCAGAAGGGTTAAAGTTCTTGATTTGAGATTTCTTTCATGCTTTTGTTAAAGATGTTCTCTGAGTTTAGTGAGACAGACAAAATTTTATATTGCTTCCAAAGAAATAGGAGTCATACAAAACTGACAGATTACAGTTTCACATTTTATCCTTGCCACAGGTCCTATTGCAGGTGGCTCACTGGTCACTCAATGTACGAAGGGACTTCAAAAAGTTTTTGGAAAATGGAATGAAATTTTAAGTTTATTGGGGCTGGCACTGTGGTGTAGCTGGTAAAGCTGTTGCCTGCAATGCCAGCATCCCATATGGATGCAGGTTCGTGTCCCAGGTGATCCACTTCCAATCCAGCTCCTTTCTATGGCCTGGGAAAGCAGTGTAAGATGGCACAGGTCCTTGGGACCCTGCACCCACATTGGAGACCTGCAGAAGCCCCCGGCTCCTGGCTTTAGATCAGCACAGCTCCGGCCATTGTGGCCAACTGGGGAGTGAACCATCGGATGGAAGACCTCTCTCTCTCTCTCTGCCTCTCCTTTTCTCTCTGTGTAACTCTGACTTTCAAATAAATAAATCTTTAAAAAATGTAATTATATTTTGTGCAAAACATGTACAATCCATGCACATTTTTTCATAATATGCATTTCCATAAACTGTGAAGAAACCATGTGATGCAAACCAATTAAAAGTGTATTCTAGAACAGAGGACTATAAAATAAATATCTTCCAGACTTTACTTCCTGATTATTTTCATCTCTACATTCTTCTTATTCAGTTCATTATTTATCACTTCAGAAATAAAATTAAGTAATTGAATTCAGCTCTCTGTATATGGACAAATGCAACTTTATATTTCAAATATTTGTCATGATTCAACTACGCATAATCTGGCTAAATAATGGTGAATAAACAGATGAAAGAAAGAAAAAGAAAGGAAGGAAGAGTGTCAATTGATAAATCAACAACAGGAGTCACTGTGCACTTGCTCCACATGTAGGACCTCTGTCCTTAATGAGTTGTACTATAAGAAATAAGTGTAAAACTTGTTCTCAAACAGTACTTGATACTTTGTGTGTCTGTGTAGGTGCAAACTGTTGAAATCTTTACTTAGTATAGAGTTGATCTTCTCTATATAAAGATATATAAACGGATCTTAATGATGAATGAGATGTGAAAGGAAGTAGGAGGTGGGACGGGAGCAGGGGTAGGAGGGCAGGAATGGGGGGAAGAACTGCTATATTTCAAAAGCTATACCTACGACATTTATCTTTATTAAATGAAAGCTTTCAAAAAAAAAGAAAAGAAAAGAAAAGAAATATCCTCTCAAAAAAGGAAAACCCAGGATGAGGCGGCATCACTACTGAATATGTAGCATGCATATGCTGCAGAAAGAATAAAAACCATGAACAACAGTCTTACACTGCGGTGCTTATAATATACACTGATGAAATAATAAAAACAAAGAAAAAATAAAGTCTATGAAATAAGCTTTTGAAATGCTTTAGCAAATTCCCAGAAATACTTCATTCTGAACTAATGGAGCATGTACAAGACTTTTCAATGCACAGGTAATTAGGTTTTTTGTTTTCATTTTTCTTTGGCCTAGACTTATTTCTCTGTTTGCGCTGCCACATTTGATTGTGGCCCAAACATAGGACAAACAGAGATGATCATTCAAAGAGACATTTACAAATTGGAGGAGTGTTTTCAAGTCCAACTCATAGATGGAGAAGACTGTGTGAATAGGTTAAAAGAAGCAGTTGTAGTCACTTGTAAGGTAAGCCGTGAGACATACGTATATCATGAGATACACACATAAACACAAACTCTGTAGATCAAAGATTTGTCACAAGTGATATAATCAAACATACTGAAGAAAACAATTCATTTATTTTAAACTCTTCCTTTCTTCTACAGGTACAATACCTACTTAGCCTTTATTGGGATCTGAAATTGACCAAGCACCAGAAAACAACAATCATTGATTGTTACATTTTCTAACATTATCTGCTGTTTTTGATGGAGGACAGGGTCTGTATTCTCATACATGTTCTCTATCAAAATACAGACATCATGTAATAAAAGAAGAGAAAATCAAAAAACAAAAAAATCCCAATCATACCCAAAATGAAAGAGATCACCATGCTTTAAAATTGCATTTATTTGGGGAATATCAACTTGCATCCATTGACACAAATTTGATGAGAAAATGAGATTTAAAATGATACAGGAAAATAATGATATATGAAACTTCAGTTGACATCAATTGCAATCTTAAAACAAAAATTAAATTCAAGAGATTCAATGAATCACCCTATGAACAGAGTTTCACTACTAACCATGAAATGGATAACAATTATGGTAGTAATTTAGACTAATATTACACCATGCTATTAACATGTTTGGTTTAAAAAATGAGAAGACCTTGTAAATAATTTTGTTTCAGGCCAAATATGATGGTGCCTACTATAAACAAAGTAAATATTCTCTAAAGTTAGCTTGTGATTAACAGGAAGACTGAAGTGGGTGCAGCAGGATTTCAGTGTGCGACCATGTGTATGTCCTATTAGCTAGCATTTGTTTTTCTTCTTATGATCCTAAATATTTCATTAATGTCTAAGTCTATTTCCTTCTGTGGTAACATGTAAAATAGAAAACAGAAAAAGAAAACTAATTTCCCATCTAGACAATAATATGTAAAATATATGTGAATATATTATTATTACTAAATAGATATATAAATTATTCAGTAAACAAAAATATATAATGATAATTTAATGTCAACTCTACAACTAAGGATTAGAAAATTAAGTGTTTACATTATATCTGGGCCCATTACCTTTTCTTTTTAAATTAGGTCATTAACTAAAAATCTACAATACCATCTTATCTACTAAGAAAGCATGTTAGAAACTGGAGTCGTAAGTTTATTTTGTTGCAAAAGATGTGAAACCCATATATTTGTTCATAATACATATTTCTATTAATTATTTGAAGATTCCCTGTATATGAGATTTCAAAATTGATTGCAATGAAATACGCATTTCAATTGCATTTTCCATGAACTATTTGGAGGATCCTTCTATATCTGATGATAATAGTTTAAAATTTAAAATAACTGTATTTTAAAAAATTCTTGATAGTGACTAGGAGTATTAATATGTTCTTTAGACACAGATTGCATTGGGTATATCATAAAAGTGGCTTCTAACTAGCCATCACTTCTCTCCCCAAAATAATTTTATATATTGAAGATATATCTGCCAATTATAATTCTGATATTTCATTGCATGTATGTATGCATGTATTTATGAAATAATTTCTTGGATACTTTTGAAGGAAGAAAATTTTATATAAAGTAGACTCAAATATATTTAATTGTTTTAAAAGGTACAATAACTAATTTCCTTATCATAGTTAATCAATTATTGGCTTATCGGTTTCTTATGAAAAAAATCCATCTCACAACTAGAAATTGCTCTTGCCACAACTGTCATGAAAAGTATAACCTGATGCTTTCCCAGTAAGGCTAGAATGAGAGAAGGGAGATAAACACGTGTGTCTATCTGTGAGTGAAGAATGCTGAAGTGAGTACAACAAGTCAGCCTTGAAGACACAGCTTCTAAGAAGCCTTGAAGACACAGCTGCCAAACCTCACTCACCAGATGCATTGTGATAGTGTCTCTGCTATATTCCAACACTATTTTTTGGCTGCAATGGGCCTGGACAAGACAGGTTCAGATGGCTAAGATGGAGACTCAAGTCTTTATCTTCAGACTCTTACGTGTGCCAGAGAGACAGAAATGAGAAGACACTAGACAGTGCCTTGGCTTCATAGTGGTGTAGGCTTGGGGCTTGTGGAATATGTATTATGATGAGCAACTTATCCTTGGAGAGTTTAGGCAAAGCTTAATAAGGAATAAAATCTAAGCTGATATCTCTTCAATGTTAAAAGTTTTATTACATGAAATATAAATCACATTAACAAATATGTGTGTGAGTATGTATGTAAATAATATTTAACTCATTACTCAGCATAGTACAAAGTTTGCAAGTTCAGGGATTGGGTGCTTTTGTGTCTTTTAAAATTTAATTTCTTCCTCAGTAATGAAATGAAAATATACCAGCTATTATATACAAGACCCCAAGAGATACTCTGGAGAAAGATTTAAACAGGAGTTGGTAGAGAGGGGAAACCAAATAATAGAGAATGCTCTTTTCAAAATAAAGGAATTTGTATTGTATCCTGAGCCCATGGCAGCAATGACAGAATTTAAAGCAAGAAATGCAGAAGATTAAATATATCCTTTTGAAGTATTATCTTTGTTAGAACACAGAGAAGGAAAGATTGAGGGGTAGACTGAAGTTTGTATGAATAAGGAAATGAACTGTTATAGTAATTCAAGAGAAAGCTAGGGTTGTTTTAAACTATGGCAGTAGCATTGGAGACGGAGAGCAATAGACATCTAATAGGATCTATGGACAGATGTAGAAGTGGGTATGATAGTTTTATTTTAACATATACTTATTTGGCTCCAGTTTCTTTGTCATATATGGGGAATTCCTTTTCAAAGAAAAGTAGTTATACAAAAATTTTCACCGTCTCTGTGTGTGTGTGGGGGGGAGGGTGGTGAGGGAAGAATATCAGCAGCATTTTTGAGTGAATATTCATTTAGGAATTTTCTAATGCATTTATAATCTTTGAAAATTGCCACTATTTCTGCCATTTAACTGCCCTTTTAGAGTGTACTGACATCCAAATAATTGAAAGACAATCACCACTCTTACAAAATTGTTCAATTTTGAAGTTTATTATACTTACTTATGATGGTTAAAGACTGAATACGAAGTATCATCAAGTTTTGGTAGAAGGACTTGGCTACTGTTAATGTACAATCAAAAGGCAATGGTAAACTGCTATA
Source organism: Oryctolagus cuniculus (assembly GCF_051225735.1). Classification (NCBI taxonomy): domain Eukaryota; kingdom Metazoa; phylum Chordata; class Mammalia; order Lagomorpha; family Leporidae; genus Oryctolagus; species Oryctolagus cuniculus. The sequence continues at coordinate 49,005,346 of NC_142880.1, forward strand.
ATACTGTAGCAATGCTAAAACCAAAAAGTGATAGTATTTTAGAAAATTCTACTGCATGCCAAGACTTCATGGAAAATATACCTCAAAGCACTGGACTCCTACCATGCATGCAAAAATATTTTAAAAAGAGTTATTACTTTAAAACTACTTGGCAGCTTGGAGAATAATCTATAGAACTTTAATAAAATAACTGCAGATGAAAATAATAAATAGGGGGCCGGCACTGTGGCACAGCGGGTTAAAGCCCTGGCCTGAGGCGCTGGCATCCCATGTGGGCACCGGTTCTGGTCCCGGCTGCTCCTCTTCCCATCCAGCTCTCTGCTATGGCCTGGGAAAGCAGTGGAAGATGGCCCGAGTCTTGGGCCCCTGCTCGCATGTGGGAGACCCGGAAGAAGCTCCTGGCTTCAGATCGGCTCAGCTCCAGCCATTGCAGCCATCTGGGGAGTGAACCAGTAGATGGAAGACTTCTCTCTCTGTCTCTATCTCTCTCTGTAACTCTTTCTTTCAAATAAATAAAATAAATCTTTAAAAAAAAAAAAAGAAAATAATAAATAGAAGTTAAAGGTATCTTTGTAAAAGTAGTATTGTGGTCAATGGTAATTTTCTACTGTAGATATGATTTTAATTTTAATTTAATAAACAGTTTTAGCTAATACAGATGTTGTCCATCACAGAAGCTTCTGTTTAGTACATTATACCACTTACTGTTCTAGAGACTGAATGGAGTTTTAATGAAAGAATTTTTATGAAGTATATTACTCAGAGCCCTAATTTAAAATAATTAGGATAATTTAGTTTGCATTTAATGAAATTACTATTTGCAAAGTCATGGAAGAAATGGATGACAACAGCTAGGCAAGGTCAATAATTACAGGTCATTATCTCCAAAAGACTTGAAAAGATATGGCGGGAATCTCAGATGAGCTGCTGAAAATCAGTTAAGACAGAGTTCTGGAACTGTTTCACTCTTGAGGACAGTGCCTTTTGGTTAAGAGACACTTCTACCCCAAGTGGAGTGTGGAGATGGAGGAGAACAAGAAACAAACACTTTGGATTCACCCCCTCACCTTCTTTGCTCTTCTATTAGGAATTTCTATAGACCAAAACCACTGGAAGTCAGAGGGTAAAGTGGCTTGTTGATTTCAACCATGCTTATCAGCAGCCCAAGCAGGAATACTGGAGTATGGGGGTAGATCTGAATGAGCAAATCAAAGAAACTCAGAAATTAGGGGTGCCATTTTGGCACAGTGTGTTAAGACATCACCTGAAATGCTGTCATCCTATAGGAGCACTGGTTCAAGTCCCAGCTGCTCCACTTCCAATCCAGCTTCCTGTGAATGCACCTGGAAGTGTATGTATGCAAGATGTCCAAAGTACTTGTTTCCGTGCCATGCATGTGGGAGACCCGGATGAAGCTTGTAGTTCCTCGCCTCGGCCTGTCCCAGCCCTGGCACTCTGGCCATTTGGGCATAAACTAGCAGATAGAACATTTCTCTCTCCCCCTGCTCCCTGTCAATCCAATTTTCAAATAAATAAATGTCTTAAAAAATACTCTGTACCTACAAACTAGAGGAGGCTTGTAACTGCAATTCTCTGAGGTACCTATACTGATACCAGTAAGTATATGATTTTCCGGGTTTCCATGGAAAAGTGCCTAATTCAGTGTCCTCGAGGTCCTTGAGAGCAACTTACAGTACAGATGTCTATCATAAGACATTGAGCATGAGACAGAAATAGCAAAGTGCATAGTATATTATTATTGGCCCATGTATCTCAAACTATTGTACTTACACCTAGCCTCATTTAAAGGGGTAAAAAATAACCCATAAACATATAGAGCCCCAGAAATGACTTAGATGATTTTCTTAGATATTGATTATGAGGGGCTGAAATGTTAGGGCAGGCATAGAAGTTAAGACATTTGTCCCACATCAGATTACTTGTCAGCTCTGCATCTGACTTGAATATCCTGCTAATACAGACACTGATGAATAGTGATGATGGCTCAAGTAATTGGGTTCCTGCCACCCACGTGGGATACCTGGATTGAGTTCCCTGCCCAGCTTTGGTCTAGCCCGTTCCTGGCAAATGTGGGCATTTGGAAATTGTACCAATTTTGGGGAATGTTCTCTCATGCCCTCTTTCTGTGTGTTCCCTGCCTCCCTCTAAAAATCAAACATTCTTAAAGTTAATTAAAATTTTAATCTATTGTGTTGACTACTTTTAAATACAGAACTATGCATAAGCACAGTTTACTTACTGCATATATTGCAGCATAAAATCACAATTAAATGAAACCAAAACCAGATATATTACTAACAAAATTATAAGCCCAATAAAATTCAAACTATTAAACATTAATTCAAGAAGGCTTTATAAAAACAAAATTGCTTTTGGGGAAATTTAAAGCAACTCTAAGTGACAGAGAATTTTTTATAGATTCAGTTTATACAACACACTATGCATAGGTTGTACCTCAGTTTTCTATCCACATGAGTCAATTCAAGTTACTGGGGAGCCCTCCATCATAGCTTGATCTCTTCTGTTTTGTTCCTTCCTCACTCTGTATAAATGCATTTTTAATATTTATATATTTGAAAGGAATAGTGACAAAGGGAGAGGGGATAATCTTCTATCTGCTGGTTCATTCCACAAATACCCATAACAGCCAGGCAAGGTTGAGCTAGGCAGAAGGCAGGAAATCTATCTGGTCTCCATGTGGGTGGCAGGAACTCGAGTACCCACATGGATACTTGGACTGTCATATATTGTCTTCTCAGGCAAATTAGCAGGAAGCTGGATTTGAAGTGGAATAGTCAGACACAGACCATCACTCTGTAATAGGATGATGATGGCATCCCAAGAGGCAGCTTAACCCACAATGCCAGCCCCAGAATGTACCTTTTTTTTTTTTTTTTTTTTTTTTGACCGGCAGAGTGGACAGTGAGAAAGAGAGACAGAGAGAAAGGTCTTCCTTTGCCGTTGGTTCACCCTCCAATGGCCGCCATGGCCGGCGCGCTGCGGCCGGCGCACCGCGCTGATCTGATGGCAGGAGCCAGGTACTTCTCCTGGTCTCCCATGCGGGTGCAGGGCCCAAGCACTTGGGCCATCCTCCACTGCACTCCCTGGCTACAGCAGAGAGCTGGCCTGGAAGAGGGGCAACCAGGACAGAATCCGGCGCCCCGACCGGGACTAGAACCTGGTGTGCCGGCGCCGCAAGGCTGAGGATTAGCCTAATGAGCCGCGGCGCCAGCCCAGAATGTACCTTTCATATCAAGGTAATTTTCACTATTTATCTAGCCATGACAATCAAACTAACTATTTCTTGCAGCTGGCACCCTTAAAAAGATAAGAATGAAAACTTAATTTGCATGGTAACACAAATACTTAGTTTATCTCTCAGCTATTTTAGAATATGGACATATTTATGCTCATTAGATGTCATAAACATAAGACATATCTGTTCACATCTATGTTTCTATGGCTAATATGCCTATGATCTCAAGCTTAAGGACTCAGGATTATGAAAATAGTCTTTACAACAAAGGCAATCATAAAAATACTTTGTGGATTTCAGGAAATTTCTTTATACAGCAATATTTCTAAAACTTACAGGAAAGATGAAAAGAAAGCTACCTGGAAACCTTCCTTAAAATGTGTTCTTTGAATTCCTTTCTAAAAATTCAATCAGTTGGTGGGAGTCACACATTTTAACAGGCATCCCAGGTGATTCTGATGTAGAACTTCCCTGAGGAGACTTCAGAAAATATCAATTTACGGATTGTTTTGCAGCTTACTAAAAATGTGCCTCATATAATTAAAAGTATTGGGAAAACAATGACTACATGAATTTGAGTTATTTATAGTTTTAAATTTTTGCTAAACACATTAGCACAGAATCCTTAGGGAATATCTCTTTAAAAATGCAAGGCTTTATTATAAAATACAAGATTTTATGTGACTTCATTTACAACTAGAACAATGTTTAGGATACCTATTGCTACACATTTGGAATATGTATAACAGTACCCATCCATTTAAAAATTTTTTTGTGATTATTTGAGAAGCAAAAAGAGAGAGAGAGTGCTCTCTCATCTCCGCTATTTCACTCGACAAATGCCTGCAAAGGTCTCCAGCTGTTTATGGATCTCCTACTAGGTACACAGTAGGACTGTATCTTACTTGCAACCTGATGTTTGGCATGGGCCTGTGATTTGGTAAAGCCATGGAAGGTGAACAGAAGTGCAGTTACCACTGGTAGGTAGAAGCTTTGGGGCCAATACGCTGTTCACTCCTCCCTCTTTCCCAGTATTATTAAGTAGTGGACGCTTCTATGCTATGAAATCAATAGTGATAATTATGTGAGGCAACCACTAATTGGCAAACCATAACCTGCAGTGTGATTGAGAAATAAACCTTGTCAGACTGTGTGTCTGATAATTGGGGATAGTATATGGGAGCAACAATGCTTTATAATCTGTTCTGTTTGATGCATGCCTGGTGTACTTTCATATTTTATAGTTATCCAAATTATTATTCATTTTCTGCCTAACAAACCTAATCATGATCCCAAGGAATATCTTAATTCTCACTGCACAATGTATCTTTGATACATAGAAAAGAAGCTAATATAAGTAGAACTTACATCAGGCAGAATAACAATATTGCAAAGATGCCCATACTCCAGTGCTCAGAATCTGAATATGACATCTTATGTGGCAAAAGGTAATTTTCAGAATAAAGATAGCTAATATTAAAAAAAAAGAGTATTATCATAGATTATCATGAAGGACTTCATTTTAACACATGAGCTCCTAGAAGTACCCTGGGACTCAAATCCTACAACCTCAAGGGTCTGAATGCTACTAAAAGCCCTAATGAGCAAGCACTCAGGTTCACCCTCAGACCTTCCTTCACAAAGAGATGTAATCTGCCTACACTGTGATTTTATTCCAGCAAGACTCATGTTGTAATTGAAAGACAATAAGTGTGTGCTGTTTTAAGATGCAACATTTCTAGAAATTCATTATAGCTGTAACTCAAACTGAGGTGTTAATACGAACCTGCTGGAAATAAATGAATGACAGGATCATGATAAGCAAATGTAAATCACTGATTTGAAAGTTCAGCAGCTATGAAATAAAGCATTATCTAAAATACTACTTTAGTTGGACTTTCTGTTGTATTCTTATTTGTTGAAGATAAATCTTTCATCTTGCTTAATCTAAGAGATGTGAGTTAGAAGGAGACGTGTTCTGACATGATCCTTGGTGTTTAATCAGCTCTTAATTTTTAGAGAGTTGTCAAAGTCTTAACTACTTTTTCACTCCTTTAAAGGCAAGGTCTTAAGTGCCTCCTTACTCCACATCTTCTAGCTCTGCCAAAGAAAAGATTGGTTTAATTACTCTAAGTTAAGGTTGTAATTACGCTGCTACAGTTCACACCACGAGGCCCTGTCTGATTTGAACTCATTGTTAATGAAAACTGAAAGAAAAATGCACTGGCTCTGCTGGGATCACCAGTTTTCTCCACTGTTGATCTTTGCTTCTAAACTGCAGTGCCCTTGCTTTGGCAATTACATTAAAAGGTCACTAAGGATGTTTCCTTAGATTCTCACTCTCTTTTATAGATATCTACATTACAGTGGCCAAAGATGCTATCTGAAAAATCCCCAAACCTGTATTCATTTTAATTGACTCACTTTAATTAGCATCTTAAAGAGATAAAAGATGTGTAAGTCAAGCCAGTACTGTGGCACTGTAGGTTAAGCCTCTGCCTGTGGTGCTAGCATCTAATGTGGGTGTCAGTTTGAGTCCTGGCTGCTCCTCTTCTGATCCAGCTCCCTGCTGATGGCCTGGGAAAGCAGTGGAAAATGGCCCAAGTGCTTAGGTCCCTGCACCCACCTGGGAGACCTGGAAGAAACTCCTGGCTCCTGGCTTCGGATTGGCCCAGCTTCCACCATTGTGGCCATTTGAGGAGTGAACCAGTGGATGGGAGACCTCTCTCTCTCTTTGTACTTCTGCCTCTCAAATAAATAAATAAGTCCTTAAAAAAAGATGTGTAAGTTTATAAGCAAACAGAAATATGAAGGATTTTTGAAAATATCTTGCTAATTTTTTAGAATCTTATATTGTTAAAGTATACTGTCAAAGGTTTGCTAGTAAAATACAAAAAAATAATATTAACACATGTAAAGCACACTGCAAAGGTTTTTCATTATGAAAAAAATATTATTCAAACTCAATTTGCTTGATTTTTGCTTTCTGGCTATAATTATATTTTTGAAGCTAATAAACACTGAAAAAACTTACTGGTAATCTCAAATATTGTCAGAGTTTGAAATGCAGCAAAGAAGAAGGCACAAATTAAGATTAAATATCTATGAAATTAATAAAGAAAACATCTTTAAGTAAAATCATTGCTTGGCTATTTTTCAAAATAATTTAGTCTGTATAAAATCTCACTTTCTTCCAAAAAATTCTATATTAATATTATTCTAATAATTTTCTAGGCATCAAGATTCTCTGAAAAGTTTCCTATAGATCAATTTAAATCCTTAATATATAGTATTATTTTTAAATGTGCTATCTAATTTTCAGTTATTTAAAAAATGTTTATTCTATGAAAATATTCCAATATATATGGTTACTTTTAAATACTTTCACAAGTTTATCTAGTCAAATTTACTTCTTATTTAAAAGAAAGTTTCATATCATGTTAAAATTCATTATTATAGAGGCTCCACAGTCCTTTTTAATGAAGTTGCCACTGTTGGCTAATTCATAGTGATAGAGGTCTGACAAAGGCCTGGTAAGATATGTAGCAATCATTATCATTGCTTTCTCTCTCTCTCTCTCTCTCTCTCTCTCACTGTCTAACTCTAGCAGTCAAAAAAAATAAAAAAAGAAATAAAGAAAAGAAAAGATTACTGTGATGTTTCCCCCCAGATTTGTATGTTGAAGCCCTAACCAAATATGAAGGTACTAGGAGGTGGGGCCTTTAGAACATAATTAGGTTTGGATGAAGACCTGAAAGTGGACTACCATGTTGAAATTAGCATCCTCATCAGAATATAGACAAGAGGGTTCTCTCTCATTCTCTGCACACACAGAAAGAAACCACTTGTGTACACAATGGGATGGCAGTCATCCACAAGCCAAAAGAGAATCACCAGGAATGAAATCTGTCAGAACCTTGACCTTGGAATCATCAACCTCCAATACCATGAGAAATGAATCAATGCTGTTTAGCCATTGCTGTGTAACAGCCCTAGCTGACTAAGATATGCCAGAACCACCAAGCCAAGGTTTCCCCAAATATCTGGAAAATAGAAACTTTAAGAAATAACAGAGGAACTAATGCCACCTGTGGCATCAGAATTCCATGTGGTTCAGTCCCTTCTATTCCACTTCTGACCTAGATTCCTGCTGGTGTGCCAGGGAAAGCAGCAGAGGATGGCCCTGGTGCGTGGGACCCTGCTGCAGTGTAGGAGACTTAGGCCTGGCCCAGTTCCCGCTGTTGGGTCCGTTTGGGAAGTGAACCAGTGGATGGAAAACCTCTCTCTCTCCCTTTCTTTCTCTGTAATTCTGCCTTTCAAGTAAATAAAAATAAATCTAAAAAGAAAAGAAATTATATAAAGAAGATAAGCTGTTTTAAGCAATTAAATTTACTATTTTTATTTTTTTGCTTTTGGTTGAAAGAGACAGAGATCCTCCATCCTTGGGTTCAATCTGCAAATGCTCACAACATCTGAGACTGGGCCAGGCTTAAGCCAGTAGCCCTCTGCTCAAACTAGGTTTCCCACATGGGTAGCAGGGACCCAACTACCTGAGCCATGACTGCTGTCTCACCGGGTGTACTTTAGCAGTACACTAGGATCTGTAGCAGAGCCAGGACTCCAATCTGTGTATGCCAATATGGAATAAAGATGTCCCAAGTTGCAAATATGTACCCTATCAAACACCTGAATTTTAGACTGATCTGCCTAAAAGCAATATATAAGATATTCCCATATTTTTTCACCCTGCCATTCCTGTTTTTTGTTGTATTTTGTTTTTTACCTCAGTGTGCTGATTGTTCTAAATGTCCTTCTTTTTTCCAACATTCTTTCTCAGTTTACTTTAATGTTTTTAAGATTTATTTATTTATTTGAAAGGCAGTGTTATGGAAAGGCAGAAGGAGAGAGAGAGAAAGAGAAATATTCCATCCACTGGTTCATTCCCTAAATGGCTACAATGACCAGAGCTGGGCCAATGCAAAGCCAGAAGCCAGGAGCTTCTTCCGGGTCTCCCATGTGGGTACAGGAGCCCAGCACTAGGGCCATCATCTACTGCTTTCCAGGTCATAGCAGAGAACTGGATTGGAAGTGCAGCAGCCAGGACTCGAACTGGTACCCATATGGGATGCAGGAACTGCAGGTAGTGGCTTTACCTGCTATGCCACAGTGCCAGCCCCCACTTTAATCTTCTTATACAAACTGATTTTCAGTGGCATTGTTTGTTTTATTTCTGTCATCAGCTACCATTAGTCAACCTGCTGGCTTTATCCATGACATAGAAGTTATGGGTACCCTCTGATCACTCCTGAAGTTTCAGGCTAACTTCCCAAAGGTCTTGAGTTCACGCTTACTTTCTCTCACGTATATCCAAATCACTAATAGTCCAGAAAATTTCCATCATCTACTGATTTTCAAACTGTTCCTCACATTGCCTGTTTGTAGAACACACATTCATTAAATTTCTTAAGCCAGAAAATAATAATCTTATTTTCTATTTTTTATATCAATATCACATATTATAACCAATTAGTGATGACCTCTGATTTTCTAAATGCTTTCTCCATTTTCAGTTGGTCTACATATTACCAACAGAATTTTGCCTGGAAGAAGGGAAATCTGATAGTCTCACTTTCTGTACAGGTATTGAATACGTATTTTACCTTTCAGCATACAAAAATTAACAATAAACTCAAAGACCTAAATGTAAGACCTGAAACTATGAAAATGCTAGAAGACCACATGGGAAAAACCTTCAAGACATTGGTAACAGGTAAAGATTTTGTTGATTAATACTTCAAAAGGACAGCCATCAAATTCAATCATACCAACTTAAGACAATTAAGACTACTCTGAAAGCACAGGGAACGATCAAAAGAGTGAATTCACAAGAAAATGAATGAGAGAAAATACTTTTAAGCTATTCATATGACAAATAACCAATGTAACTAAGATAGGGCAAAGGATTTGAACAGACATTTTTCTAAAATGCCCAAGTGGGCATCATTATCACTAGACATCCAGGAACTGTAAAGCAAAGCCAAAATGAATTGTCACCTCACCCTAATTTGAATGCCTAATAGCAAAAAAATAAAAAATTAAATACTGAAGAGAAAGCCGAGAAAAGACAACTCAAATATCTCTTGGAGGGACTATATTTCAGTATAGGCACGAAGAATAACAGAATGAAAAGAATTAAATCAGATGACTATTTAAATAGTTAACATGGTGTCTGTTTCTCTGAATTCAAAAATGTTAACTGAGATTTATAAGAGTTTTGTCTTGGGTTTCTGTCGCTCCCCGTCTTCGTGGAGGAACGACACAGGACCCTGCGCTGTTCTTTCGTCTTCTCGGCCCTCCCCGGGTTTGCTGCTGGTCCTTCCCGGGTTGGCTGCTGGTCCTTCCCGGGTTGGCTACCGACCCTTCCACCTCCGTGGAAGGGCGGTTCCCCCTGCCACATTCCCCACTTCCGCGGGGGAGCGGCACACCGCCGGCCGGCTCTCTCGGGGGCTGCACAGGTGTTCCTTCAGATAGATGCTCCCCCTTAGATGTTCCTGGTGCATGGTGTCTCTCTCCTCCTTTATAGTCCTCTTCCACCAATCCCAACTCTGCTACCCACACGCTGAGTACGCTGCTCTCCTCCAATCAGGAGCAGGTCCCACAGTTTATTGGTTGAACTGGAGGCAGCTGTGTAGAAGCTTCTCCCTTCTCAGCGCCATATTGTGGGAAAGCAGATGCATAGAATAAGTCTTAATTCCAGTAACTTAGTCCAGTCTGAGTTGCTCCCAGTTGCTCCCCACAGGTTTCAAATATAACAGTGACCATTTAATTCTTTTTTTTTTAAGATTTGTTTATTTATTTGAAAGTCAGAGTTACACAGAGAGAGGAGAGGCAGAGAGAGAGAGAGAGAGGTCTTCCATTTACTGGTTCACTGCCCAAGTGGCCTCAACGGCCGGAGCTGCACCAATCTGAAGCCAGGAGCCAGGATCTTTTGGGTCTCCCACATGGGTGCAGGGGCCCAAGGACCTGGACCATCTTTTACTGCTTTCCCAGGCCATAGCAGAGAGCTGGATTGGAAGTGGAGCAGCCGGGTCTCTAACTGCCATCCATATGGTATGCCAGCGCTTCAGGCCAGGGCATTAACCAGCTGCACCACAGCGCTAGTCCCAACCGACCATTTAATTCTTACATCAGTTTGAAGCATGGAATATAATATAGCTCCCAACTTTAAACAGTTAAAAAATAACTCCTTTCACAAATTAACTAAAACATCATTTGCTCATTACATAGTGACTAAAATCATACATTTAAGTTTAAAACGTTTATTCTTGATGTTTGAATTATTCTCTACCCTCTATGAGTTCTCAAACTCTAATACTTTTTAACTTCCTTATTAGCTCAGTTTCCACAATCATGACTAAATCTGTCAACTGATTTGTAGCTTTTTTGAGACTTAAAGGAAATGGTACATACAGACCAAAGCTCATGGTAATCAATGAGCATTCAATAAAGGACTATTCTATGATGTAACCGCAATATAACTGAACATTATCCTAAACTATCAAGAAAATGACAGATATAAAGTAAAGAATATTAAGGGTAACAATTAGTTCAAATCTGATATGATTAAAATCAAGAAAGCACAAAGTTTTTACAAGTTCAAGTTTAAAAAGTTTCCTGCATAGTTTGATATGTAACTCGCATCCCCATTAGAGAAAAGATGGATCTAAACCTCTGTTGTATGTCTTCTCTAAAGGTAGTAAAATTAATCAGGAGATATGCAGGCTGCTGATTCAGTTGATTATATGTTGCTACTTAATGTGCGAAATTCCCCTGCTAGATCTATCGCTTGAAGGAGTTCTGGTTGATTCATCATCTCTTTCACTCAGAGGGTTGATCATTGTAAATGACTTTATTGACCTGTGACTTGGTTCAGCATCATATGCTCCAGTGATCCAAGCAATAAACAGCTGCTAAGTGCAGGCGAGAAGCGTCATGGAAAATTCAAGGACTGCATCAGTGTATTCTCTGCCATCAGGTTCTCATGCTGTCACAAAATTCTGAATTTCATGTTTGACAAGCATACGTTTTAAAAAGACTGCTCTGGAATAACATATCTTCCAGTGAATTTTCATTACTTTTAGACAGAGAGTACACTCCATCTTCAGAACTATTCAAATACTTGCATTGATGACCATAGTTATATTTCATTTTACTGGCTTCTTTTGTATCAGTGGAAATCTGAAATCAAATGCAATTTTATTAGTTATATTTATATATACACACTCATTTATGTGTATATATTTATATATAAACATGTATACAATATTTAAGGACAAAATACTTTAGGAATTGTTTCATGGCCTTAAATACAGCCAAAAGAGAGAAAGAAATTTCTACTAAGAGTCAAAGCCAATTTAATGGCAGAGAAACTAAAAGCAGAGAAATCTCAATTCACCTGCTCCTTTTAATGTGTAACCCATCCCTTCAGCTACAAAGAACCTGATCTTCCTGACAATTCTTCGGATTAGAAATTTACAAAATTCTCTACTCCACTAGACTAAGTTTGATGTGGAATAGGAATTCAGTTTTACTGTTTTTCAAATTTAATGAATATTTGTCAAATAGGCAAAACAGTTAAGGAATACTTTTTTAAAATTGCATGGTATATCAAGGTAATGAGACAAGTCACAGTTTGGGAGAATCTATTTGCAAAATGTTTCAAAGACAATTATTACAAATAAACAAACTTTAATCTCAGCAATAAGAAAATCAACAATCTGATTAAAAATAAGCAAAATATCTAAATAGATACCTCAGAAAAATAAGATGCTAAGTGTATGAAAAACTTTTCCACATTATGTATCACTAGAGAAATGTAGGTTTAAGGAATGAAGCATTATAAACACAACAACATAGTCAAAATCCAGGACACTGACAACACAAAATGCTGGTGAGGATGTGGAGCAACAGGAACTCTCATTTATTGATAGTAGTATATAAAATGATACAACCATTTTGGAAGGCAGGTTTTCAGATTCTTACAAACATATTCTGACTATCTGATCCAGTAATGGAAACTTACACCCACACAAAAACCTGCACAATAGTGCTTACTGTTATGATTGCCAACATTTGTAAGCAAACAAAATGTTCTTCAATGGGTGATGACATAAATAAGGCATGATATATCAGGATAATGGAATATTTTTTCATTGCAAAAAGAAAATGAGCTATCAAACCCCAAAAAGGCATGAAAGGGGATTAACTGCATATCAATAAGTAAAAGAAGCCAATTTGAAAATGCCACATGTAGTTAAGAGTCCAACTATAGGACATACTAGGAAAAATAAACCTATATAGTCAGTAAAATGGTCAGGGATCACCGGGGTGGAAAGGTAAGGAAAAGCTTAATCTGTGGTGGGAAAGAGTATTTTTAAGGCAGTTAAACTACTTTGTATGAGACTATAATGGCAGATATGTGTCATTAGGAATTTGTTAAACCCTTGATGTGTACAACAACAAGAATATATCCCTAAATATTAGGTCTGTACAAAAGGGGAAAAATTAGAGGCATGAAAAATTTTTCTTTTAATTGAAACAATCCATTTTATACTTGAATAACATTATATTTGTCTATGCAAGAGAGTCAATCTAGTGTTATATCTTTTAATAATTTATATTAGCATAAAAATAGTTTCATGGTTTTCTGAAAAACTTCAAAATAAAATGACAGTCTTTTGTAAAATTTAGAGCATGAATTTTATGAAATTTATTGTAGCATATGAACCACAAATATCAAGTCAAACACTCTATTATGCACAAAAGGGCATGCCATGATTTCTATAGTGATATTCAAAGGTATTAGGGTAAAAATTTAAAAAGTTTAATTATAAAAATCATAAACATATTCTTATACATATTAAACATGTATAATAGAAAAGAAAATAGGTGACCTACTTTGGATATTCGCAAATCCAATGGGTAAAGGAACTCAGTGGCAATTGATCATTTACCCAAAATAGCTAGTATATGCAATAAAATCTTAAAAGGAGAAATAGAAATTAGTATCAAGAGTTTCAGTATTGCTTGGGGACATGGAACAAAATGAGTTTATTACTATACAAAAAGGAATAACTGGTAATACTTTTCATGTATGCCTGAAGAATTTTTCTAGAATCAGAAGGTAGAACTATTTGAGGAAAAATAATTCAGATCAGCCTTATATGCTTTGCTCACTAAGCAAAATGTGGAACATAGTTATCAATTAAGATTTTAATAATGCAAAATATATAATGAAATGTTACTAAAATTTATCCGAATACTGTATATAAAAAAAGCTTCACCACCAGTAGATATTTAATGAAATTAAATAACTACAGCTGCATGGTATAGATACTTCATAATAATTATTAAAAATATTATAAATACTCTATCAGAAGTATTTTTTCTTTCTTATTAGTGGTATACAATTAATTCAAGAGAAAACATGTGTCTTATCCCATTATTTCTAGATTAAGTACAATGTTATAGAAAATTAAAATATTAAGCTATATTTTTAAATAGGAAAAAAATTTAATTTTTAACAAAAATTTTTAAAGGGGCCAGCGCTGTGGCATAGTATGTAAAGCCGCCGCCTGCAGTGCCGGTATCCCATATGGTCGCCTGTTTGAGTGCCGGCTGCTCCACTTCTGATCTAGCTCTCTGCTATATCCTGGGAAAGCAGAAGATGGCCCAAGTCCTTGGGCCCCTGCACCCACATGGGAGACCTGGAAGAAGCTCCTGGCTCCTGGCTTCAGATCTGTACAGCTCCAGCCATTGCAGCCAACTGGGGAGTGAACCAGCTGATGGAAGACCTTTCTCTCTCTCTCTCTCTCTTTGCCTTTCTTCTCTCTTTGTGTAACTCTGACTTTCAAGTAAATAAATAAATACTTAAAAAATTAAAAGTAAAAAAAAATTTAAAAAGATTTATTACAAAATCAGAAGTACAAAGAGAGAGGAAGAGAAACAGAGACAGAAATCGTTCACCACAAATTCACTCCCCAGATGGTTGGACCAATAGAGTCTGGGCCAAGTTGAAGCCGGAAGCTAAGAGATTCTTTAGGGTCTCCCACATGGTTGCAGGGGCCCAAGTGCTTGAGCTACCTTCCATTGCTTTCCCAAGTGCATTAGCAGGGAGCTGGATTAGAAATGGAACAGCCAGGACTTGAACTGATGCCCATATTGGATGCTGACATTGCAGGCAGTGCCTTTACCTGATACACCACAATACCAGCCCCCCAAAATTTTAAAATATGGAAAGATATATTGATATCCTCTAACAAGATGAATACTATCATGCTTAAATCAGAAAAGCCAGCATTGTTTATTGCTTCTACCTTTTCCTAACATGTCATGAATCACTTAGGACATTGTTAAAACATAGATATCAATTTGGTTGACTTCGGTATATCCCCACCATATCCAACAAGCTCTGAGTTAATGCCAATTCTATTGGCATATGAATCATATTTGGCATACCAAGAGTTCATGACATATTGTAATGACTCCTCTAACCACCATTTTGTCTACAACACTTAGAAAAATCTAACTCTAAAATTAGCAAGATAATCTGACTCATATTGAATTGGCCATTAATGTGGGAATTACAAGAATGCAAATAAAATGTTCAACTGTTCTTACAATAAATAGTAACCTTTACTTTTCAATTATCTTGAAAAATAGGTGATGGAGGGAGTGAGGAAAATCAAATTGGTATCAATGGGAAGTATTTTTTACCTGTTAAGTTTGTGAGAACACACAAATGGAGTCTGAAATCTACAAGTTAAAATGCTGTAGCCCAATGAGTATTCCTTCTTTTTTTTAAAAAAAAAAAGATTTATTAATTTATGTATTTGGAGAGTTACAGAGAGAGGGAGAGACAGAGAGAGATACCTTCCAACTGCTGGTTCACTCCCCAGATGGGTGCAATGACCAGAGCCTGGCCAGGCCAAAGCCAGGAGCCAGGAGTTTCTTCCAGATCTCCCATGTGGGTGGCAGGGGCCCAAGCACTTGTGCCATTTTTCAATGCTTTTCCGAGGCCACTAACAGGGAGCTGAATAAGAAGTGCAGCAACTGGGACCCAAACTGTTGCACATATGGGATGTTGGCATTAGCCACTATACCACAATGCCAGTCCTAAATTTTCCTTCCTTAATGGTCATTTTATTAATACTGCTTCAACATCAACAGAATACTTAATGTTGCTTTACAGTTTTTGCATATAACAAGTCAATTCTTGAATGCCTGCTTAATTTTCTTCCATTAAATTGTTGAAAATAACTATAATTTGTTTTTTTTTTTCTGTGTCTTTTAGGAAGTAATAAATAAAATTATAAAAAGAGTATTTGGTGAGTATTTTTGTAATTAGTGTTCATTGGGTTTGAAAATACTTTGTTCTAACAATTCAGATAGCCATTCACAAGCTTAACTTGAACAGTTGGTTATGACAAATCTAAGGTGTGCTTAGCATGCACAAAATAGTAGCTTGTATTTTGAGGAAGTTCAAGTGCTTGAAGAAACACATTTATTTATAACAAATCTACTATGCTAGTAATCACAGCCAAGCTCCTTAGACTCCTACTATCTGCCAAAACAAAATGGGACTATGATCTTCATGCTAACATTTGCAATGAAAGAAGTTAGTTGGAAAGTCCATATTAAATATATCCACTCCCATATTCTCCAATTGCAGAAAAGTCCCGAGCAACTGTAATCTATTATTACTTATGTTTAAGGTAACTACTTGTATTTCTGAGGGTAACCAGATTATATTAACTCCATGGACTAAAAACATTTAGGGGCTAGTGTGGTGTAAATGTAAAGCCACTGCCTCCAATGTTGTCAACCCATTTGGGTGCTGGTTCGAGTCCTGGCTGCCCTAGTTCCTATCAAGCTCCCTGTTATTGGACTGAGAAAAGCAAAAGATAGCTCAGGTGTTTGCACCCTGCCACTCATATGGGAAATCAGAGTGAAGCTCCTGACTACTGACATCGGCCTGGCCCAGGCCTGGCCCAGCCCTAGCCCAGCCCTGGCTATTGAGGCCATCTGAATAGTGAACCAGAGATGGAAGATATCTCTTTCCCTGTTTTTCCTTTTGTCTTGTAACTCTGACTTTCAAAAGCATAAATGAATCTTTTAAAAAAATGTAAAATTTGATGCATCCACAAAACCTATACCCTTAGGACAATATATCATATACTTTGGTAATCTCTTCATCTATCTCTCCATAGTCTATTTGTCCCACAGTATCTTGGAGACCCTTCATTCTAGCCATACTGGGCTACATCTGCACGGTCACTCCAAATGTCCTCCATTATCCCACAATTCTTTATTGCATATTTCTCACCATTTTAGAGACAATTCAAATATCTGTGGAGTAGAGCACTACAAAATTTTCCTAGTAGTATTGGAAATGTCCTGGTGCCCTCACCCCTATTTGCTTTTCAGCTTTTTAGTGAATGAAGTGTCTTCTGATACATCCATGTGGGAGTGAGGTGAAGGGGAGTATGGGGATCATTTTGCATCCAGCAAGTCTGCTCTAACATTCCTGTATCCCAAAGCATTTCAAGTTCCCTGAACATAGATCACTATTGAATACAGATGGTCATCACTTTTTTTTTACAATTATTTTGACTTTATGAAGACATGTAGTTATTTTGTTCAGTGGAAACTGTCCTTGGAGTTTTGATTTTTCCCAGGCTACTGCTACCCTCCCTGGTGACAGCTGTCAGTGGCAGCAGCGCCACCCAGTGAGTCCCAGGATCACAAGTAGAAACAACCAGCCTTCTACGTCCTGCTGTGCTGCCAACCTAGGACATTTGGGAGGTTAGGAGTTTTAATGTATTCTTGACTTGCAATATTTTCAACTTTTGATGGACCTAACAGGATAGAACCCTATTATAAGCTGATCATTTCTACACATTACAATGAACCCTCCAAGTAAACTCCAAACCTGGGTGGATGACTAGTCTCAGAGGAAGCCTTTTGCTGTTGCAAAGAGAAGTTTAGAGAAACTTGGAATTTCACATTTCTTAGCTCAATCTTAGATCATTCAGATGGCCTTAGAAGCTTTCTGCTTCTCCTGCAATGATTTGTTCAAATGATTTAAAGCCATGAGTTTATGTATTTGTTCACCTTGCTTGCTCATTTGTTTATATGCAAGCTCTCAAGTGCAGTTAAAACAAGGATTCCATCTCACAGACTTGCAATATCCTTTAGTAACTGATACTGAAAAACAGTTACCAAGTAGTTACTAGAGTTTTGCTTCTGAGAGCCATTGATCACAATTAAAACACTTGGTTAATTGGGAAAGCCTCTGAATATTGTAGATAACTTAGGACCCCATTACTATTAGCAAACAGTTCAACAATGTGCTTAAGGCCAAAAACATGATGAAATCAATTCCTTGGACCCTAGATTGATTACCTGTGTAACTTGTGGTATCAACTCTCCTATTTGTAATATCAGTTCTCAACTCTATTCAGCTGGTATTGCATCAAGAAAATAGAAAGCATAATCATTATTTCAACAGGAAGCAGCAAGTGTAATACACACTCTGGAGGACTGAAAATACAGAAGTGCACAGTGAGGCAACAAAGAGATAATGAAGGCTGTGAGCAGCCACACCCCTAAGGCTGGAGGAACAAAGGACACTAACTGGTTCTTTTTTTATAACCTTTTAGATTTAGAGAAATGCTCTTTGAAAGGTGTCATAAACAAACCATAATCTATATGTTTTGACTTGAAGTTTTTCTTCCCATCTTAAATAATGGGCATTGAAATAATTTGTGTTCTCAATGGCAGATATATGTTGGGGCTACAGGAATCTAAGAGATGGAGGAGGGACCTTATGGAACAGAGCAGGAGAAAAAGCATTGCCTGCCTTGTGCTATTCCATGGAACAGACACAAAGAGATTAGGATTGTGAGCACTAGAAGCAGTTGGAAGCAGGTAGAAAATTCTTTGTTATCCCCTGACACTGTTGAGGTGAGGAGGCAATGCTAAGAGGAGCCAACAAAAAGGAAGGGAGAGGGCCTTTTACCTCCTCTTGACTGGTAATTCTATCTTCCTAATATTTTCTTGGCAGAAGCTAACATGTAATCAGCTCAAAAACAAGAAATGGAAATGTTCTTTCAAATGCCTCAGCCTTGTGTCACACAAGACGGAATGAAGGAGCACATTTCCATATAAAAGATCATAGCTTCATTACTAGCACAGTTTTCTTACTTGTCTACTACAAGGAAAATTTCTAATCTACTTGTTACTCATCTTTGCAGCAGCTTAAATAGTTAAGAATGAAAAGTCCTGCTTACTAGTTGCTCAGGAAACGTTTCTTGAGTGATTGAAGGAAACATAGCAACATCTTTTTAGATCAGATTTTAAAGCACTGTGAATTCCGAAGAATTTAACTTTAGCATGAGCCCTGCTCTTGCTTTTATGTGTGCCATAATATGACAACCACACTCCTGCACTTTTTACCTCCATAATCTCATTGGACACTTGGGATCACTTCTGTAAGTATATGCTTCCAAAATAGAAGAACTTGAATTTGAACTTCAGCACTCCATTCTCTTTTTCCCTCTAACAAATGAATATCAAAACTGTGCTCTAGAAATTTACTGTGGAAAAATTCCTAGCATTGTTCTCGGCCACAGTGTTGCTGCTTTGGGTCAAACGGTTTTGTCCTCGGATTTAAGAAACAGTTTGCCAAGGAGTGTTCTTGGCAATGAGTTGGTCAGTTTTCTAATTCCAGGAAAGTCATTAAACTTGTATTGATGTATGACAGAAGCTTTTCATAACTAGATGGTAGAAGTGATACCCTCCGTACATCCATCAGCCAACAGCTATGCTTTACAAAAAAGAATATCAAAAGCACACCTAAGTTACTAAATGAATGTCAGGAGGGGACATTTCAGCATATAATTCATTTTAGTAGGAATAATTATGCCAACTTGCAACTACACATAGAGACAGACAGTGACAGACAATAAAAAGAAAGACCACAGAGCCATTCAAAATATTTTCCTTATCTCTTTCTCTGTGGTATCTCTAAACATCTTTAGAGACTGATGGTCTGATTTACGCTTCAGACACACACATTTATCTAAGCATTGTTTCAGGAGGATTTCTAAAATATTATGAGTGCTTTAGCAAGCTAATCTTCCTTTGGTTTCAATATCAACTTATTTTAATTTGAATAAACTTGGGGCAAGCACTGTGGCTTAGCGGGTAAAACCGCCATCTGCAGTGCTGGTATCCCATTTAGGCACCTGCTTGAGTCCCTGCTATTCAACTTCCCATCCAGCTCTCCTCTATGTCCCGGGAAAGCAGTGGAAGATGCCCTATGTCCTTGGGTCCCTGCACCTATGTGGGAGACCTGGAAGAAGTTCCTGGCTCCTGGTTTCAGATTGGCACAGCTCCAGCTGTTGCGGCCATCTCTCTCTCTCTCTCTCTCTCTCTCTCTCCAACTCTGCCCTTCAAATAAATAAATAAATCTTTTTTAAAAAATGAAAAAAACTCCCAAAAGGGAGCACAAAAAATCTCCACTTTGTATTTTCTACCTTAAAATGCTTTCTTGCTCTAAGTACTTAAATTTTTTTTCTGAGGGATATCTAAATGTATAAAATCTTTAATGACTTCATATTTATCTGTAGCACCTTCTCTCTCTCACAGATTTGCATACATCATTCCACCTACCACAATATAACTGTTACCAGTGAGCAGAGAAGTATCATGAGTCAAGATTTATAGCAACTCATCTTCATGTATGGTAAGAACATACTGCACTTTAACCCACTACATGCGTCTTAATTGTAAATGAAGCTAAAAGAGGGAAAGTAAGGGAAATTGAATACATTAAAATGCTTTCAAAAACCATTGACATTTAAGGCACTAAGAACCAATGTTTTGATTTATTCATTCAAATAATAGTCATTAAAAGTAGCATGGACACTGTGCTATAAAGAATGCAAAAAGGAATGTACAGGATTAACTTTTCATTTCTGAGTCATTCTGTTTGAATAGAAGGATGGAATACAGACATACAGACACAGTTAATACTTAGTTAATAATGATGGTTTTATTTTATTAAAAGTAGAATAATTCTCAAGAAGGAGATGAGAAACATTGGTAATGTTTTAATCCAGAGGAATGATAAGGAAGGCTAAACACATGAAGATATTATCATAGCCAAAAGTGAAATGGAAGATAGAGAACACTAATTGTGTGACAAAGCTCATATGCCTATGTTTTCCCATTATTCAAACTCTATAAAAACAATTATACCCACTTATATATACAAAGACAATTAAGCCCACAAATGACTGTGTAGAGACTTCTGTTCATCAGGGATAGTAACAATAGCAAAAAACACAAAAAGATGTATACCTTTAAATTATCGACATCATCTAGCTCAGCCTATTAGATTAAACCCAAAGGTAAAGTGCCCTCTTGTTTCTTTTGAACATCTGAGAGCAGCCTGTTGTATGAATTGTTGTCCATGATAGTTACCCATGTTCTTACTTCTCATATCTTGATAGAGCTTTCTCCTTAAACCATGTGAAGTATAGAGATATTACACTTCAATGGTATCCCCACTTGTGTATCCTTAAGTGGAAATTATCAGTAGATTCCTTGAATTGCTATTTATTTCTTGAGTCTGGACAAAGTTTTGCAGCATGAAATTCATATACAATTGGCATTTTCATCTACCTGTCTCATTTTCAATGTTAGGCCTTTCACTCATCTCCAATGCTATGGTACTTTAACAGAAAGACAATCCCTTTTTAGAACAATCTTGAAGTTCTCAAAATATTTTTCATACTGTCAATATCACATCTTTTGCATCTGGATTCCTATTCAAGTCACTCAATAATCTGCATTACCAAAACCTAATTTTGTGAAAAAGACCACATGTAGAGCAGATACCAGCATGATTCAAGCAAACTCAGAATTATTCCCACAGAATCATGTATATTACTGGTTGCATTCAAAATTCACTCCTCTAAGGTATGCATATTTTCAAACACCTTTGGATGTTTACTTTGAACACACTACCAGAATAAATAGTTGTGTTGTTGCCATTTACCTGTTTCATTTAAGCAACAAGTCATTCAATAAATGATTGAAATTCCATGTTGCATTGCTCAGAATCCCTCCCCTTTTTCTACTTCCCTAAATAAATCTCTATCCATAGAGCTGGTATCATTGGATGAAAATCCTAGACTTACCAAATAGAGGGCTTGTGCATAGATTCATAATTAAATTCTGCCCAATTCCCAAACAAGGTCTGCAGTAAGAGCATATCTTTACCTGTTATACTGATGGGAGGAGGAAGCTTCCATATATTCAGAAAGTCAGCAGTGCAGTTTAATATACACAACCTTCAAAAGTGGTATAGAAATCACCCTTTCCCCCACAATCAACCCATGCTTCACCCCATCTATGTTTAAGACACTTTCATATATACTCTGAAGAAGAAAATATTTTTTGGACTTTAAAGAAAGGTATTTCCTACATAAAAAATGTGTTGATGGTAAAGCCATCCTGTTATTTTCATTCTTCTCGTACCTATTTTTATAGAAAACAAGTAATATACTCTATCAGCTGCTTGCTGTTGTCTTTCCCAGAAAGCAAGTTACACAAGCCACAGAGTTCCCAATTCCATCTGTGCTATTCACAGACATGTGGGGATGACTTACAGGAAGTTTCTTCCCTTTGATTTCTCCTTATATTTGTTACAATGTTATTTGCATATAGTTTTTAAACTGGCCAAAAAGAGATGATTTGATATTTCAAATTATTGTCTTTTAAAAAAAAATTAAGTATCTTATGTACAAGAATATTTTAAAGAGAATAAATTTTGAAAGCATAGGATATACTTCATTTCAAGTGAAAATAAAGATTTTGTATTAATCTTCAGGGTTCCTTTTAAGGAAGGGACTAGAAAGCTTCTTCAAGCATCTTTTAAAATAGGGGAAATATTCAAGAGAGTAGCTTAACCTCTCCCCTTGGTTTTCTGAATATTACATAGGAAGAAAGAGCCCCCTAATGGTTCAGATATCCACAAAAATAGAAGAGGTTGTACTTTCTTAATTCCTGTTGTTTCAGGATGGCTAAAATGGGTAATCAGGACAGACATCTGTTACCACAGAAATGAAAGGAAAGTTGATGCAAAGGTCAAATGGAGTTCTCTCAGTGATGCAAAGTGAGAACTACTAAAATGAATTGGCAAAGTCAGCTCAGATTGACACTTTCTCACAGTACTCCAAGGACACTCCTCTTGCTTGATCACCTTAGCTGAGAAACACTGATCTGCAATGCAGGTGACAAACTGATTACATAGTGGGAATGTTTATGTTAAAAAATAAACTTTATTTTTCGGTCATTAATTATTGCCTGTTAAGGAGATGGGGAAATCAAATTCCTTATAGGAGATATTATAGAATTCGTAGGAAAATTTAAAAAGAAAATAAAAGTAATATTGAGAGTAAGAATGCCCAAGAGCAAGTGGCATGCAGTTTGAGAAATTGTTTGAGAAGTCATTTTTAAGGAAAAATGTATCTATTCAAATTAAAAATCTAAGTATGATTATTTACATTTACTTATGTTAAAATTTTAAAAAACTCATAAAAGCACAAGGCAATGCAGAATTACTTTCTATATTGTATACAACTCAATACAGTCCATAAATAAGTGCTGCATAGAAACTGCATTTATAAAATAGGCTATGAAATGATTATTGCAATAACATTATGGAATTTTAAATAATTTCTTATATTAAATGTAAAATGAGTAGATGAATTAGTTAAAACTAAGTCATATCCTTTATAAGTCACATTATTTGTATAAACAATAAAATAGTGTTATCAAAGCACAATTTTGGATAAGTAACACATGAAGTATAGTTAACATAATATATCTATAACAATAATTAAGCAACATTATAATAGTGCAAGACAAATGCTGTGTGTAGACTTGGTATAATACTGCTTCTGCAAGCAAAATGTATGGCCTATAGTGTTTATCATCTTCCTTAGTTGATAGTTTGGCATTTGTATCTCATACACAGCACTGAGAAGAAACACATATAAAACATTCTCCTTAAACGACTCAATTCAAAGACAACACCTTAGACATTCTCTAAAACGTAACTCCATTCCTTTAGACAAGCTGTGCTTTCCCAAATTTATAGTCACAACACAGCTATTATATTCTGGCATGGTTACCATTAATGGAAATACCTAGGTAATAAATACTTTCATTATTAGAAAGCATTCAAATATCATTTCTCAATTGGAAACCAGATGAACTATGATAATTTATGTTTTCCAATTTTGAGGTTTTTGAAAGATGAAAACAGCTGAAATGAGCACACAAGTATAGCCATTCAGAGTATGTGATTTCCTAACTTCAGATTCCTTGGTTCCCAAGAGGGTTGGCAATCATGATCTATTTGCAACACTGAACACATAAAAAAGTTTTTCCGACTTGTCACACATGCCAGTTTGTTCTCTGACTAGAGGACTGACTCTGGGAACTTCACTCAAAAGGACAATCAGAACAGCAATTGGGGTAAAATATCTCCTCATTGATCCAAAAGCAAATAAATGGATATGAAAATGTCTCAAACTATTTTGTGCCAGTAAGCACGAAATAAATCCTTTCTGTCACAATGTCTTGTTAGTAGTCGTTATCTGTGACCTATAAACCTAACATTAATCACCTATAAGAGTATTGCGTTTCTCCATCCCTATTCTTCCTTTTCCATCCCATCACTTTCCTCAGAAACAGTAAGTAGAGAGCCCCATTGCCAACAGAGAATGAATACATGCAAAGTTCCTTTATGTTCACAGACACTTTACCTCCACAACACAGCACTGAAACTTAAAACATTAATAGATAGGCTGCAGCTCAGCGATCAAGTCAGAATAGCTGAACAGCTCCAGAGTCCTATTTCTCTGCCTCAGCTCAGCACTTTCTTAAGAACAAGCACCGCCATCAGGACATAATAACAGGGGAATCTAATGTCACATCATTCAAGAAACATCACGTTTAGGTTGAAGAGTTAAGACTGCTGTCAAATGACAGATCTGGAAAAAAATAACCTCGGACAATTACTTAATAACAAAATAGCTCCCATGTCTGCATGAAATATAATAGTTGACAGTTAATGCAGTAACAGTCCTTTCTTAATATGCTATTATTTTCCAAAGTTGTTTAACAGCTAAAAACAATATTCAGGTTGTAAGATTATTGCCAAAATATTTCTTTTCAGTATGGAGTTGGTATCTGATACATAGATTTATAATCTAGTGGTCTTATTAAAGAGACACTTATAGGTACTCAGAGATTTAAAAAAGCAAATTCATTCATATAAAGATGCATTTCCAACATTTGTAAATCCACCCCTGCTTCTGCACAGAATTCATTTTAATGCATGACTGCAAACATAGTTTTAAAAGCATTCAAAGCTCTGCTGTATTTAATATGAATGACTAAAATGAAATCCAGAGATAAAAATTTAATTTCCTTACCTGGAGTATGAAACTGTTTCTGTTCAACGTTGGAACGGCGTGGGGCTGGAAAGGGGACTTGATTTCTGTTTTCTTTGCAAAATCCACTTTAATGAAGCAGGAGTGAAATGAGCTATTTCAAGGTGAAGTCTGTTATTTCTTGCTGGGGCTGAGAGCCGACAACCTCTTGTGAAAAGGCGCCTCAGTAAGTTGTTCGCTGAGGGAGCTGGGAAGCAAGATTATCAGGCACAGGCAGTCACACAGTGCTGCTATGGAATGTACACTGCCTCTCTCCCCACCTCGTGTTCTCTCTCTCTCTTTCTCTCTCTCTTTCTTCCTTGCTTTCACCCTGACGCTCACTCAGCTGTGAGTCTCAGCTCCCGCGGCTGCTGTATAATCAATCTAGCCTGTCAGAAGCTAATAGTCCTCTATTTAACTAGCCAATCAATAGCAAGGATTCCTGGGCTAGCCCCAAGAGTCTTTTCCAAGAGTGGTACAAACAATAAGAGTTTTGCCAGCAGTTTAGCCAACTATTTTTCATTATTTTATGTCCCTTAGAGCCAGGGTCTGCGAAAGCAGAGTCTCAAAACAAGCTTAGCGTTATTGCAGACTTTAGCAATTTAAAAATTTACCCCTTCTTATCTAGATGATATTAATTTATAATTATACCTCCTCGCCCCTTAGCCATCAGAATTAAAGACCTGCTGCAGAGTACCAATTGATAATAAAATCTTTCTCCTTCAAATATATACATACATTTATTAATGAAATTACAGGCACTGGCAAATCCTTTTGGCTAGAAACAATATTTCCAGTAACCTGATGTCTTGGAACAGTGAAGGAAGCCTCATTAGGTTTATTTAATATTTTCTCACTTTATTTCAGAAAAATAATGATCGATATTTTATTTCTTACAACAAATATAAGGTGATGTTTATGGATATTTTTAAACCACGGTCTGAGTCAGACTTCAGTGTATAAAAACATTCTTTCAATTTTAAAGTATAAATCTAGAAAAGGACCCCTCTGAATGTATCAAATAGAACATTTCACACCTGATTCATCCCTTCAAGGTTAAGAAGATTTTCTTCTTAAAGTGACACATTCATTGCTCAACTACTGTGACTGACCATAATAAAGAAGCACAAAGCAAACTATTGAAGACCAGCCTGGTTTTCATTTACCACATGCTTCCAAGGGGATAAGAAAAAAGAAAAGAGCATATGGGGTCAAGTTAGCCAAACCCTGGAAATGCAGTCTGTTAGTTTCTAATTAGGAGATGGTTGCTTTCCTCCTTTCCACACTGCTTGGTCAGCCAGCCAATTTGTTACGTTTTCTTTGTGATAATGCATTATTGCACTCATTAAACTAAATTGTATAAGAATGCTTAACTACATCCCAACACCCAGTTGGCATTAAATTCCATGCAGTAGTGGTTGCAGTTCCAATCTTCAACATCATGTAATGCAAAGTTTTCAGCGTGTGCTAATGTGTTCTTTGAGACTGAAATGGCCATAGGTATGTCTACTCTTGTAGTCACACTCAGTAGAAGTACAAATTACCATTTTTGGTGACCCCTTGTAGAGGTAAACCTCCTTGACTTAATATCTGAAGTAATCAACTTAGTTTACCAAATACTTTTTGAGAGGCCTTGTACTTCTGGTAATAAAAACCTAATTAAGCTGGCGCCGCGGCTCACTAGGCTAATCCTCCACCTAGCGGCGCTGGCACACCGGGTTCTAGTCCTGGTCGGGGTGCCGGATTCTTTCCCTGTTGCCCCTCTTCCAGGCCAGCTCTCTGCTATGGCCCGGGAATGCAGTGGAGAATGGCCCAAGTGCTTGGGCCCTGCACCCCATGGGAGACCAGAAGCACCTGGCTCATGCCTTGATCAGCGCGGTGCACCGGCTGCAGTGTGCCAGCCGTGGTGGCCATTGGAGAGTGAACCAATGGCAAAGGAAGACCTTTCTCTCTGTCTCTCTCACTACCCACTCTGCCTGTCAAAAAAAAAAAAAAAAAAAAAAGCCTAATTAACCTAATTAAGCAAAGGAGAGAACAGCTACTTTGTGTTCTTGTGTTCTTGGTATTTTCAGTATACTACAGTATCCATAGTCAATCAGTCAGGATTTTAGTTAACTACACGAGGAGATCTTAGGGCAGCAAAATACAAAGAAGTGTAATTAGCAGCACTTGTGAATAGTTCAAAAGTGACAAGTACCAAAAAGAGAAATTTACAGAAAGACCCTGTAAAAAGAGTTGCACACAGGATGGCACTGTGGCACACTGGGTTAAGCTGCCACTTCTGACTCCAGCATCCAATATAGTGGATCCCATTGGAATTTTGATGGCTCCATTTCTGATGCAGCTCCCTGCTATTGTGACTGGAAAAGCAGCAGATGGACGACCCAAGTACTGGGGTCTCTGCCACCCATGGGAGAAAACCCATATGGAGTTTATTGTTCCTGGCTTCAGTCCAACCTGGCTACTGCAGCTATCTGGGGAATTAACCAGTAGATAGAAGATTCTCTCTCTCTCTCTCCCTCTCCTCCCCCCTCCTTTAGTTGCTCTGCCATTCAAATAAGCAAGCAATTAAAAAAAAATAACTGCACACCTTCATCCTTATCAAAGAAAATACAAAGGATTTTATAGAAGTAAAAGGCAATAGAGGGGAGGGGCAAAAGAAGGAAAGCCCAAATTGAAAGTAGGGGGAGAGATGGGGAAGGAGTGTTGAAGGAAGAACAAGTGAAGGGAGGCTAGAACACATGGGACCTAGCACAGTATGACTGGAAAAAATGGAGGAAAGGTGCTTTATAAACAAGACCAAGGTGCCAGAGTGAAAGCAGTTGTGTAGTAGGGAATATTTTCAAGGAGTTTTTTTTTTTTTTTTTTAATAGAAAGCAATCAGATTTGAATTATGTTTTGGGACCACAGTATAAATAAGAGATCACAGGAGGGGATCCCAGTGTGAGACAACAATCACTAGGAAGATCAATGTCAAGGGATCCCACAGTAGTAAAAATGGAAGAAGCAGGATATTGATGACAGGAATGAGCATAGACAGCAATTGTGCAGGTCAAGGAAGTGGAATTTCTAAGTAATTTTTGCTACTTCCTATGAGAATTAAAGCTTGGAAAGACTAACTAGGTGGGTTACTAAAAAAACATCAATGGTGAACTTGGCAACCTTCCAAGACGTGGTAAAGCTTAGGAAGACTTTTCAACTTACATAGTCTACTGGATAAAAATGAATAGTAAATGACATACTAACTCATACTCACTTTATACTCCTTCTCTTTTTTTAATATCATGGAGTTCTTTTCTTCTTAATTATATTTAGTTTTTTTTTTCTTATAGTTGTTGTTATAAGCATTTTCTTGATTTATGCCATTATAGAAAAAGGAAAAATTTTTTCCAACACTTAAAGTTTTTTTTTTTTTCCAGAATTGTGCCTGGTATACATTGGTTGTTCAATAAATATTTGCTCAATAAAAAGCAATAAAATAATTGCCATGTTTAGATTTATTGAATAATCACTACATGATAGGTCCTGATCCAATATTTCTCCAAACATTAAATGAACTTATAGAGGTTAATTACTTTTTTCAAGGATGCACAATCAATAAGTGCTTATTGGATCCCAAACCCCGAAGTCCATACTTAAAAACATTAACTTAAGAGATAGGGAGAGAGAGAGAGAGGGAGAGAGAGAGAGAGGGAGTTAGAGGTCCTATTCACTGGTCCACTCCCAAAATTCCCCCTAAAGCTGTGTCTGGGTTGAGGTTGAAGCCAGGACCCAAGAACACAATCCAGATCATCCACTGGATGACACAGACTCAACTACTTGTGCCATCAGCATCTGCTTCCCAGGATGCACATTAGCAGGAAGCTAACTCAAGAGCCAGAGGCAGAAATGGAGCCCAGGCACTTCAGTGTTGGACGCAGACATCTAAACTACAAGGAGAAATATATGCCTCCTCTTAACTGTCTGAACCACATTGCACACACTTAACATTGAGTTTTGAGGAACCAGAAGGTAATATAATAGAAAATAATAATCTGGATATTTATTTATGAGTTTTATATTTGGAATAGTTTTGGAAAGCAAAAATCAATTAGGTTAAAACTGAGGACTGGGATTCTGAGAAGACGGGTGAATAAGAAGCACCAGATGCAAACTGTTGAAATCTTTACTTAATATATGCTAAACTGATCTTCTGTATATAAAGATAATTGAAAATTAATTTTGATGTGAATTGAAGGGGAGAGGGAGTGGGAGAGGGGAGTGTTGTGAGTGGGAGGGAAGTTATGGGGGGGGAAGCTATTGTAATCCATAAGTTGTACTTTGGAAATTTATGTTCATTAAATAAAATAAAATATAAATATAAAAAAAAATATAAAGACCCCATCAAAAAAAAAAAAAAAAAGAAGCACCAGAAGCTTATCTCTGCCCATGGACAACAATTCCATTGGTAGAATCTGACTGATGTAACTATTTAAGAATTATGGAGTTGGGTGAAGGCCTAGATGGTAAATTGTAGTTAATTTTGGTTTGTTGAAAATCTAAGCACAATAAGCAGCATCTTACATGTACAGTTCTGTGACAGGTAGCTACACATGATTTTCTGTAATATTTGTACACACCTTGAGGCACCTGGGTTTAGAAGACCCTGTTCTCCAAATATTGGGATTCTAGTCTCTGAGCACTGATCATTGCTTCATTTCTTAGAGAAACACACAAAGAGACAGTGGACATTGTTGATGCACATTCCCACAATCGTTCAAGCACATACCCTTCTAAATAAAATGACTTCCACCATTTTTAAAGAATAGGCTCTTTTTTTTTTATTTTCCTACTTTTTTTTTGTACTTAGGATCTAGACACTAAAGGCTAGAGTAGTTAGAAGCAACCACATGTCCTGGAAAAATTAGAATGACATCAAGCATGCATAAGGCAAGGGTGGGCTCAGAGAAGAGCTGAGAAGTTCTTGCATTTACAGTTCAGGCTAATGCTTAAGAGAAAATGTGTAACTAATCAAATCATATAAAAAGCAAACAACCAAAAGCAAAATTAATAAAGAAGAAAAAAAGAAAAATAGCCAGCCAAGGGGAATGAGAAAAATCTGATTTTTCATAGTAACTGCAATATTAGAGTCAGATCTCTAGTTTGCGAAAATAAATCACAAGTCATCACAAAGAAACAGGAAAATATGACAAATTCATAAAAGAGGAAAGAAAGAGAGAGAGAGAGAGACAAGAGAAATGATATTTTCCCTGAAAAACACTTGATGGCAGATCTGATAAATTGATTGATTATTTCATGGTCTTAAAGTAACTTAAAAAACTAAAGGAAGAGGTGGAAAAAATCAAGAAAATGATATATTAATAAATAAAAATACTAATAGAGAGAGAAAACCTACAACAAAACTCTATATAAAAAAAAAGTTTAAGAGCTCAAAGACAGAGACAAGTCACCTGAATGCAGGAAGAAAAATGCATCTGGACACATGCAAAGGATCAGAAAATGATCAGAAAATGCCTTAACAGAAGCTTTGGAGGCTAGAAAGCAGTGAGCTGATAAAGAAAAGTCCTTTCAGATTCCACTAAAAATAAAATAACATGGTGAAAGAAAGAATAAAGAAAACATAAATTAAGGTAAGACTAGTCAAAGTTCATAGATTGGGAGATTTGATATTTTTAAGCTATCAATACTACAGAAAGCAATATATAGTTTTAATGTGACCCTGAACAAAATCCTAAAGTCATATTTTTCCAGAAATGCAAACACCAATATTGGAATTCATAGACAATTTTAAGGGGCTCTGAATTACCAAAACAATCCTGAACAATAACAAAGTTGAAGAACATATAGTCCCTGGTTTCAAAAACAATTACAAATCTATAGTACTCAAAACAGTGTGATTCTGACATAAAGAGATGCATATAAAACAGTGGATTAGAATAGATAATCCAGATAAACCACTGAATATGTGATCAAATGATTCCTGACAAAGGAAATATTTATGGGGTAAAAAAAGTCTCTACAAATATCCTGCAAAGGTTGAATATACATATTCAAAACAATGAGGTAGGATAATTACTTAATACTGTATGCAAAACTCAATTCATAATACATGGATACATTAAATTCATTATGTACACGTAAGACCTGAAACTAAACAACTCTTAGAATAAAAATAGGGCAAAAGCTTCATGACACAGCATTTGGTAGTAATCTCTTGGCTTTGATACCAGAGTGACAGAAAACAAAATAAAAAAATGGAGAAGTTGAACATCTTTAAAATTCAAAACCAAAATATAGTCATGAAAAGGCCTGTCAACAGAATACAAAAGTAGCTGATACAGTGAGAGAAAATATTTGCAAATCATATACCTTTCAAAATATTGGTATTCAGAATGTGCAGAGAACTTCTAAAATTAAAAAAAAAAAAGAACAGTTCAAAAATGACTGAAGTTCTATCTGATAATGACTGCAGCCATGTGCTGAGAGTAAAGAGGGGTGCTGGGTGCTGATGGCTGGTGGAGAGCTGTGTGGAACAGGAAGAGTTTCTGAGTTGACTTACAGTGGGGACCTAATGAACTGGAAGGAGAGATCAGCAGAGTTTCTCTGAAGATCCAGCTGGGTCTGAAAGCCTTAAATTTTCAGTGACCCTAATCTGTGAGATTGCATGGATTTTCTGAATTTATGCTCAGCAATTTGGAAGCCTGAGGGATAGAAAGGAATAATAGGAAGAAAAGGAAAGAGAGAGGAGAGGGGAGGGTAAGAAAGGAGAGAGTGTAATAAGAACAGTGTGATTCTGACACAGAGGCACATAGAACAGCGGATTAGAACAGATAATCCAGATAACCCTTAAATATGTGATCAAGTGATTCTTGACAAAAGTACCATTTATGGGGTGTCTACTATTTAAATAAATCAAAATTAAAAGCATGAGTATGTAGGAAAATTGCAATCTTCATGCACTGTTAGTGGGAATGTAAAATGATACAGCTGTTGTGGAAAATAGTACTGCAGTTCCTGATAAAAGTTAAAAGAGGCGAGGGGAGGGGAGGAGGGCGGAGAAGAGGACGGGAGGGGAGGAGGGGAGGGGAGGGTAGAGGAGGAGAGGATAGAGTAAAGAAGGAAGCGGAGGATGAAGTGGAGGAGGAGGAAAAGAAAAGAGGAAGACACTGACACAGACTGTGCATGCTTTGAACATCAAAGATGTTGCACAATTTTTTGTGTGTAAATTGAGGAGACAGAGAGAAGAGAGAGTGTTCCCATTTGCTACCTCCCTCCCCAATGCCAGCAATGGCTTGGACTGCTGAAATCAGGAGCCCACATGGTGTCAGGAACCTAATTACTTGAATCATCACTACAGGAAGCAGGAGTTGGGAGCGACTGAGATTCAAACCCAGGCAGTAAGACTTGGGACACAGAAATGTTAACTTCTGTGCTAAACATCCACCATTAAACCCTTGTTGTAATAATGAGTGATAAACGGCATATTTCCATAGTTAGGGGAGAGAACTAGCTGAAAAATAAAGCATAAGAAATCCAGTGAGAGAGAGTCGTTAATTTATTTAGGTCACAAAGGAAATGTGAGGCTGGAGCCAAAAATATGCCTGGGAGATTAAGGACTGAAAAAAAGAGAAAGGGGTTATTTCTCTGAAGGCAAGAGTAAAGAGAGAAAGTTTATTGAACTATTATCAAAACATTATTCTGGTGAATTATCTGTTTCATTAAAATATGGTTGGCACTTTAATATTTCTTTTATTTATATATTTATCTTTTATATACCTTTTTTTGTATTTCAAGTAGCCAATTAGGAGCTGGGTTTTTTAAAATATTATACAAATATGTACATTTATATATAATGAAATTATTTTCTGTTTTCAAGTTACCCAATATAATGGAAAAACATACTATTTTATAAAACTTATACAATTATAATGATCAATGTAGGTCCCATAAAAGGATAATATACAAAGAACAAGAAACCATGGGAATGGAAAAGTGAAAAACGATCTTGGAAGATGAGCAAATAATTATGACAGTCTGAGTGAAAAAATCTGTGTCAGACAATTCAAAATGGATATGAAAAAATAAATAAAAAGGGAGAGAATAATGGAGCTTAGTAAAGAATTCACAAGTTTTAAAGAGGATACAGGGAGGTGAAGTGAGCACAGGAGTTAGGCAACAAAGGAGGGAAACTTCCCCTAAGAAGATGACAATGAGAAAAAACCATGAGGTCAGGGTGTGATGTTATTCATTATATTGTATCTTTTCCTCTAATTATGAATTAAAAATTAATAAATAAACTCTTGACCATGCTACAGTCATACCTAGGAAAGAATGGTCTTAGAAAAAATTCTGCTCTAGAAATCATAAAATTAACAGAATGCCACAGGTAACATCATTAGTTATTTGCCCCAAAAGATATGTCTTCTTCCTCTGCTGTATCTTTGCATATTAACTACTAAAGACTATGATGTCTCTCAAAATAATAATAATAGTAATAATGTTTTAGAAAATAATATTAGTGGCAAAAAGTAATAATGGGAAATTTTGTGAAGTCTTTAAATGTGGAGATGAAATGAAGAAATATTAGCAGTTTTTAGATGGTAAAATATACAGAGGTTGATGAATAAAATATTTGGTTAAGCTGGAAGACAAATATTAATTACAGGATTTTTTTTTTCTATTCTTGGTGGGGAAGGGAGACAGAGAGAAAGACAGCCAGTGAACTCCATCCACTGGTTCACTCCCTAAATACCTGTAGTGATTCCCAGATGGGAATGAAGTTGGCATCTAGGAACTCAGCCTAGGTGTCCCACATGGGTGGCAACAAGAACCTAATTACTTGGCCTTCACCACTGCCTCCCAGGATGTACAATATCAGAAAACAAGAACAGGAGCTGGGCTTCTAACCCAGGCACTCCAATGTGGGAACTGGGTGCCCTAACCCACATTTTAACTATGATTTCAAATGTCTGATCCACTCACAAGTCTACATTAATACTAAGGCATCATGGGAATAGAAACAATTATTTTTGTTTTGGAAACAATGATGCAGATATTTCTGACTCATATATAGCTTGAGATTGTTGTAACTGCTTAACAATTGGATTGTTCTGAAGATATGAATAGACTTTATGTTTCACCAATTATATTTTTGATACTTATAATGGTTGGATGAACTGTAGAAATAGATTCAAATAATCAAAAAATGAGCAAAAATAAAAACAGGACACAATGACCAAAGGCAGAACCATGGAGAACCCAGACATTCTGATCAGCCATCAAATGAGACTGAGAAGAATAAGAATCAGAACTGAAAAATATGGAAGTTTACAAAATCCAGAGTGGAAAATATGCCAGGAGATTCAGAAAGGAAAGAAGTTTTATGTTTGCATTGTGGTTCACTTAGGTCAGTTAAAATAATGGAGATGAGCGGTGGAAGAAAAACACACACAAAAAAAATCTACATTTTTTTCCCTTTCTAAATCTTTCTCAATTTTCTCACGTGTTCATTATTCTTTAAATAATTTAATATTAACTCAACATGCAAATCCCAATGCTAGACACAATAAGGAACATGAAGGTGAACTAGACAAAGCCCTAAAGTTTAAAGAGAAAGTACTAAAATATGAAAATAAACATTTTTGTTGACAGGCAGAGTTAGACACTGAGAGAGAGAGAGAGACAGAAAGGTCTTCCTTTTTCCGTTGGTTCACCCCACAAATGGCCGCCACAGCTGGTGTGCTGCGGCCGGTGCACTGCACTGATCTGAAGCCAGGAGCCAGGTGCTTCTCCTGGTCTCCCACACGGGTGCAGGGGCCCAAGCACTTGGGCCATCCTCCACTGCCTTCCTGGGCCACAGCAGAGAGCTGGACTGGAAGAGGAGAAACCAGGAGGACAGAATCCAACACCCCAACTGGGACTAGAACCCGGGGTGCCAGCGCCGAAGGCAGAGGATTTAGCCTAGTGAGCCGCAGCACAGGCGAAAATAAACATTGCTTATGTGATAGAATACTATATAAATAGATAAGCTATTTCAATCAATTAGAATGTCAAAAATATGCAGTCTGGATTAGTTATTAAATCAAATTACTGGGGCTTGCACTGTGGTACAGCAGGTTAAAGTGTTAGCCTTTAACCATGGTTCGAGTCCTGGCTGCTCGACTTCTGATCCAGCTCCCTGCTGATGCACCTGGGAAGCAACAGAGGATGGTCCAAGACCTTGGGGCCTTGTAACCACATGGGAGACTTGGAAGAAACTCCTGGCTCTTGGCTTAGGATTGGCCCAGCTCCAGTCATTGTGGCTATTTGGGAAGTGAACCAACAAATGGAAGATCTCTCTCTTTTTCTCTCTCTCTCTACTTCTCTCTATAACTCTTTCAAATAAATAAAATAAATTTTTTAAACATCCAATCACATTTTAAAAAGTAATATCTCAGTGTATGGAAATAATGACTGGAACCCTAGAACATGAATTTATGAATAATGACTGGAACCCTAGAACATGAATTTATGAAAGTCAATGTTTGATGTTATTTAATTTTCAGAATTTTGGCATGCACATATCTAATTATTTTGCTTTGTTTCTACCTCTTTGAAAGACAGAGAGACAGACAGAGACAGAGCAGTAGAGTGAGATCTTCTGACCATTACTTCAGTCTACAAATGCCTACAACATCCCTGGGGGTTCTGGGCCAATACAAGAAGCCTAGAATTCATTCTGCATCTCCCACATGCATGGCAGGGACTTTTGTACTTGCGCCATCACCAGCTACCTCCTAGGGTACACCTTAGCAGGAAGCAGGTATCAAAATAGATCCAGGACCATAACCTAGGGACTATGATTCAGATGCTGATGCCCAAACAGCTTTTTAACCTTTGAGTCAAATTCCCAACTTCTGGTTTGTTATTATTAGCTATGCACTGTGCAGACATTTAAAAAAAAATTTAATTTATTTGAGAGGCACCAAGATAGATAAAAACAGAGAAAGAGAAAGAGAACTCCCGTGCCCTGGTTCACACCTCAAATGGACGTATCAGCCAGGACTGGATCAGGCTAAAGTAAGGAGCCCAGAATTCAATCCAGGTCACCCATGTGTGTGGTGGGGAACCAGAGACATGAGTCATTATCACTGTTTCCCAGGAAGCTGGAGTCAGAAGTCACAGCCAGATGACTGCACCATGTGGGATACTAGCTTGTAGCTGCCAGGCCAAACTGCCTGCATTTACACATTTAAAAGGAATTTACTGCCAGCTTGTATAACATGTTTACATGCTAATACAACATTATCAAATACAACTATTTTATTTTGGAAAATACTGACTCACTTTGGAAATAAATTGGAAAAATTATGACTCGTGCACATCAAACCCTAATCCTGTGCAGGAAGATTGTTCTCTACTAGAAGCATTATCAGCAAATGTCTATGCAATGCAAGAAGTTAAGAAAGAAACAAGCACATTTGTTTGTTGATTGTAAGTCATCATTTTCACTTTAATATCTCAATTTTATTAAACTCTGCACATTGTGTCCATACCACTCTTATTATTTTGTATTCTTATTAGCTATCACTGCAAATTTATTGGGTCTCATGTCTTTTAGTTCTATGAGAAGACTTTTTAGTAATGTTTGAGCAGGAATCATCTTTTACAACATTAAAAATATTCTATAATATACACTGTTATTAACACAAAAACTATTTTGAGTCACTAAATTGTAACATTAAATTTAAAGCTTAATATCTGTATTGGTGAGATGTTACTTTAAGAGACAGAGATAAAATGATTTCCTAGGAGAAGGCTACATAGTTTTGGAACAGATCTTTTTGTAAAGGTTATGTTCATGTTGAATCAGCTAGGGTTATTCAAGAAGATTGGTGAAAACAGTAAGTCTGAAGTGAGTGGGAGTAGTGGGTGTTTGGCTCATATTGGAGTGCCTGCTTAGATCTCAGATCATTCTGCTTACCAGATGGCTTCCTGCTAATGTGTACCTTGAGAGGCAGCAGGTGATGGCTCAACTACCTGGGCCTTGTCACCTCTAAGGACGACTTGATGGAATTCCTGGCTCCAGCGTTCAGCCTGCTCTAGCACTGGCTCTTGTGCATATTTGGATAGCGAACCAACAGGCAGGGGATTTCTCCCTCTACCTCCATCTCTTTCCTTTCTTCCCTGTTTTTCAAATAAAGTGAAAATACATAAAGACAATTAAAAAGAAAAAATTGCAGTGGGTCTCAATTTGAAGCTGTGGTTAAATGAGACATGGAAAAGAGAAAGAGGGTTGAGTGGAACAGCATAGTCCTGAGACCAGTGGGAGGAGGGGCTATACTAAAGAAATCAATGCTGGGGCCGGCGTGTGGCTCACTTGGTTAATCCTCCGCCTGCAGCGCCAGCATCCCATATGGGCACTGGGTTCTGGTCCCGGTTGCTCCTCTTCCAGTCCAGTTCTCTGCTGTGGCCCAGGAAAGCAGTGGAGGATGGCCCAAGTGCTTGGGCCCCTGCACCCGTGTGGGAGACCAGGAGAAAGCACCTGGCTCCGGGCTTTGTTTTTTTTTTTTTTTGTTTTGTTTTTTTTACTTTGAAATTTTTTTTCAATTTTATGTATTCTTTTTTTAAATTTATTTAATGAATATAAATTTCCAAAGTACAGAATATTGATTACAATGACTTCCCCCCCATAACGTCCCTCCAACCCGCAACCCTCCCCTTATCCACTCCCTCTCCCCTTCCATTCATGTCAAGATTCATTTTCGTTTCTCTTTATATACAGAAGATCAGTTTAGCATACATTAAGTAAAGATTTCAACAGTTTGCTCCCACACAGAAACATAAAGTGAAAAATACTGTTTGTGTACTAGTTATAGCATTAAATCTCAATGTACAGCACACTAAGGACAAAGATCCTACATGAGGAGTAAGTGCACAGTGACTCCTGTTGTTGACTTAACAAATTGACACTCTTGTTTATGGCATCAGTAATCACCCTAGGCTCTTGTCATGAGCTGCCAAGGTTATGGAAGTCCCCTGGGTTCACTGACTCTGATCATTTTTAGACAAGGCCATGGTCAAAGTGGAAGTTCTCTCCTCCCTTCAGAGAAAGGTACCTCCTTCTTTGATGACCCATTCTTTCCCCTGGGATCTCACTCGTGGAGATCTTTCATTTAGGTTTTTCTTTTTTCCCCCCACAGAGTGTCTTGGCTTTCCATGCCTGAAATACTCTCATGGGCATTTCAGCCAGATCCGCATGCCTTAAGGGCTGATTATGAGGCCAGAGTGCTGTTAGGACATTTGCCATTCTATGCTGAAACTTAACTGAAAAGTGATCGCTGTTAAATATAAGAGTGGGAATAAGAGAGGAAAGAGATGTGCAATTCTGGCTCCGGACTTTGGATTGGCTTAGCTTCGGCCATAGCGGCCATTAAGGGAGTGAACCAACAGAAGGAAGACCTTTCTCTTTGTCTCTCTCTCTCTCACTATCTGCCAAATAAAAAAAAAAAATCAATGTTTGCAGAATTGGCTAAACTGAACTGTAAATTAGTTGTGCAACTCCACTCTAATATTCCAAAGTACCAAAATAATCTTTAAAATAAAAGTGCCTGC
Source organism: Oryctolagus cuniculus (assembly GCF_051225735.1). NCBI lineage: Eukaryota > Metazoa > Chordata > Mammalia > Lagomorpha > Leporidae > Oryctolagus > Oryctolagus cuniculus. The sequence continues at coordinate 49,043,785 of NC_142880.1, forward strand.
TGTGAATGGTGATTGAGACTTCAATTCTAGGTCAAACAAGGAAATCCAAACTCAGAATGTAGGTTGGCGTACCATTTATTAAATATTATTAAATATCTGTTTTTTCATGGAAACAAGATATCAATGTAAGGAATGTTTGAGAGAATTTAAACCCCTAGGAATTCAAACATGATGGAAAGTATTTGAATTTCTATAAGTTAGAGTGTAGGATATTCCATACAAATTTATTTAAAACTCAAAGTATAGATGAAAAAGATGATTACCAAAAGGTTTGTTAAATGATTTAGTATAGAGGATCCAAGAATAATTCCTCAATACTATAATTTTTAACAGGAAAAGAGATTGCTGACCATACTTGGTGCCAGGAATGTGTGAACTATGGGCTATTATATGTTTAAATGGTGAGCAGAAATCAAACAGCAAATCAGATAATGAATCCCTTGCCTTATGGAATAAAGCAAGCCAGGTGTCCTTTCTGCATAATAGCCTGGTTTCTGTTTAGAAATTCTCTCTGCATAGCTGGAGCCCAGATGGATGTGAACAGAGACTTGGAGAAAAGTTTTGTGCAACTCAGAGTGCAGTTAGTGCAAGAAGCATAGCACACTTAGACAAGATTACTCCAGAGAGGAACATTACATATACAAAGGCATGAGCTAGCATGAGCTTAGCTTTGTAAGTGGGGAAGCATCTGGTTATTGGTTTGCATGTGCTTTGCAACAAATTCTGTGCATTGTTGTCTTCAAAACCATTGCTCTGTTTTCTGCAGTCTGTGTCTTCATTCAATTACCTTGACACATCTTTTCCTGCTCTGGTCTTTCACTCCTCTGAAAAAAAGTAAAGTCTCAGTGTTAAAAAGAATTGATTTGTATCATTTTCCACAAGTATTACAAATATCCCAGGCATCAATGAGACTAAAATGTCGATGTGAATGCTTATTGATGTGCGTGCCATTATATAAAAAAGGAGGGCATCATGCTGTTACCTTACTGAAAAGTGGACAATCTCTCCCCCATAGGAAATGTTTACCGAGATATGTTACATTTGTTTGCTTTCTGGAGGGGATTACAGTAATTCTGCAGTGAGAAGGTTTTCTGACCAAAGGAAGTGTTATGAATTGAAATAAATAATGGTAACTGTTATTCTATCTAATCAACAGTTATAAAGTTTTGTAGAACTTAGAGCTGCTGGTACCTTAACCATCCTATTCATTTTATTATGGATTCTTTCAGATAAAGTTTGCAATTTAATTTTCTATTGTCATTTTCTCTTGAAAATGGAAGGGGAAGGGGAGAAATGGAAGGGGTGGGGGAGAAATCACACATTTTCAAGATCTAAAAGGGGAAAATTGAAACTAAAACTTAAAAGAGGATGTTGGAAGTTGGGAGAGAAAAGAAGTCAAGAAAGAAAATCAACACAATCACAGGAAATAACATCAATGAGATGAACAACACTGTCTATCAAACTAGAAAGGAAGAAACAAGAATGCAGTGTGGATTTAGGCGAGAGATACTGTAGCGTTGCTAGGGAAAGGATCCAAGTGGAAAAATACACTTAGGAAACACAGAGGCAATCACTTTTATCCTCCTAACAAGAACTAGATCAAAAACCTCACATAAAATGAGTTCTCCATGACTTACTATGTACAAATGTATGCCTATCTACAAACATAGGCATGCATATATAAATATACACACACAAATAGGTATGTCACATATATGCATGTAAGAGACGGAGGGAATAATGATTTTAAGTAGGTGCTTCAGTTGATGAGGAAAGAACAAGAATATCATTAATGGTAGACATTATCACTGTCAACAGTTTTAAGCTTCAGACATTGATATTAAAACCTATGAGGATGGAAAGGGAGAACAGTGGATATTCTTGTATAGACCTCCTTGTAACCAATATTTACACTGTGCAGATTATTAAAAAGACATTTCTGAATTAATTCTAGAAAAGATCAAAACGTACTATCATTTTACACATAGAGATCTTGGAGTAAAAATTGTGAATGATGATAGCACCTTGTCCTAAGAGAAACTCTGGGGAAGTATGAAACAATTTTAATGATTTTAGAATTATACAACTAAGAAAGAAATAAAGCCAGTTAAGTCTGCGTAATAAAACAAACCATCCAAAAAGAGGCAAAATAAATCAAATAAATAGTGATAGCAGGAGCCAGTGCTGTGGCACGGCAGTTTAAAGCCCTGGCCTGAAGCGCTGGCATCCCATATGGGTGCCAGTTCTAGTCCTGGCTGCTCCTCTTCTGATCTTGGGCCCCTGCACCCATGTAGGAGACCTGGAAGAAGCTCCTGGCTCCTGGCTTCAGATCAGCATAGCTCCAGCTGTTGTGGCCATTTGAGTGGTGAGCCAGCGGATGGAAGACCTTTCTCTCTGTCTCTATTTCTCTCTGTAACTCTTTCAAATAAATAAAATAAATCTTTAAAAAATAGTTATGGCATTACAAGAAGGTTATCATACACAGAATGATGTTTCTTCTGTCCACAAGTTAATATTGATTAGGTTTGAGTGCCATTTTGAAATATTTGTTTATTTAAAAGGTAAAGATAAAGAGAGAGTAGGAGGGAGGGTGGGAGGAAAGAGAGAGAGCGAGCTCTTCCATCTGCTGGTTCACTCCCTACATGGCCACAAAGGCCAGGGCTTAGCCAGGCTAAAGCCAGGATCTGGGAGCTTCCTTCAGGTTTCCTACTTAGTTGCAGAGGTCCAAGCACTTAGGCTGTTCTCTGCTGCTTTCCTAGGCACATTAGCAAGGAACTGGATTGGAAATGGAGTAACTAGGACTTGAAGCAGTACCTATATGGGATGCCGGGGTCAAAAGTGGCGGGTTTTACCTGCTGCAACATAATGCTTGCCCTAAATTCTGAGTTCTTTATTTTTTAATTAAGAAGAAAAAAGGAGAGGGGAAGTATCATTATATTCTTAGAATTGTATCTATGAATTACATGAAATTTGTTCTCCTTATATTAATAAAAACAATAAAAATACAGAAATTGACAGGTTTATGAAACTTCTCACTAAAAATTTGAGTCTCAGTTTTCAAATCATTTTGTTCACATAAGTCTTTGAGAGAGTGAAGTTATATCTGAAAAAATATAATTTTAATTAAAATATTTCATAATTAATATCTTCAATTATTTTATCTCAAGGGACTGGAATAATTCAAAATACCAGATACATGGAGATAATTATAGTTGTGTTTGAAAAAAAAACATTTTTACTCAATTTATTTATTTTTTGACTCTTCTTTTTCTTAAAATTATTTATTTAATTTTCATTTTTTTAACTTTTATTTAATAAATATAAATTTCCAAAATACAACTTTTGGATTATAGCAGCTTTTTCCTCCCATAACCTCCCTCCCACCCACAACCATCCCATCTCCCACTCCCTCTCCCATCCCATTCATATCAAGATTCATTTTCAATTATCTTTATATACAGAAGATCAATTTAGTATATACTAAGTAAAGATTTCAACAGTTTGCACCCACACAGAAACACAAAGTGTAAAGTACTGTTTGAGTACTAGTTATACCGTTAATTCACATAGTACAACATATTAAGGACAGAGATCCTACATAGGGAGTAAGTGCACAGTGACTCCTGTTGTTGATGTAACAATTGACACTCTTATATATGACATCAGTGATCACCCCAGGCTCTTGTCATGAGCTACCAAACCTATGGAAGCCTCTTGAGTTTGCCAACTGCGATCTGGACACTATGAGAAACAATGATTTGATCAGTCCCTGTCCTGACTGTCGAGGAACTACTTACTATTTTATTCCTTTTAGGATGCAATCCTCTTTCTCTTCCCTACTCTTCCAAGGATATGATTTAGCCTTCTGTTGCTCTAGTTTCCAGTAGATTTTGTTTAGGTGGAAACTCTGGAACGAAACTGAAAGAAGGTAGAAAGTGAGGGGAGGATGGAAATCGAAGAGTTGACATCCCCTCTGCCAACCCCTCTGCCAATCCCAGCCTACATTTTTGGGTTGGCACTGGGAACTTCTGCAGCCATCAGCCAGCCATCACTGCTTCTTGTCAGATAGACTCATAATGAGTAATTACTGGTTCCCAGTAACAAGTCACTCCTCTTCACATTGATGGTAGTAACAGCCACTACCTCCACATACTCGCTCTGACCTTTTTGTTCCACTACATAACATCTGCAACTTTCTTGTTGCTACTTTTTGGAAATAAACTTTATTGACTTTGCTTTCCTTTTACTGTTTGTATAAATAAATAAATACAAGGTTTAAAAACGTAGTCACCATTAGTTCCCTGTAGATGGCATGTAGTTGGATATTTCTCTTTTTTGTAAAGATTAATATATTTATTTAAAATCAGACTTACAGAGAAGGATAGGTACAAAGGGGAGGGGGGAGAGAGAAAGAGAGAGAGAGAGAGAGAGAGAGAGAGAGAATCTCCCATCTGCTGGTTCACTTCCCAGATGACTACAATGGTCAGGGCTGGGACAGGTCTTGAACTGGTGCTCATATGGGATGCTGGCATTGCAGGCACCAGTTTTACCCACTTTGCTACAGTGTTAGCCCCGGATATTTCTCTTTTTCACCTATTTGACTTTTAAACGTATTGTTATTATCAATATGGCTGAATTCACTTCTACCACTTCACATGCCTCATCTACTTATGCTTCCTGCTTTTAAGAAGTCTTTTTCTATTGAAAAAAAGAAAGAAATGCCTATGTATAACAGTATTGCTGCAAATATTTTTAAAGAATGATATACTATAGTTTCAATCATCTGTGCTTATTTTAAAATTTACTATATATGATTAAATTGACATCTCTTTTTTTCTTTTCTTTCTTTTTTTTTTTTTTTTAATTTGACAGGTAGAGTTAGACAGTGAGAGAGAGAGAGACAGAGAAAAAGGTCTTCCTTCCGTTGGTTCACTCCCCAAATGGCCACCACGGCCAGTCCTGCGCCGTTCCGAAGCCAGGAGCCAGGCTCTTCTTCTTGGTCTCCCATGCAGGTGCAGGGCCCAAGCAGTTGAGCCATCCTCCACTGCCTTCCTGGGCCACAGCAGAGAGCTGGACTGGAAGAGGAGCAACCAGGACCAGAACCGGCGCCCACATGGGATGCCAGCGCCGCAGGCAGAGAATTAACTAAGTGAGCCACAGCACTGGCCCCATCTCTTTTTTGATTACTGTATATAGCCCTCACCTATAATCCTGTCAAACTACAGTCTTTTTACTTTTTATTTGTTGAATATTTTATTTAGTGGAACATTATGCCTTTGCCTACAATGTAAATTAAAATTACATTATTTAAAAAAAAGAAAAAAATCTTTTGCAGTCTTTTTGGATCAACTGAATTATTTTTATAATTCCATTTTCTCTATGTTATTGGATTATTTTTAAAGATTTATTTATTCATTTGAAAGAATTATGGAGAGAGAGGGAGACAGAGACAGAGAGAGAGCGGGAGAGAGAGATCGATCTTCCATTTGCTGGTTCACTCCCCAAATAGACGCAATGGTCAGGGCTGGGCCAGGAGCTTCATCTGAGTCTCCCACATGGGTGCAGAAGCACAAGTGCTTGGGCCGTCTTCCGCTACTCTTCAAGGCATATTAGCAGGGAGCTGGATGGATGTGGAGCAGCCGAGACTCAAACAGGCACATATGCAATGCTGGCACTGCAGTCTGTGGCTTAACTCACTGTACCACAGCGCTGGCTCCCATTGGATTACTATTTGTCTTTTTTCATATGTATTGTTAAAGATAGATTTATTTATTTGAAAGTCAGAGAGACAGAAAGAATGGTAGAGACAGAACCATATCTTCATCTGCAGGTTTACTTCCCAAATGGCTGCAACAGCAAGATCTGGGCCAAGACAAAAAACAGGACAGGAAATACATCCTGGTCTCCCATGTGGGTAGCAGGGGGCCAAATAGTTAGGCCATCATCTGTTGTCTTCTCAAGTGCTTTAGCAGGAAGCTGGATCAGAAGCAGAGTACCCAGAACTGATACCAGCACTACAATATGGGATACTGGCACTACAAGTAGCAGCTTAACCTGCTGCACCAAACTGCCAGTCACTGTTCTATATTCTTAAAGGGACCCAAATTGAGAATATTGGCTCAAAGATAGATCTGCAACAGGATAGACAGTAAATTCTGTAATGAAATAAGTCTTTACCATAAATATTATAGGTCAATATTGAGACATATATGTTAAAAAAAGAAGCAAAAAAATATAATGATTAAGTTAAACCATGAAAAAATAATGATTAAATTATGATGTGTTGTTAACATAAATGTAAAAGATAAAATAATGATGCTTATATATTAAAACATATGGGAATGATTGTGTACCAAAAGCTAAATAGTAAATGTTTAAAGAATAAATTAGGCCTGTGCCGCAGCTCACTAGGCTAATCCTCCACCTGCGGCACTGGTACTCTGGGTTTTAGTCCCGGTCGGGGTGCCGGTTCTGTCCCGGTTTCTCCTCTTCCAGTTCAGCTCTCTGCAGTGCCCCCCGGAGGGCAGTGGAGGATGGCCCAAGTGCTTGGGACCTGCACCTGAATGGGAGACCAGGAGAAGCACCTGGATCTTGGCTTCGGATCGGCGCAGCACGCTGGCCGTAGCGGCCATTTGGGGGGTGGACCAAAGGAAAGAAGACCTTTCTCTCTGTCTCTCTCACTGTCTAACTCTGCCTATCAAAAAAAAGAATAAATTAGACTTTATTAAAATAAAGAGTAGTTGTTCATCGAGTGACAATATTAAGAAAGTAAAAAGTCAAGTTGCAGGCTGGTGAACTGTATTTCAAAGAAAGTGAAACACCCACTAGGTAGTAGTGCACTCTACAAAAGGTCTACAATTAACATTTTGAAAATACTGAATATTAGCCAGAATACTGAGCAAACAATATTTCTTACATTGTGATGGAACCGTGAATTGGCACAGCCCTTATCGAAAACATTTTGGCAGTAACATCTTCAGTTTATATTTATTCCATACAAAGCAGAAATTGTACTTCAGGAAAGATATATGGATGTTTATGTCTATCAAAAGACATATCCATAAAAATGTTCATAGTGACATTATGTTTAAAAGCTAAAATCGGAAACAAATCAAAGTATCCATCACCAGGTCAATATATACTGACAAATTCATGCAATGGAATAAGATTTAGCAATAAAAATGGCAAACCATAACTACTTACAACAATGGGAATAAATCACATAGGTACAATGTTGAACAAATGGGACATATACAAAAGGCTACAGGCACAACTAATCTGAGGTGGCAGAAATTAGATTATTGGTTATCTTAGAATTGGTAGACTCCAGAGAGGCAGGTAGGCATCATTTGAGGCAGTTGAACTGATTTATGTCTTCTCCAGGGAATAGCCATGCAAGTGTCTACACAAGTAAAATTTCATAAAGGAGAGGATGCCATCTTCATGCCTTTTATTTATAAACTTTAGTGCAATTCAAAAAATTAAAATCAAAATGAAAGCACATCGTATTTTGGACAGAAGTCTTTTGATTTTTTAATTGTTATACTTAAAATGTTTCTTAGGGAGAGAGAAAGAGTGTGTGAGCGAGAGAGCTCCCTTCCATTGGTTCACTCCACATCTGCCTGTAATTGTCTGGAATGGGCAAGACTGAAGCCAGGAGCCAAGTCTCCCACATGGGTGTCAGCAATACAACTACTTGAGCCAAAACCGCTGCTTCCCAAAGTCTGCATTAGCAGAAAGCTGGAGTGAGGATCCAGAGAAAAGAATCAAACCAAGGCACTCTGGTACGTGATGCAGGCATATTTTTCTTCTAATTTATTTTATTTTATTTTAAATTTACTATTTGAAAGGAATACTTACAGAGAAAGGGAGAGACACAGAGGGAAAGAGATCTTCCATGTGCTGATTCACTCCCCATATGGTCACAACTAACTCAGCTAGGCCAAGGTGAAGGAAGGAGCCTGCAATTGCATCCATGAGGTGGCGGGGACCCAAGTACTTGGACCACCTTCCACTACCTTTCCAGACATATTAGCAAGGAGCTGTTTAGGAAGTGGAGCATCCAGGACTCTAACTGGCACACATAAGGGATGCCTATTTCTCAAGGAGTATATTAGCTCACTGCACCACAACACCAGCTCAGATGCAGGCATTTTAAAATGTAAACTAGTAGCCTGTGCTGTGGCTTAGCCGGTAAAGCCACTGCCCACAGTGCCGGCATCCCATATGGGCATGGTTCGTGTCTCGGCTGCTCCATTCCGATCAAGCTTCCTGCTATGGCCTAGCAAAGCATTAGAAGACGGCCCAAGTCCTTAGGCCCCTGCATGCATGTTGGAGACCTGGAAGAAGCCCCTATCTCCTGCCTTCGGATCAGTGCAGCACTGGCCAATGCGGCCAGTTGAGGAGTGAATCAGTGCATAGAAGACCTCTGTCTCTCTCTGTGCCTCTCCTTCTCTCTCTGTGTAATTCTTTCAAATAAATAAATAAATCTTTATAAAAAGTAAGCTAAACACCAATTCTCAAAAAGGTCTATTATTGGAAATGTAGTTACCAAATAAATTGAGGGGTGATTTCTGTCTAATGTGTTGACAGATTTACCAAGTATTAGTTATTCCAATGCTACCATATCATTTGAGATTCCTATATGAAATAGTTGGGTCAGCAATTGACTGTAGCAATTCTGGTGATTCCTCAGTAGGTAAAGGAATCTCTCTCTCCTTTGTTATACACTGTCTTTAATATTCCATTGTGGAAATGGAATTTATTTATATTCTGAGATAATTGGTTTACTTCTAGTATTTCCTTTTATTTCTATTTTTATTATAATCTGTCTTATTTGGAGTTGTGACTTATTGACTTATTTGGAGTAGTGCATAGGCATACATTGTTTATTAGGATAGTTAAAAGAGCTAAATATTCTACACAAAAATGAATATGATGGTATAGAGTAGAACTGGGCTGAGACTCCACTAGGTAGTCAGTTAGTATAGCCATAATTAGAATAATAATTACAGTGTTTATGTAATGCCACTCCAATTATACAACAATTATTCACAGACCATTCAAAAAATTATAGCTGGAATAAATTTTAAAAATCAACTGTTTAAGGGCCAGCAATGTTGCATAGCTGGTAAAGCTGCCGCTTGTGGCACCAGCATCCCATATGGATGCTAGTTTGAGTCCTGGCTGCTCCACTTTCAATCCAACTTCCTCCTCAGAAAACAGCAGGAGATGGCCCAAGTCCTTGTGCAGCTGCACCCACGTGGGAGACTCAGAGGAAGAAGTTCCAGGCTCCTGGCTTCTAATGGGCCCAGCTCTAGTCATTACAGCTATTTGGGGAGAGAACCAGAGGATGGAGGATCTCTCTCTCTCTCTCTCTCTCTGCCTCTGCCTTTCAAATAATTAAATAAATCTTTAAAAAAATCAACTGATCGGGCCGGTGCCACGGCTCACTAGGCTAATCCTCTGCCTTGTGGCGCAGGCACAACGGTTCTAGTCCCGGTCGGGGTGCCGGATTCTGTCCCGGTTGCCCCTTTTCCAGGCCAGCTCTCTGCTGTGGCCAGGGAGTGCAGTGGAGGATGGCCCAAGTGCTTGGGCCCTGTACCCCATGGGAGACCAAGATAAGTACCTGGCTCCTACCTTCGGATAGGCGCGGTGCGCTGGCTGCAGCGCGCCGGCCGCGGTGGCCATTGGAGGGTGAACCAACGGCAAAGGAAGACCTTTCTCTCTGTCTCTCTCTCACACTGTCCACTCTGCCTGTCAAAAAAATTAAAAAAATATATTAAAAAAAAAATCAACTGATCGCCCTGCTCCGCGGCTCAATAGGCTAATCCTCCGCCTGCGGTGCATACCGGGTTCTAGCCCTGGTCAGGGTGCTGGATTCTGTCCCAGTTGCTCCTCTTCCAATCCAGCTCTCTGTTATGGCCTGGGAGTGTAGTGAAGGATGGCCCAAGTACTTGGGCCTGCACCCGCATGGGAGACCAGGAGAAGCACCTGGATCCTGGCTTCAGATCAGCGTGGTGCGCCCGCCGCAACAGCCATTGGGGGGTGAACCAATGGAAAAGGAAGACCTTTCTCTCTGTCTCTCTCTCTCACTGTCCACTCTGCCTGTCAAAAAAAAAAAATCAACTGATCAACTGTTTAGTTATGGAGAGTTCATTTTAGACAAGGTTTTCAACAAAGACCTTTTTAAACTTATGTGATGTTTGAGAAAAGACATCAAGTTTATGAGTGGATATGACATGCAAGAAGATAGAAGAGCAAGTTTAATAGCAGTAGGCAGGAAGAGTTTTGTGTTTTCCAGGAGCAGCAAAAATGCAACCTGCAAGCCAGTTGCTCAGTCCCGAATGGTGCACTCATTTGCTTATAAATTCCCTCTGCCAACTGACAGAGAGGTAGAGTTCTGGCTGGGTAGACAGGACCAGGGGGTCCACTCCCCACAATCTGGACTCTTGGGGGACCTGAGGAAAGTCAAGCAACTGGATTCTGTGAAGATGTGTCACCTGCTAGTCTTTACACAAGGTTTTTTCCATACTGTTGTTACTAAGGTAATGATGATTGTATGTGTCTTGGGAGAATATTTTATGAGTTTTCCGTTGTCTTTATTTAGTCTCAATTGAAGACCTATCTTCCACCCCATTATCAATCAAAGCCATAAGTTCTAAATGCCTCTCCTGGACCCATCGTAAGAACTTTCCCTTTTACAGCTTATAAACACCCTTGAACATATCACCCTCAATTGCACCCTCCTTTTGAGGCCTCTCTCAAAGCTAATGGGAGCTTTTGCTGCTTTTTGTCAATGAAAATCTTTCATTTTGCTTGCTCTTCCATTCCAGTGCTCCTCATTCTTTGTGGATGTGAGATGCAAACCTGAGTGATTAAAACCAACAGACTCCTGCCACATTTTTTTGGTTGCTCCTCTGAGATCATTGGAAGGGTAAGTAAAGACAGACTGACTCTGCTTCTTTTTCAGAGATTCCGATCTCTACCTTAGTCTGCTAATAAGTTAAAAACACCAAGAATTGGTCAGCCAGTTCAAAGCAATTAGCACAGCCACTGGTCTTACAGAATCAGTGAGCAGGTATTCCGGGGCAGACATGAATAACTATCCTCTGCCTTTTGGAGCTGCAAATATTGGTCAGTATTGTCTCAGTTCCTTTCATAGAAATTCATTCAATGTGTGACAGTGGAGTAAGGGCTCTGAATAATTGATGGTTCCTGGCTGGGAAAACCCCCTACAAGAGATCAGGCCAAAAAACTCCCTGAAGACACCCAATGGGCACTAGCCCAGTGAATGGCTTTAATCTGAAGAAGGAAGGCTCCATTTTCCTCCTTCCAATGGAAGGCACACAAAACTCTCCATCGCTGGAGATTAACGCTGTGGCGCAGTAGATTAATCCTCCGCCTGCAGTGCCGGCATCCCATATGGGCACCGGTTCTAGTTCTGGATGTTCCTTTTCCAATACAGCTTCTGCTATGGCATGGGAAAGCAGTAGAAGATGGCCCAAGCACTTGAGCCCCTGCACCCACACAGGGGACCCGGAAGAAGCTCCTGGCTTCAGGTCAGCTCAGTTGACGATCTATGAAATAATCCCTTGATATGGACTTCCTACAAGCATACAAAGTGACAATGGGTCCTTCCTCAAGGCAACCATCTCTCAGGGAGTGTCTATTGCCCTAGGTGTACAACATCACCTCCACTGTGCCTGGGGGCCCCAGTAATCAGGGAATGTAGAAAAGATTGATAACATCCTTAAGAGACACCTCAAGAAGCTATCTCAGGAAGCTCACCTTCCATGGATCTCTTCCCTGCCCACAGACATTAGGAGAAACACCCCCTCAAAGTGTGAGCCTTCGGAAATACTGTAATACTGTATGGTTGTCCTTTTCTTAATAATGACCCCGAATGGACAATAGGACTACATGCAGGACAAGATCCATCACAGTGCTCACCAGATTCCAATGGGCCATTTAAGTTCTCCTGGAGACACAATCCAGGGGATTGGGAAGCCTTAAGTGTACCCCAGGAGACTCATTGTTAAGGCCCTTCCAACTCATTCTCCCTCTTTATTGAAGGGCTTTGAGGTACTCTCTACCTTAATTATTTCTACTCCTATTGCAGTAAAAGTGTCCAGATTAACTCCTGGTTTTACCATTCAATATGAAATCCTGGGCTTCCAAACTGACCTCAGATTAGATCCTGGAGGATGACTTTGACACCTCCGAGGAATGTGGAAACTCAAACCAAGCCACCAAAGGACTCAAGCTCCATTTGATAAAAGATAAGTAGATCTGTTATGCACACACCTCCCTAGCTTTCATCCCTCAGTTCCATCATCAGGCAGTAGTTATTTTGGGAATAGCCTTGATACTTCAGATACCAGTTGTCTTCATCTTCTTCATCTTATTGTTCATCTGCTTACCTCCACTAATAAATTGTACAGTGCCATATATTTCTATGGGCTTACAAGATTATCAGTCATTACACATCACCACAATCCAACAAGGCAGAACATGTTCATTATTAAATGAAAAACATTGCGTTCGGATTACTATCTCCCCCCAGATGGAAGAAAACCCACAGGTTCTTAAAGACAATGTCAGAATCAAAGATAATTTAAGGGAATGAAGAGGTTCAAGTCCTAGGTGGCTACAGCCCCTTTTGTCCTCTTTAAGATTCTCTAAAATACAGACATGGATGTTTCCCTTTGTAGCCTCTCTGCACTTTTGTGATACTGTTTGGAATCTGTATACTCACCTTCTAGAATGGCTTGTCTCCTCTCATTTAGAGGCTGCAGATGGAACCAGGAATGCAGGCTTCATAGGGACCACTGGACAGACTTCTGGAAGAGGATCCCTGACTGATGTCTCAACATCACCCCTCTCTATCTCAAACTAGCCAGAGCAGTTGCCATTTTTTGCCCCTAATGGCATTTAAGTTTATTTCTTCAGAGGGAATGTTGATAGAAAAATAGACACCCAGCTAAGTAGAAAATGCTTGAGTAATATGCAAGCCAAGTTTTCAGTCATTTCACCTTTGGTTAGCATTCATGGCCAAGCAACTACAATGTCCACTTAAGTGCATTTCTGCCTCACCTCACTATGAGATAAAATTGCTGCCACAAAATTAAACCAATACAAATACTTCAGGAGAAAATTGCTAAGGAATTTAGCGGGATGGTTTGTTTGGGGATAAATAGCAATGTAAATTCATTCTCCAATCTAAGTATCACTTGGCAATGATAAGAAAGAAATGTGTTATGACAAAAAAGTATACAAGGTTAGTTTTTAATGTGAATATATGAGTTTGGAAAGAGTATGTTTGTCTATGAATCTAACCTACTTTTTCTCCTTCATTTAAAGAAAGAAAAATATACCAATTAATGTTATAACAATATTCACATTTGGGCATATATATATATATATATATATAGAGAGAGAGAGAGAGAGAGAGAGTCCTATTTAAATTAATTACATTACTTCTCATTATAATGCTATTCTACTCTTATTTCATTTGTTTGATTAATTTATATTTAATTTGTTAAGTCAAGAGTTAAGAGAGAAAACATTTGTTAATCACCTACTACAAGAGTACTTCAAAAATTTCAAGAAAAAACACAAATGAAACCACATGTTTATTTTGGCACAAAAATTATGAAAATCTTTGTCTAGTTTTTCATAATACATATTTTCCATAAACTTTTTAAAGACTCTCAAACATGCTGAGCACTGATATGGAGGCTGGGCATAAAACGGAGAACAAAAGCAGCAAAACTCTGTCCTCATATGTTTATAGCCTACTGTAAACAAATACATAATGAAATAAACAAATTAAATGTATATTATGTCAGAAGGTAATAAGTACCAATGAATAAAATAAACCTGAAAAATGGACATTAGGTTTGTGAGTACAATTTCAATGATGGTAAAGGAAAACCTTGACTTCACAGTGACAGCTCAGTGAAACCAAAGTTGTACCTGCCTTAATGCTACAGAAAATCAAGCTACCCTCTTTCTCATGAACATTCTTTATTTAAAGATATATTTATTTTATTTGAAAGAGTTACAGAGGGAGAACGGGGGAGAGAGAGAGAGAGAGAGAGAGAGAATCTTACATCCTCTAGTTGACTCTCCAAATGGCCACAAAGGCCAGGGCTGGGCCAGGCTGAAGCCAGGAGCCATAACCTTCATCCTGGTTTCCCATGTGGATGCATAGAACCAAGGACTTGTAACAGCTTCCACTTTTCCTAAGATCATTAGCAGAGAGCTGGATTAGAAGTAGAGCAGCTGGGACACAAACCATTACTCATGTGGGATGCTGGCATCGCAGGCAGTGGCTTAACCTGCTAGGTCACAATGTCAGCCACCATAAACATACTTAAATGAGTCAGAATACATTAGTTTTGTGATAATTATATCCACAGTATGGGGATTTATTTTCATAGGATATAGATCAATGAGCTGTTATTTATATATTGCATCATTCAATATGTGTATGATTAATTGGAAAATATTAGTATGTTATCACATTCATTAACAGTGGAACAGTACATCACCCCAGTTATATAATTTTGGAACCAAAACAGTGAATAAAACAAATTAAAAATATGTGGTAGGAGTGGCCATTAGTTCAATGATCAAACAAATGGGTTAAGACATTCTCGCCCCACACTAGAGTACCTCAGTTTGATGCTCAGTTCCAGCTCCCAAATTTAACTTCCTACTAAATGTAGATCCTGAGAAGCCTCAGTGATGGTTCCAGTAGCTGAGTTCCTGCCACCCATGTGGGAGACCTAGATTGAGTTCCTCACTTTCAGCTCTGTCATGGTCTAGTTCTAGCCATTACTGTCTCTCTCTTTCTATAATAATAATAAGAAGGAGGAGGAAGAGAAGGAGAATAATTCTTGCTTAAGAATTTTAGTATATGTGCTGCCAAAGCAAGCACAATCTTGCTTAAGAAATTATCTAACATTTGTATTTATTTTCATTTTATGTTAACTGCAGAGAGATAAAGAAATACAGAGATAGAGAAACTGGCGGGGGGGGGGGTGGAGAGTGACAGAGAGAGAGAGAAGGAGAGAGAGAGAGAAAACTTCCATCCACTAGTTCACTCTCCAAATGTTTGTAACAGCTTGAAAAAGACAAGGAAACACCAGCAGCTCAAACATCATCAAACTCAACCTGGGTGCCTCATGTGGGTGGTAGGGACCAAAGTTCTTGACCCCAGGGTACACATTAGCCAGAAGCTGCAATCAGAAATGATATGAGACTCAAACCCTGGAACTATGATATGGGATGTGGACATTGCAAGCAGCATCTTCACCACCACACCAAATGTATGTCCCTTATTTGAATGTCTTTAAGATGACTTCAATGACTTTAACCTAAAAAATAAGAGGACAAAGAGAATAATTCTTTTCCTTTATAAGCAAAATAGAGTTTTCTTCGAATGTTATGGATAACCAGCAATGATGTCCAAACCATTGCTGGAAGTAATCTGAAGCATTCTAAAAGTTAAACACAGAAAATAACAATAACAATGTTTACCTTAAGAAATCCTTGGAGAACATGACGTGGTTTGTCCCAGGGCTCGAAACACTGGCAGTACAGAGCAAAAGATGGGGAGATACTTTGGGTACAGAGTTGGCTGAAGTAGTACAATTTTTTTTACTGATATTTGGGCACAATTTTTTTATCTTATCACTGTTACAGGAGAAAAGTACATTTAAAAAGCAAAGCAAATAGAAAAACAAGTCAGCTTCAACCCAAAAAGTTGAGATTAAATTCATTATGGCTATGGAGCTTGACCACAGTGAAGAATAGCTAACAAAAGGCCCAAGTGCATAGGACACACCTGGAGAGTTCCTCTTACCACAATGTGTTAGGTGGTTCAAAACAAAAAGGAAGCTCTTAGAAAACATCAAGGTACAGAGTCAGGTTAGGAGTTCCTCCAACAGACAAGGTCTTCTACATGGGAATGGGAGCTGTGGTGTCAATCTATGGAAGGTTCTGTAATGTAAGCCAGAAAATACTGACCAGAGGACCATACATTTGGTTACTGATTTCAATATCACCCCAGAGTATTTCCAGTGAGAGATATTATAGTACATAAATAAAAACAAAATTATAATTGCTCTAGAAGAAGGATATAATCAAGAAGAGGTACAGATATGTAAAGAATGATATAGGCATAAGTGATAGGAAATATAGGTAGAAATATCAACATTCATAAAGTAATAGTTCCAGAAGAAGAAAAAATTGAACATAGTAAAATAATTATTTCACAGAATTAAAAAAATAGCAAACTAAAATGATTCACAAGCAGTTAAATATCCTGTGAAAATAGAATACACCGATCTAAACAATATAGTGAAGTTTAAAACATCAATGCCTACAAAAATTTTAAAATCATCTAATTACTAATAATGTACAAAAGAACAAAAGCCAAAGGGATAGTCAACAGCAGTAGAGATGAACTCATCAGTAGGGCTGAATCTGAAAGTCAAGTAAAATATTCACAAAGTAACCATAGAAATTCATAATTAGAATATTACCTTTCAAGCACAAGAATCAATTACATATATGCAAATCATCAGAGGGTGATCCTCTCATCTGTTAGAGTGGAATAAGGATATCTGCAGGAGTGCTCCAGTGCTCAAGTCGTATTTTGTCATGCAGTGCAATATACATTGTTCCCTCTGTGGAGATGATATGGTTTTTTCTACATAAATCTGTAAGCATGATGAATTATACTAACTGGTTTGTGATATTGAATACTTGTGGTTTGGGGATATGAATTACTGGTCTCACAGGCACTGAGTGATAATAAATAAAACTGTATAAACAACAGCCACTACTGCAAAAAATTAAATACCTGTGAAAAAACATATCGATATTAGCCCAGAGCTTGACCCAAATGATA
Source organism: Oryctolagus cuniculus (assembly GCF_051225735.1). Taxonomy (NCBI): domain Eukaryota; kingdom Metazoa; phylum Chordata; class Mammalia; order Lagomorpha; family Leporidae; genus Oryctolagus; species Oryctolagus cuniculus. The sequence continues at coordinate 49,060,706 of NC_142880.1, forward strand.
GAATAATGGTAGAGTTAGTAAAAGAGAAAAAAAAGTAGATGAGGGAGAGCTAAGGAATGTGTGTTTTAAAATCAATTAATGAGTGTTCAGCACTTTGACATAGAGGGCTAAGTCTCCTTTGTGGCAGCAGAATCCCATATGGGCACTGGTTTGTGCCCTGGCTGCTCCTCTGCTGATCCAGCTCCCTGCTATGGCCTGGGAAATCAGGGGAAGATGGCCCACATGCTTGGGCCCCTTCATCTATATGTGAGACCTAGAAGCAGTCTGGCTCCTGGCTTTGGATCAGCCCAGCTCTGGCCCTTGTGGCCATTTGGGAAGTGAAGCAGGTAGAAGACTTTTTTCTCTGTCTCACCCTCTCTCTGTCTGTAACTCAACCTCTCAAATAAATATTTTTTAAAAATTTAATGAAATAGCAATAACAATAACAACAATAAAGTCCAAATTTCAAGTATGCAATAAACAAATTTAGTAAGTCACAAAGGAAATCTCAATGTATTTCAAGAAAGAGTAGGTTACAATATTGATTCATTATTACATAGTGACATTGGAAGTCTGTAAACACACACACACACACACACATTCACACCTGTACCTCCCCTTTTTCCAAAGACATATAAACCAAAATACTTCAAGCAACCATTTAGTTAAATAACTTTTATAGAATAATAACATTTCTAGAGCTCACATCAAATTTGTGAGACTAGCTGTTGCATTTGATGGAAATAAATCAAGAGTGTGAAAACTAATGATCTCCTTCAGTTAAACTCCTGAACACATTTAGTCACAGCCACTTTCTCTCAACTCTCCTTAAAAAAGCAGGGAACAAAATGAAACCACATTAACTAATAAGCACAGTGTGCATAGGGGAGGACACAATGGAAGGCATGAGTTTTCGGAGCTGGAAAGAAGATAAATGAGGGCTAAATGATTCGATGGAGCAACTGTGTGTGTGCAAGTGTGTCTGTGTGCTTAGGCACTTGCACACAAAACTCATGAAATCCTGCAAACTTTCAGGGATAAAAAGTATCATGCATACCTGAAACCAGAACGCCTGAAAACAGGTGACTTTCCTGAAAGTTTATCTATGAGACATTGGAGTCATTAGTCCAACTCTGAGCAGCCATATAGCTACACTTGCCTTGCAGAAATAGGAAGATTGAAAGTTAGAGAAATTGGATTCAACATTGTGTGACCTCAGATAATAAGGAAAACTGAATGTGTTTAGACATTAAACTGACAGCAAAAAGATTAATTAAAATTCTGAAGCTCTTTTCTTACAAAACCTTGCAGTCAGGCTTAAAAAATATAGGCAAAAGACAAGAAGTTTGCTTCCTGGGGAAGCTAAACAAGTATGTGAAGGAATGCTAGCCCTACCAAGTGCCCTGGCCCTAATCCCTAGCATCTGATACGGTATACTACCTAGTAAAAGGGATGAATAGGTAAACCTTAAAAAAAGTTCACCATGGATTACTTCAGGACAATAAAATGTGTATCCTTAAATGCAGAGAACTTCCTCCCGCAGAAGCAAAAGAAAAAGAAATCAGAGAAATGACATATTTATAGAAATAAGAAATGACTGAAAGGGCTGACTATAAATATGACACAATCAGTGACAACTGAATCGCACAGACTTTTGAAATTTTAGGAATTTTTTTTAATTTTTAAAATTAAAAAGTTATTTATTTGTATGTGTCTCATAAATACATCAATAGAAACATAGTAATTCTGCCCACCACACCTGCCCTCTCACCCACTCCCAGTCCCCTCCAGTTTGGTCTGAAAAAAAAAATAAACAGAAAGAAAGAAACAAAAGAAGAAAAGGAATAAAAAAATCTAAGAGAACTATTCCTCAACAGTCTAAACAAGGGCTGTTCTTTGTTATTGTTTCTCAAAGGTGATTTTGCTTTTTTTTTCTTTCCTTCCTCTTTTCCCTTCCTTCCTTCCCTTTTTGAAACTTAATTATCTTTAAAGAAGAACCCAAGGATGATACATCTTTTTGAGCTCTTAGACATAAATTATGAAACATCATAATATCCTCCATTTAATAAACTAAAAGGATATGGTTCTTGAGAACAAGTTTTACTATTAAGTCTCATGATGCAACTCTTTGTGGATAGAGGTCCTACATGGGAAGTTAGTGCACAGTGACCATTGTTGTTTATTTAAAAAATAACAATCATGCCGGCACCATGGCTCACTAGACTAATCCTCCGCCTTGTGGCACCAGCACACCAGGTTCTAGTCCCGGTCGGAGCGCCTGATTCTGTCCCGGTTGCCCCTCTTCCAGGCCAGCTCTCTGCTGTGGCCCGGGAGTGCAGTGGAGGATGGCCCAAGTGCTTGGGCCCTGCACCCCAGGGGAGACCAGGATAAGTACCTGGCTCCTGCCTTCAGATTAGCATGGTGCGCCGGCCGCAATGCGCTGGCCGTGGTGGCCATTGGAGGGTGAACCAACGGCAAAGGAAGACCTTTCTCTCTGTCTCTCTCTCTCACTGTCCACTCTGCCTGTCAAAAAAATAAATAAATAACAATCTTATATATGACATCAGTCATCACCCAAGGCTCTTTACGTGAACTGCCTAGGTTATGTAAGCCTTTTGGATCTACTAGCTTGATAAGGTCATAAGCAAAGTGAAGTTCTCTCCTCCTTTCATAGAAGAGTACCTCCTTCTTTGGTAGCCACTTCTTTCCACTGGGGTCTCACCCACAAGGATCCTTTATGTAGGACATTTCTTTTCAGAGTGTCTTGGCTTTTCATGCCTGAAATGGTCCCCTTTGGCTTTCCAACCAGACTGGAATTACTTAAGGACTGATTCTAAGGTCACAAAGCTACTTAAAGCAAATGTCATTCAATGAGTTTGCTGTATGGACTGCTTCTCATATTGGAGCATTCAAACCTTTTTAATTATATTATTGTTTCCAAATACTTCATCCTATTTATAAGATCACTTTTAACTCTTGATCATATCTCTATGGTCACTTTACCCCTTTTTCCTACCCATTTGATCTTTATAACACTTAAGCTGCTATTTTTATTAGCCAGCTTAAGAGATTTTGGGGTCTTATGGCTAGTTGTTAAGTTGTACTTAGAAGTAAGTCCATATGAATCTATGTAGGACTATACTGCTTTGCGATTGCAAACTTCATACATTTCACAATTACAATTTTAAGATCTTGGATTCTTTTTTTTTTTTTTTTTTTTTGAGAGGCAGAGTGGACAGTGAGAGAGAGAGAGACAGAGAGAAAGGTCTTCCTTTGCCATTGGTTCACCCTCCAATGGCCGCCACGGCTGGCGCGCTGCGGCCGGTGCACCGTGCTGATCCGATGGCAGGAGCCAGGTACTTATCCTGGTCTCCCATGGGGTGCAGGGCCCAAGTACTTGGGCCATCCTCTACTGCACTCCCTGGCCACAGCAGAGAGCTGGCCTGGAAGAGGGGCAACCGGGACAGAATCCGGTGCCCCGACCGGGACTAGAACCCAGTGTCCAAGCGCCGCAAGGCAGAGGATTAGCCTAGTGAGCCGCAGCGCCAGCCAAGATCTTGGATTCTTCACACTGTGCCAGCCCTCCCACCCTTACTCCAATTCCCCCTCTTCCCTTTCTTATTCTCACTCTTATTCTTTACTAAAATTCTTTTCAATTAACTATATGCATATGATTAACTCTTTGCTAAGTATAGCATTCAATGAATCATATGAAAGAGAAAAACATAAGGAAAACATTACAAAGGAAAAGACAAACAAAAATATAATATAAGAGGTTGTTTCTCAATAGTCAAGAGAAGGGCTGTTCATAATCATTGCTTCTCAAAGTTTAAATTTCATTTCTACATGTTGTCTTTTAGGTGCTCTATTACTTATCACGTCTCAGGGAGAACATATAGAATTTGTACCTTTGGGGCTGGCTTATTTCACTAAGTATGATGTTTTCCAGTTTCATCCGTTCTATAGCAAATGATTGGCCTTCTTTTTTTTTTTAACTGCTATGTAGTATTCTATGGTATACATATCCCATTTCTTTTTTTTTTTTTTTTTGACAGGCAGAGTTAGTGAGAGAGAGAGAGAGAGACAGAGAGAAAGGTCTTCCCTCCGTTGGTTCACCCCCAAAATGGCCACTACGGCCGGCGCCTGCGCTGATCCAAAGCCAAGAGCCAGGAGTGGGATGGCTGGGTCATATAGTAGGTCTATGTTCAGACCTCTGAGGTATCTCCACACTGTTTTGCATAGTGGTTTTACAAGTTTACATTCCCACCAACTGTGGTTTAGGGTACCTATTTCCCCACATCTAAGCCAGTATTTGCTGTTTGTTGAATTCTGTATGAAAACCATTCTAATTGGGGTGAGGTGGAATGTCACTGTGGTTTTGATCTGCAATTAACTGACTGCTAGTGATCTTGAGCATTTTTTCATATGTCTGTTGGCCAATTGGATTTCCTTTTTTGAAAATGTCTGTTTAAGCTTTGCCCATTTATTAACTAGATTTTTTGTTGTTGTTGAGTTTCTTGATCTCTTTATATATTCTAGTTATTAATCATTTCTCAGTTGTATAGTTTGCAAATATTTTCTCCCATTCTATTGGCTGTCTCTTCACTTTGCTGATTGTTTCCATTTCCTTTTTCATCTCTGATTTTATTGATTTGGGTCTTCTCCTTCTTTTTTTCATTAGTTAGGCCAATAGTATGTCAATTCAATTTATTTTTTCCACAAAACAGATCTTCATTTTGCTGATCTTTTGTATTGTTTTATTGGTTTTGATTTTGTTTATTTCTTCTCTAATTTTAACTATTTCTTTTCTCCTACTAGTTTTGGATTTGATTTGCTGTTGTTTTTCTAGGTCTTTGAAATGCAGATAACTCATTTATTTGGTGCCTTTCTAATTTCTTGATGTAGGCTCCAATTGCTTTAAATTCTCCTCTTAACACTGCTTTTGCTATATCTCATAAGTTTTGATATGTTGTATTTTCATTTCACTTGTTTCCAGAAATTTTTTGAGTTCTCTTTTGATTTCTTCAATGATCCAATGTTTATTCAGGGGCATGTTGTTCAGTCTCCACGTGTTTGCATATGTTCTGGAGATTCCTGAGTTGTTGATTAGCACCTTCATTCCATTGTGGTCAGAAAATATACATATGATTTTGGTTTTTTTTAATTTGCTGAGATGTGCTTTATGGCTTAGCATGAGGTCAATCCTAGAGAAAGTTCCAAGCGCTGATTAGAAGAATGTGTATTTTTTGGCTGTAGGGTAGAAAGCTCTGTAGATATCTGTTAGGTTCATTTGGTCCATAGTTTCGATTAAGTCTGTTGTTTCCTTGCTGATTTTCTGTCTGCTTGATCTGTCCATTGCTGGAAGTGGGGTATTGAAGTTACCATTACTATTGTATTTGAGCTTATGTCTCCCTTTAAATCCATTAACATTTCTTTTAAATAGCCCTGTAATTAGGCGCATATACATTTATAATAGTCACATCTTCCTGTTGAATTGATCCCTAAATCATTACATAGTGCCCTTCTTTGAATCTTTTAATATTTTTTGTGTTAAAGTCTATTTTGTCTGATATTAGGATGGCTACACCAGCTCTTTTTTGTTCTGTTTGCATGGATCTTTTTCTATCCTTTCACTTTCAGTCTGCATGCATCTTTGTTGGTGAGATGTAATTCTTGTAGGCAGCAAATAGATGGGTTTTCTTTTTTAATCTATTGAGCCAGTCTGTGTCTTTAACTGGTGAGTTGAGACCATTTACCTTCAGGGTAACTACTGTTAAGTATCCACTTTGCCCTACCATATTTCCATTTGTAGTCCTATTTTTTACTTTGTGTTTCTTTTGTACTTTTACTAGATTTTCTGTCTTCACCTTCTTTTTTAGTGATGTTCTGGTTGCTGTGTTTTTATGTAGCGATCTTTAAGCATCTTTTGTAAGGCTGGGTGGGTGGTTACAAATTTCAGCTTCTTGCTAATGCACTACCTAGAGGCAGTAGGTGATGACGAAAGTATTTGGGACCCTGCTGTCCATGTGGGAGGCCTAGATTGAGTTCCAGGCTCCTAACTTTGGCTTGTTCCAGACATTGCTGATGCAGGTATCTTGGGAGTGAGCCAACAGACAGAAAATCTCTCTCTGTCTCTGCCTCACTCTCATTATCGATCTCTCTCCCTCTCTCTCTCTCTCACACATACACACATACATACACACACACATTTTCTCTCTCTCTCTCCTCTTCTCAAATAAATAAGAATAAATAAAAAATAAGAAAAAGGAAAAGTCTTGGAAACAATTTATTTCAGTTATTTTTCTTCACAATTACCTTACTTGTTTCTCATCTTTATTAACCTTCTGGGAATGTAATTGTATCTTAAATATTCTTTGTAAAAGTTGTGAAGGTTTTGGTCAATGGTCTGTTATTCAGCAATTTTGTGAAAATTCCTTTTAAATTTCATTCTCAGGCCTCATATTTAAGCTGCTTTCTTCCTTTCAGTACTGTCAGAACTGTCTTTGGTATGCTGAATATGAAAATAAGCTTTGATGCAGATATTTAAAAAATAAAATAGTATACTCTTTCAGCTTTATGGGTAGATTTATTTTTATATCTCCAAAAATGTGTTGATACTGTTTTGATTTGTACACATTTTCCTACTTCTTTTGTTACCTATATTTCTCTTTTGCTTGTGTTTATAGATTCCACTGTAAATTTTTATTTTTCATGCTGAATATTTTCCTTCTGTCTCCTTGTGTTTATTGGTACTATTTTTACATTATATTCATATTTTAAATTCTTTATAGAAATTGTAGCTTTTTTTCTTCATATATAACTACTTCCTTCTTATTTTCTTTGGCTATCAGGATTTCCTTTCTCCTTTTCACACACGGCGAACATTTTATTCCTGCATCCATTACAGGACCTCTTCTTTCTGCCAGGAATTCTCTTCACTTGGATGCTCAGCTGTTTAATTCACTCACGTCTTAAAATAGTCTTCTCACTCTGCACTCCCCAACCTTTAGCCCTTCTAACAATGTCAACTGATTCTTATTATCTCATACTCCCAAACCTTCCTAAGTAGTTCTATTTTTCATTTTTGTTCATAGCACTTATTACTAGGTAATTTTGTATTTCTGTGTCTAGTATATCATTAGTCTTCCTCATCTAGGATGTAAATACAACAAGAAAAAAGTAATCTTTCTCATTGATGATTGCTGACAAATCCCAATCATTAATCACAGTTAATGAACCAGGATGTATGCTTGTAAGTGCTCATTCAGTGTTTGAATGAATAAATGCGTGAATTAGAGGTAAAACACTAACCTTATTTAATGGAAGGTCTTTATATACATGTGAAACTTATCATACTGTTGACTTCATGCAATGCTGACTGGACAAAGGGACACCCATATGTCCTTAGACAAATCTTATCCTAATCATCTCCTAGATTTCCCAGAGAAGACTCCTAAGTCTTCCCAATGGGACTGAGCAAAATAAGTGGGTTCATGACATAAACTGTGGTTTGGACGTGGATATTTCCTTCTTTTTTAAGATTTTATTTACTTATTTATTTATTTGAGAGTTAGAGTTACAGACAGTGAGAGGGAGAGACAGAGAGAAAGGTCTTCCATTGGTTCACTACCCAAATGGCTGCCTGAGGGGCCCAAGTTCTTGGGCCATCTTCTACTGCTTTCCCAGGCCATGGCAGAGAGCTGGATTGGAAGAGGAGGGGCAGGACCAGAACTGGTGCCCATATGGGATGATGGCACCACAGGTGGAGGATTAACCTACTGTACCATGGCACTGACCCCATTTGATGTGGATATTTTTAAATATACCATCTTTTCCTTAATATCAAGAAGCAACACCCTTGGTACCTACAAGAGAACTTTAAGAAGTTTGTGTAGGCTGGTGCCGCAGCTCAATAGGCTAATTCTCCACCTGCAGCACTGGCACACCGGGTTCTAGTCCCAGTCGGGGCACCAGATTCTGTCCCGGTGGCTCCTCTTTCAGTCCAGCTCTCTGCTGTGGCCTGGGAGTGCAGTGGAGAATGTCTCAAGTCCTTGGGCCCTGTACCCACATGGGAGACCAGAAGAAGCACCTGGATCCTGGCTTCAGATCAGCACAGTGCACTGGCTGCAGCACCAGCCACAGCGGCCATTGGGGGATGAACCAACAGAAAAAAGGAATACCTTTCTCTCTGTCTCTCTCTCTCTCATTGTCCACTCTGCCTGTCAAAAAAAAAAAAAAAAAAAAAAAAAAGTTTGTGTTGTAGTTCAGCAGATTAAACCACCTCCCCTTCTGCTTCCAATCCGGCTTCTTGGTAATGCACTGGGAGGTAGCAGATAATGACTCCAGTGCTGGGTCCCTGCAATCTACAAGATATGGTTCCTTTGACTGTTGCAGGCATTGGAGAGAACCAGTGGGTAGAAAATCTTTCTCTTGTGTCTTTCTCTGTTGCTCAGCCATTCAAATCAATTTTTTTAAAAAATTGTGGAAAATTGAATTAAAAGACATTTATTTTGGTGTGAGAAGTTTTTGAAAATCACACATTTCTTTCATAACACATATTTCCAAGATCTTTTTGAAGACTGTTGGTATGAATGCATTTCAAATATTTTTGTTCCAAAATAAATGTATCTTTTTAGCTCAATTTTCCATGAACCATTTGAAGTACTTCATGGTAATCTTGCCTATTGTTAGTTTACAGGTCCTTGCTAAGGAAGTCATCTATAGAGTTCCTGATACAAATCCTCCATTTATACAGGGGATGTTTCAAGCCCACACATGACTCTACCTGCCTCTTCTGCATTATCAACCGCTAGGGGTGTAGGTGGCAGTCATCACCTGTATTTTCTAGTCTAACCTCTGCACACTCTATAAGCAGAACATTGCTATCTGTGAAGGTCATTGTTGTGTGCCTCTTTTTTTGAGTTTGTGCTTTACTTTCATGAGGTCACAATGGGGACAAGAAATATACCTGGGAACTCAGGGTCCCAGCCAAACTTGAATCTGTATTTTCACCATTTTTAAAGTCTCTAAGAAGTTAAATGGTTCTGAAAATTAGCTCTCATTGTTATTATTCTATTTCAAAAATTTACAATATTTTAACTGTACAACATTGAAAAAATATTTTATTTACAGAAGATTATTACTTTCATCCACATAACAAAGTCATTTTAATGACTTTTTTTTTTTATTTTTTGACAGGCAGAGTGGACAGTGAGAGAGAGAGAGAGAGAGAGAGACAGAGAGAAAGGTCTTCCTTTGCCATTGGTTCACCCTCCAATGGCCGCCACGGCTGGCGCGCTGCGGCCGGTGCACTGTGCTGATCCGATGGCAGGAGCCAGGTACTTATCCTGGTCTCCCATGGGGTGCAGAGCCCAAGGACTTGGGCCATCCTCCACTGCACTCCCTGGCCACAGCAGAGAGCTGGCCTGGAAGAGGGGCAACCAGGACAGAATCCAGCGCCCCGACCGGGACTAGAACCCAGTGTGCCAGCGCTGCAAGGAGGAGGATTAGCCTAGTGAGCTGAGGCGCCGGGGTGACATTTTGATTATTAAGTTTTATTAAACTGGATATAATGCTTTGAAGAAACAATGTACCAATTTCAAAAATCAGTACTCACTAAACGGTGTTTGAAATTATATATACATGTTTAAAAAACAAACACAAAATACTTTTCTGTCCAATTTCACCATTTTTAAATTAATTAATTTATTTTAAGGTTTATTTTAAGTATTTTAATGGGAGTTTTACAGGGGAGGTCGGTGGGAGACATATCTTCCATCTGCTGGGTCAGGCCCAGGCCAAGAGCCTTGAACTACATCAGAGTCTCCCACATGGGTGGTAGGGGCTCAAATATTTGGACCTTCTTCCACTACCTTCTCAAATACATTAGCAGGGATCAGGATCAGAAGTGGAGCAGCCAGGACTTGAACTGGCACTCATATAGGATGCCACAATCACAAACAGAATCTTAATCCATAATGCCACCACACTAGCTTGTACTTCATGTTTAAACACATTTATTAAAGAAAGTGAGAACTGATAGATTTAGTTAAGGTACCTATTTAAATATACTGACTGCTATTCTTGATTTTCACTGCGTAAAAACTGAAATTAGAACACAGATTTCTTTGAAGTAGGTACAGAATTGAAAAAACTAGGACTATGAAGATGATTATTCGTATACTATAACTAAACTTCTCTAAGTAAGCTATAAAATATTGTTATTTTGAAGAATGATATAGACTCCTTGTTTAAAGAAAACAAATCTTCCCAAAACACACAGTTTCAAAGTGATCCTCAAAGGTTTTTCTGAGGACATTAAGGTGCCATTGTATCCATTTCAGTGCTCCTTCTAATCTTCCAGAAACTGTTAGTTCAAAGGCTCACAGGGGAATTCCATAATAGCATCTGCCTATAATTATAATTACCCTTCTTTTCAATAACTTGATAGTTTAAGATGTTAGGTCCTCATTGTTAAGTATTTTTAACTTAATTATCACAAGCTTTGGTTTTGTTTATAATATTAATCCTTTTCTTTTAGTAATATTTTTAGCTTTAGGAACAGTGATTTGGGTAGAAATTTTTAGAAACCAGAAACCAGTGAAAATTAAATAAGTTAGGAGTGGAGCCTTCGTTAGGTTTATCTGATATTATGACTGTTTTGAAGTTAGCAGATCTCTGCTCTAGTAGCTCTAGACTTGCTGATATGATTGCTGTGCATGCTAACATTAATTCATGTCCCAAAGTGATGCCCTGGATGACCGCAGATGATGCCCAGGTGGTTAGTCCTCAGAGAAGTGACTGAAACACATGAAGATAAGTATTCAGTGGGTGGTACCAGTAGGTCAAATGCAACTTATCACACTTGATAAAAATGTCCTTGTCTAGATCTGCTAACATTTATAATATTGTCAGAAGAATTACATAGTAAAGTAAAAACAGACTGAAGGATGTATTTTTCTCTATTTGACCTTGGCTACCTGCTATCTTCGTTGTCATTTGATGTGTCTACTTTGCTGTCTCCTTCATTTCAGAGATAAGGTCTGCACTGTCAAAGTTTTCAATACAGTTTTCAAATCTTTTTTTATGATTATTAAACATTTATCAAAACTGAAGTGAGTATGTGAGAGATATTAGAGAGTGGAGTGATGAGGTGAAAATCACCCCAAATAGTTCATAACCCACTTTTATAAGATAATTTTTAACAGCTAAAATCTACCTGGGGCCATGGCTATATGTTCATTAATTCATAAGAGTAGACTGGAGGTATAGTTTCATGTGAGACTATGATAACAAGTATCAAGAGATGGTCTTTGATATTCAGACGTTTGATAAAACAGAAAATTGTTTCATAACTGGAAATATTCAGAACACTTTTCACTCTTCTGTTCTTTCCGGAATTAAAAGTGAATTTGTCTCTAGTTTGACAGATGAAGATTAGAAATTACTTTGTGTGTGGGGTCAGCAATAGGCCACATTCTACTTGTGGCTGAAATGTGGAATCAGAGCAGTATGCTAGGCACAGTTGTAAGATGCCCATCAGAATTCCTGTGCTGAGTATGAGTTGGTCCTGTGACTACGACATGATCGCCACTTCTGTGATTGCCATCTAAGACCACATCTTAGCTGTCCAAAGAGTAATATTTTCCTGCTGGTCTGAAAGAGTAAAGTACCATCGTCTGGGCCACAGAGCAAGGGGCTTTGGTGTCTTCCAGTTGATGAGAGCATCCTCTGGGAAAAGATAGTAAGAAAATACGTACTTCACTCATACAGCTGGAGAGAAGTGAATTCTGCCCACAACCATGGAGGCTTTGTTAAGAACTCCAAGCACTAGCAAAGACACCCAGGTGATCTTGATTTTAACCTGTAAAACCCTGAATGGAGAACTAGCTAAAATGTGCTAGATTCTATCATTGTTCCTAAATCTGTATATACAAAATATATTAAACTTATATAATTTAAATAAAATTTAAAATAATAAAATGTGCTACTTCTTGGTACACAGAAACAGTGAGATGATAAATCTGTGCTTTATAAAACTAATTGTGGCAGTTTGTCATTCAACTATAGAAAATTTGCATATATAGGCAGTGTAGTCTTAGTTGTCCTAGTAGATGGAAAATACGTAAGATATAAAGAAAACAAGAAATTGCTTTTAAAGTGTTTTGATTTCTGTGATAGGAGAGTCTGGAACTTGGTTGTCTTCTTAGATTCAAGACTAAGAAATATGCATTATTCTAATAGTAGAGGTTGAAGGAAAGATCTACTTTTAAAGTGGGACAATATAAATGTGTGTTAACATGACATATTTCACAGTAAAATTATTTTTGCACATTGTATTACAATTTGTAAAGGCTCATTTGCCAAAATATTTTAAGTGGATGCTACAATTAAAATAATTTATAGGCTTTGCTTGATTTAGAGCTACAGTAATGAGAGGTCATTAATTCTTGTAATTATGCTCAATGCCAATTTTTATCATAAAAGACAATACATATAGCACACGCAGTTATTCTTTGAATTACTATAATGAACCTTTCACAAATGAAATACTGATGTTTTAAATAACTTACATAAAGAATATGGCAACAAAAATAATTTGCATTATGCGATAAATCAAAGTACTGTAAATTTTAAATGTGCTTTAAGTTTTGGTTTCCTCATTGCCATTTTTATAAATGTTGCTAGGAGCAGGTCCTCACTAAGTAATAATGTTAAAATTATTACATCAATCAAAAAGGAATGAGAAAACAGCATCATAATCCAGTTGAAGAAATAGTTAAATCCAGATCTAGAGCCAATCTTCTACATATTTTGGGTTAAATTTTTTATTTATACGTATATGTATATACATGCATGTATGTATATATATTTACATGTACAATGGCTAAGAAATCCCAAAGGTTTTCATTCTGACATTCTGAGCACTATTTGGATGAGTTATAAAAAGGTGTTTCACTGTCCTCTAAAATAAATAAAAAAAGACAAAGTTTTAAAATTGTCAAATACTGACTGGCGCGTGGCTCACTAGGCTAATCCTCCGCCTGCGGTGCTGGCACACCAGGTTCTAGTCCCGGTTGGGGTGCCAGATTCTGTCCCGGTTGCTCCTCTTCCAGTCCAGCTCTCTACTGTGGCCCAGGAGGGCAGTGGAGGATGGCCCAAGTGCTTGGGCCCTGCACCCGCATGGGAGACCAGGAGGAAATACCTGGCTCTTGGCTTCGGATTAGCACAGCGCGCCAGCCGAGACAGCCATTTGGGGGGTGAACCAACGGAAAGGAAGGAAGACCTTTCTCTCTGTCTCTCTCTCTCTCACTGTCTAACTCTGCCTGAAAAAAAAAATTGTCAAATACCTTTCTCATTATAAATAAATTGCATGTAAGCCACACTTGTAACAGAAGTGCAAGATGCTAGTACAATACTGAGGAATACAACCTCTCATCTAACAGTGGAATATACCGCCCCTTGAAGTACCTTTCTAGCCATTCTCTCACCCACTATATACAGAATTTGTTTTGCTTTTACACACACACACACACACACACACACACACACATTGATCATGGGCTATGCCCAAGTATAATACAATGCTTACTTAAGCCTTTAGTTGAATTGAGTAAGAATGGATTTATAATAACCAAAAGTATATTGGAGAACAGAAGATAAGATAAATGAAAGATTAAGTAAAATATCTAAAAGATGTTTTTTATTCATGATAGAGTCTTCCCAGACTAGCATTTTCTTTGCCATGAGGGCAACAAGGTCCAAACCTGAAGCTCCACCATTGTATCTTCAATAGAGTCATGCTATTCAATCTAAATCTACCCCTCTCTCTACTTCATCTACTTTTCATTTATTCATAATTGACCTATGAATGGAAATAGTATACCTTTATCAAAGGCAACTGAATAACTTGGGTTACTGCGAGTCTTGTCTGGATGGTCCATCACTTCTCTGCTTTAGGATAATTATGCATATTTCAGTCTTGGTTTTTAGTTTTTAGCTTACATTCTAAAATGCAACCATATTTTGATGTTTACTGAAGCAGAGAAAGGGACTTTCTCAATGTCACCATCCATATCACTTACAAATATCATATTAAGATTTTATTCATTTTACTCTACAACTATTATCTACAGATACAGAATTAGTCACTTATGATATACTGATTAAAAAATCATGATATTTTCCTTCAAGGCACAACACAGAATACAAATTAGTGAAGTATGGTCTCTGAGCCAAATCTAGTCCAGCTCCTGGTTTTTGTGAATAACATATTATTGGAACACAACCATGCCCATTGTGGAACACATTATCTTTGGCTGCTTTTGTGCTACAATTGAGTAGCTGTGACAGGGATAATACAGTTCACAAAGTCTGAAATATTTACTGAACATCCCATTTATCAACACAATTTTTAAACCTTGATATAAAAGAAAATTACTAAGAAACTAGATAAACAAAATTCAGTTGGTCTAACATAGTACTGATACATGATGGTGGCTTAACTTTCGCACACAATTATTATGATTCCTAACTTATTTACCATTAAATTACTTGACTTCAAATTCATTTCTTGGGCTTGATTTTGGGGGAACGAGAACAACAATAGTAGGTACAAGATAAACAATAGTAGGTACAAGGATATTTTAGCAAATATGTTCTCATTATGGGATTCTTGTATTGGGTCACTCTTTAGGAATTAGTGGTAATAAGTTAAGAAGAGAGAGTGCTTATCATAATACAGCATCTGAAGCACTCCAGTCTCAACATTGTGAATCTGAAGAGAGTAAAGGCAGAAAAGTTCTTATTGAACTACATAGTCTATGAGGTAATTGAGAAATGTTGTGAAAAATGGTAATTATAAGTAGTTATAGGAATTGATAAGATAATTATTAGGTACTAACTAAATTCAAGGCCATAAAAAATGTTTAGGTAAGCCAATTGAGAACTTGGAGAATGCTGATATCCTGGTTAAAATTTTCTTTTTAAGCCAACCACTAAAAAAATCAGCAATTTCTCAATCCTGGAGGTTTTATTTATGTTAATGTGCAAGTATTCATTCTGGTATGGTAGAGGTGAGAACCTGAGACTTGTGACAGGAATGTCTGTGAAGATGCTCCTGACAAATCTGAGTTGAAAGATTTGCTTGGGCCTCTTCAAACAATAGAATTGGCTCCTTGGCCTTTCTGTAGAATAGAAACCTCCCTTTATCTGGAAAAGATGCAGACAGTACACCTGAGATGGATGAATTGTAAGATGATGTTTGCCCTCCTCAATATTTATCTTCATCTGTCTTTACTATTGCTAGACTAGTAATTCTCAAAATTTAAGATGGATAAAAGACACCAGGAGACACATGATTAAAATAATTTGTCTTGAGCCCTATCTCCTGAAATTCTTGTTCACTAACTAAAGGAGGGGACATAAGCATGCCTTTCTACAAGGTCACAAGTGATGGGGGTTGCAGATTTTGGACAGTGATGTAGGTAATGCTGTTCTATACCCATGAGTAGAGTTGGGTCTCAGTATGGCTCAATGAGAAAGTACTGTCCTTGATATAGGAAGAAAGGGTTTATTCACCAAAGAAGTTACATAAATTGGATATGTTCCTGAATGTCCAAGAAAACATGTCTGCAGACAGAGAAATGCAGAGAGTACAGATTATGAACTGATTAAGAAGTATTCACTGATATTAAGGAACTCGCCCATGATTCAAGATGTCACATCTGGTCAAGGACACTGGGAGATGAGTCTAAAATGCAAGTGAAATTGAGTGTGTTGGCCTTGTTTAACATTTTTCTCTTTGGAAGGCTTCTTCCTGACTCTAAATTTGGCCACCATTCTTTTAGAGAATTACATTTCAAAATCTATTACAAATTATTTTTCTGAATCTTTGAGAAATAAATTATTTAAAAGAATTTTTTTTACAACTCTATAATGTTTTCCTAACAAGCCACCAAGAAAGATACAAACTCAATTTCCTAATATCTGTAAGAGGCTAGAAGAATAACTTTCTCAGTGGGCACCTTGATCCAGAATATAAAACTCTCCTATCCTGAGGATGATAAGATAGGAAAAAGTTTACTTTCCCTTTGGATTAGTCAGCAAATGCAATTGGCCTATGATCTTCCCTCTTCCCATCCCCTCCAGTTCTTTGAAACTCTATACCCTCTGTTTCAATGCAATTTTTATAAAAATGCATTCTGGTCTCTATTCCACATGCATAACTCTTCACTGTCTAACTTTTTTCACTGCAATTTTTGTTTTGAGAAAATTTAGAAAAAACTGTAGTAAACAGTAAATTAGAGATATCAGAGAATTCTAGGCAAAACTTTGAGGAAGGGATTAAAAAGCTCACCTACAGGGATACATTAAAATAGATTTTGTAGCAACAGAGAATCTACCACTTAACTATATTCCTCTAGAAACTTCATGATATCTTCCTCTCATTAAAGAAATACAAAATATGCTATGATACCACCATCAAGATTTCATGTAAACTAGGAGAGCTGAATCTTGAGAAAACACCAGTCCATTGTGTCACCAAGGGAGAAAATACTGCTTATGAAAAACAGTAATGGAGCCCACGCTGTGGCGTAGCAGGTAAAGCCACTACCTGTAGTGCCAGCATCCCAGATGGGCGCCAGTTTGAGTCCTGGCTGCTCCATTTCCAATCCAACTCCCTGTTATGGCCTAGGAAAGCAGAAGATGGCCTCCCAAGTCCTTGGGCCCCTACACCCATGTGGGAGACCTGGAGGAAGCTTCTGGCTTTGGATAGGTGCAGCTCCAGCCGTTACAACCATCTGGGGAGTGAAACAATGGATGTAAGACCTCTTTCTTTCTCTGCTTCTCCTATCTCTGTGTAACTCTGACTTTCAAATAAATAAATAAATCTTTAAAAAAGAAACAGTAATAATAATAATTAGTGATAATGTTTTCAGTATCCATGATATAATTAATCATAACACATTTTATTTGGCAATTGTGACATCATAAAAATGTGGTTTCCTAACTTTACATTGTTTGATTGAGGTAAGGGCAGGATACAAACTTCTGGAAATAAGTTGTCTCAAGTTGTGTACACTTGTACATGGTACAGGATGTAGACAATTATCCCAAAATACTATTTTCTTAAACTTACTTTTTGATAGAGGCTAGAATTTTCTAATTGTCCTTAAGAGCCTCTATTAGTGAAATTCTGGTAATTCTATTCTGTAAATTAAGACACTTTTTCACTTTGCAAAACTAAGCAGAAAGTGAGCTTCAGCACCAATTAATTTTGTTCTTCCTTTGTCAATAGAATCATGTAGGTTCAACTCCTCAAACATCAATGGAACTGAAATCAGTGTCTTTTATATTTAAATTAGTTATATAAATTCATGTATATCAAGTGGTACAACTTAGCTAATATTTCCCTTCAAATGACGAAGACAACTCATTTTCACTCTTTCTAAATGTTCCTCAGTTGCTGAGAGAATATAGTACACTAAGTGATAGCTCTGGCTTTTTGGCAAATCAGGCATATTCTGAATGTAATGATAATCCCTACTCAGCAGGTATTTCTAAGTGAATACAAACAAAATTAACTGTGTGAATGTTCATATAATTATGGTTTGACATGAAGAGAGATGAGACACTTTATTTTCCCTATTATCAATTGGCAGATTGCATACTAATTTAGTGATTCCAAAGATATAAACAACCAATTTTTAAGTACAAAAGGTACCTAAATCAGTGTTTCAGACAACTAAATCATTATTTTGAGCTACATATTTTGAAAGGAAAGATTTAGTTTTGCATTCTTATTTTATCTGCTAATCATAGATTTAGAAATACCACTTCCTGTTCTTTTTTTAAATGTCTATTTATTTGAAAGGCAAGGTGACAGAGACAGAAAGAGAGAGAGAGAGAGAGAGAGAGAGAGAGAGAGAGAGAGAGATTCTATCTGCTGATTCATCCTCTAAATGTGGATCACAGCTACAGCTGGGACTTACCAAAGGCAGTATCCTGGAACTCCCAAATGGATCTCCCACGGTGTTAGGATTTCAAGTATCTGAGCCATCCCCTCTATCACAAGCAGGAAACTGGACAGAATCTGCGTAGATAGTACTGAAGCTAGGCATTCCCATGTGGGATGTGAGTGTCACAAGCATCACAACACTCACCCCTCTCCTTTTCAATGTATATCATAACCCATATTTTAACAATTCCTTTTACCTTTAGAAACAATTACGCAACTAAGTATTTCCTGTGAAAATGTTGCATAAGTTAACATGCATGCATATGCAGATATAAAATATATACTTTTTCAACATATTTTGATACTCAAAATTTCATCATTCAGCAAGTTCAAACTGTAAACCATTGACCAAAGTGATTTATAGTCTATATTTGCAAATTTGAGAACTGTAAAGTTTATCAAATACTTATCAGTTCTAAGAATGAATAAATACTGAATACTTAGCCCTGTTGCTCCATGTCCCAACAACTTACACAAGCTGCCATCTGTCATTCATAGCTGGAGAATTCTAGCATAAGGTTTTATGAACTGAATGCTTATGTTTTACAAAATAAATGATGGAAAGAATCCAGAAATTATAATTCAAAAGAACATTTTAGAGTTAGTTCTATCATTGAAAAATGGGCTTCATTTTCACTCTTCTCACTGCAAATAACAAACTTACCTCCAGAGTTGGGTAAATGCTTTCTTAGTCACATGTTGCTTTGGTGTATAGGAAGCAAATGCAATAGAGCAACAATCTTATTTAAGACATTATTTCATGTTTTATCATGTTCATTTCTTATCCATGTGTGCCTAGTTATATTTTCACTGAAATACAGATCTCCAGTTTTGGTTAAAATATTAAATAATAGTATATATCTGTATATATATATATATCACTCACAATAATCTATACTTATTTATGGTATCTATTTTGCTTTTTCTTTTAGGATTTAGAGAAAGTAACACACAAACATGAGTAAGGTGAAAACTTAGAGTGACAGTTTTGAGAAGTAAAAAGTATCTGTCCTATATAGAAGTCAAAATTTGGACATAAAGTGAAAGATATGGTTTGGCTTACCTGGTTTTGATGTTAAGAAGGAGTGCTGATCCAAGCTGTTATTTATCTAATCTTCTCTATGCAGGTCCCAGACTCAAACCTCAAATGTCACTTGGGTGTCTCTGGTACAAATGCTTCCTTTTAACAAAACAAGGAGGGTCATGAAAGTTTTAATATAATAAATCTGTTTAATAGTTTGTAATGAATTAAATACAATTAATTGCATGCAACTGAGTACACATAACATATATAATGCAAATGTATACCTATGTAATCTATACATACATATGATGGTAATTCAAATAGAAAACAGAATTTAAAAATAAGCTTATCTTGGTGTAAAAATTTTGAAATCCATCAATAATTTTTTCACAATTTGGATTTTAAGTGAACTTTTTGAAGACTGCATTATTATTAATAGGGTATAATTATTAGGGTATAATCTGTGGCTATATTACAATTCTATTCACTATTATATTTGGGAGACCAGAGTATGGCATTGCTGTGCTGTCTGCCTACCTACCTGATTTTAGTACCTTTACTACACTCATTTGCATTCCTACTCTGAACCTGTAGGTTATAATTGAATTCATTAAATCTTTCTTTTAGAATTTATTTTAAAATTGTACACAATTTTCACACCATCTACAAGATTGTAGACTATTCTTTCTATAAAGAATGAAGGATTCAAGTCTAGTTATCTTGATCTAATGCTGTCTCTGTGTTAACAAATAAACATATCCAAGTGCAGGGCTTGGAAAACATGATTCTCCTCAAATGCGACCCTATCCTAAAAACTGCCAAAATGTTACTGTCCTTACAACTGTTTTTCCTGGTGGATAGCACATATAAATCTTCCTGATTTTAAATAGAAAAAATAACTTTAGGTTAAGAGTCCTTGAATTCACTGAATCTTTGATTCTGGACTTAAAGTCTGTTGAATTGTCTATAGATCTCAATATTTATTTCTGAAACGCAAAACATTAGGATAGTTACATCTGATATATTTACTGTGTTATGGAGAAAAATCAAATCTCAGCCAGTTTTCAAAACCTCTAGTATAGGAAAGACTTTCAGTAGATGTGATCTCATCCCTAGCTCAATAAGTGTATTTCAGCTAAAAATATGCATCATTCTATTCACTTCAATGCAGCAAAAGCAGTTATTGGGTATTCCCAACCTGGAAATTCAAGTATTAGTTTTTGAACATCTAGATGGGAGCAGTAAGGCAATATGTATATATGAGCAACTGAAAAACTATTCTGGAGTGACATCTGTAAGCCTTCACAAAGACTATTTAAGCAGAGACCTAGCAGTGTTGTATGTTTTATGAAGAACATTAGTGATCTTGAATTGGAGGACGCATAGCTAGGATTGGAAGGAAAATGTAATAGTTTGGCATAAGGATAACAAAGTCTTGAATTAAGGCAAAGGTGGGTGGTATGTATATATACATACGTATGTATGTGTGCAGACATGTGTATCTCCTTGGTTATTAGATTTAAAGATTCTTCGCATTGCAGCACACAACACATCAAGACTTGCACAGGTGAAAAGCTGTTATCCACAATTGCAAAATGAGAGAAATCTGAGAGGTAGGGATATCAGGGGCTCACACCAGGGACAAGATAACAGGTCAATAGTTGAAGTGGGCAGTTTGGGTATGGCAAATGGGTTGGGGTAGCTAGGATTTCCAGGGTGTGGAAGGCTGAAAAAGAAATTGGTTATGGTGCAGACTTAATTGACTATTCAAGAAGGGCAAGGACATTTAACTAGTCTACAGTGGGGCCTCCAAAATTGAGCCAAGAAAGTAAAATAGAATCAAATAGAAGAAAAAAAAAAAAAGCAAAGCAGCCAGCAAACTGTATTATATTCTTGATAAATATCTTTTATCCCTTCTATGTTTCTTCTCTACATCCAGATTTCTCCATCACATGCCTATATCCATCACAAAGTTATACTGATGATTTTTTTCTGAAATTCAGATATGAAAAAAGTTAAACTATATTTATTTTATTGGATTTTTACAGGAATTCCACCTACCAAATTGTATTTAGGTAACAAGTTTTCTCCTGATTATGAATGTGTGTTCATTACAATAAGTTTAGAAAATTGACATTGCATGAAAAAATAGAAATTATCAGTAATTACAGTACCAAAAATTGCTTCTCTCAGAATATTAGAATTCTGCTGTGTATCTTTGATTGTTATATCCAAATATAATTTGCCTGTCTGAAGTATAATTTCTTATTTCTTCTTAAAAAGAAAAACCTTTATAGGGTTTATAATTAACTTCTGTAATATAATGACATATCAACAGCACCTTTGTATATTATGCAATTATATTCTTACATGCTTTTAATAAGTATACAATATATTAATGGATAAAAATTGATATACTCTCCTCTCTTCAATGCTCCTACACTAGCAACAAATGTACTTCTTCGCATGTCCAATTCGCATTATTAGCGTTATTATAATGAAATAACAGAGTGGGCAACTTCTGGAGATGCCAGGAGGCACTGCATCTCCTAATAGAGTTCTTTCTGACAAAGTTTCAAGGCAGTGTAGAGTGTCGCATGGCAAAAGACAGGGAGTGCACATGTCTGAGTGTCTGTTCTCTCTCCTTCTTTTTATATGCATACTAACAATCAGTCATGGGGCCCTGTGACCTTATCTAGTACTAAGCATTTCCCAAAGGCCCCATGCCCAAACATTCCAATCTGATTAAGTTTCTACCTTTTTAATATTTCACAGTGGGGAATACATTTCAACACATAAACCTTGGAGGATCCATCCAAACCACAGTAATTCCTGTATCTACTTTAGTATTTTATTGGCTTGGTTCAAAGACTATGATATATTTTGAAGTTTTTTTTTTTTTTTAACTTTTATAATGAATATAAATTTCCAAAGTACAGCTTATGGATTACAATGGCTTCCCCCTCCATAACTTCTCTCCCACCAGCAACCCTCCCCTTTCCCTCTCCCTCCCCCCTTCCATTCACATCAAGATTCATTTTCAATTCTCTTTATATATAGAAGATCAGTTTAGCATACATTAAGGAAAGATTTCAACCGTTTACACCCACATAGGAACACAAAGTGAAAAATACTGTTTGAGTACTAGTTATAGCATTAAATCACAATGTACAGCACATTAAGGACAGAGATCCTATATGAGGAGTAAGTGCACAGTGACTCCTGTTGTTGACTTAACAAATTGACACTCTTGTTTATGGCATCAGTAATCACCCTAGGCTCTTGTCATGAGCTGCCAAGGCTATGGAAGCCTTTTGAGTTCACCAACTCTGATCATATTTAGGCAAGGTCGTAGTCAAAGTGGAAGTTCTCTCCTCCCTTCAGAGAAAGGTACCTCCTTCTTTGATGACCCATTCTTTCCACTGGGATCTCACTTGTGGAGATCTTTCATTTAGGTTTTTTGTTGTTGTTGTTGTTGTTGTTGTTGTTGTTTTTTTTTTTTTTTTGCCAGAGTGTTTTGGCTTTCCATGCCTGAAATACTCTCATGGGCTTCTCAGCCAGATCTGCATGCCTTAAGGGCTGATTCTGAGGCCAGAGTGCTGTGTAGGCCATCTGTCATTCTATGGGTCTGCTGTGTATCTCACTTCCCATGTTGGATCATTCTCTCCCTTTTTGATTCTATCAGCTAGTATTTGCAGACACTAGTCTTGTTTATGTGCTCCCTTTGGCTCTTAGTCCTTTCATTATGATCAACTGTGAACAGAAATTGATCACTGGGACTAGTGAGATGGCATTGGTACATGCCACCTTGATGGGATTGAATTGGAATCCCCTGGTATGTTTCTAACTCTACCGTTTGAGGTAATTCAGCTTGAGCATGTCCCGAATTGCACATCTCTTCCCTCTCTTACTCCCACTCTTATATTTAACAGCGATCACTTTTAAGTTAAGTTTCAGCACTTAAGAAGAATTTTGTATTGATTACAGTATTCAACCAAAAGTATTAAGTAGAACAAATAAACAAAAAAATACTAAGAGGGATAACGTATTAAGTTGTTCATCAACAGTCAGGCCAAGGGCTGATCAAGTCACTGTTTCTCATAGTGTTCATTTCACTTTAACAGGTTTCCTTACATTTCAACACATAAACCTTGGAGGATCCATCCAAACCAAAGTAATTCTTGTATCTACTTCAGTATTTTATTGGTTTGGTTCAAAGACTATGATATATTTTGAAGATTTTGCTAAATGTTATCATCTTTACACCCACAACAGGCTTACATTCAATACATGGAGAATACTATTAATGTTTCATTTTCATACATGACAAATGTTACCTTCTTCAATTCTTTGGTTTATTAGCTACTGACTAAACACAGCAATGTGCCAAAATTTATAGCTTTGCATTGTCTTTGTCACAGTGGTTTTTTTCCTAATGAATAATTAGTTGACCCCAAATATAACAATTGAGGAACTAATTTTCCTCTTTTGAAGTAATGATTTATCTACTTATGAATCATATATATAAAGTTGACCATATTTCTAAACTTTAAATTTTGTTGATTTGCCTTTCTATACATATATGTGTATTTTACTATTTTAATATTTATAACTTCTTAATATACTTTAATATGCATTTTAAGTCTTTTTTCAATATCCTTTATTTCCTTTGGTAAATTTTAGGTTTTAAATGATTACTAGCCTGGTTCTGTAGGAAGCAAAGCTTGAAATTAAAGTGGATGTATATTATCGTGGAGGTACAAACTCCCTACTGTCAGGATAGGGATGGAGATAGAATAAGAAGACATGGAATATGGAAATGTGTGAATTGAGGCCACACAATGGTTTCATAAGAAGTTGGAAAGAGGTAAGCAGGCATGTTTACTGGACACATGTGCTTCAATTCCAGTTGTGGGATTTTAATTCATGGATGAGACTGATTGATGATATGGAGAGGTCAATGCCAGGGAAAAAAATTTATTACTTGCATTACTAGAATGCAGGATGTACAATAATCCAGACTGGACCATGAAATGCTCAATATTTGCTCAGACATTATTCTGAGTGTATTTCCTGGGTGTTTCTAGATAGGCTTAACAGCTGAATCTGATTGTCCTCCCTGATAGGGGCAGGACTTATCCTGTCAAATGGAGTCTGGATAAACAAAAGGGCAAAAGAGGAGGGAATTCCTTTGACCTGACTGCTTTGAGTTAAAAACAAGACTTCACATTCTTTCTGACTTTGGACTCCAGCTGAAAGACTTAATCCAGATGAAAGATTGAATTGTGTTGGATAGATCTTGCCAAATTTCAGATTACAATGTTCCCCATTGACTCTCTTGCATATTCCTGACGGCGGATCTAGAAAGTTCAGTTTCCAAATTCATGTCAAACATATTCCCTAAGAAATAACTATCTTTTTCTGTCACATGCAGATATATATATATATATCTCCATATCCAATTCTCTGAAGAACACTGACCAGGTTTTGATAGAAGGAAATATAAAAAAAAAGTCCTATTACAGTCGTTATCAGGATCTCTGTTAAAAAAAAAGGGCAATGCAGGACATGATGATAATTTAGGACTGGCTAGATTCAATAACTTGGAGGGATTTCAAGATTAGGTGGTATCCCTCTTTTTATGGGTTGATTCAGAGCACTGTAAATATAGCCTTGTTTTATGACTGGTCGGGGTATGGATTAGAATACTTGGCTTGTATTTAACAAGCAGACTCACTGGCAAGTTATTGGTTGTCTCTCGGAATTAACTGTTCCTGGAAAAGGCTTCTCAACCAGCAAGTCATGCCAAGGTAACAAAATGATGTACAATATAAAAAACAGAATTAGTGCAACACTACTTGTTTCATTAGACTGTAAAGCAAACTTCACTTCAAAGCAATCCAAGTTTGTTAACCTCCCTATTTTCTTTTCTTATAGGTTGAATTAAATTCTCCCGAATTTGTAGAAATTCTAATATCAGTACCTCAAAATATGACCTGTTTGAAAATACAACCTTTGCAGATGGCTATATAAAGATAAGTCATTGGAATGGACTTCAGTCCAGTTTGACAATAATTAACACAAAAGGAAATTTGGACACAGAGATAGAACTACAGGGAGAATGCCAGGGGAAGTTGGAAATCACGCTGCTACAAGCCAAATAGCACCAGAAATTGCTGGCAACCAGCTAAGAGAATGACATGAAGCAGAATCTTTCTCAGCCCACAAAAGGTCAACTCACCTACACCATGATTTCAAACTTCCATCCACCAGAAACTTGAGAACATCTTTTTCAAAAACTGTCACATTTGGTTCCAGCAGCCTTATGCCTCTATTGTATTATTTAGGTTTCTCCAAAGAGACAGAATCAGTAGGAAGAAGATAGGTGAAAGATACAAAGATATATAGGCACATAGATAAGTATAGATGGATAATAGATAAAAGATGATGGATAGATAGATGATAGATGTGGGATAATAGAAGATGACTGATGGATTTATCAGGAAAATTGGCTCATGTGATCATAGAAGTGATGTTACTATTTAAAACACAAATTTTTATAAGAATTATGACTTAACTAAAGGTAACAATTCATTTATTCAAGTATTTTCTTTTATTTCTGAGATTGCCTTTAGAATATTTAGAATTCTATATTTCATAAGGTACTACATTCTTATCTGCTCTGGAGGTACATGTAAACTTTCACATAACTTTCACTTTTTTATAACGTATACAAGTTTGTTGATGATTCTTGAAACTGTAGAACACAATTGGCACACAGTATGCCAAATACATTGAAAATTGACTTCAGTTACTTTTAATTCTTTTCATATTCTAAATTTTATATGTAAAAACCATTATTTGTGCTTATTCTTTTTTTTTTTTTTTTTACTTTTTTTTTTTTTTTTGACAGGCAGAGTGGACAGTGAGAGAGACAGAGAGAAAGGTCTTCCTTTGCCGTTGGTTCACCCTCCAATGGCCACCGCGGCCTGAGCACTGCGGCCGGCGCACGGCGCTGATCCTTTGGCAGGAGCCAGGTGCCCATCCTGGTCTCCCATTGGGTGCAGGGCCCAAGCACTTGGGCCATCCTCCACTGCACTCCCTGGCCACAGCAGAGAGCTGGCCTGGAAGAGGGGCAACTGGGACAGAATCCGGTGCCCCGACCGGGACTAGAACCCGGTCGGTGTGCCTGAGCCGCAAGGCGGAGGATTAGCCTAGTGAGCCGCAGCGCCGGCCTGTGCTTATTCTTATTTTTCATCCTCAGTGACGTAATAGGGAATTTATAGAATACAGACCTACTTGGTAAACACAACATTAATTTATTAACCAATTTATTTAATTTCCTAGGAGTTACACTGATTATAATCATCATAATTTCAGGCTCAAAGAGAAAAATAGTATGATTTTTAAAATATATTTTTCTTGGCTGGCGCTGCAGCTCAATAGGCTAATCCTCCGCCTGCGGCGCCGGTACACCGGGTCGGGGCGCCAGATTCTGTCCCAGTGGCTCCTCTTCCAGTTGAGCTCTCTGCTGTGGCCCGGGAGTGCAGTGGAGGATGGCCCAGGTCCTTGGGCCCTGCACCTGCATGGAAGACCAGGAGAAGCACCTGGCTCCTGACTTTGGATCAGTGCGGTGCGCCGGCCGCAGTGGCCATTGGGAGTGAACCAACAGAAAAAGAAGACCTTTCTCTCTGTCTCTCTCTCTCACTGTCCACTCTGCCTGTCATATATATATATATATATATATATATATATATTTCTTGTATGGAAGCAATGGCTATGTCTGATTTTACTATTTCAGTTATGGTTAATGTTTTGCTGCACAGCTTTTGAAGTCAATTCTTTAAACTGATTCTTCTTGTGTTATTACTGTTAGAACATTTTAAATCAATAATCTTATTTGCTAAAATCGGCTTATTTCTAATAACATCCATCATTATTTAACAGTCCGTTGAAGTATAACACATTTATGAATCTATGTTATTAAGTCTGGTTAGGCAACAGATAATTCCTCAAGTGATGCTTTATTAACTCTCATCAAATAAGTTTATGATTTCTTATTTTAAGAACCATTTGTGTTTTTGATGGAAAACAATGACTCATAAGAGATTACATTTTGCATATAATGTTATAACTGTTAAGAATACCATTTTATAGATATTCTTACTAAAAGCTACTGGTGTCCAAATGGCACCTTCTCCCTGACAGTTGCTGGGCTCCCTCAGTCTCCAAATTAGCATATCCTGCAGCTCTCAGCTTTGAGGATCATGTGTTTTGTTCATCCTCCTTGCTTGTGTCCACACCTTCCATGCCAGTCTACAGCATCCCTCTCCTTTCTGTGGAATTTCCATTGCAGATTTCTATCCAACTTTCCCCTGGGAATGCCTTTTCTCCCCTTTTTTTCTGTGATTTTCTCCTTGCTTAAAGCAGTAGGTCTTTTTCTATATTTACTCATCTTGAAATCCTCCAAACAAAAGCCTCTTTATTTTTTTAAAAAAATTATTTATTTATTTGAAAATCAGAGTTACACAGAGAGGAGAGGCAGAGAGAGAGGTCTTCTATCCAATGGCTCACTCCTTAATTGGCCGCAATGACCGGAGCTGCACCCATCTGAAGCCAGGAGCCAAGAGCTTCTTCTTGGACTCCCATGTGGGTGCAGGGACCCAAGGACTTGGGCCATCTTCTACTGCTTTCCCAGGCCACAGCAGAGAACTGGAACGGAAGTGGAGCAGCCGGATCTCAAACCTGCGCCCATATGGGATGCTGGCGCTTCATGTCAGGGCGTCAACCTGTTGCACCACAGTGCCGGCCCCTCAAATGCCTCTTTAAAGGTAAGAATTTCTAACAAATTTTATAAAGTAGTCACTTTACTTTTCATCATCCAATTTAACGACTCTGACAGGTGTCTTAAGTATTTTTATTAAACATTTCAGCTTTGTGATACCTGTATATTTCTGTTTGCCATTTCTGAGATTTGTCACATTTATAAATCATATTAAGTCGTTGTTTTTTCAATTGTTCCAATATCATTTTATTCTGTGACCCAAATGCCTAACTCTCATCAGATTCATCAATAACCCTCTCCACCTCAGGAATTTATGAGAGAGATGACAGACATATCAGAATATCTTATTGCCTTGAACAAGGGAAAGATGCATAGGGGATACATGAGTAAAAACAAAAAAAGCAAGAGCTATTTTGAAATCTGATGGTTATTCTTGCTATCTCACATATGATTTGCAATAACAAAGTTCCATTTCTTGGAAATGCATAAAATTGTCATCATATTTTCATACTATCAATAATTCATTGAAATATATTCTGAATTTGACATTTGAAAAATCATCTTTTTTGTTAGTGGACTTTGCAGATAGAAAATTAAGGACTTTGGAGTACTTATTATCACTTGGAACATTTCTAATTTTCTATGTAATGTGATATTTATGCCTCTACACGCAAGAAGGAGAAAAAAGAAAAAAAAAACAGAAAGACAAAAGAAAAGAAATGGAGGGAGAGATGTAATGAGAATCCACAGTTATTCTTAAGTGTTGAAATTTAACTGAAATATGATCCCTGTCAAACATAAGAGTGGGAATAAGAGAGGGAAGAGATGTACAATTTGGGACATGCTCAAGCTGACTTGTCCCAAATGGTATAGTTAGAAACATACCAGGGGACTCCAATTTAATCCCATCAAGGTGGCATGTACCAATGCCATCTCACTAGTCCAAGTGATCAATTTCAGTTCACAATTGATCATAATGAAAGGACTAAGAGTCAAAGGGAGCACATAAACAAGTCTAGTACCTGCTCAGACTAACCGATAGAATAAATAAAGGGGAGAGTGATCCAACATAGGAAGCGAGATACTCAGCAGACTCATAGAATGGCAGATGTCCTAAACAGCACTCTGGCCTCAGAATTAGCCCTAAAGTCATTCCAATCTGGCTGAAAAGCCCATGAGAGTATTTCAGGCATGGAAAGCCAAGACACTCTGGAAAAAAAAAAGAAAACAAACAAAATGAAAGATCTCTGTGAGTGAGATCCCAGTGGAAAGAACAGGTCTTCGAAGAAGGAGGTACCTTTCTCTGAAGGGAGGAGAGAACCTCCACTTTGACTATGACCTTGTCTAAACAAGATAAGAGTCGGAGAACTCAGAGGGCTTCCATAGCCTTGGAAACTCATGACTGGAGCATAGGGAGATTACTGATGCCATAGACAGGAGTGTCAATTTGTAAAGAAAACAACAGGAGTCACTGTGCACTTACTCCTCATGTAGGATCTCTGTCCTTAATGTGCTGTACATTGAGAATGCTATAATGAGTACTCAAACAGTATATTTCACTTTGTGTTCCTATGTGGGTGCAAACTGTTGAAATCTTTACTTAATGTATACTAAACTGATCTTCTGTAAAAAAAAAAAAAAAGAAGAAATTATCAATTCCCAACTTGACTCTCACTGGGATTAAACATGACAATAGGTCTGATCTGATTTCATCATCATTTAAAAAAT
Source organism: Oryctolagus cuniculus (assembly GCF_051225735.1). Taxonomy (NCBI): domain Eukaryota; kingdom Metazoa; phylum Chordata; class Mammalia; order Lagomorpha; family Leporidae; genus Oryctolagus; species Oryctolagus cuniculus. The sequence continues at coordinate 49,090,241 of NC_142880.1, forward strand.
CATCCATTATCTTTCACTTTATGTTTCTGTGTGGGAGCAAACTGTTGAAATCTTTACTTAATGTATGCTAAACTGATCTTCTGTATATAAAGAGAATCGAAGATGAATCTTGATCTGAATGGAAGGGGAGAGGGAGTGGGATAGGGGAGGGTTGCGGGTGGGAGGGATATTATGGGGGGGAAGCCATTGTAATCCATAACCGTACTTTGAAATTTATATTCATTAAATAAAAGTTTAAAAAAAAAAAAAACATGAGGCAACAGAAGCAGTGATTTCTTAAAAAAACTCAGTGTTGGTAATATGTACTTACTGAGACTGGTGAAAGGGATTTTTACTCTTGAAATATTCATGGTTTCTCAAGAGGAATACTAGCATTTTTGTGTGTTTTTTTTTTTTTTCACTATCAGCTGATTAAAGGCTCACATCCAGCTGTTTCTGGAGAGATTACAAGCCCCATGTGGGCCACCAAATCCACAAGAGAACAATTAAATAGCCAAGTGGACTTTTCTTGTTCCTGATTCTACCATGTGCAATGTAGGTAGACCATCAACAAAAAATTACCAGTCAACAATTAAGTGAAAAAGAGATGAGGACAAAATACTGTTTTCTGTGAAAAGTTGAGAGGGTAATTATTTATTTATTTATATAGTCAATATTTCACAATGTTAATTAGCTTGTGTTTCATGGATATTTTTACCATTTTCTTATCTTACCAAAACAATAATTTGGAAATTTGTTTTGGTTCTTAGGTTTTTTTTTAAAGGTTCATTTATTTAGTAAAAAGTAGAGTTACAGATGGAGCAAAGGAGAGACACAGAGTGAGAGAGAGATCTTCTTTCAGTTGTCTCACTCTCCTAATGGCCACAATAATCAGGGCTAGACAGAGCTGAAGCCAAGAGCCAGGAGCCAAGAGCTTCATTGCAGTCTCCCACATGAGTGCAGGGGCCAAGTACTGGAGCCATCTTCCACCACCTTCCCAGGCACATTATTAGGAAGCTGGATGAGAAGTTGACCAGCCGGTACTTGAAATGATGCCTATATGGGATTGCAGATGGTGGCTTTACCAACTACTCCACAATGACAGCCCCAGAACTCTTCTGAAAAATTGTGATTTGTGATAGTCTATCAGGTCATCGTTTACATCAGAAAATTGTCCTGGGGCCGGCGCTGTGATGCAGCGGGTTAACGTCCCAGCCTGAAGTGCCAGCATCCCATATGGGCATCAGTTCTAGTCCTGGCTGCTCCTCTTCCGATCCAGCTCTCTGCTATGGCCTGGGAAAAGCAGGAGAAGATGGCCCAGTGCTTGGGCCCCTGCACCCGTATGGGAGACCCAGAAGTAGCTCCTCGCTCCTGGCTTCGAATCGGCACAGATCCAGACGTTGCGGCCAATTGGGGAGTGAACCATCGGACGAAGGACCTCTCTCTCTCTCTCTCTGCTTCTCCTTTCTTTGTGTAACTCTGACTTTCAAATAAATAAATAAATCTTAAGAAAGAGAGAGAGAGAGAAAGAGAAAGATGTCCTAAGCTTATCATACTCCTTTCTGTCTCTATTATATAGTTAGTGAGAGTCATGGTATTTGTATAGGTTTGTTCAGCCACTGCGGTTCCAAAGCTATTACTTAATTTCACCATGCTCATTTTGAATACAATACAAATGAAAGCAAAAGGAGAAAATGGACTCTGTTAGAACTCATCATCAATGCAGACTCAAAATATAATTAGTATTCTGAGCATCAGCTATTAACTAGGTGACCAATATACTATAGTTCCAGCTTTGAGTTGAAATATGAGAAGAGAACTTTAATAAATAAAAAAACTAAATAAACTCCATAGGAAATAAAAACTTGATTAACATGCTCATAAAACATTAATTAGACTTCTCTAAGATGTTTATTTCCTATAGTATTCTCAATACTCCCATTTATTACTCTCTACTGATTTTCTGCCTTTAAATATTTATGTTATCAGATTTTTTAAAATTATAAATCAATGTTCTTTTCTGTTAACAAATGAACCCAATCTGTCCTTTGCATGTTGGCCCTAGGATGTTTATTTCTTCACCATAGGATATGATCCATTAGCTCAAAAGCCTGCTGGCACTCAACTCAAATTTTTACAAATCAAGTATTTTCATATAACACAAACAGGCATATTTTAGTTCTTTAGATCCTGCCTGATTTTCCAATCTTACATAGTTTCATACATTATCTTCTGGTCTTTAATAATTTTGAAACGTGGTTATTTGCAACTCAGGGCTGTTACTGCTCTTCATTTATCTCTGCTGCAGAGATAATCACTCTGCTACTGAGAGACATCATCCAGCATGTTAGCTCCTTCATGGTCTCCCTGTCTGTGGGGCATTCCGTTCCCCTCTTCCTTTTCTGGATGGAAACCTTTCAAATCAAAGCCCTTGGGTATTCTCATGCTATGAAGGATTTCTTCTCCAAGAGGATTCTGTCCAGCTCCCTCCCATTACAGGTAATGTGTGACACTGTTTCTTGTGATATCTTTTTTCCTTTATCAGCTCAGAAATTCCTCAAACTCAAACCCCCTATATCTGCATAATGTGTTTGAAGATGATAAAATCACCTTGCAAAATGTGAGGTATTTAACCATAAAGAGTAAGCACAAGCTTTGCAGCAAGTTAGACCTATCTCTAGATTTTAAAATCTCTAGGACTCACAAGTTACATTAAAAGGGAAAGGAACGACCAAACAGGGAGCTTATTGGGATCTTGTGAATACCAAAGAAATCGCAATGATAAAATTTATGGATGTATGTTTTTATGTATGAAGTATAAGACATGATAATGTACCCAAACATACAATTTAATTTATTCTCTAACTAAACTTATTTTATATATTCAACCTTCCATCACACATCTCTATTCCTATGACAGACAACTCAAACTTGAGATATGCAAAATTAAACTCCTGATTTCCATTCTCACTCACTCAGTTTTTCTCAAAACCTTAACACTTTATGAAAATATAACAATTTAAATAAATAGAAACAAAAGAATGGTGTTATTTCAACTCCTCTTAGACTGTAGTTCTAAACTGCTAATTAGAATTGGGACCTTCTAACTTTGTCCACTTTTACCATCATTCTCATACAATATTGTGCATGGCGCATTAGTTTCTGATTGCTGCTATAACACATTATCACCAATATAGAGGCTTAAAATACACAGAACTGTTATGTTACCATCTTAGGTAAGAGAAATCTGAAATAGTTTCATCTGTACTTAATATAATTATTAGTAGGACTGCACTCCCTCTTAGGCCTAAGAAAATAATTTGCTCCATAGCCTTTTCCAGCTTCTAAGGTCCACCTGCTCACCTTCTTCGTGACCCTTTCCAGCATCTTGGGAACAAAGTTCTCCAACATTTGGTTCCATTGTCTTACCTCCTGTGTTCTGTTGTAAAGACCCATTTCATTATACCAGGTCTACTTAGATAATCTTTGGACATCTCCATATGTTTAATCACATCTGCACCCTAATTTCTGGTAATAGATGTCGACATTTGATGTTTCTTGGCTTAAAGCTGCACCACTTCGTTTTCCATTTCTTTCTTTTCTTTTTTTTTGACAGGCAGAGTGGACAGTGAGAGAGATAGAAAGCAATGAGAGAGAGATAGAAAGGTCTTCCTTTTTTCTGTTGGTTCACCCCCCAGTGGCCGCTGCGGCCAGCGCACCGCGCTGATCTGAAGCCAGGATCCAGGTGCTTCTCCTGGGCTCCCATGCAGGTGCAGGGCCCAAGGACCTGGGCCATCCTCCACTGCACTCCCGGGATACAGCAGAGAGCTGGACTGGAAGAGGAGCCACCGGGACAGAATCTGGTGTGCTGGCGCCGCAGGCGGAGGATTAGCCTATTGAGCCACGGCGCCGGTTACATGATGTTCCTCTGTATCAGTTTTTTCATAACTGTCTTAAAATAATTCCAGGCATATTGGATCAAGTCCTAGCATTATATCATATTAACACAAGTATTGAAATTTCCAATGACTACTAAGTCCAATTAAATTCAGATTGTATTGAGAGATAGGAATGCAACACATGGATAGATTAAAAAATATTTCCATTGACATAAATGTCTTAATTTTATTTCCATGAACTGTTTGAAGTAGCCTTATATATGTTAGTTGGAGTCAAACCTCAAATCATGAGAGTGCCTTATAATGATTCTTAAATGTGTAAACCACTGCTTAGTAAGCATATGTATTATGTATAATTTCTTTAACAATGTTTTGAAGAATTGCTCTTTTGAGTTTTGATTTTTTTATCCCCATGTTAGGAAATATGTAATAATATTTCAATAACAGGGTGGTTAAAAGTCACAGAATCACTGATTGTAGCATATTTTCATTCAGTAATTTCAATAGTTTGAATTTCAATAATGACACTCTTGGGGCTATATATATTTTCCGTGTGTTCTAAATAAATATTTTGCTGAGGGAAAAATGTTTACTAGTAAATATGTCTTCTTTTCATTAGAATTCCCTATCAAAGAGCTCTATTTTCTTGCAACAAAGTGCAAAACAATGAGCAATAAAAAATTATTTCCTTATTGTCTAATACTTGTATACTGAGTGAGTTAAAAAAGATATGACGTTCAGACTCTATCAATTACAAGTCAATCTGTCACTATAAAAATTATCATAATAACTTTTCCAATTCTTTTCATATATATGACTGACAAATGAAAATTGCACATATTTAAGGAGTATAATGGGAAGTTTTGACATATGCATACATTGTGAAATGATTACCATAATCACACAAATTAACATATATATCACCTTGTGTGTGATGATAGTACTTAAGATCTACTCAAGGGTAAGGGTAGCATGAAGCTCCTAATCTCACCTGCTCTTTTACTTCCCAAATGACTGCAACAGCCAGAGTTAAGCCTGTACCAAGATTGGGAGCCAAGAACATAATCCAAGACTTCCATATAGGTGTCAGGAGCTCAATTATTTAAGTTATCAGTGCTGCCTCTGAGGGTCTGCCTTGATAGGAAGCTGCATTCAGGAACTAAAGTCAGGAAATGAACCCAGGTGCTTTGATGTGGGATGTAGGTGTCTAGATAGTAGTCCGAATACCTGCTCCAGTTTATTCACATTGTCACTGCAAGTTTATACCTCTGACCCACATTTCCCACTGATGTCACCCCCAGTCCTGTAACTACCATCTTACTTTCTGCTTCATTACATTTAGATTCCATATGGAAGTGAAATCAGATCATACAATATTTTTCTTTCTGCATCTAGCCTATTTTACCTAGCATAATGTCCTCCTGGTTCATTCAAGTTGTCACAGTGGTAGAAAACCCTTGTTTTCTAAGTCTGAATAATATTCATTTGTGTGTATGTATGTATGTGTGTGTGTATTAATCTATCTCAAACACTTAAACTGTTTCCATATCTTGGCTATTGTGAACAATGCTGCAGTGAACAGGAGAGGACACAGGTAACTATTTAAGGGGCTCATTTCTTTTCCTTGAGAAATGCATTAAAAGAATTCCTGAATCATGTGGTATTTCTACTTCAGAGGACATAAGCAGTCTGAAAAATAAAAACAGCATGCCAAAATACATGAATAAATTATGGTTAATAGAATTATGAGATTAATTTATATAGGTTTACAGGTTTATAAGGAGAAAATCATAGTTTTGAATAAAATCCAAAAGGGCAATTACATATGGGGTTATGAAAAAGAGAACACGTACCAAAGAGAAAAAGGTTCTATGAGCTGGATATATTTATGAGAAATGATACATTTGAGATCAAAATTTTGAATTATATGCTGGAAATGTACTTAATAAATAATTAGATTTTGGCAGTTCTAGGACTCTCTGCTTTAATAAATTTCTTGGATTTAGTTCTCCAATTCTTAAGACTATATCTATTTGTTTAAAATAATTACAAAGACAACATATTATCTAATTATGACATAAACACACTTTAAGTGAATGACACGAGGATTGGGCATTTGGTATAGCAGTGAAGATGACCACCAGTTGGAATATCAACATTCCATATTGGAACGCCTATGTTCAAATCCCAGCTATGCTTGCAAATCCCACTCACTACTAATATGCACAAGGTGAGACAGCAGCTGGTATCTCAGCTGGTCGTCTCCCTGTCAATGTGTGGTTGTCAAGCAATTTCACGGGAGTAGCTTGACTTTGGAAGAAGTACTGTTCTGGTAACATGCAGCCAACAGGTTTTTACTCCTCAAATACTATTTCTTGAATAGTTCCATCTTCCATTTTTATACATTTTGTCAGGGATTCTATCCTCCATATTTCCTTCTCAGTTTTGTCTTTATTAATATCTACTAATCCATCCAGGTAAAATTTCAGTGGCACTGCCCCTAGGATTCATGATCTATATGAGAGAATCATGTCTCGTGGGGTTAATCACATCTACTTGTATGTGCCTAAAATTTATTTCCATTATATGTCACTGAGTATGTTTTTCCCAGTATATTGTCAGCCAATGTAAAGCAGGATGCTTTTAATCCTCCTGTTTTATCTTGCATCCCCTATACATAGGAAAGACACACAACACTATAAATGGAAATGAATGAAAGAATTAGGAATGACTGCATAAGTGAATCTTGGCAAAAGAAAAGCAGTCATAAACCAACAGAACATTTCTTTCTGCAGTGCTTTGTGTCTTCCATTGCTGTATTGAGAACTTGACTCTGGTTGTAAGTGTGTCAACTTTCCATCAGGCTGGATAAAACTGTATACAAAATCAGCCGTTCCACATTTTAATGACAATGCAAATTATGGCATTATCACCATAAATGTTTAATTTCTCAGTTGTCCTCTATTACTTCCAATTTGTCTCCTGTCCCCTCATCTTGTGTTTTTTTTTTTTTCTACAGTTGTTTGTGCAATAACTTAAGCTTCTTGGGTTCCTGAGTCATCTATATATATCCTATAAATGTGTAGCAAACCTTCCCTAATTAAGGAAACCGTGGCTGCAACTTAAGACTCTAGCCATGTCTCATCATGCTAGTATACAGCTAAGAACTGCCATTAATGAAACAAATATCCAAAATTAACTTTATATTTTTCAAGAGCATTAAGATTAGATTATAGCAATACCTTAAACTAATCTATTTGTCATTTTGCTACTGTAATATGGCTCATTTTGTGGCATAGGTTCTCCTGAATTCGTCTTTTATCATTTTCAACTTAACAGTATATTATTTTCAGTGTGGCCTTTGGTAATATATGAAATGGCAGTATTCAGCTACATGAAAAATAAATTCATGATCATGTGTAATTTCATCTATTGCCTGGTGTGGGGAGCAGCTCGGACTAGACTAAGTTACTGGAATTAAGACTTATTCTATGCACCTGCTCTCCCACAATATGGTGCTGGGAGAGAAGAAAACAGCTTCTACACAGCTGCCTCCAGTTCAACCAATAAACTGTAGGACTTGCTCCTGATTGAAGGAGAGCAGCGTGCTCGGCGTGTGGGCAGCCGAGTTGGGATTGGCGGAGGAGGACTATAAAGGAGGAGAGAGACGGCATGCACCAGGAACATCTAAGGGGAACATCTATCTGAAGGAACACCTGTGCAGCCCCCGAGAGAGCCGGCCGGCGGTGTGCCGCTCCCCCACGGAAGTGGGGAATGTGGCAGGGGGAACCGCCCTTCCACGGAAGTGGAAGGGACAGCAGCCAACCCGGGAAGAACCAGCAGCAAACCCGGGAAGGGCCGAGCAGACGAAAGAACAGCGCAGGGTCCTGTGTCGTTCCTCCACGAAGACAGGGAGCGACACCTGGAATGTAGAGGAATCTCATGACTAATCCTGTTTTAAAAGATGAGAGAAATCAGAAATCTATGTTATGTGTGTAGAAAATAATGGGATATGGTGCTTAACTTGAAATATGTTTTAATCTGTGTTATTCACTATGCATGATTACATTGACATCTCAAATGGAATATGTGATTAGTATGAAATGAAATCATGTTTAAAGGAAACTCATTTTGTAGAATGTGCATAACAAAGGGTGCTACCTCAGAACTTGTAAAATCATCAGAGAGTACTTCAAAAGGTCATATCAATTTATTAAAAATGAAAAATCATTAACTCATATTTTTCAGTTGAAGTCTCTTGTGTTTAACAAATCTTTTTTTTTGCTTATTCTGAGATGGAATTTTGTTGCTGTGGATCATGTAACTACATGATTGTATTTTCTGTTGCTCCTGTTTATTTTATCTTTCTGGAGAATTACCAGTAAGAACACATTTCTGTAACACCATTAACATTTTCCATGTTAAGACAGTAAATATCCATTAGCTCTGATTGTAAAGATTTTCTTAGAACAATGCATATGCTCATTATTAGTTACAACAGGTCAATTCCTTGCACTCAATTTAAGAGGAGGAGGCTTATCTTGAAATTTTCTGTAAGAAAATCTGCCTTATGGTGCAGCAGATTAAACCACTGCCCGGGACTCTGGAATCTTATATCAGAGTGCTGGTTTAAGTCTTGGCTGCTGAGCTTTCTATCTAGCACCCTGTTAATGCAACTGGGAAAGCAGTAAATGATGACTGAAGTACTTTGTCCCCTGTCACCCTTGTGGGAGACCTGAATGGAGTCCTGGCTTCTGGCTTTGGACAGATTCAGCCCCAAACTTTGCAGCCAATTGGAGAGTGAAACAGCAGATGAAAGATCTCTCTCTCTCTCTTTTTTTTCTGTGTGTGTGTGTGTCTCTTATTTCTCTCTTTCTCTCTCTGTTACTCTGCCTTTCAAATAGATAAATACATAAATCATAAGTAAAACAATTTGAAAGACATTTTTTAAAAAGAAAATATAGAGAGTATAAATGAGGGGATGATACAAATTCTTGGAAAACAACCACTATGCAAAATCTACTAATACTGACCATGCAAAATGTATTATTTTTGTTTACTATATTTGATTCTGGACCCTCAGGTACTAATATGCATTTGTTAATGATTCCTGGGACTTTAAGTGCTATTATGCCATCATTCCACATGAGGGGATATATTTCATCCTTATTTGTCAGAGCATATGTCACAGAATAAATGTTAGCATATATATTTGGATACTATTGTCTCCCATCCACTCTTCTGGGGGTATGATGGAGATTGAGATTAAACTGGTAGATGTTTGTAACGCAAATATAAATGAAAGCTATGAGTTTGTTTATATTTTCATTTGGGGATTTGAGGTTGATAGGGAGCTTTATTGTGTTAAAGCTTTTTTTTTTTTTTTTTTTTTGGAAATAAAGTTAGGTAAATTATGCTTTGTGTGTTCACTTAGTACCTGTGGATATTTCTGTTTTTAAGACTTTATATAATTTACTTTTTGTATTTCTGTAAACAATAAGTGTTTGGAGGGTAGAAAATGCATTTTATTAGGCATTTGATTCTCAGGAAACAAATTCCTTGAAATATTTTTAATAAATAAATGTTAGACTACATTGAAATATGTAAGATAAAGACCAAAAACTTTAAATTTTAAAACTCTTATAGGTATCCACAGAATAATCAATTTGAAAAGATCCATGGGACTTGTTAACGTATCATGGTGTTTTATTACTTAGAATATAATTTCCATGAGGCCGGCGCTATGGTGCAGCAAGGTTAAAGTCATGGCCTGAAGCACCAGTATCCCATATGGGCACTGGTTCTAGTCCCGGCTGCTCCTCTTCCAAACCAGCTCTCTGCTATGGCCTGGGAAAGCAGTGGAAGATGGCCCAAGTCCTTGGGCCCCTGCTCCCACATGGGAGACCCAGAAGAAGCTCACGGCTCCTGGCTTTGGATCGGTGCAGTTCCGATCGTTGCAGCCATCTGTGGAGTGAACCAGCAGATGGAAGACCTCTCTCTGTCTCTACCTCTCTCTGTAACTCTGTCTTTCAAATAAATAAAATAAATCTTTTAAAAAAAGGAATATAATTTCCCTTTTCATAGCCTTAAAGCACATTTGAATATAATATGTTAAATATATTGTTTTGATATAAATATATTCCTTGTCTTTAGTTAAGTAGGAACTTTTCATTTTCAAAATAAGAAGTTTTATTTTTATGATTAGTTGTTGATACATACTAAAACAATATTTTTGAATTACTTTCTGGATTAGTTTTTGACATGTGGTGATTCTTCACTTCAACAATTAAGTGAAGATGATGTGCTAATCAGCTTTATTGTCTTAAGGTAATATTTCATTTAGAGATTCCAATAATCTTGCTTATACTTATGCTCTTCTTGCATCAGTTATAGAACAGGCTTAACTAAATAATATTATTATTGAAAATGAAAAGAACATATTTACAAAACAAAAACCTGCACACATTTTCCAGAAACCAATAAGCAGTTCCATAAAGTCGTCTAACGGCAACTTTTGCAGTTTTCAAATAGCCAATGAAATTTAATTTTATTGTCACAATTTGATAAAACACGGTAATATTTATAACTTCATATTGTGGTTGGTATAATACTCTCTTAGTCAATAAATGTTCTAGCTTAGTGAGAAGCAAAACAAATAAAAGCAAACCAAATCACTATGCTGCATGTGGAACCTACTAGACAAGAACAATTTGATGTTGATTTTAAGGATATTATATGATTTTAATAATAGTCAATACAAAGCATGCAATAAAACAAGTGTCTACCATCTTACTCTAAAAACATTAAGTGCATGCATCAAATGAGAACATTAAACAGATTTAAAAGAATCTTACATACTCTTCCTTCTGCATTTAGTTTTGTCAAGATATGTGACAAATTACATTTTTCTCTAATTAAAAATGCTTAGACTCTAACTTGGTATATGACTTCATGTTTTAACTTTTTTATGCATAAATTCATTTAATAACTATAACTCTGTTATGTAAATACTATGCTATATTGTTTTAGAAACTGTAAACCAGAACCAAAAAGGCTAAATAACTTGTCCAAGGTTATGAAACTTTTAGGTGTTAGTTATGTTTTCAATATAATAAAATGAAAGGTATAAAGTTTATTAATAAGTAATGTTAATTACTCAACTAAAAGTATTTGATTTTAAAATCATAAGCACTGGCCAGCGCCTCAGCTAACATGGCTAATCCTCCACCTGCGGCACTGGCACCCCAGGTTCTAGTCCTGGTTGGGGCGCCGGATTCTGTCTTGGTTGCTCCTCTTCCAGTCCAGCTCTCTGCGGTGGCCCAGGAAGGCAGTGGAGGATGGCCCAACTGCTTGGGCCCTGCATCTGCACGGGAGACCAGGAGGAGGCACCTGGCTCCTGGCTTCGGATCAGCGCAGCGCTCCAGCCGTGGTGGCCACTGGGGGGTGAACCAACAGAAAGAAGACCTTTCTCTCTGTCTCTCTCTCTCTCTCTCATGTCTAACTCTGTCTCTCAAAAAAAAAAAAAAAATCATGAGCACTTTGTTGAACTATGTATGCATCATGATAAAATAGAACTTTTCCTATACATTATCAAATAATTATATAACAGCTACAATGTTATTTTACACTAGTAGTCAAATCATCAACAAAATAAGAATAGTTTGTAACACTAAGAAAAATAAATTAAACCACTAAGTTTCATAGGACTGAAATCCATTATTTAGTAATGTTCTAAAAAAAGAACAATATTATATCATTATCATAATAAATAAGAAGCTAAATTAGCCAAAAATTCAGTTTCTAACACAATTGCCCATAGAGTAGTTATTCCTTTGTAATAAAGAATCTTGGAATTTGAAGCTACTTGAATTCTCTTTCTAGATAAAGCATTTTGATTAGTGCAACCTCTATGAACTTTTGTGTCCTTATCTATAAAGTGGATGTATTAAGACATACAATACGGGATTGTTGTGAGGATTTAAAAGGCATGAGAAAAACTCTTTTAGCAGTTCATGATGTGTATCACAGGGTCAGTAAATGCTACCTTCAAAAATAATCTAATTCTAGAATATAAAGAAGGAAATTATTTCTTAGGTAAGAACCCTGAATTTTTACAGATATTCTCAAATTCCTCATTTTGGAAGAGAATTTCAACAATGAACCTCAGTTTAGGGAAAATCTCTAATTATTTATTTATTTATTTATTTATTTTACTTGAGCGAGAAAGAGAGAGAGAGAGCCAGCACTGGAGTGGATGGAGCTAAGTTACAAGCCATAAACTCAAAACAGATCTCCCATGGGAGACTAGGAGGAAGTACCTGGCTCCTGGCTTCGGATTGGCACAGCGCTGGCCATAGTGGCCATTTTGGGGGTGAACTGAGAGGGGGCCTCACAGCCTGCACCTTTGCTCATTGTGGTTTTGGCTTCTGTACTCTGCTTGCTTGCTTGCCCCCGTTTTACATCCTCCCTGTTTCACCACGGTTAGACAGAGCAGGCCGAGTTCTCAGAACCGAGGAACGGCAAACAGTTCCCGTGGATGTAAGATCAGGGACCACAAGTGCATATCACAGTTTTTATTGTTTAAGATTATTTCTTCACTTCCTCCTTTTTAGACAGTAGCTTTCACTTTTAAAAGCACCAATGAAATGCATAGGTTCTTAAAGACAGCCAAAGAGAAAATAAGAAAGTGCTTACGTATACACATGTTTGTACTGGATTATATAAGCTTTGTGTAAACTGGGCTGGGGGCTCTCCTGTGTCATACCACTGTTACTGGGAAGGCAGGGAGGGTCCGAGTTCGAACTCCAATAAACGATCCCTGCAATTTGCTTTGGCTTTGGACTCTGGTGGTCTCTGATTCTTGGGGGTAGTTGATCATTGGGCACTTCAGAACCGACGGAAAAAGGAAGACCTTTCTCTCTGTCTCTCTCTCTCACTGTCTAACGCTGCCTGTGAAAAAAAAAGTTCATTTTCAGTCATGGTAATGTCTGTGTAAACAAAGGCTATTGACTTCTATGTGTTGGTTCCATATCCTGCAAGTTTGCCAAACTCCCTTTTGAGTTTCAATGGTCTCTTAATGGAGTCTTCTTGTTTTCTCATCTATAGGTAAAAATGTAAAGAGCATTCTTAATATGTTAATTATCACACATAGGTTCCAACACAGAAAAGGTTTTTAAAAGGAACAGAAAAGAAGGAATAGAATTTTTTCCTCCAAAGTAGCATAGAATTTGTTTGTTTTTCTTTAGTAAATTAAAGGAGGAAAAAATTGGAAAGAGTAGATTTTTATGTTTTCACTGCAAAAATAACCATTTGAGGTGACAGACTTGTTAATTAGCTTAATTTACTTATTCTACATTGTAATCGTATATCCAAACATCACCTTGTATCCCATATATGTTTATATATATAAATATATAATTAGGACATGTCCGTTTAATATAAAATAGAATAAATGTTCTAAATATTAACACTCTATAAAGACATACCATATTCATTCATGCATGCATGAGTCATAATAATAACAAATATGTAGTGGGAGAAAATGTAATACTAAATGAAAAATGATTTATTGATGATCTCTGGGATTTATCAGAAGCCACAATTTTTCTTGTTTTATCATTACAAATAAAAATTTGATTTTGGTCTTTCATATTTCTGAATAGCATTTATATAATTAATGCTTCCCAAAGAAAGAGGTGCTTGTCTATTTTGCTCAGTGAAGGTTCCTTCATGCCCAGGACAGTATTTGGAACAGAACATAGCTCAATAAATACTTGCTGAGTCAATTAATGAATAGAATATGAGAAGATTTCTTAGTGATCTTTTAAGTTCTAAGCAGTACAAAATACACTTAGTTCTTACAAAATTCTGAAAGAAGAAAGGCATGGTAATTGCATTAAACATTTTGTTATCCTCTCTAATCTGCTAAAAATGCTGGAATTAGTTCTCCATGTGGGTGAAGGGAAGTTTCATTTCTGGTTTATAGTACTAAGAAATTAAAAAATGTGGTAAAAATGGAAGAACTTCCATTTTTGCAAATTTCATAAGTACTATAGAGAATACAGACAGTATTTTCTAATACTTGAAATTTCAACTGAAAAGTATAAAATATTTAACATCTTTGAGTAAACTCTTGTTTAATAAATTTGACTTTTAAAAGCTAAGAACTAAGGCTGGTGCTGCGGCTCACTAGGCTATCCTCCGCCTTGTGGTGCCAGCGCACTGGGTTCTAGTCCCGGTCGGGGTGCTGGATTCTGTCCTGGTTGCCCCTCTTCCAGGCCAGCTCTCTGCTGTGGCCAGGGAGTGCAGTGGAGGATGGCCCAAGTGCTTGGGCCCTGCACCCCATGGGAGACCAGGATAAGTACCTGGCTCTTGCCATCGGATCAGCGCAGTGCGCCAGCCGCGACGGCCTTTGCAGGGTGAACCAACGGCAAAGGAAGACCTATCTCTCTGTTTCTCTCTCTCACTGTCCACTCTGCCTGTCAAAAAAAAAAAAAAAAACAAAACTAAGAACTAATTGGGGCAAAGCATACATATTGATTTATTATTTGTTTAAATACAATTGATTTGTCATTCATTGCTGATTTATAATGAATAAAATTTATAAAACTGAAATGAACACAAAGAATAAAACTGAAAGCAATTAACATATAAAAATAAGTAGTTGATATAGGCCATCTGCCCTCAAAATCCATTGATTTTACAGATATCATGGCTATAGATCAACTCCATTATGATCTGTGAGGGCCTGACTTGAATACGGGATGTATAGGGAATATATCATGTGCATAAAGATCAATAATCTTTCCTCAACTCAGTAACTAAAGTTGCTATTGTCCCAGTATTGCTTTTCTGACAAAACAATGACCAATGAGAAGAGCCTGTCAATAATTTTTGTCGCATGATTCTTCAGATCTACATTGACCTGGACATACACTCCTTAGATGACACTTAAATGCTTATTTACATAATTTCCTTTTCAGTTCACCTGACTTAAACCCTGTCCCTAAATTTCTCTCTCTCTCTCTCTCTCTCTCTCTCTCTCTCTTTCTCTTTCTCTCTCTTACTTCAGATTCCCATGAACTGCTATTATGTACAGAATGAATTCTCAAAAATCTCCTTACAGGCATAAATCTATGAAAAGGTTCCTAAATTCTACTTAACTTGCTTTACTAACTTTGACAACAGATGGTCAGGCAGAGCACAGTGGGGTTTACAGTGTTCATTTTGATACTACATGCTGGACTTGACTGCAGGCTACAGAAGCCATTAGAGAAAATATTTTATCATTTATTATTTTTTCTTCCCTGTTGCTTGTGGCTGAGTTTTACTCGTGGTTTTAATGTGAACAAATCATATATAAGAAAATAAATGGAGTTGATCAAAACACAAGAATTCACAACACTTGACTAGAGAATGCATGTTTATGTATGTTAGATATAAAATTGTATTGAATAAAGATTGAATGTTAGGGATAATTTTAAATACCCCAAATCATATCTTACATGATAATTTTATAAGTTCTTGATTTAACTGGTAATCTAAATATAGCATTTATCTATAAAATATCAACATAAAAATGCAGATATGCTATGATTTGCTGGACAGGCTGTAACAGTAAGTAGCTAGAGGTAATACAATCTAAAAGGATGTACATATGTTAACTCTAGCTTTCAGTAATAATAAAAAAAGTTTCCTTGTGATCTGGGTTGGAATTTACATAATATATATATTCCTACTCAAACATATATAATACATTTATAGATCTATACATCTTATATTTTGCAATTATATTTAATTCTAAAAGATCAGTAGTAGCTAGTAGCCTACTAAATGGGATTAGTAAGTACTCAACCTTTGCTCCTAGAGAAATGAAGAGCAAATTTCCTGTGAGCTTTTTGGAAACAATATTTTCGTTAACTGATCAACAGATAACCTGGTTCTATAGGGGTTTCTTTCATGGGAATTTTATTTAATATATTTTTTACAAATAGTTTGTTATATGTAATGTTCTTATCGTAGTAACAAATGTACAATAAGTAAATAAAAATGTATAATAATAAATCATGATCTTTTTAATTTTTAGCAAATGTCATTTGAACATGGGTAACATGACCTGTCTTTTGGACTTCAATGTTGTGACACTGTGTCATCTAGGCTTTTTTGGGGGGAGAAGGGTGTGTCATCTGCATCCACCCATTTAACTTCTCTATATCTTTCCCACAACTTCTTCAACACTTTGTATAGACCTTGTTTCTGCTGCAGCTCATGTGCAGAACACTGATGTACTGTTGCTTTTTCTGGATGTGTTGTGTTGTTGATTCATCAATATTGAATTCATGGCCAACAGCACTATATAACTTATGCCTGAATGGATCCTATGTAACATCTATTTTCTGCTACAGTCACATTACAGCCTTTTCATGCTTAAAAACCCTACATAGCCCTTCAGCATTATGCTTATGGGTCATTTTAAACAATGATATCAGTAACCAAAAGTACATGGGAAGGACCAGCTTTGTGGCATATTAAGTCACAGACTGGGAAACCCACGTGCCAAATCTGCAGTGGCCTGGTTCAAGTTCTGCCTCTGTTTCTGATGCGGCTTACAGTTAATGTGCCCACTGGGTAGAGGAGAGGGAGGGGAAGAAGTAGATGATGGCCCAAATACTTGTGACTCTGCTACCTCCATGTGACACCTGGCTGGAGTTCCTGGTTCCTAACTTTGGACGGGCCTAGCCTTGGCTGCTGCAGCTATTTGGGGAGTGAAATAGCAAATGGAAGAATTCTCTTAGAGGAAAACCTTTCTCGATAGATAGATAGATAGATAGATAGATAGATAGATAGAAATAGAGAAACCTCTCTCTCTCCTCCCAGTTGAAAAAATGTGAAAATATTGCATCGAGAAGGCCATAGAAACTACATTTATGTACAATATGAGAAGCGAGACAAGAAAGCTGAGCATAGCTGTATTTGACCTCAGCTGTGGAAAGGCCTTTTGAGTTACTCAAATTTTTTCTCACTCTGTGCTTGTCCTCAAATGCCTACAAAAACATAAACATGGATTTTGGAATTAGAAACAAACTTTAGTAAATAATTGAGTCTGAAAATATATAATCCAGAAATAATGAATCTTGACTGAATAAAAAAGAAATTTAGCTGAGACATAACTTGGCAACATTACAAAGTACCAGACATAAATTCCTCCTAATGGCTTAGATGTCTGCAGTTTTCTCAGAAGAGTCTTCATTATCAGTACACGATGTTATCATCATTTCCTTGCTATTTGTCCTTTATACTTTTGATTTACAAATGGCAGTTAGGTTCATTTCAAGTCTCCATATCTAACTTTTGTATTATTTGGCAAAAACAGTTCATTACAGTAATATTAAGTAAACACATACACACATGCACATATACAGGGTGTTTTGACTGTAATTGCCCAGTTATTAGGACTTTTTTCAAACAATTGTAATGGATTTTATAGAGCTCTGCTATGTTCTTAGCAAAACTGAACAGAAAGTACAGATTACCCATACATTCTCTACCCCAGCCCTGCTATCAAACTCCCACAGCATTGTGGTACATCATTGTCACCTATAGTCCACAGTTTATGCTGCCATTCATTCTTGATATTGTGAATTTTAAGGGTTTTGACAGATTATGCTATCATGCAGCCATCATGATACTATCACACGGAAGAGTTTCACTGTCCTAAAAATATTCCATTCTCTGCCTAGTTGTCCTTCCCTCCCTCATTGCCACTGACAATTGTTTTCACAGTTCCACCTTTTCCAGAATGTGATGTAACTGGGATCACACATTATGTAGTCATTTGAGATTGGGTTTTCTCATTTATTATTAATCTCTATTTAAATTTCCTCATTGCTTGTTCTTGACTTGATATCTCATTTATTTTTAGAGGTTATAAAATATTTATGTATTGTAATTTGCAAATAAAGAACTCACTTTTGTCTATTTATTAATTATGTGCTATCTGGAAAAATGCTAATTTAAGCATTAGTAATTTACTTATCAATGAAATCACTTAAAATTGATGAGTTGCAGAGCATTGTTTCAATGCAAATAAACACATATCGTCAACTGTTTATTTTACAAAGTGAATATATAGGGGCCGGCGCTGTGGCGTAGCAGGTAAAGCCTCCACCTTCAGTGCCAGCATCCCATATGGGCACTGGTTCGAGTCCTGGCTGCTGCAGCAGCCAATCCAGCTCTCTGCTGTGACCTGGGAGGACCCAAGTCCTTGGGTCCCTTCACCTGTGTGGGAGACCCTGAAGAAGCTCCTGGCTTTGGATCAGCTCAGCTCTATCCATTGTGGCCATTTGGGGAGTGAAATAGCGGATGGAAGACCTCTCTCTCTGGCTTTACATCTCTCTGTAATTCTGTCTTTCAAATAAGTAAAATAAATCTTTTTTAAAAAAGTGAATATATATAAAACAATTCACTTACTGCATATTATTCTCTTTCTAATTTCTGAAGACCTTTATTTACATTATTGAAATGTGAGAAAAGAGTAATAAGTGGGTAGAACTTAATCACTGTCTATAGCTTATGGGGCCACCACAAGCTTTTTTTTTTGTAAATTTTATTTTTGATTAGCTTGTAATACTTACTCATTTTATGGAGTATGGTGTAATATTTCAACATGTGTATGCAGAAGAAACTTATCACATCATGTAATTAGCACAGTTGCATTTTGATTTCCTTATCTCTCCTTATTTTTAGAGCTTAAGAAATTCTCTATCCTAGTTCTTCATATATAATGGCTACTCTTATCCAACTTCCCCCATCCTCACCCCCAATCACTAGATTCTTGATATGAGCTTGATCAATACAAATCTCATTATGTTCAATTTTAAAAGTCTATATCCTCAAAAGAACAATTATCTGTCTTTATTGTGAGCTCACATGGCCAGTGTGCACATAAGAAAAAATAAAAACAACAAATAGAAGTAGATGTGAGAACTAATAAA
The DNA here is from genome assembly GCF_051225735.1 of Oryctolagus cuniculus. Taxonomy (NCBI): domain Eukaryota; kingdom Metazoa; phylum Chordata; class Mammalia; order Lagomorpha; family Leporidae; genus Oryctolagus; species Oryctolagus cuniculus. The sequence continues at coordinate 49,109,112 of NC_142880.1, forward strand.
CTAATAAGAAAAATTGAAAGAGCAACTTTGTATTATATAGTCATTATATATCGTATATTGAAATTACTACATTCTGTGCCCTCTTCTTGGTATTTTGGAGACAATAACTCACTTAATATTCTTAAAAGCAACATGACACAGTTCGATTCCATTGTCCATTTTCTAGATAAGGAAACTGAGAACAAAAGACTTAAGTAATACGCCCAAATCACAATCCAAGTATGTGATCAAGTCAGAGTTGAAACTCTGCTATCAACATACAAAGTCTATGTCATTAAATTATGTGAGGCTCTTCATGTCTTGTTTTATGCTCCATTATTCTTCAATGCATTTAGGATGTAAATCCCTAAAAATACCAGACAATGCCTTTCCAGTTTCTAAGAGAGTCCTTGAAAACTAAGTACACACCTTTATCACATAGGGAGAAGGATGTAAATAAAGGTGTATGCTTCACACACTCTGTCCACCGTGAAAAGAGAAACTGTGGGGAGCATACTGGCCATTATATGGGGTAGAAAACCAAGGACAACTATCATTTTGATAGTTATTTACATCATTCATGAGCCATACAAATTTGTCAACTTAAAAATTAGCCTAAAATTTTAGTATTCTATAGATTTATTGAATTTTGAGTACCACCTGCAGATGCCTTGACAGGGCCAGACAGAATAATTTCTCCAACTTTATAGAACCCATGGGTAGGACATTCTGCTCCCTTGCAGAATGAGAGCACCTAATAACATTTAAATATCTGAGTGATTCTTCACTATCAGCGCCTCAGGAAAATAACGTTAATAACTCAGAAACATTTGTTTTGTTTCAATGTACAAAACAGTCACATTTCATTATTGCTTGCTAGATTAAAAAAAAAAACACTGAAAACACCCTATATAATAATTAAAAAGCCTATATGAATAAGTACATTTGCATCATAGTCCAAATTTGTTTTTCCTAAATCTGGAAATCATGGAAATATTCTTTATCCTGTAGATTTTCTTTTTTTTTTTTTTTTTACTTTCTTTAAGATTTATTTTATTTATTTGAAAGACAGAGTTAGAGAGAGGTAGAGACAAAGAGAGAGGTCTTCCATCTGCTGGTTCCCTCCCCAGATGGCCACAACGGTCAGAGCTGCGCTGATCCGAAGCCAGAAGCCAGGAGCCAGGAGCCAGGAGTGTCTTCCAGGTCTCCCACGTGGGTGCAGGGGCCCAAGGACCTGGGCCATCTTCTACTGCTTTCCCAATCATAGCAGAGAGATGGATTGGAAGAGCAGCTGGGACTAGAACCAGTGCCCATATGGGATGCCGGTGCTTCAGGCCAGGGCTTTAACCCACTGCACCACAGCTCCAGTCCCTATCTTGTAGATTTTCTTTTAAAGGAAGTTAATTTGGAGATACTTTTGAGGAGGAGGGAGAAAACATATGTTCCTCAAAGTAATAACAGTAAGTTTACATAATTTTCTTTAAAAGGTTTTATGGGCCATTTTTTGTAGAATATGAAACCTTTTGAACAGCTTGCAGCATTTCTTACTGATTATATTTTTGTTGAAGAAGTGAACAGTACAGCAAATAATTGAATTAGCTGCATTATAATATCCTCAGGAAAGGAAAAATTGTATTTTATTGATTTTTTGTATTGTTTAATAAACATCATGCACCCCCAACAATAATGGATAGTTTCCAAGAGATCAAATATATATATATATATATATATATATATATATATATATATTCCTAGTATTTAAATTCACTACTGGTCCTTTCCCCACTAAATGCATCCTTTAGTACATAAAATGTGTCGTGAATATATGCATTAGTAAAAGATACATAATGTTTTTTGATTCTGTGATCAGTACAGATCAACAGAATATGAGGACTCTTGAAGATCAAAATTCTTTTATGTAAGCAGTACATGGACACACAGCTAAAAGGCTCTTACTGTCTGAAGGCAATTCTGAATACAAATTAAAAATCAACTTTGTCATAACCATTCATATTCCAAGTGACTTGTCCAAAGTCATGGTGATAAATAACCACTCAGCCCCTTTTCTTCCTCTATCTCTGAAGTCTCCATGTTAGCATACAGATTCATCTTAGAATCAGCAACTTCTAAACTAGCTTGAGATGAATCTTAAAACTTTGGTAAAATAACAGCCTCATTTTCTCATGGTTTTATTCTTCTTCCCCTTAAATGCTGAGTTTTCAAAAAAACTCAATTGAAATTCATACACTCAAACTTCATTTTTCTATTTCTGACATTCAAAAATCCTGCATTTAAGTTCACTTTCCTCTCAACCTCAGCTCTGGCCATCACTGGGTATACAGAAATCCTCAGGCTGTGGATGCTCGAGCAATGCATTTTTTTCCCTAATCATCTCATGCCACTGAAGTGGTCAAGGGAATTATTGTTTGCAAGTGATGAAAGCTTATGTCTTCTGGCTCAGGAAAAAACGAATTACGGAAAGTGATGAAAATCATTGTCTCCTGATTATCTATTTGAAAATGTCACAGAAAGAACTATTGAATAACTTACCTGGAAAATCTTCAGAAAGCTTCATTGGACAACTGAACTCTTTAAACTTTTGTTTACACATTTCTGTTTATTTTTAGCTTTCTTCTCTGATAACTATTTTGGCCTCAATGTGCTATTTGTTCAGCTTGAAAGTCATTCCCTCACAGAGTGACGCACCTGTTTTGTGGGTAATTATTGTTTTTTCTTCCTTATCAGCTCAGATGACACCTTATCAGCTTCAATATGTAAAAAGGTATGGCTTTTGACATATAGTCTTTCTCCCCAAGAATTTTCAGGATATACTATGTCAAAATCTACTAGGGAGATTTTCAAAATCCTAATGTCAAAGTTATACTCCTTACCCATTAAACCAGTATTACCAGGGAGCAGGATGAAGAAATGAGTTCAAATAGAACAACTACTGGCGATGGTGGTGGCTTCTTTTTTGTTTAAGTCTCAGGTGACTCTCCCACGTACCAAAATTTCAAAACATGCCCTCTGTGTGGCAATAATCCTGCAAGTACTTAAACATAAAGAGTCTCTCTGTCAGAGAATAAGTAAGCATACCACCAGGTTACTGCCTATGTGCATGAAGGGCATCTACCCATTTCTAGCTTTCAGCCTCACAGACGAGGAGAAATAAGAACACTTTCAGATTTTGTTGTTTGTTGTTGTTGCTTAGTATTTTTGAAAGGATATTGAACATCCTAACAAGAGGTCGATATACACATCCACTAGAGCAGGGGGATCTTCTCACCAGAATCTTAAAAAATCTACCACTGGGGCCAGCACTGTGGCGTCGTGGGTAAAGCTGCTGCCTGCAGTGCCAGCATCCCATATGGGTGCTGGTTCGAGTACCAGCTGCTACACTTCTGATCCAGCTCTCTGTTATGGCCTGGGAAAACAATGGAAGATGGCCCAAGTCTTTGGGCCCCTGCACCTGCATGGGAGACCCAGAAGAAGCTCTTGGCTCCTGGCTTCAGATCAACATAGCTCTGGCCATTGCGGCCGTCTGGGGACTAAGCCAGCAGATGGAAGATTTCTGTCTCTCTCTTTCTTTCTCTCTTTCTCTCTCTCTCTCTGTCTCTGCCTCTCTGTAACTCTGCCTTTCAGATAAATAAATAAATCATTAAAAAAGGATCTACCACTTTGTGATCCTCTGTTCACTCTCTTATATTTTCCCTAGAAATTTATAAGACTCTTCAAGATATTCAGAACCTTCAGCTCATTTTCAATCAGTTTCCCATATGCCTCACAGTCCTTGGATCAAGAAACTCATAGATTTTTCCAGGTCATTTAATAAAGTAAAATCATATTCATGGTGCCATTTTCACAGAATCCATTTTCATTGCAATATTTAATATCTTAAATTAATTCATTACATTATATAAATACTACATCAAATATTTTATTAAAAGGTATATTTCTCAGATATCCAAAAGTAAAAAATGAAAATAATTTGTGTGAAGGACATTGGTGCTTCAAAAATGATTAAAATCAACTTTCTGATTTCTAAGCCAATTATATTCTTAGTAGTAGAAGATTATATGGCTGTTTATAGCAAGCAAAGTCTCTTCTGAAAAATATTCTTGGATTTACAATGTTCTCGTTAAAGTTTATGACTGTTGGTGTAGTCAACTAATGTATGTAAAATACTTGGGTACACTCTGGGTAGTCTGATATATTTTAGTATTTAAAAATTAATTTTGCGGGCTGGTGCTGTACAGCAGGTGAAGGCACCACCTGCAAAACCAACGTCCCTTATGGGTGTCAGTTCATGTCCCAGTTGCTCCATTTCCACTCTAGCTCCCTGCCTGTGAAAAGCAGTAGAAGGTGGCTCAAGCATTTGAGCCACTGCCACCCATCTGGGAAACCCAGATGAAGCTCCTGACTTTGGCCTAACACAGCCTTGGCCATTGTGGCCATCTTAGGGAGTGAACTGGCCAATGAAAGATGTCTTTCTCTCTTTGTCTTCCCCTCTCTCTCTCTCTGTAACTCTGGTTTTCAAATAAATATTTTTTTAAAAAACATTTTTATCTTTAATTGAAAAATAAGTTATGTATACTTATGGTTATAACATGATGTCTTGTTATATGTATGTATCATGGAATGATTTAATCAAAATATTATATATATCTTTCACCTCACATACCTGTCATTTGCATAGTGAGAACATTTAAGGTCTGTTCTTTTGGCAATTGTGAGATACAAATTGAATTATTATCAAGTGTAATCATTGTGGTGTGCAATACATCTCTACAATTTATTCCTCCTGACTGAAGCATTACGCTCATTGAACAGCATCTTCCTGTTCCCTTTGTCACCTAATTTCCTGGCCTCAGGTAGCCACCATTCTAGTCTCTCGTTCTATGATTTCAATTACTCAATTATACATATAAAATCATATAATATCTATTTCTGCCAATCTTATTTCACTTAGTATAGGTCCTCTACAGGGATCCATGTTGGGATTACAGTTCTGGCACATCATAAGTCACTGCTTATACTATTGGTATCTCATATTTGAGAGCTGTCTTGAGTCCATCATTTACCCAGAAGTGGTACTGTTGTTTCATACAGAAATTCTCTTTTTAATTTTTTGAGTACATTCCCCATTTTTTTCTGTCACGGCAATGCTAATTTACCTTCTACCAGCAGTGTACTAGTGCTTCTTTTTCTCCCTATCCTCTTTGTCACTTGTTATCTTTTGTCTTTTTGATATCAGCCATTCCATCAAATGGGAGATGTATCTCATTGTGGCTTTAATTCCCTGCATTTTCCTCTTGCTTTGTTAGAATATAATAGCTACTTATGTTTTTATTTCAATAGATGAGTCTGAATCTCAAAATGCTTTATAATTTATAAAGCATATGTACCTAAGAAATTAATATTAAGACTTTGTATTTTAACATAATTCAATGGAAAAAAAGTAACACAACTAGTTCTTCTTAACTTATATGAACATGAGGAATACCTACCCCATTGTTGAAAGGAAAAATCAGATTTAAAAATATGTCTGATTAGTGATGGATGATTACTTTATATCATTATACATCAGACATCAATGTTATAGAATAATATAATTTAGCTCATAAAGCTTCAACTTGAAATGTGTAATTATAATTAATTCTACATAAATAAATAGATAAATGGAAGCCATTTTCAAAATTAACTCTATATAAAATATTTATTGAATCTCAAATTCAATGGAATGGGGAAACTGAAATGTTATGTTTTCAATAGTTGTGGCTGCAATCCAGCTCAATGTAGAAATGTAGAAATTATTTACATTTGGTTTAGTAATATATCAATATTTACATAAATATATGCAATCAGAATACATTAATACAAGAAAGTATAGAGATGGTAACCTAGGGCAATGCATCACTTATAAAAGACTTTAGTCTTCAATAATGTTTGAAATAATCTGGTATTTAACATATTATATTTCATATATGAGAACTTATCAGCAGATAATATAAGCATGACCAGATTTGCATCTTGGATGCATTATCTTAGTAAAGTAATAAGGGAATGTCAGGAGTTTGGGAAAACTGGGAAAGAACTTCTGTTCAAAATCTGTTATAGTTTTCCAGGCAAGAAAGAAGACAAACAAAATGACACAGACAGGTTGCTTAGTGATCAAGAGAAAGATTTGCAATTTTTCTTATCTTTTCAACAATAGCTAATGTGGGGAGCAACTCGGACTAGACTAAGTTACTCAAATTAAGACTTATTCTATGCATCTGCTCTCCCACAATATGGCGCTGGGAGAGGAGGAAACAGCTTCTAGGCAGCTGCCTCTCGCCAACTTGAGTGATGACCTGCAGGAGCTGATCCTGCTCCTGATTGGAAGAGAGTAGCGTACTCGGCGTGTGGGTAGCAGAGTTGGGATTGGTGGAAGAGGACTATAAAGGAGGAGAGAGACAACATGCACCAGGAACACCTGAGGAACATCTGAGCAGCCCCCGAGAGAGCCGGCCGGCGGTGTGCCGCTCCCCCGCGGAAGTGGGGAAAGTGGCAGGGGGAACCGCCCCTCCACGGAGGTGGAGGGACGGCAGCCAACCCGGGAAGAACCAGCAGCAAACCCGGGGAGGGCCAAGCAGACAAAAGAACAGCGCAGGGTCCTGTGTCGTTCCTCCACGAAGAGGGGGAGCGACAAGCTAACAACTTTTTTTTTTTTTTTTTTTTTTTTTTTGACAAGCAGAGTGGACAGTGAGAGAGAGAGACAGAGAGAAAGGTATTCCTTTTTTTTCCATTGGTTCACCCTCCAATGGCTGCTGCGGCCAGCACGCTGCAGCCAGCAGGCTGCAGCCAGTGCACCGCACTGATCCGAAGCCAGGAGCCAGGTGCTTCTCCTGGTCTCCCATGCTGGTGCAGGGCCCAAGCACTTGGGCCACCCTCCACTGCAGTCCCAGGCCATAGCAAGAGCTGGACAGGAAGAAGGGCAACCGGGACAGAATCCGGCGCCCCAACCAGGACTAGAACCCGGTGTGCCGGTGCTGCAGGCAGAGGATTAGCCTATTGAGCCGTGGCGCCGGCCAATAGCTAACAACTTTTAAGTTTACATCCAGGAGATAAAGAATTATGCCTAAATTACTCCATTTACTGGGAGGAGATACATTAAATATAATGAATTCATGTATGTACCTGCTATAAAGCGTGTTAAAGTATTTACCATGATATCCTAGCTGTTTTAACGTTTTTCCTATTTGTATTCCAATAAAATAATTAGAATATATTATTTCCTCAGCTTAAAATGAGGAATCATTTTATTAAACAGTGATTGATGATTAGATTCTGATGTACCAAAACTTAATGATAAACTCTGAATGTAGAGTGAAGTAGTTCTTCTTATTGTCAAAATTCCATGACCTTAAATGAAGTATAATTTTATAGCAATTCTCTTGAAAGTTATCAACTGAAAATTTTTCTCAATTTGTATCAGTGTCAAACATTCTAGTTTAACAGATGTTTTCAATTGCCTCTTAACCCTGGCTGTTATCTGTTGATCTCTTCCTAAATTAGAAGCCACAACAAAATCACAATCTTTTACTTACTATATTGTAGTATAATGACTTGCTTTTCTCCTACTATGTTACTTAGTAAACAGCTCCCATAACCAAATAAACAGTTCCCATAAATCATAATATAATAAACTTCAAACATGTCACCTTTAAAATTTCCTTTTACAGATTCACTTTAAATGGCAATGTGCAAAATAATCTGATAAGTGATTATTTTTTCAATTTATTTAAAATACAAAATCTTACATTGATTATTAATAATATTTTACTTCTGTACATCTTTGTATAATTAATACAGACAAAAGTTACAGGAAATGTGCTAAACTCTAGAAAGTCCCTTAGTCTGTCCCTTAAATAATATTACTGCTCCCTCCCACAGCCCAAGATCAGTCATCACTTTGACTTTTATCATCTTAAATTAATTTCACTAGTTTTGAAATATACATAAATGGAATATTTATCTCCTTTTGCATCTGAATCTTCTTATTAATATTATTAATATTAATTGCACATTGTAGCAATAAACTTGTCCATTCTAATGTCTACTATTAGACTTTTGGACATTGTACTTTAGATATTGGATATTTGGGTGGTTAAAATTTGACTATTATAATAGAAAATCATTGCTATAGGAATATCTGAAATTTTTGTGGGTATATGTACAGGTTTACCTTGAAAATATTACCAACACTGAGATTGATTAGTGACATGCTATAGATCTCTAGATCACTTTTCAAAGAATTGAGACCATAACAATATTGTGATTCCTGCACATGTAAATGGCTTGTTGTTCTGCTTAGTTCTCCTTTTTTTCAACAAAGTTTGCCATCTTGCATCTGGAGGTTCTATACATCTTTTGTTAATTTTTTTTTCTAAATTCTACTTGATTTTTTGATTCTATTGTACATAATAATGTTTACTAATTGATCTTCAACTTGATCTTTGCTAGAATATGGAGAAATGGAATTGATATTATTTACTGACTTTGTATTCTGTTGCTTGCTAAATTCACTGATATAGCCAGAAAAGCAGAATAAAACAGAGCTAACACATCTAAGTCATGGAATCAAGCTCAGATATCTGACAAAATAAAATACAAAATTTGGAAGACCTGAAATGTATTATGAAAAGGCGATATCTATGGAAGGCAAATAGACTTAATCTAAAACTGTCTGTATTTCAAAATGCCTACAGCAAGAGCCTAAAAAAGAGAATAGAATAGTGAGCAGTCATAATAAAATAAGTGAGAACTTTCTTGAGGTAAATAAAAACACAATCTTGAAGTTAAGACTCTAGATGGGCTTGGTAAGAATGACAAATTAAAATATATGTATATTCTAAAGGATTCTACTTTTACTTTAGCATATTTTAAATTATAAAATTTTAATAGGCCTATAAACAATACGCACTATAATTAAATGTACTTCATACCTTTATGTAACACCAGACACCAAAAGTAAGTAGAGAAATGTCTTCAAGTCTTTAAAAATGTTATAATCTTAATCTATGAAAATTAAATTATTCTTCAATAATATTTAAAGATGTTCTCAAAATACAATACAAAAAGATGTGTGAAATGAGGTTGGACTTTTCCCATTCTAAGCTACTATAGAAGATGGATTTTGGGAAGAGGGAAGGACTCATTAACAGTGATGCCATCAAGAAAGGGATGAAATAACAAGAGTTCTATAAGTGGCAATAGATCTTCCATCTCAAGGGCCAGGTTGCTGAATACAAGAGGACTCAGTATCAAAGGGTTATTAACAAAGACTTTCATTGCTAATACCCAACCCACTGCAATTGGATACCCAGTGACTGGGAAACCTTGTACAGCCAAGGAGCAATCTATGACCAATAAAGTTGTCATAGAAAACTCAGTTGTCTATTTGTTTTATAGACTAAATTTTCACCCTCCAACACATGGTGGGCATTAATAATTTTTGTGGGAATGGTGGTGATAAGATAAAGCTTCATTCAGAGGGAAGACCACAGAGTAGCTGAGCATTTTTCAATATGCTGAGCAGGAGTAGATATGTTGAAACCATAATACATATTGTATAAGTGTTTATATATCTGGGGTTTGCTTTTAGTTTTTTTTTTTTTTTTTTTTGATTTTGTGTTATGTAGGATGCTGAATAAACTAATTTTCTGAAGCTTTTACTAAATGCAATTAAAAATGTATTTCATATATCCCTACTGAAATGGAAGTGCAGTATTTATTTTACTCTCCCCAAAATGAACTTTAACACTATATTGATAACTAACTTTTAAATGTATTCAGATAAAGGAAGGAGAGCCTACCATCATTGCTTGTATTTTTAACAGAAATAGCCAAACAAATGTTTACTGTTTACAAGGTAGGTTTTCCAAGAGTTGTTTATTTAATGAACTTTTTACAGAATTCATGTAACGGTATTGTTCTTGCTCAGAAGGATAGCTCTGAACACCAAATCAAAATATAAATGAAAAGAAGGAAGTAAGGAGTTATATGGAGAACTTATACACAAAAAGATCTTTCGAGAATCTTGTACACAATGATACTGAATGCTGTAAGCTTTCTCTGCTGACCTGTTGAAATGTAGCTCACCTCTGTGATTTCTAGGCATTGATTGATGACCTCACTTTAGTTACTAAAGAAGACTTTTTAGTGCAGCTTGCCTATGGTTCCTTTTACAAGACTCCCCCAGAGTTATAGTTATTCTCTTTGAGCTTCCTAAGTGCTTAAGGATAATGTGGATGATCTAAGGCAGCATAGTATCATCGTTAAGAAGTCTACCACAAATCTGTGGAGTATTCTCATATTGCACCACAGAAACCCCAAGGTAAATAATGAGATTCGTCATTCTTAGATGACTTTATGACCCTATTTTCCATCCTCAGCTCTCAAGTAAGAATTCTGGGCTATGGGACCCGCAGTGACACAGCAGTTAAATGGCAGACTGAAACGACAGCATCCCACATCGGTATTAGCTTTTGTTCCAACTGTTTCATTTATGATCCAGTTCACTGCTAATGGGAAAACACCTGAAGATCGCTCAGGTACTTGATCCTCTGTCACCTACATGAGAGAACGAGATGGAGTACCAGGCTTCTGCCTTTGGCCTGGCTTAGCCTGGATGTTGTGGCCATTTGGGGACTGAACCAGCAAACAGAAGCATGTTTCTCTCTCTCTCTCTCCCTCTCTCTTTAATTCTGCCTTTCAAATAACTGAACTTTTTTAAAGGAATTCAGGATCATGTCTGTTTTGTTCAGGCCTTGAGAAAACAAGGATCATTAGTCAACCTGAAGTCAACCTACACTGACCTAAGACACTGTATACACAAAGCAGAAGTTCCGCTGCTTTCATTTCCTGCCTCCTGTATCACCACAATTCTTTCTCTTCAAGGGCGGGAATGTTGGATCATTGGAAAAGGGTATTTGCCTTACCCTTCCAACTCTCCTCCACAAATTCCACCAAAAAGACAATGGATTTCTCCTTCCTTTCTGATAGGAAAGATCCCTACAACTCTCCTTCATCCTCAGTGATGTCTGCCTTTTAGTTAGCTTTGACAATAATGACAAAAGCAGAAGGATAGAACCTTTTGCCAAAAACAAATGTACAGATAATAACAGGAAGGAGGAGGGAGGGAGAGAGGAGCGAAGCAAGAGAAAGAAGTGTCATCATATTCCTATCAGTGTATATAGGAACTACATTGAATCTGTTCTCTTTATATTAATACAAAAATAAATAAGTAAACACACAATAGTGAGATATCTATTAACTTGAGAAAATGTTAAGCAGAAAATGTTAGACAAAAGTAGTATGATAAAACACTTATTCCGTATGATTCTGATATACTTAATCATGCATGAAAATGATCGATATTTTTCAAAAGTTGATGCATAAGAAATGATAAATATGAAGGCTAAAGTGGGTATCATGCCTGAAAAGTGACTCCTCAGGTTCTGCCTTGGCTGTAAAGGAAAGGAAGCTGGTGGCACTGGACTGAGTGGAGGGAGCCACATTAGAGGGGTGACCATTTCCCTGTCCTCTTGCTGGAGATGCCTCGGAAGGTTAGCTGAGGTGACAGCAGATTTGGGTGAGATGGGAATGAATGACGCCGACCATCAGGAGAAGAGTATTTTTCATCAAGACAATGTAATTTTTTAGATGGTTTTAAGGGATTCCTTGATTACATAGTAATCCAGAAAATAAATATAACTCTATAAATTTATAGGGTTCAGCTTATACAGAAGGACAAAACCCAGGAAATGGACGTTTATGTTGAAATTTATTTAAGCTTCTTTTTAGTCTCCTTTAATGATGGAATGTTTTTTTTTTTTTTCTGATAGGCACTTGTCATGATTTCCTTTATTAGAAAATTTCACAGGTGATGGTTAATTCTTTTTGCTAGTGTATCACTTAATATGTTCTAAATAGATAATATAAAGACATTTTATCCATGCTACTTTGTAGAAAGCATCATTTGGGAAACAGTATTTAAGAGGCAGTTAATCGGCCGGCGCCGTGGCTCAATAGGCTAATCCTCCACGTTGTGGCGCCGGCACACCGGGTTCTAGTCCCGGTCGGGGCGCCGGATTCTGTCCCGGTTGCCCCTCTTCCAGGCCAGCTCTCTGCTATGGCCAGGGAGTGCAGTGGAGGATGGCCCAGGTGCTTGGGCCCTGCACCCCATGGGAGACCAGGAAAAGCACCTGGATCCTGGCTCCTGCCATCGGATCAGCGCGGTGCGCCGGCTGCAGCGGCGGCCATTGGAGGGTGAACCAACGGCAAAGGAAGACCTTTCTCTGTCTCTCTCTCTCACTGTCCACTCTGCCTGTCAAAAATAAAAAAAAAAGAGGCAGTTAATTTATGAATTATTTTGATAAATTATGGTACTATATACACTTAAAATTGAGGATCTTTTTAATATTAAAATGGGAAAAATAAGTAAAATATCAAATATCAAATTTTAAATACTTTGCATTCTTTACAGAGTTATTTTTTTTCAGTCACCTGCTTTTTCCCATTTTGATCTGCATTCTACAGTGCTAGCTTCTTATTACTTCCAGATATTTCAGATTAATTGTTAAGATTTAGGCACTGAAATCAGTGTAGTAAAATACTGCAAACCAAACGAAAGTGCCATAAGTGATGCTGTAAAATATGTCATATAAGTGAGTTCCACACAAAATAATCAAAGTACTTAATCCATGTGATCAAATATATTATGATGAAACAAATTACATCCTTTTTTTTTCTTTTTTACTAATTAAGTATTGATATAATGGGAAAAGTAAGCAGTAATGCTGTGATAATAGACCCTCTGTTAGAATACTTGTGGAAAGACCAGCTGAAATTATCATTTCTATGCTCAAATTACACAGTAATTTTTAAAATTATAAGAATCATAAAACTTAAGTCAAATACATATGCTATTCATATGTTCTTTGAATTTAAATAGGTTTGTAAAAATCAGATAATAGAAAAAATAAGAAAAGAAACACCACAGATTTGAGAATTTATTACTAAAGTACATTGTATACCAAGTGCCTAAGAAAATTATAAGCAAATTGCCTTGGAAAAAATTGCAGATGTATAGATACATATCTCCATTTATCTCTACATCTCTAACTATGTATCTGTAAGTAAAGCATTGTACCCTCAAATACAAAAATCAACTAATATCATGAACCAGTAAATGTAAAATAAATGTCAAAGTAACATATTCAAACACAAAGCCTCACCAGTAATTATAGGTAGTATGATAGGAATGAGAGAGACAAAAATTCTCTCAAGATATTTGAAAATATATAAAATAAAATAACTTTCAAACATTAAACTAACATACTAAAACAGTCCTAGCTGGTATATCCTAAGAAGAGTTGGATTTCATCTGTTTGAAAGCATTTACATGCATAAATAAAATGGCTTCCTAACCATTGTAACAAAAGCTCTGAAGTTTATAGTAGTCAATTTGGGCAGAGTTGACAGAATTTCCAAGAAGTATATAGTAATACCCTGTGTACTTGACAAGTTTGTAGATTTTGCTAACTTGAAGTTAGTGAGAGAACAGAAATATTATCAATGAAAGGATAAAATTACACACTAGTAATCTAAATCTATAATCTAATTAACTGACTATATTTTTGTTTATCCGTGTGGGGGAGACATTCAGCTTCCACTACTGTCAAATATTTCTGAGAGTTACAGTTCTGTTAAATTATTAAATTGATATTTGTGGGAGGAGTGTCCTCATGAGGCTTGTTAGTCTATTGGAATCCCACATCTAATAAATTCTGACACTGCCAAGATTGATCTTCCAGTCAGTAACTGAGGGCTTAACCCAGTTTAAGGTTGATTTACCAAGACAAATATCTCCTTGGAGGAACTGGTGAACACAGTCACCCAATCACCTCTCTTTCCCTTGGATATTCTTCTAAGAGTAACTAGATGCCATACTTCAGGAGACATTACAAAAAAAGAGAATAGAGAAGAAACCAAGCCAAGATATTTGCTTAGTAAGTCACATACATATTCATGAAGATTGGAATTCTTATTTTTTTGTAAATGATCACATGATTGTTGCTGTTATTTATAATTTTTTTTTACTACCCATTTTGTATTCCCTTTGCCTTCAGCAAGAATTTCCACTGACCATGACTCTTTACCTGGTAGAGTGATCATAACTTTTTAAAATGATTTATTTAGGCTGGCGCTGCGGCTCACTAGGCTAATCCTCCGCCTAGTGGCGCCGGCACACCGGGTTCTAGTCCCGGTCGGGGCGCCGGATTCTGTCCCGGTTGCCCCTCTTCCAGGCCAGCTCTCTGCTGTGGCCAGGGAGTGCAGTGGAGGAAGGCCCAGGTGCTTGGGCCCTGCACCCCATGGGAGACCAGGAAAAGCACCTGGCTGCTGGCTCCTGCCATCGGATCAGTGCGGTGCGCCGGCCGCAGCGCGCCGGCCGCGGCGGCCATTGGAGGGTGAACCAACGGCAAAGGAAGACCTTTCTCTCTGTCTCTCTCTCTCACTGTCCACTCTGCCTGTCAAAAAAAAATTATATAAAAAAAATTTATATAAAATGATTTAGTTATTTTATTTTAGGGGCAGAATTAGAGAGAGAAAGAGAGAGAGAGAGACAGAGAGAGAGACAGAGGTCTTCCACCTGCTGGTCCAGTCCCCAAATAGCTGCAATTGCCAGAGCTGGGCCCGTCCGAAGCCAGAAGCCAAGAAGCCAGGAGATTCTCCCGGGTCTCCCATGTGGGTGCAGAGCCCAAGCACTTGAACCAGCTTCCTCCGCTTTCCCAGGCCATTAGCAAGGATCTGGATCTTAAATGCAGCAGCCAGGACTTGAACTGGAACCCATATGAGATGCCCATGCTGCAGGCAGAGGCTTATGCTGCAGCACCAATCCCATATCTCTGAATATTCTCAGCCACTAGTGGTCCTGCCTGGATTGTGTTGCTATAGTTTTCCATTGATCATAATCACAAGTTATGGTAATACCAAGAAATACCCTGAGAGATCTCCTATATTCTAGACATACTCTTTCGTACTTCCCTTTAGTCAAAATTAATCACCCCAGCTGACAACTCTTTTCTTGGCTTGATGATTCAGAGCCATTAGTTCAAACTGGTCATCACATGGCAGTCTTAACTTTCAGTTCCCTGGAAACACTGTTGTGCCTTCTGGTGGAAATATTCCTGTCTTGAACTAAAACTTCCAGCATAGCATAAAGTCACAGGAAAAGAAAGCAAAAATTTTGCTAATGGGCAATGAGAGGCAATGACAAGTGGTGTCACTCATAACTTCACGCTATAATTACTGTAGTTTTGAATCATGACTATCAGAAAAAGAGTTGAGGGGCTAGTGAGGCACAATGGGTTAAGCTGCTACTTGAGATGCCCACATCCCACATGGGAACATATGATTAGAGTCCTTGCTATTCTAGAAAGACTTTATATATGCAGATCCACAAGCCTCTCTACTAGGTAACTAAATGTGTGATGTCTGTGCTAGGCTCAAATTGTTCCCTATATGTCAATTATTTGGAGAAATTTAATTTTCAAAGCAAGTGTTACAGGGGTTGGTGTAGTGGTGGATAAGCCACTACCTATGATGCCAGCACCCCATATGGGTGCTAGTTTGGTCCCAACTGCTCCACTTCTGATTCAGGTCCCTGCTAATGTGCTTCGGAAGCTGGAGGAAGATGTCTCAAATGTGTGGGCCCCTATACCCATGTCAGACACATGGAAGAACCTCTTGACTCCTGGTTTTGGCTTGGCCCAGCCCTGGCCATTGTGGCCATTTGTGAAGTGATCCAGAGGATGGAAGACTCTCTCTCTAACTCTGCCTTTCAAATAAATAAAATAAATCTTAAAAAAAAAAAAAGCAGAACTGATGGTAGTGATCATTAAAAATAATGCTATAACACCTTGCGGCGCCGGCACACCGGGTTCTAGTCCCGGTAGGGGCACCGGATTCTGTCCCGGTTGCCCCTCTTCCAGGCCAGCTCTCTGCTATGGCCAGGGAGTGCAGTGGAGGATGGCCCAGGTGCTTGGGCCCTGCACCCCATGGGAGACCAGGAAAAGCACCTGGATCCTGGCTCCTGCCATCGATCAGCGCGGTGCGCCGGCTGCAGCGGCGGCCATTGGAGGGTGAACCAACGGCAAAAGGAAGACCTTTCTCTCTGTCTCTCTCTCTCTCACTGTCCACTCTGCCTGTCAAAAAAAAAAAAAAAATAATGCTATAAAATGTTGTAAAATCTCTCATTCTTTCTTAGTAGAAAGGCTATTTCTAGTGTATACTAACTCTAGTTTCCGATAGGAAAAAGTAATAGGACCTCAAATACTGAAACCAGGAGCACATGCCAAACAATGTCGTTGATGGAGGCAGAAGGGAGGGGCTTGGTCACACTCTAATGAATAGATAAAACCTACTTCAGACACTATTTTTAGCTAACCTACTGTAGAAGAAAGGATGTTAGGACTAATATATTTCACCTTTTTAATTGAGAAGAAATTATATGAAAGAAATGTTTTCAATATATTAAATTATCTTCATTTAGATCTTATTTTTTCTTAAAGAAATATTTTTAATAATCCAAAATAATATTTTCAGTGATTAACATTCCTAGATGAATTTTCTTATTTTTGCTGCTCATATTTTTTCAAAATATAAAAACACAGTCTCTAGGGCCATGTCTTTTTCAGAATTATAGTAAAATATAAAATTGGTAAGAGTGGTAATTAGTAACATCTAGGATCCTGATTTGTCAGTTTAAGAAACATCTAACACAACAGGAAGTGAAAGAAAATAAATAAAATTGAGGCTGACAACATGATCCATGATAATTTAGCTATATCCTTCATTCATTAACATTACTTGGTAAACTAATTGAACACTACTTGTAATCCAGTAAATCAGTAGTCAACTTCCCTTTTTTAAACACAGTAACAGTTCTCTCTTTTATACAGATACCAAATCTGTGAGATTAATTACTGTTGCCGGCCAGCTGGGATTATACGGGTGCAATGACTTAGGTGCAGTAATATACAGAGAGGGGAAGGAGGGTCATAGGTTCCTGTGGAGCACACCTTATACATTTAACTTCAGTTTCCATTTCATGCAGATCTGCATGAGTTTCAAACCAGGTGAAAAATCATTTCATTATGGCCCAGCAGCAGGGATTCAAAATAATTTCACTAAAGCCCAGCTGGTTTGAAAATTCAATATTGGGAATCAGATATGCTTTACATGTTCACAGCTTGGAAATCAAAGCTTTACACATCTGTGATTTCATTTAAATTAGGCTTCATAATAAAGGTTACAAGTTGTATGCAATTTTAATAATTTTACTGTAATCCTGGAACTCTCCTAATCTTATTTCTGTGATACCAGGTTGCCAGTGTTAAATCCCTCAGCCCTACCTGGTGTGAAAGAGGGTGAGGGATGTAAAATAAACCTCTACAGACTACAAGCCTAAGTCATGACCACAAAATTAATATAATACAGTATTTGCTACCTCACTTAAAATTTCACTGAGAACATATCAAGCAGTTTTATAACTACTTTTTAAGCTTATTGAAATGTTAAATAACCATATGGTTTCAATTATTTTATTTTAAATTTTTGTGATTAATGCCCATTAAGACAAATGTCCTTTTCCTTCCCTCATTTTTTTCTTTCTCTCTACTGCTCTTCAAATAAAATGAAAATATAATATACATTATATATATTTAATATAAAAGATTTAAGATAAATATACGCACAATGAGTATATTTACATATATATTATTTTCTCATTATATTTAATGGAAATATATATCAAGTAATATCTAAGGTTGATTTAATTTGACCCACCTCTCCTTTTTCTGGTCACTATAAGTCCATATTGATTTCATGGATCCACTCAGGCATTTTTGCTAGGTGTAGAATTTTTTTTTTTTTTTTTTTTGGACAGATAGAGTGTATAGTGAGAGAGAGAGACAGAGAGAAAGGTCTTCCTTTTGCCGTTGGTTCACCCTCCAATGGCCGCCATGGCTGGCGCGCCGGGCTGCTCCAATGGCAGGAGCCAGGTGCTTCTCCTGGTCTCCCATGGGGTGCAGGGCCCAAGCACTTGGGCCATCCTCCACTGCCTTCCCGGGCCACAGCAGAGAGCTGGCCTGGAAGAGGGGCAACCAGGACAGAATCCGGCACCCCGACTGGGACTAGAACCCAGTGTGCCGGCGCCGCTAGGTGGAGGATGAGCCTATTGAGCTGTGGCACCAGCCAGGTGTAGAATTCTTCAAAGCCTTCAAAAAAAGGGGGGCAAAATAGAGAAAGCTAAATCTATCATTTCTTATTCATCATTGTTAATGTAAATGTATAAAAATTATCATAAAAAAACTAGACCAAGTATTTTAATTCACTTTACAATATATTCAACCACACAAGCCATATAAATAATTAAGAAAACAACTTCCTATATTCAAATACTCAAATTATATATTCTATTGTGTAACTATAATGAAGTTCACAGTCGGGCCCTTGCTGTGGCCTAGCAGGTAAAGCCACCATCTGCAGTGCCAGCATCCTGTATGGGTGCCTGTTTGAGTCCCAGCTTCTCTACTTCTGATCCAGCTCTCAGCTATGGCCTGGGAAAGCAATAAAAGATGGTCCAAGTCCTTGGGGTCCTGCACCAGCATGGGAGATCAGGAAGAAGCTCCTGGCTTCTGGCTGCAGATGGCCACAGCTCCAGCCATTGCGGCCATTTTGGGAGTGAACCAGTAGATTGAAGACTTCTTTTTCTCTCTGCCTCTGCCACTCTATAATTCTGCTTTTCAAATAAATAGATCAATCTTAAAAAAAAAAAATAAAGTTCACATTCAGTCTATTTCTTTT
Source organism: Oryctolagus cuniculus (assembly GCF_051225735.1). NCBI lineage: Eukaryota > Metazoa > Chordata > Mammalia > Lagomorpha > Leporidae > Oryctolagus > Oryctolagus cuniculus. Next base: position 49,128,003 of record NC_142880.1, read on the forward strand.
CTTTTTTTTCCCCACTAATGTCAATGAACTGCTTTAGCCTATTTCTTGGGTTTTTGCTTATGTTTCCCCTGCTTTCATAACTGCCAAAGAAATACATTTTAATTTTTATAGGGATGAATCTTCAGAATCAGTAACAGCACAAATTTACAACTGATCTCGGTTATAGGAAATTCAAATCTTCATTTGTCTTAAGGTAAATGTTTACTGTAAAATTTTCAAGTGCTTTCTCTTATTTTGCAACACAATCTGCCTTATTATTATTTCTTTGTATTTCGTTCAATGTTAATTTAGGGACTGTGTGTTCCGTGCCTACTATTTGTCAAGCATACATTGTCAAGCAGAGATGACTGTGAAAAGTTCCAGTTACTGAGAACCTTAGGGACAAATATAATGAAGTTGCATGATTATTAACAGAGATTGGCTCAGAATAGAAAACATCATCAACTCACTGGCAAGAGAGGGAATAAATGCGGAATCAATTTTCACATTGAAGGTAGCTCTAGTATTGTGTTGAAAAAAAATACTCTGCTGCCTTCAGGAGCAACATTCTTATCTGTGAAAATGAACTCTCTTTTACTGGAATCTTGGAGTGACCATTGCTTCCTAATTAACTCATTCAGGTCCTTGCTCTTTCCAAGAAAATGTCAGAATTTTAAAATGTGACATTTTAAAGGAACCAGAGTACTTTGACATCAAATCAAATATAAGTTGATTAAAATTAGCTCATGAAATGTCACAACGATAAGTGAGACAAAAGAATTCACATTTATTTTCATGATTGCAACAAATTATTTAATAAAAAGAAATAAATAAGTGACTGTGCATAAGAGATTGGCAATCATTGTCTCCCAAGTCCTTAAGGAGATGAATGGAGCATATTAATGTTGCTAGGATTTCTAAATTTATTGAATCCCTATAATTTTTACAAATTTCTGAAATGCAACCTGCAACTCTGATTGCTTTAATGCTTATTTATCAAGAATATTCCAAAGCACAAATTAAATGTATAAATAGCAACCAAAGAAAGAGAAAGGTACCTTGAAATCTCAACTTTAATCTTAAAGGAGAATTACTGGAAAGTCATATCATAATACATAATAAGTCGTTTCACAAATTGAGTGAACTAATCTTTAAGACAAGCTCCTTATATTTTCCTTATTTTAGCTTAATCGTGTGGAAATGTATCCTAAAGCCAGCAGTTAAACACTGAGACTTCTCTAGATCAGCATGCAATCCATCATGTCAGCAAAGTGTGGGGAAGAGGAATACCCATCTACTGGGCTGCAAGAAATTGCAACATTGCTGTTTTGGGATGGAGACTTCATTTTATATTTTTCAGACACATCTTTCATCCTAAAGTTGAAACAATAGTGTTTCCAGTTTCTATCTCACTGTTACACAAGCACTAGTTTGGATAACTTTGATTATAAAGTAATCTAACATTAGTCTGTATGGAACAGCATGCTAGTAGAAGGTGTCTTATCTATGTCAGGATGTGATTACCCTGCACACTTAACCAGACGTTAGCTTATGTTTAACTTCATGTTAAAAATGAGATCGGATTAAACTAATGTGTATTCCAGTTTATGCTCTTTAACTCAAATACATTTTTCAAAACATCTCAGCACTGTCTTTGAGATTCTCTTGCTTTCACAAATGAAAGTTTCCTACCAAGTTTTTGGGAAACTCTTAGAAAACAAATGGAAAGAATATGGCTAATGACAAGAAATTCTATATGGTAAAATGATATGAACAAAGTTAAAATTAAATATGCCTTAGTTATAACTGAAATTAAACTAAGTATTTTTAAATGGCAATCAAACTGAAAAGATAGAGAAAAACTCCTCAGCAAGCAATGAGGGCATTTTGTCCTATTATTGTTTTCAACATATCTATAGTTCAACATAATGAATTACATTATCCTCTCATATAAAATTATTCTTTCATGAGCCAGCTAGATTGAGCGACAATGTAGCAATGTGCAGATTTGTCATTTGATGGCATATATTTTCTACATTGATGAATTTGATTTCTGCATTTGATATTCACATAACACAATAAACTATAGAGGAGGATGAAGTTGTTCACAAGGCCAAACTAATAAAAATCTCTAAACAAGGAATAATCTTTCATAATGTACAAGGAATGGAAACCTAACATCCTGGTAAATTCCATAATGGAGAAATAAAATCTTACAAAATGCATCTTTGTCAGGCCAAAATTATGGTTAAAGCAGACACCCACCCACCCCCCCCGCCCCGCCACACACACACAAAACAAAGCAGCACGTGCACCGTAAAGTTCATTATCTCAATTAAAAAAATATTGGTGGACATTTGGCACAGCAGTTAAGAATGTTTGCAACTACCACATTCCATATTGGAGTGCCTGGGTTCAAGTCCTGGCTAAGTTTTCAATTCTACTTTCCTGCAAATGCATTCAATGGAAGGCAGCAGGTGATAGCTCAAATATTTGAGTGCCAGTCACATACATGGAAAATCTGGATGTGGTTCTGGTCTCTTGTCTTTGTCTTGGACCAGCCTCAATTGTTGTATGCATTTATATGATGAACCAGCATAGGGAAGATCTCTTTGTGTTTCTTTGTCTCACTGCCTTTTAACAAATAATAAATAAATAATCTGAAAGATAAAAATAAGGTAGAACCTTGGGAAGATTCATTATCAATGTCACTGGGCACAGCTGATAACTCTCCTACCTTAGAACCTACCATTGTGTTCCCCTCTGCCATTCTTTCTCTCACTATTATTCTTTAACTAGTTTTCCTGCATGAGCAATTATCCTCTTTCCCCTCCACACTCTGTTCTGCATTATCTAAAAATGATAACAGCACTTGAGGATGTGAGCAACAATCTAGAATATCACCAGTGATTACTAAAGGAAATTTTGGTTTGATTTATGCAGCTATTACATAAATGAAAGTGCCTCCAGAAGCAAAACTTTGATGCAAAAATATTTGCCATTACTCAATTCACTGACCCAGTTCAAAATTATACAAATGGCATCACCTTGATATTAGTAGTCTATGTAATTCTGAAAACAGATATTAACACAAAGAGAGAGCATATCTATGAAGATGTAAGTTACAAGATTTACAGGAACCATAAGAATTGTAATTGAAAATGGATGGAAAATTATGAACTATAAGAGTTCATAATTCAGAATCTGGTAGCCAGAGACTCGATATGGGTTCCCCAAGAAGGTAGCAGGGATCCAACCACTTGAGTCATCACTGGCTGCTTCGCAGGGTGTGCAATAGCAGAAAACAAATAGAGATCTGCAACTTGATCTCAGGCACTCTAATATGGGTGTGAGCATCTTGATCAGCTAGGCCAAATTCTTTCCCCTCGAGTTTCTCATACCATGATCCCTAAAAAACTATCTTAGAAGCAACAAAGCATAAAGCAGGTTTCTGGGCTCCACTCTAGACCTATGGAATCAAAGTAGCTAGTGGAGAGGCCTGGGAATCTGAATTTATAAGGTGTCCCCAGAAGTTTCTGAGGCACTCCAAATTTGAAGATTATTGAGTTTTAAGAAGACTGTGCATTCCTATAAAGCAAAGAGTTCATTAACTCACAATAGTGCTAGGTATTGGCCAAAGCACCACTGTCAGGTCTTGTTGGTAATGAGGCTAATGGTCCTTCACCATGAGGGACTCACAGGGCTGTTGACAGTATTATTGTCTATACCATAAATGTTAATAGGTCTCAGGAGGCATGGAAATGTTTTTAAAGCAATATCTGACATTTTAAGCTGTGAATATTATATATATTTTCTTTACATTGTTTCCTGGTACTGATAAACAGGAAACTTAGTTCATGTGGTAGAGACATAGAGTCAAATGTGTTTACATTTTCCGTTTCAGAAGATTTATTAAAAAAGTCCCATCTTGAAGATACTCATGAGATGATCTAATCATTAGGCTTATGAATGAATAAAACATTGAATGCATTATTATTAGTGGCTGAAAAATGTATAAATTTTGAAATTATGTTGGAGATCTTTTAAAATATGCATTACATTTTAGACAGGTTTATTTTCTTCATTTATTTTATAAAATATGTATTTTCAATAACAATTTCTAGAAAATGTCCATACCATGGAAAATACACTGATGAGTACAAGAGTTATACTTTTATTTGTATTTAAATTGGAAAAGAAAGCTTGACTTTACTAAATCATTTTGCTTTTACAAGATAACTTAGACTAGCCTCTCTTCTATTAATCTCAGGACTTGTGCATGTTTAGTGCTTTGTTGATGCCCAGGACAGTCAGTTTCCTTTTGTAATTTTTCCCTGGCCATAAAGGAACTTTTACCTGCTCTACAGGTGGCACATGTGCAATCTGAAAGCAATTCAAGAAATTGACTTCTAGCCCAGTTTCTATTGTCTATTTTCAATTGGATTCTTTGGCTTCTTTCCCATTTCCTTCTACTCTATTTTTTCTGTCCTCTTTGAGTATTTTTCTTCATTGATTTCCTGTATAATGGTTTATCAGTTTCCCAATTTTGTGAGGTTTTATTTCTAAAATGCACATGATTTCTTATTTTTCTATCACTATCAAGGATCTTGAGTCAATTCCAATCTCACACAGACTAACATAATATCCAACTCCAGAACACTAATGGCCTAGAATCAAGATCTGCTTTAAAGATAAACAGAAGAAAAAGTCGAAAGAGGATATTATCACCTTTCGACTTCCTCTCAACCCCTGGAAATATGCTACTTGTCCTTTTGAGATCTGTTAAAACATAAATGTTGTGAAAACACATTTGTTTCTCTAGCAGCAGATTGCTGTTAAACATGTTTTATTTTGTGGTATAAATTTGGCAGTACTTTCCACTTTTTGACAAAGCAGTTGGGCTATCAAGAAATTAGCAAACCACTTTCCTCACTCCAGTAGAGATGAATAACTTGGCAGTGAAATGAAGACATTTATTGCATTTTGCAGTCCAGTGATTTCAATAACAGCTGCTTAAAAAAAAACAAAATCAAAATCTTGAAAAAAAGTGACTCTTTATTTCTTCTATTGAAATATAGAATTTACACAACAGCAATCCTCAAAGGGTATTATCACTGGTTGGTAGTCTTAAAATTCTCACTACAGTGAGAATTCATATTTAATTTGATTCAAAAGAAATGGAACTCATATTTTAAAAAGTTAAATTGCTGTTTTCTCAATTTGTAAGTAAATTTCAGTGGAATTAAATATTCCATAGCCTCATATATTACTATAGTATTTGACAGAAGATACACAAGGAATCATGAATAATATAACAGATATTTATCCAATATACATTATGCTTCAAAATGTAGACTGGACATTTTTTAATGAATGATTCAAATACCCATTTGCAAAGAAACCACTTATTGAAGGACTCCAATGTGTAAAATAATTTGCTAAATACTGATCAATATGTGATCTTATGGAGCTGAGGGTCTGGAGAGAAAGAGAAAGTTGAATTGGAAATCACTGGCCAGCATGATAAATGCACATATAGGGACATAATCAAGGTGGCATGAAGTGGAAGCACAGGACACATTTGTAAAAGTCTGACAGGAGGTGGAATTTAGGAAATAACTATCTCTGATGAAACAAAATTGAGCTATGATTTAAAAGGTCAACCTGTTGAAAGGAGACGATAAGGAGTTTTTAGGAAGATTCTGTGATTAAGAAGATGTCAAAAAATCATGGTAATTTTGATACAAGGGAAATGAAAAGTAGTGTTTTGGGGATGGCATACAAACTGTTAAAATTACAGGTGTGAAGGAAATATGGAAAAGTGTTTTGGAAACTCTCTTCTAATGATCCTTTTTGATACATAGCATTGCTTGAATTTAGGTTAAAAACACAATAAAATATGTAAAAATTAAATCAATCAAAATTTTGGTTTCTGAAAATGTTTCGGGAAGGAATGGGATGGTACTAGAGAAATACCAGATGCTGTGATGAATAACAAAAAGGAAATGACAAATTTAAAATGTTTTGAACATAGAACAATTTTACTCAGCACTATATAGCTAAGTGGTAGTTTAAATGAGTGTAAGAATAAACAATAAAGTAAATATATTACACAAGCAAATAAGCTAAATGAATAGAATAGTTTAACTTTGGTGGATATTGAACTATGTTCTCTCTCTCTCTCTCTCTCTCTCTCTATATATATATATATAACACACTCAAGAGAAATAAAGATACCTATGACTTGTTACCTAAATATTTGTGTGTCAACATTCCTTCTGTATGTAGAAATGTATGTTAATTTTCTTCTAAAGAAATATAGTTTATTTTCCCTAAATTGAATATAGGCTACTCTCATAATATGTTTTGAACCACAGAAAACAGCAAAGTGACATTCCTATACTATCCAGGAACTGGGGACTGGTAGTTTTTGCTTTCTTCTTTTCTTTCCCTGATTTTAAAAAAAAATAATTTTACTTTTCAATTAGTTTTTCACTGATTCAATGTTATTTATAGATATAATTCTAAGAATATTCTTTACTTGCTATGATGTTATGATTTTCAACATATCACTGGGAACATTTGGAGAAGCCCTAAAAGATATTATGCGTCATGGAAAGAGAGGGCAATAGAAGATAACCAAGGAGCCCCAGCCAGTAATCAATACTATAGTCCCTGTCACATGAGCAAAACGTTTGTGGTAACTTCCTGTTCAACTCAGATGCCAGTTAAAGACAATCACAAGTGATAATTCAGCTGTTGGTTCCTACAACAGAACTACCTGCTGCTGTTCTAAGTCACTAAATTTTGATTAATTGGATTCACATAAATAATTACCTAAAACAGTGTTTGGTACTGTTTATGGGGTACTATAAACAAAATAACTAACAAAATAAATAATTTTTAAAAGTTCTAAAGCATATGGGAGAATGGACGGTCCATTACAAGAATCTTAGTGAAATCATAAGTAAGAGAGAAAATTGTTTTGGAGCCTGGAGAAACAACAATCTGTATACCTCAGTAACAGTATTTTAAGAACTCTATCGCCAATGGTAACATAGCAGATTAAAAAGAATGTATCTAATGAGCATATAGGTCAGTCCAAGGAGATTTTCAGGTAGAATTTTAAAAGTGGTAATTTCCTTTTTTTTTTTTTCATTGTTTGCCAAAAACGAGGAGAATGAGTTAAGCTAAATTATTCTATTTTCAAGCAAAATTAAGGGAAATATTTCTAACCAAGGATTTGTTAGGTTGTAAAGTGTTTATCATTCCTAAACTGTTAAACTGCAAAAAGCTTCTACAAGTAAGAAAGAGCCTTAGAACAGAGATAAAATTCAGGTTTCTGATAGTCAAAATCAACTTAATAGTGAGACTGTGCAGCTTTTTGTTAAGACATCAGGGACATTTACGTTATGCTTCTCAGTTGAAAGTGTAAAGGGATCAAAGATGTTTATAGATAGAGCTTTTCTAATGTAAGGACTACAGTCTGTTATACAGCAGTTCCAGAATATTTAGAGGAGCTGTAATATCAAAAGCATCATCCAAAAGTATTGAAAATAGATGGAGTCAGTTCAAAATATTTATGGAAGCAAAACAAGCTAAATTAAATATTCTGTTGTACACATGGTGGGGTCCTTTTGTAAAAAGAAGATACTATTTCTTGAACTCTGTACTTAGAATAGAGTTAATCTTATGTGTGTATAAAGTTAATTGAAAATAGATCTTAGTAATAAATAAGAAAGGGAATGGGAGAGGGAGAAGGAAGAAGGATGGGATGCAGGTGAGAAGGTGGACAGGGTGGGAAGAATCATTAGGTTCCTAAAGCTGTATTTATGAAATGCATGAAATTTGTATGCCTTAAATAAAAGAAGAGGAGGGCAGGATGGAGAATGGAACTATCATTATAGTCAAAGAACTGTTTCTATGAACTGTATTGTACTTGTTAAAAACTAAAAAAAAAGTTAAAATTAAAATAATAAAAAATAGGAATATTAAAAAAACAAAAAAGAAAACATTTTAGAGAGTAGAAATGAGGCAGAGTTTATCCAAAAGCCAAGTAAGCATTTCACTAGGGGACTAGTCCAAGGTGGCAGTGACATGTTCTCGTCGAGTAACATTACAGGACTTCAGGCTACAGAATCTCTGGAAATTTATACCTGAATGAAATGCACAATTGCTACACACCACTGACTGCAAGGAACTCTCAGCTACACTGTGTTGTGCAAAGGGGTGTTTACTGAGTTTCCTTGACTCTGTGTCACCACTCTGTGCTGGTTGTATATGTAGATGTTAACATGGATTTTGATTTACAGGTCTCCAAGACAGTAAACATCCCAGGAAGACTCAGCTGTATCCAGATACACATCATTACACTGCAATTGTGTGAGGTATGAGGGGATAAGATTACGTGTGCATTTTGCATGTGCGAATGCAATGACTCTCTCAGGGCACAACAAGTAATGTGGCAGTTCTTTGCATGTTATAGCGTAAATATGTGTCTTCAATATCTTTGCATGAAATTCTTCTTTAAGAACCAAGAGTCTGTGTTTTTCACTTAGAATCTTGGCTCACCTTGATTATTGCACTGATTGAATAAATAATGTGAAACAAGAAAAATTTTGTCACTTCACAGTCAAGAACTTTAGAGGAAGCTCACCCAACGTTCATGTTGTAAGGAGGCTCATGCTGTTCACCTGAATGCAAAGAGCACCTAGAGAGGCACTAGTGATGGACACATCACATGCAAAGACTTCATAGAGAGAAGAATCAAAGAACATGCCCTATTATGCCGTGCCAAGGCTCAAAACACATTAAATAGCTTTTTCATCCTAGATTCCAGACATCATGCAGATCAATAAAACATCTAGACAAGTCATGGTCCGTTATTCAATCAAAAACAAATCTAGGTGCTGTTGTGAAAGAGTCTTGCAAGTGTGATCAAAGTCCCTAATTTGATTAAGTTTTTAAAAAGGGAGTTTTTCATGGGTTATCCTCAATAAGATGGAAGAGCTACAAAAGAAGTCTTAGACTTTACAGGGGACAACCACCAAAACAGATGATGAGTAAGTAAATGCAATTCTGTTTTCCCAGGAAATTTTTAAAGTACCCTCATGTCTCTATCTGTGTGTGAAGATACAGATGTAGAAAGATAATATAGATACCAACAACTTGATGTTGAGCTAATTTAAAGTGAAATGATTAATCCACACAATCAATATATGGTGAATGCAAAATATTAACACTAGAATTATGCTTAATACTCTGTGCATTTGTTTCTTCGACAGAATTTCTAACATACCTTTACAAACATAATTCATTGCTATCCAGATCTATGAACCAGCAAGCTAGATGCTACACATGCAAGTACAATATCTCCAGGACTCAGTTACCAATAATAGGTAGTGCAATTATTCCAATGCCTTTTATTGCTCTTCAATATAAACTGGCTATGAAATTGGTTGAATCTTGTTACCATATTTACGCTAAAAATGCTTGATTATAAAAGTGAGGAGTTAAATGGTGTTAAGATTTTATAGAATTTTAAACAAGCCTATAAATTTAAAATGTCTTTTCTCTAGTAATATCTCCCCCACACATAAAAACTATATTCTTCCTCTTGCGAGGGAGCAATGAAATGCAATCATTTGTGATGGAGCAATATTATACCTTCAATTGGCCTTCCCATATTTCTAGGATAGTTCATTATATTCCATATCTGAGGCAAAACAGAAAAAAATCCATTTTATTTTTAAAAAGTATCTAAATTTTTCAGTGGTTTGCTATCTTAATTCCCTTAGGTCCAGGTATAATGGTTAATTGAGAGTTTTCTCAAATACTGAATTGCTTTGGAAAAGAAAATGGAATGACATATTTGACAAACGGCATATTTAACAAATGTTATTTCTAAATAATGGAAGATACATATACTTAAAAGTGTTTTAAGATGAGGTCCTTTATATATTTAGAATTCAAGTAATATTATGTTTGAAGAAATTTTGAGAAATATATTCATAATGTTTGATAGCTATATTTTCAGACATTTTCCTTAATGTTATATATAATAGCTCAAGGGAAGTTGAACTGATGCTGCTTTCAAAGAAAGAAACTTATCACCAAAAAATAATCCACTTGGAAAAAATTATATTAGTTCTTAAGTTAAATGCTTGGAAGTTAATTCTTTTTTTGTCTCTGGGATTTTGTGGGATATATTTCTATGGAAATAGGACTGTCTCTCTCTCTCTATATATATATAAATATATATAATATATATATATATATATATATTTGGTCATTTGTGTCTTTTATTCTGTCATTAGCAAAATGCCGTTGTGCATACTTAGCCAATGAAAAGGAACAAAGTCAAAATGATTCCATTTAGCATAAAATGTGGCCGGGCCCAAAATAGCTGTATTTAAATAGTCCATTTTTATCATATGATCATGTCTGTAAAATATAGATCTAGGCAATTCTAACCTTAAACATACTGAGAGTAACAGTAACACTTCTATTTCTAGTCAACATTATTTTAAGTAGAATGTGTCTGGTGATATTAAAAGTGATTTATCTAGGAAAATAGGGTCAACTGAAGAAAAAAAAAATAGGTTTGACTTAGCTAATTTCCCAGGGGAATTTCTATTCTACCTTAGTAATCCTAAAGTTTCACTCTTTTCATGTCAAGATTGAAAAATCTGAGTGAATTCTCTTCAAAGACTTTGAGTTATCCTGCCCTTATTATTATGTCAGCCCTTTAGTTCTCATGAGTTCATGCTTCTTGAATACATTATTCATGATTTGGAGATCCTCACTAAGGGTCAGTAAATATTATCATTCACCATTACTGTTCCATGATCAATAACCAAATTTTCATAATGGGTGTTAATGCTAAAAACACATAAAGAGTCCTGATAATCTACAACTTCTACAGCATCATTCCTGCAACTACATAGCAGTTTAAAAATGCCACTGTGACAGAAAGGATTGGTAATATGAACAAGTATCTCTTCTCTCAAAATCAACAACTTTTTTCTCAACCTTAATATTGTTTGTAGTTAAATATCTATGACTATAGCCTCGAAGAGAGATCTGTTTAACCTTAAAGACCGTTACTCATACCACAAAATCAAACTGCCTTTACAGATTTCAGACTTTGGTACATCTCTTTTACAACAGACCATAGTCTCAGAAAACTTAGTTTTTAATGCCTAAGAATACACATTTAGTCAGGACTAGTTGTAGATCCACATCTGAAATCTAACTTGAAACATTCAGAATTGTTTTTACTACAAGATTTTCAGGGGCAGAGTTTACCTAATATGTAAGATGCACATATTCCATATTTTAGTGCCTGGGTTTGATTCCTTGCACCAGCTCCTGACTCCAGCTTCCTGCTAACACAAACCCTGGAAAGCAGTAACAACTGCTCATGTAATCAGGCTCCCACTATTAGCATGTAAGACATGGATTATGTTCTCAATCAGTGCAGGAATTTGGGCAGTAAAAGCAAATGGTCTCTCTCTCTCTCTCTCTCTCTCTCTCTCTCTCTCTCTCTGAAATAAATAAAAACCTGAAAAAATTCATATACAACTGCTATAGTTTGAATGTTTGTCTCCTTCAAAACTCTTGTTGAGATTTAATTGCCAATGAAATGGTGGTTGGAAATGGAATCATTAAGAAGCAAACAGTCCACAGGGGTCTAGAAGGGGGTTCTCTCTGCTCATCTACTCTTCAGCCACATCAAGATCAGCATTCTTCCCCCTCTAGACAATACAGTGCTTAAGGTGCTATCTTGGAAAAAGACAAAAACCCCTCACCTGATGCCAAATCTGTTGGCACTTTATCTTCGATTTCCCTGTCTCCAGAGTGGAAAGAAATTGCTATTCCTTATAAATCACCCAGTCTCAGGTAATCCCCCAATACCATCACAAAACAGACTAGAATACCAACTTTTGTCTCTGACCACAGAATACTGACTCTTAATTCTTCATCTTCTTCACACTCTTTTGCATTTCCTTATTATTTTAAAATAATTTTCCTTTGACTTATTATTTCATTCCATAATACAGCCCAAAATAACCCTAACTACTTGTTGTGGAGGTCACTGGCTAGCCTCAAAAATTTATTCGTCTGTTTCAGAGATAAAATCCACAATATCTGTGCTAATATAACAAAATATCTGAGACTACGCAATTTGTAAAACACAGAGATTTATTTTTCATGTTTTTATAGATAGTGAGTCCAAGATGAAGATGACTCATGTATGTTTTGTGTGTGGGTACAGCCTGCTCTCTGCTTCCACTAAAGCTACTTAGTAATGCATCTGCAGTGCTACTGTAGCCTCACATGGTGGGAGGGGTAAGAAGAGTGAAATGAAGCACACTGTTTCTGGAAAGTCCTATAATAATTTCATTACTCCACTAATAAGATCATCATTCTCATGATCTAAAAGACTCCTAGAAGGCACCACCCTCCAACACTGTTGCACTGTTATTTTTCCAATATAAGAAATTTGGGGAACACATTCAGCCCACAGCAGTTCGCTTATCAGAATTAATAATGCCCCAGTCCCACAACCATTGCCTGCAGATGACTAACCATGGGAAGGCACTAGTAGAGTCCCATTGCTCTACAAGATGGGAAGGCAAATTTGGCCTGAGAACTCTCTTTTTTGTTTTTGTTTTCAGTTTCTTTTTTTAAACTTTTATTTGTAAATATAATTTTCCAAAGTACAGTTTATGGATTATAATGGCTTTTTCACCCCCATATCTTCCCTCGCACCCACACCCCTCCCATCTCCCGCTCCTTCTCCTGGCCTCTCCAAAATATGTTGAGAACTATGGTTCTGACAGTCATTTCACCCTATCCTCTTTCTCCATGACAAGGTTCAGAATACCATGTACTATAGCTAATGATCCCCTTGCCTATTCCTACATCTCCCCTCCCCCTCATTTGGCAGAAGTGTTTCTCCTGATAAAGTTCTGACACATCTAATTTTACCTTGGATGTATCAAATTCTCAGAAATTTGTCTACACTCTAAGTTTCAAGAAAAATATCTTAAAATGTACATTTATACATACCCATCACACACACATGAGAAGTCCTCAAAATGTAGATGGAACACTAGACATTATTACTATTATCTAACTATGTTCTGGTGTCTGTTATCCAATCTTCCATTATCAATTCTCCCCATACCCTCCCCAACCTCTAGTACTCACTGTTATAAGTTCATATATATTAATTTTATAGTTCCATATATAAGAAAGTAAATATAACATTTGTCTTATGACTGGCTTATTTTTCTTAACATAATTATCTTCAATTTCATCTAGTTTGTTTCAAATGTCAGAATTTTATTCTGCTTTATAGTTGAATATCATGTTGTCCATATATACCACATTTTCTTCATCCATTCTTCCTTTCCCATTACACTGGAATGATTATACTTCATAATAATGTATTATCTATTCTATAAATAACTGGAAGAGAAGAGCTGGTAGTCCCAAACAGAGAAATGATAAAGAAATGGAAAGGCTAGTTGCCTGACTTGGTAGGTTTATACTGTGTGCATGTGTGTGTGTGTGTATAGTGTACCTTATAAAATATACAAGAATTACATGCTAAACATAAATTTTAAATAATAAAATATTTTAAATTTTCATGGAATTGGATATTTTGAAAAAATATACATGATTTTCAAAATATGTTTGCACCAATGTAAACTCTTATTTTAAAACATTTTTCCAATAAACTTTTTATAGAGCACTTGCATGTTTCTGTATCTTTTTCTTTCCATTTTATATCGAGTATAATATTACATGCAGATTCAAATATTAAGCAAGTACTGAATGCTTGAAATATGCACTTACTCATGTAGGATCTCTGTCTTTAGTGTGCTGTACATTGAGATTTAATGCTATAACTAGTACTCAAACAGTATTTTTCACTTTATGTTTCTATGTGGGAGCAAACTGTTGAAATCTTTACTTAATGTATGCTAAACTGATCTTCTGTATATAAAGAGAATCAAAAATGAATCTTGATGTGAATGGAAGGGGGGAGGGAGAGGGAAAGGGGAAGGTTGCGGGTGGGAGGGACGTTATGGGGGGGAAGCCATTGTAATCCATAAGCTGTACTTTGGAAATTTATATTCATTAAATAAAAGCTAAAAATAAAAAAAGAAATATGCTATATAAAATACTCAAATTAAACTTTTCAAAGAAACAATATTAATGGTGGCATATAGGTTTCCGCTATGTGAATATGTGCATCAAATTTTCATATGGGCTTGTAATTCTGTTTAGGATGTAGCAATGTCTCTACAGAGGTGTGAAGGGGAGAACGCCTGTATTTCTGAAAAAAAAAAAAAACAATCTTTATTTGAAGCAAAGGGGAAAGCTGAACATTTGAAAATATCTGGGCATGCACTGAAAACATCATTTGCAAGTCTCCAATCTATTTGGGCAAAGGGAATTTTTTTGTATGCATTTATGCAGGATATTCATGAAAGCTAAACTGAAGCAACATCAGATATATTTTAAAAGGAAAACTAAAAGAAAATAATGCATAATTTATTATCTATCAAAGCAGCCACTTTATTATATTTTAGAGGAAACTGCTGTTTATTATCAAAGTACGTTTTTGAGGTGGAGGATACAGGGTTTTTCCATTTGAGCTACGTCCATGTTTCCCATGATAAAAGATGATGAAAAAAAAAAAAAAAAAAAAAAAAAACCTTGGCAATCCAATGGAAGATGATTGAATCAACAACATGTATACTTTGACCCAAGGGCTTGTTAACTCATTGGCTGAACGCTGAAGAGTTTGGGAAGAAAGTTATGCATGAAGGAAATGACAGTTTTTAAGTGAGCTAAGCAGAGCCACTAACACAAATGCAATGAAGGCTGGGTTTTTTCTGTGTTCAAAGCCTTATCTCTTTAGCTGTGACAGGCCTGGCACAGATTAGTAATTTGATGAACAACTTAATGAATTCTGGGTAATTAAGATGTAAGATAAAGGAACAAGGTAGCAGTAGGTAGTAGAAACAGAAACTGAAGTATCCATTAACATGATGCATTAAGCCAGAAGCATGAGGCTGGGGTAGTTTTCTAAGTTGAAGTCTTGAGTAAAAAAATCACATTAATTAGATTAGGGAGGGTGTTGGAAAACAGAAGTTAGACTGGTGATGGGTATTCCAGAAGCAGAGCCTGAGAACAGTTGAGACAACATAATAATGGGGAACCAGCTTGGGGAAGAATGTTTATAAATAGGTAAATTAGCCACTTCCAAAAGTCTATTATGTTCATTAAAGAAGAATTGGTTGTGATGAAGAGAAAGGAAATTGAAAAATAGAGAAATTGGGAAAAACAAAAATCTCTGCAGACACCATCAATGCAGCTGCAATTATGTGAACTGTTTTCAAGTACCAGCAACTACTATTATTTTGTCCTTCATGGCAACTCAGTCTTCATCAACATCGGCCATGAAATCTTTGCTGTTGTTTATTTCCAAAACACTGATACTACAACCCTTGCTAATTTATATTACAACTTCATGTGTCCAGTCCTTACAACCTCAAATAACCTGACACAATCAACATTATATCATTTGAGAGAAAATATAATCACAATCCTAATTAGCAAATATCAATAATAGAGTATGAACTCTTATTTGTTAATATCAGGTGTAACTGAAAAATCATAGATGGACATATATAGTATTATTGTGGAGAATTATTGTGTTATGTCTAAATAGTTGTTTATATAAAACACTATGCAAAGGTCTGAGAGAATGAAGTACGCTATTTATGACCTTCCTTGTTTGAGGAAACAATGCCAATAAAGTTGTTCCATTTACTGAAACTCTCAGAAGATCTGAAAGCTATACCTCTACCCCTCGTTCTATGAGTCAAGAACTAGAGCTCTGGTATAACATTTTTCTTCCATTTCACTGGGAATAAAGCAACAGTCTCTAAGGGTCTGAAAAATCCTTTTTCTAGCACAACTCACGGCATCATATAAAAATATGTTGCAATTGGTTGCCAAGTCAGATGCTAGCTTAATGTCAGCAATTTTCTTTCTGAAACCAATTTTCCACTGAGCATCAGGAAGAAATATTGTGCCTTTGTGCTTAGAAAATTTATATTTCCTGGGATTAAAAAAAAAACATTTATTGTACTGGAATCTTGAAAAGAAATTAGAAGAAAATGAAGCATTATAGAAAACATTGTATTATTTGAACATTCTAGAAAACTCTATAAACCTTCTTATTTCTTTACCCCTTTCCCAAAATTATGGTATGTGGACAGAGAAATAACCTCCACTTTAATATGGGAAAAATCATGATATGCTACACTGGGTAGTTCAAGAGAATTGATAGCAGGAAAAATGTTATCTTCGTATACTTGCATAACTTTGCTAATCAATTTGAAGAGTTTTGGAAATGTTTATGGTACACATAGCTCAGTTTTCATAAAAAATTTTAAGACATTCCAATATCTTTGAAAAGATAAACTACAAACTCACTTTCTTTCATACTCAATAAAAATGTTAGGAGTCAAAATTTTTTCTGGGGCTGGCACCGTGGCTCAATAGGCTAATCCTCCGCCTTGTGGTGCCAGCACACTGGGTTCTAGTCCAGGTTGGGGCGCCGGATTCTGTCCCGGTTGCCCCTCTTCCGGGCCAGCTCTCTGCTGTGGCCAGGGAGTGCAGTGGAGGATGGCCCAGGTGCTTGGGCCCT
This sequence comes from Oryctolagus cuniculus, assembly GCF_051225735.1. Classification (NCBI taxonomy): domain Eukaryota; kingdom Metazoa; phylum Chordata; class Mammalia; order Lagomorpha; family Leporidae; genus Oryctolagus; species Oryctolagus cuniculus. Next base: position 49,144,717 of record NC_142880.1, read on the forward strand.
GCACACCATGGGAGACCAGGAGAAGCACCTGGCTCCAGGCTTCGGATCAGTGAGGTGCGCCGGCTGCAGCGCGCCGGCTGCAGCGGCCATTGTGGGGTGAACCAACGGCAAAGGAAGACCTTTCTCTCTGTCTCTCTCTCTCACTGTCCACTCTGCCTGTCAAAAAATTTTTTTTTCTCCTGAGATAAACTATTTTAAACATCCAAAGTAAATCATTTGACACATAGTATAAAGAAGCTTTTCTTCATTTAAAAATCAATGCTTTATACAAATCATTTACAAGTAATGGTTTCTCATCATAGAAGAGATATCCATGAAAACAGTTATAGTAACTAAGTATTGAATATTTTCATACATTTGCTGTTTTCAGCATTTTATATACCTTACCCAATTTCATACTGATAATGTACTTGCATGGTGAATTAGTGAAGGTTCTGCAGAGACAGAACCAATAGGATATTTACAAAGAGAGAGAGAGAGAGAGAGAGAGAGAGAGATGGAATTTATTAGGGGAATTGGACCACTTGATTTTGGAGGCTGACATTTCCCATAGTATGCCATCTGCAGGTGGGGAAAGTAGCCAGGAAGAGGATGAGGCTCAACCCAAGTCCAGAGCCTCAGAACAAGGAAAGCCAATGGCATAACTCTCAGTCTGAGGCAGAAAACCTGAAAATCAAAGGATTGCAGGTGCAAGTTTTGGAATGCACAAGCCCACTAACCTGGAGTTCTGATGTTCAAAGGCAGGAGAAGATGGGTGTCTCAGCTCTAGTGGACAGAGAACAAATCTGCCTCTCCTCTGGTTTGACCTAGTTGGGCTCCCAGACGATTGGATGCGGCCTGGCTATACTGCAGGCAGATTTTCCTGACTGCCAATTCCTTCCAGAACCACCCAGACACCCAGAAATAATGCTTTACCAAACATCTAGATATCCCTTTGTCCAGTCAATTTGAAACATAAAATTAACTATCATATAAGGTGCAAAGTTTTAATCATACTTTACATATATGAGAAAGTAAAAAAACCAAAGAAGTTAAGTAAATTCTCCAGGATTACAAAAATTAAAAAAAAAATAAAATAAACCACAAAACCCAGATATCTTACCATAATGAGTCCTTTCCAAATTAATTAATGTTTTCCTCTACAAGTGTGAAAAGCTATTCAATATTTTAATTATATATTTTATATGTAATTATAGAAGAACTGAATTCTTTTTTACTAATAATTTGACAAGATCTGTATAAACTATGTAATGATTACCTAAAGGAAAACATAAATTTTGGGCTTCCGAACCCTACAAAAAGTTATTTCGAGAATGGTGGAATACAAATACTGTGATTGAAGGTGTGTATTTGGTAGGGCAGGTATTTGGCATCAAGTTGACAACACTTGGGGACACATACATCCCATATCAAAGTGCCTGCGTTTCAGTCCCAAATCCACTACTATTTCCAACTTCCTGCTAATGTCCACCCTGAGAGGTTGCAAATTTGGGTCAAGTAGTTGGGTTCCTGCTGACCATGATATGACCTGGATTGAGTTCCAGTGCCCTTGATTTGGTTTGGTCCAGTCCTGGCTGATATGGGTATTTGGGGAATAAGCTGGCAGATGGAAAAACCTACCTCTCTCCCCGCCTCCCCTCTTTTTTATGAATCAGTCTAGCCTTGTTCCCATCCCTTCGTGAGCACTCTGTTTTCTTACCTACAGCCATCATTTTATGGTTAGGAATATATATGTCACTTCTCATTTTAAGCCCCTTTGAACACTTGCAGAGACTTTACCTTGCACATCTGCAAAGATTTTCTTTCCTGCAGAGCATTCTGCAAACACTGGCTGGGGGTTTAATTTGTTAAGTGTGGTGAGTGTTTTGCTTGTTTTTTTCTCATATGGCAGCTCTCTCCAAAGCCTGGATCACTGCTTCCTTTGAACTCTTGCAGAGACATCATTATTTACTCCAGGAGCTGAGGCAAAAGATGGCAGTTTATTTTGCAGCTTTGGTGGTAAGAGCCACTTTATTGTTGAATTTGAGTGGAAAATATCCCCTAAACTCTATTTAATATCCTCAAACATCTTTCCTACAAAAGATGTTTTGATGTAATTCCTACCAATTCATTTCCAGAATTGTGCTAGCTACCTCAACAGCACTGTGGGGCTCACAATTTTGCTGGAATTTCCTTAACTACCTGTCTTCTCAGTGAGGGCACATGCCTCGTCCAAGAATTCAGCCACCACTTTCTAAATCACTCCTTTTAATTGAATGAACTGTTTGCTTTTTATTGATTTTTTTTTTTTTTTTTTTGACAGGCAGAGTGGATAGTGAGAGAGAGAGAGAGACAGAGAGAAAGGTCTTCCTTTTGCCGTTGGTTCACCCTCCAATGGCCGCCGCGGCCGGCGCGCTGCGGCCGGCGCACCGCGCTGATCCGATGGCAGGAGCCAGGAGCCAGGTGCTTTTCCTGGTCTCCCATGGGGTGCAGGGCCCAAGCACCTGGGCCATCCTCCACTGCACTCCCTGGCCACAGCAGAGGGCTGGCCTGGAAGAGGGGCAACCGGGACAGAATCCGGCGCCCCGACCGGGACTAGAACCCGGTGTGCCGGCGCCGCAAGGCGGAGGATTAGCCTAGTGAGCCACGGCGCCGGCCCTGCTTTTTATTGATATTTTACACAAGTTTAACTTTCCTTTAAAACACAGAAACATACTAATAATGCATCAACAGTGTTATGTGAAGATTTATATAATAAATTACCTCATATCTACATTAAACTATCTACAGTAAAATTAAAACCATTTTTTTAAACAAACCAGTGTGGGTGAATCTAGTCTCCTTAGAAACCAGCACCTCATTGTTTGAGTATGAAGGGTAAAAATGAATTATAGTATCCTGTGTCAGACCATCTGCCATAATATATCACTGATGAGGTAGATGTGTGTTTAGCTTAGCAGCAAAGTCTTCAGCTAAGGCATATTCATCTCACATAGGGTTCAGTACTTATCTTTGGTTCATGACCCCAGCATCTTCCTAATGTAGACCCTGGGAGGCAGCATTGTCAAATCAAACAATTAATCCAATCTGCCACTCATGTGGGAGACCAACACAGATTCTTAGCTCCTGGCTGTAGCCCAGCCCAGTGCATTGCAGGCACTTGGGAGGTGAATCAACAGATGGGAATGAATTTTCTGCCTCTCAAATAAACAAATACGAAATTAAAAAGCATATCCTCAAACTTTGCTACTGAGCTATTTAATAAAAATGAAATCATGAAAATATTTCATAAAATAGTTATAAAAATTTAAAAATTAGATATCAAAATCAAAATATAGTAATCAAGCAAACATGGCAGCACCTTCCTCTAAATCAAGGGGAAATGTTGACTACTTAACTTTGAAGTCAGAATCATTTCTTTTTTTACTGTTAATTTAGCTAAATTATTACTCTGGTGGCAGACTGATCAAACATCTGAAATTTTAAGTAAATGTTCCCTAAAATGGTGTACATGGACACATACTTAAAAGTTAGACATACTGAAGACACACAGACTGTCAATATAATTATATACAAAGTTGTTCTTTAAAATTGCATGTGCATGCACACGGTGGAATGACCACTGAATGAGGAACCTTATTTTGATTTTGTGTAACTGATTTGAAAAGCTTTGTTAGAACAGAACACTGCATCCTGTTCTATTTGTTATCTTCCACAATACTGGCATTTCAGATACAAAGGAAAAAAAGACCAGTCTAGTCAAAACAATGTTAATTTTTCTGAAATAAAACAACTTCAAAACTCAAGTGAGCCCAGAGAGGAGAAACAAAATGGTTATCACATAAATATTCATTATTTGTTTAAAATTCTGTTGTGTTATGCACTCAACATTATTAATGTAATAAGAAGTGACCTTTAAATGGGGTATTCTGCTCAAACTATTACAAGTTGTAACTCCACTAATTCTACAATCCAAAATAAATTTCTGTTATTTTTCTTATTACTCTTCACTGACATCTCAATAAAATAACTTAAATATATAAAGAGAATATGCATTAAGAAGGAATAGAACAATTTCAGATGCTCTGTATTTAAAGTCTAAACTGTGGAACCAATTTTCTACCATAATTAACAGCTGAATTTATTTGATTATGCACCTGTGCAATATGAAATACAAATGGAAATGATACTCATCTCTCAAATCACGTTAGTATAGAAAGAAACAATTCGAAGTAAAGCTCACTTTCTATGTGAAGAGGCAGAAGGAAACAACTAAATTCATGAAAACAGATACTTGACTTGGAAGAAAGTCATGAAAAATTTCAAATGGTATTGCTAAAAAGATACAATGATTATCTGAACTGCCACTGATTGTGGCCTTTGCATTTAACTAGGAAAGCAACTGATTTGTAGATTCAGGAATCTCTGTTCAATAATTATACTATAACTTTGTCAGTATGTATAATTTATAAAAATCTCCATAAATGTTGTTTCATATATTTTACAACTTTTTTATTTAAATAAAGTTCTAATGTGAAGGATAAATCAAGGAAAAGTTCTTGTAGAAAGTCAAAGAATTCTTGTTTAGGTAAGTGGAATCCACATTGTCTCCACAAAAATAAGAAAAATATCAAAACAGACTAATTAATAATTAGACTATATCTATACCTAAAATAAATTTCTTAAGCAATCAATTCATATCAGGATTCACAAAATTATTTTCACCAGAATTTAAAACTTTTACTTTTATGAAAAATGTTCCCATTTATTTTTCATTTTAATATTCCCTTTTAATGGTTCAATAACCATATCAAGTTATGAATTTCATTTGCACAATAAAAGCTTTTCCAAGTGTCCTGATAGTGTGTTAAAAAGCCCTCCTAGATGGGATGGTTTGCAGTTGGGAGGGTGGTTATGGGGGGAAGAACTGCAATAATCCAAAAGTTGTACTTTTGAAATTTATATTTATTAAATAAAAGTTTTCTAAAAAATCTCTCCTAATATTTGTAAAAGTTATTTTAATAGTTTATTGCTTATTTCAAACTACTAATGGAAAGTTTGGTTACATAAAATGTGTCTTATAGCTCTAGACTCCGAAGCATATATCAAATCTCAAAGCTGCCTCTTAATAAGTCAAAGAAAGGCAGCTTCTGTACCCCTGGACATAGCGAACTTACTGTACGAAGCATATACACCTGCGAATGCCAAAGGTTATGCAATGCCTTTCTACGCATTTTTAAATGAGTCAACATTTCAATCTCTTGCTGTAATTGTTGGCAGATATCAACTTTTTCCAGGAAATTACCTTTCTGTGTGATGGAAGTTGTCTATTAAATATATGCATATGAATAACTATATTAAGCTTTGCTTCTAGGAAATTCAAACTATGAGGCTACGATTCAGTAAAATAAGCTGAAGCTTTCTGAAATTCTTATCCTTTCCTCTTTTTTTCACTATAAAGCCTCTCATCCCTCTCCCACCAGTATCACAAATTCTGTTTAACAGAACTTTTCTCTCTCTCTCCCTCTTTCTTTCTCTCCCTTTTTTTACCTAAAATTTATCTTCAGTCTGTCATCCATCAGGGATCAGTTCACTTAATGCTCACAGAGATTTTATCAGATAGGTACCAGTGCCATATCCTTTTATCTTGCAACTGGTGATGTATATGTAGTTTATGAGCTGCACATATATTATGCAATACACATTTTTGAATATATGTGGGTGTATCTGTGTATACATTTATACCTCCAAAATCCATCTCTCATTCTTATTTCTTCTACAATACTCTGTTGAAAGGTGCGCATTCATAATAAACCCATGCCTGGAGTAAAATCTATAAATATAATTAATCCACATATTATTTCTTTTTTACAATACAATTACACAAAAATATTCAAATAAAATAATTTATTTCCTAAATGAATTAGTTTAATGAAAGATATTCTGGGAAATTCAAGTTTGTAAGTTTTACATTACATGACTCTTCACATATTTAGCCAATTAATAGTCATCTCAATATAAGTTATCTTGAGAGAAACTACATTGGCTTTAGAGAACTGTACAGTACTTACTATATTATAACAAATAAACATGCATAAATGGCCATCACATAAGTAAAGATCACTTTAAAGGAAACATAATATCTCTCAAATTTAGACCACAATTTCATGTACACAAGATTTGTATGTTTGTAAGTGAATGAGAGAAATCACATTATACAAGAATTTCAAAATTACTTTGACCACATGACAAAGAGGAGGCTTTGCTCAGACATGGTTTTCTCCTACACTGATTTGATCCCACGCATTCTTTTTCCTGGACAATATAAAAGGAGATGGAGGGTGGTGGTGATAACGTACACTGGAAGTCTGGATCCTGAAAATTAATAATGAATTAAAATGTAGATTAAAAGAGTTTAAAATTGTAAAATTGTGTGTGTGTGTGTGTGTGTGTGTGTGTGTTTATGTATGATTTTATATTGCTGCAGGATTGAGTCATTACAAATTTGGGAGGTTATACAGCGAAATTTATCAGCTTACAACTTGACAGGTTATGATTTTGACATGGCTCTCATAGAGTTAAAACTGAGGGTACAGAAAGGCTGTTCTTTGTAGTCTCTAAGGCAGAATTTCTTTCTTTGACTTCCTCTATGAGAGTCTATCATCAGTCCTGCACTCTGTCCCTGTCCTCCTGCAAAACCAACAAAGTTGTATCTCTCTGACCATTCTTCTATAGTTAACTTCCTTCAGAAGAGCTAAATTCACTGTTTTTGAGAATCTATAGAACTAGATCAAATCCATTTGCATAGCATCATATCATCTTTTCATCTAAAGGCACACAGATTTTTTTCTTGACACAGAAATTAAGTATTCACAGATTCTTTACATAACAACACAGACATTTTCAGGGGCTCTCATTCTTCCTAGTAAGTGTGTCATGTCAGGGATATAGCTACATGTTCATAATTGCTTCTTTCTTAATAATGATCTTTTTTCAAATTTTGAATCTTCTAAGTGGTAGAAGTCACAAATTTACATAACTGTGACTTAAAAAATTAGATATGAAACACATTAGTCAGGGGTCAGTCCTGTGGTATAGCAGGTAAAGCCTTCACCTGCAGTGCTGGTATCCCATATGGGTGCTGGTTTAAATCCTGGCTGTTCACATTTGATCCAGCTCTCTGCTTATGCACCTGAGAAAGCAGTGGAGGATGGCCCAAGTGCTTGGGCCCATGCATCCCAGTGGGAGATCCATAAGATGCTCCTGGCTCCTGGCTTTGGATTGGCCCAACTCCAGTCATTGGAACTATTTGGGAAGTGAACTTGCAAAAGGAAGATCTCTCTCTCCCTCTCTCTCCCTCTCTCTTTCTCTCTCTGTAATTCTGCCTTTCAAATAAATAAATAACCCTGTAAAAACACTTTAGTCATAGTCATATGGTATAGACAGTGTTGTAGCAACCATTACATAGGAAGCTCAATGGTAGTCATTGACAGGATGCATCTTTGCTATGAGAAGTCTGTATCAAATCTTGTCAAAAACTGTATTCTTCAGATTTAATAAACATCTACTTTAGATCTAATGCATCCAAGTAGTCATAAAACTATATAACTATGCAGCCAAGTTTAGAGTTTGGATTAAACAAGGCAACCAAATGATTGCAGCAGAAAGAGGTTTGGAGAGAGAGTGAAATCTGAAATTTAACTCCAATTTTACTACTTGCTAAGATTGTGACTGTGATCTAATCAATTTGTGATTTCTGACTCAGGCTTATTCACAGAATGAGTTTTCTAGGTGAACGACGTCACTACCTCAAACAAGGAAAGAATACATAAAATAAAAATGATTAATGGCAAATGTGTATCCCACTTAAAAAATTCTATTTGAGTGGAGAGATAGAGAGGAAGAAAGAGAGACAGCTACAGATAGATCTCCCATCTACTAGCTCACTTTCTAAATTGCTTACAATGGCCAAGACTCGGCCGGCCCAGAACCTGCGTAGGGAGCCAGGAACTCATTCCAGAGTTTCACATGAATGACAGGGAACTGCCTACTGGAATCATCATCATCTTTTACCCATTGTCTGCATTGCGGGAAACTGGAGTCAAGAGCAAGAAATGGAGCTGGGAATCAAAACAAGGTGCACTGGTATTGAACACAGACATATTACTCAGTGCTTTGATTGCTAGGCTAAATGCCTGCCCATGAATATTTTTAAATATTTCCAGTTCCTTCTTCACCAACTTCTGTAAACACTGTTGCTTTTGTTTTTGACTTATCAAACACCTTCTTATATAACACATAATTTACTTTAATATCTATATAGAAACAATATATACAATTTCATTAGTTGTTAGAATTCAACTAATTCTGTAAGAATAAAGTACAAAGATGTTCATTCAGGATTTTGAGTGTCTTATAAATTTGCCATACTTATTTCTTTCATTTAATTACATAAATTGGGGCAGGATCAGTTGGAAATCTGGCATTAGATGTCAAACTGTTAATTGGTCATTTTTTCTGCATATGAAAGTACAGATCAATTAAAACATTGATCGCAATATAAATACCAAAATTTATTCTTCAGATTTATCAAAGACTACTAAAATAATAAAATATTTGAAGAAATTTTTAATTATAACAGTCACAATATGCAGAAGAAATTCATATAAAGTCAGAGAAATTAAAATCCTGTCGCAATATGAAAAAGCAAAGAGTAACCTAAATTAATTTGACTTTACTATCATATATTTAGTAATATTTAACATATATATCCATTCATTCCTTATTTTATCTCTTCTAGAAGTCACTAAGGGACCGTGCTTGTTATTAACTGTATTTAATATTTTACCCTATTGTATACATTTTTAAAAATTATGGTCAGGTACTGTAATTTTTTTTTCACAGGCAGAGTGGACAGTGAGAGAGAGAGACAGAGAGAAAGGTCTTCCTTTGCCGTTGGTTCACCCTCCAATGGCCGGCATGCTGCGGCCGGCGCACTGCGCTGATCCGAAGCCAGGAGCCAGGTGCTTTTCCTGGTCTCCCATGGGGTGCAGGACCCAAGGACTTGGGCCATCCTCCACTACACTCCCTGGCCAGAGCAGAGAGCTGGCCTGGAAGAGGGACAACCGGGACAGAATCCGGTGCCCCGACCAGCACTAGAACCTGGTATGCCGGCACTGCAAGGTGGAGGATTAGCCTATTAAGCCACAGCACTGGCCCCAGATACTGTAATTTTTGTAACTATTTGTTGATTAAATGAAAATCTACCACTTTCTTAAGTTTAGCAGATTGAGAATCTTTAAATCTTTCTGTGAGTAATTCATTAACATTTATTCTCTCCCAATCTAGGAAAGTGATGTCATTGCTATGCTGATTTTTTTTATTTATCTAATTGTCCACTGGGAAGTTCTGTCAATCAACAGAGATCTTAAAAGGATTTGTATTAAGCCTTTCACAGATACTTTGATATTTAAAATAAGTTCTGAGTAAACAGGAATATTCTGCCATTAAATTAAATGCGCCTATAAATATGCCCAGCTGTGTTATCCAATTTGTGAATCACTTTAGAGTTGATATGAAGGTCAAAAGGTTCTTTAACAATTTGGAGCAGAATTAGGATTACTTATAAGTTATTTACCTTTGAGAAGTACTGTAATATCTGCATATAGAGTGTATTATTACTTATAAACTGCCTGGATCAAAAGAACATTCTTTGCATTTTAATTTCCTGTTGCTTTACACCACAAACAATTCAAGTCAATTGATTGTTACTATCTAGTCAATTATTGGACAAAAGCATAATTGGTATTTATTTGACCTTTTTAGTTGTATCTTTATCATTTTATGCTTAAGCTGTTTCTGATTTTAAAGAAATAGGCCAGCATTGCGGCTTAACAGGCTAATCCTCCGCATAGCGGCGCCGGCATAGCGGGTTCTAGTCACGGTCGGGGCACCGGATTCTGTCCCGGTTGTCCCTCTTCCAGTCCAGCTCTCTGATACGATCCGGGAGTGCAGTGGAGGATGGCCCAAGTCCTTGGGCCCTGCACCCCATGGGAGACCAGGAGAAGCACCTGGCTCCTGGCTTCGAATCAGCGCAGTGCGCCTGCCGCAGCGTGCCGGCCATTGGAGGGTGAACCAACGGCAAAGGAAGACCTTTCTCTCTGTCTCTCTCTCTCACTGTCCACTCTGCCTGTCAAAAAAAAAAAATGATATAATTGTGACTCCACAAGTAATTCTAATTATTTTTGTGACAGTTGTGTTAGGTGGATTAAAATATTCACTAACAGTTATAAATGATAACCAGGAAGCATTTGATCAAACCAATCGTGCTAGATTACATACAATTAGAGGATTATTTGTTTAAATTGTTTAATGTTTTTTAAACTACATACAAGTGATCCTCAAATGTCAACCAGAATAACACATGGTAAGATTTTTTTTTTTTTTTTTTTTTTTGAGAGGCAAGGTGGACAGTGAGAGAGACAGAGAGAAAGGTCTTCCTTTTGCCGTTGGTTCACCATCCAATGGCCGCCGTGGCCGGCACACTGCGGCTGGCGCACCGCACCATTCTGATGGCAGGAGCCAGGTACTTATCCTGGTCTCCCATGGGGTGCAGGGCCCAAGGACTTGGGCTATCCTCCACTGCACTCCCTGGCCACAGCAGAGAGCTGGCCTGGAAGAGGGGCAACCGGGACAGAATCTGGCGCCCCGATCAGGACTAGAACCCGGTGTGCCAGTGCTGCAAGGCAGAGGATTAGCCTAGTGAGCCACGGCGCTGGCCCCATGGTAAGATTTTAAAATATACAGATACTCTAGTTCATTCCTATCTATCTATCTATCTATCTTATACCTATTCTCCCTTTTCTCCTTCCCTTTCTCTCTCTCTCTCTCTCCCCCACACACCCCCCATCATTTGCATTGCTATCTGCATGTCTGCCTCTCTCCTCATAGATGATACAAACGTGTAGTGCAAGAGAACCACTGATCAAAGGTAAGAATATACTAACAAGAAAGATTGAGTGAATTATTAGTGGCCACATAATTGCAGTGGGTGGTTAATTAGGATGAAAATGAATTTCTAGTATTTGAATAGATTTTTCACTAAAGTGTTGAGACAATGTTTATGTATGACAAGGACATAGAGTGACAAGGATAAAGAAAGAACATTTAGTAAAAACAATTAGCATGGGCTGGCACCGTGGCTCAATAGGCTAATCCTCCGCCTGCGGCGCCGGCACTCCGGGTTCTAGTCCCGGTCAGGCACCGGATTCTGTCCCTGTTGCTCCTCTTCCAGTCCAGCTCTCTGCTGTGGCCTGGGAGAGCAGTGGAGGATGGCCCAAGTCTTTGGGCCTTGCACCAGCATGGGAGACCAGGAGAAGCACCTGGCTCCTGGCTTCGGATCAGCGCGGTGCACCGGCCGCAGCGCTCCGGCCACAGCGGCCATTAGAGGGTGAACCAACAGTAAAGGAAGATCTTTCCGTTTCTCTCTCACACTGTCCACTCTGCCTCTCAAATAAATAAATAAATAAACAAACAAACAATTAGCATGGGAATGAATGGGAGTTCCACACCAGATTGTGATCTTCAAGGAAGGAGAGCTGATGTCTGCTTTAAAACCTCTAAAAAGTCAAGCATTTGGCACAGCAATTGACACTGTTTAGAATGCCTGCATCCTTTATTGGATTGCCTAAGTTCAAATTCCAGCTATGCTTCTAATTCAAATATCTTGCTAATATGCACTCCACGAGAAAGCAGATGATGGCTGAAGTATTTGGGTCACTGTCACCAATGGTTCCTGGCTTCAGCCTGGCTGAGCCTTGCTGTTGTGGGCAAACAGATGAAAGACCTATATATACATAGAGAGAGAGAGAGAGACCTGTCCAGCCTCTCTGTCATTCTGTCTTTCAAATAAATTAATCTTTCAAAAACAGAGGAAATATTTACCTTTTTGTATCTCAGAAAATCAAAAATGATTAAATGAAACAACCAGGTTTGTGAGCCCAAGTCTTCAGAAAGATCATTCCAGGAATGTTTGTACTATACATATTGTGAGAATCTTTAAAAGGCATTGAGAAAGGTCAAAATCAAAACCCTGTGATATGCTTCCCTTAGCCTTCATGAACTTGATAATGTTCTACCTAAATTTATTCTCTGCTTCTTTATATTTCCTATGGGGGGGACGGGTTTAGGGAGATAAATTCCTTCCTCATTTTCTCATCCCTCAAAAGTAAAATACTATATTCTAGTGAGGAAATTAATATCTAGATCATTGCTAAACATTTGAAGACAGAGATATAATCAAAACTAAAAAAAAATGAATATAGAAACTATTCACTGGGAAAAAGGTGTCCCTCTAACTAGAATCATATCTACAACTACCTGAGTTTAGAGAAGTGAGGCAGGATAGGGTGGGAGAATTGTGATTTTTTCGGTCACCTTAAAAATAATCATCTGAACAGCAACCATAACAACAATCATCAACATAGCAACAGTACAAGGACAACCAGTAGAGCACAGATAAAAGAGAATAGCCAGGTGTTTATGAAGCACTTGCTTCTCCTAGGAACATGGGCCTCTCCTGCAGCCTGTCACATATAGTTGCTACAAGGTTCTATACAGCCTTTTATTTATTTTAATTTATTTGAAAGGCAGAGAGGCAGAGAGAAGGAGCAAGAAAGGTGGACAGAGAGTATGTGCCATATACTGGTTCACTTTCTAAATGCCTGTAAGAGATAGGCCTAGTCCAGGCTAAATAAAGCCAGGAGCCTAGAATTCAGTCCAGGTCTCCCAAATGGGTGTCAAAAATTCAAGTACTAGAGATAATCCCCTGTCATCCCCCAGGGTGCACATTAGCAAGAAGTTTAATCTGAATTGGAGCAACCAGGACTCAAACCAAGCACTCTGATACAGGATATGTGCAGGAACTTAACCACTGTATGAAATGCCCAAATATCTATCAGCTTTTTAGATTAAGATCAAACCTTCACTGTGATCTATTTTATATTACCGGAAGTTAGAGGTTTTAAGACATTTGACCAAATAAAATGTATTGTTAAAAAGAATAAAATGTTCAGGAAGTATTCAGAAAATTGAAATGATTCATAAGTAGTCTATGCTACCAACAAAGTAGTATTGCCTGTGGTTGTTTCCTCCAGGAAACCATAGACAACTATAATTTCTGTTCTAATTCAACACCACTCTGTAAACTTCTCATGGCTACTTATATTAGAACTGGAAGTGAGAAGTAGGGTTAGTGGTACTTACCTTTTAGCACTATTGCAAACGCACCAGAGTGATCAACATTTGATAAGTAATTTTTTGCTTTGTGCAATATATACTAGATTTGATTAAACATGATCATTTCCCCTTAGATTTTATGTTGGCCTTAAAAGTGCTGGCTTTAACTGATACCAAATATTTAATTGAGTAAGTATGGATTACAAGATTAAAGATGTGCTAAAACCTATCAATAAAATAATAATCCTTAAAAGTCTAAAATAATTAAGCCACCCTCATTTTTTTCCTATGTATAGCAGCTTACTTTCTAGGATGAAAACATTTTTGTTAACATGCTTCTGATGTGTTTCCTCATCCTCTAATGCATAAATATAGGTACTACTAAGTTGCTAAATAGCATGTGGTATCTGGCTAAATGGAGAAAGTTCTTGCTCGGTGTATTATGGCTACAATATGTCCCTGAATCTCATATGTTGAAAATTTAATTCCCAGTGTGAAGTATTTGAAGGTGGAGCCTCAACAGGTGATTTGGTATAAGTGCTCTGTCCACCAATGCAGGCTAGTCCTCACTGGAGCAGATTTATGACGAAAATGTGTTCACCTCTCTCTTGCTGTCTTCTTTTCAGGTTAGGCTATCTAAATCTTTAATGCATTAATAAAGAAGTGGCAACTTACATCTCAAAGCTAAAACTGTCTTCTTCAAAATTGAAATAAGTAAAAGATTCTTGCACATATTCTTGTTTGGAGTATGAATGCTTTAACTCAAACTTGCCAGATCCCACAAAAGTTCCTCTTTCTCTGATACTTTTGCACCTCTGATCAGAGGAAACTCAGAAATTTCAGAGCTTTATTTGTTGTGCTGGTTGTTAACTTTAATATGGGTTCTGTGCCTTAGTGATTTATTTGCTATCAACAAGACAAATGGTAGAAACATTAATTCCCTGGGTTGTTAATATAGTTCCAGTTTATAAACAAAATCTGATTTCTTTCCCAATTTCCAATGAAGTTAGAATGTTCCATGATGTCTAAATTCTTCAAGAATGGGTCACCAAACTTTTCATTCCAGAACCACACTCTGCTAGCATAAGGTTTTCCCTATCTCTTTTATTATGCAGCTTCTTGCCAACTTCTATAACCAAGCAACATTTATTGTTAACTTAGAAGCAAAATAGGTTTAGAGGATGAACTGCACACTTCCCACCTTTGTTTCTTTAAATAATCTAAATCTCAGTTGTGGATAGTCTCCTTACAGAGAAAATACAGTAAAGGAGGGATTGCAGGTGGGCTCTAATGCAACATGACTAGTATCCTTAAAAGAGAGAGAACTGTGGAGCTAGATGTGCACACAGTGAGAATGCCCTGAAAGATGAAGGAAGGAGTAGAAGGCCCCATGAAGACGAAGGCAGAGGTCATAATGCAGCTTTTGCAAACCAAGAAACTTCAAAAGCTGGCAGCAGACTACCAGAAGCTGAGAGCAAGGAAAAAAACTGATTCTCTTTCACAAGTTTAGAAGAGATCAACCATGCCAAGACCTTGATCTGGGACTTCTATCCTCTAGATCTGGGAGACAATGAATTCCCGTTACTTAAGTGCTAACTTTTCACTATGTGGCTATGGAAATCCCAGAAAAATTAATGTATTCAATGACATTTTTCCTATATGGTTCTTTATTTTTAGCCCCATATAGAGATTTTTGAAGGTCAGGAACATATAATAACTGATGGTACTGCATGGATGAACCAGACAGCATATTGGCTTATTCATTTTTTTCTCATTAGCATACAGTCTTACTAAAATATTAGTAATATTAGTAATATTAAATATTACTAATTAAATATTAATACTAAAATTTAATACTAATTAAATATTACTAATTAAATATTTAATATTAATATTAAAAATATTAGTAATATTAGTAATATTAGACATATACATGTCTTTTAGTCAAACACATGTATATCACCTTTCAAATATAACACACTTCAACTACTATCTACTTTCAGAGACTTCTTTTTCATTTAGATCCAATTGGAAATATTAAAGAAGAGACTTTCTTTTTCTTATTTATTGCTCATGCAAAAGCGAGACTATCTAATCTTCATATAAATTTACTGATAATACAAAATAAAGTTGTCCATCAAAGGAAATAATTTAAGGTTTGGACCATTAAAATCTACATGTACTCTCTCTAGTAGTCTTTTTTCTCATAGGAATGTTTCTCAACAGACTGTCATTATGAAAAAGAATTTATTCGGTGGGTAGTATTAATACATTGAGAATTAAGCTTTATACATTCTTGAATGAATAGTGCTAATTATGCATTTTTAACCTCCTGTCATCTTTGAAGGCTGAGAGTCTTCACAATTCATTCTCAGGTCACTGTGGCAGTATTCCTTAGAAATATACAAATGCTTTCTCAACTGACACAGACCTGAAGCACACACATATCCCAAACAATATGCAGGAATTTTAGACACGTTCCACCAATACAAGAAATCTACTTTCTACAATGGCATTTGTATTCTTTCTTTTCATTCACTTCTGTCTCTCAAATGAATGTTCTTCAAATCCTGAACTCTCCACTGAGAGAGATTTTCTTACAGTTTGTATAGGTACCATTTCCAAGGGGCCAACATGCCCTCACTTCTTTGCTGTGGCATTTTGCTGTCCTGAAAGTAAAGTCAAAGACAGGCTGTGATGACTTCTAGGTTAATCTACACCAGTACTGGATGTTGACAACTGATTATATTATATTTATGTCCCAGCTTTGTTCTGTGACATCCAGTTTAGCACACATAAGCACCTACATGATTTGTGCATTTTATGACCACAAATAAATGGGTGCTTGAAATAATATTATATTTTATTTACTTATGATATTTCTGTTCAACAATGAGTTATCAGATCTTGCTAATTCCTTTAAAATTCTGATGCCTAGAATCTGCCTGATAATGCAGAACAATATACTGATATGAGCTAAGTTTATTGTATTTTTAATTTAATGAGAAAGCCTGTGCATTTCATTTCTATGGAGGTATGAGTTTTAGTAGATACACTATTACCACTTAAAATATTTCCTTTTATTAAATATATTTTCTTATTTTCATTTTATTTGAAAGGCAGAGAAAAAGATATAGATTTTCTACCCACTGGCTCACTCTCCAAATATCCACAGTAGCCTGGACCTGGCCCAGCTGAAGCCTGGAGCCTGGTATCCAACCTGGGTTTCCCATGTGGGTAGAGGGCCTCAGGTACTCGGGCTATAATTTGCTGCCTTCAAAGATGACCAAAAGCAGGTAGATGGATGAGAAGTAGAATAACCATGCCAAAAACCCAGCATTCCAAAGTGGATATATGGGCATCCCAGCAGTGACTTGAACTCCTAAACCAAATACTCATCCCTGTATCTCTAGCGTTCTAAAAATTTTTGCAGCAATATCAGCATAAATGTTTTTAGTTGAAACTATTTTCTGGATTAATTGCATTGATAATTTTTTTCTCTATGATAAAACACCTTATTTCTAAAGTATATATAAAGATCTTAAAAGTACATCTAGGATGCTAACAATTTTGACAATGTAGGAAATATTGATGGAATTTTGTTTTTTATAAAGTAACATCTAATGAACTTGAAAATATACAAGTAAAATAATTTGATTTTGACTTTTTTTTAAATTTGCAATACTCTACTTTGTGCCTATTTCAATTCTCCAAAACATGCCTTCCTTGCACAGAAAAATATGTCCATAAGGTATGTAAGAATACACATAAGTACAAACATATATTACATATATACAAATGTGTATATATACATAATCATATTTATATTCATGCACATTCATATATATGTATAGATGTGCCCTCCCAAAATACATATGCATATGTAAATTGTACAAATACAAAGAGCTCACATAAAATGAAATAAAAATGGCCAGATTATTTAATGCAAAATTTTTTTGAAATCCATACTTAGTGGGGTCTCCAAACACTTATGGAAAATGTGTATTACTAAAAAAATAGAGCAATTGCAAAATATTTTGCACCAAAGTGAACGTATCATTTAATTCCATTTTTTTCTACAAAGTTTTCCAAGCACCCTCATATGTAAAATATGTGTAAATATACAGAAGTATGCAATATATCTAGAATTTATCATATTGGTAGTGTTCTTTAAGCAAATTCTTCTTTAAAATATTATAGTACAGGGTCAGCGCCGCGGCTCACTAGGCTAATCCTCTGCCTTGCGGAGCCAGCACACTGGGTTCTAGTCCCGGTCGGGGTGCCAGATTCTGTCCCGGTTGCCCCTCTTCCAGGCCAGCTCTCTGCTGTGGCCAGGGAGTGCAGTGGAGGATGGCCCGAGTGCTTGGGCCCTGCAACCCATGGGAGACCAGGATAAGTACCTGGCTCCTGCCATCAGATCGGCGCGGTGCTCCGGCGGCAGCGCGCTGGCCACAGCGGCCATTGGAGGGTGAACCAATGGCAAATGAAAACCTTTCTCTCTGTCTCTCTCTCTCACTGTCCACTCTGCCTGTCAAAAAAAAAAAATATAGTACAGTATTTAGATGCTGAAGTTTAGAAGTCAACAGCTCTTAAAATCACCTTTTAAAATTCTAAGTTTTGCAATATAATTAGTTTGCATGTGTTGTGATGTCTAAAAACACTGATGCTTGTATGGTGACTAGAACTGGAAGTTATGCATAGCAAGTATTAAAACACATTATTTTCTTTTAAACATTTTGTATCATAAATATCTTTAAAAAGCCATTCTATCAAATAAAATCATTTTGACTAGAGTGCCTCAAAAATTTAGCTTTGCAGGTATTTTCTCAGTTTTGTCTTTGGTGATTTCATTCTTTTTTTTGTTCTGAATTCATAAAAGATGCATAATGAGAAAATTAAAATTGTCCAGGCCAACTTCATGGAAATCAAGTGAGAACTTAATTATGTCATGTCTAAAGGATAACTTTGAACTCCAGGATGCCAATTAAATTTTAAGGAGTTAAAAAAGTAAATATTCAAACATTTTGGGTTTCCAGTTTCTACCTAACCTATAGGAAAATGGCATAGTATAAATACTAATATTCATAATTATTGCTACATGAATCAAAGTTAATGGTATTATTTTCTCTAATTTATAGGATAATTATTTCATATCTAACATGTACAGTTATCTGTAAAAAAGACTTCAGGAGGAAACAGAATAAGGGTTTACATTTATATTATTGTGCTTGTTATTTTGTGAACGTATTATAATTTGAAATATGTTAAGTGCTGTCTATGAGTTTGCTGGAGCAGCCATAACACAATACCACTAACTAAGTGAGTAGCCCAACAGAAATGTATTTTCATTACAGTTGTTGATTCTGGCATACCCACATCAGATGTGCCCGCAGCTTGAGTTTTTCCCAAAGTTTCTCCTTGGCTTGCAGGCGGTAGCCTTCTTCCCATGGGTTCATGGGGTCTTCTCTCTCTATGTGTGTATACGGCAGGTCCACCTGAGCCCTAATTTTTTTTAATAAGATACCAAACAATTTGTATTAGAGGCCATTTTCCTATGGTCCTATAAGGACCCCGTTTTCACTAAAGACTTATTCTTTAAATACAGTAACATTCATAATTAGTAAGAGGTAGGGCTTACATGAACTTCTGAGGGCACACATCAGCCCCTAACACACTGTTTCTAACTCAGAAAACATCAATTCATGGTGCAGTTTTCATTTATTTATTTTATGAAAATAAAATATGTATTGATCCAAATATGAAATCATTTATATATGCCAATATGTGAACGTTCATAACTCGTGTCCATGTTCACATGAAAACAAAAGCTGCAGAGCCATTATGCACACATACTTTTTGTTTAGTTTTCTGAGGATCATCTTTCAAAGAGTTAGACAACAGTTTGATGTTTTTAAATTACACTAAATCGGATTGATTGTGTCCCAGTATATTATATTATAATGATGGTATTAATGATTGAAGAATTAGAAAAATGCTGATATTCTCTCTTTGTCACAAACATCAGACAGTCTACAGCAGAAAGGAGAGAGGATGTGACACAGACATGAATAAATAGCTGTACTACATTCACCTTTAAAGTAATGACACAGACTTCAGTTTGAGGGAATACTGTCCTCCTTGTTGAGGCTTTTGGAATCAGGACATAGGAAAGAAGAATCTCAGGCTTAAGATAAAACCAAAGAAGTCTGATGGACTGTAACTGAGGAAACCTTGAACCTATGAAAACTTTAAGGGATAGTGATATTTGCCTTGGACCTCTGGGCTCTGAGAGTAATCATTTTGGTATCAAGGGGAGTCACTTTCTGTACTGTCTGTTGCTTATTTCTAAAGTCTCCAGGAAAGTTGTGTGAGATATTGCAGCTAGGTATAGACTAAGTTCTTTTTTAAATTTATTTTTATTTTTTACTTTATTTGGGTTTAGGCTAGGCTCTGACCAGTGACAGAAATGAGTTGTGTTCAAAAAAGTTGGGACAGGGAAATATGAAGCAGAATGCTGCAGTCCTCAGAATTGCCTGGCCGGGGAGAACTGAGTGGAAAAAATGCTATCTGACTTACAACTCAAGTCTAATAAAACGTGGATTCTAAACTAAACAGATGTAGACAGGGATGCCACAGAACTATCAAATACCTCAAAAACAACTGAAACAGAAACCAATAACATCCATTTACAAGGTTTTTTTTACCATAATGATGAAAAATAAAAATCTTTCAAATTTAGAATAAAAATAATTCACTCTAAGTGTGCCTCTTAATATTTCCCCAAGGAAAATATGGGGGAAAGAAGAAATAGCTAGCACATATAATTGTCTGTTATGAAATCTACTGAGCTCAACACTTTTACCTGAGTAAATCTTCCAGAAATGTCTCTGTTCCAATCCTTATCTCTGCTTCTCTCTCTCTCTGTTTCCCTCCCTACCTCCCTCACGCTTTTTCTGTCTCTCTTTGTCTTTCAGTCTTGGTCTCTCTGCATCTTTGACACTGTCAGATCAAAACATTATATATATAAAACATATTTATAATCATTTCCTACAAGTAAATACATCATTTGGTATACACACCAGTTCCCAATCCATCTCTATGGCCAAATCCTTCCAAATTATTTTAAAAAGTAAAAATAGAAGCTTTTCAGTTGTAGAAACTCTCCACAGCGTGACTCAGAATTAGAGCTCATCTTGGCCAGCGCTGCTACTCACTTGGCTAATCCTCCACCTGTGGCGCCAGCACCCCAGGTTCTAGTCCCGGTTGGGGCGCTGGATTCAGTCCCGGTGGCTCCTCTTCTAGTCCAGCTCTCTGCTGTGGCCCAGGAAGACAGTGGAGGATGGCCCAAGTGCTTGGGCCCCTCACCCACATGGAAGACCAGGAGGAAGCACCTGGCTCCTGGCTTCGGATCAGCGCAGCTCGCCAGCCATGGTGGCCATTTGGGGGGTGAACCAACGGAAAAGGAAGACCTTTCTCTCTGTCTTTCTCTCTATCACTGTCTAACTCTGCCTGTGGAAAAAAAAAAAAAAGAATTAGAGCTCATCCATGCTTACCCAAAAAAACAGATTATACTATCTGACATGAAAAACTCAATGCCATAAGGTCACATTCAAATAGAGAACTATCATAATTCTACAGTTATAACTATAAAAGCCCATTCACAGTCTGGAATTGATTTAGATAGATATTCACATTAATCATCAGTTGTAAACTCAGTTTGGGTTGTCAACTGCATTAAAGAAAAGTATTCCAAGAATATTCCTTTAGTTAATTCAGTCAAGACTCCAAACTTCATTATTTTTCTTAAAACACATCCCAGGGAGTCCAGCGCTGTGGCGCAGTGGGTTAAAGCCATGGCCTGAAGCACCGGCATCCCATATGGGTGCCAATTCGAGTCCCAGCTTCTCCTCTTCCAATAGCAGTAGAAGATGGCCCAAGTCCTTGGGCCCTGCACCCACGTGGGAGACTGGAAGAAGCACCTGGCTCCTGGCTTCGTATTGGCGCAGCTCCAGCCATTGCGGCCATCTGTGGAGTAAACCAGCAATGGAAGACTCTCTCTCTGACTCTACCTCTCTCTGTAACTCCTTCAAATAAATAAAATAAATCTTAAAAAAAAAAAAAAAAACACTTTCCAGGGAAATTCTGATTTCATTAGACAAATAACAAGAGCAACAAATATTCTAGATTTTGAAAGTCCCCAGAAACTATGGTATTGTAGCGGAAATGGAAGTGAGCCAGCAGCAGTTCCTCTGTATCACAAATATGTTGTAATGTAATTATGATTTTAAATCTCATTAAAATATTTCAATCTTTTCTATGAAAGCAGAATTGAATCCCATGTAGTCTGGATGTCCCATGAATATCTCAGAAATGTAGCTATAACTGAGATGCCTTTCCATTTCTATTTAGTAAATACAGACCAAATCCCTCAGCCACATTCAGGAATCCAATCCTGTATACTTCTCATGTGTTAGAGGCTCTATTAGGAAATAATAAGATTTCAGCCACCTTCCCTGCAGCACTTTGGGGTACTCTGCTTCATAAGATTCTCTCTAAAGTAACCTTTCAAAGTCAGCCACAAAAGCTCTTATTCTAGATTATACTGGCATCTGACCTTTGTAAACTTACAAGAAAAAAATAGGAAAAAGGAAGATGCTAAGGGAGACACAGTTATCTATTTCAAAATGCAGCTATACCCACAAGCTACAGAGATATCATGACCTATAAAGTTCAGAGCTGTGTTGATTCTTCCTAACAATTACCCACAGCTATTATGATTTCCTCCCATCACTAAAAATGTCATGTCTGAGATAAGGGCTCCAGTTTGAGAAGGTAGAAGATGTAACAAGTGACTAACACATAATGGGTAGGGAGAGAAGGGGAGAGGTTGATTTGATTACTTCCATTGTGAACTGTTAATATGCCCGGTGATAAAATGCCTCATTCTTTCTGAAACTATATCACTATCCAAACACTCTTTACAGTGTTTTGTTCTCATATATTTCCTTGAGATACTGTGAGGCTTCCTTTTCTTTTTTTCTGTTTTTAAATTGGCTCTGAGATGGCCAATGTCCAATCTAATTATGTGATAATAAGTGTTAATGACAGTATTATCAGATGATAACTGGATTCATTAATGTGTCTCATTACTATTCTCAGTCCCTCGTGGGAAGTTGAGAAGAAAAGACCTTGGGCATTCCACATTATATTTGACCATAACAGTTAAAGATCCATAGTCAGGGAGAAAGGAAGCTATTACAGATATTCTTAAGATCTTTACTTAGGTTTTTCTTTCTCAGCATGTATCTTTACTTCACATGATTTAAGACAAACTGAAGAATTCAATGAGGAAATATTTCACAGAATTCAAGGGAAATTGTTCAATTCAATGACATTATTCTCTTAAATGTATACTGCTGTCATTTGTTCATTTCACTGAAGTAATTTAAAGTTAATATTGTTATAGAAGAATTCAATAGCCTCCAGAATTGAGGGATCATTTTTGGTTTATATTCAATGGAAAAAGTGATTCTTTCATTAAATATATTTAAATTCAGAAATTCCCATCTCTATTCATTAGTGGACTCTGAATTCACTCCATTATGGAAACTACATATGTATATATACTCAATATAGTGACCAAATATAACACAAATAAAGACAAAAAGCAATGAGGATGGAAAGAGAAAATCCAGACATCATGCATTTCAAACCAGTTTAAAGGGAAATGGAGATTTTTATAGAAATCAATAGCTGCAGAATAAAGAAAATGAGCTTGGAAAAGTGTGTATAAAATAATTAAAACTTGGCATAAGCTATGAGAAAAGCATTAGCATGCATGAAAATAGGACCTTATGTAATATAAGAAAGTTGGATGGGGCCGGCATTGTGGGGTAAGGAGCACCAGTTCATGTTCAGGTTGCTGCATTTCAGATCCAGCTCCCTGGGAATGTGCCCCTAATGTTCCTGAGAATGGCCCAAGTCCTTCAGCACCTGCAACCATGTAGGAGACCCAGAAGAAGCTCCTGGGTCCTGGCTTTGTTCTAGCCTAGTCTTGGCCGGTGCAGTCATTTGGGGAGTGAAGCAGTGGATGGAATGTCTCTTTCACTGTCTCTCCCTATCTCTCTAACTCTGCCTTTCAAGTAAATGAAATATATCTTTAAAAAAAAAAAAAGGTATGGTACCAAGGAAAATTATTAATTAGACTAAAATTATTCCATTAGGTAATCTGATTATTACCAATTATGTAGTAATAGTCAATCTATAGGTTGATTGGTGCCAGAGCAACGGCATAGTAAGCCAAGCCTCTACCTGCAGTGCCACATCCTATGTGGGCGCCAGTTTGTGTCCCAGCTGTTCCTGTTCCCATCCAGCTCTCTGCCATGACCTGGCAAAGCAGTGGAAGGGCACTGTGCTCATGTAGGAGACCCAGAACAAGCTCCTGGCTGCTGGCTTCGGATTGGTCAAGCCCTTGTGGCCATTTGAGGGGTGAACCAGAGGATGGAAGACCTTTCTCTCTGTCACTCCCTCCATCTGTCTGTAACTCTACCTCTCAATTAAATAAATAAATAAATAAAATCTTACAGAACAAAATCTGAAAGTTGATACCACAGGCTCCAGACAACCTTTATGTATTATTATGTATACTAGTTTTGGTAAATTATATAGCTTCCAGTTCAGAATAAGAATTCATTCTGTAACAATAGATACATTTCATATTTTTTATTGCTTGAAATGTTTAACGTTAAAACTACATTATTTTTTGGGATACAAAGTGAAGCTCTGATATAAAAGAGTATGGGATTGAGTCTTGTCTCCACTTCAGATCTAGCTCCCTGCTAATGCCCATGAGAGGCAGCAAATGATGACTGAAGTTCTTGGGTCCCTGCATCACATGGGAGAGACCTGGATGGAGTTCATCATGGCTTGGCCCTAGGTGATGTGGGCATTTGGAGAGTGAACCAACAGATGGAAAATCTCTCTCTCTGTCAGAACTCTGACTTTCAAATTAATTAGTAAATCCTTTTTTAAAATTGACAAGGGATAGAAGAATTCGTTGTTAAGCCACTCAAGAAAATGAATACCTGTTTAGTATTTTATGTATGTACAGAAAGTAAATAAGTATTTTCTTTATTAGAACCTCCACTATGGCCTACTATTAATGTGATTTGAATGCCTATAAAAACACTATGGAAAATGAACTTAAAAGAAAGTATGAATTTTCCATGAATGTTCTGAATATCTCCTCATCTGTATATAATGTGAAATGATTGAGTTAGAGTAACTGATATATCCCTTATCATAAATATGTATCATTCATTCCTCCTAACTGAAACATTTCGTGTTTTACCAACATCTCTCCAGTCCTTCCATTTCCCACTCTCTGTTAATCACCATTCCACATTCTGCTTCTGTTTTATGCCATTGTTTTAAATTCCACATATAGGCCAGCACAGCAGCTCAATAGTCTAATTCTCTGCCCTGCGGCGCTGGCACACCGGGTTCTAGTCCCGGTCGGGGCACCGGATTCTGTCCCGGTTGCCCCTCTTCCAAGGCCAGCTCTCTGCTGTGGCCCGGGAGTGCAGTGGAGGATGGCCCAAGTGCTTGGGCCCTGCACCCCATGGGAGACCAGGAGAAGCACCTGGCTCCTGCCATCGGATCAGCGCGGTGCACCGGCCGCAGCGCGCCGGCCGCGGCGGCCATTGGAGGGTGAACCAACGGCAAAGGAAGACCTTTCTCTCTGTCTCTCTCTCTCACTGTCCACTCTGCCTGTCAAAAATAAAATAAAATTAAATTAAATTAAATAAATAAATAAATAAATATAAATAAATTCCACATATAAATGAGAATATATGCGATCTGCGTATTTGTCTTTCATCAATATTGTTAAAAATGACAATATTTTCCTACCTTTTAAGGCAAAATAGCATTCCATTGTGTTCCATTTTATGTGTTCACTTTTTGAGGGACATTTAGTTTGATTCTATATATTGCCAATTGTGAGGAACACTCCAATAAATTCTTAGCAAGGATATCTCTTGATATCTGATATCCAGTTTTTGATTTTAAATCCTTTAGGTATATGGGGGTACTTCAAGGCAGCTTTGGAATATGGAATTAAAGGACAGTGTGCATTTTTCATGGAATTTTTGAAGATACTCTCATATACCCACAAGGGGAGCAGCTAGATAAAATGCTAATCATATTTTTAGATTTTTGAGAAGCCTTCATACAGTCTTCCATAATGTTTTATTAATTTGCATTCCCACCAGCAGCATATAAAAATTCCCTGTGATCAACATCCTTCCCAACACTTATCTGAATTTATATATTTATAATTTTCTAAATTAAAGAAACAAAAGATTGTCCATGTTTTTTTGGTAAATGAATACTTGGGTCACATGATCATTGCTTGCTCCTGTCATCAAGACTCTTATGCAAAAGTCACTTGAATGAATTAGATTGCATAATTTACAGGGAGACCTCAATGATCTGTGATTGTGGTTGTGTGTGTGTTTCCAGTTACTACAGCAATGGTTGTGTCACGGAGTAAATAAAGGAAACCATGAGGGTAATTCATAAGAATATAATTTGCATTTTAGATCCAATCTATTCTTAAATATGATATATTTTAGATAAACATTTACTCTTTGCTTGAGTAGAACATTTCTCCCTGGCAAGGGAGATAACTTTAAGACATTATTTACATTCACAAAAGAGCACTTTCCATGTTTTCTTTATGAGAATCCTTAATTCCAAGTAAAATATTTTCAGAAAGATTAAAAAGAAATTAAGTTAAACAATTTACATTTGTAAGATTCAAGACCCTACACACTCACTAGTCACATAATCATTCTTTTATCTTTTTATGGAAAAGACCTATAATAGAAAGCAAATCAACTGAGTATCAACAGTTGAGCTAAAAAAAAATCACGCAGGTACTGTTGTTCACCTTTTGTGGGAAGATCCATTCATTTATTACAAGAGGTGGAACACATGATGTTTTGAATTCTCCTGTAAAATCATTTTAAAAGTGATCACCTTGATGTTTCATATTATTATTAAGGAAGAAGCCACTTAAAATCATAAAAAATGATCTCACCATTGCCCAGTCTTTTTTGATCCATGGATGGGAAGAAACATATTAAGGGAATGTGTTTCAAATTTGCAGCACATTTCAGGTCATGAGAGTAACAAGGTCACCTGCCCACCAAAGATGAGCTATCCTAAATTCCTCACAACCATAAAACATTTCTCCAAAGACTAAAATTTGTGTTTTAAAACTTAATATGACATAATTATTTTGTATAAGGAATATTTTAAAAATTCATTTTTGATCTCTTGATTTCCTAAAGGTATACTTTATTATTTTAAAAGAAAAAAATAGCAACTATCTCTTCTCTTGGTGAATAGCTTGTATAACTTGAGAAGTAAATTGTATGAGAACTATATATGAGAAGTAAGTGGTGAAAGATTTTAAAACCCCATTAGCTAACATGCTTAGAGCCTGGAGTCATATAAGTAAGAACTTGCTAGACCTGTGGATACAGCGTTTTGTGACAGACATTTAGTAATTCTTCCAACAGTCAACCAAAGTGTTGCCCATTTCAGTTTACTGAACAAGACAGTTGACTTCCCCCTCTTGGGGTTTCAAAATAGCTCACATGTAGAGAAACTTCATCATGGTTCCCAACTCTCTTTCTTTCTCTGTCACCATAATCTCTAGAAGTAAACAAGGACAGAGGTGAAACAAAGATCTTTAGAACCACCTCTTTGCTCTCATTGACTTGCAATGCAAAGAGCCAACCTGAAGATGTCCTATAGGAGAACATCCATAACATATACCTATATCTAAGATTCAAGGAACTGGCAGTTCGGTGGGTAATCAACCATTTTTGTTGAACTGTTCCTGAAGCCTTTTACAAACAGGGCAGGGTACTTAGAATTAATGGTGACAAAGAAGTGCTCCCCAATTTGCCTAGAAAAATGAATACTGCTTAATACAGAGAAAATCTCTCTTGCGACCATATTTTGAGTTGATATGACAGACAAAATGGATCTAAAATGTTCACCAGCTCTCCAGGTATCTGACCATCTCTGTATGAAAGCCTTCAAACATAAACTACTTGGTAAAAGGATGGCTGATCATAAGAACAAAGCTTCAATTTCTATGTGGAAACTATTTGTTATTAGTAACTTCTTCATGTGGGAGAATTTTTTTATTTGATATTAAGGTACACTTTCTGTAAAAGTGCTCTGATCTTTAGCAATGTAGTATGATCAAAGTGCTATAAACTGATTCTGCTTAAAAAAAGTTTTAGAACTAGGTGTCTGACTGCAAAAAAAGAAAAAACATCCATATTTCAAGCAGAAAATTAAAACATTTAATTGAATTGGGGCTGGCACCATGGCTCACTTGGCTCTGCCTGCTGGCATCCCATTTGGGCACTGGGTTCTAGTCCCGGTTGCTCCTCTTCCAGTCCAGCTCTCTGCTGTGGCCCAGGAGGGCAGTGGAGGATGGCCCAAGTGCTTGGGCTCCTACACCCACATGGAAGACCAGGAGGAAGCACTTGGCTCCTGGCTTCAGATCGGCGTAGCTCCGGCCACAGCGGCCATTTTGGGGGGTGAACCAATGGAAGGAAGATATTTCTCTCTGTCTCTCTCATGTCTAACTCTGTCAAATAAAAAAAATTATAATTGAACCATCAGCCATTCTTTGGTAAAAGATGTGAAACCAATTCACACACATACACACACACACAAACTATCCAAAAACTTGTGTTGTTGAAGAATTTATTTAAAACATAAACATTTCAGGAGTGAAAAACTGTGTGTAAAAAGAGACAAATGTTTAGTATAAGAAAGTCAAAAAGGCATGGCATTTATCAAATAGAAGCATCTCATGAATTTGATAAACCCAAACAAAACTAAAAATCAAGTAACAGGGTCAGTGCTGTGGCATAGCGGGTAAAGCCATCACCTGCGAGGCTGGCATCTCATATGGGCACCAGTTCGAGTCCCCAGCTGCTCCACTTCCAACCCATCTCTCTGCTTTGGCCTGGGAAAACAGTGGAAGATGGCCCAAGTCCTTGGGCCCCTATACCTATGTGGAAGACCCAGAAGAAGCTCCTGGCTCCTAGCATTGGATCGGTGCAGCTCCAGCCTTTGCAACCAATTGGGGAGTGAGCCAGTCAATGGAAGATCTCTCTCTCTCTCTCTCTCTCTGACTCTCCTGCTCTCTGTATTAACTCTGACTTTCAAATAAATAAATAAATCTTTTTTTTTAAATCAAGCAACATTTTAAACCAGTAATTTTTACTTTTAACACTTCAAGGAAAATGAAAAAAAAAAAAGATATAGAAACAAAAAAGAACCTGACGGTTTTATTGTCCTGGAAATTCACAGTATAATAACATAATCATTGACAACATGCCAAGAATATAGATCAGGGATTGAGTAGTTAAAAAAAATTAAAAATTTTTTTTTCTGGAAGAGTAGCTACCACTTTAAATATCTGAAATATTGGGTATAATTTTACTTTGCAAACTGTAAAAATGAGTCAATAGTTTAAAGGATTAATGTGATATAATTTTTTTCCTGAAAGGTGATAGAAGATGGTAGAGTTAAGGATTATTTTCTTTTCCTGGAAAGGTGATATCTATTTACTGAAAAGGCACAGGAGAGAGAGAGAGAGAGAGAGAGAGAGAAAGAGAGAGATATAGAGAGTGCACTTCCATCTACTGGTTCACTCCTCAAATGTCCACAATAACCAGATCTGGGTCAGGCTGATAGCCTGATCCAGGAATTCTGTCCAGTTCTTTCACATGAGTGACAGGGGTCGAAGTACTTCAGCAATCTTCTACTGCTTTCCCGAATGCATTAAAAATAAACTGGGTCAGAAATGAAGCAGCCAGACTCAAACTGGCACTCTGATATGAGATGCCACTCCATTACGAGATGCCAGCATTGCAAGGTGGTGTTTAACCTGCTGCACCATTGTGTTGGCTCCTCTGCAAAAGTTTTAACTCATTCCAGTATCAACTCAAATGCCTGAATTCCAAAGTCCCATCTAAATACCACTTAACTGTGATGTGGGTGAGACTGAGGTTATGATTCATTGTAAGGTAAGTTCATCTCCAGGTTGCATGACCATGAAACCAAATGCATTATTTTCTCTCCGATTACAAAAGTGACAGGATGACATTCCAATTTTTTTTTTTTTTCACAGGCAGAGTGGACAGTGAGAGAGAGACAGAGAGAAAGGTCTTCCTTTGCCATTGGTTCACCCTCCAATGGCCGCCGCGGTCGGCGTGCTGCGGCCGGTGCACCTGATCCGAAGGCAGGAGCCAGGTGCTTCTGCTCTCCCATGGGGTGCAGGGCCCAAGTACTTGGGCCATCCTCCACTGCACTCCCGGGCCACAGCAGAGAGCTGGCCTGGAAGAGGGGCAACCGGGACAGAATCCGGTGCCCCGACCGGGACTAGAACCTGGTGTGCCGGCGCCGCAAGGCGGAGGATTAGCCTAGTGAGCCACAGCGCCAGCCTGACATTCCAATTTTAAAAAGGGAAATTAAAAAAAAAATAGAGGAAAGACAGGTTCCAAGCAAATCCAATGTCCAATAAGGCCATTAAATCTTAACATCCCAGAATTATTTTCCTATATCAAATATTTGCTCTCCATGCCTACTAAGGTAGACTATCCTACTCCACAGCTTTGTCTGCCTTCACACTTTAGTTGGCCCTGTCCCATGACTTTGCTGGACACAGCCCATATTATAGGTCTCAGGTTAGAGTAGGTTGCCTGCAGTTTTTCATGCCTCGAATCACATTCAAGCACCTCTACCATTCTGGGGCCATTGGGAACACCTTGCTCCATGACTCACTAGGCATTGCAGTAGTGATTGCTCTTTGGGTGGCCTCATCTACATGGCAGTTCTCTGCAGGAGACCATTATCTGTGATGGTTCACAAAACTAGATGGGACATCCTTTGAAATGTAGGTGGCATCAGCCACATTACCTAATCTTTGTTGGGTGCACTGCAATCCCTCACTAGGGCCACTGAAGACATATCAGATTTGGATGAGCAAGAATGCTATAGAGCTTAAAGAAACAGAGTCTGCAATATCAGGCGATTACAAGAAGCTGTGGCCCCTCTTTTGATATAAATTTCTGTAGGTACTGGTACTCCAACCTTGTGATGGGAGAGGTGACCCCATGTTTTACAAAATACTTTAAGAGGTCACAGATCTGGGTCTGGGTTCCATTCGGATGATCATTCCAAGTTAATCTCATTATTACTTGCTCATACACTTGCTTTATCTTCTGTAATTTGTCTCCTTTTTTATATGCATAGTATAAAATTCCAGGTTTTTAAATTCTACTTCACTTTTGAGTACAATTCCATCCCGCAGTCATTTCTGTCTTTGAATATTTTGCTATTTCCTCAGTTAAATTTTGTATCACATTGGTCAGAACATTTACTTGCCAAAAATATGAGAGCATGAGCAAAATTGAGCCAAGTTGTTTTTTGTTTATAATATAACTGTTTGTACTTCCATTCTCCAATAGTATGTTCCTTGTTTCCAACGAACATCATCAGCAAGGCTTTTACTGTCTTTATTTCTGTAAGCACTCTGTTCTTGGCTACTTTGCTATCTCTAGTATGAAAGCATTCTAAGGTATTCTATTTAGTACTACTTCTGCTTGGGAACCTTCACCAAAATAGCCTTAAATATCTTAAGATAATGTAGGAATTTTCCTACATGCACATGACAACTTTTTTTATATTCTACCATTCATAATCCAATCCCAAAACTGCTTCTACAAGACATCTGTCATAACAGCACTCCCATTTTTTTTAACTTGTATTTAATGAATATAAATTTCCAAAGTACAGCTTATGGATTACAATGGCTTCCCCCCTATAACTTCCCTCCCACCCGCAACCCTCCCCTTTCCCACTCCCTCTCTCCTTCCAATCACATCAAGATTCATTTTTTATTCTCTTTATATACAGAAGATCAGTTTAGCATATATTAAGTAAAGATTTCAACAGTTTGCACCCACACAGAAACATAAAGTGAAAAATAATGTTTGAGTACTAGTTATAGCATTAAATCACAATGTACAGCATACTAAGGACAGAGATCCTACATGAGAAGTAAGTGCACAGTGACTCCTGTTGTTAACAAATTGACACTCTTGTTTATGGCATCAGTAATTACCCTAGGCTCTTATCATGAGCTGCCAAGGCTATGGAAGCTCCCTGAGTTCACCGACTCTGATCATATTTAGACAAGGTCATAGTCAAAGTGGAAGTTCTCTCCTCCCTTCAGAGAAAGGTACCTCCTTCTTTGATGACCCGTTCTTTCCACTGGGAACTCATTCGCGGAGATCTTTCATTTAGGTTTGTTTTTTTTTCTTTTTTTTTTTTTTTTTTTTTTTTTTGCCAGAGTGTCTTGGCTTTCCATGCCTGAAATACTCTCATGGGCTTTTCAGCCAGATCCGAATGCCTTAAGGGCTGATTCTGAGGCCAGAGTGCTATTTAGGACATCTGCCATTCTATGGGTCTGCTGTGTATCTCACTTCCCATGTTGGATCATTCTCCCCCTTTTTTATTCTATCAGCTAGTATTTGCAGACACTAGTCTTATTTATGTGCTCCCTCTGGCTCTTAGTCCTATCATTATGATCAATTGTGAACAGAAATTGATCACTGGGACTAGTGAGATGGCATTGGTACATGCCACCTTGATGGGATTGAATTGGAATCCCCTGGTATGTTTCTAACTCTACCGTTTGAGATGAGTCAGCTTGAGCATGTCCCAAATTGCACATCTCTTCCCTCTCTTATTCCCACTCTTATATTTAACAGCGATCACTTTTCAGTCAAGTTTCAACACTTAAGAATAACTGCGTATTGATTACAGTATTCAACCAAAAGTATTAAGTAGAACAAACAAACAAACAAAATACTAAGAGGGATAACGTATTAAGTTGCTCATCAACAGTCAGGACAAGGGCTGATCAAGTCACTGTTTCTCATAGTGTCCCTTTCACTTCAACAGGTTTCCTTTTTTGTGGTTGGTTAGTTGTCACTGATCAGGGAGAACATATGATATTTGTCCCTTTGGGACTGGCTTATTTCACTCAGCATAATGTTTTCCAAATTCCTAACAGGGATCACTTTTCAGTTAAAATTTAAACACCTAAGAATAATTGTGTGTTAATTACAGAGTTCAACCAATAGTCCTAGAACAAAAAAAAAATACTAAAATGGATAAAGTATTACATTGTACATCAACAGTCAGGACAACAGCTGATCAAGTCACTGTTTCTCATAGTGTCCATTTCACTTCAACAGGTTTCCTTTTGGTGCTCAGTAGTTGTCGCCAATCAGGGAGAACATATGATATTTGTCCCTTTGGGACTGGCTTAATTCACTCAGCATGATGTTTTCCAAATTCCTCCATCTTGTTGCAAATGACCGGGTTTCATTGTTTTTGACTGCTGTATAGTATTCTATAGAGGACATGTCCCATAATTTCTTTATCCAGTCTACTGTTGATGGGCATTTGGGTTGGTTCCAGGTCTTAGCTATTGTGAATTGAGCTGCAATAAACATTAATGTGCAGACAGCTTGTTTGTTTGCCAATTTCATTTCCTTTGGGTAAATTCCAAGGAGTTGGATGGCTGGGTTGAATGGTAGGGTTATCTTCAGGTTTCTGAGGAATCTCCAGACTGACTTCCATAGTGGCTTAACCAGTTTGCATTCCCGCCAACAGTGGGTTAGTGTCCCTTTTTCCCCACATCCTCTCCAGCATCTATTGTTGGAACATTTCTGAATGTGAGCCATTCTAACCGGGGTGAGGTGAAACTTCATTGTGGTTTTGGTTTGCATTTCCCTGATTGCTAGTGATCTTGAACATTTTTTCATGTGTCTGTTGGCCATTTGGATTTCCTCTTTTGAAAAATGTCTATTGAGGTCCTTGGCCCATCTCTTAAGTGGGTTGCTGTCTGTCTTAGTTCATTCAGGCTGCAGTAAGTATGAAAAATGTCATAAGCTGGATAGTTAATAAAGAAATCCATTTCTCACAGTGCTGGGGGCAAGGAAGTCCACAATCAAAGTGCCACCAGGCTAGATTTCTGGTGAGGAACGCTTCCTGGCTCACAGACAGTTATCTTTTTTTTTTCTTTTATTTACAGGCAGAGTGGACAGTGAGAGAGAGAGACAGAAAGGTCTTCCTTTGCCGTTGGTTCACCCTCCAATGGCCGCCACCGCACCGCGCTGATCCGAAGGCAGGAGCCAGGTGCTTATCCTGGTCTCCAATGAGGTGCAGGGCCCAAGCACTTGGGCCATCCTCCACTGCACTCCCGGGCCACAGCAGAGAGCTGGCCTTGGAAGAGGTGCAACCGGTACAGAATCCGGTGCCCCGACTGTGACTAGTATCCGGTGTGCCGGCACCGCAAAGTGGAGGATTAGTCTATTGAGCCGCGGCACCGGCCCAACAGTTATCTTTAGACTATAATCTAACCTACAGAAAGTGCAAGGGGTTTCTCCTTGTCTTCTTCTTTAAGAGGCATCAATCCCATTCAAGAAACTGCATCCAAGAGCTGAGTACCTCCCATCATACCCACCTCCTCAACAACAACACCTGGGGCCTAGCTTTTCTTTTTCTTTT
This sequence comes from Oryctolagus cuniculus, assembly GCF_051225735.1. NCBI lineage: Eukaryota > Metazoa > Chordata > Mammalia > Lagomorpha > Leporidae > Oryctolagus > Oryctolagus cuniculus. The sequence goes on from NC_142880.1 coordinate 49,178,611, forward strand.
TTTTTTTTAAGATTTATTTTATATATTTGAAAGACAGAGTTACAGAGAGAGGTAGAGATAAAGAGAGAGGTTTTTCCATCCACTGGTTCACTCCCCAAATGGCCACAATGACCAGAGGTGAACTGATCCGAAGCCATGAGCCAGGATCTTCTTCTGGGTCTCCCACATGGGTGCAGGGACCCAAGTACTTAGGCCATCCTCCAATGCTTTCCCAGGTACATTAACAGGGAACTGGGTTAGATTGGAGCAGATGGGTCTCAAACAGGCACACATATGGGATGCCAGTGCTGCATGCTGGGGCTTTAACCCACTGCACCACAGTGCCGGCCCCAAGGCCTAGCATATCAACATATGAACTGGGGGGATACAGTAATTCAGATTATAGCAGGAACAGTATCATTTTCTTCCTTCTTCCTATCCAAACCTTCACAAATGTAAGTTTATTTTTTTAATAAAAAAAGCTAACAGGACTTTAATATTATAGTGGTTGCCTGGTTTTTTATTGCCTTGTAGAAATCATATTAATATTAAAATTTAGAATTGAATAAAATTTTTAATAACCTCCTGAATCTGCCAGTCTTAATATACATACATGCACATACACGCACCCCAGACATTTTCAAAGCCTGGATAAAGCAGTGACATTTAAAAGAACACAAACAATCATTAAAGATAATATGGAAGTAGTTCTTCCTTTTAATTACCTCTGCCTAAGATTGTTGCAAATATTGGAGAATTACTGGCATTAGTAAAACTGAGTAGAGACAGAAATTCAATGAGTAATCAAATTTTCCAAGGCAAGAAGTAAATAAGGAATCATATGCCAATTTATTAGCAGTTCTGTATCTCACAACGTAAAATGAGAAATTCTTGAGAGAAAACAGAGTAGGCAATAAAACATCTAAAGCATATTACTTTTCTCATAAATCCAGTCAATGTCAAATTTCCATGTTAATTTTTTCACATCTTTTTTTCAGTCATATATAATTCCTTTATCCTCTGAAAAATATAATTCATAAAAATTCCCTAAGATTACAGATGGCTTTAATTAAAGTAAGACTATCTAAACTAAAAAGTGGTATTCTCTAATGTAAAAATATCAATTCATGGAATACAAATCTAGAGAAGAAATTCTTGGATATCTTAAAATTATAGTTCTGAAACATACATGAATGCCAAAGTCAATTTTTATAGATGATATTTTGCTGTATTGAGCTGTTCACTGTGACAATATTGAGTTACTTTGTTAAACTTTCAATTGATGTGACACCAAAATGACTAGTAAATGACTTCCCAAATTAAATTCAATTTCAATAATTATACAAGAAAACGTGGTAGGGTAAGTAAAATGGAATATGATAGGCAGAATTAGAGCACTGCATGTTTTTCTAAAAAAAAATTAAGATTAATTTGTTTAAAAGGCAGAGTGACAGGGAAAGGACAGATGTACACACACACACACACACACACATTCCCTGTCCCCCAAACCCCCACACGCACAGAAAGAAAAAGAAAGCTGATTCACTCCCCATACATCCATACTGTGAAGACTGAGCCTGGCCCAAGCCAGGGCCCAGGAGCTCCATCTACGTTTCCCATGTAGATAGCAGGGACTCAAGTACTTGAGCCAACATCTGCTGCCTTCACAGGGTGTATATTAGCAGGATGCTGGGTTGGAAGTGGAGCATCCACACTGGAATCAGGCATTCTGATATGTGACTTGGACAAAATAAGCACCAGCATCTTCATGTTAGTCCCAGAACCTATGCATATGTTATGTTACATGACTGGGGAGGTTTGCAGATGGAATTCAGGTTGGCAGTCAACTGGCTTTAACACTCGGAGACCATCCTGTATTACCTGATTGGGCACAATGTAGTCTCCGGGGTTCTCAAAATATGGATGAGGAAGGCAATACAGGCAGTAGCAGAGTGAAACAGTGTGAGAAAAACTGGACTAAGAACAGATGGTTTTCAAGATGAAAGATAGACATGACCCAAAAAATGCAGGCAGTCTCCAGAACTGGGAAAGATAGAAAACAGAATCCTTTCTGCAGACTCTTAACTGAAGCCAGCTCTACAAACATCTTGATTTTAGTTCAGTAAAATGCACTGTGAACACCTTGCTAACAGAACAATTAAGTAATACATCTGTGTTGTTTAATGCCACAAAGATTTGGTAGTTGGTCACCAGGCAAAGTATGAGGCAGAGTTGTCCGTGGAGGGTGGCAGACAGAAATCTCTGTGCACCATGTCCCTGACATCTACTCATAGAGCAGTACAGGGTGTGACAAAATGGGAAAATCTTTCAATATCACTGGGATAATTCTTTTCTTTAGAAAGTTGTGGCAGCTTTTAATGTCAAAGACCTGTGACATTTTGGTATTGTAAGGTAGATTACAATTTTTCCCTTAGGAGAGAAATGCAAGGTGACTAGCACATTGATCAAGTTAAAAGAGCTTAAATTGTTGAATGCTCTTTCTAAAAACCACAGTCTTACTTATACTATTCTGATGGCCTCTAGTGTCAGAGAAAAAGGCTGGTATTATTTCAGTTCTAAAAATAATAGACCTGATATTGATAAAAAATGATCACCAACTGATTTCCTGGGTGTTGTCCTCAATTCTGCATGTGTGAGCCAATAGAATTCATTGACTATGTACAAGTGCGGTATGTACCAACACAAACATGGAGAGAGCTAGAGAGAGAGAAACAGACAAGACACAATATTTAAAACGTTTAAAGCCAAAGACACAAAGAAAATCTTGAAAGTAGCAAGAGGAAAATTACTTTTTATTTATAATAAAACCACAAGAAGTTAACAGTGACTTTAAAACTGAAAACAACAAAGGTCAGAAAGCATTGAGTTGATGTATTCAAATTGTTTTTATCAAAACATTACTTACAAATAAAAACCCAGAATTCTTTCAACCAGAATCTTAAACAAAACTGCATTCAAAAATGAAGGCAAAATAAGGACATTTCCAGATAAATAAAAGTTGAGAGCCTTTGTGAATAATAGGCCCAACTTTCATGAGATATGCAAGCAAGATGGTCTTAGTGAAAACAAGTGACAGAAAACAATTCAAATACAGATTAAAAATATAGAGAATGCTGGTAAAAGTAATTATGTAGGTAACTATAAAATACAATATAACTGACTAGTTCTATTTGCTCATATTTAATTTATATATTTATTTGAGAGGAAAAGACAAATAGAGACATAGAGACAGAGCTAGCTAGCTAGCTAGCTAAATAGATAGATATTAAAAGAGTTCTTAATCTCTTTTTCACTCCTCAAATGCCCACAATGGCAGGGCCTGGTCCAGGCCAAAGCCAGTAGCAGAAAATACATATTTTACTTGTGGGTGGCAGAGGAACAATTGACTGAACCATCATTTGCTGCCTCCTAAAGTTTTGATTAGTAGGAAGCTGGAATTGAAGCAAATCCAGGCCTCAGACACATACACTTTGATATGGGATGTAGGTGCCCCAACTGATGTCTTAACCACTAGTTCAAATGCCAAGTGCTCATTATTGATTTTTTTAAATATTTTAATGATTTATTTGAGAGAGAGAGTTACAGACAATGAGAGAGAGAGACAGAGACAGAGAGAAAGGTCATCCAACCACTGATTTACTCTCCAATGGGCCACAACTGCTGGAGCTGAACTGATCGGAAGCTGAAGCAATCGGAAGCCAGGAGCCACAAGCTTATTCCAGGTCTCCCACATGGGTGCAAGGGCCCAAGCACTTGGGCCATCTTCTACTACTTTCCCAGGCCACAGCAGAGACTGGATCAGAAGAGGAGCAGCCAGGACTAGAACCAGCACCTATACGGGATGCTGGTGCCACAGGCAGAGGATTAACCTACTGCACCACAACACCAGTCCCCTCATTATTGATTTTAAAAGCAATTGTATAGAAAAATATCTATAAAATTATATTTGTTTGAACAAGAACATACAGAAATGCAATATATTTGACAGTAACGATACAAAATAGGCAAGTGGGAACAAAACAAACTATATTGGAGGATATTGAATCAAGAAGTTAAATGGGCTGAGGAGGAGAAAATGTACAGAAACACAAACAGTAAACATGAATTATATTATTGAGTTTCTGACATATATTTATCTAATAGGAGAATGATAACACATGAAAGAGGAGAGTAATGAAGTTATATAGGATTAAAGTTTCTGTATTTCATGAGATCCAAGTCAGTAGAAGTTTAAACTGGATTTTGTGGAAATTAGTATTTATCTTGTAAGCCCTAGTATAACCACAAGGAAAATAGTAAAACAATATAATTAAAATCACTAAAGAAATTAAAATATTACATTATAATATGTCCACTTAATATAGAGTAAGACAGTAAAACAGAAATGGAAGTTCCAGTACAAATTAAGGACAAACATGGACTATATGGAATATATAATTTTATTTCAGTGGTAATACTAAGTGTGAACTAACTAACTGAATGATGCAATCAAAAGTCAAAGACTCAGATTCTACAGCAGGCATTTGGTATAGCAGTTAACATGCCAGCTGAACGCCTGCATCCCATATTGGAGTGCCTAGGATTGAGTCCCAGCTCCACTGTCAATTCTAGCTTCCTATTAATCACTTTGATTCCAGGTTTCTGCCAATGCAAACCCTGGGAGATAAGGTATGCCTCTAGTAGTTAGGTTCTTGCTATCCACATGGAAGACCTGGATTGTGTTCCTGGCTCCTGGAACACAGGTTCCACTGTGGCCATTGCTGACATTTAGGGACTGAATCAGTGGACTGGAGCTTGCTCTGTCTCTCTGCTTCTTATATAAACAAACAAACAAACATACAAATAAATAAAAATGTTTAAAGAGGCAGAGTGTGGAAAGGGGCATAATGATTAGGTCACACCAATAGTAACGTTTCCAGAATTGATAGATATTGTCATTTTTCAGATTATATAACACAACACACAGACTATTATATCCTGAATTTCAATATATTGGCTGCACTTAGCAGATACTCAGTAAATATTTATTGAATAAACCAACATGCACTGTGATGAAACCATGAAACACTGGATATAAAAGAAAGATGTTGAAATCTAAATCTCATTCAGATTCCCTGCCAAGATACAGGAATTATGCCACAACAGAAATCTCAGAAAAAAACAGAGGCTAGACAGCATCTTATAAAGAACTGTGGAAGAAAATAATTCTCAGCTTAGAGTTATCTTTCAAATAACATAGTTTCAAGTCCGAGAGACAATAAAAATGGTGTCAAGCAAACAAAAGCAGAGAGCCTAACACTAACAGGCTATTACAGCAGCAAATGACTTTTAATGGAACTCCTTTCAGAAGGGAAGCACAGCTCCTACTGTAACATGTCAAAAGAATTAGGGAGACCAGGAATTAGTAAAATTTGTGGTGAATTTAAGCAAGTGTTAATAATAAATAAGTATCTGATGCAGGATATTCTGTGGAGAGAAAAGATAGAACTAAAATAGAGGAAAGAATGACATTTGAGGAATGATATGGCTGAAAAGATTTTGTATATTAATATTTTATGTTGTTCACAAGGAGAACAGAGATTTATTACTATAGGATTTATTCAGTCAAGTATACATGTTAAAATTTTAAGTATAAAGTTGAATGTTTGAAATAGGATGTGCAACTCCAAACTAGTAAATAGGAAAATGGAGATGGAAAACAAAAAAATTAAACAATATAAGATATTTGAGCAATGTGTACATAATCTAACATGTGAAATATAGTTTTTACGCACATATAAAAATATGTCATGGAACACTTGAAAGGACAAAAATGCCCCCCTACCTTGATTGTTTTAATCATGTATTCTTGATTCAAGACCAGGTTCATTAAACTAAATCAAAAGATATGTGAATTTAACAATACATTATATATCAGGTATTAGTAATGGATTTTTATTGCTATTGATATTGATATCTATGTTAATCAATGATATCTTTTTCAGTGTTTCTTGAGGTTATTTGACTTTCACATTAGTGTAGAATATACATTGAATTTGACTCTTTCAAAGATGATTTGCAATTAGGAGTTGATGACTCACTGATCCCCTGTAAAGAATTCATTTAGCAGATGGTACACTGTAACTTTGATATAATTTAGTTCATATCATTCCAATTTGACACATCCTATTTAAAACCATGACCCATTTAAAAATGATTGAGATATGTCTAATAGAGCCATTCACTTTCCTTATTTATCCTCTGAAGAATGTAGACTGACACAGAAAAAAAATGAGATTTTTCAATGGCCTTGAAAATTCCCATTGAAGATCACAAAGCCTAATCAAAAGGAATGTCTTTTATGAATGTGACTATAAGGGATGGGACATTTTTCTTGGACACTGATGAGTTTAACTGCCATTATGATTTGGATACTTTGATTTCAAAAAATCGTTTCCAACTTCACAAATTTTCAAATCTATACACTACCAAAATATTCTATAATTGAGAGATATAAAATGAAGTAGTTTTATTCAAAATACCTGTATCACAAACCAGTGCTATTTGGGTTATGTTCTAAATTGTTAGATTTGCCAATAGAAATATGTGTTAGCATTATTTTTTCCAATATTAAGCAAAAGTAAATTATGAGAAAAATCTAGAATTTCTTTTAGTTTATTTTTTTCCAGTTATATGATCATATCATTTTTTCAATTTAGCTTGACCTTTATGGTACTTTGTCATTAAATTGAAATTCTTCTTTTATATATACTGCTGGTGTCTACAATATACTGAAAATAGAAGGTTATAAAAATAGACATAACATAGAAAATATTGTTCTGGTTTAACCTCGTGTACAGAAAAGAGTGCTTGGTATCAAAATCTTCTACTGGGCTTATCTGTTCCTGTATGTAAAATTCTGGTGTATTTGTTCATGTAATCTATCTAGGTAATACATGCAAACTTGCTAATATTTCAAAAAATAGGCTCATTATACCAATTCTATGATTGAAATAGGCCTTGCAGGTTATATCAGAGGCAAAATCAGGGCATTCCTAATTTTCAAAATAGCAGGAACTTTAAATATAGTGTAGGCTCATTTTATCAGAAAAGGATTTGACATACTGAAAACTGATTTAAAATGGCTTAAACATAAAGGACACTTTCTTGCCTAACAACAGAATTCCAGGAGAGGAAAGCATGGAGAAGGGCCTCCGTGATCACAACCAACATGATGGAAGCATGCTGTCCAAATCTCGCCCTCTAATTCTCTACAGCTGATATTCAAACTCACTTATATTATCACATGGTTACCAGGAGGTATTTTGAGCCAGCATCTGGTATCCCAACTCCAGAATGAAGAGTGTCAAAGGGTCAAGTTGTCATGATTACCTAGTCCTGCATAAGCAATTAACTCAAGCTCAATGGCTTGAATTTGATTATTTGTTATCCTTATGAGATTATTATAAAAATTATTGCCTTATTTCTCAGGATACTACAATCTGTGATAAATTTAACTAAATGCTGTAGATTTATTGGATTCACCCCCCCCATCCTCTTCTCTCTTTCTATGTATATATGTATGTATGTATCATCTATCTATTTCTCATTTGTTCCTCTTAAGTAAGTACTATATCTCTTTTGCTGGTAACAAATATTTTATTTAAAGATTTATTTATTCATTTATTTATTTGAAAGTCAGAGTTACACACAGAGAGAAGGAGAAGCACAGAAACCGAGAGAGGTTTTCCATCTGCTGGCTCATTCCCAATTGGCGCAACGGCCAGAGGCCCATATGAGATGCCAGCACTGCAGGTGATGGCTTTACCTGCTATACCACAGCACTGGCCCTGGTAGCAAATATTTTTATATGGTCTATGAAGCTTTCCAACAGCCCAAATATAGAAAATTCCAGACCTTTTAGGATTTATGGTTGATATGATTTCTGACACGTTCTATTCCTAAAAGTAAATTTCATCTCTATTCCAAATTTAAGCAGAGGAAATTAGAGAAGAGAGTGACACTTGCAATTTGTGGCCACCATTGTAACAGATAAATTACAAGGTGGATCGTCAGGCTCCTAGTGATTAGCATTTCTCCCACACTGAAAAAATATAAAGGGTAGAACTTTTGTGCAACAGTTAAACTGCTTCATATTATAACCATATCTCAAACCCACGTGCTTGGATTTGAGTTCTGCCTTTGCTTCTGATTCAGATTCTTACTAATGGGAACACTCTTAAGCAACAGAGATGGATTTTGTTCTTGGGTCCCTGCCACTATGTAGGAGATCCAGATTGAGTTGCTATCTCCTAGTTTCAGCATGGCCCATCCTGGCTGTTGTAGACATCTGAGGGAGGAAGATCCTTCTTTGTCTATTTGTCTCTCTGTCTGTTTCTCTCTGTATGTTTCTTTGTCTTTCAAATAATAAAAATAATAATAATTTTTAAAAATACACTCAACACTCCCCCCACCTTCATTCCAAGACCAGCTGTTTCATTCCACTGTGGAATCAGGGTCAGGTTTAGGTTCCCAATATCATATCATATTCCCACCTGAATTAGATCAACAATGTCACCGTACTCAATTTGAAGAGTTATAAATAGGAAAGCAATCTTCCGCACACATGCACACACATACAAACACACCAGGCCATTGTGACACTTGACAGGAAAACAAAAACTGGCGCTTCCTTTCCTTAAAGAAAACAGGAGGCACAGGGCAAGCAGGAGCTGGTCAGTGGCAGCTGAGAAATCTAACTAGGTCATTGCTGCCAATGACTTGCTGGGGACCAGTTTTGTTCCGTGTCATTTTCTTTATCTGTAAGAAATATTTATTTTCTTTTTTACCAGATAAGTTTCTTTTCCAGCCTGTTTCTTACCTGAAAATTCTGAGGACCATAAAAACCTTTTAACTGTGAATTTTTTGCTTCTATTTTTCTTAACTCATACATTTCTTGGCAAAATGGCATTTTCTTGTATAGCAAAGAATAATGGACTCTATTACACACAAGCCACAACACACGTCCTCTCTTTTTGAGGCATGCCCTACTTTCGGCTGAGAATTGGGGTGCTATGATTCAAGACAATCCAGATCCTTTGAATAGCTGTTATCTAGCAAGGATTGTCTAGGAAGAGCACGTTTATGAGTTTTATTCATTTTTTCTTGTTGAGCAAGGCTGTAAGCATCATTATGACATCTTTAAGTATCAACAAAGACCCTATGGGCAACATCTTTGATTCGTGGCTACTTTCAATGCCTGGACCCTGGTCTTAATATTTCTCTTAACAACATTCATTTCTTACACTGTGATTTTTTTTTTTTTACCAAGAGTCCAGAGATGAGAAGCAATTTACTTTTGATCCCAGAAACCTTTGAAACCCTGTTATTTCCTCTAAATTATTCTTTAAAAATGAGCACTTCACTCTTTAGCTCTTCTCACTCCCTCAGTATATTATTCTAGGCAGCTAAAAGTAATTAATTGGTACTTTCACCTTTCTGCCTGTACCTTTTATAGCCATATTCACCAGTTCACTATGAAGGCTTCCAATCCTTCACATTAATCCAAGCAACAGTTTGCTGATTATTCAGTACTTCAGTCCTCTTAACTAACATCTACAGCAGAACTTTTTTACTGTTCTCTCACACTTCACTAACGTTTTCTAGGATGTCTTTGGATTCTAACTCCTGTCCAGACTCCACACTACTGCCAATTAATTTTATTTTCATTACAGTTCCATCGTTCAAGGTACCTATTTCTGTTGAGATGATATCCTGTAATTAAAATACAACATACCAGGACCGGCACCACGGCTCACTTGGCTCATCCTCTGCCTGCGGCACCGGCACCCCGGGTTCTAGTCCCAGTAGGGGCGCCAGATTCTGTCCCGGTTGCTCCTCTTCCAGTCCAGCTCTCTGCTGTGGCCCGGGGAAGGCAGTGGAGGATGGCCCAAGTGCTTGGGCCCTGCACTCGCATGGGAGACCAGGAGGAAGCACCTGGCTCCTGGCTTTGGACTGGCGCAGCGCAGGCCGTGGCAGTCATTTGGGGAGTGAACCAATAGAAAAAAGAAGACCTTTCTCTCTGTCTGTCTCTCTCTCTCTCTCTCACTGTCTAACTCTTTAAAAAAAAAAAAAAGAAAGAAAATATAACATACCAAAATTATTAATGTAAAACATTCAGCAATTTATAATTTTTTAAAAAAAATTACACAACACTAGCTGGATTTATCTTGGCAGGTACTGTTCTTGCTTGGCCAGTGGTCACTCACATGGCTGCATTTACCTTAGTAGTTGACAGAGACCACAGTCACAGGTCCTGTCCCTTTCGTCATGATTTCTCCACGGAGAATCTTCATCATGGTTTAAAAACCTCTTCAGTGGTGATCCTCTGTTCCCAAAAGCACACACATGAATGCTGCCAGATCTTCCAAAATTTAGGCTAGGAAGAGGCACATCACATTCCATTAGTGAATACAAGTCCTGGAGCATGCCCATATATAGGCAGAGGGAACTAAACAAAGCACAGGTACTGGAATATATGGTCGGTTTAGGAGAAAATCAGAGACAACTAAAAACCTACACTAGTGTTCATCAATTGTGTGGATTTTAAATATAATATGTGGCTGCCTCCCTGTTTTGGGAAGGAATGTGATGTGTTGCAAATCAATTAACAAGAGTGGACCTTATGGAACAATTAATGTCTAAAGGGTGATAGAGAGTATAGGACTGGCCTAGAGTCTCATCAATAACATCATGGACACTGGTTCTTTCTATTTTTTCCGTTCTCTGATTCAGCAGATTAAGACTTCATTGTTACTCACAGCGCCCCCATGATTCCCATAAGGTAGTTCTGAATCTTTTTATCAAGCCTCTTTTCTAGGAGAAAAGTTCCTAATAAGACAAAATGGTCCAACAAGCCAGGTTTCTGTATTCTAAAAAGCAAAACTAGGATACTTTCACTTTTTAAAATATTTACTTATGTATATGCAAGGCAGAGAAAGAAAGAGACAGAGAGACAGAGTTTTTCATCTACTGCTTCACTATCCAAATAACCAAAATAGCCAGGGCTGGGCTAGGCTGAAGTCAGGTGTCAGGAACTACATGTAGGTCTCCCACATGGGAGGCAGGACTCAAGCAGTCAAGGCATCAACTGCTGCTTTTCAGGGGCATTACTGGGGAGCTTGATATGAAGTCAAGCACCTGGGACTTAAACTAGCACTCAGATATGGGATGCCAGTATGACAAGTGGCAGCGTAACTTTACCCCAGATCACCAAATTAACTTCTGACTTTTGATTAGGCATATTTGTATCATATAGCAGTTCCTAGAAGTACAAAGTTTTTGAAGGCTAGGAATTTAATGACCACTTTCTGCAGCTGCAAAGACATTTGATAAGTAAACCATTCTGTGTGCAAATCTTACTGCTTTAGGGAAAGTGGTTTAAAAAGATCAGAATGTTGTGTTTATGCTACTCTTCAGATCTTTCAGTGAGGGGCATAAAGGGTTGTAATGTTAGTTTGAAATAATCTGTTTTTAGACAGAGACGGAAGAGAATAAAAAACTCTGGGAGTAAAAAGCTTTTTGTATCTACACTCTATAATCATAATCAAAGTTGTCTGATTTTACAGTAATTTGAGATCTTGGAATGTTGGAAAAATAAATGATTGCTGTACAGCAAATAATAGGGAAACAGTTATCATTTAAAGCCTTGTCAAGAGTCTCCCATTGTGTGTTCTCAGATAATACAAGAGAGTCCAGAGGCAAAGATCAGCCACAGTATGTTAAGCAGCAGCCTACCAGCTGTGCTCCAGTACAGTTACATGCTCTTCTACCTAGATGCATGGTCATTAAGCTTGAGTCCATACACTTCAACTCCCTTGCTGCTAGCTATGCCAAGAGATTAAGTTCTTTTTTTAAAGATTTATTTTTTTATCTATTTGAGAGCAGAGTTATAGAAAGAAAGAGGGAGAGACAGAGAGAGCTCTTCCATCTGCTGATTCACTCCCTAAAAGGCAGCAATGGCCTGAGCTGGGTCAATCCAAAGCCAGGAGCTTCTTCTAGGTCTCCCACATGGGTGCAGGGGCCCAAGCCTTTGGGCCATCTTCCACTGCTTTCCCAGCCATAAGCAAAGAGCTGGAATAGAAGAAGAGCAGCCAAAACACAAATCTGCACCCATATGGGATGCTGGTATCTCAGGAGGAGGCTTAGCCTACTATGCCACAGTACTGGCTCTGAGAGTAACTTTTTATTAATGGGGTATATGTACAATTATTCTATGATATCATTGTGGAATTCACTGCTGGCACACAATTTTGGGGTACACTTTCAAGTTACAGCAGGACACGAACATTTTGGGGAGTTGTTCTTCAGTCTGTAACATGGAGCACACATGGCTTTAAAGAAATGTTGAAGACAGCTTTATTGGAAAGAGATGATTTGGAAAATTTATTTCATATTTGACTTCACTCTTATTAATGCTATCAAAGTCTAGGTTCTTTATTGAAAAGAATAAATAAGTGACTTTTGGTTGGAAACTTTTAGGTAAATTTAGAGGTAGGCAAAGTATTTTTCTAATTTCCATTCTTTTCTTTGCCATGAAGTGTTTTAGTTACTTGGGTACACATCAATACTCTGTCTTCCTTAATGTAGATATAATTCTGAAACAATTTTCACAGAGAAAATATTAGATCTCTCTTAAATATGGTTCTGCTGCTCTGTATAACTTAAAAAACATCATGCTGGAATATAAAAGTGTCTTGCTTTACCAGTTTTCTTAAGTTTGAAGGATGTTTGAGAACTAAGTTATTCTGGCAAAAGAACAGTTAAAGTTGACTTAAATTTTCAACTTTGAGAGGTTACAAAGGAAAACATACTTTGTCCCTCAGAGGAAGCAAACATAGGGAAGAAAGTTGTTTTATAGTCTGCTAAATGGAAGGATATCTTTTCTCCAAATAATGCCGTTTGTATGAAATTCTATGACAGTCAATGATAAAATCAAAGAGATTTTAGCATGAGGGAAGAGTGATAAGTTACCAAAAGATATTATTTTGTATTGTCAAGATCCAGGCTAAATCTTCTAAGATTTAAAATGGGTGATGAAAGAGATTTTGGTTGCCATGGAGAAAATTGAAAAAAGGAACTTCTCTCTCTATTCTCTCTACAACCTCTGTCTTTGTATTGTTCCCCCTCTGGTTAGTTTAATTGACATAGAATATTTGATTAACATTGACATCTAATGAGACAGATTAGAATAGCAAAAATCAACAACAAATTCCAATGGAAGGAAGGGAGCACTTATTGTTTATTCTGGTGCCTGGGGTAGCAGTTCAAAAGTAACTAGAAAACTAAAATGGAACTCAAAGTTTTATTCCTGAGTGGTTTGTGCTAGTGGGGAAATGGAGCAGTGAAGAATAAAGTAACAAAATAGAAAACTGGTCTGTGGAAACATTTGCTTGGAGAAAATTGACTGAATCATGGCAATAAAACAACAGAAAGAATTGGTGGATGAGAAGAGCAGGAGTCATCTGTTACTGTGGTACTATTTATATGTCGCTCCCCCTCTTAATGGAGGAACGACACAGGACCCTGCGCTGTTCTTTTGTCTGCTCGGCCCTCCCCGGGTTTGCTGCTGGTTCTTCCCGGGTTGGCTACCGTCCCTTCCACCTCCGTGGAAGGGCGGTTCCCCCTGCCACTTTCCCCACTTCCGCGGGGGAGCGGCACACCGCCGGCCGGCACACCGCCGGCCGGCTCTCTCGGGGGCTACACAGGTGTTCCTTCAGATAGATGTTCCTGGTGCATGTTGTCTCTCTCCTCCTTTATAGTCCTCTTCCACCAATCCCAACTCTGCTACCCACACGCTGAGTACGCTGCTCTCCTCCAATCAGGAGCAGGTCCTACAGTTTATTGGTTGAACTGGAGGCAGCTGTGTAGAAGCTGTTTCCTCCTCTCCCAGCGCCATATTGTGGGAGAGCAGATGCATAGAATTAGTCTTAATTTGAGTAACAGTATAGTCCGAGTTGCTCCCCACATTTATATAGATCTCTTCCTCATCCTCTCTTTTCATACTCTTTCCCTAGTCACACTCATACTGTAAAATTTCTCTTACTTCATTAATACAATCTGTTGTTCTGAACTTTGTACTCTTTTACAAATTGTATATAATATTTTAAATTTAGTAGAATTACAAAAATGTTAAATATTGTTGTGATTATTTGTATTATCACCAACATTATGAGGAATGAATCAATTAAACCCAAAGATAATTATTCTTTGGGTTATGACTGGGGGTAATGATAGGTCATGTGTCTGTCCTACATAAACAGGATAAGAAGGGCATCTCATAAGAAGCAAAGGTCAAACTGTCTCAATCTATGACACATTATAGAGATAGGAAGACTTTACCAAAAGTTGAACAATATGTTTCTGTTTTCATATGCTTGTCTCAGATAAAACTTTTTGAGGTAGAAATAATGTTCTTTAAATTTGTTGGACTTATGTGACAGGACTATCATTGGTATCTACATATCTCTTCTCAAAATGCCGTCACAATCTAAAATCTCCACATGGGTAAGTATCATATGTATCAGCAACATGTGCTAAAATAAATGTGCTATAGCATTAAGATCTTTACAATATGATCTACATATAAATGTTTTCAGCATTCATAATGTGTAAAAAGATGAACTATTTATAATAAATAAATTAGATTTAGTGTAAAAATCTAACAATAAATGCAAGGGAAATGAAAAACTTCTATATTTTCTAACATAGACATTTTGCTAGCAACAATTCACTTGAAACTGTCAAGTTCCGCTACTTTGGTCTGAATAAGTAGCTTCTAACTGTGCCACAACAACTACAATTATTTCTAGTGTGATACCATAGAGTATATTTTATAAAATTTTATTTATGTGCAAGCTTAAGAAAGAAATCAATAAAGTTTTTAAGAAAATATTGTGCATACTGGAGAAATAAAGACCACAGAACCTTGGGGCCAACTCTATGGCTCAACAGGTGAAGCTTCTGCCTACAGTGTCAGCATTGCATATGGGCACTAATTCCAGTCGTGGCTGCTCCACTTTCAATCCAGCTCTCTGCTATAGCCTGAGAAGGCAGTGGAATATGGCCCAAGTCTTTAGGGCCTTGCACCCACATGGAAGACCCAGAGGAAGCTCCTGGCTCCTAGTTTTGGATTGGCGCAGCTCCAGCCTTTACAGCCTTTTGGGGAGTGAACCAGGGGATGGAAGACTTCTCTCTTTCTGCCTCTGCCTCTGCCTCTCTGTAACTCTGACTTTCAAATAAATAAATAAATATTTTAAAAAAGCCACAAATCCTGAAAAAGACAAGGCATCCTAAGAGGTTAACAATTTTAATGTAAATTCAGACAGTTAACATGTGTTTACATTTTATATTGTGTGCTATTAAAGAGTTGGAAAAAAACCCATAGTTTTTTTCCTGCCCTTTACAGTCCATTTACTTCCAGTTAAGCACAATTTTCACCAACCAAATTATCATAGTTCATAGTACATGCTGTTCTTTATTATAGAAGGACACTTCATATTAAATTAGAGGGATTATTTTTCTTGATATACATAAGAGCCAGCTGTTTTTTTTTTATCAACAAACTCAACATATTGTTTCAAATATTTAAATCAAATGCTAACCAAAATAGGTAATAGAAAGGTAAGTACAATATAATACTACTGGAAATTTAGGAAGATACAGCTTCTTACAAGTTTTCAAACAGTCTACCTCATATATTCAATATTTTTATTTTCTGTCTTACTTAAATTTACCAAATAAAGTTTATTTATATCAGAATTCTATTTTATAAAAAGTATAACATAATGTAAATGTTTTTATTTCATGAATAAAAATTGCTAATGTTCTCTGATAAGAAGAGTAAATATTTAGTAACTAAATCTCCTAAAATCTGAAAAATAAGTCATAGTTTCAGACATCTAACACTCAGTTTATGAAAAATGACAAATTTTAAATTACTACAAAACTAACAACAAAAGATAGCAATGGCCTATGTCTTCTAATTATACAGAAGGGCTGACAGTATGGAAGATCTAGTAACTGAGTATCATGAAAAGGAGTGGACTGCATTAAATCTGATATCAACTGGGAATAATAGAAAGGGCACCTTTGAACTACCTTTCATCTGCTATATCCTTTGCACTAAAGCAAATTCAGTGAAACTGAATAAAATGTATTTTCATGCTCTTAAAGAATTAGAATAAACTGATTGACTCATGTTCTCTATTATTAAATTCTAGACTTCTTGGTTGCACTGACAAGAAAACAATGAAATACTCACCAATTAGTAAGGAAATGCCTTTGAGTCATCCATTCATACCTGGCTCACCTCTTAGAGTACTCTCGTTGGATCAGAGCATAACCTGGGATACACAGTGAAACAGTGGGTTCTCCCAAGACATGTACTTTCTTATGGAAATTAAGCTTAATTTCCATGTGCACAGGACTAATCAAAAATTAATTCCAGTATGAACAGAGGGTCAAATTGGACAAGCAGGAAATACAGCCAAGCTGGTAGTCCAGGAAACCTCCAGGGAGAATAGGAGAGTCAACATTAAAGATTAGATCATCACTAGAGAGTTCAGGTTTCTGGAACTCCAAATAACCAAGAAGAAATACTCCTATGCACTGCCCTCTCTCCTATATGACAAAAAAAAAAAAAAAAAAAAAAAAAAGGAGCAGCTGTAACTTGAGCTGTGATATTGTGCTCATAATTCAATAAAAAATAAAAATATACATACAAAACTCAAAGTTGAATGAGGGAAGTATGGCATGGCAGGGTAAGTATAAGAAGAATGAATTTGATCATGATCATATTTTTAAAAATTATTTGAGCAGAGAATATAAAATATATGAAAATGATCAGAAAGATTAAATGTAGAATGGAATCTGAGAAAAAATGGGATTCACAATTACAAAAAAGCGGACATAATTATTGAGAAGAAAAAAAGATTTGCTGAAGTGACTAAGAACATAATGTATATCAGCATACAAATTAAAAAAACATCTTTTTAGGAGCCAATAGGAATATATTTGCCATATTATTTTAAAATATTTTCTTTGCATTTATTTAAAAGGTAGAGTTACAGAGAAAGAGATGAAGAGACAGAGCGTCAGACAGTTCCATCCACTGGCTCACACCCTAAAAACGGCAATGGCCAGGTCTGGTCAAAGCTGAAGCCAGGGAACTGGAACTGCATCCAGCTCTCCCAGGAGGGTAGCAGGGGTCCAAGACTTTGGGCTATCCTCCACTGCTTTCCTAGGTACATCATCAGGGAGCTGGACTGGAAGTATAGCATCCTAGATTTGAACCAGCCCCATATGGGATGTTGGAGTAATTTTAACCTGCTATGCCACAGTGCTGGCTCCTTGCCATATAAATTATAATCCAAAAATGGAAATAAAAATGAATTATTGTCATTTACTAAAACAGAATGTTTACAGTGCTCAGAGAGTAATATTGATGAATTACTTTTTCTGAGCAAAATTTTTTGTCTCATTTTAAATGTTTATATGCATTAACATTTTTTATTTTATTTTAAGATTTTTTGTCAGGGCACGAAAAATATATCAAGAATAGCTGTCCTTATGATTCTTAAATAGTACAACTTGAAAACATTCTAAATATTTAACTTTTTGTGATCTTTTGATCACTAAAATTTTAAATTATGGACTAGCATTAAAATTAAATACAATGTTTTTGTTAAAATAATCCATTGGAAAATCAGTTATTGGCATGGGTTCTTAATCCAATCGAATTGCTTAGTGAAAATTAAATTCAGATAATTTTAATAACATGAATAATCCTATATATTATTTTAAAAAGTATAATAAAAAAGGAAATAAAAGGAGCTGGCTTTGTGTCGTAGCAGTTAGAGCTGCTGCCTGTGGTGCCAGCATCCCATATAGGCATGGGTTTGAGTTCTGTTTTCTCCACTTAAGATCCAGCTCTCTGCTTATGGCCTGGGAAAAGCAGTCAAAAATAGCCCAAGTGTTTGGATTTCTGGCTGGCACTTGAGAGACCCAGATAAGCTCCTGGCTCCTGGCTTTTTCCTGGCCCAGTCCTGGCTAGTGTAGCTATCTGTGGAAGAAACCAGTGGATAGACGATACTTCTCTGTCTCTCTGCAACACTGATTTTCAAATAAATAACTAAATCTTTAAAAAAAAAATTCTATAAATGCATAAACAATTTCCAGAAAGCTATGTACCCAGATGTTGACATCATTTTTGACAATAACATCAGATTAATAAATATTTGATTATTTTCTCACATATTTATTTATATATATATATATATACATTTCCACTTTTTTGAAGAATAAAATAAACTAAAACACAAAGTCATGCTTTCATGATAATGGTATTTTTTAAAAGAGAAAAATGTGGGGTTAGCAATGTAATTTAGCAGAGTAAGCCTCAGCCTATAACTCCAGCATCCCATGTGGGTGCCAGTTTATGTCCCAGCTACTCCACTTGTGATCGATCCAAGTCCCTGCTAATGGTCTGGGCAAAGCAGCAGATGACGGCCTAAGTACTTGGGCCCTTGAAACCACGTGGGAGACCTGGAAGAATCTCTGGGCTTCTGTCTTCCACCTGGCCCATCCCCAGTAGTTGAAGCGATGTGTGGAATGAACCAGTGGATAGAAAATCTCTGTCTCTCCTCCACTCTAACTTTGTCTTTCAAATAAATTAAAAAAGCAAAAGAGAGAAAGAGATAGATATGAGTTCACTAAAGTTTAATTTATGAATAATGAAATGACATGTAATCCTCTTAAAAGTATTTATTCTTTTTTATGTACTAATAACAATAGTGTTGACAGTGTAATTTAGGTACTGTGATAACATCTTGGTTACATTAACTTACTTAATCTTCATGACAATGTTCTGAAATATATGCTAACATTTTCATTGATTTATGGGGAAATTGAGTCATACATATTTTAAGTGCTTTTTAAAATGAACAAAGCCACAGTTATGGCCTGAAAGAGACCTTCAAAATTCTACTGAAACCGACTCCTCAGTGCAATAGGATTGAGAGGTAAGGCCTCAAGAGTAGACTAGTTCATGAGGCTCCTCCCTCTTCACTGGATTAAGGCCTTTATGAAAAAGGCTGCACACAGCACTCAGGCTTCGACCATTCACACCACTTCCACTGTGACAGGACACAGCCTTTGTCTCCTCCAGAGGATGCAGCAACAAGGGGACATCTCAGAGGAAGAAACACAGGGCCCTCATCAGAACTCAAACCAGCTGACACCTCGATCTTGGACATCCCAGCATCCAGAACTATTGGGAATTAATTTCTAGTGTTTATTAATTAGTTTTTGTGTGTCTGTGTGTGTTGTTATTTGGCAAAAATAGACTAAGATGGCCATTAATTTACTTCACTGAAATTCATAAAAGAAGGTTTAATTACATGATGCTGTTTTTCATATGGTACGATTTTTAATTTTAGCAACAATTAAATAAGCCATTAAAACACACCCATAATTTCTCTTCAAGTTTACAAAGTTATTCTATCATGTTTAAAATAGTTAAAAATGTTTAGAGATGTATGTATTTCACATTGACAGGAATCACAGAATAATTTTCTCAATAGGACATGGCATTTAAAAATGTATAATCCATGTGTTATTTTTAGACTTTAATAACAATCTAATTTACCATGATTTCATAATCATGATTTCCTAATAGTGCTTAACTGAGTTGCATGCCTCCAATCTGGACTTTAGAGAACTGTATTTTTGCAATATTTCTGTATCACTTAATTTTCAAGTCTCTTTTTACTGCCTAATATTCATTTCTGGAAACCACAGATGGTATTTCTTAATTTATAGGGAATGTATATTCTATCTGACAAACTTCCAATCATCATTTTTAATGTAATGCATTTAAAAATTGCATAAAACACATTATATTCTAATTTTTGACAGTGGAACATAGTATACATGCTGTGTTATGCAAGCCATCAATGATTTTCAAGATGTGTGTTTATCATAATAGGACAATGATGTGCTATCTACAAAACAACCAACATGTTTTCTTTTATAGAAAATGATATGTAAATTTACTAGAACATTCCATGAACAAGGAAATAGCAAAGCCTGTACTGGTCAGATCTCCATGGCTTCCTGCTGGAATTCCTACTGTGGATGACCCACTCACCAGAAGGGAGGATTCTCCCAGAGAGGAACATTTCCTTCCTTGGATCATGAACATTTTGCATCCCCAAACTACTTCTAATTGGCTGTCCTGGAGACTCTAACTTTGCAATCTGCCTCATTATCAGCAGAACTAACTGCGATGATACAAAACAAACGAAACAAATTTCTCAATACAGTACTGGGATTTTACTTTTAAATGGGATACACAAATGTCTGTTTACCACACAAAGGTCTGTTTACCAAGAATATTCCTACTTACTCTTAGATCTTTTTTACCCCCTGTGGTTCAGTTATAGCCAATCACCCATTAGTTTCAAAGGTGAAAATTATTCTGGACTAACCAACTTTAAAAGTAGAGAAAAAGTGGAATGATTGACTCTCCCTAAATCATGTGAACATGCTCTCATATTACCTAACTACTGAAGCTTTGAATGATTTTCAAGGTGAGTCTGGAACAAAGTGATCTGCTCTAATTCACTTTTAAGTTCAGTAAAATATGAGGAAATGATGTATGAAATGAAACTTCTCTGTCCTGTCTACTTCAATAAAAATATTAGAAATAAGTTATTCATGCTTTCTGTGGTAAAGGCATTGTGTTATGTTAGTACTATTGAATATAAGTTGTTTCCTAACTTTTTATACCATAAATTTATAATATATATGAAACACTTTAAATTAAAACTCTAAAGTTATTTTAACCTTTGTCAATAACTATTAAGCCTCCATGGCTATCCTTAATCTCCCAAATTGCTTATCATTGACAACATGGCCAAGATATGTGTAAAAAACTCTCTTGTGGCCATCCTCCAATTACAGTATTTAACTATTGATATTCTGATGTGAAGAATTTAAAATTAAAAACACAAATTCTATATGTACCTGGCACACCATTGGCACTATACAAATGTTAATTATAATTATGACGATGAAGAGGAAGATGATGACAAATGCCCTCAAAACAACAAGGAATGAGTGAATATAAACATCACACATTTGGAAAAATGCTAAGATACTTTTCCCTCCAAGTAAAATGCAGATTTTTACAAAGTTTCTATTCATATTTTTCATGGGTGGGGAACATTTTTTCTTTCCAATGACCATTTGGATATTTATAACATCATCCTTGGCCCATACCTAATTATCAACTTAAAAGTTAGCACCCTATAGATGTATTCAAGTCCCTCCTGGGACTGTGTTGTTAGGAGGAGAACAAATGACTTTTCAGGCCTTTTACAGTCCATGGCCAGACATTCCCCCCCACCCCACCCCCACCCCCTATAGATGATGATAAGCTTGGAAACTGTTGAAAGCATTTGAGGAAGATAAGGTTCCTTTGAGCATTATCACATTAATCTTTCAAAAGCAGGGCAAGGCAATGGACATGTTTTCATTTCACTGTAATTAACTTATTCACTATTCATGTTATATTATGTCCCTATTGTTGAATTTTCTTTTGTGCTAGGGATAAACCCAAAGCTCGGCTGTGTTTCAGAGGCCTTCCTTACTTTCTAACGTTCTTTATCACTCTCTTATTTCAGTATTTGTTCTTAAAGATTGTAGCTGGGGATGACATTGTGTCATATGGGTATCGGTTCAAGGCCCAGCTGTGCCACCACCATTCCAGCTCTCTGCTAATGTGCCTGGGAAGGCAGGCAAAGATGGCCCAAATCTTTGGGTCCTTGCACCCATGTGAGAGACCCAGATGAAGCTCCTGGTTCCAAGCTTCAGCCTGGCCCAGCCCTGGCTGTTGAAGCCATTTGGAGAGTGAGCCAGCAGAATGAAGATCTTTCTCTGTCCCTTCTCTCTTTCTCTGTGACTCTGGCTTTCAAATAAAGCAATAAAGCAAGCAAAAATAGCCTAAGCTGAGCTGGTAACAGTAGTATATGGTCATAAATTCACAGCCTCTGTTTGGGAGGAATTATCTCCATGACTCCACCTAGTTTTTTAGTTATTTATTTTTTAAGAATTTTATTATATTGTCACTTTCCTATCCCTGCTTCTACTCAGGAGCTATTTTTATTTTTCCCAACCATTTTTTGTTCATGGTTCTTTTTCTATTCCCCTCCTTTGTTTACATTAACTAAGTTCCTCTTACTTTAAATTCCATTTTATCTTCACTCCTGGATTATTAGTTGTACTTCTTTGTATTGCTATTATTCTATTTGTTACTATTGTTATTTAGTGGTTGTGGATAGTTTACAATATGTATATTTAACCAATGATAACTTACTTTGTCATAAACCACTTTACATAATCTAAAACCTTGCACCCTTGCAACCCAAGGCAAGCTAGACAGGCATTCTTTACCTGGAGAAAAAAGTGCATGACTTCTCACAAGTCCACATCTGGGATATCCACTAATAGCTTCACCTTAACTATAGTGGGAACACTTATGATATAGAAATCAGCTAAGAGGAGACTTTTTTTCAGCAATAGAGTTGCTTGTGACCTATTCTCCAACACACTTCAGGGATTATATCAAACATACTTCCATTTCTTCCATTCCGTCCTTTTCCATAACTTTTACTTCAGCATACATTCTAAATTTAACAATAAATTCTTATTTTCACATAATGATCTTGCCAATACAATATAAAATACAAAACAACTTTTATATTTTATATAAATATTCCTCAGAAGATTTTTGCAAATCACTTTATCATTATTTATTTCCTTATGAGATTTTTGGTGTTCTTTCTACGATTGATTTTCAACAACAGATTGAGCTGAGTTTATATGGTGAGGACATTTTTGTGTGTTTATCATATTTGGGCTTGTGTAGTTTACATTTTTCATCAATTTTTAAAAAAATTTAGGTATTATTTCTTCAAATATATTTTATCTCTCATTTTTTGGAACAAACAGGTGACATGTGTTATATTTTTAAAACTGCCCTACAGGTCACTGAGTCTCTGTCAATTCTTTTATTTTTTCAGATCTTTTTGCTTCCATGCATATGCTGGATGCCTCTCATTGCTCTTAGAGTTCACTCTTGTCCACAGGAACTATCTGCTATTCTTATCATGTAGTAAAATTTTCATTCTAGATTGGTTTTTAATAAGTACACAATGAATTTTGCTTTCTCCTGTCTTTAACATGTTCATAGTTTACCTTAAATACTTGAACTTTGTGATAATAGCTGTTTAACATTGGTGGTTAATAGACTTACCCCACATTACTATTTCCCTAGGCTTGGTTATACTCCTTACAAAACTCTCACCACTGTCCTCACAGAATCCAGAGGACCTAACCACAGAGAGGAGTTGCTCCCCTCCATTTTCTTAATGTGTTTATTTTATTAAACAGATCACTTTATTTCTCCCCTTCTGAGATATAAATCTTGTTAAATCTCCTTATTGGTTTTACAACCCAAGGCTGCTTATTTTTATTTATTCAATTATTTGAAAGTCAGAGAGAAGCAAATCCTTGATCTAACTCTCTACCAAAATGCTTGCAACAGATGGAATGTGTAGCTATCTTTCTTCTGTGCCTTGAATCTAGCCACTCAAGTTGCTTTGGAATTATTTCTGATTTTTATGACAATATGTCTAATAAAGTAGTTTTTATATTCCTTTGATATGTCTGAATTGGTGTAGTTATCTAAACTTATATTTTAGCTATGAGAACCTAAATCTATATGTTTACCTATCTATCTCAAAAATTAAGAGATAATCTGGCCGGCACCACGGCTCACTAGGCTAATCCTCCGCCTTGTGGAGCTGGCACACCGGGTTCTAGTCCCGGTTAGGGTGCCGGATTCTGTCCCGGTTGCCCCTCTTCCAGGCCAGATCTCTGCTGTGGCCAGGGAGTGCAGTGGAGGACGGCCCAAGTGCTTGGGTCCTGCTCCCCATGGGAGAGCAGGAGAAGCACCTGGCTCCTGCCTTCGGATCAGCGCGGTGCGCCAGCCGCAGCGCGCTGGCCGTGGCGGCCATTGGAGGGTGAACCAACAGCAAAAAAGGAAGACCTTTCTCTCTGTCTCTCTCTCTCACTGTCCACTCTGCCTGTCAAAAAAAAAAAAAAATTAAGAGATAATCTGACCTATACCATAACTTTTAAAATAAATGAGGATCTGCTAGCTCTATCCAAGTCTGTCACTACTTCAGTTGACTCATTCATTGAAGAAACATTGATTGTTTTCTCTGTAGTTTACAGTATTAAAGGTGTTGGGACTAGAGCAATAAATAAGTCAAAGTTACTCTTTTCTTAGAATATGTGTTAGAATGGGGAGCTATGGGTCGGCGCCACGGCTCACTTGGCTAATCCTCAGCCTGAGGCTCCAGTACCCCGGGTTCTAGTCCCGGTTGGGGCACCAGATTCTGTCCCGGTTGCTCCTCTTCCAGTCCAGCTCTCTGCTGTGGTCTGGGAAGGCAGTGGAGGATGGCCCAAGTGCTTGGGCCCTGCACCCGCATGGGAGACCAGGAGGAAGCACCTGGCTCCTGGCTTCAGATCGGCGCAGCGCACCAGCACAGCTTCCATTTGAGGGGTGAACCAACAGAAAGGAAGACCTTTCTCTCCATCTCTCTCTGTCTGTCTAAATCCGCCTGTCAAAAAACAAAACAAAACAAAACAAAGCAAAACAGAATGGGGAGCTATGTAGTGACCAAATAGAGACAATGTAATTTCAGGTAATGAAAAGTACAATGTGGAAAATTATGAAAATATTAATAGAAATTCAGACGATCTGGATCATGAGTACACTGATGAACTAACAGGTGGGTGAAAATCATGTATCATTTATGCATACATTACACAAAGATGTCAACATGAATCTATTTATCTCTGTCTCCCCTAACTTTAATTTCACCATCAGGCTTCTTTATAACCTAATGACCTTCCTTAATCCTTTCCATTTTCCTTCCTAGAACATCTGTGGCTTATAATTCTGAAAAACTAACATTAAGGAGATTTATCTTACCTTAAGAATTCGTTATTCACCACTCATTACTGGATAGCTGCCTTGAATACTTTTAATTCACTGAAATTCAACATCAAATCAGTCTCACAAAGAATTCAGTTTTTACTCCATGTCAGTCAAAGATGATTCAGGGGAATAGAATGTTACTCATATTTATCACTGAGCATTATTATATATTATTGAATTTCCTCTGTAGTTATCATTAGTTGGCATAATCCTCTATCTTTTTTAGCTCCCTTACTTTATAAAATTTCATGCAGAGAAAGGGGTATGTATATTGCAGTATCTCTAAATCATAAATTATAAAATCTGATAATATATGTAGTCCACTGATCCAACATTTTTAAGAAGTCACAGAAGATATGGATTAGAAAAAATGGAAAATGAAAATCACAAATGCAAGCAGAAAATTAACATTTATATTACTCTTTATGTTGTCTTCCAAAAACATTTATATCATAAGACCTGTTCTATTTTAATTATTTTTCTTAGTGTTTTGCTGCTCTCCACATGGGTACAAAGACATTCTATTCAGTTTATATTTCACAAAACACAAAAGGATTGTAGGTGCTAAATAATTCACATGCAGCCTGGAGCTCACAGCTGCATTATCCGAAACTTTGCCAAAACCAGATCTGGCCATTTTTGATATCAGAAATCACTTGTATGGGGTTTCATTTTCAGATAGAATTCACAGCATTTAGATAATTTTCTAAGGTATGGATTAACCTGGTAAAATATATTTAATATTAGATTACCCCATCCTGTATCAACAGAATTGGTGCTAGGTAATGTTGAAAAATAGGAGAGTGTGTGCCTCCTAATTACATTTAGTGGCCTTTGGGAGCTTCTACTTTTGATGAATCACAGTCCTCTAGAAGGATGTTTTCTCATCATCTTGGTTGGTAGATCATTGCCTCCTTAATTAACAATGTTAAATATTTCATGAAGACAGAGACAGATAAGGACCAAATGTATTCAATGAATTTGATAATAAAGACATTACTGGTGATATTTTTTCAACACACAGCAAAATTAAATTGAAGAAAATCAAAATGAAGACAAAATCTATATAAATCATTTTATGAAAGCAATACTATGAATATGGTTAAATTTTTAAACTTCAGTTTAGGTCAATTTTTAAGATTTACTTTTCTTACTTGAAGGTTAGATTTACAGAGAAAGGGAGAGACAGAGATCTTCCATCTGCTGGTTTGCTCCCCAGATGGATATAGGTGCTAGGGCCAGGCCGTGCCAAAATCAGGAGCCATAGCTTCCTATGGGTCTTCCACATAGATTGCAGGGCCCCAAGTACTTGAGTCATCTTCTGTCGTTTTCCAAGGAGCATTTGAGGGGGCTGGATTAGAAATGGAGCAGCTGGGACTAGAACTGGCACCCATATGGGATGCTGGCATCCCCAGCAGTAGTTTAAATTGCAGTAACACAACACTAGCCCCTAGATATTGGTTGATAAGAAATATTTTTGGCAGTTGAAACAGGAAAGCATTATTTCAAAGATAAGACTATAGGTATAATTAGTCAAAGTAGCAGTAGCTAAAATAACTAGAATAAATAACTAGGCTATCCGCTGGCAAGAATGTGAAAAATAAATCTAATCAGATGAAGTTTCAATGAACACTTAATTAGTTATGTATTCAAATAGGTATGCATAATAGATATCACTTAAATAAAGCAAATATATCCAAGATAATTTACAGATAAGAATTGCTATAATTTGAATATATCACATACTACATTATATTTCTCATAAGAAAACTTTACAAAATGATTGTTTATTAAATACATTGTTTTCTTTTATGTTCAAGACTTGGTGAAAAACAGCAACAGATTCCAATTCTGAAAAATCAAGGAAAAATGCGTTACATGAAAGTGGGACTCCATGTCTCTAACACAGTTACAACCATACTCATGAACACACTTGAAACAATAGGGAACTGATAAAAACTAATAAGTTACTTGCTGGATTCCTATTTTCACACCTGAAATAGGCAAACCTTGCTGTAGACCTTAGTTATGACACTATAATAGAATAGAGGAGATAATTTTACAAAAACGAAGCCCTTGAGTTCAGGAAGAACAAACACAATTCACACACTTGATGAATGGCTTAAAGGCTCTGTGATACTATGACCTGAATATATAGATGCTGAATATTATAGGCTATGGTCTGATATCACAGGCAGAATATGATTAATGTGCATAATATGGAGATTGACTTTTTTCTACCGAGGAAGGTTTAAATATATTGTCCTGAATACTCTACATATTATTAAATATAAATTACATACCAAAATACTATAATATTGTTTGATATAATTCTATTTCAAAATACTATAATATTGTTACATATAAATTATATACCAAAATACTCATATATTTTTAAAAACAGATTACTATATTAAAATGTAATATTTTAGCAGCATGCAGTTTATCAGCTTATTCATTAACAAAGTAAATACATAATTTAATTTTCACTGTAAAATGCAACTCTCTGAAAAATAATTTTAATTACATTAAATATTCTTCTCAAGGAGATGTATTACATTTGGTTAGTTTTTTTAAAAATTATTTATTTATGGGGCCAGCACTGTGGCATAGTGGGTAAAGCTGCTGTTTGCAGTGCTGGCATCTCACATGGGTGCTGGTTTGAGAACCAGCTACTCCACTTCTGATCCAGCTCTCTGCTATGGCCTGGGAAAGCAGTAGAAGATTGCCCAAGTTCTTGGGACCCTGCACCCACATGGAGACACAGAGGAAGCTCCTGGCTCCTGGCTTTGAATCAGTGCAGCTCTGGCCAATGGCTATTTGGGGAGTGAACCAGCAGATAGAAGATCTCTCCCTCTCTCTCTCTCTCTCTCTCTCTCTCTCTCTCTCTCTCTCTCTCCATTGCTATCTCTCTGTTACTCATTTATGTGAAAGGCAGATAGGCTTGGGCAGGCTGAAGCCAGGTGCCTGGATTCAATCCAATCTCCTATCAGGTGGCAGGGACACAACTATTTGAATCATCATCTGCTGTCTCTGAGAGTCTGCATTAGCAAGAAGCTGGATCACCAGCAATGGAATGGAGAGTCTCTTGTATAGAGATGCTGCGTTAGTGTCTTCACAGGGGGGTACACCCCTTGAGATTAGAGGCATAGCTGCAGTTTCTGCACACGCCAAAACAGGCCAGGGATGGGCACATCCACCCCAAAGGAATGTGGCAGCAGGAGCAGCAGGGGGCTAATGGACCTTTATTGATACCTGGAATATTTTCGGGAATTTGTAAATTTGCAGGAGCATCTAAATGTGCCTGTCTCTGAAGATTTACAACACAGCTCTAATCCCTATGTTAGACTACCAGACCGAACTCCTTTCCTCAAATCCTTAAGTTGATGTATAACCTTGCCTACATGCCTGCTGACTTGCAGACTTGCTGGTATCCTCTACATAAAAGTGGGATTGCATAGCTACCCAGAGGCACACTCTTAGAATGGACACTCCCATGACCTCATCACTCTTGAAGCACTCTAACATGGGATGTAGGCATCCCAAACAGAAAACAACTGCTGCACCAAATGCCTGCCCCTGTTTCTAAAATTTTTGTTAGATTAATTGAAGAATATAAGACAAATTCAAATACAGTGACAAAATCAAAACAAATATTGAGTATTGGTTATGATTTATAACAAAATTCAATTGCCATGGGACTATAAATAATTTGCTTTCTTCTTCAAGTATCTCAATGTCTACTAGTCTTACATTATTAGACTATTGATATCCTAATGCCTTATCTTTCATATGTATCTTTTATTATTAATGTTTGTGATTGAATAAGGTATTGTTTTAAAAGCAAGGTTTTTAGATAAGATAGACACAAACCATTGAGTGATGATCTTCTGAAAGTGTAAATTTTATCTCCATACATAAAAATAAGAACAAAATCTAATCCTATTCATGTATTAGTCTGATGAGCTAGTGTTACTCATTTACATTGAATACATTAGCTTAAATAAATACTGCAATATTCAGAAATGAGACATTGCATAACTACTAGTTAATGTTATCTAAGATGAAACAGAAGGTTTCAAATCATTTTATCCAATAGGATCTAGTTTTTAGTATTAAATGTATCATATAAAGATAAAATACTTATTTGATCAAAGGAGCTAGCATTCATTTATATAATTTCATGAAATACCAAAAACATTTAAACAAAAATCCATTAAATTATTTAAAAAATAAGGGCAGGTATAGTTCTCTGGAGAGTTTGAAGAGTTCATAAATAACAGAACAAAAGAAGTACAGGTACAACCAGAAGGGAAACAAAACAAAGAAACCTAGGAGAAAGTGAAAGCTATTGCAAAAGTCAGAGTGCTTCAGCTCTAACTACTGACATGTGTTATACAAAGCAGGTGAAGCCACTGTACTGTCTCAGGGTG
Source organism: Oryctolagus cuniculus (assembly GCF_051225735.1). Classification (NCBI taxonomy): domain Eukaryota; kingdom Metazoa; phylum Chordata; class Mammalia; order Lagomorpha; family Leporidae; genus Oryctolagus; species Oryctolagus cuniculus. The sequence goes on from NC_142880.1 coordinate 49,208,149, forward strand.
TTTAACTGTGGAGGTACATTAGGTCAGTATGTCTATCTGTCCTACTTTCCCTCTTCTTTACAACATTCAATGAATTCAGAGGGCAAAGTACTATAAACCATTGCCAGGCTGCGTAGGAGGCTAAAGCAATGGCAGATCGATCTGGCAGTTGGTGAGGACCAACTGGTTATTATGCTAAAGTTAGCATTTCAAGAAAAGGTAAAATTTCAGTTCAACTGCATAGTGACCTCCCTATAGAGGGAAACGAATTTCAGTAATATGCTTTATTATCCCATGTGATATGATCATGTTTATTTTACATTGATTATAGAATATTATTTATTATCACATTTCATTATATTTCAAGGAGCTTCCAAAAGTTCACGGAAAAATGGAATTAAAAATCAAGTTTATTTTGGTGCATAACTTTTTTGTAGCCTTATATAGAATTTTGATCATATACACTTTTCATGAATATTTGAAGATATCTCAGATTTTATTCACATATTTTATTTGTAAATGGAAATAATGCATAAAATACAGATGGGCTTGGGGTAAGTGAGATAGCAATGTAATGCAGAGTAGTTACAATAATATTATTCCAATTTCTCACACAAATATAATTTAATGAGTAATTATGTTAATGAAACAATGTTACGTTAATATTGCATCGAGATGAAAGAGACGTGGTAGGCTCCTGGAAGATGGCGTCATCATATGGGGGAAGCTGTTTACTTGGCTGAGAATTGCTAAGAAGCTGGTACAGAATCTTCTCTTAAGGTGGCTAGGTGCTAGATAGGTGTGGAGCTGTGAAATGTAAACATGTGGGGAACAAGAAAAGGCCTGGCCCATCTGCTACTCAACTATCTTATTGAAATAAATCTAGAGAATTGAAAAGGTGATGCTTGCTTGACAAGCACCATATTCAGCACAAACTATTCAGCTTAAAAGCAACAATCTGAGCCAGCACCATTGCATAATAGGCTTGGCCTCCACCTGTGGCACCAGAATCCCCTATGGGCACTGGTTCATGTCCCGGCTTCTCCTCTTCTGATCCAGCTCTCTAGTAATGCCCTTGTAAAGCAGCAGAACATGGCCCAAATGCTTGGGCCCCTGCACCCACAAAGGAGACCTGGAAGAAGCTCCTGTCTCCTGGCTTCGGATTGGCCCAGCCCTGGCCATTGCAGCCATTTGGGGAATGAACCAATGGATGGAAAACCTTTCTCCCTGTCTCTTCCTCTCTCTATTTGTAACTCTACCTTTTAAATAAATAAATAAAATAACTTCTTTTTTTTTTTTTTTTTTTTTTGACAGGCGGAGTGGATAGTAAGAGAGAGAGACAGAGAGAAAGGTCTTCCTTTGCCGTTGGTTCACCCTCCAATGGCCGCCACGGCAGGCGCGCTGCGGCCGGCACACTGCACTGATCGAAGGTAGGAGCCAGGTGCTTCTCCTGCTCTCCCATGGGGAGCAGGACCCAAGCACTTGGGCCGTCCTCCACTGCACTCCCTGGCCACAGCAGAGAGCTGGCCTGGAAGAGGGGCAACCGGGACAGAATCCAGCGCCGCTACCGGGACTAGAATTAGGATTACTTTTTTCCCTTATTTTTTTCTAACTAGCTCTGGTTGTTAAGTAAGTATAAGGTACTGGATGCACAGACATTTTTGTCACTGTTAAATATTCTATTCTGCCTTAAGAAACAAAATAATAATCAGACACTACTTTCATATGAAGCTATTTTAATTCATTGTATATAAACGTCAAGATGATAGATTTCTGTAGTAATATAAATTTGCACCAGGGAAGTATAACAGAATCATGTCTGAGAGGCGTAGTATGAGGCTGCTTAATATCAGTTTGCACACTTCCAGGCCTATGATAGCATTGTACTTTCCCATTACAGACAGGCATGATGGAATTTACAATAGAAAGGCTGTAGGGAAGCTCTAAGGGTCACTACATATTTCAATCTATCCTTAATGCTCTGCTATTGTAACAAATAGCATGGAGTCGACACTCATCTGTTTCAGGAGAGCAAGTGCATAATTAATTTTTAAAAAAATACTTTATTGCATCAAAATATCTTCAAAAAACCTTAAAACACAGTTCTTAGGGATATAATGAGTAGATGGTTAATTTTTCTTGTTTTACAAATGCAAAAACTGAAACATAAGTAATGGATTCAATCAAAACCACAAGAAAATCCATTGTTTCAATGTTAAATGCAATATTTTATATTTGTTTATTTTCTTTCTTTTTTTTTTTTTTTTGACAGGCAGAGTGGACAGTGAGAGAGAAAGACAGAGAGAAAGGTCTTCCTTTGCCGTTGGTTCACCCTCCAATGGCCGCCGCACCGCGCTGATCCGAAGGCAGGAGCCAGGTGCTTCTCCTGCTCTCCCATGGGGTGCAGGGCCCAAGTACTTGGGCCATCCTCCACTGCACTCCCTGGCCACAGCAGAGAGCTGGCCTGGAAGAGGGGCAACCGGGACAGAATCCGGCGCTCCGACCGGGACTAGAACCCGGTGTGCCGGTGCTGCAAGGCGGAGGATTAGCCTAGTGAGCCGCGGCGCCGGCCTATATTTGTTTATTTTCTTGCTTCCCCCACTGTAGGGCTAGATTATATTGCTCTGACATAAATACACAAACTTAAGGCTTGTAAAAACCAAGGTATCTTTTTGTATATGCTGTATCATTTCTAATTTAAACTACCAAAGTTAGATTGTATTATGTTGTTATTATAACATAACCCAACCCATGTTCTGTTGGCAGACAAACTGAGGAAACTAAGATTTTATCCTACTTGCAAGACAAAAAGATTAGTGTGTTACAATGAATATGTCTGTGTGGAGACCACACAATCAGAATGCATGAGACCTTTGAATCAGAGACAAAAACTATTTATTATTCTCAGTAAAAAGGAGAAGCTAGAGCAATATTGTATGCCCATTCCCTGAGTCCTGGTCTCTGCAGAATGATGTGGAGAGGTTCAGAAGATTCCTGTACATGAAGAGGAGTACCGTATAAGACAGTAACTCTCAATGAAGAAGCCTTGTTCTTGTACAGGATTGCTAGTGATCTTCCCACCCTCCCAACCCTAGAGACAGAGAGAGAGAAGGAGACTACGATCAACAAAAAGAGATATGGGCAGAAAGACAGAGACAGGGAAATTTTTTCCTTAGTCTGGAATGTAAGCAGATTTTCCCCATATAAGATAGAAGTGTGTTTACCTTTACTATATTAGAGCAGCTCCACACAATGGGAAATTTCTAAACTTTGCTGTCAGGGAACATTTCAATATACAAAACTTCATATAAGCTTGCTGTAAACACCTTTCAGAAAAACTAGATTTCAGTTGTACAAAAGATCCAGGAAGCCTTGTCTTCAGCAGCCCCACTAAAATAACCACATTCACAGATAATGATGTTGTTTGAAGGCCACCCTTAGACAACTCTGATGACTGTCTGTCACTACTGCTGTGCTGACTCAGGCTTCAAATATAAAAAGTCAAATATTGTACTAATATGACAAAAGCAAGAATAAATTGGAAAAAGGACTTCAGAAACACAATCTTATGCAATCTTAAACTAAGAACGAGACCATAGATTTTTTTTAAAGATGGGAATACTATGTAAAGGAATGCCCAAATAATTATGTCAATCCATTTCATAGAACATTATCCAGATGCTAACAATACTGAGGATAATGTCTATGTACTGCAGCATTGTAAATCTCTTTAAAATATATTATGTGGCAAGGTTATCACAGAGCAATTCAAATATAATGATTCAATGCATGTGGTAACTTGTGTGTATACATATACAAAATAAACACATATGCCTGAGTATATATAATGCATATATTTTTATGAAATGTATTGGAAACTGAAGAGGTTTGTTTATGCTAATGAATAGGAGTTATTACTGGCATTTAATGGGTTGGAATGCTAAAACTTTCATGATGAGTGAGTAGTCTCCAACACAAAATAATGTTCCAAAGCAACACAGAATTAGCAGAATGCCTTTGTGCACATACATTCATGGTAAAAACTGATTGATTAGCATGTACTCTTGGAATCAGATTCTTTGAATAACAGAATTGCAATGTGTTTCTTGTGAATGTGTGGTTTTCAAATAGATTGAAAGTTTTAATGAAAAAATTACGTGAGAGGCAGAAAGGCACACACAAACACACACACACACACACACAGAGGGAGAGAGACTGAATGAGTGCTCCCCTCTGTTGGGCTACTCCTTAAATTCCAAATGTCCACCACAGCCAGGACTGGGCCCAGGCTGAATTTACGAGTCAGAAATCCAATCCAGGTGTCTTACATGTGTGAATGGATCCAACTATTTGGGCCATTACCATTGCCTCCCAAGGTCTGTGTTAGCAGGAAGCTGGAATGGGAGTAGAGATGGCACTCAAATTAGGAACTCCGATGTGGAATCAGGACTTTCTTGGCTAAACTTCTACTCTTAGACTTGAATACATTTATGGGTGCAGTTATCTGATGAATAATGGTAAGACTGCACTCTAAGTTTTCAAATATCCTCCTAATGAGTTTTTCACTTCAGCTCTGTAGAATGTGTTTACTTCATCACAGCATTCCTGTCTCTAGAGATTTATAGATTAAAACAAACATTGTTATATAATAGGTTTTAATTTCTTCTTCTATGGCAGTATTAAATTGCTCTGATTATTTGTCATGGCAGATTATTCTAAGATTAAGTTTTAAAAAGAGCATTGAAAATATTAATAAATGAGTACATCACAGATGGCAAGTGTGAGACCCAGTGCTCCAAATAATTCCTTATTGGGTAGCCTTGTTAACATAAATATGCATTCAAATTGTCATTTAAAATCGTACTACATATGATTCCTGAAGGCTTCCAGACATGAATTTTGAACCTTGAAATTTTTGCTTAGCAGATAAATCTTAACACTTTTTCTTCTGTTAATTTTTAAATGTTTGCTTCTTCTAAAAATATGAAATAATTTCACTTTTGTCAAGATACTATGTCAAGACAGATTCACACACAGTACAGAGCATGCTGCATGCATTTTCACACTAATTATGAAAAGCACTTAAATATATTCATATACACTTAAGTAAATAAATATGTAATATTCTGGCCCTGTTGTCTGAAATTTCCACTGAGTTATGTGGAATTATCCCATTGCACATTGATAGGATTTGGAGTAATAATGCTGACTCTTGGTGGCCTACCCTTGTGTTCAGTATGCTGATTGTTAAAAGATTTGGGAAATGTGCTGGTTTCTAGGAATGATCCTAAAATATACGTATTTGAACAAAAATCTATTGAACAGAATGTTTCCAAACTTTCAAACCTAGTATAATGCTTGCTTATCGACTCTATAGTCAGAGATGCTGCTGTCCTTTGATAAAGGTTGCTTTCATTAAAAAGCAGTATAGGTTCAGCCCAGTAATGCTCAATAAGGCTCATTGAAAGCACAGCCTGCAGATCGAAAAGCAATTAGCATGCTGGATGGTGATAATTACCCACAGTATGGGAGACTTCTCCAGGATACAGTCTCCACTGTGCTTAATAATAGAAATCTTAAGCGGTGATATATTCTCATAGACACACCAGCATTCTCATTTCAACCTTGTCACTTACATTGGATGGAAAAATAAACATCTTTCACACATTTCTTCCCCTTCCTAAAGCATGGCATGCTGCTGTTTTGACAACTGGTAATGTCACCTGAATGTTAACTTGAACCATGACTTAATTGGCCAGAATAAAGGAGCATCTCATTTATTTTTGCTATTTCTTTGCCTTGTAATATAATGATTGCCAAGACACAAAAATTTAAATTGAGCTGTGATTAAAATTAAATGTGAAGGCAGATGGAACAGTTTGTGTAGGGCATAATTTGGCCATATTAAAAAAAAAATCAAGATGATTCAAATTTTTATTTACATGGAAAAACAAGTCTGGGACACAGCAAAAGGCATAAGAAAATTTATTTTACTAAAAAACAATGATTTCTGAATTATTAGTTTAGAATATTTTGGATCACTTATGCTTTTAATCATATTGGATAGCAAATATGGTCTGATGTTTTAATACCTAACAATTCTTGAAAATATTTTATGATTCCATTGCTTAATTGTGATAGCATCTTCTGAAATAGATGGAGGATGTTTTATAAATAAATAATTAAGACTAAAATGATTATTCTCCTCTTGAGAAATTTAGGCTCATAAAATGTCTTATAGTTCAGTTCCCTCTGTGTCTAATTTTTTTTCTTCCTTCTACTTTAGCTCAGATCTCTAATTGCATTTTTCTTTTTTTTTTTTTTTTTGCATTTTGCTAATTGCATTTTCACTGCTTGTAGCTCTCTACAACCACCGTGCAATGGCAGTCACCTACATTCTTTTTCTCTATTGATTCAAATTTTGGTTGCCAAAAATAATAACTAATAGGGATAATTTCTATATCTCTTGAAACATTTCATGGAGAAAAAAATTATAGTGATACATCAGTGGTTCAGTGATATTCTGACTTATAATGGAGGAAAAATTCAAGCCCAGGATTTTGCTTATTTTTTTTAAAAATAAGCTTCTTTCCTGAAAATGAATTTCTTAGCAAATACATTACTTTTATAATAAAACAATACCACTAATGCACTTATGTGTTATGCATGTTGCTTTTTCAACAATTTTAGTATAAAAAGTTGCTTATTTCTAATAACAAAAGGATATAAATACTCCTATTGTTTTAGGCACTATGCATCATATACATAAATTAATTCTCCCCATCTCTATAACCCAATCATAAATTTCTGCTATCATCCCAATTCAAAGGGTCAGAAACTGTGACACAGAAATTTAGATAGTCTCTCCATGGCCAAAATGGGAAGGTACAGAGTCAGGATCTGAACCCGGCTGGTGATGCTTTCAATAGCTATAGCAGAGTGATCCAGAGCAAGGGTTCATTCACTGCTGCCTGCTAAACACTGGATCCTCAGCTTGAGTACTAGCAAAAACAGAAGACTATAAGAGGAAAAATGTTCTTTTCTTATGAAAGAAATGTGGTTCCAGAACATATCATTGGTGTCACTTATTTGCATGTGAAAGCAACATTTTCATACATTCAATTGTGCCACATTGATGTCAGCACCTTCTGGATCTCGCTGTTGTTAATGGAAGAGGACAAAATAAGAATTTTCCACAGATCGAATATGTGAAAGCACTTATTTGTATATTTCATCACCATTACTTAGACTAACAGATCCTGAAAGGCCCGCTACGTTAACTTTAGAGATACTTTAGGAACTGTAGCATACACATCTGGCAAAGAATGCTGCAATAGGAAATATATAAATGGGTATATATTGGATCTATGTGGACATAAATGCTATATATAACATAATGATTTACAGCATAGAGTCTCGGGTCTGGAGCCAGAGTCAATGGTATTAAACAAAAGCTTCCTACATAGTAGCTCTTTCATCTTGGGCCAGATGAGTCACCTATTTAAGCCACAGACTTCTCATTGCTAAAGTTGAGAGACTATTGAAGATTAAGAGACTAATATACCACCTTGAACAGATAATTGTATATGACAGGTAAGTGGTTAATAACATATTGTCTAATGATGGATAAGTACATCATAAAAATATTCAAACTGCTAAATGAAATGGAAGCACTCTGTTAGAATATGTAATATTGGAGTGCAAGTTTAGCCTAACAATTACGGTGTCCATAATCCGTATTAGAGTACTTCGGTTTAATTCCTGACTCTGGTTCCTGAGCCTAACTTACTGTCAATGCAGGCTCTGGAAGTCAATGATTATGGCCCAAGTAATTGAGTTCCTGTTGCCTACGTGGGAAACTTAAATTGCATTAAAAACTCCTGAATTTAGCCCTGGCTAAGCTCTGGCAGTTGTGGCCATTTGGAGAATCAATGAACAGATGGGAGCTCTCTCTGTATTTCCCTCTCCTTCTCTCTCTCTCTTTGCCTCTCAAATATAATATTTAAAAACATAAAATATAGAATAAATTTATTTCTCTTATTTTTTAAAAAATTACTTTATTAGCCTATTATAGAGAAATCTGTACATATTTAATGTATACAGCATGAGAAATTTAGAGACAAGTATAAACCAGTGAAACCATCACTAGAGTCTATGCCATTTTGCCACCTCTCCACTTCAACAGATTTTTTTCCTGCCTTTTTGTTTGTCTGTTCTAGTGATGAGAATGCATAAAGCGAGTTACCCTTTTCATGCTGCTAAGCCACTGTTGAGGATGAGCAGGGCGGCGGTGCCTTTTCCTCCACAAAGACACCGGAGACAGGCTGCTGTGAACATGTCTGTGTTTATTCACAAGCATGTACATTGTAAAGGGCAGGTGAAAGGGGCACAGCCAACTCTGGGGAATGCTAACCATAGGACCAAATGGACACTGGCATCAATATGCCTATCCAATCTTCTTGAAGGTCACGTAGCTTCCCAGGTGGGCTTAATGGGCCTAGGCCGCAACTGGGAGTTGTTTTACCAGATTGGCAGAAGGCAGGGCTGGGGAGAAATGTGCCTGGGCTAACTCCTGAGATCGCCCACATTTTCACAAACTGTTTTTTTTTTTGTTTTTGTTTTTGTTTTTGTTTTTGTTTTTGTTTTTGTTTTTTTGACAGGCAGAGTTAGACAGTGAGAGAGAGAAAGAGAAAGGTCTTCCTTCCATTGGTCCACCCCCCAAATGGCCGCTATGGCCAGCACACTGCCCGATCCGAAGCCAGAAGCCAGGTGCTTCCTCGTGGTCTCCCATGTGGGTGCAGGGCCCAAGCACTTTGGCCATCCTCCACTGCCTTCCCAGGCCACAGCAGAGAGCTGGACTGGAAAAGGAGCAACCAGGAAAGAATACAGCACCCCAACCTGGACTAGAACCCAGGGTGCTGGTGCCGCAGGCAGAGGATTAGCCTATTGAGCTGCGTGCCAGCCCACAAATTGTTAAATATGGAATTCAGTATGGTTATACATAGGCATTAAGTGTCACAGTGGATCTCTAGACTTTATCCATAGTGCACAACTGAAAATTTGTACCATTGAGCACTTCCTATACCCATCCCCCTCAGCTCCTGGAATCACTCTTCTATTCTTTGCTTCTATGAGTTGGGCTGTTTTAGATTCATCCTATAAGTGGTGTCATGTAGTTTCTGTCTTTCTGTGTCTGCCTGTTTCCTTTAGCATAATGTCCTCCAGGTTGATCTACGTTGACACAGATACTTATTTTTCTTTATTTGCTTTAAATGCCAAATAATACCCCAGTGTATGTATATATCATGTTATTTTTTTGTTCATATGCTGGATATACATGTTTGTTTTCACTCATTCCTGTTAAGATAGACATTATATATATAATATCTCATATATATAACTTATGTGTATATATATATATACACATATATATAAAAGATAAAGATTGTGAAGCAGGATTTGGAGAAAAGGGAACCTTTGTACCGTGCTCATAGAAATGTAGGTTGATGCAACCACAATGAATAGCAGTATAGAAGTTGCTCAAAATATTAAATGTAGAACCGCATGCGATTCAGCAGTCTTATTTCTGTACTATTACAAATGTTTTCATCTCCCTAGTGATCCAAGGGTAGTAGAACACTGGTCTAGTTGGAGTAAAACAAAAACCAAAATGTAATTTAAAAAAATATTTCTGCTAGAATTGCAAATTCAAGATGTTTTTATCCAGAGAGAAAATTATTGCTTTAGGTTCCTTTAATTTAAATTTTATGTATCAAAATTCAAGTTGGTGGTCTAGATCAAAGCATATTTTTAATTTCTTAAAATGCTTTTATTATGTTATGAGTGTAGTAGAAAACCCTTTTCAGCCAGACTGAGGAAGTTTGGCAAGGAGTCTGTTTATGTGTGTGTGTGTGTGTGTGTGTGTTGGGGGCAAACAGCATTCAGATGTACAGGAGACCAGAAAACCAAGTGGTGTTAAAGTGTGAAAAACAATAGGTGAATGCAAATGGAATAGGATTACTTTTTCGTTTCTGCTTGGGTAAGGAGGATGAAAGCTTCACATGGTATTCCAGCAGCTCTCCAGGGTATGAGAAAGGCAGGGAGTTAGCTCTTCTGAGCCATGCACAGCATACATGCTAAAACAGGAGTCCGGCTGCATCTCCTTATTTGTGGGGAGCTTTAGGAGTAATAGATGATGGAAGGTAGGCTGACAAGAAGGCTTGCAAAGGGAGCAGAAATGGAGGCCAGAAGAACCTATGTTTCTTTAGCTGAAATGTATAGGGCAGTTGACCCAGCTTAGGGATAGGTGGAACTGCTCAATATTACTTGGAAGCAAATTAACAGAGGGCTTCTGAGCAAAGTCAAATAAGAACCAAATTCATGTTCTAGCAGTTTAGACATTAGCTGCAGACTCCAATAAAATGCAAGGGTTAGGGTGCACTAATTCAACTTCTAGCAATCAACTACAGCACATCACATAACCAGACAACCAATTTTGTCATTTAATGGACTTATCCTCACTCTAGATACACCTTTAAGATTAAGACTAGTAATGCAGTAATGAGCATACCTAGTCACCTCCTCTATTGGAAAGTGATTATGTGTACTTACATAATATTTAAATCTGCAATCCTCTCTGTTTCCTGTTTCTGTGTTTGGTTCTACTCCTTTCCTAGTAACCCATTGTGGGGAGGCAGGCTAAGGTCTGGTCCTGCTGGCTGGGAGCCTTCTGCTCTTGAGGTGGTGACTGACATATTATCAGTTGCACTATGGGCTTATCTAAAACTTTCACTGTCATAGGACAATCTGTCTATAATTATTTTCAAACCATCCTTTCAAAGTTTGGATTTACTTCCAAGATTTTTTGTAGGACACACTATGGAATAGCCATTACATGTTCCTACTTTTAATCTTATTGAAACTTTTGTAGAATACTTTTATGAATAAAAAAGGATTTTAAAAGTGTTCTTAAAAACCAAATATATGTCACAAGTGGGTAAACCAGTGCAGACAATTGGGAATAAATTGTAGCCTGATGAACCAAACTCACATGATTTTTTTTTTCTGTTTAGTTTGTTTTGTTAAAAAAAATCAGTACATTTAGTAAAGCAAAAGTCTGGGATTCGAGGTCACAAAGTTGTAGCTTGCCTCACAGAATCAGTACAAGTTTCAAGAAAAAGAATTATTAACAGCATTTAAAAATCTGAAGATCTCACATAAGAAACCAGATGTTCGACTTCCTAAATCCGAGTTTGAATTATTTAGTGCATGGCAAAACAGCTGCAGCTGAGTAGGATTGAAAGGAAAGAGAAATAATTCATTCACTGGTAGAAGTGCAAATACATAAATAAACCCAGAAAGCCAGGCATTCTGAGGGACAAACAGAATCTATTTCTTAGTTTAACTGAAGACTGTTCCTATGTTTTATATTATCAACTTGTAAAAATAAGACATTTTGGGACACTGTTGCCCACCATACTCCCTCCCTATTTTTAATAGTAAGTATATCATCTTAATATATAATTCTCTCTCCTCTCTTGCTACCAACTTGAAGACAATTCATTTTTACCACATTAAATTTTCCTGCACGTGTCATTACCAACCTCATTCACTATATGCAGTTCAACTGTGGAAATGATGACTCCATTTTAACAGACTCAAATACAACACATCATTAGGTGCATGCACTGCTAGAAAATATAAGTTGTAGAATTAAAATGGGGGAACTTCATCTCTTATAAATTAGATTTGCCTCACTATTTTCCACTAGTATTGAGGGTAGATTATGTATAATTCTATTTTACACCTCTAAACAGAATCAGCTATAATTCATTAGTAAACCAAGCCTGAGTACTTTTTCTTTCATGTAGATTCTCCCTAACAAAATATGGGAAAGTTCTTTTTGGCTTTAGAGATGATATAATGATATTGTTTTTAAAATTTAAAGTACTAAGTTCCCTATTGACTTGGATGCTTACTAGTTTCATTGTCTATATCTTTTGTTTTAAACTTTCAAGTGTTTTCTAATTTGGTATTTTTTAATTAATGATTTAAATTGAATGCAGATAAACATTTACATGAAAAGTAAAGTTATTTCAGGAATGTGCAAAAGCCACAAATTTATGCTTTACTTCTTAATTTTTTCATCTCTTGCTTTCTATCTCTCATAAACTAATTAGAAGAGTGATTTCTATTTACTCTTATATTCTCCAGATAAGGACAACTAGGATTACCTCCTACAATTGAAAAAGTGATGTTGAAACTCCATGCAATAGAGAATGCCTACCAGTTCCAGATGAGAACAAATTGCCCCTAAAAAGTCTGCAATGCATTCAAGAGAAACACCTACTGAGATTTGAGCGGTATTTGGAAAGAACTGTTAATCTTAGTTATCAGGTCAATTTGAGTTGAGTGGTATGCACTTAGGTTCTGTTTCATCCTAACCATCAGTAGCAACCTTCAGCAATCCTTTCCTCTCTATCTAATTTTCATCTATTCCCAGCAATGTCCTTCTTAAAAATTATCAGTAGCCTTCTTTACAGTAGCATTTTTTTTTCAGAAATAATACCCTACTTGTCTCTGATATTTTTAACCAATTGTGTTAGAAAGAAAGTCATCTCCAACTGCCCCTCTTCTCTTATCAAAAACCTGCCTTTTGGGGTCAAGCGTACATGTTCATTATGTAATAATAAATGAAAATTAACTATCATGGATTACACAAACTGTTACTAGAATTTGACCACTTTGGAACACTTCCAAAGACTTGTTAAAACTAGCTGGACTTTTGTGTCACAGGGCTAGGTTATTCATATTTTGCTACAAATATTTCAACCATTTTGTAGGGCATGTCTTACTTCTTATTTAAAAGTGTTGACAGGTAGGGTTTATTTGAGTTGCTTTGGACAGTGTTTAAGGAAATAGCTCTTTGCTTTGGACTGAGAATGGAAGCAATTGGAAATTGGAATAATTCAGTGATTTTTTTAAAAAAAATATTTTATTTGTTTGAAAGGCAGAGAGAGAGAGAGAGAAATCTCCCATCCACTGGTTCACTCCCCAAATGTCCACAATGGCTAGGGCTGGGCCAGGTAGAAGCTAGGAGCCCTGAACTCCATCTAGGTCTCCCATATAGGTGATAGGGGCCCAAGTATTTGCACACAGTAGGGAATTGGATCAAAAGCAGAGCAGCCAGGCCTAGAATTGGCATTTGCATAATAAATACAGGCATCCCAAGTGGTGTCTTAACCTGCTTGTCACATGTCTGCAATGACTGATTTTAAATCAGTTTTTTAAAATTCAATCCCCTAGAGACAGAGGCTAAATGTTAGTAGAAATCTGTATTAGCCAATATTGTGCTATTATGTGGTTTGCACAATGGTTGACTTTAGTCTATGTTTAGATATGAATATGAAGTAGTCTTGTTATTATCTCTAACCATTATGGTTGCAGAGAGGTCTTATCTGATGTTGGTATGCTAGCAAATTGTTTTGGCTCAACATGAAATCACTATATGCAACTGAATATCTACAGCAAGCTGCTGGCACAAACTTCTATTTTCCTTATATACATTTGAATTAAAATCAAGGACACACCACTTAGAAATTTCTGCAACTTAATTTTATCACCAGTATAGCTGAGCTAATAAAAGCAAAGTTCTGATTAATTTCCTGTGTTAACTTAATAAGGAAATACAATAAAGTAGTGCAGCAACTAAGGCATAGTGGTAAGTCCATAAATGATAGCTACTATACACATTATTGCACAGTTAATGATTACGGAAAGTGTTTGTTATAGTTTGGATCTATCTACTAACTTAGAAAATGATAGAGAAATAAGGTATGCTCTGGTTGTAGGAATCAACAATACAATCAGTTTTTGAAGTATACTATTTTGCATGTTTTTTAGGAAAAATCTGTAAGTTCCTCAAATATGCTTTTTAAAATTCATGACATGTTTTAGGTGAAAGGGACATTTCTAGTGAACATTAGATACAAATGAGAACCAAAAAAATGCACTTATTCTTGAATTTTACTTAAGAAAGTGCAAGCCATTATAATAATTCTATTTGGGGAACTAAAGAATAAAACACATTGTGAAGTAATAATTGAGTTTAGTTAATCAAGCTTCATTTGCCAATAACATTATACAAAAGGATAATTTAATCTCTTGTGTTTATAAATTTAACTCTCGTCAGAGAAACTCGATATTCTGGGAAATGTGTGTTGAAGGTGATTTGTTATTTTTATATAGAACTGAACCTTCCTTTGTTCATTTCAGATAAATTTCTAAACAGCTAAATGTATAACCTTATTTCACCTGGTTAATTATCCATGTTGTTCTTGTCTTTGAATAATGAGACTCTTTCATCCAATATTTATAAATGCATCATTTGAAAGACAATTGGAAATACACATCGAGTTCCATGGACATATAGACAAATACCATTCTTCAAGGATTCCCTTAGCATATGTAATTCAATAAGATCATTTTTTCCTCTCTAACTTTTAGTCATAGGAAGGCATCAGTAATTGGAGTCTGACTAATAGTTTAGAGACAAAAAATGCAATCCACATCTTCAATTAGATTTCACTGTTTTATTGTTTTCCATTCCACATTCTATTTTAACTCTTGTTCAAATAAAAAATGAGGGCTGGGAATTTGGCACCATGGTTAAGACACCTCTTTGGAAACCTATATCCCATATTAGAGTGCCTGGGTTCCAGTCCCAGCTCCCTTTCTAACTTCCTCTTAATGCACACCACAGGAGGCAGCAGGTGATGGTTTAAGTACCTGGGTTCCTGCCTTCCAGTTGGAATATCCACACTGAGTTCAAGCTCCTGGCTTTGGCTTTCCCTAGCATTGGTTGTTGAGGGCATTTGGGGGCTGATCCAAGATATTTCTTCACTGTGTGTCTGTCTCTATCTCTCAAATTGATGATAATAATAGTAATAAAACATTGCAATGAATATTAGAACTTAACTTCCTTCAGTCACTTTTTTCTGAGGTGGAAAAGTAGACAAGGCATACAGATAGTGAGAAGTAAATTTAAAATGTTAATGTAGCAATAATAGAATTGAAAGTAAATATCCTCAGTTCCACATGAAACAAAATATTTGCAGTAGAAAGGCTTTCACATATTATTTAAAGATGAAATTTCATAATTAGAATGTCTCTTTGACTGACTTCAAATTAAGTCTCCAGTATTCATATAATGGATATTTATGTACTCCTCACCTTACCTTGGGAATGCTTCTCCTCAGTACTTCTGACACAAAACCTACACTATCTGTGTCATATACACTTATATAAACATCTACTGAGTTACCATAAAGTTTCTGCCAACATTTCCATCTGTCCCAATTTCCCTCAGTTGGATACCTCTTCATCCTCCAAATGACCCATCAGTTCATCCGTTGTAGGACTTCATTTACAATTTCTGCTGGGTAACTTCTTTGCACTGACTATTTTTTCCTGCTAAGTAGTTGCAATTTTTGCAAAAAAAAAAAACTTGAACCCTAGAGATACCTAGATTTTGCAGTATTGTTTGAACTGTTCTTATATTCTATTTTAATTAGCATAGTTCAAAGTAGCTTGTTCCTGGAGAGCTACCAAAGCAACTGTATAAAAGATAATTTGTGTTAAAAACCCCAGAACTCTTTATCATCAATGTCTTCTCTCTCCACCCCCCCCTTCCATTTTACCCCTAGGGGTAAATTGAGATACATGAAAAATATTGTATTCAAAACACGTCTCTAAGGGATGGAACAGTGGCATAGTAGGTTAAGCCTCTGCTTGTGATGCTAGCATGCCATACATGTGTCAGTTCTAGTCCTGGCTGCTTCTCTTCTGATCCAGCTCTCTGCTAATGGCCAAAATGGCCTGCTAATGGCCCCTGCACTTATGTGGGAGACCTGGAGGAAGATCCTGGCTCCAGGCTTCAGATTGGCCCCACTCCAGCCTTTGAGGCCATTTACGGTAGTGAACCAGGGGATGGAAGACCTCTCTCTGTCTGTCTCTCCCTCTCTCTGTAACTTTGACTTGCAAATAAATAAATAAATAATCTTTTTAAGAAGCCTTCTATCCCTTAAAATGTAGTTCTTAGGAAAGCCCTGGCTGACTACAGAAAACTAGGGTAATAAAACTTGTTCTATCACCCCAGGCTCTTTCAACCAACATTTAATTTTGATTTTAAAGATAATATGCCTTGAGGCTGGCACTGTGGCATAGCGGGTTAAAGCCCCGGCTCGAAGTGCTGGCATTCCATATGGGCGCCAGTTCTAGTCCCCGCTGCTCCTCTTCTGATCCTGCTCTCTGCTATGGCCTGGGAAAGCAGAAGATGGCCCAAGTCCTTGGGCCCCTGCACCCATGTGGGAGACCAGGAAGAAGCTCCTGGCTCCTGGCTTCAGATCAGCACAGCTCTGGCCGTTGCGGCCATCTGGGGAATGAACCAGTGGATGGAAGACCTCTCTCTCTGTCTCTACCTCTCTCTAACTGTCTTTCAAATAAATAAAATAAATCTTTATAAAAGATAATATGCATTGCTTTCCAATGCTTATATTCTAGCATATATTTTTCAATATCTGTTGCAATTTTGCAGTTTCTTCAGACAGCAATATAATAGAGAAATCATTCATTTGGCATCTAAGTAGTCACGAGAAAATTCAAAGTTAGTTATGGAAGCCAAGGGGTAATTAAGAAGTATTATTGTGGGATAATCATACATTAATCTTGTCTTGATGTGCTTAGAAGATTGATGGTGCATAAACATACACAAAAAGAAAAATTTGAAATAAAAATGTAATGAAATAATGTGATCGACTGAAGTTCAAAATCCTAAGGATACCAAATCAAAGGAGAAAATAAGCCTTCAGTTTAGCTTCCTTCTAGGTTTACACCAAAGTTTTAAGAAAATGACCACCTTGAATTTTATTACAAATTTGAATGTGCAGGCTTGGCAAACAAGCTTTATTGTTTGCTTTTCTGGTAATCAGCACCAAGCCTGTATGCAGATGGCACGTTGTTAATCTGTGAAAGTTGGGGCTGCTTTCAAATATTAAAACAAATCAACAATGTTGATTGCTATATAATTGAATATCCACAATTTCATTTTGCTCTAAACATATTTTCTATAACTAATGCTTATTGATGAATTTGTTATCAGCCTGTGACTTTGAGCCTTGGCAATTATTTGAAGGACAGAACACCATCTGACAGTCTTGCAAGAGACTGAGGGTGACTGTACCTGAATGAATGCACTAGTCTAGCATAAAATAAATTGCTTACAGTGTTTCAATTTCCTTCAACATTAAAGACTGAGATTATTTTCAGAAAACTGAAATGCAGTTAATAAGTAAATGCTGCCAGGCTGTCTGATCCCCATTTCCTCCTGCCCATAGTGACTACAGCAGCCTTAGAACAGTTCATGTTCATTTTCACTTTATTTACTTTAGACATGAATTTTATTGATATTTTCTAGAACAGAAAATAAATTGTTTCTCATAATATTTAAATATACGTGGCGGAAATATGCATATGAATGATTGAGAAAGCTGAATTTGGTGAGAGATAAAGTTGGGTCCAAATGAATAATGCAATCATAGTTAATCTCTTGGTCCCCTCTTATTGTGAAAGTTAAGAAAATTAACATAAAAATTTATAGGCTGCTTGTATGGTTGCTGTGGGATACAATGGTGTATAAATTTACAATGATGCCTAAAATACAAAATTAGTTATATCATTCAAATTAACTCTATTCTACCATGACTTTTAAATTAAGGGAAATGTTATCAGAAACTTGAATGACTTGAAATCTGAAGATGTTTAAGAATAAATTATGCAACTAACAAGTGAACCTTAGTCACCTAATTCTCATTAATCTTCAAAATATGCATGTTAATGGCATTTTTCATTTTGGTTTAAATTTTACATGTGGAAAACATTATTCTTATAATTTTTGAAGAAAACTGGAAATTGATATTGCCATTTGTAAAGCTTTTTGTGAGATATCTGCCCATGAAGTAAGTAGTTATTTAAACATCTTAATAAAAATGCACAGTATATCCAAATATTTATAACATTCAATATCTTATTCAAAAATTATTCACTTATAGAGAAACAGAAAGAAAGAGAGAGATGGAAAAAGAAAGGTATACAGACAGAGAGATCTGCCAACCTTCCAAATTCCAGTAATGGCTAGGGCTGGACCGGGAGCAAACTGGGAGCCAAGATCTCAGTCTGGGTCTCCCATAGGAGTGGCAGAGAGCTAAGAAATTGAGCCACCACCTACTGCTTCCCAGGATGAACATTAGTAAGAAGCCACAGTCAAGAGTCATAGCTGGGATTCAAACCTAGGTACTGCTGTAAAGGAAGCAGGCATTTTAACTACTAGACTAAATACATGCTCCAGTTTTTTAATATGTTTTGTGCTAAGAGGATTTATTCTTTATAGTAAGACATACCTTGTAATAAAAAGTTTACCCAAATCATTTTATGGTACTTTATTGTTTACATTATAATAGTGGGTAGGTGAATACATCTATAGGGCAGCCCTCCTCCATGTGGTCATGTAAGGAGATGACCTGCTTTGTTAACACTTGACTTCTTGCTAGCTAGGTGCTTATGGCATTTTCACTCAAGCAAGACGAAGAAGAAAAGAATGCATTGTTGTGTTACGAATGAGATCTGGAAGAGCTTACCACTTGGGCTGACATTCAATGACAAGTCTTAACATCTAAGTAAATGGGAAGTCAGGAATATAGACTGGCTGTGTATTCACTAAGAAAAGAGAAGCATTTTTATGGAGAGTCATCTACAGTCTCCCAAGTGAATTCTGTTAGGTCTATCTTTTAATCCTTTAGGAAATTCTATTCTATTTCTGAGTTGATAAACATTTAGAGAAACTATATTACTTGACCAATACAAACACTGAAAGAACAAAACCTGGGTCTTTCTGATATATGATATCTCTGTTTCTGTCACTCTAATATTCATCAATATAGTTAACAGAATATTTCTATTATTTTTCCAAAAATAAATGTAATATTTGAATGAATTTTAATAATTTAATTTCTATCTATGAATATGCTAACTCTTGTACTTCATTTATCTATATTTAAATGAGAATCTACCAAATCTCCTCAAATTTTTTATTACTTCAATCAGTTAAAGATTAAGCTTTGTTTCCTATCTCAATAAAATGTATATATCCTTTCCTGGAATATTTCCTGTTTTCTCTAGGATATTCTCAGTATTTTAAACTGTGACATAACAAGATACATGGAGAATTTTACAACATAGATCGTCACCAAGGCCTTTGAGAATTTTTTTTCCTCACAGTATAGTGTTCCTTTCATTTGTTAACTCCACAAATGTTTTCAGAGCCCCTATGATGCATCTGTCACTTCTGTGATATACAGAATAGATTAGCTCACAAAGTACGTAAATCTACTTTCTTCAATGATTTGTTTCATTCTACTGGAGAATCCAGATAATAACCAACAAAGGGTAGATATATAATGTAATAGCATGAAACAGATTTGCTGAAAAGCATTCCATTGAAAGTACGTAATACTTAATATCTGACTGAAATATGGCATTTTAGAAAAAAAATCACTTAAGTTTCTTTTTGCAGCTTAGCAATTGAGCACAAACTTAAAAGAAATATATAGAGATGGGAATTTTGAACATTTTGTTAGTATTTGAAATAGAGACTTCTGAAGTGGCAAGTATGCATTTATGGAGTTTGGTTGATTTTGTGGTAAGTTGCTCACTGGATGAGTTATAGGAAGCAGATCTGTAATGCATCTTCGCTTCAAGTACTGGAAAGGTTAACGGAGGTAGTTTATGTAGATGCAGGTGATGTTTACTGCATTTCTACCTTGATCCAGAAGTGAAGCAAGTGCATTTGCATGTGATTAAATTTACCTATGACTTAAATTACGTGCTTTGGTGTAGGATGCTCTGCACAGATATCCATAACCAAACAATACTGAAAAATATAATTGCTATTGATGTAGCTTAATTGTACCTACATTTTCCAAAACAAGTTCTGCCTTTTCATATTTAGTATTATTCTCTGTAAATCACAAATGTCATGATAGCTGTTTTCATAATTATTATTAGATTACCACTCAGATTGTAGATCATCTGCACATAAACAGTACTAGATCCATTAAACAAACAGAACATGGTCATACTTTTACCTGTGAAATACCTAACAAAACATGGTGCTAGTTTTACAGGAATTTGGGCATTTGTTGACTATCTCTACAGAAAGACTAAGGGTATATAGAATTAATCTATTCTTTATATGTAAGAAGGCTCTCTTATTTCTGTTTGTGAAGGTTGAGTAAACCTAATCAGAACTACAAGCTATCAAGAAGATGAACTGATTTTGTGTTAAATCACCTTTATTGGCCGGCGCCGTGGCTCACTAGGCTAATCCTTTGCCTGCAGCGCCGGCACTCCAGGTTCTAGTCCCAGTTGGGGTGCCACATTCTGTCCCGGTTGCTCCTCTTCCAATCTAACTCTCTGCTATGGCCCGGGAAGGCAGTGGAGGATGGCCCAGGTGCTTGGGCCCTGCACCCACAGGGGAGACCAGGAGGAAGTGCCTGGCTCCTGGCTTAGGATCTGCACAGTGCACTGACTGTAGCAGCCATTGGGGGATGAACCAACGGAAAAAGGAAGACCTTTCTCTCTGTCTCTCTCTCTCTCTCTCACTGTCTAACTCTGCCTGTCAAAAAAAATCACTTTTACTGGTTGAAGAATTCAAGATTATTGTTGAAGAGACAGTAAAAGAATCCAATTTTTTGGGTGGCAGCATAAAAATTATCAGACACAACATAAAAGGCAAGACATCAGAAAAAAGTAAGGTTTCAAATGGAGTTTGAAGTGAATTTAAAGAGTTATAAAAAAAGCAAAAAGTACTGGGAATGCAATTATATTGGCTGTTGCTGACATTCACAAATAGAAGCATCAAGAGAAATAAAATGCAAGAAGAGTTTATATTTTATAAAACCTGCATTTTCTGCAACTGGTAGTTTACAGCACAGGGTAAGCATCCATATATCTTTGTCAGAATGAACTAAACTGCTGTGTTGATACCTGTTATTGACATTTTTATTCTTAAGTATCTCAAAGAAAAGTAAATCATTCATAAAAATTCTCAGAGAAAGAGAATAGTAACACTGTGAAGGTGCAACTGAAGTGAAACTTCAAAGTTAATAGCTAGGGAAGAATTCTACTTCTTTCAAAACTTAATGACAGTTCAACTCTAGGCATATGGTTAAATAAAAAAAAATAAGTATAAATATATGTTCTACCTCATCGGCGACAACTAACTGAGCACCAAAGGGGAAACTTGTTGAAGTGAAATGGACACTATGAGAAACAGTGACTTGATCAGCTCTTGTCCTGACGGTTGATGTACAATGTAATACTTTATCCGTTTTAGTATTTTTTTGTTTTAGTACCATTGGTTGAACTCTGTAATTAACACACAATTATTCTTAGGTGTTTAAATTTTAACTGAAAAATGATCCCTGTTTGGAATTTGGAAAACATTATGCTGAGTGAAATAAGCCAATCCCAAAGGGACAAATACCATATGTTCTCCCTGATAGGTGACAGCTAACTGAGCACCAAAAAGGAAACCTGTTAAAGTGAAATGAACACTATGAGAAACGGTGACTTGATCAGTCCTTACCCTGACTATTGATGAGCAACTTCATATGTTATCCCTCTTAGTATTTTTTTGTTTGTTCTACTTAATACTTTTTGTTGAATACTGTAATCAATACACAATTCTTCTTAAGTGCTGAAACTTAACTGTAAAGTGATCGCTGTTAAATATAAGAGTGGGAATAAGAGAGGGAAGAGATGTGCAATTTGGGACATGCTCAAGCTGACTTACCTTAAACGGTAGAGTTAGAAACATACCAGGGGATTCCAATTCAATCCCATCAAGGTAGCATGTACCAATGCCATCTCACTAGTCCCAGTGATCAATTTCTGTTCACAATTGATCATAATGATAGGACTAAGAACCAAAGGGATCACAGAAACAAGACGAGTGTCTGCAAATACTAGCTGATAGAATAAAAAGGGAGAGAATGATCCAACATGGGAAGTGAGATACACAGCAGACCCATAGCATGGCAGATGTCCTAAACAGCACTCTGGCCTCAGAATCAGCCCTTAAGGCATGCGGATCCAGCTGAAAAGCCCATGAGAGTATTTCAGGCATGGAAAGCCAAGAAACTCTGGGGGAAAAAAAAAAAAAAAAAAAACCCTAAATGAAATATCTCCGTGAGTGAGATCCCAGTGGAAAGAACGGGTCATCAAAGAAGGAGGTACCTTTCTCTGAAGGGAGGAGAGAACTTCCACTTTGACCATGGCCTTGTCTAAAAATTATCAGAGTCAGTGAACTCAGGGAGCTTCCATAGCCTTGGCAGTTCATGACAAGAGCCTAGGGTGATTACTGAGGCCATAAACCAGAGTGTCAATTTGTTAAGTCAACAACAGGAGTCACTGTGCACTTACTCCTCATGTAGGATCTCTGTCCTTAGTATGCTGTACATTGTGATTTAATGCTATAACTAGTACTCAAACAGTATTTTTCACTTTATGTTTCTGTGTGGGAGCAAACTGTTGAAATCTTTACTTAAAGTATGCTAA
The DNA here is from genome assembly GCF_051225735.1 of Oryctolagus cuniculus. Classification (NCBI taxonomy): domain Eukaryota; kingdom Metazoa; phylum Chordata; class Mammalia; order Lagomorpha; family Leporidae; genus Oryctolagus; species Oryctolagus cuniculus. The sequence goes on from NC_142880.1 coordinate 49,230,799, forward strand.
ACTGATCTTCTGTATATAAAGAGAATCGAAGATGAATCTTGATGTGAATGGAAGGGGAGAGGGAGTGGGAAAGGGGAGGGTTGCGGGTGAGAGGGACATTATGGGGGGGAAGCCATTGTAGTCCATAAGCTGTACTTTAGAAATTTATATTCATTAAATAAAAGTTAAAAATAAAAAAAGAAATGAAAAAAATAAGTATAAATATATAAATATTATGTTGTTTTGGAAAATTTAAAATACACAAAATAAGAGCAAATAACATACTGTGTCCAGATTGCAACTTTAAGGATAATCACTAGGGCCGGCGCTGTGGCTTAGCAGGTAAAGTTGCCACCTGCAGTGCTGGCAACCCATATGGCTTCTGGTTTGATTCCCGGCTGCTCCACTTCTGATCTAGCTCTCTGCTATGGCCTGGGAAAGCAATAGAACTTGGTCCAGATCCTTGGGCCCCTGCACCCATGTGGGAGACCCAAAAGAAGCTCCTGGCTCCTGGCTTCGGATGGACCCTGCTCCAGCCATTGTGGCCATTCAAAGAATGGACCAGCAAATGGAAAACCTCTCTCTGCCTCTGCCTCTCTTAACTCTGCCTTTGAAATAAATAAATAAATATATTTTAAGAAAAGAATAATCACCAACTATTTTCCAAATTTGTTTCATACCTTCCTCAATTTCACTTTTTTTTTTAAATCTTGGTATATGAATTCAAGTCAAATCCTAGAAACCATTCATTTTCCATTGAAAATAATTTATTACATTACCCTAAAAGTTGTTTTTTTATTTAAATCTCACCTTGTCATTATTACACCTAACAAAATTTGCAACACTTCCTTAATATCTTCTACTGCCTAAAGTAAATGTATCTATTTGTCTCAAATTTATATTCCTAATACATTGGTATAAATCAGTATCCAAATAAGTTACATGTTACAATTGTTGTGTTTTTTTTTTTTTAAGATTTATTTATTTATTTGAAAGGCAAAGTTACAAAGTTACAAAGGCCCCATGTTTTCCATCTGCTGGTTCACTCCCCAAATATCAGGGCTGGGCCAAGCCAAAGCCAAGGGCCAGGAAATTCATCTGAGTCTCTCACGTGGTTGCAGAGGCCCAAGAACTTAGATCATCCTCTGCTGCTTTCCCAGGCACATTAGCAGGGAGCTAGAAGAAAGTGCAGTAGTCGGGACTTGAACCAGCACTCATATGAACCCACTGCACCACAATGCCGCCTCCTGCAATGGGTTCTTATAAGTATTCTGTAATCAATAACAAGTGCAATGAATTTTTATACATTTATTTTATTATATAATCATTTGGTCTTTTTGAGATACGAAGTCTCTTGTCCTTTCAAATTCTCCCCTTGAAATTGTGCTATTTCTTTCTTTCTAGTGAGCTAACCAGATGATAAAAACCTTTTGGGGTGTGTAGGCCTAACTCTGCCTTTATAACATGAGATATCTACACATAATAAAGGAAAGGCAATGGTTCTATCTCAATAAAATTTATTTTTGGATATAGAGGTCTTTCAGATAATGTTCACAGATCATGATATGCTATTCCTTCATTTTTTTTAACATGTTTTATCCACTGAAGAATCACATATTATCTTTTTAATTTGTACAAAGCATCACATCATGGAGTTGTTTTGCTTGTTCTGCTTTATCAAATTTATAACATATAAGCCAACAATTGAATAAAAAAACTGGATTCAATTTTTTTAGGCAAGAGCTTTTCATAAGTGGTTAACTGTAGTTATTATTTAATTGAATCATAAACTGCCTAATGTCCCTTATTTAATAATGATAATTATGTTCAATAAACTCAGTTGATCTCAGATTCTCCAAAACACAAAGTATCTGTAGATTTTTCATGATTAGTATTAGTTTCTGTTGTTTGTTATAGGCTATATTATCTTTTCTGGATAAAAAAATTAGTGATTTCCTCACTTCATCATTTCCCTTGCACTAATTGTCAAGAATCCATAATAAAGAGAACTGACCTCATCAATCATCTGATTCTCCTATCATTTCTACTTGTTTATCATAAATTCTTCTTCAAGGAAAATTTCAAGTATACCTAGGGTATCTATATTGTATAGATTGAGTATCTAGTAAGCTGGTAAATATTATTCTATGAGCACTTTTATGAATTATTTGAGTTCTTAAGACTAGCATTGGGCCGGCGCTGCGGCTCACTAGGCTAATCCTCCGCCTGCAGTGCCGGCACACCGGGTTCTAGTCCCGGTCGGGGCGCCGGATTCTGTCCCGGTTGCCCCTCTTCCAGGCCAGCTCTCTGGCCAGGGAGTGCAGTGGAGGATGGCCCAGGTGCTTGGGCCCTGCACCCCATGGGAGACCAGGAAAAGCACCTGGCTCCTGGCTCCTGCCATCGGATCAGCACGGTGCACCGGCCGCAGCGCGCCGGCTGCGGCGGCCATTGGAGGATGAACCAACGGCAAAGGAAGACCTTTCTCTCTGTCTCTCTCTCTCACTGTCCACTCTGCCTGTCCAAAAAAAAAAAAAAAAAAAAAAGACTAGCATTGACAAAGCAGCATAATAACATATTCTTTTCAATACTCTAAAAATAAGCATAGGTCTTTCTAGAGAAAAAATAGGCTAACCTAGACTTTATGGAGTTATATAACAAACCTTGTCTATTTTTATTGAAAGGAATGCAATATTTTAAATGGTTAATTATTGTTCTTTCATAGTTAGCACATACTGGCATTATTACTCTACTTTATTAGTCAGTACATCCTGGCATGGAAAAGTTTAAAAAGGCTGGGATTATTTCATGATTAATAAGGCTTATTGAGATTATTTTGCTCTTACATTGAGCTTTTCTTTAAGCTGCTCAAGAGATTTTGAATATTTAAATTACAAACTAAAGTTGATCCTCAAAATTCAGAGTTAATTAAATGAACAAAGAAAATCATTATATTTTTATTTTTTTTTCAAAAGCCTTTAGTTTAGTATTGCTTTTCAAGTATAGGGCATATATTTCTAATTATTTTTAATGCTCATATGGTTTTCTTATTTTGAAATTATCATAATGAAATATCTGCATGAATGTATATTTATATGGTTCTACATATACGACAGAAGAAACTGAAAATCGAGTTCACTTCTTTTTAGGAAGAAGTAGAGACTTATATTTGAGGCCCATAATTGGCTAATCTAAATATTCTAGTCCTATTCTTTTCAGTCTCTCTCTCCACTTTTGTACTGCAACCCATGCTTTCTGTCCTCTCCAGTAATGTCACATCAACAGTTTCCAATCTGCCTCCTATGCTATAAAATTTCAGCATCTACTAGTGCTTTCTTTTCTGCAAACTCATAATCTAACATCTCTCCCATCTTCAAACAACGGAAGTTAACTAGAACTCACTTTCTTCTCTATCTGTATTTTCATTTATCCTATTCCTTCACAGCTGAAAACACAAGTGATGAATATATCATGCAATTTTTTTCCAGTTAATCTGCTATGACAGTCTATGTATATTTTCAAGGTTGTCTCTGATTTTCACTTCGCTAAACTCAATGTTTAATGACAAGCTCTCAACTCACTTATCCTATCATTAGCATTTTGTATGTTGATCACTCTTTTCCGTCAATATGCTTTTTTTTTTTTTTTACACTTGACGCTTTTCAGCTTTCCTTGGACATCATTAACCATTCTATTTCCTTTCCTTGTGTCTCAGTTCAAAGTAATGCTCAAATTCTATTTAATTTCAAGTGGCAGTATAAAAATGAAATTCTGTGATTACAATTTCATTTTCTTTTGGTATTTCCCATTTGTATCAGTAATATCAGTAAGCTACTTAATTTCAAATAATAAGATTTAAGTGTTTATACTTGTGTACATGTATTTTTAGCGTAAATTTACTATTTTATTTATTTGAATTCTAAAATGGCTGGTATCATGTAAATTATTTATAATTTTTGGGGAATTATTCTACAATCGAATAGTTCTTTTAACATTCTGTTTGTATTATTACCTTGCTAGTTAAGTCTGCAAAATTTTTTACTTTGATTTATAACTTGTTCAGACAGATGTGTTAACTGAATTTGTGATATTATTCTATAACTTCATCACCTTATTCACTTTTTCACTTTATCAGCAACTTGTCAGTTTACCAGAGGTGCCCTACTTTGATATATCAAATATATATTTGATATAGAATGTTTATATTCTGATGTAGCATATATATATATATGGTACTGTAGTATTTCTTACATATCTTTCTTCATCTCTTTGTTCCTTTCTTATTTTTCTTTTAAATTTTTACATGACACACATTCCATTCACTTTATAATCACAAGCTTAACCCCCACTAAATAAAGAATTCAAGAAGTAGAAATACAATTAAGTAGAAAAACAAGTAGAAAAACCACTCTTCCTCAAGTCTACACAAAAGGGCTATAACAATAATCAAATCTCAAAATGTCATTGACATTACATTTTTATATTTTATGTATTAGTTGCCACAAATTATGGAAAGTATGTGTTATTTGTCTTTTGTGGACTGGCTTATTTCACTAAGCATAACGGTCACCAGTTGCATCCATTTTGTTGCAAAAGACAATATTTCATTCTTCTTATGGCTGAAAAGTATTCCATTGTGTATATAAACCATAATTTCTTTATCCAGTCATCAGTTGATGGACATCTGTTCGATTCCATATCTTAGCTATTGTGAGTTGAGCTGTTATAAATATGTAGAGTACAGATAACTCTTTTGTATGCTCTTTTGATAGATTTCTTCCATTTAACATAACATATTATAGATCTATTTCTCTTTTATCATTCATTTGTATTCATTCCTTCTTCACAAATAATGCTCCATTGTATGCACATACCATATTTTATTTATCCATTCATCAGTTGAAGGACAATTATGTTTTTCTTCCCCATTTCTAAATAATGTTGCTATGCAAATTGAATCATGTTTTATATAAAATATTTTTACATACATAATACATATATTATATATTTATCAAATATATTTGGGTACTTCAACAAAAAAAGTTTATTTTGTTGCAAATTCTTGAAAAATCTTTGTATATCAGGAGTCTACGAAGTTCATTGAAAATGTACATTATGAAAAAAAAAACTGCATAGGTTTAATTTTTGCACCAAAGGTAACATCTTACAATTTCATTTTCCAAAGCACTTTTAAAAAGATCTATTTATTTGTTTGAAAGGCAGAACAACAGAAAGATAAAGTGAGGCAGGGAGTAGGGGGGAGATTGAGAGAGCAAGAGAGAGAGAGATAGATCTTCATTCACAGGTTCACTCCCCAAATGACTGCAGCAGTCAGGTCTGGACCAAGCTGAACCTCTGAGCCAGGTACCGGCTCCTTTATAGGTGACAAGGGCCCAAGTAGTTGGCCTACCTTCTTCTGCCTTCCCAAGTATGTCAGTAGGAAGCTGGACTGAGAGCAGAGTAGCTGTCCAGCAGTCCAAAATGAGATGCAAACATCATAAACAGTGGCTTTAACACACTGTGCAACAACTCTAGTAAATATAGGTTCAGAATTGTGGAATCATGTGGTAATTTTATTTGTGAATGTTTGAGAAACTGATTGATTTTTACAAAGTAACTCCAGGTACCATTTTTCATTCCTACCAGCAGAACATGAAACTTTCAGTTTCTCATATCCAAACCCATATTTGTTATCTATTTTTGCTTTTATAGTCACACAAGTAGGTGTGAACTGATGGTATAATAGTGCCTTTTTTCTTGACAGGCAGAGTTAGTGAGAGAGAGAGAGACAGAGAGAAAGGTCTTCTTTTTGCCGTTGGTTCACCTCCCAAATGGCTGCCACAGCCGGTGCATTGCAGCCGGCGCGCCAATCCGAAGCCAGGATCCAGGTGCTTCTCCTGGTCTCCCATGCGGGTGCAGGGCCCAAGCACTTGGGCCATCCTCCACTGAACTCCCGAACCACAACAGAGAGCTGGCCTGGAAGAGGGGCAACCGGGACAGAATCTGGCGCCCCAACTGGGACTAGAACCCAGGGTGTGCCGGCGCCACAGGTAGAGGGTTAGCCAAGTGAGCCTCGGCGCCGGCCAAATTGTGCCTTAATAATGTATTGATTAGTAAAGAATGCCCTCAAGTATTATAAATGATCACTTAAATCTGGCCAACCTATTCTTTTGTGCTGAATTTGCAATTGCTGATAGACTGCAATCATGGATTTAAATATTTAACATAATATACAATATACAGTATTAGTCTATACATAATCTTTTAATACTCAGAATGGCATACATATTTAATAGACTTAGTATATATTAAACATATTTGATACATAATACATATATTCATATATATAAAAAGTGAAAAGAAAGGAAAAGAACAGATATATAGTATTTTATTTACCCACTCATTGACTGATTACATTTGCATGGAAAAATATAGGAACCATAGAAAAAGACATATTATTCTGATGAATAGTTTAATCTCTTTTCAAAGAACATTATATTATCCTAATTCCTCATAAAATAATTTTAATCTAGAATTCTATATACAGGTAAAGGCTCAAAAGATTTGGGGAACAAAATGCCATTTTTAGGTATTAAATAAATAAAACCAAAACAAAACACACTCATGCACAGACACACACACATATTCACAGATACTTTCTTTGGAAGTTAAGCTAATTCAAAGGGAAGGATAGAGGAAGGAAGGAAGAAATTAGAGATCTTTAAGGAAATTACTCTCTAGAGCAGATATGGTGCACTCATCCCCAGGAACTGTACGATAGGCTTTCCCATGCCAACAACTCATTCTTTGCCCCTGAAAGCAAGCAAGAAACAGTCTGAAGACATGTACTATGAGATCCCAGGTTTTCTAACAAGTTTGAATTTGTAAAAATTTTATAAGATAAATAGGGTTTGGGACTAAGTAATGCTGAAATAGGCCAGACTTCTAGTAAGAACATATACAAAAAGTTAAAATAACAGATATGCATGAAAAGCCTTTTAATTATAGTACACTGGGAAGTGTGTGTGTAAACATTTTGATAAAATAAAAATAACAAATGGTCTCAATTTCAATTTAAACCAGTGTTTTGTTTTTAACAATAATTGGAAACACAAGGAGAGGTTAAAGTGTATAAAGTGATAAATCCCCATCTCTCACAATGGAAATCAGTAGACATTTAACACAATATGTTATTATTATAGAGTAAGCATATAATTTAAAATAATTTAAAAGATGTATGAGTAACAGCATAAAATTTCAAGTAATCATTTTTAGGGTAGGTTATTAGAAGTAGGAAGGAATTAATCCTTGTATTTTTCTGTATTGGATATTCTTTTGACAGTTTTTGAAAAAGCATCCATTGATAAACTATATTATATTAATAAGATCTTATACAAAATCTGTTTACAAGCCAACATACTTTGATAATTTTAATCAGTGCAAAAAGAGCAGAGAGGTGAAATGCTGTCTCTTGTTAAGAGGCCTTTTTCCAATCGGAGAATCCACTTTTTAACCTTGTCTTGTATTTACTCTTTATTATTTAAAACAAGTCTTGAACAGTGTAAATAATTAACCTACAGATCTTTTCCCCAGGCAAATTATTCCTTAGTCTACAGCTAGCACCAAGTCATGAGAATGGGGTAAGACCTTGGAGTGATGCCCAGTGTTAAAGCATCTCCTGCTTGCCTCTGACAGGAAAGTCTATATTGGCTTCATGGATGCCTTTCTAACCGGGGTACTTGGCCCCCTGCTCTTGTTTCTATTCTCCTTCTTTCCTGATTCAAATTCTCATCCTTTCTCTTTTTTGAGGACTAGTTTGGATGCCACTCTCCGCATAAAGACATAAAGACTTCTATGTACAATAAGATCCTCTAGAAAGATAACCGGCATTATGAATATATTTCATTTTATTACATGTCATTTGTCACCATATTATTTTATGTATTAATATTCTCCATATCAAATACATAGTGAATATGAAATGTGAATAGAAATTTGAATAGACTATTAAAATAATTCTTCCTGAAGTGTGCAGAAACATGATGGCTTAAGCACTTGTGTTCCTCCACTCACATGGGACACTTGAATGGAGTTCCTTGTTCCTATATCCTGGCTTCAGCCTGGCTAGAATTGGTTGCTGTGGCCATTTGGGAAGTAGTCCAGGAGATGGAAGATACCTCTCTTTCTCTTTCTCACTCTCTCTCTCTCTCTCTCCTAAATAACTACATAAATAAATCTTTTTAAAAATATATGTAGTTTTAAGTGAAGAACTGCCTCTAGACCTTATAAGGCAGTATAAGCTCTTATTGAGAGTTATGGTTAAGTTATGGTTAGATTTGAAGATTTTCCTCCACGGCTTAATTTCTATTCTGCATCTCTTTGAGGTAATGTGTTATTTTATTTTATTTTATTTTGTTTGTTAGTTTATTTATTTGAAAGTCAGAGTTACACAAAGAGAGAGAGAGGAAAGAGAGACAGAAAGAGAGTTGGGCCGATCCGAAGCCAGGAGCCAGGAGCTTCTTCCAGGTCTCCCATGTGGGTGCAGGGGCCCAAGGAACTGGTCCATCCTCCCCTGCTCTCCCAGGCCATAGCAGAGAGCTGGATCAGAAGTGCCCCTATGGGATGCCGACACTGCAGGCGGTGGCTTTACCCGCTACGTTACAGTGCTGTCCCCATGTGTCATTTTCAAGATTACAGTTTAGAGAATTATTTTCTTACTGGTTTTCTGCTTTGATTTTTTTTTTCTGTTTAGAGAATAACTGAAAAATTCACTGACTTAGGTAATAGCATAGATGCCTTTGAAGGCTGATGTTCCAAGTTCCAAAATAATCAAAGGGCTACAGACAGCACTTCAACAATTATAATTCATGATTTCTATACTAATACTCTAGTATTGCTATTTTTCAAATGTGTAGATTTCAGAGATCCCTCCATCTGGACTTAAGCTGGGTTGGGTTAGATACTAAGCAAGCCTAGCTTCAGGCACAATCTTCAGTTCAGCACTAAAAATGTTACAACTGTGTGGCTTAACAAGAATTGGAAACAATACAGCTTATTAATTTACTTTTATGATAATTTTGGACAAAAATTCAATTTTCTTTGTTGTACTCAATTTCTAGTTTGAAAACAAAAGATAAGTGCCCAGCCTAACTTATTAACTGCTTGGCTTGCTTGAAGTTCTCTGGATCCATTTGTCTTCACTATGAAAAACAGTGACAATTAAATCCCTAATTTCACAGACATGTAAATAGCAAATAAAATCAAAGACCCATGTATTTCAACTCTTCCCAATTTATCACATGCAATAAATATGTAAGTAACTTTACTTTTAATAACTTTCTTTACTGCTAAAATTATCTACTCTAATGTGTGTAAATTTTATATTGATATTAGTTTTATTATAAATATTTATATTCTCAAGACTTTATATACAGGTTCAATTTTTAAACTTACTGTGAGTAATATATTTTTGGTAATCACATCTTCACTCCTTGTCAGGGGAAATTCTATATATTTAAATGATGCATTATTATTTCTTTTTTTTTTTCCTTTTTTTTAAACTTTTACTTAATGAATATAAATTTCGAAAGTACAACTTATGGACTACAATGGCTTCCCCCCCATAATGTCCCTCCCACCCCCAACCCTCCCCTTTCCCACTCCCTCTCCCCTTCCATTCACATCAAGGTTCATTTTCGTTTCTCTTTATATACAGAAGATCAGTTTAGCATACATTAAGTAAAGATTTCAACAGTTTTCTCCCACACAGAAACATAAAGTGAAAAATACTGTTTGAGTACTAGTTATAGCATTAAATCTCAATGTACAGCACACTTAGGACAGAGATCCTACATAAGGAGTAAGTGCACAGTGACTCCTGTTGTTGACTTAACAAACTGACACTCTGGTTTATGGCCTCAGTAATCACCCTAGGCTCTTGTCATGAGCTGCCAAGGCTATGGAAGCCCCCTGAGTTCACTGACTCTGATAATTTTTAGACAAGGCCATGGTCAAAGTGGAAGTTCTCTCCTCCCTTCAGAGAAAGGTACCTCCTTCTTTGATGACATGTTCTTTCCACTGGGATCTCACTCACAGAGATCTTTCATTTAGGTTTTTTTTTTTGTTTTTTTTTTTTTTTTTTTTTCCCCAGAGTTTCTTGGCTTTCATGCCTGAAATACTCTCATGGGCTTTTCAGCTGGATCCGCATGCCTTAAGGACTGATTCTGAGGCCAGAGTGCTGTTTAGGACATCTGCCATTCTATGGGTCTGCTGTGTATCTCACTTCCCATGTTGGATCATTCTCTCCCTTTTTGCTTCTATCAGCTAGTATTTGCAGACACTCGTCTTGTTTATGTGATCCCTTTGGTTCTTAGTCCTATCATTATGATCAATTGTGAACAGAAATTGATCACTGGGACTAGTGAGATGGCATTGGTACATGCCACCTTGATGGGATTAAATTGGAGTCCCCTGGTATGTTTCTAACTCTACCGTTTGAGATGAGTCAGCTTGAGCATGTCCCAAATTGCACATCTCTTCCCTCTCTTATTCCCACTCTTATATTTAAAAGTGATCACTTTTCAGTTAAGTTTCAGCACTTAAGAAGAATTGTGTATTGATTACAGTATTCAACAAAAAGTATTAAGTAGAACAAACAAAAAAAAATACTAAGAGGGATAACATATTAAGTTGCTCATCAACAGTCACGGTGAGGGCTGATCAAGTCACCGTTTCTCATAGTGCATTATTATTTCTAAAGGGTGAGATGTAAGATTTTTTTTTTTTCTGTACCTTAATTTGTTGAAGTGGCCTTCTCAGAGGTGATCAAGAGACTTTTAATTAAAAATCATATGACCAAATGTGGATATCAAATGCATTTAATATCATCCCACAATGTACTGGGGTTTGTGAACAGAGATGAGACACCAAGGCCAGGAAGTAGTCTTTTATTATTATGCTGGCATCAGGCCCTGAACAAAGAGAAATATTTCCTTATATGTGTTTTTTTCTCCTTTTTCTCCCATATATGACTACATTCATATATTTTATTGAAGTATTGTACATCTGTACATGTTTACTGATGATATAGCTGTATGCTATCTTTCAAGGGTTAATACCATTGCTGTTTAACAAGCAGAAACCGAAAAGGTTATATATATATTAAATATATATAATATAAGATATATAATATAATATATAATATATTATATAATATATATAATATATATAAGCAGGTAATAACTAGCTTGAAGCATTCATAGGAAAGCACATAATGGATACATTCCATTATCAGGGTAAGGTTTTTGGTTTTGGTTTGGTTTGGTTTGGTTTGTTGTTAATTTCCTCTTTCTGACCCTAGGAAACTTCAATTACAATGATACTGGTACTAGAAAGACTGCCCAATCTCTAGGCCAGTGGGGTTACTTACAAAAAACAAAAATATATTCTTGCTAATTGAATGAATTGCAATCAGTAATTCCTTTTTTTAAAATTTAATCTTGTGAAATGTTTTACATATTTCAGCCTAAAAAATTACAAAATGTTTTTTCTACAATACGTTCACCAAATGTTTTGTATCCTCAGGCCATTGATATTCTATATTCTTTTTTGTATCTTTTGCCGCAAGTCAGAGACTATCATTCAGAAGTCATTTTTTTATCTTGAAAATTTTCATTAAAACTGTAGTGTACTATCTATTTTTAAAAACAATTTATAAAATGTTATATATTTCTTAGTTAAAAAGTGGAACTAAATAAAGATTTGTGTTAAAAAACAGAAATTGATGTTTAAGTAAAATAAAAATAATTTTTAATTTTCTAGATACTGGACTTCATGAGTTTATTTTCTTTTTAATAAAGCCTTTTAAGTCTTATATCATCACAATATAAATCATCTGCATTAATTCTGCCTAGAAAATAACATATTTTATAACAATTACTTTATTCTATTAAGGAAATAGATATTAACATAAGAAATTGAATACTGTTTGAGATTTGATTAACAAAAAACTAATTACAGAGTGCTTTTTTTTTTCATCTCTCTCTAATCAGGCAGTCTAGTTTTGAAGGTCAAAAGGAAGAAAATAATAGAAGTTAGCAAATCAGTCAATGTGGTATTAGTAACCAAAAAGGTCAAATATAATTGTTTGGTTGTAGGAAGGAACACCAAGTGGAATTTTAATGTTTGATGCTTTGCAGTTGTATTATTGAAAATATATTCACTATATCATTAATTTATCTATTAGGGAAAGAAAAGGATATAATGGGCAATTAATTGCTTAACAATTGTGTACTAAGTCACATGTTTATGTGTGCTTGTGTGTTTTCTGTCCTTTGTTGGACAGAAAGTGAATTAAATATGCTTACACAGAGCCAAGATGAATGATATTATCTGTCTAAGCACAAATAGAAAGACGATAAAAACACAATATCTTGTACTTTATATGTCAAGGGATAACCTTCAATTTCTGGGTAAAGGTGTCTTTAAATAATTTTGCATATGAGTGAATCATGGAATAGTCAGCACCTTAAAATGAGTCAAGTTCCCAAGAATATTTCATTAACAAAATTGGAAAATAAAAAAAAGAGTAGCTTCCTGGAATTTGATGGGTATTCACTAATGTTGTAAGATCTATGCCTTGTCTTTTGTGTTCTAAAAATGAGTGCTGGGGCCGGCACTGTGGCATAGCAGTCTGCAAAGCTGGCCTTCCATATGGGCACCAGTTCAAGTCTCAGCTGCTCCACTTCCAATCCAGCTCTCTGCTACGGCCTGGGAAAGCAGTGGAAGATGGCTCAAGACCTGGAACAAGCTCCTGACTCCTGGCTCCTAACTTTGGATTGGCACAGCTCCAGCCATTGTGGCCAACTGGGGAGTCAACCAACAGATGGAAGACCTCTCTCTCTCTTTCTCTGCCTCTCTTCTCTGTATAACTCTGACTTTCAAATAAATAAATAAACCTTAAAAAAAGACAAGTGCTGGTGTGAGATTCCCCACTTCTCTGAACATCAACAATATGGAATAAAAATGAACTTTTGTACATGCTAATTTAATTTGAGAAACTAATTTTCTTCTACTCTAAAACTAGAAATACATGCTTGTGCTTAATATTTCTGTTTCATTTTCCCAGCACTGTTCTTTAATCATGTTATATAAAACAATCTGTAAAGAAATAAGTGAAGGAAATGAGCTGTAATATCCTTTAGACTGATGATCCAAAAATTATAGCATACTGGTCAATTATAGCAGACTGGTTAATTTTGGCCTTGTTCTGAACTGTTCTTGTAAATAGAAATTTTTGGAACAAAGTCACCACCATGTGTATAAACAGAAGTAGTAAATCTGTTTCAGAAAAAACATTTTTGCTATGTTCAAATATTCAAATATGTGGATATACTATGTACTATGATTAAATTATGTATTATGATTAAATGGATGTGAATCAGACTTGCTACGCATTGGCTACCAACTTAACCTGAGCCCTATGACCTGGTAACCCTTCCTTGCAAACACAAACCTTCACACACACAAACACACACTCAGTATACATGAAAGGGGTTCATGATTACAGCAAAATCCAATTTTGTCAGGGTGAAAGATCTTTCTGATGTGTTGTTGGATTTGATTAGCTACTATTTTGTTGAGGATTTCTGCATCTATGTTTATCAGGTAAACAGGGTGGCTCATTAAATCCAAATCAACAAATGTGATATATCATACTAACAAACTAAGAATAAAAACTATATGATTATCTCAATAGATGCAGAGAAAGCATTTAATAAAACACATCATCCTTTCATGATTAAAACTTTAAGCAAATTGGGTATTGAAGGAACATTCCTCAACACAATCAAGGCAATTTATGACAATCACACAGCCTGCATCTTATTGAATGGGGAAAAGCTGGAAGCATTTCCAATAGGATCCAGAACAAATATCTATATCTATATCTATATCTATATCTATATCTATATATATATATACACACATATATACATATATACATATATAAAATAAATATACAATATACAAATATATATATATTCAGCCATAAAGAAAGATGAAATCCTGTCTTTTACAACAAAATGGTTGCAACTAGAAACCATCATACTTAATGAAATAAATCAGTCACAAAAAGCAAATACGACATATTTTTCCCTGAAATGTGGTCACTAACAGAGTACCAAAAATTCAATATATAGGAGGAAAATTGACATTCTGAGATTTGATGACTGTTTATAGCCTTTGTCTCTGCTATTGAGGAACAGTATTTTTTTCTTATTACTATTTGTTGAACAATTTACTTAGTGTAGGGTTAATCTTATGAGTACAAAGTAAACTGAAAGTAGATCATTATAAAAATTAAGAGAGGGGGTGGGAGGCAAGATGGCGGAATAGGAAAGGAGCACACTGATAGTCCGGGGAGAGATAGTTTAATAAAAGTGGAGATACTGCAGGTTCAAGGAAGAGTAGGGGAGGAAACAGCAGAAGAAACTCTTCCGGAACGTGTGATTCACAGCGGACCTGCGTGGAGAGCGTGGGAGCCCACAGTTCGGGACACCAGCGGCAGACTCAACACACCAGCGCTGGAACGCGAGGTGAGCCGAACCTCAATAGCCCAAGACACCGGCAGGCAAGCGGAGAGAGGCGACTAGAGGGAACGACCCCCGGGGGGGGGGGAAGTTCACCAGGCTAACTGGAAGAGAGAGAGAGAGAGAAAAAAAAAAGGTGACTGGTACGGACACGGGTTTCTCTCTCTCCGCTCACCTCTCAAGGGCGAGCAAGACAAAGAGCAGGCGCCATCTTGGACATACATCATAAGCAGAGTGACCTCAGGTCTGCACCGGCCCTGAGCCTAGCAGAAAAACCTGAATCTGGGCGGGGCGAATTAACAGGAGATTAGGAGCTAGTAAATTTGTGGTGCTACTGAACTGAGACTGTGAAAAAAGAGATGGTGGGGGAGAGAACTCACAGAATTCACGTGAGCACTCTCCAGAGACGCTACAATTCCGTAACTTTGGCAACCCAGTGGGAGACTGAAGGAGAATTTGAGCCCACTCTGAGGGCCGAACAGATTCCCTGTGTGGTCCTTAGGAAAGAGCTTCCGATCTCTGGCTCCTGTGGGTATACCATTTGCCTGCTAACTACCTCCAACTTCGTTCAGCTGTGCGGAATTACTTCCCTTTTGAATCAAAAAAAAAGAGAGAGAGAGAGATTTACCACGCCTAACCTGGGAGTGTCACCTTTGGCACACCAAACAGAGCTCTCAGGCCACACCCATCTCAAGCCCTAAGGCTCCATCAAAAACAGATAGTCTACTTAATCTAGAGTCATAGTATAACAAGAAAAAGCACCACAGTGAAGAAACCAAATATCTCCAATATGCCAAATAACAAACGCAAAAACCAAGGTAATAAAAACAAGGAAGTCACCATGACACCCTCAAATGAAAAAGACACCCCAATTCAAGATTATGAAGATGATGACATAGAAGAAATGCAAGAAGCAAATCTCAAAAAATTGATAAGAACATTAAGAAGTTCTCAAAAACAAATTCTTGAACTACAGAAATCCTTAATGGACAAGATAGAAAATCTCTCTCATGAAAATGAAATATTAAGGAGGAATCAAAATGAAACGAAACAACTAGTACAACAGGAAATTGGGATAGTGACTGAAGTGAAGAATTCAATAGATCAAATGAAAAACACAATAGAGAGCCTTACAAACAGAATGGGCGAAGCAGAAGAGAGAATATCGGACTTAGAAGACAGAGAACAGGAAAGGATACAGTCAGACCAAAGAAAAGAAGAGGAAATTAGGAATCTAAAACATATTGTCGGGAATCTTCAGGATACTATTAAAAAAACCAACATTCGGGTTCTAGGAGTTCCTGAAGGCATGGAGAGGGAGAAAGGATTAGAAGGCCTTTTTAGTGAGATATTAGCAGAAAATGTCCCAGGTTTGGAGAAGGACAGAGAAATCCTAGTACAGGAAGCTCACAGAACCCCTAATAAACACGACCAAAAGAGATCCTCACCACGACACGTTGTAATTAAACTCTCCACAGTGAAACATAAGGAAAAGATCCTAAAATGTGCAAGAGAGAAACGTCAGATTACTCTCAGAGGATCTCCAATCAGACTCACAGCTGACTTCTCATCAGAAACTCTACAAGCTAGGAGGGAATGGCGAGATATAGCCCAGGTACTAAGAGAGAAAAACTGCCAGCCCAGAATATTATATCCTGCAAAGCTATCATTTGTGAATGAAGGTGAAATAAAGACTTTTCATAGCAAACAGAAATTGAAAGACTTTGTTGCCACTCGTCCAGCCCTGCAAAAGATGCTTAAAGATGTGTTACATACAGAAACACAGAAACACAGTCATCAATATGAAAGAAAGTAAAGGAAGGAAACTAAGGAAGGAAACCTCACAGCAAAAGATCACAGGGAATTCAAAGCATATATTAGAACTTATCTTTGGCAAATGGCAGGGCAAAGTTACCACTTATCATTAGTCACATTGAACGTGAATGGCCTGAACTGTCCAGTTAAAAGACACCGATTGGCTGATTGGGTTAAGGAACAAAACCCATCTATTTGCTGCTTACAAGAAACACATCTTTCCAACAAAGATCCATACAGACTGAAAGTGAAAGGCTGGAAAAAGATATACCATGCCAACAGAAATGAAAAAAGAGCGGGCGTAGCCATCTTAATATCAGACAACATAAACTTTACCACAAAAACTGTTAAGAGAGACAAAGAGGGGCACTACATAATGATTAAGGGATCAATACAACAAGAAGATATAACAATTATCAATGTATATGCACCTAACTACAGGGCACCAGTTTATCTAAAAGATTTGTTAACGGACTTAAAGGGAGATGTAGACCCCAATACAATAGTACTGGGGGACTTCAATACTCCACTCTCAGAAATAGATAGATCAATAGGACAGAAGATCAACAAGGATACAGTAGATTTAAACGACACTATAGTCCAAATGGATCTAACAGATATATACAGAATTTTCAATCCTATAGCTAAAGATTTTACATTCTTCTCAGCAGTACATGGAACCTTCTCTAGGATTGACCACATACTAGGCCATAAAGCAAGCCTCAGCAAATTCAAAAGAATTAGAATCATACCATGCAGCTTCTCAGACCATAAAGGAATAAAGTTGGAAATTAGCAACTCAGGAATCCCTAGAGCATACGCAAACACATGGAGATTGAACAACATGCTCCTGAATGAACAATGGGTCATAGAAGAAATTAAAAGAGAAATCAAAAACTTTCTGGAAGTAAATGAGGATAACAGCACAACATACCAAAACTTATGGGACGCAGCAAAAGCAGTGTTAAGAGGAAAGTTTATATCAATAGGTGCCTACATCAAGAAATTGGAAAGGCACCAAATAGATGAGCTTTCAATTCACCTCAAGGATCTAGAAAACCTACAGCAAACCAGACCCAAATCTAGTAGGAGAAGAGAAATAATTAAAATCAGAGAAGAAATCAACAGGATTGAATCAAGAAAAACATTCCAAAAAATCAGCCAAACGAGGAGCTGGTTTTTTGAAAAAATAAACAAAATTGACACCCCATTGGCCCAACTAACTAAAAAAAGAAGAGAAAAGACCCAAATCAATAAAATCAGAGATGAAAAAGGAAATGTAACAACAGACACTACAGAAATAAAAAGAATCATCAGAAATTACTACAAGGACTTGTATGCCAGCAAACAGGGAAACCTTTCAGAAATGGATAGATTCCTGGACACATGCAACCTACTTAATTGAACCAGGAAGACATCGAAAACCTAAACAGACCCATAACTGAGACAGAAATTGAAACAGTAATAAAGGCCCTCTCAACAAAGAAAAGCCCAGGACCAGATGGATTCACTGCTGAATTCTACCAGACATTTAAAGAAGAACTAACTCCAATTCTTCTCAAACTATTCAGAACAATCGAAGAAGAGGGAATCCTCCCAAATTCTTTCTATGAAGCCAGCATCACCTTAATTCCTAAGCCGGAAAAAGATGCAGCACTGAAAGAGAATTACAGACCAATATCCCTGATGAACATAGATGCAAAAATCAAAAATAAAATACTCACCAATAGAATGCAACAACACATCAGAAAGATCATCCACCCAGACCAAGTGGGATTTATCCCTGATATGCAGGGATGGTTTAATGTGCTCAAGACAATCAATGTGATACACCACATTAACAGACTGCAGAAGAAAAACCATATGATTCTCTCAATAGATGCCGAGAAAGCATTTGATAAAATACAACACCCGTTCATGATGAAAACTCTAAGCAAACTGGGTTTGGAAGGAACATTCCTCAATACAATCAAAGCAATCTATGAAAAACCCACAGCCAACATCCTATTGAATGGGGAAAAGTTGGAAGCATTTCCACTGAGATCTGGTACCAGACAGGGATGCCCACTCTCACCACTGCTATTCAATATAGTTCTGGAGGTTCTAGCCAGAGCTATTAGGCAAGAAAAAGAAATTAAAGGGATACAAATTGGGAAGGAAGAACTCAAACTATCCCTCTTTGCAGATGACATGATTCTTTATTTAGGGGACCCAAAGAACTCTACTAAGAGACTATTGGAACTCATAGAAGAGTTTGGCAAAGTAGCAGGGTATAAAATCAATGCACAAAAATCAACAGCCTTTGTATACACAGACAATGCCATGGCTGAGAAAGAACTTCTAAGATCAATCCCATTCACAATAGCCACAAAAACAATCAAATACCTTGGAATAAACTTAACCAAGGACGTTAAAGATCTCTACGATGAAAATTACAAAACCTTAAAGAAAGAAATAGAAGAGGATACCAAGAAATGGAAAAATCTTCCATGCTCATGGATTGGAAGAATCAACATCATCAAAATGTCCATTCTCCCAAAAGCAATTTATAGATTCAATGCAATACCAATCAAGATATCGAAGACCTTCTTCTCAGATCTGGAAAAAATGGTGCTGAAATTCATATGGAGGCACAAGAGACCTCAAATAGCTAAAGCAATCTTGTACAAAAAAACAAAGCCGGAGGCATCACAATACCAGATTTCAGGACATACTACAGGGCAGTTGTAATCAAAACAGCATGGTACTGGTACAGAAACAGATGGATAGTGTCGCTCCCCCTCTTTGTGGAGGAACGACACAAGACCCTGCACTGTTCTTTCGTCTGCTCGGCCCTCCCCGGGTTTGCTGCTGGTTCTTCCCGGGTTGGCTACTATCCCTTCCACCTCCGTGGAAGGGCAGTTCCCCCTGGCCACATTCCCCACTTCCGCAGGGGAGCGGCACACCGCCGGCTTTCTCGGGGGCTGCACAGGTGTTCCTTCAGGTAGATGTTCCCCTTAGATGTTCCTGGTGCATGCCGTTTCTCTCCTCCTTTATAGTCCTCCTCCGCCAATCCCAACTCGGCTGCCCACACGCCGAGTACGCTGCTCTCCAATCAGGAGCAAGTCCTACAGTTTATTAGCTGAACTGGAGGCAGCTGTGCAGAAGCTGTTTACTTCTCTCCCAGCGCCATATTGTGGGAGAGCAGATGCATAGAATAAGTCTTAATTACAGCAACTCAGTCTAGTCCGGATTGCTCCCCACAGGATAGACCAATGGAACAGAATTGAAACACCAGAAATCAACCCAAACATCTACAGCCAACTTATATTTGATCAAGGATCTAAAACTAATTCCTGGAGCAAGGACAGTCTATTCAATAAATGGTGCTGGGAAAATTGGATTTCCACGTGCAGAATCATGAAGCAAGACCCCTACCTTACACAAAAATCCACTCAACATGGAGTAAAGACCTAAATCTACGACCTGACACCATCAAGTTACTAGAGAACATTGGAGAAACCCTTCAAGATATTGGCACAGGCAAAGAATTTCTGGAAAAGACCCGGGAGGCACAGGCAGTCAAAGCCAAAATCAACTATTGGGATTGCATCAAATTGAGAAGTTTCTGTACTGCAAAAGAAACAGTCAGGAGAGTGAAGAGACAACCGACAGAATGGGAAAAAATATTTGCAAACTATGCAACAGACAAAGGGTTAATAACCAGAATCTACAAAGAGATCAAGAAACTCCACAAAAACAAAACCAACAACCCAATTAAGAGATGGGCCAAGGACCTCAATAGACATTTTTCAAAAGAGGAAATCCAAATGGCCAACAGGCACATGAAAAAATGTTCAAGGTCATTAGCAATCAGGGAAATGCAAATCAAAACCACAATGAGGTTTCACCTCACCCCGGTTAGAATGGCTCACATGCAGAAATCTACCAACAACAGATGCTGGCGAGGATGTGGGGAAAACGGGACACTAACCCACTGTTGGTGGGAATGCAAACTGGTCAAGCCACTATGGAAGTCAGTCTGGAGATTCCTCAGAAACCTGAAGATAACCCTACCGTTCGACCCAGCCATCCCACTCCTTGGAATTTACCCAAAGGAATTTAAATTGGCAAACAAAAAAGCGGTCTGCACCCTAATGTTTATTGCAGCTCAATTCACAATAGCTAAGACCTGGAACCAACCTAAATGCCCATCAACGGTAGACTGGATAAAGAAATTATGGGATATGTACTCTTTAGAATACTATACTGCAGTAAGAAACAACGAAATCCAGTCATTTGCAACAAAATGGAGGAATCTGGAACACATCATGCTGAGTGAAATTAGCCAGTCCCAAAGGGACAAATACCATATGTTCTCCCTGATCGGTGACAACTGACTGAACACCAAAAAGGAAACCTCCTGAAGTGAAATGGACACTATGGGAAACGGTGACTTGATCAGCATAGCCGTGACTGTTAATGAACAACTTAATACATTATCCCTCTTAGTAGTTTTTTTGTCTGTTCTACTTAATATGACTGGTTTAATTCTGTAATTAATACACAGTTATTCTTAAGTGTTGAAAATTAATGAAATGTGATCCCTGTTAAAGATAAGAGTGGGAATAAGAGAGGGAAGAGATGTATAATTTGGGACATGCTCAAGCTGACTTGCCCCAAATGGTAGAGTTAGAAACATACCAGGGGATTCCAATTCAATCCCATCAAGGTGGCATGTACCAATGCCATCTCACTATTCCAAGTGATCAATTTCAGTTCACAATTGATCATAATGAAAGGACTAAGAGTCAAAGGGAGCACATAAACAAGTCTAGTACCTGCTAACACTAACCGATAGAATAAATAAAGGGGAGAGTGATCCAACATGGGAAGCGAGATACTCAGCAGACTCATAGAATGGCGGATGTCCTAAACAGCACTCTGGCCTCAGAATCAGCCCTAAAGGCATTCGGATCTGGCTGAAAAGCCCATGAGAGTATTTCAGGCATGGAAAGCCAAGACACTCTGGCAAAAGATCTCTGTGAGTGAGATCCCAGTGGAAAGAACAGGTCTTCAAAGAAGGAGGTACCTTTCTCTGAAGGGAGGAGAGAACCTCCACTTTGACTATGACCTTGTCTAAACAAGATAAGAATCGGAGAACTCAGAGGGCTTCCATAGCCTTGGAAACTCATGACTGGAGCATAGGGAGATTACTGATGCCATAGACAGGAGTGTCAATTGGTAAAGTCAACAACAGGAGTCACTGTGCACTTACTCCTCATGCAGGATCTCTGTCCTTAATGTGCTGTGCATTGAGATTTAATGCTATAACGAGTACTCAAACAGTATATTTCACTTTGTGTTTCTATGGGGGTGCAAACTGTTGAAATCTTTACTTAATGCATACTAAACTGATCTTCAGTAAAAAAAAAAAAAAAAAGAAATTATCAATTCCCAACTTGACTCTCACTAGGATTAAACATGACAATAGGTCTGATCTGATTTCATCATCATTTAAAAAAAATAATCTATTATTTTTCACTTTATGTTTCTGTGTGGGAGCAAACTGTTGAAATCCTTACTTAATGTATACTAAGCTGATCTTCTGTATATTAAGATAATTGAAAATGAATGTTGATGTGAATGGAATGGGAGAGGGAGTGGGAAATGGGAGGGTTGTGGGTGGGAAGGACGGTATGGGGGGGAAGCCATTGTAATCCATAAGTCGTACTTTGGAAATTTATATTCATTAAATAAAAGTTAAAAAAAAATTAAGAGAGGGAATGAGAGGAAGGAAGAGGAAGGCTGGGAATGTGGGTGCAAGGGATGGTATGGTGGAAAACATCCCTATTTTCTTAAATCTGTATATATGAATTACATGAAATTTGTTTACCTAAAATAAAAAACAATTTGAAAATACATATACAAGCATATATGTGAAAATAAAGAACAGTATTTGAAATTCAATACTTTAATTCAGTTTTCAAAATAGTTTCTACTTTTTATCTTCTTCATATCATTTGATAATTCAGACTGTTTAGTTATATATATCATTTTACATCAAATAAAAATGTAAGTAAAAAAAGAAAAATAAAAAAATGAAGACCTGGAGAGCTAATTATAATACCATTATTATAATCATAAAAATCTAAAAATTCTTCCACAATAGGTAAATTTGCATCTTGAAAAACCTATTGATGTGGGTAAATTTTATAAAGACATAAGAGATTTTAATCTATAAATTAGCATCAAAACAGATGATTTTTGTACTACTATTTTGCTTGTTCAGAATGTTGTAGTGACTAAGAGTGACTTTTGGCAAGTTATAGGGGTGTGGTTTCTTTAATTCTTACTTTAGGCTTTTACCCAGGTGGGTCCTTCAAAAGCATGTCTGTCAATGAAGTTGCTCAAGGTAAGCTGTTTCAAGTTCTACTAAGGATACTTCCCAATTTGACACAAAAGGCTTGCAAACCATGAAAGCTTTTATAATTACTGTTGTTAACCAAATAAATGAACCTGGAAATGAGCCTGTGTTTCTTGTTGTATATCCATCCAGATAATTATAATGTCATCACAGTAGATCCGAAAAATCACAGAATGTCATATTCTGCCTGGATTTCTCTACCTGATATTCATCACTCACAATGACATGCCTTTGGAGCTTTTTGTTTTTTTCCTAAATTTGCAACTTAATCTTAGGTATTGTTTAGGGAAGGGGCAGTATTAGCTAGTGTATTGACATTTGTTCTATGACATATGAAGCTACCTAGTTTATTAAGATCTATTTTCTTAGAGATCACATGTTTTTCTTTTTTAATTAAATTATATGCCTGAATTGTGTGGATAATTAAATTTTGTCTTTAAATTAAAGAACAATAAATAAATTAGTTATTAAGGAAGAAAAAGAACTAGGTCACTAAGAAGCAAGTGTCCTTTTTTGACTTTGCAAAAGCAAAATGCTTGACTGAGTAGATGATACACAGATGATTCAGAGTATTTATTATACTTTTGCAAAAAAACCTAAAGTAGTCATGTTACCTGTAATAATGAAAATGACAATCTTTTCAGCTACAGGTTTATCTCAAATAATAGTAATTTGTAAGTGCTCTTTCAAGGAGAACTAATAATTATATTTTCATTTCCTAGATATACTGAAGTAATCACAAGTTACCCATGGATTTTAATGGGACATATATATATATTCAATCTCTACTTACAGCTTTAAACTTACTATTTTTTATTTTTTTAATTTTTTGACAGGCAGAGTGGACAGTGAGAGAGAGAGACAGAGAGAAAGGTCTTCCTTTGCCATTGGTTCACCCTCCAATGGCCGCCACAGCCAGCACACTGCGCTGATCCGATGGCAGGAGCCAGGTACTTATCATGGTCTCCCGTGGGGTGCAGGCCCAAGCACTTGGGCCATCCTCCACTGCACTCCCTGGCCACAGCAGAGAGCTGGCCTGGAAGGGGGCAACCAGGACAGAATCCGGCGCCCCGACCAGGACTAGAACCCGGTGTGCTGGTGCCGCAAGGCGGAGGATTAGCCTAGTGAGCCGCGGCGCCAGCAGTAAACTTACTATTATATGTTCATATTATTATAGTTTCTCAGGAACTTTGAGAAAACTTATTAGGTTACTTTTAATAACAATTTTTAAATTAAATTTATAATCCAAATCAAGAAGAGTATAACCCATAATAAAACAGATAATATATTTACGTAAAATAAACACAACTCTGTGATGGTACTCACAGCAAAAAACATACTATTATTAGATCTCCCAAATCTTCCTTCATAATACTCTTAATGATAACTACAACTACATACTCATTACTCCTCCCAAAAATTGTTAATCACATTCACAATATCTAAAGTTATTTATTGCTTTTGCCTATCTTTGCCCTTGATATAAAAAGAGATAATCCAATAGATACTATTCTTATATGGTTTATTTTGCTTAATATTTTGTGTACACTTTCATTTGTACTGTTATATTTAGTTGCAGATATTATTTTTGAAAAAATAATTTTCTATATTTGAAAGACAGTGTGACACACTCAAAAGAGAAAAATTCCCATCTGCTAATTCACTCCCCTGATGCTTACAAAAGCTGGGCTGGAGCTGGGATGATGTCAGGAGTAGGGAATTCTATACATTTCTCCCATGTCAGTGTCAAGAAACTTATTATGCGAGCCATCATCACTTCCACATTCCACTTCAACAGGATGCTGGAGTCATGAGCTGGAGCTGGGTATCAAACCCACGTATTCTGATATGAAACAGAGGCATGTTAATAGACATCTTAATCACTAAGCTAAACTCTCATCCTCAATTGTTCATTCTCATTGCTGAATAGAATTCCACTGCATGAATATATCACAATTTAGTAATTGGTTCATCTGTGGAAGGGCACTGGGCTTCTTTTCAGCTTTTAGATATTAAAAACATTCTGCTATGAAAGATTTTGATGAATATATAAGACAAGGACATATACAGAAGTGAAGTTACTGGTCAGAGGTATGAGTATGTTAGCTTTGGTAGATATTACCTACCATCATTTAGAAGTGATCTTACCGTCATTTCTAACAGAATATGAGAGTTCCAGTTGCTCCATGACTTCCACAGACATTGAATATACTATTTTATTTTCATTTACTCTTCTAATGAGAGCATTTTAAAGTATATTTACTAATTTATGAATAATAAAGTAGAGCACCTTAACACATATTGTGGCAATGGCCATTTGCTATATTTTGTGATATGTTTATTTAAATGTTAAGTTAATATTTATATTACAGCGTCTGGTTTTCTATAGATTTATAAATGCTCTTTACATATTGCATATATCTCTCTGTCCATATGCATCCATACATTTTATATATACTTATTTAAGCTGCTCAGAGCATGGCTTCACTAGTATCTATGTCAATCTAGATCATTTGTGTTAATCTAGAGAAATGATAAGGATTAGAAAAGATGGAAATCACAAAAGATTAATAAAAATTAGTAAGTGCTGCTCTCTTTTCTTGGAATCTTTCTTAAGACATAAAAATATAATATAAATATTAAGTTCAAAATATCAACTTTAAAAAATTTTCCCACAATACCCACTCTAATTTTGACCATAAATTCTTACTTCATGTTTTCGATTTAATCTTCAAAAGCTTTCTGTACAGTGGGTTAAGCCACTACTTGCGACCCAGCATCCTATGTCACAGTGACAGTTGTAGTCCTATCTGCTGCACTACCAATCCAACTTCCTGCTAATACACATAGAAGACAGCAGATGATGTTTTCTGGCCACCCATATGCTATATGGAAAACCCAGATGGCATTCCTGGCCTCTCTCTCTCTCTCTCTCTCTTTCTCTCCTCCAACTCTCTCACTCCCACTCAGCTATTCAAATAAACGTTTTTTTCTTTTAAAAAGCCACTAAAATCTGTCCCTATGTTCTCCTTTTTATTGGTCTCTAAGTCTTTGTTTTGACATGTTTAGTTCTTGCCATGATTGTCTCTCTTCTCAGTATTTCATTTGTCTCCCATACTTCTGAAATCTGCTCTCTCAGTATCTAAATAGAAATTCTGTGTATTATTATTTTCCAGTAACTATCATAACATCAAATAATAGTATCAAATAGTATTCTACCTCTGATATAGTTTCATAAGCTATTTTTCCTTTCACCTTTCTGTTTTCTACTTCCATTTATAAACACTCACAGAGCTGTAGTTATCCATTAACTGATCTACCAAGCTTCTGTCTATCCTCTTTCCAATCTATCCTTTTCCAGGTCACCAACAGCCTTTAATAAGAGAAAACTCCATGTGACTAACTGATTTACAAATTCTTTTTTTTAAGATTTTATTTATTTATTTAGAGATAGAGTTACAGACAGTGAAAGGGAGAGACAGAGAGAAAGGAATTCTATCCACTGGTTCACTCCCCAAATGGCCACAATGGCTGAAGCCGGGTTTATCTGAAGCCAGGAGCCAGGAGCCTCCCTCAGGTCTCCCACGTGGGTGCAGGGGTCCAAGCATGTGGGCCATCCTCCACTGATTTCCCAGGAATCAGCAAAGAGCAGCATTGGAAAAGAAGCAGCTGGGCCTAGAACTGGCACCCTTATGGGATGCCAGCACTGTAGGCAGAGGATCAACCTAGTGTGCCACAACTTTTGCACCAACAAATTCTTTTACAACTAAGTTTTGAGGGGCACGAGAGTAAGGCATTGCTTGCAACACTGGAAGCCCATATTGGACTGCTGCTCCACTTCAGATGCAGCTTTCTATTAATAAGCCTGAGAGGGCAGGGGAGGATGGAAGAAATACTTGAGCTCTGCTACCCACGTGGGAGGCCAGGAAGGAGTTCGTGGCTCCTGGCTTCTGCCTGGCCAGACCAAGATGTTGTGATCATTTGAGGAATGAACCAGCAGATAAAAGATATTTCTCTCTCTCTGACTTCCAAATATATACAAAAACAAGTAAATAAATGACATCTCTAAAAAAATTTAAATTCTTGGTGAAATTCAGAACCTTGTAAGATCAGACTGGACCTTATCTTAACCTACACATCAACAGGTTTGTATAGCTGGGCTATATCACTTAATTATGTTATATTACTATGGTGGCAAAGAAGAATTCTTCCTAAATTATTGTATAAAACTAGTATTTTATTAAGAAAGCATCTTTATCTTAGTAAATGGTTACTATGCTTATTTTTGAGATAATGTATATTGTCATTTTTACATTTTTAGTTGCAAGATTTTGAAAGTTTGTACAGTAAATGATTAAGATACTGTAAAGTCTCAACTTCAAATAGTGTATTCTTCATTTGATCATTTTTTGTGCTTTTTTTATATGTCTTCTTTGTTAGGAAGTGACATATTTTTCCAACATTTTCCAAAAATCATTTGGGATTTGTTTGGCAGAAACTTAGAATGACAAAAGGGAATATGTTTCAATATTGATAGTCAGAAAATTTCTATCCACATTCCCATGTGATTACACTGTATTACTGTGTCAGATCTCAGAAGATTTGTCTTAAATATCAGTCTTGAAAAGAACTCAAAGGATTTAAGAAATTCTCAAAATTATTTCTCTCTGGTTTCTCTTGAGTTTTCTTCTATGGAATAAGAAATGGTTTCATTTTATTTAAAAAATTAATCCAAGGAAAAATGTTCTCTCCCAAAGGAAATAATTTTATATAAAATTTCAGCTGAGACTATTTCAGAATGTTTTGTCTCTTTAATGAAGTTTTTCATACAAATAATACCATTCTTTGTTATTCATGTATATAAGTATTTATAATACTGAGAGTGCATTCTGTTTTGTTCACAATATCTATCATTTTAGTTCTCAAATGATTACCTGGAATAGAGTAGGTACTTAATAATGAACTTTTTAATCAAATTAAATGACCCACTGTATATAATTAAATACCATTGGTCACAATATTGAACATTTCAATTCTTTGAGCATTTTATATGTAATGTCAATAATTATTAAAGATTAAATGAGACATTGAAGAGGAAGCAATGTAGAGAGCTCAGCACACTGTAAACTCTGGACAAATACCCTTGTCTCTGGGTGTCCAGGAAGGATTGCTTTTAGCATTTTACCCACATCCCCAGGATTCCAAAATCTGTGGAAACTTAAGTTGTTTATATAAAATGATGTGGTATTTGCATATAACCTATTCACATCCACACATATACTTTAAATTATCTCTAGATTACTTACATTACCTAATTCAGTGCCAATGCTATGAAAATACTACATTATTTAGGGATTTATAACAAAGTGTATGTATTTAGTAGAAATGAGATTTTTTTTCTAGTATTTTTTACTCATGATTGCTTGGATCTACATATGTGGAACTCATGGATGCAGATGACTGAGTGTATGAGCTTTTGTTATTTTCTTTATGAAAATATTTTCTGAGGCAGACGTTTGGCCTAATGGTTAAGATTCCAGTTAGGATGCCGGCTAGGATGCTTACATCCCAAAGTGGGTCCAGATCCACATTTCAGATTCATGTTGATGCTGACTCTGAGAGGTATCAGTGATGACTTAGGCAGTCGGATTCCTGACACTCCGGTGGCAGATCTAGATCAATTTTCCTGCTTTGTTGTAGGCATTTGGGAAGTAGATTAGTGGATGGGAGTTTTCCCTCTTCTCTATCTCTTCCTTTATTCAAAAAATGAATGAATTAATTAATTAATTAAAAGTCTTTCAAGACTTTCTTATAGAAGAATGCCAATTAACATAGATTATGATAAATAATTGTGACGTTTTAATATATCAATCCAATCATGGCGACACAAATGCCTTTCTATTGTAGAGAACATTACTGAGAATCCAGTGCTTCCTGGGCCAATTTCAGTGGGAGTTCTAAAACTGTTTTTAATATTGAAGCAGTATTTTTTTAAAAATTATATAACAGATTCTGAGAACTAATGCCACAAATGTATACAAACTGGATGTGTTAAATAACAAATGGGTGCTCTCACAGTTTAGAAGGCTGAAAGTCCACTATCTTGTGTGCTTCAAGAAGCTCTGTGGGAGAATCAGCCCCTTGAGGCAATCCTGCTACCAGTAGTGCCTGCATCACTGGCATTTCATGACTTGTAGCTTTGTCTCTAACCTTTGTCCATGTCATCACATGTCCTTTACTCTGTGTGTCTGTGTCCAAATTACCCGTATGATACAAACATATCAGTCTTTGGAGAAGGCCCACACTAATCAAGGATGATCTTATCTTCACTTGGCTACATCTGCAAAACCCCTATTCACAAATAAGATTACATTCTCAGATACCAGGAGATGGTACTTAAATTTATCATTTTTGCAAGATACAATTAAACTCACTATAGTACATATACTATCCCCTTTTAGAGACAAAACTCAGCCAAGGCTTCAAAAACATGTTAGATTTTTGAGAAAATTTATCTTGAATAATTACAATATCATTTATAATTAATTGATTTCAAAATATGTGCATTAATAAGTCACCAAAATAACTTGGGTATAAAAGTTTAGTGGAATGCACAGGCCACATTTCTACATACACAACTGAAGCACACATGTATAATCCAGGATGTTAATGATTCTTTGTTCTTGAGTGTGTATATAGTCTCCCATTAGGGGACTACTGTAATAGTTTGCTGACTTTGTACTTAGAAATTGCTAATTAAATATTATGAAAGTTTATATTCAAATACATATTAAATTCACATTTGATAAATATATATTGCATTTTATCTAGTCAATATATAGTAAAATATACATATTTCAATTGAACTTTATAGAAGTTGAAAAAGAGATTATCTTTCGTAAGGACTTCTGGTTAAAAACACAATGCAAAACAAAACAAAATATGCACATATATTAAAACAATGAGAATATAACACTTTACTGTAAATTAAAACAATATTCTTTAGTTCAGTAGCAAGATCTGTTTAGTTAAAGCTCCAATTGCAAAGATTCAGTTTTTAGGATACATTTGTGTGCAGGAAAAGCCAAAATTTTCCATTGAGTTAAGTGAATGCATTGAATGAGTAAAGGTATGATCGTCATTCAAGCTACACTGGTTATTATAATAGCTACTAGAAAGAAAGTAGAAACAGTTATTTAGGAGTCCTCTACAAAATTACCGTGCTTGCAAAGCTAAAACAATGTATTTGTACATTATTTACAACTGTGAGAAAGACATACCTGCTAATTCTTTGCCTCTGGGAAGATCGCTCCTTGGCAAGTGCATGGCCTTTGAAGGAAATTTTGGATCACTAATGTCCTCTTCTCTGAAGGAATGATCAATAGTTGATGCTTGGACCACAGGGATGTAAACTGCGGTTTGGTCTCAGATTTCTTGGGGAGGGCCTCTGTGTTTTGAAGTTGGAGATACAGTTATTCTACATGGCTGGGGCTCATTTCTTGAAAATATCTGAGTAGCAGACTCTGGAAAAACAGACAATAAAAAAAAACTGGTATCTTGTGTTTTAATTATTTATTACACTGAATAGATGTTGATAAAAATGACAAAAGAGAACAGAGTTTTTCTTCCCTATTCCCAGCTGCTAATCTCCTAATCTCCCATTTTGCTATCTTAGAATCCAAGAAATCAATCTGCAATAGGGTTAGAACAATGTAAATTGCAACCTACAATTCCAGTATCAATAAAGTATAGTACTAAGTAGGGAACTTGTGAATGACAAATCAGAGGTAAATATTAGGTACAGATTAAAAAATCATTTAAATTTAAAATAAATTGTTTCCAAAGAGTAACTTTAAATACTTTCTTATTTATTCCAAAAGAGACTTTGTGAAAAAAATGGTAAAAGGATAGCCACTGATGCCAACATCAGCATCCTGTATGAGGATGCTTGTTTGAGTCATAGCTACTCCACATCCAATCCAGCTTCATATAAATATCCCTGGGAAGACAGTGGTAGACTGACCAAATACTCAGGCCCCTACCACCCACGTAGGATATCAGGATGGTGTTTTCACTCCTGGCTCTCAGGTGACCCAGACATAGCTCTTGATGTCTTTTAGAGAGTGAAACACTGGAAGGAAGACCTCCCCTCACCCACTCTGTGTGTGTGTGTGTGTGTGTGTGTGTGTGAGAGAGAGAGAGAGAGACAGACAGATAGACAGACTTGGTCCTTCAAACAAATAAATAAATAAATAAAAATAAACAATGATTTAGAATCCACAACAATGGACTGGCATTCAGACTATGCTTGTTAAGACATAATCCAGGATTGGTGCTCCTTTAGGGAATTTCCATATTTATAAAGGTACACCAATCCCTAGGAGGTGGATTAGTAATGGCTGAGGCAGCAATTAGATGGAGGGTCTGCAATTTCCCAGAACATGGTAAGCTGTAGAGAAGGCCATGTTTTTTTTCCCCCAGATGCAAGGAGAGCACACAGAAATCCATATATAGTTTCCTAAATTCCAAACAACGAAGAGCTGAAGACTCAGTCTTCCTAAGGACAATAAAAAGATATTGGAATTTACTTAGTTATATAAATTTCCTTCTGCTTCCTAATGCCACCTGCAATAAAGAAGTGAACTTGTATGTTTGTATTTGTGTGTATAGACACATGAAGCTTTCTCGGTTAATTTTGTTATCTTCTTAACTTTTCATACTGTTTTTTAAAAAATTCTATATGGGAAGGCCTTTGGCTTAGTGGTAAAATACTTCAAGGAAAGCACACATGCCATATCAGCATGCTTGGATTTGAGTCCTGGCTTTGCTGCCAATTCCAGTGTCTTCCTACTAGACATTTGGGAGGCAGTGGGTCGTAGATTAAGGCGCTGGGTCCTTGCCACTCTTGTGGGAGATCAGCTCCTGGTCCTGCAGCCTACGGGCCCCTCTGCAGCCAAGTGTTTCAGGTCCTCAGCTACTGGCACAATAATAATCTGCCAGACTGCCCCGACGGTGCTAGAGAGCGAACCTGCAGTGCTAAGGAGGGCAGGGCCTTCTTCCAGGAGGGGTTTGACAGGCGCCGGGGCCTCATGACCCAGAGGAGCCGGTGGGGTTCAGGTGAACACTCCGAGCGAGCAGCGGCTGGGGTGAGAGTGAGGGCAGATCGAGGTCTGCACGCACAGGCACCCGAGTGTGTGCGGAGTTTTGGAAAACCGTGCTCACCTTCAGCACGGCGCTCTCCACACGGCCAGCTCCTAGCCTCTAAGCGACAAAGCTCCCCGAGGTGGCGCCCGACCTGTCCTCAGAACCCTGGGCTGGGGTGGGGACGGCTTTATCTTCTGACGGCCAGCAGGGCCTAGTCGGTCATCTTCTCCAACCGGTCAGTCACAGCCCCTTTCTGTCATGGCTTTCCGGCTTTTGTTTCTAATTAGCACTGGTTCATTCCGGAGCCGGCACGCACAGGCCTCCTGACTTTGCTGAGAGGAAAGGCCGCCATTTGCCGCCACAGGCCGAGCCTCCGCGTAGTGCGTCCGAGAACCCGTAGCGGGACGTAGTGCGTGGGATTGGGTCCCGCTTAAAATAATACATCTATGTTTGCTTCCAGCTCAGTCATTCACTCTGTAGGAGTGTTTGATCAGATAGTCCCTCCATCTTTTTAAAAAGTTATTTTTGTTTTAAGTTGAAAGAGAGAAATGAATCTTCCCTCCATTGCTTCACTCCCCGAATGCCCGTAAGGGCCAGGCGGGAACCAGGCGCCCATAGTCTCCTCAGTTAATGATAAGGACTCAAGTATTTGAGCCACCAACTGTTGCCTCCCACAATACACATTAGCAGGGGGCTGAGTTCTGGGACTCACACCAGTCACTCATGCAGGATACAGGTATTCTAACTGGTGATGTAAGCCCTACAGCAAATACCTGCTGTAGTATAGATTTTTTCTAATTTCTGAAGTCATGGTTTCTATTCATAAATTTCTAATGTTTCTTTTAAAATAATTGTTTCATAAGTTACCATCAGTATCATCATTGTCCATATCATTTTAATATTACTTTTATTTCTTTGAGTTCTTTCCAGATATTCTTGATGACTTATATTTGCATTTTTAAGTTTATCTCTCATACTTCTCTTCATCTTTTCTTAACAAATATTTGTTGTGTTGAACACTGTTTTAGTGTCTTAGGATAAAGCAGTGAACAAAACAGAATGCTGTCTTCATAGGCCTTGTAGTGTGTCTGACTAGGCAAACAACAAACGAAATAATAAAATCTGTAATGTGTAGGAGGTGACCAAAGAGAAGACAGGGCAGAGTGAAGGGCTTTTAGGAATGGGAACAAAGGCGTTGTAATCTACTCATTCTTTTCTTAACACATTTATTGATAAAATTAATCAGGCAGTTGCAATTGGCGATTTAACAACAGAATTGTTTTTCATAGTTTTGGAGATAAGAGCTTCAGTTAAAGGTGTCAGCATGTCCAGCTTCTGGTGAAGGCTCTCTTCTTGGTTTGCCAATCACCACCTTTCTGCTGCATCCACTTGGTGAGGAGAAGAATGTAACATTTTTGGTGCCTCTTCTTACAAGGGCAACAATCTTAGGATGATCACAACTTCACCTAATTCTATCTAATTCCCAAGGATCACTCTCTACAAATCCATCACATTAGAGATCTACGCATCTACATATGAGTTTTGGGGACTAGGATTCAGTCTACAGCAGTAGGGTTCCTAGAATTTTATTTTCATATTTCACAAGTGTTCAGATATTTTGTGTGTTTTTTTTTGTTTTGTTTAACCTCAGAGAATCTTCCTAACCTCAGAGAATTCCTCCATGGGGAATATAGTTGGACGAATATATTTAATGTTGTCATATCACAATTCTTCCTCATCCTTTAAATGTACTAATTTTACATTGCATTATATGTGATGTGGTTGATTTCTATAGCAATCTAAGTCATTCTACCATATCTAGACATTTCCTCAATAATATAAACTGAGTCAAAAAAGACTGGTATGTTTAAAGAATCAATAATGTTAGCAAAAAAAGTTTCTACTTATTTCTAAAACTTAAAGCTATCTTTTCTGAGCTATTGCTTTTTAAGATAAGGATTTTTAAATGTGTAATTTCCGTTGTAGGAAGAATTAGATCTTAGGTATAAATACCATGAAATCACATAAGGATTTTTAAATGTGTAATTTCAGTTGTAGGAAGGATTAGTTTTCTTAGGTATAAATACCATGGAATCACATAATTCATAAGTAGATATTGAATTTCTAAAATAAACATCAAAATTTATTGACTTTTATATATATAAAAGGTAATATATATGTGTGTGCATATATATATCCTTGTCTTGGAAGCCTGAGAAATAGTTTTGACACTGGGAGAAAATGTAAATCAATAAATGTACATTTTGTATTGCTTCAAACTGTAAGAAAATGGAAAAGCATTCATGCTATAGTTTTATAAGTTGCTTTGATATCTGAAGATTTACACTGAGTCTTTGGTCCTAAGGACTAGTATCACTTTAAATTACTTAGCTTAAGTAAAGAGCATGTTATGTAATCTGCCAAGAGTATAGCCACGTAGAATAGCAGTAGGCAAATAATAATTCTGATAACTAAAAGGTATAATAAGTGATGGTATAATTAGTTTTTTTCACTTAATGTAAAGCAAATTTTAATTACTAGAATCTGATACCTTTCATGCTCCTGATTTAGTTCTTTTGGGATAATATAACAAAATATGCAAACTTAGGTAGCTTATAAACTAAAGGTATTTTTTTTTCCCTTCACAATTCTTGAGTTCTGTAGTTTGGGAAGTCCAGATCAACATGCCACAGACTGAGTGTTATGAGGAGGATTTTGTTCATTATCTTAAAAGTAATGAAGTATTTTTAAGTGAAAAATAAAAGGAAATGTATTATGATCAGAGCTTCTTTTTTAAAAATAAAGTCCTCAAAATTGAATGAAGAAGAGCTGGTTGGGATAAGAGGGTTAGAGTGAAACAAATCAAAGTGCTCGTATAATGAACCAATTGAGAACTAACAATTACACCACATAAGTGGGTTTGAGATAAATGTGTATATATTATCTTAATTATAATATAAAAGATTGTCAAGATTTAAAATTGAAAGTATATACTGTATAGCTTGAAATTAAAGAGACAGAGTTGTTTTTGTTCTTTGGTGTGATATTTGAATTAATACAGAACTGCTTACTACAATAAAAGATCCAGAAGAGATTTCTTTTATTGAGAGAAAAAAAACATGAACTCAGTTTTATGTGCCTATACAGTTTCTTTGATATAGATATCCAAGCAATGATTTGCAAATTTAAAAGGGCAAGTCTGGATAGGATATGAAAGTTTGTACATAATCTGTTTAGAAGTAGTTATGAGAGTTGGAGGTAGAAAGAAGCTTTGCTAGAGAGAAATAAGAATTCCCCAAAAATAAGAAATTGTAACATTTTGCTTAAGTAGTGTAGGATAAACCAAAACAGATCAAGAAAAATAAATACTAAGAGAAAGCCAAGAGGATGATGTAACACAGTTGTTTCAAGAAAGGACCAGCAAGGTCTCTAAGTGCTGAGACATCAAATAAGAGAATATTGACCATTGGCTTTTCCAAAGGGTTAATCAATAAAGATGTTAGACACTATTTCAGAGATGTATAGAGGGAAAAAATAGATTGCCTTGACTTAAGGGGAGGATAGGGGAGGAAATGGAGCCAAGGTTTGAAAGTAACTATTTCAGAAAGTGATTTTGATAGGTAGAAAATAGGACCACAATTGAGGACATGCACAAGTGAAATGTAAGATTTTCTTAAAAAATTGGATTATTAAGTGCATTCAGTAGAAAAATAAAATGGAAGAGAAATTGGATTACATTCCATTTGGGACACTTTTTATAATAAAAAACTGACAAAAATGTTAAAATTCATTTTGAAAATTAATACTGGGAAATAAGACTTAGGGCCTGAGGCTAAGGACTTCTTAAAAGATGAGGGAACAAATGAAAAGATTGCAGACATAGTCATGCACATATTTTAGATTCTGTGTGCACTGATGACACAGAAATGGAAATAGGAAAATAAGGTGATAGTTGTGGGGAAAAACAAAAGAATGAACTGTAACTGGCAAATGAATTCACTTGAAAATTGGCAAGGCTTATGGTAAAACCGAGGCAACTGTCCAGGATATGATCATTAGAGTTTAAATGTAGATGCTGAAACAATTTATGAGCAATCTGTGCTATTTCCCTATAGATTTGTTGAACGGCAGCAATCAGGATTTCATCCTCATACTTACTCTGGGAAACCTTGTCCTGTGAAGTTCTTCTGAGATTTTGTTGATTTGTTTTCCAAATGACTGCAACAGCCAGGTCTAGGCCAGAGTAAATCCAAGATCTAGTAACTTCATTCTTGTCTCCTACCTGTGTGTCAGGGGTCCAAGCAACTGGATCTTCCCCAGCTGCCTTCCTAGATACCCTGAAGAGGGTGCTGGATCTGAAGTGGAGCAGGTGGGACTCTATCCAGGACTCTGATATGGGATGTTGGCATCTGGGACATTTTAACCTGCTGAGCCACAACACCAGCCCTAGGGCTTTTCTGAACCTCTCCATTGTGCTTTATTTCTAGAAGATGTTTTCCATTAAATAATTTGATGTTTCATGTAAATGCCAGAAAATCCTACATTTTTTCATAGTCTTGAACTCTAAAGATATGCCATTAACCCAATTTGACATTTTTGCTTTAATGTTAAATCTTTTTTAGGATTAAAATGGTCATATCTAGCTCATAATGAAAGTCATTCAAAAGTAACCTGCCGTTTTACAGTCACTCTCCCATAAATTAATCAGCTCCCACAATGCTTATCTATGGTATTGAAGTTATTAGCCACTCTTTGTTTCTGTCACTCTTTACATATATTCCTTCAGCATATGTTCATAGCGCTTCCTTCAAAATATATGCTATGTAGGATAGTTTCTCAGTGTTGCTACTATAAAAAAAATTCCCATCTCCTTCTTCAGTTAACCTTCTTCATTTCTTTGTGATAGAATAGTTTCATCCATACTTCTTTATTTGTTTTAATTTCTAAAATGATTTAATTATGTAAAAGGCAGAGAGCGATCTTCCATGTGTTGGTTCACTCTCCAAATGGCCACAACAGCCAGGGATCGGACAAACTGAAGCCAGATGTCGGGAACTCCATCCAGATCTCCTATTTGAATAACAGCAACTCATGAGCTGGTTTGGATAAGCAGTAGCCAAGACTGGATCCTGCACTCTGATGTAGGCTGTGGGTATCCCAGGGCTAGTTTAACCAGTTGTACCACCTTCTTACTTCTTCCTTTTGTTCTTAAGACATGTAGAAATTCATATTCTTGGTTTATACTCAACAGCTTCCTAGCTCATGAGCTTTGCATCTGCTAATCTCTGTGCTGAGAACACTACATTGTCCCTGTATAACTTGGTTTCTCATTATGAAGCTTCCAAATAAATATATGTTTTAGATAATACTATTATTGAACAGCAATCATAAATCTTTTCTATACCTTCTATAAATGTATAAATCTGTATGCTTTTCCTTCATGGTATTATACCATGCATTGTATGGCATATTCTTACTAGATATTATATCTGTCCCTGAAGAAATAATAGTAATGTCCAATGGTATTTACTGTAGTAACAAAACAATTCTTAGCTGAGCTTTCCAATGTACTAGCAGCCATGCTAGTGCAATAGCTAGATTTGAACACAAGAAATGTGATTAGAGTGACTGAGATTAATTTTTTACTCTAAGTTTTATTTAAATAGCCACATATTGGCTATTAGGTATCATCTTGGACTACACAAAAATAAAATGTGTATAAACTCTACTATGCCAGAAATTATTCTGTTTTGTCTACTCCTTTAATTATATTCTATAGACAACCATCAAATGTACAGTAATTGCTCAATTAATATATGCACCAAAGTATGGATGAATGAATGTAAAATGGATCATGGGCATACTTTAATGAATATAAACAAAATTTAATGTACAATTAAATGTGTGTGTACATCTGTGTGTGCAACCTGAATTTGGAAAGATTACAATTAATGAAGACTGGGATTTCAGAAAACATTTCTCCAAATGAAGATAATACAATATTCAAGAGTTTGAAGAGAATCAGAAGTATAGAACAGGTTCTTGTATTTGAAAAAAATAGTCATAAAAAACTGTGGGTGTAGAAGAGTCAATGTGAAAGCATGTAAAAAAACAAGTAAAAATTTCAAAAGCATTTATGAGGGAATTGAGAACGTAAACAAGTTGCAACAGCTACTCAATACATACTAGAAGGAGAAAGATATAGAAGTTGTCATAGGTGAGAAATATAGTATTTACTTGTTTTTTTTTTTTTTTGTTTAGTGGAAATTGTGTATATTCATTACTCTTAGTGTAAAAACCAAGAAAGATAATCTATTAACAGAACGTACTCTACATACTAAACTTTCAAAGAAAGTGGTTATGCATTACCGCAGAGCATGAAGATTTAAATTGAAAATGGTTCTGTCTTCTGTGCCACTCTGTCTTCCTGTTTTCCTCCTTTTCCCCCTCCTTCCCTTTCTATCTCTCTCTAATTTTTTCTCTCTCACCTCTCTCAATCTGACTGCTATTAAGGAGAATAAAAGAAAATGTAGGTGACAGAAAAGCAGAAAGTTTAAAGAATTATTTTCAGTCACCCTGAATCATAATAGATAATATGAAAATTGAAAATAATACTCTTCTGGGAGATCTGGCATTAATTAATAAAGTATTGTTAGCAGCATTAAGAATCTGACGTTAAAATTATGAACAAATGTTTTTAAGAATATGAACAATAACATTTGGCATATCTGGTGTCTCACTGGGATTAAACATGACAATAGGTCTGATCTGATTTCATCATCATTTAAAAAAAATCATCTATTATTTTTCACTTTATGTTTCTGTGTGGGAGCAAACTGTTGAAATACTTACTTAAGGTATACTAAGCTGATCTTCTGTA
This sequence comes from Oryctolagus cuniculus, assembly GCF_051225735.1. Classification (NCBI taxonomy): domain Eukaryota; kingdom Metazoa; phylum Chordata; class Mammalia; order Lagomorpha; family Leporidae; genus Oryctolagus; species Oryctolagus cuniculus. The sequence goes on from NC_142880.1 coordinate 49,269,608, forward strand.
TATTAAGATAATCGAAAATGAATCTTGATGTGAATGGAAGGGGAGAGGGAGTGGGAAAGGGGAGGGTTGTGGGTGGGAGGGACGGTATGGGGGGGGAAGCCATTGTAACACATGAGTCGTACTTTGGAAATTTATATTCATTAAATAAAAGATAAAAAAAAAGAATATGAACAATAAAATTTGGCATATCTGGTGTCAGAAAAAATTAGGGAGGGGTAATCGTTTACAACTTGATATATGATGATTTAAAAAAATCTGAAGTAATATGGCAAGACCCAGGGGCCCATGCAGGGAAAGGAAGAGGCATAGTCTGTGGTGGTTGATCAGGAGGAGGTGGTTTGTAAGCAAACATAGAGGCTGCAAACTTGGACAAGACCAGTCTTAGAGCTTCATCTTTGCTTGTACACTGCCTGACCTCAGTGCAGAAGTATGTTTAGCTAGTGTGCCCATAACATGATTTTCTTTCATTATTTAAAAATAACACACACGGTAATACTGATTATGATAAGCTAAAGGATTCTTCATATTTATTTCACACAGTCCATGTTGAATAGGATTTTGGATGATATTTACCTTGTTTTGTAATACAAATTTTTTAGGCCATTGAAGATGATGCCATATTCAGATAATGAATTTCCTCCTTGAATCAATTAATAATATTTTTTATTTCCCTATGAATTTCCACATTATAGAATGTAAACTTCACCCATTAACCCCACACTGTACACATTTGAATACACTTTCCTGGCCAGCGCCGTGGCTCAATAGACTAATCCTCCGCCTGCGGCGCCGGCACACCGGGTTCTAGTCCCGGTCAGGGCACCGGATTCTGTCCCGGTTGTCCCTCTTCCAGGCCAGCTCTCTGCTGTGGCCCAGGAGTGCAGTGGAGGATGGCCCAAGTGCTAGGGCCCTGCACCTGCATGGGAGACCAGGAGAAGCACATGACTCCTGGCTTCAGATCAGCGCGGTGCACTGGCAGCAGCGCGCCAGCCGCGGTGGCCATTGGAGGGTGAACCAACGGCAAAGGAAGACCTTTCTCTCTCTCTCTCTCTCTCTCACTATCCACTCTGTCTGTCAAAAAAAAAAAAAAATACACTTTCCTGGAGTTTGAACTCCTGCTCTTGCCCTTGGCACACACATGCTGTTAGCTGTATCCCTTTAATTGTAGAAGGTGATTCTGGCTCTGTGGCTCAACCCTTCTGGCTATGACACTTAGGGTGTTTTTACCTTAACATATTCATTCAGGCAATTTATTGCAGCACCAGAACTGGCACCATGTTCTCTGTAATGTTTTAGTTGATGTGTTCGCTGTATGTATATGTATATGTGTGTGTGTATATATAAATATATATATAGTTTATATTCTAATGCATTCTCAAAAACAGGAGAAAGAAAGGGAGTTTTAATTTTATATAATAAATGCCTTTAGTTTTAGAATATATGAAATTTACTTTGAAAGTTGGAAAATCATGAATAAAAATGTGAGAGTCATAAATTTTGAGAATCTATTTCACTATAAGTAGACTATATAGAATCCCTTTTATTGCTTCATTTTAGTAAACTTGTTTGATTAGTCATTTTGTCAAAGTACTTATGAATCTTGTTTACTGCAACTTGTTCTATGATATCCATTCTCCTAATACAACTCTGCTTATGTAAATGAGACCTTTCTTTGTTATATCCCTTGGGCCTACCTTCAAATGTTCTCATCTCTTGCAATTGTGTCTCAGTATCATTCCTTATGTTCCATAGGAAAAGTTACAGAGACTGAAACTGCTTTAGGTTATTATTAATCTATTATTTCTTTGTATATAGCCCTCAAAAAACAAAAAATATGTTATTCTTCTATGCCATCCAAATTAAACATATACATTATTATAAGCAATTTTAAAAATATATACATCTTTATATAAATTTATGTTCATATAAAATAGAAATAATGTCTTCTCTTCAGTTTACATGAACTTAGAATTTTAAAATGACTATTAGTTTTATCTCAAAAATCAGGTTTATGAGTTTTCCTATAGTGCAAGAGTTTTGTGGTTTTTGACCACATTAACAAGCCTTCCTATCAGAAAAATAAAATAGATTAGTTAATTTTAATCGTATTATAGCATGAGGCTACAACAATCTGTTGTTCCTGTTGCAATGGATGAATTACATATTTTCTATGATGTAATTAAGTGGTATCATGTGATGTTTTGCTAAATCTTACAGTTTTTAACTACTTTCTGGAAATTATTCTCTGGTTCTCTAACATGTAACAAATATTTGCCACTCTTATGTCCCTCCCACACTGTAGTTGATCCTGGAGAGTGCTATCAGTGGACAGTATCATCTACAACACTATGCCCTCTGACTTTTGGTGGAGTTGTGAGGAGATACTGTTAAGTCCATGTTCTTCTGACTCTCTCCTTGAACAATTTGGCAGTGGTGAGTTAGTTTTATGTGCCCTGTTCCTCAGCTACCCTCCTCTATCAATTTTACCCATTTTTATCTTCTGTCAATTCTTTTTTTTCTTTTTTTTAAACTTTTATTTAATGAATATAAATTTCCAAAGTACGACTTATGGATTACAATGGCTTCGCCCTCATACCGTCCCTCCCACCCACAACCCTCCCCTTTCCCACTCCCTCTCCCCTTCCATTCACATCAAGATTCATTTTCGATTATCTTAATATACAGAAGATCAGCTTAGTATACATTAAGTAAGGATTTCAACAGTTTGCTCCCACACAGAAACATAAAGTGAAAAATAATAGATGATTTTTTTTAAATGATGATGAAATCAGATCAGACCTATTGTCATGTTTAATCCCAGTGAGAATCAAGTTGGGAATTGATAATTTCTTTTTTTTTTTTTTTATTACAGAAGATCAGTTTAGTATGCATTAAGTAAAGATTTCAACAGTTTGCACCCCCATAGAAACACAAAGTGAAATATACTGTTTGAGTACTCGTTATAGCATTAAATCTCAATGCACAGCACATTAAGGACAGAGATCCTACATGAGGAGTAAGTGCACAGTGACTCCTGTTGTTGACTTTACCAATTGACACTTCTGTCTATGGCATCAGTAATCTCCCTATGCTCCAGTCATGAGTTTCCAAGGCTATGGAAGCCCTCTGAGTTCTCCGACTCTTATCTTGTTTAGACAAGGTCATAGTCAAAGTGGAGGTTCTCTCCTCCCTTCAGAGAAAGGTACCTCCTTCTTTGGTGACCTGTTCTTTCCACTGGGATCTCACTCACAGAGATCTTTTGCCAGAGTGTCTTGGCTTTCCATGCCTGAAATACTCTCATGGGCTTTTCAGCCAGATCCGAATGCCTGTAGGGCTAATTCTGAGGCCAGAGTGCTATTTAGGACATCTGCCATTCTATGAGTCTGCTGAGTATCTCACTTCCCATGTTGGATCACTCTCCCCTTTATTTATTCTATCGGTTAGTGTTAGCAGGTACTAGACTTGTTTATGTGCTCCCTTTGACTCTTAGTCCTTTCACTATGATCAATTGTGAACTGAAATTGATCACTTGGACTAGTGAGATGTCATTGGTACATGCCACCTTGATGGGATTGAATTGGAATCCCCTGGTATGTTTCTAACTCTACCATTTGGGGCAAGTCAGCTTGAGCATGTCCCAAATTATACATCTCTCCCCTCTCTTATTCCCACTCTTATGTTTAACAGGGATCACATTTCAGTTAATTTTCAACACTTAAGAATAACTGTGTATTAATTACAGAATTAAACCAGTCATATTAAGTAGAACAGATAAAAAAACTACTAAGAGGGATAATGTATTAAGTTGTTCATTAACAGTCAGGGCTATGCTGATCAATTCTATCCATTTCTTCTAGATTTTCCAATTCATTGGCATATACCTGTTTGTAGTAGTTCCTGATGATTCTTCATATTTCCATGGTATCCATTGTTACAGCTCCTTTTCATATCTGATTTTATTGATGTGTGTCTTCTTCCTTTTTTTGTTTAGTTGGTCAGATAATGTGTCAATTTTGTTTCTTTTTTTTTTTTCAAAAAAAACCAGCTCTTCATTTCACTGGTCTTTTATTTCTTTGCTAATAATTTTATTTATTTTTTCTCTAATTTTAAATATTTACTACCTCCTACCAATGTTGGGCTCGATTTGTTGTTTTCCTATATCCTTAAGATACATTGATAATTCATTTCTTGATTTAGGCAGTAATTGCCTTTTTTTTTTTTTTTTTTTGGACAGGCAGAGTTAGAAAGACAGAGACAGAGAGAAAGGTCTTCCTTTACCATTGGTTTACCCTCCAATGGCTGCTGTGGCCAGCACACTGCAGCCGGCACACCGTGCTGATCTGAAGCCAGGAGCCAGGCCCTGCCATTTTTCCATAAATATTCCTATTGTTTGCTTTGGATTTCCTTTGCACTTTTACTGGGAGAATTTCTGCCTTAATGTTCTTTCATAATGACAATCTTTCTGTGTGTCTGTGTTTAGCAGATACTTATGTATCATTTGTAAGGCTGGACTACTGAAACCGATTCTTTCAATTTCTGTTTGTTATGGAAAGTCTTTATTTCACCTTCATTCATAAATGAGAGCCTTTCCCAGTAAAATATTCTGTGTTGATAGTTTCATTTTGGTGTTATCACACCCTCAACTCCTCTCTTACAAAGTGATCAATGCCTGGGTTAGCCACAGTCAGTGCAACACTCACCTGAACTGCTTTATGAACCACACAAAGTATCTGTGAAGTTCTCAGTGTAAGCATCCCTCTACAATGACCCACCACAGGAAATCAGGGAGCTCTGAGCCTCTGGTGCCCAACCCAGTGATTATCCAGGTACTAAGCTATAGCCTGTGCCCTATTGAGCAGTCACAGAATTCCCAGTCTCAGCATGAATGGCTTCTACAGTCACAGAGTACAGAGGATCCACTCACTATGCTATCTTGTCCTGTACATGAAGAGAGCAGAGATGTTCCCGGAGCCAGCTGCCTGTAGGTGCAATGCCTTGGCAATCTGAACCCTGGAGCCTGTGGTATGTTGAGAGGCTGGGGGACCTCACAGTCCTTTGTGGGTCCCTAGACTCTAACAACCCTTTCATCCAGACTCAAAGTCGGTGGGTAATGCACACATTCCTGTGTTAAGATCCCTGGGTCACATGTTCACAAAGAGCCACCCAGCTGCCACTGATTTCAGAATGGCTCCTTCTCCCTGGCAGGTGCCAGGCACAATTGTGGGCTTATGGGACAAAAGATATCTGCTTTTTTTTCCACTGGGTTAGGCAGATAATCTGCCCCCAGTTCACACTCCAGGATGGACTCAAAGACAATGTAGTCTATGAGGCTCTCCCTACAGCAATTTGACCAATGGGCTGCTGCCTCTTGTGGGGAGCAACCGGACTGGACTGAGTTACTGGAATTAAGACTTATTCTATGCATCTGCTCTCCCACAATATGGCGCTGGGAGAGAAGTAAACAGCTTCCGCACAGCTGCCTCCAGTTCAACTAATAAACTGTAGGACTTGCTCCTGATTGGAGGAGAGCAGCGTACTCGGCATGTGGGCAGCCGAGTTGGGATTGGCGGAGGAGGACTATAAAAGAGGAGAGAGACGGCATGCACCAGGAACATCTATGGGGAACATCTAAGGGGAACATCTAGCTGAAGGAACACCCGTGCAGCCCCCGAGAAAGCCGGCCGGCGGTGTGCCGCTCCCCTGCGGAAGTGGGGAATGTGGCCAGGGGGAACTGCCCTTCCACGGAGGTGGAAGGGATAGTAGCCAACCCGGGAAGAACCAGCAGCAAACCCGGGGAGGGCCGAGCAGACGAAAGAACAGCGCAGGGTCCTGTGTCGTTCCTCCACGAAGAGGGGGAGCGACATAATGGTGCCGTGACTCGGATAGGAAACCTGACTCAGATAGGAAACTTAGGACGGATATGAAACTTAGGAGGGAAGAAACGGGAAGAACTGGGAAAATATCGGAGAGAGAGACTAGCAAACAGCCTAGGGAAAATATCGGAGAGAGAGACTAGCAAACAGCCTAGGGAAAATATCGGAGAGAGAGACTAGCAAACAGCCTAGGGAAAAGCCGGACGAGAAAGGTGCCGGAAGAAGCTATTGAAAGCCTAGGCATAGACTCAGATACGGACTACGGGGGGAAGCTGGGAGAAATCTCTAAGGTCGAAAGCGAAAGTGAAAGCTAGAACAAACAGGCTCGGACGCGGACTGTGGGGAGAGGCCAGGAGAAATGAGGGAGGAGTATTGTTGGAGGAAAGCTTGGGGAAACATACCGGGTAGAGAAAAATGTTAGGGAAATTGAAGCCGCGGGGGGCAGGCCAAGGCAGAAACGGAAGCCACTTTGGGATTCTCAAGTTAGCCCGGGAGTAGGGAGCGAAAAGTTGAAACCAGAAGCTGAAACGTAAGCCAGATTGGGATCCGTCTGATTAGCCCGGGGAGCAAAGGACGGGAAGCCAGATCGTGGGGCGGAGACGTATGCTGGGTTGAATTCGCCAGGCTAGCCCGGGGAACTTAGATTGAATGCTAGTGGCGGACACGTAAGCTACGCTGTGTTACTCGCGGAAGCCGCCGCGTGCAGAGAGAGCACGGGGCGTGAATAGATAGGGAACGGGGCTGGCGCGAGGCCGTGGTGCAGACGCGAAGGGCGTGGAGACCGCGGAGCGCGCGAAGCCAAGCCGCGCAAAGCCGGGAAGCTGTGCAGATGAGAGAGGCGCGGGCTGAAGCGGCTCAGCCGGGAAGCCGCCGAGAAGTAGCCTCGGGGCGGGCAGCGGGAAGCTGCGGGGATAAGAGAAACAGAAGTTTGGAAGTGGAGTGAGAGAAATGGGAATGTTGGCAGACAGAAGTAAAATGGGAGAAATAGGAATGCCCGGAGATAGAGAAATAGAGAAATAGAAAGGCCTCCCTACAATACAACAATTAGAAGGCTTGGATTCGGTCTGCCCGATTAGTGAGGCGATGAGCACCTGGGCGGCTAGCAGCTTATGCGCCGCAGGTCACCGAAGACAGGCACGAATTAACATCAGTAAGGCCTCCCCACAAAAAGGCAATGAGAAGGCTTGGATTCGGTTTGCCTGATAGGGCTTGTAAGCCCCTGCAGGCTCGACCAGAGCATGCGCTGCAGGGCACCGAACACAGGCACGCATCAGCGCCTAAAAACCTCCTCACAACATGGCGAAGAGAGGACCCGGATTCGGTTTGCCTGATTGATAGGACTTGTAAGAGCCTGTGGCAACTCTAGCAAGTAGAGCAGAGTGTGTGCCGCGGGACACCGAAGACAGGCACGTATCAACACCAAAAAATAAAAAGAAAGGGGGATCTGTGGGGAGCAACCGGACTGGACTGAGTTACTGGAATTAAGACTTATTCTATGCATCTGCTCTCCCACAATATGGCGCTGGGAGAGAAGTAAACAGCTTCCGCACAGCTGCCTCCAGTTCAACTAATAAACTGTAGGACTTGCTCCTGATTGGAGGAGAGCAGCGTACTCGGCATGTGGGCAGCCGAGTTGGGATTGGCGGAGGAGGACTATAAAAGAGGAGAGAGACGGCATGCACCAGGAACATCTATGGGGAACATCTAAGGGGAACATCTAGCTGAAGGAACACCCGTGCAGCCCCCGAGAAAGCCGGCCGGCGGTGTGCCGCTCCCCTGCGGAAGTGGGGAATGTGGCCAGGGGGAACTGCCCTTCCACGGAGGTGGAAGGGATAGTAGCCAACCCGGGAAGAACCAGCAGCAAACCCGGGGAGGGCCGAGCAGACGAAAGAACAGTGCAGGGTCCTGTGTCGTTCCTCCACGAAGAGGGGGAGCGACAGCCTCTCTCCTCATTCTCCAAAGCTGTTGTCTCCTTGAGCTTTCGGTTGTGGGGATCATATGTGGTGTTCACATTTGTTGCACATCCATACCTTCTATGCTGATTCATGGTGTCCCTCCTCCTGTAGAATCTCCTCTGCAAATTTCTCTCCAACTCTCCCCTTGGAATGCACATCTGCCTTTTTTTCTGCTATTTTCCCCTTGTCTAAATAACTACATCTTTCCCCTATTTAACCATCTGGGAATCCCCATGATTTGACCTTTTTTGACATATCTTTCTTTCCTATAACTAATAAATCTCAAATGGGTGTGCATTTTTCTTCAATCCCATAGAATCAAACCTAAGTGCTCCTTTGTGAGTGATGAGCATCTTCACCAGTAGGCTAAATGTCCACCAATTTGTAAGTAATCTATTAATGCTTTTATTTATGATATAATCAGATAAAAATAAGAAAGAATTAAAAATTTAACAGTAAAATAGAAATATATTATAAATTAGTTTATTAGACATATCAAAATTACTATAAACATACTGAGAGGAAATTCTGACACTTAACGAAATCCTTAAGCTTTGTTCTATGATATCTGGTATTCATTTGCATGGATTATTAGTTGATCATTCATATTTATTTCTTTTAATTAAATTTATACACCAAGTTCACTAATTTAAGATGACTTTTAATTACTGTCTGTAGCTGATAATACCCATAGAATATGTTTAAGTTTCAGTTTCAAAAGCCGAAATTTGTTATTGAAAATATGCTTCCTTTTGAATGTTTTTAGTAATCAATGTTTACATCATAATCACTTTATTATCCAAGTAAATTAGAAGTACATAAGTATTGCTGTTATTCAAACAAGATTTGTAAAGTTTATTCTGTTAGAAATGATCCATATTTTTCAATAATTTGGGAATATTAAAAAATACTAACTGAGCACCTAAAAGGAAACCTGTTGAAGTGAAATGGGTACTATGAGAAACAATGGCTTGATCAGCCCTTGTCCTGACTGTCGAGGAACAACTTACTATTTTATTCCTTTTAGTATTTTTTTGTTCTACTTAATACCATTGGTTGAACTCTTTAATTAACACACAATTATTCTTAGGCGTTTAAAATTAACTGAACAGTGATCCCTGTTAAATATAAGAGAGGGAGGAGATGTACAGTTCAGCATATGCTTACTCAGACTTACCCCTAATGGTAGAGCTAGAAACGTGCCAGGGGATTCCAATTCAGTCCCATCAAGGTGGCATGTACCAAAGCCATCTCACTAGTCAAAGTGATCAGTTTAAGTTTATAATTGATCAAAAAGATAGAATTAGTTTTCAAAGGGATTACATAAATAAGACCAGTGTCTGCAAATAATAACTGATAGAATTAAAAAGGAGAGAACGATCCAACATGGGAAGCAGGGTACACAGCAGATTCATAGAATGGCAAATGCCCTAAACAGCACTCTGGCTTCAGCCCTTAAGGCATTCAGTTCTGGCTAAAAAGCCCATGAGAGTTTCGTAGGCATGGAAAGCCAAGACACTGTGGGAAAAAAAAAAAAAAATGAAGGATCTCTGCGAGTGATGTCCCAGTGGAAAGAACGGGCCATCAAAGAAGGAGGTACCTTTCTTTAAAGGGAAGAGAGAACTTCCACTTTGACTATGGCCTATGTGAACTCAAGAGGCTTCCATAGCTTTGGCAGCTTTTGACAAGAGCCTCGGGTGATTACTGACATCATGAATAAGAGTGTCAATTGTTTAATCAACAATGGGAGTCACTGTGCACCTACTCCCCTTGTAGGATCTCTGTCCCTAATGTGTTGTACTATGAGAATTAATGGTAAAACTAGTCTTCAAACAGTACTCTATACTTTGTGTGTCTGTGTGGGTGCAGTCTGTTGAAATCTTTACTTAGTATATACTAAGTTGATCTTCTGTATATAAAGATAATTGAAAAAGAAACTTGATGAAGAATGGGATGAGAGAGGGAGTGGGAGATGGGATGGTTGCGGGTGGGAGGGAGGTTATAGGGGGAAAAGCTGCTATAATTCAAAAATTGTAGTTTGGAAATTTGTATTTATTAAATAAAAGTTGAAAAAAATAAGCAAGATAAGTGACAGAAAGATAAATTTTAAACCTTAATGCCACATTTTTCTCATGAAAAATAAGGAATCAACTTTACTGGATCTAAAAAACAAATAAATACATCACTAAAAATGATTCATTAAAATTCAATAAAATACTTATAATTGGTCAATAGCTAATATTGTATTCACAGAATAATTTATAAATGAACCAGGGTTCATATTGGACAAGGGAAAACTCTGATTATGGATGCAAAAATGCAGAGCATGTAAATAAATTATAATTGTTTTTATGATCACATAGTTGGCTTTCTATTCTTCTAATTCAGTACAAATTTTACCTTTTGATTTTAGAAGAAAATAAGATCTCTAGTTTGATTGATATTATGAAGCACTATATTTAAGGAAGCACTAAGCAATATAATAATATAGTGACTGTTTTCCTGGATTCTTTGTAACAAAAAGATGAAGAAAAAGAAATTACTAGTGGAAATGAATAATAACCTTGTCAAAATGAACAAGGAAAATGAAGATACTGGTAAAGTTATGTTTATATGAAAAAGGAAAGATAAATTTCTTACAAACTGCTTATTTTTAACACATAGAGTTAAATATCCTGCAACTTTTAAACTAGTATTTTATATAGTCAAGTAGAGTCCATTATTGCCTGCATTTGTACGTTATTCTCAATATGAACAGAGCATGAACACATCTGTAATTTAAGAATTCTTTTAGGAAATAAAATTTGAGAACAAAAGTTATACAAACCTCAATGTGAGACTGCGTAATAGCAAGTCAGTCAGGAAATCCTAAATTGTCTCAAAGGAACAGCCAAATCATAGGTACTTGTTTCTACCAGATTGCCGATTATGGCTTCTTCTCCCCATCATATAATGGGGATGAAGTGATTGAATACAAGAACAAGCATGAATAAGCTGGACTAAAGGAACATAAACCATGGGCCTCAGTCTGCCGCACACTTGAGGCGGAGTCTTGGAAAATACACTGAGAGACTGAGAGAACTTGATAGAAGAACCATTTTCCACCTCACGGACTGAGGAATGGCTGCGCATCTTTGACTACTCTAGTTACTTTTTAGAGGTATTTTATATATAGGGGATGTAGAATCACTATCCAACAGTAAAATCTACCTATTTCTCTCTTTTTTTTTTCACTTCTCCTGTTAATAAAGTACTAAAGAAGTCTGTATTTTAAATTGGTGGAAACAGTAAAAAAATTGTGATTCATCAGCATTTTTATCTTGTATACATAAATACTAGAATTCATCTGTGAATGTATTATTTTCACCCACACACTAATTACATAGATTTAAAAGTTCTTTTTAACAATTTTACCCTTAAAATTGTTTTTTTCATACTTGAAAATTTAACGGAACTGTGTGTACAGATTAGTTCTTTCCTAAGCATTTGCTTTCAAAAATTGAGACTCAAGATTGAACTGCAGCTGAAGGATGTACAGATCTCATTTTCTTTTAAAATTGTAATGAAGAAATCCTATACATTTGTCTTGGAAAAGAGCTACTAAACCATAGTGGCTGTTTCAGTTAAATAAATCACACATTGGAGATTGTACTTTGTGATTCAATTCAGCTCATAACAACTTAACTTCAAGATTTATTGATATAATTAATAGGTTGCTAAATGGAGGGACGTTCTAGCCAAGGTTCTTAGACATGGTTTAAATCACAGATTACCTAGAGTATTGAAATGGGCCATTGAGGCATCTTCCTTATAAATACACTCACTTGTGCATATGATACGATGTATAAGTTCAGGTGTCTCATAGTGTGCATTAAAAGTTGTAACAGGAGGGCCAGAGCCGCGGCTCACTAGGCTAATCCTCTGCTTGTGGCGCCGGCACCCCGGGGTTCTAGCCCTGGTGGGGCGCCCGATTCTGTCCTGGTTGCTCCTCTTCCAGGCCAGCTCTCTGCTGAGGCCCGAGAGTGCAGTGGAGGATGGCCCAAGTGCTTGGGCCCTGCACCTGCATGGGAGACCCGGAGGAAGCACCTGGCTCCTGGCTTTAGATCAGGGCAGCGTGCCAGCTGCAACGCGGGGGCCATAGCGGTCACTTGGGGGGTGAACCAACAGAAAAAGGAAGACCTTTCTCTCTCTATCTCTCTCTCACTAACTCTGCCTGTCAAAAAAAAATAATTAAAAAATTAAATTAAAAAAATGTAGTATCTGGAAGGATTCTCATAGAAAAAAGAAAAAATAGGATCTATATGTATAAATAGAGAAGATATAGACAGGCAGAGAGGTAGATCTATATCTATGTTGATCTATATCTAAATCCAGATAGATGATTGATAGATAGATATAGATAGGTAAATATTTTCAGGTAATTGGCTCACATGTTTATGGGAATTGGTAAGTCTAAAATCTGCAGGTGGGAGAACATCCTGGAGACCCACGGGAGCTGATTGCTGTAGTTCAATTCTGAAGGTCATTGCTTGTGGAATTCCTTCTTGCTCAGGAATAGTTAATCTGTTCTGGTTAGGACTTGGACTGATTTGACAATACTCACTCACATTATTGAGGAAAATATGCTTTATTAAGTCCACTGATTTAAATGATGGTCTTATCTAAAAAAATCCTTTCCAAACATCTAGAGTGATGTTTCTTCACATATCTGGGGACTGCAATTTGGCTACACTGACAGATTAATTCAGGTAAAATTAAGCATCAAAAATTCATCCCTTTTCAACTCGGCATCTGTGAACGTCTCCTTAAACCATACTTCATCTTAGAATGAAAATAATAACACCATAATTCCAACCAACTTGATACAACTATCTTTGTAGAACTGAAAATGTCCTCACATTACTTAAACATGATTTAAATTGATACAATGTGTTATACAACAAGGGGAGAAGAAAGGAAATAATGGTATTCATATTTGCTGCATAAATGTCTCAAATATTGTGCATAATAAAGAATAAATATCCTCTCCAATGACAGTTCATCCTCATTTTTGTAACTAGATATATGGTTGTTCTTACAATACCTTCTGTTACTACTGTATTCCTTTTTCCATTCTGCAGTCCCTTCGTTGACAGTAAGTATCTGAGTTGGCTGTGCAATATAATGCTAGACAAGCCAGTTCTCTTAGAAAGAAAACGTGGCCATCTTTGCCAAAAATTGAAAGCAATAATGAATATAAGCTGTATAAAGAGATGTGTTTCTTGTTCTCAGCCCTCAGAGTAATTGTAAAATTAAACATTAAAAACATAACCATATATATAACTACATACTTAAAGTATTCTTAATAAAAATAAAATTGAGTGTCTAATTAAATGGAGAGTTAGGGAAACTGCTCTGAGCTAATAACACTTACGATGAAATAAGAGTTGAATGGGAATTAGGTAAATAGCTAAGAAGGAATCCTTTAGTCGTAAAGTGAATCATATATATGATCTTATTGCAGAAAAGATTTTAACACATTTTACTGTAGATTCAGTTTATTGGTATAGATATAGATACCTCCAAATAGCATGGTAAAGAGATAATAATAACTTGGGATGATGTTAGAGACTTAGACAAGTGCCATATAATACTGTGAATTGACATTCAATTTGGATTTAAAGTTTATTCAATTTGAGAAAAGGCACTAAATATTTTTAATCAGGAGAAAGAAACTTATTGCATTTATCACTCTGGCTATCATTTGGGAAGATGTGTTAAGGAGCACAAGATTAAAATAATTCTATTAGTTGTTTATAGCTGGTTGTTATGATTAATTTTATGTGCCCATGTTGCTTGGTTTTAGTACCTACTTATTTAATAAATCACAAATTCACAAGTTATTGAGAAGGAATTTTGTAGATATGGTTACTCTTAATGATGTGGGTGGGCCTAATCCAATAATTTATAGGTAAGAGCAATGCCTGTTATTTTCCAGAGAAGAAATACAGCCTCAGAGTTAGATTGTTAAGATCCTTCCTGAGTTTCCAGCCTGGTGGTCTGCCCTACAGATTTTGAACTTGACAACTCCCAAAATCCCATGGCCAGTTTCTTAAAATATATTGTGTGCCCAACACACACACACACACACACCCCTCCTATTGGTTGTGAATTTCTGAACAACGGTGATGCTTATGCCAGTGTAGCAATCAGAACTACCAGTGAATAAGTGCAGAAAAAAAAGTTTCCTGCGTTAACTATCCACAACATGTGTTCTGCTCCACAGTTTGTGTTGGTTCAGAGCTCAGGTTCATTTTGTGTTGTCAAAATCACCTTAAACTGGTTCACTAAGCAAAATCACCAGGAGGGCCTCCTTAAGCACAAATTAACAGGTTCCCTCTGGACAAAGTTTTGTTGCTTTCTGTTTGTATTTTCATTAATTTGGTTGGAGATAGAAAATTTGATTTCTAACAAGTTTACAGGTGATGCTGACATTGCTGGTCCAGCAACCACACTACAAGAACTCCTAATTTAAATTTTCATATGTTTTTTGTCACAATTGGCAGAAGAGAAAATTGGCAATGTTGGGAGCTTAAAATCAGCTACTGTGGGATTATTTACATCATAGAAATTGGAAAAAGATTTAAATCAGGCCTCTTTTCTGCAGAACAGATAAACATTTGCTAGAATAACACATGACGTAAGCAATAAAAACCAAAACAGTGTCAAAAATAACTTGCAGATTTCTGGCTTCATATCCTAAGAGGATTCATGTGGCATTTCTTGTTAAGGAGACACTGAAAGAAAAGTGTTCTTAAAGAGTAAGAATAGTTTTCAACATGTGGCTTTTGAGGTGCATATCAGCTATGCATTGTGTGTCTGTGTGTATGTAAATGCAGTAAGTTAGATTTGAAACTGGGTTCATGAAGGATTCTCACAAAGTACATTGCTGTAGAATCCTTTCTGTATTCAAATACTTAAGATGATTTTAACTGTTTTTAGCTAAAAGTAGGATTCAAAATTGGGTCAACAATAAGGGAATGATTATCCTCCCATTATTGAACAGCTGATGATTACATTTGTGTTCAGTCTGGCTTTGCTCTGAGTTCTAAATCAGTTCCTATGTGATTCTCATTTTCTGCCCTCCTTTGGGTAACTATTGTGTACTCCAGTTGTAGGGAGGTGGCCCAATTATAACATTTTCATTGTTCTCTTTCAAAAATTTGGGAGATCTGATTTCCAAAATTCTGTGAGGGTTTCATCATTAAAAATGGCATGGGAAGCAGTCCATACTGCAGACTCATAGAATGACAATTGCTTTAAGTAGCACTCTGATTTCAAAATCAGTACTTAAGGCATTCTGGACTGGCTGAAAAGCCCATGAGAGCATTTCAGGCATGGAAAGCCAAGACACAGTGACAAAAAATGCCCTACATGAAAGACCTCTATGGGTGAGACACTAGTGGAAAGCACTGGTAATCAAAGAGAGATATACTTTTCTCTGAAGGGAAGAGAGAACTTCCACTTTGCTAATGGCCTTGTCTAAACGGTGACAGATTTTTTGGATCCAAAAGGCTTGCATAGCCTAGGCAGCTCATGTCAAGACCCTAGATGATCACTGACATCATACATATGAACATACATCAGAGCAATCCTGAATACACAAAAGAGGCTGATTTCCTCTCCCCCATCCTGGATTCACTAAATCATGAAGCCCACATATTACATTTCTAACAATGTTCTTAGTTAATTGTGGGCCTTCAAATATGTGATGCATCAGGCTATGCACAAAGCAGTGATATATATTTAATCAAAAACATGCCCACTCGTTTCAAAATAAGCAGTTGTGTCCAGATTTCACAAAGTAATTTCTTACTTAGTATTACCTAAAAACTGAAGTCATTAAAGGCATAGTAGTTTGAGATAGTATCAGACTTCATTAGCAGGCAGGATTGTTAGTAAGAGATGGTTAGCTCTTACTTTTTTGAGGCTTTTTGTTTGTTTTTGAAATTAGTTTGCATAAACAAAAACAAATATGGCTCCGTAGTAGCTAAAAGTAAAATAATTACAAACTGAGCACCATTGGACAAATGGAGAAGAAAAACTGAAAAGCCCAAAGCAGATAAAAATAATTTTATTTTGTTTGATAGGCAGAGTAACAGAGAGAGGGGGAAAGACAGAGAAAAAAAGTGCTCTTCCAACCACTGGTTCATCCCCCACTCTCCCAATGACCAGGATGGTCAACAAATAACCACCCATCCTCTACTCTTACTAGCCTCTGAAAACCACTACTAAATTCTTAACTCCTAAACTCTACCTTTTTTAGATTCCATATTTAAGTAAAATCATGTGGTACTTGTCTTTCTGTGCTTGTTTAATTTCACTTGCCATAATGGCCCCCAGTTTCTATATATATTCTACAGATAACATATCTATTTTCAAGTTGCTTGCTCTAGCTGTACAAAATAAATGCTGTTCATTGATTAGTACTACACACTTATTCATCAATTGTGAAGAAGTCATGAAACTAAAGTACTAGAGTAATAGAGCAATGTCTAAAAATAATTTTCAGATTTTACTGGAGAATTTTCTCTTCTAGGACATTTTGTCACAAACTGGATATAGTGAAGTTTCAACCTAGCACTTTAGAAATCAGCATCTTTGAACTTCACCCGGTAAGTGGTTGTATATTATGCCCAATCCCTGTGCCAAAATTCAGTGCTATGTATACCTAACCATCACATTTATTTAAAAAAAAATCAACTAAACAATGGAATACAACCAGGAGATCTCCCTGTAAGCCTTTTGTATCTTTGTTTCCTTGAGTACAATTTTAAGTTTCATGGCACAATTTACCAAAGCATACAATTAGACATACTTGTCAGGTTCATACCCTCACTTGTTGAATATTCACAATATAGCCTACATCCCCATGTCTTTATGCATGTTGTTTTAGTCAAGGTCCACAGAGCTCTACATGCAGCTAAATCAAATGCTCATTTTCAGTTTTTGCATTGCCTGAATTTTCAGCAGCAATCAAGAACATGAACTCCATCTCAAAACATTCTTTTTCTTGCTTTTTGGACAACTTAAGTATCAGCTTTTCTCTTTAGATGTCAAGGACATTTCTCTCCATCAATTCTTCCTTTAGCTTCAAGACTTAGAAGAGTCTCAAAACACATCGGGCTCTCAAAAACAAAAACCAACAACAACAGCAAAACCGCACTAGATAGCTTCAGAATGAATGAATGAACTTTAAACTTGTCAATTTAGAGATCAGCATCTTAGATCTTCAAGCTGTAGGTAGTTGTATATTATGCTTATTTCTCATGTCAATATTCAATACTACATAAAGCCACTTTGCATACATATCAAGAAATTCAGGTAAACAATAGGATACAATCAAGAACCCTAGTATCTTTGCTTCTAAATATAAATAACTTCGGACATTTGCATTTATATAAATAGCAAATTTTATCAGTGTAAACCCAAAAATGTATGCTAATTATTCTTTGTAAAGAATGACTTGCATTTTTATAATCTCATCAATTGCTGCCACAATACAATACATTTCCTAATAAAGTAAAACAAGAAGTCATCTTTTATTTTTAACTGACCCTCCTGCTCTCACACTTTCTCACCATATGTAATGGTTATATTTACTTTAATGTGAAGTGTTTTAAAAGCTTTAACCCTAATATATCTCTTTAATTGGCATTACTTATCATTTTAACATCTATGCGTTTGTCTTTTTTAACTTCAGACTAAATTATTTTGGGTTCTATTTTGTATTACAAAGATATTCCATCTAAATGGTTCCATAGTGAATAAAAGTCAAAGTCAAAGAGGCACGTGGAGAGCAGCACTTACTTTATACTCTTTGTTTAATAAACAATCATCTGTACCTCAAATAAATACCCATTTCATTACTTACACAGCACTCCAATTATAATTTTAATAAGTGATACTTTTTAATTTTTTTGATTTATTAATTCATTAAGGAGATGAATTGTTATTTGTTGAGGCATGTAATAATAATAATCCCACTCCATTCAACACTAGAGACCATGTGTCAGAAACTCTTGATAAACACTAGGGACACTGCAATGAACTAAAAAGATATGGTCCCTGTCATCAAAGACCTTATTTTCTAGACATGTTGAGCACTCAGATACATAATGGATGCTGCTATCCAATTTTCACCAGAAATTCCCATTGAGTAACCTTAGCTGTCACGTTAGCCTTAAAATAGTGGTGACAGCTCAGGTATGGTTCCTATTCACAAATCCATTGTGTGAAACAGAGCTAACATCGCAGCCACAGAGCTTTATAGGGAAAACCAGAAGTTACTTTTTCAAGGACGAAATTATCTCTGCATGATGTGGTCCTAAATAATTAATATGCCCTCTAACCAAAGATACTTGATCATTGTCCATAAATAAAATTAGATTCTTTGGGCAGGCTATGCTACCTACAATGTGCTGATCCGATGGCAGGAGCCAGGTACTTATCCTGGTCTCCCACGGTGTGCAGGGCCCAAGTACTTGGGCCATCTTCCACTGCACTCCCTGGCCACAGCAGAGAGCTGGCCTGGAAGAGGGGCAACCGGGACAGAATCCGGCACCCCGACCGGGACTAGAACCCGGTGTGCCGGCGCCACAAGGCGGAGGAATAGCCTAGTGAGCTGCAGCGCCGGCCTATACGTTAGTTCTTAAGCATTTTTTTAAAAGAGTATCTGTTTAGGGAAGGGTGGGTGACAAAAAAGGACAATCTAGGATACCAGGAGACTTGCAGTCTGCAGCCAAGCTAGGGTGACAGGAAGAGAAAGAGGATCCAGAATCCTAAGTTTTTCTTTCTTGATTCTTAAACCTAGTGGTGGTAAATAGTTTCTTTATATTACTAGTCCTTTGTGCTTCACCATCCTTTTTTGATACCCTTAACCTGCATGCAGTTTGTAAGACTCTCTTTAAATGTTTCCTTATCTTTGTGTCAAGAACTTGATTGGACATTTTCATTAGTCATCTTTCATTGCTAACCATGAAACATTTCATAATTCTGATAGAATTTGTCTTAATAGGATTGCACACACTCCAGGTTATTCTCGGAAAATAAAGAAACAAGCCCATTAACTGGGAAGTCATTCAAATACATCACTTATTATTCCCCAATCATGTGTTTCTATTTAAGGGAAAATATAGAAAGATAAGTTCAAATTCCTCTACTTTTCTTTCTTATTCTCCCTTCTTTCTTCCTTACTGTTTACTGTTCACATTTCTCCTCTTTCTTGTAATAGAAGATTCTCTATAAAAACATTCTGTAGTAAATAGCCCTGACCCTCTTTATGACAGAGAAAAGAAGCTTCTATAAAGAATGCTGGTGAAGAGGTAAAACATTGGAATGTTTTATTAAGTAGTATGTCACAAAATGTGAACTTTCAGATCCAGCACTATTGTAATTTTGAAGTCATTGTCATAACAGCATCCAAGGGTGCCTGCACTGAAGGACAAATGTAAATCACTGTACCTGATAAAATTAAGGAATTACAAAATCAGAGTGTCATGAATGTGTAATGTGGATTCCAAAAAAAAGCAAGAAAAGAAAAATGTGAGCCAGGTGTTCAGTTTCCCAAATAAATTTAGACATTGTGGAGAATTTAAAAAATACAATATTTTATTGACATATAATTCATATTATGCCATAAAATTTTACAAATATAATTGATAGACACTGTATAGTTTTCTATATTTGCAAAGTTGTGCAATCATTATAATTAATTTTAGGTTTTATCCATCATTATTAGTGACTGGAATTCTTTCATTCTCCATATCTTAGGTGACCACAAATCTATTTCACATTTATGTAGATTTGCTTGTTATATACATTTAATAAGAAATGGTCAGCTTCCCTCCTTTACCACTGAAGATGCATACCTTGCAAACATGTTGCCATTTATACTTATCAATTAAGATTTAAAACATACAAATGGAAAAGTGCAAAAGCATGGAAACATTCATTTAAAAAGGTTCTTACTGAAATATGTGTATTTGTTTTTTCTTATTTCCTTCATAATTAAGTGTATATCATAACTGGCTCCATTATTTTTGTATGGATAATGATTTAATCTTCTCAATTTTACCATTTTAAATCCATAGATTTATCCTCAATCTTCTTCCCAGGGTTTAGGTTTCCAAAGAAATATGCAGTCTATATTTAGTAAGTGCCTTGTTTAGTTGTTTTTTTGTTTGTTTGTTTGAAAAAAGCATCATTTATTTCAAAGTACAACACAAAGTTGTATTTTTAAGAAATACACATTCAATCTTGTATCTCAAGACTTGGCTATGTGCATTTCAGTTCATCTTTAAAATAAACTCAGGTATACAAATGTTACATACCTCAAGTACAAACAGCACAGAAAATGCATATGGTCTCAACCGAATGTTTTTACATTCATTCTCTGTTCTTATGTTGTTTAGTTGTTTATTAAAACAATTATTAGATTTTTAGTCAAAGAATTGTGCACTTAGTTCACATTTTTGTTTATATATTACTTGATCTCTGTCCCTGTCTATTTCCTTCTATTGTTTGATAAAGATGAAATAAATTTGAAAGAAAAAAATCAATATTAATTTTAGATACAAATGTAATAAATGTACAGTAAGTATTTTTACTAGATTTTTGTATATCACTGAGAAGATTCAATTCTGTGCTTATTATATATGTCATCAGCAACACCCAGAATCACCAGTTCAATGTTTGTTTTAAATTATTTCCAAGCATACATTAAATTAATTTTCCTTTTATTGGTATTCTCACCATTTTTGTTCATGAGTCTTTTCTTGCAGACTTTGGCTTCCTATTTGAATAATGGAGTAACCTAATAAGTCTATGATTATCACTTCAATTTTAAACCAGTCACAACAAGCAATACCTATTAAAGTGGAATGCATTTTTTCCCACTTATATTTTGTGAAAATAAATTTCTTAATAATTTCCTGTAATGAGTTATTTTTGCACATGTGACAGAGTGTTATATTGAGAAGAATCAAAGATAAGCCAGATTAGTTCACTTCCATAATATTTTTGATATGCTTATGTTTAGTTGGCCATTTCATGCAAAATGATAGGTGTTAAAGAATGTGGAAAAGACTTTTCTTTTCTTAGAATTGTTTACCTTATTTTGTGGGTACTAGAACAGATCTTACCATGGTAAAGTGAAGGAAATTCATAGGCTGTTATTAAAGCTTAAAAGAGCTTAATACTGTTATTAAAGCTTAAAAGAGGGTATCTCTGTTGCCTCTGTAATTGGAGAATGGTTCTTTAAGGAATAATTCATTTACTGTGTTTTGAAATATAAATAATAATAAATAAGCAGAATACAGATGTGAAAGGCATTCTTGTATAAAAGGCATAATAAATGGAAATGCAGATTTGGCAAACGGTGTAGCATAATTGAGAAATTAAACCATTCTGTTAGCAGTAGATGAAGTATAATTTATAGTGCAAAAGGAAACCTAGTTTCTAGTCCTCAATTTCTATTTCTACTTAGTATTTCTAAACATCAGTTTTATTTTATTTTAAAATTTGTGACATAAGTAACTTTCTTCCTAACTTTAAAGGTATTTTGTCATCAAAGAGATAAATCATAAAGAATTCTTAAGCAGTAGTTGTATACATGACTCATACCATATATCTTTCATATTTGTAACAATTGTAAATTATAATTAAATTCTAATCTATAAGGTAGCTCAAATGTTTTACATATATTTTGATACTTTAATGTAATAGTTGTTACTACCTACCACAAGGCATTTTTCTAGGAATGGTAGACCTTTGCATAATATCTACATGGAGATTATTTATTAGAAAGAAAGTAAAGCAGATATTAAAATTACTGTTATTATAAGTTAAGCTAGAAAATTTCAAGAAGAATAAAATGAAAGGAAAGGAGGTGTCGAAGTTCTAGCTCAATTTTTATTGGAAAGGACTGAGAAGTCTTCAATGAAAGATGATTTTTATCAGAGATCTAGAAAACTGTGTTTCTCAAAGATCTTTTTGCTGAAAAAATAAGTAAGAGCAAAGGACCTGAGAAAGCAATGAGTGAGTTGTGTCCATTAACTGTTTTGGGGCCCAAATGACTTGTGTTGACCAAATAGTACAGAGTAGTAAGAAAGCCCAAGAGAGTCAAAGGAGACAAGGCATTTTAATCCTCAGTGGCCACTTAAGAAGTTTTCTCTTTTGTTGTCTGTGGAAATAAAAAAAAAAAAATCAGAGAAATTTAAGATGAAAAGTGACATAATACACTTTTATAATGATCAATTAGTGTATTGTATGGGGACATCATTCAAGAACTCCACGGTTGAAGATAGGATTGCAGTATTTGGTTTACCAACTGCTGAATCATCAGTAGTGGCTGTGGGTTTGATTCATATTAAACTCACGAAACAAAATAGAATTCTCTGAGCAACAAAGAATACAGGAGAAGGGCACAGCATACATGATGGCAGCAAGATGAGAGACTGGTGTCTCTACAAAGGGACCCATGGGGCATACATGGATCAACTCACCTCTGTGAAGTCATTAAGTTTTGATCTCTTTTGTCTTAGTACTTTCCATTTCTTGACACAAATCATTTCATTAACTTCAGGATACTATCAATAGCTGGAACTTTCAAATACAGAAAACTGAATAAGCATTCTTGATACCATGGAAACTTTATTGGATTCCACACTTGGTATTTTTATTAGGACTCTGATTTATCTTAGAAGCAAGACACTAATCTTAGCCACTTAAGAAATTGGTGTTGTGAGGAGGCTCCCACCAGAATTAAAATCTCAAATACTCCTAAGGCTAGAGGAAACAGTGAAGCTCTTAAAAGAACAAACTCCATAATGCATATTCAGTATTCTAACTCAAAGAAGCCAAGTGGTTTTATCATTAGTTTTAAAAGTTTTCCTGGAAGAGAATTGTACAGAACCTCTTATGAGGATTCCTTTTATAGTTATACATTAACACCATTCCATAAAACATCAGTTATTATTTTTCTTTCTCTTTTAGCAGTGTCTCAGATGACAGTCAAAGGAAAGCATGAACAAACAAAAGAAAATCAACCAACCAACCAACATAAACTTTACCCAATTTACTATTTCAAATGCTAATCATCATCAATTTACAAACTATGCAATTTAGCAATTATCATTTTTGCAGGCAAGAAACTGGTCTCCGCTCTTCTAGTCAACTTCAGTTTCTCTTGATAACTATTTTTCCTCCTTCTCTGCTATCTTCATGGAGAAAAGAGTTGTCCAATTTGGTAGGCACATGTTACAGGTACAAATTACTTCTCTAATGAAAATACCTTCAAAATTCTGTTAATTCTGTTTTATACACTTATAAAAACTTCAGGACAGTCTTTGTTATCTATAAAAATGCTCTGTATGATCATTTAATACTGGATGTACTTATATCAAGTTGTCCTAACTTTGAGATTTTGACTTAAATTCAGGGCTTATAAAATATGCAATTTTGACCTTATAAAGTGATTTCATTTGCTAACCTATCTAGTCCATGTAAGCTATTGTACTGTCTTATCTGTCTGGAAAATATACAGAGTGAAAGATAAGCTGGCTGAACTTGACTTTTACTGATGAATCCTGAGCTTAATCAATCAAACACTTATTCAGCAGACTTAAAAACAGAAAAGAAAGGTTAAATTATTTTTACAAATACCAAGCTATAAATACTTTCTAAAATATGCAAGCAAAACAGAATGTTTCAAAGAAAACTGATTCCATTACACTTTTCCTTTTTAAAAATGTTAATTCACTTTATTTTTGTTTAAGAGAAACACAGATAGACAAACAGAAAGAAATCTACTAACTGGTTCACTCCCCAAATGCCTGTAAACAGGACTGGGGCAGGCTGAAGGTTGGAACCAGCATTAGGACCCAAGTACTTGAGCCATCACCTGATGCTTCCCAGGGTGCATGTTAGCAGAAAGGTAGAGTTGGAAGCCTGGCCCCTACACAAATCCAGGTACTCTGATATGGGTTGTGGGCATTCCAATTGGCAACTTAACTGCTACACTAAACACCTGTTCCCTATCACATTTTTCAGACACTATATATGATGCACTTTTTATTATTCAACAATTTCATCATGGCTTACACAAATGTCTTTATTAAAATATTGAATTACTCTATGTAACAGACTACTTTTCAGATTAATTTTATAATCTCTTCTGCAGTAGACATTCTTGCATGATTTTCAATACTTGCTTCTTGGTTTAGAGATCAGAAGAGCCTTAGGAAATTATCTCATGCGCAATGTAATCTTTGATGATGAATTATTCAAATGTTTTAATATTCTACGAAAGCAATTCCTCTATTAGGTTTGAAATCAAGTCTGAGACAGCTAGAAATTAAATAATAAATCAATTAGAATGCCTACTTCACTTTGAGAATATACACTAATTCTAAAAAAATTCTCTAAAAATTTTATAAATTGTATTAGAATGTATGCATAGGAGAATTTATTTTTTCTTGTTTTTATTTAATAAAGTCTTTCCATAAATAGTCTAACAATATAAGTAATTCATTATTCAGTCATTTAAAAGAGACGTGACTATATTTATAAGAAATTGCCTATCAATTCTTTAAGAAAATGACATAAACATGACAAAACTAGTCAAACATAAAATATTGAAATTTTTTCTCAGTTTTTTACATAACTCTGAATTATCCCTGTTCCATGACAACATTTAACTTGGAAGCAAAATACGGGTAAATGAACATTTTCTACTATCTCAATATAAAGGATTTTACTTAGCAAAGCTATTTCCTTGGACTTTCAGATGGTTCCTACTTAAAAGGGATTTCACTATGGTTGTTAAAACTAATTCTTTAATATGATTAATGCTGTACAAGTTGTTTTCTGTTTTTCCTTAATTGCAGTTAATCTTTATAACTCAAGGCTATAACTCTGTGCTGTTTATATTACTGAAAACATAGAGGGATTTAAATTATTTAAAGTGCTTTTGAAACTCTTGTGTGTGGATCCAATATGTGCATATTTATTTTCAGTCAATGAGCTATTGAAAAAGAGTTAAGGCAATGGCACCCTTTCTGCAGATGAAAAGAGCATTTCAGGGAGAGAGAGAAGGGATGGTGATATCCTAAAATTGTGGGGCATATATAAACTGTGAGAAGTATCTTTGCTCTCTGAGACTCAGGTAGTGGACCTTTCAATGTTATTCTTTACTCTGCGCACACCAAAAGCTATATCTGCATCGTGGTGGACAGAAATATGTTTTACATTTCAAATAAATTTCAGAATACATCGACTAAACATTAGTTCTAAATTAAGCAAATATAGAAATTATTATATCATTTCTTTTCAAAACAACTTACTGATGTGATGTTATAATGTATGAGATAATTACAAAGCTCAATACACTCAATTTCAAAGTTGTGGAGATTAAATTTTGACTCAGATTACTAATTTTGGTAAACTGACAAAGCATATTTCATAAAATAAGATTTTCAAAATTATGTTGCTAAGATATCTATTTAAATATCTAAGTTACATCTATTTAAATATTCCTAATGGATCAAGAATTTTAGGCATGACTGATAGAAACATTTTAAAAATATGGTTGTAAAATAATCATATTAATAAAGAAAAATAATAATGCATCATATTAAATTCTATACCTACTATATATTTATATATATCATACATATACATAGATATAAATTTTAGAGATCAAAGATTCTTACAAAAGTGAGCTAAAGTTCACATATATGTGACAACTGCATGTTGGCAAAACTTAAGACTCAGTACTACAGATTTCTATCTGTGAATCTTTGATGATTTATCTAAATTTTGTGTGGTTCAGTTTACTGAGTAACTCATAGTGTTATGATGAAAAAACAAATCTAGAATTCTAACATATTTATTAACTGATGATAATAAATGTTATATGATTGCTCATTGTTAACAAATTAGTGATTATTTTTAAATGACATATTTCTTAATTTTTTGCACCTGAGAAATATGAATTTATATTAAAAAGTTACCTAGAAATTGCCATTTCAACACCAAAGTACACAAAGAAATATCTATTTTATTTTTCTTTGTCCTTTCAATAACATCATTTAATATTTCATGAATTGGTAAGTAGTACAATGTTTCCCAAAAGTGACTCACATCTCAATATGTATAGATTTGTTTTAAATGTTAATTTTTTCCATTTGGAAGGTCAAAACTGTATTTTCCATTTATTGATATTGCATACTAACATCTTGGAAGAAGCAAGTTCAATTAAGCAAACTGTTTGACATTTTAAAATGTTAACCCATGTGCTTTATTGTCCAATATAATGAATAAATTGCCAAAATACTCAATTTTGAATTATTTTAAGAGAAAGGGCACAGCACAAATGACAATATTTTCCTTAAAATATATAAAGCTTAAGGCAATTAAACAAAGACATTTTATTAAAACTAAAGTGAGATAACCCTGTACTTCTGAGAAGTAGAGATATATTTGTCCTGAAGGAAATTTTAGTTGTTCTTAAAAGACAGGAGGAGAATATAATTGGGAGCTAGTAATTACAATTCAAATTTGCTTTTCCTCAAAAGTAATATTATTTGCAATGAATAAAAAATATATTTCATAAAGATTAAAATATATCTATAATCTTGGCTTTTTCAGACCTTTTGGTTTACATAGAGTATATCAAAGATATACATCTTGGTATTATGTTCAGAGGCAAAAAATTAAAATAAAATTCAGCTATATTGATATTTCATTGTGGATTTGGTCTAATAACATTAATGTAGATTATGTTTTAATCCTAAGAAACTTTCATCATGCAAGTGTGCAAATCACATATGTTTGAAAACCTGGTAGACAGATGAGAGGAAGGCATGGACAAAAGATATGGCTAACAATCATGCTCAAGTATTTCCTCCTAACCTCAAAACAGCATATTATCATGTTCTAGCCTCTCATGCACATCTTGGCCATGGCTGATACCAAATATGAATTATGGTAGTTTTCTTTTCTACTTTTTTAAAAGATGTTGGCAGTAGACACACTACTCCTTCATTAAGTTCAAGGCAGATGTAGCTGCAGGATAAGGAAGCAAGGAGACCTAAGAGTGATCTATGCCAGAAAAGTAGATAGATGGAGACACTTATGGACTCTAGGTCTAACCTTTCAGTATTAAGAAGTGGCAATCTGGGGCTGGTGTTATGATACAACAGATTAACCCAATCTTTGTGATGGTGCTAACCCATATGAGAGAGGCTGTTTGATTCATATCTATCCCTCTTTCCATACAGCTCCCTGCTAATAAACCTGGGAGAGCAGTGGAAGATGGCCCAAGTACTTGGGCCCCTGCCACCCATGTAGGAGACCAGTATGGAGTCCCAGGCTCTTTGTGTCAGCCAGGCCCAGTCCTGGAGTCGTAGCCATCTGGGGAGTTAATCAGAAAATGGACAATGGCTCTCTCTCTCTTTCTTTTACTGTGTGTGTGTGTGTGTGTGTGTGTGTGTTCCTCTGCCTTTCAAACTTAATTGTATCTTACAAAACAAAAGAAGTGGGAATGCAAACTGGTTAAGCCACTATGGAAGTCAGTCTGGAGATTCCTCAGAAACCTGAATATAACCATACCATACAACCCAGCCATACCACTCCTTGGAATTTATCTCCCCCGCCCGAAAAAACAAAAAACAAAACAAAACAAAAAAAAAAAAAAAAAAAAGATTCTACCACCATGAAGGAAACTGGAGGAAAACTGAAACAAGCTCTCAAGTACTATTGAAGGAAAGCTTCTGTCACACTAATGTGTTTAAAAATTACTGAAGGCCGGTGCCGCGGCTCACTAGGCTAATCCTCCGCCTTGTGGCACTGGCACACCGGGTTCTAGTCCAGGTCAGGGCGCCAGATTCTGTCCAGGTTGCCCCTCTTCCAGGCCAGCTCTCTGCTGTGGCCAGGGAGTGCAGTGGAGGATGGCCCAAGTCCTTGGGCCCTGCACCCCATGGGAGACCAGGATAAGTAACTGGCTCCTGCCATCGGATCAGCGTGGTGCGCTGGCCTCAGCGCGCCGGCAGTGGCGGCCATTGGAGGGTGAACCAACGGTAAAGGAAGACCTTTCTGTCTGTCTCTCTCTCTCACTGTCCACTCTGCCTGTCAAAAAAAAAAAAATTACTAAAGCATACAGAGAAGTTGTCAGGAACATTTGAATTATTATATATCACTCTTTCTATCCATCTTGTATTTATTTTTGTAGGGAAGTTGGAGCTATAAGACTACTTCTCTGTAAGTAACTCTGTACATATATTGTTAACTAGTGTTCAGGTTTATTTGTACTGATTTGCATACATAATGAAATGCAAAGATAGTATACCAATTGCTGTTAGATACTCATTTGAGTATTTTACCTTGAGAGTAGCTTGTCTTGTCTATTACTCATTTTTAACACACATAAAAACATTGGAAGTATTATTTATATGAAACACACAATCTTAAGTGTATAGTTTGCTGTGTTTTCACAATGCACATTTCTTGAAATGCTATACAACTATTAAAATACCATTTCTTTCACTCCAGAAAATGTTTTAAATTCTTTCCCTCAGATCCCTGATGTCCACCTGCTAATGAGCCCTTGACTTTTCTCCCTTTTCCCAAATAAAATATTTTACCTATAATAAAATTTGTGGAAATGGAGTATAGATATTTTTGTGTGTAGCATCTCCATTCAACTAATACACTACTGATGTTTATATAGTCATCTTTCATTGGACATCTGGGAAATTTCTAAAATTAAGGTTATGGTTAACAGATATTTGAATATTCTTGTATAAATTTTCTTTATATGGCATAGGTTTATTTTATATAAATATCTGTGACTGTAATTACTGTGTCTTAATATATAAGTACTTTTCTAGATAATGAATGATTGAACTATTGTACAACATTATTAAATATTTTTATACTCCCACTACAATCTATTGTTTTAAAAATTTGGTCCACATTCTTGGTAATATTTATCATGTCTTTCTTTTACATTTTAGTCATGGAATTGGGAAGGCAATATCGTTTTGTTGTGATTTTAATTCCCATTATCCCAAAGAATGATGTTGATTTTCTTCTTATTCACTTGTTGTGCAACCTGTGTATATCTTTTCACAATTAACTGCTCAGGGTTTTGCCCTTTTGTAGTTATATGCTTTATCTTTCAGAATCCTGCATACGCAAACACACACATATATAGGTAAATACTCATTTTTCACCTTGCAAATATATTCTATAGGTAATGGTACCTCAAAAAATTCATGGAAAATGAAATTAAAGGACAAATCTGTAGGAGGGATCTTTTAAAAGTTCAGTAAAATTTATTTTATCAAAAAACTTTGTATATATTTCAAGTTTTACACGAAGCAAACTTACCTTTTAATTCCATTTCCCATGAATTTTCTCCTGTGGGGTGTGTGTATGTGTGGTTTGTAGCAATACTTAGACAAATATACATATCTCTAGTCCATATGCCATATAATGGCATTTTCATCAACAGGGGACCACTTATACAATGGTATTCCCTTGAGATTATATTGCCTCCTAATATTTTAGCCATCTTAGTCTCTGTAAGTGCAATTTGATATTTCCACGAAGATGAAATTGCCTAAGGACACATGTAATAGAACATATTCTGTATCCATAGGATTAAGCATAAATAATAGGATTATATACATATGTATTTCTTGTAAACTTATATTTATGTGAAACATATACTAGAGAAGTTTTCATATAGGATACATGTTCTTTTAATAACTGTACTGGTGAGACTTTCTTCATTAGCTCATCACTAAACTAACCACTCCTTAATGGATGAGTTTTTCTTTCCAGCATTTTACAGTTAGAAAAGGATCATTAGCCAAGGAAAAAGGTCATTTTGTTTTATTTCATAGATTAGAAAGAAATCAGTTTATGTTATAGACATGTTTACTTCTGGAAGACTGCACTGTTATCTTGTGTCCTCAGTAACAAGGCCACAAACTGCTGGCCAGACATTACTCACCCTCTTGTGTTACTGGATTACCAGTGTCCCCACAAGGCATTTCAGCAGCAACATGGAGTACAGTAGTGTTTGCAGTGTTTTGCGCCAGGCACCCCAGCTAACCTAGACTACAGTGGGACACAACAGAGCTTGCTATTTCATCATGTTTTCAAACACTACATCTTCCAGGAACCAAAAAAGCAGATTCCCTCACAGTCTTTAGTACATTTATTTCCATCAAAGCCTTCAAATAGAAATGTGAGTAATTCCTTACTCAATCTTCATAGCTTCTTATCTTCATGTGCTTCTTATCTCAAAGGCATAATTTTCCTTAACTCTACATTCTCAGACTGATTTCCTCTCTG
The DNA here is from genome assembly GCF_051225735.1 of Oryctolagus cuniculus. Lineage (NCBI taxonomy): Eukaryota > Metazoa > Chordata > Mammalia > Lagomorpha > Leporidae > Oryctolagus > Oryctolagus cuniculus. Next base: position 49,299,837 of record NC_142880.1, read on the forward strand.
ACTTCATCTCCCACGCTCTACATACCTTTCAATTATGTGAATACTGTATCTGCAGTTCATTGTGTTCAGTGTAGAAACCATAGAAATGAGGTTGTGAAACATTTCCAGATCTTAATTTTCCATTTTAGATATGACACCTAAGTAGTGAAGCAGTAAATATTATATTTTTCATTGTGTAAAATTAATTCACAATAGAAAATGCATAGACATATCATAAGGAGATTATTTTATTTCGAATCCAGACATCTACATACAAGCAAAGGACAAAGCAGTCAGATTTTATATTTATCTGAATTACGCATCTTTTATAGTGTGAGATTTAACCTCACATTTGGCTGCTAATACCAAAGGGTGGCTGAGGTTAAAGGTAGGTAAGGAGCCAATTTTATTTTACTTGAAAGTGTCTCCTTTTTTGACAGGTTTACTTTGAAGTCTGAGAGGTTACTCAGTTTCTTAGGATAAAGGGGCTATGAATATTTCACAAGTGGTTTAAGATTGCAGCAATTTTAATGTACTTTTATTAACCCAGTTTCCTTTTTTATTTTCTATCAGAGTAATTCCAAAGCCAGGAACAAATAAGTAAATTGATCTTATAATCTTAGGCTTTGCAGTTAAGGATTAGAGAATTAAAGGTGAAATGTACCATCAGAACTTTTTAAATTATTAAGTAAAATTCTATTAAAGTAAGTAATCTCTCCTATTAAAAGAAAAAAAAAATGCACCTTTTTAACAAAGCATTGGATATGCAAATTCTTGGCTTTTTAGGAAATATTACATAAATCTAGTAATAAAATCAGGTATGATATTTAAAATTCACATAGGATAATTAAATATATAGAGATTTTTATTATTTTATTTATTTTATTTTATTTGAAAGGTAGACACAAACACACACATATAGATCTATCTCACACACACACAGAGTTCTATCCATGAGTTTGCTCCCCAAGTGCCTCAAGTGCCTGGGAGCTGGAAACTCAATTTAGGTTTCCCACAAGAAGACCCAACTACTTGAGCTATCACCTACTGCTTCACAGTCTGTGTATTAGCAGGAAGCTGGATTGAGAAGTGAGCCAGAATTCCAACCTAAGCATTTCAATATGGGCTGCAGGCATCCCAAGTGGTTTCTTAACTGCTATGCAAAATATCCATCTTTCTTTAAAAAATCTATTAAATAAAGTTTTTTAGATTTAATTTTGTAAGATATGATGCAAAAATTGATATGCACATTCAACCAGCCAAAGTATCTAATAAATTGGGAAGTAAAATCAGTCTATGTATTTGAGTTTATAGTTTAGCTATTAACTTGTAGCTTAGGAGTCAAGTTATACAGTGTTTCACCACTTGGTATTGAGACAGGTAGAACAGAGAAGGTAAATGTGCAATTAGGATAATTAAGATTTTGGCATACTAAAATGCAGCTGTCTAAGGGACATGAGTTTGGAGATGTTAAACTGATATTAAAGGCAGCATCTGAGTAGAGATCAAACCTCTAAATGTTAATTGCTGAGAAGCATCAGCACCACAACAGAGAAGCTGAGGTACATAATACTTAGGGTTTGGAGCCAGAACTAAAATCCAAATGAAAAGAAGTTGAGGCTATGAAAGTGACTCTTATTTTCATTTGCATCAGAGAGGTCTAGGAAAATCAAGGCAGTCCAATTACAAAATTATTCATTTGTAAAGAGTATCAAGGATACGATGAACACAGAACCACATATATTGCAATCAGCATTAATTAGGGAGTGAGGAAATCTGGATTCTGTACAGAAACCATCACCCATGTTTTCTTCCTTTGGTCTCCTACCAGATCATAGTAATAAATACATAATAGGTAGATTAATATTTGTGATTGACTTTTAACAATAATAAATAATTATTTTGAATTTTAGGCTTTGAATTAACTGGGACCCATCAGAACCAGAGCCAGTTACTTCCTACAATATTTTGTGGACATTAGGTGAAGGCACTGTTAACACACTACATTAACATTAATATTGTTTAGTCTTCTTGTTACAGCAGTGTCACAGGGCTTGCAACCTGACATACTGTGGACTGAATCTTGTGTACACACTTTGGATAGAAGTATAAATTCGAATGTCATTTAAAAAGTATCAGTTATCTGGTTTGTCACAGGCCACATTACTCTCTAATATATGTCTAGACCATTCACTCATTTATTTTGACTATTTAGTCGCTGTGGGTATTTGGGTTTGAGATGATGGCATAAAAGAGAAATGCATCATACACACATCTGAATCTAATGCCAAAGGCTTCTATGTCTATTTTTGGATTCTCTAAATAGAATTTTGCTTTATTATCTCCCACTCTGCTTTTCCCATTTCTATAAAGCTGGAATCACTTAACAATTTTGCTAAAAATTCACACCCACCCAGGTGCCAAGTCAATATGAGTTTTATGGAGGGAATATTGTTCACAAGGACCCTTTTCCAGTGTACTTTAACATGTCAAAGCTATAGAACAAGAAAGCAGATTTTCATTACTAACCCATTGTAAGCTGTTCCTAATGTGAAGGCTCTTCTGCTGTTCACATTGAAAGAATCTAGAATTCCTAATTATTAACTGAAACCAGCTACTATGTATTAATTCCTATAGATATAAAATTAATATTCTCGAATTCAGTGTGCTCGAGAGGTAGTAAAACATACATAGATTATAAGAATTATCGCTGTTGTTTCTCATCATTTACAATTGCTTCTAATAGGAACTGATGCAATCAGGTCGGAAGGTGCTATATTGCAATAGTAGGACTATACTGGAAAAATGTTCTCATAAAACTTTCAAGCTTACTCCTTCAGAAGCCTAGTAAAGGTGGGAAGATCACTTCCTGGAGTTTGGTAAGGGTATGGAGAAAAGGGTTGCTTACATGGGATTGCAATGAAAGCAGCTCACCTGGAATCTTGCATTTGTGGTGTGTGTCTTCTCTACAATACCTGGTCAGTTTAAATTAAAGAATCCTTCTTAGAAGTAATGGCTTACTACAACTAGAAAAGTCACAGTGAATTAAGTAAAGAGTAAAGTTTAACTTGTAGTCAGTTGCCCAATCTGGACAGACTTTTCAACTCTCCCAAAGATTCCTCCTACACTGTGCAGTGTGTCTTGCCCTAGTAAACACTGGTATTTCAACAGATTTCACTTGTATTCTTACCTCTTGACTAGAAAGTATTAGGAATTTATGACTTATTTCACTAAGCAAAATTATTTAAGGTCCTTTAATGTCATTGTCTGCATGAGCCATTCAGTTGTGTTTTTCATTGTTTGTTTTGCGCTAGTTCATGACTTATTTTGCTTAACCATTCAATCCTTGGTACTCCTTCTAATGGTTAATTTTATGTGTCATCCTGATTGGACTAAGAGATGAGATAACTGGAGAACTATGTTCCTCACAGTGCCGTTGGAGTTTCTGGAAGAGGTTATCATTTAAGTCAGTAAACTAGGTAAGGAAGATTTACTCTCATCACTGAAAGTGAGAACTATCTAACTCATGGAGGGGACTAATAGAATAAAAATATATGGGGAGTGGGGTGGCTGGTTTGTATGGTAGGGTTATATTCAGGTTTCTGAGGAATCTCCAAAATAACTTCCATAGTGACTTTACCAGTTTGCATTCCCACCAACAGTGGGTTAGTGTCCCTTTTTCCCCACATCCTCGCCAGCATCTGTTGTTGGAACATTTCTGAATGTGAGCCATTCTAACCGGGGTGAGGTAAAACTTCATTGTGGTTTTGATTTGCATTTCCTTGATGGCTAGTGATCCTGAACATTTTTTCATGTGTCTGTTGGCCATTTGGATTTCCTTTTTTAAAAAATATCTATTGAGGTCCTTGGCCCATCTCTTAAGAAGGTTGTTTGTTTTGTTGCTGTGGAGTTTCTTGATCTCTTTGTAGATTCTGGTTATTAATCCTTTATGTGTTGCATAGTTTGCAAACATTTTTTCCCATTCTGTCGGTTGCCTCTTCACTTTCCTGTTTCTTTTTCAGTACAGAAACTTCTCAATTTGATGCAATCCCAATAGTTAATTTTGGCTTTGATTGCCTGTGCCTCCAGAGTCTTCCAAGAAGTCTTTGCCTGTGCCTATATCTTGCAGGGTTTCTCCAATGTTCTCTAATATTTTTATGGGGAAAAAGGGACACTAACCCACTGTTGGTGGGAATGCAAACTGGTAAGCCACTATGGAAGTCAGTTTGGAGATGCCTCAGAAACCTGAATATAACCCTACCATACAACCCAGCCATCCCAATCCTTGGAATTTAAAAAGGAAATTAAATGGGCAAATAGAAAAGCTGTCTGTACCTTAATGTTTATTACAGCTCAGTTCACAATAGCTAAGACCTGGAATCAACCTAAATGCCCATCAACAGTAGACTGGATAAAGAAATTATGGGACATGTACTCTATAGAATACTATACAGCAGTAAAAAAAAATGAAATCCGGTCATTTGCAACAAAATGGAGGAATTTGGAAAACATTATGCTGAGTGAAATAAGCCAGTCCCAAAGGGGCAAATATCATATGTTCTCCCTGATTGGTGACAACTAACTGAGCACCAAAAGGAAACCTGTTGAAGTGAAATGGACACTATGAGAAACAGTGACTTCATCAGCCCTTGTGCTGACTGTTGATGAACAACTTAATATGGGAACCCTTTTAGTATTTTTTCTTGTTCTACTTAATACTATTGATTGAACTCTTTAATTAACACACAATTATTCTTAGGTGTTTAAATGTAACTGAAAAGTGATCCCTGTTAAATATAAGAGTGGGAATAAGAGAGGGGAGAGATGTACAATTTGGGACATGCTCAATCTGACTTGCCCCAAATGGTAGAATTAGAAACATGCCAGGGGATTGCAATACAATCCCATCAAGGTGACATGTACCAATGCCATCTCACTAGTTCAAGTGATCAATATCAGTTCACAATTGATCATACTGATAGGTCTAAGAGTCAAAGGAATCACATAAACAAGACTAGTGTCTGTTAATACTAACTGATATAATTAAAAAGGAGAGAACGATCCAACATGGGAAGCAGGATACACAGCAGACTCATAGAATGGCAGATGTCCTAACAGCACTCTGGCCTCAGAATCAGCCCTTAAGGCATTCAGATCTGGCTGAAGAGCCCATGAGAGTATTTTAGGCATGGAAAGCCAAGACACTCTGGCAAAAAAAAAAAAAAAAAAAAAAAATGACCTAAATGAAAGGTCTCTGTGAGATCCCAGTGGAAAGAATGGGCCATCGAAGGAGGTACCTTTCTCTGAAGGGAGGAGTGAACTTCCACTTTGACTATGACCTTGTCCAAATAAGATTGGAGTCAGTGAACTCAAAAGGCTTCCATAGCCTTGCAACTCATGACTAGAGCCTAGGGAGATTACTGATGCCATAAATAAGAGTGTCAAATTGTTAAGTCAACAATAGGAGTCACAGTGCACTTACTCCTCATTTAGGATCTCTGTCCTTAATGTGTTGTCCAATGTGAATTAATGGTATAACTAATACTCAAACAGTACTTTACACTTTGTGTTTCTATGTGGGTGCAAACTGTTGAAATCTTTACTTAATATATACTAACTTGACCTTCTGTATATAAAGATAATTGAAAATGAATCTTGATGTGAATGGAATGGGAGAGGGAGGGGGAGATGGGATTGTTGCGGGTGGGAGGGAATTTATTGGGGGGGGAGCCACTGTAATCCATAAGCTGTGCTTTGGAGACTTATATTTGTTAAATAAAAGTTAAAAAATATATGGGGAATATGAATCATATATATATATATATATATATTCTGAGATATCCATCTATTCTTGTGCTTGGACATTGTGGTTCCTCTTTCTCGGACATTCAGACTCTGGAATTTAAAACCCTGCCTTGCTGTCCTGCCTGTTGCTGAGTCTCAAGTCTTTGGATTTGGACTGAATTATGTCACTAGCTTTCCTGGCACTCAGGTTAGAGATGGCATGCTATGGGACTTCTTCCCATAATCATTCATTTTTTCTAGTCTTTCATAAGTATGTATCTCCTTGTATCCTATTGATTGTACTTCCCTGCAGGAACCTAATCGTCACATTATTTAAATTTTTAAAGAATGCACTAAGATGAATAAAATTTTTGTGAGCATTCACATGAATATAATTTTGTAGATAAAGATATTCATCTCTCTTTTGTAACCACTTGGTAGGTAGACACCTGTGTGGTTTTTTTTTTTTTAATGAGTTATTTTACTTATTTTAAAGTACAATGAGAGAGAGAGAGAGAGAGTTTTCCATCTGCTGGTTCACTCCCCAAATGACCTCAACAGCCAGGTCTCAACAAATTCCAAAGTCAGAAACCTGAAATTCCATCCAGGTCTCCCTAATGGGTGACAGGGGACCAAGTAATTGAAGCATACTCCACCAGAGTCCCTGGGACATCAGGAAGGATTCGGACTATAAGAAAAGTGGCAGGCTTGAAACTAGCACTCAGATGTGGGATGCTGGTATCACAAGCTGTGGTTTAACACTTGGGGACATCTATGTGTTTAAGAAAGTGCCAAGAGTTTTGCAAAATAACTTAAAATAGGAATTTAGGAGAGTTTGAGTTTCTTCATATCCTTGTCAACACATGCTTATGTCAGTGGTTCAGTTTTAGCCATATATATCGGGTGTGGAGCAGCATCTCAAGTGATTTTAGTTTCTAATTCCCTAGTGAGTAATAATGCTAAGAATTTTTCATATTATTATTGGTCAATTTCAGTATATGGATGTATGCATGTATTTTATTACGATTTATTTCTTTTTAACCTTATTAAAAATAAGTGAGAGCTTATATTATGAAAATGTTACATACAAAAAATCGATAGAGAGGATGATACATTCAAAGTGTTCTTTCCTTGGATTAAATGACTTGTTATCTATTTAATAATATGGTATTATAAATTTATTTATAAGAGGTTTACTTTGGTATGTGAATTCAGTCCTCCCACATTCAGAACATGCAAAATTAACATTTGTATGATTCAGTGTTGTATCACACAGAAAGGACTCCTAGTCCTGTGTGAGAGATCAGAATTTTCTTCCTTTCCATTGTTTATGACTAAACACTGCCAGTTTTACATTTTCATTAAAATAGTATATTCCAGGGGTCGGAGCCATCTTCTGTTGCCTTCCTAGCTAGAAGCATTAGCATGAAGCTGGATCAGAAGTGGAGCAGCTAGGACTCAAATTAGTACTCTGATATGGGCTGCTGTTTTTGCAATCAACAGTTTAAGCTACTGTGTCACAACGCTGGCCCCTGAACAGTATCTTAACCCCTACACTAAATGCCTGCCTCCATGAGGATTATTACTGATGAATAATATAATAATACAGTTAGACCATTCAGTTGTCACAATAGCATAAAAAAGTAAAAAGGTGGATTAAAGGGGCTGTTGTTGTGGCTTAGTGGGTAAAGCCAATGCCTGTGATGCCACTGACATCCCGTATTTTTGCATCTACTCGTCAGCTAAAATAGAGTACTACAAAAACCAGTGACAGTCACACATGAATTTTATTGAAAATGAGAAGCAAATTAGAGACAAATGAGAGGCAAGGTAAATCAACCAGGACCAGCCACCGATCAGCACCAACACCCCTTACCAGAGTGCGACCCCCAACAGTGGGTTACACAGGTTTTTATAGTATTCTGTCCACTAGGGCTCACAATTTCAAACTGGACCCCTGATATGCAGTGAACAATAAAAAGGAAAACCAGAATGTGGTTGTAAGATAACAGTTAACAATAACAAACCCAATATGAGATCCAAGATATGGTTGTAAGAACAGTGAAGGACACATTTTGGTCAACCTAGTTCCTGGGAATTTGGGCCCACATAGTTTCACAAGATACACCCTTAGCTGTTAGCAAGCAAAGCTAATATGTACAAAAGCAAAAGATCTGCAATTAGCTTTTAGCCACACTCACTCCATTTTGATTCTGATTCTACAATATGGGCACTGGTTGATATCCCACTTCTGACCCAGCTCCCTGATAATGACGCAGGAAAGCAGCAGAAGAATGCCCAAGTGCTTGGGCCCCTTGCTACCCATGCAGGAAACCTGGATGAAGCTCTTGATTCTTGGCTTTGGCTTGGCTCTGCCCTGGCCATGGAAGCCATTTAGGGAGTGAACCAGTGGATGGAAGAGATCTCATCTCTCTGTCTCACTCTTTGTCTCTGTAACTCAGACTTTACAGAAACACATAAATCTTTTTTTTAAAGGTGGGTTAAATACAGATAAATTATGTAATTCTTGTATTTACTTTTTGCTTTATTTTCTATTTCATTTATCTTCTCTAACACATGAGGTGATTCACAGATTTTACTTGTTGAATAGTATGATTAGTGGTGAATTAAGCCTGTGAATATAGACCAATTTCAAATTATATCTCTGCAAAGACTGATTAAGAGAAGGGAGCAAGGGAGGGGGAATGAGAAAAAGAGGGGAGAATGAAGGAAGAAAAAAGTTTGAGAAGCAATGGTTTTGTACATTCTGTTTAAGATTAAATCTGTATGGGGCTGGAGTTGAGGCATAGTAGGTAAAGCCTCTGCCTGAAATGCCAGCATCCCATATGGGTGCTGGTTTTATTCCTGGCTGCTCTACTTCTGATCTAGCTCCATACTAATGTACCTGGGAAAGCAGCCTAAGTAGATGGCCTAAGTACTTGGACTCCTGAACACACATGGGACCTAGAAGAATCTTTAGGCTCCGTGGCTTTGGCTTGGCCCAACCCAAGCTGTTGTGGCCATTTGGGGAGTAAACCATCAGATGGAAGATTCTCTCTATCTATTCCTCTGTCTCTGTAACTGACTTTAAATAAATAAATCTTTTTTTTTAATAAAAAATACAATATGTGTGTACTGGTCCTGCTATTTCAAAGGCAGTGTGAGAAAAAGGACACAGATGTGTATGGGAAACTAAAGGGAAGGAAAACTATTGAAATTATGAAAACACATATAAAGGAATACTGAAAGAGTGGGCTAATTGGTCAAGGGAACACAAATATACAAGTAATTGAATAATTGAAGCTCATCCCATAGATGGATGAATAATGAATTTTCCTAGACCATAGAGAAATTTATAATTACACAGGATTCCTTTATCCTGGCTTGGGATGAAGAGAAGGGAAGGAATGATGTTATATTCATCCAGTATTAATCAACTGCCCTTTAAAAAAAAAAAAAGATTTATTTATTTTACTTGAACGAGTTACACAGACAGGAGAGGCAGAGAGAGAGGTCTTCCATCTGCTGGTTCACTCCCCAATTGGCCGCAATGGCCGGAGCTGCACTGATCTGAATCCGGGAGCCAGGAGCTCTCTCCAGGTTTCCCATGCAGGTGCAGGGGCCCAAGGGCTTGGGCCATCTTCTACTGCTTTCCAAGGCCATAGCAGAGAGCTGGATAGGAAGTGGAGCAGCCGGGACTCGAACCAGCACCCATATGGGATGCCAGCACTGCAGGCGGCGGCTTTACCCGCTACACCACAGCGCTGGCCCCAGTCAACTGCCCTTATGAACAGATAATAGCAGAAAATTGCACACTTCTTCAGAAGAAGACCGCACTGCCCTCTCCCTTAGTGTCAACTTTCAAGCCATGTAAGTAAATTTGGACAATGGAATATACAGAAAATTAAAGCAACTCTCTTTTAGGAGGGCCTTTTTGAAGTCTTAAATGTAGGAGTGAGCCATTAGCCTAGGAGTTAAGATGCCCATGTCCTCTACCTGAGTACCTGAATTTTATTCTTAACTCTGGTTCATGACTCAAATTCCTGCTAAAGCAGATGCTGGGAGATAGCAGTGATGATTCAAGCAATTGGCTTCTTGACATCCTCATGAGAGACCTGGATTGCATTCCTCTTTCTCAGCTTCAGCCCAACCCTGTCCCAGATACTGCAGTCATTTGTTGGGTAGTAAAGCTGTAGAAGGGCTCTGTCTGTCTCTTTCTTGATGTCTGCCTCTCAATAAATAAATGAAGACTTAAAAAATCCTATGTGCCATTTCTGTTTCTTGCTGCTTTCCATATTTCCTTGGAAGCACCGGGTCAGATGACAAAGCTTCAAAAAGGAAGGAATCAAAACATTGATGGAAAAAAAAAAACTATAGAAAGCATCAGGGTGATCAATAAATAAAATCTCAGTGAATGAAGATTAGGGATTTTGCAGTTTTTTATCATAGGATCAGCTGGTGTATCCTGATCATGAAATAATTGGTTGGGATGCAGAATTTAAGTCTTGGATGATTAGAGACCTAAATTATAATCCAGAGCATTAACTCTTATATCTCATGCAGCAAGGGAACTGCATGTCAAAAGATAGAAGAAAATGACAGTATAAAATATACCTACTATAAATTCAGAGGTGGGAAATGCATACTTACTGCACAGAATTGGGGAAGATAATAGTATGTGTTTTTAATCAGTTAAGCTTCTAAAGAAATAGGAAGAATGATTAGAGAGACAACAGAAATTCAAAATCTTCCAAGAGTGGGAAATGACATTTCTGAAATGGAATTTTATAAGTTTCAAGGAAGACATACCACTAAAAGAATCATGGTTTACTAATGTGACCAGGAAGAAGATCAAATCAGAAATGACTTTTTTTTCAAAAAGCTTTAAAGAAGCATCTAGTTAGAAGCTAAGAATTATGTAACCAGAAATTAAGTAAAATATACTTGGTCTATGTTCAGAGAAGAATTTTAGGATGAATCACAAGTTCGTTTTGTTTTGCCAGTTATGTAAAAAAATGCTTTGAGAAGCAACTTCACTGTGCAGTGATTTCCAAATAATCTGAATCTGGTGAGGCAGAACCTACTGACACACAAGTTGCATGAAATGGTTTTATTATTAACAGAAGTAATGAACAATAAGCCTAGAATTCAAGGTAAGGGCCAGCTCTGCGGCTCAGTGGGTTAACGCCCTGGACTGAAGGGCCTGCATCCCATATGGGCACTGGTTCTAGTCCTGGCTGCTCCTCTTCCGATCCAGCTCTCTGCTGTGGCCTGGGAAAGCAGTGGAGAATGGCCCAAGTCCTTGGGCCTCTGCACCCATGTGGGAGACCCAGAAGAAGCTCCTGGCTCCTGGCTTTGGATCAGTGCAGTTCCGGCAAGAACAGCCAATTGAAGACCTCTCTCTCTCTCTCTCTCTCTCTCTCTCTCTCTTCTGTCTCTCTGTGTAACTCTGACTTCTAAATAAATAAATAAATCTTAAAAAAAAAAAAAAAAAAAAAGGAACTCAAGGTAAGCCAGTCCTCCAAGCCTCAGAAAAACTTATCAGGGAAGATGAATCTATGTATTTCCTGCTTGCATGTCAGTGAGGGACTCTTGAAAGCATCTATCTGGCACCACAGTTTTATTACTGCTTGGGACACCTGCAAGAGTGCTTGGGTTCAAATACCAGCTCCACTCCCAGTTCCAGTTTCCTGCTAATACACACCTAGGAGCCAGTAGATGATGACTCTATTTCTTGTGTCCCAGCCACATACATATGGTTTCCAAATTGAGTTCCAGTCTCCTGACATCATCCTGGCCTAGCTCTGGGTGTCTGGTTATTTCAAGCATCTTGGGGAGAACCATTGGAAGGAATATCTCACCCTGTCTATTTTTGTCTTTCAAATAGAAAAATGTCTTTTTTAAAAGTAGCTTTCCTGAATCTTAGCCATGGCTGGACTAAAGCATGGGAAGTAACCCTGTCTCTAGGGAAAATAGGAACAAATTTGGACTATTCCAAGCAATTCCTCTGTAGATCAAGATGTTGCATTCCCAGTGCATTCTGCACTTATTCTTCCAAATGACAAATAAGGGGGAAGAACTGCACTTGTCAGAAGCCACTCAGAGATCTGTCCTATATCACTAGTTCATCTCTAAAAGCCTTTCACTCTTGAAGTCTTACAAAAGCTTTGGGCCCTAAGCTTCTTTTAAGAGAGAAATTGTTTGTGGTAGAGCCGTCAGGGTGTGTCTTGTCTCCATTTCCCAGTTCACAGGGTTCCAAGGAGTTCTAAGAAGTCAAAGCAGAATTCTCCAGGGATTTCAGAGTAGGGGCTCCTTCTGATGGGCATCTTCAATCAGCCAAGTACTTCCTTCACCTTTGGGATGTGGGCCAGGAAATTTTATTAAGATTGTGTCCCAATGGGATTTAAATTGCTGTTGGCCAGTCAGTGTTATTTGACTCCCTATGTTTTCTTTTCCAAATGAAGTGGCTCTTGTGTGTGCTGTCAGTCTGCTCTGTCACTGTGTATTAAGAAGCGTACATAATTTTGTTTCTTAAATGTGTAAGCCTCCTGACTCAAGGGAATCACCTCTGAATCTGATGGCATCTGGAGATTGTGGACTTAGAGCCATAATCGGTGCTTAGATGTGACTTTTTATTTCTCTGTCAGGGTGGAATAAGTATGTTCCTTGTGTCAAAGTCAAAGTAAAATGGTTTGGTTCTCAAAGCCTCCATAAGGATCATGGGATACACTCAAACACAGACAGTCTTCCTGGGCACACACACAGCTCTCATCTTCTAAACCTTTCTCACCATTAGACTGGGACCTACGACTCAATTATGTCTTTTAGAATATGGACATATGTAGTGAAAACAGTTCCAACTTTGGACTGTGAGACTTGCTCCAATACGTACCTTATCCAGGCAGAGAACCTGGAGTCTTGTTCCTCGTGTACAGCACATGGCACGGCACAATGGAGTGAGTCTCGGTCCCCAGACACCAGTGAAGCAGCAGTCGATCTGCAACAGAGTAAAACAGGAACAGGAAAGAAAATTGTGCTAAATGACTTTGGTTTGGAAGCATGTCTGTTATAATAGTGTGGCCTACTCTTGTTTTCTGTAATAAAACAATGATTTTGAATACTGATGAAAATTAAACAAAAGGACAGAAATTCCTAGTGATAATTTGGCATTAATAGAAAAATATATAGATTGCTCCATGTAATTATCCCCCACTGCTGCTGTAATCAAAACAGACATTTTTTTTAACTTTTATTTAATGAATATAAATTTCCAAAGTACAGCTTATGGATTACAATGGCTTCCCCCCCATAACGTCCCTCCCACCCGCAACCCTCCCCTTATCTCCCTCTCCCCTTCCATTCACATCAAGATTCATTTTTGATTCTCTTTATATACAGAAGATCAGTTTAGCATACATTAAGTAAAGATTTCAACAGTTTGCTCCCACACAGAAACATAAAGTGAAAAATACTGTTTGAGTACTAGTTACAGACTTTTTTTTTCTGTGGTCCCTGCTTTAGTGCTGGCAGTAGAAGGGTATAAATATCAAACAGCCTCTAGCATTGGCAAATGCTCAGGAGTCCATCCTGAATTGAGGGATTATCCAGGACCCTTTTATAGAATGGAATAAATCCTTGCACGGTACTTTCAACTCAATAACTGAAAAAAAAATGTAGAGAGCAAATCCAACAATTTATATTACCTACAGCCAGCTGAGCCCTACTTCCCACAACCATTAGAAAAGAGAGAAGCAGAAAAAACAGACACCAGTACTCTGCTTAGAGAAAAAGGACTGGGGGGAAGAAACACAATGCAGTGTGATGACCAAGATGTGAGCTCTAACAGATTGAGAGGGCATTCAGAACTGATGGCCAAGCACAGAAAATTAAGAACGTATCAAAAGTAATAATGCAAGAGAAAACTGATGAAAGATAACATGATAATGATAACAACAAACACACAGTTTAAAGCAATAATTATAATGAGATTTATGCATTTATAGAGAAATCTGAAATTGATGGTCACTATGCATGTGTTGAGGAGAAAGATAAATAAAATAGACGGTAAAAATGAGTGTTGGGAAAGAGAGTTGTTATTAATGTCATACAACAGTGAAAGAGAAAGAGAAAATATCTGAATATAGAGAACTTCCACTTTCTAGTGTTCTGTAGTGGATTCTATAATGCAGGTATAACAACCATAAATGTTTATACACAGAATAATGCAAAGAACATCAAAATACATGAAACCAAGTAAAAATTTTTAGGAAAAAGACCACACTCATGAAGTGATATGTACCTATAAATTAGACAACCATATTCCAGGAATAGGAGGAGAAAAAACTGAAGTGACCAAAAAAAAGTGTATATTATGTCCAAAAGGTACTAATTGTGCCATGTTTTACAAAGAACATATTCAGGTACTCCTAGAATAGAATACCTAACTGGTGAGGCCAAGGCAACTTCTGCTGGCTTACAAGGTCACAGAAGAAGGTCTGTGTCAGCAAGGTGTGAGAATGACCCCTGCGCTCCTTTTGGTGGTTTTAGGTTTGTTGGGAACTACACTCTGCGTAAGAAAGCCGGAGCTTCCTGATAGTCCTGCTAATGATTGCTGTATTCCTAGTTTTAGAGAACACTTAGTCTCATAACCCCCCAAATGCCCATTGCTTTGTAAAATTTTAATCAAGCAGAATGTTAGTGTAGGAGAAAGGGTTACTGCCTTATGCAAGGTTGAGTTGTTTGTGGAAAAGAATTAAAAGGCACCAGGCTCTCTGGTATATACTTCCCACTAGAATAAAGACAAATGATATCAAGGCTTTAATTCAATATATGCTACAAATACAGCAATGGTTTGAATGTCAAAACTGTAGAATAGATCTAAATGAACCTTTAAATAAGTACAATAAAGAAATTAAATAATTGCAGAAAGAATTGCAAAGAGGGGATACATTTTAAAAAGGGCCTGTTTTGAACTTGGGACTTCTAGTAAAGATTAGATTAGGAAGGCACAATTCTAGCTTGTGTAGCCAATTCTGCTTAGCTTGACAGCACTCCAGGCCTTGGCTTGTGTGGGCAGCCCATTATCTCACACCTGTCTGTGATTGTAACACATGCTCTGAATATGCCCTTGAAAATCAAAGAAATTGTAAGTAGAAAAAATGGACAACAGACTTTTCATTGTAAGAAGAAAGAATCATTGTGTGACATGATATAAAGTCTGGTGCTCGAGAGCCAGAGCCATGCCATCAGCCTTGCTGTGTGTCTCCATTTCTTCAAGCACCCGACACCTCTCACACCTTGAGGTGCCTGGACTGGCTGGAGCTTGTCTTTGGCACCTAACTCTTTGCTAATGGCCTGGGAAAAGCAGCTGAAGATGGTCATAGTGTTTGAGCCCCTGCCACCTACGTGGGAGACCTGGATGAAGCTCCTGGCTCCTGGCTTCAGCCTCGTCCAGCCCTGGGCATTGTGGCCCTCTGGGAAGTGAACCAGCAGATGAGAGACATCTCTTCTCCCTCTCTCTCTCTCTCTGACTCTGACTCTTATCTGTAACTTTTTCAAATAAAGAAATAAATCTTTAATGACCCCATTTCAGATTGACTGGCTCCTGAGTCTAGGTTCCTATTAATGCCTACCCTGGGAGTCAGAAGTCATGGCTGAAGCAATTGGATTCCTGCCACTGATAGGGAAGACTTGCTTTGAGTTTCTGACTCCTGGCTTCAGGCCAGCCCAATTACAGCCATTACAGGAATTTGGGAAGTAAACCACTGAATGGGTGCTTCTTCTCCTCTCCTCTTTTCTCTTCTCTTCTCTTCTCTTCTCTTCTCTTCTCTTCTCTTCTCTTCTCTTCTCTTCTCTTCTCTTCTCTTCTCTTCTCTTCTCTTCTCTCCTCTCCTCTCCTCTCCTCTCCTCTCCTCTCCTCTCCTCTCCTCACTCCTCTCCTCTCCTCTCCTCTCTCACTCTCTCCCAATTAAATAAATGAATGTTTTTAAAATTATGTATATACAAAGGATACAAATGCAGTAATCCTCACTGTTTACCTAACATGCTTTACTTTGTATACTTACATATGTGGAGAGATGAAAGAACTATATGTATAGGTTCCTCAGAGTTTGGCTAGTAATACCAAGAAACAGAAAAAGAATCAATTGGATATCCTGGTATTTTTCAGCTCTGTTTAATCTACCATCTTTTGGAGTCCTGAAGACCATTCTACATGACTTGGATTAATGCCTTTGTGTTGATCAGTAAGACAATTTTAACACTCAAATATCAAAATATCATGAGCCAAACTGGTTTAAAAATATAGAACTTACACAAGTGTGCTTCAAGAAATTTGTGGAAGGGAAGGAATTGTGGGTTAAGCCCCTGTTTTGAACTCCTGCCTCTCATACTGGAGGGTCAGTTTGTGTCCCAGACCCTGCTTATGATCAAGTTTTCTGCTAATGCATCACCAGAGGCAGCAGGTGATAGCTTAAGTACATGGATCCTTGAAACACAAGTGAGATATCCAGATGGAGTTCCAGGATTTTGGTTTTGGCCATGCCCAGACATGGCTATTGAGGGCCTTTAGGCATTTGGGGGGGGGGGGGGGGGTTGAACAGTGGGATGGAAATCTTTCTATCTTCCTCTCTCTTTCTCTCTATCTTTATTACACTCTTTGTCACCCTGCCTTTTAAAAATTACATCTTTTTAAAAAGTTTCTGGGAAACACAGTTTAAAGATAGATTCATTTTTGTGCAAATTTTTTGAAGTTCATGCACAGGTTATTCATAAAAACATCTCCAAGAACTTTTTAGGGTTCTCCATATGTATGTATATGCGAGTGAAATTTATTGTTTGGATAATGTACTATCATAACTTTCATTCATTTTAATTTTCTTTTCCTGGCATATAATCATGTAGTATTCTCATTAAAAGCAAAAATAAATAATAAATAAATACATGTTCTTTTATAAACTACAAAGATTGACTACATTGTCTTTAATTAGAACTGCTTGAATTTTTAATCTTAATTTCTTTTGTAACATAATGTAAAATTTTAATATTGTAAAGAATATTTGTGATGCATTTAATCATAAATTTAATCATAATAATTGAATTCTATATATGCTCTTCAAACCTTATATGTAAATATAAATATATTTTATTATTTTACATAAATTTAAAGCTATTTATGCCCAAATCAAACATTTTATTGAATTAATTAAGCACAAGAAACATTTCCAAACATATGTTTTAATTTCACCATCAAAGATATATTACTCATGATAATATACTAAGCTTTTTTTTTTTTAAAGATTTATATTATGTTTTTGAAAGAGAGTTACAGAGAGAGGTAGAGACAGAGAGAGAGGTCTTCCATCCACTGGTTCATTCCCCAGATGGCTGTAATGGCTGGAGCTGTGCTGATCCGAAGCCAGGAACCAGGAGCTTCTTCTGGGTCTCCCACATGTGTGCAGGGGCCCAAGGACTTGGGCCATCTTCCACTGCTTTCCCAGGCCATAGCAGAGAGCTGGATTGGAAGAGGAGCAGCTGGGACTAGAACCGGCGCCCATATGAGATGCCCGCACTTCAGGCCAGGGCTTTAACCCACTGTGTCACAGCACTGGCCCCTAAGCTGTTTTCTAAATACTAAGGATATAACTATATTAATACTCTGCTGAGAAAGTTCAACTGACTTATTAATAGATATATGATAAATAATAGAATAAGTTTAAAAAGATGAATGATATAGGTTAAATATACAGTTTATAGAAAAATCCAGAAAATCAGATAATTAATACTAGATGTAAATTCCTCAAGAGATACCAGGAGTATATTTATTTCCATTCAATCTTCAGTGCTTAGTATAATATCAAGCATACTTAGACATATCATATATATATAATAAAATTAATGGATTAGATTTCAGAGTAGAATGCAATAATTGGTTTTATTTTATGTAGTATTGGAAGGTAATAAAGTAAGTAGGGCAGCAACATTTATATGATCATAATTTTATTTTAGGGTTACATTCAGAAAATAGCTTTCAGAAGCACATAATGACTGAAAGTAGAGTCTTACATTTAATGGTGGCCATTGAATTTATACTTCAGCTTAAATTTAATCACATTTGCATTACATGTGAGTATATATTATAATTCTATCCTACTACCTTCTATCAAATATTTTTAAAAATATATCAATAAGCAACATATAGCTTAGAAAACTGAAATATTGCTTAGTTACAACTTTCATATAGTATTCAGAAGAAAATTTAGATTTCTATAATATTTCTAGTTCTTCATGGAAATACTTTGAGCACTAATTAAAAACATGGATTTTCTTCTAGATACCAAATATGAGAACACAGTGGTAGAAATAAATTCAGCATAAACAATTGCAATATACTATTAAATTTTCACCATGGAAAACTCCATATATTAAACTATATGTTAAAGATATTTTCATTTTCAAATTAAATAGATATTATTAAACTGTATATAAAATGTTGGGATGTAGTAGGATGCACAGTGAAAGCATTGATTATTCTGTTAACTACAAGCATTACTGTTGAGAACTCCTACAAATTTTCCATGCCTCAAGATCTGATCCTAAGCCGTAAAAATGGAAGTGTGGGCTGGACAATCTTAAGTCTGTTAGGTTTATGAACCAGATTCACTCAGTTCATAAACTGTTCTTTGCTATTAAGAACAGTGCCTTTGGAAGGTGCATTAACTCTTTCACACTAATTAGTTTAATTTACGTGTGAGGCATAACTTTAAATGCTGGGATATTTGGCTTCATTGAATTCCAATTATTTCCCCTTATGCTGTAGTAGTTACCTTCCAGTCATTTTTTGGCTTTTCTTCTTGGAGTCAAATGCAAGCTATCTTCATCATAAGATGCATAGTAAGGATGATAAGCAACTTGTATTGTAATCATTTGATGGATGCCAATCAAGTAGTCATTGCACAGTACCATATCACATTAAAAAAAAAAAATGAAAAGTAGAGGTTTGCTTGTCAAACAAGTTACACTTGTGTTAGATATTTAAGCAATGTTTCCAAATACGTACACTCTTGCCCTGAAATTTATAGAAGGCATTGGTCCTTCTGGTAAATGTCTTCATAAGTTGTTATTTAACAGTTAAAATTGTTTGTGAAGCTTTCATTTGATATTGTTATTGTCAGTAAGCAATCTAGGAATCCTGACTTGTTCCCTCATTTCTCTATTCTCTTCAATATAGGAAACTAATTCTATTCTGAAGAACTCTCTAGAACGTACAGTTTGATCTTTAGACCTTATAAAAGGGATGGCTAATATTTTTATGTAATAATAGCATAGTCAAAATGAGAGCTTAAATTATGATTCCACAGCTAGATTTACTTTTCCACATGCATAGTAAACAGGCAAAGCTTCATTTTTTAAACCAAACAAAGGGAGAGAGTTTTACTAATGACTTCAAATGTTATAGATAAGGTGGTCATCATTTTGACATAGCTTTCCTCATGGGCATTGTCTACCTCAAAGAAAATAAACCACTATCAGAACATGCCTGTGACTACAGATTTCTAGTTTAGGCCACCAAAGATTAGAGTTGGAACACCCCCCTTGACTTGGATTCTCTTAAAGGTTTCCTCTGGTCCATTTTAACAAAAACAAGAGGAACAGGGAGCTAGGCAGCAGAAGCAGTGTGAAGACAGGTGGCAGCCAATTAATGGCTGCTTTACACAGTGATCTGCCATCAAGGAGCCCCAGTAGGCCAGTCCACTGCATTGGTTTTAAACGTGGAAAGTCAGGGCTTCAGCAGAAGTCGGCTTATGAAGAGCCCTGGCAGCTATGCCAGCCAAGAATTGGGTCACTGGAAATGGACCTGCCTTAGAGTCAAAGAGCTCTGGACAGAGCCACATACCTTGTTCGCTCTAAGTTGAAAAGCCCTTCACTCGGCCCAGTTTCCAAAGTATCTGCTGCTGTAAAGGGGTGGCCAAGTAGGGTCAACAATATCAAAGGCAGAACTGTATATTAACTGAAAATGTTTGCATTTTAAAATGCCAGCTACCTTCTCTGCAAGCCAGCTCTCCTCTCAGGCCTGCTAGGTTAATGGAAGTCAACAGGGTACCTCCCTTATGATGTACCCCATGTAAACAGACAGATAGTCTGAGCCTCATAACTGGCAAGGCCTTAAAGCCCATCTGATTATTTTCAAGCCCTTTCTGTCAGTTTCTATTTGTCTCTCAATGAAAAAAAACTTGCTCATGGTCTAGACATTTTTCTTAGAGCCTCTGTTAATGACAATGAAGTAGGCAGGCATATAGGTTAAAATTGATTAGTTTTGTGAGCTGGAAGACCACGCCTTCACCACGCCCCTGTATGACCTCACACCCTGCCTGATACCTTCGCCAGGCCCCTGTGTGACCTCATCCCCCTACCTGGCCACACCTGGGTGCCCACCAGCCAATCAGGTTAATTAACTACTCCCCTTTGGAAGTGGTTATAAGCCTGGGATATGGTGTGTCCCGCCCTTCTCTTTTCCCTGGCCTCTTGCCAGGAGAGGCTTGCTGTAGCCCTGTGCCTCCAGGGCACTTAGCCTTTGGGCCACCTGTCCTAGGCTTCCTGGCCTAGATGCTCCTCCACATGGCTGGTTCTTGGTGCTCGGTATGAACCCAGATTTACCTCTTTCACCTAATAAAGCTTTCACTCTCCTATGCATCTTTCGCACTAAATAAAGGCCTAAAATGTAGCCTGCTGCATCTGTGCCAGTATTTAGAATTCTTCTCTAAATATTAGGCAAGAACCATCTTGGGCTTATTAATTTTGGGGATTTATTAATAAGCATATGGTGAAATCGTATGGCACCCCAAATTTCAGTAGCATATGTGGCATCCATCCCAAGTAGCACTTCTGGAGAACTCTAAAGGGCCACATTTTTGGTGTAAATTTTAGGGGATCATGTCTGATTTCAACTCTGCCCTCGGTTTTAGATTCTGTGAGTTTAAACTGCTTGTTAGATTTGTTTTCTCCAGACTTAATAAAGTAAAATTCTAGGTGGCCATGCACATGGAACCTCTGATGGAAGCAGTTTCTGCAAGCTGGCACTGCATCCCCCTGGAGAAGCCACCTCCTGCTGGAACCCTGCCTTGACTCTCCTTCCCAAAAAACGCCCCTTTTCAGCATGAAGCAGCCAGAGTGATCATCTTCCAGTCCCTCCTATAGATTAGGGTCCACTCCTGTTAAGAGGGGCGATGTGAGGAGTCAGATGGGTTAATAGGTAATCAGGGTGTCCTAATGGATTTTGAGGTGTAAAATATGTGCAAGAACAAACAGGCCACCCGCCCTCCTTCCTTTGGAAACTCCAAATTTACCATTAGAATAGCAAGGGAGCTCTTCCTGAGTTCACAGCTTATTATGAAAACAAGTTACCTATCCCACTCTTCTGGATGGCTTTTTGTTTTAACCTGAGCTAGCCAGATAGGATAAAGAATTGTAAATCAGGTCCTTAGGGTGTTGTCACCAGCTGGTAACTGAATGCCAATCTGATCCTCAAGTTTTTTTCCCTTCAAAATTGTACTTAAAAACCCCACTACCACCAGCCCCTTTGGGTTTTTTCCTCTCTTGGAAGCCCCCCTCCATGCCTCTCTGGCTGGAGGCCTTTGATTCTAATAAATCTTTGTAAATCTCAAAAAAAAAAAAAATAGAGCAACAGAGAGAAGTATGGAGAGAGAGAGAGAGAGAGAGAGAGAGAGATTAATCTTCCATCTGTTGGTTCACTCTTCAAATCATTTCAAAAGCCATGGCTTTGACAGGCCAAACCCTGGAGTCAGGAGTGGCAGTGGCCTAAGCACTTGTACCATCCTCTGCTTCCTTCCTAAATTCCTTAGCAGGAAGCTGGATCTGAAACTGGGCAGCAGGGTTCGAACTGACGCTCAAATATGAAATAACTGCATCTAAGCACTGGCTTAAGCAACTGCACCACCACACCAGTCCCTATTTTCTGTGTTTTAATTGTGTTATTTACAACTATATTCCAATCAGAAAATAACAGAAATAGACTACTGCAGGGGCCGGTGCTGTGGTGTAGCAGATAAAGCAGCCAACTGCAGTGCCGGTATCCCATATGGGCCCAGTTGGAGTCCCAGCTGCTCCACTTTCAATCCAGCTCTCTGTATGGCTTGGGAAAGCAGTAGAAGGCCCAAGTGCTTAGGCCCCTGCATTCACTTGGGAGACCCAGAAGAGTCTCCTTGGCTCCTGGCTTTGGATCAGCCCAGCTCCGGCTGCTGCAGAATTCTGGGGAGTGAACCAGTGGATGTGAAATCGGAAAAGACCCCCTAAAATCTACCCTGAAATGTGGCCCCTTGAAGTTCCCTAGAAATGCTATCCGGGGTGCCACATGCACTACTGGAACTTGGGGTGCCTTACGATTTCACCACGGGCTTATTGCTAAATCCCTGATATTAATAAGCCCGAGAGGGTTCTTGCCTAATATTTAGAGAAGAATTCTAAATACCGGCACAGATAAACGAGGCAGCATGGTACGTTTTAAGCTTTTATTTAGTAAGAAAGGTGCATAAGAGAGTGAGAGCTTTATTTAGGGGAGAGAGGTGAATAGGGGTTCATACCAAGCACCAGGAACCAGCCACGTGGAAGAGCATCTAGGCCAGGAAGCCTAGAGCACATGGACCGAAGGCCGTGCACCCTGGAGGCGCAGGGCTACAGCAAGCCCTGTCCTGGCAAGAGGCCAGGGAAGAAGAGCAGGGCCAGGCACACTGTGCCCTAGGCTTTTAACCCACTCCAAAGGGGAGTGGTTAATTAACCTGATTGGCTGGTGGGCACCCTGGTGTGGCCAGGTAGGGGAATGAGGCCACACAGGGGCATGGCAAAGGCATCAGGTAGGAGCATGAGGTCACACAGGGGCCTGGTCTTCCAGTTGACAAATCTGACCTGTATGCCTGCCTACTTCAGATGGAAGACCTCTCTGTCTCTCTCTGCCTCTGCAGCTCTGTAACTCTAACTTTCAAATAAATAAGTAAATCTTAAAAAAAAAAGAAATAGACTATTCATGATTTTGTCTTTAATATTACATAGAATGTTCAGTTTGAAAATATTTATTTTGAGAACCTCAAATTTCTTTCAGTATGACCTTTTCTTAATTGATATATTTTATTTAATAATATGAAATCTCTGGTCTTTCCAGAGGACTATCATCTGTACTAATCTATTCAAAACACTGAATGCTACTCTGTAGAATTTAATTTTTTCCATTCTTATCTAATTCATTTTTTTGTTTGTGTGTGTGTGTGTGTGTGTGTGTGTTTGACAGGCAGAGTTGGAGAGAGAGAGACAGAGAGAAAGGTCTTCCTTTTTCCGTGGGTTCACCCCCCCAGTGGCCACTATGGCTGGCGCATTGTGGCCGGCGCGCTGCACTGATCCAAAGCCAGGAGCCAGGTGCTTCTCCTCGTCTCCCATGCAGGTGCAGGGCCCAAGGACCTGGGCCATCCTCCACTGCACTCCCGGGCCACAGCAGAGAGCTGGACTGGAAGAGGAGCAACCAAGACAGAATCCAGCGCCCCAACCTGGACTAGAACCCGGGGTGCCGGTGCTACAGGCGTAGGATTAGCCTAGTGAGCCGCGGTGCCGGCCTCTAATTCATTGTTTTTTGCTTCCACCCTTATTTCTTTCTTTGTACTAAATACTGTTCAATTTTTCATCTGTTTCTGGCTCCTAAAATGTAAAGATACATTTTCGATTTATGTATTCTATTAAAACATAATAATTTACATCTATTCACATTTCTTATAGCATAGTTTTATCTGCAGTACATTAATTAAATGATATATTTTCCTTAGTACTAACCTAAAATATTATAAACACTTTTTCTTATTCTTTGTTCATTCAGTTATTATTATTATAATGACTTACTTTCAAGTATTTGGAGTTTTTCTGTATTTACTATTGTTAATTATTTCTAATTTAATTCATTATGATAAATAATGATGCTATGTAATTTTTAATCATGAAACTTTTGGGAAGTAATTGTGAATTGAATGTATATTCTACATCTTGAGAATATGTGTTATTTAAACACCATTAGGCTTGTGTGATCCCCAGTGTAAATCACACCTTTTGCATTATTACTGAGAAATATTCAAATCTGTATAAGACTTTTTTTATTTTATTGAAGCTTTATTTATATTCTTTTTTTTTAAAGGCAGAATGACAGAAAAAGAGAGAGGGAGAGAGAGAGAGAGAGACCTTCCATTCACTGACTCACCCCACCCCTTCTACCAATAGCTGCAATATGTGGGTCTGAGCCAGGCCCCAGCTAGGAGCCAGAAACTCCATCTTGGTCTCCCACATTCATAGACATCTGAGCTATCATCTACTATGTCCAGTGGTGTGCATTAACAAGAAGCTGAGGCAAGACTTCCTCCCAGGCACTCAGAAGTAGAATGTGGGCATCCCAAGTGGCAGCTTTTTTCTTTTTTAAAAGATTTATTTATTTATTTATTTGAAAGGCAGAGTTACAGAGAGGCTGAGAGAGAGAGATAGAGATCTTCCATCCACTGTTTTCACTCCCAATATGGCCACAATGGCTAGAGTTGCACCCATCGGAAGCCAGGAACCAGGAGCTTCTTGAACCATCTTCAGCTGCTTTCCTAGGCCATGGCAGAGAACTGGATTGGAATTGGAGCAGGCAGGACTAGAACCAGTGCCCATATGGGATGCCAGCACTGCAGGCTGCGGCCTTACCTGCTATGCCACAGCGCCAAGTGGCAGCTTTAATTCTTTAAATGGAGAGAAAATTGTTGCATGCTGTAGCATAAATCTACATGAAAACAAATTGTAACTATGCAGGTTATTATTAAAGATGGACCAATTCATTTGTCTGTGTCCTTGTAATTTATATATTTATAAAAAACCTGATTCAGTAATTTTAGCATTTTACTGTTTAATTTATAATTACATGTTTATGTCATGAATATGACTATCAGTATGTGTATATATATTTTATATGTAAGTGTATATCATATATGTAAATATATATAGTAAAAATAACATTGAAATAAGGGAGGAGAGAGCTATACTGAAGCAAATCGTTAATAGTTTACCAAAGGTAATCCTAGAGCAAACATACTCACACATGTACCTACCTCAAATTAGAATTAAAATTTGTTAGTATACAGCAATATGTCTCATCCTCTGAAATATCAGTATACCATTATATATTATAAACATCATGTTTATTTAATGATCCATATAGCAAGCAAAACTTTTTTTATGTTTTCCCTATTGCCAATTAAAATCCCACATTAGATATTCTTTATATGTGTCTTTAAAGTTCTCATTATAAAGTACTTTTTATGAAATGGATTCAGGCAATATCTAAATACTTTTAATTAGAGAGAATTTTAAATTGGCCTTATTACTTGCACCAAGGGAGAAAACACTTTCTCCATTCTCTCAGTGCTATACTTTATGAAATTGCTATACCTATGAACATAAGAAAATGAAATCATAAGGAGGCTTTTATCAACATATGATTTCCTGAATACTACTGGTATTAAAGTTAATTTTATTTTTTTCATTTTCATTGATTTTTGTTATTACCTCATCTGTGAGTTTTCTGTTTGTTTCTGTTGCTGTTTATGGCTCTTTACTAACAATAATGTCTGATTATATACATTTTCTCACTTCTTTATCTGTATCTTTGTTATTGATGTCTCTCATTACGAAGCAATGGTATTGTTTTCTGTAGTTAAATATGTCAGTTCTTTCTTTGTAGACTGGACAGGTCCAGGAGAAGCAGAAGCATCTCTGGATCAGTTTTGTTGAAAATCCAGATATGTGCATGATTATAATGAGGCAAGTGGATGGCAGAAGTTGGAGAAATGGGCATGAATAAATAGGACAACAGTAAATGGGGAGAGATGATGCTGCTGCAACAGAATGCCCCGGCCTGCCCAAGGAATATTGTGAGAGGATTCGAGTTCTTTTAAGACCAATACAAAGCTCTCAGTTTCCCAAGATTATACAATCAAGGATAGAAATGAGGAGAGAAACCTGTAGGTCTGCACTAAGTGAAAACAGAAAAAAATGTACATTAGCTATTATAAAGTTATCTTCTATATGTTCATCTATTTATTATTTTATCCACATATGAATTGCATATATAGAAAAAAATCTGTATTCTAAAATGCGCTTGGAACATTATATGCACAATTGAATCACTGGCTAATTTTTAATTATCATTTACATTACAAAGCAGTCTTCATGTTAAGCATATTTGTTTTTATTTGTGAAGCAGAGAGAGGGAGAGAGATAGTAGGCGAAACAGAGGAGAGAGAGAGGGGGAGAGAGAGAGAGAGAGAGAGAATGCTCCCATGTGCTATGCAAATGAACACAAGGGCCAGGGAACTAAAGATGGTTACTAGGACCTCAATCCAGGTCTCCTACAAAGGTGACAGGAACTCACTTAAATCATCAGTAGTGCTTCACAGGGTCTACACTGGCAGGAAACTGGAATGGTGAACAAACCAGAACTAGGAATTGATCACATCCACCCCTTTATATTATATGGGCATCTTAATTCAATCCTCAAGAGCTAGGCTAAACACTGCCTTTAGGCATGTATCTTAAGCATTAGAACACACTTTCTCTGACTTGTTAAAACTCCATAATGTTTTTAACATAGAAATTTGTCTGTATTTGTTATTTCATGTGCAGCAAAGTTTACAATGGTCTATTGATTGCTAATGAATTAGTACAAATTACAAATAAAATAATTTATTTTAAATATCATATCAAAATGAAGCAATATATGAAATTTTTCTGAGTGCTGTGAAGGTAATGGCCAAACTTAAGAAGAGAGATATTCACACCTGAACCTGAAACAAGATTAGGCTAAATCTCTCTGGACTATGCTTCAACCTTAGAGCAAATACAAATGAAGAAAAACTTTTGCAGTTACCCATTATGTATCAGGATTTAATTTGGTTCAAACAAAGTTCAATTAGGTAAGAATTTATTAATCTTTGAAAGAAAATCCTCACCTGAAGTAAACATTTGAGTTGGATTTGGAACACAGTGGCCTTACCATGCTTTCAAAGAATTCAAAATTCAGAAATTTAACATTGCAACATGAGATTAGTATCCATTCTACTATAAATTTGAGAATAAAAAAAGATTGCTTATTCCACTGAATGCGTTTTGGCTTTGTTTGCTTTCAGATTAGAATGCTACACACTGTGCAGTCTTTCTGCTAGCTTTCATTTAAATTGTAGTGCAGTACATTGTTGAGAGATGGTATGAAAGTGAACACATCCTATTTCAATACTCCAACACTTCACAACTTCACAGTTTCATGACATTTTTCCCTTCTTAGGGAGCATCAGAGGCATTAATGCAGGTATCCTAAGACTTTTATTTCTATCCCAATTTCTGGATCCACCAGGCTGTTGAATGAGATGTGATATTAAGAAATATGTCTGTGGCAGCCTTTTCAGTATTTACCTTGAGAGGCAGTTACAGAAACTTCAAAGATAATGGCCTAGCTTAGAGTTCTTGGGCCTAGCAACAAACACGCAGGGCTCTTGGTATGTTCCAGGAGGCCAGTGTTACTAGAAGTTCTCTTCTCACTGACCTCACTGGTTCCTGTGAAGTTTCTGTACCTGTGTTGGTTCAAAACAGGCATGGGGAACAATTGGGACAGCAAACTGAATAAGGCTTGTACTATCATTTGGTCTGGTTCTGCCAAGTCAACCACAAGTGAGACTCGGTATCTCTATAGCAGGCTAATTTTTATGTTGATAATTGTGCATGGTTCATGAATGTTGGTACAAATATCCAATGGTCCTTGGCAGGAAAAAGGCTCCCCACTGCTGGTTTTAAAAATATATGCTCTCATTGCTGTATTGTATGTGGTTAAAATATTCTCATCTGTCCAAAAAAAAAAAAAAACTTCATAGACAATTTATCTAGATTCAAATTCTGCAAACATTGAATTTACATGTACACAGTCATTTAACCCTAAAATGATATTCTTTTAAACCAAATATCTGTTTTTGAAAATGTATTTATTTCCATTGTGTATAAAAGTTCTTCCACCTACTGGCCCATATCCCAAATACATGCAACAGCCAAGCGGGTCCAGGCCAAAGTCAGGAGCCTGGAATTTAGTGCAAGCCTATCACATGGATGGCAGGGACCTAAGAATTTCAGCCATCATCAGCTGCCTCCCAGAGTAACATTAGAAGGAAGAAGGATTGGAAGTAGAGCAACCAGGACTTGAACAAGGCACTGAGATTGGGATATAGGCATACAGGTGGCATACAAATTCACTATGGTGCCGCATGCATGCTGCTGCTAATTGTCAAGGAAAAAGCATTTTTATAAAGAAAGTCTTAGTAACAGAGGAATATTCCATGCCAACATCCTATAATATAGTAACATTGCTGAGCCAAAATCTGGTAGAAATTTTTAAAATCATATTTTGAAATATGTTTGCAAAGCCTGTCAAACTGGAGGAAAGTTCAGAGCCAACTCAAATCATACTAGCTGATAAACACACGTTGGGTAATTTTAGAGGGTTTCGTATTTTATTTCTTAATTTAAAGTGCTCTACTGCATTTATATCAGCAATTACACTATGTCTCAACTTCCCTCTCTATAAAAAGAAGGAATTTCATCATTTTTAAACCATTCTTTGAAAATGCTGAGAAAATATGCCTTAATCAAAATATATAATTAATTGCATGAAAAATAGTCTGGAATTTGTGAACCTTACTTAATGCTGTTCAACTTAAGATACTGTCTATGAATAAGCAATAGATTGGTATCTGTTGGATTCTTTTGAAAAAAAAAAATAGATTACAACATCAAATTATAATTTATAGAATTATGCCTGTTAGTATCTTCATTTTGACTAAAAACATCTTTTTCTGTTCAAAATGCTTTTACCCTATGTCATCTTTCTGGCACATGTACATAAAAAATAAGTTGTTCTAAAAATAGTTATGGTAAGGCTTTAGCAATACAATTATTTTACCAAAGATGTTTTTCCTTGGGCAAATTTTATCTCCTGAAGAATTCACTTAAATGTATGTCACTCCTGCATAGAAAATTCTGTAATGATGATCTATAGAAGACAGTGGGCAAATACCCTGCAGTGAAGCCACTTTTTCCTGGTGGGACTGAGAGTTTAATATAGAATGTTCATTTTCCAACTTGAAATAAGGGAAGGCTTATGTAAAGATAAGAGTGTAAATTTATTTCAGAAATAGCATACTATCTAAGGCATGGAGTTGTTAAAGACCTATTTCTTCAGGAAATCACAACATGTTCCATATGACTTGAGTGGAAAATGAAACTAGGAAGTTAACATGGAGCTGAGAGCTTTGTATCTTGCTAGGAAGACAAAAAATAGGCAGCCTACTAATTGAAAATTGCTATGCATAACCTAGATTAGATATTAGCTTAACGTTAACATGTGAACATATGATTCCTAAAGTTTCTTTATCATATCATCCTATCGTAGGTCTGCAAACTACATGAACTTATTCTACAAACACACACACACACATACATGTATACACAACCAAAATTATTATCTTTGGCTACATATTTATCCTCAAATACAACCAAGACTAGTGGTGAAAATATAGATAGATTCTGGTAGTGAGTGATAGTAATACAATTGACCTGCCCAATAAGAGAAATTTATAAATTATAAATTTCAGGCAGTAAATATCAGTTCCTTTGATAAGCTAGTGAATCCAGAGCTCTAGATAATTCTTTGTGAAACCTCTGGGGCTGAAAATCTATGGAATATAGGGTAAGGAATTAAGGAATTTAACTGTCTTCTACATTAGAGACTTCTGCAAGATACTAGAGTGTAGAAAAATAATGGTCCTTCTATATTAATTTGTCACCTTACTATTGAAACAACTTCAATATGCATTTCCTAGGTCATTTTATTCTCACAGCTTGCCTGAGGTAGAAAGGAAAAATAGATCTGAAATGGAACAGAATTCATGTAAATATAAAACACCTGGCATTTATACCCTTTACCAATTCTATGTTTTTCTTTCACTATCTCTTTCACATTGATGTTGAATGGTATTTAATCATCTCTATAAACCTCATTGCCTTTATTCATTAATTGATTGATGGGCATTTAAGTTGATTATATTCTTAACTATTATGAATAATATAACAATAACATAAAAGTACAAGTATCATTTTGATATTCTGATTTCATATTCCTCAAGTAGATGGTAGCTGTGTCATGTGATAAATTTATTTTTGATAATTTGAGGAGCTTCTATTCGCTTCCATATAATGACTATATTAATTTGTAATCCTGTCACTAGTTTATTAGTGTTCCATGTGCTCTATATCCTTGCCAACATATGTTATTTTTTGTCCTTCTGATGATAGCAATTATAACTGGAATGATATGATATCTTATTATGCTGGGTTACTCTCCCAGCGGTCACAAGAGCCAGAGCTGAGTCATGCTGAAGCCAGGCTTCAGGAACTCCATTCCAATCTCCCATGTAGTTGTCAAAGACTCACCTATTTGAGTCCTCACCTGCTTCCTCCCAGGCACGTTATCAGGGAACTGAATTACTTAGGACATCTGAATACCAGAGGAAAGCAAGATCCTTTCTGCTTCCTCATTAAGTTAAATCCAACAACAGAGAATAATTAGAATCTCTTCAGTAAGATACAATTGTATCTGTATTCAAATAAAAAAAAAGTGAAACAGGATTATCTGATGTAGGGCATGGCAATCTATGTTTTTTGACATTGATCACAATAGTTATACTGTTTTTAGTAAAACGAGAAAGATTTCTGTGGTGAATTTCTCTGTGGTTTCCAATTAGCTTTTTCTTTTCGTAACAGGCTTGTACACTCCCTCATACCATTATTACATGAAATTTTCCTTGATGTGGAAGGAATGCACACCACCACTTCACTGACATCAGGAGTCCAGTATCTTGTTTTTGGCCAATTAGAAGTGAATGGAAGTGGCTTACAATGTTCTGTAGTAGAAGCTGATGAGACATTATGAAGTTTCGCCTTCACATTCCCTGCTATTACACAGGCACAGTCGTTCTCAGATATTTGTTATCCATAATTTGGGATTTGAGCAAATTGTTATAAATACAGCCCAAACCAATGCACAGGTAGCACATAACATGAGCAAAATATAAAATGCACTGTTTTGAAAGCCACTAACTTGTAGGGGATATAATTTGCATATAACTGGCCAGCACGGCTCAATAATCCTCTGCCTTGCAGCGCCAGCACACCGGGTTCTAGTCCTGGTTGGGGTGCCAGATTCTGTTCCGGTTGACCCTCTTCTTGTCCAGCTGTCTGCTGTAGCCCGGGAGTGCAGTGGAGGATGGCCCAAGTCCTTGGGCCCTGCACCCTCATGGGAGACCAGGAGAAGCACCTGGCTCCTGGCCTGGGATCAGCGCGGTGCGCCAGCTGTGGCAGCCATTGGAGGGTGAACCAACTGCAAAAAGGAAGACCTTTCTCTCTGTCTCTCTCTCTCACTGTCCACTCTGCCTGTCAAAAATAATAATAATAATTTGCATATAACCTAGGAAAAGCTGAGTGATAGTAATAGCTAGTTCATATGATAATTTTGAGTTAAGATCAAGGGAAGAAGTTGATAGTATGCCTGGTATATAGAAATGTTCAAATGATAGTTATTATTGTTATTACAATTATTATTTTAAAAATTCAAAGAGTGCCAGTGTGAAATATGCCCATGTTTTTTATTTTAAGAGTATGAAAAAATAAAGTTTCATTGTTTATAAAATACTAAAATTTTGACAAACAATAAAGACTGCTTTTTGAAGGTGTGGAATTTTAAGTACACATGACATTTAGTCAATCAAGAAAATCAGAAACATTTAGTCAATCAAGAAAATGTCAGATTTCATGCAACTCTGCTACTGTCTCCTACCTTCACCACGGTTCCCAAATGGTAACAAAATTGGGAATACATGTTTTTCAAGAGCTATATTCATTGTTTATGGTACCAAACTTATACAAAAATATTTTTGTTTGGTATAGGATGAATATGGCCCTTAAGTATTACTTTTGAAAAAAGATTTTTAGAATGAAATGGACATCTGTGATGTAGTTGTTATTTTCAGCCCTTGGTTATACTCCTGTGGAACTGTGGTCTTTCTATTCTTACTTGTTGAATATTACCATTAGTGGTCATCAAGCCTGTGATTACAGAGCAGATTGAAAGTATGTTTGTGCAAAAATGAATGGAAAAGAAAAGAAAAGAGGAAAGGAAGGGAATTGAGGGACTTATAGTTATCTTCTTAAAATTGTACCTGTGAAATGCATGAAATCTGTTCTCTTTATATTAATAAAATTTTTACAAATTAAAAAATGTAAAAACTGAACAAAAGATGCAATTAAAAAAAAAAGAATGACAAGTACAAGAAAAAAAGTTTGTTTATTTGAAAGGCAGATTTACAGAGAGAGAGGGAGATGGAGAGAGGCAACTTGTTTCCACTGATTCATTCCCCAAATGGCTAGAACAACTAAAGTTGTTCCAAGCTGAAACCAGGAGCCAGTGAATTCTTCTGGATCTTCCACATGTGTGGCATGGGCCCAAGCACTTGGACATTGTCTGCTGCTTTCCCAGGGGCATTAACTGGGAGCCCAATTAGAAATGGAGTAGCTGACACAGGAAGCAGTGGTCATGTGGGATGCCAGTGCTGCAGGCAGAGGATTAACCTGTTAGACCACAACATAGGCCCCTCAATTTTCTTGAAAGTTCAAATTATTCTTATTGAGGCTTAAATTTCATTACTCATGTAATATACATGGACACAGAAACTTAAAATATTCTTGAATGTCAGAATAATGGTATAGCTCTACCCTACTTCTAAATTCCAATCCTATGTCATCATCAACTCTCTTTTATTTGAAATCAAAGTATCTCATTTGTGTAAATGTCAAGAGTCTCTAATTTAGGTACAATCATTACCATCTATTGTTCTGTAGTTTACTATTTATCTATCATCTATGTATCTTTCTATCTTTCTATATTCACTCTAAATGAATCATCAGATCCTCACGTTTGATCCTATTATTTCTGTGTGTGTATCATTTGTCCTATTTTTACTGTCAAATTAAGTAGTAATCTTTCTTTATCTGCATATTGCCTTCAGAGGTTTCAATTACCCATGATTAACCACAGGCTGGAAATATTGAATAGACAATTCCAGAAATAAACAGTTCATAAATTTTAAATTCTGAGTAACATGATAAGGTCTTGCACTATTTTGCTCTGTTCCACAGGGTTTCAGGAATCCACAGGAGATCTTGGAATATATCTCCCATGGATAAGGAGGGCCTAAGGGAATTGTTCTAATCTAAGTTTTCCCAACAAATTAACAATCTATTGAATTTGGAATGTTAACATGTAGAGGATAAAAAAATTAAATTGTGATATTTTCTCATTCTCACAAGCATGTTGGTTGAATTGATCTGTAAACTCTATCACTCCAGTTTCCAAGAACTATGAGTTCCAGATAGTCAATTGCAGGAATTTGTTTTTTGTAATATGATATTTCTCACATATTCATTAAACCTAATATCAATTATAACTGAAATAAACAAATACAATTCAAAGGAACACTTATTTAAGTGCTCTTAAAAACAATGTAAAAATAGCTTTAAAGATGCAATTGACCAGAAATGTCAAATTCTAGGTGGAATTTCTTAATTATCCTCATTCTTATTTCAATATTATTAACATAAATCAACTGAACTTTTTCTGGGTCAATTGTGATTATAAAATATTTTTACATATTATTAATTTCTACTGAGTACCAATGATGAACAAAACACTATAGGAAAACCTTGCCTATAAAGTAATATCTAGAGCTAATATCTAAAAAATGATTGCTTTGTTCCATAACAATCAGTACATTAGATGCATGCATTTCCTTATTTAATATGATGCAACACATTTGTACTAAGTAGTGTTAGAGTTCCTGAGTTATAAAAGAGGCTAAAAAGTCCTATGAAGCTTTTTTAACACCATAGAGCTAAAGCTATACAGTCAATGGAACATGTGTATAACAATGTGATTTGTTTATAAACAGAAAAAGCTGAGTTTCAAAGATTTTAATATTTTCGTATACTTCATCTGTGCAATATTTAGTAAAAAAAATCTTTTGCTTTTTTTTGAGGTTTTAATTTGAATGTAACATATTTACTTTAATAAAATATTTGAAAACTGTGGAAAAGACTGAGTTAATTGAAGGAAGGAAACAGTGTCAACAACTTGGTATTTCTTTAATGCATTTTGTTCTAATTTAGAGTAGTATGCAAGTATGTCACATGTATGTCAAAATTTTTATTTAATTTCATTTTTTTCTTACCTAATAAATGCAGCCATAAAATATGACTCAATTGATGGGCAATAACACCATCACATAATATACACAGTAAATATCAACTTACTGAAACATTTAAGGATGTTCTGTTTTGAAGAAAGAGTGATTCACCAGCATTACAAATGATAGTACATGGGACTTTGAAAAACTTCGTGGAAAATGTTTTTCATCTTTTAAAGTTGTTATCTATTTAATTTATTTAAAAGGTAGAGCAATAAAGAGAGACAGAGACAGACAGAGAGCTCCCATTAGCTGGTTCATTCCTCAAATGCCAATAATAGACAGGTATTGGGCAATGCCTGGAATTCAGTATTGGATTTCCCACATGAAGTATGAATTAAATTGCTTGAAGCATTATCTGCTGTCTCTCAGGGTGCATTAACAGGAATTTGGATCAGGAGTGGAGCTGGGACTTGAATCTAAGCATTCTGAAATGTAATGCAGGCATCCCAATCTGCTCCTTATTCTCTACATGAAAACCTGAACCACTTCATCGTACTTTAATTTCATGAACTTCTCAAAGTATTCTCATATTTAGTTATCTGCTCCTCATTTCAGGTTGTAGTAGCTATTAGGTCAAAAGGAATGGACACTTTTTTGTGGGTATCTCTTAAATAATATAGTATATCATTTATAATATGTAATGACATTAAACAAATAATATATGATTATGCAAAGCATTTTAGTTGATTTCTCCTGGAGAAGTGTCAGAATAATACAAAGCAAGAAACCTTTAATATCATCTGTCAAGAAAGAATTTCTACTTAGAAATAACTATCAAAATAACTATATGTAAGTGTTTAAGTAGTTGTTGTAAGTAAGCCATTGCACTATGCAACTATTTGTCGTGCATTTTATCATCTTTATTTTGTCAATCATGTTACCACTCAATCAGAAATATTTTCATTTTTTAGCTTTTCCTTGGCCATTTTATCATCAGATTTCATTGGTCATTCATCTATTATATGAGAGTAGTTAAAAAAGTTTGTGAATTAAAGCATAAGTCTATTTTGATGCAAAACCTTTTTGAAATCTCTTGCATATTTTTATAATATACATTTCCATGAACTTTCTGATGACCCTTGATAATTCCAATGTAGATTAGGTTGTAGATATCCAGCTGAGTGGTATAATACAGTGAACAAAACAAACAAAACTCTGCTCCTCATGTTGCTCATATTCCAGTGACAATGGGATGCATGACCAACCAGAAAGTTACAAACTAGTGTTCCAGTGAACCTCTGTTCCTGAGTGATGTCTTAATATTTTCCACTAGTAACTTAAAACAGAAAATTAAATGTGCTGTCTCCATGGTGATTTTACCAAGCAAATGGACGTGACAGGGGATTCAAGAAACTTTGTGGCATGAAACAAAAATGTGAATGACATGATTCTCAGGCTGCAGTAAACAAAAGAACTTGAGTCACAGAATTTGAGAAAAGGTATGCACACAATGACTTTGGGTGTGGTAGCACTGTACACATTCTGAAATTGAGTGAAATGTTGAGTGGATGGCTTGATTTTTTCTCTGCACTCAGAACTTTGGTGACATTGGGAAGACAGGTTGTGGTAAGCAAAGGGTCGGAGCGCAAGTGAAACTGGGAAGACATTATTCAACCACTGCTAAGATCTAAGAGTAGCAGAATAAAGATGCTAATAGAGATGAAGGAAGAGGAGATAATGAAAAGGCAAATCAATAGTTAATTTTCAAAAAGGCACTTTAAAATATGCTGAAGAACATTCCATGCTGATGTTTTTGTGGTTGCTGTGTATCTCCTTTCCCAACAGTGTTCTGTAGGATATTTGAAATGAGAGGAAATTTATTTGATGTAGTTCCCATTTATGAATTCTGTGGCTTTGACCATATAGCATAGCTTAGTGAGCCTTTGCTCCCGAATATAAAAAATTCACATAATTATGCCATTCTCACAGTATCTAAGGCATATTAAAAAGATTATCTTCATGAAATAATTTATAAAGCATGCATTGATATAAATTTCTACTACAAGCAGAAGAGAATGAGGAGATTATGAATGTACATCAGAAAGTTAATGAAAATGGAACAAAAATGTCTATTTTCGTGTAATAAATTTTGAAATCCATGCATGGATTTTTCATGATACACATTTTCTGTGAATTTTCTGGAGAACCTCACGTTCATAGATTTCAAAATTTTTGCACCAAAATAAATTTAATTTTAATTTTTTTTCCAGGGCTAGTGTTGTGGCATAGCAGGTTAAATTGCTTCCTCAAAGCTGGTCTCCTTCATGGGTGATGGTTCAAGTACCAGCTGCACCACTTCTCATCCAGCTCCCTGGTGATGCACCTGAGAAAAGAGTAGAGGATGGCCCAAGAGCTTGAGTCCTTGCACCCAAAAGGGAGTTCTGATTGAATCTCTTGGCTCTTTGTTTCTGCCTGTCCCAGCACTGGCCATTGTGGCCATTTGGAAGATTCTCATTCTCGCTCTCTCTCCCCTCCTTCTCTCTCTGTTTCTCTAACTCTGCCTTTCAAATGAATAAATCTTTTTAAAAAATTTTTAAGTAAGTCCTCTTATGAGTAAGTCCTCTTATATGTTTAGTCCAGACTCCTTAAAAATTACTATTAATGAATTATCCTGATACATATTTTCCATTTACATATGTATTTATACATTTTGGAAACATTCTCACATCTGTTTTGTGAATTTTTATAACAGAAATGTTCCAAACCTATCATGATGGCAAAATTAAAGTAGTAAATAAATACAATTAAAAAAAATGTTGCAGGTGCAGGCCTTTAGCTTAGAAGCTGATGTTGGAAAAAAAGGCTATATCCTTCACAAGAGTACCTAGAATCAATCCTTGACTCCAGTTCCTCCTTCTAGCTTTTGCCAACATAGATCCCGGGGAGGCAGAGGTGATGTTCAAAATAATTGGTTTCATGCCACCCATGTGGAAAAGCTTTATTGTGTCCCTGGATCCCTGCTTACCCTCGACCCTCCAAACTCTGGGTCTCCCATGCAGCTGCAGGCACCCAAGCACTTGGGCCATCTTCCACTGCTTTCCCGGCTGCTCCTCTTCCAATCCAGCTCTCTGTTAATGGCCTGGGCTTTGTATAGGTACTGGTTATAATAAAATAAACATTATTTTTTCCATAGGGGTTGCTGGAACTGCAGGCAGTGGCTTTGCCCACTATGCCACAGCGCCAGCCCCCCAAACTAATACTTTTTAACACATATGAAGAAAAGGAACTATATACAGCTATTGGTTGGACAAATCAGTATAAATCTGAATAGAAACATTCTAGTATACCATTGGAGGCTCAACTGTATTTATGTCTTTTCACCCATTATTTAATTTATAATATTATATCTTTTGAAAATGAGCAAAGTATCTCATTTTAAAGTCAGAAAATTTTCTTTTTTATCTTTTTTTTTTTTTGACAGGCAGAGTGGACAGTGAGACACACAGAGAGAGACTGAGAGAGAGAGAGAGAGAGAGAGAGAGAGAAAGGTCTTCCTTTTCCATTGGTTCACCACCCAATGGCCACTGCGGCCGGCACACCACGCTGATCCGAAGCCAGGAGCCAGGTGCTTCTCCTGGTCTCCCATGCAGATGTAGGGCCCAAGGACTCCTCCACTGCACTCCTGGGCCACAGCAGTGAGCTGGACTGGAAGAGGAACAACCGGGACAGAATCCAGTGCCCCGACCGGGACTAGAACCTGGTGTGCCAGCGCTGCAGGCGGAGGATTAGCCTAGTGAGCCAGGCGCCGGCCCAGAAAATCTTCTAATTTAATCTGAAAAATTCCTGAAGTTTAAAGATAAAATTTTTTATTTAGTATGCTTGAACTAGCCATTTTGAAGGCTTTCTGTGTGGATAGGAATGTAAGTGTGGAAAAGATTCAGAAGAAACACCAACAGAGCACATAGAGTATATCAAGTTAATAGCGAGGTTATTTTATTGCTAAAATCAATTTCTGATAGTTTCAACTTACAACATTCAGGATAAATCCAGAGTTAATATTTTATTGTCTTTGTTCTTTTCTCTGTAGTACTTTTCTTCTCATGATTAAGTTACCAAATATGATGGTAGACAACCTGAACAGATTGCTAAGCAAAGGAATAAAAATAAATTTACCAAAAATAACAAAAAAGATATAGACTAGTACTATAGTAAATACTATACTATAGTACTAGAAATTTTTCAATGGTAGAATTTTATATATCTGTATCATCCAATATTATAACTAGTACCATATGTAGCAGTTAAGATTTGAAATGTCGGTGTTTACTTTAGACTTAAGTTTTATCGCTCATGGTCCTGTCTATCATATTGGACAGAGCGTATCTAAATTGTGAGAAAAACTAAGTGAAAACAACTTCAGGAAGTATATAGTAACAGAAGTTAAACAAACTATGAAGATTGAAGGTGGAAGAGTAGAAGATAATGGCAAACAAACAAGCCAACAAAAACTCAGAAATCCATGAAGGATAAAATTGGAAAGAATACTGAAGATAAGCCAATAGACATTAACGACTAATATCAGGAAGATGTTTTCAGGAATTGCTTCATAAAACTTCAAGCATGAAGGTGACTGAAGAAAATGGTAATTAAAAGTCAATGCATACACAAGAGCAGGCTCATGGTTGTTTATTTCCATTTGCCACTAATCATGGGGGAAACTCATCTTTATCCTAGTACAAGTGAGTATTACTATTAATTCTAGTTTTTTAATGAGTTTTGGAAAGATATTTTATTGCAAATATTATGGAAATTAAAGTTCTATTGGGCTTTGCAATGCACACTCAAATGTAAATAATTTACTCATATTAATCTTTTTTTTATCAAGATTCCTTCTGCTATAGTGCTTTGTTTTTCCTTTGTGTTTTGTGACATTATGTAAGAATTCTATACCAACTTTACATGAGGCAATTTATATGAAGGTTCTTTTAATGTGTCACATTTTATTCATAGTAATTCTATAAATTTACCTTGTATGAGTTTAAACAAAATGTTTTACTGGCTTATGATTATATTATGGCTAAAGAAGAAAAAAAGGGAAATGCTTTTTCCATAAATCATAAAACATATTAAACTTATATTAATCAATTTTAGGTCATTTTGGATTAACTCTAAATCTGATTTTAAATTATTTATTACTTTATTGAAAGGCAGAGATAGAGAGTTTCCATCCGATGTTTCACTCTTAAAACGCCCGCAACAATTGGAGTTGGGGAAACTATCCTGGCCACCAGACAGGAAAAATATCCATGTCTCCCATGTAAGTGGCAAGGACCCATTCACTTATGCTCCTCAGGCCTGCATTGTATGATCACAGGTAAAGTTGCTGCGTGTGAAGCCTTCATCCCACATAGACAGCACTTCGTGTCTTGACTGTTTCACTTCTAATCTAGCTCCAAGCTGAATGCCTGGGAATAGCAATAGAAGATATTCCAAGTATTTTGGTCCCTGCCAACCATGTGGGAGACCCTGCAGAAGCTTCTGGTTCCTGGATTT
Source organism: Oryctolagus cuniculus (assembly GCF_051225735.1). NCBI lineage: Eukaryota > Metazoa > Chordata > Mammalia > Lagomorpha > Leporidae > Oryctolagus > Oryctolagus cuniculus. The sequence goes on from NC_142880.1 coordinate 49,339,511, forward strand.
GGCCTTGTCCAGTACTGGCCAATACTTTCATCTGGAGAGTAAAGCAGCAATGGAAGAATTCTGTCTCTCCCTCTTTCTCTGTAACTCTGAATTTCAAATAAATAAATATTTAAAAAAAAATATGCTCCAGTTGCTCTTGCAATAGCTAACCAATCATATAGATTCAGTCTAGATCACTATACAGTCTCTCAAATTGCATTTGTACATACACATTTTTATTACAGTAGCATACTTTAAATTAGTATTTATTAACTTCTGTTCATGATCTTTTTCACTAACTTCTTTTCTTTCCTTGTTTGGAATATATTCTTTGGAACATATGGCTAAAAGTAGAATGACTAAGTTACTTTGTACTCATGCCTTAAATTCTGTTCTTGGATTTGAGTACTATTTTAATTCTAAGTAGGTATATACTCAAACTCATTTCTCCCTGTGCTCTCAAAAAAGACTATATTAGAAATTAAAATGTTTTATACTTTATATTTTCATTGTTTTTCTATGATTATTGAAAGGGCCACACATCTTAATATATTCTTTCACCAATTGGGCTTTCTGTTTTCTTAAAAATTTTAGGAATTCTTTGCATAAAAATTAATATTTATCTCACATGGAGTTGCACACATATGTACATACAGAAACATGCTATACTGTTATGAGTCAGTGTTTTGTTTGTGTTTAGTTTTAGAAAGACTTTCAGAAACCAGCAGTTCTATTTATACAATAATAAAGTCTGTGGGTTTTTTTAAGATTTATTTACTTATTTGAAAGGCAGAGTTACAGAGAGGCAGAAGCAGAGAAAGAAAGGTCTTCCACCCACTGGTTCACTTCCCAGATGGCTGAAATGGCCAGAACTGCACTGATCTGAAGCCAGGAGCCAGGAGCTGCCTGTGGGTCTCCCATGTGTGAGTGCAGGGGCCTGAGGATGTGGGCCACCTTCCACTGCTTTCTCAGGCCATAGCAGAGATCTCGATCGGAAGTGAAGCAGCTGGGACTTGAACCGGCATCCATATGGCATGCCGGCACTGCAGCTTTGCCCACTACACCACAGGCGCTGGCCCCAAATCTTTTTTTTTTTTTTTTTTTTTTTTTTTTATAACTTCTGGATCTGTGTATTGCTTTATTTACCATTGCTCACCAACAAATTACGGCAAAAGTTCTGACTCTTTACTTTTGAAAAAATTGCAAATATACACCAGCTTGAAAGAGAAGAACAAAAGCAGATACGATCTGCTTATCCATCTGGCTTGATGCTAGCCTTTGCCAGTGGAGAGTGCTGGAAGGTCACTGCAGGGCCATTCCAGAAGGAAGCGGCATTCTGTTATCCTTTCCTTCTTCAGGGGGTCTGTTTTCTGTAGACTAGCCAGGGACTGAGATGCACAAGGAGCACTCTCTGCAGTGGTCCTGATGAGGCCCTTGGATTGGCCACTTTCTCCAACTGTAAGCAGGGAGCAGCTTCTTCAAACCTGCTGTGGCTCACAGCCTGAAGCTGGTGTCTCTCATCAGGGGACTTTGTTCCAGGCAGGCTACTTATTCCTTTGACCATAGTTTTCCTCAGACGGCAGGAACTCAGTGTTGAGTTGATGACCCTCTTCTGAGTCTAGAATTCCATTCCTGTTCAGATTCCTTCAGCTTTGGAAGAAGTAGCTCTCTTCTCAGATGGAAATTTCTGTATCCTTTAGAGTTCTGTGGCAACCTTTTTTAACTAGGTACCATTTCCTGTTTAATGCTGTTTGTTTTGTTTTATGTTGTGGTGTTTGCCTTCTGACAGTCTGCGTATTTTCTTTTTCCTGTTTTGAAGACTTTTTCTCCTAAGCAGTGAAACTAATTCATCAGCAATTTTTGAATAATCAAGCCTTTTCCCTTGGACTTGAAATGACTTTTTTGTCAGATACATATCTCAAGATTTGTACATTTTTTTGATCTTCCAAATTACTTTCATTTCAATGTTCTTAAATTACCTTCATTTTATTTTATACATGAATACATTTTAAGACAAATTAACCTCAATTATTTCACTTGCCATTAAAATTAATCTTGAGATTATTTTTCCTCTGGTAATTAGTCTACCATCTTTTTATTTGTTAAAATAATCTTTCATCTCTTCCTCTTTAGCTTATTGCTAGCTAATTGTTGAACAAATTTTCTTAATCCATATCTCCAATATATAAATGTGTTTTGTTTTTATTTTTATTATTGAATTGCTAAGACAAGCTGGAAAAAATGTCATCAACAAAATTAAAATGATCTCCATTTTACTTCTAAATATTGCCAGTATTACTCATCTCCTAGTTTGCGAATCTTGACAAATGTTATTTGGATTGAAATGTCTGAACATTTTTACTGTTTTCAATATCCCATCCATAGGGGAATTGTGAAAATTAAACTGTATCATCTGCACAGGGTTAAGATCCTCCTCAGGTAGAGTTGAGTTTGATGGAATATTATTTAGCTTCCTCTAAAGAGCAATAATTTGATTTCTTGTGCATTTTCTCTTGGAGCTCAATGTTGAATTTCAGTAAAATATATAATTATTCCCAAAGTAATTAACAGTAATAGCTTGATCACAGTTATCTTGAAGATCTGCTCAAGAGCCGGCGCCGCGGCTCACTAGGCTAATCCTCCGCCTAGCGGCACCGGCACACCGGGTTCTAGTCCCGGTTGGGGCGCCGGATTCTGTCCCGGTTGCCCCTCTTCCAGGCCAGCTCTCTGCTGTGGCCAGGGAGTGCAGTGGAGGATGGCCCAGGTGCTTGGGCCCTGCACCCCATGGGAGACCAGGAAAAGCACCTGGCTCCTGGCTCCTGCCATCGGATCAGCGCGGTGCGCCGGCCGCAGCGCGCCGGCCGCGGCGGCCATTGGAGGGTGAACCAACGGCAAAGGAAGACCTTTCTCTCTGTCTCTCTCTCTCACTGTCCACTCTGCCTGTCAAAAAAAAAAAAAAAAAGATCTGTTCAAGAAATTTTGACAGTTTTACAAATAGTCTATTAGCCTAATTTCAGTCAGAAAGATGAGCTATATTTAGATCAAATTTCTTAATCGGATCATGTCTAATTTATCACTATAGGGAAATTTTTGTCAGTATTATTGAATCACTCCACAAATCCTTGGACATACTTCCATAGAAATGAAATATTTCAAAGGGGTAATAGGATGGGTCCCTGAGAAGATAACCTTTTCAAGCATATTAATGTATTATTTGAGCAGTTAGAAATTGTATGTCTGCTCTACTTGCAGATGCTGCCTTTGTTAACTATCATAAAGCAGCACCCAAGAGTCTGAAACTCTTTTCTACATTTGGTGAATTTTTACCATAAAAGGATTGGCATGGCTCATCTCACAGTAAAGAAGGAAATACAATACTTTAGAAGATTTCATTAATATTTCCAATTATCAACTGCCTTCACTATAAAAAGCTTTTATATCTCTGCTTATTGCCAAGTTATTTTAAGTGCCTCTTTATGGGTGGAGTTTAATTTCCTGCCCCATTAACATCACACTTGGCCTTGAAACTTCATTTTATCAATGTAATGTGAGCAGAAGAGACTGTGGGTAATGTCGGAGCCAAAGTTTGCATAGACATATCATCGTACTGCTCTTCCACTCTTAGCCTTGAAATGAGACTATATAAGGAGGAGGATCTCAATTAACACAAAACTGAAATGCAAAGTAAGTAAGAAAGAAATTATTTTATTCACATTGAAGAGGTTATTTTTACTGAAGCATAATTGAAAGAAGTTGTCCAAGGCACTGACTAGTTCATGTGGGGCGTGCATATGTCCCAGAACCTAAACCCACCAGAGGCACTGAGTCCAAACCATGAGTCATGAGCGAATGATAAAGATGCTGAGTGAAGATTATGTTCTTCTGGCAGTGGCAGCCTGTTTAGCTATATACATTTTCTGAGAGAATATGTATCAGATGTATGATGCAGGCAACAGAATCCATAATGAAAGTTGTCTCAAAAACTACTGCAAACAGCGTCTCTGCAGTGTCTATGGTGTGGTTTGGACTGTAGTACCTATGGCCTCTGTTCTAGCCCCAGCAACCCACACATTTCTGTGGACTAGCCAACAACCTCTGAACTAAAATCTCCAAGTCATTTTTCTGTTCCTTTCAAACATAAACAGTCTCAGGAATTGTCAATAGAAGGGATAGTGGGAATTCACTCAAGGAAATGGAAACAACTTATTATAGATTCCTTGACAATATGAAAGCTAAAAGCTGTTTAAATTATGTTAAATCCCACTGGGTGATGCTGAGGCATTTTGTCCTGAGTAGAGAAAAAATTATACTGTAATCTATTATTACCTGTAAAAAAAGTATGCTCTGAAACCAAAAGTCTAAGACATTGAATGACCATTCTCATAGACCAACATGAAGGACATAAAATATTTAAGAGGATGAAATCAGGGAATTCTTCTAATAGTGTTGAACTGCTCACAACAGAAGGGTAAATGGTTAAGTTTCCCAAATACCTTCCTCAAGGCCATGACCAAAGTCCAAAGGCTTCATATAGCTGTATTGAAAAACCACTTATTGTTAGCAGTAGCTGCCTGGAAAAGATGATGCCAAACAAAGTGTCAATTGACAAATTGTCAAATTATAACTTTCTTGAATTTTAAATGTTTAACTGATATGTAAAAATTGTACATACTTACTGGGTACCATATGATTTTTTAATATATGAATATAGGGGCTGGCGCTGTGGCACAGCAGGTTAAAGCCCTGGCCTGAGGCACCAGCATCCCATATGGGCGCCGGTTCTAGTCCCAGCTGCTCCTCTTCTAATCCATCTCTCTGCTATGGCCTGGGATAGCAGTAGAAGATGGCGCAAGTCCTCGGCCCCTGCACCCATGAGGGAGACCTGGGAGAAGGTCCTGTTTCCTGGCTTCGAATTGGCGCAGTTCCGGCCATTGCATCCATCTGGGGAGTGAACCAGCAGCTGGAAGAACTCTTTGTCTCTACCTCTCTCTGTAACTCTATCTTTCAAATAAATCTTTAAAAAATATATGGATATATTAGATAATGTTCAAAACAGAATAAACATGTCTATCTCTTCAAATCTTTATCATTTCTTTTTGGTGAAATCATTCTGAATCATTTCATCTAGTTTTTTAAAGTAAAACATACAATATATTATCATTATCTATATTACTCTACTATTCCATAGGACACCAGACCTTCTTTTCCCTACCTATCTTAGAACTTACTAATGCACCTTTTTACATTCCTCCCCCCCCTTACTAAGCCTCTCAACCTCTAATAACGACCACTATGCTCTCAATGAGATCTATGTTTCAGCACACATGAGGGACATCATGTGATACTTTCTCTTTAGTGCCTGACTTATTTCACATAACACAATGACCTCTAATTGTGTCCATTGTGTCTTGAATGACAAAATTTCATAATTTTTATAGTTGAATAGTATTCCATTGTATTTATTTATTTATTTATTTATTCATCAAATGATAGATTCCTAGCTTGTTTCCAGTTCTTGGCTTTTGTGAATATTGCTGCAATCAATATGAGAATGCTGATGTCACTTCATCAGACCAAATTCATTTCCTTTGGATATATATCCTGTGGTGGTGTTTTTAAACCATACAGTAGTTTTATTTTTACTTTTTTGATTATCCTCCATACTGTTTTTCACAATAACTGTGCCAATTTATATTCCCAAAAAAAATATGCTAGTGTTCCCTCTGGCTATAGATAGCCACATATACATATATATTCTGAAAAAGGCATGTTGAAATATCAAACTATTTAAGGCAAAAGTTGGGGAAGATCTAACTCTCAAACTAAGGAAACAACATTAGATGAAACCTATACAGCTCTCTACCCTCCAAGAATTAACCAGTAAGTAAACTATTATTCGGGGAGAAATTAGGTAGAAATTTACAATTTTATGGCAGACTTCATTATTAGTGGTAGAACCTAAAGGCTATAAGACTGAGCAGAGATCTAGGTTATTATTTATTACTGTGGAAACAAAAGTTTGAAAATTGAAAAATGCTAAGAATGATTAGTAAACACCCCAGTCATTTCATTGAAACCCCTAAGGGCTTTGACTTTGCAATAATAATGATATTCTAAGACAATATAGATTAACTCTGACATTTATAGTCAAACAGAAACATGATAATGAATCCTGGTAGAACTGATGAAGCAAAAATAGAAAGAATATAAATCACTGTTATCAAGAATGAAAGAGAATATACTGTGATTCTTTCAAAATTAAACACATACCAAAGGAATATTATGAATAATCATCTGCTAACTTTTTCAAAATTCATACAAAAAGGCAAATTCATTTTTAAATACAACTGATCCATATTCACCAAAAATATATTAATTTTTAGTAACTCCTATATAACTTGATATATATCAAATAAAATCTTCAATTAATGATCTTTCCTAAAAATATTTATATATGCATAATATTTTTCAAACACTATACCATATGTGCATAACATGTAATGTGTTGCATACATGTGTATAATATATATCTCATTCACTTATGTATATGTTTCTAGTATATATACATTCAGACCCAAATTGTATGTAATAGTTACTGATCAATATCCCTCGTGAACATAAATAACATTTGTAATTCTCATAATTAGCATATTGTATGCAATTATGTATAAAATTATTTTAAAGATTTATGTATTTCTTTGTCTTTAAAGCAGAGTTACAGAGAGAGACATCTTAAGTCCACTGGTTTACTCCTCAAATGGCCACATTGGCCAGGGCTGGCTCAGGCTAAATCCATGAACCTGGAACTTCAACCTGGTCTCCCCTGTGGCTGCTAGAGGCCCAGGCGTTTTAGCCATCTTTTGCTGCTTTCAGAGGCATATTAGCAGAGAGCTAGGTCAGAAATGGAATAGACAGGTATCAAACCAAGGATCTCAGCTTTGCAGGAGACAGCTTAAACTGCAATCACAGAGCTGGCCCCAGCAATTACATATAAAATTTTAGCATACTATTACCAAGACAGGGTCATCCCAAGACTAAAAATTTAAATTGGTCTTTGAAAAACCTATCAAATAAATTTGCAATCAAATAGTTAATAAAATGTATGAAACTAAATTTGATGTCTAAAATTTTAATTAGGTTAAAAATTCATTAATACTAGGAACTCTTAGGAAATTTTGAAACAAACTGTTTAATGACTATAAATATAATTCCCAAATATAGCTTTAAGCCTAATGAGGAAATATTTAAAAAATTACCAATAAATAAGAAATAAGATAATAATGTCTATTTTCCTACTTTCATTGTCTGTTTTCATTATTGGACTAGATGTCATAATCATTGAGGTAATTATGAGAAGTAAAGCTATAAGGGGCAATAAGACAAGAAAATATATAAAATCAGGATAAATGTAAAGCAACACTACTCATACCACCTGTTTACACAAATAACAGTAAGAAATACATAAATTAATTATTAGCATAATTAAATAAGTGGACAAAGCTCAATATAGGAAAATTTCAGTTGTATTTTGGTATGGTATTACGTAACAACTATAAAAACGTTTATTAAAATATATCAAAGTGTCTGATAATAATAGAATTAAAAAGTAGTGAATGTTCCAACATGAGAAGCAGTCTGCACAGCAGACTCATAAAATGACAATCACTTTAAGTAGCACTCTGATTTCAGAATCAGCTCTTAAGGCATTCTATTTGGCTGACAAACCCACAAGAACAGTTCAGGCATGGAAACCCATGACACTGTGACAAAAAATGTCCTACATGAAGGACCTCAGTGGGTGAGAGAGACCCCAATGGAAGAAGTGGTCATCAAAGAAGGAGGCACTTTTCTCTGAAGGGGGAAGAGAACTTCCAGTTTACTATGGCCTTGTCTAAATAGTGACAGAGTTTGTGGGTTAAAAAGGCTTCCATAGCCTAGGCAGCTCATGTCAAGAGCCTCGGGTGATCACTGATGTCCTACATAAGAGTGCTAATTGTTAAATGAACAACAGGAGTCACTGTGCAATAACTTCCCTTGCAGGACCTCTGCCCTCAAAGAGTTGTATTATAATTATGTCTAAGTGTGCTCACAAAAGATATATCATTCTTGGGTGCTTCTTTAAAATTAAGTTTCGGGTCCAACGCTGTGGCACATTGGGTTAAAGCCCTGGCCTGAAGTACCAGCATCTCATATACGTGCTGGTTCAAGACCCGGCTGCTTCACTTCCGACCCAGTTCTCTGCTATGGCCTGGGAAAGCAGTAGAAGATGGCCCAAGTCCTTGGGCCACTGTACCCATGTGGGAGTCCCAGAAGAAGCTCCTGGCTCCTGGCTTCAGATCAGCGCAGCTCCGATTACAGCCAATTGAGTAGTAAACCATTGGATGGAGCTCTATCACTCTCTCTGCCTCTCCTCTCTCTGTGTAACTCTGACTTTCAAATAAATAAATCTTTAAAAAAATTAAGTTTCTAAAAAAAAAAAGAAAAGAAATTAACTTCAAGATTCAATGACTTGAAGAGCTCTTTTCTATTAACTGTTGAGGAACAGTTGTTTTTGTTTGTTTCTTTTTTTTTTTTTTTTTGGCAAATTGTCCAACTCTTTACTTAGTATGTAGTTGGTCTTCTGTGTATAAAGTTATTCAAAAATGGATCTTTGGATCTTAGTGCATAATGGGACTGAGAATAGGAAGAATCACTATATTCCTAAAGTTGTACTTTTTTTTTTTTTTTTTTTTTTTTTTGGACAGGCAAAGTGGACAGTGAGAGAGAGAGAGACAGAGAGAAAGGTCTTCCTTTGCTGTTGGTTCACCCTCCAATGGCCACCGTGGCCGGAGTGCTACGGCCAGCGCATTGCGCTGATCTGAAGCCAGGAGCCAGGTGCTTCTCCTGGTCTCCCATGGGGTGCAGGGCCCAAGCACTTGGGCCATCCTCCACTGTACTCCCTGGCCACAGCAGAGAGCTGGCCTGAAAGAGGGGCAACCGGGACAGAATCCGGCACCCCGACCGGGACTAGAACCCGGTGTGCCGGAGCCGCAAGGCGGAGGATTGGCCTATTGAGCTGCGGCGCCGGCCCTAAATTTGTACTTTTGAAATGTGTGAAGTTTATTATATTCCTTAAATAAAAGATTTCTATGGGAAAATATAGAATATTATAATCACTATAAAATAGGTAGAAAGAAATATAACAAAAATATTTGCATTTCCTACACTGCAAACTCAAATACTACCAATAGAAAATAAGGAAGAACTAAATTCCTGGAGAGATACACTGTGTAAATAGATTGGAATACACTATTATCAAGAATATAGTTCTCGGGCCAGTGCTGTGGGGTAGTGGGTAAAGTCGCCACCACCTGCAGTGCCGGCATCCCATATGGCTGCCAGTTTGAGACCCGGTTGCTCCACTTCTGATCTAGCTCTCTGCTATGGTATGGGAAAGTAGTAGAAAATGGCTGAAGTCCTTGGGCCCCTGCACCCCTGCACCCTCATGGGAGACCTGAAAGAGGCTCCTGGCTCCTGGCTTTGGATCATCATAGCTCCGGCTATTGTAGTCATTTGGGGAGTGAACCAGCAGATGAAAGACCTCTCTCTCTCTCTCTCTCTGCCTCTCCTTCTCTCTGTAATTCTGACTCTCAAATAAATAAATAAATCTTTTTTAAAAAACGAATACAGTTCTTGGGGCCGGCGCCGTTACTCACTTGGTTAATCCTCCGCCTGCAGTGCCAGCATCCCATATGGGCACCGGGTTCTAGTCCTGGTTGCTCCTCTTCCAGTCCAGCTCTCTTCTGTGGCCCAGGAGGGCAGTGGAGGATGGCTCAAGTGCTTGGGCCCCTGCACCTGCACGGGAGACCAGGAGAAAGCACCTGGCTCCTGGCTTCAGATCGGCGCAGCATGCTGGCCATTGCGGCCATTTGGGGAGTAAACCAACAGAAGGAAGATCTTTCTCTCTGTCTCTCTCTCTTTCACTGTATATAACTCTACCTGTCAAATAAAAAAAAAGAATACAGTTTTCAAACATTTATTTATAAATTGCTCACTGTAATATTGATGAAAATTCCAAAAGTCTCTTTTGTGGAAATTCATAAATTTATTCTGAGGGCTTTCTAAAACAAATCAAAGTACCAAGAAAAGCCAATATAATTTTGTTGAACAGGATTGGAGAAAAGTGTAATTTCATTCAAGCATTTATTATAAATCTACATGATGAGGAGAGTTAGCATTGATGTAGAAGAGATTGATTGGGAAAATACAAGCAATCAGAAAATTACTATATAATGTTGAATTTTCTCAGTGGCCAAGAGATCTTTCAATTTTGACAGGCACTCCTTCTCATCAAATACTTGTTTTTTATTTTTTTATTCTGTTTTTGAAGATTTATTTATTTATTTGAAAGTCAGAGTTACACAGAGAGAGGAGAGGCAAAGAGAGAGAGTTGCAGAGAGAGAGAGAGAGGTCTTCCATCCACTGGTTCACTCCCCAATTGGCAGCAACGGCTGGAGCTGCACCGATCCGAAGCAAGGACCCAGGAGCTTCTTCCAGGTCTCCCATGTAGGTGCAGGGGCCGAAGGACTTGGGCCATCTTCTACTGCTTTTCCAGAGAGCTGGATCAGAAATGGAACACCTGAGTCTCGAACTGGCGCCCATATGGGATGCTGGCACTTCAGGCCAGGGCATTAACATGCTGTGCCACAGTGCTGGCCCCCCTCATCAAATACTTGTAGCATAATTTTGTAAAGTAAAATATGAAATCCTTCTCTATCTCACATCACGCAAAAGTAAAGATTGAACATAGACTAAATTAAAGTTAAAACTAAGAAACACCTAAAATTATATAGAGGAGAACATATTCACAGCTTTGGGGTTTGGACAAAGAGAAGACATAAGAGGTACGAATGACAAATGAGAAACCAAATTCATCAAAAAATGTGCTGACCGATGGTGTTTTTCCTTTTTATTTGATGAGCTCTTCATTTAGTGCAGCATCAGAAACTTGACTGTAATGTAAGTTAAACATGTTATCTCAAAAATAAAATTAAGTGAACATAAAAATAAAAAATAATAACTTCTGTTTATTAAATTACTACTACACAATCGCTTCTCGGCCTTTTTGCTAAGATCAAGTGTAAATTACTACTACACAGGTGCTGTCATTGCAGCGTATGGGGTAAAGCCACTGCCTGCAACGACAGCATCCCACATGAGTGCAGGTTCATGTACCAACTGCTACACTTCCAGTCCAGCTCCCTGCTAATGACCTGGGAAAAACAGCGGACGATTGCCCAATTGTTTGAGTCCTGCCACCCATGTGGAAGACCCAGATGAAGTTCCTGGCTTCTGGTTTTGGCCTTGCACATCTCTGGCCATTGCAGTCATCTGAGAAGTGAACCAGAGAACTGAATATCTCTCTGTCTTTCTCGGCAACTCTGATTTTCAAATAAATAAATAAATAGTAATTTTTTTAAAAAAGAATTCTATATAGCCTCTTAAACTTCAGGACACATGATTTACATGCCTGCCTCCCAAAAATTATATAGTTATGTGGTCTTTTGTTTAAACCTGAAGACCCTGATTTCCAACAATGACTTTTGGGTCAAATAGGTTCTTATTTTAGCACATGGGATCCAGTCTCATCTCTCAGTTAATAGCCCAAACCTTCAGAGCATTTGTTCCCAATTTTTCTTGACCCACCAAAAAAAAAAGTGCAATGAACCTTAACTTTATAGATTTTAAAAGGAAAATTATTTCCATATTAAAACACAGAGATTCAATGAACAGTAATCCCAATCTAAACATGGAAAGTCTATTGGAAGCAATGTCTATTGGAAGCAATAGACAAACTATCACCAAACTTTCTATTAAATTTTAATAAAGAAATATTCTCAAATGTTTCAAATTGAAAGGGAAGGGAACCTTCAAAACACATTATTGAGGCCAGAAATTACTTTTATACCAACAGCACACAAGGACAAACAAAACAAAAACTAGAGCAAGCAAAAGGAAAGACAATTGTTGTCATGAATATGCACTCAAAAATTCTTAAGGTGTTATCTATTTGAATCTGGCTGCACATCAAAAGATTATTCACTATGATCAAATAGGATATATCCCAGGGATGCATGGATGCTTCAACATACACAAAACCATAAATATAATATATCACATCAACAGAATGAAAGATTAAAATCATAGGGTAATTTCAAAAGATATAGGAAAAGTACTTGATAAAATTCAGCATCCATTCATCATTAAAACTGTGAGAAAATTAGTATGGAAGGGACATTCCTCAACATAATTGAAACTACATATGACAGACCCACAAGCGACATCATATTGGATTAGAAAAAGCTGAAAGCATTTCCTCCAAAATCTGGAACTAGACAAGAATGTTCACTCTCACTTATTCATTCAATATACTATTGAAGTTTTAGCCAGAACCCTTAGGCAAGAGAAAGAAATACAAAGGCATATAAATAGGAAAGAAGGAAGCCTAATTATTCTTCCTTTCATATCTGATTCTATATATAATGGAAAGTATAAAGACTCCACAAAAAATGTTAGAGATGATGAAAAATTTCAGCAAAATTCAGGATAAAAACTCAATATACACAAATCAGTAGCATTTTTATACACTAATAAGGAACTCACCAAGTAAGAAATTATAAGTGCAATTTCATTTAAAATAGCTACAAAAATAAAATGAAATGCCTAGGCACAAATTTAACCAAATATATGAAAGAGCTTTATAGCATAACTTACAAAATGAAAATTTAAGATAAATAAAGAGAAAACATTGTTACTCTCATAGATTAGAACAATTATTATGAGGTTATTTCAAAAATGCTTATGAAAAGTTTTGATTAAAACACAAGTTTATTTGAGTACAACATTTTTTCAAATCCTTCCATATATTTTCATTATATGTATTTTCTTGGCCTTTCTGAAGACCTCTTGTATGCATATATCTCAAAATATGTGGACCAAAATAAACTTTACTTTTTATGAAAGAGTGCCACAATAAATCAATGTAAAATTTGAAAGTAATTTCACAATGTTTCAAAAATATAATGTCACTATTACAAACAATAATAATTTTGAGTTCTTTAAGAGTATATACAAAATTTACCTAAAAATGGATCATTTATGTAAGTATAGATTCCAAACTAAAACATTTTAGAAACAAAAAAAAATCAGAGAAATACCTCTGTGTCACTTAAATAGGCAACTATGAGCCATAATGGACAGTATTGGAATATTGGGCTTTCCTAAAATTAAAAACTAGCACTTCTCAAAGACCTGCAGGTTAAAGACTGAGAGAACATATTTTCAATGTATTTTATATAAAGCACAAATGTACTTTTAAAAGTTAATGAAAATGGATTTAAAAGATACGTTTTAAAAAAAGGGGAGGGAGCGGCGCCGTGGCTCACTAGGTTAATCCTCGGCCTGTGGTGCCAGCATCCCATATGGGCGCCGGGTTCTAGTCCCGGTTGCTCCTCTTCCAGTCCAGCTCTCTGATGTGGCTCGACATGGCAGTGCAGGATGGCCCAAGTCCTTGGGCCCTGCACCCTCAAGGGAGACCAGTAGGAGGAACCTGGCTCCTGGCTTCAGATCGGTGTAGCTCCAGCCGTAGCAGCCATTTGGGGGTGAACCAAAGGAAGGAAGACCTTTCTCTCTGTCTCTCTCTCTGTCTGTAACTCTACCTGTCAAATAAATAATAATAAAAAGAGATAAGTTTATGCCAGGTGTTTTTGTTCATGGTTAAGACACTGGTTGAGGCACCTTCACCATGTATTAAATTGCCTGGCTCTCATCATAGGTCTGTTGCCAATTCTAATTTCCTGCTGATACACACCGTACAAAGGAGAAGGTGATGACTGAAGTTCTTGAGTCCCTGCCATTTGCAAAAGACCCAGATGGAATTTTTGGCACCTGCCTTTGGTCTGGCCTGGGCCCAGCTACTGCAGACCTTTGGTCAGTATTGGATGGGAAATTTTTCTCTGGCTCTATCACTGTGTTCATCATTTTTTTGTGTCCCAAATAAATAAAATTTAAATTTTCAATTTAAAAAAAGTCTACTTTGATGCAAAATCTTTGAAATACATGGAAATGCTTTTATATAAAACATATTGTCAATTAACTGAAGTTCACTAGTATTTCTATACAGCATTTAAAAACTTTGGCAACCTAATTAGAAATTGATAAAATATCTAATCAAGTGCTTCATAAAATAAGATATATAAGTAGTTATTAAGTACAACAAAAGATAGCCAACATGATTAATCAGTAGATGAAAATTAAATCCACAAGGGGGTAGTACTTTTTGGAAACTGGAATGTTTCAAATCAAAGGAATTACATCACCCAATGTTGTGAGGGATATAGAGCAATTGAGTCTCTCAAATATTTCCAGAAGGATTGCAAGATATTATTCCACTTCATAAATTACTTATAAAGCAGTAGCAATTATTTATAAAGTTTATAAAGTTAACCACCCATCATCATGTCATGACTCAAGAATTTCTACATTTACTCAATAGATATGAAAAATTTCACAAAATACTGGACACAAAAGTTTGTTAGAAGTTTGGCTTATCTCCAGTCCCAAAGGGACAAATACCATATGTTCTCCCTGATCGGTGGCAACTAACTGAGCACCAAAAAGGAAACCTGTTAAAGTGAAATGAACACTATGAGAAACAGTGACTTGATCAGTCCTTGCCCTGACTGTTGATGAACAACTTAATACTTTATCACTCCTAGTATTTTGTTTGTTTGTTTGTTCTACTTAATACTTTTGGTTGAATACTGTAATCAATACACAGTTATTCTCAAGTGTTGAAACTTAACTGAAAAGAGATCACTGTTAAATATAAGAGTGGGAATAAGAGAGGGAAGAGATGTGCAATTCAGGACATGCTCAAGCTGACTTACCTCAAACGGTAGAGTTAGAAACATACCAGGAAATTCCAATTCAATCCCATCAAGGTGGCATGTACCAATGCCATTTCACTAGTCCCGGTGATCAATTTCTGTTCACAATCGATCATAATGATAGGACTAAGAGCCAGAGGGATCACATAAACAAGAATAGTGTCTGCAAATACTAGCTGATAGAATAAAAAGGGAGAGAACGATCCAACATGGCAAGTGAGATACACAGCAGACCCATAGAATGGCAGATGTCCTGAACAGCACTCTTGCCTCAGAATCAGCCCTTAAGGCACGGGGATCTGGCTGAAAAGCCCATGAGAGTATTACAGGCATGGAAAGCCAAAACACTCTGGCAAACAAACAAACAAACAAACAAAAAAATAAAACCTAAATGAAAGATCTCCACGAGTGAGATCCCAATGAAAAGAACAGGTCATCAAAGAAGGAGGTACCTTTCTCTGAAGGGAGGAGAGAACTTCCACTTTGACTACGACCTTGCCTAAATATGATCAGAGTCAGTGAACTCAAAAGGCTTCCATAGCCTTGGCAACTCATGACAAATCCTAGGGTGATTACTGATGCCATAAAAAAGAGTGTCAATTTGTTAAGTCAACAACAGGAGTCACTGTGCACTTACTCCTCATGTAGGATCTCGGTCCTTAATGTGCTGTACATTGAGATTTAATGCTATAACTAGTACTCAAACAATATTTTTCACTTTGTGTTTCTATGTGGGTGCAAACTGTTAAAATCTTAATGTATGCTAAACTGATCTTCTGTATATAAAGAGAATGGAAAATGAATCTTGATGTGAATGGAAGGGGAGAGGGAGTGGGAAATGGGAGGGTTGCGGGTTGGAGGGAAGTTATGGGGGGGAAGCCATTGTAATCCATAAGCTGTACTTTGGAAATTTATATTCATTAAATAAAAGTTAAAAAAAAAGAAGTTTGGCTTATCTCATTTGATTTATTTTGCTAGTCAAAACTGAAAACTTAAATGTGAATCAATGTAATGTAGGCCATATTATAGATTACTGTTTCAAAATATGAAAGAACAGGAAAGGATACAGTCAGACCAAAGAAAAGAAGAGGAAATTAGAAATCTAAAACATATTGTCAGGAATCTGCAGGATACTATTAAAAAAACCAACATTCGGATTCTAGGAGTTCCTGAAGGCATGGAGAGGGAGAAAGGATTAGAAGGCCTTTTTAGTGAGATATTAGCAGAATATTGATTTTTAAAAAAAAACTGGATAGAAATATTGAAATGTATATTCCTAATTTGTAGTATAAAATAATCATGGTATAAATTTTGGATATGATCATTTCCTTGCAAAGAATGCCAGGAAAGAGGGGATTATGAATATAAAAAAGGGAAATGCAGAGAAGCCTCCAAGATAAGAAACCGTACATGAGATGAGACAAGTCACCAGAAGCATCAAAAACAAGGTAAATAGCAAAATAATAAATAAGGACAGAAATAGAAAATAAGTAAATAGGAAAAAAAAGATATTTAAACTAAAGTTGATCTCAGACAACAGCTGTGTCACATAAAAGAAGTAATCTGTGAGTGATAAACATTCTATTTTGTTTTGGCTTGATTTTACTACTGAGAAGAGCTCAGTGAATTATACATCTTTTTCCTGCATGGACTCTGAAGAACATGCAATACAAATTTTTAAGATGGAAAATAGGCTGGCGCCGTGGCTCAATAGACTAATCCTCCGCCTGTGGCGTCGGCACACCGGGTTCTAGTCCCAGTCGGGGCACTGGATTCTGTCCCGGTTGCCCCTCTTCCAGTCCAGCTCTCTGCTGTGGCCCGGGAGTGTAGTGGAGGATGGCCCAAGTCCTGGGTCCTGCACCCGCATGAGAGACCAGGAGAGGCACCTGGCTCCTGGCTTTGGATCAGTGCAATGCACCGGCCGCAGAACCCCGGCCATGGCAGCATTGGAGAGTGAACCAAAGGCGAAAGGAAGACCTTTCTCTCTCTCTGTCTCTCTCTCTCTCTCTCTCTCACTGTTCACTCTGCCTGTCAAAAATAAAAAATAAAAATAAACTAAAAAAATTAAAAGAAAGATGGAAAATAGGAACAGAATTTTACCCCTTACTGCTGACAAAAAAAGTCTTAAAAAATATTAAGGATAACTGATGATAATTGAATGCCAAAAGCAAGTACCCTTATCTACTTAATTGTTATTTTGGATTGAGGCCTCTCTACACACAAAGGTGAAGACTCTAGAAGGCATCATAGAAGTTATGCAAACTGTGACCAATACTCCCTCAAGAGGAAATAGACACTGAGTTGAGGATACCACGCTATTCTGTCTAAATTTCTATTCCTAAAAAATTACCTTTCCAATTAAAATAAAATATAATCGTGAGAAGATTAATTAAGAAAGTACTTGGGGGGCCAGCCCTGTGGTGCAGCAGGTTAAAGCCCCAGCCTGCAGCACCAGCATTCCATATAGGCACTGGTTCCTGTCCTAGCTGGTCCTTTTCCAATCCAGCTCTCTGCTATGGCCTGGGAAAGCAGTAGAACATGGTGCAAGTCCTTGGGCTTCTGCACTCTTGTAACAGGCTCAGAAGCAGCTCCTGGCTTCTGGCTTAGGATCAGCTCAGCTCTGACTGTTGTGGTCATTTGGCAAGTGATCCAGTGGAATGGAGGATCTCTAACTCTCTGGTTCTACCTCTCTCTGTAACTCTTTCAAATAAATAAAATAATTCTTAAAAAAAAAAAGAAAGAAAGTACTTGGGAGAAATCCATGTGAATAGAAAGCAGTAGTAGGGGAAAATGTATTCTATTCTTATTTTCTTAAGTCCTAGTTTTAGCCATAAACTTAATAAGTGGAGCATTTTCCCACCGAAGAGTTCATCAGAACAGTACTTTAATACCATAGTCATGTGCAGAACCTCCAGATAGCAATGACTATGCTTTTTAGAATACTCTAGCAACTGTGGATGAAAATTTCTATTTTCGTCTAGAAGTTTCTAAAATAGAACACTGAAATCAATGCTAAAACCCTACGGATTCAAGTCTGAAAGTCCTCTTCCATTTTTACTTTCCATTTCACATGGTTTGTCATTTATTGCCAAATAAAGGTATCAGAGGTTCTACAATACAATGAAATCATGCCGTTCAGATCAAATGCATGAAGGCAATCAGGAGAGAAAGAGAGGCAATCCCAAACTCCACAGTAGTTCGACCAGACAAAATTACTGATGCCAGAAGTCAGTGTGAAGTCAGTAGGGCTTAGAGTAAAGGAGCCATACTTCTAGTTCACTGGTATATCCTTAAGTCCCATGAAATTAAGCTCCAATGGACAAATATCTCTATCAAGAAACTAATTTTGGCACCATTTTTACTACTTGTTTAAGGAAAAGTAATTTGAGCAAATGGTTCTGTCTTGGGAATGGGGGTTGTAATGGAAGCATACTGCCATCTAGCACTTTCTGTTCAACTAGTGTCATCACCAGTTTCTTGTTGAGGGAATTTCTTTCCTATCCTTCGTGACTGAAACTTCAAAATTTCCATTTCCACTTATGCTCTAAATTTCTGGGGCCTACAGCAGCTCCATTGTAGCTCCAGCTGATAATGTCTCTGCACCATCTTTTCGGATGACATGTTTGAGTCCTATACTTCACAAGTGGTGTTTCGAGTAACTATGCTGTACAATTTTCAAGAGTGTAAAACTAAGGACAGTTTCCTTTTCATGTTTACATTTATTTCTACTGGAGAATTGCCCTCCATTGATTCTTGAGTTGTGTTTTCAATAAATGTTTCTGAAGCTCAGGTTCCAGTTGTACCCCTGTTCTCTTGAATTAAATAACTTCTTCTGAATCTAATTCAAACTTTTTTTTAAAAAAGAAGAGATTTATTTATTTGAAAGGCACAGCAGCAGAGAGAGAGAGAGAGAGAGAGTTCTTCCGTACAGTGACATTCTCTCAAATGGATGTAACAGCTAGATATGGGTCCAGCAGAACCCAAAAAGCTAGGAGTCATGAACTTCATTCTGTTCTCCCACATGGATGGCTAGAACCCAAGTACTTGGGCCGTCTTTCAGTGTCTTCCTGGGGTGCATCAATAGAATTTGGTTTGGAAGTGAAGTAGCCAGGACTCAAACCAGCATTTCAATACGAAATGCCAGCATCTCAAGAACAATTTAACCTCCTATATCACAACACTGGCATGTCATTATTTTTCTAACATTGTGTCAGAGATTGTATTTTAGTTCCTGTCATCAAAGGAAATCCAAAATCATCAATTCCTTATGCTTCTCCCAGAAACATCCATTGTTCCATTTAACCCTGTCCTTGTTTTTCACTCACTGGATAATTTCACTAATGGAATATTTTTCCACTGATCCTACCAGGCATATATTTAACTTAAAATTACTGGCTTGAATTTTCTTTAGTAATTTTCATCACTCTATACCTTAAGAGACTTATTTCCATAAATTTCTGCAACATCTCTGAAAGCCCCCACAGGAGACCTGAAAGAAGCTCCTGGTTCCTGGCTTCAGATCGGCTCAGCTCCAGCTGTTGGGGCCATTTGGGGAGGTAACCAGCAGATGAAACTTGATGTATGTCTCTCCCTTTCTCTGTCGATGACTCTACCTCTCAAATAAGTAAATGAAATCTTTTTTAAAAATTCATATAATAAGATATGGAATTTTTACAAAAAAGTCTTATAATACTGATTATCATCAAGAATGTATAAAAGTAAATCCAATTGTGCATTTCTGACAAATATAAACATTGGTAACCACTCTTAAAAGAACAGCAGTACTTAGTGATATTAAGCCCATGTTTATTTTACAACACAGCAATTCCATTCTTGAATATTTGCTGTAGAGAAACTCACATCCCTCTTCACATCATCAAGAATAGCATAGAAAATTGGCTTCCAACAATAAAATGTAGTAGAACTATGTAGCATCTAAAAATGATAGATTAAAGGTATGTACAGTAACATGTGCTCATATTTAAAAATATAGCACTAAATAAAACAGGAAAGATACAAAATCTATAGAACTACATAACTTATGTTGATTAGAACACATAAACACTAAAAGCAACACTATTTTATGAGGACACATATGTACCAAAGTATATCTCAAATACAGCTGGACAAAGGCCTCAGGGCATAAACAAAACAGAAACCCGAGTCTTGCAATGATCTGTAATAATAATATTCCATAAGTCGGAAGAACGATCAATGATGTTCACTAGGTTCTCCTAAAAATTAATCATAAACAGCAACAGCAAATTATGACTACCCAAGAGAAAAATAGCAACTAATCATGCAGGAAAATCACAGAAACTGAAAGACAAGCCAAGGAACTCACCAAGAAATTCTCAAAACTGCCATTAATTGGATAAATGCAAATAAAAGCTATAAGATGTCAATTTTACCCTCAAATTTGTTAAGAGAGTAAAGATTTGAAAGTATTACATATAAGCTAAATGCATGACAAATAAGTGGTCATCTTTGTTTCTGGGAGTATAAATCATTGGACTCATTTTAGAGAAAAATAAGGGAAGCATTTGTTAATATATACATTGTGTTTCCTACTAAAAGTCCATCTCATTGCTTGTTTATGTATTAGACATATACACATTTGGAATAGGGAGAAGGTACTAGAAAATTCATTATATTTTGATTATGATGTTAATTAATAAATGTATGTTTATCATTATGTATGTAATAAAATAAAGTATAAATTGATATTCCAAATTTATATGAGTATAGTGGGTAAATCCAACAAAAATGCAATGCAATGGAGACGAGAAAGTAGATGTATAATTGAGCAGCCAAAATCCATATCCCACATAGGGGTGCCTGGATTTGATTCATGTCTCTAGTTCTCGACTCCAGCTTCCCACCAGTGCATACTCTGGAAGCAATATTGATGGTTCAAGTGTTTGTGTTCCAGCCACACACACTGTGGGAGCTCTGAATTGCTTGGACTCCTAGCTCTGACCCTGGCCCAACCTGGGTCATTGCAGGCATTTGGAAAGTGAGTAAGCATATGGGAGCATTCTTGTTCACTGTCTTATGTCTCTCTCAAATAAATAAAAAGAATAATTCACTTTAAAGACACAATGAAACCAAGATGGGCTGAGAAGTAGGAATGATGTTTTGTTTACTCTTCTTTTGATTTATTGAATTAACGAATGCCTCCAGTAACAATTTCATTTCATTTCCTGGCTGCTTGGAGCTCACTTACAATATGTATGAGTATGTTCATTTCCTTTCAGTGGTAATGTATATATTCAGGCAAGGATGCATGCATCCTGTTTGTGTTTCTCAAAATTTATTTATTAATGTATTTCTTCAAAAGGTAGAGTGACAGAGTGTAACAGAGACAGAGACAAAGAGAGAAAGAGGTATCTTCCATCTATTGGTTTTCTCTCTCTCTTCCTCTCTCTCTCTCTCTCTTTCTCACTCTATCATCCCTCTGTCTGCATCTTAAGATAAATAAAAAATAAAATAAAAAGAATCCGTGTTGATTGGATACCCTCTATCTAATTCATTTTTGGGATCAATCAGGGAAAAGAAGTTAATGGAACACCATTCCCTAGCCCTTAAATTTTCTGCTTCAAAGTCTCACATTTTTGCTCCTATCATTGGCTAAAGTAAGGTTCATGGCAAACCCAAAACCACTGGAGTGAGGAGGTATAATTGTTCCCCAAGGAAGTTATCACTTGTTTTAGTAGTGGTACAATTTAACAAAAAGATATTTCAACTAGATGGCAATAAAGAGTCACAAAATCAGATTCACTAAATTCATCACTTTAAAAAACATTCTAAACTGATTGTAAAATGCTACATTAATGGAATTTGTATTATAACAAGTTCACATTAAAGACACTTGATATATGAGGCACAAGCAACACCATTTGTATCTAATGACAACAGTGTTTCATGAATGATGACATAAAACTTCAGATGAGGCTATATATATGAAAAATAATTTACTGTGTTTATTGGAAAGATTGCTAATTCTATAATTTTCCTTGTACTTGAAGGGATTTTGTACAATGAATATTTATAAGCTGAAGGGTTATTGCAATACAGCAAAAAGGAAAACAGTTTTGTAAATTTTTCCTACAATGGAAGATCATTTAATGAATAATCAGTATAATGTAATTATAGTATTCTAATATATACTGTGTGTAAGTGTTCTTATCTAATTTTTAATTATATTATAGAATTCTTTAGGAATTGTATATTTTACTTTATGGCTATCTGATATTAGTTTATCCTTTTATACTTTTTACTTTCATTATATATGTATTTAATTCCCCTTTTCATATATTTCTTTACATGTTTTCACTTTGCATATATTTTATTTTGTTCATTTTATGTTTCTTATATATAATTTTTATTTGCTTATTTATTGTTTCCCTTTTACAAGTGTATGATATTATTTGTTTTATTCGTTGGTGTCCCTAAGCTATAATTTTAACTGTCTGATAATGATCTTCAGTTCTCAAATGACCATCTTATTATATGTATTTTTTAAAGATTTATTTATTTATTTGAAAGAGTCACAGAGAAGCAGGGACAGAGAGAAAGAGAGAGAGAGAGAGAGAGAGAGAGAGGGAGGGAGAGGGAGGGAGAGAGAGGGAGAGGGAGGGAGAGAGGGAGAGGGAGAGGGAGAAGGAAGTCTTCCATCGGCTGGTTCACTCCCCAAATGGCTGCAATAGCCAGAGCTGTGCTGATCCAAAGCTAGGAGACAGGAACTTCCTCTGGTTCTCCCACATGGGCACAGGGGCCCAAGGACTTTGGCCATTCTTCATTGCCTTCCCAGGCTATAGCAGAAAGCCGGATTGGAAGTGGAGTAACCAGGACTCGAACCGGTGTCTTTATAGGATTGCCAGCACTGCAGGCGGTAGCTTTACCTGCTACACCACAGCACCAGTCGCTATATGTATTTATTTTATTCTTAGATTTTATTATCGTTCTTTGTTTAGTTAATGAGCTAACGGCCATGGTTTGTGCCGATGCTGGCGAAAAGCTGGGTGCAGATAGGATACTGATGAACATTTTTAATTATTGATAAAAATATTGAGCCAATTGTACATTTATAAAAATATTTGGGAGAATTATTATAAGATGGACCCTTTCTTTAATGTAGAAATGATACTAAATTCAAAATTGGCCTATGATCATTATTAAAACACAAAACAAATCAAATCAAAAAAGTAGAAGCTTTTTTTCCATTTTCCATTTTCCATTTTCCTATATTTTTTATTTAAACCCGCAGTTTTAAGGCAGAGGAGGTTCATGACACAATTGTACCATTCAAGGGAAATTGACACAACACTGAATTACTAGGGCAAGTGTCAGCTTTTCCTGGGAGTGAAGAAATCTCCTTCTCCACCTTCCCATAATAGTTCTTTCCCAGAAATAGAGTTTTCAGCAAACAGCTTCAAAAATCTAACCATCTTTGAGTTCTCCTGTGACCATTTTAACCTCTTCTTTACTCTGGTGATTGAGGGTGAATACTGCACACATAATGTCTGTGGCCCTTTTCTTGACTTTAGCCTCATATATCCAATAACATGGCAAATTAAATATACTTCAGATTCAGTTCAAAGTAGAAAAAATAATTATATTAAAATGAATTCATTGTTTTATGGTTCACACTTTCAACAATATTTGATACTAACTTTTTAACCCTGGCTAGTCCTACAGGGAGTGAAACACAAGCTACAGCTATATCTGTTAGTCCAATTAACTTAGAAGAGAGATCTAGTGAAACTCCTGTAACAGGCAGAAAAGTCTTTATGTTCAAAGAATCCCATGAGTCCATGTTAGACATAACTGAATTTAGCATAAAGAATAAATTCAGTAATTGCTTGAAATCATTCTTACTTTAAAATTCACTCAGCCAGTGAAGGGTACTCTGGATGATATAAGTTATATTTTTAATGAAATGAGCAAAGTAAGCATATGAATTACTGGATCCCAATTTCTGATAGGAATGGAGTTACTCTCCCTTTTCCCTTTACTCCACTGTTCTTACTTTCTAGCACGTTCACTAGCATTCTGCTAATTTACTCATATTGCTCTTAAGTCTGAGCCACACAATGCATTACATATTGACGCAGAAGCGCACTCACAAAGACACTTTTCACTCTGGTGAGTTCATGAATGTATGCCAAGCACAAGTTCTTATTTTTATTGTAATTCTGAGATTGAAAGTTTATATACCTTTCTTCCTTCTAAATTGAGTAATAGACACACACGGCAAAACAAAGAACAATGGATGCACTCCAGGTTGTTTTTGATAAATTAATTAACCAAACAGCCTAATCTCATCTAGACCTAATATGATCATAGGTTTTCTTAATTTTCCAGCCTTAAGTCTACATATTGGGAGACACTAGATAGAAGATCTTTGATACACTAATTGCAAAGATGATCGTGGCTTGCCTGAAAAAGCCATGTTTTAGCAGATAAGAATGCATCTGAAGAAAATAATGCAAGCCTAGATTGCATGATAATTCAGTAGGTTTATTTCTCTCATTTACATAGACAAAGGGCTGTTACCTCTTCCTACCACATTGGTAGCTCATACCCATCTTCTTTCCTGTGCGTTGAAACTGTGATGATAAAAGCTCTTAAGCTCTCTTTCCTACAATATTCTGTATTAATTATTGTAATAATTTTATATTCATGAACCATATTTAAAATAATATTATTCTGATTATTCTTGTAAAATACACCCTAAAATATATACAATATGGGTTTTAATTAAAATTTCCAAATAAATGCCAATAAAGTAAATATAACGCTATTATATAGTAAGGATTTCATTAAATAGAGAAAGCCTGGTTAAAATTATCAAATATATCCATGACATATGAGAACAACATTATGATTCAAGTATAGATAGAATGAGGAGAATTTTGATATAAGATACACTATTAAAACAGTTTAAAAAATATTGTATAGAAGATGTATTTGGAAATAGTTTTATTTAAACTCAACTTGCTTGAATAGAAGGTACTCTACATCTATATGGTTCAGTTCAGTTCTAGTCTTACATTTTTTTTAATTACTGTATCATTATTATTCACCTACTTTTATTCCCCTGAGATTGCATCTTGGCTGCTGGCCCCAGCTGACTGCATCTCTTAGGGGAGTTGGCTTTCTAATTTCTCATTTGTTAGGGCAACTGGGACCCAAGGGCAAACAGAGACTCTGAGGGTAAATGGAAAGGGTTTCAGTGTTAACTCTTGCTTTTCTGTACTTGTGCTGTTTTTCTTCCTCAGAAATTCTGCCTAATTCTGATTTCCCTCAGTTCTTTCAGTCATGAAGACATTAACAGCAAAAAGATCAGCTATTGTTGATATTACTCAACTAGGTTTTTTGTCATTTTTTCAAAGAGATCAATTTCTCTGTCACTAAAAATCTGATAATTTATTCTGTCTTTGTTTTAGCAGAACAAAACATTGTTGAGAATTCTGTACCTTTTGACTGAATTATTTTCAGCTCAGTTCTCTAATGTATTGCTTTTTTGCTGTCTACCCCAATAACTTAAAAATGGAAGATTGGGATCTCTGCACCTGACTCCTTCGTTATCTGTTCATTCTTCTGCAGATTGCATTTCAACACGTGTGTTTAGGTGTTATCTTTATGTTGATGACTTTGGGACATAGATCACTTCAAAACATTGCAGCAAAATTAATTTCATCACTATCTCTCCTGACTTAGATCCAGTGACAGAATTCATATTAACACCTGGTGCTTAGAGTCTTTTTTGCAGTTGCAGTTAGATTTCAGCAGCACTGGGTTGGTGTGCCAGTCATCCAATATGGTTTTTTTTTTTTAACATACATTTCCTTTCCAGAGCAGTTTTGCTAGAATAAGTAGGAACTATGAGGCCATTTCTCTCTCTTCATGTGTCCTTTCCATGTGGATAACTTGGTTCTAAACCACATGACAAGTTCAGGTTGTTCAAATTTCTTACTTAATTGCTAGTTTCTTCCAGAGCAATTGGTTCAGAGGCTCAACCACTCACTCATCTAGACTTTAATGCCATGCAGCTGACCTCAGAATAATTTCACATCTTTAAACCTTATTCTTTCTATTTTCAATAAAGTAGCTAAAGGGGTCTTTGGAACACATAAGTCTAATTCTGTCTCTCTACTGTACAAAATTATTTCTAAATGGTTTGTTTGTCTGTTTGTTTATTTAAATGCAACAGTTACACAGAGAGACAGACACAGAGAGAGAAATCTTCCATCTGCTGGTTCACTCCCCAAATGGCCACAATAGCCAGAGATGGGCCAGTCCAAACTTGGAATCTGGAACTCCATCCAGAATTCCTACATGGGTAGCAGAGGCCCAAGCACTTGGGACATCTGCTCATTTTTCAGGCATATTAGAAGGGAGCTAGATCAGAAGTGGCAGCTAGAATTCAAACTGGCATTTATATGGGATGTCAGCATTGCAGGTAATGGCTTAAGCCACTGCACCACAACTCAAGTCCCCCACTATACAAAAATTGACCTCAAAATCTAGGTCAGTTCTATAGAGTAACATAAAAGGCTCTAAGCCACTTAATTCCAATTCCATTTATGACATAATTTCTATTCTCTGCCTCTGTTTACTTCATTCTTTGACCTTTCTGCTGTTTTCATGTGTGTGTCAATGGCCAATACTGAATTTCCACTGAATCTGGAAAGTCTTTTGTCTCTTTCAGATCTTTCCAGCTCTAGAAAATGACTGAGCCTCAGAATGCTTATGCTCCTTTCCTTCTCCCAGAGTTTCTGTAGTGCATGCTAGCCTCTCACAAATTTTATTATTTTCTTTGCAACTTTAAGTGCCTTTATCCAAATTCCAGAATGTAAAGTATATTGGAGATGAATACATGATCTTTGTTATCTTCACTGTTGTGTTCAAATCATCTTGAATTGCACGTAGCACATAGTATGCATTCAATAGTACTTGTTGAATTTGTGAAAGTTTCCTTAAACATCCCAAGCAAATTTAGGACATGCAGTGTATGTGTAAACATCAGCATGTTTAATGTGTATAAATGTGTGTGTTCGTGTGTGTGTGTGTGTGTGTGTGTGTGTGGAGATGGGACAAATAATGTCTGTGTATGTGTGAGCAGAAGTGGGGTTGTAGGTGAGGGGAAAGAGGGCATCGCCTGTGGTATAATGCACACAAGGAGGAATATTGCTAAAAATGATTGCCTTAAAGTGCAGAGAAGTGGAAAGGAATTATGTAGAACTGAAGACTGTGGATTTTTAATGTTTTAGTCAATTAATTTCTTCTAGTTGCAAGGTTACTGGATGTTAGAGGATAAGATAATACAGATGAAAAAGAAGATGCTACCAACAATGTTTACTTCATACTATATAGACAAGTACACATTATAGACATGATCCTTCTGATTCCTTTGTACATTTCAGAAGGTAATTTGCATCCAGTTTTGAGTTAAAAGAAGTTCCAGTGATAACCCACACCTATTTATTGGCCAACACTAGGATATTAGTAACAACACTGAATATTAGTAAAAAAAAAAAGTTGAAATTCTGATATAAGATCTATGGAACATTATCCTACTGAACAAAATGAAAGGATGCCATTGTGAATTGTTGAAACAAGAGCAAAACTCTGGTAATATAGACAGTCCACAAGTTACAATTATTTGGTTTACAAATTTCTGACATTACAATGATATAAAAATGACTGACGTTATGGTGTAGTGTGTAAATTTAATACCTGTGATCTGACTTCCCATATGGGCACAGGATCATGTCCTAGATGCTCCACTTCCAATCCAGGTCCTTGAAAATAGCCTGGGAAAAGAAATGGATGATGGCCCCTGCCACCTACGTGGGAGACCTGAATGAAGCTCCTGGCTCCTGTCTTTAGCCTGCCTGAGCCCAGGCTGTAGTACTAGCAAATAGAAGATCTCTCTCTCTCTCTCTCTCTCTCGCTCTCGCTCTCTCTCTCTCTGTCTCTGTCTCTCTGTCTCTCTCTTTGTCTCTCTCTCACTCTCTCTCTCTAACTCTGCCTTTCAAATAAAATAAATAAATCTCTAAAAAATGCAATAAAAATAATTAATCTGAAAGCTATTTATGTAACCATTCTGGTTTTTACTATCAGCACTCAAAAGATAAAGTAATCCTAAAAGTACTCCATAAATTACATGACATAATCAATGTTTTATCATCAAATAGGATCTATGTTATGTGTTCTTACCAAATGTCAGGCTAATGTAAGTATTCTGAGCATGTTTAGATCTGACTAGGCTTAACAGAAATATTTGATAAGTTAATTGGCTTAAATGCAATTTGACTAATGATATTTTCAATTTAAAATGGATTTATCAAGATATAAGCCCATTCTAAATCAAAGAATACCCATCTTAGAGAAATAAGAAGACAATTTTTGAACAAAACCATAACTTCTGTAATAATCAAATGAGAAACTTACATAAACTAAATAACAAAAGATAAAATTAAAATGGAAATTCATGGAGATCAACACAGAAAGGACAAAGAGTAAAATGTTAAATGTTGCAATATGCATAAGAGGCAGAAAATACAGTTGCAATCTCAGAAGATAACAGAGTAACGAAAAGAACTCATTAAAGAACACACAAAAATGTTCCAACTTATACAAGATTGAATAATACAGATGAAAATTCTCATTAGCTTCCAGTAGGAAATAAAAGAAAGCCATTCACAAGCATTCATTCTGAAAATAATCTGGAAAATACTGATAAAGAAAAATTCTTGTCTTTGAAAGGAAAAGTATGTTTTTAAAAGGAAGTTTGTTTTGTTTTGTTTTGGTTTTTACTAAAAGGCCAAATGTAAGTAAATCAGATATCAAGATGACCTTGGTGTTTCTTTCTGAAATACTATCATTTAGAAAGTGCTCTGCAGTTACAAGTAACAGAAACTTATGTCAATTACCAGAAGTGTTCTGAGGATGATAATGGCATAACCAACATGAGGGACCAAGAAGGTATAATAGTTAATGAAATTTGAATAAAAATGGATGGACCATAAAATATGCAATAGTTATGAATTGCAGTAGATACTATCTTGTGATATCTTGCTATCCCCAAATATTAATTCTTTATTTTCCAAGATACAGAAATTTCTAATTATTGGTAAGTTTGCCAATTTGCATACTCTATTCAGTTGTTTTCAATTCATTAGCTTTAACAAGTATGGTACAATATGATACGAAATGATATAATGAGTGATTTCCAGATGATCTGCTTAGACACAAAACCCTTTGAAAAAAATCGAAGTGCAGTGATGAAAGGGCAAAGTTAAAAAGAAAAAATAAATCTAGACTAAAGAATAGCCTGGTAAAATAAATTCCTATCCTATTTGAAACACTGACAACTGTCATTGATTTATGACTATTTTGTTTTTTTTTCTCAAATTATTCCACTTTTTACAATTTCAGTTAACACTTGTGTGCATTTTTATGAAGTACAGTGCAATATTTCCACATATAACTGTTGTGGAACAAACTAGGCAATTTATCTTTTGATTTCCTTATCTGATGTGTTGTCGGATTCGATTCACTAGTATTTTGTTGAGAAGTTTTGCGTCCTTGTTCATCAGGGAAATCGGTATGTTGTTGTCTTTCTCTGTTGCATTTTTTTTTCAGGTTTTGGAATTAAGGTTATGCTGGCTGAATAAAAAAGTATTTGTGAGGATTCCCTCCTTTTCAATTGTTTTGAATAGCTTGAGAAGAATTGGAGTTAGTTCTTTAAATATCTGTACAAGTCAGTAGTGAATCCATCAGTCCTGGTCTTTCCTTTGTTAGAAGGGTTTTATTACTGATTCAGTTTTATTTTATTTTATTTATTTCTTTTTTTTTTTGACAGGCAGAGTTAGACAACAAAAGAGAGACAGAGAGAAAGGTCTTCCTTCTGTTGGTTCACCCCCCAAATGGCCGTTACGGCCGGCATGCCGATCTGAAGCCAGGAGCCAGGTGCTTCTTCCTGGTCTCCCATGTGGGTGCAGGGCCCAAGCACTTGGACCATCCTCCACTGCCTTCCCGGGCCACAGCAGAGAGCTGGACTGGAAGAGGAGCAACCAGGACAGAATCCAGCACTCCAACCAGGACTAGAACCCAGGGTGCCGGCAACACAGGCAGAGGATTAGCCAAGTGAGCCGTGGCGCCGGCCATACTGATTCAATTTTGATCTTGGTTATGACTCTGTTTATGTTTTTTATGTCTTCATGGCTCAATTTAGGTAGGTTGTATGTATCCAGGAATCTATCCATTTCTTCTAGGTTTCTTGGTTTGTTGGCATACAGCATTCGTATTACTTTCTAATGATTTTTACTTCTTTGGTGTTTGTTGTTACATTTCCTTTTTCATCTCTGATTTTATTGATTTGGGTCTTCTCCTCCTTTTTTTTGGTTAATTATACCAATAGTGTATCGATTTTGTTTATTTTTTAAAATAACTAGCTTTTTATTTCAGTGATTTTTTGTATTGTTGTTTTTGGCTTCAATTTTGTTTATTTCTTCTCTAATTTTAATTATTTCTTTCCTCCTACTGGTTTTGGGTTTGGTTTTTTGTTGGTATTCTAAGTCCTTGAGATGCCTTCACAGCTCATTCATTTGCTACCTTTTCAGTTTCTTCATGAAAGCACTGATTTCTATGAACTCCCCTTTTAGCATTGCTTTTGCTGTATCCCATAGATTTTGGTATGATGTATTTTTATATTATTTTGTTTCTAGAAACTTTTTGATTTCTCTTTTGATTTCTTCTATGACCCATTATTCATTTGGGAGCATTTGTTTAGCCTAAATATATTTACATATGTTCTAGGGATTTTTGAATTGTTGATTTCTAGCTTTATATCATTGTGGTAAGAGAAGGCACATGGAACAATTTTGATTTTTTGAATTTGCAGAGGCTTGCTATGTGTCCTAGCATATGACCTATCCTAGAAAATATTCCATGCACTGTTGAGAAGAATGTGTACTCTGCCACTGTGGGTTGAAATGTTCTTTAGATATGTGTTAGCTCCATTTGCTCTATAGTGTCAATTAACTATGTTGTTTCCTTGCTCATTTTCTGTCTGTTGATCTGTCCATATCTGAAAATGAGATAATTTGTTGAGATAATTTATTTTGTAACTTATGGTGTATCCTAGAAATTGTTTAATGTACTGTTGAAATAAACGTATTTTCTGCATCTGCTGGTTGAAATATCCTATAAATAGACACTTAGAATATTTGATTTTTATTTAAATTTAATTCAACTATCTGGAGACAGCTAAGAACAACAACAAAAAAGAGTGAGGATTTTTAAGAGTCACTGTGAGTGGAACTTGCCACAAATGCCAGCACTATGTGCTTGCCCACAATTGCTCAAAGATCCCGGATTGAGTTTTGTCTGAAAATGGTCCACCCCAGTTAGCCAATTGATACTACAGAGCCAAGCCAGATGGCCTCAGCTGATCACAAAATTCACTACCACCCGTGATATTACCCATCCATAGTCTCAGGGAGTCTCCAGAGAATCATAGACACTGCCAACTTGTCCAACACACAATGCTGAGTTGATTTATGAAGATTTTCACTCTGAAGCTAGTATTTACAGATTAGAAAAGGTGACTTTTCTCAAATGAGCAAACACAGATATATGAATGCAACTATCACAAAGAAATTGATAATAGAATAGGAAATATATAAAGCTTTAATCACTAACTCCAAAGAAGTGGAGATGTACATATTGCCTGACAAAGAAAACAAATTGTCTTAGAGAAGTTTGGCAAACCACAACAGAACACATAAACTAACAAAACAAAAGATAACAGGGGCATGCACTGTGGCATAGTAAGTTAAGCCTCTGCCTGTTGCACTGGCTTCCCATATGGGTGCCAGTCCGAGTCCCAGCTGCTCCAATTCTGATCCAGCCCTGTGCTTATGGCCTGGGAAAGCAGTGGAAGATGAACCAAGTTCTTAGACCCCTCCAAGTGCTTGGGAGACCAGAAAGAAGCTCCTGGCTCCTGACTTCAGATCTGCCCAGCTCTGACAGTTATGGTCATTTAGGGTGTGGACCAGTGGATGGAAGACCTCTCTCTCTGTCTTCCCATCTCTCTATCTTTAACTCTGCCTCTCTAAGGAATAAATAAATATTTAAAAAAAGCAATAGATGAACAAGATGGGAGTTTCCAAAAAATAAACAGAATCCATGAAAGTGCAGAATGAAAAAACAAAAAAGAGTAACCCTAGACAGACAGACATTTATCTTAGAGGTTATGATGCTACTTGTGATTGTTGTATCACATGTCAGATTATGGGTTCAAATCCTACTTCCACTCCTGATTTCAGCTTCCTATTAAAGAACACCCTGGGAGGCAGCAGATAATTGTTCAGATGACTGTGTCACAGCCACATATGTGGCAGACTAAGATTGAAATCTCAGCACCTTATTTCGTTATGGCACAGCAGAGCTGTTGCGGAAGATTTGAGGAAGGATCCAGTGGATGGAAGACATTAATCAGCCTCTATCCTTCTTTCCCTCTCTCTCCCTCTCTCTCTCATCTCTCTGTTTCTACCTTTTGTGTAAATACAATTTACACAAAAAGAAAAAAAAGTGTGAAAAAAATGAAGACTTAAGGGATAGCATCAAGTGAAGCAGTATATATGTATGATAGATTATTTACCAAGAAAAGAGAATGAGAAAGGTGAAGAGGGCTTATTTACACAAATAATGACTGAAACTTTCCAAATCTAGAACGGGAAAATAATGTCCAGATTTATATAACCCAAAGATTAGGTTTAACTTTAAATAGGTCTACACTGAAACACATCATTATTAAATGGTCAAAGTTAAAAAAAAAAAGAATTTTGAAAATGGCAACAGAATTTCCACATAGAAGAAAATTATAAAACAATACTAGTGAGTTTCTATTTTTTTAAAAAAAGATTTATTCATTTATTCAAAAGTCAGAGTTATACAGAGAGAGGAGAGGCAGAGAGAGAGAGAGAGAGGTCCTCCAACCAATGGTTCACTCCCTAACTGGCCTCAATGGCCAGAGCTACGCCGATCTGAAACCAGGAGCCAGGTGCCTCCTCCGTGTCTCCCATGCAGGTGTAGGGACCCAAGGACTTGGGCCATCCTCCACTGCCCTTCCAGGCCACAGCAGAGAGCTAGATCAGAAGTGGAGCATCTGGGTCTGGAACCGGCACCCATATGGGTCTCCGGCGCCCCAGGCCAGGGCGTTAACCTGCTGCACCACAGCGCCGGCCCGAGTAGTGATTTTCTAACAGAAACTTTACAGGCCAGAAGAAAGTAGAATGATATATTCGACTGTTAAATATTAATAAATAAATTGCCCCAATGAATATTATACCTACCAAAACTGCCATTCAAATATGAAGAACAGATAATTTCCCAGAAATGCAAAAACTGAAAAAGTTCATCACGACTAGACTTGCTGTACAAGAAATGCTAAATGGGTTTCTTTTTTCTTTTTTCTTTCTTTTTTTTTTTTTTTTGACAGGCAGAGTGGACAGTGAGAGAGAGAGACAGAGAGAAAGGTCTTCCTTTGCTGTTGGTTCACCCTCAATGGCCGCTGCGGCCGGCGAGCTGAGGCCAGCGCATCGCGCTGATCCGATGGCAGGAGCCAGGTACTTATCCTGGTCTCCCATGGGGTGCAGGGCCCAAGCACTTGGGCCATCCTCCACTGCACTCCCGGGCCACAGCAGAGAGCTGGCCTGGAAGAGGGGCAACCAGGACAGAATCCAGCGCCCCGACCAGGACTAGAACCCGGCGTGCCGGTGCCGCAAGGTGGAGGATTAGCCTAGTGAGCCACGGCGCCGGCCTAAATGGGTTTCTTTGAGTTAAAATTAATAGACATTAAATGGCAATATGAAAGCAAATAAATTAAAATGTAACTGATAGTAAATATATAGGAGAATAAAGAGTATTGGGATACTATTATGATAATATCACATTTAATAATGGCATACATTTCTAAAAAGTATGACCAATAGCTATTACCATAAAAATTATTTGATGGTTGCACAATATAAACAGGCATAAAATCTGATGCCAATAACATAAAGAATGACAAGGTGGGAGAGTACAAATGTAATTTTCACAATTGACTTCATATTATTACATTCTCAAACAAGGCTATTATGATGGTTACTACTATAAGGGATTTGATGCAAACTATTTATTTATTTATTTATCTATTTATTTTTGACAGGAAGAGTGGACAGTGAGAGAGAGAGACAGAGAGAAAGGTCTTCCTTTTTGCCGTTGGTTCACCCTCCAATGGCCGCCGCGACCGGCGTGCTGCGGCTGGTGCACAGCGCTGATCCGATGGCAGGAGCCAGGTACTTATCCTGGTCTCCCATGGGGTGCAGGGCCCAAGCACTTGGACCACCCTCCACTGCACTCCCGGGCCACAGCAGAGAGCTTGCCTGGAAGAGGGGCAACCGGGACAGAATCTGGCGCCCCGACCGGGACTAGAACCCAGTGTGCCAGTGCCACAAGGCAGAGAATTAGCCTAGTGAGCCATGGCGCCAGCCTTGATGCAAACTTAATGATAACCACAAATAAAGCTCTTATAATAGATACACTAAAAATAAAGAAGTGTTTTATTATTCTGTTGTGATACATTTTGCTATAAAAAAAGGGGGGGGGGGGAATATGTAACATCAAGAGTATTGAGCAGCCGGCGCTGTGGCGCAGTAGGTTAATCCTCCTCCTGCAGTGCTGGCATCTCATATGGGTGCCAGTTCTAGTCCTGGCTGCTCCTCTTCCAATCCAGCTCTCTTCTGTGGCTTGGGGAAGCAGTAGAAGATGGCCTAAGAACTTGGGCCCCTGACCCATGTGGGAGACTAGAAAAGAGGCACCTTGCTCCAGCTGTTTTGGCCAATTGGGGATTGAACCAATGGACGGAGGACCTTTCTCTCTGTCTCTCCCTCTCACTGTCTGTAACTCTACCTCTCAAATAAATAAATAAAAAGTCTTAAAAAAAAGAGTATTGAGCCACTCATCTTCCAACATATAATTATATGTATCAGCAAGGGAATCTCAGTAGTCAGCATAATGGAATAGTAGTTCTTCCATCCGCTGGTTCACTCCCCAATTGGCAGCAATGGCTGGAGCAGCACCGACACTAAGCCAGGAGCCAGGAGCTTCCTCCAGTTCTCCCATGTGGGTGCAGGGGCCCAAGGACCCAGGCCATCTTCCACTGCTCTCCCAGGCCACAGCAGAGAGCTGGATCAGAAGTGGAGCAGCCGGGACTTGAACTGGCACTCACCTGGGATACCTGCACTGGTGGTCCCACCTGCTACACCACAGTGCCGGCCCCATACATAGAATAAATTTTAGTCAGAATTCACATGTTTATGGTTTTTCAAAGACTCCTGTCAAAGTCTAGATCTCGTTTTACAGGGTTGCACACTTATCTAGGGTATACTATGTTGTATGATAACATTACAATCTTTCTGTCAGAAAATATTCCACACTTGTTAAGGTACTTGGGAAACTTTCTGATAAAATTAATGGGCTGAATATCATATCTGGTGAAATAGTGATTCATAGACCCAGATAATGCCAATTTCCCACTTTATTATCTTACTTAAACATACTTTCCTCTTGTTTCTAATATAACGTGGTTATCTAAAGCTTTCCTTATGTACAGTCCTTATGAAGACATGATCTTATAATTGACCTCTCGAGTTCTCCTTTTGGCAACATAATGGAAATAAAATTATGACATTTAAATATCCAAAACTTTTATTTTTTTTAACTTGTTTGAAGCAAAAGAAGCAGTCAAAGCCTGTGTTGGATTTTCACTTGTAGGTTTCCATTATAAGAAAAGACTCAAAATAAGAAAATGTTACTTCAGTTTTCTTGAGGTGTATAGCCAAACTTGATCCTTGATGTTATCATTGTTTTATAGAAGATGAGGTTGTTAAGAGGGACATTTCCATTTCTGTAAGGTTTTTTTTTTAATTGTAAATGAAATGCTGATGAAAGGACTTAGAGGAAGATTATACTGTAAATAAAAAAATAAAGAGTAGAAAAATTGCATGGAGTTGACTAATACTTTTTTCTTTCGACTTTAATTTCCTTTAAGTTCAAAGCTGAATTTCAAGATAATTCAAGAAGAACCACAATTAATATATACACAGAATTCATTTAATATGGAAAAGTATTGTTGTCACTATCTTATTTCTAGAATCAGTGTGTTTGAATCATTGCATGTACTTAACTGTGAAAACAGTTTAGTTTTCAAAGCTATGAAGGGTCATCACTTTGTTGGGATTTATTAACAATATATCAAACAAAATTTACAGTTTTCCTTGTGAAATATTTTATGAAATGATGATGCTTGTGCCACTTTTTAAAAGCTTATGATTGAAAAAGATATATAGGACTTTTTCATAGCGTCTATAAAAATGCTATATAAAATGTAGCCATAAGAAAATATAAATACCATAAATAAAGTAAGAAAATTTGTACATTTTATAAATTGAACCAACAGTGTCACACATTTATGGGCTATTACAAAGCACCTAAAAATTTTAGCTCTTGGAGACAGTGGTCATTTCCATTTTTCAGCTCAGTGTTATTCAGTAAAACAGTTTTGTCATATTTTAAAAATATGTTCCCAATTGTGTACTTGACAGCTTCATTCCAAAATTTTAAGGGCATAATTTTCCTTCTACACAAAATATTCAAGGTTAACAATATTTTTATGGATGTGACACCAATCATAATATTTCAATTATTAACAATTTTCACTATTATTACTGCATTTGATATTTTAAATTAAAAAGTAGCTACTCTCAAAGTAAAAATGCCCTTAGTTATTAATGTTTTTATCTACAATTATATATAACATATGTACATATTCTTTTCTGTCACTGCAATCACATATAGTTGTTTGTCCCTACTACTAAATGATAATAATTTAAGATAAGGATATTCAGACTAATTCATGAGTGACCAAATCTTACAAAAAATAGTTTGGCTGTAGTAATCAAAAGTCCTTTAATGTAGTATGATACAGTGAAATAATTGAATGTTGTTATTTGTCATGGACAGTGGATGAGAAATATTTTAAGTATTTTCAGTACTGGAAAAAAGTAGGCTGTTATGACTCAAATGTGAAGTCCTCATTGAGAAATTTCATTCAAGATATAGAAAAAAATCAGAATAGGTTTATGTTTTGCTTTAAATATCACAAAGAATGGGCCGGTGGGTTAAACCACATTCTGCAGTGCTAGCATCCCATATAGATGCTAGTTTAAGTCCCAGCTGCTCCACTTCCAATCTAGTTCCCTGTTAATACTGGGAAAGCAGCAGAGGGTAGCTCAAGTCCTTGGGCTGATACACCCACATGGGAGACCTGAAAAAAGTTCTTGGCTCCTGGCTTCAACCAGGCTCAGCTTCAGTCATTGTAGCCATGCCATCTGGGGACTGAAGCAGCAGATGGAGATATTTTTCTCTGCTTATCTTCCTCTGTAACTCTGCCTGAAAAATAAATTTGTAAAATCTTAAAAAAAAAGTCATGTGGAAAAAAATGAAAGTGATAGGGAAATGGAATAATGTTTTGGGCATTGTGGCATGTTTCTTGAAATTGGTATAATGTCCTCAAAGGACAGAAATAACTGTGGCCAGTGTTGTGGCTTTACAGGTAATGCTGCAGACCAAGAAAAAGCTCCTTATTCCTGGATTTGGCCTGGACTAGACATGGCTGTTGCAACCACGTGGAGAGTAAACCAGCAGAAGGTGGATCTTTTTCTCTCTGTCACTCCCTCTCTCTGTAACTTAGACTTTCAAATAAATAATCTTTTTTTAAAAGAATTTTTTCCTATTTTTGATTTAAAATGAAAATTATACTAATAAGTATGATGTGATTACTAACATTGACTCCTTTCTATTGATGTGATAATTATAAAAGTGTTCTAAGAGACTTTTCATTCTAATTGTAATATTCCATGTGGCCAAAGGTATTGGGGGGGATTTTTATTTATTTATTAGATAAACAGAGTTACAGAGAGAGAGGGAGAGAAAGAGAGACTTCTATCTGCTGATTCACTCCCCAAATGGCCACAATGGCCTGGGCTGGGCCAGACTGAAACCAAGAGCCAGGAACTTCTTCCAGGTCTCCCACGTGGATGGCAGGAGCCCAGGGGCTTGGGCCATTTCCACTGCTTTCCCAGGAGCGTTAGCGGGTAACTGTAGAGAAAGTGCAGCAGCTAGTCTTCAAACCAGCACTGTACAATATTTAAATACATATGTATACAGATATACACCCAAAAATATTAATATTTT
This sequence comes from Oryctolagus cuniculus, assembly GCF_051225735.1. NCBI lineage: Eukaryota > Metazoa > Chordata > Mammalia > Lagomorpha > Leporidae > Oryctolagus > Oryctolagus cuniculus. Next base: position 49,377,733 of record NC_142880.1, read on the forward strand.
CTTAGTTTCTTATTTACCAACAAATAAAATTTGCAAAGCTACCCCTTAATTTTCAATTTAATGATTTAATGATGTATACCCTGATAGAATAGAAATAGCATTGCTTTTTTTTTTTAAAAGATCTGTTTTATTCATTTGAAAAACAGAATTACACAGAGAGATAGAGACAGAGAGAGAGATCTTCCATCAGCTGGTTCACTCCCCAGATGGCTGCAACGGCTGGAGCTGTGGCGATCCGAAGCCAGGAACCAGGAGTCAGGAGCTTCTTCTGGGTCTCCCACGTGGGTGCAGGTGCCCAAGGACTTGAGCCATCTTCTTCTACTATCCTAGGCTGTAGCAGAGAGCTGGATCAGAAGAGGAGAAGCTGGGATTAGAACTGGAGCCCATGTGGGATGCAGGCAATTCAGGCCAGGGCTTTAACCCGCTGCACCACAGTGCTGGTCCCCAGCATTGCTTTAAGTGAGAAACTGTTGGAGGAAAAATAGTAATTATTGAAAATAATTAATTGAACTAAAAGAAAACAGAAAAAAATCACAAAAAAATCAGATAGTATAAAGCAAGCATGAATGTGGATTGAAAATTCCAAAATAACACTGTGTCCTTAGAAACATATTGAAATATGCAGATAAAAATAGAGAGAATTTTGAAAATATATCAAATTTCTGGCTTCCATCTCTGATATGGTAAAGGGTTGGAAATCATCACACAGGTCCTTAAAAATTGAAAGAAAGATGATGAAATAATTGAAAATCAAACTCTTGTAGGATCCATAAGAAAACTGAGAGGTTAAATGACACGATGAAATCTAGGAACAGATTAATCAGAAAGCCCTGGTTGAGTTCAGCTTATTTGGAGCACAAGAGAAGGAGATGTAACTACTGGAAATACTTTAATTTTAACCGTGACTTATTGTTGTAGGGTAAGCTTCAAAGAGCTGAGAGTGAGGAACCCTTGGGGATCACAATCCCAGAGACATCATCACATTTTCTGGGTCTCATCTAAAGAAGCCCATTGGGTTCTAAAAGGAAAATCTGATAAAGTTTGTGCTTTTCACTACATCAGAAGGAGGAGAAAATAAAAATACAAACCTGTAGAGTATATTCTCAGACTAATTAAATAAGAAGAAATCAGTAAGAGGAAAAGAGTTGGAAATTGCTAAATATTTGAATTTAAACAATATTCTTCAAAAAAACAAAGGGTGGGTTGAAGAGGGAGGGAGGGATCATAATATTCTTAAAATTAAGTCTATAGGGCGGCCGGTGCCATGGCTCAATAGGCTAATCCTCTGCCTGTGGCGCCAGCACACGGGGTTCTAGCCCCAGTCGGAGCGCCAGATTCTGTCCCAGTCACTCCTCTTCCTGTCCAGCTCTCTGCTGTGGCCCGGGAGTGCAGTGGAGGATGGCCCAAGTGCTTGGGCCCTGCACCCCATGGGAGACCAGGAGAAGCACTTGGCTCCTGGCTTCGAATCGGCACAGTGCGCCGGCTGTAGTGGCCATTGTGGGGTGAACCAACGGAAAAAAGGAAGACCTTTCTCTCTCTCTCACTGTCTACTCTGTTAAAAAAAAAAAAAAAAAAAGACTATAGGGCATACAGGGTTAGGTCGCCACCTGCAGTGCCTGCATCCCATATGGACACCAGTTTGAGATCCAGCTGCTCCACTTCAGATCCAGCTCCCTGCTGTGGCCTGAGAAAGCAGTGGAAGATGGCCCAAGTTCTTGGGCCTCTGTGCCTGTGTGAGACACCCCGAAGAAGAAGCTCCTGGCTCTGACTTCAGATCCACGTAGCTCTGGCCATTATGGCCAATAGAGGAGTGAACCAGCAGATGGAAGACCTCTCTCTTTTTCTGCCTCTCCTTTGTTCTAGGTTACTCTGACTTTCAATTAAATAAATAAATCATTAAAGAAAAAAAAAAAGACTATGGGGCTGACTATGGCATAGTAGGTTAAGCATCCACCTAAGACATCGGCATCCATAAAGGGACCAGTTCCATTCCTGGATGATCCACTTCCACTCCTGCTGATGGCCTGGGAAAGAAGTGGGAGATGGTCCAGTTTCTTGGGTCCCTACACCCATGTGGGAGACTCAGAAGAAGCTCCTGGCTCCTGGCTTCATTCTGGCCAAGCTATGGCTATTGCAGCCATAGTGAACCAGCAGATGGAAGACCTCCTTCTCTCCTTCTGCCTCTCTCTCTCTAACTCTGCCTCTCAAATAAATAACTAAATCTTTAAAAAAAAAGAATTCAGACTAAAAATACATAGAATTTTTCTCCTTGTATTAATATCATATTAACATGAAAATTTGAAAGAAAAAGAAATTTAGGATTGTTCTGATTATTGGATGCTGTAGAGTATGTATGTATCAGTATGGTTGCCCTCACAATTATCTAATCCTTCATTTTAAAATCTTCTTTTTCCACTCTATTGTACTTCAAGTTTTAATTCCATAATTGAGGAAATAAAAACATTATAGTAAAAGAAAATGGCACATGTGTTAAAGACAAAACTGGACACTAAAAACGTATTTTGAAGTGAATTAAAATTAAAATAAACACCATTTATTTAATATGAGAAATGCAGTGAAATTTTTAGATAGTTTCTCAATATTTGCCTTTAAAGGTTTTATTACTTTTTTTCCCTTTTTAAATGGAAAGAAAACTGAGTGAAAGGGTAAAGGAAAGAATTTTTACAGAGATGTCATAAGGAGGGCTCTTCTGGTATCATGTTTTATCTGAAATTCTCAAACGATAACATTTCTCTCATAAGAGATCCTTAGTACTGAAGGACAGGAAGTAACACTCATGAGCAAAAGAAAATAGTAGTAATGCTTTTAAATTTATTATAGCCCAGAAATGTTTGCATTTGTCTTTGCAAAATCAACTGATGCATAATGTTTCATAAAATAATGAAACAGACCTATTCAAATTGTCATCTGTTTTCATAATGCTATCTTACTTTTATTTCACAAAATTATACTTATTAATATTATAAATAAAGAGAGAGAGCGAACAGAGAGGAGAGATAATACGCACTCACAGCCAAAAAGAATGATTCAAAAAAATAAATTCACAGATTGCCACTGTTTACACATGATGAACACATGACAGAAACACAGTCCTCCATTAGGGTCTTAAATATCTTAGGAAGGGCTAAGGGTCCAGAGGGGAAGGCAGTGGGGTGAGCTGAGTTAGTTTATATAGGTTTTTCATGGGCTTTCAATCTTGGAAAAGAATGCAGAGGGTGAGGTTGGGGACAGTATAGGGCATTGGGTTGAGCTGGTTTTTTGAAAGAATGCAGATGTATAGTCCCTCAGGAAATTTGATTTACTATAAGGCAAAGAAGTAAAATGGCTGAGGCTTATGTCCTTGTTCTATCAAATATAATGTAATGGATGTTAAGATAAATATCTTTAAAGAAAATATATTGCATCCTTTATCTGAAAAGGTCAATATAATGAAGACACACACACACACACACACACACAAACACATATATATATATATATATAGAGAGAGAGAGAGAGAGAGAGGTTAGTCTGAAAATGGTGCAATGATGTCTTAACACAAATTTTTATACTACATAACAAAATTCTGATAATTAAGCTTTTTTATCATTGTATAGAATGAGGAAAAGAGTGAAATCCAGAAAGAACGGAAACCGAATATGAGCATACAAATCTTGTAGCTGTTCATATGTTGGAGTTCCATACAATTTAAAATGCATTTAAATGAAGAATGGTCTTCCAGATATCCTATTTTTCAAATAGTTATGGGTCTTGGAACTTATCCTTTTGCAAGACTCAGAATGAGCTGAAAATGTGGCATCCCAGGAAATGAATTGCCTTAGGATTCAACTGAAGACTGACATCAAACATAATTGGGTTCTTTCATCTCTAACTTTAAAAAGTGGTCAAATTTTCTCTGGATGTGCCTTGAGAGAAGCTGACTTGTCTTTATGTATCTTTAATAAGTGAATGACTTTGCACAAACTTGATAGGCACCTTGAGAAAAACATGTAATTTGTAGTGTTATGAATTCTACCTATCACCACGTTTTGCTGTTAGAAATCCTTCTTTTTCAAATAAATGATTAAAATAAATCTGTTTTTATTCCGATCTTACCCTAAAAAAATTATCTTGTATTGACTGAATAGAGTCTTCTCTTTCTTGGAGTCCTGAAAGTTAGCATGAAGCAGAATTCAGGTGACTAAATCAACGGGAAAAAGTCAAGAACAATCAAGGAAACCTAGTACAGGATGGCCTAACATAGAAGTTTTACTTTCCTATTCTTTGATGTAATACATCCATGCCAATTGCTTTAGTCTTAGTTTTTGAAGATTTGTTGCCTTATGGAACAGCAGCAAGGGTCATGTTCTTTGCTAGGCTACATAGGAAAAACACCGGAACACCATGATACAAGATGGGAGACACACATCAGACAGAAACTAGAAACACAGAGAATAAGAAAGCACTCAACATGAGCTCCTAAGAAACCCAGACAGGCTGGCACCGCGGCTCACTAGGCTAATCCTCCACCTTGCGGCGCCGGCACACCGGGTTCTAGTCCTGGTCGGGGTGCTGGATTCTGTCCTGGTTGCCCCTCTTCCAGGCCAGATCTCTGCTGTGACCAGGGAGTGCAGTGGAGGATGGCCCAAGTGCTTGGGCCCTGCACCCCATGGGAGACCAGGATAAGTACCTGGCTCCTGCCATCGGATCAGCGCGGTGTGTCGGCCGCAGTGCGCCGGCCGCGGCGGCCGTTGGAGGGTGAACCAACGGCAAAGGAAGACCTTTCTCCCTTTCTCTCTGTCTCTCTCTCTCACTGTCCACTCTGCCTGTCAAAAAAAAAAAAAAAAAAAAAAAAAGAAAAAGAAACCCAGACAGAGGACTGGAGTTGATGCCAATTTATCTCAGGAACAAAGGTAATTAGATGGTATTAGGTTGTAGATTTAGGTCTTTAAGCCATTTTGAGTGGATTATTGTGTAAAGTGTAGGGTCAGAGTCTTGCTTCATACTTCTGCATGTGGAAATTCAGTTTTCCCAGCACCACGTGTTGAAGAGACTGTCCAGGATCCAGGGATTGGTTTTAGCTCCTTTGTCAAATATAAGTTGGTTTTAAGTGCTTGGGTTGATTTTTGGTGTTTCTATTCTGCTCTATTGTCTATCAATCTGGTTTTGTATTAGTACCAGGCTATTTTAATTATAACTGCCCTGGTATTTTGATGCCTCAGGCTTTGTTTTTGTTGTATAAGATTGCTTTAGCTATTTGGGGCCTCCTGTGTTTCCATATGAATTTCAGCATCATTTTTTCTATACCTGAGAAGAGTGTCTTTGGTATTTTGATTGGTATCACATTGAATCTGTAAATTGCTTTCAGAAGAATGGACATTTTGTTGGTATTGATTCTTCCAATTCAGAAACATGGAAGATGTTTCAATTTTTTTTGTAACTTCTATTTCTTTATGTTTTGTAATTCTCATTGTGGAGATTTTTGAGATCCTTGGTTAAATTTATTCCAAGGTATTTGAGGTTTTTTGTAGCTATTATGAATGGGATTGATCTTAGCTGTTCTTTCTCAGCTTTGGCATTGTCTGTGAACACAAAGGCTGTTGATGTTTGTTTGTTAATTTTATACCTGCTACTTTACCAAAATCTCCTAAGTTCCAATAGTCTTTTAGTGGAGTCTTTTGGATCTCCTATACATAGATTCATGCCATCTGCAAATAGGGATAGTTTGACCTCTTCTTTCCCGATTTGTATCCCTTTGATTTATTTTTCTTGCCTGATGGCTTTGGCTAAAAGTTCCAGGACTGTTTTGAATAACAATGACGAGAATGGGCATCCTTGTCTGGTTCTGGATCTCAGTGGGAATACTTCCAATTTTTTCCCATTCAATAGGATGCTGGGGTGGGTTTCTCTTAGATTGTCTTGACTGTGTTGAGGAATGTTCCTTCTATACACAATTTGCTTAGAGTTTTCACCAAGAAAGGGTGTTGTATTTTTTCAAATGTTTTCTGTGTCTATTGAAATAATCATATGGTTTTTGGTCTTCAGTTTGTTAATGTGATGTATCATATTGATTGGTTTGTAAATGTTGAACCATTTCTGCAACCAGGGATAAATCCGACTTGGTCCAAGTAAATGATCATTTGGATGTGTTGTTGGATTTGATTGGCTAGAGTTTTGTTGAAGATTTTTGCACGTATGTTCATCAGGGAAATTGCTATGTAGTTCTCTTTCTCTATTGCATCATTAGAGAGACCTGGAGAAACCCTGAGAGACATTTTCACAGGCTAAGATTTCTTGGGAAAGACCCCAGAGTCACAAGCAATCAAACCCAGCATTAGCAAATGGAATTACATAAAATTGAGAAATTTCTGTGCTGTAAAAAAAAAAAAAACAAACAAACAAACAAACAAAACACTCAGCAAAATGAAGAGGCAACCAACTAACTAGAAGAAATTATTCACAAACTATGCAACTGATAGCAGATTAATAACCAGAATATATAAAGAGATTTAGAAACTCAACAATAGCAAAACAAAACAAATAACCCAGTTAAGAATTGGGTGAAGGAGTATTTAGTGAACATTGTACTTGGTGAAATAAGCCAGACCCAATGGGATAGATACTATATGTTCTACCTGACCTGTGATAACTTATAGAATACCTAAAAGGCAATCTGTAGAAGTGAAATGGACACTTTGAGAAGTAATGACTTGAACATCCTTTGTCTTGACTGTTGAGGAACAGTTTTTGTTTTTTTCCATACTATTTGTTGAACTCTTTACTTAGTGTAGAGTTAAACTTATGTGTATAAAGTCAATTGAAAATAGACCTCAGTAAAAAGTAAGAGTGGGAATAAAACATGATGAGGAAGAGGAATGGGAGTATGGGTGGGAGGGTGGCATGGTGGGAAGAATCATTATGTTCCTGAAGTTTTAATTATAAAGTGTATGAAGTTTTAAATGCAAAGCTGTATAGTTCTGCATAGATTCCTACGACGTACTTCTAAGGGTACAGTTTAAAAACTTGCCATGGGGGCTGGTGCCACGGCTCAATAGGCTAATCCTCTGCCTTGCGGTGCCGGCACACCAGGTTCCAGTCCCAGTTGGGGTGCCGGATTCTGTCCCGGTTGCCCCTCTTCCAGGCCAGCTCTCTGCTGTGGCCCGGGAGTGCAGTGGAGGATGGCCCAAGTGCTTGTACCCTGCACCTCATGGGAGACCAGGAGAAGCACGGTGCACCAGCCACAGTGAGCCGGCCGCAGCAGCCGTTGGAGGATGAACCAACGGCAAAAGGAAGAGCATTCTCTTTGTCTCTCTCTCTCTCACTGTCCACTCTGTCTGTAAAAAAAAAAAATGCTGCTTCAATTCCAGTTTGAAGTGCAAAAAAAATTAACAAATGCATTGTAACCCCATTGAGGTAATGGAAAAGTTGACCTTTAATGATCTTAAGGAAATGTGACTGTTAATATTTTAGATGTGATAATTATACCATGGATATGGTTTTTTGTAAAAGACTTGATCTTTTAGAGAAACACACAGGAATATTTTCAGATGAATTAGTGTGATAATGTGACATTTGCTTTAAAATAATCTGAGGATGGGTGAATAGGGCAAAATGACTTATCATTGTTAAAATTAAGTTGTGGGCACACTGAGTTTATTATACTATGCCTCTTACATACATTTGAAATTTTCCGTAGCAAAACATCCAAAGAACTAATGGAAATCATTATCAGAGGCTCGTGCATTACTGATATTCAGTAGGCACAAAATTAAGTTAGAAAAAATAGCTTTGAACGTAAGGGCTAAGGTACGTGTGTGAGAATAAATTAAGTCATAGTAATTACAAATCAATATTAGATCACACAGAAAAACACAATATAAACTTAAAGGAAATTGAATATATCCTACTACTAATTTACAATGTGTTCTATTTTTATGAGACATTTCTGCTTCCAATTTTTTGTAATTATGATTGAAACCACTAAAACCAATTATTTACAGATTCTTGTGTAAAGATACATTTTCAATTTCCCTGGCATGAATGAACACTCTGGAGTAGAAATGCAGGATCATCAAATGTTAAGTGTTTATTCAACTCTTGAAAAATATGTCAAAATGTTTTCCAAAAGAATTTTAACATTTTGCATTTCAACCAGCAAGCAATAGAGCAGTTCTTCTACCTTGTTGCCAACACTGAAAATCATTAGTTTTTCATTTATTCTTGCATAAATGTATGGTGATTCTAACGGAAAAGCAATCATATAACACTGTAATTTTAATTTGTATTCACAAATTACTGGCAACATTGTGTATCACTGTATATTTTCACCCATTTATTTTCTTGTTTGATGGGTTGGTTAAACATTTGGCCCATTTTTCAATGAAATTTTTACTGAATATTTGAGTATTACCTATTTGAATCATTTGAAAAATTATTTCATCTGATATGTTTCTCACATATTTTCCCATAGTCAGTGGTTGATTTTTTTCATTTATATTAGATGTCTTTAAAATAGGAGGAAGTTTTTATGTTAATGGAATCCAGATATGACATTTTCTTTAGAACCAAAATCTTATGCCATATTTAAGGAATTTGTGTCTACTGTAATATTGCAATTATACTCATTAGTTTTATTATAAAATTCTTAAAGTTTTAGGCTTTACTTGTGTTTATTATCCATTCAGAAAAATATATTTTTAGGTTATCAGACATTTAATTAGATTTTCTTCACATGGGGAATTCCAGTTGTGTTATTATCATATGCTGCAAATTGTTCCCTATTAAATTTTCCTTTTGCTTTTGTTTTAAATTAAATATTATTTATTTATGGTTTTGTTTCTGGATTCTATTTTTCTTTATTGATCTGTGATTCTATCATTTGGACAAATCTACTTAATCTCAATTATTATAAGCTTAAGGCAAAGCAGTAAAATATATGATGTGGATTTTCCAGTTCTATTCTTTTGCAATTTTTTTGTTTTTTGAATCTCATTGCTCTTATTTAAAATTTTAAAATAAGTGTTCAAAAAAAGAAATCCTACCAAGGCTATGAATGGATTTTCATTGAGTCTATATATCAAATTTGGGTGGCTTTACTGTCTTCACAATATTGTCTCCTATTTCGTAACTACTATAAATAATTCTGGTTTTGTGTTTCAGTTTTTAATATTTTAGATTGAAGGTACACAACAGGCATTGGGAAACACATTTTTTCCAAAAAAAATATAGTAAGTATTCACTTTGCCTACTTCTGTACTACTTGACTTTGTAATGTAGAAAGAAAGCCAACAGAGAGATCACAAAAGTTGAGTGAGTATGTGTGTGTTCCAACAAAAATTTATTTACTTTCCTACACCTTCATTTGTCAAAGGTAATGATTCTTCTTTTGATTTCACCTATTTTTTAAAATATAATTAAACTGGGAACTAGTGTTTGGTGCAGTGGTTAAGATGATGCCTGAGACATTTGCATCGCATAATGGAGTAGCTAGGTTTGCATCCTAGTTCTGCTTCTGATTTCACCTTCCTACTGATACACACCCTTGGGGTAGCAGATGATGGCTTACATAAATGGGTCCCTGCCATGCTGATGTGAGACCTGGATTGTGTTCTAGGATCCTGGCTTGAGTCTGGGCCAGCCCTGGCAGTTGTGGCCAGTTGGGGGAATGAAACAGTGATGAAATATCTCTCTATGTCTGTCTTTGATTCTGATTCTTTCTCTTTGTCTCTATGCCTTTTAAATGAAAATGAAAATAAAATAAATAAAAATCATTAACAGGACATAGCACAAAAAGTATGGACCCATGTACTTTTTGTATGTTGATCATTTATCTGGCAACATTGCAAATTGCACATCTGAGATCTGACAACTTTTTTTGAGATTATTTTGGATTTTTGAAATAATCCAACCCATAATTTGCAAATAGAGTTTGGTTGTTTCTGATGTTCTAAAAAAAAAAATAAGAAAGGTAGAATGACAGAAAAGAGGGAGAGATACATCAATACACAGAATGAGAGAAAGAGTGATATCTTTCTTCTGCTGACTCACTCCCCAAACTGCTGCAACAGCCAGGTCTGGACCAGACCAAAGCCAGAAGCCAGGAACACCCATTCTGATCTCCCGTATGGAAGACAGGGTCTCAAATACTTGGTCCATCTTTTGTTGCTTTCCCAAGTGTATTAGCAAGAAACTGAGTGGGAAGTTGAGCCTGGACTTAAACTGGAACTCTGATATGGGAAACAGTTGTCCCAATCAATGGCTTAACCTACCACACCACAATACTGGTCCCTGGGCAATTGTATGTCATACTCTGAAGAACCTTCTTTAACATTTCTTAGGGATTAGTTGTGCATGTAATAAATTTTCTCAGCTTTGATTTGAGCAAATACAATCTTAATATGCCTTGAGATTTTGAAAAATGTCTTGGATTATAAAATTCTAGGATTATTTTCATCTTATTTTATAATTTAATAGACAGCAATTATATTTTGAATTTAATAGTTTTGATGAGAATTACGCTAAGATGTTTAACTATGTCCTTCTTTTTGTAATGTATTTTTTTTGACAGGCAGAGTTAGACAGTGAGAGAGAGACAGAGAGAAAGGTCTTCCTTCCTTTGGTTCACCCTCAAAATGGCCACTATGTCTGGCGCGCTGCACCAATCTGAAGCCAGGAGCCAGGTGCTTCCTCCTGGTCTCCCATGCAGGTGCAGGGCCCAAGAACTTGGGCCATCCTCCACTGCCTTCCCAGGCCACAGCAGAGAGTTCAACTGGAGGAGGAGCAACCAGGACAGAATCTGGCTCCCCATCCGGGACTAGAACCCAGGGTGCCAGTGCTGCAGGCAGAGGATTAACCAAGTGAGCCATAGCGCTGGCCTTGTAATGTATTTTTATCTCTGTATGCCTTCCAAATATGTTGATTTTTGTTCATACTTTGATTTTAGGTAGTTTGAATAATATGGCTAGACTTTTGCTTTAAAAATATTTTTGAAATTATTTGCTTTTTAATTGTATGTTTTCAAAAATACTGGCCATATGAAACCCATATGAAAACATGAGGAAAAGATGTAGTACATAAGGGAATTTTATATGTATTTGGAAGGCTAAGGAGGTCATCATTAGATTTGTGTAGCCTATTTTATCAAATATAGAACATTTGACAAATTCAGGGCAAAAATGAACTAGAACCCTGTAGCCCAAATGGTTTATTTTCATGATTCACTGATAATTACAAATCCTGTTCTAAAGAGAATCTTGCCTCTGCTTACCACCATTCTATTGCATCACATTTGATTGATGATAGTTAAATGTTCAGGCACTTAAATTTAATGAAGTCTCCCTTGTAAAGTCTACTGATCCTGACATCTCTTTCTCCTTTTCTGTATTTAATACATCAGCTTGTTTAAGGTGTGCATCAGGAATGATGTCTATTAAGAAGCATTAGGGGCCAGCGCCACGGCTCACTAGGCTAATCCTCCGCCTTGCAGCGTCAGCACCCCAGGTTCTAGTCCCGGTTGGGGCGCCGGATTCTGTCCCGGTTGCCCCTCTTCCAGGCCAGCTCTCTGCTGTGGCCAGGGAGTACAGTGGAGGATGGCCCAAGTGCTTGGGCCCTGCACCCCATGGGAGACCAGGAGAAGCACCTGGCTCCTGGCTTCAGATCAGCTCAATGCGCTGGCCGCAGCACTCTGGCCACGGTGGCCATTGGAGGGTGAACCAACGGCAAAGGAAGACCTTTCTCTCTGTCTCTCTCTCTCACTGTCCACTCTGCCTGTCAAAAAAAATAAATAAATAATAAAAAAGAAGCATTAGGAACAAGAGATAGCATTTTGAGTGTTATATCTACCTTTATCTACATTTCCTGATTTAGTCATCATATTATCTCTTGAGATAAGTGTTTTATACTTACATTTTTGCTCTTTTGTTGGTTTGATTCAAAAGAAAATAAGAGTATCACACATGTAAACAGTATAAAAGATTGTTTACTATTTCTCATTAGCTGAGAGAAATATTTCAATTTAAATCCTTGGGTATCCATAAAAGCATATATGCTTTTTAAGATGTCTACACTCTTTGTTTCATTTTCTATTTCTCTACTGAAATTGCTTGTACTTTCCACTTATAATTTATTTTTGGAATCAATATTTTGTATACTACATTTTATAAATCCTCTTAAGACCATTTAACTGTTTTCTGAATCAAGAGGCCCTCCTGGGTTAAATGCCTGAAGGCACAGAAGGAAATAAATGATTAATAAACTTTCTGCTGAAAAATATATCAACTCAAGGAAGGTGATCCAAATGATCTACTTCTGAGAGAATTTTCTCTGTGTTCTTAACAGATCTGATTTCTGAGCTCTAAATACTAGGGCCAAATAGTAGTAAATTGGAAATTTTCCATGTTAAGTGCTACCTTTTAAACAGCACATAAATGGCCTCACCCTACTTCCCCTGCATTCCCCTTACATGAATCTACCATGTAAATGCTTTTGCTTTTGAAATTTAAAGAAGTACTGCCTCAGTTCTGATTTCCTGCATAGCTGAACACAAGGAAGACAAGATTTAATGTGACATTTTGGGAAAACAAGGTAGGATAAGATAGAGAAGTTAAGCTTAAGGAGATTGTTCACAGAGATTTTGGTCAATTATACAAATTCCAAAGACTGAATGACCTTTTGGACAGTTCTCCAACACGTGAGGATTGTGGCTTTATATTCCACTTGACCTGCCATTGAACATAAGTGACCTCATAGAAATGGGGTGTAATTTTGGTCTCCACAGCTCCATTAGCCCTGGGTTATTCCTGGGAAGAGATGCAGCTTCGAGATCTTAGAAGGCAACACTCCCAGAAACTGAGAAAATGAAGCACTCTGTTTTGAAGGGGGAGGATCTTGGTGGTGCCCTACAGTCCATCCTACATGTGCTTTGTATAACACAGTAGGAGGTACAACTTCTTCTCTATCAGTATACATTAATAATTTTCACAAGATATTGGATTGGATACAAAGATTAGAAATCAATATTAAAAATGGATTTCTTGATGTGACCTTTTGTGAGCTAGAAAATACTAGTAGGGGTTCTATCATCTGCTATTCTTTGTTCTGAAGTAAGATGTTGTCATTTATGTAGCACTTCAAGTATGAGGCAAATGCAGTATTACGCTCAGTAGGAGATAAGTTAAGCATCTTAGAATGTGTGTTATGTTTAGATTATTGTCAAAGCAATAATCCTTTGAGCACATCTGGCAGAACTCTGCAAGCAGGTCATATTTTTCCTCTATTTTGAGAAGACCAGTGGCAAAAATCCTGCCTTGCACCTTAATTTGCCCCACTTTAATGCTAGCCTCAATAATTGCATGTGTTTTAATAAATGTGTACAACTTCTTTATGTCAGGGAATATACTTGGCAGAACACATCCTGAGTTTTCAATTTTTTAGTAATTACTCAAACGTTTGCAGTCATAATTTGGCATTATTTTCATTGTTAAGGGATTTTGTTGTTTATATAAAACCCCCTGCTTTAATTCCTAAATTATATTAGCAGTTGAAGCTCTTTCTTCATGTAATTCTCAACTGAAATGAAAACTATTCGCTTCATCTTTGTGGTTATCTATTACTGAAACAACCCCCAAATGCAATCATTTAAAATAATATCCTTTCTGTAGTTTTGTGAACCAGTGATTATGGTAGGTTTTTTCATGTGTCCAGGTAACAGTACATCTAGTTATTTGGTTACTCCTTGTTTCCAGGTGTGTCTGTGACATAATGTGTTTCTGTATGAGATTAACATTACAGGAGAAAATTGAGTCAAGCACATTACCTTTCCCAGTGAGAGTGGTCCTCATCCATTTCATTAACGCACTAGAAAGAATAAAAGACTGAGTAAATCTATGCTAGATTGTGTATAAGCAAAGACATCAATGTTCTTTTCCCTTCCGAGTTGGACTATAACTAGAATTTACACCAGTGCCTGTCCTCATCCTAAGGTCTTCAGACTCAGACTGGCACTGTCCCAGCGGTTCTTCAACTTTCTGTATGCAAATATTGGACTTTTCAATCTCCACAATTGTGTCAACCAATATAATTGTATGTGTGCTTTACATTATTACACACACACCCACACATACACACACTATTTTGTTTTTCAGGAGAATGCAGACTAGTATAGTGATCATGCAAAGAATCAGGTTTTCAAATCAATCTCTAAATTCAGGTGGTAAATTAGCTTAGATTGATGTCTTTATTTCTGTTGTCTTAACAGGCAATGAAGAGACAGACAAAGCAGATGCAGGTCTGGGACATCAAGAAATTTTTTCAGTTCTCTTATTTCCACATTTGACATCTGCTTTTTTTGCCAAAATAATAGACATAGTAGTGAATGTCATTACTTTGGATTATTAGCAACAGAAGGAACAGTTATGTAATGAAACATCCCTAATTCATACCCAAAGTCAATGTCTTACTCAATGTCCTCTAGGGATCTATGCTTTGTAAATCTAAAGATCTTGCATTTATCATAAACAACCCTTAACTAGGATAATTCATCTAAAAGTTTTCTATAAATAGTGATTCTCTTTAGTAAATATTTTATGTGCTTTTCAACTTCCTGATCACTTGAGCTTACAATTCAATGAGAGAAGTGTCAACAAGGGGAGGGTGTTTGACATTATGATTGGGCTGCCTGCATCCATTTGATAGAGCTGAGCTAATGTTCTGGCAGTGCTTCTGATGCAAATTCCTTCTAACACACATGGCGAGAGGCAGCAAGTGATATCTCAGGTCCTTGTGTCCCTGCCAGCCACATGAGAGACCTAGATTGAATTTCTGGCTTTGGGTTCAGCTTGGCCCAAACTCATTAATAATAACTTCTTTAAATCACCACATTTATAACTAAAATAGATGAGATTAAATATTTTATATTTCAAGAAGGACTCTTGCTATACTAAACCATAAACCCAGTATGTTTTTCATGACCTGCCCTTGGTAGATTAACGTTTAAAAAAGATTATTTTTTTGATTTTAAAGAAAGAGAAAGAGAGAGACAGATGGTGACAAAGTAAGAGATCTGCAAGGGCCAATAATAGCTAGGGTTGAGGCAAGTCAAAGCTGGGATGCATAAACTGAATCTGTCTCTCACATTTGGGAGGCAGGAACCCAAGTATTTGAGCCATTATCTGCTGCTTCCCAGGATGCAAATTAGTAGGAAGCCAGATCAGAAGCTGAGCCAGGATTTGAATTATGCACTCAGATAGGGGATTCTGGTGCTCCAAGTGGCATCTTAAATACTAAGCCAGGGACCGGCACTGTGGTGTTGTGGGTAAAACCACCATCTGCAGTGCCTGCATCCCATATGGGCACCAGTTCAAGTACCCGCTGCTCCACTTCTGATCCAGCTCTCTGCAGTGGCCTGGGAAAGCAATAGAAGATGGCCCAAGTCCTTAGACCCCTGCACCTGTGTCAGGGACCAAGAAGAAGCTCCTGGCTCCTGGCTTTGGATTGGTGTAGCTCTGGCCATTGTGGCCATCTGGGAAGTGAAACAGTGGATGGAAGATCTTTCTCTCTCTCTCTCTCTTTCTGTCTCTCTCTCTCTCTCTCTCTCTCTCTCTCTCTCTGTGTGTGTCTCAGCCTCTCTGTAACTCTGCCTTTCAAATAAAATAAATAAATCTTAAAAAAAATGCTAGGCCAAACACATTCCCCTAACTTTACCACATTTTTCTGCCGATTTATTTATTTGAAAGGCAAAGTTACAGAGAGGCAGAGACAGAGAGAGAGAGAGAGAGAGGTCTTCCATCTGCTTATAAATCCTGGTGTCTCAAGGAGAGAGAGCCTGAAGTTCTGCTGTGTAGGCTATGGGGAGAAGAGTGTATCCTAGCTCCAACAGAGACATTGGTTTGCCTTTCTTCCATTTCTGTTCCATCTGGATCTCAGCGTACTTGCTGATGACCGCCCACCTTGAGGATAGATCTTCCCTGCTTAGTCCACTCACACTGGGACCAATGCTCTCTGGAAACACCTCAATAACACACCCCAAAATCATGTGCTACCAATTCCTTGATCCAGTTGTTGATATCTAAAATTAAACTTCAGAGTGGGATTCTTTTTTGTTTCCTGAAATTTTATTCATTCTAGTGTTTCAGGAAGAATGTTTCACGACATTAAATTGCATTTGTAATTATTGGCATTGAGGTGCTGATATAATATTTAGTAAAAATATTTAGTACAAATATTTAGAATGTAAAAAGAACACTTGAATTGGAAATACAGAGGTGGCATCAGCAACAAAAATGATGACTGAGGGCATGAAATGGATAAGAATACATGCAAAGTGAAGTCAAGGAAGGAAGGAGGAGGAGCATCTATGTAACATCATGGAAACCAACGTAGAAAGCACCACAAACTATTTTTCTTTTTGAGTAGGAAGATATATACTTAAGCACATTTAAATACTGAGGAAAAATGAGTAATAGGAAAAAATGAAAATTTTTATATTTGAAAGGAATTTTACTAAAGTTTAAATCCTTGGACAACAGCTTTGATTCAAGAGTAGGTAAGGGAGGTAACAATTATATTAATGTTAACATTCACATGATATCATGCAATTCATTTAATCATTTGAAAATACTGACCTATAGGAATATTTCTTCTGTAGCCTAGGAATGTAACATGGGATGTAAACAACAAGGAAGAATTCTTTTTCTAGGGATTTTTTTTTTTATTTTCAATTATCTTTATATACAGAAGATCAATGTAGTATGTATTAAGTAAAGATTTCATCAGTTTGCACCCACACAGAACATAAAGTGTAAAATACTGTTTCAGTACTAGTTATAGCATTAATTCACATTGGACAACACATTAAGGACAGAGATCCCACATAAGGAGTAAGTACACAGTGACTCCTGTTGTTGACTTAACAATTTGACACTCTTGTTTATGGCATCAGTAATCTCCCTAGGCTCTATTCATGAGTTGCCAAGGCTATGGAAGCCTCTTGAGCTTGTTGACTTCGATCTTATTTAGACAAGGTCATAGTCAAAGTGGAAGTTCTCTCCTCCCTTCAGAGAAAGGTACCTCCTTCTTTGATGGCCCTGTTCTTTCTACTGGTATCTCACTCACAGAGACCTTTCATTTAGGGTTTGTTGTTGTTTTTTTTTGTTTTTGTTTTGTTTTTTTTTTTTGCCGGAGTGTTTTGGCTTTCCATGCCTAAAATACTCTCATGGGCTCTTCAGCTAGATCCGAGTGCCTTTAAGGGCTGATTCTGAGACCGGAGTGCTATTTAGGACATCTGCCATTCTATGAGTCTGCTGTGTATCCTGCTTCCCATATTGGATCGTTCTCTCCCTTTTTGGTTCTATCAGTTAGTATTCGCAGACACTAGTCTTGTTTGTGTGATCCCTTTGACTCTTAGACCTATCAGTGTGATCAATTGTGAATTGAAATTGATCACTTGGACTAGTGAGATGGCATTGGTACATGCAGTCTTGATGGGATTGTATTGGAATCCCCTGGCACATTTCTAACTCCACCATTTGGGGCAAGTCCGATTGAGCATGTCCCAAATTGTACATCTCCTCCCTCTTTTATTCCCACTCTTATATTTAACAGGGATCACTTTTCAGTTAAAAAGTGTTGAAGTGAAAGGGACACTATGAGAAACAGTGACTTGATCAGCCCTTGTCCTGACTGTTGATGTACAATTTAATACTTTATCCCTTTTAGTATTTTTTTGTTCTAGTTAATACTATTGGTTGAACTCTGTAATCAACACACATTTATTCTTAGTTGTTGAAATTTTCTAGGGATCTTAAAAGACAACATCAGACTGCATACAATTTGTACAAAAGTCATATCTACATATAACAAATCTGTGCCTTTCCTTAATTCTTGTGTGTTTACAAGATTGAAATTTGACTTTATAAGGGTTGTGGGAAATTTCCTTTATACAGTAAAGATATCATGAACGTGCATATTAGGCTACGTTTGTGCTTTTAATGCGTCATGCCAATATAATCAGCTCCTATATTGGTGCAAACTAATCTAATCAATCATGTTCCAGTTGCTTGTAGGTTCAAATTTCACTATTATAAATAAAACCGAAGTGGTCATTTTTATGTATATTGTCGCACATAATGTGCTGGCATCGCTATAGGCTTAATTCTTTAAATGCCAAATATTATGTAAGAAAATCATGTATAAACCATACAAATTTCAACACAGCAATAGTGTAGCTAGATAAATAAACCCACCAAAATAATGTACATTATAAAAAATGGAGAAGTCTTTCATTATGCATATCTACTATCTAAAGAATGTAATATGAACCAACCCAGTTGTACATGCTTTAATTCTAAAAGATGAAGAGGCAGGGAGAGAAAGAGAGATGAGCACTTGGTACAATGATTCAAATGCTGCTTGAAGTCCCTTTATCCCAAATCAGAGCACCTGGGTTCTTCTGATTATCATCTAACTTCTTGCTTATGCACAACCTGGGAAGTTACAAGTGATAACTCCAGTATTTGGGTCCTTGCCACTCATGTAGAAGACTCAGAGTTAGTTGTATGTCTTTCACTTTGGCTGCTCTGGATGTTGTAGGCATTTGGAACATGAACCAGTGTACGGAAGATCTGTTTCCACCTGTGTCTTTATGTATCTCTGGATTTCTAACAAATAAATAAAATTTTACAGAGAGAGAAATGGGAGAGAGGCACAGAGAGAGATACTGTATTGAACATCATCAGATTTGTCAACATAAAGAAACTTGACAGTTCTGTAATGGCACAAATATTCATGAAGTTAAGAATAACCATAGAAACAAAGATAAAATATATCTTGGAGGTATGAACTCTTATATAAAAACTAATTAATTAATCACAACTTAACTTAGGACCCTATGCAATAAACTTCACTCAGGACAGAAGCACACTTTTCTTTTTTTTTTTTTCTTGTGCACAGTTTTGTTTATTAATAATTTTTATTTTATTTTTTTAGCTTTTATTTAATGAATATAAATTTCCAAAGTACAGCTTATGGATTACAATGGCTTCCCCCCCATAACGTCCCTCCCACCCGCAACCCTCCCCTCTCCCACTCCCTCTCCCCTTCCATTCACATCAAGATTCATTTTCGATTCTCTTTATATACAGAAGATCAGTTTAGCATACATTAAGTAAAGATTTCAACAGTTTGCTCCCACACAGAAACATAAAGTGAAAAATAATAGATGATTTTTTAAATGATGATGAAATCAGATCAGACCTATTGTCATGTTTAATCCCAGTGAGAGTCAAGTTGGGAATTGATAATTTCTTCTTCTTCTTTTTTTTTTTTTTTTTTTTTTTTTACAGAAGATCAGTTTAGTATACATTAAGTAAAGCTTTCAACAGTTTGTACCCCCATAGAAACACAAAGTGAAATATACTGTTTGAGTACTCGTTATAGCATTAAGTCTCAATGTACAGCACATTAAGGACAGAGATCCTACATGAGGAGTAAGTGCACAGTGACTCCTGTTGTTGACTTTACAAATTGACACTCTTGTTTATGGCCTCAGTAATCTCCCCATGCTCCAGTCATGAGTTTCCAAGGCTATGGAAGCCCCTTGAGTTCTCCGACTCTTATCTTGTTTAGACAAGGTCATAGTCAAAGTGGAGGTTCTCTCCTCCCTTCAGAGAAAGGTATCTCCTTTGAAGACCCGTTCTTTCCACAGGGATCTCACTCACAGAGATCTTTCATTTAGGTTTTTTTTTTTTTTTTTTTTTTTTTTTTGCCAGAGTGTCTTGGCTTTCCATGCCTGAAATACTCTCATGGGCTTTTCAGCCAGATGGGAATGCCTTTAGGGCTGATTCTGAGGCCAGAGCAGAAGCACACTTTTCACTGAAACTTCAAACAAAATTATTTTCTACCCACCTCAAAGCTAGCAGATTTGAAAATTAAGTGAATTGGAAGCAAAATCAGGTGAAATCATTCCACATTCATTACTCAATGCCTACCAGACAGAAATAGGGTTGCTTAAATAAGGATTTTGAAGCGCATAATGGAGAGCTACATGAATGATGTGTGAAAAGTGATCCAACAGTCTGAAAATGACATGAGTAAATAGTGTTAGTGAAAATTTAGTTCTCATATGGATATTTCTATAGCAAATTATGTTGAATTAAATTATAACCGGTGCTTAGTGAAGAGGTTCATCCAGAAATGTAAGAAAAAAGTTAATTAACCCATGCCAGCCAATTTATTTTAATTGCATTCATCTATTCCAGTTTATAAATAAATGTTTCTGAGATGTTTCCTTTATTTTAAATTGAAAGCACTGGGCATGCAGTTTTAAAAGGTATCCACTCTTCATTATTAACAGCTCAGTGATTTTATTTGTAATATTTCTCTGGTTGAATCATATGGCTATATAGACAAACCATTGCATCTGAGAAAGAAAAAAATAATCTTTGGAATGCATTTAGTAAGAGAAATATTTTATCATACATATACCTATATCTCCAAAGAAATCATATTTATATAATATAAATATAATTAAGGTAAATGGCAGCAGTTCCCTTATTTATTCAAATTATCCCTTATTTTCTAATAGCAAATCACAGGATTTAACTCTTTTTTTTCTTGCTATATTAAAATGAATCTTCTGTACAGACTTCATTTTATTTTCCCATTAATATTTTATTGTTACTTAAAAAGGGCCCAGAAATTCAGACATGTGTTTATATCTTGCATTTTACTTATTTAAATAAAATATTTATGAACTTGTTTCTAGAATTCAGAAACTACAATTTAAGCAAAGTAAAGCAAATGTTATTGGCATTTCAGTTAGCATCATTATAATAATATCAGTTCAAACTTGTCTTTTCAAGAAGTATTTTGGAGAAGATGTGTGTATGTGCATATAATTAATCAAAAGAAAATTCAGCATTTTTACAATATATATCTGTTTCTGTTTCTAGGCATTAAACTTGTTATATTATGGCCTCCTTCCAGGTCTAAAGTTTATTCAAATGATAGCAATGAATGTGAGTCAATGAAAAATACAGAAATTGAATAGGGCAGACAAGGAAGATACTGACCTTTTGTTGCTGAGTTTATTGAATCAAGAAGTGAGCATATTTCTGTTAGCAGATAATTTGTCATAAAAATTATCTAGATTATACCATACTGATGATAGTGAGGTTCCTGGTTAGTTACAAAGGGTCAAGGGACTTGCTCACCATTGTCTGGAGATGAGTCTTTATTGTGTCTCAGCTGGAGACTTGATTTTCACCCAAGTAAACAATCAAAACTTTGACTTCTCAATGCATCTCCTGGACCAATCATGGAACTTCTCATATTGCAGCCTACAAAAACCCTAGACAATCAGCTTTTAATGGTTCTGTCCTTCAGAGACTCCTCTCAGCCCTGCCAAGAGATTTTTCTTTGGCTTTTGCTTTCTCTGCTTTGTTTTTTTTCCCAATAAACTACTTTTTTGCTTTATACGCTCTTCTGTGCTTCTAATTCTTCATGGTGGTGAGACACAAAGCCATACACTCCTGCAACATTTCTAGGGGCCTCATTTGGAATCATTGGAAGGGGGAGTAAAAACAAACTACCTCTGCAGCTTTTTCCAGAGATACTTGTTCTCCACCACTGTTTACTATCAATTAAAAATGCCAGGGCTCTATCATAAAGTTGAAGTGATTAACATTTGGTCTTAAATACTCAAAGGGCAGGCTTGCTGAAGTAGAACTAATTCATCCCCTTCAGACTTTGAGCACTAGGAATGTTGGTCTTTTTCTGCCCAGTTTCCTTTCATGGAAATTCATCCAATGAATGAGACTGGATAAAAGTCTTGGAGTAATTGCAGGTTTCTAGCCTGGAGTGGCTCCCCAGTCTTGCTTGAAGGCTCCCTGATTAGATGAAGACTCCAATCCTCCAACCACCTGTTAGTGTATTAGACTAAAATCTGCACTCTTCACTCTTTGGCTCTCTTTTCTACACTCAGTCTCAAATATCAGGAAGGGAGGAGGAGATTCCTGCATCTGCATGTCAGACATGTTTTTCCACCTTAGCTAGCAAGAGACAGGCCTGAATTATTTAACCCTTTTTAACCTGTTAGATTTTTTTCTCCCTTCCCTGCGATTTCCATTTCTTCAGCTCTTGACGTCAAGATTAAGACTCATTTCTCTTAATCAATAGAGAAGTAGATCACCTTAGGAGTTAGCATTATCTGCGTATTTTTAGTTGAGTGATTATTGTAACTCTGATTAGATCTGGCCAAAAGCTTTTGTTATAATGCTCAGATTCCAAGCATTGCCAGATTAAATATGGATCAAAAATACAGGTTCAGACTCTCAGGAAGATGAGAAATTTGGGCCCAGGAGGTTCACAGAGCAATTAGGCTAAGGTAAAAGATATAAGAGATCCAAAAGAGGCTCTAGGGTCCCAGGGACACATGGGAAGAGGTGGAGGCACAAGTAAGAGTGTCTGTTCTATTTTCAACCTCTCCTGGCTGTGAGCTCCAGGACACTTTGCTCCAGTAGACTAGGAACTTGATGGATACCTTTGTTTCTTGTGAAAGGCTCTTAAAATTTTCCATCAAGCTTTTCTCCTGGGGAGGAAAAGAAACTTTCATTTGGCTGAGAGTCCATTTATGGAAAGGGTTCCTTCTAGACGGTAAAACAGGTTGTGGGGTCCTGGGAGTTTTGTCTTTGGAGCATCCCCTTCAATCAAAGACTTTGTTTTCCCAGGGAACAAAGAAAAAGAAGCTATCCAGGGGGATATTGACAACTGTATTTTACTCACATGCCCCAAACAAGAAATATCCAGTACCATTTGGTATGGGTAGACACCTTCACTAATTGGGTAAAAGCTTTCCCCTGTAGAACTGAGAAGGCTACTGAAGTAGTAAAGGTGATGATTTCTGAAATAGACCCTCAATTTGAACTTCGTAAGATTCTACAAAGTGACAATGGCCTCTCCTTCCAAGTGACTATCCTGTGTAAATCGTATTCTTCAAAATACAAAATTTAGAGGACTAGTAAAACCACTTTGACCTAAGGCTCTATCTTTCATGAAGTATACTGTAAGTATAATATTTTTGAGAAAATCTAACTAAATATTTTATTCATATTAACGTACAATTGTCCTTGGTTGCAAATGTTACAGATATACAAATAAAGTTATAATTCATGTTGGGGAAATGCAGATATTTGATTTATTATGAAAGTGTATCAGTTTAGATCAGTGTTTTCCTTGAAATATGAAAATATTGGTAGCAAGCAATATATTTTCTGGCCAATCTAATAATCCTTTTTTAGTATCAGTACAAAATATTTCTTTTAAAGATCAGTTGGTATAAAAGTGCAAAATGATTTCTTTAAGGAAATATGTCCCACACATCACCTTCTGATTATGTGAAGTGTACTTTTTAATATTTTTATCATTCATTTTAACCCAATTAAAAGCCACAATACATCTTCAGGACCAAGGACTTCTATGCAGCATGAAAAACTTATCTAATCAATTTGATTAATAGATTGATTGCTTTTCTCTGTGTTTGCTACAGTTAACTTACTGTGTCCTTGAAGCAATTATCAGAAATCTCAGACTCAAGAATTCATGGAAAGTGTTAGGAATAGCATTTAGGAGCTTAGTAATGAAAAGTTTGATAAGCCATCATTAGCAAACAGTTGGTACAGATTTTAGCACTCAGTTGTATCTAAGTTGTATTTGAAAATTCAGATAAAGACCATAAAGCATTTTGTCTCACTAATGAGGAAATCATTTCAAACTCTACTGCACATGTCAACTTCTATCAACTGAAAGTATAAAATAAACTAGAAAGAGCTGAAATCTAAGAAACAGTGAACAGTGATCATGAAGCATCTCTTGTGCATTTATTGAGAAAGTGAAATTTATGCATCAACATTGCATGGTATCGTGAACAATTTGAACAGAAATATCTTTTGTTAATGAGACAGATGACAATGAAAGAGATCCTTACAAAGACTATCTATCCTGAATTGTTTCAGTAATTAATCAAAGACCTTGCTTCTTTCATCATTAAATGCTCAACTCATGATCATGATCATGATGCTGATAGCAATATTGATTCACTTTTGTCTCAAATACCCTTAAACAACAAGAGGTCATTTACTTAAATACAAATATTTAGCTTAGTACAGAATTCTAAACATTATTCTTAGATGTAACATACACTGTACTAATTATGTTATAATATCCACAATTTAATAATAAATTTAATATTAAGCAAATAAATGGTATGTAAGCCTGACTAGCATTGATATTTTGTTAAAAATCACATTTAATGTAAATATTAATATGTTTGCTTCTGAATGATACTCTGGTTTCACTTGAAAATTCTGCAATACATGAAATATGCACTACTCAAGATAGACTAGATGAAAGAACTTACGTGATCAACCAAAGAAAACTTGGTACATAAAATAGAATACTCTTTATTCACAAAAAGCATGAAATCTAATCATTTGCAAAAACATGGATGGAACTAGAGGTCATTATATTAAGTGATGATTTCACGCATATATAGAATATAAAAACATTGATCTCATAGAAGTTAAGAGTAGATTGGTGGCCGGCGCCGCGGCTCACTAGGCTAATCCTCCGCCTTGTGGCGCCGGCACACCAGGTTCTAGTCCCGGTCAGGGCGCCGGATTCTGTCCCGGTTGCCCCTCTTCCAGGCCAGCTCTCTGCTGTGGCCAGGGAGTGCAGTGGAGGATGGTCCAAGTACTTGGGCCCTGCACCCCATGGGAGACCAGGATAAGTACCTGGCTCCTGCCTTCGGATCAGCGTGGTGCGCCGGCCCACAGCGCGCTGGCCGCAGCGGCCACTGGAGGGTGAACCAACAGCAAAGGAAGATCTTTCTCTCTGTCTCTCTCTCTCACTGTCCACTCTGCCTGTCCAAAAAAAAAAAAAAAAGAGTAGATTGGTGATCATCAAATGCTGTGGAAAGTAGAGAACGAGGGCTGGTGAAGGTGTTACATTGATTAGGCAGAATATGGTTAAGAGTAAGTGCTGTTTTGTATAACACGTAGACTGTATACGATGAAAATATACTGTATGCTTATCTGAAAGAGCATCAGAAATAGAAAATATTGAAGATTTTTCACTTAAGGAAATGTTAAATTTTTGAAAACATAGATAATATTATCCTGATTAGATATTATGCAGATTATACCTGTATGGAAACCTCATATTGTACCCCTTAACAGTTTATGATGTTTTGCATATCAGTTAGAAATATAAAAATGGCCTCATTCATTGCTATTGTGAAACCCAATTGTTTGTGACTATAGACATATTAGTGCCCACTCACACACACTACACATGAAATGTACTCCAGCTACTCACCTCTCTAATCATTTCTCTCTAAAAAATACAGATGTGCTTCCAATTAAAGATGTTCATTACGTTCAAAATAGTAGTATGGTGAAAATTTACTCTCTATATTAAATAGGCAACAGTTAAAATTTTAACCTTTATAAGCAGAGAGAAACCTCAGTCTCTTATTAATACCTTTTGGTATTCATATTTTAAAAAATCTAGATTTGGGGGAGCATTGTGGTGCACCACGTTAAGCCTCATTGTGACACTGGCATCCTACATTGACTTCCAGATCTATTTCTGGCTATTCTGTTTCAATCAGTCTTCCTGCTGCTGCACCTGGGAAGGCAGCAGATGATGGTTCAAGTACTTGAACGACTGCCATCCACGTGGGAGCCCAGGAGGGAATTCCTGACTCCTGGCTTCTGCTTTGCTCATTATTGGCTGTAGTGACCATTTGGAGAGTGTATCAATATATGTAAGATCTCTATCTTTCTTTCTCTCCCCCCCCCCTCTCTTGCACACACACACACACACACACACACATAAATTTTTAAAAATCTATGTAAAATTACATGATTTAAAAAATATTTATTTGGTAAGTAGAAAGAGAGAGAGTTAAGAAACAGACTGACTGAGAGAGTGCTCATGTGCTGGTTTACTCATCAAATGCCCACCATGGCTGACGTTGGTCCATGTTGCAGTCAGACTCAAGAAATCCAGATTTCCCAACCGGGTGTCAAGGATTGAATTTCTTGAGCCCTGATTTGCTGCCCTTCAAGGTGCATATAATATGGAAGCCGGAATTGGAGTAGAGTCATGACTTGAACTCAGGTACTCTTATAGGGGATGTGGGCATCCCAAATGGCATCTTAAACACTGGGTTGAATGTTCACCCTGTATTATGTAATTTACTGTCATATTTGCAATGAGTACCTCTACACTAAAGCAAAAGACTTAATAAAATACTTCTTTCAAGAATTACCACATCCTCAGCAAGGTATTTTCATTTGCTGCTTATAATAGTGTGATTGTGCATCAAAATTTTTATCAATTAATTCAATGGAATTTTCAATACATAACTGCAATTACAGATTTCGTATCTTTCCATAATCTGCATTGTTGTTCAAATATGTACAACATGATAGAAATGCAAAATTGTGCAATTTATGATCACATTGTGAATGTTTTTAGAATCTGTTTTATTAAGCTGAAATATAAATGAGAATTATATATCCCATTTTTTTCATGAATGACATTTTCTTTATCTAGATTTTGACTGTTTACCCCCAGAGGTCAAAAAGATGTAGTTAGTTTATTATTTTGGTCAGAAGCAGTTCTAGACATAAAATTCTGCATATAAAACTGTGAAACATTCATCAAGTACTGATTTGTCTAAAAATGTTATTCTGAAATGGAGTTAATGATCTAGTAAACGGATCATAATGAAACACTCAGATTCTGAGGATTTATATGTAAAAAATTTGAAGGCAGTTAATATTAAAAATTAATGTGGGCAATTTGATTCATTTTGTTTAATAGTTTATATTTACGGTGTCAGAAATATCTTCAAATTAAACAAGATGATTTTATACTCCAGTTTAATTACTTTATATGTATTTATATAAAGATCCAAACGTTGATTTGAAGAACATTATACATTACCATTTTAGTTAATAAAACATTTTGGTTTGCTTTTTCTTTATGTTTAAAATACTAAGAAAATATTCTACTGCATGTTATACACAATACGCCTACCAAGACCTTATATGATTGTTATAATTTTGAGGATGGATGAATAAATAGATCTTTACATGGAAAATATGTACAATGATCAATATCATTAAAATATACTATGGTGATTATAATAAACAATATCCAAAGCAATATTAAATTGATTATATCATAAAATAACTGTATACTAAAATGATAAATTCATAACTAAAATGTATATGGAAATATAAGAACTAAGTCATAATGTCCTATATTTGAAAATAATACTAAGTGTGCATTGCTCCATACATTTCTGTGTCTACCAACTCTGAAGAGCTGTAGGGTTTTGCTTCTGACAATATTTTTGTCAAGATAGACTGAAGTTTATCATGCAAAATTATTAGGTGATACATAAGATATTATTATAACTATTTTTAAATGTTTTGTAAATTCACAGAAAGCAAGATGGCATTTCCAGAAGCTTAAATAACAAGAATAATAAAAACTAGTAGGCACTGAAAATAGATGAGTGAGCAAAATGTGTATCTAATGAAGACCAAGTGCCAGTTTTAGGCACGCAATGAATGATCACAATCATGTGCACAGATGGGGGATCAGGTTTGAGTCACTGTCAGTCACTATCACATTTGAAATTGAGATAAATCTGACAAAGTTTGGGGTCCTGTATGAGGAGCACCCTTAATAACAGGGAGATATGCAAAAAAGGAATCAGTCTTCTGGGAAAAATATTCAAAAATAACCAACTTATTTTTTCTGTCAATTGCTTTTTTAAATTTTTAATATAAAGTGAGCAGTTTTCATGTACTTCATAGGTACAATTCTGAGAAAATAACCATACTTGCCTCCTTTTCTCTCTCCTTCAAACCCCTCATATTCTTTCCTTTCTGTTGTCCTTTAATTTTACAATAACATATTTTAATATTTCACATATACAGTTTTGAGCACATGATAATACTTACCACTATACTTTCCCTCTGTCCCTCACTTCCACCCTCCCTTGTCTTTCTTTTCTTATTTTTTTTAAAAAAGTTTTTCAATGACTTTTTTTTTATATTCTTTAGGAAAGTGATTTTTCTACTTACTAGTTGAATTCTTTACTTTGTGGAGGATTAAGCTTTGGGCACTTGAACCGTGCCCAAATGGGATGCTGGCGCTTCAGGCCAGGGCATTAACCCGCTGCGCCACCGTGCTGGCCTCAGCAGAAATACATCTTGAAACACATATCTGAGCAGTTAACAGTTGCTACGGTACTGCAATACTTGAAGGTGCATATAATTTACAAGAGGAAGATGAATGCCATGGACCTGTGTGGAGGGTGCTTACGTGCAAACATGAACACACTGAAAAATTGTAGCAGCTGAGAGCCCGAGTGGGCAGCAACTTGAAGACTGATAGATGGGACTATAGCAATCCATGATGATGTAGCCAGAGAGAGCATGGCATGAGTCCAGACTGGAGTTCTGGCAGTTGCTAACATTTGCTAGCATTTTCCCAGGATCCAGTGGAAGTAGAGGGGGCACTTTTATCTCACCCCAACTTGCCCACAACAGCGCCCACTCCTTGCTAAGAAAGTGCAGGCCTCATTTTGGGTTTGGAGGGGAGTTGCGGAAAACTTCGAGTGCATGCACAGCAACTGACTGAAACAGGATTCCATCTTCCCAGCAGTACTGGCATCAGTGGCCAGAAAAGAGCAACATTTTGCCAGTGGCTCTGGTATATGCATGTGATACAGATTCTAGCAGAAGGAACAACCTGCAGTCCCCACTACTGTGAGCCTGGCTGGAGGTGGCTGGGCAACAACAAGACTCTTAGGTGGAGCTGTCTCGGAAAACATCTGCTTCTCTGTTAACTGGAAAGGCTTTCAGGGCAGCGAGAAACCTTTGCACCCAGCAATTATGGTAGCCTTGTGTGCTGAGACTTTGGGAACTCTGTGGTTACATGAGAAGGTGCAGGGTGTAGCAGGGTCTCTACACAATCACTGGGTGTGGCTCCACATTGTCAGAGCTCCTTGGTTGCCTAGAAAAGGTCATTGCAGCAGGAACCCTGATTAGAGTGAGGACTGCACAGATCTCTTGTGCAGTTCACATGGTGGCACGAAACACACTGGGGACTAATACCCCAAGCATTGAGATATACCATGCCTAACTTGGGTGTTACCTTGGATACTCGTCCCACCCTGGAGCACTGACCAGAGCTCCCTGGCCATACCCACCACACACCTCTTGGTATTCACTTAAAGTGTAGACATTCCACTAAGCCACAGAGGAGTAGCTCAAAGAAAAACCATCAGAGGAAAAAAAAAACAACACTCAACTCCACAAATGCCTAAAAACAAATGCAGAAATTCAAGAACAAGGAAGATACCATGACCCTCCAAAGCAACACAACATTTCAATATTAGAATGTGAAGATGAAGAGATTGAGGAAATGCCAAAAATGGAACGCAAAAAATTAATCATAAGAGTACTCAAAAGCAATCAGAAGCAAATCCCTGAACTAGAGAATGAATGAAAAATTTTCCCATGAAATTGAGATTTTAAAGAGAAATCAAAATGAAATATTAGAAGTGAATAATAATTCAATAGATCAAATAAAAAGGCAGTGGAAAGTCTTAACAGCAGCCTTGGTGAGGCAGAAGAAAGAATATCCAAACTAGAAGAAAAATCTTACAGTCAGAGCAAAAACAAGAAGGAGAAGGAGAAGGAGAAACAGAAGAAAATAGAAAATTTAAAAACAATGTTAGAGATTTTTGGAATACTCAAATGACCCAATGTGTGGGTCTTAGGAGTTCCTGAAGGTCTGAGAGGAGAGAATGGACTAGAAGGCTATTTAGTGAAATAATTACAGAAAACTTCCCCAATTTGGAGAAATAAGGGGATGCCCAAGTAGGGGAAGCACACAGAACTCCTAATAGGCATGACTAGCAAAGGTCTTCACCATGACACATTGCAGTCAAACTTTCCACAGTAAAACATAAAGATTCTAAAATGTGCAGGAGAGGAACACCGGATTATTTTCAGAGGATCTCTAATTAGATTCACAGGTTACTTCTCATCAGAAACCCTACAGGCTAGAAGGAATTTGACCAGATGTAGTCCCAATCTAAAAAAAAAAAAAAAAAAAAAAAAAAAAAAAAAAAAAAAAAACCAGCAAAAAACAAAAAACCCTGTCAACTCAGAATACTGTATCCTGTATCCTGAGAGCTCTCATTTTTGAATGAAGGTAAAATAAAGACTTTCCATAACAAACAGTAATTGAACAAATTTTTCACCACTTGTTCACCTTTACAAAAGATGCTTAAGGATGTGCTACGCAAATCAGTTGTTAAATGGCTATAGTTGTGGTGACACAGCAGTTTAACCTGATAGTTGTCATACTGGCACCCCACATTGGAGCCCCAGCTATACTGCTTATGCACATAGGAAGTCAGTAGAAGATGTATCAAGGGCCACTGCTAACCGTGTAGGAGACTGGATGAAGTTCCTGGCCAGGTCTTGTGGACATTTGATGAGTGAATCAGCAGATGGAAGATCTCTCTCTCTCTCTCTCTCTTTGTAGTGTGTGTATCTGTTGCTCTAGATTTAAATAATCAATAAATCAATAATCAATCAATCAACAAATATTTTAAAATATCTAAGATTGTAACCTTTCAATTTTCCTTAATTATTTATGGATGATTTTTTGAGGGTTCATTTATTTTACAGTGGTGAATACTCTGTGGGAAGTATATTATAAAATGTATGTTAAGAAAACTGATACACTAAAAATTAAATTGTTGAGGTCAGGGCTGTGGTGCAGTAAGCTAAGCTGCTACTTGCTTTCCATGTTAGAGTGCTGATTGAATCAAGCTCACTGCTAACGCACCTGGGATAGCAGTGAGTGATGTCTCAAGTATTTGGACCCCTGCCACCCACATGGGAAACCCAGAAGGAGATCTGGGGCATTGTCTTGGGCTTGGCCCAGTACTGGCTGTTGGAGCAATGTGGGGAGAAAGCCAGCGGACAGATCTACTTTCTCTCTCTCCCTCTTTCTCTGCTTTTCCAATAAATGAATAAATAAATGTTTAAAAAATGAGTTGTCATATGATCATTAATTTGATAGGATAACCACAGCAAAAGAGCATAGAGTAGTTGACAAACACAAGAGAAATTTATTTCTCATAATTTTGGAAGCTTGAAGTTCTCTACTCAAGGAGTCAACAGGATTGGTTTCTTTCTTCTAAAGCCTTTCTATTGGTTTGCAGATGGCCACCCTCTAGCGGTGAGCCCATAGACACATATGTCTATACCTCTGTGTGTGAGTATCCATGGCATTTCTTTAGCCTCTGTATTTCCACTTCTAATGAGAATAATGTTAAGACTGGATAACAGCCCACACTAGCTAGAAAAGCTTGTTTTCACTTCATCACCACTTTAAAGGTCCTGTCTCTAAATATAGTTACATTCTGGGATAGTGGGACATTCAGGGGACACCTTCAGCCTATAACATACATAAAGCGAAATCATAAAGTGAAATAAAATACAGATAGCAAAGTACACATCAATGTTTCTCTTGTCTAACAATCCCTCTTGAGAATCTATTCTTGAGGACATGTAAAATAGCTTCTTTTACTTTCTGTCTGTCTGCAGCTTATTTCCTGGTATTTAGCAGACAATGAAAAACAAATGTAATGTATTGAATTAAATTCAAAGACACAAAATGAGCTAATTTTCCATTAAACAACTGATGTTTAGTTGACATATACAAATTCTTAATGCATTACAAACTTAGAATAACCACAGCACTAAAGAAATTTGTGACCTTTCTGTGATCCTTATTTGAATATTTAGAATTTTCCATGAATCTTCTCATCCAAGTTTTTGTCCTAATGAAATCCATAACTATGCAGAACTCTGCTTTGGATATTTTTAATGCTGTATTTTACAATTTTCTATCCTGGACTCTGCTGTGAAATAATGAGGTCAGGTGAAAACTACAAGAATTGCCACAGAAAAGTAATCAAACCAACTTTACTTTTTAGGATTAACTTTTTGAAATTAATCAAGTCTAGGATAATTCAGTGTATGTTTGCTCAGCCATGCTAAGATTGGAATCCTTTTCCACCCAAAAAATGCTTTTATATTATTTCTTCAAAACTATGAATATATATTTATGATAAGCTATTTCAACTCTATGAGAAACAGTTAAAATGTCTCTTACATGTGTGGGTTTTATTTATTAGTACTCCTAACACTATTTCAAGATGTTTAAGTTGTAACTGCACATACAGGATGAGATTAAATCAGAATTTCCAAAACATTTACATCTCTCAGCAGTGGAATATTATTTGATCATTTTTAGAATACAAAATTATGATGAAAATGATGTGATGTGGCTTAATGTAAGTATTTATAGTAAGAATAAATGAAGCAAAAACATTTGCTCTTCCATATAAATCAGGAAGCCAGTACTTTTTAGTGACTTACTGTTTAAATTTTTACTGCATGTATTTCTTTATAATTTTAAATATTGAGAAGTAGAAAACTAAGTTTATCTCTTGAAAGTATTAGGATACATATCATTCATTAAAATTGAGAAGCAATGTATATTCAGCTTCATAGGGAAATAATACTTGTTTGGATTTGGTTTTGTATTTGATGCCAAAGTTGTTTGAGAATTTTGTACAGTTTTATCCTTTTTTATTTAAGCAGTATTTATCTTTTAAAAAATTACATATGTATATATTTTGAAAGGCAGAGAGAGAGACAGACAGAAACACAGGGAAACAGATAGGCAGACAGATATTTCCTATCTGCTGGTGTGTTCTGCAGATGCCTACAAGACTTGCAACTCGGCCAGATGGAAACTGTAAGCCAGGAATTAAATCTGGGTCTTACACATGGAGGTAAGAGTCCAACTATTTGAGCTCTGCCCCACTGCTTCCCATGAATCAGGAATTGATTAGAATCAGGAGTGCATAATGGACTCAAGTTCACCCACTGTGGTGTAGAATGTAAGACTCCAAAGGGACTTAACTACTGCACCAAGTGCTCATCCCTAAGCAAATTTTTCTCTTGTCTGAGTCTGCACAATACTTCTCAATGCAAATTATTAAAATAGGCTTAATTTACTTTAACTTTTTTCTCTCACATAAAGAAGACTCCTTAGATGGACTCCTAGTTTTTTGTAGGTAGTGTGTGGTAAGAAGAAACTGAAGCTGGAGAAAGGGACTATATGATGATTTGTATGTCATGAAGTCATGTGATATCTGTACCCCTCATGGGCCCTGGTATTTTAAATGAAGCCCCCTGCACATCCACCTCTCTGATATTGGTCTTGTTTGCAAGGACTTTATAGACTAGAAAGAAAAACTACCATAGTGCAAGTTAACTATAGCAAATGTATATTCTATTCCTTTGACATTCTGATGAACCAAAGCTAAAAGATGATCTTGTGACTAACTAGTGGTTTCAATTTAACAGATACATAAAGCTTGCTTGAGAATTCCAGACAATGGCTTTGAGAAAGCCATCTAAAATTGCAAAGTAACCTGGCCCATACTGGTCAGCATGGCCAGAGGACTGGATTTTTACTATAGGGGGGAAAGTAAGCACCATTACTCCAGTCAGCCCCTTATTGCCTGGCCAGAGGCCATCACACTCTATCTTTGTTTCCCTTGTTCCTGATTCCTACTTTACCTCCCCCCCGCCTCCATGCCCTTCAGAAGTCTTCCTATTAACTGGCAATTTGAACAGAACACTTTTGGGACCAGTGATGTTTGATTCCCCCACACAACTGCCATCATTTTAAGTGAGCCTTTTCTGTTGCATTAGCACTTGTCTCGTTGAATTGGCTGTCCAATGTTCCGCAGCCTGGCCTCATTTTAACTAGTATCGCAAGGATTAATGATTGTTAAAAGTGATATGAAAGGACAAGTAAACTATTCTCTGTAAAAATATATTAGATAAAAATAAATAATTAGAACAGCAAGGAATAAAATGTCCTCCATTCAGTGAAGATACCCTGGTCCACTTGGACTTACGGCCCTGGATCCTTGGAAAGTCACAGATCAAGAGCTACCATGATTTGGGGACTCACCTCATCAGATGTGTTTCTCCCAGATGAGGTAGCCTTATGATAGTATTCCTTTTCACTTACCCAGTGGCTCAATGTAACCTTTTGCCACAGTGCATCAA
Organism: Oryctolagus cuniculus; assembly: GCF_051225735.1. Classification (NCBI taxonomy): domain Eukaryota; kingdom Metazoa; phylum Chordata; class Mammalia; order Lagomorpha; family Leporidae; genus Oryctolagus; species Oryctolagus cuniculus. Next base: position 49,411,980 of record NC_142880.1, read on the forward strand.
CAATTTCCTTTGCACTTTCAGTGTCCGGTTTAAACTTCTTCACCATCTTCCAAATAGTTACCCCCTCACTGCCTCTTCATAGGGTCACGCTGGTGTGCATCAATGATCTTGTTGCTTTTCCATCCCAATCTCCTTCTAAGGACATGGGTTAGACTGGATAGAGTCCACCCTATTATTTTCATTTTAATGTAATGATCTCTTTGAAGGATCTATTTCCAAACATAGTTACATTCTGATACTCTGGACATTAGGGCTTCAGCATATAAATCTGCAGGAGACAGAATTCAGTCCTTTATGAGGACACACCGGCTCCATGCTTTTCTTCAAAATGACTTCCGTATAGAAACCCACCATAATACTTATTCCAGGGACGCTATTACTTCTGCTACCATTAGCAAGTTTGGGAACCAGGAACCCACAACTAGAACCAAGGAATTCAAGCACACACACTTTGAAAATTGGCATCAAGGTATCATGAAGCTGATGTTGTAAGACTGAAAGTTTATTCCATCACCCTTCTCAGAACTGGTTAAAATACTTTGAACATATCATTAAAATTATTTACATAAATGGAATAGATCACTTTAATTTTATTTATCTAGATAAAATTCTGATTGTTTCAATGTTCTCTATTCTCTGAGTGCAGATAGATAATTACTATAATTTAGATTGGTTTAAATATTGTCTTTAACTGTGAACACATCTATCTCAATTTTTTACTATTTTTCTTATTGATAGTCGTATTTAGTCATCTACTGTTAGACATTTTCTTTCAAATGTTATTTTTAAAAATATTTTATTTATTTATTTATTTGAGAGGTAGAGTTACAGATAGTGAGAGGAAGAGACAGAGAGAAAGGTCTTCCTTCCTTTGGTTCACTCCCCAGATGGCCACAATGGCCAGAGCTGCACTGATCTGAAGCCAGGAGTGAGGTGCTTCTTCCTGGTCTCTCATATGGGTGCAGGGGCCCAAGCACTTGGGCCATCTTCTACTGCTTTCCCAGGCCATAGCAGAGAGCTGCATTGGAAAAGAGGCAGCTGGGTCCTGAACCGGCACCCATATGAGATGCCGGCGCTGCAGGCAGAGAATTAACCTACTGTGCCACGGAGCTGGCCTCTCAAATGTTATTTTACAATCATGTTAAATGAGCATCTTAAAAACTGTGCATTTTTAAGCAAATTTCTCAGCAGAAATAAAACAATTTTAGCTCAGAATATTCTGCTTATTATACTGACATTTTGAAATATGAAATCAAGTTTGATTTTAATTGTATAATACACCTTCTCTGATTCATTGTTATTCTGAAAATAAATGTTCCAGTTGGAATATTTATATGACAGATATTCTGGTGAAAGTTTAAAACAAAGACAGGTTAGGATGCAAATATATTGTATGTTTCACAACCCAATAATCATGAGTATAGAAGAAACGTGGAAATCTAATACGATAATTTGTATTTGCATAGGTGGGTATATCAGTTTTTTTTAATTTTCACTATATATAATTATGTATTATAATTCCCAACGTTAAAAATATGGAAGTTTTAACTTAAAAACATTGAGCATTTATCTAAAGACAGTTTATATGGTATTGGATGACTTACTTCAGTAGACCCTGTATTCATTATATTTTTCATGACTAAATGAAAGGAGACAATGAAGAAAAGCTAGATGAATTTTTCATGAAAAAAAACTAAACTGAGATGATTAATGTAGTAGACTGCTTAAATCATTACATTATCTGTGTGTGTATGTTGAAGTCTATATATACATGTGTGTGTATATATATATATAATATGCATTTGTATACAGAAGTATGTAATAACTTCAAAAAGTTTTTTAAAAAGGAGTTGAAAAATAAATGTAAAGAATAGAAACTTCATAAAACTTTGGAAGTAATAATAGTAAGCTCTGTATGTGTGTGTGTATATATATATTTAAGAAACATATATCTTTAAAAATAAAATAAACATATAAAATATATAAACAAGTTTTACTACAGGGTCGTCTACTACTTTAACTTTCAGAGATTAGAGACTAAGAAGTTACTCACTCATCACTACACCTTTAGTCACCAGTGCTTAGTGGTGTTTGCTTGTTTGTTTGCTTAGGTTTCTTTCAGGTTAAACATCAAGGAAAATTATGACCTGCACTTATTTTTTTTTTCTTTAGCCATTAAAAAATTATCTAGCTAATCTGTTGGTAGATTTATCTCTTTAATTTGTAACCTCATTTTAGTACTCCTTCTCCCCTTTAATGTTTTGAATGAAAGTGAATTAAATAAGAAAGGATTGATAGAAAACATAGAACACTTGTTTAATATAAGGAGGCAAAAATAAGACAGAAAACTCTCTGAATTAAAGGTGAAATCATGTATTGATCCAGGCTTTTGTGGAAAGAGAAATTAAATGAGCCCAATTAAACCTTGTTCCAGGCTTAGCAGACCTAGTGTTTATTTTTGATTAGAAATTGGAAGAGCACACTCATGGGAATAGAATGTTTTAAAGGGAGATTCTTGACTTTTGTTAATTAAAAACCAGAACTAAATTCAGGCTGAGTAAAGAAATGGCAAATGCTTTTTTAGCACTGGAAAGCACCAGAAAGAGCTTTGTTCATTTAATTGCTATGTGTAACCTTGAGTTCATAGCATTTCATTCTATTTTTCAGTCTGCACCAAAAAAGTCGTATAAGTATTTATTGTACTGGCTTTGGTAATAAAAATGTTTTTGAAGTAGAAAATTCATGATACTTTTTATATTAATTTTAAATAAAATATTAAACACACTTCTAAACATGAGAATACAAATTTAATTGAGTTAATTTTAATGCATAGGGTTTTTTTTTAACTTTTATTTAGTAAATATGAATTTCCAAAGTACAGTTTATGGATTACAATGGCTCCCCCCCCCCATAATTTCCCTCCCACTCACACCCCTCCCATCTCCCGCTCCCTCTCCCATTCCATTCACATCAAGATTCATTTTCAATTCTCTTTATATACAGAAGATCAATTTAGTATGTATTAAGTAAAGATTTCATCAGTTTGCACCCACACAGAAACAGAGTGTAAGATACTGTTTCGGTACTAGTTATAGCATTACTTCACATTGGACAACACATTAAGGACAGATCCCACATGAGGAGTAAGTACACAGTGACTCCTGTTGTTGACTTAACAATTTAACGCTCTTGTTTATGGCGTCAGAAATCTCCCTAGGCTCTAGTCATGAGTTGCCAAGGTTATGGAAGCCTTTTGAGTTTGCTGACTTCGATCTTATTTAGACAAGGCCATGGTCAAAGTGGAAGTTCTCTCCTCCCTTCAGAGAAAGGTACCTCCTTCTTTGATGGCCCATTCTTTCCACTGGGATCTCACTTGCAGAGATCTTTCATTTAGGTGTTGTTTTTTTTTTTTTTTTTTTTTTTTTTTTTCCCAGAGTGTCTTGGCTTTCCATGCCTAAAATACTCTCAATGCATAGGGTTTTGGGTTTTGAAATACATGCAGATGAAGGATCTTCAAAAAGTTAATTAAACATATATGTGTTATAAAAAAGCATGGATTTCATTTTTTTTTTGCTCAAAATCAACTTATTTTTAGTTTCCTTTTTCACATAACTTTTTAAAGTACCTTTTATAAGTAAGTTCATTTCAAAATTGTAAATAAATATACTATTATCTAGTTTATAATTAGTATTTTATATATGGATGTTTTACACATTTTGTACTTTTATGGAAAAACACTTCACTAGATCAGAAAATTATTTAGATGTATGTAATATTGCTATTTTTATCATTTTTCCCATCATAAAAATACAAAATAACCTAGTAAAATAATGAAGAGTATTCAAAACCCAGAATACATATCAGTACTATACAACTAGTGTAAAGTATTAAGAATTGGAGTGACTTTCATCACTTTTGCCTAGAATAAATTTTTCTTGAAAAAAACTTTTTACTGAGGACAATACTACAACCATAAAATTATTCATATCAATCAAATCAAATTAATAAAATGCAAGGTAAATAAACAATGATTTTTTTCCGCTAAAATTATTGAGTTACCTAAGTTGGTTATAGACAATTGTGGACAGCTAATGATCACATTCACTTTAGCACATGAGTGTTTATAAGACATGTTTATAATACCTTTACTATTTCTACATGTTTATTTTATTTCTAAGCTTCACTCTTACTTTTCTTGACAAATTGTTATAAAAACATATAAATTGCTTTTAAATCTATAAAATATTAAGTATGTAGTCAGCATACTGTACAGAAAAATCTCTTGAACTTCTTCCACCTATGTGAAATTATGCAACTTTTGATCAAAATCCCCCACGACACTACCACCATACAGCTCATGATAACCATCATTGTTTTCTCCATTTTTATGTTTATTTTTTAGAGTTTATATTTATGTGAGATCATATGGTATATGTCTTTCTGTCCCTGGCTTATTTCACTTAACATGATGTCATTCAGTTTCACTCATATAGTCACAAAATTTCTTTTGCTTTACAAGTTAGGAGTTTTCAATTTTTCTTTCTTTCTTTCTTTCTTTCTTTCTTTCTTTCTTTCTTTCTTTCTCTCTCTCTTTCTCTCTTTCTCTCTTTCTCTCTTTCTCTCTTTCTACCTACCTACCTACTTTTCTACCTTTCTACCTTCCTATATATCTATCCAAAATTCATTCCCTTCATTCATTCATCCATTGATGGATAGATGGTTGATTCCGTATCTTGGTTATTCTAAATAAAGTGGCAATAAACATGCAAGTGTAGATATTTATTTAGCAAATTGATTTAGTTTCCTTTCGCTATATACCCAGGTTTGAGATTGCCAGACTATATAGTGCTTCTATTTGGAAGGGTTTTGTGGAAATTTAGCACTATTTTTCTTTTTTTTAAATTTTTTATTTGACAGGTAGAGTTATAGACAGTGAGAAAGAGAGAGAGAGAGAGAGAAAGAGAGAGAGAGAGAGAGAGAGAGAGAGAGAGAAAGGTCTTCCTTCCATTGGTTCACTCCCTTAATGGCCGCTACAGCTGCCCTCCCGGGCCACAGCAAAGAGCTGGACTGGAAGAGGAGCAACCGGGACTAGTACCCAGCGCCCCAACCAGGACTAGAAACCTGGGGTGCCAGCGCTGCAGGTGGAGGATTAGCTAAGTGAGCCACGGCACCGGCCAGCACTATTTTTTATAAGGGCTTGCTAATTTACATTCTCAACAATGTACAATGGTTCCTTTTTCACCACATTCTCTTGAAATTTTTGTCTGTCTTACATTTATCTGATAATTAATTTAACTTACCTTTAGATCATTTGTATGTCTGCTTTTGAAAAGTATTTATGCAGTGATTTTGACATGGATGAAAAAGAACCTGTAAGATCAATACCATTCACGATAGTGCATAAAAATTTAAATACCATGGGCTAAATTTAACCAAGATGCAACATATCTCTACAATGAAAACTGCAAAACATTAAGGAAAGAAATTAAATAAGACACTAAAGAATGGAAAAATCTTCCTTGTTCATGGAATGGAAGTATTAATATCATCGGAATGTCCATACTACCCAAAGCAATTTAGAGATTCAATGTGATCCCAATCAAAATACCAAAGATGTTCTTCTCAGAACATCTAACCCTAAAATTAATATGGAGTTGCAAGAGACTCAAAAAGCTTAAGCAATACTAAACAATAAAAATAAAGCTGGAGGTATCATAATTCCTGATTTCAATATATAGTACAGGATAATTATACTTAAAACAGCCTGGTACTGGCACGAACACAGACACGTTGAAGAACAGAATAGAGACCCCAGAAATTGATCCACATATATACCACAACCTTATCTTTGACAAATCAGATAAAATCACACCCTGGAAAAAAGGGCAGTCTCTTTACCAGATGTTGGTGGCAAAACTGGATTTCTGAATGCAGATGTATGAAACAGGATCCCTATCTTACATCCTATATAAAAATCAACTCACAATGGATTAAAGAGCTAAAATTAAGGCTTAAAATCATCAAATTACTAGGAGAAACACTGACAAACATTGGTATATGCAAAGACTAATTGGATAAGACAGCAGCACAGGCAATAATGCTTACTACATGTTGAATTCTTTATTCAGTGAAGGGTTAAGTTTGTGATTACAAAGTAAACAGAAAGTATGTCATTGTAAAAATTTAAAAAATTAAGAAAAGAAGGAAGTAAGGAAGAAGGGTTGGTAAGGTGGGAAGTATCATTATGCTCTTAAAACCTTATATATGAAATTCATGACTTTTGGTCCCTTTTTATAAATAAATATTTAAAAAATAGTAATTTGAGTGTTTGGGTTCTTGATATATTTTCTACATTCACCTCTAAAAAGAAGCATGTTTTCCAAATATTTTTCTTCTGTCAGTTTCCTTTTCACTCTGTTGATTGTTTCCTTGACTGTGCATATGGAAATCTTTGTTTTTACATTGAAATAATAAAATCTTGTGCAATAGATCCTCAAAAAGGAAGATGTACCATCATTTAATCATGTTTTTAGTGAAAATGATTTGACTACATTGTAAACTTTGAAGCAAAAAGACAAACATAACTTTAATATGAAATATTTTTAAACTATGTTATTGTTACAAAAATAGATAAGAATCATTGATATAAACCAGATATGAAGCAAATGAACTAAATTCTGCAAATAGAATGTTTTACAGAAATTTGATTTATAAATGCTGTGCAATAAATACTTTAAAATAAGTATCAAATATTTTAAAAATCATTTCATATGCAGGCACAAAAAGCACATAATTTCTAAAATATAAACATATTTGTACGAAGAGAAGGCATTGCTGATTAAAATAAAAGACATAAATTCTCCTGGTTTCTATTGCTTTTTCTATAAACAAAATGAATCAAATCTAAAGCAGCAAACTAAAGTAGATGTTATAAAATATATCCCAGAAAAATAACTGATTTATCAGATGGTAGACTACAAATTTGAGATACAATAGAGATGTCATATTTGGTACAGCATTAATTTAATGAAAGGTATGTGGAAAACAGTTATTGAAATTCATTTTACCCTCACTGACAGTAATTAGAACAGTTAGTATAGTTGTTTATATAAAATCCTAAACTTAGGACTAGAATTTAAAAGGCCAGTGTAATAAGATGAGACTATGCCTTGAATGTCAAAATTTGCAAACGTATAGTTTTGTTGATGTTCATTCCAGTATTGTGTAAACAGTGATATTGGCATCTGAATGCACAATAATATTATTAACTTACAAATGCTGAAGTAAACATGTTTATTACAAGTATAATTTAAAATAACTTATATGACAGCAAAAAAAATTAAAAAATCATAATACCCAAGAGCTAAGTAGGCAAGAATTTTAGGTAGTAAAACAGAAACAGTAAATGAATGAGGAAAGAAGGCTTTGTAATATCCTACAGAACCCATGCTTCTTTAATAAAAGATTTCTAAAATATTGAAACCTTTTTTTATTCAAATGTAATTATATCATGTAAAATCCAGGTCAAATTTCACCTATGTGGTACCATTTTTTACACTGTGACCTAAGCAAGTTTATTCAAAGAACAACAGCAAAAAATAACGTGCTCAAAACATACTCAGAGGTTCACATACAAATTTTTGCAATTAGTTCTTAAAAGTATGAAAATATCCTAAATCTCTTTTTAACTGGACCTGTAAATAAGAATTACAATGACCTATATTGTTACAACTTCTCTTTGACAAAAATCTATAAATTTGAAACCATTCTAGGCTGAGATTGTAAAGAATGGACCAGTTTAAGGGTATATGTAGGGTTGGGCAGATTCCAAGCCAAAGGTAGTCAATAATTTAATCCAGGTTTACTTTGTGAAATCGGGACCAAATTATTTGAATTATGATTACTGTCTCCTAGGGAGCTGGAATCAGAAAGCAGAGCTGGCTTTTGAATCCAGATATTCCAACATCTCGACCACTGGACTAAATACTCACCCCAAAACAATGAATTGTTGAAAATACAAAATGGTATGATTTCTATGACAGAGGAAAAAATAAAATTTAGTTGTAAAATCACTGATTTAGTCTCTTATTTTCATAGAACAGATCCTGAAACAAGGGTTAACTTCATAGGACATTGGGGATGAAGCTAAAAGAGAAGATTGGTAGAAAAACTAAAATAAAAAGGATCCATGAAAGACTTGGATAGAATTTACCTAAGACCATGTAGGAAGAGCCACATACACTAGGTTATTCAGCCATATAGGATATCTTCAAACAATATGTACTCAAAAGCTGTATCTGAAATCAATCAATAGAAGGCAGAAAATATAATTTACTAGTCTAGCTTTTCCCTCTCTCCTAATGCCCATGTATATTCTGATTGAAACTTAAAATTAATAGAAGACCAAAAGTGCAGGAGAATATGTGCTTACTACATGTTCACTATCTCACAGACAAATATATACAATTGTCTCTTAAATGCACAAAACCATGTTCAGGTGTCTTGTGAAACTGGCACTGTAAATCAAAATTGCAATGGGCTACATTTTGATCCAGGGGAGTAATAACTCTCTAGTGGTTTAAAATTTTGCTATTTGGCTCCTTTGTTTTTTAGAATTCCCTTCAAGGAGACAAAGATTCCTGGCATTGGCTGTCCATCCCTACTGCTGTTAAGAAACAGGGTTCATCACCACCAACAGGCAAGTGGCTTCTTGGAACCACGTTATCTGAATAAAGTCCATCACCTGAAAACAGGTGAGGCAGAGCAGGATGGTGATTTAAGTGGAAGGACTGTGGGAAACTGAAGAGTTATGTCAAGAGTCAGTACAATATATACTACTTGCAGGCACAGAAACATTGTTTCCCCATGCTACAACCAACTCCCATGCTACAACATAGGGTCACTATATTTTATAAATATAATACTCCCTTTGTCCTGAGACAGTACCTGTATATCCAAATCAAACATCCCCCTGAAAACTGAAGATGATAGGAGAGAAAAATTTTAGCTTCTACAGCAGTTCCATGGCTGTCACAACTCTCCTGCACCAAACCCACGCCAGTGGCACTAACCTTTTGTCAACACTTTCCTTGGTTTTGTTTTGTCCTGTGTGGGGAGTGACTGAGTCCTTGGATTCTCAAAAGGTCTGAACTATTAAATTCCTTCCAATTCTTTTTTATTATTGTCCAGTGACACTTGTTTCTGAACATGAAAACACTAATGACAGGGATGGATTTTGTGGCACAGTGTGTTAAGCCACAGCTTGAGAACCTGCATCCCCAATCAGAGTACTTGGTATCAAGTTTCTGCCTCCCTCTTACAATCCAGCTTCATGATGGCATACCTGGGAGATAGCAAAAGTCAGCTCAAGCAATTGAATTCTGGTCTTGCCTTGAGAGACTTAGTTGAAGTTCCTGAATCTTGGCTTTGGACTTGCCCAGTCCTGGCTGTTGTGGCCATTTAGAGAGTGAAGATGTGGTTGGATGATTTCTCTCTCTCTCTCTCTCTCTCTCTGCCTTTCAAATAACTCAAAAAAAGGAATAAATATTTTAAAAACACTAAAGATACCCATGTAAATTCTCTGAAAACCAGGATAATCCTCCTTGTCCTCATTGTGTGGTGATAATATTAGATACTCCAGGAATGAGGACTGATTGTATCAGTCAGTAAATGTTTTCATTGTTTGCCTGTCTACCATTATGAAGATCCATAAGTAACAAAACGTTTTACATCTCCCAAATCAAGAACAAACTTACTCTGTCCTTGTGTGAAGTATTCCATCCCTGCCATGATTGGTACCTATAACAGTAAAGATCCCATTGCTGACAGTGGGAAGGGAGGACTAACTACTATAAATGGATCACCAGGATTATAATGAGCTAAACTAGAAAATATTATTCTCTTTGCTTTACAGAAACACTTAAAATACTATATGCATATTGACTGTTAGCTTGATGTCTCCTTCTCAATTCTAGAAAACAGTCTGATTTCCACATTTTTCAAGATCCTCCACACATGACATTTCATTCATCTGGCCAATTATTTCCAGGTTAATGTACTTAGAAAGTGAATTCTGTAATAGAAAGTGTAGCATCACTCCTCTTTGGACATAAAATGACTTTTTCTTTTATTTTCTGAAAAACTGTGTGGCTTACCTTTTGGTAAATAGGCCATTTGGTAAAATTTCAGATAGTAGTGTTGGTATACACAAATTCAGATCTATATTAATTCCAGTTAAGAATTACTAAGAGGTGGTGATGTGGCATAGCAGGTAAGCTGCAGTCTATAACACCAGTCTTCCATAAGGGCACTGATTTGTGTCCTAGATGATCCACTTCCCACCCAGCTCTCTGCTAATGCCCTGGGAAACCAGTGAAAGATGCCCAAGTCTGGCTTGGGTCTCTGCACCCATATGGAAGTTGCTCTTGGCTCCTGGTTTTAGCCTGGGCCAGTCCTGGCTGTTGCAGCCATCTGTGGGGTGAACCAGAAGATGAAAGATCTCTCTGTCTCTTTCTCTCCTTCTCCCTTTGTAACCATGTCACTTAAATAAATAAATAAATCTTTTTTTAAAAAAATACTATCAAATCCATAATGGTGCTGTATATATGCCTCAGTAACAGGTCTTAGTCTCAGTTCCAATTAAGTTAGTTACTTAACAATGGAAATAGATAGGCTAGGCTTGATAAATAAAAGCCCACGTGTTTTAACTGAAGCAGACACTATATCCTAATTATCAGAGCTCAGCGGATAGGCACAGAGACTGACTGCATCAACCTGCTTGTTGAGTGCCACCTCTGCAGCGAGTACACTGATGGGCATTGACTTGAACCATGAGATCATTTATTAATTGCTTACACTTGAAATCTACCCATGCATTTTGCTCCCAGACTCCTTAACTATAACAAGTCAGTTTCAATGAGATGGAGCCCTCAAAGTTTACTCCCCATAACTTGTGATCTTTTGGAATTTTCAGAAGCAGTGTTTTAATTTTTATTTTGTTTAGTTTGATTTAGGTTTACCACAAAATGGCAGTCACAAATATAAGAAAAAGTCAACATCATTTATATTTCCAAAACTCCATAGCTAATTTTTCAAATAGACATAATTTTCTTTACTTTTTCCTGCTAATGTCATGTTATAGTCATGCAAGTTTATAATTATTACAAAATTTTAAAGTTTCAGATGAAATAATAATGTGTTGCTGATATATAGGTTTAAATTTAAGTAATTTTTATGAGTATTGAGTCACAGATATCTAATTTGTAATCAAAGCTTCCTGAACACTACAGTATACCATGTTACACTCCTAATTTCTTCATGGCTATGAGATACTAATTTGTAAGATTTTCAGAATAACTTATTGCAGTTAATTCTAATGGCAATATATATGGTAGCTTAAATTAGTGTTCTGAGTTCAGAACTTTAATCACTGCCTTAGAATGTATATTGTTCCAAAACATCACCTTTAGAGATATTTTTAAATTCAATAAATATAACATAAATGTGATTTAATGTTTTCTTAAAAACCTCTTTTTTGAAAGAATGTAATTGATTAAAAACCTGTGGTTTTTAATAGGTTCATGAAATGAATCTTGGATCTTGATTTAGCCATAAGCCAATTTTGATCTACAAGAAAAACTCATAATCACTGGACAATATTGGCAGTTTATTAAAAAGATGAGGAATGAAAAGACATACATAAATCTACCCACAGGATCACTGAAAAAGCCATCTAACTGTATTTCAAATCAACATAGTTAACTGGTGTGTGTGTGTGTGTGTGTGTATACTGTTTTGAAAGGAATATAATTTGGCCTCTATATTTTAATATTAAAATATTTCCTTTTTAATTTAAGCATTGTCAATGTATTCACCCATTACAACATAAATTTTAGTACATGAAATTTATTTTAGCTTACTATACATGAAATAAAAATTACATGATTATGTCAGATAAATGAAAACTAGCTATGCTTAATTGATAATGTAATTGATAGAAAATTAAAATTATATTAACTAAAATTTATTTTCATGTCACACAGAATTTAATTTCAAGTTCTTAGTAACCACATAATCCAGAGTTATTGTTTAAATATTAAAAATAAAATCTTCATTCTATCTTAAATGCTTTTTGGTATGCATGTGTTTTCATGTCAAAAATATCTCGAAAAGTTTGAGTGACTTACATTCAATCAGTATAGGAATGTGCATAAGTTTTTCTAAAGATATAAATTTGCAATTAATTTATGGCAGCTCTAAAGAGAGACTACACAAAATCAAAATGAGCCTAGAAACACCGCTGTTCCAAAATGATAGATTAGAATACATTTAGCTGACAGTGCAGAAACCAACTCATCAGGAATAAATATATTATAAGGAAAGCCTTGAACAGCTTAATAAAATCCTGTAAATCACAGCCTTGACTTGATCTGCAGTGTCAGCAGCAGCAGCACAGACGTACACATTGGTAAATGTGATCAAGCTTGAATTCCGATGAAAAGGAAGAAGGTTGGAAAACACTGGAATCCATAGTGCTTATATTTCCTTATTAAAACTTTTGTTTAAATTCCCAAGACCCTTAGTTCTTCAGTAATGAATAAATGACTTAGATTATTTCTTTATGAACAACGTCTTAGATTTTATTAAGCTTATGTTGAGAAATAAAGTTCATAATTTTTATTTTTATCTTTTAATCCAATTTCCATGAACATTCTCAAATCTTCTCAGTTAAAAGTAGTAGATATGCTGCAGAGAATTTTCTAATTCCAAGTTTTTAGCACACAAGTTACTCAGAAAGAGCAATACTTAATAATCTGATCTCATTTCCATTTTCCCTTCTGTTCAGCCCAGCATTTTACCTGGGATTCTCAGATATTGGCTAAATTCTGGGGATTTATTTATTATTTTAAACTGGAAATATGAATATTATGCTTCAAATCCTTTGAAAATTTTTTCAAATATAATTCATATAATTTGCAAAGCTCTCTGACTGTACACTTGGGTGAATTTCAGTTTTTAATATCATATTTAGATAGTAAATAAACAAGAACATGTCCTTGTAGGTCAATGGCTCAACATTCATTAAGAATATTCGTGCTTTTCAGATTTGTTACCAATAAATGTATCTTTTCTACTTTAATGCCATTTCAGGATTATCTGAGCCAAGCAGTTTTTATTTTAATGCTTACTGTAGGTTGATAAAATACACACCTGCACTTATATTCAATTCCTTTTGGTTTTTCATAAGTTCTAGACGCCCATCTAATTGCTTAATGTATCTCAATTTGGAAGTCTCATATACATAATAATTTCAGTATGTCCAAATATTACCTCATAATTCTCATCTACATATGCAGTACTTTCCACTTTTGATGCCTTGTGTGAATTGAATATTTATCGATCGATATGCTCATTTTCCGTCACCTGCAGAGAACTAGCTTAATAGTTATCACTTCCTATTGGACCCACCACAGATTCCTGACTCAGCCTTAGATCTCTTGAATGTCTAATTTGTTTTCAAAATTCTAGAAATTGATTTTCTTAGTTACAAAAATTTTAATTAGCTTTCCTAACGGAAATTAGAATCTGGCTTAGTTTTTATTTTTTTTTAATTCACCCTAGCAGACTTTCTGTTCCATCAATATCATCAATTTTTAAACACTATGAACCTTCGTCAAGTGATCTCACCTTATAAAATGAATGTTTCCTTAGCATTAAGTTCTTTTATGCCTCTTTAGCTCTATAGATGCCACACCTACTTTATGACATGACTTTTATCCAAAATTAATAACTTTTACTTGGAAATATATGCAAAGTTTCCTTTTCCTATGGCTAGTTTATTTGCTTATTATGTATATACTTTCTCCTTTTCTCTCTTTCACACACACCAGTACTCTAATGCCTATCTTATTATACTGTAACTAGTGTTTGTTTGCTCTGTTATTACCTGGAGAGGGATACTACCTTTTTGATTCGAGTCCCTAGCATTTAGCACAAGGTTTATGACATATCAGACCCCTAATAAGTGAACTTAACAACTGAATGCCAACATTCCTGTTAGGCAACTGATATATAGATGATAGCAGCAAACACTGAGTAACCTCATTGGGTAATCTTTTTAAACCTGAAGTGAGAAGAAATATGAAACATGTCAGACAGTTCATAGAATTTTTACTAATTCTCTTAGATGGTCTCACACCTCATCTAGGAAATTTCATTTCTCCAAACATTTTTTTAAAAAGGCTTATATCATAGTTTCCATATAGTGTGTTTGTCTCAAAAATTGTAATGAATCATAATTTTATTTTATAATAATTAGAATAATGAAGCTATGTTGAACTTGCCTTTTTAAATTATTGAGGTGATAAAAATAGGATTTTTCTCATTTCTGTATCAAAGGAAATAAATCATTAGGATTGAAGTTTTCTGCTTCTACTAATGATATAAAAGTCTTGAGAGTAAGAGAAGAGTGAACAGTAACCTATGATTTGATTGAATAAACATGATGCAGTTATCAAAGAAACAAATGCACCAGATTCCTGAAATAGGGTTGAATCAGTTGTGATTGCATTCATCAAAACATGATGATGACTGAGACCCAGCATGACCTTTCTGGTTCTTAAAATGAAGAAGATGATAGATTGTCTGTGAAGCAAGGGGGCTTGGAAGAATAAAAAATACAAAGAGGAGTGGAAGAATTTGTGGTGGGCATATTGAGCAGTAAGAAACCAACTCAAAATATTTCTAGTATATAAATTTGCACTTTAAATGATGGAAAAACTTCCATGTTCATGAATTGGAAGAATTACTATAATCAAAATGCCCATACTATCCAAAGTAATTTACAGATTCAATGAGATATCAAACAAAATAGCAGAAACATTCTTCACAGACCTAGAAAAACAATCATAAAATTCATATGGAAACACAAAAGACCCCCAAAATAAACCTTTAGGCATCACAATATCATATTCCAAGACATACCAAAGGGCTGTTATAAACAAAACAACCTGGTTTCAGCACAAAAATAGACGTATAGAACAATGGAAAAGAATAAAAACCCCAGAAGTTTATCCACACATTTACAACAAACTAATTACTGACAAACTAAAATCATTAGAGAAATGAGTCCCTTCAACAAATGGGGTCAGGAAAATAGAATTTTCACATGCAAAAGTTTGAGACAACACCCTTATGTTACGCCTTATATAAACATCAACTCACAGTGGATTAAAGACCTAAAGATAAAATTGGAAACCAGCTGGCGCCACGGCTCAATAGGCTAATCCTCCACCTTGCGGCGCCAGCACACTGGGTTCTAGCCCCGGTCGGGGTGCCGGATTCTGTCCTGGTTGCCCCTCTTCAAGGCCAGCTCTCTGCTGTGGCCAGGCAGGGCAGTGGAGGATAGCCCAAGTGCTTGGGCCCTGTATCCCATGGGAGACCAGGATGAGCACCTGGCTCCTGCCTTCAGATCCAGCCGCAGCGCGCTGGCCACGGCAGCCATTGGAGGGTGAACCAATGGCAAAAGGAAGACCTTTCTCTTTGTCTCTCTCTGTCCACTCTGCATGTCAAAAATAAATAAATTAATTAAAAAATATAAAATTGGAAACCATCAAATTTCTAGGGGAAAATACTATAAGACATTGGCTTAGGCAGGCTTCTTAAATAAGACCCCAAAAGCACATGCAATAAAAGCAAAAGTAGACAAATGGGATTACTTTCTGCAAAGGAAACAATTAAAAAAGTGAATAGAATGTGAGAAAATAGGGCCAGCATCTGATGCAGTGGATTAAGCTGCTGCCCGTGACACTGGCATCTCATATGAGCACCAGTTCCAGTCCCAGCTACTCTGCTGCTGATCCAGATCCCTGCTAATGTGCCTATGGAAGCAGCAGAAGGCAGTCCAAGTGCTTGGGCCCCTGCCACCCATCTGGGAGACCTGGATTGAGTTTCTGGCTTCTGGTTTAGGTGTGGTCCTGCCCTGGCCATTGGGGTTATTTGGGGGAATGAACCAGATGGAACATCTCTCTTTCTCTCTCTCTCTCTCCCCCCTTAGCCCCTCAAATAAATAAACAAATCTTTTAAAAAAATAGATGGGAGAAAATATTTGCAAACTATACGTCTCATAAAGGATTAATGTCTAGGTTATAGGAGGAGCTCATGATACTTAACAATAAAAGAAACAATCCAGCTGAGAAATGGGCAAAATATGAACAGATTATCTTTCAGAAGATGACATACAAATTGAAAACTGACACATGAAAGAAAGTTAAACATTGCTAGTCATCAGGGAAATGCAAATTAGAACCACAGTGAGGTATCACTTCTCCCCAATTAAAATGTGTATCACAAAAAATTTTTAAAGACAAGTAATGGCGAGCATGTGAAGAAAAATTTATCTTAATGCACTTCTGGTGGCAATGTAAACTGGTACAAACAATATGGAAGACAGTATGGAGGCCCCCCCCCCAATGAAATTAGATATACCACATGACCTAGCTTTCCCTCTCTTGAGAATCCAAAGGAAATGGAATTAGAATGTTAAAGCGTTATGGATTTCCATGTTTGTAGCAGTTCAATTCATAATTGCTAAGATATGGAATTAACCTAGATGTTCATCAACTGATGATATATACTGCATATATATATATATATATATATATATACTGCATTTTCTTTATTCATCACACGTGTGTGTGTGTGTGTGTGTGTGTGTGTGTGTGAGATGGAACATTATTGAACCATGAAAAAGAATGGCATCCTGACATTTGTAACAAAATGGATACAACTGGAGATCATTATGCTGAATGAAACAAGCCAGATCCTAAAAGAAAAATATCATGTTTTCTCTTATTTGTGGAAGTGAATATATAGAGATAGGATAAAAATTGTGTGGGTGTCACATTATCTGATACATAGTCATGAATATTGTTTCACAGAATCATTTTATGAAAACAATGGTAAGCTCTTATTTCACAATTTAAACAAAAAACAAATGGAGAGGTGGTGAATAGTGAGGACTATTGGATTATTATTTGTGCTTTCTTCTCATTTGGGTGTTATGAATGTGATCAAATGACAAAAAAAACCCCTAATTTATCATATACTACGTGCATTTATTGGTATATTTAGAGCATTTTAATAAAAAGTTCAAAAGTAATCAAAAATAAAACAGAATTTTTAAAAAATAATATAGAAAAGTGGTATGATATTATTTCTGGGGTTAAGTTAGAAACTAATTTTTAAGGATTTATTTGAAAGAGTTAGGGAAAGAGAGAGGGAGAATCTTCCTTTTTCTTGTTCATGTCCAAAATGGCCACGATAGTCAACACTGGGCCAGGCTGAAGCCAGGAGCCAGAAGCTCCATCCTGGTGTCCTATGTGGATGGGAAGGGCCCAAACACTTTGGCCATCTTCCTTGGCTTTCCCAGGCTACTAGCAGGGAAACAAAATTACATTGTACCTAGCTGATTGCCTGACATATAGTGATTTTTTTAAAATCTGTTCCTCTCTCACAGAAAACCACAATTTTACTAAGTACTATAGATTTTTAAGGAGATGAAATTCTTATATTTTGAGAAAGCATAATAATAAAAGCAGAAAAAATATTGGTATATCCTGAATGACCTTTTGCCACACAATATAACTTTTAGCTTGAATACTTTATGACTTATTGGAAGCAATTGTTTTTAGTAGGTTCAAGATGATACACTTAAGGAGCCATTTAACTAATCAATCAGTTTTAAGGTAAATATCCCCACAAAGATTCGTACTTCAAAAGAAAAATGAGAATCTAAGCTTTGAATCAAAGTCAGATATTTAAGTTCAGAAACAGAGCTTTCAGGAACAGCTTCTATAAAATATTCAGAATGTAGAAGTCATTTTTATTGAATGTTAAATGTGAAATGCTTATTTAGGAAACAAAACTTGATGAATTATGGCTTATGTATTTTTTGTTAAGCCAGATACATTAGTAAGTTAAGACTTACAAATAATGAAGAAAATGGTAGAAGTAAAGAGATAAATCTTTTATGTACATTTAAGAAAGTTAACAGAAATATGTCAATGATGTCTATTTGATAAACATTAAAAAATATAATTTGAGAACATTCTCATGTGTTTAGAGAACAAAGGAAATGTCTCTTGATAGATAGATAGACAGATAGATTGATCGATCGATCAACTCAGGTATTCTGATATGGGATATGGGCATCTTAACCACTATGCTAAGTGCCCATTGCAGTTTTAACTTTTTATAAATTTATTTCTACTAATCATAATTCTTTGCCTATAACTATATAATGTTATATGATTTTTCATTGATTATAGATAAATTTATGTTTTTAAATTTATTTTCATTTTATTTGAAAGATAGACACACACAGAGAAAGACAATGATATTTTATCTGCTGAATCACTTTCCAAAAACTTGTAACTGCCAAAGCTGGGTCCTCTTGAAGCCAGAAGTCTGGAACTGAATCCAAGTCACCCACATTGCTGGCAGGGACCAAGTTACTTGAGTCATCACCTGCCTCGCAGGATGTTCATTAGCAGAAAGCTGGACTGAGAATGGAGCCAGGCCAATTTATTTGAGATGTAGAGTTATAGACAGGGAGATGGAGAGACAGAGAGAAAAGTCTTCCCTCCTCTGGTTCTTAAGAGAGTAGAAATGCAGCAATATTGCCATTTATAACAGAGTTCTGAGGAAAGATGTTTCTTAAAAGTATCCCAAGCCTACCTAATTTTCTCCTTTATGTGAGTAAGTGTAGGTCTGACTTTCTGATCTGAACAAGTCTACCATCCTCTTGGGATCCTTCCTGGCAGGGACTGAGCCAGACAAATGGAGCTCTTCACTTGCAATGCTGCACTACTTTGCACCATTCAAATGGCAGTAAGGCCTGCAGACTTCCAGTGATCTCTTAGGATTGATCTGCAGATCTGGAACCTTCCCCACCAAATCCCTTTCCCTTCATCTTGCTTTCTTAGGGATCGGGCTGGTTTAATTTTCTGAAGGTTGTATTTGTTCTAGCTTCTTACTAGTTGTTTTCCTCAATATATATATCCTGCAGGTCTAATCCTGGTTGTCCATGTGCTTCACAGAAGTCCCCAAAGCAAACAATTATATGGTTCTTAGAATCAATTGTCCATTATTCTAACCTTCTGTTTTACCTTCTTCTCTTTCATTCCTTCCTTCTTCTCTTCTTTCTTTTCTTTTCTTATGCTTTCTTTGTGTGGGGTGAGATGGATATCAAGAGATGATGCTGTGAAAGCCACATACAAATACTAATTAACTTCATTCTTCTGATCACCAATAAAGATCTGACAAATTGTGAAAAATAATGGTTACAATAACAAGTGAGATTAATAATGATGCAGAGGTGTTTTGTGAAGTGAACATTTGATTCTATATTTCTCAATTGCAGATTCTTAATTTACCTTCCAATTAACCTATGCAGTTTTTCAGATAACCAGCAACAGCAAAACAAATGACCTTAATCGTGTTTTTTCTGATAGCAATATGCAAGAAAGATGTTTTTCCTGAGAAGTCGAAAACTTATTTAAAAGATTGCAATCTTATTTCTGTGCTCTATGTTAAATGCTAATTATGTATCATCATTTACTTAGAGCTAAAATTAATATTGAACTTATGTAATAAGATAAAATTCACAGTTCTATTTTTCAAGATGATCTTGGAGAGATTCAAAATGTATCACTGATCCAAGCTACATTTTTCTTCCCATTTTTTCAAGTATTAACAACCATTTCTTTTGAAGAGAATTCATTCTGTTATTCTTCTTAGTTATTTTTTAGTGTTATGTAAATATGTAAAATTATTCAGAAAAAGCTAATTTCTACTTCATGTACCTTGAGAAACAGGTAGAAAGAAGTGATACTACGCTAAACCTTTAAGTGATCGCCTTGATCCACTAATGGGAAATCTTTGATACGTTCACTTGATAAAACAGTTATTTTTGTGTATTTATATTTTTCCAGATATTGTTCTGGCATGAAATTTTGTGATATAAACAATATATGTTGCCTGTGTCCTCTTGGAGTGGAAGACTATAGAAAGTATATATCCATAAAAATATCAAATCAGTTGTAATACAGTGGGATGTAGAGGATTTTAAAACTTGGTCAGCTAGTTAAGGATAAAAGTCAAGGAGGTATGAAGGGGAAGGGGAGAGGGAGTGGGAGAGGGGAGCGTTGTGGATGGGAGGGAAGACACGGGGCGGGAGGAGGCTATTGTGGTCCATAAGCTGTACTTTGGAAATTTATGCTCATTAAATAAATTAAAAAAAGTCAAGGTGGTTATTTTATTCAAGAATAATAGAATATCTGACAAGATTAAAAAGCAATGTGTTTGTTTATTTATTGATATATACCCTGTTTTGGTTATTTGGTTAAAACAGCCTGGAAGGGCTAAAACATGCTTAAAAATATATTTATATTGATGCATTAAAGGGCAGATTTGATTTTTTGTAATAGTGCCCTCTAAACACCAGACCAAGTGTTTTAAACTGATTTTCACTGTGATCTATTTATAGTTGGAATTTATAATCGTTTAAAAAATTAATGATATAAAGATAATCGAAAATGAATCTTGATGTGAATGGAATGGGAGAGGGAGCAAGAGATGGGAGGGTTGTGGGTAAGTGGGAAGTTATGGGGGGGGAAAGCCATTGTAATCCATAAACTGTACTTTGGAAATTTATATCTACTAAATAAAAGTAAAAAAAAATTAATGATATGGTCCCATATACATTTCATTTATCTCTGGATTTGGACAGTGTTATTGTTGAATATTAATTATGCATGAGTACATAAGTATGTTTATATTTTGTGAATGCTCGCTTACAGTGGATCTATCTGTATGTTAGGCTATTTTTCAACTCACATTAAAGGGAGAATTGTTTTAAATACCGTTAATGATAGTACCAACATATTGGTTGCTTTTTACATTTTATAATGAATCACAACTAGAATATTAAAAAAAGTATCACTTTGGGTGTCTTGAAAATTATTTCAATATGTGTCCAAGTACAGCCACAAATCTGCTATATAGTAGGATTTAATCAGTCCATGTATTGTTCTATAGATGGATTTATTTTATAGAATAGTTATTTACTTTGACATTGTTAGAATAACCAGTTATTTTATTACAAGTTTGGTTCAGTTCAGCATCTGAATTATATGTAATTAGTCTTGCTCATTTCCATTTAGATGAATGCATGATTAAAGAACAATAAAACTCTGACTTTCTAATATGAATTTTATGTTTTTGATATGAACACCTAATCTCTTTACATTGTTTAGCATATGGAAAATTGGATTCCATATTTTCATTATGATCTACCTATATTACAATGTTTGTATCAATTTATATAATGATGTCTAATAGCATTTTTCTCAGAACATTTTAATTATCTATAACTGGAAAATAGTGTTTGAGAAAAACATATGAAGGACAAAGGGGAGAAAAACAATGAAAAATTAAAATTGAGGACCATGATGGTATAGTCTTCAGTTTTACTAGAAACAGACATTAATATATTGAGTATACTGGAACACTATTAAGAATAAAATGTTCATTCACTAAGATATGTGCCATTTTTACCTTTTTTTCTACGTAACAGATTGAGAAATATTTCAATAAAGCATGGCAAGTAGTTTTCAATTAGTAACAGCACATAATTTACATGTTTATTACATCATCATTATTTTCTCATTAGCCTATATAGTTAATCATATATCATTGATTCATTATTGCCACAAACATAAAACATTGAATGTATTACACATGGGTCTGCTAAAAGTAGTTGTCTATGTATACTAGAACATAGGTCCTGGGGAATTAGGCCAAGGATAATACTCAACATGCAAATTTGATCATGGAAAGCCTCAATGACAACAAAATTATCCTGACCAGCCCATGACAAGAGATTCAGGTGATCACTGACATCACGAATAAGAATGTTAATTGTTAAAGGAACAACAAAATCACTGTGCACTTACTCCCCACATAGGACCTCCAGCCCTAATGAGTTGTACTATGAAAACTGACTGCAAATTTTGTTCCCAAACTGTACTCCACTTCTGATCCAGTTCCCAAACTGTGGCTCCACTTCTGTTCCAGCTCCCTGCTATGGCCTGGGAAAACAGTAGAAGATGGCCCAGGTCCTTGGGCCCTTGCACCTGCGTGGGAGACCTGGAAGAATCTCCGGGCTCCTGGCTTAAGACAGGCACAGCTTCAGCTGTTGCGGCCCTCTGGGGAGTGAACCAGTGGATGGAAGACTTTCTTCTCTCTCTCTCTCTCTTGCCTTTACCTCTCTGTAGCTCTGCCTTTCAAATAAATAAATAAATATTTAAAAAAAAAAAAACAAAATCTGTGGCCATGAAAACTAAATTATCATTGATATTCATTATGAGACAATTGGGAAAATTTAATAAAATATACATGATGAAAATCATCAATCTAAAAATATTTTTTAAAGATTCATTTGAAAGAGTTACAGAGAAAGAAAGGGGGAGAGAGAGAGATCATTTATCTACTTGTTCACTCCCCAAATGGCCACAATGACAGGGGTTGGGTCAAACCAAAGCCAGGAGCCAGGAGCTTCTTCCGATCACCGAAGTGTGTGCAGGGGCCCAAGGACTTGGGCCATCCACCCTGCTTTCCCAGGCGCATTAGCATTAGCAGGGAGCTGAATCAGAAATGTAGCATCTGGAACATGAACAATCACCCATATGGGATGCTGGTATTACAGGCTTACAGCTTTACCTACTATGCCACAATGGTGGGCCCTAAACATATTTTTAATAATAGTTCCTTAAAAATAAAAAGAGAAGTCTAATTACATTTTGATGTTCTGTGAAAATACTTCCTAATGTTCAAAATTACAGAAACTATTGGCTAACTAATGTTTTCTTGGTTCAAAAAAAAAAAAAGGTTTTTCAATGCAATCATTTACCATAAATTTTTCCTGAAAGGTTATTAGAAAAAGTAACTTCAGATTGGAAAAACATTTAAATCACAATCCTTTGTGTCAAAAGCTATTTAGGCACTATAATTTAATATAGCTTTATTAAGTGTTTTATCTATAGTTAACACTTTAAAATGCAGATGAAATAAAATGTTACAGTTCTCAAAGTGGCAGAAATATATTATAAAATTTACAACAAAGTTAACTTACATTATTTTCTACGAAATATTTAGGGAAAATGGGTCTTATTTTAATGGTGATGTTTATTCTTCAAATAAAGGATTTTTATTATGATCTTAAGATCTAAATACCTTATTTTTTAATTACTCAAAGATTAATAAAATTAAAATAAAGGAGTGGAGAAGCTTTGTCCAGTAAAAGTAATTAAATATTTTGTTTTGCTTTTTATTCTGCTATTTTTGTTTTCCTTTGTAACCTTTGAATTCTTATGATTATAATGCAAGTTGATTTTTGCTAAACACATTTTAGAAAATCAAGAATGGAATACACTATTCTCTTAGACTCATTTTAATGAAAAAGACTGTATAATCATAAACATCTTTCATTTCAGCTGTTTTTCCCACCAGATTTTTTCAGTATAAAACACAAAAATATAATTTAATACTTTGACCAATTTTAAGTGTACAGTAAACTGGCATTAAATAAATTCACATATATATGCAGTAATCACCACCCTCTACATAAATCTTTTCCTTTTGAAATACTGAAACTCTCAACCCATGAAACAACATTTCCCCATTTTCCCCTCCCTTAGATCCTAGCAACCACTATTTGACTTTTTCTTTACATGATTTTAACAAAGTACCTCATATAAATGGAATAATATAATGCATATCTTTCCAGAAATGGCTTATTTGACTCAGAGTAATGTCCTCAAAGTTTGTCCATATTTGAATAGATGTATGAATTTCACGGACTTTTATGCAGACTATGTTTTCATTATGTTTTTTTTTTTTGTTTCATTTTGCTTTTTTATTTATTAATCAATGGATGCTTGATTTGCTTCTAATTTTAGCTCCTGGAAATAATGTTGCTTTTGAACCTGGTTGTACAATTATGTTTTTAAGAACTTGCTTTCAATTCTTTTTTTTAAAGATTTATTCATTTATTTCAAAGAAGAGAAAAAGAGAGAGAGAGAGAGAGAGGGAGAGGGAGAGAGAGAGAGGTGTTTCCTGCTCCATTGATTGACCAATGGGCCCCAATAAATAGCCTGGGGCTGGGCAAGTCCAAAGCAGGAAGCCAGGAGCTTCATCTGGCTCTTCCACATAGGTGGCATGGGCCCAAGAACTTGGGGAGTTAGAATGGAAGTGGAGTAGCCAAGACCTGAACTGGCATTTGTGTGGGATGCCAGCATTGCAGGCACTGGCCTGACCACTGCATCACGACCTAGTCTCACCAGCTTGTTATTATATATATCCGGAGGTGTAATGGTACGCATCATAAGCTTTTCTATTTTCAATGAATCACAGTATTGTTTTCCACAGCGTTATATTCTTTCTGTTTTGGTGAAGGTAGATACCCTAATGAATGTAAGGTTGCATCTCACTGTGATTTTAATTTGCGTTTCTCTGGTGATAGTGATGTTCAACATCTTTTGATGAGATTACTGACAAATTGTACATATTATCGGAATAATGCTTATTTCACTTATTTTCCCATTTCTGGATGGGTTGCTTGTTTAGTCTTTATTGTTGAATTTTAGGTCTCTATATTTTCTGGTTAGCAATTTCTTATCACCTGAGGGATTTGCAAATGTTTCTCCTAATTTCTGGTGAAATTTCAGTTTGCTGAAAGTATGTTACGAGTAGTCAGAGTTTTTTTTTTTTTTTTTTATGCATTTGATGTCTTATCTAAGAAATAACAGTAAAAATGTCATGAAGTTTGTTTTCTTTTCTTGTAAGAGTTTTTTAGTTTTAGGTCTTATGTTTACATATTGATATACTGTAAGTTAAGTTTTGTATATGTTTTTAGGTAGGGGTCCAACTTCATTCTTTAAATGTGTACATCAAGTTTTTGGAAGATATTTTGTTGAATGGCTGACATTACCCTGTTGAATGACACTGGCATCCTTGTCAAAACTCTGAACTTAGAAACATTATTACAAAAAATATTGTGGAATATGGTTGCCTAGAAATATTGAGGTATTTCTTTGTTTTAAAGGAGGTATTTTTTAAATCTTAGTTTTATATTAATCCTCAAGGATTGATGTGGATTGCATCAATTTCTCCTTTAATTTATCTAACACACTAATACATTGATTTGATCCTTTATACTGCAATTACTCTTTGTGTCTCAGGAAAGTCATTCTGTTTATTATTTCTCCTAGTAAGGAAGGTGTCTCAGGTGTTTAATTACAAATGTGAATGGAAAGAAATTCAAAAAGAGAAAAATAATATAGCACCATTCAAGCATTCAATGACACAAATACAAATAGAAGTAAGGGGAAATTATCATAGAAACAATTTCTCCAGAGAATATGTGGAGCACATTCTGTGTGTGTACATAGTCACACATACATATATATTTACATATATATATATATATATACTTCACACATATCCATATATGTATAGATACCTACATTACAAACTCCTGCCTTCATTTATTGAAATTTTAAGATGATATTTATGATGAAATTTTATAATGTAATTTTAAAATTTCAAGTAATTTTACTCATTTTTCATTTTTCTATCATTTTCCCAAAAGTATAATTTTAATTGGAAACATATTATCAAATTTCCTAGTTGCTGGTTATATCAATATAGATGTTCATTTCCACTACTTGTTTGTTCACAAAGTGTATAAATAATAATATGTGTGAAATTTTAATACGCTAGTTACAACTCTAGCTGGAGAAATGAATCCTAGATGATGGAGTAAGGAAGTTAAAATATTGAAGTGATAAATATTGGAAAATATCACATTGTGAAAGAGGTGTTTAAATTGAATTATTTTAAATTTTACTCAATAAAGTGTGTGATGAAAAATCTTTGTTCCTCTTAATTGGTCTGCATTCATCAGAGACTAGCATTGCTGGTAATGATTTTGTAAAAAGACACCCTTAATTATTCTGTGAAGTACTACCATAAAGTAGGTGAATTGAATCAATTTACTGTAATTCGGTTCTTTGTGAATAACTTTCAAGCCTGAGAGAAAGGAAATAATAAAAAAAAGATTCCTAAAATGGTCTGAATGTTTCTTGTCAAGTACATACAATTAATGTACACCATTGAATACTATAATTCAGTTGTTAGCAGGAATTTTCTTGACATATTAAAATCCAAGATTTTATAGGATTTTGATACTTTGTGATGGTAAGAATTTAGAAAATGAATTATTTAACAAGAAACTAGATGAAAATAAGACTTCGTGAGTAACTATTAAAAACTATGATTCTAAAAAAAATACTGGAAGAAGTTGAGGTGTAACAGGTAAAGCCTCTGCCTGCAAGGCGGGAATCCCATTTGGGCACCAGTTTGTGTTTGGGTTGCTCCATTTCAAGTCCTGCTCCCTGCTAATTGTCTGAGAAAAGCAGCAAAAGATGCCCCAAGTGTCTGTGCCCGACAACCTCACTTGGAAGACCTGAATGAAGCTATTGGTTACTGGCTCCAGCCTGGCTCAGTCCCGACCTTTGTAGCCACAAACAGAGTGAATCAGCAAGGTTCCCTGTGGCCCCCTCGATCCCCCTGCTTAACTCTGAAGTTCTGATAAATAAATAAATCTTAAAACAATATGGATTGGATTGTAACATATACATATTTACTTTCTCTATAATGATATTTGTATATATTAAGAAAATTCTTCTCAGTTTAAGACAAAATTACTTGTCTCCTTAGTGTGATTTTTTTAAACAATATTATTTCATGTATGTGCCCAAATGAATTTTACTGAACTGTAATAGAAACTTTTCTTTGTATTTTGGAAATTAAATTAAGAATTAAAATTGTTAGAATTTGAATGGGTTGTTCATATACCATGAGACCAAGAGCAAAATGTTAGAGAATTAAAGTAGAACTTGGAGAGTAACATGACCTGGTAAATTGAATTCAAGTAAAAGTGATACTCTACCTTGGAAAACTAGGGTGAAGGGAATCTCTGCTGGCATCCTTTATACCTGATTGCTTTAATAGAATATATATGGTGTGTGATTGGATTTTAATGTATAGTCAAATATTAGTCATGCACATCTGAGGATGCAGTGTTGATAAAATTGCAAAATTCCATGTGGAAATCTCAAGGAGGAATTAAGGTGAGTCATACATAGAAAATCAATAGTTATTTTTCAGTAAGTGGCTGGAATGAAACACTGATATCCTTGGTTAGCTGTTGGTGGACACTACTTGAAATGAGAAGGTATAGATTTATTTGAGTTATGTGAAATTGTACAGGAGATGCTATGTATCTCTCTAAATCTACCAAAGCTGCTAATACAATGAAATACAATAAAGAATGACAACAGCAAAGATGTATTTGAGTAAGAGTCCCTGAGGAGAAATTCCCACATTTAGCCAGGATTTTTATTATATAGGACTCATATTAAGAAATCCAGGCAGTTTCCAATGCATCATAACAGGAATAGATTGGAGTTTATTCAACGCTGTGCTTATCATTCACCTGAATCAACAGCTAAACTATTATTAAGGGTGTGAAATAAATTAGTATTTATAAATCTGTGCTCACTAAATATTTATTATCAAAATAATAAATGCAGTTTATTTTTGTCAATAATCCAAAATGTTCTTAAAAATCACATCATATGGATATATAGCATGCCTTGGGTACTCTTTCATTGAGAACTAAGACATTTAAATATCTATTGATAAAAGTGAGAAAATACCATGGACAAGAAATGTTAGTGGGTTCAAATGATGAATTTGTTTTTTGTCCAAACGTTACAGTGGAAAAGAAGATCCCTTTGCAAATACTGTGGGGATGTAGTTCTTGGGAAGAAGGGATAGGGGTTATGTGATCTCTCAACTTCCAACTCTTTGCAATGTACACATGTTCCGTTCTCTTGAAATGGATCGTGTCTTTGTGTAGCCTGACAAGGAAAGGCCCTATTGTTCAGAGCAGTTCTTCAGTTCCTCTGAAACTGCCTTTGCATTTTCTAAAATAAAATTAGCTGAGGAGTGATTTTCCCTTATTGGTTCAAAAATGACTGGTGGCAATATGCCATCTTTTATCTTCTGAGAGTAGACAGTATAGGGAGTTGCATGAATTCCAAACTGGTAGTTGAAATGTGGATGAACAATATGGCTGAATAGAAGCTCCTATTTGGGTCACTGATTTGGGGCATGATAGACAATAAATAAAAAGAAGGAAAATTGTGGCAGTTGACAGTGAAGTACCTATGTGATTTTTTTTTTTTTCCTACAGAAAATACCTTCACTTGTTTCCCATCTATACCATGTAATACCATCACAGGCCAAGGGAATAGTATGCTTTGCTAATGCTCTCAATGTTATACCAAGATAAAATTAGAGGTTTGACTTCTTATAAGAGTAATAATTAATGGAAAACAACTCACAAGAATTGTTAAGTTCTTCACATGTGTGATTTATGAAAAACACAATAACCAACAACATTTATTCACCAGTCTCAGTAATAGCTGCTTTGTATTAATTGGATTATTTTTGGTTATATTTACTAAATTTGGTATTTTACAGTTTTGAAACTTCCAACTTTGAATCATACCAAACATTTTGTTAATGTAGTGGCCAGTTGATACACAGAGTTGTGAACCAGATAACATATTGGTGAGACAATGATTTGGTGATCACAAAATGTACTTCATTGCCACTTGCTCTGTGTGGCTGCATTTCTATAGAACTTTTTCTAGTGAACATCAAAAATAGAGTCATAACATTATAAAATCTAGTATCTACAGAATTACACAGGGGGTATGAGTGGATGAATATGGGCATGATGTGGTGCTAAATATCCCATTTTTCACACTTAATATGGTGAAGAAGAACAATGTGAGAAGCTTGATGACATACTCAGCTATAGGTCTACTTACTGGCATAAACTTTTCAGCTAATACTCTCCAACAGTCACAACAATGTGCTTTCAAACATTTTAGCTTCACTGGTATCCCATTATGGGGTGGCAACATTTGTGGTGGCTTAACCAAACCAACTCCTAGGTATTAGGTGTACTGGAACTTGTGTTAAGTGAAGAAGAGGTTATTTTCTAGACATAGAGTAGCATGTTGTAAAAATCTTACTAGCCCAACTGAAGGCATTGAAAGGAGTTTTATGGGAAACTAACAGAATATGGTTAGCCAAGTACCACACTAATCCGTTTATAGCTTTGTGATGCAGAGAAAGATAATTAGCAACCAAGCCACTGGTGCCAATTTTTTACTAAGGATTAGAAAAGGAATTTTCTTGGATATACTATTTGAATTAGGTGTTTAGAATGAATAGAAATTAATTAGTCAAATGGGGGGGATTTGTGTCAAATGATGTGAGGTTGCATGCGATAGCTTAACCTGCTATGCCAAAACACCTGCTCAAGACATTTTAAAAATCAGGTAAGCAAGTGAGAACTACCTCTTCTTCCTTTTCTTAACTCTTCTCATTATGAATATTATACTTTTTGGATGCCATCATCTAATTAGTTGGAGGAGTGTTTCTCAAAAATTTATGAATTTTCCAGTGATACCCAAAATGTAAGTCATGCTGTAGTGGTTTATTTTCCTGAATCAAATTAACCACAGATCAAATATTCACAAATGAAGGTACCAAAAAGGATTTTATATTATATTCTCCTATAATTATTTAACATATGCTTTCCCAATTCTGGGATATGTTTTAACCTCCATCATATTTCCTATCTTCTTTTCAGACATTGTCTCCTTTCCTCTAACCAGCTTTAAATAATTCTTTCAATCAGTAGGAGTACTTTTTTGAGGTGATAGGAGGCAGAAAAAATTTGTCATTGGTTGGTATTGATTTTAGAGCTGGAATAAGAAGACTAATTTCTCAAATATTATTCTACTAAGTATTTAAAAATTTATCATGATGCATATGCATAGGCAAATATTGGATCATAAAAGCCTGGAGGAACACACCTAAAAGAACTTCAAGAGAATATTTGTAGGAAGAAACTCCAAGACAATTTCCAAAAAATAAAACACTGAAAATAATTGCAGTTGCACAAACTCTCAGACACCCAGACACAGCTCCAAATAATTAGATGATAGCACCCAAAAAGTACAATATTCATAGGAAGAAGAGGAAGAAGAGGTAGTTCTCACTTCCTTACCTTTTTGTATCTCTTATTTGTGTGGATTTTTAAAATGTCTGTGGGCAAGCATTGTGGCGTAGCAGGTTAAGCTTTCGCATGCAACCTGGCATTACCACATCTTGAAGCTCCTGTTTGAGTCCTGCTCCCTGCTAATGTAGTTGGGGAGGTAGCAAAATGTGAATCAAATGCCTGGGTCTCTGGCACCCACCTGGGAGATCAGATGCGGTTACTGGACGTTAACTTCAGATTGTCTGAGACCTGGCGGTGGTAGCCTTTTGGGCAGTGAGTGAATCGGTGGATCTAAGTTGGAAGACATCCTGTCTTCCTCTCGCTCACCCACCCCTACCACTCTACTCTTTAAATAAATAAATATTTTAAATTTTAATTCATATTTTGTCAGGTAGTATGTGTGTATGTGAATGCTTGTATGTCTTGGGGTGCATGTTAGTTAGCTGTTGCTCCCAAACAAAGAACTGCCAAAGTGGCCACCTGGAACAGCACTTATTTAGTAAGTTAAAAGATTCTGTGAGTGAAGTCTTGGGGCATGATTCACCTGGGCTGTCTGCTTTGTAGACTCTGAGTAAAGGGAAGTCAATGGTCCAGGGCTGGGCTCTGAGTGTCAAACAGGGGATGATATACCTGTGAGCTCTTCTGCCTGGTTCCTGGCAGGATGCAGCTTCCCAAGATCTATTGGACAGAGGAACTTGGTTCTACACTGGGCATCTTAGTTTGTCTGTTGTGCAACAAACAACATAGAATATAGAAGTGGCATTTAAACAACAGCTCTGCAGACATGGATATCCTAGATCAAAGTGCAGGCAGGTTTTGCGTCTGAGGGTTGCCATTTTCCTAGTTAATAGACTGCTTTCTTTTCACTGTGTCCACACATGGCAAAGGGGTCAGGAGGATCTATGGAGTCTCTTTTATGAGGAAATTGATCTCCTTCTTGAAGACTTTGGTCTCATGTCCTAATCACCTTTTAAAGTCCCATCTCCAATTCCAAATACACTGTAGAGTAGTTTCCTGCATATGATATTGGGCAAAGGAGACACACACATTCAAACAGAAGCACTGAGGGTTGTCAAGAAACTAACTCAGAGGCTGGTATAGCTGCATAGGGGGTGTATCTGCCACTCGTGACACTGGAAAAGATGCAAGCATCCCATATGTTGTATATTGAATAGGTGGCAGAGAGAGACTGACATTAAGATGACAAAAAACTTATCACAAAAAGTCATTCTTTTATTTTTAATAGTATCAAATTATAAAATGAAAGAGACCTACACAAGGTTGTTAATATCAGAGGTAGAAATCACAGGGAACAATCTTTGAGTTGCATACCGCAGGGTGTGTGTGCATGCATGTGTGTATGTGTGTGTGTGTGTGTGTGTGTGTGTGTGTGTTGAATTCTTCTAATTAATTAATAGTTTGTTCTTGTGGCCTTGGTTTAATATTCTTGCTTGTTTCTTTTTTTATGTCATTACTGTCCTTTTTAAATTGAAATGTGACTTGATTTTGTTTTATGTTATAAGTACATAAATATGTTATGTAGCTTTTGGGCTACACAATAGCTTCAGAATTCATTGTGCTGGATCAGGCTTGTAGAAGAGAGTTTATTGTGCAATTGATTAAGCTATGCCATGGGGTGCTGAAAATTCTCAAGTTTTCTTTACACTTACAACCTCTATTCTTTCCCCCTGCCTCCCACAGTTTAAGCTTTCCACAGAGGGTTGTTTAATTCTTGTGACTGGACAGACTGTATAGCTCTCCATGATTGCTTCAAAGCCTGATGAGGGAACTAATCCAGGAAATGAAGTTTTATTAACATTCTGTTGATGGATTTCTTTCCCCATGTCTATCTGCATAAGACATCCCATGAAATAGTAGGTTTATGATTTATAGTTTAAGACACTGGTTAAGACTCCCGTCCCATATCAGAGGATCAATTTTTGGTTTCCATGATCCATCCCTGACTCAAGCTTCCTGATAATATCGGGTCTGGGAGGTAGTAGTGATACCTCCAGGGGTTGGGTCTCTGCCACCCACGTGGAAGAACTGAATTGGATTTTCAACTCCCTGTGTCCACCTCTCCCCAGCCTCAGTCATTCAAGGTATTTGGAAAGTGAACTGGCAGATTGGAGTGCCCTTTCTCTGTCTCTCCCCAGTCCCCTTGTCCCCCTCCCCTCTCTGACTTTCAAATATGTAAGTAAATACATTTTTAAAAACATTCCTTAAGGTTTTCCCAATTTCATACTCTATTTTTGTTTTCAAGATTTATTTATGCATTTCTTTGAAAAGCAGAGAGACAGAGAGAGAGGGAGAGAAAAAGAAAGATCTTCCATCTACTGGTTCATTCTCCAAATGTTTGCAACTTCCCACACTGGGTCAGGCTGAAGCTAAGAACCTGGAATTCCATCTGGGTTTCCCACATAGGTGACAAGGGCTCAAGTACTTAGGCCATCATCCATTGTCTTCTAAGGTATATTTTCAGAAGACTGGACTAGAAGCAGAGCAACCAGGATGGCAATCTGCACTCTGATAAGTGAGGCAGGTGTCACAAATGGAGGGGTAACCTGCAGTGCTACAACATCAGCTCCCATATCTCATGTTTTATTTATTCTAAGGGATAGGATCTAACGTTCTCCCTGGCTTGGGAGAGGGAATTATCTTTCTGTCCGTGTCAATAGAAGTTGTTTTCTGCCACTTTAGTAGACTACTAAATCATACTTGCTTTCTTTCCTACTTGCACCTCAACTCCCTGTGATGTTTCTTCCCTTGATTCGTGAATCTTCCTGGATTTCATTTATAAAAATGAAAATTCTTCCAGTATTATTCCAGGAAAGTTTAAACATCCATGATTTTTCTAAATCAATTACTTCTTGTATATTTCCTTTGCAGACTTACTCATATTGTTGCTGTCATCTTATTTTTTCCAGTTCTTTGTAGGTTTATGCCTTCTTATTTTATATCCTTATTGTCATTTTAGTCTCAGAGGGGAATAGAGATAAATACATGCATTTGATTCAAATGACTCATCCAGATGTCATTACTACTTTTTTATACTCAGCGTCAAATTACTTTGTAAATCTCTGAAAATTAATGTTCCATTGCATTTATTCATGTCTTGGTTAATGAATTTTAAAGCATCACTGGTGTCTACAGGGCAAAATTAAAATATTCTTATTCTGGAATATTATTTTGCTACAGTGTTTAATTCACATTTTCTCGTAGATGACTCTGGCTATTCCCTCCCATATGTTGACTGATGCTACCCTCCCAGGCCACCTTCTCCCTTCTCCTGTTACTCTCATGTAGCATTGTCGACCATGGAAAGAATTAATGTATTTGTCCAATGTCAAATAGCAGTAAGTTCCAGAGTCAAAATTTGTGTCTGGTCCACAGTGGTTTAAAAGCGCTTGTTCCTTAATCACACTAAGATGCTCTGTAATGATTATTGAGATCTGAAACACTCTGGATGACACAGTCACTACACTAGCACAATATTTTAAAGACAAGTCACAAAACTGAGTTTTGCACAACTAAAAACTCTCTAAAGTTTCCCTATATAGGTAGAATTGATTGTATGGGGGTGAGGAGGGTATTGGCAGGATAGGGCTTTTCTTTTCTTCTCTTTTTTCTTTTCCTTTTTATTTTAAGAGAAAAAAAAATCTCCAAAAACTGATTGATCCTGTTAGGGATGATCATTCTTTGTTTATAAACATTTTATTTCCAGGAAAGCCAAGTAATCATATTTGTTATATAACAGCCTACTCTTTTGCACATAAATAAGATAGGCTAATTGAAAATAACATCTGTTTTACATAACTGTTTTTTGAGGTAGTGTTTCTCTAGAATGCCTCTATTTGATTTTAAGGATAGATTTTATTTTAAATGTTCTGTTATTGTAAACTTCACAAAGGCATCATTTCAGGGCTAGTGTTGTTGTGATGTGTGTTAAGCCACTGTTTGCAATGCCAGCATCCCATATGGCACTGGTTTCATTCCCAGTTGCTCCACTTCCAATCCAGCTGACCAATAATATGCCTGGAAAAATAGTAAAAGATAGCCCAAGTGTTTGGGCCCTTGCACACATGTGGGACACCAGGAAGAAGCTTCTCACTCTTGATTTTAGACTGACCCAGCCCTGCCTATTTGTGGCCATCTGGGGAACAAACCAGTAGAAGGAAGATCTCTCTCTCTCTCTCTCTCTCTCTCTCTTTCTCTTTCTCTTTCTCTCTCTCTGTAACTTTGCCTTTCAAATAAGTTAATAAATAAATATATCTTAAAACAACAGAAAAAAACAAAAACAGGCATCATTCAAAATCACTGTCTGGGATTATTTTCCTCAGTTAAAACAATATTAAGGTTTCAGCTTCCTTTTAAGCAAAATGTGATTTACTTGGTAAGTTGTATATCTCCCCCTCCACGGTGTATATGTTGTTAATTCTCTATTGATACCTGTGGATATTAGAAAACCCAAAGAATGGGACTGGCGCTTAGGCTCGCTTGGTTGGTCCTCCGCCTGTGGCACCGGCATCCCATATGGGGGCCAGGTTCTAGTCCCGGTACTCCTCTTCCAGTCCAGCTCTCTGCTGTGGCCCTGGAAGGCAGTGGAAGATGGCTCAAGTGCTTGGGCCCCTGCACCCACAAGGGAGACCAGGAGGAAGCACCTGGCTCCTGGCTTTGGATCAGCGTAGCTCCGACCGTAGCGGCAATTTGGGGGGTGAACCAATGGAAGGAAGACCTTTCTCTCTGTCTCTGTCTTTCACTAACTCTGTCAAATAAATTTAAAAAAAAAATAAAAAAAAACAAAGAAAATAAGCAAAAATTCCTATGTCCATTAACAGGAAATTAGATGGTAGAAAATTCACTTTTGTGTATTTTTTTTTTTTTTGACAGGCAGAGTGGACAGTGAGAGAGAGAGACAGAGAGAAAGGTCTTCCTTTTCCGTTGGTTCACCCCCAATGGCCGCCAGGAGCCAGGTGCTTCTCCTGGTCTCCCATGTGGGTGCAGGGCCCAAGCTCTTGGGCCATCCTCCACTGCCTTCCCGGGGCAACAGCAGAGAGCTGGACTGGAAGAGGAGCAACCGGGACAGAATCTGGCACCCTGACCAGGACTAGAACCCGGGGTGCCGGTGCCACAGGCGAAGGATTAGCCTATTGAGCTGCAGTGCCAGCCTATGTATGTTTTTAAAGATACATATTAAGGTTCTGAAAGTTAGAATAATATTAATATTGTCATCTAGATGTTAAAATCTAGTCAATTTTATGTTTCATAATTAATTTTGATTTATCTTAACATTTTCAGATAGAACCAATAATCCTATTATGATAGGATTTTAGAAAATATTTCAGAAGAACCAAAAATAATGTCAGTTGTTAAAATGCCTTCATAAGAAAATATTTTGTATTTAACAATTTCCATCATGTGTTTCTTTAAATATTATTACTATAAACCTCAGTAGAAAAGATAAAAAACATAATTCTAAATACTGCATTAATTTCTACTCATGGTCTGTCATTGACTTTCTAATAAACCTATATCATATATAAGGCAAGAATTTTTATGTATATTTTTTATCATTATTCTGTTCCTGATTTGGAAAATGAAATTTATTTAATAACATTTTCTGTAGTGGTCTACATGTTCCCCCTTGGTTTGCTTTTACTATTATCATTTATCACATTTTGATTTGGTCAGTTTGCTTACTAGCCAGTATATTTTGTTTTTATAATTAATGTTTTGTTCTTTTGAAAAAAACTGAATAATATTATATAATGTTAATCCACTCTCAAGGCAAATTTTATCCTTTAATATGGGGCTTTGTGATATGATTAATGTATTGATAATAGTTCTTTTTCATGCTGAAAAGTTATATTTTATGATGATTAAGGCAGAGTCAAAGCACTTCTCTCAGTTGATAAATTTGGTGTATTTGTGAGGTGATGTGTTGATAAAGGTAATAAATGAAAACCTTCATGTTGCCTATTTCAGAACCAATTATGTGCCTACAATAAACCAAGGAATTATCTCTGTATTAAATGGCAAAATTATTAAAAGAACTTCTGTGTATAGAAATAATTATCTTATTATGCAATTATCTTTTCTACTCCAAATTATTTCACTGAATATTGGTGAAGCATTAAATATATGCTCATCTACTTACATGGTACAACCTTTACTGCAATGAGATATCTGCCCTGGTTTGATGTCTGATTATATATTGACATAGTTATGACTCATCATTTGGGGGTAACAAAATTATCTTTTGGCAGTGTGGTTTCCAATTAGTTCTTGGACTATGCAGAGAATAAAGCATTGTCCAACTGAGAGATTGCCAAGGGCACTTAAATGAGCCATATGTCAAGAGTAGGCAATATTTACTCCTGAATCCCGTATTTTTTGAGAACATTTTGGAAATCCAGAAGGTGATCATAAAGTTATCTGCCTACATGTTGCATCAGTATCCTACAGCAATTTCTATCATGAAATAATGAAGCCAAAGCCATAGCTGAGGCCCTGAAACAGATTCTCATGATGTAAAGAATATCAAAGAGAATAGGACTCAGAAAGCCACTGGTGCGGGTATGGAAAATGGCTTATCATTCTGTCAAGATTTACAATGAGTTTACAGGTACATTATGCCACAACACCTAGGTTGCTGTATTTGCTTTAGAATGGCTTCACCCAATTCTGCATCCCTCTCATGGTGTCTGCCTGACAAGCTGTGTTATTCTGCAGTCACTTGGTAAGAACAGTATCTCTTCTGGAGCCATCTGGTCTCTGTCTCTGTCTCTGTCTCTGTCTGTCTCTCTCTCTCTCTCACACACACACATACACACACACATCCCTAATTACTGGAGTGCTAAAGCATTAAATTGTAGTCATCTATAACATGGAGCACTGCCATACCAGCAGCTATGAGTGTAATCTATTATATAGAGAAACATATTTGGAAGTACATACATTGATTACTTTTTCAAGAGGCTTAAACATGAATATCATAATTATTATAATCTTTCTTATTCTGAAAATATGTACAAGAGAGTTTTTTTTGCAAATTATTGTTTAAAATTTCAGATTTACAAGTACATTTTAATGGAGTACAGAGTAATACTCCAACACATTTATATAACATAAACTGATTAAGCCAGGCAAGGAGCATTTTAATTTCTTTTCTTTGGGTTTGAAGCCTATTTCTTCCTCTCTTCAGGTTCTTTACACAGAATATAGTAAGTTGTTGTGAATTACAGCCAACCCTCTCTAACATGGAAAAGTAGAATCTGTCATTTCTATTTGACTGTGTTTTAGTATCCACTGTCCATCCTTCCTCTGTCACTGCATCCATCTTTCTCATCTTGTAATAAACACTATTCAAATTTATATTGAAATTTTATTAGCTTCTACATATGAGAGAGACCAGATGATATTTGTCTTTGTGTGTTTGTTTTATGGGGGGGCATTAGTAAAAGTATTTTCCACAGGGAAATTGATTGTAGTGCTACATGTAGTAACCATCAGCTATAAATACACTGATGGTAATAATAATATTAATTAATAAATTATTAATACTTATTGAACTGCTACTAAGTGACTGATTCTTACTTATGCCTTACCTTATGTTAAGAAATATTCTTAATAACCAGTAATTTAGATTTAAAATAATTACAATTTCTGAAACTTTATATAAGCTAAGCAAATATAGCATATGACAGGTAATTTGAGCACAAACAAATCTGACATTTTTAATATTTGTGAATTAGAGTTTGCTAATATTATTTAGACAAAATGAGAACATTTTTACTTCAAAAGGTTATTGAAAAAATGTAATATGTCTGCACATGTACTTTTTTGCGTGAGTGTTGTTTTATAACAAATATACAAAAACAAACAGCATTCTCTTAAAATTGACTGATTATTAGAAGCTTCACTAAGAAATACTGTATGATGACTATATTCTCCGTCAGTCTTGGGATTTTCCACTGTGCCCAGGCGGGGAGGCATTTTTGGGTTAGCCAAAAGTACAAAAGCACACTACCTATCCTTCAGAAGGGCCTGTACTTGAAGTTTAATGATCTGCATTTCAGTCTTGAAATTCTTAA
This sequence comes from Oryctolagus cuniculus, assembly GCF_051225735.1. Lineage (NCBI taxonomy): Eukaryota > Metazoa > Chordata > Mammalia > Lagomorpha > Leporidae > Oryctolagus > Oryctolagus cuniculus. The sequence continues at coordinate 49,450,335 of NC_142880.1, forward strand.
TAAAGTTGGATTTAAATCTGTGTTTTATGAGTGAATTCTGATAGTCTACTCAAACCTGTATCTGGGACTTGAAGCTGCAACTCTCTTTTGATTCTGCAACTTCTAGTTCAGTATCCAACAGAACCCCAGTGTCACTGCCCTGCCCAGTTTTCTTTAACTGTGTGTCAGTATGTAGGAGGAGTAACGGCAGGAAAAGTCTTTGCCCCATGCTGGCAGTGCCAAGGTGGGTGTGGTGGATACCTCAGCAGAGCTGAGCTTCTTGCCAGTTCCCAGTACAGGTAGAGGACATACCTGAGCACAGAGGTCCTTGACTACTACAGTGGGATCAGAAAATTGTGATTGGTGTCCATGTCCTGATGACAGCAGCAGACACTAAAAGGTTCAGTTTCTCTAATAAAACTGCTTACCCATGGCAGTAAAACTCTGGAAAAAGAACCATGATCCAAAGAAAGGTTAGCTACTGGCGATGATAGCATTGACATGGAGGGAGGGTCACGTCAGATGCCTGAGCTAGGTTCCTAAGCCTTTTCCAAGATGCTAAGCTCTCTTTTTTAAGGTTTATTTTATTTATTGGACAGAGTTACAGAGAGGTAGACACAGAGAGAGAGGTCCACTGGCTCACTCTCCAAATGGCTGCAACTGCCAGATTGAGCTGATCTGAGGCCAGGAGCCAGGAGCTTCTTCCAGTTCTCCCACTTGGGTGCAGGGGCCCAAGAACTTGGAACATCTTCCACTGCTTTCCCAGGCAATAGAGAAGTGGAGCAGCTGGGACTGGAACCTACGCTCTTATGGGATGCAGGCAATGCAGACCGGGGCTTTAAGCTGTTGCACCACAGCGCTGGCCACCAAGATGCTAACATCTTAACATTTAAAACTCCTTCAAGCTTTATCACTTTGTGATTATCTTTTCTTTCTTTAGAGCACAATAATAAAACAAAAAAATGGGTTAATTTGAGTTTGGTTTTTAGAAAAATTCATTCTAGGGATAATGACTGAATTTTGACAGTGCAACTCAAGGATATCTGTTGATTGACAAATTGATAGATCCATCGATGGTTAGACAGATACACTTCAGCAAAAAATACTTACTCGCTTAACCTCTTTTATTTGCTTTCATGTTTCCTTCCACTTTTTAGCACTCAACTGTTACAAAATTCGTTTGTGTACAACTTGTGATTAAGTCTTGCTCTGTGATCGAATTAACTTTTAACTTTCCAAAATAGTACTATAACTGCCTCTGACATTTATTCAGAATTAAATTGTTGTTACTTATTTACATTTTATTTCTCCTAATTGAGATTTTCTTCAACGCAAGAAAGGTCATATATTGAAAGTTCACGCCTAACATCATAGTCAATTTTAAAATGCTCAAACTCTTTCTGCAAGGTGTCTGGCACGTAACAAATCTTCCCAGGCAGACGAATCAATTAATTCACAGACTTTTATTAGGGTTCCGCTCCCGGGCGAGGTTCACCGGTCCCAACAGAGCAACAGAGCCGGGGGACGGAGAAGTTGCGCGTCAGAGATTGGGAGAGCTCCTTTTATAGATTCAGGGCATGGGGGTTAAAGGTTGAGGTGGGTCTGCTCCTCATTGGTTGACCTTTAGGCACCCGCGGGGACCTTGACTAGGACTTTTCTTCCCCGCAAGTACAGGTGGGGACTTCTCCATTCCTGGAAGTATAGGCCTTCCTCCTTGCGGATCCCAAGGTTACCACTTTCTTCCAAGATCAGGAGCTAGAGAAGGATGTCCACTGTCAGCTCTTCTACTTAACATAGCATGGGGAGTGCCAGCTAGAACAGGGAAGAAATTGAAGGTATCCAATTTGGAAAAGAGGCAGTTAACTTGTTCTTGTTTGTGTACAACATAATTTAGTAATAGAAAATCTAAAGACCACTAAAAACAGAAGTATTAAACAAATTCAACATTGCTTCAAGATATAAAATCGATATAAAACTCAGTTATATTTCTATTTACTAATAATGAATAATCAGCAAAGGAAAAATTTTAAAAATTCGTTTACAGTGGCATCAATGAGAATAAAATACTAAGGAAAAACTTAACAGAGGAAGTGAAAGGGAGCTAGTGTCCACTGGTTCACTCCCAAGTAACTGCAGTGGCTAAGTCCAGATCAGGATTTAGCCAAATCCTGGGAACTTAATCCAAGTCTTTTAGCCAGGTGGTGGGAGCCCAACTACCTGGACCATCAGCTGTTGCATATTAATGTACGCATTAGCAGGAAGCTGGAATCAGGGGTGGAACCAGTTTTGAATCCCAGCACTTGGATACATGATACAGGTGTTCCAAGTGGCATCTTGACTGCTGCATCAAACACCAGCCCCTACACAATCTTTAACTGAAATGGAAAAGACTTTGTAAGAGAAAAGACCAGCAGGAGCCAGTCTAAGTTAATTAATATGCTGCTACATATTCAAGTGCAAAAGAACAGGCTGATAGAATTTTAAAAGTCTAAAACTTGTAGGAGGAAATGGAGTTGGAGATAGATATGGGTTAATCAGAAAATATTTTATGAGATGTCTTGACTGAATAATTTTTTCTGTGGAGAAGGTATAGATGGAAAAGTGAAAATAGATTAGGAAATAGCCCTGCAGCCCCTATTCTTAATGACATGGCAGAGTGGAAAGATTCATCAAAAGAGATTGCAAAAAAGCATTCAGTGTGAAAATGGGGAAAACAGAAAAACAACCGCAATAGCAGCAACATTTCAAAAACACCCTAAGTGAGTGAGTGTCAGTGAAAGCTGGAGACAAAATGTTTTAAGACAAATGGGTTTGGGACTGGCGGTGTGGCATAGAAGGTGAGGCTGCTGCCTGCAGTGCCAGCATCTCATATGGGCGCTGGTACAAGTCTCAGCTGCTCCAATTCCAATCCAACTCTCTGCTATGGCCTGGGAAAACAGTAGAAGATGGCCAAAGTCCTTGGGTCCATGCACCCATGTGGGAGACCTGGAAGAAGCTCCTGGCTCCTGGCTTCGGATTGGCTCAGCTCCAGCTGTTACAGCCATCTGGGGAGTGAACAAGCGGATGGAAGATTTTTCTCTCTCTGCCTCTCTGTAATTCTGCCTTTCAAATAATAATAATATAAAAGACGAATGGGTTGTTCAACTATGTCAATGCCAGCATGAAGTCTGGGATAAAGAAGACTGATGACTTCTTACACGTTTCAGTACATTGTTGATCTTTTGTGAACTGGTGAAGACTTGTTTCAGGTTCTGTTAGGCCGAAGTTGGAGTCATTGAGATGAATAGGTGATGTGGAAATAGATATAGCACATATTCTCATATATAGTTATTGGAATAAATTTTGTGACAAAAACTAGCATTAAAATAAGGTGGGGGCCAGAAATATATTTGCAGTCAATAAACTTCTATTAATTTCATTTTGCTATGTAAGATGGGAGATGCTCATTATATGTACGTGTGATGCAAAATCAGCAAGTCTGAATCTGAATCTGAGAGAGCCCGTGTTCCAAGTAACAGGAGAAGAGATGCAGCTAAAGAGGTGGATAGGGATATCTGCAGACTGGGACACACGGGGACACACACCAGCAGTCTGCTCCTGCTCTATGTGTGAACTATGGCATGAGGTAATCAGATGAGTGTGAAGTGTGAAAACACTGTCTGGCAATAGAAAAAGTAAAGAAATTTTCTGGGTTTATGAAGTTACAATCTGAGAATGTGTTCATAAATGTGAAATGGAATCTATTCATACAGCTCTTCTGGCAGTAATCAACTACTGAGATATAGATCCAGAGAATGAGGACTAGGTTTACACAATCCTATTTTCTGACAGAGGGCAACAGAGGGAGAATAATTAAGTAAATAATGAATGAATGATGTCAGTGTTGAGAGTGTTGCTCCATGCAGTCTATGTCAGGTAAGTAATTAAGGTAAAAATATAAAGGGGTGATGAGACTGTGCCTCGGATCACTTAATTCCACTTCTGTTTATGCATGTATGTGTCGTAGAGACTTACTATATATGCTGAATTCTTTCCCAGCTCAAGTGTCAAAGATTCACTTTTCCACATAATTAATCATTTTTTTCTGGATTTCCTTCCCAAACAATCCATAGGCACCAAGCATTTATCTCAGTGTTTTCTTTAGCAGAACACAAGCCAAGATGAATGATGGTGATAGAAGTACTAAAGTCAACAGATTAAAAATACTGTGAGGATAGGTAGCCGATTAAGTTGTGCTAAGTTATACAACCTGGAAATGCGGAAACTTAAACTTAGATAATGATAATTAGAAACATGAGATTTCAGAGATAAAGAAACTCTGCAATTTCCCTTCCAAACAAGATTTGGAGTCTCAATAAGTAATTTGGTGAGGTAGGCAGATAAGTGGCAAGAATTAGCAATCAGATCATCTGTGTGGATGCTTAAATTGTTAAGAATATGAAGGGGTTGGTGGTTAGGAGGTAGAGTTAAAATCATGCGTAGAAGACTTTCAAGCAGTTGGTAGAGAGACTAGACTGATAAAATTTGCTTCATAAATACAGGCTGTATGCATTGGAAAAAAAGTCACAAGAGAGATAAAGGCATTGAATTGACGTGGCATCCTATATTATTTGGGTATATAAAACATAATAAACATATTTTAACAATAAATGCCTAAGAGTTCATTGTCCTTGGGAAGCAGGAGAATCCTTGGTGCGCTGGACTATTCAAGATACTCAGGCACATTACGTGCTCTCAGGAAGGTGCTGAATCACAGTGCATTTTTAAATGAGTTGTGAGGTCTGTGAGGCTGTTGGTTTCATTAATAGAAAACACTCTTTTGGGGAACGCTTTGTTGTGAAACTGTACAAAGCTCTAGGAGATAAAACAGCAAAGTGTTCTCACTAAGAGCACAGTTTCAGGAGTGGGAGGCCCAATGGTTAAGACAGCATTGGGTATGCTCACATCACATCCACATTCCACATCGGAGTGACTGTAATTGAGTCATGACTTTGCTTCTGATGCCAGCTTCTTGCTATCACATACCCTGTGAGGCAGCAGGTGATAACTTAAGTTTTTGGATCCTCTGTTGCTCATGAGAAAGACTTGTATTGAGTTTTCAGCTCCTGGGTTGGGCCTGGCCCAGCCCTGATGTTGTAGGAAATAAACCAGCAGTTAGAGGGTTGATCTTCCTTTCCCTTGCTTTTATCTATCTATCTGTATCTTTGAGCTTAAGGATGAACTAAATCTCAATATCGCTATCTCCCTCTCTCCCTCCCTTTCAATTAAATAAAAAATAAACAAAAAATGAGTGTAACTTTAGGTACCTTTTGCCAAAGGAATCCAGATAATAATTGTTACTGTGCTACTAATGTGTTGTGGCCCTGGGCTAGGTTCTTAATCTTTATTTTCCCTACTTTAGTTTCTTCAACCTGTAAAATGAAGATGAGATAGCCTTATGTGGGTTAATTAGTGTTCCTAAAATATTGAACATTATTAAATGCACTTGGAAGCACTAATTACTCACATTGACAAAAAGACAAGGTTTTGGCTAGAGGAAATTGTTGGTGAAAAAAGGAGCAAGTGCCCTTTCACTTCCTAATTTCATGTAAGTATCCTGTCTTTTATAATAAGCTGTCTCTTGCTTAGGTGCTGATAAACTGAACAAACCCTACTAGCAAGTGCACAGTGATATCAGCCAAGTGGATATTTTCTTAATGTTCCCTTTATAATCTAATGTAATTAATTTCATGAAAATAGACAAAATGATGCAGCAAATAGAACTTGTGATCCAGGGTTAAAAGGAAGGACTGTGATTCTCTCTAATTATGTGGATGACCTTATGCTAATTTAAATAGAATAGAAATTTCTAATGACTAAAATAGACATTTTTCAAAAGAGGAAATCCAAATGGCCAATAGACACATGAAAAGATGTTCAAGATCACTAGCAATCAGGGAAATGCAAATCAAAACCACAATGAGGTTTCACCTCACCCTGGTTAGAATGGCTCACATTCAGAAATCTACCAAAAACAGATGCTAGAGAGGATGTGGGAAAAAAGGGACACTAACCCACTGTTGGTGGGAATGCAAACTGGTTAAGCCACTATGGAAGTCAGTCTGGAGATTCCTCAGAAACCTGAATATAACCCTACCATTCAACCCAGCCATCCCACTCCTTGGAATTTACCCAAAGGAAATGAAATTGGCAAACAAACAAGCTGTCTGCACATTAATGTTTATTGCAGCTCAATTCACAATAGCTAAGACCTGGAACCAACCCAAATGCCCATCAACAGTAGACTAGATAAAGAAATTATGGGACATGTACTCTATAGAATACTATACAGCAGTCAAAAACAACGAAACCCGGTCAGTTGCAACAAGATGGAGGAATTTGGAAAACATCATGCTGAGTGAATTGAGCCAGTCCCAAAGGGACAAATATCATATGTTCTCCCTGATCGGCAACAACTAACTGAGCACTAAAAGGGAAACTTGTTGAAATGAAATGGAAACTATGACAAACACTGACTTGATCAGCTCTTGTCCTGATGGTTGATGTACAATGTAATACTTTATCCATTTTAGTATTTTTTTTTTGTTCTAGTATCATTGGTTGAACTCTGTAATTAACACACAATTATTCTTAGGTGTTTAAATTTTAACTGAAAAGTGATCCCTGTTAGGAATTTGGAAAACATTATGCTGAGTGCAATAAGCCAATCCCAAAGGGACAAATACCACTTGTTCTCCTTGATAGGTGACAACTAACTGAGCACCAAAAAGGAAACCTGTTAAAGTGAAATGAACACTATGAGAAACGGTGACTTGATCAGCCCTCACCCTGACTGTTGATGAGCACCTTGATATGTTATCCCTCTTAGTATTTTTTTTGTTTTTCTACTTAATACTTTTGGTTGAATACTGTAATCAATACAAAATTCTTCTTAAGTGCTGAAACTTAACTGAAAAGTGATCGCTGTTAAATATAAGAGTGGGAATAAGAGAGGGAAGAGATGTGCAATTCGGGACATGCTCAAGCTGACTTACCTCAAACGGTAGAGTTAGAAACATACCAGGGGATTCCAATTCAATACTATCAAGGTGGCATGTACCAATGCCATCTCACTAGTCCCAGTGATCAATTTCTGTTCACAATTGATCATAATGATAGGACTAAGAACCAAAGGGATCACAGAAACAAGAATAGTGTCTGCAAATACTAGCTGATAGAATAAAAAAGGGAGAGAACGATCCAACATGGGAAGTAAGATACATAGCAGACCCATAGAATGGCAAATGTCCTAACCGCACTCTGGCCTCAGAATCAGCCCTTAAGGCATGCGGATCCAGCTGAAAAGCCCATGAGAGTATTTCAGGCATGGAAAGCCAAGACACTCTGGGGAAAACAAAACAAAACAAAACAAAAACCTAAATGAAAGATCTCTGCGAGTGAGATCCCAGTGGAAAGAATGGGTCATCAAAGAAGGAGGTACCTTTCTCTGAAGGGAGGAGAGAACTTCCACTTTGACCATGGCCTTGTCTAAATATGATCAGAGTCAGTGAACTCAGGGGGCTTCCAAAGCCTTGGCAGCTCATGACAAGAGCCTAGCGTGATTACTGATGCCATAAACAAGAGTGTCAATTTGTTAAGTCAACAACAGGAGTCACTGTGCACTTACTCCTCATGTAGGATCTTTGTCCTTAGTGTGCTGTACATTGAGATTTAATGCTATAACTAGTACTCAAACAGTATTTTACACTTTATGTTTCTGTGTGGGAGCAAACTGTTGAAATCTTAATGTATGCTAAACTGATCTTCTGTATATAAAGAGAATCGAAGATGAATCTTGATGTGAATGGAAGGGGAGAGGGAGTGTGAAAGGGGAGGGTTGCGGGTTGGAGGGACGTTATGGGGGGGAAGCCATTGTAATCCATAAGTTGTACTTTGGAAATTTATATTCATTAAATAAAAGTTTGAAAGCAAAATAAAATAAAATAAAAAAAAATTAGAGTTAAACACAGGATAAAGAAAACAATCCTAGATAGTTCCTTTAGCAAAAGGATTCACACACACACACACACACACACACACACATATATATATATAAATAATTATAACATGATGTGTTATTTAAAAGAGGAAAGTACAGGACTCTAGAAAATACCTATGGAGATTTTGCATACTATCTAATGTGCTACAAGTTTATACAACATCATCACCTTAAACATGAACATACTTACTATTCATAGCTTTTGGGGATCTAGCCTCTGGGCCTGGTTTAGCTGGGTCTTCTATTGGAGAGTCAGCCACAAATGGATCAATATGACATTCTTACCTAGAACCTAAACTGGGGAACATTTTGTTCCTGAACTTCAGATTACTGGTAAAATTTATGTTTTGGTGGCTCTGTGACTGAAGACTTGCCATTTTGTTGCCTGACATATTTCCATAAGCCACTCATAGCTTCTTGCCATGGGATATTCTCCCAAATGGCCAATTAAATCATGCAGACAGCAAGATTTGTCAACATACAGAGAGCAGTGTTCCTATTTGTTTTAACAGATTTAGCATGATTATTTCTATTGCACACAGAATAATCTTTTTTTGATTCATTCAAAATAAAGAGATTTAGAAACTTAATTCCAGTTAAGAAATCACTCCACTTTTCCTATGTTATTGATGAAACAATTTACAAGCCCTTTCTACACTTAACAGGAAAATAATTCCATGGATTATAAACATCAAGAGAACAATTCCTTGGGTGTAACCATCACAATTGAGAAAGTCTGAGCTTATAAAAATGAAGTTCTTATTAATTCTAATATTAAAATTGCAAATAACAGTATATATCTACAATGGTAGAGAAAAACAATTCAATTTTAGCTGGTGATGTATCTATACTTAACAGTGGCAAGTAATACTGATTATAAAAATAAAGAAGAAAGGAGGACAGTACTGGGTGTGAGCAAGTATTTTATGCCTGTCTGACACAGATGTGTTTGGGCAGAGATTTTTTTTTTTTAAGTTTTCATTTATTTATTTGAGAGGTAGAGTTACAGAAAGTGAGAGGGAGAGACAGACAGAAAGGTCTTCCTTCCATTGGTTTATTCCCTAAATGGCCACAACAGCTGGAGCTGTGTGGATCTGAAGCCAGGAGCCAGGAGCTTCTTCTGGGTCTCCCACATAGGTACAGAGTAGGGCCATCTTCTACTGCTTTCCCAGGGCATAGGAGAGAGCCGGATCAGAAGTGGAGCAGTCGGGACTCAAACTGGCTCACATATAGGTTGCTGGCACTGTAAGCAGTGGCCTTAGCTGCTACACCATAGCACCAGCCCCTGGGCAATGATATTATGGAGCTATGCAGGTATCTGCTGGGAGAATACTCCAGGTTGAGAAATATTTTGAAGAAATATCAGATAAAAACTTAAAAATTTATACTGGAATAAATAGGGAAGCGCTTGGGAGGACTACTGGAAAAAGATGGTTAGGGTCGAAAGTAGGGGGTGAGGAAGCAGGGATCTCAGCAGGAGAACCATTGAAAGAAAGGACTGATTTCATGGTTGAATACTTGTGCATGAGTGATTAAATCTTGGATGTAGGTAAGGGAGAGCTGGCACAAATTATGGATTGTTTGAATGTGTTTATTGTATACTACAAGAGACAAATTGTGACTGTATTGTTAACAATGATCATGAGACCCACACAAATGACAGAGTCATTTAGTTGTATGATGCATCCTGGCTTGGGGATTTCCAGCCATGTGCAGGAGTTCCTGAGATACTGTGACAATGTGGACTAAAATCCATGATTGAGCTGAGATCAGGCCCCTCAACAACAACGTGATGTTCATGAACTCTAACAGTAAGTTCACCTTTATAAGAATGTCTTTAACTTCCTTTATGAAAGAAATACCTGGTAACTGATCAGACTGAGAAGAGATATAAGAAAAGGGTTTTCCTTCCAAATGAAACTCCCCAAGACAGGCAGTTATTTGAACCCTGATCGTATCAGATCTCTACCACCAGCCTGCTCCTGCTGTCCATCTTGTAAGAGCATTGTCAAAACAAACTGCTTGAGCATCACATGGCATCTAAGAATCAGCTTTGATTTGAATGAAACCTAAGGGGATAAGCCATAGCTGGGAAAACTGGTCCGCTAAGACCATGCAAGACCTGGGAATGCAACAGTGGTGGCACCAAACATTTTGAAAAGAGCAGTTGCAACAATGGAGTTGCCACATGCTTAGATAAGGTAGGTTGTTGTAGAAACATTACATGACGTGAAACATTCATATTCAAGTGTTCATCACTGTAGCATCTCACCTCTTAGAAAGCAGGAAAATTAGCAGGTTCCCAAAGAAAATGAAGCAGAAATGGGTAGCACCACCCGATGAAGATAATCAAAATGCTTTCCCAGAAAAAAATAAAAATGTGTTAATAAATAAATAAATAATAGTAGGTTATTTGGCTTCTCTGCCTCTACTTTGAAGCACTAGGACAGGGATAGGCATTAGATTTATCAGAGTTGAAGTTCTAGCAAATAATAAGAAATATAAGGGTAGCAGGTGTGGGGATACAGGCAGGATAGTGATTATTATGGATCACAGTGTCACAGTTTGGTAGAAAGGGAGGAGGGTCATTAGGTTGGAGATGATGGTTAGTCTTTGCTTGAACAAACTTTAGTCAGGTTCCCGAAACTTCCTGTGGGATCAACTGTGAACTTCCTTGTAAAGTCCATTTTTAACAAGAGCACTGCTAAGTCAGTTTAGCCAGGAACTCCTGCCCTCCAGTCCTGGTCAGCCTCAATATCAGGTTCTTCATTGTTCATCCTTTCGCAGGTGCCGTCTGATCACCCTGACCTATCTTCCCCCAGTCTCCTGGTAGATCCTTTAGTCTGAATTTCCCAGGTCCTTGATGTCTTCTCTTAGTAGTTTTCTACCCTATGACTCCAACCTTGCTTCTTGGCCATAAATTCCCAATTTCATAAAATGCCTTTGGAGTTGAGCTCAATTTTCTTCCCCTACTGCAAAATCTCATTGAAGTGGCCCATATCCCCTATGTCTTCCCCACCATGCCTTAACAAGCGTCATTGAATACTTCTATCTATGCAGTAAAGGGATAGTGAAGGGCAAAATGTTATGAGGCAAAGTTATACTGAGTGGAAACTGTAAAAAGATGCAGTTGGGGTGTGCATGCAGAGATGCAACTATGAGAAATACTGGAACTACAATGAAACATGGTATCCTTGGAGTTCACACTTTCACCCCAGCACTGAACAGTACTTGGGAACATTGGTCGTTACATTGCTTAGGTTGCTTCTTTACAATAAAACTCCACCAAGACTATGGCCAGGGACCATCAGTAGGCTTCAGCCCATCAAGATTGGATATGGAATACTATTTTTTGCTAGAGAGTAGAGACAAGAAAGCTTTTGAGTCACAAGGCATTATTTTCAGCCCAATACACAGTATGATTCTGGAACTGTCCCTGTCTTTGGAGTACAGGCACCATAAGTGTGCAGCATTACAGGAAAATTTATCTTCTTATTTATTCCTTAGCTCTAAATCAATACCAAAGTCTGAAATTAAACATTGTATGAAATATATTTCAGATATATGTTTATAAATAGGACTCCACAAAGAATTACTATATTAAATGTTAATTTAGTAATCAAGGGGGTGATGTTTGACATTAGTGAAAGCCTTACTTTCATTATAAACTATTCTTACAGGAGAAACTATGAAGAGTTGCTGTTAGAGTGATAAACACTTTAGATTCCAGAACTTTTCAGATTCCAGTGCTCTGATTATTTAGTTCTTTAAACATGATCTACTTCCCAGTAATCAACGAACCAGAGGCAATTGGAATATATTCTACAGAAGTCGCTGTTCAATAGGCTGATGCTTTTCTCTCTGTGTCCTCTCAGTCTCATGGTTTAAGATACAAGGCACAGAATGGTAGGAAGATCATAACTGCTTTTCCCTTAAAACTCTTCTTAGGAAGCTCCCAAGGTTTCGGAATACAGGCTTGCAAGCAATGAGTCTGGTGAATAGGCTGAGCCTAATGTAAAATACCCTCTACACTCTTCACATTATCATACATATAGAATTATTTAGTATGATAAAATTCATATCCCATGGAGAAAGATTTCATGACTATCTACTAAAGTAGAAGCCATTATGATATTAACTTCCAGCTCTAATACTTAGTTGTTTTGTATTTTCATTGGTGATACATGCATCTACTCATAGTTTCTCATGCCAGTATACTAATGTACTGGGCACTGAAAGCATGACGTAGCAAAACTTGTTTCAGGACCAGACACTCAGAATATGAGTATTGATTATTAAATTGGATGATGTAATTATTTTTTCCTAATATTAAGTATTGAATTTCTCCTTGGCTTTTTGAAAGACCTTATGGTTCACAAGATTTGAAAAGAAACATCACATTAACTACAGAGTTATTTATATAGTACTTTTTATCTTATAGTAGAATGAGCTTAGCTAAACAAAATTGTGCAAGGTTATTTTGTAAATATGGATAGCTATGAAACAAAAAGGGTATTCTCACACCAAGTTCCGATTGCTGGAGAGAATGTGAGGGCTGGCTACTTATGGAAAGCCAGTGTTAATAGCTAGTAGTAAAGCTGGGATGCTCTCAAGTTCCTCTGATATTTTTACTTGTTTATGTTTTCTTTTACTTTCCACTAATTTATGTGTCAGGGCTCTAACCTCATGATTGGTTAATTATGAAATATAACCTATCAATGATTAAATATTACTAATGGAACTTCCATATATATTTTATAGCAATGTACTTATATATTTTAAATGATCATTTTAGGTTATGGATAGAATAAAATATTTTGCGATGTTATAAAAATACTAGCAAGAGCTTGAATGATGACTTTTTTCTTTCATAGTATAAATATATCAGAGATTTGGGGGGATGAAAAGAACTTTTTTATTATATACAGTTTTCCTAAAGAGTTGATGTTCTAATTCATGTGAAAATAGTGGGCTTGTAACACGGGCAAAACTAGTTAGGATGCGAAATAGCAGATTTCAAAATTATAGTGGTGCATATTAGAACTATGATTAGATAGAGAAGAGAAAATGGTTAAATACTGAAGTTTTCTAAAAATGGCTTAATGACTACATATTAAATGCAGAACACACACAAAAGTGACATGAAAAGGAATTATGGTAAAGTGCTTTTCGTTTTTTGAATCTTATTCAAGATTATAAACTATTTCTGAAATCATCTGTTACCCACACATAGTCATTGTATTTGTTGCTCAAGCTATCTGGCCAAATTTTCAGAAACATATTTTGGAAATAATGCAAGTAAAGGCAGATTGTAGCATCAGCGTTACACATTAAGCCCTCCCAAACTCTTTTTAATTTTATCACATGTGCTATATTTCAATGCATTTTATATAATCTGCAATGAGTTAATTCACACTGAAATGTAGTTATTACATCATACAAATCTTGTCAAAAATGACTCCTACAAAACATAAGTGAGTGTGTTTTCTTAAACTTGCAGCTTAGAGAAATTACCTTTTCACACTGTATTGGGTCTGGTAAGTATATAGATTTCTGTTCAGGATATTTCCTCTAAGATAAGATTTGTTGGATTTACTGCATTTTCCATCATTTCCTGTCTGACTTCCAGCAATAGTCCCATAATTAGCTGACCTGACTTGATCCTTACCATCTTTTGTGACTTTTCTACATTGTAGCCAGAATTCTGATTAAAAAAAAAGTGTAATATTTTCACTCTTTGACTAAAATCTTTGAATTAGCTCCCAGTTTTAAGTATAAGCCAAAGTTCATATAGTTAGTAAAAAACCCAAACCCAACTTTATCAACTCTGAGTTTTCAGAATCCTGAATTACTTTCCCTCTGTATACCCTCTGCTTCCCCAGTCACACTGGGTTTTTTCAAATGCACTATGCAAATACTCTTCCGGATTTTGCTCTGATTCTGTGTGCTCTAAACTCCTTCAAGTATCTTCATGAGTAATTGTTTCACCTCTTACATCTTTTGGACAGTTATAACCAAAAAGAGACTTCTCTTATCAACTTATACACAATTGTCCTATCAATAATTGCAAACGATTTCTTTCCCCTACTTTGTCTTTTATCCATCAGGATCATAATGTTCCAATGTCACATATCATATGTGTATTAAGTTTCTCATTATTGTGCTACCTACTACCTCTAGAATATAAGTTCTGTGAAAGGAGGTATCTTTGGATTGCTATTGTATCTTAGGAAAATAGAGGATAATTTTTCTTACTTTAGGCCATCAATACATATATTTTAAAGTCAAATTATGTGAGAAAGAGTAAGGAAAAGTGTGGTTTGGGCTAGTTATAAATGGTGACATTAATTTGTCAGTTGCCCTTGGAAACATATGAGCAAAAGTTAGGCAATCTTTTTATTTCTTTCAAAATGAGAAAATTATATAGAATTGAGAATTCACCTTGAAGTAATTTAGTTTTCATCTGTTTGAATTTTGATGAAGCAGTGCCTTTTTTAAAATTCACCAAATCAATCAAGCAAGCAAACCTGAATCTAAATCCAGACTTCTTATAAAGCATGCATTAAAAGATCTTTGAATTCACGCATTAATGATTGTCAACAATGGAGTAAGTTTCAAATTCCATATGTCAGAAAGACCTTCATACCAACAAAAGTTATTTATGTCATTACAATTAACATTATTATGTTCCACAAATCAAGGGGTGATATGATTTAATTTTTAATACAAAGCCTGGCAATTTTCATCTAATTTAATATTAAAAGACTTACATAATTTTTGTTCATTTCTATTTTAACATTAAATACTCAGGTTGTGAAGCTTTCCTTTTAAAATAATATCTTTACATTTTGCAAATGACTTGCAGATCACAATGTTCCATTAGCCTATGTTGTGCCCTGCACTGTCAACAGATTGACAGATTTGCTAATGAAACTAAATGAGTCATTCTCTTGTTTCTTATACCATGTTCAATACTACATATGGAAAACTACCAGTGAGGATTTGGTGGGGTCTCCCCGTCTTTCTTTTGTCCTTTACATTTCTCTGTAATGAGAATTTGAAATGTAACTCTGAGCATAGGTCCACTGCAAAATCATTCGTCTACTGAGCAATGGTCTTTTGATAGTGAAAACGTAAAATGCTGAAAATATTTTAATTCTGTTTTACAAAATTTGTAGTTGCATTATGATTTGGATCAAAGTCAAATCCATGGTAGCCATATCAGTGTCAAAAAATACAATATGTATTTTAACTCTTAAGAACAATTCATTATTACAAACTTATTATTTGTAGTACTATTTTAATGTCAATTATTATTTAAATTATTGCCTGTGTAAAATGAAAAGCAGTCCATCCTGTTGCAGGAAATGTGTCAGGTTGCAATCAGGATATACACCATTGGAAATCAATTGCATGCACTCAGAATGCAATCTGCAGCACTTACTTGATCTGAAATATCATTCCATGAGCACAGAAAAAGGAAGTCATCTCAATAAAGTCACAGTGATATTTCAAAATATTTTCTACTTCTATAAAGCAGCAAACTAAGAAATGAAGCTAGGATGTTGATGTTAAATTCTAGCCTTTAAATTGTTCTTGTTTCAGAACACGCTTAATTCAATTAAAGCCACTATGTAGTAGCATTGGAGTAAACTATCACCACTCTATTCAAAGAATGAACAGCACAGCTGTGTCTCCTCATCACCGAATTGAGTCAATTACAAATTGTCTTGTGGGCCAGGAGCTGGGACTCTGATGCAAGTTCTCCCACTGATGGCTGGAACCCAGTTACTTATGTTGTCACCATCCTTCCCCAAGAGTATTCATTAACAGGAAGCTAGGAGAAGCCAAAAGTAGGGATGGAAACCCAGGCACTCTCATGTGCAACACCGATATAAACTGTGCCATCTAAACCTTTACATTTTTAAAAAATATGATTTATTTATTTAAGGAAAGAGTGACAGAGAGGGAGAGACAGAAAGAGAAGTCTTCTGTCCTTTGGTTCAATTCCCAAATGGCCTCAATGGCCAGTGCTGGGCCATTGAGCTTAAAACCAGGAGCCAAGAACTGCATCGTGGTCTCTACCTTGGTAGCACAAGCCCAGGTACTTGGGCCTTCATTTGTGCCTTCACAGGAAAATTGTCAGGAAGCTGGATCTGAACAGGCCAGTGGTACTGAATATGTGCCGCTGGCATAGCCAACAGTGGCTTAACCTGCTTCACTACAACACCAGTCCCATGCTTTCCATTCTTAGCAGATGATTTACAGTCGTGCCAGACAGTGGCTTTTAAAATATTTAATTCTGGTTTGTTTTCTCAAATAACAGATTCTATATAACAGAAGCAGAAATATTGCCATCTCATAGTTCTATTTGATATTCCATGGCTCTTTATAAAGTCTATGTGATTTCTAAATGTCTAAATATTTTTTTAGAGCCCTTTGGAAAACTAGCCAAATCTCAAGGAATTTATAAAGGAGAAAATATCGTATTCCACACATAATACATAGCAATTATTAATGCTTATAGATATAATTACCTAATAATTTAAGCCCCTTTGGGTAGAGAATATTTTACTGTTTGCACATTTGTTTATTTGGCCAATTTATAAAAACTACTTTTGAATCTAGTTTCCTTACCACAGGAACATCAAATCCAGTGCAAGCCATGTGGGAAGAGGAAACTTTAGCTTTCCACTACATTTTGGAAGAAAAGAATAGGTCTTGCCTGATACTTTGCCTTACACACATAGACTAAATATCTCATAACAACTGATTTCTACAATACTTAATGTATTGAGATGTTTTCTGACCTATAGAATAAAAGGATTGGGATTTTATTCTTTACTGATACCTATTAGTAGTTTTTATCCTGAATAAAGATAAATGTCTTTTCTGAAAAAAATAAATATATAAAGACAACTACCTCAAGGGGCTAGTAGGGGCGAGGAATGTCCAGCAAGCTGGCCATATTTGGTGTGACCCTGCTAAAGTAACACAAAATCACACAACAAAATCATTTGGTTTGACTCTGCTAAGGCAACCATAGGTGTGACTCAAAATTTAAAAAAAAAACTATAGCAGGCTAATTTTATGTTGATAATTTTGTATGTCCTTCAAGTGATTTCATAAGTATTCAAATGGCTCTTGGCCGGAAAAAAAAAACAAAAAAGGTTTCCCCCGATGCCACCCTTGTAGAATATGACAAATAGCTGATACTAAAGGGGAGTTAACATTTGGAAAAAGTAGAAGGCACGAGGTGAAGGGAGATGTTCTCGTTTTAATTGTCTTTAGCTTCAGACCAGCCCACAGTTACATCTGACAGGAAGACTGAAATTTCAATTATAAACAAACAAACAAGCAAACAAACAGAAAAAACACAAGGTGACATTTTTTGAAAACCAAGGAGACGATGCAGGATAATCATAGTCACTAAACTCAAGGATTAAATCCCAGAAAGGACAGAAGCAGGGAAGAAAGGCCTTGAATTCTGTGTATAAATTCTGCCCAAATATCCATCTGACCCCTGAGTCAGAAACACAGAGGTTCCTTACACAAAAGTCAGCTAAAGCTAAAGGAAAGGGATGAATCTTTGAACTGCCACAGGCATTAGATTTGAATTGTGAAACAAATTGCCCAAGAAACTAACACAGAAAACATAGCACTCCTATTAGGAATATAACAGAACCCAGATTCTCAACATCATTAACATCCAGAATTCAATCAGAAGTGGGAGCTATTTGAAAAGTCAGGAAAGTATAACCTATTCTCAAGATCAAAAAAATTATCAATAAAGATAAAAATAGATTACACAGGTACAGATATCAGAAGATAGGATTTTGTAGCAACTGTTTTAACTACTCATCTTTTTTTTTTTTTTAAAAAAAGATTTATGTATTGTTTGAAAGTCAGAGTTAGAGAGAGAAGGAAACAGAGGAAAAGGGGATCTCACATCTGAATGGCCGCAACTGCCAGGGAGGAATCAGGCCAAAGCCAGGAGCCAGGAGCTTCATCTGGATCTCCCAAGTGGTTGAAGGAACCCAAACACTTGGGCCATCTTCCACTGCTTATCCCAGGCCATTAACAGGGAGCTGGATTGGTAGAAGTGTAAGTGGGACTCAAACTGGCACCTGTAAGGATGCCAGCATCACATGAAGAGGCTTTACCCAGTACTGCACAACACCAGCCCCAAACACTCAACTTTCACAATCCTTCCTCTTCTGGGACAGGTGTATGACACAGCAATTGAGGTGACATACTGATTTGAATCAGTACTGGGTTTGAATCCCAGCCACATCCATGATTTCAGCTTCCTGCTGAGGCACACCCAGGGAGGCAGCAGGTGAAGGTTCAGTATTTAGGTTCCCTACCACTCATGTGGTCTACCTGGACTGAGTTCTGGCTTTGAGCTTTGTCTTGGCCCATGATGTCAGCCCCTATTGCCACACTTTCAAACTGCTCTTACCTCTCTTCCTCAGATGATTTCTAATGGATTTCAATAACTTGGATGTAAACCCAGTTGATAAGTGGCTTTCACAGCAATGAGTAAATAAGGGCATTTAATGACTTAGAGGAACCCTTTACCACTAAGTACCCCAAAACTGTCTTTATGCCCAGGCACAGAGCTACCCGATTTCATCCATCATCTGCTGTTATGACCAAATGGACTGACAGACATGTTTGTAGGAAAACATTTTCAAAATATAAACATAAAGAAAAAACAAATAGTAACACTTGAAAAATCCTGAAATCATTATGCAAAATTCCCAGTTCAATATACTTAGGATGTATATAATTCCCTAAATTGCAATTTTCCAGCAGCAAAAATGTGGGATAAATCTGGTGTGGAGGCAGAGGAGAGCAGCCTGTTGACTGCTCTTTGGAAATGAAATTGTTTTTCAATTTCTGTTACATTACTAATTGAGTTTGCCTTTGTAAATTATTGGACAGCACACACAGGAGGTTAGGAGGGAGAATCTGTGAGAAAGGCTGATATAATTGGCTAGTCGTTTCCCCCCATTAGACAACATGACCAACATAAACTGAGACCATATTCAATCAAAGAAACGCAGATGTAATAAATTGCCCTGTGCAGATTAAACATTTTCAACAAAATTACTAATCAGATCACTTGATAGCTATGCTTCATTATTTACATTTTAATTTTACTACAGTCCTGTTCCATCTGGCTATATTCTCTGGGTTCCTCTTCTCTGCCCACAGCTTCAGAGTCTTATTTTTTCTAGATGACCAGTTGAAATATAATCAGCCAACGGTTTCCTTCCTTCCTAAGAAGAATTCCAAGATCAGTTGGCTTGGTGAGATGCTTTTACTTCCATAAAATATACAAATATCATTGACTTCTTTGTAAGAGGGGAGCCCATCAGGACACATAAGCTTCTTAGAATGCTGGTCTGAGAAGCAGCTTTGCTACTGAAAAAGCCAGAATGTGAATTACTTTGAACTTAATGTTCAGGATTGATCCTGTTTTCCTTGAACCAAATCAGGCATTTCCTCTCAAAAAGGTAATATTGCAGCAGGACAAGTCAAAAGCATGCAGTTTATATGTCAGTGGACTTAATATGTGGAATTATGGAAATCAGTATATAAAACGGCATGCAAATGTGTAGTACAAATCATAGTTTAGGTATCTGTTTATATACATATATAAAGTACATGTTTTATATTTATATGCATGTGTGTAATGCACATATATGGAGTTGGATGTGTGCACAAATGTAGAGATAGGACAAATTGGGAGGATGCACTATGTTATTGGTGTTAACAATGTACTGAAAGTTTAGTGGCTTAAAAGAATCGAAATTGATCATCTCGTAGTCTAATATTCCCCTGGATGTTAGGTCAGAAGTCTGATTTTCCTATGAACTAAAATCAGCAGGGCTGCCTTCCTTTTGAAGACCTTAGGGAAGAATCAATTTCCTCATCCTTTCCTTCTCCTAGCAACTCTTTCTCTACCTCTTGCTCCATCTACAAATTATCAATGGAGGGTTAAAACCTTCAGATAATACATTGCTCTGAAACTGCATACATCATGACATCTTTCTTTTTTAAAAAATCGTTTATTTATTCATTTTCATCTGCTTGAAATGCTGATAATGAGAACCAGAGCAAGTTATTACACCTGCTGGCTGTCTCCCCTAAATAGCTGCAACAGCTGGGACTGAAGCAGGAGTCAGGAGCTCAATCATTTGAGCAATCATCAAGAACTCCCAGGTGGTAATAGCAGGAATCTGAGTCAGAAGCCTTGTGGCCTGAACTTGAACCAGTACTCCAGTCTGGGATGCAAGCATAACAAGCAGTGACTTAACTCCTGGTGCCGCAACGCTGACCCCACATTTGTTTATAACTCTCCTCTCTCTGCCTCGCACGTTTTCAAGGGCTTTCAGTTAAAATAAAATGGAACTACAAAGGTAATTCAAAATTTCTCTGTACTTTAAAATCAACTGATAAGCAAGTTTAATTCTATCTGAAACTTCAATTTCTTTTATTCATGTAACCTAACATAGTCAAACATTCTGGAAATTTTTAAGGGACCAGCATTCAACCAACCACAGTATTTATTCTAAATTAAGAGAAATGGATCTTGTATAAATTCTCTCTTTTTGAAATTCTAAGAAAATAAGCAGATTATTGTTCTATACACTACCATAAAATGAAAAACTTTTCCGTATTTAAGGAAATATTGTGCTAAAACTAAATAATATTAAGAACCATAAACAAGTGAAGTTATTGAAAGAGCATACAAATTATGAGAAGAAATATTTCTAAATCTCACATAAAGCTAACTAGACTACTTTATGTTTGTAAGATACATATATAAGCTATGAGATGGGATGTCTAATATTCTTTCATCTAAATCTTCAGAAGTGATTTACATATATACAAACATTAAATCCACACTTATATGTGTGTCCTTATGATCATGTGTATAGATAAATGATTTTGTATATGTAGTTACATACACATGTTTATGTACAAGTATAAATATACCATATTTTTGATCCTATTGTTAAAATGGAATTAAAAGATATTTCAAATTTTCCATGAACCTTATATATATATCAAAAAGTTTGCTCTTATGATTTTGATTTTTCTTTTATTTTGATTTAAATACATATACTATATATCATATAGGGGGAGAAAGAGAGAATCAATCCTTTTTGTCAGATTCTGTATTTCAGAATGTGTGTAGACACTAAAATCAACACTCACAGCACTTCCATGGTCATTTGTGGACCTGCTTAGCACAGCGAAAAACTTGAGCTGCTGACACATATTACTGCAGATGAGGCTAAACAGGGTGATATTCTGCTTTCCTCTTTTAGATATTTTTTTCTGAAAAGAGGCATCCTTGAGGCTTTTTCAGGGCCATGTTTTAATTTTTTATTTTTTTGCATTTTTATGCTTCTTCTTGTTGACTTTGCAGTTTACAATGGCTCCCAAGTGTAGTGCTAAAGTGCTGTCTACAATCCTGAACCCCAAGGGCTGTATTTTTACTTCTAATTTGGTCCTGAGGTCTTTCTCGGGAGGGTGGTTATGAACTCAAGCCCTGCCCTGATAGGGCTCCGGAGGACATAGTTGTGGATGTTTACTTTGTGCATTTCATAGGATACTTCTTTACTCCCGAAGATGGAATAATGTGATAGTGCCCAACCTGGGGCCAGGTGTCTCTCTCATAGCAAACTTTTTGAAATTGGCAGACGCCCTTGCGGCTTGTATCTGATCTGTGTCCTATTTATCCCTGGCAAGATATTCACTCTATAGAAAAGCCTGACCAGGAAAGAAGTTGAGTCCGGGTGCAGAAGTTGTGCCAGGCAGGCAAGAACAAAGAAGGCAAATCAATAAAGCATAAAATAACAGAAGCAGTTTATTACTTGCAGATCCCAAATGGAAAAAAAAAGTCATAACTTTTTAAGAATTGAATAGGAACAGAGGAACTATCCAGGAGATATGAGCACACATTAATTGGTGGATAGTGAAGAAGAATAAATGTGAGGGACCTGCAAACCAAAACTTTTATTTAGTTGCACGGAGTTACCCAAGCAGGATTCTCTCAAGGAGTTTGATGGGTTTAAAGCCAACAGGCATCAGTTCCATGCTGACGGAATCGAGCCTTTGTGGTGTGCCTGTTCGACCCATGTGGAGCACAGAGGGGCAGTGTACATGTTAACTGTTTTTGTATTTGGCTTGTTGCACGGCACACTGATTAAAACACAGCAAGACTTTGAGATCAAATTAGGAGTCTTTGTTAACTAGCTGGTGACAGCCTTTCTCACAGAGCAAATCCAGAGAAGACCACGGGGATTGGCAGTAGGGGCGGGCCAGGGTTTTAAAAGCAAAACCACATTCTGTTATCAGCAGTTAAGTGTTCAGGCATGGTGAGCAAGCAGGAAGTGGTGAGCCAATCAGCAATCAACACCTAGTCCCGCCTGACATCTGTGGCTGGTGCCAGGTGTCTGGCATCTGATGCCCTCTGGTACCAAATGTTTTCTTAATGTTCACTCAACACAACCCACACACCTTTACTTTTACTGTCTTGAGGTTTAAAATTTTTAGAACACCCCACCTTGTCACAGGCTGTGCTGTAGAGAGATGGCAATCAGAAGAGAGTTGCTTAAGACTGCCTGGATATGTACCAACCCTATTAAGAAACTGGGAGTAGGGGGTAGCTCTGTGGCACTGCTGGTTAAAGCCCCGGCCTGCACCGCTGGCATCCCATATGGGCGCCTGTTTCAGTCCCAGCTGATCCACTTCTGATCCAGCTCTCTGCTATGCCTTGGGAAAGCAGTAGAAGATGGCTCTAGTCCTTGAACCCCTGCACCCATGTGGGAGACCAGAAAAGGGTTCTGGCTCCTGGGTTCGGATGAGCTCAGCTCTGGCTGTTGGGGTCATTTGGGGAGTGAACCAGCAGATGGAAGACCTCTTTCTCTCTCTGGCTCTCTTTCTCTCTGTAACTCTTTCAAATAAATAAAATAAATCTTTAAAAATAGAAGAAACTGGGAGGAGATGGAGAACAGGAAACTGTGGCGAGGGTAATGAAACCTTGCTTTTGGTGTGAGAAAGTTAACCCTAAGTTCAGAATGGGTGCTGAAAGAAGATAAAATTATAAGAATTTAGAATACCAATATGACTGGTATGCATAGACATATTGGTTAAGCTTTGTTCAGGCGCTACTTAAAGTACTGTTGGTGGTGGACTCAATGTTAAGGAGTAAATAGAGTATATGGGATAAGGTGATATAAGCCAGAAACACACATAAAGCAAAAGTTATGCACTGATTGATTGACAAGTACATTATACCCAGAGGCTCCCAAGAACCTAACCCTGTATTTTCTGAGGAGCAATAGCTCAATAATTTAGTGTTTTCAGTACTCTGTAGAACTTAACCACCATCACTAATGAGAATCTACTCTCCCTCAGGGCATGCATATAATATATCCTGAATCAATATAACATAATGAATGACTTAGAATTTAGCAACATGATTATATACTCAATTTTCTAAAACAAGTACAAACTATGAAGCATAAGGGACAATAAGGAGAGCAAGAATTATCATGACTCCAGCTAGACTCTGCTGTCGAGTCCTTTATTTCCATTTTTGCACCATGCAGAAAGAGGTTTGTGATACATTGAAAATTATGCATAAAAACAGTACCTGGTAAAGTTTTACAACAAATGCAATACAGTAAATCTTCCTTTTCAAACCATTGTCAATACCTCATTGTCCTGTTTCAATTTAAAGAGTGGCTTGCTGTATGCAAGAATAATACCCATATGACAAGAGAATGCAATAGTTAAATGTCAAAAAGCAATTTTTTCCTTCCTCCCTCATGTTTAAACTAACATGATAAAGTCAGTAATAAACATGTTTAAAATTCTTAAGTATTTTTCAATTGTACTTCAGTAGACTTTTTACCTAACGTCTACTAAGCTCAAATTTCTCTAAATAAAAAGGAATTTACGTTCATGCATGCTATTACCTTAAAAAAAATAAGTCAAACAATGTTGATTTTTTTTTATTCTAAGGAAATTCACACCCAGTAAAAACAGAATAAAAAATAATGTAAATTTTGTTTTGTTTTATGTTTTCTACCTTGGTCTAATGTGGGCTTCACATTTCATATCAGAGTGAGTTTGATGATTCTGTTTGAGGAAAAAAAAAGAGTTTTGGGAACCAATTAAAAAAGCTAGACTGGGGAACTCTATTCCAGCCCTAGGAAATAAATCAATTTAAAGTTAGTTCAAGCCACCTTTCTTCAAAGCGGAGATTCATCTCCAAGGGAATGTGTTTACCCTTTCATTTTGATTAGGTTTGATGTTTTCAAATACTGAATTCCACCAAAATTTTAAAAACTTATAAAAATAGTATTCCATAAAATTCATTGCTAGAGGAAATACTATTACCCAGACTTTAATCATCAGAAATATTTCTATAAAATAATATGATTTTTAACATAAGATTTCCGGTATTATATATTCAATAAATGTTCGCAACAGATATGTCAGAATCCTTTACTCATGAACAACATTTTGAATAATGAATTAAATATTTATTCTGGGGAGAGAATGGGAAAATGGGATATGTAGTCTTTTACTTTAGAATTGCAATATGTAAGTTCTCAGAAGCGAGAAAATATGATATATGAATGAATAGGAATAAGATTCCTTAAAGGACAAAAGGCTAGGTAATGACTTTATTGAGAGACTAATTCATTGTCAGTACACTTGAGTCAAATAATTGGACTAATTTAAATTATGATTAAAATAAACACTATTCTCCAAAAAATATGCATTATCATTGGAGCATGTGGTACAATAATAAAATGAATATTTTACTTTAAAGTGATTCACATCAAGAGAATAATAGCAGGCTATATAGTGCCACAATATAATTGTCATCTAATTCATACTAGTACACTCACATTTAGTAGATTCCAGCATCTCTATCAGACACTAAAAAGTTCATAAACCTAAATGTTGATATAACATGGCAGTTGATATGATAAAGACATGCAAAAGTAGTGCAATACAAAGGAGATGATATATAGTTTAATTAATAATTTCACACCTTTTTTCTCACATCTTTGTCAGCATTTGTCATTCGTTGATATCTGTATGAGAGCCGGTCTAACTGGAGTGAGGTGAAACCTTAATGTGGTTTTGATTTGCATTTCCCTGATCGCTTGTGACCCTGAACATTTTCTCAAGTGTCTGAGGCCATTTGAATTTCCTCTCTTGAAAAATGCCTATTCAAGTCCTTTGCCCATTTCTAAACTGTATTGTTTGTTGTTGTTGAATTTTTTGATCTTTTTATAGATTCTGGATGTTAATCCTTTATCAGCAGTGTTGCTTGCAAATATTTTCTCCCATTCTGTTAATTGACTCTTCACTTTGCTGAGTGTTTCTTTTGCAGTGCAGAAGCTTCCAAGAAGTCTTTGCCTATATCAATGTCTTGCAGACTTTCCCCAATGTTCTCTAGGAATTTGAGGATAGTGGGTTATAGATTAAGGTGTTTTATCAATTTTGAGTGGATTTTTGTGTAAAATGTAAGGTATTGGTCCAGTGGAGATCTAATTTTCCCAGCACTATTTGTTGAAAAGACTGCCTTGCTCCAGGGATTGATTTTAACTCATTTTGTCAAAGATAATTTGGTTGTAGATGGGTGGATTGATTTCTGGAGCTTCTGTTCTGTCCCATTGGTCTATCTGTCTCTTTTTGTGCCAGTACCAGGATGTTTTGATTATAACTGCCCTGTAGTATGTCTTAAAATCAGGTTTTGTGATATCTCTAGCTTTGTTTCTGTTCTATAAGATTGCTTTAGCTATTTAGGGTTTCCATATGAATTTTAGCATCTTTATTTCATAGATCTGCAAAGAATATCATTGGTGTTTTCATTGGGATTGCATTGAATCTGTAAATTTCTTTTGGTAGTATGGACATTTTGGTGATGTTGATTCTTCCAATCCATGAACATGCATGATATTTTCATGTTTTAATGTCCTCTTCTATTTATTTCTTTAGTGTTTTGTAATTTTCATCATAGAGAGAGATATTTGAAAGTTTTAGTTAAATTTATTCCAAGTTGTTTAATTCTTTTTGGAGCTGTTGTGAATGGGACTGATCTTAAAAGTTCTTTCTCAGCCATGATATTGTCTGTGTATACAAAGACTACTGATTTTTCTGTGTTGACTTTATATCCTGCAACTTTACCAAATCTTTTATGAACTCCAATTGTCTCTCAATGGAGTTTTTTGGATCCCCTATATATAGAATCATGTCATCTGCAAACAGGGATAGTTTAATTTCCTCCTTACTAATTTGTATCTATTTTATTTCTTTTTCTTGCCTAATGGCTCTGGTTAAAACTTCCAGGACTACATTGAGTAGCAATGGTTAGAGTGAGCATCCTGGTCTGCTCCTTCCTATCCCCAAACTCACCTGCGATGCCAACATTATTTCCCTTTTTAAACACTATTCCCTCTTCCCATAACAGATATTTTTGCACAGATTTTTCCTATGCAGGATGAAAATGCTTCTTCTTTCTACTTAAACATTATTTATTCCCCACTTCATAGTGGAAGTATTGCTCCTTTACAAAAGGATGGTTGATGTCACTAGCTAGATTATGTCATAATCTCTTAGAATTGAATTTTCTGCTCTGCATCAACACCTATTACCACTGAAATGTCATGTGTTTACAGTTACTTATTTGATATTAATTTTTCACTCTAGAAAAATGACATAAAAGAATTATTTTTTGCTGACCTAAACTCACCCAATTCTCGCTGGATATATCATAGGTAAATATTAATTACTGTGGAGAGAATGAATCTTTTCATGCTGTAGTAGATTTTGATAGATTAACAGCATGGCCAACTTCATCCTGGGCAGGTACAGGGTGAGGTCATTGGGCTAAAATTTGACATCAGTTTGTTTTAGAGACTTCAGTGCAGTCATTCATCACTGAGTCTGGAGTGGGGAAAGAACCTTTCCTCCTGAAATCTTTAGGATTTCGTTTCACCAGGGCTTTAATCACACACATAAAATTTTGAGTTGGACCTAGCTTCTTCTTTTTACTGTATCTAATTTCATATTGTTTCCATGGCAGTATCTTCAAGCTCAATAATCTTTTCTTAGAATATTGATATTCAGTGAGTACTGCAAAACTATTTTCATCCTAAATATTTTACTTTTGAACTCAATTATATTTACCTTGTGTGAATGAAGTCTTCCTGACCTATTTATGTTTTTGAACATATTTGATATATTTTAATTTCACTGTCTGCTAATTCTAGAATATATGGCAGCTATTATTTGTGCTGGATTTTTTTTTCTTTTCACTATGGGTCAACTTTGATAGTTTCCTAATATGCTGGTTTAACTGGTTAACAAACATTGGGAATATTTCTTTATATTAAGTTTTAACATGCTGAGATGAGTTGAGCATTCTGTGACAGACCCATTCGGCTTCATTAACTCTTTACTTTACCCACTGGCATGTTGAAGGTATTCAAAATTGTATATGCTTCTCCACAAACAAGAATATTCTAAACTTTTCCTTATCAAGCATCTGTTTTTAACTTTGAAATGTTGGAAAATTCACAACATATAAATGTGTATCACTACATTTTATACATAATCTTTTTCTTATGCATTTGGAAAATTTTCAACATACCAAATGAAAAATGTGATTTCTCCATGTCTGCATATTCAGTGTCAGGTGAAAACAGAAAATGTATTATTATGCTACCTCCATCACTAGGACCAAAACCCCTAGATTTCTTTCACTCACAGGATCATTAAAATCAACTTCACATATTTGGCCAACTGTGTTTTAATTTTCTCAGATTCTCCATTGCAATAATTTCATTTACCAGATATTGAATACTACTTATCAGAGATAAGTCATTCTTATTAAAGAAAGAAATAGGTCAATGTTCAGTAACTGATTAGATTGAGACAAATCCCAAAGACTTATGATTAATAATATTTCAAGGGACAAAAACTCATTCCATTCTACTTTTAACTATTTTATTAAAAAAAAGGCAGAATATTTTACAGTTTGTTGCTATATAAACTACGCTGTAGTATAGGATGCATTCCTACTGCAATAAGCAGAGAAGAGTGAGTCACCTTTGAGACTGAAATGAGTTTATCACTTTGTTTGAAATGAAATCTCTGGACAGGTTCCAGAAATCAAAATGGTACTACACATATCAGTTAAGCCTAAGGTGATTTTTTTAAATGAATTTGTCTATTGAATTAATAGCTGTAAGCCAACATACATTTTGAGAAAAGTCATGAAAATTAACAGGCAATTATTCCAATTGCTTTTTAGCTCAAGTATGATCTCATTTCATGACTCGGTTTAAATTGATATTTATCCACATATTATATACATTTGTAACTTGCATATTCTCTCATAGTTTTTACATTAAAATAATTTATAGATGATTTACAATGTCAAAGCAATTAAACAAAGTCATAATATTATTCTAAATTGGCAACAATAAAATAGGGTAAAAATATGCACATATAAACTTCATGTTTTCTTTTGTTTACTATTTCAATGGTCTACCCATTATCAATTAGAAACTTACATAAAGCATGATGTAAGAATAGTTTCAAATATATTTTTTCAACTATTTATTTAATTTTGAAAATTTGTATCACTCAATGCTATTTATAACACATACATGCATATGGTAATTCCTCATGGCTTCTCCATGTAGATTTTTTTACTTGTTTCCATATCCTAATTTTCTACCACCTAAGTGATTTCTGCCCTTTACTTCAATACCAAAAGTACATCATATTTATGATTTATTTAAATTTGTCAGCCAGTCACTTGCAAGTACATATCATCCATTACTTCACAGAAATAAAACCCTGTTATAAGACCTGCAGTGTATTTTGTTATTTTCAGTGTAATTTTCCTTAATATTTTGTGAATATACTTCTGGATCAAATAACATAGAATGAAATCATAAATAAATCCAAGATATTAATTTCAGTGTGTGTACAGTAAATTATTCAGTCACACTGTGTTGATGAATATTCAATTGTTTGATTTTTTCCAGTGTAAACAATACTGATTATTGCTTGCATATGTTTCTTTAGAGACCAATACTTTTGTTCTTATGGGATGGATTTTACGGAACAGAATTTTTCCTCTGCTCTATTTTGGAAGCAACAGCCTGATAGGAAGAAGTATGTTGACTGCCTTGAATATACTGTGATTTTTTTAGAGTCATGGTAGGAAATGATCAGTATGAGTTTAATAAATTTGTAGTGCCAGAACATAAAAAATAATTATAATAACAATGATAATACAAATAAAATGAAATAGTGTCAAGTATAAGACCTACAATAGCGGCTGGCATAGAAGAAGCTTCCTCCTGCAGTGTCGACATTCCTTATGGGCACCTGTTTGTCTGGCTGCTCCACTTACAATCCAGCTCTCTGATAATGCACCTGGAAAGGTAGTGGAAGATGGCCTGAGTACTTGGGCTCCTGCACCCACATGGGAGATTGAGAGATGCTCCTGGTTCCTGACTTCAGCTTGGCTCAGCCCTCTTTCTCTTTCTAGTCTTGTTTGTGTGATCCCT
Organism: Oryctolagus cuniculus; assembly: GCF_051225735.1. Classification (NCBI taxonomy): domain Eukaryota; kingdom Metazoa; phylum Chordata; class Mammalia; order Lagomorpha; family Leporidae; genus Oryctolagus; species Oryctolagus cuniculus. Next base: position 49,479,981 of record NC_142880.1, read on the forward strand.
TTAACTCTTAGACCTATCAGTATGATCAATTGTGAACTGAAATTGATCACTTGGACTAGTGAGATGGCATTGATACATGCAATCTTGATGGGATTGTATTGGAATCCCCTGGCACATTTCTAACTCCACCATTTGGGGCAAGTCTGATTGAGCATATCCCAAATTGTACATCTCCTCCCTCTTATTCCCACTCTTATATTTAACAGGGATCCCTTTTTACATCTTTTAATACTTGGATGTTTATTCTATCTGAAATTTACTTTTGCAACTAATTTGATTGTACTTTTTTATCACATTTTCAATAGCTTCAACATCATTATCAATGCAGAGTCATTTAACATTTCTCTGTTCATTTCTTAAAAGCTGTATCACTGAAATATTACATTACTTTCTCCAAATTATTAAGCATTTTTAGAAAGAGTATTAATTTTTACAAGTCTATTACATCTATAACATATTAAACACAGACTCTTGTAAGAGCTGCTGACAGATTAACACCTCCCATTCTAATGTACTGTGGTGCAGGGGAGTGATTTTGGTACATTAGCGAATGGCATTCATTAAAATGTGTGTTAATCACAGCATTAAATTCATTCATTCATTTCTTTCAGAGACAGTTGGACAGATTTGTTATCCTACTTAGTATGGTAAAAATCTTCTAATATTTAATATTTTGAATGTTTTATTTTTCAATATAAGAAAAGTTGGCAAGCAGTTTTTTTTTTTCTTTTGAGAAAAAAAGATCTTAACCTTTTATTGAATACAGAATGCAAAAGCAGGTCTATTTCCTGTATATTCTTTACTAAATGAGGTTGTCACTGTCTGCTTCATCCTTCATCATTCAGTGAGTGAGGAAGGATTTTTTTAATAAAAAATAGCTACCAATCTGTGATTCGAAAAAAGTAAACTGTGCACAATGACAATGTTTGAATAAAAGGTTTAAATACTTTTTCAAAGGATGAGAATAGCTAGTGCTCTTGATAGAAAAAAATGCATTTTAATAGCATGTGTTTCTTTTGAAAGCACTCCAAAAATTTATCTGAAATGAATATTTAGTAGTTGTCAACAAATACAACGATATTTTCTGTTTGCTTAATAGTAGCAAAGTTGAGTGGCTAATTGCTATTGGACCACAAAGTATTCCTTACTTGGCCTCGTATCCAGAACTCTAATTTTCTTTCCACGTTTAAGCACTATACCAAATGACAGCAGAAGGAACACTACAAAGAGTGTTTGCCCTAGACTGATTCTTTTCATGGTATAAGAGGTCAGTTCAACTACAGTCTATTCAATATGAAAAAAATACTTGGGAAAATAATGTGTTATTTGCAGACACTATTTTTTTAAGATTTTTTATTTATTTATTTGACAGGTACAGTTACAGACAGTGAGAAAGAGAGACAGAGAGAAAGGTCTTCCTTCCATTGGTTCACTCCCCAAATGGCCGCTACGGCCAGAGCTGCACTGATCCGCAGCCAGGAGCCAGGGGCCTCCTCCTAGTCTCCCATGTGGGTACAAGGGCCCAAGCACTTGGGCCATCCTCCAGTGCCTTCCTAGGCCACAGCAGAGAGCTGGACTGGAAGAAGTGCGACCAGGACTAGAATCCAGCGCCCATGTGGGATATAGGCATTGCACGCGGAGGAGTAACCTAGTGTGCCAAGGTGCTGGTCCCTCCAGACACTATTTACAAATGGTCTAAAAAGTGTTGATCTATGTCAACGTACGTTTTCACAGATTCTAGAACTAGAAAGAAATCTTGCTTCAAATGGCTTAACAATGTATAGGGAAGTAAAGGAACACATAATGGAGCTATCACCTTCTCTTTATAATAATAGACTGAAACAGCATAAATCTTCAAATCTAAACCATTGTTGAAATCGGTTAGAGATTCACTCAAGCAGCATGAGGACAGTGTTGAAAGGGGCCAGGTTGTCACAGCAGTTCATCCACCTGTGCATCTTGGCCAGCACAGCTTCCTCTCTGCTGGAGTTCGGCCTACAGCACCACATCAGCCACACTGAGTTCACTCCCCAGAGCAGAGTTCATGGCATGGAAAATAGTTGCTTTCTCTGTACTGCTTCCCTCTTTGAGCTGAAAAGCGGTGCTCTCCACCCAGCTATCTGTGAGGGTTAATTTGACAGCATCTTGCTTCTGGCCAAGAGAAAGAACAAGAAAAAGCAGCCTCATTTTTGAACAGTTTAAAATTTAAAAACATTATAACTCATAAAAATGTATGGAAAGTGGCAACTTGAATTATCATCTTCAGTATTTCACCATTCCCTGTATATGTATGCTTACCTTTCAGAAGAAACCTCACAGTTAGTACGGAATGTGAAGTGCCCTTTCCCATCTCTTAAATTTAGACATAGAGACTATTAGCATCTATCATCAACAAAGGTGTCAAATGTAATTGAATGCTGAGACTCTAACTCTTTCACATCTCCTATTGCTAGGAAAAGTACCTGTTCTGACTGGCTGAATTGATTAAAAAATGAGACTCATTTATTTGCTGCCTACATGAAACACACCTCACCAACAAATATACATGTCGACTGAAAGTCTAAGGATGGAAAAAGATATTCCATGCTAATAGAAATCAAAAACTAGCAGGCATAGAAATCCCAATATCAGGCAAAATACACTTTAACACAAAAATTGTTAAAAGAGACAAAGCAGGGCATTGTGCAATGATTAAGGGATTAATTCAACAGGAAGATGTGCCACTAATAAATGTATATGCATCCAATCACAGGGTACCTGGCTATTTAAAACAAATATTATTTGATTTAAAGGGAGGCATAGCCTCCAATACAGTTGTAATGGGGACTCCAACACCTCACTTTCATCAATGGGCAGATCAACCAAACAGAAAATCTACAAGAAAAGAATAGAGCTAACCTACACTATTGATCAAATGGACTAAACTGATTTTTATAGAACATTTTATCACGCAGTGGAAGAATATATATTATTTTAACTAGTAAATGGAACTTTCTCTAGAAAAGTCCATATCCTATGCCATAAAGCAAGTCTCAACAAATTAAAAAAAGTGAAATCATACCATGTATCTTTTCTGATTACAGTGGAATGAAGCAGGAAATTAACAATCTAAAAAATTGTAGAAAATATGCAAACACAGGGAGACTAAACAACACACTTCTGAATAAAGAGAGGGTCATAGAAGATGTCAAAAGTGAAATCAAAAAATTCTTGGAAATGAATGAAGATGACAATACAACATATCAAAATGTATGGGATATAGCAAAAGCAGTGTTAAGAGGGAAGCTTATAGCATTTGGTGCATATCACAAAGTTGGAAAATCATCAAATAAATCAGCTATGAATGCATCGTAAGAGCCTAGAAAAATAACAAGCCAAATTCTAAATTAATAGGAGAACAAAAATAATTAAAATCATGGAAGAAATAAACAACAATGAATCAGTGAAATGAAGAGCTGTTTTTCTGACAAAACAAAACAAACTGATACACCAGAGGCCCAAATAAACAAAGAAAGATGGAGAAGACCCAAATCAATAAAATCAGAAATGAAAAAGAAAATGTAAAAGTGGATATCATAGAAATAAAAAGACTCATCAGGAATTAATACAAACAACTATATGCCAACATTGAAACCCAAACAGACCAACAACCAACAACCAAGATAAAAACTGAATCAGTAATAAAGACCTCAACAAAGAAAAGTTCAAGACCAAATAATTTCACTGCTGGATTGTACCAGACTTTTAAAGAAGAACTAACTCCAATTCTTCTCACAATATTTAAAACAATTTGAAATGGAGGGAGTCCTCCCTCATTCTTATGAGGCCAGCATCACCTTGATCCCAAAACCAGAAAAAGATACAATGAAGAACAAGAACTATAGAGCAATACCACTGATGAACATAAATGCAAAAATCCTCAAGAAAATACTAGTTAATCAAGTCCAACAACTCATCAGGAAGACCATTCTTTCAGACCAACAAGGATTTATCCCTGATATGCAGGGATTCTTCAAAGTGGGCAAGTCAAAACACCTGTGATATACCATGTTAACAAATTGAGCAATAAACAGCATATGATTATCTCAATGGATTCAGAAAAAGTATTTGATAAAATTCAACTTCCTTTCATGATAAAAACCTTAAGCAAAATGGATATAGAAAGAGCATTCCCTAACACAGTCAAGGCAATATATGAGAAATGCACAGCTAACATCATATTGAATGGGGAAATGTTGGAAGAATTTCCATTAAAATCCAAGAACAGACAAGGATGCCCACTTTCACCATTGTTATTCACTATAGTCCTAGAAGTTTCAGTCAGACCCACTAGGTGGTACAAAGAAATCAATGGGAAACAATTGGGAAAGGAGGAAGTCAAATTATTCCTGTTTACAAATGACATCATTCTATATAGAGGGAAATCAAGACTCCACTAAGAGACATAGATGCTCATAAAAGAGTTTGGTAAAGTTGCAGGATATAAAATTAACACACAAAAATCAGTAGCATATGTATACATAGACAATACCATGTCTGAAAAAAACTTGTGAGATCACTCATAATAGAAAAAATTTAAATACCTCGGAAAAATCTAACCATGAAGGTGAGTGAGCTCTACAATGAAAATTGTATAACATTAAAGAAAGCAATATAAAAAGTCACAAAAATTGGAAAAATCTTCCATGTTTATGGATTGGAAGAGTTAATATCACAAATATCCATATAACCATAAGCAATTTACAGATTCAGTGTGATCCCAATCAAAATATAAAGGATATTCTTCTCAGATCTAGAAAAATCAATGCTAAAATTCTTATGGAAACAAGAGACACCCTGAATAACTAAAGCATTATTTAACAACAAAAGCAAAGCCAGAGACATCACAATAGCAGATTTCAAGACATATTACAGGGTAGTTATTATCAAAACATTCTGGTATTGGCACAAATATAGACATGCAAGCCAATGAAATAGAATAGAATCCAGGGAAAACAATTCACATATCTACATCCAAATATTCTTTGACAAAGGAGCTAATATCAATCCCAGGAGTTGGGATAGTCTCTTCAACAAATGGTACCAGGAAAATTGAATCTCCACATGCAGAAGGAGGAAACAAGACTCTACCTTAAACCTTACACAAAAATGTACTAAAAATGTATCAAGGATCTAAATCTATGGCCTAATACTATCAAATTATTGGAGGATAACAAGTAATTGCATATGCAAGTAATTGGCGTATGCAAAGACTTCATAGAAAAGATCCCAGAAGCACAGGTGATCAAAGCAAAAAAAAAAAAAAAAAAAAAAGACATATGGGATTACAAATGGGATTACATCAAGCTAAAAAGCTTCTACACTGCAAAGGAAACACTGAAGAAAGTGAAGAGGCAACTGAAAGAATGAGAGAAAATATTTGCGAACTATGCAACTGATAAAGGATTAATATCCAGAATCTAGGAGGAGTTCAAGAAACTCAAAAACAACAAAACAAACAATCCTGATAAGAAATGGACAAAAGACTTGAAAAGACATTTTTCAAAAGAATTTAAATTGGCAAACAAAAAAGCAGTCTGCACCCTAATGTTTATTGCAGCTCAATTCACAATAGCTAAGACCTGGAACCAACCCAAATGCCCATCAACAGTAGACTGGATAAAGAAATTATGGGATATGTGCTCTTTAGAATACTATACCGCAGTAAGAAACAACAAAATCCAGTCATTTGCAACAAAATGGAGGAATCTGGAACACATCATGCTGAGTGAAATAAGCCAGTCCCAAAGGGACAAATACCATATGTTCTCCCTGATCGGTGACAACTGACTGAACACCAAAAAGGAAACCTGTTGAAGTGAAATGGACACTATGGGAAACAGTGACTTGATCAGCATAGCCCTGACTGTTAATGAACAACTTAATACATTATCCCTCTTAGTAGTTTTTTTGTCTGTTCTACTTAATATGACTGGTTTAATTCTGTAATTAATACACAGTTATTCTTAAGTGTTGAAAATTAACTGAAATGTGATCCCTGTTAAACATAAGAGTGGGAATAAGAGAGGGAAGAGATGTACAATTTGGGACATGCTCAAGCTGACTTGCCCCAAATGGTAGAGTTAGAAACATAGCAGGGGATTCCAATTCAATCCCATCAAGGTTGCATGTACCAATGCCATCTCACTAGTCCAAGTGATCAATTTCAGTTCACAATTGATCATAATGAAAGGACTAAGAGTCAAAGGGAGCACATAAACATGTCTAGTACCTGCTAACACTAACCGATAGAATAAATAAAGGGGAGAGTGATCCAACATGGGAAGTGAGATACTCAGCAGACTCATAGAATGGCAGATGTCCTAAATAGCACTCTGGCCTCAGAATCAGCCCTAAAGGCATTCGGATCTGGCTGAAAAGCCCATGAGAGTATTTCAGGCATGGAAAGCCAAGACACTCTGGCAAAAGATCTCTGTGAGTGAGATCCCAGTGGAAAGAACAGGTCTTCAAAGAAGGAGGTACCTTTCTCTGAAGGGAGGAGAGAACCTCCACTTTGACTATGACCTTGTCTAAACAAGATAAGAATCGGAGAACTCAGAGGGCTTCCATAGCCTTGGAAACTCATGACTGGAGCATAGGGAGATTACTGATGCCATAGACAGGAGTGTCAATTGGTAAAGTCAACAACAGGAGTCACTGTGCACTTACTCCTCATGTAGGATCTCTATCCTTAATGTGCTGTGCATTGAGATTTAATGCTATAATGAGTACTCAAACAATATATTTCACTTTGTGTTTCTATGGGGGTGCAAACTGTTGAAATCTTTACTTAATGCATACTAAACTGATCCTCTGTAAAAAAAAAAAAAAAAAAAAAAAAAAGAAATTATCAACTCCCAACTTGACTCTCACTGGGATTAAACATGACAATAGGTCTGATCTGATTTCATCATCATTTAAAAAAAATCATCTATTATTTTTCACTTTATGTTTCTGTGTGGGAGCAAACTGTTGAAATCCTTACTTAATGTATACTAAGCTGATCTTCTGTATATTAAGATAATCGAAAATGAATCTTGATGTGAATGGAAGGGGAGAGGGATTGGGAAAGGGGAGGGTTGTGGGTGGGAGGGACGGTATGGGGGGGAAGCCATTGTAATCCATAAATCGTACTTTGGAAATTTATATTCATTAAATAAAAGTTAAAAAAAAAAAAGATCGGCAGAGCTCCAGTCATTGCAGCCATTTGGGGAGTGAACCAGTGGATAGAAGACCTCTCTCTCTCTCTCTCTCTCTCTGCCTCTCTGTCTCTCTCTGTAACTGACTTTTGAATAAATGAATAAACCTTTAAAAAAAGAATAATTGTGGGTGAGCATGTAATGGAAAAGGTACCTAATCCATTATTGGTGGGAATGCAAACTAGTACAGCCATTGTGGAAGACAGTATTGAGGTTCCTCAGAAAGCTGAAAATAGATCAGCCATATGACCCAGCCATCCCACTCCTGGGAATTTACCCAAAGGAAATGAAATTAGGATTTGAAAGAGTCATCTGTATTCCCATTTTATTGTGGATCAATTCACAATAGCTAAGATATGGAATGAAGCCAGCTGCCCATCAACAGATGACTGGATAATGAAAATATGGTATATATACACTATGGAATAATACTCAGCTGTAAAAATAATGAAATCCTGTTTTTCACAACAAAAGCGATACAAGTGTAAACCATCATACTTAGTGAAACAAGCCAGTCACAAAAAGACAAATACATTTGTTTTCCCTGGTCTGTGGTAATTAATAGAGTAGAAAAAATGTAAAGCATATTAATGATTCTGACATTTTGAAAACTGATAATTGTTTATAATCCTTGACTCTACTGTTGTAGAATAGTATTTTTTTCTTAATTTTTGCTGAATTCTTTACTTAGTGGAGGGTTAATCTTATGATTACAAAATAAACTGAAAGTGTGTTTTTGAAAAAATTAAAAGTAAGAATAAGAAAGGAAGGAGGAGGGAGGGTAGGGTGAGAAGTATCACTATGCTAAATCTGTATATATGAACTACATGAAATCTGTTCACCTTATATAAATAATAATTGTTCAAAAACAAAATAAAAAGTTTGGAGCATGGTTTAGAGGGAGGGTAGGGGGGAAGTACCACTATATTCCTAAAAATGTATAAAAATATATATGAAACTTGTTAAACTTAAATAAAATATAGAAGTATTCAAAGGTAAAATATATGCACATAAAAATTTTTAAAAATAAAATTAAAAAATATTGAAAAGGAAGACCAGGAAAATTTTACAAAGAACAGCTGCTTTTTTTTCTTTATTTATTTTTTTTAAATCATGTCAGGCCGGTGCGGTGGTGTAGCAGGTAAAGCTGTCGCCTGCAGTGCCAGCATCCCATATGGGTACTGGTTTAAGTCCCAGCTGCTCCACTTCTGATCCCTCTCTCTGCTATGGCCTGGGAAAATAGTAGAAGATGGCCCAAGTCCTTGGGCCCCTGTACCTGCATGGGAGACCTGGAAGAAACTCTTGGCTCCTGGTTTTGGATTGGTGTAGCTCAGCGCATATAAATATATGTAAATGGAGAAAACTAAAATGAATAGTGGAAATTCTGTGTTGGTGAATCAGAATTTGAACTGCAATGCTAATCACAATCCTCTATATGTTTACATCCTTAGATATGGTTGATTCCATGCCTAAAAGAAGTGAAAAGCATCGATAATTGAACTTTGCTAGAATAGTGAGATATAGAATAAAGAAAAAATAAACCAAAGTTACAAAAGGAAGCACACAAGTCTATAGAGATTTTGCTTAACTGACCAAATGAATGAAAATATGAACATTAATATAAATAATGAAATTTTAGATGATAACCCATTATGATAAAATAGAAATCTAAGAGATAACAGAGATAAGCATACAAAGGTTGAAAATTTGAGGAAGTACTAGGTATTTACTGAGTCAGAAGTACCTCCTCACAAAATACTTATTCAATAAAAACAAAAACAATAGCTGAACATTGAGAGTCCTGGAATATAAAAAACTTGTATCAAGTAATTAAAATTATTACTATTAATCATGCAAACTGCATTTCATATCTGATAAGATGGAAGGGGGATTTTATCAATACTTCTGTGATATTTCTGCAAAATACAAACATTGTTGTAGAGGATACTGCCTAAGTGTTCTCAGATGTGCCACAGCCCCCTGGAAGAGGGAACGGTGGCAGTCTTGTCTCTGCCTATGCAGGTTGGATGAGGGCACACGACCCAACAGAATGCAGCGGCAGAAGGCAGCAGGGCAGGTAATCTGTAACTAATGATGAATACTGGTTTTGGGAGCTCAAGGTTCTAAATAAGAATCTGGATCCTTGTGACATAAGTCAAGACGTACTGAATAATATAGATAACCTTGCTGTCCCTTGTCCCTGAATGTAGGGTTTGGTTTTTCCTATTAATATGGTGGGCTTTGGTTAACGTATTGCTGTGCCTATGTTATTGCTAGCTTGTAGAATTGCTTGTACCCTCTAGTAAAAAGTGCTGGCCGAGAGCTATCCGGCGGCATGCTCTTCTGATGGAGGCTCTCACATTTCATCTCTTCTTTTGAAAATCAGGCACACCTTGAATATAATTATTGTAAGTTCATTCTAATTTGTTCTTAAAGTCTGTCTCTGAAGAATGGCTATAAACTCTAGCCCTGCCCTACCAGGATTCCAGGGCATGTGCTCAAGGACATTCACACTGTACCTTTCATGGGATACTTCTTGATCTTGGTAGACAGCCGAACACCCAGTTATTGTGGCCATCTGGTGAGTGAACCAGTGGATAGAAGATCTCTGTCTCTCTGCCTCTTTGTAACTCTTCCTTTCAAATAAATAAATCTTTAAAAAATGAATTGTTTTATTTATTAATTTGAAAGAGTACTAGAGAGAGAGAGGAAGAGACAGAGTCAGTGAGAGAGAGAGAAAGAGAAAGATGCACACACACAGAGTGAGAGAGAGCAAGAGCGAGAGCGAGAGCGAGAAAGAGAGAGAGAGAGAGAGAGAAATTTTGCATTCCCTGGCTCACCTGCAAATAAACCACAATATCCGGGTCTGGCCTAGACCATATCCAGGAACCAGGAACTCCAATTCCATCCCAGTCTCCCACATGGGTAGCAAAAGCCCAAGGACTTGGGCCATCCTCCTCTGCCTTCCCAGACTCATTAGCCAGGAGCTGAACAGGAAGTGGAGTTGCCAGGACTCAAACCAGCACTCTGATAGGCGATGCTGCTGTTGCAGGTGGTGGCTCAATTTATTGCAACACAACGTTGACTCCTACATTAGCATTTTAAAACTTTCCACAAGCTAATAGTTATTAGGTTGGTCAAGTTGAGAAACCTTATAGAAACTCTAGCAAAGAAGCTAACATACATCTTTATGAGAAAGTTATTTAATTCTCTTTATCATTCAAAACTCTGCCAATTGTGAATTTGACCTCTGTTGTGTCAGAATTTGCCCTGAATTTTGTCAGGTGCTTTTTATGCATCTGTTGCGTTCCTGTTAAAGTGAATAACTATAGTGATGATTTTTACATTTTATTCTATCTATTTGTAATTCTGAATCTGACAGCTTCTGTGAAAATGACAATTTGCCAAACCTTATGGAAACATGTAAAATACATCAATGCTACTGAATCCATGGCACCTGTTTGTAACAATCACATTCACTGTTAAGAGAAAAGTATTGTTTTAGGAGTTTTACATGCTAATAGAATAACTTATAACATATATCTAGGCATCTTACTAAATTATAATTGCATTTTACTTTGAGTATCAGTTGGGGTTTGCAATTAATAAAAATATACCATGTATTTACCCATCTTAATTAAACAGAAATGAGTTCCTGGCTACTATTTTCACACAGAACAACTTATTTTATTAGGAATTGATAACTAATGTAAATGCAACACTTATTCTTTAAGGTATGAGGATGTAAAATTGGATTAATAGATGAGTGTTATGCTCAACATCATTAGTCACCAGGAAAATGCAAATCAAAACCACAAGGAAATATCACCTCACTTCTGTCAGAATGTCTATTATCAGAAGGACAGAGAGTAACAAATGCTGGCAAGGATGTGGAGAAGGGGGAACATTTTGACGTTGTTGGTGGGAATATAAATTAGTGCAGACACTGTGGAAAACAGAATGGGGATTTATTTAAAAACTAGAAATAGACTTACCATATGATCCACCAATCCAATGATTGGGTGTATGCCCAAAAGACATAAATGTGCTGTATCAAACCACCATGTTTATAGCAGCACTGTTCACATTAGCCAAAATATGAAAGCAACTAAGGTGCCCATGATCAGATGAAATAATAAAGATGTCACACACACATGAATATTATTCACTTATTTAAGAAAAGAATGAGGGGCCGACACTGTGGCATAGCAGGTAAACCTGCAGCTCGCAGTGCTGGCATCCCATATGGGCACCGGTTTGAGTCTTGACTGCTCCACTTCCAATCCAGCTCTCTGCTGTGGCTTGGGAAAGCAGTAGAAGATGGCCGAAGTCCTTGGGCCCCTGCACCTGAGTGGGAGACTTGAAAGAAGCTCCTGGCTCCTAGCTTAGGATCAGCATTGCTCCGGCCATCGTGACCATCTGTAGAATGTACCAGAAGATGGAAGACAGACTCTCTCTCTCTCTCTGCCTTTCTAAACAAAAAAATAAATAAATCTTTTAAAAAATGTTATTCTACTATTTGCAGAAAAAGATACAACTGGAGGACATCATGTTGAGTGAAATAAGCTGCACTCAGAAATACAAGTACCACATGTTCTACTTTATGTGTGGGAGCTAAAATTAAAAAAAAAATTAAAAAATGAAAAATAAATACCTATGTATATCAGTATTGCTGCAAACACAGTTTTGTCAAAATATTTTCTATATTTAACAAACCAATGGTTAAAAGGATAAACTATTATAATTATAGTGATCTGTGTTTGTATATGAGTGTAATGGTCATCTTTTCATTTGATTATTGTTCATAAGCCATGCCTATTTTCCCACTGAACTAAGGCCATTTATTTTTTCCTATGGAACATTAACCCTTTGGCTATAATGCAAATTAGAAATGCAAATATCAAAAAGGAAAGAGGGAAGGAAGAAAGGTTGGAAGGAAGGGAGAAAGGGAGCGAGAAAAGATGGAAAGGAGGGAGGTGAGGAGGAAGAGACTATGAGTATATTCTTAAATTTGTATCTGTGAGCTATATTGATTCTCTTCTCTTTGTTTCAATATTACAACAATCAGTTGGCAAGTTTTTAAATTGGAAGCTAAACATAAAAGTTTTAAGAAATTCTAAGCTGTAATCAATAAACTAAATATTGCTGCTCTTAACTAAAGTGCATAATGAATTTTTTTTACGATCTTGCAAGAGAGGTAGAGATACAAATGAGGGAGAGAGAGAGAGAGAGAGAGAGAGAGAGAGAACGAGATAACTCCCATTCTCTGGTTTGTGCCTCAAGTGGTCCAAGATGACTAGTTCTGGGCCAGAATAAATCCAAGAGCCAAGAAATGAATCCAGGTCTTCATGTGGGTATCAGAAACACATCCACTTGAGTCATCAGTGGATCCCTCCCAGTGTGTGCATAGGAGAAAGCTGGAACTGGAAATTGAGGTGGGACTCAAATCCAGGAACTTAGACATGGAATGTGGGCATCCCTAGCAGCATCATAAGTGCCAGATCAAATGCCCACCACAGAATAATGTTGTTTTAGGAATAAAAATTTTACTCAATGTCATCAAAAACTTCCCTTAAACAGTTACCAGATTGTATTTCCCCCTTATCTTATGGCAGTTCTTTGAGGAATAAGTCAGTAGATGGATTTGCATTCATCTCAGGAAGAATAGTGATACTTTGGATGAAAGGTCAATAAAATAGGAGTTCAGAATAAAGAACAGGGAGTGGATTTATATATATACACACACACACACACACATACACACACACACACACATATATATATATATATAGCGTTTAATGTTGTAGCTGCGTATCACTGGTAAGGATAGAGAAAACCATGTTGTTCAATTTTCTGGTTTTGCAGTTGATTTGATAGTAGTACTTTTTTCTTATTAAGATTTATTTATTTATTCAAAAGTCAGAGTTACACAGAGAGGAGAGGCAGAGAGAGAGAGCGAGGTCTTCCATCCACTGGTTCACTCCCCAAATGGCTGCAACGGGCAGAGCTGAGCCAATCCGAAGCCAGGAGCCAGGAGCTTCTTCCGAATCTCCCACACAGGTGCAGAGGCCCAGGGGCTTGAGCCATTTTTACTGCTATCCCAGGCCATAGCAGAAAGCTGGATAGGAAGAGGAGCTGCTGGATCTTGAAGCGGCGCCCATATGGGAGGCCAGCGCTTCAGGCCAGAGCTTTAACCCCCTGCACCACAGCGCCGTCCCCAGTAGTACTGTTTATAAAGCTCTGAAGATGCTCATCTTCACATAGGCAGATATGTGGAATGAAAGTGCAAGTTTGTCTATAGGAGGTCTTGTTAGACCATAAAATGTTATTTGATAGAGAAGGAGGCACTTTAGAAGCCTGAAGAGGTACACTGACATGCATGAACACACAGCATAATGAATGAGAATAAGGGATGTATCCTGGGACAGAAAATGGTCATAACTTTTGAACATTGATGAGTCAAGTAAAATATGGACAAGAAGGAACTATAAGGGGTGGGCGTTTGAGACAGTGGTTAAGTCACTGCTTGGGACACTTGCATCCCATAACAGAGAATCTGGTTTGAGTCTGGCTGCTCTGTTTTTGATCCAGTTTCCTGAGGATCCCTGGGGGCAACACATGCTGGCCCACAACCTTGGGTCCCAGGTGGAGTGCCATACTTTTGCTTGTTCTAGCTGCAGTTATTATACACATTGGAGCAGTGCTCCAGTGGAGGGAAATCTCTACCTCTCTTTTTCTCTGTATGTTTGTCTATCTGATAAAATGAAAATAGTAGAATAAAAACATAAAAAAGTAAAAAGAATTCTTAGATTATTATTCAAAATATAATTACTGTATAAAATAATTTGTGAATATAAATATATTAATATAATCAAATTGTAGACCCAAAAATATTATTCATGCAAAGGCCATTATTTTTAGGGACATAAGTGAATTTTCACAAGCAATTTTTTTGAATTCCAGCTTAAATTATGCATTACTCTTTATATCTTATTCATCATACATCTCAAACTTAGGCATTTATAAATTGTACCATACAGAAAAAGTAACCAAGTCTCTCTGGAAATCCTAGTATATTAACAGACGTGAAGTATTTTTGTTTCCTTCAAAAATAAAGTTCTCTATAATTAATATCTAAATAATTTACCTCTGAAAAATATATAAAATCCTGTTTATCTGAGCCTCAAATACATATGAGTCTTCTTTGAATGCATACAATTTTTTTTTGTTTTTTAGTTTTCCCAATTCCAAGTTGTTCAAACTTCCATTTTATTTACAAATGTCCTATACTCATATGTCTGCTCGATTGAATAACGTTGGCTGGCACTTGGAACTTCCTGCATTTCTTCACTTCCTGCCAAGCAAAAAAAGTATGCTCAACCCTGCTTTCTTCTCTTTTTATACCTACATAAAGACGGTGCAGCGTGCTCCCCTGGCAACCCTGCACCTACACATTGATGACGTGGGAGATCACCACTTTCCAACAAAATCAGACCTAAGGAGCTCTCCAGCATTTTTCAACTGGACCGTTTCCATGGAAAAAGCAAAAGCAGTTTACTTTGTCAATGTTGAAGAACAAAAGATACAAACAAACAAGAAAAATTTGAGAGTTAAAAACTTCCAATTAGGGGCCAGCGCTGTGGCACAGCAGTTTAAGCTGCCACCTACAGTACTAGCATCCCATAAGGGCTGGTGTTGAGTTCTGGCTGCTCCAATTCCAATCTAGCTTCTTGCTAATGCAACTGGGAAAGCACAAAAAGTTGGCCCAAGTTCTTGGGTCCTTGCCACCTATGTGAGAGACCTGGAAGAAGCTCCTGGTTCCTGACTTCAGCCTGGCCCGGCCTTAGCCATAGTAGCCATTTGGGGAGTGAACCAGCAAATTGAAGGTGTCTCTTTCTCTCTTTTAAACTCTGCCTTTGAAATAAATAAATAAACTTTTTAAAAACATTCCATTTAAAAAAAGAATATATTTCCAATACTTTCAGTAGAAGAGAATAATAACCTTTTAAAGGCCCATCTCAATAAGCTATTATGCAACACTGCTCAACCACTAAGACTCAGGGTCACTACTTTCATCTTATCATCTATCATCTTTATCACTTTATTGACTTTTTCCTTTCAAATGTCTTAAATATTGAATTCCTATTTCCTCTTAAAGACACATTTCTCAAAAAGATGTGAGTTACACAATGTTTGTTGGGAATAATTCAATACAGCCCATTATTGAATTCACAATGTAGGTACAAGCACTCTGGTATCAGAAAAAAAAAAGTATAGTGAATAAGTGGTTGCAATAGTTCCTTTGTGGGAAGTTTCTAAATAAAATTTATATTGCTGGGTAGTATGTTTTGTATGACATTTTTTGATGTTTCCCACTATTTTCTTACAATTTCCTTGTACACTACCGTGCATATGGATTTTACAGTATGCCTCATGTTCACCTCACAAAAACAGATGGCATGAGTGGCTTTGAGAAGAAGAAATGCAGGAAGCTGAATTCTCTTTCCATTTAAAAAGAGCCTGAATTCAGCTCTGTTGAAAAATTCACATTGCATAGTGCATGACATTTATGCTGAAATCAGGTTTGAGTAATGTGAGAATGGGAGTTGGGTTTTGACAGAGAATTTTGCATTTATTACTTCTCCCTAAAGAACTACAATGGAGCAGGAAATGTCCACAAACAAGAAGCAGTTGAATACACAACAATCTCTAATATCTTTTAAACTTTAGGCCTAGAAATATGCAGTCATTTTCATCTTGTATAAATGTATTTAAAGCAATTTCCATTTTTGAATGATCGCGTTTATATGACCTTCAAATGTCAGACATTTATCTATGACTTTAGATAAGACATAAAATGTGAATTTTGAATCTCTACTTGTTAATTCAGACAGCTCCCAGAAATGGTCCATTCATTCATGAGCTTACTAATCTCTATTTCTAGAAATAGATTTCAAGTCAGCCAGTCAGTTAATTCTAGCTCTATATGGTTGAGATGCCAAAGTGATAAGTTTGTGATGCTTATGAGCAATTTAGTGTCAAATAAGGAAATATTTTTTACTCAGAGAAAATACACATGACCAGCTATTAAGTGAAGGCTGCTTTGGTGTACTATCAAGGATATTTTTTATAACCACAGATGTACCAAGTTTGGATAAAGTGAAATAAATTTTAAGTTTCTTTAAATCAACTTTTTTTTTCCAAGGCACATTTTTACTGAGGTAATGGGAAATTCAATCACACTTATATTTCAGTGTCCACACACTACTGATGTTTTGAGAGAGAAATGTCTTTGTCATGTGTTGGGGGGGAAAGTTGTCCTATGAAGTGTAGAATTTAGCAAGATCTCCATTCTCTCCTCTGTAGATCTCATTGACACCTCCACATTGGTAACAAGAAAAGGTGTCTCGGGTAACGTCAAGTTTTCCCCTATAGAAGGATAAAGTTGTACCTGATGGAGAGCTTCTGATGTCTATGAAGCTGAGACCAAAAATGTTGAGGGACACTGCCCTACAAAACAGTATATCTAAACAGAATACAGAAGATAGAATACAATGAGAAAGAAGAGGTATAAATATGGAATAAACAGAGAAAATACAATTACAAAGGAAGAATAATTTCAAAGAAAGAAGTTGAGGGAGTTTGATGATAGTAGTGATTAATTCTGTTGGCAGAAAAGCCAACAACACCAAAATTGTGCTTTCATCTTTCTGATTTTCCAATTGCATCTTTTCAGAATCATTTAAGGACATATGTGTGTATATATATATATATATATTCACTTAAAAACAGTAAGAAGCTCAAAGCCTATAAACAAATATAATATGATTATGGAAACTAACCATACTTTGAAAATCTATTAGTGAGAAAAATCCATCACTTCATATCCTTTTTAAAATATCTTTAAAACTCAAATGATGTTGAATTGCAGTTTTTTGATCTGTACATTAAAAAGTATAGCTCAGCTGTAGGGATGTGTTATAGTTTTCCTGCTCACAACTCTGTTGTATTCCATGAGACTGGTCTTTTAAAGAGAGAAGCTTTTTTATTATTACTTCAGATTGGAAGCAGGAAAATTATGTCTCAAGTTTGTCTCCCCAGTTGGGAGATGGAAGAAAGCTTCATTGATTCAATAGGAGAAAGAAAGAATGCAGTTATGTGCAAATGCCTGACAAAGCAAATCTTATTAGAGAGGCTTGAAATCAGGCCAGCCTGGTGAGGTTGCTTCTCATGTGGTTCTTTGCCCTGCCTTCCATTTCTGCAGATGTGGCCATGTTCTAAAAGCTAGAAACTCAGAAAATATGATCAGATCAACAATTAAGCATAAAATGGGGAAACTCTCAGAAAAAGAATGAAGAATCATGACAAAATGTATTTTTTCTCATTTATTTTATTTATTTAAAAGGCAAAGTTAGAGAGACGGAGATACACATAGATACATACATGCACATACACATACACATACACATATACAGAGAGAGAGAGGGAGAGGGAGAGAGAGAGATGGAGAGGGAGAGAGAGAGAGAGATGGAGAGGGAGAGAAAGAGAGGTTCAGTTCCATTTGCTGGTTCACTCCATGAATGGCTATAACAGTCAGAGCTGGGTCAACCTGAAGCAAGGAACCAGGAGCTCCATCTTTGCCTTCTATGTGTGTGCATGGGCCCAAACATTTGGGCCATCTTCCACTGCTTTCCTAGATGCATTAGCAAGGAACTGGATCAGAAAAGGAGCAGCCTGGAATGGAATCTGTGCCCACACGGGATGTCATCATCACAGGTGGTGGCTTTACCAGCTTCACCACAATGCTAGCCCAAGATGTCTTAATGCTTGGGGTGTTTAAGAAAAATCCAGTAGGAAGGGAAGCCCTATATCAGATGTGCAATTCTACTTTGGCAGTGCATGATGACATTGTAATCTGTTAGTTAGTATTTTGAAAAACACCAGAGAGAGTATGGTCAGTTAGTGAGAAGTGTTGAGTCCTAGATATGTGCTGTAATTTATACATCAGACATGGTGTGTGAGGTCATTTGTATCTCTGTGAATGTTCATCTGAGGGCACTCTTGTGGAAGAACCTCACTAATGAAAGGGAGAAGCAGACTTCACCTGGGCTTTTTTGTCACTGATTTCAGTAGTCATCGTCATACTCAGTCAATGAGTTCTTTTTTTCAGTGTGGCCATAATCAGCTCAGTCCATGGTTCTATTTTCTTTAAGGTTGACCTGGCTAGCACTACTGCTTAGGACCCTACTTATTGCCAGTGATAACTCCCTGTATAAATTCATTCTCTTATCACCTGTTGATTACATCATAGTTTTTCTAGCATGGGGGTATGTTATTTATCTGTCTTATATTTATTTGGGTTCCTTCAGTGCCATTCTTCTGATAGCATCATTCGTATATTTTAAAAATGCTTTATACACCATCATGGTATCTTGTCAGCATTAGTCTCATGACTGGAGTAGTGTATTTATTTATGTTAAGATTTTTTTTTTTTTGAGAGTCAAAGTAACAGAAAGAGAGAGAGAGACAGAGAGAGATCTTCCATCTGCTGGTTCACTCCCCAGATGGCTGCAACGGCATGAGTCAGGAGCTTCTTCTGGGTTTCGCACATGGGTACAGGGGCCCAAGCACTTGGACAATCTTCTGATGCCTTTCCCTGGTCATTAGCAGGGAACCAGATTGGAAGTGGATCAGCGTCCATATGTGGGATGCTGCCTTTCAGACAGTGGTTCTACGTCAGCCCTAGAGTTGTTTCATGAACTCACACACCTGGGATTGCTTTTGTTTACTATATACCTTCTCATGCAGATGAGCAGATATCACTCTACTCTAACAGACTTAACTAAACTTGAACTTGGATTCTAGTACCCTAAGAATAGGTCCTTTTGACTTTCCATGTAAGAGAGCTCAGTTGTCAAAAGAATTTCCTTTTTCTTCTTAGCAACACCTGGAATAGGTTGCCAGCTTCATTGTCTTATAGCATTTACATTACACATTCTCCTTTCCTGCTCAGAAGTTAGGTGTTTCTTTTCCAATGCAAGAGTCTCTTTCTAAGGACCTGAATGCCATTCCTTTAAAATATAAACCTCTGAGCAAGGGTCTCTATCTCCAGGTGTCTCTGCAACAGATAGATCTCTGACTTTGACAATTACCAGTGCAAAGGCAGTTGGCTTAATTGCATTTATACTGATCAACCCCTTGCAACTTTGACTTCCAAATATCACTCTCCCACCCTACTCCTCTTTCTTATTTAAATCACAGCTGGGCAAATTAGAATAAAATAATTTTCACCCCTTTCTCTAATATCTAGATGTTTTTATGATATCCCTACCCCCCCACACAGTACCTTCCCACCTGTTGATTGAATGGGTCTCACTGAGGTCCTGCTCTGGCTGCAGCCTCCCTCATACAAATTCACTTTGTTAGGAGCTACAGTAAGAAACTGCTTCCTGAGAATTATCACTCTCTGAACTAAGAACAACCCATTTTTGCAAAAAGACAAAATGCCTTGACTGGCTTTTGCCAGTGTCCAGATGTTCTTTGCTGCCATACTCCATCTCTCAAACATATATTTAGAAAAACATCCCACGCTAACAGAAGTTAGGCTTTCTCAGAATTTCTTCATTTTTCTCTTTGAAACTTTTTGAACTTTCACATACTCTGAATTCTCATGACATGACAACAAATCTTTCTCTTAGATTCTAGGTTTATGAATAGACCTTGCTAATTTTTCCTCTGACTCAGTTTTATTTTTTAAAGTAATAACTCTGCTATTTCCTTTAATCCCTTTAGAAGTGGTTTTCTGCTGTTGCTAGTCTGAATTCAAAATTACTTCTTAATCCAATGCCCTGCTTTAAATGTCTTGTATTTTAAGTAGCTGAAATAATTTCTGTTCTGCTATGCTGAAACATATTGAAATAATGATTAGTGAATATAAATGTTCACAAGCACACACACGAGCTTTCTATGTATATGAAAATATACACACATATAATGTAGACATATCACATATAATTGCATAGGTATACCTACAGAAATATGAGTTAGTGTGTATACACACTTACAAATATTCTCACATGTATTTCCATATGACACATATATCAGTGAGTTTATATACAATTACTATGTAAAGGTATGCATTTATGATAAATTCATGTTAAAAAGGCTATGTTAAAAATATTAACCTTTGATGTGACTAATTTCTTAATTATTTTGTATTGCAAAGGCCAACAGAAGTCAGTATTAGTGGACACTTTAAATCCATACTCAAAAAGAAGATTACGCTTCTATTTGAAATCTAGCACATGCAGAACCAGGCTTTATGTAACAGTCTTGTTCACATTCAGCATGACAATACCAGGTCGCTGCTGTCTCCAGAATTTGAGCTGAGAAGAGTAATTTTGCATTAAATATAAGTAAGTGGGCTGTCAACCCTGTATAGGCCTCCTATTCACCTGCTTGAAAGTCCAGATGTCAGTGCCATGTAGCTTAATCCCTTTTTGAAGCTGAGATAGAAACTGCTTTTTTTCCCCTCTTCTCCTTTTTAAATTTTAATGACACTATGGAAGCACAGGGGTAGTGATTCATGAGTTTCATGAAATGTTGCAGCACAAAGCATTGTCAGAAAACCATCATTTCTTTCATTATGATTTAAATCAGCTCCTTGTGATTTGACCCCTCTTATTTCATTCAAAATATTAAAATCATGAGTATTGTTTAATTGCATATATGTATTACATATGCAGATGTATGTATATATTTACATATATAGGTATAGCATTATAAACACACGTGGAATTTTACATGTGTATGTGCATTTTCCCCAAAGAATCCATTCAAGTAATACTATAGAACATTAAATGTTAATATAATTTAAATGTCTATCTTCAGATTTATGAGTATAAGAATTTGAGTAAATTGCAAAAGCTATTTGGTGGAACAGTGAAAATGTATCAAAATTCTATGCCTGAAATATGAGAACACAAGGTTTTCAGTAGCCTGCAAAAATCTCAATGCAACCATCAGAGAAACTATTAAAAATTTGAAGGCAGCACGTGTTACATGTATGCCTGCAAAGCTTTTGAAGGGAAGCACTTTTCAACCTTTCTTTACTATGAATACTTCCAAAGATTGAAAACTAATATAGTAAGTTCATGTTTATCCTCTAGCTAGACTCTAGAATGCTCATTTTTCAATATGCATTTATCTTTCTTATTTATCTATTCTTTGTTTTTGTTACTTTGTAGCATCTAAAATAAACGTTTATTACGAAATACTTCAGCAACTTATAAGGAAAAATTGTCTCCCATATAATTCATAAACTACATATAGTATCTATAAAAACATGCACTCAGCTACTATTCATAAAATGTTTAAATTTCCTAATATCTAAAAAAATTCTTTAACTATTTTATTAATCCCTGCAGCACAAACTAATTGAGATTGGTACATCCCATTTGATTGTGTTATTCTTCAAGTAATTATTAAAACTATGGTAAGTGTCAATTACCAATTTCTCACATAATTATTGAAATTATTTATTGTTCAAAGTGATTTAATTAGATTTATTGAAACAATGAAGGAAAATACTCTACAATGAATACAATAACTACATTTGTATCATGGAAAAATATTTTATTTGTTGAAATCACAATGGCACTCTGTTTTAATCCCAATGATATTGTCTAGTACATATCAATTGAACTTACCATATTCTAAATACTTACGTTACCTCATTAATTCAACATAGATACCCCATTTTTAAACAAAAATATCCATAAAGTAGGAAACATTACTTAAATTTGCTGTTAAATAAACTAAAGTATAGAAAGAATTAACATTTCCTCAAAGTAATATGGCTAGTAAATTGTAAAGGCAGATTTGCATGTAGAATTAGTTAAATCCAGAGTTCATATCTCTAAATACTGAATTGTTTGGCAGTCTACATTTTCACAACAAAAGAAAATGTAGAAACAAAATCAAATAATTCTGTGATATGACAGTTAAACATGAACTAATGGGGCTGGCATTGTGGTGTAGCGGGTAAAGTCACGGCCTGCAATGCCAGTAACTCATAAGCACCAGTTAGTGTCTCGGCTACTCTGCTTCCAATCCAGCTCCCTGTTAATGGCCTGAGAAAAGTAGCAGAAGATGGCCCAAATGTTTGGGCCCCTGGACCCACGTGGGAGACCCAGATGAAGCTACTGCTCTTGGAGAGTGAACCAGTGAATGAAAGACATCTCTTTCTCTCTCTCCCCTGAAAGACTTTTAAAGTAAATAAATAAATCTAGAAAAACTGTTTTCTTGGCATCCTTTGATATAACCACATGTTTTAGATTTGGGATTCTGAATATCTTTATCCAGAAACATGACTTTATTAATTTATTTATTCATTTTCATTCATTCATTCATTTGTCATTCATTCATTCATTAATATTTTCAAATGAACGTTAGTGCTTTTAAATAATTTCAATAGTGAAATACAATTATACTGCACTGCATTTGTGATATTTATATTTGTTGTAAATATAAAATATAATGCATTATTTCTCAGCCTTGGGTGCTCACAGCAGAATATGGTTCTCTGACAACTCAAAGGTCAGGTTCCAAAATTAACATCAAACAACAGTTATTTGCTTCTATTGAGTTAGAAGCAATTCAAGAGAATTGCATAAGTTGTATTGCTAATTTGATTTTGGATGAAAAAAATTTTGAATCCTAAAAATTTTAAGGAAAATACTTATCTTGTAATTTGTTTTAATTCAATGTTTTACTGGTAAAAAAAATCAGTAATAAAATCAATATAATGGTTAAATTACAGAGGAAATTTTAACTAAGTTACTGTATATCAATTCCAGAATGACCACTAAAGAACAGATTCTAGGAAAGCTTTATAGTAAAAAGCAAATGTTAAGTTCAAAGTAAAGTTTTCATTATAATTTTAACCATTGCTTTGTCTGCATTCCTTCCTGCATCACTGATTTTCCATGTCTAATTATTTTATTTCTGATTAATGACAGTCTATTTTAGTAGTTCCTTTAATGACATTTTGTGTTGTAATCGTAAAAACAGTTATATGTTAATGCATTCAACACTACGATCAAGATGCCTCATATAGAGAAAAATGCCAATGACCAAACTGACAAGACCAGCTAAGAGTCATGTAACAACAACAACAACAAAAAAAAACACACTTAAAACTTTTGACATTTTCCAAAATTATTGTAAGATATTTATTGCTTTTATCTTTCACACCCTACATCACATTGATTTATTTTTCATGTGACTTTTGTAAGTACTGCTGAGTTACATACAAATTTTATATTATCCCAATTCATTTATTTAACCACACATTATTGAAATCATTAACATCTGTACAATCATCTCTGCACTGGGGACATAGCAAATCCCCCAAAAAATCATTTGTCCACTTTAATAATCAGCATTCATTTGTGCTTTGAGATTTCAGTGTTTGCTGGATTTGAAAGCTCTTTGGGGACCAACTAAGACTTTAAGGCATAATTCAAAGGTATACAAATACAACTATATCTTTATATTTAAGAAGAACAGTTAATTTTCTATCTAACATAATGCTATTGTTTTTTTAAAGATTTATTTACGTATTTGAAAGTCAGAGTTACAACAGAGAGAGGAGAGGCAGAGAGAGAGAAAGAGACAGAGAGAGAGAAAGAGGTCTTCCATCTACTGCTTCACTCCCCAATTGGATGCAACGGCTGGAGCTGTGCCGATCCAAAGCCAGGAGCCAGAAGCCAGAAGCCAGGAGCCTCTTCTGGGTCTCCCACATGGGTTCAGGGGCCCAAGGACTTGGGCCATCTTCTACTGCTTTCCCAAGCCATAGCAGTGAGCTGGATCAGAAGTGGAGCAGCCGGGTCTCAAACCAGTGCCCATATGGGATGCCAGCACTGCAGGCAGTGGCTTTATCCTCTATGCCACAGCACTAGCCCCCAACATAATTCTATTCTAAAGTGAATGGTCTTCAACAAGTTCATGAAAATGTGTACAATTAAAAAACTATGGGACCCGCACTGTGATGTAGCAGGTAGAATCGTCCAACATCCCATCTGGGCACTGGTTTGAGTCCCAGATGCTCCATTTCCTATCTAGCTCCCTGCTAATAATTCTGGGAAAGCAGCAGAGGATGGCCCAGTTGGATCCCTGCCACCAACATGGGAGACCTGGAAGAGGCACCTGGCTCCTGGCATCGACCTGACACAGCCCCTGCCTTTGTGGCCACTTAAGGAGTGAACTAGCAAGTGGAAGATCTCTCTCTTTTTTATTTGTTTTTGAGTAAGTGAATTCAACTATAATATGGAAAATAATGCAAGCAAAATCATACTGGAAGGTAGTAAGAATGGCATAAAAAAGGCAGTATAAAATGAACCTATTTATAAATACAACCACAAAAGCTTAAATCAGACATTAGTAAATTAATTTCAGTGGTTTATACTTGGAATGTAAGTGTAGTTCAGTATTATGCACTGGAAAAAATTCGATTAAAAATGAAACAACCATAGCTAATTATTAAAATACTATTGGAAAATACACGTAGATGGATAACTGCTAAACACATGCATCACTCCTAAAATCCTTTCAGGTTGTTTACTGTTCTTACAAAGCAATTTTCAAGCTTAACAAGGCTCTGCAAGAGCTGATGTTCTGTTACGTGCACAGTTCCATATCTCTTTACTTCTGCTTACTCCGACCGTTTTGAGTAATTTGCTTTTATAAAATGAACTTCTACATACATATTATTGAAAAAAGCAATTAAGGATTATAAGGCACACAATGCAAGATGCCAGAATCAATACAACTAATCAACACGAATAATGGACCCTTAAGGAAACCTGGTTATTAGAATTATTGAACACAAATAACAAAAGAACATGTCTATATATGAGGAGGTATGAAACAAGGTTTAAATTCATTTAGGTCAATGGGGAACTCAATGGTGATATTGTAGTTTTTTAAAACAACCAGTAACAGTAATGATAAAAATAAAAATTCTGTGTCCACATTTAAATACCAAACAATTTAATATCAAGTTAAACACAGATAAAGAAAGCATTACTGACTTGGGACATATCTAAGTTGGGTTTGGGGATGGAAAAAAAATTCTTCAAAATGAAACCATCAAAAAAGAATATGAGACAATGTGTGGAATGGTAACAGCCAATATTTGTGAAAAATCCCTGGTGGGCATCTGTCTATACTATATCTCAGAAAATCAAAGAATCTCAGAAGTTTAAATAGATATAAATCCATAAATGAATCATGGTGCAATTGCAGAAAACGAAAAGCAGTATATCCTTAAAATGATGCTTAGATTTACATAGACTTTTCATCAAAAACATTGACAGGGTAGACAGAAAATAATAGCAGACCACCAACTTAAAATTCTCTGCATTACCAAAATATTTTTCCGAAGTACAGCTTAAAAAATTTGCAGAAGAAATGATAAAGCAAAAGCCCATAATTCACCATATTTAAACCTGTACCAAAGTATGAAAGAGATCTTTTAGATACAGGGAAATGATTTTGGTTGCTGTTAGAGGTTGTCTCCAGGCAGCAGCCATCTGGTGGTCTGATTGCACCTGCCATTGGTGCTGGCTGCCTGTTGTCTGGAAGCCTAGCTGAGTTTACTATCTGTTCTCACTCCAGAATCATGGTCTTAGGGTGGTTGTGGCAGACTTCACTGAGGTCAAACACCCCAAAGTAATCACGAAGAAGCTGCATAGCATGTTGTCCTAGAATTAGAGGCAGACAGCAGGGATCTCACTGCATTCTCTCTGTTATTGAACAGTCACTAATGGCCAGTACAGATTTCAGGAGGACATGCAGATCAAATTTTTGGTAGAGATATAATCGAACAATCGGTAAAGATATTCTAAAACCACCATATAGTTAGTCACCGAAGTACCCTAACTGGGTCAGTGGTGGGGTTAGGCATGGGTGTTAAGCTCATCAGTCACATCTGAGTCCCAGTCCTGCTCCTGACTTCAGTTGCCTGCTAATGTGTACCTAGAATGTGCAGGTTCAAGAAATTGGGACTCTGCCACCTACCTGGGAGACCTGGGATTGAGTTGCAGGATTTGGGTTTTGGTCTGGCTCAGCAGTATTTTGCACATACCTGAGGCCTCAATTAAGAATAAGAATTCTCTCTCTCTCTCTCTTTCTCATAAATAAGTGAAACACTTGTTTTTTTTTTTTTAAGAAAATATGATGCAGCAGAGACTTTTAACCAAAGTGATGCAGAATGACAGCATCAAATTAGAAATTATTCATACCTTCTATAGAAAAACAGAAAGATGAAATAGGGAAGAATGGGTCAAAACAAAAGGAAACATATACCTCCACTATGCCAGTATTAATATGCATTCAAATGAGCTAAATGACCTAGTTAGAAACAGAGTTTGAGAATGCATATAAAAAGCATGGCCAAGAATATGCTGCCTCTAAAAATACCATGGAGAAAGATTTAGAAACAAAAGATGGACAATACAGAGCATGCAGAGGAAAATTAAAATAACTGCCATTACCATCGGTCAAAACAGTCTGGAAAGGAAGGAAATATTGTAGAATCTGAAATGATCTCAGTGAAAAAAACTTCAACTCAGAATGAAGACATAATTTGCAGTGTTTCTGACCCATAAACAGCTTCATAATCAGTAGAAAGTCAAGTTTTTGTGGGATCTGAATCTTATACAATATATAAAATTTAGTGAAAGCCCTAAGGAATTAAAAAATGGTGTTATCAATACAGAGTTCTATATAAAATGTTTTTTTTTCTCTCAGCAATGCTCTTGTTAAAGTTATATTAATAGAAATAGATTAGATTCAGGGTAATTCATAGATGCAATTATAATATGAAGATACTCCTCCTCCCCCCTTTCTCCTTCCCTCTTCCTTCCTTCTCTTTTTTCCTTCCATCTCTTTCTTTTCTCCTACTTTCAAAATGTTTTTATAAAGAGACAAATTACATCATAATTATTTTTGAAAAATTTTGAATACCTCAGCTTTAATAATCACTATTAGTTAGAACATCCTTTTCCTATTTTTTTCTATTATACTTTTGGTGAGGTTCTTTTTGGAAAAATAATGTGATAACATTGTTTCAATTATTCATGCTTTTCATCAGAATAATCAATTAGTTTAAGTCAGGTTCTTAGGATGAGAAGTTTATGACTGCTTAATTTTGTGGTTATTTTAGCACTATTGTTGCACATATACATCCCAATCTAGAGATTATAACACATTAAATTGTGTTGTTCACACATTGCTATGTTGCCCTTACTGACAAGGCTGCACTCCAGCTTTGCCCAGACATCTGTGAGAATGGAGTCCTTTAGGTTTTGCGTAAATCATGATGAAAAACATTCTTCATAGACTACATGTAAAATTGTTTTTGTCCATTATCTACATAAATGTGCTGTTAATTGAATGAAAGGAGAAAATGTTTGCAAAGCATGTCTTATGCAGCACTACCATCCAAATTATAGAAAGAATATTTAAAATTCAACTGTGCAAAGCATCCAATAGAAAACTGAGCAAAGAAATATGATTTGATCCCTTAATAAAGAAGATACACGGATGGTAAATAAACATATGAAAAGATGCCAAGTATCATATATCATTAGGGAATTGCAAATTAAAACAGTGATATATGGGGTCTAGCATTGTAATATATCAGGAAAAACCACTACATGTGACGCAGACATCCCATATGGGTGCTGGTGCTGGTTTGTGTCCGGGATGCTCAACTTCTGATCCAGCTCTCTGCTAATGCCTTATGAAAGCATCAGAAAATGGCTCAAGTGTTTGGGCCTCTGCAACCCATCTGAGAGACCCTGGTGAAGCTACTGCCTCTTGGCTTCACCTTGGCCCAATCCTGGCTTGATATTATTTGGAGAGTAAGCCAGTGGATGAAAGATTTCTCTTTCTCTGTGTGTCTCTCCCTCTCTCTTTGTAACTCTGGCTTTCAAATAAATAAATATATCTTAAAAAGAAAAGAAAAAAACCCTAGTGATATGCTAACAATACCTATGGGATAGAATGCCTAAAATACCCAAACTGACCATAAAAAGGCTGCTGAAGATGCAGGGCAATAGGGGCATCCATTCATTGCTGGTGGGAATGCAATATGGTGAAGCCTCTCAGTGAAATGGACTGTGAGTTTTTTACAATGATAGATACAGTTTTACCATATCTGCAGCTGTCATACTCCCTAGGTACCAAAGTGAGTCTAAAATTAATGTGCATACAAAAGCTTGCACTTGAATGTTTGCATCAAATTTATTCATAACCAACAAACACTGATGTGCTTCAATAGGTGGGTGGACACATAAATTGTGGTATGTACAAACAATGGAATAATATACAGCAACAAGGGGAATTATCAAACTGCAAGGAGACATGGAGTCATTTTTAGTGTCTATTGTGTGAAAGAAGCCAGTCTGGAAGGATTG
The DNA here is from genome assembly GCF_051225735.1 of Oryctolagus cuniculus. NCBI lineage: Eukaryota > Metazoa > Chordata > Mammalia > Lagomorpha > Leporidae > Oryctolagus > Oryctolagus cuniculus. The sequence continues at coordinate 49,508,701 of NC_142880.1, forward strand.
CATGCTTCATGATACCATATAAACCAGATACATGGTATTGTGGAAAAAGGCCAAAGTTTAGAGACAAAAAAAAAAAATACAAAAAAAAAAAAAACCACACAGTGATTCATTGGGGACCAGAGAAATGAGGGTCAAATAGAGGTGAGGCAATGAGTATTTTAAGTCTTTGAGAGTATTCCACACCATCCTATGGATACATAATATTCTACATCCATGAAAATCCTCAGAGTACATAATACAAATCATGGGTCCTGATGTAAATTATGTATTCTAACTAATTATATTGTACCAAACGTATCACCAATTATAACAAGTGTGCCCATTAATACAAAATATTTAAATGCTTAATGGTGGGGTCAGCTTTGTGGCCCAGTAGGTTAAGCATCCACTGTGGCGCCAGCATCCCATATGGACACCAGTTCCTGTCCCAGTGGCTCCTCTTCTGATCTGGCTTTCTGCTTGTGGCCTCGAAAGCAGTGAAAGGTCTAAGAGTCAAAGGGATCACACAAACAAGACTAGTGTCTGCTAATATTAACTGATAGAATTAAAAAGGGAGCAAATGATCCAACATGGGAAGCAGGATACACAGCAGACTCATAGAATGGCAGATGTCCTAAACAGCACTCTGGCCTTAACACATTCGGATCTGGCTAAAGAGTCCATGAGAGTATTTTAGGCAAGGAAAGCCAAGACACTCTGGCAAATAAAACAAAAACAAAACAAAACAAAACAACAAAACAAAACAAAACAAAACAAAACAACAAAAAACACAAACCACAACCTAAATGAAAGATCTCTGCGAGTGAGATCCAGTAGAAAAACAGGCCATCAAAGAAGGAGCTACCTTTCTCTGAAGGGAGGAGAGAACTTCCACTTTGACTATGACCCTGTTGAAATAAGATCAAAGTTGGTGAACTCAAGAGGCATCCATAGCCTTGGCAACTCATGACAAGAGCCTAGGGAGATTACTGATGCCATAAACAAGAGTGTCAGATTGTTAAGTCAACAACAGGAGTCACTGTGTACTTACTCCTCATGTGGGATCTCTGTCCTTAATGTGTTGTCCAATGTGAATTAATGCTATAAGTAGTACTGAAACAGTATTTTACACTTTATGCTCTATGTGGGTGCAAACTGATGAAATCTTTACTTAATATATACTAAATTGATCTTCTGTATAAAAAGATAATCGAAAATGAATCTTGATGTGAATGGAATGGGAGAGGGAGTGGGAGATGGGAGGGGTATGGGTGGGAGGGAAGTTATGGGGGAGAAGCCATTGTAATCCACAAACTATACCTTGGAAATTTATATTTACTAAATAAAAAAAAAAGAAAGCAGTGAAAGGTGGCTCAAGTGCTTGATCCCCTGTACCCACATGGGAGACCCGGAAGAAACTCTTAGCTTCTGGGTTTGGATCTGTCCAGCTTCTGCCTTGCAGTCATTTAGGGAGTGACCGGCAGATGGAAGATTTCTCTGCCTCTCACTCTGTCTGTAACTCTGCCTCTCAAATAAATAAATAAATCTTTTTAAAAATAAAATGCATATGGGTCGGCTCTGTGGCACAGCAGGTTAATGCCCTGGCCTGAAGCGCCGGCATCCTATGTGGGTACTGGTTCAAGACCTGGCTGCTCCACTTCCGATACAGCTCTCTGCTATTGCTCGGGAAAGCAGTAGAAGGTGGCCCAAATCACCAGACCCCTGCACCCATGTGGGAGACCTGGAAGAGACTCCTGGCTCCTGGCTTCGGATTGGCGCAGCTCTGGCCATTTTGGCCAATTGGGGAGTGAACCATTGCATGGAAGATCTCTCTCTTTCTCTGCTTCTCCTCTCTCTATGTAACTCTGACTTTCAAATAAATAAATAAGTCTTTAAAAAATAAAATGCATAATGATATTTGAGTAATGGATGGGTGGTGGAGATGAGATAAATGGAATTTGCAACATTGTTGATTTTTTTTTCTGTAAATGTAACGTATTTCAAATTCATTCATTTAAAAAGTCAAAATCACCAGTGCATATCAGCATATAACTGTGGACCCTTCCAAGGCTTTTGTGAGGAACTGCGCAGTGTTATTCATGTGGAAAATCTGCCTTCCCTTCTAATATATTTTCATAGAGTTCATGAGAACCCCACCAGTTGTTACATCATTTTGCTTCCATTCCATCCTGATGGCCAGTGAAAACTCAGGAAATATGATAAAGAGAGAATTGGATGAATAAATAATGGATTCAATGAATTTAAAAATTATCAAATTTTATAATGGTTTTTATCCTTTGTGACAACCATTCTCATATTATGTCCATGTATTTGATGCTAGTTATACCAAACTATCCATAATATTTATTCATACTCTTATTACTTTCCTAAAACTCCCCTACATGTTTTTCTCTCATCTTACCTGTATACTTTCTTATTCTTCAATCTCACATCAAATACCAGTTTCAATACAGTTGCTTCCTGTGAAAATGTCCCCAGTATTTTGCAGTTGATCAAGAGCTACTGAATTTTTTACTATTATATGGTAATTACTAACATGTCTTTTTCTCCTGCAGAAGCTTGAGCTAATACAGTGTCTTATGTTTTATGATATACCTCACCTTTTCCATAGATACAGTTCTTGATAGAGTTCAAAGTTAATTATTGGTACTGTGAATATGCTAATGAATGTTGCTGAAAAACGTCTGCCTACCCACTTTAATAAAAGTAGTCAATTTCAGAAAAGCCTAAAGCAATATGCAGCATTTGTTATAAGGTAAATGAGACATAATTGCCAGAAGGCAAAATTGTGTAATTAAATGTGCATAGACTTTATATTTAAAAATCTCTCACTCTGGTTGTACAATTATATATTTTATGACCTTGAAAGATGAATATAATCATTCCAGTTTTCTGTATAGATAATAATATCATTTTTGCATAGTTGTTATGAAACTTAGTGAGATTACTAAATGCAAAAGACTCTAAACTTGGTACATTGGAAGTATTATAAAGTTGATGTTCTGTATATAAAGTTAATCAAAAATGGATCTTAGTGGAGAATGGGACTGGGGATGGGAGACAGAGGAGAAGGAGAGGTGGGAATGCGAGTGGGAGGGCAGGTATGGTGGGAAGAATCACTATATTCCTAAGGTTGTACTTATGAAATGCATGAAGTTTTATAATACTTAAATAAAAATATTCTTTAAACCTCCTTATTGTTTATGGAGAGGATTGCAACACTGTAGTGTAATCTAAGTCCTGGCATTTACAAGTGGTTTGACCTTAAGTCAGTTATGTTAAATCTCAGATCTTTACTTTTCATCATTTATGAAAGAATCATAGTGGCATTATGTGGATGTTACGGGATTGAAGAAGATAGCGTATGGGGCTGGCCATTGTGGCGTAGTGTGTAAAGCAGCCGCCTTTAGTGTCAGCATCCCTTCTGGGCGCTGCTTAGTGTCCTGGCTGTTCCACTTCTGATCTAGCTCTCTACTATGGCCTGGGAAAGCAGTAGAGGATGGCCCAAGTCTTTGGGTCCTTACACCCACATGGGAGACCCCAAAGAAGGTCCTGGCTCCTGGCTTCGAATCAGCCAAGATGCACCTGTTGCAGACATTTGGGAAGTGAACCAGAGGATGGAAGATCTCTTTTTCTCTCTCTCTCTGTATGCTGCTGCCTTTCTGTAACTCCATCTTTCAAATAAATAAATAACTTTTTAAAAAAGATATCATATGTTCCTAGCAGAATTCAATGAAGTATTAATCAGCTTAATATAAAACATGCTAACAAAAGAAAGCTTACAAGGATGTGACCCAAAGATCAAAAACAATTTACTCTGTGTCATGCAACCCCAGATCTTACTATGGTAGTAAAGCACAGTATTCTACGGAAGTGCTTTGGACAGCATCAGCCACAATGTAGCTGAAACATGTATGAGTTGGGGATGAGGATGCCAACAAGAGGATTTCATTGTAGAGATTTCCAGTATTCTAGCATTGCTCCCAAATCCTTGAGGAAGCAAAATCTAGACTGGGCCTTCATGCCACATGCTACATCTCAGGAGAAGTACTTAAAGGGACTGTTTGGAAAGGCTACATGCCCTGGAGGTGATGCATGTGGGTAAACCATGCCTGACTCCTAATCATAACTTCAGGACAGTTTCCCCTTCCTGGGAGCAAAATAGAGTAGGCTTCCTTCATTGTACCTCACTCAGAAAAACCTTTGAGTCTTTTGATATCAAATATATAGGGAAAGATGGGGCCACCATTGTGACATAGCAGGTTGATTCACTGCCTCCTATATTCAAGTCCTCACAGCTCCACTTCCAAGATAGCTCCCTGTTAGTATGTCTGGGAAAGCAGCAAAAGATGGCCTAAGACCTTGGGACCTTATACCCACATGGGAGACCCAGATGGAGTTCCTGGCAACTGACTTCTGCCTGGTCCAGTTCTGGCCATTGTGGCCATTTGGGGAAGTGAACCAGCAAATGGAAGCTCGCTCTCTCTCTCTGTCTCTCTCTCTCTATCACACACACACACACACACACACACCCTTACCCTCTCTCTTTGTGTAACTCTGCCTTTCAAATAAATAATTTTTAGAAGGATACATGGAAAGAGACAATCAGAGAGTAAAACATTTGGAAGGCCTTAGTCCAAGAGGTCAGCCTGGAAAGAGGGTGTGACCATAAGTACCATAAGAGGTATGAAAAAGAAAGGCACAGTCACAAAGTGTTGAACTGAAACATTATTAGAATCCAAAGAACTGTGTTAAAGGTTGTCTTTAATGGATTCTCCAGGGAATCTGTTTAAATGCCAGAACTGGTTGCCCAGTTTGTAAGAACACCAGTCACATTAGATTTTTCCCATTCTCCATGTCCCTGCTCTCCTCTGGGCTTACAATATTGGATAAGGCCAGCAATAGATGAAAGTTTAACAATATACTGCATTTCATATTTTACACTAGCATTGACATATGTAAAGCCAACCGAAATAGAACATTTGTATAAACACTGTGAGTAGCTTGATAAAACTAAAGTGTCTATATTTTTACTTTAGCCAGAGGAGAAACAAACTTACATAGAAATAATAAAACTTATTATTAAATATATACCTTAGCATATCCATTTCATTCAATGAATCAATTATTAATAACTCCTAGTAGACATATTGAGAGATATATAAAACAATGAGTTCTTCTTTTAATATGTATGCCTGTAACGAGAGTATTTATCAAATCACCTCTTAAAGCAAAATATGTTAATATGATAATTAGGCAGAATATACTTCATTCTGAATGTCTCAGTATATTGAATATGCTTATTTTCTAGAAATCATTAGTGTTTTAACTGAGGTTGTGTGAATTGTACAACTGGAGTCATAAAACACATGGAAATAAATGTAGAATCAATCAATCCATGATTGGTTAGATTGACACCAAGAAATGTGTTATTATATTGAATATTATATTGAAATTCTAATTTTATAAATATGTTTGGTTAAAAAGAGAAAGAAATAGAGCTAACAATTAGAAGAGAGGGGAGGGGAAAATATAATTTTAAATATATTTAGCAAAATTCATCAGGTCAATTATTGTGGCACTATTGCGTCACCCTCTTTGATACTTCCACATCAAAATACTAGTTGGAGACTAGATGCTCTACTTCCAATCCAGCTCCCTGCTAATATGCCTGGGAAGGCAGTGAAAGATTGTCTAAAGAGCTTGGGCCACTGTCACCCCTAAAGGAGGCTGGCATGGAGTTCCTGGCTCCTGTTTTCAGCTTGGCATAGCCCTGGCCATAGTGGCCATTTGAGGAGTGAATCAGCAGATGAAAGATCTCTCTCTCTCTCTCTTTCTCTCTCTCTCTCTTCTTGTCATTCAGCCTTTCAAACAAAATAAATAAAACCTTAATAGAAACTTTCAGTGCTTAGCTGATGTAGAATATAAATTTTTTTATGGTTTTTAGAACATCAATAATATTTGCATCTTGTTTTCTTGAATGTACCGATGCATATCTTGCTATCTCACACACATATACACACACGTATATATATAAAATCATTTTCATTCCATAGATATGTACATATGAACATGTGTGTGTCTGTGTGTCTGTATTTGTGTATAATATAAAAATATATAGAAATAAAAAAGTTTATTTTGGAGCAAAATGATTTTGAAATCTATGAATGGTTTTTTCAAAATGGCATTCTCCACAAATGTTTTGAAGGTCCATATATATATATATATATATATATGAATTTGTTATTCTCAATAGTTTTCCATGTTTTGTTAATGAAATTTGTAGTGTTGGGGTATATGTGATATTTGGTTATGAACTTTTTTCGTTGTGATAAACAAAAATCATCCATTCCTGAGGGTAACTGACATATGGGTATTATTTTAAGTCTTCACATAGCACAAGATTAACCAAACAGCATCTGGTACTGGTGGCTATTTAGAAAAGTTCATCTGCTCTGTAGGAAAAAGGCATTCATTTTAAATCATGAGTCATGTAGCTATTCCTAGTCTTTTATTTGCTTTTACAATCCAAAACACTGCTGGGACATGTCTCAGAAAAAGAATTATCATTGCCTATAATTAGACATTTAATATACTGACTCATGAGAAGTTTTTGGACAACCAAGGCGTCAGTGAGTCAATTATATTTCTAATCTTTATAACAGCTACTAAAGACATGCTGCTGAGGGTCATTTCTCTTGATTAATGGCAAAGCATAATTATTAGAAGAAATGCCTGTATTTCTCTTTGATTTCTAATTGCATGCACATATGCCAATTGCCATGGAGAATTTATTCAGCTGGACATTTGGGCTGTGTGGTAGGCATTTTTCCAGCTGCTCCAGACAGAAAATCTTTTCAGTATCTATATATTCAGTATAGCTAGGCAACAAAAGGCACAATCCGTAATTGGTAGCTCTTCTAAGCACTTCCTCCTTACCTGCTTTAATGAAATATCTTAGTGGAACCTATGGCATCTGGAGTATCAGTTTACATAAGTAAGTTTCAGAATAAAATTGTTTTTATTTCAATTTCAAGTCCTACATTTTCTATATCCAGAAATTTGCCAAACTAAACTGGGTAAAAAACTGTGTGAATTTACCATATTGTCTCTATCTCCCAAACTGAGGGTATTTGGCTTGCATTGCATCATTGAATTCTCATTTGTATTGAAATGCTCTATCACTGACTTTGTAATAGCAAATGAGGCTTGCACAAACTCCATCCAGAGAGTCATGTTCTTCTGTAAATGTGATAATTGTCCCCATTTGACTACTCATTCATTCAGCCTTCATATGGATAATTAAGAACCATAGACCTGTGGTAATCTGCAAACCACATGGTATTCTGAACATTCATACCATTCTATTTAAAGCATACCAGTGAAATTAAATACCTTTTGCAAAACAAAATTCAGCTACTATACTGATCCTTGCTAAAGTAATAAAATCATAGTGCAATCTAATGTTACATAATTTAAAATTTAGTTCTGCCTCGTATTATAATGTGTGTGGAAATTTCTTCTAGTTGCATACATACAAACTACAGAATTGCAGATACACCTTTGATTTGATGCAATACAGGGAAGCTTTTACTTCATTTTAGATGGTTTTTATACTCATTACCTGAAGAAAGGGACATTTTGTTCATAAGTGATAAAATGATCTGATAGCTCAGTTGTGCAGACAACATTACTATTCAGGGGTTCAAAAATATTAATTTGTTAAACGATTTTGGTACTGTTTAGATTTTCATTTATGCTGCAATAATTCAGCAAAACCCAAAGTTGAATTATATTAATGTTTTACATTTGCATGAAACAATATTTGCAGACTTCAGCATTTGAATCTATCCACAAATTGATAACATTGCTGTTATTTAAAAAATCTGAATTTCTGTCATAAGAAGGTAAATGAGGCAGAGGAAGGAAAAGATGGTTTGCTAAACATAAATCAAGACCTTAATTTGCTTGCCAAAGAACTCTGATTTTTGTTTTCTGTTTTTGTTGTTGTTGTTGTTGTTGTTTTCACTTTTCAGATATTCAGAGGCCAAAATAGAAGACAAGTATTCTGGTTTCCTTCCCCAGCTCCAGGAGCTTAACTGTAATGCTCTCAGTCAGAGGTAGTGATTCTATTCTTAGTTATCTGTGTATTGGTTTTAGGGTTAGGAAGATGATACAATTCCAGCCACAAACACACCAAAACACATCTGAGCTCCTGCCAAAATCATCCTAACATATTTAGGTAAAAGCAGCGAAACTGGAAAATAAGACTACTTAAATCCTCTGTGCTTGTGGATGCTCTCAAAGGACTGTTGTAGCTATGGCAGCTCCATCAGATCAATGGTGTTAGTCCAAAAAGCTGCAAGAATTTACATCCCCTCATTGTTCAGCTACTGAACTAGGAACCTTGGAGCTGTCTCAGTGAGACAGTCAACAACCTAAATGATTGCACATTTCTAGTTGACTATTCTGTTAACTGTAGACAAAAATGGTTACCAAAAGTAAGATATATCAGAAATAGTGGCAAACTCTCTGAGTATGTCTCTGTCCATGGAAAGGGACTGTCACTTAACAGGTTGATATATTTTATAGCTGATTCTTTGGTGCCCATTATTTTTCTCTTGGGAATGGATGCCACATAAGGAGTATATAACTCTCCATGCTAGGACTCCATAGATGAATCTGTCTAATCTTGAATTTGTGATTGGGAAGTGATTTTCAACTGTTGTCCTCTGCTTATATCCTGTTTGTAACAAAACAGATATTTTGTCATTCATCTCTCTCTCCATCTCTCCTTCTTTTGGTCTTTTAATTCTTCAGAATCTGGAAGGGAACAGGAGGAGTGTTTTTATTGGTGCCGCTTCAGAGGTAACAGTAGGTAAGTTAATGATTAAAACTGAAATGATTGCTTTTGAATTGTTGCAATCCAGTCTCAGCATATATATGGATTTCCTTAAGCAAAGCTTAATTTGTCAGAATGAAGTTTATCCCCGATATCAAATCTCCAATCCAAGTTCAGGTGTGAATACATATTTTACCCATTTATCTGGTTCAGAATCACTTTTAGCACTTTCCTCGCCATCATCTTCCCTCTATCATGAAATTTCATCTTTATCTGTAGAAATCTCTTTAAGGATTTCTTTCTATTCTCAACTTCTTTGACTACCTGTACCATGTGAAAAGCTGGAGCCAAATCCTATATCCAAGAAGGAAAATATTAAACATTGTAGATTCATATTCATAAGTGGCAATAAAGCTGTCAATAACTAGTTGTATCACCTTGACTAAGATCGCAGATTTTTACTTGAATTCCAACTGCCCCTCCTAGCTTGAACCTACATTTTGTTTCAATTGAACCTTATATAGTATAGTTTAATATTAAAGGCTGCACTTTAATTAATTCTGTTTTAATGAAATATAAGGCTCTTAAGGATTTAGAGCACATATTATTTGAATTTGTGTTTCCAGCATGTGTTGAATGTTTAACCTGTAATAAGTTTTCAGCAAATAATTCTTGCATTAATGCATATAATTTTCATCTTCATTAGTCTCGCAATCTGTTAACAAAAATAATATGTTAGTATATATTCTATTTGCCGTTAGCTCTCTCTTTGCAATTAGATGCCAAGAAAAAAATGGTAACAGAGACAAAGTTAGGCATTAAAATTGGGAATAAAGTTTCTAATATGAACAAGAAAGGGAGAATATATTAAATATTTTATCAGGAATCTTAAAATATTCATGGAATTGCATATTCTAGAACAAGTAGCATGATTCCACAATTTTTGCACCAGAATAAACTTAATTGACCTCTTTAAGGAACTCCTAGGTGTGTGTGACAAATACGAAATGTGCTATCAAGCTGCAGATAGCAGTACAAGACCAAAATGAGCCTTTCACAGATTTAAGTCATTAATTTGAAAGATGAGATGCAGTAGAAACATTATTTTTAAAAAATTTGTGGTTTTACCATATCTCAAATATCCTGATGGGATCACTCATGGTGGCATTGATGGCTCTCAATCTGTTCCTGTTCCCATAGTGATTCTTACATGTGTCACGGCTCTTGCACCACTCTTCCTGTCACTCATTCCTAGTAAGTAAAGGTTCCAGTCCTGTTTTACGTCATCATCATCATCCAAAGCCCCTGTCCATGATGTAGCACAGAAGTGAAGTCAGTAAAACTGGTCAGAAGAAGCCAGCTCTATCTTTTCCAAATCTAGGACCCAAAGACAGGGAATTTGCTGCAGTGTACCTCAGCTTTCTTATTTATGCAAGAACCATGAAGCCAGTCATAATACCAGCATCATTATGAGCTGGTATCACTCATAATGCGATGTCTCAATTCTATTGAGTATGTATGCAATTATTAGAAATAGAAGTTGATAATGATGATAGATTCTCTTTTGTACATATTTGAAAATCCCTGTGCTCCAGTGTACCCACCAAACTCATCTCCTAAAATCTCCTAGTAGGACCATATATTTTAGCCGTCACATTTTCTCATCAGTCCTCATAATGGCCTTATTGGAGACTAGTTTTAAGGAAATATTTTTAGTGACTATGTAACATTGATAACCATGTGCCATAGAATCTACCTGCTAAATAATCAGCTTTTTCATTTTTATTTGCTTATTAAATACTGATTTATTAAATACTGGTATCACAGCCTATGATAACCACTGGAAATAAAAGGGTTAAAAACAGGGCATTGTATTCGATTGTGTGTGGAAGAAAAACAATCTCAAAATTATTAAAAAGACGAAAAGATATGGTCAGAAGCAGGCATTCTTACAAATGTACAAGTGAATAGAAAGTGTAAGTCATGGTATCAAGTAAATGGTGTTTCCGGTGAAGGGAAAAGAACATGTGTAGACAAAGTTAGGGAATCAACGTGCAACTGAATGAAAAAAAAAAAAAAAAAAAAAAACCAGAATGGAACGAGGTCATTGCAGGCAGACACTCAGCAAGATTGCAGAAACCAGCAAGGAGAAGCCAGGTAATGTAGAACAGTAAAATTTTATAAGTTTTCAGGTTAAATAAGAAGTTACAAACAAGTTTTAAGTATCGCATGGACTGGTTTGGATAATACTACATTGAATCAATGAGAAATAGAGATGGAGAGAGTACAAACATCTTAAACATATTGGGATACTTGTTTACATGATTTTTGACTCTCGAGTTTCTCCAATAAAAATATGAAATAGCACCACAAAATTCGTAATTCAGTGGCTGATGTCTGGCATAGTGGTTAAGGCACCTGAGTCCAGGTCCTGTCTCCTCTCCCAATTCCTGCTTCCTGCTCTTGGAAGGCAGCAGTGATGGCTCAAGTACTTGGATCCCTGGCATCTAAGTGGGAGACCCAGATTGAGTTCTAGGCTTCTGTCCTCAGCCTGGCCCTGCACCACATGTTGAGAACATTTAGGAAGCAGATCTTTGGATGGAGAATTTCTCTCTCTCTCTCTCTTTCAAGCAAATCTTTAAAATGCATATTTCATCTTGCAAATATGCTGTGATGAACTGCATCTACAAGTTGTTATAAGCTAAATGGGTATTTTCCCCCAAAATAGCCTCAATAGGACTATATTTGGAGATATGACCTTCATTGAAGTAAATAAATTCATGAATTCAGCCATAATCAAATTGGATTGTTGTCTTTATAAGAAGACAGAAGGTGTCCAGAAGGTCCTCTCCTCTCTCTCTCTTTTTATCTCTCTCTTCCTCCCTTTTCCTTCTCCCTCACATCCCTCTCCCACTCTCCACAACACCCCTCCTTCTCGCTCCTACTCCCATCATCATCATATCCTTGTTTCTCTCCCCCCTCTCCTCCCCATCTTGCTATCTCTATATCTCACCCCTTCTCTCTCCCCTGTCCTTCTTCCTCAGTTTCTGCTAAGAAAAAAGGCTATGTGTGTACAGAGGGGAGGGCAGCCAGGCAGTCACCTACAATTCAGGAGAGCTTTCACTAGAATCCAATTATTCTGGCATTTAGACAATGGACCTCCAGCCTCCAGAACTGAGAGTAAATTAATTTTGTTTCTTAACTCACCTTATCTAGGAATAAGGCTAGTGATATTACAGTCATTCATTACTGCTAGGATCCTCCCTACATGCATACAAGGTAGAAGTGTTTTCTAAGAATTTTCACAAGTCAGTGAAAAAGTAAGTGACCCTAATAATCATAGTAAGACCCAAAGATAAAAAGTATTGACAGGCTTAGCTTGGGAGTGCACAGAATTCAGGCTATCAGGCAGGAAGTGTTCTCTTTTATTCAAAGATAAAGGTAAATTATTAAATATTGATTATAGAGTAATAAGTATATGGATATTTTTGTTATTTTACTGATATTTAGGCAACATTGGTAGGTGTGTTTGGAAGTATATACAGTATATTATTATTTCCCTCTTTTGCCATGAAGAAATGGAGCATAAACTACTATTCAAAGTTTAACTACTCAATAATTTTTTAGACTTATTTCTTTATTAGAAAGGCAAAGTTCCAGAGAGGCAGAGGCAGAGAGGGAGAGAAAGAGAGGTCATCCATTCACTGGTTCAGTCCCCAAATGGCTGCTTTGGCTTGATCTGGATCTATCCAAAGTCAGCATCTAGGAGTTTCTTTCGGGTCTCCCACATGGGTGCAGGGGCCCAAGGACTTGGGCCATCTTCCACTGCTTTCCCAGGCCATAGCAGAGAGCTGGATCAGAAGAGGAGCAGCCGGGACTCAAATTGGCAGTCATTGGAATGCCAGCACTGTAGGCGGCAGCCTTACTTGCTACACACAGCTCCACACCCCACTACTCAATATTTTTTCAAGGATATTTATGACTCATCTAATGAAGGAAACCTTCAATTTGGAAATTGAACATGAACACTTTATACTTAAAAATATGAATAGATGGCTAATGATAGTATGTAGGTTGAATTAATGTCAAATTATGATCCTCTTGCTAAAGTTGAAATGGCTGAGAGGAAAAATAGAATGAGAGGTTGTTGAGTATAACTTTTCTTGTGTGTCGTATAATATATATTTCCCTGCTTCCCCATTCCCACAGCTATCACATAGTAATTAAATATATTTCAGGGACCGGCACCGTGGCTCACTTGGTTAATCCTCTGCCTGCAGCAGCGGTATCCCATATGGACGCTGGGTTTTAGTCTTGGCTGCTCCTCTTCCAGTCCAGCTCTCTGCCGCGGTCCAGGAAGGCAGTGGAGGATGGCGCAAGTGCTTGGGCCCCTGCACCCACATGGGAGATCAGGAGGAAGCACCTGGCTCCTGGCTTCGGATCAGCGCAGAGCTGGCCGTGGTGGCCATTTGGGGAGTGAACCGATGGAAGAATGAGCTTTCTCTCTGTCTTTCTCTCTCACTGTCTATAACTTTACCTGTCAAAAATATATTTCAAAAAATACTATCAGATCTAATATTTTTTTCTGTAATATATATTTTCCATGAACTTTTTGAAGATAGTTCATACACATGAATTTAAAAAAAATGTTGGTACCAAAATAAGCTTATCTTATATTTTATTTTTCATTAACTCCTTAGAGTACCCTTGTATGTGCATGTGCATGTGCTTATGTGAGTGTGTATGTGGAGAAAGAAAGTGAAAGGAAGGAAGGGAAGAAGGGAGGGAGGAAGGGAAGGAGGATAGAAGCAGGGGGGAAGAAAGATAAAAGAGAGGGATGCGTGAAGAAGCATTAAATAGTTTTATAAATTTCATCAAAGTTAACAGTCAAGATATATAGATGGGGGAATTCTTATTGATTTTAATTCATATTTATCTGCCTCAATGGAAGTTCGGAAAATATCCCATTAAAAATATATGGACCAATTTAAAATGAGCTAATATACCATATGGATATGTCTAATGCCAGGCATTCAGAAGACAAAAGAAGGATTTCCTAAGAGGAAATCTAACCACATGATCCAAGAGCACTAACTGCTATTTTGTAATAATTTTGTCAAACACTAGACAGATGCTTAGCTAGAACTCTTAGTTCCCTAGAGCTTGTAGCTAAGCAAGCCTAAAGTTTGCAGAAAAATTCAGTTATTATGTTTTTTTCATATTTATTTTTTATTTAATTGAAAGGCAGAATCACAGAGGAGGAGGAAAAAGAGAGAGAGAGAAAGAGAGAGAGATTGAGAGAGAGAGAGAGAGAGAGAGAATCTTCCATCTGCTGGTTCATGCTTGCAAATGGCCGAAATGGCCTGGACTGGGTCACACTGAAACCAGGAGCCAGGAGCCTCTTTCCAGTCTCCTATGTGGGTGCAGGGGCCCAAGCACTTGAGCCATCTTTCTCTGTGCTTACAGGTTCTCTAGCAGGGAGCTGGATCAGAAGTGGAGCAGCAGGATTTTGAACCAGCAGCCACATGGAATGCCACCATTGCAGTACATAAGCCACTATGCCACAACACTGGCTGCAATTATTATGGTTGCTTAAAACAATGTATGTATTTACATATTTGAAAGGAAGAGTAGCACATGCCTGTATACACCCATGCACACATGTACAACCAGAGATCTTCCATCCTCTGATTCCAGATTGCTCCTCAATGCCCCATGTGACTACAACAGCCAGGGATGGCTCATGCTGAACCTAGGATCCAGGAATTCAATCCAGGTCTTCCAAATGGATGATAAGAACTCAAGTATTTTAGTCATTATTCACTGCATCCCAGGTACAATAGCAAGTAGTTGAATTAGAAGCAGAGTAGTAAGGCCTCAATTAGTACTCTGCTGTGGGATGCCAGTGTCCCAAGGAGTAGCTTAATCTACTGTATCATAATGCCCACCCAAGTTATTATGGTTTTAAGTTTCTACTCCCTACGACTTGTTTTACCTCACTATTAAGAACTTAAGTGTGTCTCTCCAAAATTCATCTGCTGAAGTACACGCCAGTACATCACACTGCAACTGTATCTGGAGATAAGGTCTTTAAAGAGATTATTACTTTAAATATGACGACTAGGTCAGAACTCAAATCCAACATGGCTGCTCTCCTTATAAGAGGAAGAGATGCCAGGAAGGCAGGTGCACAGGTTTGACCCTGTGAAAAGTCAGTAAGAATGTGGTTATCTGCAAATTAAGAAAGAAGTATCAGAAGAACCCAGCCCCATGACAACTTGATTTTAACCTCTAGCCTTCAAAACTGTGGGAAAAATTTTTTTTATTGTCACTCAGTCTGTGGTATTTTGTTTTGGCAGTCCTAGAATACTAATTTACTCAATGCGTGAAAGTGCTTGAGGGAGCTGTTATTTTCTCATAAGCCCCAGAAAACATATTGGGTTAAGTACTAGCTGGTTATAAATCAGTTCTAAAGGCATAGTTTTCTAAATGTGTCTCTAGATCATCATCAGCAGCAGTGCTACCTGGAAACTCTCTAGAAAGGCAAAGTTTGAGCCTCAAGATTTTACTGAATCAGAAACCGTGGCTCTGCTAGAGCAAACTATGTTACCAAGTCCTTCGGGGATCTGATTCACATAGACATTGAAGAACTCGGTGTTCCACTGGTACCACAGGGCCTATAGATGACATTCATGAGTGATGCAGAACAGGTGTAAGACAACGGGAAAGATCTTGCACTGTGGCAAACTAGGGAAGGTATGTGTCTCCAATATGGACTGGGGCTGCCAACCAGAAGGCCACTGCAGGAGAGAAATAGATTTTCAGGTGGATATTTCCCGAATTTTTATGTTGATAGACAGTTCTAATAATTTTTGGCAGACCAGATAAAACATGTTTGCAGGGCTTTCCCATCTGTTGCAACCTCCAATTAGTTGTAAAGGTGTTTGTAAGAGGAACAAGTGATAGAATTTTTATTTCTCTTTTATATCTGTAAACATTCTTGTTGCTATATTCAAATGAAAGAATTAAATATTGGAAAATTAGCTTTTTTCTTTTACTCCTAGCAATTTTTTTGTAAATTGGAGTAGAGATTTACCATGAACACGCTCCTTCTCCCCTTGCGTATCATCAGTTTTAGAGTGTACACTGTTCTTTGTTCAGTGTTCTGTTTATCCCAGGGAAAGGTTTGGCTTTTGGCTCTTTTACAAACAAGGCAAGCATATCTATAATAGCATGTCTCTCATCAACTGAGGTCTGTTTACAGATCCCTTGCTGCACCAAGTGGCCCTCCCACAGCCATCTGTGACTTGTATGTGGGGATTTAAGAATGGAGAAATGCTGACTGGGACAGTTTCTCCTTTGCTGACCATCTGCCACAGGTGCTGGAACAGCACTCAGGCTAGTCAGTCTTCACATGAAAGGTTGAATTAGCTGGCATGAAATTCTTACAAAATCCTTGAGGCCACTATTTGACTCTTTCTATTGCTGTAATAAACCTGAATGTTTGGATATTGCTAGCTTGTGTGAGGAAATTTTTCAAAGTGTTTATTTACATATTTATTTATTTTTCTTGAAGACAGAGAAAGAGTGAGATATTGTATTTTCACTATCAAAAATGCCCTCAACAGTTAGTGAAGTATCAGTATGAAGTCAGGAGCCCAGAACTCAAATCTGGTTTCCTACATGGGTGACAATAACCAAAGTACTTGAGCTATCATCTGCTATCTCCTAGGGTGCCTGTTAGCAGGCAGTGGAGGTAGGACTTGAACCCAAAGACACCTGATATGGGATTGTGTGCATTCCAAGTGGCTTCTTAACATTTTTGCCACTCACCTGGGCCTAAGTCAGTTTTTGCAACTTTTGCAATTAATTCAGAAAGTGAAAATTACATATACATATACATATACTTATAATTTCTTGATGATTAAAATGTAGGAACATTTGCATGTGATCTGAAGAACTTATCTTTTCTCTGCTACCACCCCCATTCTTACCCCAGGTCTACATCTGATAGCCTGAAGATGATATTTTCTGCTACAAACTAAATGTTAAATAATGTGAAGAATATGACGCAAAGTCGCTTCAAGTAAATGATATCAACTAACCCTATAAATCAATAGATAGATTCTCTAAGTGTTTTAACTATAATATTTCTGGTATAATAATTTACAGAAACCAGCTAAAAAAATCGCATATGCATTCTCTCATTTTGAGTAAATTAATTGTCTTTCATAATCTAAATGTCAAATTTTGTAGACTTGGGTGATATCAGATGACCCACAGTCTCCTGTCTTATTTCCAAATTTGTCAGTGTACTGAGGATTCCAGGGTCTCGTGATGAATTGAATGGGATTTGGTTCCCCAAGATCATGGAGACATTCACACTGAAATGTCCTATTTTAAAAGTTGTTGTATTCAGGGTGCAGATTTGGGCTAATTATGGCCTCTATTTGGCAAGCCCAGTGACCTCCTCTCTGTTATTTTAGGTAAGTTGATCAAAAGCAGACTAATGTATGGCTATTTAACTATAAACACCCCTCATCTGACTGATGGGGAAATCATCCCTTTTTGAACAGTTTATCATTTTCTCTCAACTTTCAAAATGCAAAGCCTTTCAAAAACACATTAAAAATATTTAACTTTGGTAAACATTGTTTATTTATGGAGTAATATGTTATGTTTTCATACCTGTATATAATATGCCATATCTAATATGGGTAAGCATATGTCTCCTCAATAACCTTATTTAAAAATTTGATGATCTTCAGTCTTCTGAGGTGTTTCTTAGAAAGTCTATTTCACCAAATTTATATGTTATACAGAGATGAATATAAGAATATCATCCTGAGCATTGAGTAGGTGAGACAGGATATAGTCCCTCAACTTAACCATCACTCAGACTAGAAATCTGCACAACAATCAAACCCCTTGCTCTCAGGGTTGACAGTATATTTCCCATCAGTTTTTATCTCATAAGAACTTGTCTCCTTCTATGACAAGTTCTTGTCAACTATGACATTTATTATGTTTCTGGAGTCTGTCTTCTCCCAACTTTTGTAAACCAGAGATCAGAACATGCCAAAACTCAACAAGGATGAAGGAGTTCATCGGGGCCCCTGTCTTAGTTTATGTTTGTGCTGCTGTAACAGAATGTTTGGCAAGCATGATTAATAAGGTAGATAAATTTATTTTTCACATTTCTGGTGCTGGCATCTGATGAAGGTCATTTGCTGTGTCCTAATATGATGGAAGACATCAAAAGCAAGAAAGAGAAAGCCCACTCTTGCATGCCATTCTCAGAAGCATTAATCCATCCATGAAGGAGGAACTCTCATGACCTAAACACCTCCCCAAAGTCACACCTTCCAGGGATATTGCATTAGGCATTTTCCAACACATGAATTTAGGGATACATATCCAGACTATGACAATCTCCAAAAGAGCTGACTTTGGAAGATACATAGAGATAAGTTTAAATAATCTTACATTGTACAGTTAAGGGACATATCTCAAATTTTTTGCAGGCAGGGCTTCAGAGAACTGAATATTTTTCACTCTCAGATCAGACCTTTATCTACTAATATGTTCAATGAAGTTTTACAAGTTCATATAGTTTCTCTAAAATGACTTCAATGTTCCTTGAGAAGGAAAAAATGAAATTAGAGATATTGTAGCATAATATAATAACTATAAGGGACAAAATATTTCCTCACACCTTTTATTCCTGGTAATAATCTCTTCCAGAGGCAAGCTGAAACTATATAATCAAAATAAATACTCTTGAAAGTTCTTGGTGACATCCTCTTGCAACTTGCCATGAAGGAAAGTAAACTTCATCACTACATTTACATTCGAGAGTACTGGTTCTGACTTAAATCCACTTTTTAACAAAATAAAATTATCATTATAATATGATGTCTTCAGTTCAGATTCCCCAATAATGATACAAGTATTTATTAGACTGGATCTTGAAGGCATAAATCACCGTATTGTGATTTCCAAACCCAGATACCATTGCTATAGTTTGAATATTTATCTTCTTTGAAACTCCCATTGAAAATAGCTTTCATTGTAACAGTATAAGATATGAGATCTTAAAGAGTTGATTGACCTGTGAAAACTTCACTCTCATAGATGGGATTGGTGATGCTACAAAAGGATTAATTTAGTCCTCTCCTGACCTCTCTAGTCATGTCACCTTCCACCATGTGATGATATATCAGGAAGACACTCAATAGATGCTCACACCGATATTGAACTTCCCAACTCCAGAACTGTGAATCAATCGATTTCTGCACGTTTTAAATTGTTCAGTATCAGGAATTCTGTTACAGCAGCACAGAATAGACTAATGCAGTTACCTAGTAAATTCTCATCATGGCTATCATATGGATTTACTTGTAATTCCAATGGAATAAAACTGGCTTAGTTATTTTAAATATCTTGACCAAATTATACAGACCAAATTATCCATTTTATATTTTGGGTGAGTTTACTATAATATTTATTTAAATTTTCTGCTTCCAGAGACTACAAATTGACCTTCATAAACTATATTAGTTTGTTATATAATGATACATAAAATTATACATATTTATAGGGTACCATATAATGTTTTGAGACATTTTCCATCTGTTTTTCATAAAGTGAATTTTTAAAAGTGCTTGAAGAGATCTTCAGCTAGATCTACCTGTAAAATCTCAACTACTTCGTAAACTATCCATGACACAATATGATTGACCCCAAAATTACATTTCCTTAATGAATATTTTACAGCTTTATCATTTTCCTTTCATACCAAGCATCATCAAAAATGCTTGTTTAAACAAACATACAACCTAAATTGATAAAAGTCATATATGCACATAAGTTTGGCTATATCAAAGAAAGCATATAGCGTAATGTTGCAATCCCTAGTGAAGTATTTATCTTTGTGGAGTCATTCGCTGATGCTTTCCACCTTATTTCTAGTACTTAGAGATCTGTAAGGCCATCTTTTGAGAATGTGTCTCCACATCTAGAGGCCTGGCCACTTTTATCCTTGCTTGCAAGTCCATTCCACCCAGACGCTCCTTGCTCTCCCCTGAGCCCTTCATGTAGATATGGCAATGAAAATGAGGGTTGAGTCTACTGCTGAGTATTTTTATTAGACTTTTTTTGGACATTTGGCACAATAATTGGAGTACAGACCAAAGAGAAAATCATAACTTTGTTTCCCTTCTCCACAATTCTTTAGGAAGTACCAAGTTTTCCATTGATAAATTCAAGAATTCTAAGGAGGAAATCAGTTGCTCTTATCAGCAGAAGCACATGTTACATATTTTAAGCTTTTACATTTCAGGCAACAAAAATATATTTCACGTTTCCAGAACCAGTAGTGCTTGAATAGATTCTCAATATTTAATCCTCAGGAAAAATGATAAAACTTCTATGTATTATGTAGATTTTCTGCATACAATCTGTGATGTTCTTCAAAGGTACGCTTTCAGTGTTCCTTAAATTAATCTTTCTGAAGTTTCCTTACTTCAGACTATTGTGACTTCTTTCCTTTTGTCCAGGTCATGAAGGTTCATGTCTTCAGTTTAAGGGTTACCTGAGAATAGTCAAAGCAGTTATCAGGAAGTGTATTACTGTTTTCTGTGACTATAGTGATATAACTAAACAAGCTAATTCTATAAACCAAAGAGGCTTACTTTTCAATATTTCTGGAGGTTCAAGGACATGGAGCTCTACAGAGGGCCTCATGGCAGATGGAACTGTGAGAGTATGATGGAGGTAGCAAGAGATCCTATCTTGAACACAGGAAGCGAAAATGTGGTTTAGGGAAAGGATTGATCTTTTATAACAATCTTTTTCCAAGAACTAACTGGGGTCCCTCAAGAACTATCTGAATGAGTTCCAAGGACAGTGCTGCCAATGATTTAACCAAATTTCACTAGACCCAATTCTTAAAGGTACCAACACTTTCACTCATATAGGAAAGTGGTAATTAGATCTTTATGTTTTCAAATGTCCTGTAACAGACTCAGCCTTTGGCTCTTCTCACAAGAGTTTATAAAACACAAAAGCAAGTTTATAAATTGTGAACCTTAGCTTTTTCTGCACCTAAAATTGCTATACCCACTCCTTTTTTTAAAAAAAATATTTATTTATTTATTTGAAAGTCAGAGTTACACACAGAGAGAGAACGAGAGGCAGGGAGAGAGAGAGAGAGGTTTTCCATCCGATGGTTCACTCCCCAGTTGGCCGCAATGGCCAGAGTTGTGCAGATCCAAAGCCAGGAGCCAGGAGCTTCTTCCTAGTCTCCCAAGCAGGTGCAGGGGCCCAAAGACTTGGGTCATCTTCTACTACTTTCCCAGGCCATAGAAGAGAGCTGGATAGGAAGTGGAGCGGCCGGGACTTCAACCAGTGCCCATATGGGTTGCTGGCACTGCAGGCAGCAGCTTTACCTGCTATGCCAGAGCGCCAGCCCTGTACCCACTCTTGTTAGTAAACAGTGGCATGGGGTGTTAGCCTCTTCTTCAAAAGGAGTATCTCAGGTGTTCTGGATCAAAAATTCAAGACATAAACACTACCTGCTGTTTAAATTAATAGCTAACTGGAGAGAAAAAATTCACTTCTGTCTTCATCCCAATTTTTGGATCTACTTTACCCCTTACAGTCAAAATCTTGGCTTTTTCTGACTTATGAGTCCTTTCATATAGTAACTTAGCTAAGCCACATTCTGCAGTTATTCAACAAAACATTATTCTTTGTGAATATAATGTGCATATGATAAGAGTGCATAATCAGTTGACTTTAAACAAGAAAGATCATCCCTGCTAAACCAGTTGCTTTGTTTCAGTCATTTGAAAGCACTCAAGAAAACCTAATGTTACCTTAATTAAGAATAAATTTCATCCATGATCAGCATTTCATCTCATGCCCAGTATTCCCAGTCTACCCTTCCTGAATGCCTGTTCTACTTGTGTAGCCAGTGCCAATGCTCCCCAGGAGATAAGCCAAATTCTTAACATATAACGTTAATCTAGATAGCATTTTGATATTGTAGACAATTATAATTCATGGAGTAGAATTTCTTTCTTTCAGATGATTTCTAATTCAACAAGAGAGAAAATAATAATTCACTCCTGTTACTCAAATTTATATTACTTTTTGATTGATGTTTTAATAAATTATCACAAAAACAATAACTAAAAGTAATAAAAATTTACTGTATTTTAGTTTTGGAGGTCAGAAATCCAAAATGTGTCATAATGAATTAAAATTAGCACATCCAAAAGACTGAATCCCTTCTGAAGGCTGTGGTGAATCTGTTTTCTTAATATTTAAAGCTATTACAGATCGCCAAATATACCTTAGCTTGTGGCCTTTCCCTTCCTCTTCAAGCCAACAGATCTGCAAGTGGCTGTCTGCCTGTTACTCGTTACATTTACCTTCTACTTACACAGAAACTTGTTATGACACTGTCCCCATCCAGAGCCCAGGATAATCTTTGTATCTCACAGTTAGTTGATCAGCAAATTTAATTCTATCTGCCACCATATTCCAGTTTGGTAAGTAATGTAACATATTCAAAGTTTTCAGAGATTAGGAATACATACAAGGTGGTAGGAGTGGGGAGAGGCATTATTCTTCCTACCACACCAGCTATGGCACTGGATCTCTATTCCTATTACTGGATTTTTCATTCTTTTGTCTGTCCTAAGCTCTCCCACACAGCATCCACTGGTGACAAAGGATGAAAAATTGTTCCAACGTCCAATTCTATTTCTTTTTTTTTTAACTCTGCTGGTACTGCTCTAACAAAAACAGCATAAAATAGGTAATTTATAAGCAATAACAATTTATTTCTCACAGAACTGGAGGCAGGAAAATTAAAGATAAAGTCACCAGTATATTTGGTGTTTAGTGAGAACCATTTTCTGGTTCATCAATGATGCCCCCTCACACTGTCTTCACATGGCAGATGGAGCAAAAGTGCTTCCCTGAGCCTATATAAAGGAACACAACACATGACCTAATTGGTTCCCAAAAGGCCTCAACTCTTAATATCATCACCTTGGTTGAAGGCATCAACATATGGATTTGGGGTGAGACACAAACATTTGAAACACAGCATTGCCAAAAACCAAACTAAAAAGAAATAGAAACAGAATACATGCTTAGCAAATTTTGAGTGATTTCCAACTTAATTGGTTATCCAGGCATTCTCTAAAGATGTTCAGATACACACCAACAATATATGTTCCCTTGAAGCCTGTGGAGACATCCACGTGATCAGCTGAAAGGAGCTGTTCAAAAAATGAAACAGCAAAGAATTCTGGAAATATCTTTGGACAAAGACTTCACATCTTTCACTATCTCTTTTACTTAAAATTTACTAATTTGAAGCACATTGTCCTTGACTGTTTCAAAGTATTGCCTTCAGAATCTCTGGGTTAAATATTTTAAAGTAATGGGTTACCAGTTTATATAAAAATGCAATTATTTTTAAATTAATGAAAAATAATTATAAATAACAGCAAAAAGATTTCAAATTTACTTCAGAATCTTTATTAAATTAAGCTTTATAAGGATTCTAATGTAAAATATGAATGAAATCTGGAAAATACAGCAGTATCTGAAAGCAGTTTGGAAATAAACTTAATGAATGAGGCATGCTTTTATTTTTGATTTAGTACAAGTGAGCTTCAATGTTTGAAATAAAGTTCTGTTCATCATTTTCCTGTATGTAGGAGCAATAACATTTTTAAAAAGTTTATGCTTTCAAAGTGTAGAAAAAATAGCTATTAATTCTTTTTTCAGGTTTGACATTTTATCACATTTATCATATTCTTTTGAGGTATATCATTTATTTACTCACACATCCCAAGAAAATAAAATCATATAAATATAAATCTTATATACATGCAGACTGAGGTTGTTAAGCAAATTGTAATGTTCAATATTTATAAAAGGGGATTTGACATAACTTGAAAGATTCCATAAATATCCATTTGGCAAATTACTTACATCACTGTCTGCTACCTAATGCAGGTATTCAGGAAGACAGATAGTTCATCCAACATGAACATTTGAGTGTCTGGGTAGCTTCTGGAAATGTACTGGATTATGTCTGTTTAATGTCAGCAGACACTATTAGTTTCCATGGATTCTTTCATGCATGTGACCTATATATCTTGATAAATATAACATTTGGCATTTACTACAGATTTCAGGAGACGTTATAAACATAAAATGAAGAAAATATATTATCAGTTATATAATGGTCTCATTACTGTTGAAACTAAAATTAAGACAGGATTTGTGCTTAGAAAGTGGTTGATTAGGTGAAATAAACCAAAGTACTTTCAATATATGCCCTTACAGGTTTACTTTGGCTGGTTTAAGATTGCAATTAAAATATAATAGAAGTAAGAAGCACCCATTATAACATTGAATGAAAATACTCTTAAGAATTTAATTCCAGTGCTAGTGTAAATGCATTTAAATTTTGAAAGTATTTTTGGAGTATCTTAATATCTAATCTATGTAATTTTAAATATTCAAAATGGCATTTATGTGTCTGACATAATTTTTTTTTTTGACAGGCAGAGTGGACAGTGAGAGAGAGAGACAGAGAGAAAGGTCTTCCTTTTGCCATTGGTTCACCCTCCAATGGCCGCCGCGGCCGTCGCGCTGCGGCCGGCACACCGCGCTGATCCGATGGCAGGAGCCAGGTGCTTTTCCTGGTCTCCCATGGGGTGCAGGGCCCAAGTACCTGGGCCATCCTCCACTGCACTCCCTGGCCACAGCAGAGGGCTGGCCTGGAAGAGGGGCAACCAGGACAGAATCCGGCGCCCCGACCGGGACTAGAACCCGGTGTGCCGGTGCCGCAAGGTGGAGGATTAGCCTAGTGAGCCGCGGCGCCGGCAATCTGACATAATTTTAATGTTTCATTTTCTAAAGTTATTTTATGTGGTCACATTAAAATAAAGTGTTTACTTCCCAAAAGGGTAATCTACATAATCCAAGTAAACCACTTTCACATGTCTTTCTGATAATGACTTACTAATTGTAGTAAATTGGAATTTATTACTATATGAAATTATGTATATAAAACTTATAAATATTTCATGATCTTCATATTTATAATATTATTTGATAAGACCTATGTTAAATATTCACTAATGTAGCATTTATCCAATAATGAGTATGACAGTACTTCAATGGATTCATGAAAAATTAATTAAAAATAATTTCACTTTGGTAAGAAAATTATGAAATTCAAGCATAGTTTTTCATAGTATATATTTCCCATGGAATTTTTAATACCCCTACCCAATTATATGATTTCAAATATTTTTGCACCAATATATACTTCTATTTTAATTCATTTTCCAAAAAATGTCTGAAGTACTCATAGGTAATCACATGAGAAAATAAATTTTTCTTAGATGTTAAAGACATCTCCTTATTTATTTCT
The DNA here is from genome assembly GCF_051225735.1 of Oryctolagus cuniculus. Classification (NCBI taxonomy): domain Eukaryota; kingdom Metazoa; phylum Chordata; class Mammalia; order Lagomorpha; family Leporidae; genus Oryctolagus; species Oryctolagus cuniculus. The sequence continues at coordinate 49,534,011 of NC_142880.1, forward strand.
TAGAAGAAACAAATTGGTAATGAGATTATGTTTTATTACTATTTGGTTATTAAACTACTATTTCCCCAAAAATCCACATTATTTTTATGATTCTAGTATATATGATTTCTCTATAACTATAGAAAATTGCTGATTCTTATCATTAAATTTATGATCATTTTCATTTACGCAGGAAGAGTTTAGTGAATGGGATTTTGTATTTTGAGCAATAAATATACTAAAACTATCCAAAACTATCTAAAACTACCCCAAACCATAATTCAATCCTAAAGTTTTTGGGTCAATGAGTAGACAAATCTAATTGTCTCAAATTGAATCTAGTAATTTATTCAATCAACAAATAATTACTCTTTTATGATACACATCTTTCTACTATGTACTATGTCCTAACTGAAGAAAACAGGGAATGGAAAAGATAGGAAGATAAACTATCTGCTTGCATAAAGTTTCCATTCCAGGGGAATAAATATACATTCAAAACACAAAATTCTAAGTTCATATTTTAGGGCACTGCCATCCTTAGGAAAACTTGTTCATGTAGTCTCACATATTTCAAGCTGCCCTGTCTGCCAGGGAATGTTTTGTTGGTTGCTTAGAACAATGTTTTCCATTTCTCTTTTGGAAGCTTGAAGTTTGAGTCACAACTCAGCTTACAAAAGACTTTTTCAGAGAGGTTTTCTCAGTTCCACTCCAATCTAAGTAGCCACACCAAGAGCTGCCTTCCCCAACAACTTGCTTAGCTATCAATGTGCACTTAATTCAATACATTATGTATGTATCACATAGAAAGGTAATTTATATATATGTATTTAATAAATTTGTAATATGTTCATACAACTTTATGTCAGAATGTGTTTGTTTCCTTATTTTCTATTCACAAATTTTCATGTTTATTTTTTGTCCAGTAGATAACAAGATTCTACATATCTTGTAACATTTATTAACATTATTTAAAATATTAGGAACATGTGTTGAGGCATAAAAGGGTTTGAAATGCTTGCTGTATACATAATACATCAATTAACGACAGTATGGATAACTTTTCTTCAGTAGATGCTAGAAACCATTCAAAGGGATTAAATCAGGAAGATAGAGGATTACACACAATAAGATACATCACCCTTTATAATTCTTGCATAAACAACACCATAGTTTTACTTCTTGTGATTGTTATACCCTTACTGTAGTTTACAAACTCTGTAAGAGTGGTTGCTCACAAGCATGTATGTTCCTTGAAGTCAAAGACTATAATTTTTATTTATGAAATCAGGCCTATTAGAGTCAAGCAACCCATGGGCTTTCAGAAATATTTGTTAAATGAATAAATACCTAATAAGCTGAAGACATGCAGTTAAGCACAATAAATAAACTGCTATAGCCATATTAGATTTCTTAATTTTATTTTTCATTTTTAAAAATTACATTCATTTCAAATGTAGACATTATATATATATACACACTATATTTTTTGGAAAACAGATTTTAATATCACAGAGTGAAGGATTCATGATAATGAACATAACATGGGGAAAGGAGTATATTATTATTTGCATGGTATGATTCAGTAAATCAATATTTATAACTAAATGTCAAATGATATGACAGCCACAGAGTTTTTATACTCTATTATATGAACTTCCACAAATAAGAGAAAATGCTGTTTACCTGACTTAGCATAATGGTGATCAGCTTTCAGCAGATACTACATCTCTTTTATTTTAAAATTGCCTCCCCTTCCTTCAATATTTTTAAAACTGTAGAAGGTTTGAAACTGAGGAAAGCGGTTGAGAAGTCTTTCATATCTTTTTCTTTCCTTTTTTTTTTTTTTTTTTTTTTTTTTTTTGCCAGGCAGAATTGGACAGTGAGAGAAAGAGAGAGAGAATTGTAGACAGTGAGAGAGAGAGAGAGTTATAGAAAGTGAGAGAGAGACAGAGAGAAAGGTCCCCTAATGGCAGCTATGGCTGGCGCTGCGCCGATCTGAAGCCAGGAGATAGGTGCTTCCTCCCAGTCTCCCATGCAGGTGCACTTGGGTCATCCTCCACTGCCCTCCTGGGCCACAGCAGAGAGCTGAACTGGAAGAGGAGCAACAGGGACAGAATCCAGCACTCCAACCGGGACTAGAACCCGGGGGGTGCCAGAGCCACAGGCAGATGTTTAGCCAAGTGAGCCACAGCCACAGCGTCGGCCAAGAAGTCTCTCATTCCTGATCTATTTCTGCCTTTCCTGATGTTGCTACCACACAGGCTTGATGAGCCATTTATGCAAACAGATTAGGAATTCAAGACGAGTGGTCATTTACTGTTGCAGCCCTCAAAGTTCTTTGTTTCAGGAACTCTGAAAGGCAAGGCTTGCCCTTTTAGAGCTCTAGGCTAACTTCCACAGCCAAACTTTATGGAGATCTACCTTTGAGTACTAGAGAAGACCCACAATTTTCTGTGAACAGTCTCCTCATTTTCTCAATTCTGTCTTCTGCTTATTTTACTCTTTATGCCTACAAATACCCTAAAGCTAGTTTGAAAACAATGTTATCCTAGTTGTCTGTAAGTTTATTTTTTATTATCCACTACTAAACCAAAATTAGACTATCATGTACAAGATAGTCTTTGGTGTATTTCTTAACTGGATTTTTTTATTACTTTGTTGGCTTTTAGTTTCTTATATGCTCTGGATAGTAATATTTGTCACATAAATTGTTGACAAATTTGCAAATATTTTCTCCATTCTGTCAGTAGTCTCTTCAGTGTTGTTTCCTTCCTTCCTTCCTTCCTTCCTTCCTTCCTTCCTTCCTTCCTTCCTCCCTCCCTCCCTTCCTTCCGTGTTCTCTCTCTCTCTCTCTCTCTCTCTCTCTGGAAGGCAGACACACAGAGACAGAAAAAGACAGAGACAGCCAGAGTGACATCTTTCATATACTGGTCACTCCCTAAATGCCCACTACAACCAGATTTGGGCCATGCCAAAGCCAGGAGCCAGGAACTCAGTCTGGGTCTTCCACATGGATGGCAGGGACCCAAGTACTTGAGCCACCCCTGCTGCCTTGACCACTTTTCTGGAAGGAAAAAATATCACTCATCATTCTATAGTCAACCTCACCTGTCAGCGCCTAGTGCTGGAGCGATTGTTATGGACTCAATCTGTTGTTCCTCATATTCTCTTTCTAGTGTGTATTTCATTTTTTAAAAAGATATTTTTATCTAAGGCGGCATGAGGGGGAGAAGTTGTAGAGTGGGGGCAAGAGTGAGGAAGAGGGAAGAGAGGGGGAGGAGGCCGCGGCGGGGCAGGGCCGGGACTGCCAGGCTGCTTGGGTAGCGGGAGTGGTAGCCGCTGAGAGCCTGCTGCTTTCTTGCTACTGCTTGGGCTTGCCAGCTTCCCCCCTGGACGGAGAGGGCGGCCTGGCTGTGGATGGTCAGATAGTTGCCATCTCCTGCCGCCAATCCCTGGCCCCAACCAGCACGGAGCAGACGGCGGTGCTGGCGGCAGCGGCCGCAGCAGGCGAGGAGGAAGATGGCAGGCTGGCTGCCGGCCTCTGTGGTGGACCGTGGCACGGGGTATACAAAACTAGGATATGCTGGAGATACAGCACCACAGTTTATCATCCCTTCCTCTATTATTAAGGAATCAGCAGAAGTGGGTGATCAAGCTCAAAGGAGGGTGATGAAAGGTGTTGATGACCTAGACTTCTTCATTGGTGATGAAGCAATAGAAAAACCTGCACATGCATCGGAGTGGCCAATTCGCCATGGTATAGTGGAAGATTGGGATTTGATGGAAAGGTTTATGGAACAAGTGATCTTTAAATATTTAAGGACAGAACCTGAAGACCATTATTTTCTTTTGACTGAACCTCCACTGAATACTCCAGAAAACAGGGAATATACTGCTGAAATAATGTTTGAGTCTTTCAGTGTTCCAGGCTTGTACATTGCTGTACAGGTTGGTCTTGCCTTAGTGGCATCCTAGGCCTCAAGACAAGTAGGAGAACGGACATTGATTGGTACGGTAATAGACAGTGGAGATGGTGTCACTCATGTCATTCCTGTGGCTGAAGGGTATGTGATTGGCAGCTGTATTAAACACATGATGAGATATAACATACTTTATTCAGCAACTGCTGAGAGACCGAGAAGTAGGAATCCCTCCAGAACAATCCCTGGAAACTGCTAAGGCAGTAAAGGAGCGCTATAGTTATGTCTGCCCAGATTTAGTAAAGGAATTTAACAAGTATGACACAGATGGGTCAAAGTGGATGATTAAGCAGTATACTGGAATCAATGCTATCTCTAAGAAAGACTTTTCCATTGATATTGGTTATGAGAGATTCCTGGCACCTGAAATCTTTTTTCATCCAGAGTTTGCTAATCCAGACTTTACGCCGCCTATCTCAGAAGTTGTAAATGAAGTAATTCAGAATTGTCCTATTGATGTTAGACGTCCTCTCTACAAGAATATTGTCCTCTCTGGAGGTTCAACCATGTTCAGGGACTTTGGACATCGTTTGCAAAGATATTTGAAAAGAACTGTATATGCCAGGCTGAAGTTGAGTGAAGAATTGAGTGGCGGTAGATTGAAGCCAAAACCTATGGATGTACACACCACATGCAACGATATGCAGTTTGGTTTGGAGGATCCACACCTGAGTTCTACCAAGTATTCCATACCAAAAAGGATTATGAAGAAATCGGACCTAGCATTTGTCGTCACAATCCAGTGTTTGGAGTCATGTCATAAAATTGACTTCATAGTTCTTGGGGTTAGGGAGGTGGAGAAGAGATAATCTTTCTGATTACCTGTTTTGTCTGGATGACTCATTTTGAAGTCTTAAACAAGCTGACTTGAAATAGTTAAGACCAAACATGATTATACAGGAGTATTTTAATAAGTATATCAACATGCACATGTAGTAGAGAACCAAAATGATTAAGTGTTTTTCTTTAGATTGAATATTTGAATCTTATGTGTAACAAAAGAAGTGGGTTTTAGTTCTTTCTGTGCCCTGACAATTTGTATATTATTGAATTATCCAAGATTTGATGGGATTGATCGGTATGTAGATAGCTCTATAATGCTTGAATTGCACGCTTCTAAATGTACAGTGCAATAGCTTGTTTATATTTCATACTTTTTATACTTTGAGGAAAAAAGTCAAAGAAAAACTGTAGTATTTGAGGAAAAAGTGACCAAGTAAAGGATAAATTTGAAAAATAACCTCATGAGACTTGGTGTACACACTCATGGGATTCCAGTTACTACAGATTGCTCCCCTCTCCTTATCCCTTCTCTCCTTACCAGTGGTTTCCTTTGCAAGTGCTTTTGGAACTAAGAAGCTGTATCTTTGATTAACTGATGCCTGCTAGTGCTTTCTGATACTTGTATTATGTTTCTTGCTTAAAAGAAAAGACAAGACTGTTGGAAAAAAAAAAGATATTTTTATCTGAGTATCCATTAACAAAGGGACCAAAGAAATTCCAAATGTTTTCTCTAAAGACATGCATTATTAGAGTATCTTTCTTGGAAAATGATCTAAGTATATAATACATTATTCCCTTCACTGGATGAAAAGCCATCTACACTGCCCATCTATCAAACACATTAATTGGCATCTCAAGTAGCATATCTACATTTTGGGAAAAGAAAGTTGGTCTACACATCAGGGATTTAGCAGTGTAAATTTCTGTTTGTCTTTCCTCTGATGGGAGGTGTTATAATTCAGTGTTTATATTCAGAGACTGGTATTAGGGAGATTACAGTGCCTTTCCAAACTTCAATTTTAAGAGTGTTAACTGTGGGCCAGAGCTGTGGCACAGCAGGTAAAGCCAACGCCTGCAGTGCCAGCATCCCATATGGACACCAGTTTGAATCCTAGCTGCTCCACTTGCAATCCAGCTCTCCGGTATGGCTGGGAAAGCAGTAGAAGATGGCCCCAGTCCTTGGGCCCCTGCGCCTACATGGGAGACCCAGAAGAAGCTCTTGGCTCCTGGCTTCGGATCAGCTCTGACTATTGTGGACAATTGGGGAGTGAACCTGCAGATGGAAGACCTCTCTCTCTCTCTTTCTCTCTCTTCCTCTCCTTCTCTCTCTGTGTAACTCTGATTTTCAAACAAATAAATCTTTTAAAAAAAGCAAATAATCAAGAAATTTGAAAAAAAAAGTAAGTGTAAAATTAAAAAAAAAAAACACTTTAGGTAGCCATAATAAAATCAGATGTGTCTTCCTTCTGAATCCACTGTGTTCCATTTTATGCCTATCCAAAGAGCTCTTCACATTTTGTAAGCATTAGAATAAATTTAAAATAAACTTCCCTACCAACACAGAAAGCCTCTCAATATACATAAAAAAGAAAGAAATCAGCTTTATTCTTAATTAAGGACTTAACAAAATTGTGATGTACACACAGACAACCCACTAATGAGATTGAAAATACTGTGTAAGAAACTTCACCTTTTCTTGCTGAGCTGTGCTCACTAAGCTTTCAAAAAGATGACATGTTCACCAAAAAGTTTTCTCAAGGAAGTAGTCCAAGGAAGAAGAGGATGATGTGTCTAATTTCGGGAATGAGGAAGTCTTTCCAAATCTCATTAGAAAGGAAAATAGTATGCATTTTTTTCTCTTAGGTCAATTTACATACATATTTCTTTTTTGCTAATGTTTTCCTCAAGAGTTTAAGTAGTTGCAATAAGTATAATTTGCACTATATTTAAAATGAAATTTTGAAGTATTAAAGTTATAAAACTTTTAAATATTTCCATGGGGTCAGTGTTGTGGTGCAGTGGGGTGGGGTGAGCCACTGCCTGTGATGCTGACATCCCACATAAACCTAGTTCAAGTCCTGGTTGCTCTGCTTCCAATACAGCTCCCTGCTGATGTGTCTGGGAAAGCAGCAGAAGATGGCCTAAGCCTGGGACCCTGCCACCTATATGGGAGACTTGGATGGAGTTCCTGACTCCTTGCTACAGCCTGGCCCAGCCCTGGCCATTGAGGTCATTTTTGGAGAGTGACTCAGGATGGAAGATCTCTATCTCTCTCTTCTACCTCTCCTTCCCTATGTAGCTCTGCCTTTCAAAAAAAAAAAATGAATAAATTTGCAAAGGAATCTAGAAGTCATGGCTAATTTATATTCACCATATATATTTTGTATCCTTGATGTGGAAGTATTTCCATTTTCCTTATATAACTCTTACTAACAAAATTATTGGTTTAGTACTTGAAAGTCATTTATTTATCATACAACCCAAAATTTAATTAGAATTCTGTATAGTTTTATGCTTTTATGTACTGAACTATTTTAATTATTTGTTTACCAAAACATAAAGAAGTGACAAATTTTGAAATCAATGAATACTATTTTTTAAAATCACCTAATTCCTACTAGTAAATTCATATTTGTATACATGAGCCTTGCTTATTGATGAAAGGTGGCAAGGTATGCATCATTTTTGTTCCTACAGTCCCATTTTTACTAATCTAAGCACAGAGAAATCTTCTTCTCAGAAAACAAGTAGATGGGAATGAAAGGGTTGCCTTATAGCAATGTTACCCAAGCCCTTGAAATTATTCAGATAATTACAATAAAAAATTGCAATCACAGAGTGATTTACCTTAAAAACTGATTTATAATCAGGTGTCCCTTGGCTGACAATTCAATTAGGTATTTCTCTTTTTTTCTAAGATTTATTTTATTTATTTGAAAGAATTACAGAAAGAAGTAGAGAGAGAGAGAAAGAGAGAGAGAGAGAAAGGTCCTCCATCTGCTGGTTCACTCCCCAAATGGCCACAATGGCTGAAGCTGAGTTTATCTGAATCCAGGAGCCAGAAGCTTCTTCCGGGTCTCCCACATGGGTTTAGGGTCCCAGTATTTGGGCCATCCTCCTCTTCTTTCCCAGCATTAACAGGGAGCTGGATCAGAAGTGGAGCAGCCGGGACATAAAAAGGCACCTATATGGGATGCCAATGCTGCAGGCTGGAGCTTTAACCCATTATGCTACAGTACTGGCCTACAATTATATATTTCTTCAACTTCTTTTTAAAGAATAAATTAAAAAAAAAAAAACTTTTAAGAAAACATTTCCAAAAATGCTATCCAGTCATTAGATCATGTACTTTTTAAAAGCTGGAAATTATTGTTTTGAATTGCCCTTTTTAAATATATATTCTGGAGATTTCAACCCTTAGACACACAGCATCGAAGTTCAAGAATGTTGCGAAGCATATGATTTATTTAAAAAAGAACGTTGTGGGAGGAGGATTCTTTGAAAGGAAGAATTGAGAGTGGAACAGAAAACCTATAAAAGGGTTATATGAGTAGGACACCTGAATACAGGTTTTCTTAAAATTGTCTGCCTGCCCACAAAGCTCTTCAACAAGGTTTTTCTGTAATTTCAGGGATAGCAGCCATATCATTAAAATTAGGAGCCTCTTGGAGCATGCCAGGTGTTAATATGGTCAATTGGTATTTGTGTTTCTGGCTACCTGGCATACATTAGATTGGAAAAATGAAAGTAAGAGGTGAGGTATGATTCTTTGCAAGGGACAAAGAAAAGATGGCTGTACTCCTGTTACTGCATTCCATATACAGCAATAAATGGCCTTTGTGTTCTGATAGTTCAGAGTGAAAGAGATACAGGGGTTGTAAAAAAGAACACAGATTCTTAAATGTCAAAAAGTTTGTAATCTAAAATATAGATATGTGCCAGCCTGCTTGGAATTTTATTTGCATGTCTGAGCATGTCTTCCATAATTACAATCTGGCAAACTACAAACAATACATCAAAATAAATTTAAACTTAATTGACATTAGAAGTATACTACCATATGTAACACATTACTACATAACTTAAGCACATAATTTTACATCAACAAGGAAACTAATTTGCCAGAAAATTTAATTAAATTTAAGTAATTAGTCAAAAAAGTAATTTCGTTGGTATGTAGTGCTTCTAGAAATATTGAATATTCTTGTTTTTTTTTTTAAAGATTTTCTATTTATTTGAATGGCAGAGTTACAGAGAGAAAGGAAGGAATGGAGGGAGAGAGAGAAGAGAGAGAGAGAGAGAGAGAGAGAGAGAGAGAAAGAGAATCTTCCATCCCCTGGTTCACTCACCAAATGGCCACAAACGCTGGAGCTGGGCCAGTATGAAGGAGCCAGGAGCTTCTTCTTGGGTCCCACATGGGCACACAGGCCCAAGCACTTGGGTCATCTCCTGCTGCTTTCCTAGATGCATTAGCAGGGGACTGGATCAAAAGTGAAGAACCCAGGGCAGGAACTGGGGCCTATATTGAAGGCTGGAGTCACAGCCGATAGTTTTATCCACTATGCCAATCCCATTTCCTTGATTTTTTTTTTTTTTTTTGATAGGCAGAGTTAGAGAGAGAGAGAGACAGAGAAAGGCTTCCTTTTCCGTTGGTTCACCTCCCAAATGGCCGCCACAGCTGGCACTCTGCGCTGATCCGAAGCCAGGAGCCAGGTGCTTCCTCCTGGTCTCCCATGCGGGTGCAGGGCCCATGCACTTGGGCCATCCTCCACTGCACTCCCGGGCCACAGCAGAGAGCGGGATTGGAAGAGAAGCAACTGGGACAGAATCCGGCACCCCAACAAGGATTAGAACCACAGGCAGAGGGTTAGCCAAGTGAGCCATGGCACTGGCCCCATTTCCTTGATCTTTAAAGCACAAGTAAACGACCTCAGCAAAAATCTGTTCTCTAACATTTCTGTGATAAAGAAGAAATAATCAAGAACCACCTTGTACTTCAATGTAATTTGGCAAACATAAATAGTTCTCTTTGTACATAACCAAAATATCTGACTTTTATATTTATTATTTGTTTTTGTTTAACAGTAAGATGAAAAAGAGACAATTATTTTAGGAGAAATAATTGTCCTCTAATAGCTAGTTGGCTGAAACTGAAACAGTGTTTGTAGAAAGTTGTATTGATACGTTGACAAATAAAAAGTGGCAGGAAACAAAATACATCAAAGTTCATATATATGTGAGGCCAGTGAAAGTTGCTGATTATTAAAGACAGAGTTAATGGTCTCTAATTGTGTTATAATTTGAATGCAGTATCATAATAATGGACAAAACAGATTTGCATGTTAACATAAAAATATTAGAGTAGTGAATGTAAAATGTTTTGAGTTAATTATTTCTTTCTATCCTCCACTCCTACTGACATATGTTTATTTAAACCAAATTCAATTTTAAATAAAACTCAAAGGAGCAAAAGTAGAACTCTGAACAAGTTTGGTATTGTATGGTAACCTTAATTACTATTTTTGATGTTCTCTGTGACTATTTCAATAAGTTTATATTGTGTGTGCATTTTATTCTGAACTGAGTCTTTGATCGATTGAACAATGTATAAATATTTGAAGAAAATGTGTATACAGTTCCACATAGATATTTTATCACACAGTAAAAAACAGTGGTTAGCTAGTGGTATAAGTTTGGTATAAGTTTTTTGTTTGTGTGTATGTGTCAGTAACGTTTTGTGTGTGTATGTGTATGTGTTAACATTACTCTTCCTATTCTAAGGGAAAATATTAGACTAATTTGAATAGTAAAATATTTTGCATTCAGTGTCAACCGGCTTCTACTTAAGCTAAGAAAAATGAAACAGCTTGTGAGAATAGTAAAATATATTTAAAAACAAATTATAAAGGCATTTTAATTTGGCTATCAAAAGTTAAATAAAGAAATAGAAAATGAAATTAATCTGCTCCGTTAATAAGCAAGATGATTCTAAGATCTTACAAAGCAGCAAGAACTTCATCATTTTTTTGTTCACAAACTATTGTCTGTATTAACATTTTGAAAAACTTTTGCCTGGATGACCTTTAAGAATATTCAAAAATTTCAACTCAGCACCCTAATATTTACAGCATCTCAAATAATTATTAAAAATGAAGCCAAGGCAAACAAAATTGTATAAGTTGTTTCCAAAGGAATTTTAGTTGAATTTGTGTCTAATTATAGCCATGAAATCTCTGCCTACAGGTGTCCTCTCTTTGAAATGCCAATAGTAAGTTCAAATGTACTGAAAGGTCATGCAGTAGAATTGCCTGGACAACTGAAATACAGCTCATTTGCCTAAAGCTTATAGAAGATGAACATATATGTCCATAATAGAGCAATGAACGCTTTCTCCAGAACATGTGTCAAGAAAGTGGATACTTCTGCAAATCATAGCCTCTGAGGAAGCAAAGGTTCCATTACACCTTACAGAAACTCCACACTCCAGTCAAAGTGCACTTGACCTTGAATCATCGTTTCATTTTGTTTGTCTGGATATACGCCAGAGACTAGCTTATTGAGGTCTGGTGCACATCATTTATCACAACTATAGAATATATAATGTGACTGAATGTCGCAGTAAAGGTCCATGCATTTAGGCATAGCAGCAGATCTTATTAATCATCTTCAGTTCCTGCAGACTAAGAACCCCAGTTTGTAGAAATGCTTAGATCTGGAAGAGAGCTTTGGACCTGTAAAAACAGTAACTTACCAAATTGTCTCTGGGAGCTCCTGGTATCCACTCAGAATGCAAGTGCGCACCTTGTACTGCTTAACCGCCATGACTTTATTTCAATCCATTATGGAATTGAGAGGAGCATAGGATACAATGCTATTTATTAGACTCCTTTAATTGTTCAGGTAAGACTAGCTCCTTTGATAAAATATCCTCAAGTTTAAAATGGCTGAAAGGTTAAAACTTTATTTCTCTTTAGTAATATTCAAATAAAGGCAATCACCCTCAATAGATGCATGAGATAATTCAGGAAATTGTCTCCTATCTGATAACTCCAACTTTCTATATGGTCTTGGAGTTCTCCATTTTCATCTGACAAATATAGAAAAAAAAACTAGCTTATCAATAGGATATTTTATGAGCCAGTGCTAGAAATGTTATACATTAATAAAACTCAGTCTCATGGAAATGTACTCAAGCTATGTGTGTAGGAAAAATTAAAAAAATAAAAATATCTTTGGGGAAGAAATGTCAGTCTATACCTCAGATTTTCAAAATCTAACTTTGATGAATGTGGACTTGGAGACCTTATTTATGTAACAATCAGCTTTATGTAAAGGCCTTACTCATACAGAGCATATTTCTGTAAAGGCACTGATATAAACCTTTATTTATTTTACTTTAAAGTCAGACTTATAGGAGAAAAGGAGAGAGAGGGAAAAAAAAAGATAAAGAGGTCTTGCATCCGCTGGTTCACTCCCCAAATGGCCACGATGACTAGGGCTGGGATAGGCTAAAACCAAGAGCTCAGAACTCCATCCAGGTCTCTGGCATGAATGGCAGAGATGGAAGTACTTGGGTTATCATCTTCTGCTTTTCCAGGAGTATTAGCATGGAGCTGAATCAGACATGTAATAGCCAGGACTCAAACTGGTGCTCAGATGATATGTTTAATCTGCTGAGTCATAATGCTGGGCCTTAGACTTTTGTTTTCTTATTAGATATATTTTATGTGAATATAAATAAGACATAGTAATAGACCTTACACAGATCTAAAATGTTTTCTACAATCTGTCTCTTTATCTAGTCTATATTTGGCAGTCTTTTTGTTCCCTTCCTCTCTATGCAGATTTTTATATGTTCTTATATGCAAAAAAATATACAATAAAATATTTCTACATAGGACCTAAATATTTCCAAGTATATCATTTTTATATATGAGAAAATGTTTATTTTTACTCATTTTAAAAATTCAAGATATCATTTCATGTATTTATATTGATTATCAGTATTAATTCAATGTTTTTCTTTTTTTTGGCATTTTTACCCTAGTCGTTGGTTGCCATGTGAACAATATAGTCTGGGCACCAGATTTGACTGTCCCAGTATAGTCTCTACTATTAATCAGTATTCTATGATTTTATGAGGAATAAGGTAAATTATAAGCTTGCACTTATAATGTATTTGTTGCTTGGAATTTCTTTACTTGTTTTCAATTTATTTGAAAGGTAGTGACAGAGAAAGAGAGAGAGAGAACGAGATCTTCCACTTAATGATTCTCTCCCTATATGTCCACAAAATCCAGGGCTGGGTTAAGCCAAAGCCAGAAGCAGGGGACTCAATCTGGATCTCCCAGGTGGGTTATAGGGATGCAAGTAAATAAGTCATCACCTGCTGCCTCCCAGGGTGCTCATTAGCATGAAATTGGATTCCAAGTGGAGGGACCAGGATTCATATCAGGCACTCAAATATGGAAGTGAACATTCCAAGTTGTGTCTTAACCACTGTGTCAATTGCGTACTCCAATTTGTTTCTTATTTCTTGTTGGTTAAAGTTAAAATATAACGCAGAAGACAGAGATACAAGTGATCATTTCCACAACCTTCTTAAGTGTTTCTACCTTGTCCCATATGTTATATATTATTTGTTCATGGAGGTACTCTTGAATTTGCCATTGGGAATGAATTATATGAAAGTTGTGTCTCCTGAAGTAAAGCAATATGAAAATTTTGGAATTTTCTATAATATGCAATAGCTCAATTAAAGTAGTCAATTCATTTTTACTGAAACAGCCTGTGGATAAGCAATCTGGTCTTAATGGATGACCTACTCAACATATATATTCCCTATAGTCTATTGGTACTTTGAGTTTCACCATCATCTCTATGGCTAATCATTGGCATCATTTTATGTAAAATTTCTATGTGATTTTGTTAGTGAGAAAAAAATTATCTGAGAAAACAACTGATAGTACTGGGTTTGGGGGCTCATTTTTAAGTCTTTTGTACTGTCTTCTATTTCCACTCCAGGCTTATTTGTTATTTGAAAAGCCTAAGCCAATGAGCTATATGGAGTACTATCAAAACTGTTAATCCAAGGGATTTTGGGTCTTACAAACTAACATTAATTTCTATTACCCTGTAACATCCCATCATGTTGTACGTTCCTTAAGACATGTCCAGATTAATGTTTCTTTGATATGTGACTACAAAGTCTCTAACCATTGCCTTCTACTAGGGATGCACAGAGTGGAAGTATGGAAATTAATGTTTAGATGGACATGAAATACATGTGATAAACTAATAATAAGCAGTCTTTCTGTAGCTTGTACAGCCTAACTATGCTTGCTGTAGTATATTTATCATTTCTGCAGGGTGAAAATGTAAAATTACTTATTGTTTAACAACAATATTTCATTATAAATAAACCCTCTGGAGACAATCTTTAAAATGTACATTTAATGAAAAACTTAAGGCAGTCTTCTTGAGAACTATATAACATGTGAACTTTGAAGGATGTGGTGTTGTCAATAGCCATAAAAATTCCATTAATTGTTTTAAAATGGAAAAGGAAGTGTTCTGTGCTATGGCACAAAGTCCAGAGGAATTGTGTTCTCAAGAGCTCCAGAGATACATGTGGGGCAAAGAAATAACAACCCAAAGATGATACTAATTGTGTTAAGGAACCAAAGCAGAAGGGATAAAGTTTTATACAGACACCCTAATATAAGGTACCTTCATGGACGGCATTCACCTTTTAATTTCACAAATCTCATCATCAACACTATTATCACTACCACCACCATCACCCTATTCTCTATCACAAAACAATAGCAATGAAGCTCCATGGATCTCTGCTCTCTGAAAAGGTTGATTCTCACTCCTTGAAATTACTGAGAGCTGAAAAGGAGTAGGAGAGGGAAATGTAATTGAGCTTAGTATATGGGATTTGACTTTCATTTTACTACCAAAATACCATTGGGGAAAAATTCTTAAATCAATAAATTTCAAAGTTTTTAATACACAATAAATAATTTTTTCTTCTCTCTTCTACTGTGTCTCATAATCAAGTTCTAAAAGTTATTAATGATTTACCACAAGTAATTACTTCATGTGATTATATTTAATTGTGGGGATTTCAAAATAATTATGTAAGAATTAGCTGAGTTGTTACATATTTTGCCCATAATATCATTAAAAGCTCAGTTTAATTGCTTTGAGAAAGCATATGCTTGACTTGATAGTCAATCTTTGAGATTTCAGAATTCATTCTGCATGCATTCACGCCTATGTGGTTTCACTTGTTTCTTTTTCTTTGAATTATTTTCCTTGGAATTCAAAAGAATTAAAAATTAATCCCTATCAAATTGGTTGGGTATCATATGGTTATCCATTTATGAAAAAATATTGGACATTTATCATTAATTGTCTTTTAACATACAGAAGAAACATGCACATTGAACCCTCTCAGTTAAGGAGTTCCAGTTAAATCTGGAAGACAAATAAAACAAGCCAATGAACTTTTGTTCTAATTAGTCCTACAAATAGAAGTTCAAGTTCTTTGACAGAAACTGTGTAAATGTGTATAGGTAGGTAGATAGATAGATAGATATAGTCTTGTATATATAGAGAGAGAGAAAGAGAGAGAGAGAGAGAGGAGGAGGGAGAGAAGCAAACTTTACAATTTCAATTAAACTAAAAAATAGAAATATTTGGTAACATTGAATTATCAAAGGAATGAAGCTATGTATCTGAGATATAACAGGTTAAAGTTTTCCAAAAATTAGAAATAATAAAATATCCATATGAATTATATATGACCATATTTCAAAGCAATTTGTAGACTGGGAATAAATTTCAACCTTTAAGCTGTGGATAGAGGATACAACTGAGATGGAAGTTAAAGAAAAAATTCTCCTTTTCAGTATCAGCTCATCATTTATTACAAGCTGAATCTGTATTATCAAATATTGATCAAAATTAACAAAGATACAGATTTTATAAGATCTCGAGTCATTTGAATGTCATGAATATGTCCATGGGGAAAGGCTACTCATATTATTTATGAGCTTACATATATTTTTCCACATTAATAATTTAAACTGTCTATAAAGAACAAATGAACCATGGTTTTTAGCTTCATTGCTTTATTTATTAATTGAAAGACAATCTTTAGAAGTTTCCACTACATAACTGAATGCTGTAATGTATTATTCGAGAATGCAACATATAATTTTCCCTGCCTTCACATTTTGGTGCAATTGTCCTTGCTGAGTTTTTTCTTTAGTAATTACTTTTATCAGTTAAATGACCTGTTTTTTGAAAATTACAAGAATATGGGACCGTGGGACCGTCATTAACATTTTAACCTCTCTAGGTCATTTTTCAGACATCCACTTCCAGGCTATTTGTCTCTGCAGAATCTACATATTTAATACCTGTGAATTTTCTTTTCATAATATTTGTTCACTCATCCACATCATTAATAAAGTTATTAAATGTGAACAAATCCAGCATAAGCGCTTCCTTACCACCTTGAAGTGTTGTGCTGATGTAGAGGTTGTATCTGATTTAATTCTTCAAGAAATATTGATGTGGAATTAGCTTACGGCAATGAAAATCTTTAGCACACATGTGAGAGAAACTGATTCATTGCTCAGTAGGGAAATCTAAAGACCCATGAAGTGCCTGTAAAAAGAAGTTTTGGGTGGGCACACAATAGAAGAATTATTTGGTTGAGATGAGGAATCAAATAAAAGGCTAATAATGACAGAATACAGAGAAGAAAGAGGAGGGAGGGAAAAGACAACCTTTGTCAATTTATTAAGGTCCCATTCTGAAGCATTTTTCATATGCTCCACACCATGAATGTTTGCGATTTGTTTAATTTGCTAGTATTGCAGGTTCCATCCAAATGTTGGTATACAATAGATCCTTTTGTTGTGGGTGAGATGCTTAGATTTCTTGGCTGGAAAGTCTATTTTCCTGTTACTGAAATCAATGTATATCAAATAAATGTAATTTAGATAATACGTATTGATTTTTCTCTTCTGCTTAATATTGATCTATTTAAAATTGCTTATTCATACATCTGTAATACTTACAAAATGACAGGAACAGATTAAAGAGGAATTTGGGGGCCAGTGCTGTTTTATAGCTGGTAAAGCCACTGCCTGCAGCTCTGGCGGCACATATGGGCACCCATTTGAGTCCTGGTTGCTTCACTTCTGATCCAGCTCCTGCCAATGTGACTGGGAAGGCAGTGGAGGATGGCCCATGTATTTAAGCCCCTGCAACCACATGGGAGACCTGGGAGAAACTCCTGGCTCCTGATTTCAGATACTCTCAGCTCTGGCCATTGTAGCCATTTGTGGGGTGAGCCAGGGGATGGAAGATATTTCTGTCCCTCTCTGTCTCTCTGTAACTCAAATTTTCCAGTTTTAGTATATGTGCTGCTGAAGTGAACACAGTAGCTCTACCTTTCAAATGAATAAATAAATCTTTAAAAAAGTAAAAAAAAAGGGGGGGGGATTTTCCATTTTCTGTATTAAATTGGAAACAGACAAATTTGGTATTTTGTGTTTTCCTTAGAGAATATACAAACTTCATATAACTGATTTGTTTTTTACAAGAAAATTTGATATTTATTTATTTATTTATTTATTTGAAAGACAGAGAGTCAGAGACAGAGAATGCCAGCTTCCAGAGCTCCCATGTGTTAATTCACTTTCCCAAAGCCAACAAGCTCTAAGGTCAAAATTGAGAGCCAGGAGTCAAATCCAAATCTTTCTCAAGGGTGTCATGAACGAAACTATTTACCCATCACCACTGCTTCCCAGGGTCTGCATTGGCAGGAATCTGGATTCAGGATTCAGAGCAAGGAATCAAACATAGACACTCTCTTGTGAAGCACAGATGTCTTTAACACTAGGCTAAATTCCTGCTCCTAACACGGTCTATTTCATCAAACACATTTTCCCCAAAGATCAAGAAAAAGTAAGGGGTAACATATAATCTATAAATACAATAAAAAGGCACAACTTTAAATGATCATCTTATTTTTCCTTCTATCACACCTGCTGTTAAAATACCCATTACTCTATAAAGGAAACTACAAGTATCAAGTTCCCTATAGTTTTTTTTTATTTTTTTATTTTTTAAAGATTTATTTATTTATTTGTTTTTTTTTATCTTTTATTTAATGAATATAAATTTCCAAAGTACGACTCATGTGTTACAATGGCTTCCCCCCCATACCGTCCCTCCCACCCACAACCCTCCCCTTTCCCACTCCCTCTCCCCTTTCATTCACATCAAGATTCATTTTCGATTATCTTAATATACAGAAGATCAGCTTAGTATACCTTAAGTAAGTATTTCAACAGTTTGCTCCCACACAGAAACATAAAGTGAAAAATAATAGATGATTTTTTTAAAATGATGATGAAATCAGATCAGACCTATTGTCATGTTTAATCCTAGTGAGAGTCAAGTTGGGAATTGATAATTTCTTTTTTTTTTTTTTTACAGAAGATCAGTTTAGTGTACATTAAGTAAAGATTTCAATCGTTTGCACCCCCATAGAAACACAAAGTGAAATATACTGTTTGAGTACTTGTTATAGCATTAAGCCTCAGTGTACAGCACGTTAAGGACCGAGATCCTACATGAGGAGTAAGTGCACAGTGACTCCTGTTGTTGACTTTACCAATTGACACTCCTGTTTATGGCATCAGTAATCTCCCTATGCACCAGTTATGAGTTTCCAAGGCTATGGAAGCCCCTTGAGTTCTCCGACTCTTATCTTGTTTAGACACGGTCATAGTCAAAGTGGAGGTTCTCTCCTCCCTTCAGAGAAAGGCACCTCCCTCTTTGAAGAGAGTACTATACCACAGTAAGAAACAACGAAATCCAGTCATTTGCAACAAAATGGAGGAATCTGGAACACATCATGCTGAGTGAAGTAAGCCAGTCCCAAAGGGACAAGTACCATATGTTCTCCCTGATCGGTGACAACTGACTGAACACCAAAAAGGAAACCTCCTGAAGTGAAATGGACACTATGAGAAATGGTGACTTGATCAGCATAGCCCTGACTGCTAATGGACAACTTAATACATTATCCCTCATAGTATTTTTTTTTTGTCTGTTCTACTTAATATGACTGGTTTAATTCTGTAATTAATACACAGTTATTCTTAAGTGTTGAAAATTAACTGAAATGTGATCCCTGTTAAACATAAGAGTGGGAATAAGAGAGGGAAGAGATGTATAATTTGGGGCATGCTCAGGCTGACTTGCCCCAATTGGTAGAGTTGGAAACATACCAGGGGATTCCAATTCAATCCCATCAAGGTGGCATGTGCCAATGCCATCTCACTATTCCAAGTGATCAATTTCAGTTCACAATTGATCATAATGAAAGGACTAAGAGTCAAAGGGAGCACATAAACAAGTCTAGTATCTGCTAACACCAACCGATAGAATAAATAAAGGGGAGAGTGATCCAACATGGGAAGTGAGACACTCAGCAGACTCATAGAATGGCGGATGTCCTAAATAGCACTCTGGCCTCAGAATCAGCCCTAAAGGCACTCGGATCTGGCTGAAAAGCCCATGAGAGTATTTCAGGCATGGAAAGCCAAGACACTCTGGCAAAAAGATCTCTGTGAGTGAGATCCCAGTGCAAGTTCCCTATAGTTTTTAAGTGAGTTAGGGTAATATGAGATGAAAAACTCAAACATCAATTTCATAGCAACTAAAAATTATGATATCTAGTAAAAGATACCACTGCTTAACTGAGAATATTTGTAAGAGTAGCATGCCTTTTTAAAAAATCAAGAGTATATATGCAAATACATATTTGCTTGTGTCTTTACTTCTTATAGAATTGACTCAATTGAAGGATTTGTTAAAAAATGTATTACTTTTAATATAATATATTTTTTCATTCCATATTTTCCCACAGTTTTCCAGCCTAGTTTTCTGTTCTAATCAGTCACTTAATGTTGCAGTTGATTTCTCAACAATGTTGCAGTGGATTCGTTTCCGAGAGGAGGAGCATGGTGGGGGCAAGAGGCGCGGAGTCACCACACAGACCCCTGGGAGTCGGGTGAAAGCGGGCTTGAGGCAAGCAGCCCGCAGACTCATTTATTTCAGTTAGTACAACATCTTATATAGCCAAGACCAGCCAAATCTGGTCAAGGGGTGGTCTATGCCCCATCCAATCACAGCCTGTTACCAGGCAGTTTCCAAAGCCATCCAATCACAGCCTGTTGCCAGGCATGCTCTGTTGCCAGGTGGGTTTCAAAGCCATCCAATCACAGCCTGTTGCCAGGCAAGTTTTTGATAAGCAAAGAAGAAACTCACAGGCTGAGGTTGCTAAGACCTACAGTGGGAACAAATCTATCCATGGCATTGTAAAGAGAAAAGAAAATGATGCTCGTTGTGCTGTTGTACATCATACTGGAAAAATTAGGCCATGGTGCTTGCTGAGCACTTAGTAAACATGGAAAAATCCATTACATTTTTGGATAGAAAATATGAGCAGGAGATATGTTCCAATGGACTGTAACATGCTGTCAGAAAGCACTGAGCCTATAGGATGCCTTCAGCCAAGATTGCCTGAAATGAATGAAACCATGGCTCATCATTTACTGCATGGAATGATCACACTATACTTGAGAAACAAAACTCTAGGAGGGATGTGAAGATTTCAGTAAGATGTTGGATAACTGCAAAGGACTATAAATAAATAAATTAACTAAATTGTTCTGTCCTTACTATATCCAAGTATTATTTTATAACTGTGGAGTTTTAATGTCTTATTTTAATTCAGTTGATGTTTTCATTTTTCTATCCAGATGTTCTATCTATAGTCAGGCTCTTTCTGCTTGGTGCTTTAACCCTTTGTCATGATAAGCCATAAAAAAAGTTATGTTTGACTCTTAGTGATTCCTTCAGTACAAATTAGACATTTAAAATAAGGAAACACAAGAACAGGGAGCAAATATAATTTGTGCATGTGTTTTATGTTAAGTAAGGTGATCAGCTCTTTTTCACATGATTTTTTTTTCATTAAACCCATACTAAACTTTTTCCTCTGTATTTTTTAATACAAATGTGAATTCAAAATGAGCTTATTAAATCTATCCAGGACTTTTTGTAATTAAAGAAGTAATGTGGATTTTCAGACGTTTGGACATGAAGGTATTTTTACTATATTTTACAATGTACAGAAAAATTATTGGGTGGATACAAATACATATATTTAAGCAACTATTTTAACTTTGAAATGAAATGTACTTAAAATATATAACTTACATGGATATAAAAGGTAGTATTGTACTATTAATGATGCTTGTGTTTCATTTTCAAAGCTAATGCAAAATCCTTCCACATAAGTCATTTGGAATCAAATTTAACATGTTTTATGAAAATTAATTTAAAAATTCCATGAATAGTTACTTAAGTACACAGAGAGAGACTTCTATGGTATGGAATTTTTAGGAAGATATGCTAGTTTTTTTTATAGATTTATGTATTTATTTGAAAGTCAGAGAGAGAGAGGCAGAGAGAGAGAGACAGAGAGAGACAGAGAGAGAGAGAGAGAGGTCTTCCATCTGCTGGTTCACTCACAATTAGCTGCAATGGCCAGAGCTGAGCCGATCCAAAGCCAGAATCCAGGAGCTTCCTATGGTCTTCCCTACCGGTGCAGGGGCCCAAGGACTTGGGCCATCTTCTACTGCTTTCCCAGGCCATAGCAGAAAGCTGGATCAGAAGTGGAGCAGCCGGGACTCAAACCAGTGCCCATATGGGACGCCAGCACTGTAGGTGGTGGCTTTACCTGTTATGCCACAGCGCCAGCCCCTTGCTAGATTTTTTAATAACATTATATTCATGCTACATTGCTTATAAATAATTTAGTGACTGAAGGAGTAGCGTATATGCTTATGAGACAATTGTCTATAGATTGTTATAATCTATAAAACCATACCTAAAGTTAGGAAAAGTGAGTACTGAAATAATTCCTTATAGCTAGGAATAAAATAGAGCAAGTTTCCTTTTAGTTAGTGAACCATATTTTTATATACTGAAGCAGTCACTGAAGTCTATACAGTAGTTAATTAATCTCCCGTTGATTATTACCCAAGGAAAAAGGAAAATTTTCTGAATAGTCAAAGATATAAAAGGAGTGATTGAGCCCAAGTTGTATTAAAAATAAAAGAAACAGTTTTGTTCTTGATTAAACTTTCTTCTCAATCCAAACTCTATGGTCAAGTAAAATGGTGCTTCCTAACACCCAAAGATCCCATTTCAGGTGCGTTCCTCACTCACGTTGATTGTGTGTTTCATTTCTAACACCAGTCACAGAACCATGATTGCCAGCCTGTCCTCATTCCAGCACCACTTGCCCATAAAGGACTGAGACCGGGCACATCTCTGAGCCATATCAAGCTCTTAATCATTCTTCAAGGTTTTAGTTGTGAGACTGAGAAAGAAAAAGTGTCCCTCCCCCTACTTTGATTAAGTGTGTTTCCTGTTCTAAAGGGGAAAATCAAACTCATTTGCAGCAAGAGAAAACGGACAGTATGCTTATTTGGAAGTAGAGGTGAGAAATAAAGACTTAGCCATAATGGACTTCTGTCCCTGGTTCTTGTTGCCAGGATGCTTGATTTGCTCTGCTTTCCAGAGATCATCCTTTGAGTCTTCAATAACGTCAACACATGTATTCCAATGGCTCCTCATTCAGCATACAGGTGGTTAGGTTAGAGCTGTTGCCCAAAGAAAGTTCCCTGAGTAAAAATACTGTGCTATCAAAACAGTTATTTTCATTTCAATTTAATCCAGACAACATAATTGGTTAATAGATCTAATGACTACAAACTGTAGCAAACATACTAAAATGTAGCATCACTGTCAAAGCATCATCTTAAAGATTACTTACAAATTGCAAAAGGAAACAGTAAATTGACAGCATTTGAACCACAAATGTAACATGGCATCTGTACTAATGGCAGTGCCAGACATGTGCCCTTTGATGTGGTAAAGAATATATTGGTTAGGAAGTGTTCCTGCAAATATCATTAGTCTACAAGCATTTAAACCTCTGAACCTAGCATCCAGTATACCAGTAAGGCAGGCAACATAGTGGCAAGTTACTTGACATCAAAAGGAAGTGATCAAACAGGTTCAGCATGTAGACTGTGTTACAGGATAATAACTGATCTGAAGTCTGAAAAAGTCAATACCAGGTAAAATGGTGATGAGATTATTACAGATAAAGAGAAGAAAAAATACAGTGGCCTACCAACCAATCGTCAGGATGAAATTGATTAGGCACTTTTTTTTAAAATCTCTTAGAACAATTTTAAATAACTGGAGGAAGTTGGATATGGACCAGATATTAGATAATATTACACAGTAATTATTAAACTTCTTAGTTTTAAAATTTATAATTAATGGTAGCATGATATTGAGATTGAAATAACTCACAAGACCTCACTCTGAAAAGGTTTATAGAAAACCAGTAGTGAATAAAAGCAAAAGAAAACAAGCGCATAGAAACTCTAGGTGTTTTATCCAATATATATTTTTTGGCTTTTGTATAGGATACTCTTCAACTCTGGAATATGATCTCCCAGATTTTTGTGAAGAATCTTGGTTTAGGAAGAATTACCTCAAAATACTTACCTGGAACATTGTGCCAGCTACCTACCTTGTTTTACCCTGCCTTTGATGCCACCACTGCAGTGACATCCTTTAAACAGCGATTTTAAATTCCCTCTGTATTTTGGTCAAGAATTAGTACTGGGCTTTTGGATGTTTCTGAAGATCATCAAAGAACTGTCTCCCTCCAGAGCAAAGTAACTCTTGGAAATGTGGAGAGGGCTGTAGTTTTCAGTATAATTTCATGGTGAAATGTTTTGGATGAAATATACAGACACCTGCTACTCTATCTAATGTGTCAATCTATCTAAAGAGATATAAAGAGAGATGGGATGAATGAAATACAATAAAATGTTAACAATTACTGAATATAGGTAAAGGTTATGGAAAGTGAAATATCCTTTAAAATTGTGAGTATGTAGGAAAATGTTCGTGAAAACATTAAGGAAAAGAAAAAACCTGTAAAGTTGTTCTTGGAGCTTATTTCAGGGTATTATTTAAATGTTATTTAAAAGAACTTTGTCATATATAATCAACTAAATATTTTATAAGGGCACTAAAAAATCTTATTTCAAATTCTCATCATTTCTAGAAATAGTAAGGTTCCAATATGCACACACAAACACACACTATATATGTATATGTATATGCATATGTATATATATTTACATGCAATATCTGAATTTTCATAGGGTTAATATGTTGTATATGAATATAATATTCACATAGAATGTTGAAATATGTATTTAATGTCCATGGCATACAAAAGTTCAGATATTGGATTGAGTCAGATCTATTCTTCTTTCCTTCTATTCTTCCTTTCTTCCTTCTGTTTTTCATTCCTTTTCCTTCCTTCCTTCCTTCCTTCCTTCCTTCCTTCCTTCCTTCCTTCCTTAACTTACTCATACTCCTCTGTTGTGTGCCTGATAATGTGCAGAAGGTACAAAAAGGAATTTTAAAAGTTCCTGGCCTCTGCTTGCTCACCGCTTGTTGGCAGACACTTCAAATTCAGTTCAACAGGATCACTTAGCGATAACAAAGACAAATAAACATGTGTATAGAAAATTTTTGATTAATACAAATTATATATATTTATATGACTATCACATAAATCTCCATAAATATGTATAAATATTATATGCTATTTTAAATAAACAATAGTACTTACCCAGAGTGGAGATGCCATGATCATAAAAATGATTTTCTCAGAGTGAGGATTACCCATTTTACTCAATGTGCTGACTTCTGTGAGTTTCAAAATTTGAAAATTTGACTGTATTACTTGTGGCATTGAAGGGCTGAGTTCACACCATCCCCTGAAAATTAATAAATAGAATTTAAAAATTAGAGTATAATGTACATGCACTGTCACTTTGAGCAAGTCTAAATCTCTTACCTGATAATCATGCAACCAGAATGCAGAATAAATCATAGCCTGTTAAGCAACCTAGGAGATTTTGGAATAGAATTCATAATAACATATATATATATTTATGTCATATAACCTAAGCATATATGAATATATAAAACTCACTAGTTCATAGGCAATCAAATCAGTTTTCACCAACAAATGATTTTACATCACATAAGAATGTAATGCCAAGTGGATTACAATAAAGAAAACTTTTATAGTGAGGGCTGAAGACAATGATTGAACAAAATGAAGCAGTATTTGGTTTATTAATTACCATGATGATCCATTTGAAAAGTATGTTACCAGGATTACGAAGAAGGAAGTCAGAACCAATCATCTGGTTATTAAACTCAGGTTAGTTTTCTCAAGGAAAATTTTATGTGAATTACTACCAGAAAGATAGATAGAAGATAATTGTGGGTGGATACAACTTTCAAACAATTTCATAAATTTACAGGTGTAGCTTTTATCTTTCTTCATCAATGTTAAAAGATATATGGATTAAAATTGTTAAAAATCACGGCTAAAAATCTATTTACAATAAAGTTAACATTTGGATATCCATCTGTCTCTCAAGCATTTAAAACAATTCCATTGATTTGCCATTCATATTTTATGCTGCATAAGTAGAAAAATCTAATAACATCAAGGTAATGCTTAGAAAAGAAAATTGGCAACAAACTAAGAAGCATACGGATAGTGGATGTCTAAACAAAAAACAAATCAATATGATGACATCCACACAAAGAACCATTCCTCTGGAATAAGAAGATAAAACGTCTGTCTGAGTTCAGATGAGTCTAAACAAAACAAAACAAATAAAAGTATTATAAAATGGATCAGAGCCTGGGCAAAAGGAGAAAATATTATTTGCAGAAAATATTAAAATACAATAGATATTTTCCCAAATAGAGCAAATTAACTACTCCTTGTGTTTAAATGCACATGAAAAGATTCTTATATTAACATAAAAATTCACAATGTAATTTAAAATTTCTTTACTTTGATATCTAAAATAATTTATATATATAATTGTCTAAGGAAAAACTGGAATCTTCATCTTTATACAATTATATGTTGGATAATTTATAAAAGTCCTTTCTTACAAGAAAAATAATGACAACAGGAATACCTGAAGTTGCAAGTTGAATTTTCAGACAGGCATTTGGTATAGTGATGAAGATGTCTGCATGCTATCGATCCCTGGTTTTGAGTCCTGACTTTTCTCATGATTCAAGTTTCCTGCTAGTATGTGCCCTGAGAGGCATTGGGTGATTGCTCAAATAGTTGAG
Source organism: Oryctolagus cuniculus (assembly GCF_051225735.1). Taxonomy (NCBI): domain Eukaryota; kingdom Metazoa; phylum Chordata; class Mammalia; order Lagomorpha; family Leporidae; genus Oryctolagus; species Oryctolagus cuniculus. The sequence continues at coordinate 49,560,125 of NC_142880.1, forward strand.
CCCCTGTCACCCATGTGGATTCAGTACCCAACTCTCGGCTTCTTCCTCACTCCATCTCCAGACTTGTGGGAATTTGAAGAGTAAACCAGCAAATGGAAAAGATGGAAAATCTCTCTCTCTCTCTCTCTTTCTCTCTCCTTCTGACTTGCAAATATATTTTTGAAAAATAATTTTTAAAAATGAAAGTTTCAGATGGGTACAATCTTGGAGTAGGTTGCATTTAAGGCACTTTATCAAAATGCACCTATTAATTCATTATGTTATTAGCAAATATTTACTAAATTATGTCTCTCTTCCAGTTACTGAGTTGGCATCAGGCATTGATTTTAAGAAGACAGAAATGAAACTGCTTTATTGAACTTAGATTTAAAAAAGCACATACACATAAATAAAATTATTTCTAATCATAAAATATAGTTGATAGGGAACAAAACTATGGCCTCAGAAAATAGAGAAGACTTACAGGAAACAGGAAAGATTTCTCCGAAGCAGTGCTGTTTACACAGAAATCTAAATTATAATAAGAAATTAGCAAAGGGAAGGAGAGATGAGTTTTGAGGAGCAGGTTCAAAATGCCTGAAACAGGATGAAACTTGGAACATTGGGAGAAGTAAGAACAGTTTTGTGTTACCATGATGAATTATTGATTTTTGAAAAATAAGAGATACAAACGTCAAATTATACATGGCTTTCTGATTTGAGATAATCACCTTTGAGAAAATTCATTCAAATTCAGAATGTGCCAGAGAAAATAAGAAATAAAAAAGTGGCAAATATTGACAATACCTCTTGGGATGCTTGGATCCCATATCAGAGTGCTTGGTTTCAAGTTCCTCTCAGCTTCTTGTTCACCTTCCTTCCATGGAACACCCTGGGAGGCAGTAGATAATACCTCAAGTATGAGGGTCCCTGTCGCACATGTGGAAATCCCAGGTTGACTTGCAGGCTCCAGGCTGTGACCTGCTCCAGCCTCAGCTGTTGTGGGCATTTGGGAAGTGAAGCAGCAGAAAAAACATCTCTCTCTCTCTCAAAGAAAAAGAAATCACCATTTTTAAAAGAAAAAGTAGAGAAATTCAATGCAAGGCAATAAAAAGAAAAGAAAGGAAGAGGACAAGGAAGAAAAGGCAAATGAACATAAGAAAATTCAAGACAAGCCTGGAAGAATATAAGAAAGAGAGCAAGAACTGTATATATAATAATTTTGAAATGTATTATGTCTCAAATTTTTGATGAATATTTTATCTGTTTCTTTTACCCTATGACATCTTGTGACTGCAATATTTATCCAGACATGATGACCTTTTTTCCTACCAAATGCATGCCCAAAGAAGTTGTGAACTTCTGGTCATTGTAATCATGTCTGCAAATACTACCAAACTGCTTGAGATCTGGAAGAGAGAATGTGTCCCCCATGCATAACACAACAGAAGTGAAAGTGAAGGGGAAAAGTGTAGAAGTCTCCATGAAGAATCAGAAAGGAGTACCTGGAAATACAGAGGTAATGAGTCTGAGATCCAGAAAGACCAATCTCAAGTCTGGTGCAGACTCTGTGGAGCGTAAATCTGAGCAGAAAGTAACAGGAGGGATCAAGAGAAGGCAGAAGATCCAGAGAAAGATAAGGACATTGTGAGCACCAAGAAAATGAGAACCAGAAGGCATTGTGACGATGTTTAGCAATGAAGCTGAAGCAAGGAAAATATAAAGTTAGTTTAGTGAAAATTTTACTATAACTTTTGCTATCTATGTAAAATGAATTCTGTAAGTAATGCTATTGATCTGTTTAAGAGAAATAAGGGTGTAATTTCCCAGTTCAATGATCTTCTAAAGATCATGAAGGGGATTGCTGGGTCTCCTAGAGTGATAAACATTTAAGAAGTGCAGGGTGGGAAGTGGGGTTGGGGCCACAATGTGTCCTCTGCATTACAAACTAAAGCCCTGGATATCCTCAAAAAAAAAGAAATGTATTATGTCTCAATTTTTTTTGAAATTTTTTCATTTAATTCAAAAATATCCTGATGATAAATCTATTACTGCAGAAATGATTGCTTAAAACTAAAACTAATATTTAAATAAAGTACAATCTTGAAATGCCCAAGGTTCTCAAGAAAATTGATGAATATTTTATCTATTTCTTTTACCCTATGACATCTTGTGACTGCAATATTTATCCAGACATGATGACCTTTTTTCCTACCAAATGCATGCCCAAAGAAGTTGTGAACTTCTGGTCATTGTAATCATGTCTGCAAATACTACCAAATTTTACAGCAGAATTTTTTCTTGAACACTCTGGGACGTTCAAAATTCCAATATTGTACCCCAAAGTCATATTGGCCAACATAGTAATCTTATCTAGTATTCTATGTGTTTATTGATGCATCAATAGCCTGACCAAATAGAATACATTTAGCAGTATTAGCTTTTATCTCACAAACTTAAAAGTAGGTATTTCTTCATTCAACTTATATCTGTATATAAATATATGATATATATGTATCATTTATGTGTGACTTTTTTTGTGAAAAATTTTAAAAAATTAGGTAAGGTTGAATTGGAATCCACTGGTATGTTTCCAACTCTACCAATTGGGGCAAGTCAGCCCGAGCATGCCCCAAATTATACATCTCTTCCCTCTCTTATTCCCACTCTTATGTTTAACAGGGATCACATTTCAGTTAATTTTCAACCCTTAAGAATAACTGTGTGATAATTACAGAATTAAACCAGTCATATTAAGTAGAACAGACAAAAAAAAAAAAAAAAAAAACTATGAGGGATAATGTATTAAGTTGTCCATTAGCAGTCAGGGCTATGCTGATCAAGTCACCATTTCTCATAGTGTCCATTTCACTTCAGGAGGTTTCCTTTTTGGTGTTCAGTCAGTTGTCACCGATCAGGGAGAACATATGGTATTTGTCCCTTTGGGACTGGCTTACTTCACTCAGCATGATGTGTTCCAGATTCCTCCATTTTGTTGCAAATGACTGGATTTCGTTGTTTCTTACTGTGGTATAGTATTCTAAAGAATACATATCCCATAATTTCTTTATCCAGTCTACCATTGATGGGCATTTAGGTTGGTTCCAGGTCTTGGCTATTGTGAATTGTGCTGCAATAAACATTAGGGTGCAGACCGCTTTTTTGTTTATCAATTTAAATTCCTTTGGGTAAATTCCAAGGAGTGGGATGGCTGGGTCGAACGGTAGGGTTATATTCAGGTTTCTGAGGAATCTCCAGACTGATTTCCATAGTGGCTTGACCAGTTTGCATTCCCACCAACAGTGGGTTAGTGTCCCTTTTTCCCCACATCCTCTCCAGCATCTGTTGTTGGTAGATTTCTGTATGTGAGCCATTCTAACCGGGGTGAGGTGAAACCTCATTGTGGTTTTGATTTGCATTTCCCTGATTGCTAGTGACCTTGAACATTTTTTCATGTGCCTGTTGGCCATTTGGATTTCCTCTTTTGAAAAATGTCTATTGAAGTCCTTGGCCCATCTCTTAAGTGTGTTGTTGGTCCCATCAAGGTGGCATGTGCCAATGCCATCTCACTATTCCAAGTGATCAATTTCAGTTCACAATTGATCATAATGAAAGGACTAAGAGTCAAAGGGAGCACATAAACAAGTCTAGTATCTGCTAACACTAACCGATAGAATAAATAAAGGGGAGAGTGATCCAACATGGGAAGTGAGATACTCAGCAGACTCATAGAATGGCGGATGTCCTAAATAGCACTCTGGCCTCAGAATCAGCCCTAAAGGCACTCGGATCTGGCTGAAAAGCCCATGAGAGTATTTCAGGCATGGAAAGCCAAGACACTCTGGCAAAAAGATCTCTGTGAGTGAGATCCCAGTGGAAAGAACAGGTCTTCAAAGAGGGAGGTGCCTTTCTCTGAAGGGAGGAGAGAACCTCCACTTTGACTATGACCGTGTCTAAACAAGATAAGAGTCGGAGAACTCAAGGGGCTTCCATAGCCTTGGAAACTCATGACTGGAGCATAGGGAGATTACTGATGCCATAAACAGGAGTGTCAATTTGTAAAGTCAACAACAGGAGTCACTGTGCACTTACTCCTCATGTAGGATCTCTGTCCTTAACGTGCTGCACACTGAGGCTTAATGCTATAACGAGTACTCAAACAGTACATTTCACTTTGTGTTTCTATGGGGGTGCAAACGATTGAAATCTTTACTTAATGTACACTAAACTGATCTTCTGTAAAAAAAAAAAAAAAAAAAAAAAAAAAAGAAATTATCAATTCCCAACTTGACTCTCACTGGGATTAAACATGACAATAGGTCTGATCTGATTTCATCATCATTTAAAAAAAATCATCTATTATTTTTCACTTTATGTTTCTGTGTGGGAGCAAACTGTTGAAATCCTTACTTAAGGTATACTAAGCTGATCTTCTGTATATTAAGATAATCGAAAATGAATCTTGATGTGAATGGAAGGGGAGAGGGAGTGGGAAAGGGGAGGGTTGTGGGTGGGAGGGACGGTATGGGGGGGGAAGCCATTGTAACCCATGAGTCGTACTTTGGAAATTTATATTCATTAAATAAAAGATAAAAAATAAATAAATAAATAAATATATAAATAAAAAAAAATTAGGTAAGGTGTTTTACAGCAAAATCCAAATATTCCACTTCTAATTCCTCCCTGATTTTAAAATAGATCTCAAAAGACACAGGCTTACAAAGATCTATAATTCTAAGTTATGAAATTTCAAAGTAAAATAATTTGTACTTACAGGTTAGATATTATAGGAATTCATTTAATTCTACTTTAAAAGAGAGATGATATTAGAATTGATATATCACAGTAAAATATCCCATCCAACAAGGAAAGAATGTCTTTGGGAAAACATTTTCTTAGACCTAAATTTTATAATGGCTCAATCTTAATTCAGACCTAAATTTTGTAATGGTTCAAACTTAACTTTCCACCAGATGACCCTTCCCTTTAGAAACATACTTATAAGACATGTATTCTATTTGTATTTTCTTGTATGGGTTTTTCAGTAGGTTTCAAATCCTTCAGCTATGATACAACCAGGATTATAATGGGTAATAATTTCAATCCCTACAACTAATATACAACAAAACACATGCTCATAGTTTTCAAACTATCATAAAGCAAACATAAATTATTTCCCTAGTGTTTATTTGTATCCCAGTTCTGTGACACTGTGCCATTGACATTTTCATACATTGATTGTAAATAATTGTTGATTTCAAAGACTGTAGACAAGGTTAATTTTTATATTCTTTCTCTAGAAGTTAATAACATTTTTATCTCTCATTTGATCTTCACTTGTTTTTACTTTAGTACAAATCCTTTTGTTGTTATAAAATAAGTGGCATTTTTTTTATTTTTTAGATTTTTTCTTGTTTTAAATTTTATTTAAGTTATACAAGTTTCATGTATTTAATATATACAGATTTAGGAGCAAGAGCTATTTCCCAGCCTAGCCTCCTTCCAGTACTTGCTCCAACCCTTCTTCCTCCTCCTTCTCCCAATCCCACACTTATTTTTTACAAAGATCTATTTTCAGTTCACTTAATGATGGTAAAGTTAACTCTACACTAAGTAAAAGAGCTCACCATTAGCATGAAGAAAAAAACACTGTTTCTCAATGGAAGAGTCAAAGGCTGAAAACAAAACATTGAATCTCAAAATGTCCTTTTCACTCCAATACATTACATTTGCTTATTTCACTAAGTATAATGGTTTACAGTTGTGTCCATCTTGTTGTAAAAAACAGGATTTCTTTCTTTCTTTCTTTTTTTACAGCAGAGTAGTACCATAATTTCTTTTTCCAATAAATAGCTGATGGACATGTGGGTTGATTCCATAACTTAGCTATTGTGAATTGTGCTACAATGAACATGGGAGTATGGATAACTCTTTCAGATACTGACTTCCTTTGGTTTGGGTAAATTCCCAGAAGTTGGATGGCTAGGTCATATGGTAGGTCTATATTAATATTTCTGAGGTATTTCCATACTATGTTCCACATGGCTGTACCAGTTTAGATTCCCACCAACAGAACCAGGGTATCTTTTTCCCCATATCCTCACAAGCTTTTGTTGTTTATTGATTTCTGTATGAGAGCCATTCCAACTGGAGTAAGGTGAAAACTCATTGTGGTTTTGATTTGCATTTCCCTGATGGTTAATGATCCTGGAATTTTTTTATGTGTCTGTTGGCCATTTGAATTTCCTATTTTGAAAAATGACTGTTCAAGTCCTTTGCCCATTTATTAACTGAATTATTTGCTTTGCTGTTATTGAATTTCTTGAGACTTTTATAGATTCTGGATGTTAACCCTTTGCCTATTGCATAGTTGCAAATATTTTCTCCCATTCTCTCAGTTGCCTCTTCACTTTGCTAATGTTTCTTTTCTTTTTCTTTCTTTTTTTTTTTTTTTTTTTACAGGCAGAGTGGACAGTGAGAGAGACAGAGAGAAAGGTCTTCCTTTGCCGTTGGTTCACCTTCCAATGGCCGCCGCAACTGGCATGCTGCGGCCGGCGCACCGCTCTGATCCGATGGCAGGAGCCAGGAGCCAGGTGCTTTTCCTGGTCTCCCATGGGGTGCAGGGCCCAAGCACCTGGGCCATCCTCCACTGCACTCCCTGGCCACAGCAGAGAGCTGGCCTGGAAGAGGGGCAACCAGGACAGAATCCAGCACCCCGACCGGGACTAGAACCCGGTGTGCCGGCGCCGCAAGGCGGAGGATTAGCCTAGTGAGCCGTGGCGCCAGCCCTGCTAATGTTTCTTTTGCAGTGCAGAAGCTCCTTAGTTTGATGTAATCCCATTTGTCAGTTTTGGCTTTGATAGCTTCTGCTTCTAAGATCTTTTCCAAGAAGTCGTTTCTTATGTCAGTGTCTTGCAGAGTTTCCCCAAGGTTCTCTAGTAATTTGATGGTATCAGGTCTTAGACTTAGGTCTTTGATCTATTTTGAGTGGATTTTTGTGTAAGGTATATGATTGGGGTCTAGTATCATAGAGCTGCATGAGGAGATCCGGTTTCCCCAGCAGCATTTATTGAAGAGACTCTCCTTGCTCCAGGGACTGATTTTAGCTTCTTTGTCAAAGATAAAATCATGTCGATGCATGGATTGATTTCTGGAGTTTCTATTCTGTTCTATTACTCTACACATCTGATTTGTGCCAGTACCAAGCTGTTTTGATTATGACTGCTGTGTAGTATGTCTTGAAATCAGGTATTTTGATGCCTCAGGCTTTATTTTTGTTGTATAAGATTAATTTAACTATTTGGGATCTCATGCTTCACATTAATTTTAGCATCATTTTTTTCTAGATCTGTGAAGAATCTCAATAGTATTTTGATTGGGATTGCATTGAATCTGTAAATTGCTTTTGGTAGTATGGATTGTTGTACAAACTCTTTCAGCATGGAAGTCATGAACCTTTATGAAGATATATAATTGAATCACAAACTAACTGGATATATTGCTATTTTTCATAATGATAGTGAAGGAATTCACATATAACTGCCAAAAACTTTTATACATATTATAAATTTGTTAAACACCATTCTTTTAAATCTTAAGGTTCTTGTATATAAAACACTATTACAAATGCCAGTCAATGTTTTATAAAATAAATTATATGCATTTGCACCTTAGTGCAAATTACTATCTCCACGATTGGCGCTGTGGTGGATAAAGCTGCTGCCTGCAGTGCCAGCATCCCATATGGGCAAATGTTAGAGTCCCAGCTGCTCCACTTCCAATCCAGTTCTCTGCTATAGCCTAGGAAAGCAGTAGAAGTTATCCCAAGTGCTTGGGCCCCTGCACCTGCATGAGAGACCTGGAAGAAGATTCGGGCTCCTGGCTTCAAATTGGGGCAGAGTGGGCCATTGTGGCCATCTGGGGAGTGAACCAGTAGATAGAAGCGCTCTCTCTCTCTCACTTTCTCTCTGCCTCTCTGTAACTCTGCCTTTCAAATAAATAAAGAAACCTGTAAGAAATTAATATCTCCATCGAGTCAACTTTTGAGAAAACTTCCAAAGCAAATGTTCTTTTTTTTCAGTCTTTTATATTTTGTTTTTATTCAAGAGTTTACTCACAGGCAGCACTTTAGAGTCAGGCTTTTTAAGGTAAAGGCCAAAATAAAAAAAAAAATTTTGCAAATGTGACACTGGTAAAGAATGATCATCTTAATAATTTAAATCCTTATCCCTCCTGGCAGGGGTTAAGTCTTTAACACAGTATGTGGAAGGTCAGCATCATTTAAAATAAAGAGCCCCAAAACTACAGATGGTGGGTACATTTGTCAATGAAGAGGAACAGCAGTGTCAGCCTTGCAGAGTATGAAAACCAGCAACTAACTCATTCTGTGGCAGAAGGTAAACTGTACTTCAGAATTTTGATTTTAAAGTCTCTTTCTCCAGCAGCAGGTCAGTATGTCTATGTTGAAGTTCCTTTTCTCTTTCTTGTTGCCGCTGAACATCTTCTTTTAGACACTCTAGTCTCCGAGGAATAGCAGAATCTTCATGTTTCTTCAGTTCTTCAAAAGCGCGTAACTCCAAGTGTGCCTGCTCAATGTGGTCCCATAAATCATTCAACTGTTTCATAAGCCCCATAGCACAAGACTCTAGTAACCCCCAAGCAAAATTTTCATCTTCTTTTCCATCTTTGCAGCTCTCTTGGCTTCTGTGGTCATGTGACCCCTGTTTATCTCAAGCCTCTTTTCAAGTGATTTAATTCTGTCCTTCTTGCGATCTAGACTGGCCCATGTGCAGCGGCTCTGCCCAGGAAAAAAAAGAAAATAAGCCGGCGCCGTGGCTCAATAGGCTAATCCTCCACCTTGCGGCGCCGGCACACCGGGTTCTAGTCCCGGTTGGGGCGCCGGATTCTGTCCCGGTTGCCCCTCTTCCAGGCCAGCTCTCTGCTATGGCCAGGGAGTGCAGTGGAGGATGGCCCAGGTGCTTGGGCCCTGCACCCCATGGGAGACCAGGAAAAGCACCTGGCTCCTGGCTCCTGCAGGATCAGCGCGGTGCGCCGGCTGCAGCGGCGGCCATTGGAGGGTGAACCAACGGCAAAGGAAGACCTTTCTCTCTGTCTCTCTCTCACTGTCCACTCTGCCTGTCAAAAAAAAAAAAAAAAAAAAAAAAAAAAAAAAGAAAATAAACAAAAATATTAAAAAGTAAGTGAATGAAAAGAAAAGTAAAAATAAAAGTAAAGAAATGGTCAAACCAGTCAATGAATAAAAAGAAATATGACTATGGAGAGAAAATAATGATGGGACCTTTAAAAGTAATATGCAATCTTCCAGAAGAAAATAAATTCTATGATAGAATAAATTTTGTGAGAGCCTTTTCTTCAGCTGGTTGGCATCAAGGCAAACCAAATACATGTGGTTACTTGAAGCAAGATCAGGCTTCTTATAGCAAAGAAGAAGATGGAGTATGAGCCATCTGTCTTGCACATTCTTTCTTTTATTTATTTATTGTATTTTATTATTTTTAAATATTTATTTGAAAGGCAGAGTAACAGAGAGAGAGAGATTTTTCATCCACCGGTTCACTCCCCAAATGGCTGCAATGGCCAGAGCTGAGCTGATCCAAAACTAGGAGCCAGGCGCTTCTTCTGGGTCTCCCACGGCAGTGCAGGGGCCCAAGGACTTGAACCTTCTTTCACTGCTTTCCCAGGCCATAGCTGAGAGCTGAACTGGTGCCTATATGGGATGCTGGCACTGCAGGTGGTGGCTGTATCTGCTACACTACAGCACCAGCCCCAGCACAGGTTTTCAATTTGAACTGATTGTATCCTCCTAATATATTAATTAGAAATCTAAACAAAAATGTTTCTGGGGAGAAGACTCTGGGGCACAATAGCCTCAGTCATTGCTTGTAATGCCAGCATCCCATATTCGGAGTGCCAGTTCAAGTCTTGGCTGCTCCATTTGTGATCCAGCTTCTTGCCAATGTACCTGGAAAGGCAGCAGAAAATGATTTAAGTACTTGGAGCCCTGCCATGCATAGGGGACCAGGATGAAATTCCTGGCTCCTGGCTTCAGCCGACCCAGACCTGGTTGTTGTGGACATTTGGGAAGTGACCCAGTGGCTGGGAAATCTCTCTCTCCTCCCTCTCTCCCTTTGTGGTTCTGTCAAACAAGTGAATAATTTTTTTCTGAGGAGCTATTATTGAGGAAACAAAACAAAAACAAAGAATAGCTTGTGGTTTTATGAAATTTTAATATGAATCTATGTGCAAAGACCTTTTGTACATTTACAGATGAGACTGGAATGACCTAGGGCATCTGAACTTGAAAGTATGAAGAGTTGACTCTGTAGGTTATAGTATGATTGAGATGGGCAGAACCAAAACAGACAGCTGGTACTTGGTGTTCTCTTAGGGGCACTCCTATTTCACAGACCTCTAGCACTCCTTCATCCCTAAGCAGCTTTTGAAACTAATGAGGAAACTCTAAAAGTAGAGCCGGATTTAGCTCAGCAGATCTTCACTTAAGGAAACTCTTATTATCTTCCCATAGCATTCAGCAATCCCATTTTGATATTTTTGAGATTCTATAGTATTTTACTGAAAATTTCTGTAATATGTAATAACCATTTACTGAATTGACAGGGAAGTTATGTGTTCCCCAAATATTTTATACACTGTATTCAGTGATCAGTTTTATGATGATGTTTTGATCAGATCACAAGAGGAGGCAAACAGGGAACCTTGTTCCAAAATAAAGGGAAATGTGGCCCTCTCTCCACTGATTACTTTGAATGAAGGGGTATGCGTATAATGATATAACTAAAGAGGAATCCCTCAGGAACCTCGCTAAAGTGCTTTGAGAGATAGAGTTGCTGAAGGAAAATGATTGAAAAAATTGGCTTAAGCTGTTCAGAAAGTAGAACGAATGTACGAGTAATCTGTCACTGTGTGGGCCGGCGAGTTGCTGGGAAATTGGATGAATTGGAAATCACTGGAAGGCAGCTATTTTGTCCTCAGGTACATTAGATATCTTGGTAAAATGTTATTATATGGTGAGCAATTGCTACTCAAAGTTTATAGCCATTGAAATATAGTTATATAAACTCATGAGAGTCCATTACTGTTCTAATAATAGATAAAATCTGAATTTGAAGAAAATGTCTCCTATGAATTATATTAATATCATTTTACCTTAGTGATATTTTAAACAAGTATAACATTTCCTATGATTGTGAACTTATGCAGTAAAGTAACCAAGAACTTCTTTGTTCATTCATCCAAATTTTAATATTTTGCTCTTCACACCAGCCCAGTCCCCCCAACAGACATTAGGGTGCATTCTTCTTGAAGGGGCAATGTCAGGAGTCAGATGGGTTAATAGGCAGTCAGGGTGGTTTCAGTGGAAATTTGCGGTGTAGAGTGCTTGCTTTCCCCCCAAAGGTTGTCTTTTAGCAAGGTCCAAAGGACCTGCCAGCACACTCCTTGAAAGCTTCCAAATTTACCATGTGAAAAACAAGGGACTGGTGATTCCATCCTCCTGAGCTCACAGTTTATTGTGAAAACAAGTTACTTATCTCAACCTCTGAATGGATTTTTGTTTTATCATGAGCAAGCCAGATAGTATAAATGATTGTAAATCAGATCTTTTGATGGGTTTTGTCCCCACCTTATAACTAAATGTTAATCAAAACTGTGCTTAAAAACTTCACTACCATGGACCACTTTGGGTTTTTTCCTCTCTTCAGAGCTCCCCTCCATGCTGTTCTGGCTGGAAGTCTTTGACTCTAATAAATTTTGCTTTTTTAAATTAAAATAATGATGCTTGCTAACTGTGATGTAATTATGAGTTCTGCTTTAAACAGCATTTAAGAGCAAATATTCAGTTTATTGGCTCTCAGGAGGGATTTCATAATGCCAAAGAAGTAGAAAGCACATTTAAAGAGACAATAAACCAAAAAAACCCATACCTAGAGAAAGATACAAGTATGTTGTTACAGGAGGGTCTAAGATCAACAGTAGGATTCATTTTACAAAATTCTTACACAAGATGGATTTAATTAAATTCTCAAGTGTTAAAAACAAAGAGAAGATTCTCAAAGCTGCAAAAGGAAAGAATGATGCAACACTTGAGACCATTCCAATGTGTCTGATTGCAGACTACTGAGAAGCACCTGTACAGGTCAGAAGAAATTGTGATAAGAGCTTTTTATTGTGAAAGAAAACTGCAAGCCAAGAATGCTATACTAGCATTATCCTTAAGATAATAAGAAAAAAGACATTTCTTGACAAATAAAACTGATATAAATTACCACCATCCGGTCTTTCCTGTAAGAAATACCAAAGAGATTTCCACAAACTGAAGGAAAGAGATGTCAAAAGTTAAGAAGAACCTATCAGGAAGGCTCCAAGATGGCAGAATAGGAAGGGAGCTCACTGATAGTTCGGGAAAAGATAGTTTAATAAAAGTGGAGATACTGTAGTCTCAGGGAGGAGTTAGGGAAAAACTGCAGAGGAAACTCTGCTGGAATTAGTGGGACATGGTGGAACTACGTGGAGGGCACAGGCACCCACAGCTCAGGACTCCAGCTGCTGAGAGAGTCTCTGCTCCAGCACTGGAAAGGGAGGTAAGGCAAAACCACAGTAGCCCAAGACAATGGTGGAAAAGTGACAGGAAGAGCCTAGAGGGAATGAGGCTTGAAGTCCCATGGGGGAAAATACACCAGTCTAATTAGAGGAGAGAAAAAAAAAATAAAAGGGACCAGTAAGGACATGATTCTCTCTCTACTCACCTTACAAAGGCAAGCGAACAGGTGCCATTTTGTACATACATAACAGCTGTGCCAGCTCAGGGCTGTGCATGTCCTCAGCCAAGCAGAAAAGCCTGACTCTGGTGAGGAGAAATAACAAGAGACTAAGACCTAGTGAATGTGTGGAGCTTATGAACTGGGACTATGAAAAATAAAAAAAACTGAGGGTGTGTGAGAGAATTCATGGTGTGGCTGACACATGAGTAGTCTCAGTGGGAGACAACACAAATTTGGGCAACCTTGGATACCCAGTGAGAGACATTGCAGGGGAATCTGAGCTTACACTGAGGACTATGCAGATCCTTTGTGTGGTCCTTGGGACAGAGCAGATAAATATTATACCCACTGGAGCTAGTGCTCAGTACTTCCCTTCTGAATAAAGAGAGAGAGAGAGAGAGTGAGAGAGAGAGAGAGAGAGAGATTGAAGATTTACCGTCCCAAACCTGGGTGCGTCACTTTGGCACACCCTTAACCCTGAAGAACTGAACAGAGCTCTCTGGCCACACCCAACACTAGCCTCTAGAGATTCATCAAAAGCAGACAGTCCACTTAATCTAGAGTCATAGTATAATGAGAAAAGCCACCATAGTGAGAAAAAAGAAAAGAAACCAAACCAAAGAATATCTCCACAATGCCAAACAACAAACGCAGAAACCGAGTAACAAGAACAAGGAAGACATCATGACTCTACCAAATGAACATGACACTCCAATACAAGATTATGAAGATGATGAGATAGAAGAAATGCAAGATACGGATGTCAAAAAATTTATGATAAGAACATTTAGAAGTTTTCAAAACCAAATGCATGAACTACAGAAATTTATACAGGACAGGACAGAAAATCTTTCTCGTGAAAATAAAATCAAAGGAGGATTCAAAATGAAATTAGGAATTTAGTAGAACATGAAGTTGAGATATTGAAGAGAAACCAAAATGAAATGAAGAATTCAACAGAAGAAATGAAAAACACATTTGAGAGCCTTAAAAACAGAATCAGTGAGTTAGAGAAAGAATATCGGACTTAGAAGACAGAGCACAGGGAAGTATACAGTCAAACCAAAGAAAAGAAGAGGAAATTAGAAATCTAAAAAATATTGTTGGGAAACTAGAGGATACTATGAAAAAAAACCAACATTCAGGTTCTAGGAGGTCCTGAAGACATGGAGACAGAGAAAGGATTAGGAGGCCTTTTTACTGAGATACTAGCAGAAAACTTCCCAGGTTTGGAGAAGGAAAGAAACGTTCAAGTACAGGAAGCACATAGAACCCCTAATAAACATGACCAAAAGAGATCCTCTCCACGACACATTGTAATCAAACTCACCACAGTGAAACATAAAGAAAAGATTCTAAAATGTGCAAGAGAGAAAGAAATGTCAGATTACTCTCAGAGGATCTCCAATTAGACTCACGGCAGACTTCTCATCAGAAACCCTACAGGCTAGAAGGGAATGGTGAGATATAGCACAAGTACTAAGAGAAAAAAAATGCCATCCCAGAATATTATATCCTTCAAAGCTCTCACTTGTGAATGAAGGTGAAATAAAGACCTTTCATAGCAGACAGAAATTGGAAGAATTTGTCACCACTCGTCCAGCCCTGTAAAAGATGCTTGAAGATGTGTTACACACAGAAACACAGAAACATGGTCATCTATAGGAAAAAAGGTAAAGGAAGAAAATATCTCAGTAGAAGATCACAGGACATTCAAAGCATATATTAGAAATATCTTTGCAAGAATGGCAAGGCAAAGTCACTACTTATCAATAGTCACATTGAATATAAATGGTCTAAACTCTCCAATTAAAAAAAGAACACAGACTGACTGAATGGAGTAAAAAAAACAAAATCCATCTATTTTCTGCTTACAAGAAACACATCTTTTCAACAAAGGTGCATGCAGACTGAAAGTGAAAGGTTGGAAAAAGATATTCCATGCCAACAGAAATAAAAAAAAAAATCTGACATAGCTTTCTTAATATCAGACAAAATAAACTTTAACACAAAAACTGTTAAAAGAGACAAAGAGGGGCACTTTATAATGATGAAGGGTTCAATTCAACAGGAAGATGTAACTATTATAAACATATATTCACCTAATTACGGGGCACTGGGTTATTTCAAAGATATTTTAAAAAACATTTAAAAGGAGACTTAGACTCCAATACAATAATATTGGGGGACTTCAATACTCCACTTTCAGCAATGGACAGATCAACCAGACAGAAGATCAACAAGGAAACAGCAGATTTAATCAACATTATAGTCCAAATGGATCTGACAGATATCTACAGAGCGTTTCAACCTACACTTGAAGAATACACATTCCTCTCAGCAGTACGTGGAACTCTGTAAAAGTCTGACTACATACTAGGCCATAAAGCAAGTCTCAGCAAATTCAAAAGAATTGAAATCATAATATGCATCTTCTCAGACCACAGTGAAATGAAACTGGAAATTAGCAACTCAGGAATCCCTAGAAGATATGCAAACACATGTAGACTGAACAACATGCTCCTGAATGAACAGTGGGTCATAGAAGAAATCAAAAGAGAAATCAAAAACTTTCTGGAAGTAAATAAGGATAACAACACAACATACCAATTATGGGATACAGCAAAAGCAGTGTTAAGAGGAAACTTCATAGCAATAGGTGCCTACATCAAGAAATTGGAAAGGCACCAAACAAATGAGCAATCAATGCATCTCAAGGATCTAGAAAAACTGCAGCAAACCAGACCCAAAACTAGTAGAAGAGAAATAATTAAAATTAGAGAAGAAATCAACAAAATTGAATCCAAAAAACATTACTAGAGATCAGCAAAATGATGAGCTGTTTTTTTTTTTAAAATAAACAAAATTGACACATTATTTAAAAAAAGGAGAGAGAGAAGATCCAAATCAATAAAATCAGAGATAAAAAGGGAATGTAACAACAGATACCACAGAAATAAAAAGAGTCATCAGAAATTACAACAAAGAATTGTATGCCAGCAAATAGGGAAACCTATCAGAAATGGATAGATTCCTGGACACATGCAACTTACCTAAATTGAACCAGGAAGACATGGAAAACCTAAACAGACCCATAACTGAGACAGAAATTGAAACAGTAATAAAGGCCCTTCAAAAAAAGAAAAGCCCAGGACCTGATGGATTCACTGCTGCATTCTACCAGACATTTAAAGAAGAACTAACTCCAATGCTTTCCAAACTACTCAGAACAACCAAAACATATTGAATCCTTCCAAATTCTTTCTATGAAGCCAGCATCACCTTAATTCCTAAACCTGAAAAATATGCAGCAAAGAAAGAGAATTACAGCCGAATTTCCCTGATGAACATAGATGCAAAAATCCTCAATAAAATTCTGGCTAATAGAGTTTTACAATACATCATGAAGATAATCCACTCAGACCAAATTGGATTTATCACTGGTTTGCAGGGATAGTTCAACGTTCGCAGATCAATCGATGTGATATACCATATTAACAAACTGCAGAAGAAAAACCATATGATTATCTCAATAGATGCAGAGAAAGCATTTGATAAAATACAACACCCTTTCATGATGAAAACTCTAAGCAAACTGGGTATAGAAGGAATGTCGGGTTCTTAAGCCTGAGGCTGGCCCCTGACCAGTAGGGGACAGTACAAGTACTCCCCAACAAGGCGAACAGGAGAGGTAAGGTCGACAGGTCAAGCACACTGCAGCAAGCACCCGTGAGTTCTGTCAAAGCAGGAACTACTTTATTGAGGAAGTGTACAGGCTTATAAGACTTACAAAAAACATGTGCATTAGGGGAGCCAATCAGCGAAAAGGTCATGCATGCGTGGGTAGACCACACACAGGGGCATCTTAAATGAAATATAGGGATCATGCACTGTCCATGTTTCCGGAACTAAAGCAGACCTATCCCTGCTGATGGTCTGATCTTATGTAGCTTAACCGCAGCAGCCGCAGACACTCCCCTCGAACATCCACCAGGCAACATATTGTAATTGAGGTTTTAGGCAATGCCCAACAAAGGAACATTCCTCAATACAATCAAAGCAATTTATGAAAAACTAACAGACAGCATCCTATTGAATGGGGAAAAGTTGGAAGCATTTCCACTGAGATCTGGTACCAGACAGGGATGCCCACACTCACCATTGCTATTCAAGATAGTATGGGAAGTTTTAACCAGAGCCATTAGGTAAGAAAAAGAAATTAAAGGGATACAAATTGGGAAGGAAGAACTCAAACTATCCCTCTTTGCAGATGATACGATTCTTTATTTAGGGGATCCAAAGAACTCCACTAAGAGACTATTGGAACTCATAAAAGAGCTTGGCAAAGTAACAGGATATAAAATCAATGCACAAAAATCAACAACCTTTGTATACACAGACAATGCCACGGCTGAGAAAGAACTACCATCAATCCCATTCACAATAGCTACAAAAACAATCAAATACCTTGGAATAAACTTAACCAAGGAAGTTAAAGATCTCTACGATGAAAATTACAAAACCTTAAAGAAAGAAATAGAAGAGGATACCAAAAAATGGAAAAACCTGCCATGCTCATGGATTGAAAGAATCAATATCATCAAAATGTCCATTCTCCCAAAAGCAATTTATAGATTCAATGCAATACCAATCAAGATACCGAAGACCTTCTTCTCAGATCTGGAAAAAGTGATGCTGAAATTCATCTGGAGGCACAGGAGACCTTGAATAGCTAAAGCAATCTTGTACAACAAAAACAAACCAGAGGCATCAGAATACCAGATTTCAGGACATACTACAGGGCAGTTATAATCAAAACAGCATGGTACTGGTACAGAAACAGATGGATAGACCAATGGAACAGAATAGAAACACCAGAAATCAATCCAAACATCTACAGCCAACTTATATTTGATCACGGATCTAAAACCAATTCCTGGATCAAGGACAGTCTGTTCAGTAAATGGTGCTGGGAAAACTGGATTTCCACACACAGAAGCATGAAGCAAGACCCCTACTTTACACCTTACACAAAAATCCACTCAACATGGATTAAAATTCTAAATCTATGGCCAATACCATCAAATTATTAGAGAACATCAGAGAAACCCTGCAAGATATAGGCACAGGCAAAGACTTCTTGGAAAAGACCCCATAGGCACAAGCAGTCAAAACCAAAATTAACAATTGGGATTATATCAAATTGAGAAGTTTCTGTACTGCAAAACAAACAGTGAGGAAAGTGAAGAGGCAATCAACAGAATGGGAAAAATATTTGCAATGATGCAAAGGATTAATAATCAGAATCTATAAATGTGTCAAGAAACTCCACAACAACAAAACAACCCACTTAAGAGATTGGTCAAGGACCTAAAATAACGTTTTTCAAAAGAGGAAATCCAAACAAGCAACAGACATGCAAAAATGTTCAGGATCACTAGCCATCAGGGAAATGCAAATCAAAACCACAATGAGGTTTCACCTCACCCCAGTGAGAATGGCTCACACTCAGAAATCTACCAACAACAGATGCTGGTGAGGATGTGGGTAAAGCGGGACCCTAACCCATTGTTGGTGGGAATGAAAACCAAAATGATAAACCAAGAATTAAAACATAATGCTAGAAGAAACTACTGAGTTGACATGGAAGACTGTAAGAAAGGGAGAACAAAGAAAGAACTAAAAAAATAAAAAAGATTAGAAGCAAAAATGAGGTAGTGGAAGGAACTTATTTAATATAATCACCTCAAATGGAAATAGATTAGGAGGCTGGTCTTATGGCTGAGAGAGTAAAGCCACCACCTGCGATGCCTCCATCCCATTTGGTTGTCAGTTCACATCCCAGATTTCTCCACTTCCAAACCAGCTCCCTGCAGATTGCCTGGGAAAAGCAGTGAAGATAGCCCAAGTGCTTAGACTTCTGCCGTTTGTGTGTGAGAACTGGATGAAGTTCCTAGCTCCTAGCTTCAGAATGGCACAGCTCTGGCTGGTTCACTTCTGGGGAGTGAACCAGTAGATGTAAACCTCTCTCTCTCTCTCTCTCTCTCTCTCTCTCTCTTGCTCTCTCTCGCTTGCTCTCTCTCTCTCCCTCTCTCTCATTCTCTCCTTCTCTCTTTGCACTTACTCCCTCTGTCTCTCCTTCTTTGTCTATAACTCTTTCAAATAAAAATATTTCCAGGTAAAAGATGCAGATGGAAGGAAGACCTTTCTCTCTGTTTCTCTCTCTCACTGTCCATTCTGCCTGTCAAAAAAAAAAAAAAAAAAAAAAAAAAAAAAAGATTCAATCACATGCTGCTTAAAAGCAACTCAGTTCACCTCTAAGGACAGGTTTAGAATGAAAGTAACAAATGACCTAAATACCTAAAATACTCCATGCAAATGGAAGCCAAAAGAAAGCAATTGTAGACATATTTATACCAGACAAAATAAGCTTTGGATTAAAATCAGTAAGAGGAGATACACATGGTAATTATATATTGAGAGAAAGGGATGAATTCGGCAACAGGAAATAATGATTTGAAATATATGTGTGCCCAATATTGTAGAATCCAAAAATGTAGCTAACATTAATTAATTGACCTAAAGAGATAAATGGACTCCAATATAGTAATAGTAGGAAATTTAGCACTTCACTTTCACTTTCAGCGGTTGACAGTCAGAAAGGAAGAAAATGAAAATCAAAAGAATAGTGTTAAACTGTACCTTAGTCCAAATAGGTCTAAGGAAAACCAACTGATAGTCTGACCAATAACTGTGGAGTACATATCATTCTCAACAAAACATGAAAATCCTCTTGGATAAGCCAAACAATAACTTATAAAAAGAAGAACAGAGCTTCACCAAATGAGAAAAAAAATGGAAGTCATAGCCAGTAACATTTCTGATGACAATGAAATAAAAAAAGAAATTAGAAATCAATAACTGGAAAAAATTTGGAAATAATAGATGCAGAAAGTAATTTAATATTGAGCAACCAATGGATCAAATTAAAAAATTAAGAAAATCAAGATAACAATGTTCACTTCTAATTTAATATAAATGAACTTTAAATGTAATTTCTCTCTTGTACCCTAATTTCTTGTAATGAAATTTTTTTGTAGGACATGTTTTCCACCCAATGTTTTGAAATCCCATTCTGTATAACACTTTAGATCAAATTTAACTATTTAAAATTAAACATCAGTAACATATTCCTCAAAATAATATATTTAAAGGAAATAATGAATAATAAGTAATAATAAGAAGTAATAATAAGTAAAAATATATACCAGGCTAATAGTATATTTATAGTTGTGGAAGGAAAATGTGGCATTTCTTACTGTTGCACTGACATAAACCATAACAAAAAGAACAAAATCTTAGTATCAAATTGCCTATCTCACGTCACAGCTTTCAGTGATAATCTTCATAGGAATTTTAAACTCTTGTAGGAAAAATGTGTCACTTGTGCTCCAGTCTACATTCCATTTCAATGTAAGTACTTGCCAACCTGGATTACATTCATGTTAGTTTCCCATGACTATGTCTTCATTAAGTTAAAATGTTCTGTTGGTAAATTCTACTCAAAATTAATTAAGTGCCTCTCTGGGGTGGCACTGTGGCTTGGTGGGGTTAAGCCACTGACTGGGAAGCCAGCATTCATTTGAGCAGCCAGTTCTTGTCCTGGCTGCTCCATTTTTGGTCCAGCTCAGTGCTAGTGCACCTGGGAAAGCAGAAGATGGCTTGTGTCCCTACACATTTTTGAGAGACCTGAAAGAAGCTCCTTGCTCCTGGCTTTGGCTGGACTAAGTCCTAGCCATTGTATCCATTTTGGGAGTGAACTAACAAATAGAAGATGTCTTTCTCTTACTCTCTCTGTAACTCTACCTTTCAAATAAGTAAATAATCTAAAAAAGAAAAAGAAAAAAATATCTTTCTATTCTTTTAATGAAAAAAGGTTTTGCTTGTGATATTCATTATAGTTTAAGAATGCTCAACTGATGCATTTATCAAATAGATCATTTAAGTCTTAAATTATAACCTGCAAAGATATAGAGGTACTGAAAATTGCATGCATTTCTGTCTCATTAAGTTTTAAATTAATGAGAAATATAGTCTATGATCTCTGTTCTATTATTATACTGTTTTATAAGTCACATCTAATTTAACAGATAATATTTTAGGCCACACTTGTAATTATTAAGGAGTAATAGAAGACTAATCTATGAATACTGAAATCATTTTACTAAAATATAGGCATATCAGTCATGCCTTGGGAAGTGCATCATTGATAATTAATACAGCAAGATGGCCATTAATGGCTTCTTTTTGGAACCTTTGAATTAGCTTTTTCTTCCTTTCAGTTTTGTTCTTTTTCCTCAACATTTTATAAAATCTGTGCCTCTTCTGTTTTTTGTTTTTTTTTTTTTTTTTTTTTTTTTTTTTTTTTTTTTTTTTGACAGGCAGAGTGCACAGTGAGAGAGAGAGACAGAGAGAAAGGTCTTCCTCCTGCCATTGGTTCACCCTCCAATGGCCGCTTTGGCTGGCGCATGGCGCTGATCCGAAGCCTGGAGCCAGGTGCTTCTCCTGGTCTCCCACGCAGGTACAGGGCCCAAGCACTTGGGCCATCCTCCACTGCACTCCCGGGCCATAGCAGAGAGCTGGCTTGGAAGAGAGGCAACCGGGACAGAATCCGGCGCCCCGACCGGGACTAGAACCCAGTGTGCCAGCGCCGCAAGGTGGAGGATTAGCCTAGTGAGCCACGGCGCCGGCCTGTTTTCTGTTTTGACATTGACATTTTGCTTATCCTCACTTGTGTTATCCAGCCCAATTGCTCTTCCCATTCAACTATTTCTGTAGGGATTTCTCAAAGCAGTACTCAGAAGAAAATCTTGTGACTATAGGAGGTGTTCTCTACCTAATTTCTTCTTTAATAATTCCATTCCGAGTATTGCCTTGTCTCTGCAAAGGAATTTTACTTTTGAGCCATAATGCCCATGATTTTTATTTATCTTGAAATTTTTTATGAGTACAGCAAATAAATGATTTGCATATAGAAATATGTTTGCTTTGCTAAAATCTTAAATATTTAAATCCTGTATTGTTCCTGTCCATTGAACCCACTTACCAAAATAAAATTATTATTGCTTTTCTTGCTCAATCAGAGATAAACTAGGAATATTTGTTGGAAATTCAACCTGAAACTACAAAAAAGAAGAATCATACACCTCTAAAATCTTATTCAAAACGAAATGCTAATCAAACAAACTTAACAGACCTAAATTCAAAAGTGCTTTTCTGTTATCAATTCTGGGTTGAAAACTGGATTAAGGAGACTCTTGAGTTTTCAAATAACTTAATGTTTAGTATCAATCCAATCTACAATAGCTATTATGATGCAGCAAAATATATGCATAATACAGTTTGGCCCCTACCTAAAATCTGACATTCTTGGATACAGCCCTTATACATTTTCCATATGGAATGGATAATTCTTTAAACAGATTACCTTGAATCACTAGTAGATTACTTTGAATGTCTCATTTCCACACTCTTATTATGCAACCCACCTGCCTTGCTGGTTTTTCATACTCTATTTTAAATTCTCACTCAATCCTCATCTCCTTTTGATTCCTTCCATGACATTTCACTCTTTCCAGTCCTCATGAATTATAGTTAGCTATTACAGTAACTATTAGCATTGCTATAATAATGTGCTTTATTTCTATAAAAGTTGGAGACTAAGGCCCTGTGTTATGGATCTTTGTACCTGTATCCCCTAGAACAGAAAGAAAGAAATATATATTTCTTGCTCAGAATTTATTTGTTGAAAAAAGAATATTGAGTGAAAATGCCAAGCAAGTGTGATTTTATCTAGGAGATGGCTGTTTGAACATTGTTTGTTACATAATATTTTATCCAGGAATAACTGCTAAATCATTGAGAAATTGTAAGTCCATGTGGTTAAAAGATACATTATGCATAAATATGAAAGCTCAGTAGGAAGAATATCTCCTTTCACTCTTTAGAAACAGACACACAGTTTTCAGAGAAAACTGGAATTAAAATACAAGATTATTTTAGTTCTTAAAGTTTTTGAAATAAAGGTAGTTCTTTTGTAGGACATATTTCCCCCCCAATGTTTTGAAATCCCATTCTGTGTGTGTGTATGTGTGATGCAGGCCCACATTTTTAAATTAATGAAACAGTAATTTAAGAGAAACACTAATCAGAATGTGTCAGATGTCAATGTGCACATACTATATTTGTGATTAGTTGTGTAATTGGAGGGTGTAAAATAAATCTTTTTATCATTTGTGAAATATTTTAATATTAAATCATATAATCTTCACTCATTTTCTTAGTGTTTAATGTTCCTTGGATGTGAAATATTCTCTTGTTCATTAGGTTCTAGTAAATGGGAGTTTATTTAATATAAGTATATTCAGTCATATGTACAGCATATTTTTTATGCTGGAAAATATGTATACTTGAAAATTAATATCAGCTTGCCTCAGATGAGAAAAGAAAAATTCCTGGCATACATTCCATTATAAAAACTACATGCAATAGTATTTTTACAAGAGGCAAATGGTTCGCATATGGAATAAACATGGAGCTACATCAATATTGCAAATATTGTTTATATGTTACTTTTTGAGTCCCTGCAGTGAAGAACAAAATATAAGCAATGATTGTATTTGTATTTCTCAATTTGTAATTATGAAACTATGGTGCTTTATTTTTATGTTTTTCCATCTAAATAGTTTGACCTGAAGCTTCAGAGAAGCTTATGTCATAGTGAAAATTTGTTTATTCCCACAACAGAAGGGGATTTATACTTTCTATGCCCTGAAGAACTTACTCTTTTCTATAAATGACATATGGTGGTGAATCCTTTTTGAAAATATAATACTCCTATTTTCACACTGAATAGCTGTTTTGCTTAAATTCATGACAACATACCAAAGGATTTTCCATAAAAATACAGAATAAATATTGAAGTAAGATTTGAGTAGTGGAGGTTTTAGGCAATTAAATGCTTCTTCTATTCATTTCACAACAAAATTTTAGAGAGGGTATTTTGGAATATGCTGACAGAGTATACACAACACACGCACACACACACACACACATGTTCAGCTCAAGGAAATTATCACAAATATCATGATTTCGTGGAAGATTAGAAATTAAAGTATTGGGGGCCAGCGCTGTGGTACAGTATGTCGATCCTCCACCTGTGGCACCAGCAGCTCATATGGCCACCAGTTCTACTCCCAGCTGTTCCTCTTCTGATCCAGCTCTCTGCTCTGGCCTGGAAAATCAGTGGAAGATGGCCCAGGTCCTTGGGCCCCTGCACTCACATGGGAAATCAGGAGGAAGCTTCTGGCTCCTGGCTTTGGATCAGCCTATCTTTGGCCATGGTAGCCATTTGGGGAGTGAACCAGCAGATGTCTCTCCCTTTCTCTCTGTCTCTCCCTTTCACTGTCTGTAACTCTATTTCTCAAATAAATAAATAAATTATCTTTAGAAAAAGAAATTAAAGTGTTTGTCAGATTTTCAGCTGAAGCTCATACTAAATAAAAATAATATCATCATTGTTGTACACTGGAGTACACAACAAGTTCAGACTACAAATACAGAGCTCAATTATGTCTACATGATTTAAAAATTTACTCTAGAAAATTACTTTTCATGAAGGTAAAAGTGTAAACTAATTAATAACTATTGAATGCTTTAGGAAATTCCTATTAAACCATGTTTTGTGAGCAAGCAATTCTCCTCTTAGACAAAAATTTGTTCACCTTGATAGATGGTTATTTATTAAACAGTAGTGTACAGAGGAAGTTCAAGGTCTTCTCTCTGTATAATTTTGACTTTCAAATAAATAAATAAATATTTAAAAGAAAACTCTGCTTGCTTGGGATTCAGATATATTTAGATAAGGAGATGCAAGTGCTCCATTAGCTGTCAAATATAAATTTCAAAAACAACTTCTTCAACCATCCATAGCCAAACTCCTATGGATTCATCTTTATTTTGATCCATAATTCTTCCTGCAGGCTCTGCTTCTTATATATATTTATACAATAATTACATCCCATGTACTTGCAATCAAACACAAAAGAATCCCATCAAGTATTATTTAAAATCACAGCTCTTTTGGACCCTTTTAGATGACAAAATTTTAAGAAATTCTTCCAAAGATAATAGAAAAAAGACAAAACATCCAGTGCCCAGAAAGTATTTAATATTAGTAAGAAGTCCCACATCAATTCAAACGACATTTACTTCCTAATAATACTTTTCAAAAAATCCTTAGATGAGGCAAAAGAAAGATTGTGAAAAGCTGAATTCAGCACACCTTCAGTACATTCCACCAAAATCTTGATTTTATCTTAGTGCTCTTCATTACACAATTCTTCGTCTTCATATGCTATGCTTCTAACAATTGTTCTGGTTTATTTTTTGTCCTACAATTCAAGAACTCAATTATTCCAATGCCTAGATAAGATTTATAAAAATATAGAGAGAGGAACTTGAAATAGTTCTCATAATGCACAATTCTAAACTCTCAGATCCATATCAATTAGTGCATAGAATATAAGGAGCCTCAGCTGCAAAATAGAAAGAAAAACAGAAAGGCTGTATGTGAAAAACTCATAGCTTAAAATCTGAGACCCCGATATTCAGGAGAAATCAGAGATTTAGAAATGTGTAGATGTTGTGAAAGCCCCCAATGTTTTTCCCATAAAAAATGAATTAGACTTTATTCAGTCTTATAATCAAATAAAGGATACATCCATTGCAAAGATCTTTGATAGACATCGCAGCATTTCGATACAACATTCCGGATTGACTGCTTAAACAAATGTGATCTCAGCGCTCTCTCTTTGCCTTTTGTGAATAATATTAGGCAATAAAAGTGGGATTTAAATTGCAGTTAAAATCTGGAAAGGATATCTATATTGCAAGATTTCAACTTATTTTTGAAAAAGTCTACACTCCATTAAAAAATAGAATAAGATCAAGAGTAGACTAGCACACTTATAGACATATGTAATCAAAGATAGTCATATACATACAATTTTACATGGATCATTTTAAAAGCTTGTGAGGGCACAAAATAATAATAAACAAAATAAATTTTTTGAAAGGTGGAGTTACAGAGAATGAACAAGAGAGACATAAACACACACACACACACACACACACACACACACAGAATCTTCCATCTGCTGGTTCACTGTCCAGATGGCTACAACAGTGGGGGCTGGGACTGGCTCAGGACAGGAACCTAGCACTCCATCACAAACTCCTTGCAGGTGGCAGAGTCTCAATCACTTTCTTTTGCACATGAAAGTACATAATTAAGATTTGGATCTGATACCTGCTTTCATAGTGTACCAATTAGATTGAAATCATTTCAGAAATTAAATTCTAAAATGTTCTTATTTCATCGAAGAACATTATCCTTAAAAGTTAGAACTGATTAGGAAAAGATTACTGTCTGTAGTATATGACATCAAATGGCCTCAAAGTTGTAAACTTTTAGATGACAGAAACACATATGTGCTGGGAACAAGAGAAAAATAAAGAGATAACATACTTGAAAATTATGTAGAGAATAGAAATTTTGGTGTAGTTACTGCCATGCAATTAAATACATATTTTTGTGTAACTGTATCTTCAAAAAAGTATAGATTTATCCAGAAAAATCAATTTTAAGGCTAAATTATTCCCTAGAACAACAATTTTGTAGAGGATGCTGTTGAAAATGTTCCCATTTTTCTCAATTTGAGATAGAAGCATACATGGCTGAGAAAGAACTTCTAAAATCAGTCCCATTGAGAATAGCTACAAAAAATTGAATACCTAGGGATAAATTTAACCAAGGAAATGAAATATCTCTACAACGAATCTAACAAAACATTAAGGAAAGAAATCAGAAGACAGCACAAAAAATTGAAAAATCTTTCATGTTCATGGATTGGAAGAATTAATATCATCAAAATATCCATACTGCCCAAAGCAATTTACAGATTCGCTGTGATCCCACACAAAACACCAAAGATGTTCTCACATCTGGAAAAATTTAATTTAGAATTGCAAGAGATCCTGAATGGCTAAAGCAAGCAAACAATAAAAATACAGCTTCAGAGGCATCACAATACCAGATTTCAAGATGTATTAAAAAACAGTAATAATGAAAGCAGCCTGGTATTAGCACAAGAATATACATGTGGACCAATGCAACTGAGACCCCAGAAATTAATCCATGTATCAACAAACAACTCATCTTTGGCAAGCCAGTTAAAATGGCTTCCTGGAAAAAGGGCAGTCCCTTCAACAAATGGTATTTGGAAAGTTGGATCTTGAATGCAGAAGTTTGAACAAGACCCCAAGACCTCAACTAAAAATCAGCTCACAATGGGTCAAGGATCTACACCTAAGACTTGAAACCATCAAATTACTAGAGGAAAGCAAGGTAAACACAACAAGACATGGGAATAGGCAAATACTTCTCAGGTAATACCCCAGAATCACAGGAAATAAAGGCAAAAGTAGATAAATGGGATTACATCAAGCTAGTAAGCTTCTCCACAGCAAAGGCAACACTAAATAAAAAGGCAACCAATAGAATGAGAGAAAATATTTGTAAACTATTTATGTGATAAAAAATTAATATCCAGGTTAAATAAGGTGTTCAGAAACTCAACAACAAAACAAACAACCCAGTTAAGAAATGGGCTAAAGATATGAACATGTATTTTTTTAAGGATGAAATACAAATGGCCATTAGACAAATGAAAAGATGCAAAGGATTACTAGCCATCAAGGAAATGCAATTGAAAACCACAATGAGGTTTCATCTCACCTCAGTTACAATGGCTATCATTCAAAAACCAAAATAAATAAACACATGAATAACAAATACTGTGAGGATGTGGGAAACAAGTACCTAATACACTGTTGGTGGGGATGTAAACTAGCACAAATGTTGTGGAAGACAGTATGGTGATTCCTATAAAATCTGAAAATAGATCTACCATTTGCCCCAGCTATTCCACTCCTGATAACTTACCCAAAGGAAATAAAATCAGCATATGAAAGAGTTGTCTGGACCACCATGTTTATAGCAGCTCAACTCACCATAGCTAAGATGTCTATCAGCTAATGACTGGATAAAGAAATTTTGTTATAAATAGACAAAAAAAAAAAAAAAACAAAAAAACCTACCCACCCATAAAAAAGAATGAAATCCTGTCTTTCACAATAAAATAAATTCAACTGCAAAACATTATGCTCAGTGAAGTAAGCCAGTCCCCCAAACTACGAATATTATATGTTTTCCCTTTGTGGTAACAAACATTCAGTACAAGAAAGTAACATGTATGAGTGAAATTGACATTTTGAGATTTGAATATTATTTATAGCCCTTTTATATACTCCTGAGGAACAGTGTTTTTTCTGCTTACTACTTGGTGAATTCTTTATTAGTGAGCAGTAACTTGTGATTATAAAGTATATTGAAATTATAACACTGTAACTTTTTTTAAGAATAAGAAAGGAAGTAGGAGGGAGGGTGGGAGCAAGGGAAGGTGGCCTAGCATGGGAAGTGTCATTATGCTCTTACAAACTGTATATAGGAATATATGAGCCTGTTCCCTTGATACCTAAATTTGAAAATTTAAAAATATCTCCGCAGTAAAAAAGAAAAAAATAGTCATGAAGGATAATGGGAAAGAAAAGAGGAGACCATCTCAGAGGTAAATCGCTAAGCCATAAAAGCAATGGACAAAACAATTACTTCCAGGGTCTGGTGCCACAGTATATCAGGTTAAGTAGCTGCCTGGGATTCCAGCATCCCATATGGGTGCCAGTTCAAGTTCAGCTGCTCCACTTCTGATCAAGCTCCCTGCTAATGCACCTGTGAAAGAGCAAAAGATGGCCCAAGTCACTGAGACCCTATGCTCATGAGGGAGATTGGATGAAGCTTCTAGCTTCAGCCTGGCCCAGCCCTGGGGAGTGAACCAGCAGATGGAATCTCAATCTCTCTCTCTCTTGCTGTAACTCTCTGCCTTTCAAAGTAAATAAATAAATAAATAAATAAATAAATTTAAACTAAATATATAAAATTTAATTGCAAAGAACACATGAGGATACTTCGAAATGCTTAAAAAAGATAACTTTATTTTAGTGCAAAAAATTTGAAACTGAAGCATGATTTTTTCATAATAGGAATGTTTGTGATCTTTTTGAAAACAACTCAAATTTATAACTTCATCAAAGACATTTTCGATTATTGAGAAAGATTTTGCTTGTGTTCAGCTGATGCCTTTGTCTTATGAATTGGGGCAACATCAAAGTTATTTGAAATGTACAAATATTTTCTCTTTTTGTCTTTTTACTATTTTTTGAAAACCCATATCTGGATCTATTGGAAAGAACTGCATACCATGGAAGATTCTGAACTTTTAAGTTGGATGCAGTAACTGGTGAAACATTTTATTGCTTACATTGGAAATGAATTGGGGGTTTTGGGCTGAAAAAAGTGTATAAATAAACATTGCATGATGTGTTCTCTTTTGTCTTTTGGAATGGTAATAGATGAGGAGTCTACAAAGTTCAAACTCTATATTATGTACAAAATTCAAAAATTTTGTTTATTGAAATAAAATTATCTTTCAATTCAGTTTTTTTAATGAATGTTTTGACATTTTTTATATAAACGGTAACTTTGGAACTTAATGGTTGGCCATTATATATCCTGCATTAACCTGAATGATTCTTGGGAGGACAAATAACTTCTTTGGCCAAAAAGGGTTAAATTTACTGTTATGTAGCTGTGAATCACCTTTGATTTGATTTAAGCCATGCATTACACTTTCATATTTGCTATGTGCCCAATATATTATAATCCATCTTAAACATAAAATCTTATATTATTATTATAAAAAAATTGAATCTATATACTAGTACAATACTGATTCTATAAACATGAAAAAATTGAGAAAATTTAAAACAATCTGTATTTGAGAAAATAAATTTTCCCCCTTCCTAAAGTATAATTTGTATGACATATTGATGATTATTAACATCAATTAAGTACAGAATAATACATGCGTACTTTAATGTTCACTTAGAATCACCATTCTTGCTTGAAATTGATTCATTCCTCAAAAAAAATTTACCCTGATTAAGACAATGTGGTATGCAAATAATGATCATCTAAATATGTGCAAGTCCCAATGTCCTGGAATTTATCAGCATGTTGCCTTGCATTGCAAAATGGGCTTTGCCAGTGTGGTTGTCTTAAGGACTTCTAGGTGGGAGATCATCCTGCATTTTCCTTGTGGTCCCAATCTAATCACATGGATTTAAAGTCGGAATCCTTTCTTGGCTAGAATCCGAGGGAGATGAGATGTATCAATGGTCAGGGAGATGTAATCTTCTTGCCTTTGATGAGTAGAGAAAGGAGACCATTGGCCAAGAATGTAGAAATGCCCAGAGTCTGGAAAAGGCAAGAATTGGATTTTTTTTTTTCTTAGATTGTCCCCAACAGAATTCATCAGCTCCATACCTTAACTTTAACCTAGTGAAGACCCATGTTAGACATCTGACTGACAGGACTTAAATTAATATAACTGCATTGTTTTCAACCGATAAGTAGTTTACATTACAGTGTAAGCATGAAAATAATACAATGTTTCAATAATAGTGATAAAATTGAAGGCATAGAATTTATTTTCTTCACTGTGCTTACCATATAACATGATAAACATCAAAATCAGAGAACTGGCAAATTATTCCACTATAATTTTAGCTAGTGCTATGGAACAAAAATAGAAATTCTGTAGGAGATAGAGAATAGAAATGTAACTTGAACAGTAGGAAAATCTTATTACTGAGAAACATTTGTATTGCAAATAATGAATAATCTGTGAACCTATTAAGCCAAGCATGGAAATTTGGTGTAAGGAAACTGAGGCATTGCAAGTAAATGAAATTATAAAGGTTTTAGGCAGTAAATATAAATTGCAAAGAATTATAAAATTTATATATATATAAGCAATAACTTAGAAATATGTGCTTTATTTATAAAATCACAATATATAAAATATATAATTCATAATATATAAAATAAATAAATAAAGTATTTATAAAATCACAATATATAAAATTACTAATGTAATAAAGGGCTCTTCATTAAATTATATGGAAAAATGCAACTTAAATTGTTTGGTCACAAATAGTATCTAATTGAAGACAATAATTCTGATGCTGGTTTGCTCTCCTGTCACCTTTTGTTATGCTGCTCTGGTATGATTTAATTGCCCTTCAATATCTTGAAACACAGCCTGGGCTTCAGTTATGAGGTTGCAAAGTGAATAAGTAATAATGAGAATTGGAAAAAGAAATCATTGCTCAGTAAAGAAAGCTGTTCTTTGCCACCTTCTTGACAGCTGAACTAGTATGGAAGCACTCTCCTGTTGCTTCCCAGTTCTGCATATGTGTTGATTGTGTCAGCTGAACTCTTCTTCCAGTGATTTTCTTTCAGAATTGTGTTGGAGACACTCATCCCCAATTCAATTTTTGCTGTGTACATGCAGGGGTAGAAGGAACTCTGAAATGTACGGGAAGGGATATTGGTGTTGCTTGATTTTCTGTGTGATTGCTACTTGTGATTGTTTTTCCCAAGATGACATGTAATTTTCAAGCACAGATTATTTTTCAAGAGAAATTACATTTCTGGGTTTTGCAGACAGAGCTGCCCATTTACTGAAATGTGAACTTGAATTTCTGGAAGAAACATGAAATTCTCATACTAATCTGTAAAGTAACTACAAATAGTTATTTTCTAGAATGCGTCACTTCTCAAGATTTCTAGAATACAAACTATTTTATTCCATTATGATGTGCAGAATCTGACACATGC
Source organism: Oryctolagus cuniculus (assembly GCF_051225735.1). NCBI lineage: Eukaryota > Metazoa > Chordata > Mammalia > Lagomorpha > Leporidae > Oryctolagus > Oryctolagus cuniculus. The sequence goes on from NC_142880.1 coordinate 49,591,823, forward strand.
TGTGCATTAAGTAGGATATAACATTGGCTTCTGGCCAGCGCTGGGGCACAGTGGGTGAACACATGTCCTGCAGTGCCGGCATCCCATGTGGGCAACAGTTCAAGACCCAGCTGTTCCACTTCTGTTCCAGCTCCCTGTTGATGCACCTAGGAAAGCAGCAGAGGATGGTCCAAGTCCTTGGGCCCCTGCTCCCATGTGAGAGACTTGGAAGAGGCTCCTGGCTCCTGTCTTTGGCCTGGCCCAGTTCCAGCTGTTGAATTTATTTGGAAAGTGAACCATCTGATGGAGGATGTCTCTCTCTCTCTCCATCTCTTCCTTCCTCTCTCTGTAACTCTGCCTTTTAAATAAAAAAATAAATATTAAAAAATGAATATTATCCTCAAGTAAAATGGTCATTTGAGCAGATAGATTAATAAACCAGAAATTCTTTTTATCATTGAGGTGACTTGGGGTCATTAAACCATATAATTATTGCTAGCATTGTCACCACATGCACATAAAACCAAATATACACTCAGCACAGAATGCATTGTGCTTTTTAAAAGAGAAATAACCACTAAAAGGGGGCATGTTGCTTTTTGACATAAAATTGTGACATCTGGTTCCTTTTTCAGCACCATACATATGTATTCATATAGTAGTTCAGTAGAACTACTTGTAATTAAGTAATACTGATTTTCTTCATTCTCATGTATCAATATAATTTAAATGAACATTAGAAGTTTAGAATATTCTGAAAAATATTTATTGAGTGGTGGGCTTATAACACAGCAGTTAAGACATTAATTGGTACACCTGTATCCCCTGTCAGAGTGCCTGAATTCAAGTTGTGGCCCTACTTCTGATTCTAACCTCATGCTAACGTGTACCCTGGGAGTCAGCAGGTTCTGGTTCTAATACCTGGGTTTCTGTCACTCATGTATGAGACCCAGATGGAATTCTCAGCTTCCAGATTTAACCAGGCCCAGATGTGACTGTTGTAAGCATTTGGAGAGTAAACTAGCAGATGGGTGATTTTTGGCCGTTTTTCCCTCTTACTTGTCTCTTTTTTTCAAATAAACAAATAAATAATTGAAATAACAGTGGGGATAAGAGAGGGAGGAGATGTACAATTTGGGACATGCTCAATCGGACTTGCCCCAATTTGGTGGAGTTAGAATCATGCCAGGGGGTCCCAATACAATCCCATCAAGGTGGCATGCACCAATGCCATCTCACTAGCCCAAGTGATCGATTTCAGTTAACAATTGATCACACTGATAGGTCTAAGAGTCAAAGGGATCACACAAACAAGTCTAGTGTCTGCTAATACTAGCTGATAGAATCAAAAAGGGAGAGAATGATCCATCATGGGAAGCGGGATACACAGCAGACTCATAGAATGGCTGATGTCCTACACAGCACTCTGGCCTCAGAATCAGCCCTTAAGGCAGTTGGATCTGGCTGAAGAGCCCATGAGAGTATTTTAGGCATGGAAAGCCAAGACAAGATAATCGAAAATGAATCTTGATGTGAATGGAATGGGAGAGGGAGTGGGAGATGGGAGGGGTGCGAGTGGGAGGGAAGTTATGGGGGGAAAAACCATTGTAATCCATTAATTGTACTTTGAAAATTTGTATTTACTAAATAAAAAAATAAAATAAAAAAGAAATATTTTTAAAGTGTACTGATTACATGATAGTTCAAATGTTAAACAATGAGGGCTAGTGCTGTGGCGAAGAGGGTAAAGCTGCCGCCTGCAGTGCCAGCATCCCATATGCACGCTGGTTGGAGACCCGGTTGTTCTACTTCTGATCCAGCTCTCTGCTATGGCCTGGGAAAGCATTAGAAGTTGGCCCAAGTCCCTGGGCCCCTGTACCCATGTGGAAGACCTGGAAGAAGCTTCTGGCTCCTGGCTTCAGATTGGTGCGGCTCCAGCTGTTGCAGTGGTTTGAGGAGTGGACCAGCAGATGGAAGACCACTCTCTCTCTGCCTCTTTGTTACTCTGCCTTTCAAATAAAATAAATAAACCTTTAAAAAATTATATACTTAAAATGCAATCATTATGTTGTATGTAAATTACATATCAATAAAGCTTACTTTAAAAATGTCAAACAATGAAGCTGCGGGGAGGGGCAGGTAGATAGTATGGTTCAGTCATGATTTTATAAAAGGTGACAGTAGTCAATATTATTTTGTTTTACCTGTGGAACTTCTCAAAATATTATCAGACAGTCAATTATTAAAGTAAAACTATTTATTACAATGACTATACCAAGAAAGCACCACACCTTGGTAGATTTTTACAACGTTTGAAGGGAGGTGTGAGAGAAAGAATTCTCAAGATGGTCAGGCTGCCTCAAGAGAGTTAAGTGAGTCTTTCAGGATACACATCCAGTTGAAATTGGAAAAAATTTAGAGCATGGTAGCCTGTGATTGGTGGCCACTCAATAAGTAAATTTCTGCCAAATAAGTAAGATTTTTGTCTAGATCAGTTCAGATAAATTCCCAGTAATTTCCCAAGGCCAACAGTGAGTTTATTTAGTGTTTTATATCGTTTTCTTTGCAGGGCAAATAGTTTACAGGAAAGAAAAAAATATTAAGCTATTTTGACACAGGCAGTTTCCTACCTCAGATCCTTCCTTGTCATCCTAATTCAGTGTGATCTGGTGGAGAAACCATTGTTATTTGGGGTTTTGTCCAATCTAAGTCTGTACTGCTGTTTGAAGAAACATGATTATAGGTCAAATTTCTGTGTGGAGTCTTTGACCACCATTTAGTCTGTTCTTTTGTTTTTCTGTTCTGTTGTTTAGATGCCCATCTATCATTTGATTGGACAGAAACTACACAAAAAAACCTAAGTCTCTAAACAAATCCCTAAGGAAAAACTATGATCAATATTTTAGTCTACTTCTCAGAGAAACAAGAAAGTCCATAATTAAGCAAAAATAACAGACCTGACTTTCAAACTGACAGGAATCACATATGGGAGTTGTGTTCACTTTCAACTGCTTTCACACAAAAAAATTCCCCTAAACCATACTTCAAACAAAAATGAGAATTTATTCCCCATTGCAGTATTTTGAGGGTCATAATTTCAGGAGAAATTTTTTAAGCAAGATTACGATTAAGGATATGTAAGAAATAACTATTTGTTTGTTGGATGGGACAGAAATCATCTGAAGTCTTTTTTTTAAAACTTTTATTTAGTAAATATAAATTTCCAAAGTACAGTTAATGGATTACAATGGTTTTTCCCCCCATAACTTCCCTCCCACTCGCACCCCTCCCATCTCCCACTCCCTCTCCCATTCCATTCACATCAAGATTCATTTTCGATTATCTTGTCTTGGCTTTCCATGCCTAAAATACTCTCATGGGCTCTTCAGCCAGATCCAACTGCCTTAAGGGCTGATTCTGAGGCCAGAGTGCTGTGTAGGACATCAGCCATTCTATGAGTCTGCTGTGTATCCCACTTCCCATGATGGATCGTTCTCTCCCTTTTTTATTCTATTAGTTAGTATTAGCAGACACTAGACTTGTTTGTGTGATCCCTTTGACTCTTAGACCTATCAGTGTGATCAATTGTTAACTGAAATTGATCACTTGGGCTAGTGAGATGGCAGTGGTACATGCAGCCTTGATGGGATTGAGTTGGAATCCTGTGGCACATTTTTAATTCCACCATTTGGGGCCAGTCCGATTGAGCATGTCCCAAATTGTACATCTCCTCCCTCTCTTATTCCCACTCTTATATTTAACAGTGATCACTTTTCAGTTAAAATTAAAACACCTAAGAATAATTGTGTATTAATTAAGTCTTGATAAAGCTGGGACATGTGTTTCAGGTGAGTTATTTGCATGGCCAGTGAGTTAGTGTTGCCTGTGGGTATATTTGGTATTTCCCTAGATACATTTCCCCTGGTGGATGACTTCCCCCAAATTAAATCAATCAAGAGGCCAAAATGCAGTCACAATATTATTCTTGCCCTAGACCCGAAAGTAACAAAATCTACACGTTCCCCTGTAATTCATACAGACCAATTTTAAACCAATGTTGGAAGACCTTATACAAGTCCTTAAATACCAGGCACTAAGGACCGCTTTGAGGATCTACTTGGCATATGGCAACCTCAGGACAATTTGTCATATTATCTAATTTTAAGAATTATGTATTTGTTTTCTGGATTTTCTTAAGAATATTTTAACTCTATAAAGTTCTCTAAGTGGAAAGGCTGTTGTCAGGTATAGGTCTTCTAAGTTTTAAATCATCAGCTGCCCATTGTCGTTAGTATCCAGCTGAGGAGTTCCTTGGTCTTGCTGACATAGTTCACTCCTTACTAATCCATACATAATACATGGGAATTTCTCAAGTTTTATACCTCATGTAAATTGTGATATCAGTACTGGAAAGCTCCATGTAATTTCCCTTGACTGGTAAAATTTCAAATTGCAATTTGAGCCTCAGATTTGCTCCTTATAAAAAACTAAATCAGTAAAATAAAAAAAATAAAATAAAATAAAAACTAAGTAAATTTTCCATTTCTTTTGTTTTGTTGCTTGAGGGGATAGGAATACTGGGTCGAAACAGAACCTCAGTGGTATCATTGAGCCTTGTAAAACATGTATTAGTTTGCAAAATTTGATACTTTCCTATGGCTGGTATAAAAATTACCAGAAACTTAGTTGTTCAAAATAGATTAATTTCCTGTCTAACAATTCTCCAATTAGAAGTTCACCATGGAAAACCAAGACACTCTGGGAAAAAAAAAAGAAGACCTAAATGAAAGATCTCTACAAGTGAGATCCCAGTGGAGAGAACAGGGCCATCAAAGAAAGAGGTACCTTTCTCTGAAGGGAGGAAAGAACTTCCACTTTGGCTAAGACCCTGTCGGAATAAGATCAAAGTCAGTGAACTCAAAAGGCTTCCATAGCGTTGGCAACTCATGACAAGAGCCTAGGGAGATTACTGATGCCATAAACAAGAGTGTCAAATTGTTAAGTCAACAACAGAGTCACTGTGTACTTACTCCTCATGTGGGATCTGTCCTTAGTGTGTTGTCCAATGTGAATTAATGCTATAAGTAGTACTGAAACAGTATTTTACACTTTGTGTTTCTGTGTGGGTGCAAACTGATGAAATCTTTACTTAATATATACTGAATTGATCTTCTGTATATAAAGATAATTGAAAATGAATCTTGATGTGAATGGAATGGGAGAGGGAGTGGGAGATGGGAGGGGTGCGAGTGGGAGGGAAGTTATGGGGGGGTAAAGCCATTGTAATCCATTAACTGTACTTTGGAAATTTATATTTACTAAATAAAAGTTAAAAAAAAAAAACTAATAAAAAAAGAAGTTCATCATGGGTCTTTCTGGGTTAAAATCAAGGTGTGTGTAAGATTATTCTTACCTTAGGCTCTCCGGGGTAATCCATAGTTTTGTCTTTCCCAGCTTCTAGGAGTCAACTGCATTCTTCGACTTACATTCTTTGTCTTAGACTGCTCAGGCTACCAGAACAAAATATTATAGCCTGAGTGACTTCAATACAGACATCTGCTATTCACTGTTCTAAAGGGTAGGATACCCAAGTTTAAAGAGCTGCAGATTCAGTTCTTTGTGAAACTTTGCTTTCTGGCTGTTAGGTGATCACCTTCTCACTATGGTCACATGGCCTGTTCTCTATTTTTACTCACAAGGGCACTAATCCCATGGTAATGACATCAATGCATAGCATCATCTCATCCTAACTACATTTCAAATACTCCATCTCCAGATACTGTTGCGCTGGGATTACAGGTTAACATATTTTTAGGGGGACACAAATATTCTGTCTACAGAAGTTATCTTCTTTAAACCCCAAAATGAGTGATGGATGATCAGGTCCTCACATGGCATCACACTGGTCTCCTTTTATTATCTCTTTCAAAGAGTATTACGATTTTGTTACCTAAAAATCTAGGGCAGTTTCCACATTTTAAGGTCCTTAACATTAATACATATTCAGAGTTTATTATGCAACATAGCAGAATATTCTTCAATTTCCAGGATGAAAACCTGTATGTATTTGAGTGGTCATACTCTGCCTACAACATCAATATGCTTACTTTCTGTTAAACTTTCTGTTATGGTCAATCATTTTGGTATCAAAAAATCAAATAGCAGTCATTAGAATTGATCAGTTTTATTGACTGCTTTCAGCACCACTCTAGTATTAATCAAATAGGGAGATATAAAATGGATACCTCTTCTCACAGCAGAAGAGTTAGATCTGATAGAATTTGTCAGTAAAATAAGCCATTTTAAAACAGTCTGTAATTGTGAGAAAAACATTAAATATATGCTCTGGGTTCTCTAACCCTTTCCGAGGCTTATCTTCTGAAGGTTTAGTAATACAAGCTGCCTTCTCTGATGCTTTTTTTAAAAGATTTATTTGTTTATTTGAAAGAGTTGCAGAGAGCTACGCACACACACACAGAGAAGGTGGGGGAGACATCTTGCATCCACTAGTTCATTCCCCAAATGGCCACAACAAATGGGGCTGGACCAGGCCAAAACCATCAGCCTGGAGCTATATCTGGGACTCCCACATAGGTGGCAGTTGCCCAAGATTTCAGATCTTCTTTCTCTGCTTTCCCAGGTGCATTAGCAGAGAGTGAGATCAGAAGTGGAACAGCTGGGACTCAAACCTGTGTGACCCCCTGCACCACAATACCAGTCCCAAGAAGCTGCCTTCTTTACATGGTCCAAAATTATTGTCCTGTTTTAAAGATTAGCTTCTTTTTATTAAATTTCATTTCTTATGTGTAGCATAATTGATCTTTTTGATATTTAGTCATCTAATGCCCTAATGCCTGCAAGGTAAAATGTTAATAATTAATGAGTCCAGTTATGTATAACATTAAATACTACATTACATGTGATCAAGGTTCAAACAGCCACTTGGCATCATACGAAAAACATCTGCAAAGTTAGCACTGGTTCAATGCATGTTTTAGCAAAGTAGTAAATCAATCACAACCAGCTCATGTACCAGGTGACTGAGGATGCCAAAAGAAATACTAGTACAGTACTTTTAAAGATAACATAATACAATTTAACTTTAAATATGAAAAAATAAGATAGCTATTAAAATAAATAATCAGAGCACATAACATAAATGTGGCAATTTTTGGATCTTTTGGAAAGTGGATGTTCCTTGGTAGATGTTTATATCTCACATAGCAATCTCCTAGTTATGGAAATCCTTCGTGGATCTGTCTCCTCCCAAAGACTATTTGATTTTGGAAGAATACAAAGGATCATCAATTTGAAGTTTTTGGCAGAGGCAATCATCCAATGATTTGAAGATGACCTATACCTATCTACTTGGGAAATAATAATCTGAGAATCATTCTCTCGAGAGTTTCTGTATTTGCTAGTTGTCGTCGCTGACTGACATTAACCTTTTCTTTTGGGTGTTTTTCTGTTGTCTCCTCCAGAAGACGAGCTATACATGTTTGGTTAAGTTGTTGTAAAAATTTAAAGGAAAAAATGAAAATAGGAGGGAGGGAGGATAAATTGCATATATAAAACACTGAAATTTGTTCTTTTTATATAAATAAAATGATTAAAAATTAAAATTCTAAAAACATTGTTTAGGAGTTTATTGAGGAAAAGCTTCTATATGTGGTGATGATAAGAAAGGATTTCATGAATTACCACAGCATTTATTTAAACAAGTACAGATTTTGGAACCAGAGTTGGATAAATCATAGACACATGGTTGACCTCTTCCTGACTTATCATACATAGAGTAACCACAGAAGTAGAGAAGTACCTTAGGGGCTGGGATTGTGGTGTAGTAGGTGAGGCCAGTGCCTTACCATATGGGTGCCAGTTCCAGTCCCATCTGCTTCACTTCTGACCCAGTTCCTTGGTGATGGCCTGGGAGGGGAAGCAGAGAATGACCCAAGTACTTGGGACCCTGCACCCACATGGGAGACCTGGATGAGGCTTCTTGGCTCCTGACTTCTGTCTGGTTCAGCCCCAGCTGTTGTGGCCTCTAGGGGAGTGTACCAGCAGATGGAAGATTCTCTCTCTCTCTCCCTCTCTCTCTGTAACTCTTTCAAATAAATGGAAAAAAAAAAACTTTAAAAAAAAAGAAAAGAAAAAAATTAAAATACCTTACAGCATGCAGTTTGAAGATCTTTTTGAGCTTTACTAGCTTTTGTTTTAGAATTCTATCCATACTTTCTGTTCCTCGAAGATTGAGGGTCATATAAACAGTGAAGTCTAATGATATGACAAAAGTTGGCAAAGCTCTTTAATAATCCCAGTATCAGAGTTCGCTCTATTACAGGGGAAATACTTTGTAATTCATATAGGGAGGAAGCAGGCAACGATCAGGAAAGACTTAGAACTCATTACCAACACTTTTTGTATAAAAGTCATTTGAGTACTTGCAAAAGGCATTTTATAGATTTGCTAGGATGAAACTGGTGTTGGCTGAGACAAGCTATATGATATTCGGTAATTGAAGCAAGGTTTTTTCCCACCTTTTGAAGGAATATATTGGTCAATTTGTCCTCACAAATTGTGCTAAACTGAACAGCTCTGACTAATGTTTCATTGTAACCTGTACTAATGGGCTGGAAGAGAATGAAATATCTTAAATCATAACATGCTGTTTATGAGAATGTAGGTAAGACTCTCCCTGATATTAAGAACATTTTAAGAGTCAGAAAGATATTGGAAAACCTCCAGGTCTATTGACAGTGAACTCTTTGATCATATCTGATGAAGACACTGAAAACTAGACCAGAGCACTTTGTAGATACATATTGCACTAAAATTTGTTCATGAATACAAGTGATTTTTAAACTGAAAAAAAGAAATAATTTGTGTTATATGTCTTATTAATACATATCTGATCGGTTTTTTGATTCATGAATTTGGTAAATGGAAGAACGTTAACAACAGCTTTATGTTATTTAGCACTTCAAACTTATCATGAAAAATGAAATTATTTCTACTAATTCTGCCTTTATACGCTGAAGGAACAAAGCTTTGTGTTATATATTATGTTTGCCTGGAAAGATAATTCATATAGAGAAGACATTTTGACAGCTTATATTCTGAATTGGGGCCCTGAATTTAAAAAAGCAATATCAACTACAGTCAAGGAGATAAGATAGGTGCATGAGTTATTTTTCAAAGTCAAAAATACGTACTACAAGGGCAGGCACTTAGTATGTTACTAAAGAAGCCTCTTAGGATAGTAGGAATCTGGTTCCATGGTAAAGATGGTTCTTAGGATGTCTGCATCCCATACTGAAGTGCAGGGTTCAAATCCCAGTTCCAGCACCTGATTTCAGCTTCCTGCTAATATACATCCTGGGGAATCGTAGGTGATGGCTCAAGTACTTCTCTATGCACATCATGTGGGAGACCTGGATTGAGTTTTGGGCTCCTGGCTTCCAATTGGTCATGTCCTGACTGTTGTAGTATGCTGGGAAATGAACCAGTAGATGCAAGATGTGTCTCTCTTTTGTCTTTCAAATAAATAAATATTTTTTAAATGTTAGCAACAAAATGGCCTTCAATCCAGTACTATAAATGAGATAAAATGGAATGACAGATGTAGCTGAAGGAAGTCTCAATATTGAGATTTGGAGCATTCAGAATTTGAAGTTTAGAGGGTAAGTAAAGAAGAAATGAGTTGTGAAGTACATAGAAGTACAAGGAGGTTCCTCCAATATTTGGAGTTAATTGTTCAATATTGTTCAGAAAATACTGAGATAAATACTGAGCAATTTACTTGTAAAAACTTTTCAGAGAATTAATGGGGGAATGTATATAATGAAAATACTGTGTAGAAATTTCAAATTTTTGTAGCAAAAATAAATGTCTTGGAGGGTTCCAAGATGGTGGAATAGGGAAGGGGTTACTGATCTAGTCCAGGAGAAGACAGTTTAATAAAAGTGGAGATAGTGTAGCCTCAGGGAAGAGTTAGGGAAAAAACAGCAGAGGAAACTCTTCCATAATTACAGGACATGGTGGATCTATGTGGAGGGCATGGGCACCCACAGCTCTGGTGGTCAGCTGCTGAAGGACTCCAGCTGCCTAGAGTCTCCTCTGCACCAGTGATGGAAAGTGAGGTGACACGAGACCGTAGTAGCCTGAGACACTGGTGAAGAAGCGGCAGGAAGAGCCTAGAAGGAATGAGGCTTGAAGCCCCATGGGGGAAAGTACACCAGCCTAACTAGAGGAGAGAAAAAAATAAAAGGGATGGTACAGACACAAATCTCTCTCTCTAATCACTTTACAAAGGCGTACGAGCAGATAGAACAGGCGCCATTTTGGACATACAGAAAAGCTGTGCCAGCTCGTGTCTGCACCCAGTAATCAGCCAAGTGGAAAAACCTGACTCTGGTGGCGAGTAATAACAGGAGACTAAGGCCTAGTGAATGTGTGGAGCTTCTGAACTGGGACTTAAAAAAAAAAAAGAAAAGAAAAAAGAAAAGAAAAACTGAGGGTATGGGAGAACTCACAGTGTGGCTGAAACTTTGAGTAGTCTCGGTGGGAGATGCCACAAGCTTGGGAGGCCCTGGAGAATCTGAGCTTAGACTGAGGACTTCACAGATCCTTTGTGTGGTTCTTAGGTCAGAGCAGAATAATATTATACTCATGGGGGCTAGCACTAGGCACTGATCACCATCAAGGAGAAGAGCTCAGCTGAGCAGAATTACTTCCCTTCTGACTAAAAAAAAAGAGAGAAAGAGAGAGAAGATTTACTATGCCAAATCTGGGTATGTCACCTTAGGCACACCATTAACCCTGAAGAACTGAACACAGCTCTCTGACCACACCCATCACAAGCCTCTAGAGATTCACTGAAAGCAGATAGTCCACTTATCTACAGAGTCATAGTACAATGAAAAAAAACTGCCACAGTGAAAAAAAAAAAAAAAAAGAAAGAAAAGAAACCAATGAGTATCTCCACAAATGCCAAACAACAGATGCAACAACCAAAGAAACAATATTAAGGAAGACAACATGACACTCATGAAAGAACATGAAACATCAACACAAGATTATGAAGACAATGAGATAGAAGAAATTCAAGAAATGGAACTCAAAAAATGATGATAAGAATACCTACCAGGAGGAAGCAACTGTCTCCGGGCTTCATATTGGCACAGCCCGCCAGCTTTAGTGGCCATTTGGGTGTGAATCAACGGAAGGAAGACTTTTCTCTCTGTCTCTCTCTCACTGTCTAACTCTGTCTGTCAAAAAAAAAAAAAAAAGTAATCAAAATCAAATGCACGAACCACTGAAATCCATGCAGGACATGAAAGAAAACATCTCCTGAAAATTAAGTCTTTTGGAGGAATCAAAATGAAATTAAGAATTTGGGGACAACGCCGTGGCTCACTTGGTTAATCCTCCACCTGTGGCGCCGGATTCCCATTTGGGCACAGGGTTCTAGCCCTGGTTGTACCTCTTCCAGTTCAGCTCTCTGCTGTGGCCCGGGAAGGCAGTGGAGGATGGCCCACGTGCTTGGGCTCTTGCACCCCCACGGGAGACCAGGAAGAAGCACCTGGCTCCTGTCTTCAGACTGGCGCAGAGCCAGCCATGGCATCCATTTGGTGAGTGAAACAATAGAGGGAAGACCTTTCTTTGTGTGTGTCTCTCTCTGTGTGTGTCTATAACTCTACCTCTCAAATAAATATTAAAAAAAAGTGAAATGAAGAATTCAAAAGAACAGGAAACTGAGATTTCCTGTTGAGGAGAAATCAAAATGAAATGAAGAATTCAATAGAATAAAAAATACAGTTGAGAGCCTTAAAAACAGAATCAGTGAGGCAGAAGAAATATTGGACTTAGAAGACAGAGCAAGGGAAGTAAACAGTCAAACCAAAGACAGGAAGAAGAAATTAAAAATATAAAAAATGTTGTTGGGAATCTACATTATACTAATAAAAACCCAACATTCAGGTTCTAGGAGGTCCTGAAGGCATGGAGACAGGGAAAAAATTAGAAGGCCTTTTTAGTGAGATACTAGCAGGAAACTTCCTGGGTTTTGAGAAAGAAAGAGACCTCCAAGTACAAAGGAAACACACAGAACTCTCAATAGACACGAACAGAAAAGACCCTCACCGTGACATGCTGTAATCAAAGTCACCACAGTGAAACATAAAGGCAAGATTCTAAAAAGTGCAAGAGAGAGACACCAGGTAACTCTCAGAGGATCTCCAATTAGACTCACAGCAGACTTCTCATCAGAAACCATACAGGCTAGGAGGAAATGGTGAGATAAAACCCAGGTACTAAGAGAAAAAAAAAAAAAAAAAAACTGCCAGCCCAGAATATTATATCCTGCAAAGCTCTCACTTGTGAATGAAGGTGAAATAAAGACCTTTCATAGCAAACAGAAATTGAAATAATTTGTCACTACTCGTCCAGCCCTGTAAAAGATGCTTGAAGATGTGTTACACACAGAAACATGGTCATCTATATGAAAAAAAGGTAAAGGAAGAAAATTTCGCAGTAAAAGATCACAGGACATTCAAAGTATATATTAGAAATATCTTTGCAAGAATGGCAAGGCAAAGTCACTACTTATCAATAGTTACATTGAATGTAAATGGCCTCAACTCTCCAATTATAAAAAGAACACAGACTGACTGAATGGAGTAAAAAAACAAAATCCATCTATTTTCTGCTTACAAGAAACACATCTTTCCAACAAAGGTGCATGCAGACTGAAAGTGAAAGGTTGGAAAAAGATATTCCAAGCCAACAGAAATGAAAAAAGAGCGGACGTAGCCATCTTAATATCAGACAAAATAGACTTTAACACAAAAACTGTTAAAAGAGACAAAGAGGGGCACTATATAATGATTAAGGGATCAATTCAGCAGGAAGATGTAACTATTATAAATGTAGATACACCTAATTAAAGGGCACTGGGTTATTTAAAAATTAATTTAAGGAACTTAAAGGAAGACTTAGGCTCCAATAAAATAGTATTGGGGGACTTCCATACTCCACTTTCAGCAATGGACAGATTAACCAGACAGAAGATCAACAAGGAAACAGCAGATTTAATTGACAATATAGTCCAAATGGATCTAACAGATATCTACAGAAATTTTCATCCTACACTGAAATAAAACATATTCTTCTAAGGAGAGCATGGAACTTTCTCTAGCATTATCCACTTATTAGGCCATAAAGCAAGACTCAGCAAATTCAAAAGAATCAAAATCATACCATGCATCTTCTCAGACCACAGTGGAATAAAGCTGGAAACTAGCAACTCAGGAAACCGTAGAGCATATGCAAACACATGGAGATTGAACAACATGCTCCTGAATGAACAGTGGGTCATAGAAAAAAATTAAAAGAGAAAAAACATTCTGAAAGCAAATTAAAATAACAACACAACATATCAAAACTTATGGGATACAGCAAAAGCAGTGTTAAGAGGAAACTTCATAGCAATAGGTGCTTACATCAAGAAACTGGAAAGGCCCCAAAGAAATGATTTTTCAAAGCATCACAAGGATCTAGAAAAACTACAGCAAATCAAACCCAAAGGGAGTAGAAGAAAAATAATTAAAATCAGAGAAGAAATCAACAAAATTGAATCCAAAAAACATTACTAGAGATCAGCAAAATGATGAGCTGTTTTTTGGAAAAAATAAACAAAATGAACACACCATTGACCCACCTATTAAAAAAAAGGAGAGAGAAGACACAAATCAATAAAATCAGAGATAAAAAAGGGAATGTAACAACAGACACCACAGAAATGAAAAGAGTCATCAGAAATTACTATAAAGAGTTGTATGCCAGCAAACAGGGAAACCTATCAGAAATGGATAGATTCCTGGACACATGCAACCTGCCTAAATTGAACCACGAAGAAATAGAAAACCTAAACAGACCAATTACTGAGGCAGAAATTGAATCAGTAATAAAGGCCCTTCAAAAAAAAGTCCAGGGCCAGATGGATTCATTGGAAAATTCTACCAGGCCTTTAAAGAAGAACTAACTCCAATTCTTCTCAAACAATTGAGAGAGAGGGAATCCTCCCAAATTCTTTCGATGAAGCCAGTATCACCTTAATTCCTAAACCTGAAAAAGATGCAGCAAAGAAGGAGAATTACAGCCGAATTTCCCTGATGAACATAGATGCAAAAATCTTCAATAAAATTCTGGCCAATAGAATTCACCAAGACATCCAAAAGATTATCCACAAAGACCAAGTCAGATTTATCCCTCGTTTGCAGGGATGGGTCAACTTTCACAAATCAATGAATGTGATACACCACATTAACAAACTGTACAAGAAAAACCATATGATTATTTCAATAGATGCAGAGAAAGCATTTGGTAAAATACAACACCCTTTCATGATTAAAACTCTAAGCAAATTGGGCATAGAAGGAACATCACTCAATACAATCAAAACAATTTATGAAAAACCCATGGCCAGTATCATAATTGGAAGCATTTCCACTGAGATCTGGTACCAGACAGGGATGCGCACTTTTTTCTTTTTTTTGACAGGCAGAGCGGACAGTGAGAGAGAGAGAGAAAGAGAGAGAGACAGAGAGAAAGGTCTTCCTTTGCTGTTGGTTCACCCTCCAATGGCTGCTGCGGTCAGCGCGCTGCAACTGGTGTACTAAACTGATCCGAAGCCAGGAGCCAGGTGCTTCTCCTGGACTCCCATGCAGGTGCAGGGCCCAAGGACTTGGGCCATCCTCCACTGCACTCCCTGGCCACAGCAGAGAGCTGTACTGGAAGAGGGGAAATCAGGACAGAATCTGGAGCCCCGAGCTGGACTAGAACCAGTGTGCCAGCGCCACAGGCAGAGGATTAGCCTATTGAGCTGCAGGACCGGCATCACCAATGCTATTCAATATAGTACTTGAGGTTAGCCAGAGCCATTAGACAAGACAAAGAAATTAAAGGGATACAAATTGGGAAGGAAGAACTCAAACTATCCCTCTTTGCAGATGATATGATTCTTTATTTAGGGGATCCAAAGAACTCTACTAAGAGACTATTGAACTCATAGAGGAGTTTGGCAAAGTGGCAGGATATAAAATCAATGCACAAAAATCAACAGCCTTTGTATACACAAGCAATGCCATGGCTGAGAAAGAACTGCTAAGATCAATCCCAATCACAATAGCTACAAAACAATCAAATACCTTGGAATAAACTTAACCAATGACGTTAAAGAACTCTACGTGAGAATTACAAATTCTTAAAGAAAGAAATAGAAGAGGATACCAAAAAATGGAAAAATCTGCCATGCTCATGGATTGGAAGAATCAATATCATCAAAATGTCCATTCTCCCAAAACCAATTTATATATTCAATGCAATAACAATCAAAATACCAAAGACATTCTTCTCAGATCTCGAAAAAAATGATGCTAAAATTCATATGGAGGCACAAGAGACCTCGAATAACTAGAGCAATTTTGTACAACAGAAACAAACCAGAGGCATCACAATACCAGATTTCAGGACATACTACAGGGCAGTTATAATCAAAACAGCATGGTGCTGGTACAGAAACAGATGGATAGACCAATGGAACAGAATAGAAACACCAGAAATCAATCCAAACATCTACAGCCAACTTATATTTGATCAAGGATCTAAAACCAATTCCTGGAGCAAGGACAATTCATTCAACTATGGTGATGGGAAAACTGGATTTCCATGTGCAGAAGCATTAAACAAGACCCCTACCTTTCACCTTACACAAAAATCCATTCAACATGGATTAAAGATCTAAATCGACAACCCCCGACACCATCACATTATTAGAGAACATCAGAGAAATGCTGCACAAGCAAAGACTTCTTGGAAAAGACCCCAGAGACACAGGCAGTAAAAGCTAAAATTAATAATTGGGATTATCAAATTGAGAAGTTTTTACTGCAAAAGAAACAGTCAAGAAAGTGAAGAGGCAACCAAAGAACAACTGATCAACTGATACATGATTAATAATCAGAATCTACAAAGGCATTAAGAAATTCCACAACAACAAACAGATAAACCATTTATGAAAAGGGCCAAGGACCTAAGTAGACATTTTTCAAAAGAGGAAATCCAAACAGGCAACAGGCACATGAAAAAATGTTCAGGATCACAAGCCATCAGGGAAATGCAAATCAAAACCACAATGAAGTTTCACCTCACCTCAGTTAGAATGGCTTACATACAGAAGCCAACTAAAAACAGATGCTGGTGAGGCTGTGGGGAAAAAGGCCCACTAATCCACTGTTGGTGGGAATTCAAACTGGTGAAGCCACTATAGAAGTCAGTTTGGAGATTGCTCAGAAACCTGAATATAGCCCAACCAAACAACCCAGCCATCTCACTCCTTGGAATTTACCCATTGGAAATTAAATTGGCAAATAAAAGAGTGTCTGCACCTCAATATTTATTGCAGCTCAATTCACAATAGCTAAGACATGGAATCAACCTAAATGCCCTCAACAGAAGACTGGATAAAAAAACTATGGGATATGTAGTCTATAGAATACTACACAGTGGTAAAAAAATAAATGAAATCTGGTCATTTGCAACAAAATGGAAGAATCTGGAAACATCTTGCTGAGTGAAATGAGCCAGTCTCATAGGGACAAATATCACATGTTCTCCCTGATCTGTGACAACTAACTGAGCACCTAAAAGGAAACCTGTAGAAGTGAAAATGACACTATGAGAAACAATGACTTGATCAGCCCTTGTCCTGACTGTCGATGAACAGCTTACTATTTTATTCTTTCAAATGTTTTCTTGTTCTACTTAATACCATTGGTTGAACTCCTTAATTAACACACAGTTATTCTTAGTCATTTAAATTTATCTGAAAATTGGTCCCTGTTAAATATAAGAGTGGGGATAAGAGAGGGAGGATATGTACAGTTTGGCACACACTCACTCGGACTTACCCCAATGGTAGAGCCTGAAACATGTCATGGGACTCCAAATCCCATTAAGTTTGCATGTACTAATGCCATTATACTTGTTAAAGTGATCAGTTTAAGTTCATAATTGATCATAAATATAGGATTAAGTGTCAAATGGATCACATGAATAAGACCAGTGTCTGTTAATAACAACTGATAGAATTATAAAGAGAGATAGATCCAACATGGGTAGTGGGATACACAGCAAACTCATAGAATAGCAAATGCCCTAAACAGCACTCTGGCCTCAGAATCATCCCTTAAGGCATTTGGATCTGGCTAAAAAGCCTATGAGAGTTTCTCAGGCATTGAAAGCCAAGACACTGTGGCAAAAATATGACCTAAATGAATGATATCTTTGAGTGAGATCCCAGAGGAAAGAAGGGGCTATCAAAGAAGGAGGTACCTTTCTCTGAAGGGAGGAGAGAACTTCCACTTTGATTATGGCCTTGTCTAAATAAGGTTGGAGTTTGTGAACTCAAGAAGCTTCCATAGCCTTGGCAGCTCACGACAAGATCCTCTGGTGATTACTGACATCAATACAAGAGTGTTAATTGTTAAATCAACAATGGGAGTCACTGTGCACTTACTCCCCATGTAGGATCTCTGTAGTTAATATGTTGTATAATGCGAATTAACGGTAAAACTAGTATTCAAACAGTACTTTATACTTCGTGTTTCTATATGGGTGCAATCTGTTGAAATCTTTGCATCTTATATACTATGTTGATCTTCTGCATATAAAGATAATTAATAATGAATCTTAATTTAGAATGGGATGGGAGAGGGAGTAAGAGATGGGATGGTTTGCAGGTGGGAGGGTGATTATGGGGGAAAACCACTATAATCCAAAAGTTGTACTTTTGAAATTTATATTTATTAAATGAAAGTTAAAAAATAAAATATAAATGTCTTTTAATTCAATTTTCCCCAAACTTTTTGAAGTACCATTCTCTATCTCAGAAAATCCAAATGGAAGTCACCCTTAAAATATATGTTATAAGCAAAGAAGAAGGCATTAATTGTTGAAAATTTTGCTTTGAAAAATTTTTAAAAGATTTATTCATTTATCTGAAATTCAGAGTTACACAATGGGGAAGGGGGAGAGAGAGAGATCTTTTATTTGCTGTTTAGCTCCCCAGATGACTGTGATTGCGAATATTGGGTCAAGCTGAAGCCAGGAGCTAGGACTTCCTTTCAAGTCTTCCACGTAGGTGATAGGGTCCAAATTCTTGAGCCATTTTCCACAGTTTTTCCCAGGTGATTAGCAGGGAGCTGGATGTAATTGGAACAGCCAGGGCATGAACTGGAGCCCTTATGTGATGGAGGCATCATAGATGGCAGCTTTACCCACTGAGCCGCAATTCTGGCCCCCTTGAAAAATCCTTTTAGAGGAAAAATAATATGAGATAAACAACATACCATACCATACACAAAAATCAATTCCAGATGAATAAAATGCTTTTATAGAGAATTTTTATAATTATTTAAATGATTAAATCTAATATATGATCTGTTTGTGGCACTGGATTGAATGCAATGCACACATTAACTTGTTTATTACCAGTGGTCTTTTTGAATTAGATATATCCTTTCCACATTTTTTTGGATTACTAAAATAGTCTCTTAATCACTTTCCCCAAATTGAGGCACAAAGATGGTTGATTTAATAGCGCCAACTTAATTGAATTAAGGAATACCTGAAAAGCTAAAGAAGTGTTAGTTTGGATGTGTCTACGAGTGGGTTTGCAAATGAGGTTAGTGTGTGTGTGTGACTTCACAGGGCGGGAAGAGCCAGCCACAGTGTACTTGAGCACCATCAATGGCTGGGAGTCTGCTGAGACTGAATAGAGATGGAGGTCTGTCCTCTGCCTAAGAGAGCTGGGACAACCACCACTCTTGCCAGGATTGTCAGTCCCTGACCCTCACACTCCAGAATTTACGTTCAGGTCTCATTGTTAGCACTCAGGCTTTTGGTCTGTAACTGAGATCCATATACTCAGATTCCCTGTAGCTGAGGCCCTTAGCCTTGGACTGACCTATGCTCCTGGCACCCGAGGATCTTCTCAGCTACCAAAAGTACTTAAGCCAATCCTCCTCATAATCCCCTCTTCATATGCCCTTGCATGTATCGTATCGATTTTGTCTCTCTAGAGAATCCTAATACAAATACACTATGAAATTGCCTCGATATCACAAATCTGTTGAATGATGGATTCAAAATTTTAAAGCAGATAATCTCAACTCCAAATACTTAACTGTTACATTACACAGCATGTTGTGTCCCTCAGAGTAAAATAAACAGTATTAATAATAAAGGGGGTCAATCTCATTTTAAAATGACTTTAAAAATGGAATGCCACTTCCCAAACTTAACACAATTAAAAATAAAAATTTTTCACTAGCCAGTTTTTTGTGACAATGTTTCATTCCCATATTGTACTGCTGAAGAGTAAATGAACTTTAAAAAAATGCTTTGGGAGCCAAAGCATGGCAAAACCAACACTTGTGACAGCAGCATCGCATATGGGCACTGGTCCATGTTTCCAGATGCTCTCGTTCCCATCCAGCTCCCAGCTTATGGTCTAGGAAAACCAGCAAAGGGTGACCCAAGTGTTTGAGCTCCTGCCGACAACATGGAAGACCTAGATGGAGCCCCTGGCTTAGAACTGATGAGCTCTAGCCACTGTGGTCATCTGAGGAGTGAACCAGAAGATACAAGACCTCCCTTGCTCAGTGTCTCCCTCTTTCTGTCTCTGTAATTCTGACTTTCAGGATAAATAAATGAACGCTTTTAAATTTGTTTTGGAAAACAAATTTAAATAAAATAAAATTATCAAATTCACAGTTTTTAATCAATCCTTTTAGGTTTGTATACAAATGTTGTTCATTGAATACATTTTTAAGGTGAATAGTTATTAAATTTCAGTACATTATGAATCCTTGATTTTATGAAATTGAATATATGCAAATGAATAATCTATACAATAGACATGTAAACAAAGTGTTAGCAATGAATCAGTAAGGCATATTTCATTTATTATTTTTCATAATTTTATTTATATTTTCTATTTTATCTGTTTTCCTCATTTTATCTGATAAACATATATACATATATGTTTTGATCATAGAATAGTCCATTTTAGAAGAAACTTTTATTAACAGTATCTGAAACATCAAACTTGCAAGCAATCTAAAAATTCAGCCATTTACAATTGTGCCTTCATTGAATATTTAATGACAGATAAAATACTAATGATGCATTGTGGAAGTGCTGTTACAATATAATACCCAATGTATCATGTAAATTAACTGCATTATAACTGTTTGGAGTTAAAATTTATTTATTTATTTCTAGGCTTTCTTTTCCATTAATATCCAAATTATCTCCCATTTAAGATAGACTTTCTTGAAAGTTTAATATCTATGATAATGATAGAGAAATACTTCGATTCAGGATGAATCAGAATGGGCCCAGGACACAGTCTGCAGACTTTTCATTGCTTTCAATATCTTTCTGTGTTTAACAGGACTGCGTTTCCTCAGCTTTCTCTACTGCTGAGCATAGCATGTGGGAAGTCAAGAAAACTGACTGGCTTCTTTGTGAAAGCTCTTGTCTACTCCTAGCTGCCAATTCCTGCCAGCAATTTAAACTTTAAATGAGAGGATTTTGAAATCCAGCATGATTAGACACGTCATTTTCTTCAGAACTGATGCACTGTATCTTGGGACTAAAATCTATGGAAATAACATTATTGAATACTAGGTTTGAGACTATTTTTTGAATGATTATAACCTTTGAAATAAGTCTTTCTCCCCCATTAAGATAAACAGCACACTTTTCATGGTCTTCAGTGAAAAGCACTGGCTTGAAAGAACTGAGGCTATCTGAAAGATGCCACATGTAACACTGAATGGCAGGCATTCAAGAATGGCCGACAGCCAATAAATCATTCAGAGCTGTGTGTATTTGGTGTGCATTAAAAAATTTGCCCCATCTCTCTTTACAGAGAACATTTCAATGTCAAGTATTTTGTTGTATTTGAAATTACACATCAACCTGAATATTGGGATATGCAATGAAACTAATTGATTTGACACTGCTCTGTTGGAACTTAACTAGGAACTTACAGCAATGTGTACTGCACGATAGATTTGATTCACAAATCAGTCAAGTTGTCAGTATCAAAGGTCTGTTTCAGTAATCATTTAAGTATAAAGAGACTTATGAAATTATATAAATAGAAGTACTTCTTTTTGATATTCCTGGACTTTCTGATATCTTGGTATTGGGCATGTTGAAATAAGCATTTAAAATTAAACATCAAAAAGCAAAAAAAAAAAAAAGACTTTGCAAGAGCTAGAAGGCAAATATATCGAAGTGGACACATATTCCATTTCAAGGCAGCCATTCTCCCTGGATATTGAGTGTAATATTATATGACAACCTTTAACTGTCAGCTTCTTCAGGGATTGTCTCAGCTGCAAGAGCTGTCAGCAACAAACTTAGCTCTTTCTAGAGCAACTGACATACAAATACTGATGGAGACAGAGGCTTAAAAGCCTGACCATTTTAACCCCACCTGGAGTGATTCTTGCTGGATTTTCATGCCCAAATTTGGCTGAGAAGATACATTTTTCTTATTCTTTTCCAGGTAGAAATTAAATAATAAAGAATATTATTTAAAGTCATTTATATTACAGAATTTATCTCCTGAAATGGAAGTAAAAAAAAAAAAACTAGAATGGTTCTGGGTTTTATATTTAATTAAGTCTTCACATTTTTCTCATCACCACAGTGTGTATCTTTGGAAACTACCTGTTCATGTATTGCTTATATTGATGACTTCATAGCACGTAGAGGCAGGAGAGAGGATAATAAAATTGGGTGCTGTATATGTCTCCTGATCTGTATTATAATTTATAATATTGATTTTCTACTATTTATTCGTCAAGTAAAATGTTGTAGTAGACACGGGATACAAGGGAGGGTATTTAGTATCCTATGAGACAAGAGGTGACTTCATTTTGAATTTCCATTTAGAGTTTATGGTCTAATTTTAAAAACTGCATATGTATCTACATATATAGACAATCAACAGTACAATTATCATTATCAATGAGTATTAGCAGAACTAAAACATAAAAAGAAATGGACAAGGATTATCAGCATTATGCAAATGCATATTCTCTTTAAGAATTCCAGTTAGAGTGAATATATTAAAACAACACACACAGAGCCCATATATTCTGTGATCATTTCAAAAAGTACTAAAAATATTTCTGTGGGCAAACCATTTTTATAATGATCTTGTGTAATGAAAGTATTTAAAATAGTGCAGTATGAAATTATATTGGGAGCACAATTATTATACAACACATGAAATAAAATGTAATTATGGAATTTTTTTGGGGGGGTAATTTTTTTTAACTTTTATTTAATGAATGTAAATTTCCAAAGTACAATTTATGGATTACAATGGCTTCCCCCACATACCGTCCCTCCCACCCACTACCCTCCCCTTTCCCACTCCCTCTCCCCTTCCATTCACATCAAGATTCATTTTCAATTATCTTAATATACAGAAGATCAGCTTAGTATACATTAAGTAAGGATTTCAACAGTTTGCTCTCACACAGAAACATAAAGTGAAAAATAATAGATGATTTTTTTAAGTGATGATGAAATCAGATCAGACCTATTGTCATGTTTAATCCCAGTGAGAGTCAAGTTGGGAGTTGATAATTTATTTTTTATTTACAGAGGATCAGTTTAGTATACATTAAGTAAAGATTTCAACAGTTTGCACCCCCATGAAAACACAAAGTGAAATATATTGCTTGAGTACTCGTTATAGCATTAAATCTCAATACACAGCACATTAAGGACAGAGATCCTACATGAGGAGTAAGTGCACAGTGACTCCTGTTGTTGACTTTACCAATTGACACTCCTGTCTATGGCATCAGTAGTCTCCCTATGCTCCGGTCATGAGTTTCCAAGGCTATGGAAGCCCTCTGAGTTCTCCGATTCTTATCTTGTTTAGACAAGGTCATAGTCAAAGTGGAGGTTCTCTCCTCCTTTCAGAGAAAGGTACCTCCTTCTTTGAAGACCTGTTCTTTCCACTAGGCTCTCACTCGCAGAGATCTTTTGCCAGAGTGTCTTGGCTTTCCATGCCTGAAATACTCTCATGGGCTTTTCAGCCAGATCCGAATGCCTTTAGGGCTGATTCTGAGGCCAGAGTGCTATTTAGGACATCTGCCATTCTATGAGTCTGCTGAGTATCTCACTTCCCATGTTGGATCACTCTCCCCTTTATTTACTCCATCGGTTAGTGTTAGCAGGTACTAGACTTGTTTATGTGCTCCCTTTGACTCTTAGTCCTTTCATTATGATCAATTGTGAACAGAAATTGATCACTTGGACTAGTGAGATGGCATTGGTACATGCCACCTTGATGGGATTGAATTGGAATCCCCTGGTATGTTTTTAACTCTACCATTTGGGGCAAGTCAGCTTGAGCATGTCCCAAATTATACATCTCTTCCCTCTCTTATTCCCACTCTTATGTTTAACAGGGATCACATTTCAGTTAATTTTTAACACTTAAGAATAACTGTGTATTAATTACAGAGTTAAACCAGTCATATTAAGTAGAACAGACAAAAAAACTACTAAGAGGGATAATGTATTAAGTTGTTCATTAACAGTCAGGGCTATGCTGATCAAGTCACCATTTCCCATAGTGTCCGTTTTTTAAAAACATGAATTTTAGTGGCCATCCTTGATCCTGAATTATAGTACCTTTTTTTTTAAGGGTAAATGTAATATATTAATTCTTTCTTAACTCAGAAAATATAGAATCTAGGTAGAAGGAATATGAATGTCATGTAACATGTGATATTATTATCCCATATGAGGAAACTTCAAAAGTTTCATGGAAAATGGAATTAACTGAGACAAGCTGAAGATCCATTTCCCTTCTCAACAGACACTCCATCAATAGAAAGACACTTTTGTAAGCAACGATACCTGTCATTTAGTCTACGCATGAACTGAGCATTCTAGGAACTCGGTCACATCCAGGCAGTCTTTTTTACATTATGGTCTGAAGGAAAATGAGTGAGCTTAAAATATTTGTTAAGATAAGCCAGGTGCTTCTCCTGGTCTCCCATGTGGTGCAGGACCCAAGCACTTGGGCCATCCTCCACTGCACTCCCGGGCCACAGCAGAGAGCTGGCCTGGAAGAGGGGCAACCGGGATAGAATCCGGTGCTCCGACTGGGACTAGAACCTGGTGTGCCGGCGCCGCAAGGCGGAGGATTAGCCTAGTGAGCCGTGGCGCCGGCCTGATATGGGCTCTTTTGAAATAGTTGGTTTATGCTTTTTGGCACCTCAAACTAAATCCTGTTAAAGCATGTTATTGCAAGTTAATATGAGTTTATTTTATTGAAAAATTGCTTTGGAATCAGTTCACAGTAGTGTCATAGCACACAGTTCCCGTGAACTTTATGAGGACCCCCTGTTTCCACTGCTGTAAGTTCAAGAATGAACTGCACAAAACGGATTGTAAAAGTCTGTCTTTCCAGAATGCTTTCCCAAGAATAACACTATGGACTCTATCTTTCACTTGTTTACTGTGTAGAGGGAGGTGTTGTCTATTAGACTGATGAGTTTTCTGGAAGGAATCTAGATCAATATTCCTCAACTACTTACTTTATCTTCTCGTAGAGAGAAGTCCACAAATGCAGTAAAGTTAAGAACTGGCTGCTATTCAGTGATAGAGTTTTGAAGAATCCTGAGTAAGCTTATATCAGGTTATCAGCAGGAGTAGCTTCCCAAGGCCAGTTTCGGATAGCTTTTCAAATAATAATTATAGCGTTCACATTTTCATCTCTAACTGCTTACTCACTATTTCTATAATTTTATTGACTTTAGCATTAGTGGGAAGGTAAGTTTCTATGTATTATTGAACTATAAAACATTTATTATTAATAATATAACATATATTATTATGTCTGCATGTCCTTATAATAATATATAACTGTACTGTTTCTGTTTTATTTATTACTTGTTTTTCTTTATACTTACATCTGTCATACTTCTAGACTGAGTCTTGTTAATAAAAATGTAAATTTCTGTTTTCTAATCATACATCTGTAGAGAAAGTAAATACTCCAAAATGGAATGTTGTAATCATATTGTGTGTAATTATTTAAAAATTCAGTCTTTTTTAGATTAATTAGTCTGCTAGTATCACAAAGTATCCACTAACAAATCATATCTTATTCCTTCATTGAAACTTTCAAATCTTTCTACTTTTGCCTGTTAATATTCCATGGGATTATCATATTGCTTAAAGATTTAATTCTATGATTTATTGCATATGCCTTCAGAGATGGCTATTAATCTTTCGTTGTTCATGGTCCCATTCGTAGTGAAAGAATCTTAATTTTAGCTAAGAACATCACCGTATTTCCTTTTATGTCTTGATTTTTGTTGCAAATTTGTTAAGATAAGCTCTGTGCAAATTCTTGTGTGCCTCTTTAAATACAGTTGAATAAGCAGGGAGATACAATTTGTAAAAATTCTGCCACTTTTTTTATGGTAACCTACAATATAAACATGAGGAATAGATTTGAAAAGTTACCTTGAAAATAAAAGTAATATATAGAAGTTAGTGAAAAGGAGATATAGTATATTTGATTCCTGATGAAAATGTGAAATCTACATACTGATAATAGATGGGCAATTTGTAGAATTCTTGTAAGTAAATGAAGGAGAATCCTTCCTTTTTAAGCTGTTATAGTTAAATCTTTGTTTCCAATTTATAAATATTTCTAGAAAAGACATATCTTAATAATTCGTTTATCAGTTTAATATTCATAATTTAATGGAATACCTCATTCAAAAGTTGCATCTATAGATAGAAATAATTATGAAATATATGCTGTAGTCAGATACTAGATATGCATGAAACCATTTAATTATATTTTCCAATATTGTTATTTACATGTAAACAAAAACTACAATGAGTTTTTCATGTAAAATGAATAAAGCCTTTGAACATTAATTGATATAATATAAATAATATTTTATGCTAATTTTAATTATCTGAACAGTTTTGTGAGTATATTTTACAGGTAATACCATATTCCTTTTCAACAACACACAAAATTATTTATCATTTCAGGTAATTTTTGGATAAGCAGGTCTGTTTATTATGTACATTACTGATTAGATGATATTTTTAGTTTGAATATTGAATTATAATCCTCTATTCAATGCATATACATACCTATAGCTATTTTTGGATATATACTGCTGAAATATTGGGCAACTTAGTAACAGCTTTTCTAAAGCTATTCTTCATTATAGTTATTAAAAGTGAAAAGAATGACCTACTGTACATGCTCTGTTAAGAACCTGTTTTTTGGTATGTTGAATATATGTATACAGTGGAGACAATGTGGATCTATCACAGAGTTTATTGGTTGAGTTATACTTAAGCAGTACTGGTCAAAGAAAAAAAAATATCAGGACAAATGCATAAGTTAGATACCAAGAAATAAGGAATTCTCAAATGACCGTAGCATTTTGATGTATTGCCATTTCATAAATTGGAATAGCAATATGACCAGTATAAATGCAGATGAATACTGAAATGACCTGCTACTAACACCAGGATATTTTGCTGTGTTCTCTTTGACAAAAGAGTACTAATAGATATCCCATCTGGTACACAACAAAAGAAGTAAGAAACATACTTTCCTAAGTCATACAGAAGAATGCAGAGCTGCTTAGGTTATATTGATGGTGGTAAGAGGTTAATACCACCCTCAATGTGTTTGCACACTGCAACATTTCAGGACTTTCTTAGTTAATATTATAGTTTTATGGATAACATTTCTCCTGTTACAGTTGGAGAGTGAGAAGACATAGTGTAAATGATGGAAAAGAGAGAATCAGTAGGGATGTCAAAGTGATGGACAAGCTTGCTGGACTTTTGAACTTGACCATATCACAAAAGCATGCTCCAGTTTAAAGTCATGAGAGAATTAGAACTCAAATGATGACACGTTTACTTTTGTGTTAATTTTCAGCCAAATCAGTACTTTGGCTATACAAAGGCGTGTGGAAAATGGACCACAGACCTGAGTGGATTCAGCAAACCTGTCTCAATAGCTATGCAGATTGATGAAGTCACCAGTTCCATGGAGGTCAAACCTCCACGACTGTGCCCTTTTATTCAGTTGGACAGGGAAGTAGAAAGCAGAACGACATCAACGTTCAAGTGGCTGCTCTATTGAGGTAGAAGAGATTTCATGCTATGCCACAACTAAATTTTCTAAACTGTGTTTCTTTTGATCTTATCTTTGGAGTTTAGAAAGATTTTAATAATTACTGGCTGGCTGGGGCCATCACTGTTTCGTAACCGGTAAAGCCGCTGCCTACAGAGCTGGCATCCCGTATGGGTGCCCATTCAAGCCCTGGCTGCCCCACTTCCAATATAACTCTCTGCTATGGCCTGGGGAAGCAGAAGAAGATGGCCTGAGTCCTCGGACCCCTGTACCCGTGTGGAAGATCTGGATGAAGCTGCTGTCTCCTGGCTTCGGCTCGGCACAGCTCTGGCCATTGCTGCCAACTGGGGAGTGTACCAGCAGATGGAAGACCTCTCTCTCTCTCTCTGCTACTCCTTCTCTCTCTGTGTAACTCTGTCTTTTGAATAAATAAATAAATCTTTAAAAAATAAAAATAAAATAAATAATTACCGGCTGGTACTTATACAGGACATACGGTGGTATACATAGCATCAGAACTTATCAGAAAGTGCTAAAATTTAAGGTGGAGTAAAGTTGAAGGTGGAGTCATTGGAAATAAATGCCGTGCACCACAATATCTTGATGATCCTCATTCCAAACAATCCCTCATTGTGGTCAAATTGTAATCTAAACTCTGCTTTTAATTAACTGTTTTTTTTTTTCTGTCATTCATTTTTGATTAGATGTCTTACCAGAGATACATGGGGAAGTCAAAGAATAATTTCTTACAAAACTGTGTATGAGTGTGACAATTATTGTCTGTTCTGTTTATTGACTGCTGCTACACTCTAAAGGTATTTGATCTGTAGCAAATTACATAATTTTACACAACAATTTGCCTGCCAGGATTTCTCTAAGAGGTGTCAAATATCAGTAGGTATAAGCCTGTTAACTTTTATTGTGAAGATAATGTTTCTGAAGTTTTAATGCACTGAAAATTGTTCATAATTCTAAAGTCTTTTTGAATAAAATATTTAAGGATGATGGTTTTAAAGGAGATAGTCTTTGACAAAAAAAAAAGTGATGTGGGACTTCATATTATATTCACTTACAAATGACATTTCTATTAAAAAAGATCAAAGTGGGGTTTACCATACCAGCTGGGAATTATTTGATGCCTTATTGTATATAATTGTTTTCAACAGTATTAGAAAATATGGTACCTGCCACTGGCGCTGTGGCATAGATTAAACCTCCGCCTGCACTGCCGGCATCCCTTATGGGCGCCAGTTCCAGTCCAGGCGGCTCCACTTCCTATGCAGCCCCCTGCTAATATGCCTGGGAAAGCAGCAGCAGATGGCCTAAGTCCTTGGGCTCTAGCACCCACGTGGGAAACCCAAAAAGAAGCTCTCGCTCCTGGCTTCGGCCTGGCCCAGTTTTGGTGTTGTGGTCATTTGGGGAGTGAACCAGTAGATGGAAGTTTTTACCAACTGTATGCTTGTCACTATGTACATTGTTTTTGGTTTTGTTTGTTTGTTTGTTTGTTTTGACAGGCAGAGTGGACAGTGGGAGAGAGAGACAGAGAGAAAGCTCTTCCTTTTGCCCTTGGTTCACCCTTCAATGGCCGCCGCTGGCGCACTGCAGCTGGCGCACCGCGCTGATCCGATGGCAGGAGCCAGGTGCCTCTACTGGTCTCCCTAGGGGTGCAGGGCCCAAGCACTTGGGCCATCCTCCACAGCACTCCTGGGCCACAGCAGACTATGTACATGTTTTAAATATATTATTTTATTTTTCCTGTGCTCCGCATTATCTTTATATGATCATTTTCCTTATTCACTTTTTTTTAATATCTAAGAATAAGATTTCTTTAAAAAAATCTATTAAGTTGGGTATGGCCATGAGAAATTGACAGTAAAGGACCTGATCACATATAAATCCTGTTTGAAAGCACGTGTTTTTATACCGCACCAGACAAAAGTCAGGTGGCATACTAGACAGATGGATACAAGAATTTCAAAAAAGAGTATGTAAATTACAATTATAACTAAATTATACAACAAATATATCCAGTGGAAGCCTTTTGATTTTTTCTTCATTAAACTATATTAAGCATATAGTTCTCCTGTGTAATGAATGACACAAATTATCCATAAAATGTTCAGGGTGCTTATGCATTTTTTAAGAGGAAATTTTGTATTGATTTCCTTCTAAATCAAATGCTGTAATTATTCCTATGAGTAAAAAATTTAATAATGTCTCATGTAAATTCTTCTGAGAAAAATGTATCAAGATAAAAGTAGAACTTTCTATGAAGATTTATATTTTTCTCTGGTTTTATGTCATCTCATGGTTCTACTGTGGCACTTGTCTATAAAGCCACTCCTTTCCAGGTGGAAGTTTTGGAATGGAGTGGAATGTCGAATGCTATGTTTGAGTTTCCTCACTTCTCCCTGTCTTTTCCCCTTGAATGAGAACACTCATCTGCTTTAATGACAGCAGTTTAGTTTTGAAAGCTTTGGCTCAGATTTTATTTTATATATATCCATCTTTGGCAATAAATTGAAAAGAGATTTTAGCTTTTTTCTTTCCAGGGCTCTTAGCACAATCCATTTTATTTTTGTGTATGAAATAATGATGAAATTTCCCAAATGCAAGTAAAGATAATATAATTAAAATAGATTTTAGGCTTGAATAATTTATCCTTTTATGTAACAGGTAGCAATACAAATCAGTATGGAAAATATTTGGCAACATTAATTAAATGCAATCCTCTGATACCTAAGATAATTAACTAGGTTATACCATCACACAGTCAATGCAACTCCATTAATTCTTCTCTATAGATTTAATGAATCATAGAAAAAAATGCATTTACTGGAATTGAGTACATGATTAGGACAGAGAGCTGCTTATGTAGGAAAGATATTTATTTCCACTATTGTATCAATGTTTATGTATATTTACATTTTGTAATAAATTTTAGTGGCTATATAGTCCTCCAAACACATTTCTGGGATTAGTAACAGATGATCACAGAATAGAGTCAATATTGACTTTTAGAGTTTGTATCCAAATATTCTCATATACACAAAACTATGATTTATTTTATTAGCAGTTTATGAAAAATATAAGGAGTCATACAAAAGTATTTTCTTTCAAAGTTCATATAATTGGTACTGAATGAAAGAAAAAAGTGTTGTTGAACATGATATGAATTGATCTTTATTTTTTTCTACACTTGCTGATAAATTAAAATAAAATACCATTCATGTGCGAAACATTGATAATAGAGAAAAATGTTAAAATAAAAGTAACCCACCTACACTCTGTAATTACCTTATAATTTTTATAAATAGTGGCTCTACTTCAATTGATTTAGAATCATGAACTCTGACTGGCTAATTCTGTGGGTATAAATATTCATTATATTGCCCTTGTATTTTAAAGAGTATAGTTGATTAAAAAATGTTCCCTTACTTTTTTTCCAAAAGCCATATTAAAGTAATAATGTGTAAATAGTTCTCTTTCTTTCATCTTTGGCATCGAATCCTATATCTTTGATGGCCATGTTGTTTTTTGCTTGTTTGTTTTTAAAGATTTAATTATTTATTTGATAGAGTTACAGAAATAGAGGGGAGAGACAGTGAGAGAGAGAGAGAGAGAGAGAGAGAGAGATCTTCCATCTGTTGGATTTACTCCCCAGATGGTTGTGAAGGCCGGGCTTGACCAAGCTGAAGCCAAGAGCCAGGAGCTTCTTCCAGGTCTCCCATGTGGGTGGCAGAAGCTCAAACAATCAAGCCATCTTTTGCTGCTTTTCCCAGGCCATAAGCAGGGAACTGGATCAGAAGTGAAGCAGGGGCCAGCATTGTGGCGTAGTGGATAAAGCTACTGCCTGTAATGCCAGCATCCCATATGTGTGCTGCTACTTGTCCAAGCTTCTTCACCTCACCTGGGAAAAGCAGAAAATGTGACACAATTGCATGGGCCCCCTCCACCCACATGGGAGACTTGAATGAAGTTCCTGGCTCCTGGCTTCAGCCTGGCCCATCTTTGGCCATTGCAGCCACTCAAAGAATGAACCAGCATATGGAAGATCTCTCCGTGTGTCTTTGTCTCTTTCTTTGTTTCTCTCTCTCTCTCTCTCTCTCTCTCTTTGTAACTCTTTCAAATAAATAATAAATATTAAAAAAAAATAGAACAGCTAGGACTTGAACTGGTGCCCATATGGGATGCCAGCATAAAATGCAGTGGATTTACCTGTTATATCACAATGCTGGCCCCAGTGCACTGTTTTAACTCTATCAAGAAATTATTTATTGAGCTAAAACAAAGCAAATCTTATACCTACTTACATACTGAATGACTGTTTGTTTTACTTAATGTAAAGCTTGATAATATTTATATTCAACATGGGCAAAAGAGAATAAAGAAAACTTATTGAAAAAAAAAAACAAATTGTCTGGGCAAATGCTGTGGTGTGGTGGGCAAGTCCATCGCCTGCCTCATCACATATGGGCACTGGTTTGAGTCCCGGATGCTCCGCTTCTGGTCCAGCTCTCTGCTGTGGCCTGGGAAAGCAGTGGAAGATGGCTCAAGTGCTTGGGCTTTTGCACCCGCGTGGGAAACCTTCGGAAGCTCCTAGCTCGTGGCTTTGGATCTGCCCAGTTCTGGCTATTGTGGCTGTTTGGGGAGTGAACCATCATATGGTAGACCTCTCTCTCTCCCTCTCTGCCCTTGCCCCTCTGTAGCTCTGCCTTTCAAATAAATAAATATTAAAAAAATTGGTCCAGGTCAAGTTGCATTCACCCTTAAATGGAGTAGTTGACATATACTAAAGACTGTGGCATAATTTGAACCATACTGACTATGTACTGTCATTATCACATTCCTTCTTATCCTTTCTCCAATTACAGGCTGCCAAATTATTTCCTTTGACTATGTAAAAGTTATTTATTAAATATGAATTGTGTCATTATAAATATCAAAAACTGGAAATCCATTGTTTGTAGTGATCCAAGATACCCTTATCTAGATTTATTTATAAATTTGTAAAATATGAACTTTTTGACAATAAAATAAAAAAGCATGCTTCTGTACCTCTATATAGTGTCGTTCATGGTTGAAACTTTTCATCCAATATTAAATTGCATGTGAGAGACTATATATAATTACTCTGGCAGATGTGCTCTAGGAAATGCATAAGTGAAATGTGGACATTTGGGTTGATAAGTTTACTGTTGGGATCAAGTGCTTTATTAAGTAAAAACTTTTGATTAAAATCTGTAGCCCAGCACATGTTCATAGAGATTCCTGAATATCAGAGAATTTAAAATAGATTTCTTACTTTAAACCTGGCATCTTTCTTGTAATATATAATATAATTGCATTGAACATGACAGTCTGTAAAACTATAAATATGATCAGAAGAGACCCAACTAAATTAAGTTTCAGAGACCATCAATTTATTCTAAAATGACATTGGCATGAAAAATGTCTTACTGGAGTTTGTAAATCTTATTCTGTTAGCTATTACTAGACATAGTCTAGACCTGCTGCTCATAATAAATAGATTAAGACAAAGATTATCTATTAGTCACAGTCTTCAGATTATTTCCATTTGATAATATAAGTGCAAAGAATTTACTAGATATTTTGACCTTAAACTTGTTTTATTTATAAATTATTTTACATACCTAAAATATTCAGTTGAGTTTTGTCTAATTCTTTATTTTCCAGGTAGATTAACCATTCCAGGCAGGTGGGCTATTATTGTTTAAGGGAAAATGTAGAACTGCATGACTAGTACATCAATGAAAAGATTAAGGTGTGATATAATGTTAGCCATAGTCTCAGCTTTGCCACTCTTGATATTTTAGACATGATAATTTTGATGTCGGACTCTTGGTCTTGTATGCTTGGTATCCTTGGCCTCTATGTACTAGTTATAATTTGCTTGTTCCATGCCCCACAATAGTAACTGAAACTATCCCTAAATATTGACAGATATTGAGATAAATTCCTCTGGATTGAATATTTGCTGAGATTACAACAAACACTTTCACATTAGTAATCAAATTTTAAAGTCTATTATAAGGATTGCTATTAAGGGAAACTGGCGTAGACATTATAAGAAGGTAGTGACTATTTTGAATGCTTGGCTCAATATCCTATTACTGACATGCATTTCATAATTGTCTTAATGGTATTGTGACTTCATATGTAAAATTCAAAATACAGAATTTTCCTTAGATCTTTTCATTAGAATAATTTAGGAATTCCTTAAACTTGATGTTCATGAGAACAAACTACTTAGCACATAAATATTCAAGCACATATGCATATGTATATATAAATCACTCACATGTGTAAATATGTATCATAGTAAGTATATTGTACTTGAGGTGGAGAATGTTATGGGAATTTTTGTCAGGGTATTTTGACTTACAGCTCTTTTACTTTAGTTGATGCACCCTAACCCAAAGACCCTCAAAAGCAGAATCTTAGCTTCAGAGTCTTCCTTCCAATCTGTGTACATTTGTCAATGTCCACAGACCTTTCTCTTAATCATAACTGAGAGGGAGAGGATGTGCTACTGGCATCTAGTGGTAGAGACGAGGGATGCTAATTCTACCACAATGCAGGTGACAATTGCCTACATGCCTTTGAAAAACCCTTCTTGAAACCTAACATAGGATGAATTTTAGACAGAATTATAAAGAGAGGACCTGGAAATTGATTTTTCAAAGGAGAAATAAGTAGAAATGATGAGTGGAGATTTTTATGAGACAAATGGAAGCTAAAATAAATGAGATAAATTAAATCCACATTTTAGAACATTGCTTAAAACCAATATCGAGTACTATAGACAAATCTGAAATACTTTTAGGTGATCTAAATGAATTTTAGTCATTGCATGACAAATAATCCTAAATTTAGGAAGGAGTTTAATACTTTCTCACATATGCTATTTATGGAAGTTTGAGTTACCTAGAGTGTTTTCCACCATAAGCTTTCTTGAAAACTTTGGAAGTGAGAGACAGTTCAGAGATAGAACAAGAGGAAGAACTCTGCTGGTGCCGTGGCTCAATAGACTAATCCTCCATCTGCGGCGCCAGCACCCCGGGTTCTAGTGCCGGTACCCTGGGTTCTAGTCCAGGTCAGTGGGCCAGATTCTGTCCCGGTTGCTCCTCTTCCGGTCCAGCTCTCTGCTGTGGCCCGGGAGTGCAGTAGAGGGTGGCCCAAGTGCTTGGGCCCTGCACCCGCATGGGAGAGCAGGAGAAGCACCTGGCTCCTGGCTTCGGATCAGCGTGGTGTGCCGGCCACAGTGGCCATTGGAGGGTGAACCAACGGAAAAAGGAAGACCTTTCTCTCTGTCTCTCTCTCTCTCTCACTGTCTAATTCTGCCTGTCAAAAAAAAAAAAAAAAAAAAAGAGGAAAAACTCTGGAGCCAATGCTTGGTACATGGAGTTGAACCACTGCCTTCAGTGTCAGCATCCCATATGGGTGCTGGTTCAAGTCCCGGCTGCTCCACCTACAATCCAACTCTCTGCTATGGCCTGGGAAAGCAGTGGAATATGGCCCAAGTCCTCAGGCCCCTGCACCGACATGAAAGACCCAGTAAAAGCTCCTGGCTCCTGGCTTCAGATTGGCATATCTCTTACTGTTGTGGCCAGTTGCAGCAATTAAGGTCAATTTGGGCCAACTGAACCTGAGGATGGAAGATCTCTCTCTCTCTCTCTCTCTCTCTCTCTCTCTCTGCCTCTCTTTCTCTCTCTGTGTAACTCTGACTTTCAAATAATTAAATAAATCATTAGAAAAAAACAGTAAAAACCAAACAACATAGAAAGCTGTAAATATTTATATGGTCTTGGAAGTTCAAAGGAAAGTCCAGACACAAAGCAGTTTCTTAACATGTTAAAATACAGCCCCTTATCTATGAGTCATAGTCTCCAATATCTGCCATGGATGACTGAAACCACAGTTGTGTTGAGACAGGGAGTTTTGTTATATATGATTACACATGACAAAGTTTAAAATTTTGGTACTATAAGAAATCAATAATGACATATCAGGATAAAATAGAACAACTCCAATAAAGATTAACATTTTCAGACCACAGTTGACTGTAGGAAACTGGAACTGTGTAAAGTAAGATTATAGATACATTAAGACTAGTGTATTAATAGTACCTGTAAGAATATAAAACTAGTATGTCTGTGTTGTATGTTACAAAGGTATAAAAAAGAAAATTCTAAAATGTTTCTAAAATCAACAACCATAAAATTTCAACAATGTATATGAGAAATTTCCTTCTCACTCTTGTTTCTTGATGGAGTCATGTGGCTGCCCAAATATAGACTGAAGTGAGGAAAAGATTACTGAGGAACACAAAGAAACATTTCTTGATGAAAAAATTGTATTCTTCAGTGTTGTATTGATTCCAGAGGTGTATACAAAGACATTTTAAAAAGTTTATGGAAAATGCATGCTATAAAAAAATGCATTGTCAAGAAAGCCAACCAAAATTAACATTTTAATTCCATTATCCATAATCTGTTTGAATTATCCTGATATCTCCAATTCTATTCTTTTTTTTTCCTAAGATTTTATTTATTTATTTGAGAGGTAAAGTTAGAGCCAGTCAGCAGGACAGACAGAGAAAAAGGTCCTCTATCTGCCAGCTCACTCCCCAAATGGACACAACGGCCAGAGCTGTGTGGATCCAAAGCCAGGAGCCAGGAGCTTCTTCCAGGTCTCCCACGTGGGTTCAGGGGCCCAAGCACTGGGCCATACTTTACTGCCTTCTGAGGCCACAGCAGAGAGAGGGATTGGAAGAGGAGCAGCCAGGAGTAGAACCAGTGCCCATATGGGATGCCGGCGATGCAGGCAGAGATTAGCCTACTGTGCTACAGCGCCGGCCCTCCAATTCTAATCTAATATCACATACTTTTCTCCCTGATCTGTGAACTTCGATTCCAACAGTGAGAAATAATGCTTACACCATTTACCATCTATTAATTTAATTGTCTAATTCCAGTACATGTATGCAATGGTAAAAAACTGACAGCCTGTTCCTAGTGGGGGCAATGTCTTTTCCAGCTAAAATTTAGTGCTTTTACACAATTTCTTTTACTTTAGTAGTAGAGACAGCACTTGTTTTAATTATCTCTTTGTTCAGCCCCCTTTTCCCAGAGTCCCTTTATTTACATAAAATTTATGTTTATAATAGAATCAGGTGGTTCTATAAAATTCTGCATTCCATTTGGGGAACAAACAATCTTTCAACCGATATTTCTACTCACTTGCATAAATGTTTATCCTTTATGTTGTAGAACTCTCTGTGTTGGCAAATGTGTATTCTGTTGTAGATACTCAATGGCATCAAGTTCTGTGACAGTGTCTTTTGGGTCAACCACATTCTTACTAACCTTTAGTGTGCTCGATGTATCAGTTGCTGAGGAAGAGCCTTGTACTCTTAACTAGAATCCTGAATTTGCTGGTTTTTCTTTCAGTTCCACAACAATAATAAAACAATTAAACTTCCAAATTGGTTGACTGTAAGAGAAGTATTCTTGTTTGGCCTCATCTAATCAGGAGAGTTGATTGAGCTCTTCCTGGAAGAAGCAATTAGAGAAATGAGAGGGATCTGTGACAATGAAAATTCTCAAACTGGGCTTTAAGGATGGGAGGCGTCAAATGCTATTATATGCAGACCGCTTGTAGGAGATAAACATAACCCATGATTTATAGCAAGCAAAGACCCAAGGAACTGAAACCCTCAGACGTGATTGAATGGTACCAACATCCTGAGAGAGCTCTGAAACAGATTCCTCTATTGGGCCTCACAATTAGAATGCAGTCCACCTGACCCATGGTGGACCCAACTAAGCAGTATCTGAACTACTGCCCTACATAAATAAAAGGTAATATGTTTTGGTTACAAAATGATAGTAAACTTATATATTGCTAGTTATTATAATTTGGAAATATTAACAGCACAATTATAATTGAAGAATATTCTATCCAATATCAGCAAAAAAAAAAAAAATATATATGCACTAACAGCACAGGTGTGGAACCCTAGAGCCAGATTATTTTGGAGCAGAACTGAGCTTGATGATTGACCTTGAGTAAGTTACTTCACCAATTCTTCATTGATAAATGGGGATAAATGAAATGGGGCCAGTATTGTGGCACAGTGAGTTAAGCCACATCCAGCATACCATATCAGAGCGTGGTTTGTGTCCCTGCTGTTCCACTTTGATGCCAGTTCCTCGTAATGTCCTGGGAAAGTGATGGAGCATGGCTCAAGTGCCTACCTACCTGCCACCCATATGCAAGACCCAAATGGACTTCCTGGTTCCTGGCTTCAGCCTGTCCCAACCCTGGCTATTGTGGTCCTTTGGGGAATGAACCAGTGGATGGAAAATTGATCTCTTTCTCTCTCTTTCTATCTCTTAGTGATGCTCTTCCTTTCAAATAAATGAAGCTAAAAAGTGAACAAATGGGGACAAATAACAGTCTTATCAAAAAATTAAATGAGTGAAGATTTTTAATTTGCTTAAAATAGTGCTTGGCATGTAGAAAATAATATTTGCTAAATAGATATATAAGTATTTGCTCAATCAACCCATCTTTAAGATGTTTCACATTTCACATGATTTCTTCCAGCATAAAAAAACAAAACAAGGCCGGTGCCGCGGCTCAGTAGGCTAATCCTCCACCTGCAGCGCCGGCACACCGGGTTCTAGTCCCAGTTGGGGTGCCAGATTCTGTCCCGGTTGCTCCTCTTCCAGTCCAGCTCTTTGCTGTGGCCAGGGAGTGCAGTGGAGGATGGCCCAAGTCCTTGGGCTCTGCACCGCATGGGAGACCAGGAGAGGCACCTGGCTCCTGGCTTCAGATCACATGGTACGCCACTCGCAGCGCGCCAGCCACAGAGGCCATTGCGGAGTGAACCAACGGAAAAGGAAGACCTTTCTCTCTGTCTCTCTCTCACTGACCACTCTGCCTGTCAAAAATAAAATAAAATAAAATAAAATAGCTCATATTTCCCATGAGATGTATTGTGCTATCCTGTTATCCTTGACATTTGGAATTCAACTCCTCCACTTGATATTAAATATATATTATCATTTTATATTGTAGGAAGAGTTGGAATTGAAACATTTTGAAGTATAACTGAACTTTAATATCATAATTAGGTGCTTAGTTTTGAGTCTTTGAATTCAATTATACATCCCTATGTTCATTGAATCTTTATCAGTATTTACTCTGTATCTGTTTGTATGAACCTGGTCTACAAAATTGAATAGAGATTGCCACTGTTCTAAAAAAGTTTGATCATGAATACTGATGATTTGTCTAACTTGTTGTTTGAAATATTATGAAAGAAACTTCATTGGTAACTGCAGAGATAGTACATGAAATTTGGAAAATGTGTAAATATTAACTAGGTAAGAAAAAAAGAGAAAACTATTATTATCCAAGAAAGAAGGCATAGTTTTGGTGGTCTGCTATTGTGAAGTAGCTTGATGCCTTCAGGAAGCTGAATGTTCTATAAAATACCAAGTTCAATGTCTGCAATTGGAAGATTTTTCAGTCTAATCTACGGAGCTTGTGTGATATTTCTTGGAAGAACCGGTAAAGCCTGTGTGAGTTTTCTTGGAAGAACCTGTAGGGCGTGATGAGTTCCACATTGAGCTGGCTGGTTTTGATTTCTCTGAGACCACTGAACACAGGAGATTGTTAAGTAACACATATGCAGAGAGAGAGAGAGAGAGAAGGAGAGAGAGATACAGAGAGGGAGAGAGAGAGAGATAAACCAGAGAAAAATGCTGGACGTACAGCATTAAAACAACCAGCACATGAATAGAAGTTGAAATCAAGGGCATTGCTGATGACATGGAGAGGCGGTGGAGCATGAGGACAGCACATTTCCCGTGGCTGAACCCTAAGAGAACATACAAATTTATGAGGCAAGAAGGATAAGATAAATAATAAAGAAGCCTAGGAAGGATGAAACAGAAATGAATACATGGACAACAGAGAACTTGTGGAACAGCATCATAAAAAAAAAAAAAAAAGAGAGAGAGAGAGAGAGAGAGAGAAGTCTGAAAAGGAGAATGTTCTCGAAATTCCAAATATCCAGGACCAAAACAGCATGAGATAAGATAAATAAAGTTAAGAACAGAGACGTAGTTCTTGAACTTAGCATCTGGATATTGTGGCATTTTGGCCAATAATAATGTTAAGAAAATTTGTGATGTATATTTGGTGCTAAAAAACAACCTGGATAATCTTGCATAGGCAAAGTTGAATTTTGTAATACTATTTTGCAAGTGAAGAAGTTGAAACTGGGAGAGGTTTAGTGACTGAACAAAGAGGCAGTCAGTCCCCAGCAAACAATGAGACAAAACTTCATCATTACACTGTAACACTTTCCAAAAGAGGCACATATATTATTGGCCCTTTTCCGAGAACAAAACACTGTGTCAAGTATCATAGCTAAAAATACAATATCTATGCATGCAGAAAAACTAATTCATGTAAATATGAATGAACAAGAATAACTGTAAACACATATACTGATAAATCAATGTATAAAGCAATATGTAGCAGTTGCCAAGTTGTTTGCCTTAGGTATATATGAAACAGAAGATTTGAAGAGGAAGTTTGGCTGTGGGCAAAACATGAATGTGGGCTATGTACTTAATCATTCATTCAGTATTTTAATAATTCAAATTATGTTTATTAAGAAGCTAACAATTGGGGAACACAGATGAATAATGCTCATGAGATTTCAGAGTGTATTTGGGATGGTATTCCCAACAGTTATTATTATTTGAAATGCTACAGGAAATAGCAAAATAGGGTTCAGAATTCTTCTGCATTATGTTGCTGGGCATGCCAGGGCATATTTTAAGGAAGATGTGTGGTAGACCATGTGGACAGATTTTGTTGACACTCATTCCAGCCTTGTTAAAGCTGAAGAGGTTAGAAAGTTAACACAAGCAATGCAGCTTCTGTGAGCCAACATTCTGGAAATCTTAGACTGCTTATCCATTGCAGGCATTTGTGTAAGACAGGAAAGAAGTAACTCAAAGTCCAATTTGCTATTGTTGATTCTGGTAAATAAAACCATGGAGACATTAATTGCAAAAGTAATATACGTGGCAACACTCAATGTCCTTTTAGTCTAATCATCAGTTTTGTGGGTGTGAAAAGCTGAAACTGTTGACAGTAGGAGTATCTTCCTGACTCACTATTGCAGGCATGACTTTGGATTTAGTAACTCAAAATGTTTCTTCATGCCCCCAGCCACATACATACTTCAACAATTTCATATTTTCCATTTATGAATCTATAAAATAAACTTTATGCTATAGGGATGTACTGAGACACCTACCCTTGCTTCTGATTCTTTTTTTTTTTTTTAAGATTTAGTTCTATATTATTTGAAAAGCAGAGTTACAGAGAGGCAGAGGCAGAGAAATAGAGAATCTTCCATACCCTGGCTCACTCCCTGAATGTCTGCAACAGCTAGGGTTAGGCCAATCTGAAACCAGAGCCAGGAGCTTCTTCCAGGTCTCCCACGTGAGTGCAAGGGCCCAAGCACTTGTGCCATCCTCTTCTGCTTTCCAAGGCACATCAACAGGGAGCTGGAGCAGAAATGGAGCAGCTGAGACTGGATCCGGCACCCATATGGGATGCCAGCACCGTGTGTGGCTTTACCTACTGCAGAGAGCTGGACTGGAAGTGGAGCAGCCAAGACTAGAAACAATGCCCATATGGGATGCTGGTGCCTCAGGTGGAGGATTAACCTACTGCACCACAGCACCAGCTCCTCTGATTCCTTCTTGAAACCCTTTAAAATGTGAAATTGAAACTAGCTTTGAAATGAAATTCACTAGGTAAACAGAGCTAAAGGAGAGGAAAATTAACATTCTTGGCTTTCTCCCCACCAGAAGTTAGATGTAGAAATAGAAAGAGCACAATCTAGGTTTTGTTGATCTAGAAAACTGAGTAATTAGATAAACATTTTAAGAACACTGTGTTTGCAAAGATAATTAGTGACAATAAATCTAAAAGTTTTTCTTCATAGAAAGTAGTTTTGACTTTACTTAAGCAAGTAAACCTAGAAAAAGAAATGGTATTTTCATTGAAAATTTATGTCCAATGCGAAAGAGAGCTTTTGAAAATTAAGTTATATATAGAAACAATTTTCTAGGTATGATAAGCCTATGATACTACCTGATAACTTGCAAGTTCAATGCATCTGTGCTTATAGTGGCTCTAATTTTTTTTTTATCTTTGCTAATACTCTAATATTTTTAAAAATGTTTTCATTTACAATGCTGTAATAAGAGTATGACAATGTGCACCTGTTCATCATTTATTGGTTATAAAAGAATGCATTGAATATGTATACGTACCAGACGTACAATATAATGATTAGGATAGACGACATCCCCAACCTCAGAATGCTTTCCATCACTACAGGTAAGAGTGGGAACAAAGATTTTGACATTGGTCATCTGATTTGGCTTTGGGGTTAAGTGTTTATACCCAATGAAGGAACTGAGAATTAATAAATAACTTTGTAATCACTATTCAAATACCAAAGAAAACAGTTCCACATAGAGAAAACGGTGGTCCAAAGTCTGAATTAAAAGATATGATTAGCTTTCAGATGAGCTGAGTGGATGGTCATGGCTTTTAGAACATAGAGATGGAACGGAAACAATTATGGCATGAAACCAGAATGGGAGGTAGATATTTGCAAATCTTGTTAAAAGTTTTACATTTTATTC
Organism: Oryctolagus cuniculus; assembly: GCF_051225735.1. Lineage (NCBI taxonomy): Eukaryota > Metazoa > Chordata > Mammalia > Lagomorpha > Leporidae > Oryctolagus > Oryctolagus cuniculus. The sequence continues at coordinate 49,633,859 of NC_142880.1, forward strand.
TAAGTGTGCTGATAAAGTTCTGAATATTGTGTTAAGCAAAACAAAAATTAGAGTTATTGAAATACATAGCTCACTCTAGTTATAAGAATGAATTGGGCCAGCGCCGGGGCTCACTAGGCTAATCCTCTGCCTGCGGCGCCGGCACCCTGGGTTCTAGTCCCGGTCGGGGTGCGGGAGTCTGTCCCGGTTGCTCCTCTTCCAGTCCAGCTCTCTGCTGTGGCCCGGGAGCGCAGTGGAGGATGGCCCAGGTGCTTGGGCCCTGCACCTGCGTGGGAGACCAGGAGGAAACACCTGGCTCCTGGTTCGGGTCAGCGCAGCACCGGCCACGATGTGCCAGCCGTAGCAGCCACTTGCGGGGGTGAACCAATGGAAAAAGGAAAAAGGAAGACCTCTCTCTCTCTCTCTCTCTCTCTCTGCCTATCAAAAAAACAAAACAAAACAAAACAACAACAAAAAAGAATGAATTGGGTGGAATTGCCAGGGGTAGAAATGTCCAGTGAAAACCAGCTGGAAAATTTAAAAAGATAATACAGTATTCACAATAAGTTGACCATAGTGCCTCAAACTACTTTGCACAATAAGGAGAGGACTAAATATTGAGCTGGCTTATCTGATCCTGAGCAAATGCAGATAATGTATACATTTTCCTGGAGCAAGAAATTAGCAAAAGAATGGAGGCCTTAGATTAAATGCAAAGGACATTCAAATTTAGTTGGCAGGTATATATATATATAAAATAACATTATTGCCTAGGAAGCAATAAAACTGAGAAATAAGGTTACAAAAGGAACATATGATTTAGCAGAAAAATTGAAAAATTTAGGAAATGGAGAACAAATGTGTTTAAAGATGACACATTTTCTCAATGAACAACCTCTACTCTTCATTATGTTTTTACCTCTCAAATTCAAAAGCGATTGTTATCACTTTTCTAAATTATTACATTGTTTGCTATTAGTGGAGTATACTGATAATTCAGACCAATGAGTTCAAATTTTCTTTTTATTAATTAATTAATTAATTTATTTATTTTTGACAAGCAGAGTGGACAGTGAGAGAGAGACAGAGAGAAAGGTCTTCCTTTTGCCGTTGGTTCACCCGCCAATGGACGCCGCGGCCAGCGCGCTGCGGCCGGCACATCGTGCTGATCCGAAGCCAGGAGCCAGGTGCTTCTCCTGCTCTCCCATGGGGTGCAGGGCCCAAGCACTTGGACCATCCTCCACTGCACTCCCTGGCCACAGCAGAGAGCTGGCCTGGAAGAGGGGCAACCAGGATAGAATCCAGCGCCCCGACCGGGACTAGAACCCGGTGTGCTGGTGCCGCAAGGCGGAGGATTAGCCTATTGAGCCACGGCGCAGGCCCAAATTTTCTTTATATAACTTTTCAAAGATTATTGGAACTCTTAACCCAAGGCCTGAAGATATCAATTCACTTCCTATTTATGTATTTATTTATTTTAAAAGCTTACTTTATTTATTTGAAAGGAGAGGAGAGAGAAGGAGGGAGAGAGACTCCATCTGCTGCTTCAGCCCCCAAATGTCTGTAGCCTGGGCTGGGCCATGGCCAAACCAGGAGCCAGGAACTCCATCTGGGTCTCTCTCATGTGTGTGTGGGGACCCAAGCATTCGGGCCACTCTCTGCTGCCCAGTCAGGTGTGTTAGTAGGAAGCTGGGTCAGAAATGAAACAACTGGAACTCAAACTGCTGCTCCAAAATGGTCTGCTTAACCTGCTGTGCCTGTCAATTCAATTATTTTTCTTTTTCTTTTCGTTTTTTTTTCTGGCATAAGAACGCCATTTGTGAGGAAAAGAGGACTTATGAGCATAGAATATCTCTGCAGGCCAAAAAGAAATGCAAAATTTAAACAGCCATTATATTTTCTCAATATGGGAATACAGTCCCTCAGTTAATAGCTAAGAAAGTATTTTATATTGCTAGAGACATACATCCGGTCCAAATTTAATACATTACAAATCTGACAATATGGAAACAGAAATCATTCCATTATTCAAATGAATAAATGGAAACATTTTCAGTCACTAGATATAGAAAGAGCATGAAGATGTGGATAGCAAGGAATAAGGAAATGGTTCATAAATAACAAGTTCCCTTCTTTAAGTTGACAAGGAAAAATTCTTCTTGGAGTTGAGACAGTGTTGATACATGCCCTCATCCTCCACTTTCCTGAAATGAAAGCAGAGCTACCATCTTGCTGCTGAGCAAGAAATCTGTTGGCACATCCACAAGAGGTTTCTAGGGCAGGGTGGAGAGAGTGAGCCTTGTTCCAGAGTAGATTACCTCTTTCCTAGGTAAGGGGGGTATCTGAACCAGGTAGGTAAGTTCTGATATAGGCTCAGCACCAGATACCAAAATGCAGACAGTATAGAACATGTCTGTTGGTAAATCTTCAACTGACAGTGAGAATGAATGTATTTTGCCTGCCTAAAATGCTAGCTATATTAAGCCAGCTCCTTCACTTTATAAATTACTCAGGATTACACCAGCTCACATCAACAAAAATGTAGGCTCACCACCCACCATTTGAGTCTTCACAACGCTCTTAATGTCTCGCTCTTTATCCCTAAATTGCATGGGTTATATGCACCATGGAATACTACACAGTGGTAAAAAATAATATGAAATTTTGTCATCTGCAGCAAATGGGTGAAACTGGAAAACATCATACTTAGTGAAATACATCAGTCCCAAAAGTTCATATACCACATGTTGTCCCTGATCTATGATAATAAAGCACCTAAAAGGTAATCTGCAGAAGAGAAATTGACACTTTGAAATGCAATGACTCTGAACAGCCCTTGTCTAGACTGTTGAGGAACAGTTTCTTTTTTCATACTATTTGTTGAACTCTCTACTTAGTGTAGAGTTAATCATATGTGTATAAAGTTAATTGAAAATAGACCTTAGTGAAAAAAAAGAATGGGAATAGGAGAGGGAGGAGGAAGAAGGGTAGGATTGTGTGTGGAGTATGGGTACAGTGGGAAGAATCAATATGTTCTTAAAGTTGCTATTTATGAAATGCATGAAGTTTGTATGCCTTAAACAGAAGTTTCTTAGAAAAAAATTAATTGTTCACTCCAAGTGACAATGCCAAAATATGCTTTATTTTAAAAAGAAAATAAGCAGCGTAATATTACTTCCAGAGAATGCACACCTCCCATTGATACATGACCAATTCATTTCTTGATCTATCCTTGCTACCATCAGTGAAAGGAAAGAGTTCATTAAATAATGAGCACTTACACAGAACCAGTATTTCTTCCTCATTTAAATGCACATGCATACATGGATTAGTTGATTAGCAAAATAAGCATAAAACATCAATTATAAATAAATAAAAAAGAACTTTGAAGTGATACAGAAAATGCATGCCTGTGTAATTTTATGTTTTTGTAAGTACATGCTATTAAAGGACATATCTCATTTTTCACCCAGGAGTCATTTAGATTAAAACACTATGTAGGCCGGCGCCGCGGCTCACTAGGCTAATCCTCCGCCTAGCGGCGCCGGCACACCGGGTTCTAGTCCCGGTCGGGGCGCCGGATTCTGTCCCGGTTGCCCCTCTTCCAGGCCAGCCCTCTGCTGTGGCCAGGGAGTGCAGTGGAGGATGGCCCAGGTGCTTGGGCCCTGCACCCCATGGGAGACCAGGAAAAGCACCTGGCTCCTGGCTCCTGCCATCGGATCAGCGCGGTGCGCCGGCCGCAGCGCGCCGGCCGCGGCGGCCATTGGAGGGTGAACCAACGGCAAAGGAAGACCTTTCTCTCTGTCTCTCTCTCTCTCACTGTCCACTCTGCCTGTCAAAAAAAAAAAAAAAAAAAAAAACACTATGTAAACACATATATAATGATGGGTGATTACATTTATAAACATTATGAATTTACTTAAATTGACCCACTTCAACAGCTCTAGAAAGAGTTGCAATGAAATGATTTCTTCAAGGACTGCACTTGTTTACTGCCTGTGATCATCTCACTTGGCTACAAATCAATACTACTTTCTTTCATTCGTCAGTGTTAATAAAGCTTTTCAATAATTCTAATTTTAAAGAATGATTAAAGCGAGTGTATGGTCATTGATTGCTTAAAGGTTACAGCTAAAATGAGCACAAAGGTAATTTTATTTTTAATGAATGAGACTTTTGAAAAGTCAAGCATTTTCCTTCACAAACGTTTATGTAATAGGTTATATATATGAATATTTATGAACATGCGCTATTAATTTGTGTGTATGGTCCTGCTTAGTTGAAAATTGTTTTTAACTACTACAGTTTTAAAATTCTAGACAGAGTTAATATGCTGTGATTTTATTAAAATATATCCATAGCTTTTTAAAATATCATCCAATATATTGAATTCAATATACCTCTCCTTGATTGTAGACAATGCAAGCAACTTCCTTCTAAGAAATAAACTAGCACATGATTGGAATATAAATTCTGAGAGAAGGTCATCAAAGACTAGGGCTTTTATCTTGGATTAACTCTATTATTACTAACTGATTCTCTCTCTCTCTCTCTTTCTTTTTCTCTCTCCCCCAACCCCCTCTCTTCTTCCTTCTTCCTCTCTGTCTCCCTCCTCTTTCTCTGCACCCAGACACCATTGAAATAATTCCAGGCTGTTTAACTAGCGAGATGACATAGAGAACAAAGACCTTGAATGAATAAGATAGGCATCTTAGGTGACAGCTAAATTATTTCACCTTCTTAAAGGTGGATTGCTATAGACTAAATGTGCCCCACTCCCAAAATCATACTTTGAAATCCTAATCCTGAATGTGATAGTGTAATGAGGTAAGTTATGATGTCAGTCTTCATGAGTGGGAATAGTGCCCACATAAAAACACCCAAATAGCTCTTTTAGCACTTCCAAAATGTGAAGACACAATGAGAACACAGCTATTTTTTAACCAGAAATGAGGCCCTGACTAGACACCGAATCTGTTAACAGCTAGATCTTGGACTTTCCAGAAGCTAGAACTGTGAACAGAAATTTTTGGTTGTTTATAAATTATCAAGTATAAAGTGCTCCATTATTGCAGCTGAAATTAATCTGTTAGTAGTAGTTAGAGACTATAGAAAAAGCAAAACCTGTATCAATGACCTGATTGCTACTCTAGTCATAAGAGAGTCACCTATCAAGTCATTTTTCTGATTGTTTTTAAACTGTGCAATAAAAAATTATTGTTCAAAACCACCAAGTGTTAGGGTAGTTTTTTTTGCATGGCAAGAAACATATAATTTATATACTAGATATTTATATACTAGATAATTTATATACTAGAATGCAGAAGAAACTAACTGCGATGAGATTTCTTATTATACTAAAATAACTAGTAGAAATATTTTCATCTTTCTTCATCTCCTGTGAATCTAGTGAAATATGGAGATGACACAGTCCTCTATGTCCACCATTGAGGATTCAATTATCAGTGTTCTCTGTCCAAAAGATGCAGTTTACTGAGTTGTTCATGTTAGGTGAGTTCTTGCAGTGTACATGACATTATATATTTGTCATCAGTTTAAAAAAGGAAAACCTCCAATCCTGTGAAGTCAGAAATAATCTGTGCAATACATTAAGTTCATTTAGAAATTTTTTTTTTCTTTTTGAGATTCAGGTTTACTTTGTCCTTTCTGTTATTATTTCTAGCAGGATGGGATTCATATATATATATATATATATATATACACCATATATATAAGAGGAATATATACCATAGGTTAAGTGTCTGTAGGAAAGCAAAGGAAGCAAACAGTTTCCAGGGTAAGAGACTGATAAGAGTAGTATAGAGGCAGGAGTTCACACGTCAGAGTCATTGATTTTCTCCCCTTCATTGTAGACCCAAATTTAAGAGGGTAGAAAATCAAACAATAAACAGTGAAGAAAACAGGGACTGCGTTTTCCTTCTCTTATAAGATGTGTGAGAGAAGGCCACCTTGCATGTTATCAAAAACCTGGATAGAGGGGCCGGTGCTGTGACGTAGCTGGTAAAGCCGCCGCTTGCAGTGCCACATCCCATATGGGTGCTGCTTCGAGTCCCAGCTGCTCCACTTCCATCCAGCTCTCTGCTATGGCCTGGGAGAACAGTAGAAGATGGCCCAAGTCCTTGGGCCCCTGGACCCGCATGGGAGGCCCGGAAGAAGCTCCAGGCTCCTAGCTTCGGATCAGCGCAGCTCTGGCTCTTGCAGCCAGTAGGGGAGTGAACCAGTGGATAGAAAACCTCTCTCTCTCTCTCTCTGCCTCTCCTCTCTCTGATTTTCAAATAAATAAATAAATCTTTAAAAAAAAAAACTAGATAGAACCATCAGGGCATGATAAAAGTAATTGCAACAAGCGATAAGGTAATAGCCCTAAAGTCAGGCTAAATGGTAGTTATCTACCAGGATGAACAAAGAATTGTTATCTTTTATTTGAGACAAAGATTGTTGAATTGCTTCTATATTTAAAATGAGGGGTAGATTTGAATTCCATAATTACTACCCTGGCCACAACATGGAATTTTGAATAGAAGTGTTCAATAGATAATAGGGAGATGAATTATGAAACTAATGAAGTGACTCAGACAGAAATGCAGGCCTGAATAGAGTGGTGACATGAGAAGACTTTGAATGAATAGTAGTATAATATTTAGGAGCAAATTAGGAAATGCTGAGTTCCAGTTAAGCCTGAAATCCGAAGGAAGGGGACAACTATCAAGAATAATCCCAGTGATATTGGTTTATGTAAGAGGTAGATATAGTGTAGGATGCCAAGAGGAAGAAGATTTAACTAACCTTTTTTTTTTTTAATATTTATTTATTTATTTGAAAGTCACAGTTATACACACACACAGAGAGAGAGAGAGGTCTTCTATCTGCTGGTTCATTCCCTAGATGGACACAACAGCTGGAGCTGCGCTGATCCGCAGCCAGGAGCCAGGACTTCTTCTGGGTCTCCCACAATGGTACAGGGGCCCAAGGACTTGGGCCATCTTCTACTGCTTTCCCAGGCCATAGCAGAGAGCTGGATTGGAAGTGGAGCAGCTGGGTCTAAAATGGGCACTCATATGGGTTGCTGGTACTGCATGCAGCTGCTTTACCCGCTACACCACAGCGCTAGCCCCAGACTAATCTTATGACCACTTGAAAAGAAAAGGGAAACAGGCTATCAAGCAGGCCCACAATGCACTGGTTACCAAGTTGTCAGAGTCCAGTGAAACGGGATTCACTCATATGCAACACATTATGAAATGCCTAGACCACGTTTCATGGAGTACAGAGATGTTTGGATTATGAAATGATGGCCACAGGAAGCACACTGAGAATTACAGAAGTTGGGATTTATGCATGTCCAGCTGTTGATGTGCAGTAATAGGTATATAACTGAGGATAACTCACTGTTCAGGCTATGATGAATGAAACTCTCAGAGACAGGAACTGTGGTCAGTGTAAGAAAAACTGCACATTTGTATTGGGAGATGATAAGGATGAATGAGGAGAAGCAAAAGAGGCATCTGGATCGGATTTTCTTCAAGTCATTAGGCAGTTGTAGTGAACAATATTCAGTTACTGAGAAGAAAGACTGTCTTAAGGAAGACAACAAATCAGGACACAGGAGTGATCAGAATCAGTGCTTGATAAATATATATTTTCTTACTAAGCCAGATGCTCATTAGCTTTTCAGATAAAGGCCAATTTCCTATGAAATTATGTTGTTGTTTTACCTTAACTGCAACCTTCAAACACAGGCATTTGCATTTTCATTGAGATATTATGAAAGAATGGTTTTAACAAAAAAGTAGGAGTGTGGAGCAGAGAAAGGGAAACAAAATATAAAGCAGAATTTTAACAGGAGAGTGTCCAGGGGCTAACACACAACAGGGAAAATCCATTCAGCCCACAATAGGGAGCTAGCTCTCATGGCTAAGAAATCACTGAGGATTGTGACCGATATACTAATTCAGGATGTTAATAACAGGGGAAGCTCAAAGTTGTATGGGAATTCTGCATAACTCAACAATTTCTGGTTTTGAATTTGAAACAATCCTGAAATATTTTTTTAATCATTGAGCAAAATTTGGGGAAATTTTCATAAGTTCTGGATTATTTTTTCACTCAGTAAGCTTTGACATAGTAATTATTTAATTTTCTATGTTCCCAAACAGCATCATATACTTTCCATGCAATTTATAAGAGTGTAGAAGCCAGACATTTAAAACAGTCATGCCTTTGTGCAGTGGAAATCATAGTGTGATGTACAAATAATACCACACTTGTTTAACACAAGTCATGAACTTCTGCTCTTCTGCTGTACCAGTACTCTCTGAAAACTTCTCTAGAGTCTTTAAAACCACATTGATCCCCTAAGGTTCTTTATATGGCCTTGGTTCATTTTCAGGCAAATCAAATAAGTTTTCAGGTTAAAATACAAGGTCCCAGCATTGTGGCTTAGTAGATAAAGCCTGTGATGTTGGCACTCCATATTAGTGCAGGTTAAGACCCAATTTCTTCACTTCCAATCCAGCTCCTTTCTAATGCATCTGGGAAGGCAGCGGAAGATGGCCCAATTACTTAGACCTCTCAACCCACGTGGGAGAAGTGGAAGAATCTCTTGACTCCTGACTTTAACATAGCCCAACCCCGGCTGTTGCAGCCATTTACAGAGTAAACCAACAGATGGAAGATCTCTCTCTCTCTCTCTCTCTGTTTCTATCTCTTCCTCTCTCCATGTCAGTTTGATTTTCAGATAATTAAAAATATTTTTTAAAAGATACATGAGTCCAGAACATATAAAGAAAAATCAGAAATTCTCCTTTTCCCTTTACTGTGACATTTACTTATTGATAATGCCAGAGCCCAGGAATTAAATCTGGTCCTCCCATGTGGAAGTGACCCAACTACCTGACCCATCACCTGGTCCATCCCAGAATGCACATCAACCAGATGGAACCAAGACCTGAACTCAGGCTCTTCGATATAGGATTCAGGTGTCTCAACCAGTATTTTAACTGCCAGATCAACTACTTATGCAACATATATATTCTCTAGTCATGCAACAAAAAAGCTTCCTAATGTTACATTTTTAAAGTGTTTTATTTGAGATGCTGACATTGCTGGTGGAGGTTTATCTACTGTGCCAAAATGCTGGTCCCAGAACAAAGAAACTTAAAATTCAGATAGGAAGACAGAGACTTGGGCCTGAGAATATCAACATCAAACCTGATGTATTGCTGTTCAATTTCAGCATTATTTCACATACTTTAATCGTTTTCCATTAAGTCTCAACATGATACAAGAAGAACAGATTCCATTCACTTCATAAATACAAATCTAAGAATATAATGATACTTCTTTCCCTCCCTCATTCCCTCCCCATCTCTCTCTCTTTTCTTACTTTCTACACACCTGAAAACCCATCATACTACAATTTTCAAGTATGAATATCATGCTATTAACTCTTGTCATGTGTAGTGAAGTGCAATAGAATTATTAAAATTATTCTTCCTCTCAGAAATGTTGAATCAAAACTCAACACTACTAATCAGCATGTAAATACTAATCAAACCGCAGTGAAATATGTCTTTACACCTATTAATAGCCATTAACAAAAAGATAGAATGTAACAAGTGGTAGGAAGGATGTGAGAAAAGGGAACCCTTGTGCACTGCACTTTTGTAGCCATTATGAAGAAGAGTGTGGAGATTCTGCAAAAATTAAACTGTTGGTGTCTCTTCTAAGTCCATCACCCCTGGTGCATATAGATTGTGTTAGTCATAGTTTCCCTGTAGAAGATGCTTCTGACATCCCAGCACTTCCTCTCAGCTGTGTGCTGAGTGCATTTCAAATGCCCCAAGCAGATCTTTGTAACTTGAGACTCTTCAGCAGGTAACTTTCCAACTCCTAGGCAATCTTGTAGGTTTGGACTCCAGGGCTTCCTCTTTAATAGCTGTAGCCTACTCGACTGAAATAATAAACAGCTTAAAAGCAAGGAAATTATCACTCCTGGAGTAAACTCAAAGCAGGTGCAAGAACTGAGGCCCAAAGTAGATACGGAGTTATCAGGTAGACTAGGTAGCCTGGCATCTGACACTTAAGCCAAAGAAAGATTGAAAAGTCCTAAGCATAAATAAGTTATATATCACAATAATTTGTTTACTTCCTGGTATTTACTCTTGACTAGTAGCTAACGAGTGTTTACAAATACTTATCATCTACCATCACAGTAGCTAAATTCACCTTGGGCTTTGGAGTAAATGTAAGGGATTTAGATCAAATTATGAATCTGAATTTAGATTCCATAGAAAATATAAGAAAAATATGAATCCTCACATCCACAGTAATTTTACATAAGGAAAAATCTTCAAAATAAATAAAAATTAGAAAGGAAAGTAGTGGAAAGTAAGAATTATGAAAAATTGAGGAGATTTAGTGTTTCCCAAGTGTTATCCTTTTATAATGGTGATAAAATTAGGCCTTTATACAACTGTAGATGGCAGTAGCTTCTTATTCTCCAAATTTTCTTTTATAGCACATTGATTTTAGGAGTTATTGGCCCTCAATTTTTTAGATTTACTCTCATGTGTGATTAAATTAAATAAAAGCAATACAATGCTTCTTTTTTTTTTTTTTTTTTTTTGGCAGGCAGAGTGGACAGTGAGAGAGAGAGACAGAGAGAAAGGTCTTCCTTTGCCGTTGGTTCACCCTCCAATGGTCGCCACGGCCAGTGCACCACGCTGATCCAATGGCAGGAGCCAGGTACTTATCCTGGTCTCCCATGGGGTGCAGGGCCCAAGCACTTGGGCCATCCTCCACTGCACTCCCTGGCCACAGCAGAGAGCTGGCCTGGAAGAGGGGCAACCGGGACAGAATCCTGTGCCCCGACCGGGACGAGAACCTGGTGTGCCGGCGCCGCAAGGCGGAGGAAAAGCAATATAGTTCTTAGTATTAGGTATCACACAAATATAAAAAATTATCAACAATTCATATTTCCATGAAAAATTGATCGATTGGGAATTGAAACTTTCATTGCCATCTCCTTCTAATTAACCTGTGGTCAGATATTTAACACAATAACTACCACCACCATTCCTTTAGATGGCTTGGTCACTGCTGTCATTTATGCTTTCTAATAAACCATAATAACATTTTCATGATTGGATTTTAAATACCCTTTAGCATATATTTTTCTACTAGATTCTAAGACCAAAACAAGGTTCATCTGGGAAATTGCATCAGTGTGTATGTAAATGTCCATTTTGGCATCTGTAGTCACCATGAGAGCCCAGAACAACAGAGCCCTTTTATTGTCCTCACAATGACAGCCCTGCATCTATTAAATAGAGATCAGAACTTGAGCTGAATATCCTGAGATTCACTCAGTCCCCTTTGGAGTTGTGACCTTTTAATGATGAATGTGTCACAGATGGGAATATTTTACCAGCTTTCAAAAGCTTTTAGAAGAATAGTTTTTGTTACAGGTTAGGCACAGGAATTGTTTTCATGCAATATCTGAATTAGATTTATAATATTAAAATATGATGAATGGGAACATTAAAAATAGTAAATCCTGATATTAACTGAGCTTTTAGGAACTTGGAAATCTATGTCCATCAAAGAATCATTATGAAGAAGTTAAAATTCATAACTCAGAGGTTTCATATGTTGCATTCAGCAGGACCACATGATAAACTTATGAACTTGCAGATTATAAGATTCTGCACCAAAATATTCAAGAATAACTAAGAGTGTATATTTTGGGGCTGGCACTGTGGTATAGTAGGCTAAAGTTTTGTCTGCAGCACCAGCATCCCATACGAGCTGCTCCACTTCTGATCCAGCACTTTGCTTGTGGCCTGGGAAAGCATTGGAAGATGGAATAAGTGCTTGGACCCTAGAACCCACATGGGAGACCCTGAGGAAGGTCCTGGCTCCTGGCTTTGAATCTGCTCAGCTCTGGTCATTGTGGTTGTTTGGAGAGTGAACCAGCAGATGGAAGACCTCTCTCTTGTCTCTCCCTCTCTCTGTCCGTAACTCTGCCTCTCAGATAAATACTTTATTTTTTTAAAAAAAAAGAATGTACGTGTTTAAATGTACATTTTCCCATAAGTGATTCTAATGAGTGAGTATAGAAGGAAGTAGTGAGGAGATGGATCTGCAGTTGGAATAGCGGCATTTAAACTCTGCCCTCACTAAACATCTAATCTTGGCAAATTCCTTCAATGGTAAGCATTAGTTTCCACTGAAGTAGAATATGGTAAATAATAGTATTATCTCATAGTTAAATAAAATAGTGCACACAAAATGGTGCACAGTAAACACTTATAAACATAATGTATTGTCAATATTATTTGTTGCCGAGAGTGAAAATTCATCTGAAAACATTATTGTCTATACTTAGGTTAGCTAGTTCCAAGTAGATGTTGTCTAACTATTAAGTAGATCTCCCAAAATATTGTAGGAAGCTTTCCTGTAGGGGTGTGGGTGTACTCAATAGGTGCACATCTTTCTTGCAACAGTGGTTTAATTGTGATAATAATTTCTACCAGTCATATACACCTATAGAGGAAAACTTACACATCCTATCTAAGGGAACTTATTTCTTTTTCTAAATCAATGACATTTTATAGTCACCCTGTATCTTACTTCCATTTCTGACATCAGACAAGACTCACATGTTTATGGTCTGAGTTGCTGGGAAAAGTAAAACATTCAGTATGTTCCCCACCTCTGAGTTTTCACGCCAGGCTAGCAGAGGACACATTTGTGATGAAATTCCGTATAAACCACTTGTGCTCTGCAGCTAAAGCTTGTGATTCATATTATTGGACAGTCTGAGAAGCCAGGTCAAACATGATCAGAAGCCAAAGTAGGAAGAAAGGGTGGAAGTTTTTCTTTTTTTGTTCCCTGACAGAGAAGGGAGTTAGCAGCTATACAACACTTCTTCTGGGCACTTTAGATCTCCTAAGCTTCTAAGTGACAAAGAAAAATAGCCAGAGGCTTTCTGCTACCAAATTACATCTTGATTTGTAAAGCACAGACCAGGATCTAGCAAAACGATAAAGCCTGGGGACTTCACTTCTTTGCTAAATCAAGATCTTAAGAACAAATGTATAATAGAGCTGGGATTGTCTTATTTAATGTGGTTCAGAAGTGAACTTCTGCTTACTCTCACATAGAAAGGATAGTTCCAAATAAATTGTTGATATTTGTTTAAAATCAAAACAAAACATGCATTAGTTAACAGATATTGTAATAATCTTGAGGTGAAAGGAATCCTTTGAGTACCCCTGAGGTATAGGCAACAAAAGAAACAGGTTCTGAAGTCAGAAGATGAAGCCGTTGGTGAGCTTCCTAAGTCTCTGGCACACTGATAGTCTAGGAACTTCAGTCCAGCCAGCTTTACCATCTTCTTGATGTTAGATTCTGGCCAAAAATCTGTAACCCTTCAAGCTGTAGCTGGAAATGTTATTACTTTATCATTGTTACATTTAGAGCTTAGGGTAGGGTACACTTAACTCTGAAAAGTTTTTAAAAGGTGATGCTAGCATGGTAAATAGAAAACCAGAGTAATAAGAATCACCAACAAGCAGATGGCATAGCATGGTGGCTGAATTTCCTAAGTAACAATCTTTGTTCAGCTACTGACACATTGTATGGCAACTGGCTTGACTGCTCCTAGTCCACAGATTTTACCTGCTTAAAAGTGCATGGCATAGTGTTGTTCGTAGGATTAAACGAGATAGTAAGTACAAAGTGTTCACACTAGTGCCTGGCAGATTGCAACTACTAAACAAATACAGGCTTAAGATTTGAAGATAAACCCTCAGGTGGAGGAGGCCTGCAACTGTCAAGCATTTTGAAGAGGTAACCCAGTGAGATATAGATAATAGTAGATAAAATATTCCTTTTCACATTATCAAGGCTCATCTGGATATCTAGGTTCATATTTTCTATTTCAAAGAGGATGCTTCACAAAGTAAACTGGGCCTGGGCAAGAAAAGTCTTAGGCCTCCAAGAATTATCACTCAGACTGGACAGTCACCATTTGCCAATATCTGTCAAATGGACATTTTTACTGAATCCATATGAGAAAGCAGATTCATTAATCATCCACGCAATTTACAAAGAACAACTTATGTATATTGATCATTTTTATATCATGCCATTATAATCTACAGAGACAGATAGAAAAAAAAGTCTTGATTATTTAACACATCCTCATGCTTTCCTGTGATTAATCTAGACATTCTGTCAATTAAATTGAATGGGCACTGTTGACAGTCCCACGTACCATTCCCCAATCCTATCTTCATCTCTTCCTCTCAGTGGAAATCACTATCCAAATGTGCTGTTTAACTTCTCCATAATTTTCTTCTTTCATTTGATGATGTATGTGTGCATATCTAAAATATCTACTATCTTTTTTAATTTTCATGATGCAATGTGACAGGTGGCAACTGGCCTCAAAGATGTATTCCTATCATTTATGCTTCCTAGGACTCTCACTGTTGCAGTCTCTACCATTCCAAAATCAAAGCAAGTCTGTGTAAGCATTACACTCTGAACGAGGTGGTGATATGTGACTTATTTGGTTATAAAGCCAATGAGGTTTGTTCCTTGGTCGTTTGGATCTCTCCCTTTTGAGTGAGATTGCTATGGTATATTAAGGATACATACATAGGCAATCATTTGCAGAAACCCAGGTTGGGGAGGAAGTGAGTCCTACCATCAACAAATGTTACCAGGTGAGGGAGCTAACTGGGAAGAAGGGGTGTGATCTCTAACAGCCAACAGGTAATGATAGGCTGAGCCAATATCTGACTGCGATTTTACTTAGATTCAAGCAGAATTAGCAGAATTAAGCCATTCTGATGTGTCCAACCCATAGACACTGTGAAAGATAATAAAATCATACTGTTGTTTTAAGCCACTAAATTCTGAAGTAAATTTTGTAAAGAAATGGGTTGCTTTTACATGGTGTTATGTTGTATATGTCCTACAGGAAATTTATTTCTTGTTATTTCATTCAAACTAGTCTCTTATTTAGATTTATTTTTGGTTGATACAGTAGCTTTATATTACTCATTTTAACTGCATTTTGTAGTAGAGCAAACTATAATTTATTTATGCTTTGTTTTAAAATATATCAGAGCATGAGCTGCTTTGAATTTTTCACTGTTAGTACATATATCCAAAAATCTTCTTGAAATATCTATTTTATTCAGCATTTGTGCAAGACAAAATATAAAGTATTGACTTTGTGGTGAGATTTATGAATGGCCAGTTAACTGTGTCTTGAAATTGACTAGATACTGTCAAGTTACCTTCAAAATGTCCAAATAAGTAACTCTCACAGCAGACTATCAATGTTCCCATAAATCACATCCTAGTCAACTATTGTTGATACTGGCTTAAATTTTTGTTAATCTTAAATTCTTTTACTGTTTTAGTAGGTAATTTCGTTGATCATTATTCTGTTTATTTATTTATTTATTTATTTAACAGGTAAAGTTACAGACAGTGAGAGAGAGAGAGAGAGAGAGAGACAGAGAAAGATCTTCCTTCTGTTGGTTCACTCCCCAAATGGCCGCTACAGCCGGTGTTGTGCCAATCTGAAGCTAGGAGCCAGGTGCTTCTTCCTGGTCTCCACGCGGGTGCAGGGGCCCAAGCACTTGGGCCATCCTCCACTGCCCTCCTGGGCCACAGCAGAGAGCTGCACTGGAAGAAGAGCAGCCGGGACTAGAACTCTGCGCCCATATGGGGTGCCAGTGCCGCGGGAGGATTAACCAAGTGAGCCACAGTGCCGGCCCCACTATTCTGTTTAAATCTCTTGATTTATTAGAGTAAAACATTGCTAAAATCAGGCATAATAGGTAAAATTTTCGAGCAGGAAACTACTTTCATTTTTTTAAGAAAAGGAAATGAAAGTATTGTAAGGCCATACATATCACTGAAATACCACTAACTACATATCTAATAAAATGAAACATTAAAACATTGCTTACCAATAACCATGGAGTTTCTTCGAATACAATATGTGAGATAGATGTCTTTGGTTGGCAGGTGTTTTTCCAACACCTATATATAAAGTTCAAACATTCTGCCACACCAGTGAGATTAACTCAATCTTGTCTGATCACTAGAAAGCCAGGAAAATTTTTTTTCAAGTCTCAATCCCCATGCAATTGCAAGGATCGTATGGCAAAATGAGATGGTGCTAGAATAGTCTGATTTATGTAAATCCTCAAGCAGTACAAGACCGTCACTGAAGAGAAACTTCTGCGGATCACTTCTGGAGAAAGGAGATTTCAGAAAAATGTGGACATAGGGAAGAGTGCCAGCAGAAAGCTCTGGAATCGCTGGGTCAGAAGAAACTATTAGGGCGATCCTTCCACTTACTTCCACCAGGAGGAGAACATGAGGGTTTGCACGCAGTTTCATACACCTACAAGCCATGTAGGATTTCTCTTCTGTGAACAGCTACTTCATATTAATTCCCCTTTTTCTATTAGTTTATTGTTTTTGAAGCTTTTAAATAACACTTGCTCAAGGAAGATAAAGATGTTAATTAAAATAAAAAAGAAATGAGCTAGCTAAACTTTTGTAAATGTTGGTAGAAACATGAAATGCATGGTCAGAATCTGAGAAATTTAGTTACTCACATGATCATAGACAGCAAGAGCTTTTAAATTCAGATTTATTCTGTCTCCCTGGATCTCACTGGAATGGGAGAGAGAGATCTTCCATCTACAGGTTCACTCCCCAAGTGGCCACGATGTGTTGAAAAATTTCAAAATTAAATGTATTAATTTTAGTATTAATACTTCATATTTTATAATATTCCATTAATATTTCAGTTAAAATTTAAATTTTTATTTGTTTCTCTGTTATTTTCATTTTTATTTATTTTAATTTATTTTATAATGTTTTATATTTCATATGGGTAAATATTTCATAATATTATTATTTCTTTTTTATTTTAATTAACATCTTTATCTTCCTTGAGCAAGTGCTATTTAAAATTTCAGATTGTTTCAAAAAACTAGATTAGTTATATTATTTTCAATTCCCTAATTTTTATGATTATCATTTTATTTTTTAAAGATTTATTTATTTTACCTGAAAGGCAGAGTTACAGAGAGAGAAGGAGAGGCAAAGAGAGAGAAGTCTTTCGTCTGTTGGTTCACTCCTCAATTGGCCGGAACAGCTGGAGCTGTGTGATCCAAAGCCAGGAACCAGGAGCTCTTCTGGGTCTCCCACATGGTTCCAGGGGCCCAGGGACTTGGGCCATCTTCTGCTTTCCAAGGCTGTAGCAGAGTTATATTGAAAGTGGAGTAGCCAGGGCTTGAACAGGCATCCATAGGGGATGCGGGCACTGCAGGCGGTGATGTTACCCACTATGCCAGAGCGCCAGCCTCTGATTTTCAATACTATATTTTAATGTATAAGAATTTACATGTAGTGACTCATTTGGAGTGGAAACAATGTGTGTTTGCATCACCAGTGTGACAATGTATTTAAAGTTACTCTGTCTTAGAGGGACTGTTAGAGATGCATTCACTTAGTACTAACTGGCAAAGTTCCAATCTTAAACCAAGTTTTGTATCTTTCACTATTCTCCTCTACCATCCCCAATATCAGCCTTTAATCTCAAGTAATGACCCTAATGCTGAGACATGGCTGAGGTGGAGATATTTTAGTCTCTTTTCTATTGTATAAGGCAACCTGATGGCCAACATCAATGGCATTCAGAGCAAGAGTCTTGGATTAGAAATATTCACAATCCTGTGTGTGTGTGTGTAGTTCTCAAAGAGATTTTTTTTCTTTTTACTATATAATTGTGATTTTCTGTATTGTCGTTTTCCTAGAAGTTATGTGTCAAATTTCCTAGAAGTTTTGTGTCAAATCTGAACATACTCCAACATCTTGACAACTGAAGTTTGCTTAATTTTTATTTACTTGCACCTAGCAAAGCTTAAGTATAATTCACATCTCAAAGCTAGTCCCAACTTTAATCATTTAATTATTGTTAAACAAAGGTAATAACATACGATGTGAATGAGACCCTTTGGAGAATTTTACTCAATTCCTTATCAATTTTAATGCTAAGTGAGAGCTGGGCACTTCCTACAGAACTGTCAAGTGTTGTTAAAATTAGGATTCTTTGATGTGATGAAAAATGTGCACAGTGGTGCTCCATTGGCTTGCCATTATAATGGGAACCCAGACCCCTCAGCACTGAAGAAAAGTGAAACAAAACTTATTGGATCCAGTAGTGTTTTAAGCAAAGAGAATTTATGGTAACAAAAATTAATCTAGAAAAAACAATGGTCAAAAACTGTCTTCTTTCTTAAAATATATAAAAGAAACAATTACTAAGAAAGAATCAAAATCCAAAATATGTGAAACGTTATTTATAAAAATCCCAAATTTTCTTAAAATTGTTAAAAGTGTGCCAATACAGTTCTGGCTGTTTAATAAAATCTTCAAGATCCCATTGGCATAGATAAGCATGAAAAAATATGGTAAGATAAATTGTATGGGTAGTGGGTCCTATAAGACAATTATATTTCTATTTTTTTTAAGATTTATTTATTTGAAAATTGTAGAGATGCTACATAAATGCCTCTCAGGGGGATACACCCCCCTGAAATTAGAGGCACTGCGCCAGTTTCTGCTCACCCCAAAACAGGCCAAGGGATGGGCACACCCGCCCCAAAGCCCCAAAGGAATGTGGATGCAGGAGCAGCAGGGGACTGATGGACATTAATTGGTACATGGGATGTTTTTGAGAATTTGTAAATTTGCAGGAGCACCTAAATGGGCCTGTCTCTGAAGATTTACAACACAGCTGTAATCAATGTGTTAGACCACCAGACCGAATTTCTGTTTCCAAATCCTTGACTTGACCTATAACCTTGCCTTATGTGCCTGCTGGCTTGTAGACTTGCTGCTATCTAAATAAAAGAGGGAACAGATAGCTATCCAGGGGCACACTCTCAGAGTGAATGTTCCCATGTCCTGTCTCCTCATTTGAAAACCCTACAGAAAATCAGAATTTGAGAGAGAGAGAGAGAGAGAAAGAGAGAGAGAGAGAATGAATTTGATTCGGATTCCATCCACTGGTTCACTCTCCTGATAGTCCCAACAGCCAGGGCTGGGCCAGGCTGAAGGCAGGATCCAGGAGCTTCTTCCAGTTCTCCCACATGGGTGCAAGGGCCCAAACACTACGGCCATCTTCTACTGCTTTCCCACGCCATTAACAGGGATCTGCATGGGAAGTGGGGCAGCTGGGACATGAACCAGAGCCTATCTGGAGTGCTGGCATCACAAGCAGTGGCATTTCCTGGTAGGCCACAATGCTGGCCCCAACAATATATTTCCTTATCAATAAATTGACATCTTGTTTTATTCAATTTCCTTTTCAATCTAAATTTCTAGCCATTCTTCAAAGCAGCTATTATGGGGTGGGAAACTTTTAGTCTTTCTTTAAACATGCAAAAGAAACAAGAGACAATTGGATATTTATAACATAATTCACGAACAGTACAAAATTAAGTTAAAATTTAGCCTTCTGTAGAATTTTTATTAAATTTTGAATCCCACCTGCAGTTGCCTTGGCAACTTGTCTGTGTGCTGGACATTTGCCCACATCTAAACCACAAAGCCATACTTGATTTTTTTTTGTCACATCTCTGTTTTAGTTTCTGAACTGGGACTAATCATTGCACATTACCAAGGGTGTTTTTTACCAGTCTTTTTTGTTGTATTCTAGACTCTCACCCCTGTTTGAAGATGGCACCTAGTCACTAGGAAAAGCAACTTCCAAACATGGAAAATAGAAGGAGAAACATAGGTCAAAAGGAAGAAGCAGCATTTTTTATTTATTTTTAATATTTATTTTATTTATTTGAAGGCAGAGCTACAGAAAGAGAGGGAGAGAGAGAGAGCTCTTCCATCAGCTGGTTAGTTCCCCAAATGGCCACAAAGGCCCAGGCTAGGCCAGCAGCCAGGGCTTCATCCAGGTCTCCCACGTGAATGCAGGGACACAAGCACTCGGGCCACATTCCTCTGCTTGCCCAGGTGTATTAACAGGGAAATAGATTGTAAGTGGAGCAGCAGAGACTAAAATCTGCCACTCAGAAGGCAGCTTAATTTGCTATGTGACAATATCAGCCCCAGAAGCAACATTTTTAGAATGATGTGTATCTAAGGATCATAATGTCTAATATTGAACTTCCTGAGTTTGCAGCTGCTAAGAACTCCAGCTATGAAGAACATATTTGGTTATAGATGTAATTTAAACTTAAGGGGCTGGCGCTGTGGTGCAGCGGGTTAACACCCTGGCCTGAAGCACCAGCATCCCATATGGGCGCCGGTTCAAGACCTGGCTGCTCCACTTCCCATCCAGCTCTCTGCTATGGCCTGGGAATGCAGTAGAAGATGGCCCAAGTCTTTGGGCCCCTGCACCCACGTGGGAGACCCGGAGGAAGCTCCTGGCTCCTGGTTTCAGATTGGCACAGGTGACTGTTGCGGTCAAGTAGAGAGTGAACCATCAGATGGAAGACCCTCTTGCTCTCGCTCTCGATCTCTCTCTCTCTCTCTCTGCCTCTCCTCTCTCTGTGTAACTCTGACTTTTAAATACATAAGGAAATCCAAATGGCCAACAGGCACATGAAAAAATGTTCAAGATCACTATGAATCAGGGAAATGCAAATCAAAACCACAATGAGGTTTCACCTCACCCAAGTTAGAATGGCTCACATACAGATATCTACCAACAATAGATGCTGGAGAGGATGTGGGGGAAAAAGGGACACTAACCCACTGTTGGTGGGAATGCAAATTGGTTAAGCCACTATGGAAGTCAGTCTGGAGATTCTTCAGAAACCTGAAGATAACCCTACCATTCAACCCAGCCATCCCACTCCTTGAAATTTACCCAAAGGAAATTAAATTGGCAAACAAACAAGCTGTCTGCACATTAAGGTTTATTGCAGCTCAATTCACAATAGCTAAGACCTGGAACTAACCCAAATGCCCATCAACGGTAGACTGGATAAAGAAATTATGGGACATGTACTCTATAGAATACTATACAGCGGTCAAAAACAACGAAACCCGGTCATTTGCAACAAGATGGAGGAATTTGGAAAACATCATGCTGAGTGAATTGAGCCAGTCCCAAAGGGACAAATATCATATGTTCTCCCTGATCGCGAATACTAACTGAGCAACAAGGGGGAAACTTGTTGAAGTGAAATGGACACTATGAGAAACAGTGACTTGATCAGCTCTTGTCCTGACGGTTGATGTACAATGTAATACTTTATCCATTTTAGTATTTTTTTGTTCTAGTACTATTGGTTGAACTCTGTAATTAACACACAATTATTCTTAGGTGTTTAAATTTTAACTGAAAAGTGATCCCTGTTAGGAATTTGGAAAACATTATGCTGAGTGTAATAAGCCAATCCCAAAGGGACAAATACCACTTGTACTCCTTGATAGGTGACAACTAAATGAGCACCAAAAAGGAAACCTGTTAAAGTGAAATGAACACTATGAGAAACGGTGACTTGATCAGCCCTCACCCTGACTTTGATGAGCAACTTGATATGTTATCCCTCTTAGTTTTTTTTTTGTTTGTTTGTTCTACTTAATACTTTTGGTTGAATACTGTAATCAATACACAATTATTCTTAAGTGCTGAAACTTAACTGAAAAGTGATCGCTGTTAAATATAAGAGTGGGAATAAGAGAGGGAAGAGATGTGCAATTCGGGACATACTCAAGCTGACTTACCTCAAAAGGTAGAGTTAGAAACATACCAGGGGATTCCAATACAATCTCATCAAGAATGCATGTACCAATGCCATCTCACTAGTCCCAGTGATCAATTTCTGTCCACAATTGATCATAATGATAGGACTAAGAGCCAGAGGGATCACATAAACAAAAATAGTGTCTGCAAATACTATCTGATAGAATAAAAAAGGGAGAGAATGATCCAACATGAGAAGTGAGATACACAGCAGACCCAAAGAATGGCAGATGTCCTAAACAGCACTCTGGCCTCAGAATCAGCCCTTAAGGCATGCGGATCCGGCTGAAAAGCCCATGAGAGTATTTAACGCATGGAAAGCCAAGACACTCTGGGGAAAAAAAAAAAAAAAAAAAAAAAAAAAAAAAAAAAAAAAAAAAAAAAAAAAAAAAAAAAAAAAAAAAAAACCAAACCCTAAATCCCTAAATGAAAGATCTCCACGAGTGAGATCCCAGTGGAAAGAATGGGTCATCAAAGAAGGAGGTACCTTTCTCTGAAGGGAGGAGAGAACTTCCACTTTGACCATGGCCTTGTCTAAAAATGTTCAGAGTCGGTGAACTCAGGGGCTTCCATAGCCTTGGCAGCTCATGACAAGAGCCTAGGGTGATTACTGAGGCCATAAACAAGAGTGTCAGTTTGTTAAGTCAACAACAGGAGTCAATGTGCACTTACTCATGTAGGATCTTTGTCCTTAGTGTGCTGTACATTGAGATTTAATGCTATAACTAGTACTCAAACAGTATTTTTCACTTTATGTTTCTGTGTAGGAGCAAACTGTTGAAATATTTACTTAATGTAGGCTAAACTGATCTTCTGTATATAAAGAGAATCGAAAATGAATCTTGATGTGAATGGAAGGGGAGAGGGAGTGGGAAAGGGGAGGGTTGCGGGTGGGAGGGGCGTTATGGGGGGGAAGCCATTGTAATCCATAAGCTGTACTTTGGAAATTTATATTCATTAAATAAAAGTTTGAAAGCAAAAAAAATAAAAAAATAAAATCTTTAATCTTAAACTGAGTTCTTTTCTTTGATAAGGTAAAATAGGATGCTATTTAAAAAGAATTTTAGCAGAGTAAATTTAGAAAGCAAAATATGTGCAATAAAAGACCAATCTTTAGCCCCATTGAATTCTACTTGAAGGAAATTGGGCATATTTTCAGTTACTTTAAATTCCTGTATAATTGCAATTTGTGAATTGTGCACAAATTTCTGTTATGCTTAAAAAGTCATACTGATGATGAAATTCTACTCAGACAATATAAATGAAATAATAGTTTATCAGAAATTATTGGCGTAGATACCAGTAAGCAAGAATCAAATACAGGTTTTAAAATACAGACGGTCCCAGACCTTTGATGGTTCCACTTACAGATTTTCCATTTTATAATGGTGCAAAATCAATACACATTCATTAGAAACTTTGCTTGAAATTTTTTATTTTGATTTTCCTAGGCTAACAATGTGTTATTGGATAGGCTCTGCTACCTTATAGTCAGTCCTGTGTTTAGGAGGTAAAACTGCCAAAGCCCCAGTGAACTGGTTGGCTCAGCTGTGGGGTTGGTAGGTGACATGTTGAAATCCATGATCAACTTACAATGTTGTCATATGACTTTGTGTTTATCCAGATCTGACCACACTGTAAGTATAAAAGTATTTGTCATAACATAAGGTAATACAAGAATGAGTATTTCCTGGCATGTGGCTATAGTTATATCGAATTATTTTCAAATTTAATTTATTCTGCTCCCTGTGTGATATATGAACTCATCTTTCACTTCTTCTAAAATGGTTTGTGAAAAAGTTCGTTTAATTTACATGCCAAAGTGCCTGAGTTCGCATCCCAGCTCCAGTTCCAATTCCAGCTTCCTGCTAATGTGTATTTGGGGAAGCAGCTGGTGATGGTTGAAGTATAACAGTCTCTGCCACACATATTAGAGACCATGATTGAATGCCAGATTCCTGGCTTTGGCCTGATCCAGCCTTGGCTCTTGAGGACATCAGGGGATTGAACATTGAACAGGAGATCTCTTTCTCTGTTTTTTCAAGTACATAAAAAATAAATATTTTTTCAGAAAAATACATTTAAACTCATGTGTAAAATATAGAAACAAATGGAGCATTTTGGAAAGAAAATGATATATTTACATCTGCCTTTAAGAAAGAATGTAGAAGTACAAAATAACCTTACGATTGGTAAATGTATTTAAGAAACTTCCTTAGCTAGAACACAGGGTTAGAAGATTTTCTTGAAAAGGAAACATGACTTTTTTTTTTTCTTTTTGACAGGCAGAGTGTACAGTGAGAGAGAGAGAGAGAGAAAGGCCTTCCTTTTCCGTTGGTTCACCCTCCAATGGCCGCTGCGCTGACTCAAAGCCAGGAGCTAGGTGTTTCTCCTGGTCTCCCATGCGGGTGCAGGGTCCAAGCACTTGGGCCATCTTCCATTGCACTTCCGGGCCATAGCAGAGAGCTGGACTGGAAGAGGAGCAACTGGGACAGAATCCAGTGTCCCGACCGGGACTAGAACCCGGTGTGCCAGCGCCACAGGCGGAGGATTAGCTTATTGAACCGCAGCGCCGGCAGAAACATGACTCTTAATTCAGAATATCCCACTAATTTTATACAACTCATATTCAATAATTCATATGCACTGTGTGTTTTTGGGAGATAGTAACAATCCTACTGTTTACAATAAATAAACCCTTATGTTCCTGATTCTACCCTGGAATCCATAAGATTTGTTTTATTTGCATATAACTCCATTCAAGAGATGTCTGTTTGTGCATGTATGCTTTTATAAATATTTTACAAGTAGGAGGGCTTATTTGTTTATTTGATTACACCTTATTACCTTAAATTCTGACACTATTTTAATAAATATGTCTTGCTCAAATAAAGTATTTTAGCTGTAACTAATGTATCATTTATTTTCTGGTGTAACAATGTTAAACAGTTTAAAATTTAAGGCATAGAAATCTGGAGACAGGGAAAAATTAGGTGAATGTATATAAACAATAGGATTATTTCCTCTTTCTCATCAGTTCCCACCAATCGGCAAAACATTTACAAATGAAATCTAGTGGGAAATTACCACTCACTACTTACTCAATGTTTCTAGGTAATAATACTTTAGAACTTGGTTTTGCTTTAGCTTAATTCTGGAGGCAACATTGTCCACCTAATAGCAAAGATGGAAATAGAGAAGAAAAATATTTATAAAAATTCCTCCATAAATGGTAGAATGGGAGCAAGTTATCCATTTTGCTTGCCTGAAAAAATCACAATGTCCATTACTAAAGAGCCCTAAAAACCTCAAGGAATGAGACTATCTGTAAATACAGTAATATTTGAATGAAAAATGGCATGTTGTTAGTTTTATTATTATTATTGTTATTATTATTATTACTCATATGGTATTTCCTCAGTGCAGGAGGTTTGAACTTTTAAAACGCTAGGGAAGCATTTGCTCTACGGAAGAACTTAATTTAATAGGACCCTAGGAGCTTGAAAAGCAACTGACTCCAGTGGGAGGATCTGGCTTATTAAGTTCAGTGATGCAGCACCCAAAGGTACTGAATTTTAAATGAATTCACGAACCTAATAAATCATCCTGTCAAGTGAAATATAATTTGTGAAAAATTTATTACCCATGATTATGTATTAAACATAAGCTTTAAATACTAAGCAAATATTATACTCCTAGTTGGATAAATACTCTAGATTGCAAGGATTATTTAATGTATTTTGACATCAAGCTGGACCCAGCAGATTTTTATCCCATTCTAACATAACAAATATCACTGTGCAGGGCTGGGTCTTAAAGGAAACATGCTACCTGGTAGACGTGAAGATCTCAAACTATCCTGTGATTATTAGTATTTACATGTACACCTGTACTTGGTAAATCTTAATTTTGCACATCAAGGAAAACTCCTCAGCTTCCATAAATGCTTATTTCTACAACATGATGAGGATAATGCCCAAACTTAGCAATCTAGCAAAATACAATAGGAAAATGCCTGACCTATACTAGCTGTAGTGTTTTTCCATGAAATCCTAATTTTCAAACTAAATTGGTAAAAAATATAATGTAATGAAAAAATTCCCATATCTGTTATTCAATGATGATCTCCATTAATAACATGATATGTTAACTCTACGTATAACCACTACCTGGATTTAAATTCTTTATTATTTCTTGGAATAATTAGAATTGATACTATGTATATATTTAAAGTTAATATTTTTCCCAAAAATCATTTGAGAGATGGAGACAAAGAGAAAAAGATGAGAGAGAGAGAGAGAGAGAGAGAGATCCCATCCACTAGGTCACTCCCTAAATGCCTGCGATGGCCTGCGCTGGGCCAGGCTGAAGGCAGGAACCAGGAACTCGGTCTAAGACTCCCCCGTGTTGGCAGATGCCCAAGCACTTGAATCATCCATCACCTGATACCTCCCAATATCCTCATTAGCATGAAGCTGGAGTCAAAAGTCACATCCAGCAAATATAGATAATGGCCAGGCTAAATGCCCCCACGGATTTCACGTTCTTTTGAAAACCAAACACAAAGAATCTGTGCCAAAAATGTTTTTTTTTCCCAGTTCCCTGTTTAACACAAGTGTTTCACAAAATGTTTCTCTATTTGCAAAGGTTACTATAAAATGGAGCTAAAACAACACTCAACATTGCACTTAAAATGTTATTATAGACTCACTATTTTATAAAATAAAGAGCAAGGTTATCTTTCTGGTTTCTGTTCTTATAGTCATTTTATTTACTTTAGAGATCATAACCACTTGCTACAGCAAATATTAAAAGGACTTCCATTTTCATACTATTATGCTGATATTATGATTTTATAAATGTTAGAGTTATGTGGTATGCTTCTCAGATTTCACACTGTATGTTAAAAGATACCATTTGCCTAGTTCAGATCAATGAATTCTATTCCATTTAAAATACAAGGAAACTTTAATAATAAGGAACTGTTAGGTAATAGCTATCCATTCAGCTCTTCTGTTTAGAATATAAATTAAAGAACATGGATCAAAGTGATTACTACAAATTGATTAGCTCAGCACACAGTGCTAGTACCACTATGTTAGACTAACACTAGCATCTGCAATACAATAATACCGCAAAAAACTCATATAATAATTCAAAATCATATTTAGTTGTGTTTATGTATGACTGCTCATTTAATGTTTTTAATTTCCAGCAATGATACATATAATATTGTTATCAAATTTAAAAAGACAGTGTAACACCTCCTCAAATATTAATGAAGATATTCATTTATATAAGATATAATCACAAATACTTTATATCACTTAAATTAAAACTTACCTGAAATATATTTTCTTAATAAAAACCCTAATTCTAAGAAAGAGTATATTAATTAACCACAGAAATACGAATTTTTGGTAATTAAAAGGTTACTTGTTATGAATATTCTGCTGATTAACCTACTACATTTCATAATTTTAGTTTTGAATATATTATTCAGTAATTATAAATGAAAAAGGTATTCTTTATTGAGTGCACTATATACTGATTCCCTATACCATTGTTATCTAGCATACTGATTAAAATCTTGGAAATTATACATGATTTTATCATCTCTCCTTATTTAGAATGTGAAGTTAATTTGCCAATAGATTTTTCAAAATTTATCTAAACTAATTTTAACTTTACATTTCACTTTATTTTTTTCAATCTCTCTACTTCTACCCTTCCTAAAAGCATTCTTTTCTGCTGTACTGCTTGATTCAAGGCTAAATTAGCACACATTTGTACCCTCATTTCTACTTTCTAAAATTAGTTTCATAGAGGTTATGATTTTCTTTAAGTGAATTGAAATCGTAGTACAGACCTAATCAGCATGTCATTTGTAGTTACACAAATCAATTAAGTGGATTGGTGATGATTCCCACAAGGAATGTGTTGTATTTTAAAATGTTAGATATTATCATATGACAGGAATTACAGATTGACTTAAATTCAGGTTTCATATATTTTATAAACATTTAAAGAATATTTTCTTTGTGCCATGTTTTCCACTAATGCAGGGAATACCAAAATAATGAAAGACAGCATTTCTCTTCAAAGCATTCAGAGTTTAAATCTGTAATGTGAAAAATGCAGTAATAGAAGCACGAAGCACACACAGGGAACCACCAAACTTGTCCTCTGAGCATGGGCACATGCAGGTGAATCTTCACAGACAATATGATATAAATATAAATAGAACTTAATTAATGGGCCTCAGGTTAAAGTGTCAGATCATTTTTAAGCCCAAACTCTGGTTCAAAAGAAAGTGCAGAAATCATTATGAGTCTAGTTAGAGCTACAATAAACACTGAAGAGTGCTGGAACAGGTGCAAATTATTAAAGTTTTATCAGGGTAAAAAACTGCTTGTGAACATAGTAACCTGTCCTTCTCATGTGTTCTATGTTTAGAAAGATATTTTTTTTGCAAAGAAAATGCATATATAGACAATACTTCAAGTGCTTGTATATCAAACATTTAATATCAAATTCAGTTTTTGCTATTCTATTGAATAATATGATATAAATAGATTTATGTAAGATAATTTAAAGCATTTATTTAAAGGATGTCCGTGTATGTATATTTATGTAGAGTGAAAATATATACAAGTATTTTATTTTTATATTTGATAATTTACTTGGGGTAAATAATGCATTAATAGTTTTATCACTTGTCTGTGAAATATTAATATATTTTAGTTGTCCAACATAGTACATTCTCTATGCATTCTTATGTTATAAAAGTGATTCAGATTAAATTGATATTTTGGAATAAAAGCTGTAGTGCTGTTTCATCAAATCATATGTGCATCTCTGATAAGTCCATGTGGAGATTTGTAAGTCTATTTTTTACTTATATAAATCTATTGATTCTTAGGCTATTGTAAAGAATATGGTTAATAAAGCTGTGGAATATTATATTCATCATCCCCTGCAAATGAGTGGATCTTTCTAATTGAGCATGACATGGGAAAATATCAAGAACAGCTGCTTCAGGCTCAGCCACTTGAATCTCTCTTTGCAGATGGAATGAGAAACACCTCTCTCTGATGGTTCGTGATTTGTGACATTGCGTGAAATGCGACATACTATAGTAGAGTGAGTTTTGCCCAAGCATATGAAAATAGATTTACAGCTTTCAAGGTGAATCAAGCTGTTTTCAACACTATCCGTTTTTTTCAAAATCTAGAGGAACGTTGTTTATAGACAATCATTAGACAACTGCAGGTTCAAGGTTACACAGCTGGTGTTTAATCTACTGTCTCACTGAGCTAGTTTATTTAAAATAGGAAACAGCCATTCAACAAGTTGGGTGAGGAAAGAACTATAAGCTACCCTCTAGCTTTCTCTTTTCTCCTGAGCAAACAAGAGATAGCTTTTTCTTACACATTGAAGTCGATGGAGCTTTGAGACTATTCACACTAGAGATGTGATTTGTAGCAATGTGTGTATATGTGTTATAAACGTTCCCTTATTTATTTGTAAAGGTCAAAGGGAGCAGGGAGAAGAGAGAGGGGAGAGGGGAGAAGGGAAGAGAGAGAGAGAGAGAGATATTTATTTTACTGATTTTCTCCTCAAATGACTGCAGCTGTTGGGGCTGGGCAGTCGAAACTAGAACATCCATTGGGTCTCCTAAGTGGATGGCAGCAACTCATATACTTGACACCTCATCCACTCTTTCCAGGCACATTAGCAAGGAGCTGAATCAGAAGCAGAGTAGACTGGACTCAAACCTGCACCCTGATATGGAATGCAGCCTCTCAAGTGGTGGTTAAACTCACTGCATTACAATACCCATGCCTCCAAAGGCAGAATCTAACTGAAGATTTTGTATACCACTCTTTATGTGATTATTTGTGAAACTTTAAGAAGATAGCACAATATACTTTTGTTTCCACATGACTATCATGGTTGATTTGTGCGATAAGGGGCTGGTAAATTTTTCATATATAAATAAATGTGTTATACTTTTTTTTAAGTCATCAGTAGAAACTGCTGAATAAGAGGTTGAAAAGCTGTTTAAAATTCAAACTATATGTGCAGGGTTGGAACACTGATTCAATGACAAAACAAGAAACCCAAACAACAAAATACAGTTTTCTTCACATGAAAGCTCAGATAATTCGTAGGAAAGTATGACCCTGTTTGATTCTACTGAAGTCCCTATTAAGCAGATATAATTACAACTGGACATATTCAGTAATGTTTTATTTAACTGCCTCAGTATGGTTCTTCTGATCAAATCCTAAAGTGTCTGAAATCCTCCACAGTTGCACTGCATCTGCTGTGCTGTTGCCTCAGAGGTCACACAATGACTTTGCAGACTCTGCCATACACTCCTGTCTGTTGCCATAAACATCTCACTTGCAGTGGAAGGAAGTCATTGAAAGGTTTTCACGACAAGATGTGGTTGCTTAGAGAAGAGGTCTGAGGATGCAGTGCTGAAGGATTTATGAATTAAATGTGCCTGCTGAGCTGCAGCAAAGGTGACAGCATCTCCAGTTTACAGGCGGGTTTTAATTTAGACATGTTATGCATGGCCAGAAACAACAGCAGTCATTGCCTTCTTACAAGCCTTGCTGCTTATAAATCATAGCAGCACCATCGCTGAATTAATTTGAAAGCACCACAATAAATTGATTTCTTTTTTTATTCTCATTCCCCAAAGATGCAAAAATTAGCAAAATAGTATTTTCTATATGTTCACATAAAAATCTAGGTTGGAAATTTAGTGGAAAATACATCAAAGCAATAATTTACTTTAAAAGGAATCCAAAACTAAGTGGTTACTGATGGTTAAAGAAATAAAAAGATGGAAAGAAAAACCAGTACTGTTCAGTTTTAATGCTGGGATATGGGTTACAGATGTAGGGATATTCACTGTAAAATTCTGTCAAATTTTCTGTGTGTTTAAAAATACTCAAAATAAAATATTGGAAAATGCAGGCTGAAATAGATTATGGAAATGATAGTTTTCAGTTAAATATGGAAGTATCTAGAAAATGGAATTCAAAGAGAAGTTTATTGACGTACAATCATGTATTAGTTTATTTTGGATTCAAAATTAATTGATACAAAAATTTGATAGCCATGTATTTGAGGAGCTTTCAAAAATTCATGAAAATAAATATATTTTAAAAGTTATGCATGGATATCAAAAATTACAGTTAAACATCTTTTAACTTCATTTATATGAATTTTTTGAAGCCATTTGTGTATACACACACATGAAGATATAATATCAAGATATGTTTCATTGTTGCCAAGTATTCTTTGCAAATTGAATTAATTGCCAATGGAGTTTTTTGTATGTCAATGGAAATATGGAAACTGGAACTCTTCATATATTTGATTAAAGCTCTGACTCTTCGTCATGCTGACTGATTCTACTCACCAAAGGTTGAAAACTAGTTGGCATCCTTGATCCAGTCATCTTAACAATCCTCTATACTAATCATTCCATCTTACACTAAATACATCCCATACTAATCCAAGTAATGGTTTAATATAAAATTTCTTTGCTTTGAGTATTTACTGACTATAAAAAGATAGTAGTGACCATTTACTGTCTTGTATTTTGTCTATGTTTCCATTCTCTTGTGAGAGTATAGATCATATTAAAGAATACTGCTATGGTTTTTAATAAATTCCAGTTTATATTGCAAAAGGGATGAATGTGATGTCTGGAAAGTCATTTGAGAGTCCGTTAACAGATAACACACAAAAGCCATTGAGATGATGTGTTGCTTAAGATGCAAGGATATTGAATAACGATGCCCTGAGAGCTCTAAGTGCTGAACAGGCACATGTTTCCAACAATGTTGGTGCTTTTATTAATACAAAATTGTCAATTAAAGATAAAACTTCTGCTGAATTTTTCGAGAAAAAGATAAGGTTTATAGAAGTTGAGCCAGTACCACACAATATTTAGGTATGGGAACCTTGGGGTCTGGACTTACCACTCTTCTGTGCGTCTGGGAGATCTGTGACTATGGGCAGAATTCACAATATCCCTCAGCTTTAACTTCTTCATCTACATTATTGAGATAATAGTATCTCTCTATTTCATAACTGTGAATTATGAAATGACATTATGCACATTACACATATTCTATTAGGCCAGAAGAGTATTAGCTAATCAAAAACTGATGAACCTGGGCCCAGCACTGTGGCTTAGTGGACTAAGCCTCTGCCTTTGGTTCGAGTATCCCATATGGGCACTGAGTGGTATCCCGGCTGCTCCATTTCTGATCCAGCTATGTATTGTGGCCTGGGAAAGTGGTAGGAGATGGCCCAAGTCCTTGGGACCCTGCACCCATGTGGGAGATGTAGAAGAAGCTGCTGGATCCTGGCTTCAGAGCAGTGCAGTTCTAGCTTTTCAGCCATTTGTGGAGTGACCCAGCAGATGAAAGACCTCTCTCTCTGCCTCTGTCTCTCTGTAACTCTGCTTTTCAAATAAATAAATAAATCTTTACTAAAAAATGATGATTCTTTAAATAATAAAATAAATGCCCATCATGATCGTTAATGATATTTTTCAGTATTTAATAAAAGTGGCCATTAAAAAATAGATGTTTTGGGACAAATATTGTGGCTCAGTAGGTTTAAGCTACCCCTTGCAAAGTTGGTATCCCATATTAAATACCAGTTTCTACATGATTTTCCATTTCACTCATATTTTTAACACATATAAAACAATACATGTTATTACTTATTATGTTTAACAAATCTATACAGTTGTGATTATATGACCAATCTACTTTCTAATTTTACGTGTTTCTAATTTTAAATTAGGAAAAAGTATTTAAAAGCTGTGTTTAAAATAACTTTTTAATTTTCTTGATTTATTATTTATTCAATTTACATTTAGTTTTTCTATGTGTGGGCTTAATCTTCTGTGATTATTCAGTTATGTTTCCTGACTATTTTATTTCAGAAAATAATATATTTC
This sequence comes from Oryctolagus cuniculus, assembly GCF_051225735.1. Taxonomy (NCBI): domain Eukaryota; kingdom Metazoa; phylum Chordata; class Mammalia; order Lagomorpha; family Leporidae; genus Oryctolagus; species Oryctolagus cuniculus. Next base: position 49,666,669 of record NC_142880.1, read on the forward strand.
TCTTTGTTTCACAAATTTATTTTGCAATCCTCAATGATAACAAAATATAAAGTACATATATACACATATACATAATAGCTACTTATAATTATATGTAGTTTTGTAGAAATTTAAAAAAATCCAGAGTAGGTAAAATCCACCCATAATAGAAAAGACAGTTTTCTGTATCATATATCAGGACTTGTTTTACAGTTAAAGAAATTGAGGTGAGCATTTGCCATAGTGGTTAAGATATCATAGGGAGGGTTGGCGCCACGGCTAGCTTGGCTATTCCTCCACCTGCGGCGCCAGCACCCTAGGTTCTAGTCCCAATTGGGGCGTTGGATTCTGTCCCGGTTGCTCCTCTTCCAGTCCAGCTCTCTGCTGTGGCCCGGGAAGGCAGTGGAGGATTGCCGAAGTGCTTGGGCCCTGCACCTGCATGGGAGACCAGGAGGAAGCACCTGGCTACTGGCTTCAGATTGGTGCAGCGTGCTGGCCATAGTGGCCATTTAGGGGCTGAACCAACAGAAAAAAGGAAGACCTTTATCTCAGTCTCTCTCTCTCTCTCTCACTGTCTAACTCTGCCTGTCAAAAAATTAAATAAATAAAGACATAATAGGGAAGGGCATACATCATATTGGAGGGCCTGAGGAGGAGCTTCTTGCTAACGTGCACCAGTGGAAGTAAAGCTGACAATCCAAGTTCCTTGGTTCCTGTCACCTACATGGATCAATTTGATTGAGTTCCAGGCTCCTGGTTTGGTCTAGCCCAGCTCCAGCTTTTGTGGGGATTTGAGAAGTAAGGAAATGGGAAGGGTGGAATGTCCTTCTGTAACTGTTTGTCTGTTTCTCTCTCTCTCTTTATTAATAAATAAAAAAATAAATTTCAAAATATATTCCTCTAAGGTGAGACAAAGACAATACAGTGTGTTACTTTCAAGAATGGAATTCCATATAGCATAGCCATTCTCTTTGAAGTCCTCTGATTTGCTTAAAGCCCTTGCCCTTTAAGTATGCCACTATAAATGATTTTTTGCTAACGTTGTAGTGATCTGGAAGTCTGTAAAATGAGTGATGCATACAGTATTCTCCTTTCTCAAGTGGAGAGTTTTCACACCACAGTGGGGAACATTGTAGCTGGCATGAGAATGAGAACTACAGATACAACATTTCCTCTTTCTTTTCCCATAAGGGATTTTAAACTACAATTTGTGAGATCTGGTAGTAATATTTAATTTCAATAATATATCCTCACATCAACCCTATCCTTCCCTTGATCCACTGTTCTAATTTACAACTCCTGCAAGTGGACAGTGGCCTCCCTAATAAATTATTATCTATAAAGGCCTCTGCTTCAGGGTTTGCTTGTAGAGATTCCAAGTTAGAATAGTCTCCATTATTAGAGTCAGAAAATTAAACTATTTAAACATAGATGGATGGGGATTTTATAAAACAGTTTCCTACTGGAGTCATTACAATGAGATACTGCTTTGGGTGTCTAATCCTTAACATGATCGTTTCCTGAGGTTAATCTTTCCATTCAGGCACTCTAAATTGATTTTATTTAAAGCTTCCAGTTATTCTATATTCACTTCAAATATTGAGCTAGCTCAGCATTGGGAGGTTGAGCTGTGATTTCAGTGGTGCGGGATGGCTCTGTTATACTCCCAGTGGCATAGTCAGTGCACATTCAATGACAAGTGGTGCAGCCCACCATTAAAAATTTGCAGCAGCAATCTATGTAAATTATATTGTTAAATAGTGTCACTTGGACACAAATCAAATAAATAAGAAATAATATCATATGTGAATTTGCAAAATTAAAAGATAATATAAAAAAGAGTTGGCATTATTATCCTTCGTTCAGAAAATATAATGAAAGGGAGTTGGGAAACTGAAACATTTTCTAGGTTGACATACATTATTATTATTTTGTAATCACATTAAATTAAGGCATTTTTATACAGAGATACATTTGACAGAGTAGAGATATTTACACATGTCATGCATGGACTCAATTTTCAGTTGAGTTTACCATTACTAACAGTATAGAAGCATAAGATTGGCAGTTGCAAAAAAAAAAAATAAAATAAACTGCTCTCATTTTCCACTGTTTGAATTGTGGAGCATTGATTGTTCGCCCAGCATTTCTATAGGATGCTCTTGGAGTCTATCTTATTATTCTTAAGCTACACACTAAACGATAGAAAAGCAGATCATTTTGCCATTGCAGTAAATCAATCTTAAAAGACCTCTTGTCTGCCAACTGCAGATCTGATGGAGCTATAAACAAGCTATTTCTCCTGATATCTATCTACTAAAACCTAATTTGGGGAAATGATTTAGTTGATAGAACCAGAAAACACCTATTTTGGAAGAATATAAATGCATGTGCATTCTGATTCAGCTGAATTTTGACCCAAAAGAGTAATACTAACAAGAAATTGTCTCTTTTCAGATGGTGTTTTTCTATTCAATCTCAACTTTTAATTTTGAATTTTCTCTAAATAATATTTAGGAATTTAAGGAAAGTATATTGAAAGTTTGTTGGCAAGGCCAGCATTGTGGTTAAGCTGCCTCCTACAGTGTTGGCATCCTGTATGGGCTCTGGTTTGCATCTCGGCTGCTCTACATCTGAACTAGCTACCTGCTAATAGCCTGCGAAAAGTAAAGAAAGATAACCCAAGTGCTTGGCCCCTTGCAACCCATGTTGGAGACCTTGAATAAGCACCCGACTCCTGACTTCTGCCTGGCCTAGCCCTGGTTATCGCAGCCATTTGGGGAATGAACCAGAGAATGAAAGATTTGTCTCTCTCTCTCTCCCTCTCTCTAATCTTTGAATCTCTATCTCTCCTTATCTCTCTGTAACACTGCCTTTCAAATAAATCAATAATTTTCAAAAAGATGAAACAAAAAATTAAGATAAAGTTTGTCAATCCCCATTATTGGCAAAGAAATTTATTTTCGTCATTGTAGACTGAAGACACATTTTATATATGATGTCAGATAGCAATAATAACTTGTTTTTATTTGTTATTGAAGTTGCCTATGTCCCAAGCTTTGCCTGTCTTTCCTAGTTGATTTCCTATATTCAAATTATCTAATTTTCCAAGTATTTCTTTAAAATAATGTATACAGAACAGATCTCTACATCCTCCCATGTGTAATTTCAGTATATACACATATGGTTCTTTGATCTTCCTTTCAGACTTTCATTGATTTCCCAATAATCATCCTTAGAGTGCATTCTCTGGCTCGGTTACTTTCTGGTGTTACCTAAATTATTAATCCCAGCTTCCTCAATGAAGCAGGACACATTTTCGTAGTCTGATTACGCTGTTATTTTTATCATGGCCACTCCCTCCTCCTTGACTAGACTAATTCTAATGCAGCATTCCATCTCATCAATACAGTGAATAAAATTTGGGGATATACTTATAAACAATAAGCTTTTTATGCTTATCTTGAGTTCAAATGTGCCTGAACATCTGTATTTTAATTAAAATCAACAAATTACATTAAATGATCTGCAACTTTTAATTGTTTATGCTGGTTTTATTCTCCTAAAAGTGGTTTAAATGATTTTGATTTAATTTTAAATGTATATGTCTATCTTTGTATATTTGTGTTTTCCTATATCTTTCTGTCTTTGTTTATCTACTTAACCTTTTTTCTAAAAAAATTCATTCAGGTGCCAGTGTTGTGGTTCAGATTAAGCTGCCGCTTGCAGTGCCGGTTCGAGTTGCAGTTGCTCTACTTCTTAAAAATAAAAAAAAAAAAAGAAGGAAAATAAATAAATAAATAAATAAATAAATTCATTTCAAGAACAAGGGACACAGTGAAGCAAATGATTTTCTTTTTAAATACACAGTTTGGCTGAGAAGATTTATAGTATCACATAAATTAAAATAACATATAATGGTTATTATAATAGAAAAATCCATTCTGTGGTAAGAGTATGCTTATTTGAAAAAGTAATAATAACAACAAAAGAAGATGGATGAATTGTTTGCTGCAACAAAAGAGAGGGTGAAGAATGGTCTAGATGGAGTTGATACAGGAGATCACAGAACAGAGAATATGACTTTTAAAGAAACAGGCATTTAGAAATGATTGGAACAATGGAAGTAGTGTAGGAATGGTGCTAAATGAGCCTGAAGGAACAGGAAGTCACCAGAGCTTAGAAGCCATTGCAGAGCAATAGATGCAAGTATTATAAAACCAAGCAATAAAATTTTGAAATTTGAAAAAGAAGAAATTGCATTTTAACTTATATTTCTCAATTATTCTGTTCAATAAATATATGCATTTTTATAATGAATACATTTTCCTTCCATGAAAACTGTCACTGTACATATAAATAAAATTATTATATATACTTATCTATAAGTATATATTATAAATATAGATTATGTAAATAATATATACAATAAAAGTAGCTGCATGGGGAGAACAGATGGCACAGTTGTTAAGTCACCACTTGGGACAATTGTATCACACATTAGAGTGCCTGGTTTGAGTCCCGACTCTGCTCTCCATTTCACATACCTGCTAATGCAATCTCTGGGAAGCCTCACATCAAAGCTCAAGAAGTTGGGAGCTTGCTGCTCAAATGGGAGACTGGGATTGAGCTTTGAGTTCCTGGCATCAGCCTGGCACAACTGTAGTGGTTAAGGCATTTGAGGCATGAACCAGATGATTGAAGACATCTCTTTACCTCTCTTTCTGTCTCTCTCCCTACATATCAATGTATCTCTATATATCTCTGCCTTTTAAATAAAAAAATATTTTTAAAAGTACACTACAAAGTGAAGATTGTTTTGAATATCACAAGTCACTCCAGAATGTACTCTATACACATAGCTCAAATTGCATAATTTGGAAATTTGAATTCCTCAACATATTTTTATAAGATCATAGAATTAAAATGGCACAAGTATCAGTTTTAATTTTATTTCTTATGAACTCATTTTATGTGTTATCTCTGTTAAATGACTTCTGCACACACACAGATGGCTGTGTTATTTATGCTCCTTTGATTATTAATCACAATTATCTGTTTTATAATTAGATTTATATTGGTACACAAGGTTGATAATCACTTGCTGATTTAATCTTTCTGAATTTCATTAAAAATTAAAGTAGCTATAGTTTTCTATGAATTAGAGTAGTTATGGCTTCCTACTACTTTCTTTAATCATCATTGTTATATTGATATTTTTTCTGAGATAAGAAATTTAAATAATGACCCTTCAATAATGTTGAGAGTTTGCCATTGAAGTGGGAGACTGGGATTGAGCTTCAAATTCCTGGCTTAAGTCTGGCATAACCTTGATGATTATGGCATTTGAGGAGTGAAGCAGCTGATTGAAGATATCTCTTTATCTTTTATTAACTCAATAATGACTGTTATTTCAAGACTTATATTGTCAGACTACGTACAAAGTAAAGATAGTTACAAAATTATATGCCAAAATTCACCAATGATCACAGCTAGGGCAGCATATAGCATAATGTCTCTTGGTCTATAAACATCCACATTTATCCTAGAGCATCTGATTCCTCAGAGAAGTATTCAAATGCACATGTCAAATTTCTATAGGGGACAGATAATTGCTATTAATTTTTATACAACCCTTGTAAAATGTAAGAAGTTTGTCTTGACAGTTGTTAAAAGTCTTTCATTGAAGTCAGTATTGTGACATTGCGGGTTAAGCTGCCACATGTGATGTCAACTGTCAACATTCCATATGAAAATATCAATTCAAATCTCAGCTATTCAGCTTGTATTCCAGCTTTCTTTGAATGCACCTAAGGCAACAAAAGATGGCCAAGTGCTTGGGTCTCTGCCACCTGTGTGTGAGATCAGAATGGATTTCCTAGTTTCTGGCTTCTGCCTGGCCCTTACGTAGCTGTTGTGGCTATTTGAAGGGTGAAATAGCAGATGGAAGATCTCTTTTTCTCTATCTCTCCCTTTGTCACTCAGCTTTTTAAATAAAAATACTTAATAAAAATAATTATTTATTTATTTGTAAAACAAAGTGACAAAGAGAAAGAGGGGGAGAGAGAGAGTGAGAGAGAGAATCTATTATCCACTGGTTCACTCCCCAAATGGCTGCAATTGCTGGAGTTGGGCCTGTCCAAAGAAGGCAGGAGCCAGGAACTTCTTCCTGTCTTCTAAATGGGTAGCAGGGGCCCAAGCACTTGGGCCATCTTCTACTGCTTTCCCAGGCACATTAACATTGAGCAGAATCAGAAGTCAAGCAGCTGAAACTTGAACCTGCACCCATAGGGGATGCTGGTGTCACAGGCATCAGCTTTATCCATTGTGCCACAACACCGACCCCTCAAATAAGTCTTTAAGAAAGTCTTTCACCAACATAAGCGCTTCTCTATTCCTAAGAAATCATGATTTTTCTTTAAACTAAATTTTTAAAAATTAACTTTGATCAATTGAACTTCTAACAAATAAATGTTCTGATTGTTCACATCCCACTGAGCTTATAAAGAAAAAGAGGAGAGGGAGAGGGCTGAAGAAGAGAGGAGAAAATCAGTAAAGATTAAAAGGTAAAGGAAAGGCAAAGAAAGGTGTGTCAGTCTGCTTTTCGTTTCTGTAATGAAATGCCTGAGTGAGGCAACCTTTATAAGTTAAAGAGGTTTATTTGGCTCACAGTTCTGGAGATTGACAGACAAAACCAAGCAGATTCATTGGTCTGTCCTTTGTGATAGTTTTGCTTGCTGACAAAGTACTTAGGTGACAGAGAGCTTGATGTGCTAAGAGTGGGAGCACGGAAGTCTATGTGTATCTCTGCCTATGTCTGCATGTTCTCTGGTAAACAAAAGTATATGCAATCAAGTGGCCCCACCCCAGTGATCTGATGCAATCATAATCACTTCTGAAGGCTCCACCTCTACATTCCATAACTGTGCTAACTTTTCACATTTTTAGCATCATTAACTTATGATTTTGGGGTTTACATACCTGCATGTAGAGCCAGTGCTGTGGCATAGAAGGATAAGCCTCCGCCTGCAGTGCTGTCATCACTTGGGGCACTGGTTTGAGTCCTGGTTGCTCCACTTCCTATCCAGCTCCCTGTTAATGTACCTGAGAAAGCAGCTGAAGATGACCCAAGTGCTCAGGCCCCCTCACCCACATGAGAGACCTGGAGGAAGCTCCCTGGCTCCTGGCTTTGGCCTGGCCCAACTCCCACCATTGAGGAGTAAACCAGTTGATGGAAGATTTCTCTTTCTCTCTCTCTTTTCCCCCTCTATCTTTCAAGTAAATAAATAAATCTGCAATAAATAAATAAATAAATAAATACTCACATGTGTTTGGGGGATAAATCATGTTCAAACATACCAAAGGAAAAAAGAGTCAATTTTCCTTGATTTCCTTGAAGCAATCAACATAAAAGGTGACACTTGGCTTTAATTGGGCTCTACAGAAAGGGATTTGCACATATTGGCAACTGAATATTTATTTGCTAAAGATTGATAAATAACAATACAACAAAAACAATAAGAATTCTTAAAATTCAGCATCAATTTGACATATCTAGTTTTTATGAAGTAACCAGTCACACTTAGAAGCAACCAAGATGTTTTTAGAAGTGAATGGATAAACCGGCACATCACAACAATGGAATATTACACAGCAATAAACACAGTAAGTTTTTAAGCCATGAAAATGCATGAAGGAATCCATGACCCAAATGAACTATATAGCAAACCTTACAATAATGTATTAATGTAGGTTGATCATTTCTGACAAATATGTCATCGTGATGGGGGATGTTGGAAAAGAGGGATGGGTATTCATGTGTGGAAACAGGAAGTCCATGGACAATCTATACTTTACTCACTTTACTGTGATTGTAAAATTTCTCTAAATAAAGAAAGGCTATTAAAGAAAAAAATGTCTGATCCCTATTTTTATTTCTCCAAGAAGTCCCTGTGTTTTCACATATATTTATTTCAAAGTTAAATATAATAACATTAAAAGGTGAAAATCATATGAGAGATAAGCTACACAGAAAGCTTTCACGGATACAGGAGTTGAGAAAAAACACAAAATAAATATTATGTTGTGGGGGCTGACATTGTGGCATAGCAGGTAAAGCCACCAATTATGATGCAGACATCCCATACAGAAGCCAATTCTTGGGCAATTTTTTGTGTCCTAGCTTCTCCACTTCTGATCCAGCTCCCTGCTCAATTATTATGTGACAAGAAAAGGAAATAACACATAGACTGTGAATGTATCTGCTGCAAAGTTCATGACACTTAAGGCCATTTGATTAAAGCTTTTGGGATCAGCTGCTTTCAACTGTTAGGTGGACCCAATTAGTCTATGCGAGTTGTTGACAAATTAACCCTGAATATCAAGAGCTTAATAAGAAATCTGGTTGCTTAAAATCTGAAATTTCTCAAGTGTTGGTTCTTATGTATTGACGCTCAGGACACTTGGTTTTGGCTGCCCCTCTCTCATGGAATCTCCATGGCAGGGACTAAAAGGGAAAAGTGAGAAAGATGGGGCTTATTGGATTTAACAGCTTTAAGTGAAAGCAAGGGATACCATTATCAGTTCCTGGCCACTGGTCAAATCTAGTCACATGGCTCACATCAGTGCAAAGAAAACATTGTGAAAACTCCTGGGTTCTCACCGCAGACCAGAAAAGTTGGGTTTTTGGAGAGAGACATTTGAGGTAAAAGATTGAAACATTTAATAACATCTGTTTTATCCTAGAGGGCTTCTAGTCTTAATCATTTTTACAGTGTGTACAATTCTAGTTACTCCCAGTATCCCTAGAGGCGGAACATGTTCTTTCTATGTTTATACTAGTTGTTTCCTTTTAGTAATTTTTTTTGTTCTAGTTAATACTATTGGTTGAACTCTGTAATCAACACACATTTATTCTTTTTTTTTTTTTTTAACAGGCAGAGTGAACAGTGAGAGAGATAGAGAAAAAGGTCTTCCTTTGCTGTTGTTTCACCCTCCAATGGCTGCCGCGGCCGGCGCGCTGTGGCCGACCCACTGTGCCCATCTGAAGGCAGGAGCCAGGTGCTTCTCCTGGTCTCCCATGGGGTGCAGAGCCCATGCACTTGGGCCATCCTCCACTGCACTCCCTGGCCACAGCAGAGAGCTGGCCTGGGAGAGGGGCAACTGGGACAGAATCCGGTGCCCCGACCGAGACTAGAACCCCGTGTGCCCGCACCGCAAGGCGGAGGATTAGCCTAGTGAGCTGCGGGGCCGGCCAACACACATTTATTCTTAGATGTTGAAATTTAACTGAAAAGTGATCCCTGTTAAATATAAGAGTGGGAATAAGAGAGGGAGGAGATGTACAATTGGGACATGCTCAATCGGACTTGTCCCAAATGGTGGAGTTAGAAATGTGCCAGGGGATTCCAATACAATCCCATCAAGATTGCATGTACCAATGCCATCTCACTAGTCCAAGTGATCAATTTCAGTTCACAATTGGTCACACTGATAGGTCTAAGAGTCAAAGGGATCACACAAACAAGACTAGTGTCTGCTAATACTAACTGATAGAATCAAAAAGGGAGAGAACGATCCAACATGGGAAGTGGGATACACAGCAGACCCATAGAATGGCAGATGTCCCACACAGCACTCTGGCCTCAGAATCAGCCCCTAAGGCATTAGGATCTGGCTGAAGAGCCCATGAGAGTATTTTAGGCAAGGAAAGCCAAGACACTCTGGCAAAAAAAAAAAACACCTAAATAAAAGGTGAAAGGTCTCTGCAAGTGAGATCCCAGTAGAAAGAACGGGCCATCAAAGAAGGAGGTACCTTTCTCTGAAGGGAGGAGAGAACTTCCACTTTGACTGTGACCTTGTCTAAATAAGATCGAAGTCAGCGAACTCAAGAGGCTTCCATAGCCTTGGAAACTCATGACTAGAGTCTAGGGAGATTACTGATGCCATAAACAAGAGTGTCAAATTGTGAAGTCAAGAATAGGAGTCACTGTGTACTTACTCCTCATGTGGGATCTCTGTGCTTAATGTGTTGTCCAATGTGAATTAATGCTATAAGTAGTACTGAAACAGTATTTTACACTTTATGTTCTATGTGGGTGCAAACTTATGAAATCTTTACTTAATATATACTAAACTGGTCTTCTGTATATAAAGATAATTGAAAATGAATCTTGATGTGAATGGAATGGAAGAGGGAGTGGAAAATGGGAGGGGTGTGGGTGGGAGGGAAGTTATGGGGGGGGGAAGCCATTGTAATCCATCAACTGTACTTTGGAAAATCATATTTACTAAATAAAAGTTAAAAAAGAACATTGCGATAATTTCTAAAGAATTTGCACTTCTAAAAAGACAACTATTAATATAGTGTATTCAAAATGTAGTGTTATTCTCATTATTAAGGAGCTTTTTATTATTTAGATGAGGCATTATTAACTCACTTGAGGATTGATTTTGGCAGTTGTATGTCGTGTATGACCATCAATACCTCAAATCTCCAAATGTGTTCTTTGATTTTTAAAATTTTTACTAGATAATATCAGCACATAATAATTCTACAAAATGATAACTATGTGTTGGAGAACTAAATAAATATGATGCCATATCTTCAGTGTAGTTGCACAAAAAGATTAATAATGCCACATTTTCTATGTTTGTTAATATATATTTTAAATTTGAAGATACCTGTTAGTACTTCATCATTTTAGCATATTCCTTTCCCTCTAGGGAGAAAATAAATAAAGTTATATTTTTTCTGATATCAGCATCAAAGCAAATCATTTCTTCATTCTGTTAGTGTCTCTTGCTGTCAATGTATTGTATTTAATTATCAAGTGTAAGTATCGCATTTTATTTTATTAAATTAATCATTAAATTGTTTAATGTTGTTGATTAGGTCAAGATATTTCTTAGGTAATAAACTCTCTGACAAGAATCACTGTGTGTGCACTGTCTTATCTGACAGAGAAAATACGTGAAATATCACTTACTCCAATGAACAGAGCTCATAAAGATGCACTACACTTGACACAAGGAGTGGAGAATTAATAATTTGACATGGTTTATTGTATAATTACTCTAATTCCTTAAGTCTATGAGAAAAATTTATAACAAGAATTAATTCACTTTATGTATTTGGTAAGCAAAAACCATCAGCTTAAATTACTTTAAATTTCCTTTGTAGCTGGTAAGAAACACAATGAACTTAATAGAATTTTCTCAAGTCATCATTTACAGAGATAAGAACATTCTAATCAAAGAAGATATTGAAAAGGGGACAGTATTTTTCTGGACCTAATGCTAAGTGCCTATGTTTATCTCATAAAAATGAAGGAATTTTGAAGAATTCCATTTGCATTAGAACTCATTGAACATGAGTCTTCATTTCAAATTCCCATAAAGAAAAATATATTCAAGCATCAGAAACTTTATCATCAAGGTAAATTTTTAAATATAAGGTAAGCAATATCTTATTTTACCTGTTACCTGTGTCTCCTCCTTGATTATTTTTATTTATATAGTGTTAATTATTCTCCATAAACTTATATACAGATCATTAAAACATAACTAAACACATTCCATATTGATTGAAAAATCAAGTTGCAATGTATCAGTTGTACTCATAATTAATTAGTTAATCTAAAATGTTAAATATATGATTGTCTAAGGTTATTCACGAAGATCAACTTATTGTATAACTTTCTTATCAGTGAATAAATATTTTGTTAATTAAGTAATGCATTTATTAAGTGTGTAGACATGTATAAATATAATACTGTGCTCAATTTCTATATGTAGTTCTAGAACATTACAACTGAACTGTAAGTAGAGTTTTGATTATATAACATATATGTTTTGTACAGGATATTCCAAATATTGCTTGAAACATATTTCCACTTAACAATCATATAGTACATATGAATAATATCCTAATTTAGTAGGCATCCTTATACCAAAAACAAAAGTATTGAAAATTCTAATTTAACTGAGTATCTTCAACTGTTACCAAGTCGTCATGACAATTCTAACTAAAGAAACAAATATAGATATGCATGTATATTTGAAAAGATGCAGTTTAATCAGAATGTTTAATCTTTCTATTTAATTCTTAAATTATATTGGGCCAGTAACTGTAGTAGTGAAAGCTGAGATTCTTAAAGCCTTCAGTAATAGGAAAGAAAAAACTGCAAAATCAAAGTTTGAATCAATTTTCTCTCCCAGGAGTTAAAACTTGACTTCGTATCTGATATAGTTTTATTTTACTCCCTTTTTGGTCTGTGTAAGACACAATCCCTAGCCGAAATATTAACAATATGCTCCTTGTCCTTGAGGAAATTGTAATTATTACCATTAACCTGAGTCTTGATATCCCATACAAGTTAACTCTTCTAGTCCCATAAATTGGTGTATTTATTGATAACCAAGGGAAATTGCTATTAGTTTATCATAATCATTATTACAAAAGAAACATGGAGGGACAAAATGAGAGGACATTTACTATAATGTATAACTTGGAATTCCTGGCTTCATACCTCTGTGTAGATGGAACTTACCTGAAAATTCACTTCTGGTTTCATGTTCCAATATCTTACCAGTGGTTGATTTGGTAGAAGAGATGGAGAGGAGTTAAGTGTGCTGCCTCTTCTGTCTTTCAAGATCTGTTAGTTGCAGAGAGAATGTGATTTGATCTGCTCTAAGTCATGCATTACATTAGTGACAAAGGCTGTACCCTTTGGATAATACTTATGTGGCTTTTAGTTTGAAAAAAAAAAAAACAGTCATATTCTTCAATTTGTCACCTGAAACAGCTATATTTTTTTCCTATTCTCTGACTCCTATGTCTGTGACATAGGAAAAGGATGTTATGTAGGACCTTTTGTGAGTGACACAAAAGCTCAAAGGTCTTTGCTCTTTCTGTGTCAGATGTCTTTTGCCTTAGGCCTTGCCTCCTTGGGTCTTTACTTAAATGTGATTTTTCAGTATAGCTTTCCTTAGCCACTCTACTAAAACTCAAAGTGCCAACCCATATTAGGCAATTTCTAGCACCATTCCCTGATTTATTTTTCCAATGCAATCATGTTGATCAAATATATATTTTTTTTATCTTTATGTGATCTTTGTTTGTTTCCTTCACTGGAATTGAGTTCCTATGGGTGGAGATTTTCTTTATGTGACTGACTGCACATAGAGCAGTTCCTGGCGTACAGTAGATACTCTGTGAACTTGGTATTATAGCTAACTTGTTAATGAAGCAAATCATTTAAAACAAAGCAGAAAATGTTGTCATGATGTACAGAAGTATATGCAATATATATGGAAGTGTGGTTTTGGAAAATATTTTGAAGAACTTGATATTTTAACAAATAGCCTCCCAAAGAGTTTTAGGTTTCTTTATTGAAAGAAGAGATCAAGACACAAACAGATAGAAAACCCATGTGCTATTTTATTCCTCAATGCCTATGACACATAGGGATGTGTTATGCAAAAATCAGTAGGCCAGAAATCCGACTAGTTCTCACGTATGGGTATCAGGAACCAAAGCAGTTAGCAAGCACCTGTGGTCTTCCAGGATGTGCATTAGAAAGAAGCTGGATCAGATACAAAGTGGGGACTCAAACACATGCATTTTTATTGGATATTGACATCCAAATTGCTTCTTAATCACTGCACCAAAATTTTTTTTTTTTTTAATTTCAGTTTTAGGGGACACCGCTGTGGCACAGCAGGTTAACGTCCTGGCCTGAAGTGCTGGCATCCCATATGAGCACTGGTTCAAGACTTGGCTGTTCCTCTTCCAATCCAGCTCTCTGCTATGGCCTGGGAAAGCAGTAGAAGATGGCCCAAGTCCTTGGACTCCTGTACCCGCGTGGGAGACCTGGAAGAAGCTCCTGGCTCCTGGCTTTGTATGGGCACAGCTCCGGCCATTGCAGCCAATTGGGGAGTGAACCAGCGGATGGAAGACCTCTCTCTCTCTGCCTCTCTTTCTCTCTGTGTAACTCTGACTTTCAAATAAATAAATAAATTAAAAAAAATGAAAAATTTCCGTTTTAAGAGCATAATTGTACTTCCCACCCTTCGTCCTTCTTTTCTTATTTTTCTTTTAATTTTTACATTGACATACTTTCAATTCTCTTTATAGTCAGAGGCTTAATCCCCCACTCAATACAGAATTCAACAAGTAATAAGTAGAGAAACCATTATTTCTCAAGAGTACAGAGAAGTGCTATAAATAATAATTCTAAAAATTTCAACTTTGTTCAGATCCATTACAATTTTTGTACCCAGTATATTAGTTACCACAAATCAGGGAAAACACATATTTGTCTTTTGGAGACTGTCTTATTTCAGTAAGCAAAATGGTCTCTAGTTGCATACATTTTGATGTGAAAGACAGGATTTCATTCTTTTTTTATGGCTGAATAGTATTCCATAGTGTCTCTGTATGTATAATATAATAATATACACACATATTTATTTACCATCATTTTTTATCTGGTCATCAGTTGATGGACATCTGGGTTGATTCCATATGTTAGTTATTGGAGTACAGATAATGCTTTCATATGCTGATTTCATTTACTTTCAGTAAATTCCAGGAGTGTTATACAACTGTTGTGGAAGACAACATGGAGATTTCTCATTAATCTTAGATACAACTATGATATGACCCAGCCATAAAAAGGGTTTTTATTCCTATAGTAACCATTGAATAAAACAAAATCAAATGACAAATAATAAAGCAATAATTACATAAACCATTAATATAAAACTACAAACCTGTAAGGCATGTAACAATCTCAAAATACACAAATCAAAGCTTTTTTCATTGCTTGAAAAGCATCCATGTTCATAGTAGAACACTTTATTATCTGGGTAAAAAAGTATCCAGCTCAAGATAGAATTGATAGGGACCAGCATTGTGGTACAATGTATTAAATTGACAGCATCACATATAGGAGTGCCAATTCAAGTCTCCGCTGCCCCATTTTAATACAACACCTGTCTCCTGCTTTCAGCCTGGACCAGCACCGGCTATTGCAGCCACGTGGGGAGTGAACCAGACCTCTTTGTCTCCCTATCTCTCCGTCTCTTTCTCTGTCACTCTGCTTTTCAAATAAATAAAACAAATGCCGTTTTTCAAAAAGAATTGGTAGTATACAAGGGATATCTGGGAAAACACATTAAAAGTTTAATTAAGTGGGTAAAAGAGTATAAGCAAATTGTTCACCCAACAAAGACAATTGTACTATTTATAATTACCTTTTTACTCATGAAATGCGTGAAAGTCTCTTTTAATGACAAAAATACCATGTAACAATTCTGTACGGATATAACAAATAGAATAAATAATATTTCTATAAATCAGAAACTTTTTTCAAACCCTGCATCATTATACTTCCTCAATCACCTATCTATAGAATAGATTTTATGTAAATTCCACATAGGCTTACTGAAATCATAGGTAAAAAATGCTTTTCTACACTTTGAAGATATATTAAATTACATGATTAAATGTATGTCATCTATCATTGTTTTATTTTATGGATTACATCAGTACAATAAAAATAGAGACCCCATTCAAATAAGGCTTCTCTATTGCAGAGATTGGAGATGAGAAAAAATACATATTTAGTCTCCTTTCTTGAAATAAGGTTCTGTCAATATATTCTGTGGATAAAATAACTTTTATATCACTTAAGATCAAGTATATTCTTCAACTTAAAGTTCATCTTAGAAAAATGCTAAATCTCAGTATTATTTCAGATTTGTTTCAAAGACTTACTAAGAACAACAGGTCACATTGACTTTATATTTCATAGATTCCTATTACATTTGGTAAGTAAAATTTGGCATAATGTTCCTTTGATCATATGAAGAAATGAAGGCTGAATTGTTTACTGTTTAATTATTTATCCTGTGGATTTATTTTAAATTTTTATCTTAAATTTTTTAATGTAAAGGCAAAGAGACAGAAACAAACTTTTTAACCATTGGTTCACTTCTAATCAGTTTCCTAATTTCTCACCAAACACCTGTTTCTGCCCTTGGCTTTAGACCTGCTACTGAGGCAACTCAATTAAATAAAAAGCATCCTTAATTCTGGAGCTTACTAGAAGATGTGAATTACTCCAAATACACCTTGAATATACATTGTTTATTTTGATGTGATTTTAGATTTTCTAAATTTACATGTCTTTCAGCTCTTCAAATATTATACAAAATAAGACATTCAGAATGAAGGATTTTAGAGAATTAGAATTATTAATGTTGCAATTTCAACAGAAAGTGCTAGGAAGTTATAAAAGTTAATCACAGGAGCACAGACCAGTCATTATTAGTAGGAGATACAGTTTCTGTGCAAGCAAGACTCCCATAAATCAGTGTGTAACATCACTTGTCTTTATTTTTGAAACTTCCCCCTTCCAAGCAGGTTCCCTGACACCACAAATGCTTGATCTGGGAGTCTTTGGGTAGGAAAGTCAAGTCAATAAAATTGATAATTTTCACCATACAATCTTTCAAACCGTAAGGAGAGGGAGATGATTTTGCTTTATTTTTGGTTCCATCTGTGTGAATACCCAATTTCCCTGCTCTGCTTTTCCCAGCAGAGATATCTCACAGCACCATCAGACTCTGCAAGGTTGGAAACTTCAATAGACTTACAAAAATGAGAGAAAGAAAACAATCCACAAGACAACAGACTTCTTTTATTGCTTTCTGCTTCCAGCTGCACAGATTCATGTTGAAAACTGTCATTCAAGAACTTTTGAAGTACAGTGCCTGCATGATTTCAAGACAAATTGTATATATAATTGATCAAATAAATATATGTATTATTTATTTATATGTAAAGAAATATTGGACTTAAGGATTTATTTTTTTAAAGATATATTTATTATTATTTTTATTTGAAAGTCAGAGTTATACAGAGAGAGATTGAGAGGCAGAGAGAAAGAGAGGTCTTCCATCCACTGGTTCACTCCCCGATTGGCCACAGTGGCCAGAGCATCCCATATGGGATGCCAGTACCGCAGGCAGAGGCTTAGTCCACTATGCCACAGCACCGACCCCAAGAATTTATTTTATCACAAGCATTTAATTTAGAAACACTAACAAACACAGTAACAAGTACGTTAATTGTACTTTTGCTAAATCTTTAACAATCTGTAATAATATGCCTTACATTGATAAGCATAATTTGGCTATTCTTAAGGTTAACAGTTCAAAAATTATGTATTGAGGTAAATAACTGTTTTAAATTTTTTTTTTTTTTTTTTGGTATTCTTTCTTTTCTGTTCAGGTTTGAAGTGAACTAATAAACCTCGAGCCTAAGTCCCAGTGTTGGTAGTCGCTGAATTTGATCACGCAATAAATAAATAAATAAATAAATAAATAAAAAGTTTCCTTTCATAGAGGGAACAATTATTTGCCAGCAACAGAAACGTGCTAAATGATTCCTCCCCAATTAAAATTTCTGCCAGAATATATAATACTTAACATGAGTTAATTTGGACATAGCGACACAAAATCTATCAGGGCAAAAGTTGTTCCTACTTCAGGCATTGCACCATAATAATGTTCATTATACTATAATAATGTTGGGTGTGAATAGCGCACTGTGATTTTGCCTCATTCATACTGTGCTACAAGGACGAAAATAAGATATATGTATGTGTGTTTATGTATATATACATACATGCATGCATATATATTTATATATATATATATAAACACACATATATTCATCAGCGTGTTAAATAGCTTCAGTTTTAACAAAGATGGCTCAAAAAGTAGAGTCCATTTTCACCAGATCCTAGGGGAGAGATGTCAAGGAAAATATAATAGAGAGAGAGAGAGCTAGATCTACTAAGAAGTGACAGCAGTGGGGTTTATAACTGAACATTGGATTTTACTGTCAGTGGTGTCACAAAATTTGTGCAATAACCCAGAGAGGAATATTTGGTGTAGGAAGAGATGAAGCCCAAGATTAGAGTTTTGGAGAAATCCCACATTTACAGACACATATAGAAATGAAAACTGAGAACAAATTATTAAAAACTTAGAAAAAAAAAACCAGAATGTGAGATTGGAAAATTCAAAGGAACAGAGAGCTTCCACTAGGTAATACAGTTCTAATGAATAAATAAATTTGGTGATTTAAAGTAGATTTGCATACTTTATATTTGGTAATTAGAAATAATATTTTGTAATTAGAAATAATATTTGGCACAACACTCACAATGTGGCAAGGTTACAGGTGAACAAAGAGAGTAAAGGGACTCTTGCCCAAAGATCATAATTTTCTTCAACTGTGACCAGCATATTTTGCTGAGATTGAAGAAGAAGCTGGAGAGGGAGGAAGATCTTTACACCGGTTGGGTTAGCCACTGAGGATCATGAGCAACAGACTTCTCAAAGACTGATCGGACTGGAATCATTGCACACGTTTGGAAACTACCTTGTCTCATATAAGGTTGCTTGTCTTTACACTTCTCTTTCCCATTGCTTCTTACATCTGTAACGCAGTTTCAGTTATTTCCAACTACTGAATCTCTCTTATAGCTGTTTAGCTGACTTCCTTCAAAGAACCTTTCTGATTCCATCTCAATGAGAATAGATATAAGCTTCTTTTGAACTATAATAACCAGAATTTCTATGTAGGTTTTGGCGTTGTGTTTACCCTCAGAAAATTGCAAGTAACAAAGTGGAAATAGAAATGGTTTCTTACTTTCCTGTGCAGTGGAAGTGACTAAGGCTTGTTTGAAGAAACCACAGCCTTATATCCCTTGGGGAAGAGAAAAAAACACAAGGATGTAATTCTTGAATTTTAAAAAATCTGTCATTGCTCACGGATCACCACACACATCACCATTACTACAATACAGAAGCAAAAGAAATTAGCAAATGGTATATTCTCTAGTTCTAAAGGTAAAGAGGGAATATGTGAAATAAATGTAATTAGGAGGGGGAAAGAAATGAGAGTATTCAAAAGCACCAGGCACTTTCTCACCTAATTTTCAAAACTTTCCTACAGGTTCTGCTATTATATTCATAACTAGAATTTTGAACTCAAAATTTAGGGACATGTTCTGAAAAACTGAAGTATGTATATATTATTCATATATTTACAAAATTTTATAGTACTTATACACATATTGCATAAAACTTAACACATTCAGAATAGATTGATACAAGCACAATTATATAACTTCTATAGTTTATTTAATTACTAATTTTCCAGAATAGAATATTAATCCAATAACTACTCCTTTATGAATCATGAAAACTAGAGTGGAGTTGATGGAAAGAGAACCAAATGGCTTTTGGTTGGATGACTCAATATATATAAAAAGCCGAAGGCTTAAAACATTTATTTAGTACTACATTCAATGTTATAGAACAGGTGCAGGGGTCTCAGGAATAGAGATATGTAACACTGTTGATTAAGGTGCCTTTTTAATAGACACTGCTTCCTTTACCTTTTATAAAACCTTAAATAAAAGTCCCTAATATCAAGCTCTAGCATTGTTCAATATTATGGAAACTTAGACACGACAGGGCACTAAAGACAAATTTATTCTTCATAAGAAACACCTCCATGGCAGCAGAGGGGGATGCTGCATGGAGGCAAGGTGACTATTTGGAAAGAGGAGTGACCACTTGAGTCCCAGGAGACCACAGTGCAACAGCTGAGGCCCTTGGCCTCACTGACAGACATGTGTGGGCAACAGGTACTGAACAAAGGAATATGTGCTCCCTTTTCTAAATGCAATGTGATTCATAAAAAGAGAAAATGCAGAATTTAGTGTTTACAAGAACAGAAGAATGATAAAAGCAGGGCTGTAGTGGTTGCATTAAATTTTAGTGCTGTTGTAAAGTATTGCCACAAAGTTAGTGTCTTAAAACAACATATATTTATTATCCTAGAGTTCTTAGAGTCAGAAGTCTGCACAGGTCACAATGACTAAAATAAAGGACTTAGCATGGCTGTGTTCCTTTCTCTAGGCTCAAGGTAAGCCTCTTTACTCTTCTAGAGGCTGACTGCACTCCTTGATTCATGGACCACTTCTTCCTTCTCCAAAGCCAATACTACAGCAGTGCTCTGACTATATGACACTGTGATATGTCTTTCTAAAGACAGATCTGGGAAAGGCTCTCTGCCAAAATAAATTTTGATGGCAGTGGGCCCACTTGAAAAATCTAGAGCAATCTCCTATCTCAAGGTCCACATCTCACAGTTCATTTTGTCAAATAAGGTAACAGTCATGGGCTCCTGGCTTTAGGAAACGGACACTTTCTGGGACCATTACTTTGTCCAAATCATGTGATATAAAGTGGAGGGTTGGATGGAAAAGCCAACATTATAAATTGTAAAATCAAGGTTCAGATTTATTGATATTAACTTTTAAATGTCATATAATAAAATTTTTTTAATCAAAATACAGTCTGTGGCTGTTGCTGTGGTATAGTTGGTAAAGTTGCTGCCTACAGTGCCAGCATCCCACATGGGTTCAGATTTGAGTCCTGGCTGATCCACTTCAAATCCAGCTCTCTGCTATGGCCTGGGAAAGCTATGGAAAATGACCCAAGTCCTTGGGCCCCTGCACCCACGTGAGAGACCTGGAAGAAGCTTCTGGCTCCTGGCTTCGAATCAGTGCAGCTCCAGCAGATGAGGCCATCTGGGGAGTGAACCAGTGGATGGAAGACTTCTCTCTTTCTCTCCCTCAACCTCTGCTCTCTCTGTAACTCTGCCTTTCAAATAACTAAAATCTTTAAAAGAATGCTCATTGCACTACCATTTCCTGGTTTGCTCCCCAGGTGTCCACCAAGACCACTGGTTGGTGTCAAAGCCGGAACACCCAGAACTCACCAAGGTTTCCCATATGGGTGGCAGAAACTTGATAATTTCAGCTGTCTCTGCTGCCTCTCAGGTCCACCATGAGCTGTGAGTGCATTAACTGACATTTTAACTGATAGATTAATTTAAAATATAGTATAAAATGCTTAGGAATAAATTTAACCAAGGCAATAAAAAGTTACATTGAGCACTAGTACACATTGATGAAAGAAATCTAACTAGACACAAATAAAGGGGAAGATACCCCATGTTCATAGATTGAAGATGTTAATATTATCAAAATATATGAGCTACTAAAGTGCTTGTCTGTCGCTCCCCGTCTTCATGGAGGAACGACACAGGACCCTGCGCTGTTCTTTTGTCTGCTCGGCCCTCCCCGGGTTTGCTGCTGGTTCTTCCCGGGTTGGCTACCATCCCTTCCACCTCCGTGGAAGGGCGGTTCCCCCTGCCACATTCCCCACTTCCGCGGGGGAGCGGCACACCGCCAGCCGGCTCTCTCGGGGGCTGCACAGGTGTTCCTTCAGATGTTCCTGGTGCATGTTGTCTCTCTCCTCCTTTATAGTCCTCTTCCACCAGTCCCAACTCTGCTACCCACACGCCGAGTACGCTGCTCTCCTCCAATCAGGAGCAAGTCCTACAGTTTATTGGTTGAACTGGAGGCAGCTGTGTAGAAGCTGTTTCCCCTCTCAGCACCATATTGTGGGAAAGCAGATGCATAGAATAAGTCTTAATTCCAGTAACTTAGTCTAGTCCGAGTTGCTCCCCACAGTCTCCATCAGAATTCCAATTTCTTCCAAAAAATATAAAAAATTTAAGTTCATACAAAACCCACCAAAAAATGCCAAATAGCTATCTTGATTAAAAAGGTCAAAGCCAAGTTATACTTTAGATTGCACCATTACCAATGTTAAAAGAACACTTTGTCAGGGCCGGCGCTGTGTCAGTGCAGGTAAAGCCGCTGCCTGCAGTGCTGGTATCCCATATGGGTGCCAGTGTGAATCCCGGCTGCTCCATTTCTGAAATGGCTCTCTGCTATGGCCTGGGAAAGCAGTGGAAGATGGTCCAAGAATATTTAATGATGATATATATACAAAATGGAAATTATATTCAATCAAATTATAAAGGAAGCCCTATTATTTGTGATAGCACGAATAAATCGGGAGGAAGTTATTGTAAGGCCACCATTACACACACCAAACACTGGAGTTAAAGGAAAGATTAAATGTTGTTGGGTGGGGGAAGCCCAACAGGCCGGGGAGGAGAGGGTGAGAGAGAGTAAGTGAGAGAGGGATCAGGAGAGAGAGCCAATGTACTGGAAAGTCCTGTGTGGGGGTCAGGGAAGTAGGAGTAGGAGTAGCGAATCCTGTTAGCGTGGAGGTGGAGCTGACACCTGAAGTTGCGTCATGGGGCTTAAGATCAAAGCCTATTGTGCAAGGTGGCCTCTGGGGTCAGAGCCTAAGATGGCGTCTGGGGCATTTATGGTGCCTCAGATAAGATGGCACCATTTTACTAACAGTTACACTAAATAAACAATGTAGGCACAGAAAGAAAAATTCTGCATGTTGTCATACATATGTGAAATCAAAGAAAAATAAATAAATATATAACAGAAGGGGACAGAAGAAAGAGATTAGGGTTGGAAATAGAGGGATGTTAGTCAAGTAGTACAAAATTTCACTCAGACAAGAGGAATAAACTCTGAAGATTATACGAGCATGGTGACTATAGTTAATAATTTGACATTATCTATTTGATAATTATTTTGGGACTAGATCTTGAATGTTCGCACTACAAAAACTGTAAGTATGTGTGGTGACAGGCCATGTAACTTGATTCAATCATTCAAAAATGCATACCTATATCAAAGTGTCACGTAATATCATATATATACACATAGTTTATTTGTAAATCAAAACTTAATAAAGGCAAAATAAAACACAGATGTATAAAATTAGCAAATATATTGGAGAGGTAAATAAGAAACAGTAATTTGTTATTAGGAAGAGCTTGATATTTGAACACACATTATCAGGGTAAAGTAAAACAGAATTGAAATGCATCATTGCTCTCTGAGCTCCTAACATATTGAGACTCACTGTATTATACTAGCATGTTTTTCAAATTTCATTTTGGTAAATATTCTTTGTCACTTCCTATGAAAAACTTCCTATGAAAATAATAGTAGTTTATTTTATGCAGGAGAGAAGTTCCTTTTATGTTGCACCTGAATTGTGCTTGTGAAAAAGAATGATAAAATTTCCATAGGTATCCAGATCCTTTCTTTTCAATGAATTGTGTTATAAAAGTGGGCTTTTGAACCAAAGAGAATCAGATATGTCTATCATAGATATAATTCTATTCTTAAAGCCTTTTAACCATAAGTGGTTACAACTTTTTGAATAAATATTAGCATGCTGAGAATAAAGTATTTTCCCCAATGTTTATTTCTGCCCTAAATTATTCAAAAATAGAATTCATTCACTTTTGACAAAAGCAGAAGCCCATCGCTGCTAGGAAGCTTCCCTTCTCAGGTCTCTACTTCTGAAGGCAGTCTCAGGGAGCACTAGCTGTTCTAACTTTCATGAAAGCTGGCTCCCACCAGAGGACACTTGCAACTTTCTTGAAAGGGTAAAGCATTTTTGACAACCTTCTTTCTCACTATACCTCATACCTTGGACTCAACTTTTTCATAAACTTGTGACACAGCCATCCCTGGCCATCTTGTTTATCCTCTGTAATGTATTCTTTTGGTTCCTCTTTGTTTTCAAAATCAAGCTCACTAAAAGTGTTGCACATTTTCCACTATGCTTTTTTCTAGATACTTCTCTCTTTCTTGGTTTTCCTTTTAAAGTTGTATCTTCTTCCTTTCTGCATTGTAAATGTTGCTGTTTCCAGATCTGTGTTGGTCTCTCCATTTCTCTGTGCTACTGGATGTGAATGCTACATCTCAGAGGGTAGTAATGTAGGATCTACGAAAGATGGTCCTGAATGCATGTTGAGTTCTGCCACTATATACGTGACCTTGAAATTTTGTGGGCAACCTGAGGAAACAACCCTTGTCCATCTGAGAGCTCATATGTTAGATGGGATAATAGAGTTCAGATTATTTGGAAGATAAATAGAATAAAACAGACTAATGTGTGTAAAATAATTAGCAAAGCACAGCACCCAGATAATAAATGCTAATTACCATCATAACTAGTCATTTTCTATGCCAAAATCTGACTTTCAACACACACGTTTGTCAGCTATAGTCTGATATCTCATAGAATCTTTAACCCAACAAGTTAAAAGACAAATTCATAATATTTCTCCATCTCTTGTTTCTGCAGCCACCCTTCCTTCTTCGCTGATATTAAAGACTCTTCTTCCTGAGGTGTAAAAGTGAACGAGAAAATAATCAAGCTCAGTTTTCATTATCATTTTTTCTTTAATTCAATACATGTAAGCACAGCTGTGATAAGACATTTCATTTAACAGAATAATCTTGTTTCATTTCCACTTTAAGTTAAATAACTTAAGCAAAAGACATTAAAAATATATCAAGTCACTGAACTAACATGTCTTAAAATGCCCACATTAAAGTATACCAACCACAATCTTTATTGAAGAATGAATTTTCACATCTAAATGTTCAAACATTCTTTATGCTAAGCAAGTGTGTCAAATTGTTTCTGAAATATGGATCCTTCATTTATTTCTATATATTAGAAACAATTAGTGTTGCATCTTGAGGAAGAATACACTTATGTACAATTATCATTCTTTCTATAGATATTTATACATGCATGTGTGTGTGTGTGTAAGTGTGCATGCGTGCACTGAGAATACTCATGTGTATCTGGATAATTACATCTATATCTTAAAATAAGAAGAGACCCAATTTTGGAGAGTAATTAGAAATGTCATTCACAATCTTGTCACTGGGTACACATAATTTAAACATAACAATGTCTCCATAATATATAACTTTTTACTGAAAAATTTGTCTGAAATTTCTAATTCTATTCTGTAAAATCCTTTTATTCTTAATGAGAGATCAAATTAATTGCTGCTGGACTCATGATTGCCCATATACAGATGACTGTGTTCAGCAAGTATTTCTTGATCCAGATTAGGATAAACTATAAACTAAAGTCAATCCATGGCTATAGTTATATATATTCCATCCATAAGAGTATCTCATATACATATGATTTCTATCATAGTATTGCATCCAGAGGTATCAGAAACACAGAAAATTAGGCCAATTTCCCAGAAATTATAATTTTTGTGTGTATATCTGGTCTCCAAGATGCTTATGATGAGGGAAATTTGGATTAAAAAATTTAATATTTATGTTTTCTTTCTTAATTGGTAAGAAAGATTACCTGTATTCATTATGCATAACATGATATCTTGATATTTATTTGTACATATAGCAAAGAATATGGTATTCAGAGATGTTTATTTTGGAGCAATGAATTTGAAATTCATGTATATGATTTTTCTTCATGAAGTTCATTCAATATGCATATGGGAAAATTTATGTGTGGATTTAAAATATTTTTACCCAAGTAAATATATCTTTCAATCCCATTTTTCATGGATATTTTAAGTATATTATTTTGTATGTTTGTGTTTATGTATATGTGCAAATATATATATATATATATATATACATTTATATAGGCCCACACATGGCTAAATTATTATACTTATCATCTACACTACCTCCCTTTCTTATTGAGTTTTGAGCAGTAGCAGCAACCTAAGACAAATTATCTAATTTGTAAATAGGAAAAATAATTTCTAACTTCTAAATATTCATAGGATATTAATCATTTTCCTTAAATATAGGTCTCTATAAAGGTGTAAGTCCCAGGTAATCAACCAACTGTGGGCCTGTAGAAGTCAATTGAAGTTCTGCTGCCATTCTTCATGGTCCCTTGTTATTATTTATTGATAAATGAGATACCTGAATTTAATTTTTAAATACATTGGATGGAAGTTCTTCAGCCATACATAACCCACTGGTAAGTACTGTGAACTGCGTCTGGGGATCCATATATTCCTAAGAAGTTGTATGAGAAATCACAACTATTAGTTTTTTATGTATTTTTATGAGTAATGAGCCATTCTAACTGGAGTGAGGTGAAACCACATTGTGATTTGATTTGCATTTCCCTGATGGCTAGTGATCCTGAAAATTTTTTCAAGTGTCTGTTGGCCATTTGAATTTCCTCTCTTGAAAAATGTCTTTTCAAATCTGTTGCTCATTTCTTAACTAACTGTATTTTTTGTTTTGTTGTTGTGAATTTATTGAGCTCTTTATTGATTCTGGATGTAAGCACTTTATCAGTTGTGAATTTTGGCCCTTGCAACATCTTTGGCTAAATGCTACACTGTGGGAAGAGGTATAGTCGACAAAGTCTCCATTAAAAAATGATATCTCTTAGAGTGGACATTTTGCCTAGCAGATTAGCCACCACAGGCGGTACGTGTACCTCAAATTAGAGTGCCTTCTTTTGAGTCCCAGCTCTGCTTTTTATTCCATTTTTATGCTAATGCATATCCTGGGTGGAAGTAGATGATGGCACAATATTTGTGTCCTTGTCACCTATGTAGAAGATCTTCATTAAGTGGCTAGCTCCTGGATTAGGCTTGGTCCACCTCAGGCTATTGTAGTCATTAGGGAACAGAACCAGTGAATGGAAGATCTATGTCTTTCTCACTCTCTATGTCTTTGTGCTTTCAAATAAATAAAACAAACAAGTAAAAAAAAATTAAAATTAAGCAGTATCTATTTTTTAAAACATCTATCTATCTATTATCTATCTATCCATCTATCTATCTATCTATTAATTATTTGAAGAGGGACAGAGAGGGAGAGACAGAGCAAAAGAAAGACTTTGCATCCACTTGTTCACTCCTCTAATGATGGCAACAACCAAAGTTACATGAGGTGTAAGCCAGGATCCAGGAACTTTTTCCAGGTATTCTACTTGGGTTGCAGGGTCCCAAATTCTTAGGCTATTTTCTGTTGCCTTCCCAGGCACATTACAAGGAACTTGGATCAGAATTGGAGCAACTGGGTTTCAGGCTTGCAGTCTGATATGGGATGCCAATTTTGCAAGTAGCAGCTTAACCCCACTGTCTTTCTTGTTACACCCTAATTCATTTTCCTGATTTTTTATCTATAACTTTTATTACCATGTGATACATGATATGTTTATAATTTTAAAACATGCATTGTCTGTATTGAGTTGTAATATATTCTTGAGAATTCTTTTGACTATTTATTTATTTATATTGGAGATGAAGAGAAACAAGGATAAAGATCTCCCATCCATTGGTTCACTCCTTAGATGATGGTAACATCTGTGGCTGTGCCAGATGATAATGAGGAGCTGAGAATTCAATCAGATCTTCCATATGAATGGCAGGGATCCAACTCCTTGAGCTATCATCTGCTACTTCCTAGGGAGCACATTAGCAAGAAGTTGGAACTGGGTGCTGAAATGGCACCTTTATGTACGTACTCTGATGTTAGAAGTGAATGTTCCAAGCAGTGTCTTAACTGTTAGGCCAGACAATGACTCTTCCTAAGAATATTGTTTTGATTTTTCATTACTTTTTAAATTTATTTATTTGATTATTATCATTTTATTTGAAAGTAAGAAGGAAAGAGAGATAGACAAACAGATCTTCCATCCTCTGGTTTACTTCCCAAATGCACTCAACAGCCAGGGCTATGCCAGGTAGAAGCCAGGAGCCTAGAACTCAATCCAAGTCTACTGCATGGATGGTAGGGACCAATGTACTTGAGCCATCATGTGATGCCACCCAAAAACTTTTAGAATAGTGCTTGTTTTTAGTATTAATTGAATAAATGAATAAGAGAGCCCAATATCTAGAGTCAGGCTTAGCTTCTAAGAGAGCTGATGACTGAAATTCATTTTGAGATAGTTTACGAATCTGATGAAGAGACACAATCATTCTAGATGAGATATATGCTTTCCTCAGAAATATAACAAGCAATTTTTATAAGTCTTATTTTTAGTTCTCAGGGACTCAGGGGTACTTGTTTTCTCTCTAGTCTTGAGAGCTTTTTTACCCCAAATAATTTGGATAATACTGTCTGGGAAAACCTTACACTTATTTTTGATAAAATTTTCTATCCTTATTGATAATAAAATCAATAAAGAACAGCAGAGCATCATACATTGTTTGTCAATTACTACCTGTAAATATAGTATAAATGTAATGAGTAAGTTCAGCATTTGAATTAGGTTGAGACCACCTGTTAAAATCCTACCATATTGAATTATGATATTATGTCAGATAATTTAAGTATCCAGGTGGCCAAATAGTAAATCAAAATTGCCAGTCTTGAAAGGAAAAAGTAAATTGCTGTTGATATCCAGCATTAACCGTGACTTATAAGATAATATAAGCCAAATCTGTGCCTGCATAGTACTTATGGGTAATTAAAATCATCTTCCAGTGGAGAAATATGGTCAGTAACAGCACTCATCTAACTGTTGGAACATTTACAAAGCCTATAAATAATTCTATTTACATTCTATAACTGACTTCTAGAAACCATGTGATTTTTCTGCCAGCCAAATTAAAATTGTAATTGGGATGATGTTAATATTGGACATAACCTACTTCTCTGATTTCCATATTTGTTGTCAAACTTTACCTATATCCCTAAAACATACAAACTGTGTATAATTTAAACTTTTGGATTTTATAGTAGCAGGAAGACTTTGGGGGCACCCAATTAACATGCACAGTGAAGAAGTTCTACAATGCTACTGTTAGTCCTTTCAAGCAAAGTTCCACTCCATAGAACAACACACACACACACAAAGAAAAAAAGTTGAATCCCCAAAACAATTGAAAGATTTGGGAAAGTTCCAATAGGAAATAATCTCTGTTCTTAGTGTCCAGCCTAAACACTTAGTATAATTGTGTAGGTTTGCCGGCGCCGCGGCTCACTAGGCTAATCCTTCGCCTTGCAGCACCAGCACACGGGGTTCTAGTTCCGGTCGGGGCACCGGATTCTGTCCTGGTTGCCCCCCTCTTCCAGGCCAGCTCTCTGCTGTGGCCAGGGAGTGCAATGGAGGATGGCCCAAGTGCTTGGGCCCTGCACCCCATGGGAGACCAGGAGAAGTACCTGGCTCCTGCCTTCGGATCAGCGTGGTGTGCTGGGCGCGCCAGCCATTGGAGGGTGAACCAACGGCAAAGGAAGACCTTTCTCTCTGTCTCTCTCTCACACTGTCCACTCTGCCTGTCAAAAAAAAAATATGATTGTGTAGTTTCAAATTTGTTCTCTTCAATATACCTAACAAGTAATATAATGTATTTCCAAAGGACTCCCAATTTTTTTTGGTGTCAATATCTCTCAGGAACCTCAAGGCTTGGGCATAGAGCTTTGATTTCTGTGGAAGGGTTTTAAGAGCAATTTATCTGCAGGAATAGACAAAAGGGTAAATCAAATGAGGAGAAATTCCATTTGGTTGTTTTCGATGCTGATGTTCTTGTTATGAGTAGGATTTCTGGGGCAGGGATGGAGGTTGCAGTTTTTGCTCTTGGTGTTGTAGGCAGAGAATGTCTTTTGTATTAGTTTCCTAGGACTGTTCTGACAAAACACTGGAAACTTCATGTATTAAAATATTTATTGTCTCACAGCTGTGAACACTAGAATTCTAAAATCAAGGCTTTGAGAGGCCATGCTCACTCTGCATCTTGTAGGGGATCTGTCCTTGCCTCTACCTGGCTTCCGGTTTGCTAGGAATCTTCCGTTTTCCATGGCTGCTGGATCACTCTAATCCTCAGTCTCCACATGGACACTGTCCTCTCATGGCATTCTCCTTAAAAGAACACCAGTCTTACACAGTTAGGGGCCCATCTTATGCCTATATGATGTCATCATAATTTAACTGACAGCCTCTGCAAAGACTCTTTCCCTAACTTCTCATTTTTAGGGATAGAGGGTTGAGACATTAACATATCTATTCTTAGAGCAACACAGTTCAACCAAGAGCAATCTTTTTACTTTTTTTCTTCAATTCTTACATGCATAAATTATTTCCAGTATTAATGTCTCTGGAGACTTTTGCAGCATTTTCAGTATCTTTCTTATTCAGTAGTTCAGAAATCATTACTAAATATCATTTATCTGACTCATGATTAAAGTACTGCTGGACCCTGTCACCACAAGTAACATTATCAATTACTAAAACATATGCATAATAGCTTTTAGTAACCACAATAACAAACTAAGGAAGCACACTTGACTTCAAAGACACTCTTCAGGGAACAGACTGTAACTAGCTAAACAGAAATAGGGTGTTAAATTTAGCTATGCTTGCAAAGAAACATTCCAGAAAATAAAGAAGCAATTATCGGTGAGCTAAGTTCCAGGCTTCTTTTGCTCACCATTTTTGTATTTATATAATGAATGAACAACATTGTCAAGAGCATTTTAAAGTGCCCTAGGATAGAATGGGAATCCAGCCAGAAAATTCTGCAAATGCAATTCTGAAGGGAATAACAAGGAAATGTAGAGTGGGAGTTGTATTTTCTATTGCTTTTGAACAGTTTCAGAATTCTTTTACAAATCACTGTCTGGGGCAATGAGACCCAGATGCCAGATTTTCTCTTGAAAAGAATGTAAACTTCTGAGGCTAGAGGTAGAGGATGACCCCAGTGGCTAGTATAAAATACACACTAAAAACAATAAATTTTAGCTGTCCCCAATTGCATAACCCTCAGAAGAATTACCCTGGCACTGAACCAACAAGCACCATGCTCATGTCAAAGACATTACTTATTTTCCAAATATATGAACCTAATTATGACAATAATATAACCACCACAGACCTTTTAGTAAATTTTTCTAGTGGTTGGTACTAAGTACATTCTTTGAGAAAAAATATATATGTAATCTTATAATAGAAAATAGAGCATACTAGAACTTGTGTTGGTGATGACACACATGATAGAGGAAGTTCTAAAATGCCCAGAAACCAGAAAACTGCTGACAGGGAAAATGGAAAATGAGAAAAAAGAGTAGATAAGTACATTTTTTGAATCAAGGTAGAATGACCCACTGGTGCAAACATCAGTAGATTGCATTTGGCACATGGCCATTCACTGTCATTAAAGTAGGGTGCATGGACAAGAATTAGAGAGAGGAATCTGCATTAGAACCTCACACCTACTCTCAGGTGAAACATTTTTAAAAACATTTATTTATTTATTTTGAAAGGCGGACTTTAGAGAGAGGGAGAGACAGAGAGATATCTTCCATCCACTAGTTCACTCCCCAAGTGGCCGCAAAAGTTGGGACTGGACCAGGCTGAAGCCAGGAGCTTGGAATTCCACCCAGGTCACCCATGTGCATGAATGGGTCCAAGTGCTTGAGCCATCATCTGCTGCCTTCCCATGCACATTAGCAGAGAAATGGGTAGGAAGTGGTGCAGTCGAGATTTGAACTGTCACTCACACAGGATGCCAGCATCTCAGGCAGAGGCTTACCCTACTACACCACAATGCTAGCTCACCTGGTGAAACTTTATGATAATAGTTGATAGCATATGTTCCTCCGTGCCATGTACCCTGATCCTTCTAATATTTTATTAGAAAACAATATATCTTTGAAGCATAATATTGTGCCCAGAAAAACCCTGCATTCTAGAGAAAAAGAAGCTGGAGATGTAGGCTCTGAATATAGATAACAGAAGCTTATCACAAAACAAAATTTTTAGTGGCCAACATGTGGTCTGGTAATTAAGGGAGCATTTAGCATGGTCACATTCTATACCAGCTTGTCTTGATTCTAGTCACAGCTCTGCTATCAGTTTTAGCTTTCTACGGATGCAAACCCAGGAAGACAAAAATGAAAGGTCAAATGGTTGGGTCCCTGTATTCATTTGGGAGATCTGGATTGAATTCCTGGCTCCCAACTTTGGTCCTGCCTTGGGCCAGTTCTAATATCTGCAGGCATTTGTAAAATGAACTAGTAGATGGGAACACCCTGTCTGTCCACCTATCTATCTCTCTGCCAACCAAATAAATACATTTTGTCAAGGAAAGGAGGTTGTAGTCCATAAGACACCAAAAGATGTGGGGAAAAAAGATACCCTAATCCACTGTTGGTGGGAAGGTATACTGGTGCAGCCACTGTGGAAGACAGTATGGAGATACCTCAGAAATCTGAATATAGACCTACCATGTGACTCAGCCATCCCACTCCAGGGAATTTAACCAAGGGAAATGGAATCAGCATATGAAGAATGATCTGTACCCCCATGTTTATGCAGCTCAATTCACAATAACTAAGATATGGAATCAATCCAAATGTCCATCAACTGGAGACTGGATAATGAATTTATGAGATATGTACATCATGGAATACGACACAGTGGTAAAAAAAAATCTGGTTATTTACAATAAAATGGATGCAACTGGAAAACATTATACTTAGTGCAATAAGCCAGTTACCAAAGGACGAATACCATATGTTGTCCCTGATCTGTGATAAATAATAGAACACCTAACAGTAATCTATAGAAGTGAAATTGACACTTTGAGATGTGGTGACTTTGGGCAGCCCTTGTCTTGACTCTTGAGGAACCATTTTTTTTCATACTAGTTGCTGAGCTTGTTACTTGGTATAGTGTTAATCGTATGTGTGTAATATTAATTGAACATAGATCTTAGTAAAAAAAAATAAGAATGAGAATAGGAGAGGGAGGAGGAGGAAGGATGGGAGTGTGGGTGGGAGTTAGAATAGGGTGGGAAAAATCACTCTGTTCCTAAATTTGTATTTATGAAATGCATGAAGTATGTGTACCTTAAATAAAAGTGTTCTGGGGAAAAAAGAAAGCAAAATAAAAACATCTAAAGTCAAAATTTCTTGAGCAATGGCAACCAAATATAAATAACATTTTATGCAGCAGGAGGAGAAAGAGAGGGGAGAGAAAGAAAATCAAGCAAAATAAAGTCTCATTATATTGCATGGCTAACAATTGAACAACAACAACAAAAAAGGTAACACTACTACCTCCTCAGTTATAGTAAAAACTCAAAGCAGTACATTTTCAGAGAAGAAATCCATTATCTGATAAGAAGTAAATGTAAAAGGACTTGAAAAGGTATTGGAGAAAGTGGGAATCAACGAAAATAACTTTAGATTTCAAACAATAAACACAATGATTAGCATGAACTTTGAATAGTAACCTCTTTTTATCTTGAAGGTAATTCCAAGCTTAGAGAAGACTAAAGTCTGGAGCGGTCTCTGCTACCTGCCCAGAACCGTTTTCTTCAGATCTAGCTGAGAAACAATATAAACTATTCAAAAATATTGTAACACCTAAGATTTCAATGAGCTCTCCTGTGGAATCCTCCTTTCTAATGCTAAATTGGAAGCATGAATTAATCTATGAGCTAAATTGATTTTTCCAACTTTTTATTTTCCTACTTGCCAGTCCAGAACCTTGAAGAGTTTCTGCAAATTCATGTCTCCAGGTTGAAACTGCAAGTTCTAGAAGGAAAGAGGCGAGGATATCAATTGATAGGTTAGCTTTCCAGTTACCTGAGAGAGTGTAGGAAAACTCCCACCTGATTTAAATAAACAACATGGAGGAGAAGTGCATAAAGCTGGATAAACTGTTTATATATGTACCTAAAAGGGATCATTTATGCCTAAAAGAAATCATTTAGATGAATCTCCAGAAATGTTTAACAGTCTAACTTGTATGCTTGAAGTCATAACATTCTTGTACAATTAGTTATCCCATTTCTGTCTCCTATGATAAATATCATGTGTATTACTTAAGGGAAAGGATTCAGAATCACATTTCTTCACTCTATGTCTACCACTAACTTCTAATGGGTCTTGGATAATTATATTAACTACCTTACCTGTTTATTTTGGTGACTGAAATAATGAACAGATATGGAATATTATTGAGGGATATATCCCAAGTATATTTCAATAATAATTGGTTATTAGTTTATTATCATTTTATAGTGACAATAGTGAATATTTTATAATAAAAAGATGTAAATAGAAGGTACCCCAATAAAATGTAAAATCCAACTTTCTTGATAGGTATTAGGGTGATTTATTATAATTTTATGTTGTCTCACCATACATTTTGGGTATAGGTTTAGCTTCTCATACCTGAAGTGATGCTTAGGCATTTTGGATGCAATTTCTGGATCTCCACCTCTTCCTTGTTACTCAACATGAGCCATCTAATTATCTGCTTTACAGAAGTGCCTCCTGGTGACCACCTCCCAGTGGGACAGCTACATAAAAATGACACACTTTACTACACTGTGCCCCAAACCATGAATCGGCTAAACAGGCACGAAAAAAGTGACCACTTGTCAGTGACACCATGACTTCAGAGAATGTGTTCTGGCTTGCTCTTTTTTTTTTTTTTTTTTTTTTTTTTTTTGGACAGGCAGAGTGGACAGTGAGAGAGAGAGACAGAGAGAAAGGTCTTCCTTTGCCGTTGGTTCACCCTCCAATGGCCGCCGCGGCCAGCGCGCTGCGGCTGGCGCACCGCGCTGATCCGGTGGCAGGAGCCAGGAGCCAGGTGCTTTTCCTGGTCTCCCATGGGGTGCAGGGCCCAAGCACCTGGGCCATCCTCCACTGCACTCCCTGGCCACAGCAGAGGGCTGGCCTGGAAGAGGGGCAACCGGGACAGAATCCGGCGCCCCGACCGGGACTAGAACCCGGTGTGCCGGCGCCGCTAGGCGGAGGATTAGCCTAGTGAGCCGCGGCGCCGGCCTCTGGCTTGCTCTTAACTCACCAATGAGAATGTCCTCAGGAAAAGAAGCTGGAGTAGCAATCTGCATCCCAGCGAAGAGAGTCGACAGATTCCACACTATTTCTTATTCCTTTTCAACTGGGTGTAGGATGCTGGACAGCTGTTCCTTCCCTCTTGGCCCTGGAAGGGCATTTCCCTCTTTTTGCTGCAAACTATAAAGAGTTACTTCTGTTTGATTTAGTTGCCTCCTCTTACTTAACTGACAAACCAGAATGAAGCTTCTCTCCTGTACACCACTCTGGTAGAGAGTGGCTGTCTTCATAGGAATAACGCAGATACAGGTCAAACCAAAGCTACAAATGTGTCTACCACAACCATCAAATTTCTTGTGAAGGGGATAAATGGGGTACTTACGTGTAAAGTCACTCAGCAGAATGAAAAACCACATTGAATCTTAGCAACATGCAATAAATCTGCTTTTGTTTCAATTCCTAACATTCAGATGAAATGTCTTTTAGCAAAATAAGGCTATGCTTTTCAATTTTAAAAGCCAGTAAAAATGGTGCTAGGAATGTCTATTGAATGCATAGACATTCAACATAATTAAATTTGTAAACAAGACAGGGATACTTTCAACCTATTGTTGCTTAATTTTTATCTAGAAAAGTACATTTCAAAATGATTCTTGTTTTCCAGTCTATGTCACACATGTAGATTTAGGTTTTCTTTGATACTACTTCATCTATCTCCACATTTCCCTTCATTAAAAAAAATTTAAAGGTTTATTTATTTATTTACTTACTTACTTACTTATATTTGAAAGACACAGTTACATGGAGAGGGGAAGAGATTTTCCAATCATTCTCCATATAGCCACAACAACCACAGATGTGTCAAGCCAAAGCCAGGCACTAAGAACTCCATTCGGGTCTCCCACATGGGTATCAGGGGCCAAAGTATTTTAGCCATAATCAGTTGCCTCCCCAGAGGCAATAGAAGATAGTTGGGGAGGGGGCAGTGTATCCAGGAGTTAAATAGGTGTTCCAATATGGGATGCCAGCTTTGCAAGTAGCAGCATCACCTTCTGTGCCACAATTCTGGCCCTGCTATCATTTTAAAAAATGATTTAATATGACCAGCATTGTGGCACACCTGCAACAGCAGCATCCCACATCCCACATGGGGGCTGATTCAAGTCCTGGCTGCTCCACTTCTGATCCAGCTCCTTGCTAATGCACCCGGGAAAGCAGTGGAAGATGGCCCAAGTGCTAGGGTCCCTTTACCCACTTGGGAGATGCAGTGCATACATCTAGTCCTGAAGTTTGTTTTTTTCTTGTAGGTTTTTTTAAAAATATTTATTTTATTTATTTGAAAAACAGAGTTACAGAGAGAAAGATCTTCCATCTGCTGGTTCACTCTCCAGATGGCTGCAACGGCTGGAGCTGAGACAATCCAAAGCCAGGAGCCAGGAGCTTCTTCTGGGTTCCCATGTTGGTGCAGGGGCCCAAGGACTTGGGCCATCTTCTACTGCTTTCCCAGGCCATTGCAGAGAGCTGGATTGGAAGAGGAGCTCCCGGGACTAGAACTGGTGCCCATATGGGATGCCAGCATTTCAGGCCAGGGTGTTAACCTGCTGTGCCACAGAGCCGGCCCCTCTAGTAAGATTTTAATTACTAATTGTGTCTCTTTACTAGAAATAAGACTATTGAACTTTTCAATTTTTCATTAGACCAATTTGGCTGACATGTGTCTTTTAAAATATTTTTCCTTTTATTGTTGCTTCTGAACTCTTTCAGAGGTAACAACTCTAAACCTTCTTCCTCTTCCTTTCACTAACTATGCAAATTCCTCCCCACCTCCAGCTTTTTGTTGTAGAGGCTAAAATGATTTTTATTCATTTACTCCTTTTCTTTTCTTTTTTTTTTTATTTGACAGATAGAGTTAGACAGTGAGAGAGAGAGAGAGAGACCCCCCAGATGGCCGCCATGGCTGAAGCTATGCCAATTTGAAACCTGGAGCCAGATACTTCTTCCTGGTCTCTGATGTGAGTGCAGGCACCCAAGCACTTGGGCCATCCTC
Source organism: Oryctolagus cuniculus (assembly GCF_051225735.1). Lineage (NCBI taxonomy): Eukaryota > Metazoa > Chordata > Mammalia > Lagomorpha > Leporidae > Oryctolagus > Oryctolagus cuniculus. Next base: position 49,703,359 of record NC_142880.1, read on the forward strand.
CAATGCTCTCCCGGGCCACAGCAGAGAGCTGGGCTGGAAGAGAAGCAACCGGGACAAAACCAAGTGCCCATATGTGATGCTGGCGTCACAGGCGGAGGATTAACCTAGTGAGCCACACCACCGGCCCCTATTTACTCCTTTTCCAATATAAGTATATGCAGTTGTGAATTTCATTTAACTGCTTCTAAACATACACCGCATACATTTCAAAGTAATGAAAAATACTTATGAATGCCACAGACTCAAGATATAGTAAATTACAAATCACATAAAATATGCCATATATATATAACATATATCTGGCATATCATATATATATATATATGATATATATATATATATATATATTATGTCATGATTTTAGAAATCGACATCATCATTTCCTTTCTGGAGAGAGAGGAATTCTGATCAGATGGGAGTATGGAAAGGTTAGGCATGTTGGCTACTTCTATTTTTTCTTAACCCAGGATGTCAGCAGCAGGGATTGTGCATTCTATCTCATACACTTGAGGTTGGTAAATGTTTCTTTAGGTGTGTTACATCTAAATAAGAAACATAAATTTTTTCTGACGCCATGGGCCTTTCACAGTTCCCAGATTGGATTCCCCCAGAGGAGCTAAGATTGCAGCAGGATCTGGGGCTGCACTATGCACTGCCTTTTATTTCAGCAGCCCTGCACCCGAGGACCAGCCTGTGAACACACCTGGGGGTGAGTACTGCGTTAGCAAGCCAGCATCACTAATGTGCAACACTGAGCCTGGCCAGTGTCTCTCTTCTTATTTGCTGTGGCCAAGGTGGGTCATGACTTGGCCCCTTGACTACCTGTTGTCACCTGGCCAGCTTCCTCACAGCAAAAGATCACAGGAAGTTCAAAGCATATATTAGAAAATATCTTTGGCAAATGGCAGGGCAAAGTTACTGCTATCAATAGTCACATTGAACGTTAATGGCCTCAACTGTCCAGTTAAAAGACGCAGATTGGCTGATTGGCTTAAAAAACAAAACCCATCTATTTGCTGCTTACAAGAAACACATATTTCCAATAAAGATACATACAGACTGCAAGTGAAAGGCTGGAAAAAGATATACCAAGCCAACAGAAATGAAAAAAGAGTGGGCGTAGCCATCTTAATATCAGACAAAATAAACTTTAACACAAAAACTATTAAGAGTATTTTAGGCATGGAAAGCCAAGACACTCTGGCGAAAATAAAATAAAATAAAATAAAACAAAACAAAACAAAACACCTAAATGAAAGATCTCTGCGAGTGAGATCCCAGTGGAAAGAACGGGGACATCAAAGAAGGAGGTACCTTTCTCTGAAGGGAGGAGAGAACTTCCACTTTGACTATGACCCTGTCAGAATAAGATCAAAGTCGGTGAATTCAACAGGCTTCCATAGTCTTGGCAACTCATGACTAGAGCCTAGGGAGATTACTGACGCCATGAACAAGAGTGTCAAATTGTGAAGTCAACAACAGGAGTTACTGTATACTTACTTCTCATGTGGGATCTGTCCTTAATGTGTTGTCCAATGTGAAGTAATACTATAACTAGTACTGAAACAGTATTTTACACTTTGTGTTCTGTGTGGGTTAAAACTGTTGAAATCTTTATTTAATATATACTAAATCGATCTTCTATATATAAAGAAAATTGAAAATGAATCTTTGCCGGCGCTGTGGCTCACTAGCCTAATCCTCCGCCTTGTGGCACCGGCACACCGGGTTCTAGTCCCGGTCGAGGTGCCGGATTCTGTCCCGGTTGCCCCTCTTCCAGGCCAGCTCTCTGCTATGGCCCAGGAGTGCAGTGGAGGATGGCTCAAGTGTTGGTCCCTGCACCCGCATGGGAGGCCAGGAGAAGCACCTGGCTCCTGGCTTCAGATCAGCGTGACACGCCAGCCACAGCGGCCATTGCAGGGTGAACCAATGGCAACAGGAAGACCTTTCTCTCTGTCTCTCTCTCTTACACTATCCACTCTGCCTGTCAAAAAAAAAAGAAAAAAAGAAAATGAATCTTGATGTGAATGGAATGGGAGAGGGAGTGGGAGATGGGAGGGGTGTGAGTGGGAGGGAAACTATGGGGGGGGAGTCATTGTATTCCATAAACTGTACTTTGGAAATTTATATTTACTAAATAAAAAAATATCAAAAAAAGAGAGACAAAGAGGGGCACTATGTAATGATTAAGGGATCAATACAACAAGAAGATATAACAATTATCAATGTATATGCACCTAACTACAGGGCACCGGTTTATTTAAAAGATTTGTTAAGGGACTTAAAGGGAGACTTAGACTCCAATACAATAGTACAGGGGGACTTCAATACTCCATTCTCAGAAATAGAAAGATCAATCAGACAGAAGATCAACAAGGATACAGTAGATTTAAATGACACTATAGCCCAAATGGATCTAACAGATATCTACAGAGCTTTTCATCCTACATGTAAAGAATTTACATTCTTCTCAGCAGTACATGGAACCTTCTCTAGGTTTGACCACATTCTAGGCCATAAAGCAAATCTCAGCAAAATCAAAAGAATTAGAATCATACCATACAGCTTCTCAGACCATAGGGGAATGAAGTTGGAAATTAGCAACTCCGGAATCCCTAGAGCATATGCAAATACATGGAGATTGAACAACATGCTCCTGAATGAACACTGGGTCATACAAGAAATCAAAAGAGAAATAAAAAACTTTCTGGAAGTAAATGAGGATAACAACACAACATACCAAACTTATGGGATACAGCAAAAGCAGAGTTAAGAGGCAAGTTTATAGCAATAGGTGCCTACATCAAGAAATTGGAAAGACATCAAATAAATGAGCTTTCAATTCATCTCAAGGATCTAGAAAATCTGCAGCAAACCAGACTCAAAACTAGTAGAAGAGAAATAATTAAAATCAGAGAAGAAATCAACAGGATTGAATCCAAAAAAAATTACAAAAAATCAGCCAAACGAGGAGCTGATTTTTTGAAAAAATGAATAAAATTGACACACCATTGGCTCAACTAACTAAAAAAAAAAAAAGAGAAGAGACACAAATCAATAAAATCAGAGATGAAAAAGGAAACGTAAAAACAGACACCACAGAAATAAAAAGAATCATCAGAAATTACTACAAGGACTTGTATGCCAGCAAACAGGGAAATCTATCAGAAATGTATAGATTCCTGGACACATGCAACCTACCTAAATTGAACCAGGAAGACACAGAAAACCTAAACAGACCCATAACTGAGACAGAAATTGAAACAGTAATAAAGGCCCTCCCAACAAAGAAAAACCCAGGACCAGATGGATTCACTGCTGAATTCTACCAGACATTTAAAGAAGAATTAACTCCAATTCTCCTCAAACTATTCAGAACAATCGAAAAAGATAGAATCCTACCAAATTCTTTCTATGAAGCCAGCATCACCTTAATCCCTAAGCCAGAGAAAGATGCAGTATTGAAAGAAAATTACAGACCAATATCCCTGATGAATATAGATGCACAAATCCTCAATAAAATTCTCGCCAATAGAATACAACAGCACATCAGAAAAATCATCCACCCAGACCAGGTAGGATTTATCCCTGGTATGCAGGGATGGTTCAGTGTTCACAAATCAATCAATGTGATATACCACATCAACAGACTGCAGAAGAAAAACCATATGATTATTTCCATAGATGCAGAGAAAGCATTCAATAAAATTCAACAGCCTTCCATGATGAAAACTCTAAGCAAATGGGGTATAGAAGGAACATTCCTCAACACAATCAAAGCAATTTATGAAAAACCCATGGCCAGCATCCTATTGAATGGGGAAAAGCTGGAAGCATTTCCACTGAGATCTGGTACCAGACAGGGATGCCCATTCTCACCACTGCTATTCAATATAGTTCTGGAAGTCTTAGCCAGAGCCATCAGGCAAGAAAAAGAAATCAAAGGGATACAAATTGGGAAGGAAGAAGTCAAACCATCCCTCTTTGCAGATGATATGATTCTTTATTTAGGGGATCCAAAGAACTCTACTAAGAGACTATTGGAACTCATAGAAGAGCTTGGCAAAGTAGCGGAATATGAAATCAATACACAAAAATCAACAGTCTTTGTATACCCTAGCAATGCCACAGCTGAGAAAGAACTACTAAGATCAATCCCATTCACAATAGCCACAAAAACAATCAAATACCTTGGAATAAACTTAACCAAGCTCGTTAAAGATCTCTACGATGAGAATTACAAAATCTTAAAGAAAGAAATAGACGAGGATACCAAGAAATGGAAAAATCCTCCATGCTCGTGGTTTGGAAGAATCAACATCATCAAAATGTCCATTCTCCCAAAAGCAATTTATAAATTCAATGCAATACCAATCAAGATACCAAAGACATTCTTCACAGATCTAGAAAAATTGATGCTGAAGTTCATATGGAGACACAGGAGACCTTGAATAGCAAAAGCAATCTTGTACAACAAAAACAAACCAGAGGCATCACAATACCAGATTTCAGGACATACTACAGGGCAGCTGTAATCAAACCAGCATTGTGCTGGTACAGAAACAGATGGATAGACCAATGGAACAGAATTGAAACACCAGAAATCAATCCAAACATCTACAGCCAACTTATATTTGATCAAGGATCTAAAACTAATTCCTGGAGCAAGGACAGTCTCTTCAATAAATGGTGCTGGGAAAACTGGATTTCAATGTGCAGAAACATGAAGCAAGACCCCTACCATACACCTTACACAAAAATCCACTCAACATGGATTAAAGACCTAAATCTACGACCTGACACCATCAAATTATTAGAGAACATTGGAGAAACCCTGCAAGATATCGGCACCGGCAAAGAATCCTTGGAAAACACCCCGGGTGCACAGACAGTTAAGCAAAATTAACTATTGGGATTGCAGCAAATTGAGCAGTTTCTGTACTGCAAAAGAAACAGTGAGGAAAGTGAAGAAGGAACTGACAGAATGGGAAAAAATATTTGCAAACTATGCTTCAGATATAGGATTAATAAACAGAATCTACAAAGAGATCAAGAAACTCCACAACAACAAAACAAACAACCCACTTAAGAGATGGGCCAAAGTCCTAAATAGACATTTTTCAAAAGAGGAAATCCTAATGGCCAACAGAAATATGAAAAAATGTTCAGGATCAGAAGCAAACAGGGAAGTGCAAATCAAAACCACAATGAGGTTTCACCTCACCCCAGTTAGAATGGCTCACATACAGAAATCTACCAACAACAGATGCTGGCGAGGATGTGGGGAAAAAGGGACACTAACCATTTGTTGGTGGGAATGCAAACTGGTTAAGCCTCTATGGAAGTCAGTCTGGAGGTTCCTCAGAAACCTGAATATAACCCTACCATACAACCCAGCCATCCCACTCCTTGGAATTTACCCAAAGGCAATTAACTTGGCAACCAAAAAAGCTGCCTATACCTTAATGTTTATTGCAGCTCAGTTCACAATAGCTAAGACATGGAATCAACCCAAAGGCCCATAAACAGAAGACTGGGTAAAGAAATTATGGGACATGTACAATATAGAATACTATACGGCAGTCAAAAGCAATGAAATCCAGTGATTTGTAACAATATGGATGAAGCTGGAAAACATCATGCTGAGTGAATTAAGCCAGTCCCAAAGGGACAAATATCATATGTTCTCCCTGATCAGTGACAACTAACCAACCACAAAAAAGGAAACCTGTTGAAGTGAAAGGGACACTATGAGAAACAGTGACTTGATCAGCCCTTGTCCTGACTGTTGATGTACAATTTAATATTTTATCCCTTTTAGTAATTATTTTGTTCTAGTTAATACTATTGGATGTACTCTGTAATTAACACACATTTATTCTTAGATGTTGAAATTTTAACTGAAAAGTGATCCCTGTTAAATATAAGAGGGGAATAAGAGAGGGAGGAGATGTACAATTGGGACATGCTCAATCGGACTTGCCCCAAATGGTGGAGTTAGAAATGTGCCAGGGGATTCCAATACAATCCCTTCAAGATTGCATGTACCAATGCCATCTCACTAGTCCAAGTGATCAATTTCAGTTCACAATTGGTCACACTGATAGGTCTAAGATTCAAAGGGATCACACAAACAAGACTAGTGTCTGCTAATACTAACTGATAGAATCAAAAAGGGAGAGAACAATCCAACATGGGAAGTGGGATACACAGCAGACTCATAGAATGTCAGATGTCCTAAATAGCACTCTGGCCTCAGAATCAGCGCTTAAGGCATTCAGATCTGGCTGAAGAGCCCATTAGAATATTTTAGGCGAAGACGCTCTGGCAAAAAAAAAAAAAAAAAAAAAAAAAAAACTTAAATGAAAGATCTCTGTGAGTGAGATCCCAGTAGAAAGAATGGGCCATCAAAGAAGGAGGTACCTTTCTCTGAAGGCTGAAGGGAGGAGAGAACTTCCACTTTGACTGTGACCTTGTCTAATTAAGATTGAAGTTGGCGAACTCAAGAGGCTTCTATAACCTTGGAAACTCATGACTAGAGCCTAGGGAGATTTCTGACACCATAAACAAGAGTGTCAAATTGTTAAGTCAAGAATAGGAGTCACTTTGTACTTACTCCTCATGTGGGATCTCTGTCCTTAATGTGTTGTCCAATGTGAATTAATGCTATAACTAGTATTCAAACAGTATTTTACACTGTATGCTCTGTGTGGGTGCAAACTAATGAAATATTTACTTAATATATACTAAGTCGATCTTCTGTATATGAAGATAATTGAAAATGAATCTTGATGTGAATGTCATGGGAAAGGGAGAGGGAGATGGGAAGGGTGCAGGTGGGAGGGAAGTTATGGGGGGAAAAGCCATTGCAATCCATAAACTGTACTTTGAAAATTATATTTACTAAATAAAAGTTAAAAAATAGAAAGAAACATAAATTTTTAAAATTCCTTTGATATTTCTCCAAATATACCAAGTGATTCATTTCCTGTGTATCCCAGATAGCTTTGAATATTGCAACATGATGTCAACTGTGAATCAATTGTGAATTCTCATCCTAAGACTTTTACTAATGGTATATTTCAGTTTAAGTAATGCAGTCCCTGCAGACAGTATTTTGTTCATCTATAATATGAAGCAATTTACTATGTCTTTCAAATCTAAAATTTCATGATAACTCATGCCAAACAAGCATGAAATGATGCTCCTTGTTAAAATCTTTATTTTATTGTATTTATAAAAATGAATACAATTATGGTTCTAAATGAATTCTAGAATTATTAATCCTAATCACTGCACAGAGAACCACAAGTGAACAAAGCCACTGGGAAACATAGAAACCAATTTTATCCTCAAGGTCACACAGTAAGCCCAGGTACTGGAAGTCTCACAACATGAGAAACATTGTCTACTTTATGAAGGGCTTCTAACATTTACAAAATAGTATCAGGTAATCAGAGAAGCTCGTTGCCTAATTGGACATTGATATACGATTTTGTCATAACAAGGCAACTATTTTCCTAAGGGGTGAACTCAGCTTCTCCTCATTTTCAGTGGGTATTTACCACATTCTAAGATTTTCAAATATTCCATATGATGGTGACTAGCTGTGTTAGATTAGCTAACATCCCTGATGCTCTATTATCTATCATCTCTAAATGACAGCCAAGGCTAAGTTTAGCCAACAAAGCACTTTACATCCAAGATTTTGACTTGTGATTAATCCAATTATCTCTTCTGCTATAAGGAGAAAAGATCATATTGGATGGTTTTGTTTCCTGCAGCAAAGTAATTTTCTGCATGACCAGCAATAATGTAATGTGGGGGATTTTAATAAGAGGCAATTATTTTTAAAATTAAATGTTAAACAGAATGCAGATTGTAATAATATGGCAGAGATGTGCATGAAATTTAGTCAGTTTAAAAACTGTTAACCCTGCAATGTGTTCTTATATGGAACAATGCAATAAAGAAACATAACTGCAGCAGAAAAGATATCTAAGTTTCATAGAAATGCATATGCAACATTGACATCAGCAAGGTAATGCTTTCTTTTTAATAGTATTCCATAACTTAATGTGCTACATTGCTTTCATCTTTGAGATTAATTTACTTTATTTTGATGAGACAAGGAAATAATTATGAAGAGGACATATATAATCATGTTTTCTTATTAACAAGAAAATGTTCATATTTGAGGTTAGAAAGTGATCAATGATAAAAGGACAGTTACAACAAAATTAATTCATGGAGTACAGCATGGAGAAATAGAGCTTCTGGATCTTACTCTTATGTGTAAGCTGATCTCTGAAGATCTCCTCTTTATTTACTTATGCCATTCTCTGACAACAGAAAGCTATTACAAGGGATTGACAAGTGGTATGGTGGGTTAAGCCACTGCTTAGGACTCCCACATCCCATACTGAAATGTATGTTTTGAGTCTTGACGCTGCTGTTGATCCAGCATCCTACTAATGCTGACACTATCAGTTGATGGCTCAACTACCTAGATAGCTGCCACCCAAATGGGAGAACGAAATGGAGTTCCTGGCTCCTGACCCAGCTCTGGCTGTTGCAGGTAATTGGAGAGTGAGACTGAAGGAAGTAAGATTTCTTTTTATATCTATCTCACTGCTACTCTGCCTTTCAAATAAATAAACAAACATTAAAAAAGGGATGATCACCAAACCAGTGCAGTGTATATTCTTCTTTTTCTAATTAATCATCTCTTGAAATTAGACTTTGTAACTGAGCTTATGGGAGGAGAGATATACATTAGAACTCCAATAAGGAATGCAGATGTCCCAAGAAGTGATTTAACATTCTGTTCCACAAAACTTGTGCCTGATTCTAATTTATAGTTCCTATTATTATTCCTTTACAAAGAAGAAAACAATTTTTTGACAAATCTTGGTGAGTAAACATTATGATCATATTTGTTTCCTACCTGAACTTCATAATCCTTGAAATGATCAAAGTTTCATTAACACTCCTAACAGGAAATTCACCAGAATATTCTTTTTGGATAAACTTTACATTTTATTTTCTTTTTTAAAAACTTTATTAGTGAGGTTGGTGCTATGGCAGAGCAGATTAAACCACTGTATGCAGCACTAGAAGCACAACTGTGAGTCAGTTCAAGTCCTCACTTCTCCACTTCCAATCCAGCTCCCTGCTGATGTACCTGGGAAAGCAGTGGAAGAAGGGCCAAGTCCTGGAGACTTGGAAGAAGCTCCTGGCTCCTGGCTTCAGATAGGCTCAGTCGCCATTTGGAAAATGAACCAGCAGATGGAAGATATCTCACTCTCTCTCTCTCAACTCTGACTTTCAAATAAATAAATAAATCTTAAAAAGTTCAATTAATTTATCTTAATATAAAGAGAAAAGATTCACTATAACACAGTAAAATTCTAAGAGTGTAATGATCCTTTCCTTTTTCCTTCCCTCTCTCCTTTCCACTCTCCTGTCTGTCCCGCCCTTCCTCCCCTCTTCCCTTTCTTCCTTCCTTCCTCCATTCCTTCCTTCCTTCCTGTTTTATTCAAGATTAATTTATTTGAAAAGCAGAGTTCAGAGAGGCAAAGGCAGAGAGAGAGAGATAGAGAGAGTGAGGGGTCTTCCATCCTCTGGTTCACTCCCCAATTGTCTGCAATGGGCAGAGCTGTGCCGAACTGAAGCCAGGAGTCTGGAGCTTCTTCTGGGTCTCCCTTGTGGGTGCAGGGGCCCAAGGACTTAAGCCATCTTCTACTGCTTTCCCAGGCCAAAGCAGAGAGCTGGATCAGAAGTGGAGCAACCAGGAGTCGAACCAGTGCCCATATGGAGTGCTGGCATTGCAGGCAGGGAATTACCCACTGTGCCAAAGTGCAGGTCCTCTTTCCTTCATTTTTAGTTTTTGAGACAACCTACTTTTAATTTATGTTATAGTCAAAGGATTAAGACTGCTCCAAATAAGGAATTCAATAAGTTAAAAGTTTAGTAGGAACATAGGAAATGGCTTTCAAAAATAATAGAGAAAAATGTCAATTTCAATCACATATAGTAAATTTTAAAAATAAACAGATCACTAAAACTATTGTAATATACCATTCTTAATCATTGGTTTGGTGATATAAAACAAACTGCTCACTTAAGAGATGGGCCAAAGACCTCAAATAGATATTTTTCAAAAGAGGAAATCCTAATGGTCAACAGAAACATGAAAAAATGTTCAGGATCACTAGCAATCAAGGAAATGCAAATCAAAACCAAAATGAGGTTTCACCTCACCCCAGTTAGAATGGCTCACATACAGAAATCTACCAACAACAGATGCTGGCGAGGATGTGGGGAAAAAGGGAAACTAACCCACTGTTGGCGGGAATGCAAACTGGTCAAGACACTATGGAAGTCAGTCTGGAGGTTCCTCAGAAACCTGAATATAACCCTACCATATAACCCAGCCATCCCATTCCTTGGAATTCACCCAAAGGCAATTAAACTGGCAACCAAAAAAGCTGCCTATACTTTAATGTTTATTGCAGCTCAGTTCACAATAGCTAAGACATGGAATCAACCCAAAGGTCCATAAACAGAAGACTGGATAAATAAATTATGGGACATATACAATATAGAATACTATACAGCAGTCAAAATCAATGAAATCCAGTGATTTGTAACAATATGGATGAAGCTGGAAAACATTATGCTGAGTGAATTAAGCCAGTCCCAAAGGGACAAATATCATATGTTCTTCCTGATTGGTGACAACTAACTGAGCACCTAAAAGGAAATGGACACCATGAGAAACAGTGACTTGATCAGCCCTTGTCCTGACTGTAGATGTACAATTTAATACTTTATCCCTTTTAGTATTTTTTTGTTCTACTTAATACCATTGGTTGAACCTTTAATTAACACACAATTATTCTTAGGTGTTCAAATTTAACTAAAAAGTGATCTCTGTTAAATGTAAGAGTGGGAATAAGAGAAGGAGGAGATGTACATTTTGGCACATGCTCATTCGGAATTACCGCTAATGGTAGAGTTAGAAACATGCCTGGGTATTCCAATTCAATCCCATCAAGGTGGCATGTACCAATGCCATTTCACTAGTCAAAGTGATCAGTTTTAGCTCATAATTGATCATAATGATAGGATTAAGAGTCAAAGGGATCACATAATCAAGACTAGTGTCTGCTAATACTGATAGAATTAAAAAAGAGAGAACAATCCAACATGGAAAGCAGGATACACAGCAGGCTCATAGAACGACAGATGTCCTAAACAGCACTCTGGCCTCAGATTCAGCCCTTAAGGCCCTCGAATCTGGCTAAAAATCCCATGAGAGTATTTCAGGCATGGAAAACCAAGACACTCTGGCAAAAAAAAAAAAAAATAACCTAGGGCAAAGAAGGGGCCATCAAAGAAGGAGGTACCCTTCTCTGAAGGGAGGAGAGAACTTCCACTTTGACTATGGCCTTGTGTAAATGAGATCGGAGTTGGCAAACGCAAGAGGTTTCCATAGCCTTGGCAGCTCATGACAAAAGCCTCGGGTGATTACTGATGTCATAAATAAGAGTATCAATTGTTACATCAAGAACAGGAGTCACTGTGCACTTACTCCCCATGTAGGATCTCTGTCCTTAATGTGTTGTAGTATGTGAATTAACGGTATAACTATTACTCAAACAGTACTTACAGTACTTTATACTTTGTGTTTCTGTGTGGGTGCAAACTGTTGAAATCTTTACTTAGTATATACTAAATTGATCTTCTGTATATAAAGATAATTGAAAATGAATCTTGATATGAATGGGATGGAGATGGAGTCAGAGATGGGATGGTTGAAGGTGGGAGGGAGGCTATGGGGGGAAAAGCTGCTATAATCCAAAAGCTGTACTTTGGAAATTTATATTTATTAAATAATAGCTTAAAATAAAAAAAAAAACAAAGTACAGCAAAATATAATTGCAGCAATAATGATAACACAGGCATTTCTTTTTCTTTTTTTTTCTTAAATCTTTGTTTTCTTTCCTTAATTTTAGCCCCCACATACTAGGGAAAATAAGCGGTATTTGTCTTTGCACTATTTCATTCAATACAATGTGGTGCAGTTGCATCCATTTTGATGCAAATGGTAGAATTTCACCCTTTTATAGCTGAATATTACTTCATACCACATTCTCTTCATCCATCTGTCTGATTATGGACACCTTGATTAATTTTGTATTTTGCCTAATGTGAATAGTGCTTCTATAAACATGGTAATGCACACAACCCTTTGATACATACGATATGTTCATGTATTTCTGGTATTAGTGAAATTACTAGATCATTTTGCAAGTCTATTTCTAATTTTTTTAAAGAAATCTTCATACTGTTTTCCACCGTAGCTTCATTAATTCACATCCACAGCAACAGTGAATAAGTTTCCTTTTCTCCCCAACCTTGCCATCATTTGCTACTTTCTGACTTTGGTTAATAGCTATTCTGACAAGGCTGAGTTGGTATCTCATTGTGATTTTGATTTGCATTTTCCTGATATTGATATTGAGCCTTTTTCATATATTTATTGTCCAGTTGTATTATTTTTGTGAAAACTGTCTATTGAGTCCGTTTGCCAACTTCTTCACTAATTTGTTTTATTGTTGATTTATTTGAGTTACTGATAAATTCTGGATATCAGTCCTTTGTCAGATGAGTAGCTTGCAAATATTTTTCTCCCTTTCTGTTGTCTATTTCACTTTATTGATTGTTTCTTTTTATGTGCAGAAGCTTCTGAGTTAGTTTAATCCCATTTGTCTGGTTGTGCTTTAGTTGCCTTTGCTTTGGGGGTTCTTATCTAAGAAGTCATCACCTATTCCAATGTCTTGGAATATTTCCCCTACATTTTCTTTCAGCACCTTCATGGTATTAGGTCTTAAATGTAGGTCTTCAATCCATATTGGATTGATTTTTGTATATGGTGAGGGGTAGGGATCTAGTTTATTCAATATCATTCTTCTACATATATACATCCAGTTATGGGGAGGTTCATGATATCTATAGTTCTGACAGATATTAAACTTTGAAATTCAGTGAGGAGAAAATAGAATTCTCAGAAATACTGGAAACCAAAATCCATTCTTTATTCTTAAAATATGCCTATTGTTCATGATACTCTACTTATTAATATTAATATCAAAGGTAGTTACAAAATATTATAGTTCAAGCCGGCGCCGTGGCTCAATAGGCTAATCCTCCACCTTGCGGCGCCGGCACACCGGGTTCTAGTCCCGGTTGGGGTGCCGGATTCTGTCCCGGTTGCCCCTCTTCCAGGCCAGCTCTCTGCTATGGCCAGGGAGTGCAGTGGAGGATGGCCCAGGTGCTTGGGCCCTGCACCCCATGGGAGACCAGGAAAAGCACCTGGCTCCTGGCTCCTGCCATCGGATCAGCGCGGTGCGCCGGCTGCAGCGGCGGCCATTGGAGGGTGAACCAACGGCAAAGGAAGACCTTTCTCTCTCTGTCTCTCTCTCTCACTGTCCACTCTGCCTGTCAAAAAAAAAAAAAATATTATAGTTCATGCAAAACAACAAAACACCAAAAAGTTCCAGAAACTATTTAAGATAGTATTTGATTATTGTGAGGTTTTTATCTTTGATCACGGTTAGCATATTGTACAGATTCAAATCCAGAGTTGCCTAATTAAGGTCACATTTTTTTCCACATTTTGTTATTTCTTGGAACAGTATTCATAAGTTTGAATAAGGAACACTACATGCACAAAATGGTAATATTTATTTTGTTTACACAAAAAATGACTGAGTGTTGGCAGCAAACTGGGTCTGGAACACATTGCTGTAACAAGTCAGGGGTTACAAGGAAAACTGATTGTGTTATGACTGCTTCTCTCTAATCAGTTTCTTTCCAGCTTGTTAGAAAGGCTAACCTTCATCCTTGAACTCTGCCTGTGAGGCTTCTGGGTCTGCCTTTCTGCTTGAAGGTACTGAATTTCTTGGACCTGTATCTTTACATTGATTGCTAAGCTTGAATTCCTACAGAAGAATTAAAATAATGTCTTCTGCTTCTGAAATTTTGGACAGATATTTCATATGATTAGAGTTTTTGAAAACCTTAATTTCCCCAGAACTGTGTGGAAGAAATTTCTTCCTGGAAGCATTATAATAC